>NW_026054758.1:0-2547500 GCF_022984875.1 Hypoxylon fragiforme | reverse complement strand
ACATAGAGGTAGGCATGTGTGCATATTGTATACATAATATATCAACGACACTTTGCTACCCTTGTAGGCTTGTAGGCTTGTATGTATGTACATAGTTATTACTGTGTAGCCGAAGAAACAAACGGCCGACATCAGTATCCACAATCCATCAGTCATCATGTCCGATATCCCCAAGCCATGCCAACGGTGTCGTGTTCGAGTTACATCCGTGGTCCCCCCCTTTTTTTTCTGTTTAAAAAATATGACAAGCGTAGGTAGGTAGTCAAGAACTAGGATCCCTAGAGAAGAGCTTCGAGATAAGGGATGGGAGGTGACATCATCACCGAAATTAGGCTTTTGCGCTCTGTGTTTATAAGCAGCGGAGCTATTACGTGTAAGTCATAGAAGAACGAGATGATGCTATAAATGAAGCTACGGATGTCACAAGATACCGCTTCACGCCAGGCTTCCCTTTGGCAAAGACATGGTAGAGTAGTAGACAAGAGGTCACTTGTATTGATGATATTAAGGCAAAAGCGCATCTAACGCGTCACCTACGCCTGCAGGACGGACGGACTGTGATGTGACGAGACGAGACGAGACGACAAGGAAAGACGCTACTCTCCATCAATTATCTGCCGTGACTATTCCTGCCCTATCCATAATTCATTGCCGCGATTAAACACACACATCGTTGTCGTCCAGCCCAGATGAAACCATAACGCCGTTGGGGGGGAGGTAGAGATATTCGAAACATGGGGAAGAGGACCTTTAGATAGCCTCGCCGAATGTGTTCTCGCCCGAGTAGGTTATGTAAAGGAACCTAGGAAGAGAGCCTGTTAGCTTGCGACAACGGTTACATAGGTCAGGAAAGATAAGCAAATAAGCAAACATACCCATCTTCGTCCTTGTGTTCCTCGTAGATGCTGCTCATGAGAGCGGCAGTGGGAGGCAGAACCTCGTCAACGAAGATGAAGATGGCCTTCTCGGGTGACAACTTGATGCGCTTTCGGATGACGTAGACGAACTGGCCTACAGTGAGATCGGCGGGCACCAGGTACTTCTTCTTGTCAATAGTCGCGATATCCGACTTCTCGACCTTCTCGCAAATGACCTATAGAAGCAAATCTATTAGCATTTGCGTTCTTGATGACGAAATGAACCAGGAGAGTAGGGATAAAGCGGTGAGATGGTAGATGGGTACAACGTGGGGTAAAGGGGAATGTTGATGCTGATGACGACAGCGGTGACAAGAGTTGTGATGATGATGGCCGATGGCTAATCTGACAGAGCTGCTAATAACTCCTACACAAAGACATGAAAATGACCATGACGATAACGATCATGTATAGATCATAAATAGCAGCTACAGCAGATAAATGAATGAAGATGGCGTGGGCGATGAAAATGATAGAAATTGTAAGGACATACCGGGATGCGGTCGGCGTACTTCTGTCGGATGCGCTCGGCCTCGGCCTTGCGCTTCTCGAAGGGATGCTCGTCCTTGAACTTGGATCGCATCTTCACGGTAACTAGTTTGCTTGTTGGTTGGTTGAGTGGTTGACGATAGCAAGTTGGAAAAGGTAAATAAGAAGAAGAAACGTACGAATGATAAGGACAAGTTCTGTTTAAAAATGGAAGAGGGTTGAAAGTACAGTAGACGAAGACGAAAAGATGACGATGGTGTAGTAGTAGAGATGGAGGATGATTTGGTTTGGTTTGGTTTGGTTTGGTTTAGACCTGGAGGAAGTGCTGGGTTTGGTTGGAAAGGTGTCGAGGTTTAGGTTGAAGGACACAGGGCGCAGGGCATAGGCTTCCAGGTGATTTTTAGGTAAGTGCTTTAGGCGGGTTTATTACGTGGGGTGGGGGGGTGAATGTACCAGGTACGAGAATAGAGATGAATAAAGTGTACATATGTAGGTAGTGTCTGGTGAGCGAAATGAACTGAAATAAAATAAGAGCAATGTATGTATATACCTGTAGGATTAGGATTATCAAATGAATCAAATGGAACTCTTTGATGGATGACCAAGAACTCAAGTGACTTTTGATTTGACTGACTGACTTGACCGATACAGTCACCGATCAATGCCTTCACATATGATGTATGTATGAAATACTTAGTAGGTAGGTACAAATACGTAGGTTGGTAGCCTACGGTGAGGTAACTGAGGTTACTACAAGGTACTAGGTACAGATACATGTACCACTACTATGCCTACATGTAAGTCAAAGTACCTTCCTTACATTCCGCATGCACCACAACCACATACATAGTTTTAGTACATACATTAAACATGTAGAAAAAGAGAAGGAGAGGAGGAGCGGGACGGGTCCAAGGCGGGGCTGGTTTCTCTACAGTACAATACATAGTTAGTACCTAGTACATAGTACTAGGTACAATACGTACGCTACATACATGTATGTATTCAATGGCGGGCAAGTGACTACACTAGAGGAACGTGACCGAACTGAAAACGTATTAGCGGTCTTATAAAGAGCAAACTTTAAAAAAGATAGTCGGTACCTAATTGGTGGTCAAGGCTTTCGAACTCATTTTGGCTTACTCCTTTCTTTGCCTCCTTTTCCCGCTTCTTTTCCCTTCAATGCTCATGTACATACATACAACTTGTATTATTAATATAATAATTGAAGTCATATGCAGTACTTTTAAGCCAGTTCCAAGGTACTGCTACACTTTTATGATTACCTACCTATTTACTTGACCACTACTGATCAAACTGAGGGAAATGGCTTTCAAGGAAGCTGAAATCAATCTTTCCAACCCCTAATCAAGAGACATTGAGATTATCCGTTATTCATGAAGTTACTAGATATTAACTATTGCCTACACCTACGGATTGATTATTTGACCTTGCCTACCTGCACTTGGTACAATATAGATGGCTTGTCAGATGTCTAGGCAGCACTTCGTTGTTAGCCAGGGTGCTGTGACTGCTAATCGGCGTAGTAGGCGGTTCAGGTGACTGTGTGAGTGCCTGCTTTGGCTCCTAGTCGAGACTCGAGACACCCAGTAAGTAGGTAAGGTACTTGTGAAGGGGGCTTCTGATTCTAGTCTGCGGGTTCTCACCACAGGGTAAATCCCGTTACCGGCATAGCCTCAGTTACCGCATGCTTCGAAACATCGCCTTCGTATCATAGCTTGAGTTGGCCAAACCTGTGCAATGCCAAATGCAAATAAACACCATTTCGGCCCAAGAGCATCGGGTTTATGTTATTACTTTCATATTTTCATATGACCTGCCTGGTTTAATCGACTCTGGAACAATACTACATAGTATGCTTCGAATGGTTACTTCTTCTGTCCTTCTCAGCGAATCACGTCACCCTCCTTGTCAATGCCCTCGCCCATCTCCAAGATATCACTGCCCGCTAGAACACCGCTACCAAAAGTCGTAGCCTTGCGGCCTGCCATCCATACCTCGTGAAACTTGACACTCTCGTCGCTACTCGCCACTACAATGCAGCCTTCCTCAGCAGTACGGCTCTTCAGTCTCTCTTTTGTACGGTATGTGTCACTCGGACCTCCCGGGTAGGCGATGGCATATAGTGCACGATGCTCGCCGTCCTACGGCACGGCAGCGACCTGTCGGCAATCTGGCCAACTGAACACGGCGATGCGGTATGGATGATCAGGCTGTGCGTATCCAAAGGTCGCGGCGATCTCCCGACGAGTGGTACTCCATATGAGAGACGTCACCTGGGCAGCCACGGAAATGGTGGCAAGCGCGGCGCCCGAAGTAGTGTGATAAAAGTGAATGCATTTGTCATTAGATCCTCCACCAGTGGCTACCAAACCCTGACGCCACGGACAGAATGCGATGGCTTTGACGGCTGCGCCGTGACGCCACCGGTGTTTCTCGGAACCGAGTTGGAGACATTTCATAGCAGCCAGTGGATTAGGAGACTCGGACCCAAATTCGGGAAATGAGTTCTAGGCGAAGTCCCCTGGGTTCACGGCATATGATAGAATTGGCCCTTCTTCACTGCAAGGGGAGTTGAAAGCTGAATAGCCTGGAACACCTAAAGCGGTTGTCGGACTTGACTCCATGTCGATGACAGTGTCGTAATTGAAGAGACAGCATAGATTGTCATTGCCACCTGTAGCGAAATCTTCACCACTGGGAGACCACGCCAAACCGCATATCTGCTGAGAATGTACCTTGATGCGAACGAGAAGAGTCATGGAGCCGCGCCAATTTTCCCGAGCCACTTCCTAAGATTCGGGCCACTCGACAGAATAGTAGTAGACATCACTAATATCATCGCCTACCAACAGGTCTTCCGTTTTTACTACGACATTGGGGTTAAAATGGTTGCGGGAAGGCCGAGGAGTAGTCACCGGACGCCAGGCCAGACAAGCAATCGGTGCGGGATGATACGCTTCGAAGCGAGGCAGTAGACTGTCGAATAGCGATACCAAAGAAAGCAGACCACTCGAACGTCCGAATGCCAGTATAGATTTACCGCCTTGATCAGATGAGAATGCTACCGACGTTAGCCACGATCCATCCTTGAGCCCAGCATTTAAAAGGGTCACGCCCGAAGATTCAGACCACCCATACAGCAGGTTACCCAAGCCCACGGCTAATGTGTTGGAACTGCGAGAATAAGCCATAATCGAGCAGTAGAAATCATCTCGAAGGCCGGGAGCATCTAAAACTCTAGTAGTTTTTGTTTGGTTAGCATGAAGCTGGCTTGCTTTAGAGACCTACACGCACTTGAACGGAGCATTGGGCAAAGACCGCTCTTCTTTCCGAATCTCTGTTTTCGTGCTGTTAGTCTGAGTACCTGGGTAGGCTGAGTAGGCTGTAAAGATCCATAAAGATCCAATGAATCCACCTACTCGTTACGTGACAGTCATTACTCCATTCGCTTCCGGTCCAAATGGTTTTTGTTTCCCGCAATGACGGTCTCTGTTTAGGCTTGCAACGGGGGAATGTAGAAAATCCATCAAAGTCCAAGATCCGTTGGACGCGGTTAATCTTCAACGCATGAGCGAGTCGGCCTTCATGTTTCTCTTGCTCCTCCTCAGACTTGGGCCGAATGCTGGAGAATGAAGTGGTGTAAAGGCGAGCATTCGTGCCGGAGCTCACCCGTCGGCCGCGTCCGTCGTCAATGCCTCCAGGGGCTAAACCACCCACAGACCAGACGGCGCCATTGCTGACCTGCCGATCTGAGCTAGTTAGGCCTATGACGGTGCCGAGACGACGCTCATGGCCATCAGACCGAGAAGCCTGGCGAGGAGATACGGGGTTAGAGCGTTTTGGCGTGAAGCAAAAGACATCGGATGAAGCTTCGTCAGTACGATGCAGTCGCTCAGATGGTGATAGCTCGTGAACTTGTTTGGTAGCGCGGAAGCGATCTTGAAGGGGTACGCGAAGAGGCACAAATCGGTCGGGTGACGCGATAGGCATGTTGAATAAGCAGAAAGAAAGAATGAAAAAGCTATTCAAGATGCCATTATTTAGGTAGAAAAGGGGAGAAGAGGATAGGAACTAATAGGATGGATGTATATACCTAGGTATTCTATGAATTACGTCGCGGATTAGGAGAACAGGTGCTCACTGGGGATCTAACAACGTTCCTCCATAGTGGAAAGTCGGAAAGGGGAAGGCACAAGAGGATCAGGGGAAGGTATACGGCAAACTTCAAACCATTATTTGGACTTTCCAGAGTACGGAAGTCATAACAATCCATGGCTACAGCGTAGCAGCTGCGTACATACTACTATATGTAGGTAGTTGTTCATGTTTAGGTAGGCAGGAAGGGATATATTGGTTTTAGTATTGGTTTGAGGTCTCTGAAAGGTGTAGTTACTGAACATTTAACCTTCGAACAACCCATTTTTAAACTTCCTTTGTTGATTTATGAAAAGTAAGATCGTGAAGGTTTCTTCTACTTGGGATGAAGAAGAAGGATGAAAAGAAGGATGAAAAGAAAATGTGACGAAAATGAGTCCGAAAGGTTTAGGAATATAATACTCGTTTAGTGCATATATCTTCTTTTATTCAATTATAGAGCATTGTCCCTCATTCGTCTTGCCATTTAACTATTTAGTTATCATTAATTGAATATCGGGACCTTTTAACTTTCAAGGAGAAAAGAGGAAATAATAGGTACCCAACAAATTCTAATTTTTACCAAGAGACAAGAAGAGAAGGGAAGGGAAGGGAAAAGAAGAAGGAGTTTCGATATGGATAGTGTATGCTAGATATCACCCAACTATCATCCCATCTTTAAATTATAGTCACTAATAGACAATGAGAATAGCACGGCGCACCTCGCACCAGTCGAATCGCCCGAACCGAAGAGCATCGCCGGCAAGACACTGATAAAATAAACAAGTATCGTGAGCTGGAAGCATCTATTCGTCTCCAGGCTGACGCTCAAAAATACGACGACAATCTCTTCCAACTCACCTCTAAGCTTCTTCGTCTAAACCCCGAATACTATACCATATGGAACGTCCGTCGTCGTTGTCTAATTTATGGATTATCCTCCGCACCCTCGCATGGGTCCTCGCCCTCGAAGGAGTCGCTGAGTACTTCTCCACAATGCATTACGAATCCTTGTTCCGACTCGTCCTCTCCTACATCATTGGATACGATCCCGCAGTCCCAAGACTCCCAGATAGCTGGGAAGAATGGTATTACAGTTGACAGTGTCGAGGGCAACGTCGAGGACAACGTCGAAGCCCATATTGATACCATTCAGAATGAGCTCTCCTTCACTATTCCCCTTCTCGTCGAGTTTCCCAAGTGTTATTGGATTTGGAAGTATCGTAAGTGGCTTCTCGAGCAAGCCAACACACGACTACCCCCCAAAGCTGCTCGTTCTATATGGGAGACCGAGCTAGGGTTGGCATCCAAGATGCTAGCCAAGGATCGCCGTAACTTTCATGCCTGGGGCTATAGAAGATATGTGGTAGCAGCACTCGAAAATCCTTTGCTAGGGGGCCGGAGCATGGTTGAGGACGAATTTGCCTACACCACTAAGATGATTCGTGGCGACTTATCCAACTTCTCGGCTTGGCATAGTCGAAGTCAGCTACTTTTACGTTTGTTAGAAGAGCGTGGTGCCGACGACGCCGCAAGAAAGGCTTTTCTCGACGAGGAACTTGGCTTGATTCAAGACGCGCTCAACGTTGGCCCAGACGATCAGAGTCTTTGGTATTATCATCAATACATGATGTCGCAAATTGTCCAACCCAGCGAAAAGTCTACCATCGCACCAGCTCTGACTACCTCGGATAGAATTGCTTATGTGAGGGGTGAAATTGATAACATTAAGGATCTCCTAGAAGATTACGCGGATACAAAATGGATTTATGAGGCCTTGCTCGAATATACCATAGCGCTAAAGCACCTCGGACAGAATGAAGGTGAAGAGCTTGACGTCGAAGATCCCAAGCAATGGTTGGCAAAAGTCCGAGCACTAGATCCGATGAGAGCGGGCAGATGGAACGATATAGAGAAGCAATTAGGATCGAATCAGCATTGAGCAGCATGACTTGCGACTGAAAACAGCGTGTTAAAAGAGACTCCTCTATTTTACTCTAGACAGATATTGTCCCGTTACATTTGCCTACGACTAAACTAGCATTCATCCCAACTAGACCATCAAAGTACGTCAGCAAGGTTTCAACCGGCACCATATCTAACAAACCAAGGCTAGGATTCGAGGATTTCAGGGGCTTGCCGCCAAACAATACCCTTACGAAATAGCCCTGATTTGCTCTCTTTGTTCGTCCTTTGTCACTCCCTGGGCTTGACAATGCCGTCTCATTTCCAGTTCGCCGATATATTTCGAATACCACCTCACTTCCCATCCCTGGCCACTGCAGCTTGTGTTAGTATTTTACCAATAATTCGAGGAACTCAGGGCGTGCTCTCCTCGATAGGGGAGACCTTCTAGTAGGACAGGAGTTAGGTCTACTTACCACCATAGTATCGATTTGCAATATACCCAAGACTCGACTCACGGAACCGTCGTGCGCAAAGTTGTGAAAGTAGATGGGACCCCCTTTATCGGCTACCACATCTCGCAGATGTTGGCTCAGCTCAGCGATCCATACGCCGTAGGTGGTAGAAGAGGCAGCAAGTGAAGTAGGGGCGTCGCGGTATATTTGCGAATATTCCCATTGCCCCATACGATATACTGCGTCAGCTAAAGACTGGTCGACACACGTGGTGGAATTCACGCTATTTTCTAATTTGCATGGCAACGGCTTTGCGTGACACTGTCGTGCGGAAAGGTTATCGAAATAATGGTCGAAACTTGCATGGAAGCCGGAATCACTCGGAGGTACCCCAGATATATCATCCAAGGTGTTGAACAAGTCCGACGCAGCGTCCAGATGGGCTTTCCAAGCGGCGGTGGAGGACGACTTGATGGTATCGAATAGATCACTGCCCACGTCACAAGTATACTGCGGTTCGAGACTGTCGATTTCGTCTCCTTGGATCATCAATGGTACGGATTCAGTCGTCCCCCACATCCCGTTGATCAACATGCCAGCCACTTGGCTTGTAATTACATTATGTGTAACGCGATACAACACCTGAGATCGCCAATCCTCGTCTTTTCCGGGAAGGAACCCAAGTAGATCATGGTATACGCCGTAAATATCTCGACCATGAGTCCAGGAGTCTTCAAGTCCGGCAGAGGTTATTTGAGGAAATTGGCAACTTCCGATCCAACCAGAGGGGGTATAAGGGTTAACTGGCGATATGTAACCTTTCCAGTAACCTTCCACGGGCTGCTTGTCGCTATCGAAAGCACGCCCATAATAATAAAGGCCTTGATCGTCACAATCCCAGCGATAAGACTCTACTGGGAAAGCGTTGCTTTCATACGGTGTTCGCTTGTGATGTCTTTGAATCTAGCAGATCTTAGCCAAAACGTATCTGAATCACTTGGTAAGGGGATGAGACCAACCACTTCAACATATTTGAGTTCGTACTCGGCTGGCGGCTTGATATATTCTGTCTTTCGAACGTGAGGCATGTTACACCAGTTATACGTCCCGTACTCGGCATCGGAAGTCTCCGAGGTATTAAATATGAAGCCGTAGACCCCTTCACCGGCGAGGACATCATCCAAGTTGTTGATAGACGTGTTCCTCGGAGGATACCATCCTAAATCAACCTCCTGACTAAACGCCGTCGGTATAACGGACGACAGTACCATCGTGGACCACACTCTGATTGGCCATGACCCCATGATGACAGTAAACGGCAAGGCTTGAACGAGGATGGCAGAACAGAGCAGTCCTGCAAATACATAACCTACAAAAACTAAAATCGAAACATGACTCGGGGCTTGTCGTTTCTGGACTGGCATAGTCATATATAAATGAATGGCCTGCAACTAGACATCGACCGAACGAAGTTCCTCCTATCCCCACGTGATGGGGATCATCAAGAATACTAGTGCAACCAACACAGGTACCTACTAGGTAACCTGGTAGGTACTGTGTAATAGGTATATCAGAATGGATCCTAACCTTGTCTCTTCTTTGCTGCCTGTTATGTTGGTAGGTATTGGTATTAATGAACTAACAATGGCATGGAGGACACAATATTGAATGTGGATTACGGTGTGGTACAGTATGGCTTGGCTTGGCACGTTTTCCCAAAGTCTTTGCTAACTGGTTAAAAATAGTAGGGTAGATCGATGCATCATGCAACTTTCGATTAGCTCCACCAGCTGCATACTATGTAGTGTATAGTAGTAGCTATGCAACTAAGGTATGTACCTGTAGATGCCTGGGCTATCCCGCCCGGCGATCTTATGTTGGTAATTTAGATGCCTACTAAGAACCTAGCACTGGGTAAGCTGAGAGCTCCATACCTAAGCGCCAAGTTTGACAGCGACGGTGGCAGTGGCAGTGGCTTTCAAGCCAGGCAGCACTGAAAGGCAATGACTTTTAATAGAAATCCCCCTTTCAGACTAGGCAGTGCTAAAAGCAGCACTAAAAGTATTTCTGTGTCTGCGCGAATTGCATACCGGCAGCAAAGTGAAATAACTTTGCAGCCACGACAGTGCGCTCGGCTTTAGAGTACTCCAGCAAGCGATCATATAGTTCACTAAGCGGAACGACAACGCGCTCGATGTGCTCGCCGTCCTCTAGTCGTTGCTCCGGTTCCTCATCCCCTTCCTGCAGCTGCACCTCCACCATGACGAGCTGCATGTTGGCGTCGCTCATTCCCGGGTCGGCGGACTGGACGGGGCTGATGCTCAGCACGCGACAGTCGTAGCCCGTCTCCTCCTTGAACTCGCGCACGGCGGCCTGCTCGGCCGTCTCGTCGGCGTCGACGAGACCCGCGGGCCACTCGATGGTGTAGGCGTCCAAGGGGGGGCGGTACTGGATGACGAGCAAGGTCGAGGCCGGCCGCGACGGGTGCAGCAGGATGTTGCCCATGGCGACGGCGTCGACGCCGGCCTTGCCCCGTGTCTTCCGCGTCGCCACCTCCCACGTCCGCGCCTGCCCTACCTGGTCGGTGTACTCCACGCGCTTGAGAGTCACCCAGCGAGCCTCGGAGACGGGCAGCTCTGATATTTTGGTGATGACTGGTTCCTGAGTTTTGGCGGGCGCCATTTTTGGAGGGGTGGATGGGGGTTTGGTGGTGGTGGTGGTGCAATGAAGTGGGGGAGAATGTCACAAAGGGTAGGTAAGTTTGACGTTTGTCGCAAAATTGAAAATCACCTGGAAACTCGGAATGATGGAATGTAAAATAGTATTGCAAGGTAACTACCTACTACCTAGGTAAGGTAAGGTGTGGCAAGTCGGGATGATCAAGGATTTGGTGAGTTTAATTGTGTTTGTTCCATTTCGGGTTGCTAACGCCAAATTACGTCATTGCAGTCAAACTAGAACTAAACATACAACATCGACGTATAATCGGCGCCGTATCGGTACTTCGACCCTTGAAAGGTACAACCTACCGAGACATACACCCCCCTTTTTTTTTAATCAACCCAATGCTTCATGACTAGGAGTAAGTCGAAAAAGAACCGGTTCATGCTGCTAGCTCTTCTATTTCCTTCGTACTCTTTGATTTGATAGCTTCTCTGAAACAGGGCGTTCTGAAGGTTCGCATCTAGTTTTACGTCCATTTCTCCTTGACAAATGCCCTAAACCAAGGCACATTGTTTAACAAGAGGTATTGTATTCGAGTATGTTTGAAATGCCTTCTCGGTGACAATGGGTTGTCCATCTTTGTCAGACTGCTCGCATAAAGGCATACGCAAGGTGTCGTGATATGGATGGCAAAACTTTCTGGCCTATTGGTCCGATAGAGTCGTAATTATGGCGATATTTAGCGAAAATGGACCAGTCATTACTAAGGAATGGGTCAAAAAATTCTTTGAGGGGGATTTTCATTGGAAATGGAAGAGGATGATGGCAGGTAATCCTACCGGCCAAATACATCTCTTTCAATATTTTGACGGCTCCGAGGTGGCCCTCAAGTTTTGTGTACAAGATGTCAATGCTGGAAGAGGCAATAGAGGCACGTCTTACTATTACGACGGCGACTACGAGGACTACGAGGGCTACGACGACGACGACGACGACTACAGCTACGACGAACCGGACGCAGGAGAGTTACTAAGTAATGAAAAGGCGTGGCTCAAGGTAAGTGTGCCTCTTCTATCTAACAGCTAGTGTTTGGCATTGACATTTTGATGATAGAAACTTCGTAGTTGTCCTCATATCATACAGATACTGAATCTATCCCCCGACGTTGATCCGCTCACTGGTAGAATTATGGAACACCAAATACAGGATTGGATTTATATGGAGCATGCCGGGGACGTGAGCCTAAACCTCATGGTATTAAAGCATAGAATTATGTATGGGGGTGAACCATTACCCAACCGTATCCTCTGGGGAATCTTCCTGTGTTGTAAGTCAAACTCCTTGCCATTTTGTCTCCTTTTCTCTCAAAACTAACTGCGAGGTGTCATCACAGTACTTAGAGCTTGTGTTGAGATGGCCTTTTTCAATGCTGAGATAGACAACAAGCCAATAGCCCTAGAAAGAACTTCTTTGGAAACCTTGAAGCAAATACCTCCCGGCCTACTGGCCCATAATAGTCTCCGTGGCGAAAATCTTATGATACCAGATTGGAACCCCGATCTGAATGACCCCGAGCACAATGTAACGCCTTTGCTGCAACTGATAGACTTTGGCCAAGCTGAAGAAATTTCACCTGATGAGTAAGTACCATAAACCGTTACGCCTTGAGCTCTGTTCAGTGACACGTTACTAATACTTTACTATAGCGATTTCTGGGGTGACGGGGGCCCTCAGGGCCGTGATGGCTCCCGACTCAATCTCGCTGACATTGCAATGGTAAGTCATAATTCAGTATCCCAAGGCGCAAATCACTGACACCCTTTCCAGGTTATGCAGATGTGTATATTACAAAACCCATACGATCCCATAACTTATCCAACCAAGCACACTGTCACTGTAAGGTGGGATACCTTTGATACTTGGGGAGCTACCCCGTTGGCATTGTCATTTGACGAGCTTACATCCCGAGCTGTAGATCCCGATCTTTTGGCCACGGTTTTCTATTGCCTAGCATTTGACGTGAACAAACAGCCCAACCTCGTAGAAGTAGCCATGTATGCCCGTGCCAAGATAGAGAAAGAACCCCCTCTTGATGACCCCAGGGAATCACGCAAGGCTGTTCGCGACAGAATGCACGCATTAGCATTCAATGCCGAAACAGAAGAGCGAGCCGAGGATGAGGATGATTCCCTAATAGATGAAGCTGCCGACGATGAATACGACGACGACGACAATGATGGCATAGACCACGAAGGTGATATCCAGATGACAGGAATATAAAGACAACAATAATGCTGTAGACCATGAAGGTGATGTCTCATAGCTATGGATGATGCCACTACCAAATATGGGGTAAATGAGGGAATGTTTGAGCCTTACCAGTACATAATTACTACTTACCTAACCTATAGGTACATATATAGTCAGTTAGGTATCATTGAATATATTGCAGTTATGATTAGGGACAGTTAGATTCTCAGCGAGGTAATACCAAGAACAGATGCAGAATTCAGCATATATGATTTATATCACATTGTATTATCACGGTGAATAGGATAACTATTGACATTCCATAAAACACGACGATGCCTTCAAAGTTGACGCCCCTTTCTTTCACCTCTAACTAGGTACATATGGTTACCCTTTTTAGCCAATAAAAGGTAGCGAAATACACCCCGCCACTCTAGCGTAAAGACGGAAAGCTACGACGTACTAACCATCTTAGTGCTAAATTGAGTGGATCTAGGTTTGAAACAGGCATTGCGACGTAACCGATCAAGTGGCACCGACTTCAGCTCTTTACCCTCTCTACCTACTTATTCTCTTTACTTCATATTTCAAAGTCACAGCCCTACCACGACAGCTACTTTTACGAAAGCTGCACTTTACAACTTGAAATTGGCCCCTAAACACTATAACAAAGAAACATGTCGTAGAATCTGGAATTCCGACTTTCCACACGCCACACTCGACACTTGACACCTATAGAAAACCTAGCTGTGAATTCACGTCGTTTAGGTGGGCTTCGCTGACGCAATCTGTTCTTTACTTACCTATTACTTACCTATTACGTACCTACATAGGTACTGACCGAATTCACATCCTAATAAAATACTCTGATCTGAATTTCACCATAGAATTCTTTATAGAATTCTTTGAATAGAGTCCTGGAGTTATGGATTTACGAAACAACCTCTTTGGCAGAGGCCCCCGTTCTGGTCTGCCCGCCCGCCAGGGTCAAGAACAAGGTGGCTACAGCCAAGTCCCTCAGAACCGACCACCACCACCCCGGGATTATAACGGCCCTCCCGAATATGATCCGAGAGGTGCCTACGGTGCGCCATCGCCAGGTTATGGAGGAAGCAACATGCCGCCCCAACAAAGAAACACCCGACCGAGTGCTCCTCCGGGTCGAGCGGTCCAACTTCGATTGGCAAAATTGGATAAGGGTGATTTAGCACAACAATACATCTTCAGCAACCTTTGCGCCGTTTCCCCCCAAGATTTTCCTCCTGATCCACAGGGAAGGGACGTACACATACTCTTGAATGGAAAATTTGTCGTAACCGCCCGCCCGACCGAGTATATTCCACCTGGATGTATCAGCCTGTCCGATCCTCAGCGAACATGGTGTGGTATTAGCATGACAGACGTTGTGGTGGGTGAACGATTTGGCGAGAAGGTCCCCCTGAGCGCGATGGACATTGAAGCTGGATTCGCATCCTCGCGCAAGATAACCGACGTCCCATATGATCAAGATGAGCTCGCAGACTATTTCATCAAGATGTTCCAGGGTCAAATCTTTGCGCCGGGCCAAAGACTATTGATGGATTATAAGGGGATACCGTTGATGTTTATCGTCAAGACAGTTCAGTTGCTCGAGCTCCTTGGAAGCGAGAAGGATCATGCTACGGAAGCGTCTTCGAGGCCGGATGCCCGAGGTCTACTGGTCGCCAACACATCCGAGATTAACTTTTTCAAAGACGCCAAATCCCCCATCAAGCTAAAAGGTTCAACGAAACGACCTGCTACTAATGCTATCCTTCGACCGGATTTCAAGTTTGCCGACATGGGCATTGGAGGCTTAGATGACGAATTTAGCACCATTTTCCGACGTGCCTTTGCATCTCGAGTTTTCCCTCCAGGCTTAGTAGAGCAGATGGGAATATCCCACGTCAAGGGTGTCCTTCTTTACGGTCCTCCGGGAACAGGCAAAACGTTGATTGCTAGACAAATCGGCAAGATGCTGAATGCCAGGGAACCCAAGATTATCAACGGTCCGGAAATTTTGAACAAGTATGTTGGTCAGTCAGAGGAGAACGTCAGAAAAATGTTTGCGGACGCGGAGAAGGAATATAAGGAGAAGGGAGAAGAGAGTGGCTTACACATCATTATTTTTGACGAGCTGGATGCTGTCTGCAAGCAGAGAGGCAGCGGATCAGGGGGTACAGGTGTGGGTGACAGTGTAGTCAACCAGCTTCTATCTAAGCTTGACGGAGTGGATCAACTCAACAACATCTTGCTTATTGGCATGACCAACCGGAAGGACATGATTGACGACGCATTATTACGACCAGGACGTCTTGAAGTGCACGTGGAGATTTCCTTGCCCGACGAACACGGCCGCATACAAATCCTAAACGTGAGTATACATTACATGCTTCCTCTGACCCTACACAACCCCTTAGCTTTAACAGTGATTGACTTGTTATAGATCCACACCTCCAAAATCCGGGCCATCAACAAGCTTGGTGACGATGTTAGCTTGGATGAACTGGCGCATTTGACCAAAAACTATTCAGGTGCAGAGATTGCCGGTCTTGTAAAAGCGGCTCTATCCTATGCTTTTACCCGACACACGAAGCTCGGAGATGTCACTGGCGTTAGCGGTAACCCTCAAGATGTTATGCTGACGCGAGCCGATTTCATGAGAGCACTCGAAGACGTCAAGCCGGCCTTTGGTATTTCTGAGGAAGAGTTGAATAACGCAGCACCATATGGGATCACGGATTTCAGCCCACATATTCAATCAATTCTTTCTACGGGTCTCAGCTTCGTTCAAGCAGTTCGCACTTCGGAAAAGTCACCCCTATTTTCTGTCTTAGTTCACGGTCCCCACGGAGCTGGAAAGACTGCTTTGGCGGCTGAGATTGGACTGAAATCCGAGTTTCCTTTTGTGAAACTCATCAGACCTATCGACGTGGGTACCACCGAAGGTGCTAAGCTCGAATTTCTACGACGCGCGTTCTCCGATGCTTACAAATCCGCTCTATCCATTGTGATTCTTGACAGCGTTGAGAAGATCATTGATTGGAACCCTATTGGAATGAGATACTCTAACGCCGTCGTACAGTACTTGGGCGCTGTGCTCGAGACTCGACCACCCAAGGTATGCAATTTTGCACCCGATTATTACTATCATTACTAACACATGGCGTGTAGAATCGTAGGCTTCTTATCATTGCTACAACAAGTCAGCGGTCTATGCTCGATCAGCACGGCGTATTCGCTTGGGATAGAGAGATTGCCGTGCCTGCTGTCAAGAACCACCGCGAGCTTCAGTCCATTTTGGCGGCTTCAGGAAAGTTCAATGGACAGACTGATATCAATGAAGCTCTTAACGAGCTACAGAGTATCACAGGAACCCAGGATGTTGGCATAGGTGTCAAGGCAATATTCTCGGCGCTAGAAACGGCGTCTGTAAGAGATCCGCTACCAACTAGTCTGGCGGAGGATATCAGCGCCATCATGGCCGCGCGAAACCCACAGGAGTACTGATTGTACATACGGCCTAGATTTGCTTATGCTAGAATATAGATGACCAGAGTATAATTTCTGGTGGCTACCTGAGACCTAGCACGTATGATTTACGAGTATGCAGTGATTGTGATGCATATCGTTTCAGTGATGAGGGTTACGTGTTACGAGCATCTTATGTTAGCAGGAGGGACTATGTATTTCTCGGATTTTGTATACGTCCTGACGTCCGACCCGAGGCGGTGGGTAAAATAAGTGAGACAAACTGCTGTGTGATGACGAGGGGATTGCGTACTGATGCATAAGTATGAAGTAACACCGTTGGTAACATCGACAAGAGACTAGGAAGTAACAGCCTGGATCTCCTTTATCTCCGTCCTAATCTACTGACGTGAGCGGGCCAAACGGGCGACACGGCATAAGGGATTGAAAGACGGAGACTCAATTCCGTGGATATAAAGATTCAATAATATTTATATATATCTACCTAACGTTTCTATTTACTACGCCACGACTTCGCACTATCTAAACACTTAAAAAATGCCTCCGTCATTCTCAATCACCGTCGAAGAGCACGTGTCGTTTCCGTCCCTCCGGGGGGGCGACAAGTTCCACGATGAGATGCAAAAAATGATACCGGGGGTAAAGCAAGCCCTGGAAGACTGTTCGGAGGGCCGCATCGCGGATCTGGACGAAGGCCACGTCTCTTTCCAGTTCCTGTCGCACGTGCCGGGCACTTCCAACCACCACCCGGGCGGGTGCCGGAGCGCGAACGACGAAATGGCCGAGGCGATCAAAAAGTATCCTACCCGGCTTGGCGGCTTGGCGGACCTGCCGATGGTACATCCAGAGGAGGCGGCCGCGGAACTGGAACGTGCGGTCAACGAGCTGGGGTTTTTCGGCGCTTTGATTAACAATCATCTAAGCGACATGACGCACTACGATGATGAGAGGTTCTGGCCCGTCTTTGAGATGGCTGAGCGTCTCGACGTACCTATCTACATCCACCCGTCGCCAGCGCCGGGCAACGTGATACAACAGCGATTTGGGGGCAACTACTCGCCTCTGGCCGCACAAGCGCTGTCGTCGTTCTCCTGGGGCTGGCACGAGAACGTGGGGCTGCACATCCTGAAGCTCTACGCGGCAGGGCTGTTCGACCGCTTCCCCAGCCTCAAGATCATCGTCGGACACATGGGCGAGCTGCTCCCCATCATGCTGGACAGGGTGCAGTCTGCCAACGTGCTGCGAGAGAAGAACAAGCTCCGCGGCTTCGGCGAGGTCTGGGACAAGAACATCTGGGTGACCTCGAGCGGGGTCTTCAGCGTGAGGACGCTGGAGATGCTACTGAAGGTGACGAGGAAGGACCGCGTGATGTACAGCGTCGACACGCCGTTCAGCAAGAACGCGGAGGGCTGGAGGTACCTGGAGGAGCTGGCGGAGAGTAGCTCGTTGTCGAGGGAGGAGCTGGACATGTTTGCGTACGGGAATGCGAGGAAGCTTTTTAAGCTGGACTTTGAGCTTAAGAAGTTTGCATAGCTTCAATTTGAGCGATACAGATACGAATAGGAGTCGTGGTCCAGAGTGCCCAGTGGTGATGAATTGAATGATTATGTACTAGGTACCTATGTACCTATGTACCTAGAGTAACTCTTAACATCCCACCATACCCACTAAATAAAGTAGTGGATCCTGATAAGATGATAAGATAAAATAAAATATAACCGATAAGACAACTTTTTTGGCTTTTCTCAAGAACATTTTGAAATTCGGTACTAAAGTATTGCGCTTCATCATTCAAACACTACATGCGCCAAACACGACAATGGCGCCAGAGACGAAGACTACCAAGAAGGACCCCCGAGCCTGGGATGCCTTGACACCACCATTGGCCGAATGGATCCTTGATGCTGTCTCGAGTATGGGCTTTGCCCGATCTACTCCCGTTCAAGCCAGCGTATGGCCATTATTCGGAGGTGGAAATAAAGATGTTGTCGTGGAGGTATGTAGGAATTTATCTTACATACCTAGTTACTCCATACCTAGTACTGATTAATTTTAAAGGCCGTAACAGGAAGCGGAAAGACCCTTGCTTTTCTTCTCCCTCTTATTCACAAGATCCTGCGACTAGAAGAGCCCACCAAACGACACCATGTAGCCGCCATCGTTGTCGCTCCGACGAAAGAACTAGCCGGTCAGATTTTTGGCGCACTTAATTCTTTAATCGCATTTCACCCAACCTCTGCAGAGTTACTTCCCTACCTAGACGGCGACGAGAAGCGACCCGAGACCACCGGACCCGTCATCGTCCCGCAGCTCCTCTCCGGCGGTAGCACGACAACTCCTGCTCAGGATCTTAGCTTCTTCCTACGCATGTCACCAAACGTTCTTGTATCCACACCCGGACGGCTAGTCGAAATCCTCTCTTCGCGACATGTGCACTGTCCACAATCATCGTTCGAGGTCTTGATTTTAGACGAGGCGGACAGACTTCTGGATTTGGGTTTCAAGCCAGACTTACAGAAAATCCTTTTGCGCCTACCAAAACAGAGGAGAACCGGACTCTTCAGCGCCAGTGTTAGCGAAGCCGTCGGCGAGATTATCAGAGTGGGATTGAGGAATCCAGTAAAAATTGTGGTCAAGGTGAAGAGCTTGAAGACTGGTGGAATTATAGAAGAAAGAAGGACACCAGCGAGTCTGCAAATGAGCTATCTAACCACTCCTGCCAGCTACAAGTTACCGAGTCTCGCGCAGCTTCTCGAAAGAATGGACCCGAGGCCACAAAAGAGTATCATTTTCCTTTCTACTTGCGCCGCCGTCGATTACTTTGCCCACATTCTTCCCGTTCTCGTTCCGGAAGGTTATGACTTGGTCCCATTGCATGGAAAATATGATGCCAAAGTCAGGGAGAAGAATTTTACCAAATTCCTTAACTCGGCACAACCCTCCGTCCTACTTACTACGGACGTAGCAGCAAGAGGGTTGGATTTCCCGCAGGTGGATCTCGTAGTACAGATCGACCCACCATCAGACCCCAAGTCCTTTTTGCATCGTTGCGGCCGGGCGGGTCGTGCCGGCCGAAGAGGTCTCAGTGTCATTTTCCTTCAACCTACGGAGGAAGACTACATTCCATTTCTGGACGTTCGCAAAACACCTATTACCCCGCTCACCCACCCAGAGGTTGCAGTCAGTGATGTCGATGCGACCGATGCTGCCGCGCGCATTCGCGATACCGTCAAAACCGACCGCGCCCTGCACGACAAGGCCCAAAAGGCATTTGTCAGCTGGGTTCGCAGTTACAGCAAGCACACCGCCAGCTCCATCTTCCGCGTCTCGGACCTGGACTGGACCGACCTCGGCCACGCCTGGGGTCTTCTCCGCCTGCCCAAGATGCCCGAGCTGAAGAAGTTCGGCGGGGACAAGTTCCTGGGCGTGGAGCTAGACTGGGACGCGTACGCGTACGCGAAGAAGGACCGCGAGAAGCAGCGCCTCGTCGCGCTGCGCGAGTACCAGCAGGAGAGCGCCCGCGCGGAGCGCGGCAGGGAAGGCGAGGACCGCGAGGCCAAGCGCAAGCGCAACACCGAGGCCTGGAGCGACAAGCACGACAAGGAGGACGTGCGCGCCGCCCGCCGCGACAAGAAGAAAAGGAAGCGCGAGGCCGAGAGGAAACAGGGGTTGAACGAGGAGGACAAGGTGAAGGAGATGGATCTAGAGCGCTTGCTTGCCGAGGTGAGGAGGAAGAATTTGGAAAAGTTTGCTGCTGCTGCTGTTGCTGCTGAGGCGGCTAAAGGGAAGGATTGAGAAGGACGTGGGGTTTAAGGGGTTTGGTTAGATGTACAGTAAGTAGATACCCGTTTCCGGTGCTTAGAATTGGGGGGGCCAGCGATGGTATGTATGTATGTATGTATGTATGTGTTGCTGTTTACTTACGTACGTACGTAATGAGAGCCTACAGTCACTTTACGATGCCAAAGCCGATAGCTAACACAGCAAACAATCAATACCTAGGTACTGCATTAGACAACAATCAAATAATATACTACTTACCTGAGCGACGAAAAGTTTTGGTGGGTATGAAACAGACGACGACATGAACAATTCAAAAAGCAAAAAAAAAAAAAGCAAAAAAAAAACCAACGCAGTAAAATGCATTATCTTAGCGAACGAAGATGGGTATCCTTCAAGGGTATCGGTCGTCTCTCCTCGACGTAGTCCAGCCATTCCACCAATCCACCAATTCCACCGTTCCATCCATATATCGTCCAGCCAATTACCAATCATCCTTCATCGTCATCTGCGTCTTTCTTACTCGAGGCTCATACCGTAGCAAATCCCTCCACCGAATATACCCATTAATAGGCCCAGTAGACCCATCGGGTAGCCTTGTTTCGATCAAAACGGAAGTGTGTGGTTTAATACAGGGACTGGGTGACAGTCCATAATTCAATATCACAGGAGTTTTTTAGTTTTTTTTTTTTTTTCAGATGTTCTCGATAACCCGAGCATTTACTGCCTGGCTGAAACCCTGGTCCTCGTTGGCATCGCTGGCCTGGGCGGCCTCGAAATGTCTGGCGGTTTGGGCCATGGACTCGTTGAGGCCGGTCTGGTTGGCGGCAGGGAGGAAGATGACCTTGGAGTTGGCCGACTTCGCCATGGCTTGCATGGCCTCGAGGTAGCGGATTTGCATGGCGGGCGCCGAAGACAGGATGTCGGCGGCTTGTCGCATCAGCTTGGCGCTCTCTACCTCGGCCTTGGCCGCAATAATCTTGCTCTCGCCGATTCGCTTGCTCTGCGCCGCCATCGAGAGGGAGCCCTGTAGCTCCTGGCTGAATACGATGTCCTTGATCAGCATCGACTCCACCTGAACGCCCCACCCCGTCGCAACGTCCTCGATGATTTCG
Organism: Hypoxylon fragiforme; assembly: GCF_022984875.1. Classification (NCBI taxonomy): domain Eukaryota; kingdom Fungi; phylum Ascomycota; class Sordariomycetes; order Xylariales; family Hypoxylaceae; genus Hypoxylon; species Hypoxylon fragiforme. The sequence continues at coordinate 2,526,260 of NW_026054758.1, read as the reverse complement.
CCGATGCTCTGCGCAATTTCCTCTCGGCGCTCGATGACGTCCTGAAGCACGCGCGCACCGACGACGTGGCGGAGGGTGGTTTGGGTACGCTCGATAAGAGCTTGCCGGACGTTGGCGATGCCGAAAGCGGCTTTGTGCGGGGAGTTGATGTGGTAGTAGATGACGGAGGTTAGGTCAACGGTGACGTTGTCTTTAGTCATGCAAACTTGTCTAGGGACCTCTGAATAGACACTTAGTTTAGAATGTGTTCTGACATGAATTGCATTCCAACAAGTCACTCTGCAAAGGTTCACTTACCAACAATCTGGATCTTGACATCTACCTGGATAATTCGCTCGCTGAGAGGATTAATCTTGACCAGGCCGGGATCGACGGCCTTGTAGAACTTTCCGAACTTGGTGACGAGCCCCACGTTGCCCTGATGCACTTGCTTGTACGGGTTGGGGCAGCAGATGATGCAAGGAACGGCACCTAGAGATCCCATGCAGGAACCCAGTGCGTTGACTAGCAGTAAAGGATCAGAGAATTGATTCACTTTTTTGTGGTTTTGGTCAAGTATTAATCAGATGAACGTACTCATGCTTCCGTACCACCCCTTGGGATTGGCATCGTTGCCGACGATGGACGCATAGCTTGCCTGGAGATCCTCCTGGCGGGGACGCTCCACCCTCATGGCTGCTTGGGATCGGAAACCGGCGGCGCTGGTGCCATTTCCATTGATGTGGTCAACGCCCTTGTTCTTTGGAGAGTCGGTCATGGTTTTGATGAGGTTTGTGTTGTATTTTATCACGATTCAAGGTGTAAAATGGGAGAAATTGGAGAAGAAGACTGGATGGGATCTGAATTCAGGCGGGGACTAAGGTAATAAAGTAAAGTTGTAACCTAGGTATGTAACACTGCATCGAGCTGTTGATTGAACTTGATTCGTCTACCAAAGGGAGCAGGGATGATGTCACGTTGAGGAATGCGGTGCGACAGGGCTGAGTCGTCGTTGTTGCTGGGGAGCTGGTAACCCCTGTCACACTACCCTAGGTAGAGTCGTGCTACCTGATTGGGTGATTTACTGTAACTTGCTCTCTGGGACGGTTGTACCGTTGTAGGCATCTACTACCAGTAGTAACTAAGTTGCCAGGGTTCTCCAACATCACAAATACTTTTACCGTAAACTTTCATCATACGATTTCCCGTCACAGCCGTATCACTTTTATCACCGAACTTTGAAATCATTCACTTGGTCTCTAAGCATATACCCCAACATCAATTTCTGTCAATCAAGAGCCAACTATAGGTTGACTTACTAGGCAGAACATGTCAATGTGACCCGGCACAGCCACCATATCCCCATTTCCACCGCCAAACTTTTACTCACGTCTCTATTGGGTAGCTTCGCTTCGATGATTGCTACCAGAGATCTATATCCTAGAACCCTATTCGAGCCTACACCTATTACATTTACGTCCGTATGTATTTTGACCATCTCCCTAGCCCCGGAAAGTAACTGGCCCGTCTATCTCGGATTCGAACCACCCGACTGAGAATTGGAGGCTATGCCCCAATTCTTTCTAGAATGCTGCCTATCTAGGCATGACGTCAAGTAAGGAAAACTCGTGAACATATATACCTATGGATCAAAGAAAAGCTGATGGGATCGCCCTTTGAGGCTCATGAGGCATTTTTCTTTATCCAAGCCCTAGGCACCACTGGATTCTAATATGCAGGTACTTGGAAGTCTCCAGGTTAATGTAGAACTTCGCCGCATCCTTATTACCCGAACCCACCACCTGACCAGTCTCACTTCACTCAGCCTTGTGCCTGCGAGTAGCTCGGTCTGCTAGCGAGGAATAAATTTGACAAAGCCACCAGGTCAACTGACTGGCAATTTGTCTGCAAGCAATCAGCAGACATGATATAGATAACACGGAGCAGAACTATGATAGGTATAGAGCAGAGATGCAAAGGGATGGCAGGGCCTAGTCTTAAATTTTAAAGCATAACGCCCTACAGAACTCGAAAGTTGTTTCGCATCTTCGTAAGATGCTAGAAGGGATTCTACCGAGTGCGGCCTGGAACCCATGTCTGGCATCTCGTGTAGAAAAGGGAAATCTATATTGGTTCTGCGGTAAATCGCCCTATCCCAAGCTACCTTGTCGATTCTCTATTGGTGATACTCGCTGCTTACGAGAGCGCCGATATTCAGGTTGCGTAAAAGTTTGATGACTGTTTCTCGGGACATCTCTATCACCTGTTCAAAGCCATCTCTTTGCAGGTATAAGTCAGCCAATGATTCTTAAGTCATGTACTTCCGTCCCTGCCACGAGGAATACTAGAGCTCGAACACCTCAGACCTATTAGGACTGACAGACCGACAGGGGGATTTAAAGGTGGCCGAGTAACCACTCCGGACTAATGCACTCTAGACACGCGACGACATGGACTCAAGCGACACAGTTCTCTAATTGCATTGTGCATGAGTCTGCTGAGGCGTCTGGGGCGTTCCATGTTGTTGTTAAAACTATCGGGGGCAGATTCAAAGGGGCAGCAGGGGAAACGCCGTTTGGCAACATCGTACGTCTTTCAAGACAATTTTGACGTTGTGAGCGCGGGTACTAGGTAGACATCCCCGAGTCTGACCTCTTGGGAGTGTATGAGATATATCACTCTGGACATGCCGTGGTTTGAAAGAACAACCGTGATCTGTCTCGCAATGAGATCAAGAAGCGCCGTGAATACATCAAAAATGTTCGCCTCGTGTCCAACTAGAAGTTGAAAAGCGGAGTATTACCAAAATGACGCTGGGGAGGACGATAATCAAAAGAAATTCATCTGGGCTGCTGCTTGTGTGAGCATCCAGTCATAAGATCTACATGAACGTGAGGTTCCGACAGGTGGTAGGCGGGGCTGCTACTTCAATGGATGTGCTCTACAAAGTATACTTCGAGCCCTTATGATTGAGGTTAATTCCAACCTTCTATACGGCCTGGCCCTTTCCTTTCCATCTATAATACGGTGTCAAGCCTGGCAGGAGCCTGATGATTTTCTCAGGCAACATGTTAGATTATATACCTAGCTACACTAAATTATAAACTAAGGATCGATCTTTCATTATTTCTCTGGACGTAATACACATCACGTGGCCTAAATACAAAATGCCAGCTTCTGTCAGGACAGAGTCATGTGATTTCCCATATAGTAACGTGGTACCTTGTCGCGTAGTAACGTTTGCAATCTCTTTCAGCTCAATGAATCAATACGCCTCTTGCCTCAATCATAGTCTCAAATTACAGCACCTATCCAGCTCAAAAGAAATAGCTAGGTAGGTTGCCTAAGGTAATCACACAGTTAGCTCAGATCAGCTGAACCCGGTTCAAAAAATGCCAACTTCAAGATTAGCCTCCCCCTTTCCTTCCAAAAGTGCTCACTATGCTTCCAACACACCCACATCTGGGGAAGATCACATCAGTTTGACATGCGAGGAGTAGTAGAAATCCGCTGGAACATATTAATCCAGTCTTCGCCAAGTTGTGGTTGGGCGTATGGGCTCGATTCAAGTGAAAGGTCCCCACCAGATGCCGAGTCATCTCCGCTATAGAAGCCGTCCATCATGCCAGGGAAGTTGAAATCTAGAAGAAGAGGATCTATAGCCAGTTAGCGAGACCATCTTCAAGTAATTCCAAAAGGCATTTCCTTTTTGTCTCATTTTTTTGGTTGATCAATAAATGGGGTTTGTCGTGCCGTTCGGTTGTGTCTACCGAGCCCCTTTATACGGGTTTGAAACCAATGCGGTATCTTTTCTATGAGTGTAGCCTAGGGAAGGAATACCAGTAACTACCCTCCCAACAGGAATAAGAGGCAGATGAAAGGAACACGTTTATAATAATGGATCAGTTTTGGGAGCAACGTACCTCGAAAAGCCAGCATCGAACTTAGGTCAAGCTCCATACTAACAGGCACCGTTGAAGAAGTACCGGTGATCTGTAGGACCATGTATATGGCCTTGAGAGCCTTCCGGGCATTCTTCGATGTAGTGCTCTGTCTTTCCCAGTGAGTCGCCGACATTTTCAGAAGCTCAGTAACCTCTTCTAAGCTTGTCCCTTCTACTGCGCTCTGAGGTATATCGCTGACCTGCTTCACATAAGCGCAGAGAATACTAGTCGCTAGAAGGAACTCATTATTCATTATGGACGTGAGTTTCCACCGAGCCTCATATAATAAGTTATCTGGCTTCACTAGTTCGAACATCAAGTCTTGATATTCGACAATCTTTACAGCTCCTTTCAATGACACGCTTCGGGAATGGCTGTACCGCTCATGATGAGCTGGCGCCATGAAGTACTTTTGGTGTAGCACTATCTGGAGTCGTAGGTAACAGATGTCTAACCAGATTCTTTGCACGATCAGATTCGGGGGAACTGCAATCGATTGCGCTATGGGCTGTACTTTGAAGGGTGGCGGAAGACGGCTTTTCTCGGCCTGTAGTAATCCATCCATCGCCAGTATCTCCTGGTATTTATGATGTCTAGTGTCAGTCGCCGCGTCGCGGATCTTTTCCCAGATATGCGCAACGCGATCTCGTGTGATTATATAAAGAACAGGCGTCATCTCGGTCTCGGGCCGCGATGGGGGGATCTCTGTCGAGTTCTCGTCGAAGTCAGAGTCAAATACGTTGTGCGGCTCTTCTATATCTGTGTGATATTCTTGTATCATGGTCGGAATCCCCATCTGGGCTGCGAAGATAAGGTTCGCCTGGTATAAAGTTGACCAAGTTCGCCTTCTCATCTCACCCTCGAAAGGTGTCAGGACCGGGAAGTTCTTAGGATCTCTGTGATAGCCCATTCTCAGAGCAATATTGAGAATCAACCCTAACAGAATATGGGTACCAAATTCCGAATCCGCTTTACTGAGGTGTTCAATGGCAATATAGAGGATGAAGGCAGGGATTATGTTGACACCACCCATGGTATATTTGGCCATGGTCAAGCATTGAACGGTTTTTTCTCGGTACACTCTCATACGGAGACCATTTTCCGGGTCTTGCGGAACCTTGCTTGGATCGTGGCCGGCATGCTGCATTGATAGCAATGTAGAAACACACATCATAGAAAACAAGAGGCCAATCCAGGAGATGGGAGTCCCGGAAGGGTCTGACCAAAACTGGTCATACTAGAGTACATGTCAGTATTAGAGAACAATTGGACAACAGCCGATCATGCAAGACTACATATGTAGGTACCCACCTGTCGAATAAACTGGGGACTATGTATAAGACCTGACTTATATCGTTAGCCTCTGATACGGCGGTGGTGGTGTGAGGGATGATGGTGTGGTAGGTGTATGCGAACCTGGTGCAAGATCAACCGTATTGAAGAATTGAGAGACAAGCCTATCGGCGATAGGCCGTGGCGGAATGGCGCTCAAGATTTCCCCTTTAGTAGTTTGGGCAAAGCCACCGTATAAAAGCAACGGGAAAGAACCGTAATCTGGAACAATCTGCGGTGGAAGGCTAAACTGCATATTGGGCTCAGGGGCATCTTGCAGGTAGTCCTTTAGCTCGGATATGCTATCCAAAAGAGCTGTCCAATGCGCACCATCGACATAGCTGGGAACTCCGGCAGGACTATTTATTAGGGTACCACCATCCAGTAACTCTCCGGGCCCACTAGCTCCCGGTGCGCCGGGTTCAGGGGGTTCAGGGGAGGAGTCGGAAGCGCGATGGATGGGGGAGCCAGTAAGGGGTGGATTAGATTGAGTAGTAGATGATCCTTGAGAGTTGTTCTTTGATGCATTTTTCATGAGAGCATGTACGAGGTTTTCCAACTCATGGATGCGATTCTGCACGGTATACGGATCCCGATCCGAAGAGCGCGAGCTTCCATCTGGAGGGTAGCTGCATGATGCAGCCAGGCCACGAAATGTACAGGTCTTACAAGGCTGTTGACGGTCACATTTCACTCTATATGAAGCATTAGAAGTTAGTTAAGAATTCACTCTGGTGGTGCTATGCTGGATTAGGTATATACGCACTTGCGCCTCCTACATAAATTACACGACAATTGAGGTTTATCGCGGCGCCGACTCGGAGGAGGTAGGGGGCGTTGTCTTGGCGGGGGAGTTGTTGACATGTTTTTATCTTTACCATTGCTTTTTTATCATGTAATATTGTAGTAGCGTAAGGGCGTAGAGGTGTAAGGGGGTAATGCTAGTATCTCGTTGGCTCAGAGTACGATGAGAAAAAGAACATTGAAGCCGTTAATGGATAAACGGCCAATAGAGTTTCGAGGTTACAAGGTTGTTACCAGTTATTCCTTGTGACTGCCAGTACCAGGTAAGTAGGTGAGTCTATCCCACTGTCCGACCGTCCGCTACATTGAAGCTGGACGTATATATATAGGTACCTGCTACTGGGTGGTCATTGTGCCGCTCCTCTCCTCCTTTTGAATCTTTTTTAAGAGAAAAATATTTGCCAATTGCCAATAGAAATCTGTAATTCATGTGGATACTTGGCTGCAGCTGTTCTAACTTGTTCTGCCATACGATACTACATAGTACCTAGCTGCTACCTACAGCACCTACCTACATACATTAGTACTATGTACGGAGTTGGTAGTACTATCATTATGTAGTATTCAATTGACCCCTTTGAGAGAACGGTTTGGATACTAGATATGTAGCTACCTAGGATACCTACATATATATGACATTATATGTACATATATACTCTAGGGTATACTATGTATTCTATGTATTCTATGTATTATGTACTAATTATGTACTAAGCCAGGTAGGCTATGCACATGATCATGACGTCATACCGCTTTGGCCATCTAGACTCGGTCTCTTTTCAAATTCCGCTAGTTCCGATTAGCGAAACAGTCGAAACACGTACTACCGTTATGTATGTTACTTCGTATGTACCCTGACATCTGGACTTCTTTTAACAATGAACCTCCCATGTCTACTACCTAATAGGTGCCTAGCCAGGGCTCCCCAGAAAGCAAAAAGGCGGGCATGAGACATCGGACCGTGCTTGCAGTTGCATACTGAGCCATACTCCAGTCCACAGTTTAATGAATATCTGCCTACATATATCACAGGGTACCTAAGTCTAGTACAACTGTACATTACTAATATTATTCATCAAATGTCGAACGAACTGCCAGCATTTGATAACCCCCCTCCCCCTTTTCCAGATCCACCTCCTTACATTCCGGGAACCCGAAATGATGCGGACGAGGTCGTCCAGCCCGTAATTCTCGTCCTTGCCGGACATTTTGTCCGAGCTCAAACCTCCGATGGCTCGCCGCTGTACGAGCTTTCCCGGGATATCTGCAATTCTGAATTAGGCACCTCTCAGCTAAGCCAGGTCTCCTTCAACCGGATTATTTCCAACGTGCGCTTGACCGCCGACGGAGCACCTCGCGTGCACAATCGCCATAAGCATGTTTCCGAGCTCAAGTACCTACCGCCGGTTCTGTCCACCGGGTTTTCTTATTGCCTCGATGCGATGTCGCGCCACGCTATGGGGAACCTCGCATTGAAGACCGCTTCCTTCCCGAGGTCGGGGCTCAAAATCGTGCGAATCAAGCCCGAGAGCGGGTCTTCCCAGAGCGGCTCCCGGGCATTGAAGGAGTCTCCCAAGGAGGTCCAGGATGTATTTGACGTGCGCAAAAAACGTGGCCATTACGAATGGATCCAAAGCGGTGAGGACCGCATTGCGTTTGAGGAAGAAGCGGAAGGCCTACACAAGTTGATAGTCACGTCGCCATTGAAAAGGAAGACAATCGATGCTTTAGTAGGTAGTTGGTGTCTGAGGATATGGCATGACAGCCTAGAACCGCCTAACAAGTTCTCCCTTGGATGTGAGTTGATTTCGCTTATGTAATTGGACTCGTGATCTTCTATAGTATGCTAATCTTGTCATATTCAGACTGATGGGCGGAGTTGGAAATCCGTAGCAAAGGTTAGGTCCTCTTTCAATCCTACCAATAGTTATTATTATCTCGATGACTTGTTTGTTTTGGCAATAAACAAGAAACGTTATATACCGGCCTACGGAATCTATAGCTACCTACCTACCCTATGAACTATGTAACATATACCCAGCAAGCAGACTTATATATATGTAAATGCAATTACAATTTACCGAAGCTTGGAAGTTTTGTTTCAACCTATTTATTCACGATGGTTCGCTAAGGAAATTTGAAAAGATGAGATCCATATATTTTCCATATATTTTCCATATATTTCAACCTATCAGCCTACCGCTCCACCAGCCACGATTGGGGACGATTCGGACGATTAGAGGATCATTGGGCATCACTGTCCAAAAATAAACCGGATGCCGTAGCAGCTTCAGACGGATGCTCTGTGCGTTTCCACCGCTAAGCTTCAAGATGACTAAATTAAGTTCTTGAAACAGTATCCTCCAAGCTGCCTCCCTGGTTCTGACGAATCGCACATCATGGTTGTCGGTCTGGGCGCCAAGGTGAGCCCTGTTGATAGCTGAGGCTTGAAACGGCCCCGGGTTTCAAGAGGTTCTGGGGTAAGAGATGGGAAGATCCTTGATGGAATGGATTTGAACAAAAAGTCGATCGCACCCGCGAAACGCCTTTCTGAGAAATCTTCACCTGTAATCGCCAAATCTTCAACTCAGCACGTAGGGTTGTTTCTTTTTTTTTCTTTTCAGGTCACTTCACTTCGAATCCCGGGCTGTGCCCTCATTGTTTGCATTCTATCTCATACGGCAGGTCCTGACTTCATAACACATTATTAACATTATTTTTCAAATAAGCGGTTGAGATATTGAATTTCATCCCTTTCTCTTTTGTCGTCAGTTCTTAGCAAACCTACTTTCTTAAGGTTTCTAATAGTTTCGCATATTCACAATGAGGTAGGCGATCGCGGAATTGTGGTGGCTTTTTCTGGAGAATTTGGACTAATTTGGAGGTAAAAGTACTCAAAGCTTCCGAAGGCGCGGTCGCGCAAGTGAGCTTAGAATATCTGTTCGCGATAAAGCTCCTGTAAACGACGCCGAAGACAGCGATGTGTCCGATTCCGAAGACGAGGGGGACTTAGACTCACCTTCTCCTACGTCAGATGGCTTCCCATCTCCCGTCCCGGGCGGCACAATCCCCTCTACCTCGTCAACCGGTACACAGCCGGCAGTAGCTGCACCCACCAACACCCAATCAGACTCCTCCACAACAATCACCGCTGGTTCTAGCCAAGGTGCTGTATCGCAAAACGAACCCGTGCAAGCACAAGCAACCCAAGTAGAAGGCAGGATATCTGGAATGAGCAAAGATGGAGCTATAGCCCTTGGTGCAGTTGGTAAGAAGATCCGGGTCTGAAGATTGGGTTCGGTTTGAATATCTTGGAGAACTAACAAGCTTGGTGTAATAGGTGGCGTCATAATTATCGCAACCATCTTGTTCATCATATTTAAATGCCGAAGACGTCGAACTAGCTCCTCCACCAGAAAGCGCTTTTTCTGGGGATCATCCTCTTCAGCCGCCTCGGACGATAGCTTCAGGAGAGCACGAGAACCGCAAATGGAGAAATACGGAGGATCATATGGCAACAGGCAGTCGAGGACTATGGACGATTTGATGGCAGCTGCGTACGCCGCCGAGGACGGCAACGCTTCCCGGTACAGTGGATATATGGATGAAAAACGACAAGTCAATGGATCTGTCTATGGCACTAGTCCAAGACAATCTCTGAGACAGTCACAATCTCCCCCAAGACATTCACAGTCTCCTACAAGGCATCCGCTTTCTCTACGCAGGGCACCCTCCAGAAGACAGTCGCGCGCACCCAGTGTGCGGGCCTCGGTCAACTCGCAAGGTGAAAACTCTCTCTACGTCAACCAACTGCTTTCTGGCTTCTACAAAGGTCAAAGAATGGACGGGCCCGCGGTCCCCCGTAACGCAAGAGTGCCTCCGCCAATCGCCCCTTCAGTAGCCGGACGTACCGAGTACACAGCTACGACAGAAAGTACGTGGAGGACATGGGGTTGGCAGCAGAAGAAAGAGGAGCCTAAGGAGAGCTGGGTGAAGAAGTGTGTTCGTCTTGGGGGGCTGAAATAAAAACGGCCTGGTATGTGATGTACATGAAACCGACTACGATGCTACGTGTAATATATATATGGATACCTAAGATAGCTTCGATTAATACTGGAACATGCACGTTAGGCACAAGTTATGGTCACGAAAGAGTTGTATTAATGTTGCGTCGAAGAGCCTATAAAGCAAAGCAGACTGACTATCCTGTGACCGAAGAAACCCATGTACAGCGAATGAGATTGTTATGTTCACGAAGAAACATATGTATGTACCTCCGTCATCCTCATTATTATCATCCTCATCATCCCATTTACCAGCAATTATAGTGTCATTGTGGTCACATTAGCCTCTCTCAGAGGCAAATATCTTTCCAGCTTCGTATCCTTGAAATAGGTTTAGTACCTGGGCAGAAATCTGCAAATCGGCACATAGCAGTCCTCGTCCGTGTTGGAATAAAATTCCAGCCAATGTATGTTGCGGCGTAGCATATTGATGGCGATCACGAGAAGTCACTGTCTGAATCATTCTCTGACTCTTCCTCGTCATCCGGTTCTTCCTGGTTGGTGCAGTCGCACGTTCTCCAGATAGCGGTACAATTGTAGCAGAACTCGGCATTGCACACGCACCTAGGGTAAGAAAGGGGGAGTGTTAGCCATCGATGGTGTTATCGCTAGGTAAAAGGAAAGGACTTGGGCTGTGAATGAATAGATGGGTAGGGAGGAAGGGAGGTCAAGACTTACAGTATCTGGTTGCAGCCTTGCTTGCGATCAACCATGACGTGGCAGCTAGGACATTGCTTCCAACCGTTCTGCTCGCCGATGTCGAGGACACCTTTGATGTCTTCAGAGGGCCCGCTGCATTCAGCTCCGGGGTGGGCGGCTTCCAGGCAGGTGATGCAGGTGACGGCGTGGCACTTGGGGCAGCAGGCGTCGGTTCCGGCGTGCTCGCTCATGGGGATAAACTTGGAGCATGTCTTCACATGGCAGTACACTTTGACCTCGCTGCTGATCTCTTGAGCCTTGGCGTGGTAGATCTCGAGGAGCTCGGGGTCCTTCAACTGCTCGATGGCCTCGGCAGGGATATCGATGCCGCAGCACGCGGGCGGGAAAACGGACACGCCCTTCGTCGACGACTCGAAGAAGGCCTTGAAACACTCGTGGCAGTACGTGTGTGTGCAGTCGAGGCGAATCTTCTCGTCCTCGGGCTTATTCTCGTTGCAGCAGACGCACGGCTGGTTCATTAGTTGGCGGGAAGCTCGCGCGAAGGATAGCTCCACTCTGGCCATGACCTCGTGATCTGAGTCCATGTCTGGGTCCAAATCCATGACGGGAGAACTGTTCAATTTTTTTTTTAAAGAGGTATTCTTTCAGGGGTTACTCAACACCTAGGAAGCGGTGTTGATTTTTGGGTAATGAAAGATGGTGGTGTTTAGATATGGGGGAGGGAGAAAAAAAGAAAAGAATTGGTGCGGGCGTGGAGGAGGATTGTTGGGGGAGGAGGAAAGGTAAAGAAGCAGAACTAGGAATTAATTGAAATCTGGTAGAAGGTTGTAGGCTTCTAGGTCGTCTTGTAGGATAAAGTTAGGGTACATAAGTACCTAGTTTGGTTCAGTACGTTTTGTTCTTGATGTATCTTGTTGTCGCCCACCAGACTCTTGTGGCCATGCTTCTGTCGAATAGGTACTTGCACGTATTACTCACCTGGCGCCCGTAGTACTGGAGGCAGCCTAGAACAGGGCAACTACAACATCCAATATATCTGGTGTTATTTCGGTAATATGCCCATGCCATTCTTTGGAAGGGGGTTGTGGATTTAGGGTGGTGTTTTTCTTCTCATTTCCTTTACAAGCTCATTGCCGTACAAACCCCGTACAGACATGGCTTCCAAGTTTGCCTCCGCGCCACTGCTTCCTCACGGTCAGGTGTGTATCGTTATTTCCCTCTATAAAGGTGAAGGCACGCGTTCAGTCCCCACCTAACCTGAGTAGGAAGTGAAAGTGTGGCCTTCCTTACTGTATTCCACAACGCCTATTTGTTCTGGCAGTAAATGTAGTCATACAGTAGAGTCATATATATACCTAGTATTGTTTGCTCAGCTAGGTACCTTGTACATCGATAATGTGCTTGATATACTCCTCAGATACATAGGTAGTATATGGTAGGTAGTAGTCGTCGTCTCTACTTACAAGCTCAGAATGGATGCGACTCGTCTATAATAACACATTTTATCCACTAAACACCTATCCTATGGAATTTGCAAACGTGATAGTTACTAAATGCTATCAAATCTATAATGACAACTTTGATATCCTGATCAAAATGGCAAGGGTTGGTTTGCAAGCAAAGAATGATACCCTAACCTAGGTTAGTTGTTCTATCAGTGATGCTATCTGTATTGATAGAGTACTTTATTAGTATACCTAGAAGACTATCCATATATCTATTACATCAGAAAGCAATCCTGTGTCCTGTGCAATGATAGACTTCAAAGATTACATGCGTTATGGTCTGGTCCCATAATAGGTTGTTGGAGGGGGTCACGTGCTTTCCAGGTTATGAGCGAAGTGATCACTTGGTAAAAAGTCGCCATAAATTCTATTTCATCTCTCGAAAATAAATTATAAGGAAACCGCCTATCAAATTGGCTCATGTTCTTCTTATTCTCTTATATTTTATTTTATTTTATTTCAATAAGCACAACAAATTTGTTGCTGATATTAGTTTGAGTAATGAGACTTATATCATACACACTGGAAATCATCAAAGGCACGTGATATATTAGATAATCAATTGGACCAACGTCCACATGCTGTCTTTTGATGCCATTGGCGTTTACTCTCACAAGTATTCCTTATTAAATGCAACTTCTGCACTTATTGTCATTTAAATGGAAACGTCTTCAATCTTATTAACGGTGCTTATCTCATTGGGGCTCGGGATTTAACACTGCCATCCCAGATTGCTGACTCCTGGCCGTGAGATGCCTTTGAAGAAAAGGGGGTTATACCTAAAATAGTTCAAATCGACAACATATCAACTAGATAACTACGTATTCATCCCAGTGAAAGCTAGAGATGCATAGGACGATAAGTTTACTGCCCCAATAATTGATATCACACCATTCTAGAATATTCTTGCCGAACAATGCCATCGGGATGTCATATTCACCGACGGGGCATTTGAGATTACGAATCATGGCCCTCCTCGGCCATTTACATAGAATACACGCTCGCGTGGCTGCATACGCGGTAGTGTAACCAAGCTAAGTGACAGGTGAAATAATACATGCATCCGTATCTGAGATACCATCTGGTACAAACAAGGAATTTGTTACTTTTACCCAGATATCTAATACGACAAGTTTTTCATGCATCATGACTTGAACCCGTAGACGTGAGGTTCTTTGTCGAAATATTCGTGCAGATAGTCGACATCACGGTTTAATAAGCACAAGAAAAGAAAAAAGAAAGGAGTAAGTGATAAGTCTGGATGTCTATCTTCTTCGCTAGTTCAGCTAGTCCTACCTACTATTTATTTCGTCTCTAGGTAGATAATCCATGAAATTTATGACTGGGTAGCACCCTTGTCTTGCGAGTCTCTAGAGTCTAGATATCATACTTGACCTACATAATATGATAATTTAGGAATTCAAAGCTCCAAAGTGGATGGAATGAGGCCTAACAACTACCTAGGTTAGTGCGGTTGTGTTACCTAACTGCGAACATTCAATTGAACAAAGGATTCTTCCATCGTTGATGTTTCTAATCAATACATAGTACCTACATATTTATGAGAAAATATAGAGTTCCTAACCCAGTTACAAGATGACGTCGAGGATCCCAAGCGGATGGGATAGTGTGAGCTTTAATGTCATCACCATTCAGCTGGGACCCATAAAGACCCACTTGAGGCTTGCACCCTCGATTCATTGTATTGAGCTTATCAGATATTAAATGACTAGCCAATATAGAACCTTGAATTGTATATGGCTGCTTCCAAACAACGAATGCAATATCATTCTTGTACGACCACATGGTATGTACCAGAGAAGTATCCTCTGTTATCCATGGCCGAAGTCCGATTCGCATTCCCAGACTATCCGTCTTCCGACAGGTATGGCCCTAGCAATGAGGGTAGGTACTATTACTACATATGTACCTAGGGTAAGTATGTAGGTTAGTTCAATTGAATGAAGTCGACAATAACAATCGAAGTTGACAATTTTCCGTTTTATGTTTTAATCATAATCATCATCATCATCACCACCACCAACCACCCACCCTATAATGCCGCTTAAATAGTCTTTTCTTCATTTATAAGTTTATATTTTACCCCGAGATCACCTCAAGGGGAATGTGACATATTTCCTTCTAGTACACAACGTTGGAACCGAGTTTTAGTCAACATGGAAGGTGAAAGGCCAACGCCAGCAGACACGGATATGCCTGGTGGTTACCCTGAGACACCATCCTCACTTTACGGTCTCCGTTCAACAACTAGTCATGGTTTCCCTCATGCTACGAATCGAACATCATACATCGGAGTTGATGGGTCGGTAAATACTCCTGAGCACACACTCACGCCATCACCCCACGGAAATATAAATAATATATATGTTGATAGCGCTGCCGCCCGCGATGATGCTAGTCCCTCTTCGTCCAGGCACGTAACCAGAGATGCGCCCGCCCAGACAATCTCAGATTCGGAATCAAATGGATCTGGTGAGACCGAAATTGGTGAAACCGAAATTGGCCAAACTGAAGGTGGCCAAAGAGAAGTTGAACCTCGTTTCGAGGCCATCAAGTCACCAACAGAGCAATCTAATCTAGAGCCCACGCGGAGCACTACTCGGACTGAAGATGACCTGTTTCGCGCCTTGTCACGACGCCGGAGTTCTATCTCCGCCGCCGAGTCGCAAGAAGATCACGACGAGATCGAACGGCTAATGTCCCGTATGTTCGGCAAGGCGCGTCAACATCAGAGCGATGATGAAACCCCAAAACATGCCGGTGTCATTTTCCGTAACTTGACGGTTAAAGGAGCCGGTCTAGGGGCAAGCTTGCAGCCTACTGTCGGAGACATTTTCTTGGGTCTTCCAAGGTTTCTCAAGAACCTCATAACCAAAGGACCCAAGGCAGCTACCGCGAAACCACCTGTAAGAGAAATTCTTAGCAACTTTAACGGTTGTGTCCGTCCAGGTGAGATGTTGCTTGTCCTTGGCCGACCAGGATCTGGATGTACGACCTTTTTGAAGACATTTTGTAACCAACGGGCTGGCTACGAGGATGTTTTGGGCGACGTTACCTACGGCGGTACGGATGCGAAGCGCATGGCCAAGGACTTTAGAGGCGAAATCATTTATAATCCAGAAGATGATTTACACTATGCCACACTAACAGTCAAGCACACATTGACATTCGCTCTCCAAACTCGTACCCCTGGCAAGGAGTCGCGGAAAGAAGGTGAGAGTAAGAGTGATTACGTGAAGGAATTTCTCAGAGTGGCTACCAAATTGCTTTGGATTGAACACACCATGAACACAAAGGTTGGAAACGAGTACATCAGAGGCGTATCGGGCGGCGAACGCAAACGCGTCAGTATTGCCGAAGCCCTAATCACTCGGGCAAGTGTGCAAGGCTGGGATAACTCAAGCAAGGGACTCGATGCATCGACTGCCGTGGAGTATGTCCAGTCGTTGAGAGCCTTGACGAACATGGCCCAAGTTTCGACCGCTGTATCTCTTTACCAAGCTGGAGAGTCTTTGTATAAACTTGTTGATAAGGTACTTTTGATCGACAACGGCCAATGCCTATACTACGGCCCGTCAGATAGCGCCAAACAGTATTTCCTCGACTTAGGATTCGATTGCCCTGAACGGTGGACGACGGCCGACTTCCTTACATCTGTCACTGACCCCCACGAGCGCAGTATCAGGGCGGGCTGGGAGAACCGGATCCCGCGCTCGGCCCAAGATTTCGCTGATGTTTACAGGAAAAGCGACGCTTATCAGCGAAACCTACAGGACATAACTGATTATGAAGCCCAACTCGAAGAGCAGGAGCGCACCGTTGACAGGTCTAAGGCGATGAAGAAAAATAATTACACCATATCGTTTCCCCAACAGGTGGTAGCTCTTACCAAACGCCAGGCCCTAATCATGCTCGGAGACAAAGCTTCTTTGATGGGAAAATGGGGTGGAATCGTATTCCAAGGACTTATTGTTGGAAGTCTGTTCTATAACCTCCCCAATACGGCAGCAGGCGCCTTCACCCGTGGTGGTGTCTTGTTCTTCATCCTACTATTCAACGCCTTGCTGGCCTTGGCTGAACAGACTTCGGCATTTGCGTCGAAACCTATCTTGCTGAAGCACAAAAACTTTTCATTTTATCGACCTGCTGCGTACACACTGGCGCAAACCGTCGTGGATATACCCTTAGTCTTCATCCAAGTAACATTATTTGATGTCATCATCTACTGGATGGCGGGACTCTCCGCGACCCCATCCCAATTCTTTATTTCTATCCTGATCCTCTGGACAGTCACTATGACAACGTATGCGTTCTTCCGTGCAATCTCGGCAATATTCAAAACCTTGGATGATGCTACGAAAGTCACTGGTGTCGCGATCCAGATCATCATTGTCTACACTGGATACCTAATACCACCTTCTTCCATGCACCCGTGGTTTAGCTGGCTGAGATGGATCAACTGGCTTCAATACGGATTCGAGTGTCTCATGTCCAACGAGTTCTACAACCTAAACCTAGATTGTGTCCCTCCGTTCCTTGTTCCTCAGAGCGAGGGGGCCTCGTCGGCATATCAGTCCTGCACATTAGTAGGGTCAAGCCCTGGATCAACAGTGGTGTCTGGCGCTTCATATATCGGACAGTCTTTCAACTATACTCGCGTCCATCTTTGGCGAAACTTTGGGTTTTTGTGGGCCTTCTTCTTTTTCTTCCTCGCCATAGCAATGGTAGGCATGGAAATGATGAAGCCAAACGCCGGAGGTGCTTCAGTAACAGTTTTCCAACGCGGCCAAGTCCCAAAGGATATCCAAAAGTCAATCGAGACCGGTGGCCGCCATGGTCATGATAATGATGAAGAGTCCGGAAGTGGAAGTACTAGCGAAAAACCGGTCGTTGGAACAGATTCTGCGTCGCAAAACCATGAAGCCATGCGTAACGTGGCAAAGAACGAAACGGTATTCACATTCCAAAATGTCAACTACACTATTCCCTACGAAGGCGGCGAGAGAAAACTGCTGCAGAACGTGCAGGGCTTCGTCCGACCTGGTAAACTGACGGCTCTGATGGGTGCCTCTGGTGCGGGAAAAACAACATTGCTAAATACTTTGGCTCAGAGGTGAGTGTTGAGTTCATTGGCATCATCATAAAATGTTATGCGCTAATTTCATGTCCAGAATCAAGTTCGGTGTCGTCACTGGCGACTTTCTCATAGATGGACGCCCCCTTCCCAAGTCGTTTCAGAGAGCTACAGGCTTTGCTGAACAACTTGATATTCATGAGCCCACCGCCACTGTGCGAGAAGCGTTGCAGTTCTCGGCACTCCTGCGTCAACCAAAGGAAGTCCCGAAGAAGGAAAAGTACGCCTATTGTGAGACGATTATTGAGCTTCTTGAGATGCAAGGTATAGCCGGCGCGACTATTGGACAAGTTGGCGAGGGTCTTAATGCAGAACAGCGCAAGCGACTGACCATTGGCGTCGAGCTTGCATCTAAACCAGAATTGCTAATGTTTTTGGACGAGCCCACATCTGGCCTTGACTCGGGGGCTGCTTTCAACGTTGTCAGGTTCCTTCGGAAACTTGCTGACGCTGGTCAGGCCATCTTGTGTACCATACACCAGCCTTCCGCAGTGCTTTTTGAGAACTTTGACGACCTAATCTTGCTCAAGTCTGGAGGGCGAGTAGCTTATGCTGGCGAGTTAGGCAAGGATAGCCAAACGTTGATCAACTATTTCGAATCCAACGGAGCCCCCAGGTGTCCCCGGGATGCAAATCCGGCTGAGTGGATGTTGGAGGCTATCGGAGCCGGAAATCCTGATTATAAAGGTCAAGACTGGGGAGATACCTGGCAAAACTCCAAAATGTATCAGAACCAATCCAGTGATATGTCGCAGATGATCGAGCAGCGCCGAGGTGTTCAGCATTCGCAGAATATTCAGGACGACCGCGAATACGCTATGCCTTTATGGACCCAAACGGTGACTCTGGTAAAACGTTCCTTCGTCGCATATTGGAGGACGCCAAACTACATCATGGGAAAGATGATCCTGCATATATTTACCGGTCTCTTCAACACATTTACGTTTTGGCGCCTGGGTTTTGCCAGCATCGATATGCAATCCCGACTATTCTCGATTTTCATGAACCTCACCATCTCACCTCCATTAATTCAGCAACTTCAGCCTGTCTTCATCAACTCGCGAAATATCTTCTCCTCTCGCGAGAACAATGCCAAGATATACTCTTGGTTCGCGTGGACCACGGCTGCCGTACTGGTAGAAATCCCTTATTCTCTTGTTGCGGGAGCTATCTACTACAATTGTTGGTGGTGGGGAATAGGGGGTTATCGCATGCTTGGCTTTCCGTCTGGCTTTATTTTCTTATGCGTGATGTTGTTTGAACTATATTATGTTGGCTTCGGTCAGGCCATCGCGGCATTCAGTCCCAACGAGCTTCTGGCAAGTTTGTTCGTTCCCCTCTTCTTCCTCTTTGTCGTCTCCTTCTGTGGCGTTGTCGTACCTGCAGCGCAGCTACCATACTTTTGGCGACAGTGGATGTACTGGCTTACCCCATTTCACTACCTGCTCGAAGCATTCTTGGCCACCTCGATTCATGACCAGCCTGTGCAGTGTAAAGAGGGCGAGTTTGCTCGCTTTCCTGCCCCACCTGGTCAAACTTGCGAGTCGTACGCTCAAAGCTACGTTTCGCAGGCGGGCGGGTACCTTCAGACCGGCGCAGATGGGCTCTGCGAGATATGCCAGTATGCAACGGGCGACGAATTTGGGCGACAATTTAGTGTTTATTACACCAACATCTGGCGTGACTTTGGCATCGTGTGTGCCTTCATCGCATTCAATTACGCCGTTGTTTATTTCGCCACATACTTGCGATTCAGAGGCAAGAACCCTATCAGAGGAGTGATGTTGAGGATGAAGCAGAAAAGAGCAGGAAGGAAGACAACTTGAGAAATTATTATTAGGAACGCATTCGTCTGTTTTTACCTAGGCCAAGCTGATTACCTAAGTAGTTGGTATGACTTGGACGAACATACTGTGATAAATTTATACGTGAATATATTCTAACCTAGGGGACAACTACCTGCATACGTACCGTGTATGATCATCCTGTCGACCAGGGGCTATTAATTCCAGGCACAGGACACACGGTTTAAAGCTGTTTTTAAGTACCTGCATAGATTCTTCTTAAGGTGCCAAAATTAGAGTCGACACTTTCAGGTACGCGCCGCTGAAAATTTCCACCTATTCCCTACTAGTATCATTATGTTGACATAAATAGTAGAAATAAATGTATGCTTATTTATATAGCATATTTTAATTCCGGTCCTTATTTAGTATGTTCGGTAAGTGTTATATTTTTAACTATTGTCAAATTTTCTTCGAAACTGAGCAGAAGGATGACTATTGTGGAAAGCAACCCAGATTATAAGATGTGAATTTCAACTAAACTTTTCCGATTCTCATTTTCATCTATCAATAATAACAGATAAAATACAAGAGACAAAAAAAAAGATGTTGGGACGTTGTTTATTATTAATATCTTTAGCTTTGCACTTAGGTGCCATCAGAAGCGTTAAAGCACTACCGTTTTTCACTACCCTTTTTACCGCCCCAACATTGAAGTCATTTAGTCATGAAGAAAAGGCACTTAAGGTCGCCTATTGGGAGATAGACGGTGTTAGTTTACCCTCTTCTCATTTCTTAGTCCTGGCTCTAATCGTTATGAAGGCGATATCGGCTTTTGATACTGCCCTGAGCTTCCTACCTGGATGGACTGATGTAGGCAGAGAGCCACTCCTCCCAGTACAGAGACTTAAGAAATACTTGCGCTGTATGTTTACATGTGAATACGAAGTATCGGCTCGAGCTGGCTAACCATTTACCTCTTATGCTAGCGTATGTTGGGGTGATCATCGATGAGCGCCTGGCAGATGATCGTATCTTGCATCTTCCACATCCTGCGTCGGAAGAGTGCTTTAGCCTTATAAAAGAGGTAATCCTTCCTGTGCTCACATCATAAGAACCGTTACTGACTTTCAACTTTTCCATTACGTTTGGCAGATCACCGCGGAGATGAAGTATATGTTCGCGAACGGTAGGCCCTCAGATGGGCGGCGTTTGGACCTATATATCACACCTCACGACTTCAAATTTTATGGAAAGAAAGAATTGAACCCAATATTTTTACCAGATCAACACGTACTGGTTGAAGCGTACTGGCGTGACGGGTAATGAACTTCAGTCCCCGCCCGAACTAATATGGTAGATTACTAACTCACCTGGTATATTATATAGTATGTGGGCTACTGATGTAAATGGAATATGGCATGCGTACATGTTTGAAGGGCTTAGCGCTACAGACAACGGCTGGTGCAGGAATGGTGCTCCCGCAGGAGTCCTCCCCGATTTGAATGTAGTAGTGTTCTGCATGCCTGCTTTTAGTTACAAAGTAAAACGTAGGCTGGCACGTAAAGAGGGTCGGTGGCCAGAGGAGCTCCTAGTTGGGAAAGAAGGAGATTCTTTAGACCAGACGCCGGTTCTGAGTGGTGTCTGGTTACGTGTGCTGTAAGTGCAAATCAGCATGATTGATGCGGTACTAGGAATGCTAATCAACTCTTGTCATTCATGGTAGGCTCCAGATTGTCGGCGGAAGATCGAACATTCCCAATGGGCATCAGGTACTGACAATGCCACCCAAGCTTAAAACGCGTGAGTCTTTTATTATTATTATTATCTGTCATCCTGGTGTCGTTGTCCTAGAATACTGATTCATCATCGTAGAAGATGCTGTGGATTTCGACGGGAACCCGCTGCTGACAGCAGATGGCAAACCCGTGCCTGCAATAGGGGTCCAGCATGCGCTGAATCTAGCAAAGAACTACCCGGACAGGGCCTGTCGAAACTATGATAACATTGCGTTTTTGATAGAAGCCATGTAAGAAAAGAAGCCGAAAACATCCCCCCACCTTGAATGTTGCGAAGCATACATAGGTATTGACATTATCAATTTGCAGGTACACCGGGTTATATTCGTTCGACTGGTCTACAGGGGTAGCCAGGTTAGATCCGCATCCCCATAGGTAGGGATGTCACATGTCCATCGAGGCAAGCAGGGCAAGCACACCCAGGGCTGTTCACCTTCTGGGCAGGTACCTAGTACTATGCAGTAGATGTTGCTAGGTACCATAGTACTATATAACAGATGGTGGCAGGTACGCCAGCATGGAAAGTGCGATACGCGATGAGCGTGTATTTTGTATTTCTTTAGTAGCGTTGGCTTTCATAACCTGCCATTACCTTTACCACATCAATTTTAATCTTCTGAATTCTCACACCCATACTGCCAATTCAAACAGTCAATTCTGACAACCAGTTCCACTGAAGCTTCACACACCAACACTTCATTATGGATAGACTTGAAATGCTCCGTTCCATGATGAAACAGGTTGAGGAGTTGAAGCAGAAGGTGCTTGATAGAGACGAAAAGGGACGGGATGTGGAGCGAAAGAAAAAGGAGCTGGAGCATTTGGAGGAAATGAAGCAGCGTATGGAGCGATGGAAGCAGCAGTTAGAGTATAACATGATGGTACGTGAAAGTCATGCTAAGAATCTCTGCACTACGAGATTGACGAGACTGACTAATTATGCGAGCAGTTAGAGGAGGCGATATACAGCTAGGTTAGACATCTGCGACTCTCGCAGTTTTTCCTAACGATCATGTCACATTACTCTGCCTTGCCTATCTTGTTACTAGTATGAGTGAAGGAAGTGAGTTTGATGATTTAATATTTGAACTAAGTCGTGTTGTGACTGATACAAGCGGTGCGGCACTGTCCGTTGCAGTTGAATAAGCTCACCATCCTACATGATACGCTGCCACGAGAACTTGGCCGATTTTCCGGAGCTGCACCAACTCTTATCTAAGACGTCTGACATTCGTGCTTCCGAATTCGAGTGGATGAATGTCCGTCCGTCTATTCAATCTACAGATATTTTGACGTTAAAATAATCTTTTCACGTGACATCGCGCTCATGCTATCCTACCAACTACAGCAATAGTGAGTCTTAGCGCATTTAGGCGCTGAAATTACAGTGATTAAAATAACATCTCCAATCGATGCCGAGACTAATTACTAAGCTCGTTAGGTAAAGTATAGCGATATTAGCTCACTGAGGCCACTATAACTTTAGTGGCTAAATATGCTAGACTCACTAATAGTCACTATAGATATAGTGGGATTTAGTGGATAGCTCCCTCAGTGGTAAATCCGACCACGCCACTGAGGCCTAGGGGAAACGGAAAGGGGGAAAAGGCGAGCGGGGACCTGAAGAGAACTATGCTGAGGGAACAACAAGCGAACCCAACATCAAGAAGCATCGCAGTGCGAGCAGTGATCATACAGAACAGAGCTCCGAAACCCGGAGGATACTGCAGTCATTTCTTACTTACTATTTGGAACGCAACCTCCACAGGAGTTGGCCTGCATGATTATACACTACCTACGTCTATATAGTAGAAAATGAACGTCTTAGGAACAGTCATACACGTGTGAAACTAGCCATGGTAACATCTCCATGGAAAGACGAACAAATAGTTACGTCTAGAAATTGGTGATGATGCTCAGCTCGCATGGCTTTTACACCTTAACATTTGACAACCCCGTGCCAGATAGCGACGCGTTAGATTCCAATTATCCATTCGAAGGAGACTCGCAATAACTGTATCTCAACGAAACGAATTCGCTACCTAACAATAACGCACCTTGGCATGCATATCGGCGAATCAGGGAGCCATTACGTTGACAACTTTGTAAGACTAATCCAAAAGCTGTAGCTCCGCTCCGTCTGTAAGATATTCACGTAGGTACCTAATCTTGATAACACTTCCACTCCACGCTGTCCGGTCGCCTAGGTATGTCACCTAGTGTGCTGGTAAAGAATGACTCCTCCGCCTCATCTACAAATATTCAAACTCGCTCATGTAACACCAAAGACACACTTACACACATTTCATCTCTTCAGTATACTTCCTCCAGAGTTGCGTGTCAAGATATGGCGTCTTGCATTGGAACGTCAACGCATAATAAGGTTGTGCATACACGCCCGGTACCTGATGGATGCGCTTCTCGCCCGGCAAGGAGACTCCAGGCCCGGGACTCGGACGCAAGAGCGTGATGGCGTCGTTGTCGAAGGGTACCAGACATGTAGCAAGCTGTTCCGCGTCAGTCGAGAGTCACGAGACGTCGCTATGGCATTTTACCGTGTACACCTACCCTGCTGGCTGGTTATGGACTTGAAAGGACATGGTGTGATGAAACCTGGCACTCTTTACTTCAACCCGGTGTACGATTTTCTCAATGTCGTCAACGGGACGGGCCAGATTGTTGATTTTCTTCACCGTCTCAAGACCATCCACGATCCCCGCCGCACAGGACTTTTAAATCTTGCCGTGGATGAGAACGCATTGAATGGAGGGGGAGGCCTCTGCCGCGTTGATTTGTCGACGGTCGAAGAGCCTGTCAAGACGAGTGTCGTTGAGACCCTCGCGCAACTACGCACAGTATTCTTTGTACAGGAGCAGACGACTGGTCGCCACGTGTTTGGATACGGAAGCGGTGCACCAACTACCGATAATCTGTTGAACCGATCGTTCCCTATTGCAACCTCGACGCTTCACTTCGATCGTTTGGGCCCTGACCCTCGGTCGATCGGCGAGGACTTACGGAAAGTGTTTGTGAACTCTGATCCCCGTATCATGATTTCCGCCTGGAGACGGCTCCTGCGAGATGCCTTGGGTGACCAGTGGATGCCAAGAACCGAGCAAAAGGTTCTTCTGACCTTCAAGAGACCCGGGAGCAAGATTTTTAATCACATGGAAGCGAAAGCGTGTTTGCAGGACGAGCAGGACGTGTGGGTGAAGGAAACCTGCAGCAACGGCCGGCCGAAGCTGGTGCCAAGCGAGGCCTCGAAACCACCTGTTGAAGCTGCCTTTGGCTTCTGGCTGTTCCCCACGAATGCCTTTGGGGCCCTGCCCGAAGGCCCAGCGAACAGGTCTAGAGATTCTGCGCCGCGCATTATGGATCTAGGAGAGTACTGGCCCGAATTGGTATCAGGGGGTCTGCACTAGTCTTCTCCGTCGTCCCCGTTGGCGCCGGCGGTTTACCACAACGGCTCTAAAATAGTGCGGTCTTACTGGCCCTCGGTTCGAGTAATCTGAGGCGTACGTTGAATTTGACGACTACCTATACCTCGCGTACCTAGGGTAGCACTGTAGGTAGAAAAGCTCAGGCCAATTCTATTAGTCTTTCCAACTTATATTCCTCCTACTACACGCCCCGATTCCACACACCCAAATTCTACATCGGCCACCACAAGAAGCTCAATAAAGACTAGTGCATCCAGCTGACGTATGCCATGAGGGAGATGAAATTTCAGGAACCATATGATGGTATACACGACGAGATACATGACTACTAGGTATCTAGGTAAATACTAGTTTCAGTTAATACAATCATGCAACACTCATCCTCATACTCATACGTACTACCTAGGTAGCAATTAAGTGTATCTCTCGACTGATTACTACCTACCTAAGTAGGTAGGTATCCAAGGACATGGAATTACTATGCTAGCTAATACTATGGGTTGAGTTGATTACCAACTTGTTAAGTAGGTGCATAGGCTAATAAGTAGATATGTTGTGAATATCAATCATAGTATATCCCCCGGCTGTGCCCAAATGGGCTGGATTGGGGAAATACTATGAGACATCACACCGGTCTGGGAGCATGATTTACTACGAGGTCGCATTAGGTTTCGCTTGGGTCAATGTCTTACCTTTGACAAGCAGCACAAGTAGGTACTAGCAATGAATTTGGCCGTTTGGTTGGTTGGTGTATTCAATGTCGTGATAAGGGGAAAGGGACTTGCTTCCGTGACTTGGAACCTATCGGGCGTGGAAGAGCGACCACAGTTGCCTGATGTAGGTCATCTCATGTCGAACATGCATACAAGACTCGGAGATGTGTATTTGGATACTGTTGGTATTCTCGTTTGGATGTTCCGTGCTAGGCTCATGTGGTCTCTGTTGTTCGAGCTCCAGTACCTGCCTACATATCATATCGTATACCTTTGAAGCCTCGTTCGAGGGGCTTTTACGCGCAGGGTGACCGTGAGAGGTATACCAACACTAGGCATCCATTAGAGAATAGGAGTATGATACATACCAAGCTGGATGTTTTCTACTTGAAATGGGGTTACCTAACGAAGAAGAAGGGGACTTGCCAGGTTGGTCCCAAGGGAGAAAGGGGGCGGGGGGGGGTGTGAAAGAAAACGAGTGAAGCCAACCGAAGCGTTTCAGGGATTTCGATTTCTGATATCGTACCGTTGATTTACGTAGTACTCCCTACACCAACAAACCGTGCTAACAATTCTCTTACCATGGACCCGGGTTTTCATATTTAACCCATGACCATACTCCCGACCCTACCTAACCTATCATGGCTGAATCACACAATGGACCTACCTAGGTACATATTATTCTCTCATGAATCTCAAGTATCTAGGGTATCTAAGGCCTCCAGACTCCAGAGTCCACACCGACGCGTTTTCAAACGTTGTAATACCCAACCACTATTGGCCAACCTCCAGCCTACCTAGTCAGCCGGAACATACCCGCAAACTACCCTGGTTATACAAAGGGGGTTAAAAGGGAAAGAAAAAGAAAAAGGGGTGGTTTGCGAACCGATTATCTAATGCAACTCTGACTCCAAACCCGCCTTACCAGCCCCCACTCCAGCCCTACGTGCCTCCACCGCACCGCATCGCACGCACCGAACCGCAATGCCTAACTGGGTAGCCCACTTGCCATTCTTACATGCATAGGTATCTACTACCTACCCATTATCTAGCTAACTATGGTTCTTCTTCTTCGTCTTCTCACACCGGAACGAAAAAATCAAGACACAAGTGGTGTATTGTACGAACCAAAACGCTTTGTTACCTAGCGGCAGCCTACCTAACCTGTCTACCAGTGGTCTGTCTGGTCTGTAATTATTACACACCCACAACTAAAAGGGCTAAGCAGGCAGGATGAGTAACCAACCTTAATTAGTGCACTGCCAACCTAGTTGGGCATGTAGAGGCGCCGACGCCTATCCAATCCAACACCGACCCCAATACTCCCCATAAGTGAGGCTGCATACCTACACATCGCACATACATACAATGAAACCTGCCACCCCCCGGCCCCCGCCTCCAAGTGGCGGCCGCCGCCATATCCAACTATACCGGCCAATGTTATGTATGTAATCATTCGGTATGACAGATCAGTTATTGGATGTAGGTAAGTGAGTACGTAAGTCAGGGAAGTGTGAGTACCACCAAACCTAACCTAACCTGCTGGGGGTAGCTTGGCAGCTTACCGTAAGAGGAGGTAGGTAGGTAGGGAGTGACGACATGTCGCGCAGCCATACGGAGCCTCATTTTCACGGGGACCAACGTGGCCGCCCGCGCGACCATTCGTAGGTAGATAGATAGGTAGGTAGGTCAGGTATAATTAAAACGCCATGGGCGCTTCCCGAGGAAGATGAAAGCGGCTGGATGAGTTGTTTGAGTGCCGTGTGCTATGCTTCCGTGAGCCAGTCTACATACCTACATACCTAGGTTAGATAGGACTTAATTTACCTACACCTTACCTGCTCAAGACCATCTACCTACACACTGCTCACACAGAGTAGAATATTCAAGATGGCGCACGAACAAGCTCAAGGCGTAGCAACCCGTAGTCCCTCCTGCCCCTCGCACCGATCCTCCTCCTCCTCCTCCTCTCGCCACAAATCCACCACGCAACCGCAGCAACAACCGCAAGCCCAAGCACGCCCCAGAAGCACAAGCATACCTCACCCTCAGCCACCCAAGTCCAAGCCAAGCCGAGCAAGCAGCCGCCTTTACGCGCCCAACCCACCAAAAAACCACCACCACCACCACCACCAAGAACAGCAACACCAGCAGTCGCGCGGGCGCCCGCTAGAAGCCGCCGCGATCCTGGGCAACCCGCGCCTGCAGCAGATAACGGGGCTGCACCCGCACAAGCTGGCGTGGCTGCAGGCGATGCAGCCGCCGCGCGCCGAGCTGGAGCGGCTGCAGTGGGCGCTGAGCTTGCCGGAGCCGTATCCGAAGAAGAGGCCCAGGGGGAACTTTCTGAGCGGCCCGGTTTAGGGGAATGTTCGCGAAGGGCGGAGGCGGAAAAAAACACCGGGGATGAATTGAAGAAGAAGAAGAAAAAAAAAAAAAAAAAAAAAAAAAAAAGAGGAGAAAATGGTGAAAGATAAGAGTCCTAAGAAATCACTGCTCGTATATTTATCCATGGTATGTCTGCCTAGGTAGGTTAGGGTATTCTATTATATCCAATCTCAATTCTATTTACACGCCATGTTAACAGTTCATCGTCGCTGTCAGGTATCATCAAACGTGGTAGGGTAGCGGGATCCAAAACCAAAAAAATACCCAAAAAAAAAAAAAGAAAAAAGAATTCAAGTTATGTACAATTTTATTTTTTGATGATAGCAGATAAATGACTATCAAAGAGCGTGCGAGGAGTTGGGAGAATATGCGTGGGTATTTGTTCCGCTTAATGAACCATGGACTTGCCAATCTCGCTCTGCCAGCCCTC
Organism: Hypoxylon fragiforme; assembly: GCF_022984875.1. Lineage (NCBI taxonomy): Eukaryota > Fungi > Ascomycota > Sordariomycetes > Xylariales > Hypoxylaceae > Hypoxylon > Hypoxylon fragiforme. The sequence continues at coordinate 2,498,266 of NW_026054758.1, read as the reverse complement.
GGCACGCTCGAAGCCGTTCATGTGGAATTGGTAGTCCATCAGCGTCTGGCGCACCTCCTCGGGCGTGTTCAGCACGAAGGGGCCATACTGCACGACCTTCTGGTCCAGCACCTGTCCGCCGATGAGCACGAACCGCGCGTTCTCTTTGGCGGTCTCGGGCACCTCGACCAGCACGACGTCGCCGGCCGGCTCGAACACGCAGTTGTGGTACTGCGGCACCGTCTTCTTGTTGTCGCCCGAGCCGAAGATCGCCGACCCCTCGAGCTGGTACGAGAACGCGTTCCAGCCCTCGGGAAGCGGCTGCGCCAGCTTGCTGCCGGGCTTCATCGTCACGTCGAGGATCCAGACGGGCGTGTACGCCAGGTCCTTCACGCTGTCCACGCCGGCGGCCTGGCCCGAGATGACCTTGATATTTATTTTCCCGTTGTCCAACGTCGCGCTGGGGATCTCCTTGGCCCGTAAATCGCGGTATCGCGGCTCGCAGGCCTTGAGGTTGGCGGGCAGGTCGACCCACAACTGTAGCCCGACGTTGGCGCTGCCGTCGGGGTTTTGGCGCGGCATCTCGGCGTGCATGATGCCGCGGCCGGCAGTCATGAACTGTAGATCGCCGGCCTCGATCGTGCCGGCGTTCCCCGCGAAGTCCTCGTGGTCGACGGCGCCCTCGAGGAGGTAGGTGATGGTCTCTTGTCCGCGGTGCGGGTGGTCGGGGAAGCCGGCGCCGGGCTTGATGCTGAAGTGGTCGAGCATGAGGAAGGGCGAGAAGTTGCGCAGTTGAGGGGTCCCGATGGAGCGGCGCACGCGGGCGCCTGCGCCTTCGGCCTGCTCGACGGCTAGGAAGACCTTGCGAATGGCGCGGGGGATGGACATGTTGGTCGCGACGAGTGGTTCGGGTGGGTTGTAAAAGGGAGAATTGGACACGGATTCGGTAGTCGAGGATGTAGCTGTGGTGGTTGAGGAGCTGTCGCGTACGATATTACTGTCGTCCCAAAGCTTGTCGATGTTCAAGTTCTTTAATATGGCGTTGAGGGTAGTTGTCGCAAACTCAGAAACCTGTTCTCGGAATACAACGATGGATAGTATAGCTACAAGAATGGATATAGAAAGTGACAAGGCCCTCATGAAGGGCAAGAAGAGGGGAAAAGGAAGGAATTGTAGATTTTATATACAGTATGTTATTCTACTAGATATGTTACGTTATATGCTAACTATATGTCATATGGGAATGAAGAAACAAAACTAGGACTGAAATAGGTAGGTAGGTAGGTAGGTGGTGATGTAGGTAAAAAGAAGGCTCGCGAAGCTTCGGCACGTTTTAGTCCTAAGAAGTACCTGTAACTATTTATTTCTTTCCAATTCATCTTTCTTGTTCCCCATTAACTTCCCCCATTGCTTCCATTGCTTGATAATAATCACCTAAAAATTAGAAGGTTAGATAGCTGCTAGGTAGCTGCTAAGTAGCTGCCAGGTAGGTAGAATACAGCGTTCTTCCTGGTAATTCCTGGCAGTTGGTCAGCAATTAAAGATCCCCCACGGCAAAGTGGATACCATGACCCCGCCACACCAAGCATTACCAACATTTTACATCAGCCAACATCAGCGAATTTGCCCTGCGGCTCTCATGCACTTGACCTTATAGGGCATGGCTTGTCCCGGGGCAAGGCCTAAATCGTCAATCAATAGCCGCTGAGTGGTCGCTGGCTATCCACTAGCAATGGCTGACTTAATTCTTCCAAATCCCAAATTAAATTTCTGACCGCCGATAATGTAGGGCACATTTTACTCCATTAAGAATCACCTAACAAGCGCGCCGATATTAAAACCACTATCCATGGATGTTTCCAAGTTTTGTTCTGTTCCCATACTGCCGCGTTTATATTGACCTAGGTTAGATATGTAGCTGAGGGAATATCTCGCGGCTATTTACATAAGTAATCAGACACACCAACACAAAAGTCACCCACATTACGGCATATAAATTAATGGTAAGGCTCCATTAACGCGGTTCAGTTACAGCAACAGCCGACGTGATCTTAACCATGTATACTAGGTAGGTACATAGCAGGTGTTGCCATCCCGAACCGCCGCGTAACCTAACGCGAGGCTGTAGCCCTCCACTCCCGCACCTCCTCCTCGCTAATCTCCCTCAGCTTACTAACCCCGGCGGGCTCGCCCGTAATCGTGCCCTTGGCAATCTCCGCCAGCCTACCCACCATTGTCCCGTCCGTCAAGGCGTACGTGACCGAGTTGGTTTTCACCTTGAGAATCCCTATTCGCGGGTCCGATGCCGAGCCGTCGTGAATACCGTCGCCTAGGTCGCCAAGCCACGCCTTGAGGCTGGGGCTGTAGTACTTCTTGACGGCCTCGCGGTCCGTCAGTATCGATACCTCGCCGGCGATAGAGGCCCACTGGCCTGAATTGTCGTAGAAGGAGATGTTGGTATGCTTGTCTGTTTTTAGCTCGTCGGTCTTGTGCGACTCTGTGTTTGTCGTGAACGTGAGGTCGATGTCGCCTCCCTCCTATATATGTAGGAGAGCCCGGGTTAGTCACTTGGCCTGATTCTACGAGTAAGAGAGTGGTTTCTTGCTTACCTTGCCTGCGACGGCCATACAGCGCGAGACTAGCTTGCCTTGTGTTGCATCTCGAGTCGTCATCATGCCAAACTTGCACGACGATACGAACTTCGCTAGAGCCTCAACCTTTTCCTTCAAGTTTGATTTTGTATCAATGTTTTTGGCGTAGTACGGATCCGCCGCCTTGTCGCCCGTGTCTGCGTTCGAGAACGTTGCCATCTTGCAAGTAGTTGCCTGGTTCAAGATATTATTCTTGAGTTTTTGTCGTGGGATATGGATAAATGCTGGTGATATGTGTAGCTTCCTGACTCGTTGTCGGAGTGGGTGATTTCTATTGACAAATGTGAATAAATTCAGAGTTGAACTAACAATCGGTGAGCGAAACATGGCTTGGGCACTTTATAGTATTCCAACAGCACCAGTGTTAATTCAGGACTGCCAATGAATTACCCCGCCACTGAAGTCAATAGTGTAACTCGAAGCATCATCGTTGAGCTGAAGTAGAAGAGTTCTTGGTTGCCCCTTGAATATGATGACGTTGATGATAATAGTGCGTCACGATTACGATATGGAATGATATTAAACTACTAGCACGCGCATGAAAATCGGCACGGGATCGAGCTTAGAATGCAATTGTCTCAAATCTATTTAATTGCAACCGAGAAGCATCTCTACCAGTCTAGGCTGAGATCTTGGGTCCTTAAACAACACTGAAAAAAGGGGGTGGCTAATAAGAATAACTTCAAGTCCGGGATAACTCAACATGAACGCGCCCAAGACCGTTGGCTACATTCCTATATTGTTTGGGTAGGTATAAGTCTATATCATCCTACGTAGCATAGGTACCTAACCTAGCATACAGTATCAATCATGCTATATAATTACAGTAATGCAAAATGGTAAAGTAGAAAAAAACGAGAACCGCCTTTGGTATTCGCTTCGTAGGTTCGAAAAGTAGCCTCCCCTGATGTTGGGATTGACATGGTATCGTCCTATATAAAGAAAAGAAGAGAAATAATTGCTGATCTGTATGTAGGAGGTATATATATGTACGCAGAGAAATGCCCCCTCCCTTTAACTCCTTCGCAGTCCTCCCAAAAACCTAATCTCCTAAACCAAGCTTTTCGGGGGGATAAAAGATAATGCAAATATGCCTAGGTTAGGTACGTAGTATATACTTATGGATATATACCCATGTTTCTTCGAGTGTAGGTGTCGGTAGGTAAAGATCATGGAAATACTGTGCTGACGTAGTTAAAGGTAGATGGGTCTGTGGTGTCTAACGAGTACTCCAAAATATCGCCGTCTGATGTGATGCCATAAAACATGGCATCCGGAGACATCGCGATGGCCGTGAAGTTGTCACTAGGGCCCGAGTTGAAGTTGAAGGTTGAGATGGCGCTCATGGTATTACCGTTCCAATGGTTTCCCTTGATGCTACCGTCTCCAAGCAGGCCAATGTAAAGCGCCTGGTTCCAGCTATCCCACCTCGTAGCTGCGAACTGCTGAGAGGGCGTGGGGTGTGGTATATTGGCTTGGAGTTCGGTTACTAAAACGGGTTAGCCGACCAGTTCGTCGTATAACACTCCCAATGAGCTCCTGAGCGATAACCGCGCTCCTACGGCAGCTAATATGTAAACCATAATAAACTCACCTCTATCATCAGAACCGTTCCACGTATCATTATACTCAGTCAACCTCATAATTCCGTTTCCTGACTCCAGTCCTTCATATACAAGCTCCAGGCGGTCGAGGTATGACTCCCGTAACTTGGGGAGAATAGCCAAGCTGGAATTGGCAGCGACGTCTTTGGACTCGACAGCTACGGTTGCTGTCGCCCAAGTGCTACTATTCGCGGTCTTTATCGCACCTTCGGGTCTATAGAAAGGGGTTAGAATGGCTTAACACGGATATGTACTGGGACAAGGAGTAGCTGTACCGTTGATAGGCTACGACCCAGGTACCACTACAGCTGCCAACCCAACAGCGCTGCCACATCGCGGCCAATTGTCCTCCCGGCCACGTCTGTAGTCTACGAGAAGTTAGCAAATACTCCGTTCATAAAAGAAAAGCACCAAAAAGCCCTCGGCCTCGTCAATCGAACCAAGATGGGGAACGTACTGGGCTGCATCTAGGGTGTCATTATCCCACGAATCCGGCTTGTTGAGCGCGTCCGTAGAGGCCATCGATCTTATCATATTATTCGGATCCGTGAACCAAACATGCGTCTCAAACGTGGGGTCGAGCTCCATCGACGCGCTCGCGAGGGGAGTGCCGGGTTGCGGCCTGAGGGGCGTCGTGGTCGCGAGCATCAGCTCCGTCAGGTTATTCGTCTTCCATGCGTTGCCCTTGGCGTCCCACCGTCGGGCGATGATGGAGTTGTACTTGTCCTGGAAGAAGACGGTGCGGTGCACGACGCCGCTGGGGTCCGTCCAGTTCGACGCCGTTATCTTCGAATTCGACAGGATCAGGTTTCCGTCGCTCGTCGAGTTCGACGACGACCCTCCGCTATCGCCAGAACTCGAGCTTCCCCCTGACGACGCCGCCGATGAGTCTGACCCTGATCCGCTGTGAGTCCTGCTCGTCAACCCTCCGGCCAATCCTGCTGCGAGCGCGATCACCACGAGCGCAACCCCTAATATTATGAAGAATTTCTTTCTTGAAAGCCCACATATCGTCACCGCTGGCTTATCTGGCTGCACTTCCTTTTCTGCTGGAGCATTTCGGGCGACGTCGTTCTCCGTCAGTATACTCATCGGACTGGGGTCATAACCGGTCGATTGTATCGGACTGGCGGCGCCCGCGGGATACGCGCCATTCGAATACGACGATACTGTGTAACCCGCAGTACTATTGGGGCCTGTACTATTCGGATATGCCGCGGCCAAGGCTGTGCCGCTGCCCGCGTACTTCTCCTCCTTGTACGGCCCGGGAAGCAGGGCATTGCCGGGGTATCGTGGGTTTACGACTTCTTTCGCGGTCTCGGGACTGTAATATGAATGGCCAACTCCGGCTCCAGACTGCTCAAACGGGACTGCTTGCGGGTAGCTGTGGTCGGGATACTGTAATACCGCCTCCTTTTGCGAAGCCTCAGGGTCTCCATGATCGACCTCGAGCGTGCTGTACGGCACGTGTTCCGGTGCTTGCGACATGCTGCCGTCTTTTTTTTTTTTTTTTTTAAAATTAGTAATTATTATCTTTTTCTATGTCTTCTATTCCTCGTTTCGAACGGCCAATGCCGTTAGAAGTGGACACGAATTGGTCAGTTCGAAAGAGTTTGACTCGGTGTTATCCTGAAGACGAGCATGATTTTTCGGTTTGGTAGCTGCCTCGGACCAAATTTGCACGCCAGGTATCACTGTAGGAGGAGTTTGAATCGAGGATCTCTCTTCGAGAAATCCACATGGGCGTACGGGGGGGGTACCCTGGGCCGGTTTATGAGAGAGAATCCTCCTAGCTACCTGATGCATCGCAGCAACTTCGCCCTATGTCCTCTCTTGGCTGTACAGTATGGCCCGGGTACATGTAGGCACTTAGTTAGCATTTACAGACCCTCATTCGCAATGGGACCATGCAGGGGTTCGAATCCTTCCGGGTCTCTCTCTCCCCTATCGCGGGCAGGCTTGCCGCTTACCAGGCAGAACCCGCCAAGCCAGTGCTGTTCCATTTTCTAAGACCTGCAGATAGACCCAGATTTAGTGATTATTTTACTCCCAGACCCCATATTATAGCCTCCTGTGCCGCTGCGTCTTCGATGAGCTGAAATGCATGATTTGACAACCCTGGCCACTCTGCATTCCGAGGATTTCTAGTAATACAGATAATTTAACCAATAGATGGACAACATCGGGAAAGTACTACATATGTAGGTAAGTATCATGTAACTATCGTGAACTAGTACCGCCCCTAAGCTCAAGATCTTACTTTGTACTTGTACATACACACTATTATTTAGCAGCATTAGGTACCTCGCAAACGCTGGTCGAAGACAGTTTAGCCCTATCGAGTAGATTAGGTAGCCAAGTAAAGCGATGACCCAATTTCCCATCCTGGAATCTGAGCGGCTAACCCACTCATGGCCGTATGCTACATTTATAATCATACGGTGTAGATTCACTAGATTGAGGTGCCGAATGCCGTTAAAATGGAAATGACTTTTATACTGGTTGTGTTCGTCGCCAAATGTTACCAATTTCAACCCATCCGCGACGTCCAGCCCAATCAGAGAATTTGGACCTTTACCTCTTTCGTCTGTGAACAGCGTTCTGGCTTGGGTCTTGGTACCTACATAGTAGCGTTTAGATTGACCACTGGATAGTTGACGAGACCTGTCGGTATTTTTTGATGATTTTTTTTCTATTCTTTTTTTGGGAACTGGTGAGCATGACGAAAGCCAGCAAGTTTTCTATTTATCGTTTCCTTCTTTCAGCCCTGCCACTTTTATCCGTTGTCCGACTCCATGGCTCTACCTAGTCCTTTGCTCGCTTTCGCTTCGACGAAACCCCTTTTTGGCATGATCGGCGCATCCATTCTGGCTCCCCACAACGGGTTACTCTAGTCTCTTGTAGCTACATAGCATGATACTAGCTGTCTTTAGTTTAGCATCACACGGCTGCTAGATCAAGAGCCGCGCTACGGAACAAGCGTGAGGGGGGGGGCATCAGGTAGTTACATTGAATAAATCAACAACTTACGCTTTGCTTGTTGAGCTTCTTAGCGGTGCCATGAATTGTCCGCTTGTTCAACCATCGACCCCTTTCAACAACACCAAGTTCTTGTTTTCCGTATCAAGACATGGTTACATTCGAAATCTGCAACTGTAAATCCTACATTAAACGGTTCGATTTTCGATTGCTTCTAGCCCATTGATCACACATGGCAACACCGTCGGTCCCGATTCACGACCATCGCATAGCTACCCTATGACTGGAAACGCAACATCCTAGTCGAGGGGTCGTTATTGCAGATATCCAATACCAACGCAACGACAACTCGAACATCATTGATATCCACGGTAGGCGTGTTGATGCGAAGGAGCATAGCATATGTACGCAGGTACGGATTGATTCTAGTTCGCATGTAATCTAATTGATACACAAGAGAGAAGCCACGTGAGACCCAAAACCAGCCATGTTCGAGCGATAGTAAAACGGTCAGTACATATTTTAGTACCTTTGGGGGCTGCAACCCTCAACGGTCGCCCAAGGCGTTACTTCGGTTTCAGTCAAGTCATACACAAGCGGCGCAATGATCTAAACTTACTTAGCAGCCTTATGTGACGTGACCTCTAAGAAGGATGACCTCCGTTCCCTCATCGTAGAAAAGGGGACAAAGTCAATCCATCCGGGCTCGGGTGGTCATTGCTCAAACGTTGGACATGTGGCCTACCTTAGTGACAGTTACTAACCATAATGAAGAATGCGCTCATGGCATAGCAGTCGTTTTAGATGGCTATGATCTCATTGAGCCTGTCCAATACCCTTCTATTGGTAGATTGAGGCTATATAGTTGAGTTCAGGTCATAGACACCAACTCGCTCGTCCCTGGCTCAACAAAATAGACTTGCTATGGTTAACTATAGGTGAGTAGCGGCCCATAGCATAAATGGATGACTTCAAAAGTCGCTTCTCTTCACCATGTTTTCGTCGATTCTTTTCCATTGTAAACCAGCTACCTCTCCAGACACCTATTCACCAAGTAATAATCTGATATATACAATACATAAACAACCTTGACCAAAATATCATCACAATGCCAACATTACGAGGCTCAATACTCTTGCCATCCCTCGACCTCCTTTTCTCACAATTAGGTACCCAATCAGGGTCCGCCGAGGAAGCCACACAACCTCCATCTACCTTTTCACATCGGGACTCATTCGAGGTATATCGCGAGAGCCGCGCTCGCAGAGAGCTAGCGAGGCGCACAGATCTATGGAGCGAGAGCCAATATGATGGCCTACCAACAGATCCCGATGAACCGTCGTTGCTGGACCAGCTTATGGCCCGAATTCGCAGGGCATGGAACCGGCATTCGGCACAACTCGTCACTCGGGGACGCCAAAAAAAACGGTCTTCCAACAAAGAGAAAGATAAATCTGAGTCTAGACCACACTCCCAAAAGCGTGCGCGCTTCTCTAATGAAAAGCCGCGGTTAATACCCACACGTTAACCCCAGTGTCTGATGTGGCAGAGTCCCACCGCTAAGGAGAGAGAATACGGGATCCTTCGCATCATCTATCTTAAGAGGAAATATGCCTTCACCACACTATCCCCTTACCTTATCTCCGAATCTATTCCCCGTCTTGTTCATGTTGGCATCCAGCCCTTATACCAAGTAGGCGAAGAAGCCGACTTGTCTTTACTATATATTAGGGTTCTAGACTATGGACTAACGCGAGCCAGCACTTACTCCCCCAGACACAGGACTTGGGAACTTGCCTCTTTAGCGGAGGGATTCATACATGGCAGTTTGCCACTCTGATTCATTGCTTAGTTAAAAGACAATATACCCTTAGTTGCCTACTAGTTCATTCGACCCCTTTCTTACCTACTATGCTCGTGTGATAAAGACTAAAGAGCTACTGGCCGATATAAGGAGGATTGTTAAAGCTAGCTATCTACCTAGGCGTGTACCTATATTGGGAATGCTTTGTTTGATATTCTTGCCTCATGATCAGCTACCTAACATCCCTCAACACCAATGAATGAAAATCATAGTTACCGACAAACTGGAGTGGTACCTGACCTTACCACCGGTATGATCTTCAATGTCACACTCGGAAGCAATGCGTTCGCACATTTTCCAATGGTTGTGGATCAAATCTGCTTATTCCACAATATTGATGAGGGGCGAAAGTCCTACCCGCCTCCACCCTCACTAGATCAGCTGTTTTATGCTAGGCAAGGACCTTTAACCACAGCATGTTCATGAATAGCACCATATCTCTTACAAAGAATAGTAAGTTCTTACAAATGTCAATGAGGGTCTATTCAATCCCCAAGCTAAACAGGTACCTAACTAAGGTAGGGGAATAGCACCCTCCCTAGGCATTACGAGGCAGATTGGGGGATTATATGGAGCAGCAAGGCAGTATTCCAGGCCTTTTGTTGGATGCCTAGATATAAACATACCATGGTTAGCAACTCCACGCTGGTTGGATCTAAACCCATCTTTCTAACCCACCAACTATTCTGAATCTAGCCTACCAGCTTCACTAGCGGTTTAGACAAAAAAATCCCAAATCCCCAAACCCATGCAGAAGCCAAACCGCGGAGATAATAATCCCAACTCCACCTAGGGCAAGCAACCCATTCACTTACTCACGCCACCAAGCCACGCCACTCACCTACCTACCTAGTACCATACAACTTACTAAGCGCATCCAGCCATGGAGGACAAGCTCGCATCACCCGCGGGCTTCGGGTTCCTCAATTACAGCCTGAACGCCGAGCCGTCCGTGTCCTTAGCACCTTCCGATCCCGGCATCTCCGTCAAGAAAGACGCATTCTGGAGCTACTGCGGGCCGCTCCTCCTCGCCGATCCGGACTCCCTCCCGCCGAGCCTCCATGAATGGGCCGACGCCGCCCTCTCCAGCCCCAGCCCCAGCTCCATCCTCCCCCTTTTCCTCCCCTTCCTCACCTTCATCAACGCCCTCCTCGCCAGCCACGGCCTGCACAACTACTGGCTGACGATCCGCGCCACCAAGGCCAGCGGCGAGTTCGACCAGCCGCGGTGGCACACGGACGACCTGTTCTTCAGCGACTCGTCATCCTCCCCATCATTTTCCTCCGGCAGCGAGGATGGTTATGAGAGGGGGGTGGGGGAAGGGGGAGGGCGGCTAGAAAGGGAACTGGATCTGCAAACGGACTGGAAGCTCTGCGCGACGCTCCTCGGCCCCCCCACCCTCTTCATCCCCGCCCCCCACCAACCCGCCGCGCGCACCGCCTCGCTCGCCGCGAAGCGCGAGCTCGCCACCCCCCACACGTGCACCGCGATCCGGTGTCCCGGGTGCGGGGCCACGGCGGCCGCCGTGCGGGGGCGGCTGGCGGCCGAGCTCGCGCCGCTGGGGTCCGCGCAGCCGCGCGAGGGGGAGTGCGCTGTGTTTCGGATTGGCGAGGGGGAGGGGGCCGTGCACTCGGAGCCGCGGATGGGAGGCGGGGATCGGATCTTCGTTAATGTGGTGCCTGGGAGACGGGGGGAGCTGGAGGGGCTGCTGGCGAGGTGGGGGATGGGGTTCCCGAGGTCGTGGTGGGTGGCGCCGGGGGTGCTGAGGCGGCATGAGTTGATGTGATGTTTGGCCTACCTATCTAAGTGGGTACCTAGATACTTGGGTCACTTGAGCATCTGCAGAGAAAGGGGAGGCTGGGAGGGAATCGAGAGGTTGTAGTTGAGATACCGATCTGCTAACAAACGAGTGGCTACTATCTACCTAATCTATGAGTACCTAGGCGGCCTACTAGGTAACCAGCTAGCTTCATCCTCACTTATCTTATCCTTAGACACCTAGGTAGGTAGTTCCCATTTCTTCCTGCTCAGATTCACAAGTTCCCGGTTCTTTAGCATGTTCAAGTGTCCCGGCAGGTAAATGTCTACATGCTTTTGGAAGACCAGATCTTAGTGCCGCTGTATAGAACGAAATCCCCCTCGTTGCGCACGACGCAGACCACGGTATTATCACCGGTGTTAGTTTGGGTCGCCCAAACGGGGTTGTCATTGTTGTCACTATACATGACCTCCCTGTCAGCTACCCCTATCTTGAGCCGAATGGCAGATGCTTCAAGCACGAGAAGTGTTCAGCGGCGCGGATACTTACTAGATAACAAGGTTGCCGTCCTCCTGCATGTGCATGCCCTTTATGTCGTAGCGCTGCTCGGCAGTGTTTTGGTAGCGAAACTCGCCGTCACTGTAGATGGCGATCTTCCCGTCGTCCTGCATCTTGAGCTCGACGGTGCCGTCTGTGCTCCAAAGGCTTTGTCCCGAGAGGAGCCACTCGCCGTTTCCGAGGGTGTTGTGAGACATGTTCGATACAGTTTTGGGGATGAAGCGTGTTTCAATGTGAATGGAGTCTTGGATGATCGTCTATTTGTCGTTCTCCTGTGTTGAGATGTGAGATGGTAGAAAGGCTGAGACCACTCGAAGGGGAAGAGGGTCTATTAATATACTGCGACGTAGTCACACCTTCACCCCCAGAGAACACTTGTGTGACGACTTGTAACCAATAGATGCCTTCCCCTCTCGCGTACCACGTAAGAGTCTCGTCGCTAGATTACCCCTCTTGCGACAGTCCACGATGGTGTAGGACAAAGGCTGGCCTGTCACTCTACCCCTTTAATACTCGTCAATATTAGTAGTATCATTCAAATACGTCCTACCTCACTGAACTACTATACGCGTCAGACCTCCGGTTCATACAACATGAATGGAAGGTTTCGAAACTTGGTTACCTTTGATATGTTGACACTATTCTCCGCTTAAAACACTAAAAAGGGGCTATTTAAGTGATACTCGGCACTACAGGATCGCACACTTGAGGTACACGTATGTCAGTGTTTCTCGTCTTGCTCGCACACGATGCAAAATATGTCTTACGTCCGGTCGTCAATGGACCAGATAGGTTAAAGGAAGGAAACACGAATTTTTGTAAATTACGATTAAGTGCCTAGTAGGCCAAATAATAGGCATACTAGATAGGTCTGTCGGTACTACTAGGTGCCCCCTATAGGTGTAAGTGTCCGGGCATACACACATACATACCTCCTTACCCTTCATGTCATGCCAATTACGCGGCAACTTCATATCCAATTCCATTCCACAATTGATCCCCTATTTGATTCCGTCCTACTTTTCATCTCGCGATTCTGGCTAACCATGAACCCCAGCAGGTTCAGTATCCGCATATATCGGTCAAACAGGACATCCTCGGGGCACATCGCATAGTCCAGGCTCACATCGTACTTCTTACCTTTACCTCGTAGGAAAGTCATCATACGTAGCGCAAAGAGCGCCGCGTGGGACAGGAGATCGTACGGGTTGTTGTAACTCTCCTCCGTCACCGCTTGTTCGAGAGACTGGCTATTCGAGCGCACCGACCAGGACGTCTGCTTTTCCAGCAAGTACTCGTCGACGTCCTTCCAGTCCGGCAGCTCTTTTTTGATCGCGCCCGAGGAGAGGCATCGGTTCGCGTACATGCGGAAAGTTTCCTTCACGTAGTCGGATTTCGTCAGGGCTTCTACATCGGACCTGTGTTTTAGTCTCAGAGCGCTTTGAAGCTCCTTTATCGTTGAGGGAGCTCTGGCGGGAGCTGACATTGTTAATGGATTTGATTTTGAGTGCAGGGATAAGGGTTAGAGAGTTTACTATTGGGGCTTTGTTGCCTCGAGTGTTGTTTTCCATCCCCTTGTGCGTCTAGCGTTTCTTATATATATGATACAAAGCGCGGGACAACTTGCGCAATCAGATCATTTTGGCACCAGTTTATTGTTTCTGAACTCTCTATTCAAATAGTTGTTATCAGCAAGAGTTCCCCCCTTATAGTGGCTTGAGAGAATTGAGGACTTCTAAGTCCAATGTTGTGTCCGGGCTGTCTTCCCCCATGGCCCTCGAACTTATCTCATCACATTCCTCTACTAATGCTCTAGCCTCCGTATATTGCCATGATAACGGCAAGAGGAAGCATGAAGCCAAGTTCATTGGGGCGCTCTTTGTGACCATTTTTTCGTGATAGGCATGTTACTGTTACTGTCATCAACAATAAACCTCTGATCCGAGTAAAACCCACCAACCATATAGCCTACTTGACATTGATTCTTCCTGCAATTGACTAACGATGCCATAGGCCTGCTGCTTATACCAACTTCGTGTAACTACGATAAAGCCGTGCAACTCATAATGCATGTCAGCTGAAATTGTTCTCACTTCTAATTAACAGATATATTATTGCTGTTAATCGAGTTGGAGAAAGCCACCATGGTCGGTAGTATTGAGCCGCATGATATAACTTTAACGGAAGTACCGCGCGAGAGACATATATGTACAGTATGTGACAATCAGATTGATGATCTGTAATACATCACATACACCACTATATTTGCACTACAGTCTGGTGCGGCGCAATGAATGAGGTCAACGGGGAGTATGGGGAATCGCAGCCAAGACGAAGTCATGAAACACACCAAGCAAGAGTGCGGCGTAGAATATTGCTTTAACGGCATAATGGAATCAGGGTGGGTTGGTGTGTTGGCACCTAAGATTGCCAAACAAAGCATGGGATGGCTTTGAGATTTAAAATCTATATACTCTTTTGAAGTATCACTGAGTTACACTACTCCCCAAAAACACCTACTTTGCTATTCACACCGACTGATGAGGTCAATGGGCGTCTGATATTTGATTCATGTGGCTTTTGCAAGGAGAATCTAGTTGATGTGCGGTTTTCGAAACACCTGACCGACAATTGCCATACTACCACCAACCGTTTTGCCTTGAGTGGCCCGTTCATCGCACCGACCCTTTCGATCTACCGCCTTTGGAATGGAAGTAATGGTAGCCTTGACAGCGTGGGTTGCATCATTTGCTTGCCGGAATGTTGGAATCAGTGCTAGGTTCGAATCGATTTGTTCCCAAGATGGCCACGGACATAGGCTGGAAGACATACTTTTTCAGGGAGCCGCGGTCTATTTGCCAGGCTCCGAGGGTTTCACCGAAGCAACGACAAGATGGTCCTCACTGTACGCCCCCAACTTAACTCTCGTCGTTTCTCCTAGCGTAGAGGATGATGTCGCCAAAACGGTAAGGGTCGCAAAGGGTCACGTTATTCTCCTATGTGTGAGAAACTAAAGGATGTTAGGTTCAATACGCGAACGAAAAGGATTTACCATTTCTTGTGGTTAATGGCGGTCATGGGGCGATCAAGACTGTTGGGGCGTTGCATAATGGTATCGGGATATGGATGAATAGGTTAAGCAGTGTTGAGATTCTCGAGGATGACTCGACAGCTAAATTTGGGGGAGGGACTTTGTCTAAGATCATCACCGACACCCTCTGGGCGGCAGGAAAGCAAACAGGTAAGTACATAATCCTACCTAGGTACTTATCTCGTGCACCGGAGACCCAACTGACAAATGACACAGTGACAGGAGGTTGTGAATGCACCAGTCTTCTTGGGCCTGGGCTGGGAGGCGGTCACGGCTTTCTTCAAGGCCGTCATGGATTAATATCAGACCAGTTCGTCTCAATGAATGTCGTGCTGGCTAATGGAAGCTTGACAACCGTCAGCGCAACCTCAAACCCGGATCTTTGGTGGGGTCTGCAGGGCGCTGGCCACAATTTCGGTATTGTGACGTCCGTCACCTCAAAGATATATCCTGTTCAGTACCCTGACTGGGCATATGTGAGCTTTATTTACTTGGGAGATAAAGTCGAGGCTCTCTATGCGGCGATCAACGATCACCTTCTGAAGGGTGGATCGCAACCTGTGGACATCATCAACTATTCCTTCTTCTTCAGCTCTCCTGATATCGATCCTACCAAGGTTAGTTTAGAACTAGAAACTAGGCGCGATTTGGTTGAGTATAGGCCGGTAATATATACCACTTGCTAACTGGTGAAAGCCTGTCATTATGTTCTATATCCTGCAAGAAGGAGTAACGGCTGTTGATTCAGCGTATACCAGCCCCTTTTACGATCTTGACCCCATAACCACCGCCGCGGAGGGGGGAAGTTACACCGATCTGCCCGCTTGGACCGGGAATGCCCTCGAATCCCCACCATGCCAGAAATCCGGACTTGTAAACATGCGCTTCCCCATTGATCTCGAGTCTTATGATATCGCTGCGCAGCGAAAAGTATACGACCTCTTCGCCCAAGCCTTTCAAGACACGCCTGCCCTCAACGGTTCGCTATTTCTCTTTGAGGGGTACTCGTTACAAGGTATCCGAGCCGTTCCGAGCGAGTCGACCGCATACCCTTTCCGAAACGACAATCTACTCATCGCGCCGCTGATCACATACGCACCTGGGGGTCCCGAGTTGGACAACCAGGCAGTGGAGTTGGGAGAGAAGCTAAGACAGGTTCTCTACGAGGCTAGCGGCCGCACGGAACGACATACGTATGTTAATTACGCATATGGGGATGAATCACAAAGGAATTGGTATGGGTATGAGGAGTGGCGCCAGACGAAGCTGGAGCAGTTGAAGAATACATACGATCCGAAGCGGAGGCTTAGCTTCTACGCTCCCATCGCCTAGATGTGAGTATTCTCGGTCATCCTTACACCGATCCTATAAAGTAAGGCTAAAGGCTGGACAGTCGCGTACCTCTCTCATCAGTGCATTTCTGGATATGGCGAGATGAAAACCATATGAGCACAAAAGGGGTAATAGGAGGCTTGGGTACCTAGTACCTACCTAATCACATGTCAGCTACAAGATGCTGAACTTCATGACGATGAGCCAAGTAGGAAAATTCTGGGCCAATCTTGCAGCCTTGTTTCACTGGAAATATTAAAGCATCCATGTCAGCTGTGGTATCATGTATGTATTAGATCAGGTAGCCCCCAACTCCTATCGGGGTTATACCACATCTTTCGGAGAATATAGTGCGTCAGCGGTATTCGCAAGCGATTCTAAGTGTATATGGTGGAGTAGTTGAACTGAACAGTAGGGGATTTCATCAAATGCTACTAGTGAGGGCGCATATAGGAGGCAGGTAGTTAATGAGGCTTGTTGTATTTCAAAGAGGCTCCAACCCTTATCCAAGGCAAGCAAGTTGGCAGTTATAAATGGAATGCTGCATCGAATTCAACAGAAGAATGTAGCGCGAATGGGACGGGTATGAAGGGGAAGGATGTTAGTTAGATTAAGGGGTTCGTTGTCGACGGCAGTGAAGGTTGAAGGCTGGCGGGGTTTCGCATCTTAGTAACGGCACGGAAGGCTCGTCTTGTTGGATTTCTTACATTCGAGTTTTTAAGTTGCCTTTTCTCTGCTCGTTTCTTTTCTTCTTCATTTCTTTTTCAAAAAAAAAATCATAGTTGCTGATTTCTTTTTTGGCTTACCCCTGAATTCATAGCTTTTGGTGTTGACCCCGCCCCCTTTTGTTTTAGGACAACGTCGCAATGGTAACACTTCCTAGAACTCTCGCTCAGTCAAACGCAGTTAATATAACGTCTTCTCCAATCCGATACTAGATAAATATGTAAAATTTACTGCTATCAATTTTGTGTTTTTCCAGTCTAGCTATGGATCAATGCCTACGACATTGACAAGCGCGTATCTGATGGTTCTGAACATTGAGCTTGTAGTAGTCATGCATATAAAGTCGCATGTTCTACCGAGTCGGTAATATATCAATACAGTATCGGAAGTAGGTATCTATGTTCTTCTATTATCGATTTGAATGAGTCTTTTAAGCAGGCTCCTGACTAAGTCGAACTGGAGCAGACAGAACTATAGGCCGCCTCCGTTCATAGTAACCTTACTGACCTCAGCAATGTGGCAACGCAAGAGTTACATATAATCCCACCGGAGTTCAGAAGGTATTCGAGGAGATTCAGCATACTATAGACGTATCCGTATATTAAGTAATTACATTTGTAGCATCTAGCCTACACTCTTTGGGGAACACTTTAGTCGATACTCCTCCTCGAGGGAGTATTCTAAATTATTATGGTCTATAATTAGGAGGACTTAATAT
This sequence comes from Hypoxylon fragiforme, assembly GCF_022984875.1. Classification (NCBI taxonomy): domain Eukaryota; kingdom Fungi; phylum Ascomycota; class Sordariomycetes; order Xylariales; family Hypoxylaceae; genus Hypoxylon; species Hypoxylon fragiforme. The sequence goes on along the minus strand of NW_026054758.1, from coordinate 2,481,005 downwards.
ATAGGCAAATACCTCGGTAATTGCCTAGGTAATCAAGCCTAATTACTACAGAATTCGAATACGTAACTGTACCTAGTACTAATTTTTACAGCGACCCTATAGCTGCTGGTAAGTATGTAATATATTGAAAGGCTGTCCATCGTATCGACGACGAGCTATTCCCCTTGAGACACTAAATAGTTGAACTCACCACGCCTTGTCTAGGAGTCCTACAATAACTCTATTTCCACGTGGGCCCCATGTGCTCGTGAACCTGGTTGAAAGGATACTTCGTCCTCTTATACCCTCACTTACCCCAAGATCTCGGAATTAAACTTCCGTGGGGTTAAGAAACCCCAATGTGTATTAAGCCGTCTATATTGCTATTTCACACCCATAGGCGGCGACTTCATTTAGCCGTTCTTGGCTGAAGTTGAGAATAAGTTGACGGAACACCTTTAATTGGAACCAGCTATCATGATATGAAAAGCTCGATGCGGAGAACTGGTGTTATGTAGACTCCATAGAATTCTATAAACCCTAGGCTTAGGACTGATCTAACTCTGAAAATACCCCATCCGAGCCCCAAGCCCTAACTGTGTAGTCTGTTCAAGTATCAAAAATGCTCTGCAAGCCTCTCCTGTCCTTCGCCGTGCTTTTGGGCGCCGCCGCCGCCCAGAATGCTACACTTCGGTATATGCCCTTTGGCGACTCCATCACGGAGATCATCTGCTGGCGCGCGAAGCTCTGGGAGAAGCTAAAGACGACGGAGTGGGGAACGGTGGACTGGGTCGGGTCGGGAAAGACCGAAAACAATTGTCGGGACACCACCTACGATCGCGACAACGAGGGTCACTCGGGCTTCCTTGCCATCAACATCGCCAACAGCAAGCAGCTCGTCGGTTGGCTCAACACGAACCCGGCGGATGTCATTACGATGCACCTAGGCACCAACGACATTGTGCAACAGAACAAGCCGGTTGATCAAATCATCGCGGCGTTCACGACCCTCGTTGGGAATATGCGGGACAGTAACCCCAATATGAAGATTGTGGTAAGTGGCTCTAGAACACCAACCCCAACCTCAACCCCAGCCCCCGGCGGGGCCCCTATCTCCCTTTTTCCTGTGGATATTTTACCCCTTTAAATCATTTCTGTGAGAATTAGCCTTGATGATCTCACACCACCTACCCCCATCTTAGGTCGCTCAAATCATCCCCATGGGCCTCGGCAGCTACAACACCCAGATCCAGGCCCTGAACGCAGCCATCATCCCATGGGCGCAAGGCCTCAACACCACCGAGTCGCCCATCTGGGTCGTGGATCAGTACACGGGCTTCAGTGGCACCAGCGACCTACGTGACGGTGTGCACCCCAACGATGCGGGCGACACCAAGATGATGAATGTCTGGTACCCGGCCTTGGTCAACGCATTCCAGGTGGCTGCGGCAGAAAAGGCGGCGGCTGCTAAGCTGGTAGAGGTCCCGTTCACGGCATAGAAAGTCGTGGATACATATTCAGCGCTAGGTGCCTAGTCATGGCTCCTATCATGCTGCCTAGGTGCTTCGGCGTGGCTAGTATTGTGTCTTTGGGTTCCACGAACGGCGTGTTATATATAGCCAGCCATGCGATTACATGTATATAGGATTAACCGACATCAATGAGGATTTGAAGCCAAGATTATACGGTCATTACCGGTTGACAATGCTGTGTTGAGCCGGATTTAGTGTTGAATTTACGCGTTTGCACAGCGCCTGGATCTCTTCCAATCTGAACGATCAAACTTCCCGAAGTCCCTTCTGTAATAAAAAAAAAAAAAAAAAAAAGGCAAGCTGAAAAGAAGAGATCTAGCCTAAAAAGGCTTGGGTTCGGATAGTCAGCTCGCTGCTCCACAACCCTTGGAAGTATGTAGGTACCTACTTAATGATCGATAATTGGTACGTAGGTACGATTACGGGCGAAAGCTGCATGTGTGTACTAAATTTGAAAAGTTCTTTTTTTATAGAAGTGGATTCGCGCTCGCGTTCGGCCTATAAGATGTATTTGACAAATTGCACCGAGCTTGCCGTATGCTATCGGCCGGGGCCTCAAGTAGGTAATCCAGGCCGTTGGGAAAAGGGGCATGAATATATATGACACATCAAATGCCTATCATTTTCTATAAACATTTATTTGCTAAACGTTGATCACCGTTTCTATGAATTTTAGGGTTTGTTTAGCATCACCTGTCTTATCCTAAGGACCTGAACACATGCTAGACGGAGCCGAACACCCGGTTCACCATATGCTAAGCAAAGCTAAATCGTAGAACCCCCCCCTGTTCACGCAGATAGAGTTAGACGCCAGGGCGTTCCCACCTGCAGTTTCCGGTAATAAATCTAACTCAAAACTTAATGAGCGGGGATTGGCGGGGATTCCAGCCAACGCCGTTACCTCGTATGTTAGAGGCCTCGGAACGACGATGACCACCCCTGGAGCTGGTGGCTGATGCTGACAGGATGAAGCATGTTGCGTAAACTTGTTTTCTAAAATATCTTGTTTTTAATACTCTGTAGCTAACCTTAGTAATTATCTCTTATTACACACTAACTACTTCACTACTTCACTACTTCACCCAAGAGCAAATGGGTTTAATACCAAAATGCTGTCGCCTTTCTCTGCGCTTCAACTGCGCTGGAAACAGCTGCCTGCCATTCACAAAATCTTAGTCACATCTGCTTTCTTATTGTTCGCAATTGTCATATGTGTTCAACCTACTCCTGAAGTTGCTCGCGATGGATGGAATCACCTCACCCAATCCGCTGGCGCAAATGGCATGGGATCTGGTCCTCTGGCAGGTGGAATTCCCCTTCGCGTCATGTTTATTGGCGCCTCGATGACCTTAGGCGAACACTCAACCGGGGAGGTGGGCTACCGGAAGCAGATTCGTGACTGGCTTGTCTCTAGAGGCAACCCAGTCAACTATGTCGGTCAGGTATGTGTTCTCGGCTGCTGTGAGGCTCAAAGTAGAACTCTATGTCATGCTAACATATCTTGCACCTCCAGAATCGATACGGTGACTTTAAAGACAATGATGTTCAAGCATTTGGTGCCCAACCAATCAAACCTACCCTCGAGCGTCTAAAAGAAATCGTGCCACAGGTCCAGCCGAACTTATTCCTAATCAATGCTGGCTCTAGCGATTGCTTTCAATCAAATTGGGGACCTGCGTACATCCTACAATCCATGCGCGAACTCGTCGATGTCCTCTTCGAAGAGTCACCGCAAGCTACAGTCATCATGTCAACCATTATAACAAGCCCGTGGGATGGTGTAGAACGATGTGTCAAGAGCGCTAATGCGCAGATACGTCAAGTAGCCACCGATTTGATCCGCGAAGGAAAGCCCGTGACGTTGGCGGAAATGCATTTCGATCAAGGCTTGCCGAATCGCGTTGAGCGTGAGGATATCGGACCTGATGACATGCATCCTACTGATATTGGCTACTTCAAAATGGGTGATATCTTCATGGAAAAGATTGTGGAAGTTGATAAGAATGGCTGGTTGCAGCCCCCCGTGGAAAACGGCATTCCTGATGATGGAGAAGCTGCTCGAGATGTTGAGGATGCGATCAAGGCGACGGATGACATGGCGAAAGCGAAGGAAGACACCGCAAGCAAGCCTTCCAACGGAAGGAAGCATAGGAGGAGTGACATGTTCAATGAGCGGCCCGGAAGTGTGTAATTATGGGATAACGAATTCATCAGCAATCACTAATCAAGCTCGTCCCAAAGACTATCCTCGCTAAGATATATTTATATAAAGGCAGCAACTATTCGTTCGGAAATGCGACATTATAATAACCAAACGGCCTCTCCAAACTTACTAGGTACCTACCTAACCTAGGGGATATACGGGTGACTACCCTAGGTAGTTGTCGAATTATTGCGTAAAGGCTGTCATCCGCCTCTATGAGCAATACCTGATGATTGATGTGGGATCTAATTTTTATCTTTCTGGTATACAGGGGGGGTAGAAGGACGGTGGAATGAAACGGGAATCGTCATCCATAATAGAAGGGGTATATTCCCCAATGGAGGCCCAGGAGATCTCTTCTTTTCTTCTTTTTTTAACAAATGGTACTTCATAAGTACAAATCACTTCTTGTAGGTACAGTAGGCACCTGCCTATTCTCCTGTTCTTTTACTGTCGAAAACTACCTCATCATAGAGTTTCCCATATGGCAAGGTTAACCATTGTGGACTACAATAGGGGGTGGTACAATAGTATACATTCAGGATAGAGAGTCTGGTGCAAGGTTCCCATGAGTCAAAAAAATGACAAAAGATTTCATTTTTGCTTTTAACATGAAACGTGAGCAGGATTCCATACTTCAGTCACCATACCTAGGTACACAAGACCTAATGGGAATATCCCAACTTTTCCCATCACTCTTTGCCATAATCGTTGGCATGATCAAGAGCTCCAAGACTCCCTAACCTATGAGGTTGGTGTTTGGAGCATCATTGGTCAAAATCATGCTGCCAACTACCAAGTTTTTTCATCAAGGCTCATCAATTTTATTTATTCGATGAGATGTAAGTAAGTAATGGTGTGCTACAACCCCATTTGCTACTCATGTTGAAGGCTAGGTTAGCTGACCTTCTCCAGTCACCTTTGCAACAACCATCAAGCTCATCAGCAAAGGCGCTATTATGTTCTTATTGCCCTACAATCATAGGCACTACGTAGCCTAGGTAAGTTTTCATCCCAGCTAAATCATTCTTTGGTTCTGGTTTCTGTATTTATACTAACTGCTAAGGTCTGCTCTACCTCATACTAGGAACTTCAAGTTATCATGGCCTCCTGCCTGGTGTACAATTGAGACATCCAACTCATCCAGAGCAAGAGCGTACTCAGCGACGCATACCCAGTGTGCACCCAAGACGAGATAACGAGGCACACTTCCTCGGCCAAGTATCTGACCCTCTTCGACGCGATCGCCTTTTTTATTTTACCAGTGGCGGGTCCATCCAGACTCCCAGTGGGCCTTTACAATCATGATGCACGAAGGTCAGCATACTTTCAGTCGCGCAATCGTGGGACTTAAGAATAGCAACGCGTGCATTCAACGTCAGATGGATACGCTATTGCGGCACACAGCGGCCAAATCATATTGTGACGATTTGGACCCTCTTACACTTCCTAAGAGAGCAGCAACGATATGCCGGTGTATTCAGAGATTCCTACGACATGAATGCTTCTAGGATGCCGAAATCAACAGACGGACCCTAATCTAACAGGTTCTACATATACAAGTATGCCTACCCCAGATGTACTGTGTATTTGTACCATATTTCGCTTCACCGAAATTCATTCTACGGCTCATGAAACCTGATACAGGGACATCAAATCTCAGGTCAGTCATTCGACCTTTTTACAGCAGGGTTGTAACTGAATTCGTCTCCTTTCCATCGATCATGTCGTTTGGTATCGCACCCTCTTTCATCCATTCGACGCCGTCTACGTTCATGATATAAGTAACTACTGAACACCTACAGTATCATTGACTTAGGTTGCAAACTTCATACACTGGACTCAACATCTTCGAAAAGCACTGGAAGAAAGCTTCCGCCCCTCCAGAGTTGATGCATCCCTTGGATCCCTTGGATCTTTCGACTGTTGTTTCTTCGCACTTATCAGCCAAGGACCTACGTCTATTGAAGATTCATATTCCATGGTCTGAGAGATGATCGTTCTTCTTCATTGGCTTTTCTTGGATTCCCTCCCGCTTGGCTTCTTTCGTCCTAAAGCCATATATACATTCTATACCATATTCAGCCGAATGTTTCCACGACTTCTCCTCCATGCCAACTCGCCTCATGCTTTCCTCGTGGCCAGAACCCTCACAATTACGAAAGACTCTAGCCAGTAGCAACCTCAGGCTCTGGTGTCTTTAATCCTTCCGCCCTCTTATCTCTCATGGTTTGGCACATGCAAGCACATTGGAAACTCGGTCATTACTCCTTATCCACGCATCGGACAGAGTCCAAAAGTCAGCTTAGGGCTAGTCCTGTACACTCTGGGCATTTTGAGGTTCATTTCAACCAGTTCAAGTTAAATAAATGACTGCCATGGAGAAATTGGACCAAGCCTGCTACTCAAAGGACAAATGTCTCAAGCGCGTCCAGCTCCAAACCTAGGCAGCCGAAGTGATCGGCTACTGTCGTTCCCTTGGCATGGACATTACTATGCAGCACATGACCGCAATTTCTAACCGTCTCGACGTTAACTTCAGGTTATTGGTCATATATCCTCACTTCTTGAACACATCTCGTTTTTGACCATTGTTGTCCTGTCATTCATAGCCTTAGAGGCCGGTGTACCATTATACGACTGGATTGATCACCTCGAGGAGCGGCGTCACATTTGGCGCGCCTCGTTGCTGGTTTTCTCCCCTAACGACAGTTCTGACCAACCTTAGTCGCTCAGCGAACGGATGTTAAATGGTCTCTCTGCCGCTCCTGATAAGCTGCAGTTGACTAACCTCTCGTCAATGGAAGAGGCTCCCGAAGCATCTGCTGGCATTTATTAGGCCAAGAGATATGGAGGCGCTTTCTCCCATTCATCTTCTTTCCTTCTGGTTGCAGCCTTACCTGTAACAGTTGGAGGATGGAAGGTTTTGCCAGTACGTTGTTGTCGCTGCCAAGTTATTCACCCCCCCTTCTCACTGGCGCCATCGGTCATGTCTGTGGGAACCGTCCGGTTCCGAAAGCCGTCGATTCCCAAACCCGTGCCAACAACGAAGATGCCTTCATGTCAGACGACTTTCTTGACACCATCATAGCCGAGCCACTGGAAGGGCATCTAAGCACCGACAATAAACTGGTGCCATACACGTATATGCAGTTTCCTGTAACACTCGAGGACTCCAGAGAAACAACAGTGTGTGCTGATACCGGCTGCTCAAGTGTGATGGTGTGTGAAAATTGGCTCGCCACGTACGCGCCCAACGCACAGATCACTACCGTACCACCAATATTCTCTTAACTTTGGTGAAGGTAGCTTGTATTGTCGAGCTGCGTTGATTCGTCTGGGTCTACTTGTCCCATGAAACAGGTTCCTGTCCATCAATTATAGCAGCATCGAGGACATTTGGCACGATCTTATTAAGGAAGCTCCATGAGTTCAACAGATGACAGATGGGGAACTAGCTTTAATTTTCTTTTACCTAGCGGGCTTGTGCGAGAGACACTCCAGGCCTATATGGGACGGATGCCTCAAAGGTCCTCATTGGAAAATCATACTGAACGTTTTCAACAGATGTTCAAGTTGCGATGCATATTAAGTTGGAGAAGTGAATAATTCAGTCGTCACCGAATATGCAATCAGAAACCCCATTACGAACCAGCATCTACCCCATTTCACGACCCTGCCTCATCCACTATACATCAAACCGGGGTCACCGTTTTGATGCTCGCCTGACGCAGGATCAGCAGGCATGCAGTCGTAACAGTCTCAAATATGCACTGACAAAGATCACTGAGGCCTACAGACTTGACCCCACTGGCGCTCTCGAGAAGATGCAGGCCATGACGTACGACGAAACTAAGCTCGTCCAGAACGCTGACATCATCTCTTGGTCTATGGAACTGGTTCAATACGCCAAGAGTTGCCGATTGACCACAGCCGAGCAGCAAGCTGGCCAGATCCACAACTCCCTGGCACCCGACCTTCGCGAGCTCGGAGACAAGCCCAAGGACGGGGGGTGAACCTGGACGAATACCTTAGCCATCTTATACACAGTCTCCTTCTGCCATCCCGGCCTTCGGTCCATAGAAGACCATCTTCCCCGAGTACGTATCTGAAATTTCTGACCGAACGGTCCTTTTGCTTTCGAGACTTCAGCTCTCGGATGATCTTCGCGAGACGCGGATCTGAATCGTAGGCGGAGATAATACTCTCCCTTTCAACGTTGTCCGTGTGGGTGTACGTTTCCGCAGTGTAGCCGAAGTCTTGAGCGAGGGGAGAGGAGTCGGACTCGGCGCAGTCGTCATCCTCTTTCTCGATTGTGTACCCGAAATGTTCGGCGGCGGCAGGTGGGGGACGTTCTGGAGCAGGAGTGGGTGGTCCGTCGTCCTCCTCGACTTCTTCGATTCTCGGCTCAGTGGTATATCCAAAACCCCCCAAAGTCCAACACCGAGTGAATAGACTGCCTTCAATCTCAGTTTGAAGATGATACTCACTATCTTGGCCATCAGCTATGGCTTAAGTTTACATCTGTAGTGATTCTTGATCAGCAGATGAGGAGTCAAGATCCTGTGTTTGCGCCAGTTGCGCGACGTCTTCGAGAGCATGAATGGGCTCTCCTCATCAGTCCATCAAGTTCTCTCCAAGCGTGTAAAAGCTCAAGAGAACGAACTGTATTCATTCCAATTGGACTATGAGTTTGTACGAGGTTGTCATCTGTGCGAGATATCCAACTAGATGAGAGTTCATGGGCTACTTGTCTTTTAAACAAACTCGATATGCCTTACAGTTCGCTCGTCTACAAAACAACCAATATAAGTCGGTAAGAACAATAAACACAATGTCGCACGAATCTCAATCTACGGGTGGCCAGCTGTTGCCATAGACTTCATTGTCGGGTTACCCAAAGTAGACGCCAGAGGTACCATGTGGTTACGACTTTTTTATGATTCACTGATTACCGTCACCGATAAATTTAGCAAGACATTGCTGATCCCCGGCCATTCTAACTTCGGCGCAGAGGAATGGGCAAACGTACTACATAGGATGCTCATAGCAGCCGATTGGGGACTCCCGCTCCCTTCTAAACTACCGCTCCACCTACAACCACCTTTCGCCCTGCCGACGATTTTTATCGAATCGCCGTAGAGGGGACTTCTGGTCCTTGATAGAGACGTCCCACCTCTATCAGTTCTCTATGTTGCATTCATATGATTGCCTTTTATTCTTACCTTTCTTCGTATAATCATTTACCTTACCTGCTCGCGTTGTCGTTCTACTTGTTAGATTAACAGCACCTCGACCACCCCAGTCACCACCGTCAATAGCACCACTCACACCAGTAGTACCCCCTCTGCCATTACAGCAGTCCCCACCTATAAAACCTCCTTTGCCATTGCAGCAGCCCCCACGCCTACCACCGTTGTTACCGCCCAAAGGGCCAGCCCATTTTTCTCCGTTGAATGCGGACATTATCCCCGCCGACGCACGAAAACTGTTAGTCTTGGTATGGTATCGTGATAGTAGATCAAAGAGGCTTGTATTTCTAAGGTTAGCTGAGATCCGAAGATCTCAGCGATCTAGTTATATACCTAGATTAGGCTAAGCTAATCTAGAAGAAGGAGCGCTTCAAGCGCGTGTGAGGGCATGTGACAGGTGGGCCTGTCACTACTATATTATACTCAGCACAACAAATCCAGGAAATAATGGCGGGCATCCAACTGGCATTTAACTATAAGGGTAAACTGGGATAGGCATTAGACAAATTCGGCCTTAACCAAATGGCGCAGCAAAGAAAACGTCGAGAGTCGTCGCCAGCTCGATGGCTGGAAGCTTAAGGACATTAGTACAATCCGTAAAGGCCGTACCGGCACACCGCTACGAAGATTGCCGCACAAATGCACCAACTGTTCCGCAGCAAGGCCCTCTCGTGTTAGACATCCGTCCTATCCGATTCACAGCGCCGCGTCATGCGAGAGAATAACGAATGGGCCCTCCAGCTAGAGCATTTTAAGATGCCTGACCACCAGGCTATACAACTGCTAAAGGGGATACAATACTCCCAAGAGTTGTGCCTCCAAAGGGTCTCTTTAGAATCGTGGGCTTAGATGGGTAGCACGGCCAGATTCAGATATTAAGGAAATGGTTATTTCCGCTGCCATCAACTTGCCACTGTCCATTAAGGGTCTCGTCACAATCTACCGATATCCAATGATTGCCGTCGTTGACAGAGTGCATAGATAATCAATTGCCGCCGGTGTTTAGACAGTCTCCAATTAACAACGATGAATTGCCACCACAATTTGAACCATCTGCAAACGATCGATTGCCGGCGTAGTTTAGACAAAGTTCAGGTGGTCTATTGCCGTCGTCGAAGTCTACAGGTAGCACAACAACCAGACATACAACTAGAACGTTCAAAGAGCATACAGCGGCGAGACACTGCCAACGGAGCCTACAGACCCACCGCCGGAATGGAAAGTCAACTGCCAGGGCTGCAACGAAGAGCCACCTGACTGGAACTTCAGCCTTGCGAACTATTACCTAGAGGCACCTGTGAACTTGATCAGCACTGGTCAACTCAGAAATAGTGGTATTTTCTTTGATGGATCAATAGATATCCTAAAAACAGACTCTAGAAAATCACCCTTCGTCTTAAATCACAACGACCGTGAAGAAGTGAGGCCGCCAGGTCCTAACTTATAGACATTTGACTAGCAAGAAGCATATCGCTAAGGTGACTCGCCACCACCACGCGAAAACTCGTGGGGTATTTATGCCCTTATTGCCGAAAAGCCTGGTCACCAGCCAAAGTTGTACATAGGCTCAGGGACACGCGTCAAAGCTGGTGTTGCAGCTCAACTTCGGGACTATGACTCCACCACTGCACTGCGTTGACTCTTCCTCTTCGGGTCGGCAGAGTTTCGCTAAGGGTCTGATAAGCGGACTGAATGGAATAGTCTTCAAGAGCTGTTCAAGAAACATTTTCCATGGCGAGTCTCATCAGATGATTCCCAATTGACAGCAAAAATCGAAGAGTTCGAGCGTATGCAACATGAGACGTTGTCTAAGTTCGTGCGTCGAGCCACCGAATTGTTGGAGCAGGCAGATGACGAACAATTGAAGACCCTGAAAGATCGTTTATACAAACGCATGTGTGATGGTGGAGACTCTAACCCATCGTGGCCTCCTCTACTGGAGCGAAATGCCACAGCAGGGGAAAGTTGGACTTGTTCGCCTCCGATCATGACAACTCTGTCTGGTTCTACAGATTTCCGCATTGTTTGGGAGGGTGGGAAGGAAAACACCAAGACTGCCCTAAATGATATCTTCCATTAGCATACTCTTCGGAGGAGCGCCCCATACAATACTAAAGCTTTTCTACTGCCTCTAAGATCACCTCCTATTTTCCAGCCCGCCACAAGCTAAGCGTGCGTGACTGAGATACCCATTCAACTCTCGGTCCCCTCAATCCGACGAGACAATGATTCAATTCAAGCATATAACATGTTAATTTAAAGATTAGGTATCTTATATTGATATCCTACAACTAGCTAGCACGGACTAGCCTCAAAGAGCTTCAAGAGCCGGCACCGCCCGTTCTTAGAGATTGAAAGCTTTGCTCTCTTCGAGCACATCATCTAATGAGAGTCATTGTCCAAGAGTGGGAATGCGGTAAGAGCCATGGCAGACAACTACTGCGAGATCAGCAGTTGACACCCTGATAGATGGAAATACGTAAGGCTAGGTATCCAGGTAGTTGACGGGAATATGAAGATACTCTCTTTCACGCAGGCTTGAGATTGATATATGTGCCACAGCTAAGAAAACTATTGGGTTTGCACGTTGTGTTTGACATTGTCGGCGTTATCATTGGGTACGGGGCAGGATAAGCGCTAGCCTATTAGTGATCACGAGTTACGATGATTTATGAGCCACGAAGCTGTCGCTCGTTCAGTTTACAGTTGCTAGGTTAGTACTGCCGCTATCAAGATATTGACAGCACTCTAGGGGACAAACTACCTCCTTTACCTACATATGTAGGTAGCCTCTCGGCCGAGACTTAAGCATTTCATAGATTCCTCAGCTTCCTCAGCTTCCTCTACAGCTCATGGACTGCGCCGGCAAAATAGCCACAGCTGTCATACTGATGAACGATCATAGCGCGCGCATGCAGCTATCCCTACAAAGGGAGATTGCCAGATTCGCGATAGGCTTCTTTCACCTATAACTAACCCGAAGTCAGTCATGTTTCGTGGGGGAAGCTGACCTCAACTTCCTCCAAAACCCCTTTGGAGTCTGGCGCAATAATTCTCAGCTCGAGGGTTCGCGGGTGGCGAAAATGCGCTTTGCGACGAAATGAAGGGCTAGTCTAGGTCAGGCTGGAATGCGATTGCGATCGCTGATGTGGAGATGGCCTGGCAAGCCTGCCCGGGAGAACGAGCTAGAACCCTTCCAAGGTTGTTTTCCGCATTCGTCTACCTAGCTAGTGCGCCCACGTAGCTTCGCTCTTGGCTAGCGAACGCGATTGACGCGATTTGTAGATCGTCACATATTTAGGTAGTCTGGCCTGGGTTCCGAATTCGACAGCTCAGCAGCGTAGCATCGAGTGGGCTAGGCAGTTCGCCTTACACAAATTTAGCAAACATACCTACCTAGGTAGATAAGACTTGAGTATTCAATTTCAATGCCGCAACTTGGCCCGCAAGAGCGGATAGAGATTAGTACTTAGCATTGTGTTTGCTTATACGAATTTACTAGCAAGGCTATTAGGTAAGCGGGTATGCAGGGCGTGTTGCTCAAGTTTCATAGTGATCAAGACGGTGTCGCTAAAGCACCTAGACATGAGGCATTAGAAGTTAGTCGAGACTCGTAGTTTTGTCTTAGGCTTAATGTCATCAATCCATGGGTTAAACAGCTCCGTGAAACGTCGAAGTATATATATATATATACCATAGCGTGAAAGTATGAGTGGCGGAAATAATTGGCCCCTAGGAAATGGCTGGAAATAACTTATATTCATGACTTAATTAGTAATTATTTACAATTAGCAATCATTTATAATTGGAAATTATTTATGTTAAGACATTATTTACATTTGGAAATTAATTTAAATTTGGAAATTATTTTTAATTAAGACATTATTTCTTTATTTAAATATTATTGGATTATATATATATATTTATTACTTTTATTTTTCATTTTATATATACCTTACATTATATATATTATAACATGAAAATACGTGTGGAATAAATAATTTATAATTTTAAATAATTTAAAAATAAAACATTATTTTAAAGGTTTAAAATATCTTCCCACCTTATTTCTTAAGGTAAGTATAAATATTAATTATTTAATTATTTCGATTAAATAAAAGATAATAATTATTTAAATTTTATAAATTAAACACCATAATTTAAGTTAAATAATAATATTATATATAATTATTTCATATTTTATAATTATTTTTTATATAAATTTAAGAAAAACTTAATCCCGGTATTTATTTTTATATTTTCTTTAATATTTTTTAGTTAATACCATTTTTTTTTTTTTTTTTTAACATTATAACACATTTTTTTTTTAAAAAAATTTCTTTAACATTATAACACATTATTATCTTTAATAATTATTTTTAATAATTATTTTTAATAATTATTTTTAATAATTATTTTTAATTACCACTTTTAATAATTATTTTTAATAATCATTTTTAATCACCATCTTTAATTACCACCTTTAATAACCACCTTTAATAACCACCTTTAATAACCACCTTTAATCACCACCTTTAATAACCACCTTTAATAACCACCTTTAATAATTACCTTTAATCACCACCTTTATTAAAACATTATAACACATTATTAAAACATAACACCACCTTTAATAACCACCTTTAATAACCACCTTTAATCACCACCTTTAATAACCACCTTTAATAACCACCTTTAATAACCACCTTTAATCACCACCTTTATTAAAACACCACAACACATCACCAAAACACAACACCACCTTCAATAACCATCTTTAATAACCACCTTTAACAAAACACCATAACACATCACCAAAACACAACACCACCACCACCTTCAATCACCACCTTCAATCACCACCTTCATCACCACCTTCATCACCACCTTCATCACCACCTTTATCACCACCTTCATCACCACCACAACACATTACTTTTTTCAAATATATATATCCTTACCTTATAAGAAAAAAATCTCTACTAACTTTTACCATTTTAATAAATTTTCTTAAATACCTACTTTTCATTAAAATCAATAATTAATTTAATCTTTTAATTCCTATATATATAAATATAACAATTAAATAATATTAATAAAAAAACTTAAAAGATTTTTTACATTAATTAAAACGATATTTAACAAATAAACTAAGTCTTATTAATTAATAAATAAGTATTTTAATTAAATAAGTGAAATTATTATTATTATTTATATATATATATAATATAAAGTATATATAAAATAAAAAATAAAAGTGGTAAATATATATATATAATTTAATAATACTTAAATAAAGAAATAATGTCTTAATTAAAAATAATTTCCAAATTTAAATTAATTTTTAAATGTAAATAATGTCTTAATATAAATAATTTTTAATTATAAATAATTATTAATTATAAATAATTATTAATTATAAATAATTATTAATTATAAATAAATAAAAATTAAGTTATAAATATAAGTTATTTCTAATTATTTCTTAAAGGTTAATTATTTTTACCACTTATATTTTCACGTTATAATATATATAAATAATAATAATAACTTCACTTATTTAATTAAAATACTTATTTATTAATTAATAAAACTTAATTTATTCGTTAAATATCGTTTTAATCGATGTAAAAAATCTTTTAAATTTTTTTATTAATATTATTTAATTATTATATTTATATATATAAGAATTAAAAAATTAAATTAACCATTAATTTTAATGAAAAATAAATACTTAAAAAAATTTATTAAAATGGTAAAAGTTAATAAAAATTCTTTTCTTATAAAGTAAGGATATATATACTTGAAAAAAATAATATATTATAATAGTAATAAAGGTGGTAATAAAAGTAATAATTAAAGGTGGTAATTAAAGGTGGTAGTGATGTTATATTTTAATAATGTGTTATAATGTTTTATTAAAAGTGGTTATTAAAAATAATTATTAAAGGTGGTTATTAAAGATAATAATGAAAATGGTTATTAAAAGTGGTTATTAAAGGTAGTTATTAAAAATAATGGTGAAAATAATAATTAAAAATAATTATTAAAAATAATAATATGTTATAATGTTTTAATAAAAATAATAATTAAAGGTGGTTATTAAAAATAATTATTAAAGATAGTTATTAAAGATAATAATATATTATAATATTAAAGAAAATTTTTTTAAAAAAAAATATATTATAATATTAAAAAAAAAAGAAAAGGTGGTATTAACTAAAAAATATTAAAGAAAATATAAAAATAAATATTAAAATTAGGTTTTTCTTAGATTTATATAAGAAATAATTGCAAAATATGAAATAATTGCATATAATATTATTATTTAACTTAAATTATAATGTTTAATTTACAAAATTCAAATAATTACCATTTTTTATTTAATCGAAATAATTAAATAATTAACACTTATACCTACCTTAAAAAATAAGGTAGGAAGGTACTTTAAACCTTTAAAATAATATCCTATTTTTAAATTATTTAAGGTTATAAATTATTTACTCCACACATACTTTCACGCTATAATATATATATATGACAATGGTAATCGAAATACTTGAGACCGGAGAGAAAGCCGCAGTAATAATAGCAACTTTAAAAGAGTAATAAGGTAAATAAGGATTTTACTCGAGACTCACTTCTGACATCGCGATGTCTTAACTGCAGGTGCTGAAAGCAGTTTTCTGGCATTGCCTATTAACTAGTTCTATCCGGTAACGGATTTTCTTGTGGACTTATGGCTAGTTTCTGATTATTCTTTCATTTCTCACAGTGGAGATCGTATCACAGTACTTTCCCTTTGCGCTCTTATAGGAATTGATTGTCTAACCTACATGTCAGTACTTCAGGTAGGTGGGGGATTTGGTATAGTCAAACGATGGCTCGGTGTACTGCATATCTTGACATCTCGTATAGTTCCTGCATGTAATACATCAAAAATCGATTATAATTAGCAATTTGCTAACCTGCATTGAACGTATCTCAATCCAAGTCACGAGAATACCAAAATAGGTAGTGAAAAGGGGGCTACATGGCCAATTAGCAGAGTGGGCTCGGAGTTGTGGCGCAATATGTACTCTGATTCCCAATCAGTGAAATTTACTATGCACTCGAGTTATTAGATATGAAGAGATATTCCACTATGTCTTACATTGGTGCTTTTGAACATTTAATTATACTCCAGTTCTGTTAGCCATGTATATGTAGGTGTTATTGGCTGGCGAGTTGACGATGTGGGCTGGGGTATGCAAACTTCTCAAACGGGACTCAGGTAGTTCAAGGTCTGGCTCCCGAGACTAGAAGGGAAGGATTTGATGATTTTCTAAAAGGCCTAAAAGGCCGCTGGGAAGGTTGAACAGGCTGGACTCTGGAGAGAGGCTCTCAGTTGCCAAGTAACAAACCCCCGCAAGTCCACAAGGTTTCTCCAGCATCGTGAACCGATGAACCGGGTGGGCAACAATGGTTCTATTATCGATGATAGATAGATAGATCAAAGATCTCCCGCGATGGCGAATATGCACCCCGACTTGATGTTGTGCTGTATCGAATGGTACACGTTTTTTTAAGGTCGAACAGTTCTTGAAAGAAGGGAAGGAGGATGTAATACTGCATGAGTTGTGGATCAAGAGAAAAAAAGGTCGTCAGAAAAAAGGGGGGTGGACCCCACAAGGGACGTCGTTTATGGGACAGCACAGGTTACACGTATCCATCCAGATGTGGGACAGCTAACTAGTACATACTAGGTACCTGGTGTAGCTAAATTGATAGTGGAGCATTTGAGGCTTCGTGCTTGTCGTTGATTTGTGCTTTTCATCGTCAAAAAATATTAGAGCATCTGGCATCTGCAAGTCCGCGAAGGGTTGGCTCGTTGGGAAAAATGGTAGTTAGTTACCTATGTACGAAATAAGAAAAAAAGAAAAAGATGAAAAAAAAAAAAAAAAAGAAAAAAAAAAAGGTACGATTATGTAGGTAGTACGACTAGGTACATATGTATGTACTAACTATGTACGGATCCGTAAGGGAAGTGGCACCGGTGGCACCAATGGCCAATGCGTTGAGCGGTGTGAGGGTATCCGCGACCTCCAGGGCTTCAATCAATTTTAACCCAGCAGCTACCCAGCAGCTATTATGTATGTACCCAGCCAAAGCCCAGTAGCTTTTTTTTTTTTACTACTAACTAACTAACTAGGTAGTTAACTTAACTACATATACCCTTTGCTACCCAGTCAAGCTCTAACTCCATTCAACGCAAATACATAAAATCCCATTAATCCCATAAATACCCCGTTGTATCCGTTCTATCCACGATTGGCAAAGCTTCGATGGACTTTAAGATATATTTATTATTATTGATAATAAATCATAATTGTTGTTGTTATTGATTGATTGATGTTCATGTTGATGTTAGTGTTGACGTTCAAGTTGACGATGTTTGCACTGTTTCTTTGCTGACGGCGCTGGCGGATGCTCAGCTAGTTGTGTACCCCCTTGTACCACTCTATTAGATTTCCACCTACGGAGTACATGAACATCACACATCCTCACAATACTTCCCGAGTCCTTAGTATCTCCCTATACATTTCCCGTCTCGCGACACAACGCTTCTCCTTTTTTATTTTTCTCCCTCTTTTTATTTTTAATTTTTAAACATTATCCTTTGTTAAAGCATCATATTCTCATTCAAACTTCAAGGCGCAATCAAGACTTAGGGGGAGTGACTATCTAGACATAGAACATCAGTCGCATGCGCATAAAACATTCAAGCAACACACTCAAACACCCAAACACTCAAACCCTCATACGTTCACTCAAAACCTATACAAACTTCAACACGACTAATGACCAATCATGAATTCCAAACAAAGCTCGTCTAGGATATCTAGAAACGTGTTCGAGCCCTCCTTTACCCCGGCAGGAAAACCAACATCGCAACCCGGAATATCGCGCCATCACTCGACCCCTTCTCGAAGTACCAGCCTCTTTGGCTCCTCTCAAGCTGCTGGCCGATCTCGAAAAAAGTTCTCATGGGAATCTGCGCCTCAACCTGAACAACCCCCGACGAATCTATTTGGCAATACTGCGCAGACGAATAATATCTTCGGCAGCTCTACCCCTCAAGTGAGCCCTCCCCCTGGCCCTTTCTTTGGAATCACTCCTATCAGCAAACCAACCCAGTCGCAAACGGGCTCTTTCTCCTTTGGAACTTCAGTCTCAGTCACTCCTACGCCAATCTCACGTTCTAGCCTATCACAGACAAGCAGTTATGCGACTCCCATCACGCCCCAGTCTCCCTCCCCAGCGGTCGGCTGTGGCACCCCTATCTCTTTCGGCAAACGGACTTCAGCCTCGCATTCTCACGTCGGTTCTGAGGCGGAGGTAAATGTGCCACCTCCTAGGTGTTATATTGACTTGGAGGGTGATCTATGCCTTGTAGTAGGCAGTTTAGGGGCGGAATTTGTAGTCTGCTCGAAGACCATGGCCAGATCATCACCCTTTTGGAAAAAAATGCTTTACGGGGATTTTGCCGAGGGCAAGAAATCGCAATCTCGAGGTGGGAAGGGCGAATGGGTTGTCAAGCTACCTGAAGATAATTCGATCGCGATGGAAATCATCCTCAACATCATCCATGGCCGTTTTGATCGAATCCCTGGCTACGAGGACTTCGTCTACACCACGCATTTCTACAATCTCTGCGTTCTCACAGACAAATACGACATGACCCACATCTTGAGGCCCTGGGCAAGAGGCTGGTCGCGCTCCACCCATTCACAGTGCGACAAACTTGGCCAATCTTTGCGATCTAGGTTTTGTCATGAGCGGCTTTGGATCTCGTGGGAACTTGGCGACAGAGATACGTTCGAGGGAATGGCGCAAACTTTACTGCTGAATAGTTCGAATTCACCCGGCAATACTCTACATTATGTTGGGTCGTTAGAACCGCCGGGAATATATGGTATGTTAAATCTAGTACTTTCCGATAGCTATAACTCATGAAATCAAATTACAGACAGTATAAAACGCATTCGTTTGGACTTGGTAAAGGCCCTCCTGAAACCCCTGGACGACATAATACAAAGTCTTATCCGAACTGAATGGTCGTCATGTCAATGTGGACATTGGGGTGGAAAAGGCGCGTGTCAAGCGATGACCCTGGGCAAAGCCATCCAATCTCTCCATCGACAGGAACTTTGGCCCATACCGGAACCGGCATCTGTGCAGTTCAGTGTATCGGAGCTCGCGGCGAAGCTTATATGCGTGGAATTTGGCGACAAGACTAAGCCTCTCGTGGCTACTCAAAATTGCGCGCAACTTCATCAAGGAAATCTAAAGGCCGGGATTGAGAAGGCCCTGGGCTCCATTCCTTCGTTACTCGCCGGGATGCATCGACGCCATCTTGAAGCCCAAGCAAAGAAGTCTGGACTCGCTCTTTCCAAGGATGCTTCTGGCGGCTAATGAGGAACGACAGAGAACATAAACACAGCCATCATCATCATCACCAAACTACCTAAAGCTATTTAGAGTAGCTCCGAGATCATATCATACCGGTTTCGTAGAGCATCTACACTGTGCGGAGCTACATACCATACCGCCCGCGCAGAGGCGTCCCAAGCTATGCAAGCCACCGAGGCTTGCTCACCAGCGTCCCGCCGATCCAGAAACCAATCACCCGCCATCGGCAGTATCCGAGTATCCGGCGTAGCTTGGTAGGAATTCCAGGCGAAGAACGAGAGGCGCGAAAAAAAAAGAAAGAAAGGAGCCACGGGAGGCCTGGCATCGAAATTCTGATATTGCACATCACCATCGTGTGCACGTAATGCGCAGAGGAATTACCTCACTCGGTTTCGACTCCGCTGCTCCTGTTCAGCTGGTCTCTTAGCCTAGCATGGAACATGGAAACTCGGTACCTACATATACCTGGTGGCACAAACCGTGCATATTTGTACTTATTGGCCACCAGTGTACCTGTTATTAAGGGGGGATGCAGAATCCCGACGATAGACAGGCATATCGCTCACAAAAGAAAAAAAAAAAAGAGAACAAAGAAAAAAGAAACCAATTAATCAATCTGAAGAAACTCATAGATCGGAAATACATAATGGCGGCCAGCTTGGAGCATGTATGTATGTATGTATGTATGTATGTATGTAGCCGTAACGCGGCTTCCCTACCTACATATCCACATGCGTGAAGCCGTGGTGGAAACAAGTCCTACATCTGCATAAGAGGTAGTAGACAGGTACATACATATACATACACCTTAGGTAGCCAAACAAAAACCGAAACGACGAGACAATAGTTATAAATCTAGTCGTTGAAATCAATGGATATTCAAATAATGAACGCGCTAAAGTTTTTTTTTCTTCTTTTGTATGAGCCATTACCTTTCTCCCCTTCCCCCGAGGCATATCTAGGTATCTATCTACCTTATATATACTTCGGTAGGTAGGTTAGGTTTGTATGCCTCTCCTAGATTAGGTATGTACCTAGGTATGCAATCGTAGCCCGCATGTAAGATTCTTCCTATGCACCCCACCTCTCTCTCCTATCCATAGGTAAGTAGGCAGATAATTCAACGCCTAAAGCTGGCTGACTGACTTGGTTATTTTTTTTTTTTAAAAAAACCCCCCCATTACCAACCCACCCACCCCAATAAAAAGAGGTGAAGTCCCCTTCCCCCTCTTCCCCCTTTTTCTCGTCGTATAGCGTACCCTAAGTTAGGGTACAGTAGGTTGCGCACTCGCCCCTCGCCCCTCGCCCCTCACCCCTCACCCCTCACACATCCATACTCCCCGGATCCCTGCCGGTGAGAATCTTATACACCCTCCTGCTGATGGCGGGGCCCACGACCCTGTCGCTAAACGCGCCGTCGCGATTCGCGCACTTCCTACAGTCCTCGAGCGCCAGGGGTCCGTTGGCCTCTAGCCCGCGCACGAGGGCGGGGAGGGTGGGGTAGCGGGCGGCGATGCCGTAGGCGACGGGGGCGGTGACGCGCGCGATCTCCTGCAGCGCGCGGGCGTAGGTGTCGGCGGGCCCGTCGCCGGTGCGCACCTGCCCGACGTCCATGCAGAAGCTGGCGTCGGCGGCGGCGGAGCGCGCGCGCCGGTAGGGGGCCGTGGAGATGTGCGCGGTGAAGGCGGCGACCCACTCGGCGGTCTCGAGGGCCACGGTCGTGTGGTGGATGAGGGTGTTGTGCGCGACTTGCAGGAGGAGGAGGGCGTCTTCGACGGCGTCTTCGTCGATGTAGTCTTGTTGTTGTTGGGCGTTGTTATTGCGCCGACGGGGTTGGCTGGACGGTGGCGGCTCGGAACTAGTGTTGGTAGTAGGGTCGAGGGCGCGGACGGAGGCGGCGAAGCGGCGGTTCAGCACGGCCTTGTTCTTGCGCATCCAGGGGGTGAGGCCCTCGATCAGGTAGATGAGGGTCTTGTCCGGGAAGCTAGTCTTCATCCGCAGCACGTGCGCCTCGAGGTCCTGGCCCTCGGGCGCGAGCGCGAGCTTGACGAACTCGGTCGCGGGCACGATCACCATAGCGTGCTCCTCGGCCTGGATGTGCAGCGGCACCGGCTCCCAGCGGTCGTCCTCGGCGATGTACTTGGCGCTGACTTTGCGCCGCCACGTGACGGCGTTGTCGACGGCGCTGGTGTGGTACTCGAACTGCACGTCCATACCACCGAGGAGCTTCTCGATTTGCGTTTTGATGCCGACGGCTAGGGTGGTCGGGAGGTCGACGATCATCTCGGGCGCGGCGACCTTTTTGTTGATCTTGAGTTTGTTGACGTCGGCGAGGGCTTTTTCTTTCTGCCTATCCACTGCTCGCTGCTCCTTTGCTTGCTCCTTCTCTATTCGTTTGCGCTCTTTCTCGGCTTCTTGGGCCTCTGCCTTTTGTTTTCGGGCGCGCTCCTTTTCTGCTCGCTCTTGTTCCTTTTCTGCCTCGGTTTTCTTTGGTTCCGCTGGTCTTTGAGGCGCTGAGCGCTTCTTCGCCGTCGCCGCTGCTGTTGTCGTCTTCGATTTCCGGCGCGGTGGGGAAGGCGACAGACTGAGAGCGAGCCTCTTAGATGCCAGTTTCGCGAAGTCGATATCGCGCAAATCCGGTAAATCGGAGTCGTCAGAGTCAGAATCATCATGTTTATCCCTGCCAGATCTCGCATCTGGCATGGAACTTGATATCGGGTCCCAAGCAGCAGCCTTCTGTTTTGACGCCTTCGGCAAGCTCTTTCCTGATAAGACGTCAAGATCGTCATCGGAAAGGTCTATTACTATGGACACTCTCGACGCTTTCTTGTTGTTGGATGAGTCGATCGGGTCATCGGTCGCAAGTCGACTAGTTTTCGATTGCACAGACGGTTGAGCCTTATTGGTGTCTTGTATTGGGGAACTTTGAAAGGAGTCGCTTGACAAATCCAAAAATGGAAGCTTGGTTGTTGCCTCCTTCCGCGGTGGGCTGTGAAGTGGATCTGGTAAAAGCCCCTTTGACTGAGTGGATGTCCTTCTAGGAGAAGGGGCTTTGGGGGGACTGCTGTGATCGATTTGGTCCGTTATTGAATTCCATCGTTTTAATGAGCCAGACGCAGAGGGTTTTCGATTCTTGGAGGTGACCACAGCAGATGTTGTCCTCTTTAATCCATTGTTTTCTCGCTTCTTGGCACCCGCTGCGGAAGTCGAAGTTCGAGCTTTCTTAGGTGCATTGCCGTCGAGGTCCCCGATCGTATCGCTATCATCCGACAAAAACATAAAGTCATCGCCTTGTCGCACACGTCCGCTAACCGCTCGCTTTGCAGCTTGCTTTATTGATGGGCCTGCAGTCACATTGGGGCCACCGTAGTCAAGGGCCCTAGAGGGAGCTGCTGCTGCCTGGGTCGTTCGTGACTTGGAATTGGCGGGGACGGGCGGGGTGGGAACATTAGGGCTCGAAGACAACAGACTGATGACTTCGGGCGGCATTTTGACATGGTTTCGATAGCAACAGCAACTCTAGCAAGTTCAGCAATTGAAGCGATTTTAGCAAAGGAATAGTGTTGTATGAGGATTAAAAGAATCAAAAGCTAATGAGCGGAAGCAAGTGTGGCGACACGCAACCTGAAGAGGGGCGCCAATCGTAGATAGCAACGCCAATAGCTACCCAAGGTAAAGAAGTCGTTTCCATCGCGTTTGTCATGGAAACGCGGTTGAGAAGGAAATCATTTAGGCGCGCTAGTTACGCGCAGCACGTGACATTTTAGGTTTAGGTTTTGGTCTGAGTTTCGAAGTACTGTATGTACCCTGTAGGTTTCAAGGTTATTGCTTTTCTGAGCATTACGTTATCCATTCTCCCATTCTCCCATTCTCCCATTCTCCTACTCTCCTATTCTCACGTCTTGGATACGGTATTTCAGTTTATGAAGAACATCTTTACTTTTGTCATGTTCCAACTTTTGAATATCTATCCGGTAGATATGGCAATTCAATGTTGAAGCCCTCGTTACATAATGATAAGTAGGTACATATGCAACAGTCATGCGATGATCATTTAATGCGTGGACCTGGTCCTGGTTCTTGGTCTTCTATCCCTCAATCCTCCATTGGATACCGAATGCTACACCTACCTTCATGCTCTCCCTTCAAGGATTGCGGAAGCTAAACGCGGATCTGATGTGTTGGATCCGGGGTCCAGATCATTAACAATGAGATGCCAGCAGCAGATTCATTCAGTAACTTTGTTGTTGGCTTGTGATGGGCTGATGAAGTTGGCATGGAAAATTCCTCTCGCGGAACAGTCGTAAAGCTTGTCGAACCAGCAATTCAAGCAAAGTCTCCAAAGATATGCATGTCTTCGACGGCCCCTTTCGCTGCTACCCGGTAGTCTGCAAAGCGCATGTGCATGTAATGCAATGGATCAACATGCGCGGCAAATATTACATAGGAGAATTTGTCGCATTTCTCTCGTCACCACGCATTACATATACATATGTAAGGTAGGTACCTAGATATGTACCTAGGTGCCTCAATTGTATGTATGCACGCTCAGGCGGTGGAGTGAGCATTACGCCAGGCCCTCGAATTCTTGGCCGTCCACAAGATTGGGACGGTAAAACAAACGCCTAATCATAATGGCTTGCCTACCCTGTAAGTCTGGGCGAAACAAGATTGGGTAAGACGGTTCTAGCTACAACGCTGTCGGCGCAATTAACTAACGTTGTCCTGGCTGCCCGCGCAGGCTCAGACTGAGTGTGCGACTGGGTGTGCGACTGGGCGTGGGGTGGAGGATAATTTCGTGATACTCTTGTAGTTGATCGGATCATGTTCGTCGGCACTACCGAAGAATGCGCGGCATCCTACATAACTGCGTGATCCGAACCTGAAGCAGTCGCTGATCAGCAATTGGTGGAATCCTTACGGCATCATCCGAGGCACTTTTGTCATATCTGCAGAGACCGTCGAGTTATCACAGTAAGCCAAGGAGGATTTCTGCAAAGCCAAAGTGCTTGCTTTTTGCAAAAGATAGATGGTGATGGTGTCGCACGAATGTTCTTCACTGGTTGTTGAGTTTGGAGGATCTGGAGGCAGAAAAGGATCCCGAGTGTTATATACTCGGGCGGCTGCCGCTTGCGACGATCCGGACGGCCCAACCGAAACACCGTCGGCGGTCTCAATGCGGTCTCAATACGCTACTGGAAAACCTTATCCGTCATTTCGTGAAGTCGCCGTTCAGGATTGAAACACCGAATACGACCAACCAAAATACCGAGACGCTCATCCTCTCTTCTTCTTCCTTCTGCATATTGTGGGGTAATACCCGGATCTGGATTTTATTGAAATCCTTTCCCCCTTTTCGACCGAGGGTCGTAGCATTGTCATTGTATGCGATGCTACCATAGGGGTCAACCATGGCATGAACTACCAGATCTTCTCACTCACTGGCACTGTTCTTATCTAGCAACCTTAGCCTAATCCTGCCGGTGAATTAAGCTTTGTGGGCGATCTTTTTCTATGTGATGATGTGAGTCCTAAGGCAGTTTCAAAATGTGCCTCTATCTTGTTGGGTATCGCCAGAAACATTCTGCACAGCGAAGGGTAGCAGAGCGTATCAGCCTGAGTTTTAGGGTAATGAAGCAGGGGGCTAGGAACATGATGCGTGATAGTTTGGTTCCCGTACTTTGATAGTGTATTGAAAATTATCTAACCTTCAGGGCTGGGTCCTTATTGGGTGCCTAGGTAGGTTGGCAAGTTAGAGTTAAAGAATCGTAACCAAGCCATCTTGACAGGAGCTGTGACATGGCTGTCCCGTCACAAAGGATCGAGATAAGCATTGCCGGATAAAAACTCGTATATATGCATGTTTTTTTATTAGATATCTCGCATAAGATGAAATTGGGTGGTGTGTGTGTAGTTATAACGGTAGAGACTTGGCTATTCGAATATTGCAACAAAAGGGTCCATAGTTAGCGACGAAGGCATCGCAGAATACGAGGGGGCGAAGATTGAAATTCACCAGAAATAAACAGAAAAAAATTGTAGCCTCAAACTAAATTGTTCAATTGAATCTACAAGCAGTGCTGTCACATAGGTACCTAGCCAGCCTCGCCTGGAGTGCGAGCTTGCTAACTAAGCGTGTAGGTGGGATGTTGTCGTTAACTCGGAAATATGAGGATCCACGGCGTCTCCATATAGCAAGAACTCGAAACTTGGAACTAACAAACTGGGGTTTCCCACTTTATGTCAAGATCTGGTCAAGATATAGATGTCGAAACGCTGCTCTGAAATGGCTGGATGGGTATTCTATGAGTACCTAAGGTGCCTTACAGCTGTACCTGGATGAATGAGGGCGCTCTAGAGAATCGAGATGATATGGCCATCTTCATAGGAGTAACTATTACACAATACAACTCATCACATCAAAATGACACCTTTTTAACCTTCCTGCGGTCGGCATTGCATCGACGAGCCCGGGTATCCCGGTAATTTCTGGATGTCCACAAGATCGACGCGAGCATCGATCACAAATACATAACGGAGCTGAGAAATCTTTATTTGGTATCAACCCCAGCCGCGGGGCTAGTACTCTCTTTATGTTTGCCCCGCTGGAATAGGGGCGAGACCAGCGGCTGTAGGCTTGGAGCCTATCATTTAGGTAATCCATGGATATCAAAGGATGGCTGGTGTTAGTGTCCCGGAGATCTGAAACATGAGTCTTAACATCTTAAACATCTGAATCAGAAGCTTCAGTCGCTGGTACTGTTTTTCACGTGATGTCTGAGAGGGGCCATGGATTGATGAACCGTGGATGAGAGACTAGTTAAAAGTACTTGAAGCATGGTTAATCTTTCATCCTTTTATGTACCCTATCGGATGTCTAGGTATCTCGGTAGGTAAGACGGTTAGAAACAGCGTTAGGATGTTGGCAAAGATTCTAGTTTGATTAGAATTGAAGTTCTTGGGAGGCTCTTGGGAAATCTAATGAAGTTTTCGTATCAGTGAATTCAATATTACCTAGGTGTTAATATCGGCGAGAATACGACCTGTTCATTAGGTATGGACGGACTGCGGTGATCCATAACGTTCTTTGCCGACCCAGATGATGATCATCGAAACGGTCGATGGAAACGAGGCCTAGAGGCCCGTATGCATGTACATACTAAAGTAACTTATAGCTTCAGTGCTCACTTCAGTCATTACTTGACAACTTGAACGGATTATCGCAAGTAGATGAGCCTCAATTATCTCCAAGGTCACCGTTGAATTATAATACCATGAATAGGTAGTTTCTCTTTCCTTCCCGTTTTTTTCCTTTTTTGTTGTAAAAAATCATTCTTAATTAAATTACGACGTAGGTACCTTGCATGAGATGGTGGAAACTCAAAAATACTGGGCTAGAATACATACCGACAAACTACATGTACAGTACATGCATGACGCTATGATAGTTCAGGACTTTCAGGTACTACCTAGGCCCTAGGGTCGGTAAGGTACAATACCGGCTACTTCGTACTAAGCTAAGAACATTAGAAAGCAGCTAGAGCGTAGAGGTCCATAATACTGCGTAGATTCATAGAACGGAGCCGTTGTAGCGCCGTTTCTTCTCCTTAAAAAAAAATCGAGTTCGGTTTTTTCGAAATTCGCAATAGACTAATTTGGATAGTATGGACCCGCTTCCTCGCGTGGTGCACTGGCACTAAAAATGCCTAATCCATTAGAGCCAAGATTTAACCTTGTTGAACTTAATTGGTCCCCTCCCCCCGGCTTCTCTGCTAGTCATTTTTCAATCTGTATCGCCGGCGCTTTTGCGCTTATCCCACTAACCCGCCTGTCTGCGTATCGTTTTTGATGTTTGTAATTGCCTCCACTGTTTGACAATTTAATAGATTAACAATAGGAAGCACTTGCTTGTGCATTGCATATGTACATACTATGTAGCGAGTACCGGTATTATGTAAGGAAACGGCAAATACTTTCAACGTTGTACATACATTATGTATGTAGGTACACATGCATGTTCAAATTGTTACATGTATTGCACTAACATCGTCATGAAGTTCCAAAAAAACCTGAATCGTTCTCAAGAACGTTGAAACTCTAGAACATATCCAGCCCAGAGGCGTAAGGTGTTGCACTGCATTTTTGATAGAAAGGGAAAATAAACCTGGATGTTTGTACATGGGTACCTACCTGATTAAGTAGGTACTGTACGTCCATATGACCAGGGGCTATCAATTCTTAAACATTATGTATTATCCATGGATGCTTAGAAACGTCAAAAACATGAACTTCGTATCACCTATATCACTCCCAACCAAAGAGATTGTCAAAGTATTTATATCTACCTGGGTACATGGATTATCATCTGTTCGTCACATATACATACATAGTATATGTGTAGGTATATCCATGTTTCTGTATGATCAAGTAATTCTCATGAACATACTAGGTTAGGTATTTCGGGAGAATGGAAACAATACTACATACCTCGATGTATGTAACTAGTTTTTGTGTATGTAGCTTATCTCCCGTACTACATAGTACATACATCATGGAAGATCTGAGGATCTTTCTGTAACACCACTTGATGGACGGCATGGGATGACAGCGGTTAATATAACTATCCAATATTGAGTAACGACTCGGAGGTTTTCGACCTGCATTGGGGAGGCAAACTTAAACAGACCTACCGAACCCACTTGGATCAGCTTAATGTGGCAGGATAAGAGTTGACAGATCTAACTGACTGGTGTCATGTTTGACCTCGGTTGGTTGGATCATACTATGTAGGTATATGGCTCTGGCAAGTAATATAATATAGCAGTATTATATGTGTCGAGACCTTGAAATGATTTGTGTAGGCAGTGTAGTGACTGTCTTGGCCTTTTTTGATACGCCAAATCGTTCGAGATACTGACAACATATGTAAATGCATACTACTTGTAGTATACAGCAAAAGGGACGTGCTAAAAGGAAAGTTGAATTTTAGTTGAATTTTGAGGAGCAGTACTACATAAAAAGGTATTACTGCACCAACACATCATATTGATGTCTGATAGGGATATACTTTTTGTAGATAGTAATAGATATCACCAACAGCAAGTTGGCAGGTGGCAGGCACATATCTTTCCACGTTGAACAACGCGTGTGTTCTATGTAATTTGCCCTCGGCTCTTTTTGGCAACCGCACCGTTGTAATGGGGGAGTACCGCATGTCTAGTACCGTCTACACCCCTGTACTCTCTGGGTCTCCCTTTGTTCATGATACCCTTACAACCCTGCCTCATACCCTTGACCATCCCACATTTTTTTATCCCACTACTGCCTACTGCTGCCCATCACTGTAGGCTAGGATGGAAGCGACCCCCTATCAATCGATGAAGTTTTAGTGCACGTTCCTGGCCCAAATAATAAACAGGCACTACCCCAAAATTTCATCTCACCCCCTAAAACTTTGGATCGCCGTCCTCCCGACACGCAACACACGAGAACCAGAGCGAGTGAAGTTCTGCTCATGCGCGACAAAAAAAAAGGATAAAAAAATAATGTATTGGGGATCGTAACGACGGAATCGTGTATCTTCTGCGACATATGACGCTATTGCATCATATGCCACCTAACCTTCTTAGGTCCCAGGGTCCTTTATCATTCATCACCGGTGCGACGAGTAGCAAGTTTGGCGTTTGGTGTTTCTCTTCGCATTCTTCGCATTCCACATCAACGTACTACCGACTTTTTTTTTTCCTCGCGCCCACCAAGGTGTTAATTTTCTAAATCGACTTTTACCACCAACTTCCAACCCATACGTTCTTTCTTGTTTGTTTTCGAAAAACAAATCAATTTCGATCTTGCGTTCTTTTCAAGTCCTCAAGCAATATTAACACAATTATTCGACCC
This sequence comes from Hypoxylon fragiforme, assembly GCF_022984875.1. Taxonomy (NCBI): domain Eukaryota; kingdom Fungi; phylum Ascomycota; class Sordariomycetes; order Xylariales; family Hypoxylaceae; genus Hypoxylon; species Hypoxylon fragiforme. The sequence continues at coordinate 2,451,690 of NW_026054758.1, read as the reverse complement.
TGCTTAATTGGCCTTTGAGTAGTAAGTTTTTGCACTTTTGAGGTCGGCACTTGAACTTACACTGCCATTATGGCAACTTCACCGCCGGCATCGCCAGGCCTCCCCCGACCATCGAGCGCCATGGTAAAACCAGCCCCGCGGAGTAACAGTCGCCTGAGTATGAGTAGCAAAGTGGGGGGTGGAGGAGGTACCGGAAGTCGAGCCTCAGATGAAGATGGAGGTCGTACAGCCGTCCGAGTCGGTAAGCAAATTAATTAACATCTTCAGCCTTTCAACATCGCAGACCACAATACTGACAATTGCCTGGTAGCCGTCCGTGTGCGCCCACCATTGAAATCCACCGACCCCGGATTTGATCTCATACCGCAACGATTTCAAAGATCTATGGTACAGACGACCTCTAACACAGGTATCGCCATTGATGCGCCGCAAGGCAAGAAGTTGTTCATTTTTGATCGCGTCTTTGGGCCTGAGATTGAGCAAGAGGGAATCTGGGAGTATCTGCAAGATAGTGTCAATGCTTTTCTCCAAGGATACAATGTTTCTCTACTGGCCTATGGCCAGTCTGGCGCTGGAAAGTCCTACACAATGGGAACTTCAGGGCCCGTTGAACAGAACAACTATGAGGCAACGGGTAAGTGAAACTCAACTGACTATGAATTAAAAATAGGAAAGTACAGTACTAACATTTATTACTTACGCAGGTGTAATCCCCCGAGCTGCGGCAGCTTTGTTCGAGAAGCTCGATGGCAGTGCTCCCCAGAAAAACCCAAATCGCAATTCCATGTCCCAATTAAAGACACCAGCGCGCTATTCGGCGCAATCTTCGGCACCAAAGGCTGAAAAGAATTGGCAGCTAAAGGCAACTTATGTAGAGATCTACAACGAGCAATTGCGCGACTTGCTTGTACCAGATCATTTTCAACAGAATGAGCGAGGCAATGTCACTATCCGTGAAGACCAAAAGGGTAACATCATCCTTACTGGCTTACAACAGGTCGACATCAACTCGGTCGATGACTTGATGAATTGTCTAAACTTTGGTTCGACGATTCGACAGACCGATGCGACCGCTATCAATGCGAAATCCTCGCGATCACATGCCGTCTTCAGTCTAAATCTCGTCCAGCGCAAGAGCAAGGCCCAAGGCACCCAGGGAGCTAACAAGAGGTTTTCCGCGCCGATAGAAACGATGACAGGAGCCGATACCTGGGTAACTACGGATAGCAAGTTGCACTTCGTCGATCTGGCTGGTAGCGAACGTTTGAAGAACACCGGGGCGCAAGGAGAGCGGGCTAAGGAGGGTATTTCTATCAATGCCGGTCTTGCTGCATTAGGCAAGGTCATATCGCAGCTTTCGTCACGACAAGCCGGATCCCACGTCTCTTATCGAGATTCGAGACTGACAAGACTTCTACAAGATTCGCTGGGTGGAAACGCAATCACTTACATGATTGCCTGCGTGACTCCTGCCGAGTTCCATCTAAGTGAAACACTGAACACAGTGCAATATGCACAGAGAGCTCGAGCGATTCAGAGCAAGCCCAGAATCCAACAAGTAGAAGAAGGTGACAAGCAAGCCATCATCGAACGCTTAAAAGCTGAGGTCGCATTCCTTCGCGAACAGATCCGGAGCTCAGAGCGAAGTGGGACCGAGCGACGTCCTACTGCAACAAGTGAAAGGTCCGAGCGGCATAACGAGAGAGAGTCAGAGCTGCAAAACCAGCTGTTAGATACTCAAGAAAGTTATAATACTCTCAGTCAGCGCCATGCGAAACTCATTGCTGAGATGGCTAGAGCCCGTGACAATGAAGCAGCTGAGAACCAGGACGATGAAGAAACGGTTGGCGATACCGCAACAGAGAGATTAAAGCGGTCTAACTCGTTCGCCCAGGCCGTGGAACAGGTTGTGTTGGAGTATGAAAAGACTATCCAAACGCTCGAGCAATCCCTTACCAGCACACGGGCCACTCTTTCAAACACCGAAACGAGTCTGCTTGAGAAAGAAACGAAGTGCGCCTACATTGAAACCATCAACACCCAACTCCAAGCTCGCTTAACAAAACTTATGGATCGCGAGGCCAGCACGGAGAGCTACCTCCACGACTTGGAGGCCAAGCTTGATGGCCACACGTCTGGAGAGGAGAAGAATGCGACGATTGTCCTCGAGTTGCGAAAGGAGATTTCAAGGATACGAGAAAATGAATCCGCTTGCGAAGATTACATTTCTACTTTGGAAGAAAGGCTTGCTGAATCTGACCAGGATCAAGAATTGATGCAGCGCGAAATTGACCGTCTAGAACAAGTCATTGAACGTCAACGAAGCCTCGGAAAACTCGATAGCCTCCTGTATGAGCTGGACCATATTCATCAAGACGGCAAAGCATCTGATACTCAATCAGAGCAAAACAATGGCGCAGGACATCGTCGTACATTATCCGAACGATCAGCCAGAAGTCACGCCAGTCGACCCAGCTTGGGCCTGAGAGGTGTTCTTCCCGAGGTGGCCGAAAACGCCGATGAAGATGCGGGCGAGCAAGGCCGAGGAGCACGGACTCCTCCAGATGATCCCGAGGCAGCCGAAGAACGTAGCGAAACGCCAAACGAGCATCGAGATGATGAGTCGAGGACCTCTGACTATCCTCCTCAGAGCCCTGCGCAAACCAAATTTGTCGCCGATAAGCTCGAGGATATTACCGAAGAACTCGTTTCTCTACGAGTTGAGCATGAATCGACTCTTAACGAATACGATGCGTTACATGCCAAGTACGAAGAAGCTATGCGAACATTGGCCGAATTGCAGGACCAGGTTGATGAAGCAAAGCACCCAAACCACCATCGCGATTCCATTTTGTCGGTCACTTCCCCAAACGAGACTCGCCCGTCCAGTTTTTTATCCGATCTGAGGAACAGCGACCCCAAAGGTGGAACACTCTTATCGCGATCGCTTTCCTCGGAATTATCATCAGCTATGGACTCCCCTACTACTACCGATATGCCGGAGACCGGTACGAGGCCTTACGAATCTAGGGAGACTCTGGTACCAGAAAATTTCAGTAATGATCACAACGAAGAGATAGCAGCTGAACTAGAAAAGCTCAAGGCTTTAGCTTACGAGAAGGAGGCTGCGGAGAGAGAGCTTTCCGAGAAGTATGCTCAGTTAGAGGATAAGCACATGGAAACTCTGGATATGGTCGAAGAGCTGAAAACGCAGGTCGCAAAGGCGAAGCACCACATGGAGCCGCCGTCTCCAAGGACCGCCACACCAGTTATACGCCGGAAGTCTAGCCAGAACATGATGATCATTGACAGAGCACACCGGTCATTCGCAACACTCAGGAATATTGCGGCCGAGAACTTCGAAAACCAGCCAGACCTCATGCAAAGTTTCGAAATAAATATTAACGCCGCTATGCACGAGCTCCACGCGAGATCGGAACGTATTCAGGAATTGGAGGCTGACGTTACCACCGCCAAAAGAGAAATGGAAACAAAGATGACTATCATTGCAGGTCTGACTCGCGAAAGATCCAGTTTAACGAACAGCCCAATGGATATTTCGATGGTTGCCAATTTGAGAGTGCAGCTAGAACGGAACGAGCAGCAACTCAAAGAGATGCAAGTTGCACACGCCACCCGCGAAGAGGAGCTTGTTGCCGAATTGGAGGGGCTGCGTGCGTCCATCAACGAGGGCAGCGAGACTCTCCCGATTTCTGTAACACAAACTCGGGATCACGCCACGGACGAAAATGACTCTCGTGCAACCCAAGACGAGAAAATTGCGCATCTTGAGGCCGAGCTTTCTAGCTGGGAAGGTAAACATCAAGCGACTTTGGAAGCTATGCAGACCACGGAACAACACATGAAGATGATAATCACTGAGCTTGAAACAGAGGTTGCGGCGGCCAACGCCCAGCTTAGCAAATCTCGCGAGCAGGCGAACAGTGACGATGAATCTAGGGACGCGGAGGTCGAGAACCAGAATCTCGTCGATGCACTCCGCAACGAGATCAACCAATACAAGTCAGCCATTGATAGCAACGCTGCTAAGGTTGCGGAGCTAGAGGAGGCGCATCTTCTTACAAAGAAACAGCTCGAAGAAGCTTCTAAGGCGCGAGATATTGCATCTGCTGAGTCTAGCGGCTATCAAGAACTTGTGGAGAGGCTTGAAGCGCAAATCGCCAGACATGAGACAGCCCATAGAGACTACGAAGAAGCTCTGAGTAAAATACACGAAGATCATGCCAAAGAGTTTGACACGGCCAGAGCTCGCACTACGGAAGAGCACGAGGCTGAAATCAATATGCTCGTATCGGAGCATGCTGAGAATATCAAATTACTCGAGGGTGATGTTGCGGAGGCTCGCGATGAACTTATGAGGGTTGCTACTCAAGTAGCTCAAGCGCTAGGCCTCGAAGTCAGCATCGAAAAGATCAGCGAGCGCATTGAAGACTTGGTGGCGGACCAAAAGGCTTTGAGGGTCGAGCAGCATAAGTCAGCCGAACTCGAAGCGCAAGTTAACGAGCTAGAGGCCATTAACAATACTATCATGCGTGATCTTGAAGCCATCAAGTCCTCACTGAATGAGATGCTTCATATTAACGGCGAGTCCAGCAAGAGTCCATATCCCTCCGTCGTGGAGCAGCTTGCAGCCGTTAAGAAGAGAATGACAGATCTCGAGAACAAGAACAAGAAGCATTCGCGCTTGGTAGAAGAGTTGGAAGATCAACTTCAGACCAACTACGATCAGGCTCAGATCACTAACAACCGATTGTCTACTCTGCAAACGGAGCGCAACACGAAGATTGAGGAGGCGAACACTGCTAGAATACGGGCACAGACCGAATTGGAGACCGTTAAAGAAGAAATGGTCGCCCTCCAGGTAAGAGTTCTCATTGTTTATTGCTTGAAACGACTTTTCACTAACACATCACAGGTTCGCATTGAAGAACTAACTGTCGCCGCCGAAGGCCCCAAACGAACCAACTCAACGAGCTCGCAGATCCGCAAAACGGCGTCCGTTACTTCATTGCCCTCTCCACCTCCGGCAATTCCATTACCACCTTTGCCACCTGCCGGTGCAACCTCTCCAACGCAGTCTACGGCCAATGGTGGTCGACCCAATAGTCATGATCTTGCTTATGCTCAGATCCACAAAGATCAGGAAGATCGCATCCAGAGCATCGAGAGACATCTCAAGGCTGAGAGGCAACTCACTTCCACGCTAGAAGAAGCCTTGACCGATCTTGAAAGCCAGTCGAAGAAGATCCGGGCCGATTGTGAGGCCTGGAGGAAGCGTGCGCAGGAGTTGGAAGGCGAGGTGAAGGAACTCAAGGAGAAACCCCAACACGACAACCGATGGCGCGATAGCCTTCATCAGATCGAGGAGGAGCGTAAGAAGCGCCAGGACGCCGAGAGGGCTAGGACCCATCTCGAGGAACGTATGAACGCGATCAATAACAAGAAAAAGAAGAAGGGCAGCCTCAACTGCTTCTAGTCGCAGGGTTGGCGTAATATGCTTTCGGCAGCTCTTCTAATCCTAATCGTATTTACGTTGGTTTGCTTTATCCGCCCTCCATTACCACCTCGCCACATGGTCTATTTGGGACTCTGTTTTATGGCCTTATCCAAGCATGCGATGCGTATCTGGCAAGGAGTTAAAGGAGTTTGACGTTCTCTTCGTCCTCGTGTCGCACGCATTGTGCACATCCTTCATATTATGAGATGTCCGCGATGTTTTTTACTGGCAAGGAAGCCATCGATCATATACCCTCGCGGCCCTCTCTTTTCCTCAAATCTTAATCAATCACCTACCCTATCTGCCACGGCAGACAAGCAACGATCTGAATGGGACGCGACACGACTTTGCAGATAGGATGTGTTTATGGAATGGCTTTGCACTTGCACTGTCAGCCGTTGGATGTTTCTTTTCTATTCACGTATTTACTTTCCTCTTTACTCCTCGATGCCGTGGCTATGTAGAAAGCCAGGTGGTAGGGGCCTTTCAGCAGCTAGGCTTAGCAGGCTCTTGATACTTGAGATACCATTTTCAACACACACACACACACCCTTTCCTCTGTTCAATATGCTCCTCTACTACGCGATTTTAAGGCTGTCGCTCCAGCCCCCCTTTATTTTTGTCGCGCGTCTCGGGGCGTTGGTAAATGCTTGGCTAGGTACCTATTAAGGTAGCTATCCGAGGTACTGATTTTGATGTCCTCTGCACATACATGCATAGGTACTTGTTTAGGTACCTATTACATGTAGGTAAGAAGGTGGAAGTCGGATTATTGTCATGTTGACAATAATATCTGCCTGGCCCCGTTGTTCATAGTGTCTAACAAATGTGAAATATTGAAATGATTCCCCGAGTAGCTAGTCTTAGCATTTTGTGATTGGTGTTCCTAACTCGCTTCGTATAAATTAAGACGTGACCAGCTATACAGCTGTAAGGTGTTCTGATCATATCACATTGCTCGATTTTATGGTGTCTGCCTGGTAGGTACTCAGATGCATAGTTGCTTATCGAGATCCGGACCTGTGATATCGCCAGAGAATAAATAGTACGAAGCTGCACTTTAATGGAGATTATTATATTAAGCCCGGGGTATTGTATAAGCTGAAAAGTGCGGGGGTAGCTTACTGAATAGGGATATTTCAGCTCGAAGCTCTTGCATGGAATTATTGATTCTGATGGCATCATCCAATAGTAGGTAGGCAGGATGATAATTCTGCTAAGTAGTGATCTGTGATGCAGAATGCAACATGCATGCACGCGGCTCGGTAGTCGTATGGTTGGGGCTAAAACGAATCGCGATACTGGTTACCCCCTACCGGGTAGCTACCGTAGTAGGTGTTAGGTAGGTACCTAGGTTTTGGGTATCAAAAGTACATCGGGTACCTGAGCCGCAATATGGCCACGGCTCTGCTGGGTACAATACAATACCGCGGGTATCTGCATATGCGGAGGAGGGAGGGGGGAAAGAGAATAGTGGGTTTCTGCTACGGAGGGTCTGGTGGTTAGTTAGTGGTTGATGTTAGATACCAACCTTTAATCCACTCGAAAAGGGGCTTCTGACAAGTACTGTCTTCGGTGTTAGTTTTAAGCGAGCTCGCTTATAACTCTCTGCTCCGGAGGATTCCATTCAGCTCACTTCACGTAGCCACTTCATGGCTTAAGACTTAAAGTACACATATACCGAAGTAAGTATGAGTAAATACAGTACCTTATCACGCCAAATATATGCTATTTTTAAATCAAGCTATCTAGAGATGTACCATATGGTATGGTGTGGGGATAATTAACTATTACGCTCCATCTCTCTCATTCTCTCGCTCACAAGTACCAACCACCTATTTAGGTCAGGGAAATTAGGCCAGGACCATCTTTCCAACATAGTAAACTAACACCCCGAGCAAGCCAATCGAGCTCATCGATACGGACGACGCAGCTGCTGTGGCCGGCGGCGCCGGCGTTGGCTTCAGAACCTGTGTTTTAGTAGCACAATGTTAGCTCTCTCCCTAGATTACTGCGGCGATGGAGTACGAGTAAGTAGTAGTTAAACAGAGACTTACCCGATCAACCACATGCGCGACGCCGTTCTCCAGCACCAGATTCGCCTGCGTGATCAAGCCCCCGTTGACGTAGTACCGCCCCGCGCGTACGCTGATCGCGAGCGTCTCCCCCCGCTGCGTCGTCAGGACGCTCCCGTCGCGCAGGTCGGGCAGGTAGCTGACGGTGCCCGGGACGACGTGGTCGGAGACCAGCTGCTGGGGCGCGGTGGAGTTGGGGAAGGAGGAGAAGGCGGCGTTGGAGGGCAGGAAGACGGTCACGGAGTGCGTGGTGTCGAGCGTGCTGGTGGTGTTGCTAAGGGATAGTTGCTGTGCGAAGGCGGTTTGGCCGGTTGCTTGAGAGGTCGCGGAGAGGGATTGGGGCATCGTGAAGTAGCTGTCCGTGATGTGGATTATGCCACCGTCGTAGGGGATGTCTCCTTTGATGACATTGGTGGTCTTGCCCAGGCCCGACGAGATCCTGAGCAATGACTGGGCTGTTCCGTTGACCTGGCGTCGGAGAATAGCAGACGAGGCCCATCGCTTGGTAGGCGAGGTTGCGTTCAGAGGCCTAGTATCGATCACGATTCTTTGTCCGCGGCCATCCAGCAGCGGGGCTTCGTCGTTAGTCTCGAGGCTGGAGCCGGGCAGTGAGCGACTGGCTGTTTCCAGGGTTGTTGTCCCCCGAGCTGATTGGAATGCCGCCGCCCTTCGCTGTGACGCGGATAGGTCTCTTTCTTGCAGTGGTGAGTCGCCCACACATGAGTCTATGGGGGCGAAGACCGTGGTGACTCGGTCGGAGAGGTACAGCGAAAGAACCTCCGAGTCGGACTGGATGATGCTGGCAAATTGAGAAGCTCCGGAGGCTACAAGGGCGTTTATTAGGCTTGGAGGTGTTTGGGAGGCGGCTGGGGAAGTGATGCCTGCTAGGAGGAGGAGGATGGCTTGGGGGTGTAGTAACATGATGAAATTTTCTAGTGTCTAAGAGCTAGGGGGGTTAGGAGGTATTTTGACAAGTTTAGAAGCGAGTGTTGTGATGGGCAGTGAAAAGTAGGCCATCGTGAAGAAACACGGGGAGCTCTTTATTTGAGTCCAGACAGGAGGAGTAGCGTTATGTAAGATCCCTCAAAGCTCGTATTCTTCAAGAGGCTCTGTCATATGCAGGCTGCTGCTAGTAAATTCAAACGTGGTTAAGCGTCTACCTGACTGGCCAGGGAGTTATGCAGCTGTTGCAATATTGAATACATGTACCTGCCAGGTGTTGCAGTAGGGCAGCTATGCAGGTCAAAAAAGCATCTAGCTATGTGCGTGTGATGTTCTCCTATTCGTCACCCAAAGCTAGGATATGGCGATATCAACCATTTCATATATGTCTTGGCGCTGAGATACATTGCGGCTGAAGCAGGATCATATTTGATAGACGGGCTTTGGTTCGACACGTCAAAAGCACATCAGGACCGATGCGGGTCTTGGCCAATAAATATCATAGTCAATAAGTCATGAACTGATCTGATATTCACATCGCCGTCCAGCCTGCTCTAGTATCCGAGGTCCGGCCAGTCGTGTATGTATGCTTTCGGGGACCTGATGTGATAGTTGGCTCCCTTGCCAGTGACTAAGTATGTCGAGGCTCTGCTAAAGGCCGAAAAGGCCCGAGGCGAGGTATCCTAGGACTCGCTCTTATCCATTATCTACCGACATAACATCTCACTCGCCACCAGTGAAGTGGCAAGGGCAGGGAGCCTGAAGGAGGTGAAGAATCTATTCTTAACTATGTCTCTTTCTCTTAATATGGTGTACTGAAGCACTCGTCGTTCACGTCCCTTCTGTATCAACTACCTAAGAAAGATTCGAATCTTAAATTACCTACCTGATAAAACTTCCGCAACCATGGTTGTATCAACAGCTAGGCAGCCTAGCTCAACCTACCGACTATGGCATCGATTCACTTTCCCTAGCGAAAATGGTCCGAGAGATGCTATTTCCGTGCCAAAGGTAGTTGGCGACCAGCTTAACTCTACGTATTCCCTCATCATAGATATGACACTGGTGCAGGTATGGACTGTCCTCTTTGGTCTCATGCTCTACTTCTACATGCGGAGACGCAGGATGGAAGTCACCAAACTCAGCCCTCTAGCTCCTACTATTTGGAACAAACGATCCGATCTGGTCGACTTGATTATAGAAACGATCACGTCCTCCAAGAAGAACTGGTCGAGTCCAGGGATTGTATTGTTGCTTCTTCTATTCTTCGCAGCCTGGGCCGGACAGAAAGCGACCGGAATCTTAGTTCCACCCCTTATTATCCTCAACAACACAGCCCCCGTAAATCCAGATGCTATATACGTGCCAGATCGTTCAGAGTCAGATCTTGTTGCGTCAGCCACCCTTTTCCCTTTAGAAGTGCCACGATTTCTTCGCGCGCTGGGCAGCATAGGCGCCGATGGGCAACTCCGCCAACAAGTTAACATCAGCGCCGCAACATCGGTAGGGCAAACTAGTGACGGTGAAGATATCATGCGCATCGACTACCGGTACCGTGTCACTGGGGCAGACATGGGACTACAGCGATTCCCGGAATTGACCCTCAACGTCGCTGGTTCATGCATCACAGACTATGACATGTACAACGGAACCCGAATATCCGACTCCGACGGTGAAGCGGTTGCTGTCGACTTTTACGATGTCTTCGGAGGCGTAGTGACGGCGTCGCTATTCGATGGCAGACAACCCGTAGCTACCTTTTACGTGGGAAACACCACCCAAGGCACACTTGAAACCAGCAATGGGACCTGGGCGGCGATTGTCTCTTCCGTCAACAGAACTAGCTTCAGTCCCGGAACAGACCCCTGGTATCTCACCGGACCCGGGCCTGAAACCCAGACGGGTGCCCAGTACTCAGTGATGCCAGCCCGACCAGCACTATCATGCTGGCAGGACGACGTATGGTCATACCAGGGCCGCAATAGCACCATCGAGGCATTGACAGGCGAAGCACTACCAGGCCTAGATCTGTCGGATGGTCTTCGTAACATCTTACTGTCGATCCTTGGTAGCCCCATGATACAAATTGTCGGCCAGCACCTTCAAGCCTCAGCTCTTCTATCGACGACAACGGCGAGCGGCCAAGTATTCGACGCCGCTGCCAGCAACTTCCACGACGACCTCGAGCGCTTGGTACAGGCGGCATACGTAGCCACCGTCAACTGCCTAACCGACCTGACCCTGTATCCCGCGGGGGCGGATAGACAAGTGCGGAACATGGCACGAGGTGACTCAGGCCAGGTACTAGACGGCGTTGCCGAGTTCGTGGTCTGGAGCCCGGACGTCGCGGCGCTGTCGACCGTGGTCGTCATCGTCATCCCCACCGTTTTCGTTGGCACTTGGCTGGTCGCTGTTATACTGCTGTACTGGACCCCTGTCAGCGCCGTCAGCGCTCTGGAGTCAAACGACCTGCAGAGGAAGCTTGCCGCTAATGAATCGGGCGATGTGGGCGAGACCTCGTCCGCTGTCGGTGTTTCACAGTCGGGGACACAGTAAGTCACGACTATACGATGTAACTATATGCTACATGCTCGTGTTGCTAACTTAACAGACCCGGGATAGACTCTAAACCCTCTACTACCCCTAATCAGGGACACGAGCCGGCGGGAACAAGCACGACGATCACGCCTGTAGGAATGACAGTTATGGAGTCGGGGTCTGGTGTAGGGAGTAAGGAGCACCAGTGATACAACTGACTAGAAACCCTGTCACCAAATTATTATAAGGGGAAAATCTCTTGGCTTTGGAGTTCAATCGAATCCTTGGGGGTATTTTTCTTATGATTTAACTATCTCACAGTTCACTTAAATTGTTTAATTGTTAAGGGGGTTACGAGGTTTTAGCCTGTGTAACCATGAAAAAGGGGCTGTCGGATTACCTAAGCATTGGCTTACACGTACGATAGGTCTCACGGGACCTTGACCTGGCCATTAGCAACGTCCAAGGGGGGGGTTCTTTCATAATATGTTGAGCGATTGGGTTAGTATGACTGGTTTCGTTGAGACGTATGATTAGTGGCAGCGATAGGCCGGTATATGGCCGGATGATAATACCTACATTTGTATCTCGTTGAAAACCTGAGGCTCTAAATGCCAACCTGAGCCTCCCTGTAGGCATTGAATAGACGGACAATCATTATTTCTGATAGGATGAGGTATAATATCAAACAGTCTTTCGGTGTAGTAAACCTAGCAGTCTAATTATGATAACCCGAACACGACAGTGCTCTACGAAGAAACTAATACAAGAGAGCAACAACATCACTCGTTGATCAGTCGATTAACTGAAACATAACAGGATTTCTTTACGCAACTTATCACAGGGCCTGTCAATATTTTACTCATCTGCCGAGGCGAGTTTCCACAAGTTCCCCTTTGCATCCTTGATCGTTGTATAATAGCCCGCAGTACCAGGTAATATTTGATATATCGTATAAAACTACACGGGAAGTGTTTACTACGCATGGACGTCAAAACTCAACAAGAAAACGAGAACAGAATAGATCATCAGGAACAAACATGATTTCTACTGTTGATATTTTACAGATAAGTCATTTACCTTGTTAGGAGTTACTAAGGGGACAAACAAGTTCACATCACTGGCACTGCATGCATGAATAATTAAGATTGCCTCGCTCAATCGATTGTGAATTAACTGCAAAGTTTTCTATAGGCGCCTTCGAGAATTGAAAAGAGCGATCCACCCATCACAACTACATCCTCACACCTCGCTGCTGTGACTCAATTCACCATCGCATGAATCGAGAGTTAGAAACCGGGTAGACTAGAGTCGAGTCGATGCTTTCCCCTTTTCCTAAGATCATCGAGATTGATCGCTTATAGACCAACGGGGGTGTTGCAGAGAACGTCCTGTCCGAGCTAGAATGGTTGTCAGTGATATTGTAGGTAATGATGCTCATGAGAAGGGTTACTTACGACAGGGAGGACGCAGCAGCGGGCACGCTGACCACCCTGGGCGCAGATAGCCTGGAAGCTGGCAGGGCTGCTGGGGACGGCGTTGGCTAAAGTGATGTTAGTTTTGGTCGTCAAGTATAAGATCTGATGAAGGGAAAACTTACGGCTCCTGCAGTCAAGATCGGCTACACCGAGAACATCCGTAGCGCAGCACTGGGGGTTGCTGTAGAGGCCGGGGTTGCAGACGGGGCCACCAGCACCACCGGCACCACCACCATAGCCTTGGTCAACCGCATAGACAGCAGTGGCGAGGAAGGAGACGAAGAGAGTAGTCAACTGCATTTTGATGGTTTGGGTTGGTTGGGTTGTCTGGAACGTGGGAGTGCAACGGCTGTGGAAGATGTAGTAGCGAAGGCTTGATTTGCGAGTGAAGATCGGGGTGAGGAGGAAAGAAAAAACCCGGACAAGAGAGGATGGTAGATGAGTTCTTATACTTGAAGACTCCGGGCTTTTTTGGTCTTCTCAAAAGCTCAGACACCTACATACACCTTACCAGCCTGCCTACATGCTTGCCAACCTGCCAACCTGCCAACTTGTCAGCCTACACACGGTCCCAACAAGACCGCCATTACCTTTGCATGATCGAGACCTCATAACGATACGCCGAATCGACAAGGGACAACAGTACATAGCGGGCCCGGGGCATGAAATCCGTCCAGACGTGGTTGATGCTTGACCGTAGTGTTTTCCAAGGAGCTGACAATGAACAATGCACGACACAGGGGCTTTCTTCGAAGGCTGAAGTATCGGGTCCACCTGCTGGATGGAGTAGAAGATCGGCATGTGAAGCCCAGTTTAAAGAGTCTTTTTCCTACTATGGCAGCAACTTTAAACAGCCAAGACAGAGAACCAATCAGAGACAACTACACAGCTTTACCCCGATGTTGCAATCGTCAGGTCTCAAGTTTGGGTCTTTAATATAAGAGCTTTCAGGTGACGTAAAAACCTATCAACTACCGACTTTTTTATTATATTTTTTACACGCTGCTTTAAAATACCAAAAATAACTACATAGTAAGGAAAATACTAGGTTAGGACGTAGTATAATTTACAAAATTCCTATAGTCATGGAAACAGATGATTTTTGTGTTGGCTTGTTAGTCTTTCACTTTTACATAGTTAGTATTATTCTGCGAGGGTCCTTGATATTAGGGGTAGCTGAATAACCGCACCACATTTAAAACCTATCTAAGCATCGTATCGAATTGATTCTTTCTTGGTTCGTTCTTATCCAGTTCCACGGTCCATGCCATTTGAAAAGAAAAGCGGGGATTAAACTGGTCCGCCGACTTTTCTCGCTTTCTTCTAGAGCCGTTAGAAGTTATCGCTCAAGATGGAGCTCACGATGGATGCGAGATTCGGTCTAAATAGCTAAGCTACTTTTCAAACCGCTAGAACTCTTAGACCTCGTATACGAAGATACCCGTAGGTACACTGTAGGTAGCCTTTAACTCTTCAAGAATATGTAACTACACATAACTACAGTACACCGATATATAATGTTTATTACACAGGCTAACTTACTACAAAGTGCATTAATTACCATATCACAAAGTGCAGTACCTCAGTTATGATCTGCCACATAAGCAAGCCGAATATGCTATGCAATGCAATCCCCGCAGAATACCAGCCCAGCTTAACGTATCACAAAGTACGAATGCCGTAATGAATGTGCAATGATGACTTGTTCTGGGCGAACAAAGAGCTGGGGGTGGCCTTGAGGCTCAACCTCTGATTCGATGACCAGTGTAAATTGCCAACGGTCACACCGCAGAAAGCTTGGCGGAACTCGTCCGTCTGGTCGGTCAATGAAAGTCTGACCACTGAATATTCGTCTTAGGTTTAAATGAGTAAGATCAGTTTTGCTCGTTCCTGCAGCCCAAGTATGCGTTACCATTGGCAGAGAGTGAAAGGAGACTCTGGGGGGAATAGGTACCGGTAGAAGATCGTCTTTGTAAACAGTTGTTGTTGTTATCGTAGTATCAGCCCGATCTTCCCGCAAAAGGCCATTTTTGGTAAGTAGAGATAGTTTTATGCATAGAACATAGACTCTAGAACAAAGAACATACCTACTTTTGTGTGAAGATCTGTATTAATCTAGGTACAGCTTTAGCTAATCAACCAGGGGATAACTACAAGTGTGCCTGGTTGGTGCCTAGGTACTAGGTAGGTATCGTACCAGGACCGTACCTAGGGTAATTTGTGGGATTATGGGGATGTGGACCTCCTATGGAAACTTCTTCGTTTATTCCTCAGTTTCAGTTTGCCTGTCAGTCTGACTCTGACCCTCTTCTGTCTGTCAGACTCTGTCTCAAAAGGTACTGAGGTAGGTACCTAAGCCCGCGATGGTCCGTTCTCGATACGTGTAAGCGCGTGCAAACACAATACTAAAGCTTGTCTAAGTATGGAACGGGACGTTGAACTAGATCCCGGAGACTAGCTAGGTAGGTAAGGTAAGGTAAGGCACCTACTGCATAGTATACGGACTCGGGCGATGCGCGGGAATGCAGCCTTCTCGGCTATCGGCAGTCTTGAAATAAATCATTTTGAGTCTCGATCGAAGGAATGCACCCCAGACCATCTGAATAATATCGATGTAATCTAAGCGGCATGAATCCCTTCATGACCAGTTATTTCTATGTAACCTAACTAGCTACCTAAGCTTCTAGTGAATGCAACGTGCAAGCTTCCCTTGATTTTATTTTCCTACTGCTCTAACTAAATGTGTTCATCACAGGCTACTACAATGCAGTGAATGCAGTGAATGCACATAAGGCCCTTCATACATATGTAGTACCTACTGTACCTATGCATGCAGCGCAGTCTTAGCTCAACAACTTCAACGGTCTGATGCCCAACTCAACCAGTTCGAAGGCGAAGTCCAAATCAGGGTCGCGGAACGCGTGTTACATCCGTCGAATCCGCTGCATGCACGCATCAGCTACATTAGTTTGCAGACGACGAAAATCCTTGACATCGGAATTTAGAAACGTACGATATATTCTCTTGAAGCTTGGGTAATCTAGACCTCGAAAAACAAGCTCAACTAAATATATACATAAAAGTTTTCTACGGCATAGTAATGCCTTAGCTACAGTAAGTAGGTAGCGTTAGTTATAGAAAAATAATAGAAAAATAAATACGCAAAGTCTGAGCAGTTGTCTGGCAAACCCCATCACTTTCTCGTATTCAGGGATCAGCATCCTCATAGACCAGTCTCGACTTGTCAATCTCACTTATTTCCCCATTCAGCTTTTCCCCAGTCAGCAAACATAACAAGCATACATACACATACATACACATACATACATACAGTATAGTATTGCAACATCCCTAACTAATGTGTTGTAACCTCCCGAATACTCTTCGAATGCAACCTCGCCAGCCATGTCTCGGACATGAATCTCCTAATCTGCTTTCCCCAGAACATAAAGACCAGCAGGACAAGATTGTTTGCTAGCAAAACGCCCCCGAACACGCCTGACATGATAGGGCCGTAGCCGCTCTCCATGACCCAAGTCAGCACCTTCAGCCCAAAGCCAAAGCTGATGGCCTGCTTGCCCAGATTCATGGCAATCAGCATCTCCGATGTGTTGGCAAAGTAGGAGTCGACGGCATAGGCCAGCGTGAAGGAGAAGTAGAAGTACGCGGCCCAGTAGTTCATGGCGCCGCCTATGAAGAAGCATATCCAGTGCAGCTTGAGCTCCGCGCTCAGCCCGTAGAGCACGGTGCCCGCCGGCCCAATGAGCATGGGGCCGAGCATAACGCCTAGGCGCATCTCGGCCTCGCGGATTCCATCGTTGCGTTTCGTCAGGTAGGCCGCGAGCCTGTCCGACGATGACGTAAAAGGAACAGCCAATGAGTAGCCTACTAGGGCGGCGAGGGCAAAAAGCCCCGAGTTGGTCTGCGGCCGCGTTAGTACGTAAGAGACTCATATAGTACATGATCCTGCATTTCGACCTACCACTGCCCAGTTGTAGGGGGGTGCCGTGATGATAATAGGGAACGTGTACGAGAATGCTAGCGCGGATAGGCCAATCTGCTTGCATGTTAATATCATTTACTTGAATTTTTGGTCCTTGCTACGTTGTTTTCCCAGTCTCATTTTTATCAAGTTTACAAGAGGGGGGAGGGAAAGCAAGGAGGAAAGTTGACGGTAACGTCACATACTGCGGACAGGTTAGCTAGCGTCCAGTAAAGGTGGTATGAGGGTCATCATTCGAGATTCTTGTGGATTGACTGACCATTGATTCCAAACGTAGTGATGACCCAGACAGACTGCGGCACCAGGAAATACGTAAACGATCTTAGAATCGTGGCGAAGAAGGGAACGTTGGGGTCGACTCTGCCCGAGAGACTCAATGTCTGGGTGAAGTTCTTCCGCGGCGGAACGGCGAGGTCCGTCTGCTGGACTCCATCTTCCACCTCCTGCGCTTCATACTTCTCCGACTCACTCGGTGGCGATGCTGAGGCGGCGGCGGCTGCAAATGCTTGCCGGTCATAGGACGTCTCCTCGACGAAGAAAAACGCTAGGAGGAGCAGCGCGACGGCAAACGCGAACTCGACGTAGAAGAAGAGCCGCCATCCATACCCGCCCGAAAGCATGTACCCAGCCGGGAGTTGCGCAAAAGTACCAAGGCATAGACAGACTAGATGGCATAAAAGTTAGACGACAGACTTTGGTAAGGAGGGATATCCTGTGTTGCGGGTGTGTAGTACCGGTGTAATAGCCAATTCGCTTGCCACGCTCGTGCAAAAAGAAGATGTCGTTAACTAATTGCACCGGAATAGCCTCGCATACCGATGAACCGAAGCCATGGACCACGCGAGCCGCCATAAGCCCAGTAAAGCTTGTGCACCGGGATGAGGCTATCAGGCCAACGGCAAACTAATTTCTTCGTTAACGATCTCATCTTACCAAAGAGGCCCCTAGGTTGGGAAAGAAGGGGTTCTTACACTGAGGAGCGAGAAAAGCATGACCGGCCGACGTCCAAATTTCAAGTAAAGCGGCACGAACACCAAGGAGCCTTGACCACGTTAGCATGCCACAGTTTTTGCGAAGTGTCTCATCCCCCCCCCTTTCGTCAGTGCTCACTTACCAAACCCAAAAGCCAAGTTCGGATAAGAGATGAGTTCCGACGCCTTCGTGGGCGAGATTTCGAATTCCGTAGCCCAGAGGTCTATGTAAGGCGACGGCCCTATGAGGGCGGCGTTGGCCAGGAAGGAGTAGAACGAGCATATGATGAGAATCATCGTCTTCTTGAAGTTCGACCACTGTTCATCATCGTCGTCATCGCGTTGGTTAGCACACACACTTTCCCCTTGCTGCTACTGCTTTTCTTCACCGCTTTCGATCAGGAAGGGGGGAGGATGGGAGAATACGAACTTGTAAAGGATCGTTTGGGTCATCGGCTGGGACGGGGAAAAGTGCGAGACCATATCCAGTGTCGTCACCCTCTGAGAAGTCGCAATGAACGCGGGTTAGCACAAGAAAAAGATGGTCGGTCATCTCAATGGAGGTTGCTGGGCAACGTACCGGCAGCCTTGAGATTCACGGTCCCGGGGATAGTTTCCTCGTGCGCATGACTGTGTATGAGGTGGCCCCGTCTATGGGCGTCTACTTTCTCAGCCATCTCGTCGCTGATGTTACCGAATGCCTACGAAGCCAAGTGAATTTGAGGCTTATAAAGTAGAAGATGATGTTTTTGAGGCACAGCGGTGACGAGAATGCGACTGATATCTGCAGGCGCAAAGTATGTAGGTCGGTATGGAGGTAAGTATATGACCGTTACACAACCGTTGTGTCGTCTTTGTCTTACTTGTGCAGCGGACTACGTAGTATATAGACAGACAAAAGCAATGCGCATAAGTTCGCGATCGTTATCTCGCGCGTGTTTCAAAGATCGCGGCTCCTCCTCGACCCCCTTGAATCGCGGGGAAATAAGTCATAATCTGGGGTAGCATTGCCATCCATAATGGGGCATGACACCCCCCCTGGCGGTGCGGAGACATCTTCATTATCGGTACCTAGAGAAGACTTGATCGAGCTTAGCCGAGGCTTTTGCTGCTCTCGCTAACTTGAATGCAATAATCTTGAATTCGAATTCTTGGTGTTTGGGAGATGCTTCCGTAACTTCCGTCGCGTAAACGTGTAGATATCATGCGTAAATAGAACTATTGTTACCATCATCTCTATCGTACCTACTCAAGTACATTGCATCTAACGAAGCGGATGACTTCCTAGAGACGACACTACCGTCCCCCGCGTGATGTACCCGAGAGCTTTAGCTTGTTTAGGGAAAATGTAACGAATTTCAATACGTGGAGTAGAAACATTCCCCAAATTTAATCCATACATCAACTCTACAAAAATATCGCCGGAACTATAAATATCACCGCTGGGCTGTGTATCTGGTTTTCAAGGCTTCAGCTATGGAACGCTATTATCATGACGATTTGGCTGGGCAGATCTCGGGGATACATTGGTAACCCGAGTCTAACTATTGGTGGATGAACTTGGTATGGGCAGCTCGCTAACATCGCCAACTGCTGAGTGAAGATTACTAACTACCGTGGCGGTAGTTAACAATGTATGTATGCCTATATTTAATGGCATATTGGTGATGCTACAGGACGCAACTTTGCCAGATCCGGGCTGACAGTGCCGTCTTCCCTAATCACGGTGACTTCGAGATATAATACTACCTTGCTAAGTAGATACATTAGATATGACAAGTCTCACAGGCAAGCTCCAGAAAGAAACATATCCAGTAAATATACACGAAGAGGTGATCACCGATCCTAGCTAAACTAGTGGCATTAAAAGTCTGGGGAAGTTATAGCGTTGAGAGACGGCGTTGGCAGCTTAGCTGGAAATCAGACATTTAGCGCGGAAAGCCTCCACATACAGAATATCGGCAGTTTATATAGATCCCTTGGTGGTTCTAGACTGTTCGTATTCCAGTGACATTTAACTGCCTCTGCATACCTTAGGTACGTAGACGTCTATAAATTTGGATATATAATAGATACCTAGCCATCACCCGTAGACACAGCCTAAGCAGTATTATAGACGCTCCATTATTGAAGGATAGTGAAAGTGTACACATACAACATGAACCGGTATCGACGACTAGAGCGATGAAGCGAACCGAAATCTGATCAACTAATTTTTGATTTTCATCTTCGTCTAAGTAGTGTTTTGATTTAATTCCCTAATGGTTGACACTTGAAATACGATATACGGAATACTTGCCGAACGGCTCAGACGTCGGGATCCGGAGGCGGAAGTCCGAAGAGGCGCAGATCTACGTAGCAGATGACGGCGCCGGCGCCGTTCTGTGTAACCAGGCCAAGATTTATTAGGGTTAACTCGGACGCCGCATGGTGTCCCGTAGGAAGCCGGCTGTACCACATTGTGTAGGTACGTAATACATGCACGAGGTAACTACATATGTAGTAGCCTATGTCGTCCGTATTCGTGCTTGGGCACAGGGCTAGTTTGAACTGTTTGATGGTTCGCCTTTCAATGTTGAGAACATTCCATTAATTACTTATTACCTACCTACCTATTCCGCACCCGAGTACGAACGATATCGCAAACATCTGATAATTATTCGTATTTCAATTGCGTAGGATACTTAAGTAATTAATTGCTTGGTACGAAGGTAAGCCTCATGATTGAGCCGATACATGCCCAGGCTCCTCGGATATGATCTATCATAAACCGCCGCCTCGCCCTACTATGTACTACTTTCGCCTCAAGATACATAGCCCTGGAGAGAGTTACCTGGGTACATACAAGCCTAGATAGCCTATGGACTTTTATTGTTCCAGTTAACAAGACAAAAAAAGGAAAATGACAGAGACAGAAAAAGATCGACGCTTCGCTCTCCATTAATACACGGACATGGCAGCACGGTTGATGATGAATCAACTTTATGTAAATGCATGCAAGTCACAATTAGACTTCGGGAAAAGAAATCGTGATTAACCTTAACTTTCCCCGGTGTTTCTCTCGAGCAAGTCCTCGTGCAAACATATCAAGCATGGAAGCTTTATGGCTGTGGGGGAAGAAGGGGGGGTACCAGCACCTAGACAATTGGGCAATGGGACAGACAAATTCTGTAATGCACAAATGAATGGTGCATGCGGTTGCGGTGTGTCCGCCAAGACATCGAATCTCGCTATCGAGGTCCACCGCCCCAAACATTGAACGATCCCCGGCCGAAAAAAGCGTTGCTATGGGCTCCTGTTTTCGCTCCATCGGGAGAAGGGCAAAGACCCATCTAGTACGTGGCAATTGGTCACTATGCCTAGACCGGCCGTAGTTCCTAAAATCTAAACCATATCAACCGTGGTTCTATCGATGTTCTGATGTTCTCTTCCGAATTCGAATTGGCGGTGCCTGGCGGTGAGTGGCCCAACCAGCCCAGACGGCTGGGAAAGCTCAAGTCCCAACCCCCCCAACTTCACCCCTTCACAAGTAGCGGCGTAAGCTCACAGACGCATAACCAATTAACGTTGGTGATAAAAAGAGAAGCGTTTGCACCCCAACCTCGAACCTCCGAACTAAGGACCTAGCCGTGGCCTCCGAACCTATTAGGACGTCTGGTGAGATGCAGGCGATTCACATGCGCTTGTTTGCGAAAGTTCGAATGATTGCATTAGGATTAGAACCACCGTCTGCAGATAATAAGGTGAGACCTGTAGTGTAGAGCGTGCGTGTATAAAAGCCCCAGGACCCTCCCGATCCAGTCTTGAGGAGTTGTGAGAGGACCAAGGGCTTTTATTGCCTTACCCAATCAATACCCCCAAAACAAACCCCCCCTCTCCTACGCATTACCTTGTCAGCCGTCAAGATGGAGTTCTTCTGCATTGTCGCTGTCATCATGGCCGCTGTGGTCAATGTCTCCGCCACCGCTGAGGCGAAGGTATGTCAAGCTTTATATACCCTGGTACCCTCCTACATAAGCTCAACTCTTGTGTTCTAACCATGAAAATAGTCATCACAGGGCCCGTTCATGCTCGCATGACATGCTGGGAAGGGCGAGAATGCGGCAGCTTGGATTCACCATCAGGTTACGCAGATCTTGTCCATATCGATACTCCCGGGAGAGAATTTGGGAGTTGGATAACAACTACTGCCCTCAGTCCGTGCTTGAGGACTGAGCGCGTTGTTGTGGAATAGATGATGAAACATGTTATGAGCACAACCTTCAAAAGCATGTAATATGTTATGAGCAATCGGTTTCTGGCGCAAGGAGGTGGACCAACGTTGGGATGATGTTACGAAGATTCATGACGATTCATGCTCGACTTTCTGGCCAACCTGTTCTTGGGCCATTCATATACCCCGACCATCGTGTGACAACTACCGAGTTGCTGCAGATGAGTTAGCAGCCTCTTCAGGCTAATACAATCTCCTTTGTCCCTCTTAAAAATATCCTTAAACGCCTAGTGATCCGTGAATGCATGAGTGAAGCCATTCCCAGTGATCATATGCCCGTAGCCTTCCAGCCATCCAATCCCTAAACGCCCTGCCTTCCGTGCTAATACAAAAGGGTCGACACCTCCAATTAAGCCCTCGTATTATCCGGTGTGGCACCCTCACCCCAAACGTTGCGCGTTTCTTCTTCGACTGCTCTCATAGCAACTGCAACTTCCTCGAGCTTCTCGACAACGTCCCGGACACTCTGGTCTATTTTTGAAAAATAACGATCGTTTGCTTCTCTTCTATTTCTCGCGAGTAGAATATCCTTTTCTGTCTCCTCGTCGATCTTAGCGCCTAACCGTTCGCGACCCGTCCCGCTACTACCCGGACGCGCACTCCCGGTCCCGGCTGTGCTTTTACCACCTTCTGTACCCTCTGCTCCTCCCTTTCCGGCGCCCGCGGAGCTTGTGGGACCGAGGCCTGTCTTGGAAGCGGCAGAAACGCCTATCTCGCCCAATGTCTCCATGATGTTGGGCGCCTCATTCTTTGCGGCGGTAGTCTCAATCGAGTCGTCGGCTTCCCCTCGCGCCCAAGCTTGCGCCAGCTTGATCTGGGCCCCGCGCAGCTCGGCAAGCTTGCGATCGTGCTCGGGCCCGAAGATGTGTGTGCCTCCGCTTGCTGACAGCTCGACTTCTTCCAAGGTCGCCTGCATCTCCGCCCATAGCGCGTCGGTCCTATCGACGGTGCGGGTAGATTCTGCGGTTTGAAGTCGGGTGACGCCTACGCGGCTCCGGGGGTTTAGCATCGAGCCTGTCCGCGCGAGCGAGGGAGGGGCCTGGGACTGTTGCATCGATGCGCCGCTGGCATTTTCGCGGGCATTGGAAGCTGAGGCAATAGTAGAGGGTAACGGTGGGCCCGTTGTGAGCATTCCCGGAAGCGAGGCATGGGAAGCGGCTGGAGAGGGATGTATGAATAGACTAGGAGCAGGGTCGCGAGCCTTAGAGTTGCTCGGAGTTAGTCTGAGGTCGGTCATAGTCATGGCCATCGCTACATTTTGTTGCGAAAGAGACGTGTTCGGAAACGAATAATCCCTTTTTCGAAAATTGGTTTGAAGAAGATTAAAGATTAAAGATTGAATAGGCTACCTAGAGATGTCAGCCTGAAAAGAGATGCTTATGATTGAAGAATGTGATTGGTTGGTGAGAGGTCCAGCTCGAGGTCAAACGTGTTGAGAGTTGCGAATTTGGTATGCAACCTGAATCGTATGTACTTCGTACGTACTCCGGACCTGACCATTTGCATTAGATTGCGCATGTGATCAATGTAACGCACAGACCATGTTTCAAAACCGGACGTCCCAAGGTTCCCGAGCGCACTATCAATCAGCCACTTTAAGAGTGGGCCATTCAAGTTCAATTGAATTCACCACCCTCTGCACAGCCACAGCCAGTTTGACCGTTGACTAGGGCGAAGAAACCCTTACGCATTTTTTTCAATTTAGTCTGTGAAAAGAATTAACCGAAAATATTCATATCCACGATCTCTTAGTCAAGCACCACATCCAACCAACTTCAACACACACCCAAGTCTGAGCGATACCATACACAAATCGGTAAGTTGATCTTCCATTCCTATTCCTTTTCTTTTAATTTCATCAATACAAACAATTCCCAATTCACGTCGACCGGAATTATCTTATTCATCAATTACGAATTCGTCGTCCATCTTTCCACTATTCATCTACTGACTGCGCACTTCCTCTACTACAGCAATCATGGGTAAAGGAAAGCCTCGTGGTCTCAACGCGGCCAGAAAGCTACGTCTGCACCGAAAGGAGCAGAAGTGGGCTGATCTCGGATACAAGAAGCGCGCTCTCGGTACCGCTTTCAAGTCATCGCCTTTCGGTGGTTCCTCCCACGCCAAGGGCATCGTCCTCGAGAAGGTCGGTGTCGAAGCCAAACAGCCCAACTCCGCCATTCGAAAGTGTGTCCGTGTACAACTTATCAAGAACGGAAAGAAGGTCACCGCTTTCGGTACGAATTACCCTTTTAATCCCGTTTGTTCTAGCAGAGGAGAAGCAGAGGGGAACGAATTCGCAATTACATGCGAAGAATTTTTCGAGACCGAATTAGCTAACAGTTTTACTCTCTACAGTCCCCAATGACGGTTGCCTCAACTTCGTAGACGAGAACGACGAGGTCCTACTCGCTGGATTCGGTCGTAAGGGCAAGGCCAAGGGTGATATTCCCGGTGTGCGATTCAAGGTCGTCAAGGTTTCCGGTGTCGGTCTATTGGCTCTATGGAAGGAGAAGAAGGAGAAGCCCCGTTCATAAACAACTCGGGGTTTGCAAGGAAAAGGGAAAACGCGCAACGAAGATTCATTGGGCATGCGGAGTCGATAC
Organism: Hypoxylon fragiforme; assembly: GCF_022984875.1. NCBI lineage: Eukaryota > Fungi > Ascomycota > Sordariomycetes > Xylariales > Hypoxylaceae > Hypoxylon > Hypoxylon fragiforme. Next base: position 2,427,286 of record NW_026054758.1, on the reverse strand, counting down.
GGCTTGCTTTGTTTCATCACGGCATCATAGGGTCGGGCCTTGATATTCATTCATAGGTAGACGAGATCCACGAAAAGAGATTCTGCGTCGCCAAACAAGTAAACACTCATAATAATTTTCATTGTTCATCGTGATGTTGGATGCATAATTCTATGGTTGTGAGCTGTAGTTTGTACAGACTTGCCCCAAGTCTTCTCTAACCCGGACCTGATGTTCTAGATTTTCAGTCCCAAATACATAATTGTACAGATTGCTTTTTACCGTTCTAATTTTCCTCCGTTTCTTGGACCGGTTGCTTCCCAATATACCTCAGCAGATAATCGGCCCCTAGCCCGAGACTGATCACGCCACCAGTGATCCAACATCCATTGACGAACCACCACCAGCAGTCCTTGACGCTCTTCAGATCCACTCTCTTAATCATCCACCCCAGCGTTAATGCAGCACCCCCACAGCTGCCAACAAAGAACGCAGGCCCCGCGCCAGCCGCCATACCCGCCGCACCCAGCAGCCCGATTTGCACGACCGCCAAGCCCGTGAGCACCTTCTTGGTCTCGGCGTCGTGCTTCAGCGCAATGCTCTTGATGCCCGCCTTGGCGTCGTCCTTGATGTCCATGTGCGCGTAGATCATGTCGTACAGCACCGTCCACGCCACATTGCTCGCGTACAACAAACCCGCGGCGCTCATCGCTGCGCTGTTGGCGAGGAGGTCGACGCCGAGCGCGGGAAAGCCCATCACGGCACCCCAGCTAAAGGTCAACCCGAGCACGAACTGCGGGTAGTAGGTTACGCGCTTCGCGAGCGGGTACGAGGCGACGAGGAGGAGGCTGGGTACACCGTAGAAGAGACATGGTAGGGGGAATTGCAGGAGTATGGCGAGCCCGGCTAGCAGTTGGGCGCCGGTGTAGGTCAGGGCGCGGAAGGGCGTGATGGCGCCGCGCGCGAGGGGGCGATCCCGCGTCCGTGTTACGTGCGGGTCGAGGTTACGGTCCCAGAGGTCGTTGATGGTGCAGCCTGCGCCGCGCATGATGAGGGCGCCGGCGAAGAAGAGCGTCGCGGTGCCGACGACGGTGAGGGGGCCCGGGATTAGGGGTGACGCGAGGGGCGCGGCCATGAGAGTGGAGAAGAGGCAGGGGAAGAAGAGGTAGTAGGTCCCGGTTGGCTTGTCGATGCGGATTAGTTCTGCGTAAGGGACCCATGAGCGTGGGAGCTGGGCGAGGATGCCGGTGGTGGGTGGGGAGTAGGGCGCCGGTGAGGTGGTGGCGGTGGCGGTGGCGGGTGAAGACGAGGGGGAGTCGATGGTGTGGGCGTTCCGGTAGAGGATTAGGTTGTTTGTTTTAGGGAAGCTGAGGGCTAGAGCTGGTGTTGTTATTGTTGATGGTGGTGATGCATTTTGTGGATGCCGAGGTGTGCATTTAGATATATAGTGAAAATGCCTGGGCATCCTTAACCGTCCTGGATTCGGAGAGGCCGGACTACGGCCCAGCAAGCATCTTGTGCCTCTGGGCACTTGGAATCGAGGCATCCTGCCTGGATTTTAATAACGTGAAACTGGAGACTTGTTAGCTTGTGTGTTTCTAGTGAGTAATATTATAGAGTATAGTGTCATGTATGAGAGAAATGAAGATATTCGTATTAGATAAGATGGGTTTACCATGGGATTAGCCAAAATACCTACCTAACCTAGGGTAGTATACAATGAGGAGGAGGTTTGAGATCAATTGTTCATATAAATTCGAAAAGCAAAAATTGACCTGTGGTATGAATTTCACAAAGTTGAAAATTACCTACCTACCTACCTAGGTACCTACCCACTCAACCTTTGTATTTTCAATTTTGCTTTTTTACAGATTTTTTTCATGAGTGAAGGGTTGCAGATGAGTTGTCATATTGCTAAGGTTAATAGAAATGAGGGCCTACCTTTACAAGAAAACGGAAAAGAAAAGAAACCGTTGGATCTACTAGGTATGCCTAGCTTATAATCATTATATCATAAGTCCATCCATTCCGCTTATGCTTGCAGAGACAATGTCTTGTCTTGGTTCTTGGTGTCTTTTGAGTTTCAAACTTCGGCGCCATTGAAGCTATTTTGAACTTCAGCCTTATCTTATCGTGGAAATATCTGCATGGCCTGTGCATAAGCTTAACTGGAGCTGTAATCCTAGCTTTTGATTGGTGAAATGCATGAAGTACCTAGGTACCTGCAGAAGGTACCTAGTACCTAGTAGTTACATGTACTTTGTAGATTTATAGTGCTTGCTTTTTCGATTCTCCAAATTTAAAAAGTCATAGCTTTGAATGCTCCAACCTCGTGAAGCCTGTTAATAATGAATGTTCATCCTTTCAGCTTTATGTGAATTATGATATCTCTTTCATTCATACTTCTCCACTGACTACCCTAACCTAGGTAACTTGAATCAGGCCTGATGATATTACTGACAAGCTTATTTGTCTTCAACACCATCTTGCCATGACAGACAATGCATTGAAAATTGTAAATGGGATTATAAACGCGAATTTCACGTAGGCGCGTTGGGCGAGGGTCTGGCTATTTTCACGAACCCCGCTGTCGCTTTCGCGAGTTGTCCTTTTGAAGCTTCACAACTCTGTTCCATAACACTCGAACCTCGGAACTTCAGAAACACGAAGCCATACTATCGCCAAGATGCCTCCTACATTACATCCTCAAGCTAAATTCGATCCAATACCTCCAGACCTCGACCTCCATGCACTTGTCGATCGAACCCCCAATTTCGACTGGGTGGTTCGCATATCTACTGCCCAGATTAGGCGCCTCGGTCCGTCTGGCTTCGAGAAGTTGGTGCAGCTGCACGTTATCGAAGGGGGTCGCCCACTCGTCATAGAAGGATGGAATAGGGTTCTCCCGGAAAAGTTGTTCAGCGCTGCCTGGCTGGAGAAGGCATGTGACAAGAAGCGTAAGTTGACACCTGGTAGAAAATAAGACATATCGGTATACTGATGATAGCCCACAGAGGAAAATGTTCGTGACATAAATGCGCGGACTGATGTCCCAATGACCACCGGCCATTACTTGCGATCGATGCGACAGTTGACCAACCAATGGACCCCGACTAATTTCCGCGACGAACGACGGCAACGCCTCTACTTGAAAGACATAGACTGCCCTCCTGAATGGTACAATCACTTGAAGAGAGTGATCCCACCGAACGTGTTCTATATGAACGAGAACATTAGCGATAACCCAAGCGCAGACGCCCGAAATGATGATATCTTTGGTGCGCCGGAGAGGACACCCGCAGTAGCAGGCGATCTGATGAGTAGTCTTGCGGAGGAAATGCGTGCACAGAATCTTATGTGCTACATCGGACACGAAGGGACCTTTACCCCTGCCCATCGAGAGATGTGCGCCAGTTTAGGCCAGAACATTATGGTCGAAGCCTCGGGGGATAATAAAGGGGAGAAGCCGGGCAGTTCGATTTGGTTCATGACGGAGACGAAGGATCGCGAAGTTGTCCGGGAGTACTTCCTCTCTATGCTTGGTCACGACATTGAAATTGAAAAACATTTCGCACAAATCAACGCGTGGAAAAAGGCCAACTTCCCCGTCTACATTGTCGAGCAGAAAGTGGGCGACTTTATCTTGATTCCTCCCCTTGCGCCCCATCAGGTCTGGAATCGCGGAACAAGGACTATGAAAGTGGCATGGAATAGGACCACAGTCGAAACCCTTGATCTAGCCCTTCACGAGGCTCTCCCGAAAGCGAGACTAGTGTGCCGTGATGAGCAATACAAAAACAAGGCGATCATCTATTATACCCTCGAGAAGTATTATAAGGATTTACAAACCCCCGAGGAGAGTGCCGAAGTTGGGCTGCTAGGGTTCGGCCAGGAGCTGATGCAGACTTCGCCGCGCATAAAACAGATGGCCAATGACTTCAAACGTCTGTTTGGTCTTTTCACCGAGATCCTCATCGACGAAATGTTTGGCTATAAGCAACTCAATGTCGAATTTATCCCGTTCGACTCCAACATCACGTGTTCATACTGTCGGTCTAACATCTTCAACCGCTTCTTGACTTGCAAATGTTGTGTGCGGCCGCTTATAAACGGCGATGAGGATACCTACGATATTTGCATGGAATGTTACAGTATGGGTCGCTCGTGTCTTTGTGTTTCTGGTTTACAATGGTGTGAGCAATGGAAATGGTCCGATCTTGTTGAGAAACATGAAACCTGGAGGGCCATGGTAATACAGCAAGATGGGTTTATCGACCTTGAGACGTCTCCTCAGCCCATTGAGGTTGCTCGAAAGAAATCAGGCAAGAAATCAGTAGCCCAAATCTGTCAAGAACAACTTCGAAGGCGACCCTGGAACGATATCTCGAAGCCTCCTGACCCTCCAGCCGAGGAATCTGACGCTCCTGAAGTTGATGACGATGGTCGAGTCAAGAAAAAGCCAAAGTCGCGACGCAAAGCCAAGAAGGGAGACGTTTACCGTTGCCATGTCTGCTGTCATAAGGACTACACATATAAACTCGCCTTTTGCACGTCGTGCCAGAACGCGTACTGCTACGGTGTGCTATGGCGGGCGTTTGACATGATGCCACAGGCAGTAATGGAGCAAGAACACTGGCAATGTCCGAAATGTCTCAACATTTGCAATTGCGGAAGTTGTAGACAAAGTGGCAATACGATTCCTTACGTCCCCAAGAACACGCTCCTTGGGCATGATACGCGCCCCATTGCTGACGATCGTAGCGTTGAGTCGATCGTCGACTTCCGTCAGCATAACTTTAGTTGGCTAAAGGCTACTGGAGAGGAGAACCGCAGTAAAGATACTAGGCGAATGCAACGATTGAAGCAGCAGGCAGACGCCGAAAAAGCCAAAGACCCATGGAATGCGGCAGAGGAAGCCCCGAACGAGATGGACTCTGCTCTCCAAGATGCAGTCATGGATGAGGACGGGGATCAGAATCACCCCTCGGACCACGCTGGTACAGCTAGGAATGGTGACGTACAGGGTGATCAGCCATCTACTGCTCATATGTTAAGTGAAGTGGCAAATTTTGTCGAGAATCCCGATGTGTCTGGTATACAGAATGGAGAAGAGGACTCAGTTTATCCAGATCTATCTCAGTATCCCGACACGTCAATGGCGGGTAGAGAGCGAATGATGGGCATGGGATTCTACGACCAAGACGAAAGTGCAGACAGAATCTTATTCGACCCATTCCAAGAACCGGATGCCGATACTCTGAATGATGAACCAGAAATGTCCGATTTTGTCAAAAAGACACTCCAACTCGCAAAGAGAAAGGCTAGGCTTGAGACTGACAATGATCCCGATTTTAGAGGTCCTAGAAACCGCAAAAAGCCCAAAACCGGCAACCTTGATCAGTTGGTTAACCTCGACCCTGCTTTACTTGGGTCTTTGGGTGACAGTATGCCTACACCAACCCGAGTGGATGCGTCGAACGGCTCCAATGAACGGCAAGGTGAAAATAGCGTTGACGAAGAACAAGTTGGAGAGACTTCTCAAGCGGGTTCCAGCCTCAAACAGAAGAAACAGAGACGGCCACCTCTACCTATCGACCCCTTACGGCCTACCTTACGACATGCCAAACCAATAGCATCCTATGTTGAAGACGAAGAGCCTGCTGAAGACCTCGATGATAGTGTGATGATTAAACCTCTGCGGCTTTTCGAATCTGAAAATGATAATAGCGCACCAGAAGATGTGGACCCTGTAGATCTAGCTGCCGATGCAATCCGCGCTCTGACGCAGCTTCCCGGAGAAGGAGAAAGTCCGATCATCGCTCAAAGCACCCCAAAGCCAGGAGCTAAAAGACGAGGCCGGCCACCACGGTCATCGCTCGGTAAAACTGCAACTTCGACCCCAACCCCAGCCCCAGTCGCATCTGAGGCTCCTTCCACGGGCAAAAGGCGTGGCCGCCCACCAGGCCGACCAAGGAAGTCTATACTGGGCAATCTCGAAAATAAAAATGACGAGGACACTATTATGGTTGATGCTAGCGACGCTGATAATACTCGGAACGGTGATGAGAACGATGTCAGTTTGGATGAACTTGAAGCACAGCTTATACGCGAGTTGGGCAACGCAAATTCTGGCGAGAAGCATGAAGATGAGGAACAGTCACGGCCATCTCCATCCGCGTCTCGCGGGGGTTTAGTGAGAAAAAGGGGGCGGCCTCCAGGACGGCCTCGTGTAGAGCAAGCCCCCAGGACACGTGTACTCGACAGTCCAGAGCCGACCCGAGATCGCCGATTTATGTCTATGGCAGAGCGAGTAGCTATGCGAGGTAGAAAGATCAAGATATCCTCGCGCGGGACCCGAAACAATGCCACGGGGGCCTCGGCCACTTCATCAGCCCGGGAAACGCCAACTGCGTCAGCCCCAGTTCCTAAGAACAAATCGCTGTCGCGATTTGATGATGACGACGACGCGGTTAATAGGCCCAGCCCCAAACGGGGACGCAAAGAGCTGGTTGACAATGATTTCGAGCCTGCCCGGGACCAAGCTCAAGATTCCCCTTCACCTAGCTCCGTATCGGAGCGTCAAATACCAGAACAACGACTACGACCCACTCGGAAATCAAATGGACCTACAGTTGTCAGGTTGGCATTCTCCTCCTCCGAAGAGGATAGCGCACCCGACTCTGTGTCTCTAGAGTCAAGTGATGACAGTGACATGGAGGATATTCCTCAAAGACAGCCCTTTGTTCAATCGCGCGGTCGAGGAAAAGGGAGAGGGAGGCCCCCTGGGAGGGGTCGGGGTCGAGGCCGCGTTTAGTTCTGTAGGTGGTAGCTTGGTACTGTATATCACGGAGTTAATGGATGACTGGCAATGGAGGTTAGGGAAACGGTTATGGCGGCGTTGGTGTTGCTTGGACACTGCAACTATGCCATACAAGGGCATGGGGCCTGCGAAATTATCGGCTCGGCAGAGAGCTTGATACTGCTGTCTACCACTTATAGGTACCTACTTTTGGTTTGCAAGATCTCCTTAGTCCTATACCCTAATTTCATGTTGAAAAGGACACGTTAATAGTACCTAACCTCCTTGGTACTCATAGCACGAGGTAAATAGATCATTGGTAGTCTATTTACAACAAAAATCTCTATTTACTATCCCGTAGGTAGGTACCTGGTGTGAAAGAGGTCTACTAAATATCTAAACGTCCTGTACTATATATAGCCCAACATAACTAGTGACCGACGAGATCGTCAACCAAATTTATGGACCGTCCACCCTTACATACTCACGCTTGGCAGTTCGGTGAGCCCTGCAGATTTTCACCTAAAGTCAGCAATTACTCGCGAATAGGGGTATCAATACCTATAAACGGCCTGGGAAAAAAAAAAAAAAAAGCACTCACATCCATCGACATCCTCCCTGACCGTCTGCGCCTTCTTGCACGCCGTCGCCTGGGCGGGCGTCTGCGTCTGCAGCTGCGCGCAGCGGTCGTTGCTGCAGCGGGCGTCCAGCGCGCGCTGCAGGGCGTCCCCCTTCCACCCGAACATGTAGTCCCCGTGCCACCCGTACCCCGTGCCGTCGTCCATGCTGTACACGAACGGCTGGCTGCCGTCCTCCGGCCACAGCGACGGGTCGTTGAACTCCCGCGTGTCCCACATCACCTCGTACATCACCTGCGGCAGGCGCACGGGGTGCGTCGAGGGGCACGGGGAGGAGGCCTCGAAGGAGCCGCTGGAGGGGTAGGCGACGTGGCTTTTGTGGTCGGGGCTGTCGAGGTTCTTGCCGTCCCAGCACCTACATAGGGTTTTGGTCAGCACAGTCTTCATCCCTAGTACCTGAGGTAGGTGCCTAGGCACATAGCCCGGCTAGTTAAGGGTTAAGGGTTAGGTGGGGAGGACTTACGTGGGGAATGTGATGGTGGCGCGGATGCCGCCGTCACACGTCTTCTTGGGCAGCGCGGCGGTGTCCATCTGGCTGTCGGCGCAGGGGGCGCCGCCGAAGGGGCTCTGGTCGACGTTGGTGTAGCAGCGGTGGCAGAGCTGTTTTTGCTGCCCCTGGGCTGCGCGCAGGGTCGCTTCGCCGACTAGCATTCTGAAGCCCTGTTGGAGTTCTCCAGTTAGAGGCTACTAGGTATAGGTAGGCACTAGATGAGGATATATCTAGTCTAGGTAGAGCATTTGATTCGACTTACGGGCTTGAAGGCGGTGACTTTGGTGTGCCCATCGTAGGGCGGGATGTAGTATACGGTCATGCCTTCTTCGCCTTGGAGGCCCTGGCCTAAGTGTTAGACAAACTTACTACCTACTTGGCAAAGGGGTGGGATGCTCGCATACCAGGTTGACCATCTGCTTCACCCGCTTGTACGTCCCGTTGCGGGCCTTGAAGTACAGGTTAGCCGTCCAGTAGTTGGAGAAGTCCTCGCTAAACGAGCAGGTCGTGCACGTCGATTCAGAGGGGAGGTCGTAGTCGACGGGGGCCATCGTGGCGTTAAAGGAGTCTCCGCCGACGACCTGGTGGATGTGGGGGGACTGGATGAGGCCTGGGGAAACCAGGGGGTCGACCCGTTCAACGACTAGCCTGTTCTCGTCTTAGAGGCCTGATGTTTTTTTTTGGGAGTTTTTAGGACTTGATTATCCACAGCAACGTACCTGGAACACTGGAAACGCATCATGGCTGCCTGGGCATACTGCGCTGAGACCTGCTGCGGGATCGCCGCGGCAGCTAGGAAGAGAGCCTTCCACTGCATTTTGATCTAGGAAAAATGGGCGACTGATACTGATTTATCTACGCGGGGTGGAGTGACCTATCACGATGGACTTGCGGACCTAGTGGGAGACTTGTGGAAGAAGATCAAGGGAAGGGAATCACGGGATATTATATATCTAGCCCAAGACTTTTTTCTGTTTGAGGATATCGTGGCAGGGTCGCCGGTTAAAATTGGTTAAATGGTGTTTCCGGGTTATCAAGTGCCGGGAGGACAGCGGTCGAAATGGAATTTGGCCGAACATATAATCCCCGGTGACCATCAACTATACAGAAGAGCATTTCATTGGCTAATGATAGTATATAGATACCGTAGCAGATGCAGTTGCAGATTCCACCTGTTTCTCTCGATGCGTTCTATATTAAGATACTTGAGGAGCCAGGGGTGTCGTTGGTACAGGACGGTCACACTGGCTCTCGGATAACGGGAAGAAGTGATCTGCACAGGAAGTGAGGAGACAGGAATTGACATGTGCTTCATGGATACTCGCTCCCACTTGAACCCGGTCTTGATTCATTGATGTTATAGTAGGTACTGTAAGAAACGTGGCGTTTATCTCGGGCGGGTTGGCAGACTGCAGTCTACTTATGACAAATCCCCTTTCTCGTCCCTGACCCTTTTAGTCGAACAGTAGCATACAGTGCCATCTCTTCAGTTTTACCAGACATCCCAGCCCATGTGGGGTGGGCGGCAAGATTTTAGCTTCCGAATAGCTTCATATCAACAAGCAAACTAGCTATCCCTATGTAGCAACCCCTATTACTACCGCAACCTTTACCGAGACAAACTATACAAATCAAATAAGCAGTTAATTTTTCAGCCGGATTGGTATGGCCTAGTGGTAAATCGAAGTGTTTGAAGAATAGAAAAAATATTTCAAGTTGCCATTACAACCACCACTAGGTCCTGGGGTTCGATTCCTCAGCTGGCGAATAGCTTTTCTTTTTTTTTCTTTTACTCACTGCACTTTATGTTCTGTTTGTACAGTGCTCCATCCTTTCAAGAACGCGCTTGCTCACGCGTAGAGTATATCGACAATCAATATTCGCGATGTTCTAGATCACGTCATCGGTGATATAATTTCGCCTCAAGCAATGCGAGACCAAGCAATCGCAGAAGCAAGACCTTGGAACCGGTAATTCTCCTCGCTACGCATTTGACTGTCATCAAGGGCGATGTTACCATCTTCGAAGACGTAGTCGCTAGCGTAATGGGTTGCAGAGCTCTGGGAGGATCTCTAGGTGGTGTTGTGTAAGTGGTAATGGATTTCCGTGAGGACCTCTTCGGCCGAATGACCAGTGCGAAGCCAAAGTGGGCAGGCACTTGGAACCTCCATACCGCGATTGATGGCATCGTGTAGTTCCGACGTCGATTCCAGTCTCTTGTGCAAGCTAGCCCAGCCTCCAAGCGAAAGCAACTTCTCCCAACTCGTCGACATTGCTATCGGAAACACCGGGCTAGCGCTCCAGACCGACTCGGTTCATAACATCCCGGCTCATATTCTCACAGGCGTCGAGGCCATCGGTACCATGGGAGTCCTAGGACACGGATTCAAAATATAACTGATGGACGATCCTCAACTCTCTACCGTGGAGGGAACCCTTGAGATCATTCGAGATGAATCCAGATTCGGTCCTACTCCGTGCCCAAATGCGCAACGCGAGCCCTTCATGGCGTTATATTTCAAGGCCAAAGGCGATGAACGTGATGCCTCGCGCCTCGACGACTGTGAAAGAGCTTACTATAACACGGGAATGCTGTCTCTTTCATGGTTGGCCTGCGCGCGATATGGTCACCTTAGGTACCTATGTACCTAACCTAGGTCACTTACTGTCACGTGACAGATGTGACGATGAAATAAACGCCAGTCACGTGAATGATGCTCATCCTGAATCAAGAGCTGTCAGACATCGCTAACCCCGAAGTATGGTAAGGCCGGAGCTAACAAGGCCGTTTATTGGGTCTGGTTGGTTGGAGAGTGCCACTTACATAGCTGAGTTACCTACCTATCTCTTATACAGGTGCCAGGTGCCTAGATTGGTTAGTAATCTAGGTATACAGAGACTCATCGTCGAGTCACCGCCTAGGTACGTACCTAAGGTACACGGCCCTTATAATGGTCTCATGCGATTTGCTTTTGATATCAAGCGGCATAAATATGGCCCTTGAGACGCGCGAAAATGGTTGAGAAATTCCCCTAACTACTGCCAACAACCCTTATATCTATCTACCTACACACCTACCTATGCGCCGAGTAGGTCGACTCGCATAAACAGGTATCTACCTAACATAGGTATCTCCTCAAAACACCACACCCAGCAAGACAATCTCAAACAGTCAAGCTCTCACTTCCTCCCATGCCCCCCAACCTCACAACCACATCCCAACCTCAAACCACCACCATGGACCCCTCACCCTACCCATACCCCCTACCCCCCGGCGTCCACGCCATCCCCCCCTCAGAACTCGACCTCCGCCCAGACACTTTCATCGACGCCGCCATCACACACCCGCCCCCCGTCACCTCCGCCAAAAACATCTGGTTCTTCTGGCACAGCGGCTACCTCGCCATGCACGCATACACGCGGCGCAACATCCGCGCCTGGCACCGGCGGTTTTCTCCGCACGGCTGGGCCGTCCGCGTGCTGGACCTGGTCCCGGGGTCCGCGTCGCACGTGTACCGGTTCCTTGACCCCAGCACTCCTATCACCTCCACCTCTACCTCTACCTCTACCTCTGCCACTCCAACCTTCCCAACCGCCTTCACAACCTCCACCCTTTCGGGCCCCTACGCGCCCCAGCATACCTCCGACCTCGTGCGCTTCCCGCTGCTCCTCCGCCACGGCGGCGTCTACGCCGACGTCGGGCTCCTGCAGATCGGGGACCTGGACCTGCTCTGGCGCACCACCGTCGGCGACCCCTCCTCCCCCTACGAGGTGCTCTCGTACAACATCGGCGGGGTCGGGGGTCGGAACCTGACGAATTATTTCCTGGGGGCGTTGCCGGGGAACCCCTTTTTCGAGCGGTGTCATCGGCTGCTGGTTGCGCTGTGGGAGGGGGTTGGCGACGGTGACGGTGATGGGGAAAAAAAAGGAAAGCCGAAGACCAGCACAGAGGGCATGCACCGCAACCCGCTCCTGCGCGGCGTCCCGCTCATGGGCGGCACCTTCACGATGCTCGTCGAGACCGACGATGGCGAGGAAGAGCAGTAGCAGCAAGGAAAAGGAGAGCCAAAACGGTTCAGCGCGCAGGAATCCGGCGCGAAGCTGACAGACTACATCATCCAAGGACAAGCTATGTCTCTCGTCGCCGGGCTCCTGGACACCTCCGACTCCGACGACTCGGGTGGGGGGTGGGATGGCCCGCGCTACATGGCCTCGCACGTGTACGCGATCGAGTACATGGAAGGCTCGCAGCTGATCAACCAACTCACAAACTGGGACGGGCGGCGGGCGTTCGAGCTCATGTCTCTCCCCCTTCCCCTCCCAAACTCCGGCGAAGAAGAAAGCGCAGACCAAAAACTAGCGCGGGAGATCGTGGAGACGTGTCTGCGTCGGAGCTTCGGGTTCAAGCTGGCCCACGGGATCATATTAAAGGTGTTCGAGTGCACCTTGGGATCGATGTGGAGGAGCCACGAGGGCTCGGACGATGTGCCGGGGACGTATGCGCATTGGCTGCGGCACGGGACGATATATTGGGCCCCGGACGAGCTGCCCCGCAGGTTAGAATTTCAGGTGATTGAGCCTTTTAAAAGGGGGCGGTTATTAGGATAAGTGGTTGTGATTTTATTTAGATAGATATTGTACAAAAATAGCGTAAAAATACAAGTTAAGCATTATCTATTTCACCATGCTTGTATCAAAAGTACCCAATCATAACGTTGCTAATATCATACTTATCGTAAGAATACCTATCTAAGCACCTACCCAGGAGCAACTCCTAAGCCAACCGAAATGCTTGAAGTTGAGAATTCTGGCAAATCTCAATCATACTCCCCTCCTCCATGGTCCATGTTAGGAATCTTCACCACACACGTAACCCGGCCAAAAAAAGAATCCCCTCCTCAACGCCATGAATGACACCAAACCACTTATGCTTTTCAGGGATACGGAGGATTCCCATACCCACCACCTCCCCACTGCTGGTGTCCATATGGAGGATATCCTCCTTGCTGAGGGGGTGGTGCCCCGTATTGTTGATAACCTTGCTGAGGTGGCCCCGAGGCACTGTAGTAGGACGCAGCTTCACCCTGAGGTTGAGCTCCGTATCCTTGCTGAGGATTAGGATAAGCCTGCTGGTTGTAAGATTGGTACTGAGGATCTGGCTGGGCTCCATAGCCGGCGTACGGCGGATAACTGTCGCCACCTGGGGGATTGTGCGGGGTATATCCGTAACCCGGGCTTGGCGCCGGATGTCCCGGAGAATGAGATGAGGTCGGGCGGCTCGATCCGTAACCGGATGTCGGTCGTAGCTTTTCACCACCACCCATGGCGTCGAGATCTCTCGTAGCACACTGCGACCAGAGTGATCCCGTAGGCCTACCGTGGCCTAGTTGTTCTGCTAAACCACCATCAAAGATTCCACCACCGTGCGAGTGGCCCTTCTGACTCGATAACATGTGGTTCTTGCCGTTTTTCACGGATTGAGACCCTAAAATATGGTTGATCTCGTGACGGCGCGGATGCTCGTCCGCCCACTGACGCACCGTATTGAACATGTCACGTTGAATCTCAACACGCTCGTTTCGGAGAGCTGGGTGGTGGAAAGCATGCAAGACGTCACTCACAACCTCGTCAACGGGAATGCCGGGATTATCCCAGGCATAGAGGATGCGTCTGTAAAAGATGTCAGGTGTCAGCAATACGAGATAGAAAATAGTCTGAAGTGAGAAGTGAGAACCAAAAGGTGCAGTTAACAGGTACTTACGGTACGGCATATTTAAGGATTGTTGCAGCAACTCTGCCGGCGCAAGGGTTTAGGACATTGGTGAAGTGGTCCTTGGAGAGCATGGAGTGCGTTGGATCCGTGCAGTGGGGGTTCTTCCACGGCTCGAGTTGTGACTTCGCGCTTGCACTAATGACACCCGACGATCCGTCCTTCAATGCATTGGTGACGGCATTTATAATGGGCCTAATAAATGGCGCTAGCAGACCAAGGACGAATGCGGTCAAGGTCTCGCTTATGTGCTCGAGAAGACTCTCCAGGCCGGGGATCTTGGCAATGCCCCTATTGATCGACTTTACGATCTTGTCGCGGAACTGCAAGATGGGGTATACCTGTTTCGAGACCTTCACGGGGTCAAAATTCTCGCTCATACCAGGCACGATATTGGCATTGTCGCGTGTGCCAGAGTACATATCTTCCCGCTCATTCCGCCTCTCCTGCTCCTCGGCCATCCTTCTAAGATCGCGCGCCTCTGAAGCCATTCCACCTCCAATGCCCGGCAATTGACCGATTAGGGAGATGAAATCGCCCGCAGAACCGCCGCCTATGCTACTTCCAAACCCGCGCGTGCCGCTGCTGCTGCCAGACGGTCCCGAGCTCGAGCTCTTTTCTGAATTCTTCAAAGCAATATCCAATTGGTCGACCTCGGACTGTGTGAAGTGATCATTGGCCTCGCCCAAGACGGAATGCAAGAAATCGACGCCACCAAAAGTTCCCGTAACGATAGGGTAGACCCGTTTACCACGCAGGTTGATCTCAGCATCCGTACCACAATGGGGGAAGACTTCGTGGTAACCTAGCTCTCGTAGTGCTAGCTCACAGTAGTTGCTGTGAGCGCTGAAGTCTTCCATGCAGTGGAGGGATTGGCCCAGACATCTTAGAGCTTCGCAGAGATCCTCCTCTTTCCCTCTGCCGTGAGACCCATGGCAGTAGAGTCTACCAAAGTGCACACTCCGGCCGATGCTGAATCGGAGGTATCCGGCGCTAGTAGCCCAACTTCCTTGCTCATTGGCGATATAATTTTTCATACCAGTTTGCGGGTCAATCTCTGTTTCAATCGGCAAGACAGGCCCACGAAGCCGTTTATCATATGTCCTAGCGTCTTCACCATCGGCATAGCCCAGGGGGTTGTCAATGTGTTCCTCTGGCCTATAAACGCCCAGGCGCTCCTCAGTGACCTCAAACTCCTCCGTGGCGTAGCCATTGGCGAGGAAAGAGAGAACCCAAACTAAGACACGGATGGTGGCGGCATTCACTCCTTTGACGCTACCGACGTCGATGGCTTGAGAGTAATCTCGGAGCCAGTTTCCAAAGTAGGTACGCTGCACTAGTAAAGTGGTCCACTTCTTTCCGTGGAGAAAAGCGATGGTCTTGAGCGTATCCTCGATGTCGCCGTGACGCCAATTGTGACCTTCGACCTGAGCAATGGAAGGGATGTTACCAGCACCGAAGGCGTCAGCCTTTCCGGGCATGACAACTAGGACAATAGCAGCTACTAGCAGCAAGCTGCTGAATCCTAGAGGTGAGGACGGCATGGTGTATGCCTTGGCCGTGATAGACCTCTCAATCTAGGGGATGATTTACGAGACGATGGATTGATGATTCTTCGGATTTAGGACGTAGGTAGTTATGGTAACGTTGTTTGCTGACGTTTAGTTTTGTTTGGTGTGTTTGGTGTGTTTGGTGTAGATTAGATGGATGGATGCATTAAGAAATCAAGTGAATTAAGGGAATAAGACGAAAAATGAATGGCGGGGTAGGTAAGAAAGTTGAAGGATGACTGGTATTACACATGTACTGTTATGTATTGTACTATGTAAGTACATACAATGCCGATCTAAGCGGATAGCTGTGCAAGTACTTGGCGACTACATTACTAGGTATGTAGGTATTATACTCCAGAGTCAGGTGCACTATGTACATGTACTAATAAGTAACATTGAACTTGGAAGTTTATAAACCAGTAACTACATATGTACCTAGTAAATACTATAAAATCATACCGAAAAAGAAGAAAACCAGTCTAGGTCAAGTCCGTCGGTGAAAAGAGAAGATAAAACCATGTTCATTACTCATTGCCCTTTTTTACACCTTTTCTTCTTCTTCTTCTTTCCCTCTTTTCGTCATCAAATGTGCGGCGGGCATACCTATTACCTAGTGGATATACCTACCTATTTAGTGTGAGCTGAATGTTGCCTTCCGGCCCTCTGAAGCCTCAAACAGGTCCATTTGCCACATTTCTTGGCCTCTTTGTCAGTCGATTATGTGATTACCTATGTCCTCAGCTGCGCCACCTTTTGCATCCCAAGCCACTACCATATACCAGTATGAAGTCATGTCTTGCGTATGCTCATCTATACCTGCGTCAACGCTTACTACCCATTCCAGTTTACCAGCCTACCTCGGCATAGGAAGTGGCCTCTATGCATACCTAGGTACGTAGTGCAGTTTAGCATTAGACCTGCTATAACCGGCCGAAAAACCTCATAGGGCAGATCTAGAAAGGGTAGACGATGCATGCAGATGCAGCCTTACCACCCAACACGGTTAGACTTGATCGGTCAGTGGTGGAGGCTCCGGCAGCGACTCCAACCTTTCCACTCCTTCCATTGGCTCCAGAACTTTTATAGCTTAGGTACAACTTACATAGGGACTTACTGGTAGCCATTCAGTTCACTAATCCACCATACACCCAACTTCCGATATTGCTTTTATAGGTACCGTACATATGTGTGTGTGTGTGTGTGTGTGTGTGTGTGTAGGTAGGTGTAGGTCGGTACCCATCTCTCTCAACTACCCCAACAACTTCTTTCCGTCCGGGAACTACACTTAATCTGAGAATCATCATCCATAAACGGGAATCTCCCTTCACCTAAAATGATAGGAGGATTTCGTCAACACATGGGTTCTATTTCTAGCTGCTGACGAGCCGCCGTGGGGGGAAGGGGAAGAGGGAAGCGGATCTGATCTTCTTACGAGAGACGGGTTCGGTGGACGATTTTGGAATCTAGTGTGATACTTTGGCACTACTATATTCCGAATGAGATAGTTGATGTCGCCACTCCGCCCTACAGATACCGAAATTGTCCTTTGCCTCGGTGATTTGCATACCTAAATGCTGATACGCATAGGACATGGCGAATGCATACCTCCTTACCTCCCTACCTGCCCACCTCCTAGGCCAGTGCCTCCCCATCAAGGTAGGCAGGTACTGGATAACCATATGTCGACGCGGACAGGTGTGTGACCACGGGGTTAACGCCCTAGCAGGAGCACCCGGTCCGAATACGAACCCCCTTTTCATTTTCAGCGGTTCACCGTTTCCCGCAACGAGAACGCAATTGTATTAGATAATTTCGGAGGACACGGGATACGAAAGACATCCCTTGCATCTGGATATATCGGGATCGAGCTCGAGGCTGCCTGGAACCTGCCAACGAAACAATCTGGGCCAATATGATGCGAGTGAGGCGTCATTCCCGATACGAGGCTAGCGCAACCTCGAACAATTACATGCATGCATATCAATACCAAGCCTGACGAACGACCAACCCTCAGGTCAGTGCTTCATCTCCGCGATATTCGCGGGGAAGCTGGCTAGGTACGAAGCACGACGGTAAGAGGAGTGGGCTTTAATCCGCACACCCTGTTACCAAAGGTCATAGCTCAAGCTCGAAACATACCGGTCAACTTGGACATGGCCTCTGTGGTGGCTGACCAACCCGAAGGATTCCAGCACTGCAGAAGCGTAGGTTCAACGAAATCCTGGGGACGCGGGGCCTCCAAGGTAGTGAGCAGGTGCCTCGACGGAAATTCGTCACTTAACGCCGTTTATCACGTCCCCTCACCGGGCGTTGATTCAGGATTTATTGAATGTCGACCCGTCTCGGAGTACAGCGCATCCAAGCAATTCTAGCAGTGGGATGGATTTAGTAGTCACGGCAAAATGTACAGGTAAACCACAATCTACGCGCCGGGGAACTTTGGAAACTATGTGGTCGAATATCAGCTTGTGATAAGTCTCTGTTTGATTATGATGGCGAGATTAGCTATCTGCCACAATCTTATTGGCTTGGCTACTGACGACCACGCAAAGTGTAGCTCTCGGTGAAACTGAGTCGATGCGACATTGTAACTAACTGCATATCATGAGTTGTCGTAAACTCCTTGACTCCTGTGGCAGATTGATAGGTTACTGATAACCTATTGCTTCATAGTGGTGGAGGCGGTGCGTCCTGAGTATGCGAATCGCAGGAGTAACAAACCTATCAACTACACCACCCAGACGAAGAGACGAGAAGGCAATTTCATTCGGGCCTAGGTGAACAGCAATATAATTTGCATCAGCAACCTACCGCGACCATGGTTCTGGAATTTTTGTCCGCCAAATGGCGGTGGCTTCGGCCCTGTAGCTTATTACAGGCCTATTCCCGCATTGGAAGATTACTCTTTTGCACAGCTACATGCCATCGGCGCCATCCGGCGGCTCAAATGTACGCAACGAGGCTCTCTTTGACGAACTAAGTCTGTGCCGTTAGGCCTCGCCGTTGGATGCAGGTAGTTGCTAGCTTGTAACGCCATCGTTTTAGATCATCCCCGACACCAACGATAGTAACGGTAGCAATAATTCCCGTAGCTTACAGATAAAATCATACTATTGTTTGGAAATCACTACTTGTGTACCGCAAGTGAGTCAAGCCTGCTCCTCGTTCGCCGCCATTCCTTCTGCGCAGGCGGTGCCTAGCCCAGGTTATACCACTCGGTGCCTAAGCGAGCGTATGACATGCAGAAGAAGCTTGTCAGTACTAGTTAGGAATGGCTACATGCGGCGACCAAGAGTGACAGCCGATATGCGGTAGCATGTCCGCCATTTCGGGAGAATAAGGAGGTAGCAGCTGGCCGATCCTGATGTCGTGTAAATCATGATTCACCGCCTCGAGACAGATTCTGCTCGATAAGCATATCTGATGACTCTTGTGGGGATATATGATATTTTGAAATGTGGGCGAGCTTTACGCGAGAAAATGACGATCGTACGAGCAGGTACCGATGACAAAGCTTGGTGATGCGTTCGAAAATAGGCATTATATAATACGGAGAAGCGCGGGCGAGTCGGAGGTATGGAGGCCAGTGGCCGGGATCGGTGAGCATTCTGCGATGACCTCAACCGGATGCCCTACGACATGTAATCATCATCATATACATCGCGTAGCTAGTGAACAACTTGTTCTATCCTCTTCGAGAGTGAAATAGCGCAATGAGCACTTCCGAAGTTGGTGTTATCGAGCAATATCGCGCTATGGCAATCCTTTACCAAGGCCTATGAGACATTGGTTGTGATACGGACGAGGAGGCGGCCGTGAGAGAAGCTGCGGAGGAGTGGGTCAGGGAACGACTTGGTCTCACTGAATATTTGACAACGATAGGTATCTGGCCCTGCTACGTACAAGGCCGGCGAATAACCAGGGGGGGGGCGTGTATTCTTTTTCTCGGTCAGCCGTAGAACGCCTGTGGAACGATTCAGGGTAGTAATTTCGTAGTGGCTCGGCTGAAGTGTACTTCTGTGATGTAACGGCGCGGCTCTTGAAAGAGGCGGATGTATAGTCTGCTGACAATAATCTCTTGGCCCACTTTGTAGCCCTACAAGGCGATGAGCTGCGAGGTTCGAAGTGTAACCTATAGTCCTCGTTGGAGTAGGGTTCTATAAGGAGCAGGGTCCTATGCAGTGATAGCCATTCCGCGTGATCTAGACGAGCCAACATAGATCCAGTCAGCACTTTACTAGACAGTACTGCCGTCCGCCTTGCTGAGTAGTTCTCCTTCTTACCCCGCCCGATCAAAAGAGACTTAGGTAGATACGTACATACGAAAATAGGCATCCGGAGAAATGCAGTCAGAGTTCGAAAAGGACTTCCATGCGCGGCCGGGAATTTTGGTGTTGTAGCTCCTTGCTCAACGCCGAAAGGGGCGGTGCTCGCGGAGACAAGTAAAGACAACTATGGAGCCCGGAAAGGACACTGCCTGGGTAGGTAGGAACATATAAGGGGCTTCAACGCCCAGGTATCAGAACTAGTTTGATCAGACAATCCACAGAACAATCTCATCCCTCAGACACTTGTCTTCTCTGCCTCGATTATAACACAAGAACACTTGCTCTATATTCCATATCCTTCACGAAGCACTCGCTCGTCGCGAAAACAAATCGTACCAACAACTTCCTATATATCATCACTATTCAAAATGCCACTCACTCTTTGGAGAGACATTTCGCCCGTTGGCCAAACCCTTCGACAACCTACTAGCAAATCTCCACATGTGCTGGTAGTTGGTGGAGGTGTCACTGGACTGATATCGTAAGTCGAAATTTGAACCCCCTTTTTCAAGCAGAGCCATTCAAGGGGCCCCCACCACACATACCAACCTATTGAGTTACAAGGCAGTGTACTGACTTTAGTGATTTAGATCTTGGGTGCTTCTCGACCGAGGTTACCGCGTTACCATCGTTAGCAGCGCATGGGCCAACGACGAACAACGTTTGACATCCCAGATAGCCGGTGCTCTCTGGGAATTCCCGCCGGCTGTTTGCGGTCAACACACAGACAAGATCTCTCTTGCCCACTCGAAGCATTGGTCAATGACTTCATACCACATCTGGGATGGAATTGCGTCCATCCCCGCTCTGAGCGAAGCGTCCGGCGTGCGCATGATGCCATCGGACTTTTTCTTTCCTGATCCCGTAGACAGCGACAAGAGCCAAGTTACCAAGATGACCGAGATCATGGCTAGCGGGGTGAAGGGCTTCTACAGGGGAGCGGACATAATGGATGAAAGGGGAATTGACCCATCATACGGAGCCGTTGATGCATACGAGCTTATGGCCCCGGTCATCGATACCGACAAGGCCATGGGGTGGCTGATGGAGCTCGTCGAGAGCAAGGGAGCCAACCTTGTTACCGAAACGATCCAGGATGACCTTGTCGAGATCGAGGACTCACTACGGGCCCGCTTTGAAGCCGATGTCATCGTCAACTGCACCGGCATGCAAGGGCAAGTACTCGCCGGCGACGAGAGTGTCTATCCCATCAGGGGTGGTCTCATTCGAGTCATCAACGACGGGTCGGACTTCCCGAAGGTGGAAGCAGCTCTGACCATCACGGCAGACGCGGCTCACTCCACTAACGAAATCATCTTCCTCGTACCTAGGAATGACAATATTCTCTGTAAGCATCCCACTTTTAGTCTGAGATGACTATTCTTATTGAGATGGTGCTTAAACCCGAGGAACGGCCTTGAGTCATTTGGCGAAAGACTTGATTTGACGTCGAGTCGAATTTTCTTTTGTCCATTGCTAATCTGATATGAAATCTGAGTCGCTGACTGTTGATCTGCAGTGATCGGCGGTATAACCGAGCCGCATGAGTGGAATCTGGACCTGACACTAGACACGCCTATCATTCGCCGGATGCGGGAGAGGTGCGAGAAATTCCTGCCTGGCTTAGAAAACGCACGCCTCGACCCCGAGTATCCGCTGGCGCAAGGTCTACGCCCTTTCCGAGGCCATAATGTGAGAGTTGAGCGCGAGCTTCGTCGAACGGGAAGCCGTATCGTACATTCCTATGGGCACGGTGGAGCTGGCTGGAGTCTGTCATTTGGTTGTGCTCAAGACGTCGCGATGCTGGTAGACGAGGCCCTCGATGGTATCCCAGCTCGACCTATGAGCGAGACTGTCTTCGAGAGAAAATCAGGGGGTTTCCAAAGGCCCCACCAACAACGCTGATGATTCCAAGCCATTTGATTCGCCAATGAGGCTTTCCTTCATGCACGTTATTTCTTCCGTCATTTTCTATGGGCGGTGGGGTTTTCTTGGGGAGGGGGGGAGGAGGCTCGGCGTAACAAGTCTACAGATGGTGTTCTTTTGCTTTCTTTCACCACAACTATAGGATAAATAACTAGTATGACTCGATCTTACATAGAGAATAAACGGCGAGTGATAAAGATGACAACAATAGGAGAACATCTAGCGGTGACAGTACCTGTGTCTGACCACCATCTCAGGTTAGGACGAATAAAAAACGAGCAACTTGCAGAGAAGGCCACTCAAAAGGGTAGTAGAGATCACTCCTATGCCTAGCCAAAGTTGTTGCTTGAATGATTGAGGCTGACAATCCTTGTCTTGTAACCTAGTAACAAGGAGATATGTATAGCATACGCTACTATGTATGTATAAGACTTGGGTATGTAGTACACATCGGGCTGCGAGGCTGTTACTCGGTATCCCAATAGGGTAGACATATAGGTAGATAGCAGGTACCTGCAGCACAACGCGCACGCCAGGACATCAATTGATGCACTTGCTCGCGGCATTTGTCTTACTGTAGAGAAGTCTGCATTAGTAAGGATGAGACTGGGAACACGTGTCTACTGAACACAAGAGTCATGTTGCCAGCCGTTATTTTCAGCAAGCCTCTCTTCCTAGAAGAAAGGGGAGCCGAGAGAGACATCCGGAGGTTACCCCGCGGAAATGTGGGAAAAGAGAAGTAGATTCTCGTAAAATATTGCAATGGAGGAACATTGAAGGTCAAGCAAGTACTTCATATGTGCACCTCAGTGACCTCACATTCGGGGATACCGTAAAGAAAACGACCATGGTACATAGATGGGTAGTAGTAGGTATGGAATCGAAGAGCTTAGAATAAGCTTTGCGGTGAGAAATATCTTGTGAAAGCAGGTTGGCGTCATTTGTGTTATCTAACGAGGTATTTTAAAGCGAGCATATTCTCTCCTCTCGTAATAACTTCCAATGGAGTTGAAACTTGGAAGCCTTGAACCATGAACTTGAAGTTGTTTGTGCATAAAGGAACCGAAGGCTTTCGAGGGATCCCGGAACCTCGAACAAGTCAGTGTTCGGAGCAGGATAATCCGAGTCACCGATCCTATGTGATTGGCTCGTCATATTAACTACGACACTTTTAAGTTTACATAAGTAAACTTTAAAGGCATAACTAGGTAGGTACATGTACCTAGCCGGCCTCCGTGGACCGTGACCCGCATAGTACTAGGCCGTACTTGTACATGAGTCCCGATTTATGGGGATGCATAATGCCGTATTGTCCAGGTACATATGTATATCTGAGATCTACCTATGTACCTAGGGCTACCAGTCGTATACTCCTATTAGGTAACGTTTAGTCCATCGTGATCACTGCCACCGTGCATCCTGAATCCTGACAACTACGACGATAGTCAAAACTATGTACGACCAAGTCAGTGAAATCTTTCTATCACGAGATATTTCGGTAAATATTTCGGTAGGTGTAGCTATTTTGAAGAGACTAAGCAAGGACAATGCACCAAGTTAAAGACACGGAAATATCAATAGCAGACTACTAAACAGCCGAGTTCATCTTGATGATAGCCTTAAGCTAAGTAGCTATTTTTGACGAAGCCATCCAACAACTCCAATCAAAACCCTGGTATGACCACCGGAACGCCGCCCTCCATGATTCCAAGCATCGCACTTTTACTGGTATAGTACAGTAGAAGAAAAAGCATATACGATGTCTATGAGGACTTTGCCTTCTTTGACTTCTTACTCTTCTTCTCTGAGCCATCCTCAGTGTGCTTTCGCTTCTTGCTGGAACTTTCAGCCTCAGACCCAGAAGCCTTGGCTTCTGCCTTCTTCAGTTTCTTCAACTCCTTCTTGCTGATAACTTGCGGCGTTCCATCGGCATTCAGCTTAACATCTCCACGCTCGTACTTGCGCTTGAACTTGGTTACTGAGATACCGGCCCCCTCTGCGAGGCGGGTGTAGTCAGCTTCAGACAGCTTAGAGGGGGTTCCTTGGGGGGCCCCATTAGCACCCTTCTTGCTCTTCTCTTTCTTTGCCGAATGCTTCTTCTCGGATGTCTTTGCTTCCTTCGGAGTCGTCTTTGATTTGGCTACTCCTTTATTAGTTCATGTATTTTGCATTTGAAAGAGAACATTACTCACCACTTTCTGCACCGTTCATTTCGACGTCAGAATCATCATCAGACTCCTCCTCACTCTCTGCATCGCCCATCGGAGTATCCTCAACCTCCTGTATTAAGGGCTTGTTTGGTGTCTTCTTGACAGAGGTAGGTACAGCGTCCGCATCAGCATTGTAGTTTCGTGTTGGTAAGACTTGGAACTTGGAGGGGGTTGCGCCATTTGGTGCAATCTTTGCACCCTTGGATATCAATGGCTTGCCTTCCATCTTGCGCAGCTTGTCCTCGAGCACCGCACGAAGTCTAATACCCATATCGGCTCTTTCCTCGTCATCGACCATGATATCGGCACCGTCGGCGCCCTCGTTGCTAAGTTCAGAAAGTGCGTCTACACGCAGGCATAGAGCAGCCTTGGCAGATAGCGTACGGGCGATCTTGCCCTTATTCCTGCCAGTAGCCTGTCCAACCAGAGACGAATGGTAGATGAGACCATATTTGGGAGTGTCATGTTTGGTTTTCAGGGCGCGGAATAAAGCTTTCTCCGCACCTAGAATCTGAATTGTACTACCAGGGCTCTTAGCTAGCTTCAGAAGGGAGCCAGTATGCGCGATAAGACGAGCACCGACAAGTTCGCCTATTAACTCTGTCAAGTTGGGGGCAATGGCCTTCATGCGAGACGTCAAGTATTGCGAGAGCTGTTGTCGGTACTCTGTGAAACTGATGACTTGCTCGGCAAGGAGCTTGATGTTTTCGAGATCAAAATCTAGAATCTCAGTACCCATACTGACTTCGGCAGCAGCCTTCACTCGAGCTTCAAGATCTTCTGGTAGGATTTCAGAAAAGTCGGTGTTAGGGGCATTTTCCCTGAGTCCCATAGTTATGATGATGCGAGCATAGGCAAGGTTGTCCTGGACGATGCGATCAAGCTCGGGAAAATGCCAGCCATACCATTCCTTGACACGCATAGCGTAGTTGTTCAACTCCTTGTCTAGATCGTCGAGGAGTTTAATAGCTTGGACAATCATGACATCAACCTTGTCCGGAGAGAACTTGAGCTTGTGGCGAGAGATGGAATGAGACAAGGCAAGAGCCATGTTCCCCAGGTAATCACTTTCCAGTTCGGGGAAAAGCTCGGGTAGATAAGTCTTGATGGCGCGGAAGAGTTCATTGGTAGATGAATCGGACACGGGAGTGATGTTCAACTGGGGTAAAAAGTTGATCGCTGCACCAAGTTTCGGATCAGCGACAGCAAGCGATGCCTTTCGTTCTTCCTTAATGTCGTCCAAGAGTGTTTGTAGCATCGGGGTGACTTTGCCTTCAGTCAGGGCCGTGTATTCACCCAAGGCTTGAGCCGAATCTTCGAACTTAACCATCTTCTTAAGCGATAGCCTAGGTAAAATTGAATGAGTGCGTTATTCTTGACCATTGGATAGCAATTAGTTGGGATGAACTTACATGGAATTGATGGCTTCAGCAGTAGATAGCTGCTTCTCAATATCATCTCGCGACAACAACTTCTTGTCCTTTGCCTTGAACAGGCCGTAGCTATTATGATCGCGTTAGTTTGGTCTAGGTATGGAATCAAAGTCAAAATCAGAACAGGAAAGAAAGTACTCACCCCGCAGGCGTCTCTGCAAGAACGAAGAGAGGCATTATTGCAGGATAATTAATAACTGTATTTGTGAATAGTTCCTGCACAGCTCTCTTCGTGGCGCGGATGGGCTTGTGTTTTTATGAGAAAAGTTGAGAAGAGTGGAAGCTTTGCTACTTCTTTACTTGTGTAAAATTTTATTCGAACTTTCCCTCTAAGAAAAAAAAAAGAAGAGGGAAGCTACTGCATAAAAGTGGAGAAATCAACTGTGGGCGCCACTCAAAACCTTTTCTTTTTTTTTTCTTACTTCGCTAAAAAGATACTATCTTGATAATTGAAAGTTTATTTCTTATCATCGGTTTATCAGTTATATTCAAATAAGCCCTATAATATGACCTCAAACATTCGAGACCTTGGAAGCTTAACTAGTTATGTCTGTTTGAGTTACAGCGCATAACAACTGGAACACTACCTAATTAACTACTACTACGTACTAGTTGGTATCAACCAACAAAACATCATCCTTTACATAAGAGCTTCTTTTCTATACAATACCCATCATCCATACTATACATATCAGCCAAAATGGAGGGACTCTTTTTTAACGTCAACAATGGGTAAGTAGTCTACTTACTGTTATTGATAAATAGATAACGGCTAGCTAAAGTCTTTCAAACAGTTACATTGAAGGCATTGTACGCGGATATAGAAATGGTCTTCTCACCGGCGCCAACTACACCAACCTAACGCAATGCGAGACCATTGATGGTATACACTCTACATCCATAAGTAATGCGTGGTGGAGTTGCTAATATACCCAACTAGATCTCAAGCTGCAACTCGGCCCTGCCTATGGAGATTTCCTCGGCTCCCTCCCCCCGAATCCCTCGACTTCGAGTCTCGCCACCAAAACCACAGACAAGCTTGTCTCCGAATTCCGCTACGTCCGCGCGAATGCCGTTGGGTCTCTGGCCCAATTCCTCGACTACTTGACGTATGGATACATGATCGACAATGTAGCTCTACTCATCACGGGCACGCTACACGAACGGGACACGCGCGAACTACTGGACCGGTGCCATCCGTTGGGCTGGTTCGAGACCATGCCCGTGCTCTGCGTTGCTACCAACATCGAGGAGCTATACAACAGCGTGCTGATAGAGACGCCGCTAGCCCCCTATTTCAAGGGCAGCCTCAGCCATCAGGATTTAGATGAGCTCAACATTGAGATTGTCCGCAACACCCTCTACAAAAACTACCTCGAAGACTTTTACAACTTTGTCAACACTCACCCTGACATGGCCGGTACGCCCACCTCCGAAGTCATGACCGAAATTCTCGAGTTTGAGGCCGACCGCCGCGCCATCAATATCACCCTCAACTCCTTCGGCACCGAGCTGAGCAAGGCCGATCGGAAGAAGCTCTACCCTAGCTTCGGCCGCCTGTACCCCGAGGGCACTCTGATGCTATCGAGATCGGACGACTTTGAAGGCGTCAGGTTAGCGGTCGACGGTGTCTCCGATTACAAGAGTTTCTTCGATGCCGCGGGACTAGGCGGTGGCCCGACAGGGCCCGGTAACATGGCCGGCGGCGCCGGTGGCAACGACAGGAGCCTTGAGGATATGTTCTACCAGAAGGAAATGGAGATCTCCAAGAATGCCTTCACGAGACAATTCACATACGCCATCGTATACGCGTGGGTGAAACTAAGGGAGCAAGTAAGTTTTAACTGCTTAACCATCACCCCCTTTGCAACCTAATCTAGATCAACATCTCTAACGTTTACGTAGGAAATCCGTAACATCACGTGGATCGCCGAATGCATAGCGCAGAACCAGAAGGAGAGGATTGGGAACTACATCAGTGTATTCTGATTCATTTTGACCTGCCTACGCATAATGTCGTCGTCGTGCTCAAACAAAACTTCTGTAGAATTAATGGATGGGATACCAGGGAATTGCATTCAGAGCTGTGCTTGTTATTCGTGGGAAGTTACTTCTTTCTGTTTTTCGTTTCCCTTTTTATCAAAAGGCGCCGGGCTTACATGCCGAATGCTGAATGGACAGACCACTTTTAGAGCACTCACGTCTCTCCCTCCTCCTCCCCCTTCCCTCCCCCTTTCGAAGGGTTGCTTGCTTTACTGCTTTGCTTTTCAGGTGTTGTGTTGCGTTGCGTTTGTCGAAATTTGTACATAAGCACTTGATATTACAGAATATGAGTATGCATCTAGGCCATTTATATGACACATCTTCAGATATAACACCGCCTGGCCAATAAGCAGCTTTTTCTTTTCTCTTTTCTCTCTTTTTACGTGGTGATTTGTCCCTTCCAGGTTGCGGGGCTCAAGCCGAGAGTCTCGATCATGTGCGTCCACCTATCGCTTCCCCTTTCCTTCCTGTCCATATACTGCAACAGCTTCTGCCGTCTGTGAAGCATCAACCTCAGATTCCGCTTGCCCACCTTGTCCTTGTAGCCTCTCCCCCTCTCCAACGTGTGGGCCAGAGCGCGGATCTTGGCCGTCAGGATCGCGATCTGCACCTCGCTGCTCCCCGTGTCCGGACCAGCTCGGACCGTCCGCTCTTCCCTCTCCTGTCCTCGAGAAAGTGCCTTAGGCCGAAGAATGTTGTCGGTCTCGTGTCGTCCAAAGGTCTCGACGCATCGTCGGATGTTGGCGTGCAACCGGTCCTTCGCAGAGCCATTGTCCATGTGGGTGATACGCCGCAGCGCCTCGATGGCCTTGGCATGAAGCTGTTCGTGGTTCTCGATCGCCTTATGCAGCGCCTCCGAGCCGGGGGGAGCGACCACCGACGGCACGGGGCGCGTCAGGGTGTAGGCGTTCTCGACGGCGGACTCGAGCTCCTTTTCGTGGACGAGGTAGTTGAGGATGTGGGGCGAGGTGGGCAGCTCATATATGTCGCCCACGGGGTTTCCGTCGTCGTCGACGGCGGGTTTGGACAGCGGCGCCTGGCCGGCGAAATCGAAGGACTCGATGAAGGCTGTGGTGATGCCGTGCACGGGATCGCCGCGCTGGGTGGCACTAGCGGTGTCTATCCTCTCGCGTATCTTCAGATGCGCGGCTTTGCGCTGCTGCATCTGCGCCCATCGGTAGGGGTCCTGCTTTGCTAGGCGTTTCTTCTCCTTTTGCGATAGGGAAGCGGTTTGGGTGACGGGGAGGAGGGAGGATGTGGGCGGTTTCACAGCCGGCCGCAGGCATACTAACAAGTCAATGTTAGTCAAAGTTGGCTTACTATGTTTTTAGGAATACCATGATCTCTCATACGTACGTGAGAAGGTACCTAGGCGCTGTACGCCTGGTATTCGTGGAGGCATGGCGGGATATATTGGGGAGTTGATGAGTGCAACTTTTAGCAAATGGCCCCACTCTATTCTTTCCAATTCGAACTTCAAAAGTTGTAGGTACCACAAGCTCCACCACACCTATCATTGATATGCACAGTCGATTCCGAATTGGCGGAGCGGATTAATGCTATAACCGGTGTCAAAGTTTGTGGGGACGTCTAACTTTGACTTACCTAAGCTAGAGTGTGTCATTATCAGTCTTCACCTTATCGCTAACTAGACCTTACTCAATTGGGGCTAGCGGCTACTAAACCCTAAGGTCTTTCGCTCGCACCAAATCACAATTCACTGCAGCGCTGCAAATCCGAACCGCGAACTTTTTTTTTCGCTTCGTGGAATTTTCATCATCTCGACAAGACGATCGCGCAACGCAATTCTGCCATAACTTCCTCCTCTCTCCTTCACTTCTGAATTCGTCTTCGCCCTCTCTAATAAATATTCAAACCAATTCATTCAAGATGGCACCCGCTAACCTCCCCACCTCCATGCACGCGACGTCCCAGGACATCGAGATGCTCTTGGCCGCGCAGTCTCATCTCGGCTCCAAGAATCTCCAGGTTCACATGGAACCTTACCTCTGGAAGACTCGCGCTGACGGTGTCAATGTTCTGAACATTGGCAAGACCTGGTATGTTAATAACCTCGAATAGCTAATTACTTATATATCAAATGTCAGTGATATTAATATTCAAGTGTAATAGGGAAAAGATCGTCTTGGCTGCCCGCATCATTGCCGCCGTAGACAACCCCGCCGACATTTGTGTCATTTCCGCCCGTCCCTATGGTCAGCGTGCTGTCCTCAAGTTCGCCGCCCACACCGGTGCCGTTGCCATCGCCGGTCGATTCACCCCCGGTTCATTCACGAACTACATCACCCGATCCTTCAAGGAGCCCCGCCTCATCATCGTCACTGATCCCCGCACCGACGCTCAGGCTATCAAGGAGGCTTCTTACGTCAACATCCCCGTCATTGCCCTTTGCGACACTGACTCCCCCACCGAGTACGTTGATGTTGCCATCCCTACCAACAACAAGGGTCGCCATGCCATTGGTTGTGTTTGGTGGATGCTTGCCCGTGAGGTCCTCCGCATTCGTGGTACCATCGCCAACCGTGAGGCTCCTTGGGATGTGATGGTCGATCTTTACTTCTGTATGTTGAATATTCTTTACCTGTCCCACTCTTATCGTAAGAACATAGAGACTAACATATATATCTACAGACCGTGACCCTGAGGCTGAGGCCGAGGAGAAGATCGAGGAGGAGAAGGTTCCCGGTGCCGAGGAGGTTGGCGCCGCTGCCATCGAGGGCGGTACCTTCGCTGCCGCTGCCCCCGCCGAATGGGAAGCAGCTCCTGCTGGATTCGCTGCTGCCCAAGCTGGTGGCTGGGATGGTCAGACCGATGAGTGGGCTGGTGCTACCAACGCCCCTCCTGCTGGCGAATGGGGTGCTACAGAAGCCAAAGAAAGCACCTGGTAGGCCCAGGCAAACGGCACCCCTCCGGCCCAGGAAGAGGGTGAGCAACAAGCTACCGGTGACTACAAAGAACTGATGTTTCATCACAAGATGATTAGGTGGTAGATCATTACTTGCTTGCCTTATACCACCGCGTTATTTGATCTAATTGGAATTCAAGTAGCCTAGGATTACGGGTCAACTTGACCGTACTAATGAGGGAAAGATATCCAAATTCGGGACCTGGTTTTATACGGTTTATTCTTTTCGGTTTTCGGTGGAAGACTTGATTGACTTAACTTCATTGGTAGTTGATTATTTTCTTCCTTGCCCCGTCCATCCAAAGGGTTATACCATTGTGGAAACCAGGAACGAGTTTGGGGGAATGCCCTGTACAGTCAAAGGGATGGACTTAATCGTTATCCCGCCTTAGTTCTCCTCAGCAGTAGCTTTGCTTCCTCAATTTAAAAAACTGAAGGAATCAAGCAAAAGAAAACTCGGTGATGAATATCTGCCCATGAAGGTCGTTAATGAAACAATGCATGGTATTATGATGAACTGACTCTAAGTACCTTGAGTACTATAGAATTAGCCTGATCCAGCTGGTACTATGTAAATAAAACCCATGAAAATGCATACATGATTCACACACACACGATAGATTGAGTACCTAAGTAAATCTACAACTGTTCCCCCTTCCTCTCCTACACCTAATACTTATGAACCTGCCTAGTATTATATAGTGAGTTGCTCTTTATGAGTACTAGATAGACACATGCATACACAGATTATACGCAGACATAAAAGGTTATAGTAACAGTTTTTTTTTTCTTCAATGGAAAAAAAAAAAACTAGATAGGAGGGCGGTGGGGTGGTAAGTAAAGGGGGTATCTGAAGAAATTCGGCTACAAGAAACAACTCTCTTCTCTCTTCTCTCTCTCTCTTGCTCTCATACACTCACTCACTCCCTTCCTTAGGTAATCTCCGGCTATTTTATATATATATATATAATACACAAGTAGGTGGGTGGGAGGTAAGAGGGAGGTAGGTAGGTAGGTATAGTTGTTGTGATTTTACTGAGGGGGATAGAAGAGATTCGCATCCACTCTACTCCTATTTCCACCCCCCTACTAAGCTTTACTTCTTCTTTTTTTCCTTCTACAACCGAACAATACCACCTCTCCTCTTCCTCTTCCCTCCTCCCACTCCACCTTTCTCCTTTCTCTATCCTCTCTTCCGATTGATTCTGCCTTCTCCTTTTCCCTTCAGCGGAAAATAGTTTGGCTCGTTCATTGGGCGTTAGTTAGAAAGGCTCGAAAACCGATATCAAATAGATAAAATACAAAATAGAAGCCCGTCGAACTCCGATGCTAGGTGATAAGTTGTAATAATGATAGAAAAAAATTAACCCTTCCCTTCGTCCCTATCTTTGTTTCTCTTACTCCTTAAATTCTGCCGCCAACCCGCGGCTTGGTTTGAGCCAGGCGGTTTTACCCCTCCCCCAGGATCACCATTGTATTTGGAACACTGTTTAGAAAAGAAAAAGAAGAATAGGTAGGTAGAGAAAGACAAGGATGCTAGATGCAAGAAATATAATAGAAGTTGCCCTGGATCGGGCAGGTGACGAGTTGCAAAAATGCGAGTTCATAACGGCACGACCCGTCCTCAGTACTAATATGCTGTGGTCGGGCGGCTTGTAGTGTATCGTGGTATCGTATAGCTGGTGTATTATGATAAGAATTATAAAATGGGGGGTATTGGTACATTAGTGACTTTTGCGCGGGCCGTGCGGTCTATGTTCGATGATGGTTGGTACTAAATGAAACAGGGTTTGCGAGCGACGGTAGTATTATCGACGACAGATAAATGATATACAATGTAATAGTCGAACAATTATGGACGAGCAGATCGACCTGATGCCACTCATTCGTAGACCACGTTTCGTTGTCTATTCTAGATTCTCCGAGAGCTTTCTGATTTCCTCGTCGCTCAAGGCGCTCATCCAGAGACAACGCTCGGTGATACCTTCGATGGGCTGGAATTCGTAGTGTGTGCTGGCTTCCAGCAAGCGAAGCAAGGTCTTTACTACTGCGGCCGCAATACGGCACCGCTCGAAATTGACCAAAGGCGCCGTGGTCGGTGAGCTCGCGATTTCGGATGGTCGTTGAGAGTTGAAGAGTAGGTCATGGGTATAAATGCCAAAGAACGGGATGCATCCGGTGTCGGTTCCGTTGCCGCCACCCTCCATCTCAGCCCGCAGGTTGTAGAAGTTCTTTGTAGGTGATACCAGCGTCTCAAGATCCTTCATTGTTTGCATGTCAGCTGGCGTAACCATCTCCCAAGTCCTGGATAGTCTTGTAACCTCATTTGAGGTCAACGCGATGGCGATCTGGCTCATTGTAGCAAAATTGCGATATCTTCTACAATGGACAGCAATATGAAGGAATTTGATGATGCATCGGGCACGCTCCTCAAGGCCTTGAGTGAGAACGATTTCCGAAATCACCCATTTGACCATGATATTGAAACGTGCCACAACAACTTCAACACCTTGAGCATCCGTATTCCGAAGAAAATCAACCCATGACCGGGAGTCATTGTTGGCGTTTTTCCACCTCATGTCGATCAACTCCTTCCAATCAACCTCGTTTAGGGCATCCTTTTCGATAAGTGTGAACTGCTGGGCAAGAATCTCAGAGTCAAAGGCAAGTATGAAGGGCAAATGAGCAGAGTTCTTTTGGCCTTCCTCTCCAGACAATACAGGGGCGTTGCGTAATGCTTGTTCGGTGCCAGTCGGGTCCTTGGATGGTTGGGAGCCATGATGGTATATAGCAGTGGTGGGGGTCGTTTCAGGAGTGGGTGGCAATGGCTTCTGGGCCCATAGCTGGTGTTCGTGAAGCTGGGGAACATAAGCACTCTCTGGTGACGTCGCAGAAGCCTGGGTTACGGTCATCGGAGGTGATGGGGGTTTGTTTCCAGTTCCTCTAGGACTCGATCCAGTATCTATAGGACTAGGCCGCTTTGGCATGTGTGGTTCTCCAAAGATGTAGTCATCCGGGTCCGGTAATTCACCAGATATCTCCGATGACAAGGCAGAATCGTTATCACTATCGGGATATACGGAATCATCAGGCCCTGTTTCCCCTGTTTCCTCTGATTGGATCTTGTTGATACTCTCGGTCATTTGTACAAACTCGAAGGATGGGCTTAATGAGGAATTAGTCATGCCATCATCTCTCTCAACTATTATGGTAACTGGAGGTGTATCCGTCCCCGCCAGAGCTGAATTGTCTGCCCATTCTTGAGTCGTTGTCTTACTATGCCCATCGTCTGTCAATCCTCGGTCAAGTAGTGGGGTCGAGTTATAGGTCTCTCTCGAATCTTCTGACAAGAACGAAACCTCGGAGTCTCGGGGGAAAGGCCTGTTTCCGGCTAGCGGCGTATCAGGATCTCCCTCGATGGGTGACACTATAGGAACGTCATCATCGCCGACATGCTGACGACGGTGTTTTCGTTTTTCACCTTTGACGAGTTCTACTTCGGGTGTTGCCACGGGTCTGTCTTTGAGATCTTGTAGACCGCTCTGAAATATCTTTTTAGGTTCCATCGACAGCTTAGCAATTCTCCTTTCGAATTTGCCTTCAAGCTTCAAAAGCGCTGACTCAACACCCCCATCGTCGTCCGTATCGTCCGGTATTCGTGCAAGCCTCTCTGCTTCAGCCTCAAAGGATGGTCGCATAATTGGCTTCGACGAATGCGTGGTACACAATGTCACTGGCTGTTTCGGAACCTGTTCAGTCATAACTCCCAGAGAGAAAAGTTCTGCCTTTCTCTCTGAATAATTGCTGCTGACGACTTCAGCATACCCAGTCGACTCCCTAACTGGGCTACGTAGATATGAACTTCTAATAGATTCTGAGTAGGTCGTCAACGAACCCACAGAGCGTGATCTATGAAGGGGTGCGTCTAGATCGTGAACGTTAGTTGCGCATCTGAGATCTCCACCTGGTCGTCTTCGGAGCACTCTGAGTGGCTGAGGCATGACTTCCGACATTCTTGAACCGTCTGAGCAGGTAGTGGCATCAAAACTCCTAATTGTAGATTGCGCTGCGATACCGCTTTGGAAGGATGCCCACCGCCGATGCGTCATGGAGCTTCTAGTTCGATAGCTACGACTTGATTTCTGGCGGCGATGTCGACTTATGTAACTTATTGGGGGTCCACGAGGGGATATTGGCATTTCATGGGGAGATGCCGGGGCCTCACGGGGGGATATTTGGGCCTCACGGGGGGACACTGGGGCTTCACGGGGGGATACTGGGGCTTCACGAGGGGATGTTGGGACTTCGCGAGGGGACTGCTTCACCGTCTCAACGGATCGGCTGGACGGGCTGGCGGGGGCATGGGTGCCTTCAGGGGAACCTGGATCGAGGGTATCCATATCAGGAACAAACGGCGGCAAAGACTCAGATGCCAGGTATTGGCCAAACTGGCCGAGGAGATGAGAGGATCTTCTAGGGATGTTTCTGCGTCCTGTCTGCCCAGGCGGCGTGTTCGGTGGTGTAAGGTCGACATTGTCATGTCGTATCATGCTATCCGCGAAAGCTTCCATGGATGGATTCATTATCGTAAAAGGGCTAGCCATTGCTGGGTAACCCCCGGATAAAGTTCCATCGACGATAACGATAGACTTGCTTCCAGTTGTAATCCCGGCATCGCTCACAGGTCTGAGGTTAAATGAGGAGTCTAGGTGAGCGGGAGAGTACGCAATACGGTCTCCGTTGTCTTCGATATTGCTATCCTCAATGATAGACTCGGCAACGTTGTCCTCTCGCACAGCCTTCTTGAAGTCTTCAGCGATGGTTGCACCGAGGACGTCAATACGCACAGGAGCGCGAGCCCCGTTCATACGAGTTGGACGTGCTTGCGGTACAACAGCGGTTCCTGGAAGTCTGTTGATCGTGGCGCCTCGAGGTCCTATGGGCGCAATGTCGATGAAATTTCCTTGCGTTGGCGAGACTCCCTGGCCTCTTGTACTCAGAGCCCTCCGCACGCTACCGATCAGCTTCCTCATTCCCTGCCCCGACATCGCCGATCCTGGACATTTCTCCTTGGGCCTTTCGATAGGGCTCGGTTGGAAAAGGGTAGTTTGACGTGTTGTACTCCAGGGATTTGGAGTGTTTACCTCGACCAAAGCTTGCCCAGGGGGCAATAGGTTTCCTCGCACGAGGCTGCCGGAGTATGGCAACGTCAAAAGGAATTCCGCATTCTTGTAAAGAACCTTTTCTGTCGTCGAACCATGTTCCCTGAGAGAGTCCGTAAGACTGGTATTGCGTCTATGAGAAGTATGGGGTCTAACTCGCTTTCCAGTCAATGTACGTGGGGTAGGGGCAACAGGATCTACGTTGGTATATATCGAACTAGGGTCAGCAGGATGAGCCGCGTAAGTAGAGCTCCCAATCGGATCGCCCATTCGAAACCCCTTGGATGGAATTGGAAACGAGCAAGAGACCACATCGAAGCTTGCAGTACTAGTTGGCGAGGCTTGCCTCCTTTCCATCTCCATTGGTGATCGCTCTTCGCCTGGTGTACCCGGGCGAACTCCATCAAGTAAAATCGAATCCATGTTGCCTTGAGATGGGTCTGCGTTAGGATTGCTTCCGTAGCGTATGTCACTCCCCGGGTGTAAAGGAACCCCGTATAACTGTAGCAAGTCATCGGATTCGGATTCCCAAAAGCTAGGATCTAAACTTGGATCTCGGTGGCCAGCGATTCCACCGGACGCAATGGGAATCTCGGGACCCAATGATGTGTCAAATTCCGGACCATCCCAGAATTGTGAGCATACTCTTCTCCAACATTTCTTCAGCTCTGCTAGAATCTTCAACTGAACCTTTCTCCCTCGCTCATCTTGAGAAAGTTCTTCAACAAAATCATTTATGAGGTTGCAAAACATCACGCGCAGGTGGTAATCTACGACAAAGTCATCGACGAAGTAATTGAGGATCCAGTGCCTCGTAGCAACGAATGTCCTCACTCTAACCACCATCCCTGTTTCATCATCTCGTAATATAGCCCAGCGAAGCCTTGCAATTAGCATACGAAGCAAGTCTTGCGTGTCGAGGAATGAGCGGAATGTGAGAAAGAAGTCGGAGATTAGTTCATAATCTAGAAAAGTAGGAGATGTAATTTCGGCGACTAATCGCGGAGGGGTGGCAGCTGTCACAGCATTTGTAGTGGAAGAATAGCGCACTATCGATCGATCATCGCAAGCTGGTTTAAATGTGAGTGCATCGAACATGGCAGGCTCAATGACTATGTGAGTCGAGAGATACGTCGACCGAGGTGAAGCGAAAGGAGGAAAGCGTGGTGAGCGTGGTGTACGTGGTGAGATAATCGTAGCAGGGCTGAGCAATTCCGGCGTCTGAAGATCCATGTGAGATGTAGAGTTTATTCTTTCCTTCGCTGTATCTGAAGACTCGGGGTGCAGCGAGTTCAGATCCGGCGCCGACGGTCGATAAAATGAAAGGGTGCTTGAGCGGGGATCCTCTGTCGGTGCATATGAGGAGCCTCGGAGTAGAGGGGTTCCCATAAGGGTGAATCTCGGTGTTCCCAATTTCCACGAAGGTATGGAAATTTGCATGAGCGGGCTTTGGATCGATTCAACGTCTTCAGCTGTCTTAGACCTTAGCTCGTCCTTTGGTTTCGATATGACGACCTTGAAAACCCCAGCATCCCCTTCCTGCGCAATACTGACATCTTGGATTGTTGAATCCGACAACGCACGACGATTTCGAGTTTTGGGTGGTGCTTTCAGATCAAAATATGTATTCTTCTTCTTCTTCGCAACCCCGCCCCCGAAAGATGAAGAATCAGCCGCGGGACTGGGAGTCCACTGGCCATTGAGCAACTCGCTAATCTCATCAGGCCCTGCCTTATTTGGGGCCAAAGATTCGATGCCTGCGGTACTCGGCGGCGTGAGTGGGAAGACGAAGTTGGGCTGTGGGTATCTCTGGTTCGCTGGTCGCACAGTAGGTCTATGATAGTCGTTATGATTAGTATGTATGATATGATCAGACACAGATCCGAGTAGGACGCACCTTAGGTATATTTGGCCATTGTTTCCCACGTTGGACACGGTAAAATGCCTCCCCTCTCTACCAGCTGAGCCTCCATCTGGTGTTATATTATTGCCCTTTTCACCGCCGGCCTCCCCTTTCTCCTTGTTTTTATCATGTCCTCCAGACCTCCGCTCGCCTGCCGGAAGCAACGGTTTGGAGCCAGGTAGGCGCACTTTAGATACCCCAAACTTGCTTATTTGACTAAGCGCATACGCCCTTTTTGACCTAGGTTCCCGAGGTGCAGTCCTGGGCGATTTCGGATTCTTAGAAGAAGAAGAACTTCCTCGAGAAGATTGGAAGAGACTAGGATTTGACCGTCTCGGCAACGGAGAGAGTACTCTCTGAGGATCTACCTCCATTTCTCTCTACTACGCAGCAGATGAATGACTGCTGAATCGGCTAGCTGCGAACAAATGCATTGAAGGTCGAATAAAAAACGAGTTAAAAGGTCTAGAGCCAAAAGAGAAGCGAAAGCGAAGGAAACTGGTGACCTTCTTTCAAAGAATCATTCGAAATTAAAAATTGGCCTTGTTGTGAGGTCTCTAGGTGGGTGTTACGCGCGCACACTCTATGACTCCCTTCCTCCCTACTGTTTCCTTCAGGTTCGCATTCGAGGATCAATCGGATTATTTTCGAGGCCGCAATGTGTCGTTATGTGTCGTTGATTACGCCGGTTGCCAATCGTCCAAGAGTCCAATGTCGGTTCCGGCCGCGACGGGTTGAAAGTCGTCTCCTTTTGGAGCGGGTAGAATGCGACAAAAGTCAATTGGATGTGGTCCGGTTGGACAACGGGACGATGACAGTTGAGTGGTGAGAAGGAGAGTTTGGCAGGGCTTGGATGGCAGAAAGTCACTGGTATCACTGATCACTGGCTCTGGCTCTGGCTCTAGCTCTCCTAGGCAGCCCATGTGGGCTACTTAGGTACCTGGTCAGGCTGGTCTACCCTACCCTAGGTATGTACCTGGGTCCTGGTCTAGTATGTACGATACTACGATTAGTACGGTAGCATAATATGTACTTTCCTTGCGCTTGGGTGCAACGTTCGCAGGGCTCGTTGCTTCTCTTAGTGGGCGCACTGGCCCCATTTGCCGGCCCAGACCTTGAAGCAGGGAAGAGGGACGACAAGGATACTAGCGTAGAAATATTTCTTATTCGTCCAATTAGTACGCATGGGCCAACTGCAATTTGTTGTGGTTGGTCTTAGTTAGCCCCCTCTACCCCCGGGCTCGACCCCCTAGGTACTTAATAACATTGAAATCCTACATCCATGGATGTGCTACAGTACTATGTAGTTACCTAGTACCTAGTAGGGATCTAGTACATATGTACAAATGTAGGTAGCAGCAATGGAGAGTGACCCAAGTGACCCAAGTCATTGAGACAGGGCAGCAGGGTTCCCTCCGTACTACAACATTTGAATGTATTGTATTGTATTGTATTGTACAATACCTACCCTCTCTTCAATCTTGAAGTCTCCAAATCTTATCAGTAAATCCGTCAATTGGCATCTTCAATGTTTATTGTGCGTGCCCAACATGTCCGACTTATGGTACCGGTCACCTCTACGTTACCTAGAATAGTACATACTTCAACTTGGAATTTGGTTGAACCGTTGAAGGGCAACCGGAGTTAAACAAGTCACTTTGTGATGTAACTGATGTTCAACATTGAACACTCCAATCCGTCAAAACCCCCCGGCTCGCATTATCCATCTCGTCCCATACTTTTTCATGATGATGGTCCTATTTACTTACTTCTGGGAAAGCCCAGTTTCGCGTGATTTTAGTGTGTGGTAGTTGAGACATTTCCACATGATTAGTACTTACTACATAGGGCCTATGTAGGGCCTACATATGTACTACTAGTAGGTAGTAGGTAGGGCATTCAATGTTCTCATCATCGTTTCTATGTATAGATTTCTACCCCAGTGTAAGAAATAGTCTTTCCTCAGGAACTTCAGGTAGAAGAAATGAAGAAGAATTAAGTGAAATTACATGTTTGCTACTAATGATGTATATCTAGCCTTTTGGGGATGGTTGACATCATATATAGATGTCTTTGGTATGCATTTTGCTTGGTGGTTTCATGCATGTTGAAGCATAGCGTCGACGCTGTCTACGAAGTACCATAGTAGGTACATACTAACTAATACATAATACATATTAACTAATAACTATTATCTCCCCCTTTTTATTGGAGATACTATCTAGGTAAGTATTCATCTCCTACAATTAAATTAGAATGCTACATACAAGTTGATACAACACCTACATATAGTTATCATTAATATAAGTTAACCTTCATCAATATCTGCTAGTATATACGTAACTAAGGTGCGTCAACGAATAGGCTAAGCTTGTTGTGATTAAATGAACCGTCATTGAACCCACAAGCTTTTGAGATTTTGAGATTTTGAGATTTCGGGCTTTGAGATCACCAGGGGTAAGACACGAATTCATCGAATCAGATATTCTACTTATCATACTAGTTACCCAGCTACTATCCCAGCTACTAGGTTCCCGGGTAAGGTATTCGGCTTTCATCTATTGTATCAATTTGTATGTACAAGACTTTGTTCGTCAAGACAAATTCAATTTATGTGACACAATCCTATCGTTCTCACCATTAAACTCCTGCCATTTTTAGACCACATATTCTATGTATGACATATGTACGTGACAAGGGACATACCTATTCCGTTCAACTGGCAAGTTACACAGTTGTACTTCGATGTCAAAAAAGACGACAGTAATATGAAGGATGAGGGATATGAAAGAGGGGTGGTTGGCCATGATGGAAATCCGGGCAGGATTGAGTCCTGTCAATGTGCCATCAAACGCGATACCAAGAAGCCTAACAATGTAGTAATTGTTACCTTTCCCTGCATAGCTCGATCCTCATCACCCATTCCTTACAGCGCCGGCGGAGTCGCGCAAGACCAATCAAATAGCGATGGCCTACGATCTCTTCCCTGTCGCGCGTTGCTCCCGCTTAGGATAGAGTTGCTATCGCGAATTTCCCTCGCGGCAGAGTACTTTAGACATAGTTTACCTTACCAATATATGTACATACTTGCCTCCCTACATATCTGCCCACATACCCGTGTAGTATTTCTTATGTCCATGGAACCCTTCATACCTACTAACTACGAATACCTAGGTTAAATAACTGCGTTTTAGCACGTCCAGTTCAGCTCAGCACAGCACAGCTCGTTAAATGGATTTATCACGCATCGCCTTTGTTGCATCCAGAATCCGCTTCTCCAACCATGGAGAAAGAAAGGGGAAAACAGCTGTAGTTATTCCATAGAAACCCACTCCGCACGTGGTAAAGAGCTCCCGATCTATTCGGGTCAGAGAAGATCAATCGTGATCCTTGAAAGCCCATTGCCCAGTCAGAGAGGGTCTCGTGATGATGTTCAGACCTTTGAAACCGGCACTCAATCCACATACTGGTCCCAAATATCAATGCCCCTTATTTTTTAACAGGGTCACGGTTCACGTTGCGGTGTGGTTAAAGCCTCCAACTGAAGGATTAAGAAAAAAACCACAATTAAAATGGCGAAAGACACCTTAGTCGATTCTTGAAGCCCTTAATTTTGTGCGTTGCAACTGTAGCAAACTAGATGTCAGCGGCGTCCCACTTAGAATACCACGAGAATTACTCTTTACTGCCAATGCCGAATTCTAAGTCCCTACCTCCCCAGTCCCTACAAGGCCTACAATAGCTACCCAGTAACTAGGTATTCCTTATTGATCGTCACTTATATGTCCATTCACGTAAAATGTTTACAAAGACCGCGTCGAAGATAATATAGGGGCCACCAAAGGATGCCAACAGTTTTTGATGTTCGCCTTTCATCGACATTCGCTTGTCTAGTAATATAATTATATCTCTAAATCGTCAACGAAGCTGACATGCCAACGCCGCCGCTTCCCGCAGATTTGCGCTAGGTTGGTTACGTTCGCGGGGCCTTCCCGAGGCGGGAAAAAGGCGAGTCAAGGACACAGGGCAAACAAAAACGAGGCGGACTTGGCAGGGTTCAACCATAGCCTACATATTATTAATGTCAAGGCGTCGACCATAAATAAATCAAGACCCTGAGGAGAATCGATGATGCTTTAAACGCATTGACGGCGAACAAATTGCAATAGAACATATTTAGAACAATGAGCCTGACCCCGACAGCAAATTCGACACATCGTGCACTCCGAGATCTCTACACTAGAATCTCAAATCTTAGAATCCGAAAAGGGCTTGACAGCTTTAGAAAACCCATGGAACGTGTGGGGATTAAGAACATACGAAAACCGTACGAAATCAAAACCCCTTGACCCCATATTCAAAC
Source organism: Hypoxylon fragiforme (assembly GCF_022984875.1). Lineage (NCBI taxonomy): Eukaryota > Fungi > Ascomycota > Sordariomycetes > Xylariales > Hypoxylaceae > Hypoxylon > Hypoxylon fragiforme. Next base: position 2,385,763 of record NW_026054758.1, on the reverse strand, counting down.
AGCATCGGTTTGCCCCGCGAGCATTGCGAGCATTGATTCAAAATGATTCATCGCTGAAACCAAGATCCCCAAGCTTAGTCACTGCTTTTGTCAGTTTCAAAGACAATTTGCAGAAAAAAAAAAAAAAGAAAAAAAACACTGTACCTGCCTCTAACTACCTACTGCCGGTCATCATTCCCGTCCCGTTGATGAGCAGTCTAACTGTTGACTAGACAGCTGCTGCTAGGCGCCTCAAACAAGACCATTCAAGGTTACCAGTCTGACATCCCGGGCCGTTGCTCGTGGTGAGTGGATGCAGGCCAGACTTTCTTGAGAGCGGTTGACTTAACCCGTACAACACTACACTAGGTTAGCATGAAATTGATAGTGAGACTCGAGGCTAATACAGCAAATGCTAGCAGCCCCGTTCCGTTCAATCTTAGCTAGTTATTGCTATGTGTCTCGATCTCAAGCTGTCCTGCTACGTAAGTGTACCTATTGTGAGTGGATAGATAGAGATATCAAGTGCCAAATAATATTCCGACGCCCTCGATCTACTAGTAATGACAAAGTCAGTGCATTTTGGGTCAAACTAGAGGCCGAGAGAATGGCCAACTCGCCAAAAATTCTCCGAAGTAGATAAATAGTAATTAATGGGACTACCCCGACTACGCTCCGCAAAGCCCTCTGCGAGTGTGAGGCGGCGATAGCTCCTATATACCAAGAGAGCTAAGGAATATTATCATAAATCATTACCGCTTGTGGCCGCACTCCACCTAGGTAAATAGATCGCTCGGCCAATGGCAAATGCCTCACTCAACGACGCCAACGGCTAGGCTATCCGAGATGCGTGACGAAGATACAAACAAAGAGAACTCTACGCTCTCAGCTCTCGTCCGGGGCTTCGTTCAAACACAGCAGGCTTTCTTAGTGTATAACGGTTACGTTCGACGTTCTATCTCGGAAGGTAGACATCGTCCAGATTATCGTACCTAGCTAAGGGTCTTATGTGCCATCTTGGTCTAGACTGTCTAGTCATCACTCCGCTTGACTTTCCATTAGAACTCGATCTCGGGATCAAACGATTTTGCCAAATCACTGTAACGAATGTCCTCGCTCAGTGTAGCTCAAGTATATTAAGCATGAGAATCGCCAGTTTCTTCAATAAGCCATGTAACTGTAGAAAAAGACAAGCTGCCATCTCAGAAATAACTGGCACAGAGGCTCTGCGTTAGACAAATCTGAGTGTAAACATATAACTACATACCTAAGATATCCAGGTCCTCAGTATGAATGGCAATACTTTCCAACTTAGCTAGCCAACTCGGGCTCTTGTGCGTGTCTATAGTGCATAATGCTTCATAATGCGCGTCCAATGTATTGCTGTTTTCCATTATCCGCATACGTGACTCTTGTTCCTCTAGCTTTCGTGAATGTCTTTTTTCGCCCAAACCCACAGTTTTATGCCATTACAGTACCTATATAGGTAAAGATGGTAAAGCCCACAATCACGATATTCTCAACCTAAATATCCAGTTGCTAATATCACCACAAGAGAAGCGGGACTATATCAGGCCCAAAGTCTCTTTTTCTTCGAACGGTTTAGAGATTTGGACCACTCACTTATCTGTTCCCGGCTCCAACCTTTGGATCTTTCCACAAGACATTGTTGAGGTCTTGAGAGCCATTATCCCCCTATTCAAAGAAAACGCCAACGAAGACAATACCGGCTACTTCATCCAGTAGACTAGGTCTAACTACCGCCTACTTGTAACACCATGAGGTCCCCATGGGCGACCAGATATACAGCTTTTCATATACCTAACCCCTCCGGGCCAGGACTTCTACTTGTGTATCCTTCAAGGATATACTACCCCAATCACCGACAGCCCCTGAGTGATCCTCCTTTTCATTGCTCGCGAAAATCGCTTTCGCATCATTAGGCCTGCGTATGACTTTTCGTGTCAGTCACTGAGTTATCTTCGCTGGGGGATTACCGCCTCTTTCAGCGTGGTGCTGCCTTTTCATGAAGTTCCTGGTTCGTCGATTCAATGGGCAGAAGAGAGGCCAAATCTGTTCACAGTGTAGCCCTCGAAGAGCTTCTCTGTTTATTATACCTCCATCGCTATTGCCTCCTTTCCCTCCTTCCCATCAATACATCTAGGTATTCACGCGCTATCCCTTTGATCGATATTATATCCTTTATATCAACATATATCAAAACATTCCGATACTGTCCAATGGATCCCAAAGTAACGCTCAATCATTATCGGGTCACCGGCACATGTGAGTGTTTGCGGTAATTCTGTAAATTTGTGCAGTAGTTAAGTCATTCTGAGTAAGTAAGAGCTTTGAAAATATAATACAACTTGGGTAGGTTAGATAGATACTTTAGGAAAAAAAATGTCACATGTCCAATACACCCAGCCCCCTGACCAAGAAAATAAATAGCAAACTCGTAGCCGCACACAGACGTAGCCCCCTTCCGATCCTAAGGCTTCAAAACCTAACCCACCTTCTCAGAAGTCGTCCAGAGAAACCCGCAAAACAACCATCACCACCGCTAATATCTAGACTCAATACACAAATCTAAACCGCATTGTATCCTTCAACCGATCCCACACTGGGTGACGAGAGGTTCCCCCCTCTTTCACCCTCCCCCCTCACCTCCCCCCATCCGCCTCAACCTGCACCGGATCCACCACAACAACCGCCTTTCCCCTCAACCCCCCACTCTCCACCAGCTCCATCAACTCGCCAATCCTCTCCAACCCCTCAAACCTCACCGTCTCAACCCTAATAGCACCCCCCTTTCCACCACCACCATTATGTTCCGCAATGAACCGCACCATCTCCGCGCTCTCCGCCGGCGAGCACCCCAGGCTGCCCCTGACCCTGATGTCCCTGAAGATCAGCTCGCGGAACGGGATCACGACCGTCTGCGGCTGCGCGATCTGCACCAGCGTCCCGTGCATCCGCGTCGCCGCCGCCGCCCACCCCGCCGCGTCCGGCGCGTCAGACACCACCACCGCCGCGTGCGCGCCGAGGCCGCCCGTCGCCTCCTGCACGGCCGCGACCACCGCCTCCTTCCCTAGCCGCGCGTCGACGACGACGTCCGCGCCGCTCTCCCGCGACACCGCGAGCCCCGCGTCGCGCGCATCGACGCCCACGATCTTGATCCCCTTCGCGCGCGCGAACTGTATCCCCAGATGCCCCAGCCCGCCTCCAGAGCCAAAGATAACAAGCCACTCGCCGGCGACGACCCCCGCCTGCAGGATAGCGCGCCAGACCGTGCGGCCCGCGCACGCGAGCGGTGCCGCTGCGAGAAAGCCGACTTGCGGGGGCAGCTTGGTGGAGGAGCGCGAGTCGACGCGGACGAAGTCGGCGAAGCAGCCGTGGGCGCCGATGATGCCGACGTGGCCGGCGAAGCGGTCGCAGTACTGGGGGTGCGCGCTGCCGGCGCAGTCGGCGCAGGCGTTGCAGGGGCCGAGCTGGATGCCGCACATGACGCGGTCGCCGGGGCGGAAGTCGGTGACCTGGGCGCCGACGGCGGCGACCGTGCCGGCGCCTTCGTGCGAGGCGGTCATGGGAGGAAGGTTGGGGAAGATGCCGGCGGCGACCATGGCGTCGGTGTGGCAGTAGCCGGCGACGGCGACTTTGACGAGGAGGTCGTGGGGGCCGATGGTGGGGACGGGGATGGTGTTTATTTGGTAGGGCTCGTTGAAGGCTACCACTTGGATGGCTTTCATTTGGGTGGGGATGGGGATGGATGGGGGTGATGAAGCCGCCGCCATGGTGATAGAGTTGTAGATGGCTAGGTGCTTAGGTTAGGTAGGCGGGTAGGTAAGTAATAGGCACTAGGCAGATACTAGATAAATACTAGATAAGTATAGTCTTGGGTATAGAGCTGTGAAGAAAAATATATATACAAACTAGGCTCAGGTGTAAAGGACTGTATATGGATTTCAATGGTCATGAAGCGTAGGTATATATAAATACTATATAGTATTCAACTTGAACCTGCGGGACTTTCCATGCGACTGGGGGAAATCATAAATCATGATTTTCAAGGTTGTTTACTAACCTAGTAGTATACCCCGAGGTTGTCTCTTTCGCGGGGGCTGAGGGGTTGCGATTGATCGCCAATACCGAAAAGTGTTGAAATCGGCATTAAGTCGTATTAGTTGTCATTAAATGCCGGTTGCCTGTTTCAAAACAGCTTGCCCTAACGACTGCCGGGCGCCGAGCTACCAGCATTAGAAGATCGGTAGGTTGGAATTAGTATAGTGTATTGTATTATAGTGAGTATATTGTGAGTACATTTTAAAATTCGAAACATAAAGATCAAGCTAGAACCAGTAAGTAATATTCAACTCATCACACTGTACCTTCACCCTGTCATGGGTTTCTTCGTTTCTTCGTTTCTTCGTCGTCAACCCTTCAAGAACGCTCGCTGGGCATTTTTCGCCTGCTCACTACTGTAGGCATCTAACTTGACGGCTACAAGCACACACTCGATGGCGTTCTTTCCATTCCTTGAGCTTTGAATTCGAAGTCTCCATTGTCCCGTGCGGACTATCCACTCATCTGGCACATGGCCCGATAAGTCTACTCGCCTCCTTTTCCTCGGAGGCCCAAAGAATCCACCTATGCTAGAGAGTGGCGAGTCCTGTCCTCCGCCGTGTCCCATCGAGGATGTCGCCGACATGGGCACTGCCGCCTCGTCGCTTTCCGTAAAATTGTTGTATGGTTTCCCATCTAGGATAATATACGACTCAGGTTCAAGTACTACTCGAACCAGGTCCTCGCTCAATGGGGTATTTCCCGGCGTCGGCGGTTGGCTGCTCGCTCCTCCCGATGCCATCAAGAGTCCCAATGGCTGAGTTGTTGGGGGAAGGTTAAGTTTCGTAGCGATGACTTCGAATAGTCTCGCCACGCGCGCCTTGACTTGACCGAAGAACTCTGCTCGCATGGAGTTGAGATGTAATTTTGTATTCTCGCCCCCAATTTCTAGGATGAGCTCATGTTGCTTGTCATCCTCGAATGGCCGCATATAATTGACCCATCCCGAGATGGATTCCGCACCGCTGGTAGGAGTCATAGCATCAGTGGCAATTGAGATACCTGACTTGAGAATATCCTCGAGCCTGAGGGTTATTTCAAATCTTCGCCGAGATAAGTTATAATTTATATGATGAGGGATCAACTTTTGCTCTACACCCTTGAAGTTGAAATACCGACAGTCGCGGAGTAGGGAGGCGCGGTGGTTCTCATCACGGATATTTAGCGGATAACCGCGTAGTAATTGTAAGAGTTCACTAAAGATATCGGCTGACCTGTTCGGAACAGATGGCGGCATGATAGAAGGAGGTCGGATAAGATTTTCACGTTCCAGGCCAGGGAAAATCTCATCGCGTGATGAGAAGAAAACACCAAAACCTAGGGAGAAGAAATTTGGTGAGTTGCCAGGCCCAGTGAAGATGTCGCGTGGAATCTGAAACTCGTGATGCCCAATAGAAATGAATATTGAGTCCTCATAAAGCTGCGACATCAGTTTGGGCAAGGTGTAGAATTGGGCGTCAGCGAAAAGGCGCACGAAGTGTGTACCGTCACGTGGAGAGACATGATAACCTTGCAGATGAAGAGAGATGTCCCTAAAGGTTCCAGGGTCGCGATCAATGTAAAGAGTCCTTATGGCGGTTGATATGTCTTCGCCAGCTTCTTCAGCCTTTTTAATTTGACACTGAAAATACTGAGAGAAATATGATGGGGCTGTATAGCTAAGTTAGCTAGAGTCAGAATTGACGCAATTTTTTTAATTGGGCTGACATGAAGTTGATATTATTGTTATTATCATTGTTATGAGCATTATCATGTATACGCACCATCAGAAGAGATCGAGGCCCCGGAGAGTTTAAAGAGTTCAGATCCTATCTGAATAGGAAAAACACGCTCATGCGGCAGGATTCTGGGGATTTTAGAGATTAATTCGGGATCGGAGGGTGGAAGATGGAAACCGCCATCGCGTCCCCTGGTGGTATCATTCAAGCTGGTAGAGGTGCTCATTGTTGATGATCCAGTTTGTACCGTATACTCGTATACTATACGTATATATATTCTGTATAATCTACGGCAAACACAAACATGGCCGCAGGCTTGCATTCATCCTTTCGGGAACAACCGAGCATGTGACGGGCACCATTATAGATTGAACAAGATTTGATACATTTGATTTGACGACAATCCGGGGAAATCTGGAGTGGTTTTAAGTCGAATTCGCGATTCAGGTATGGCTGTAGATTCGTTTCTCATGAGTTGTAAATTGAAATTATGTAGCTGAGCTTGGCAGTACTAAGGTTAGGTATGTAACCTCTGTAGGTTAACTATGTAATAGGTAGCGTATTTAAACAGAGATTTGCAAGCATTTGCAAATCAATACATTATAAGTTATGCATGTAGTAGACTAGGTTAGTAGACTAACCTAGTAGTAGTACATATGTATGTAACACATATTTATTGAATCTTCAGCCCCTGCATAATGGACTGAAATGGTGGCTAATACTACTAGTAGTACGTGGCTGATGCTATCCCCGAGTAAGCACCGAGATAAAAGGGGCTTAGCCGGATAGAGAAGGTTACAATATTTTATTTTATTTTTATACTTGGTATCCTCCTCACACTCATTGTCACTCCTATATACTGTCGATTCTTATATGTATACCCAATATATCTGTTCAAAGATCGGTAGTCCAAGTCCCAGTCTAAGCCCATTCAAAACATGGAGCATAGGCACTTAAAAAACAGTTGGGCGAGTATATAGCTACCTAGCTACGTAGTACGCAGACTACCCTGAAGCTTAGTCCCTATCCTAATCATGTAGGTTAGGTAGGTAGGTAGGTAGGTAGGTAGGTCAACATGTAAAGAAAGCTTGAAACAATTAGACCACAGCGTCGATATCCTCGGTTCACACGATGAAGACGAAGCAAATACTCACGACCTACCTGCCTACCGAGGTACTTACCTACGCAGCACATAATGTCAACGAATGCCCTCGCATCCCGTTACACAGACTTCAATGGAAACAAGGTATTTTCATATTATCCCATTCCGTAAGAACGTAAAGAAAATCGACTACTGTGTACCCACCAAGATAATAAGTATGCTTAGTAGGAAGGAAGGCAGGTAGGTAGGTATGGAGGCACGCGGGCTACTATTCACTTATCCAGTCAGTCAGTCAGTTAGTCAGTCAATCCGCTACTCCCCCATCAACGCCGACAATTTTCATCTACATCTACATCTACGTCGTGCCCAGTACACCACACCATGACCAGAAAACCCCCGGACGTGGATGAGAGAAAGATCAATCATAGAGAGGAGGATGTGTACCCATAGCCCCACGTGCGTGTATGAAGTGTATGTAGTTGGTAGTTAACATTGAAGTATTAGGCAGATAAGTAAGTACCTACATAGGTAGGTAGGCTAGTCGGTATAAAGCGAGAGTATGTAGAGTAAGAGAGTACGAGAGCGCGAGCCACACACACACACACACAGTCTATCAAAGTAGCTATGTGTGTAGGTATGTATGCAAAATGTAAGAGAGAGGGAAAAGTCACATCCAACGCCTCATAACCGTCCTATCTACCACCTAATGACTAGGTAGGTAACCAACCACCTATCCATCCTTTATCCAGCCCCCCCACTCCGGTTCCACATAGGGAAAACACAAAAAGAAAAAAACGCCGGTTGGAAATGCTACAAGGTCCGTGACTTATGATAACAACGCTCGCCGAACGCCTGTACCAATGCCTCGCCCTATATCCTATTCCTCGGCGTTGCCGCGCCTCCCATCCATCCATCTTCCTTCGTCCATTCCACCCCCGACGACAAATATTAGTCCGATATTAACCCATGGGTATGACGATGATGAATGACGATGATGGCGATGATTAGCGTGTACGTGTTTGTGTGTGTAGGTATGTACATATGTATGTACGAAAGTCGCGTCCTCCGTAAGCGTGTCGTATCATCTAGGCAGAACGTCCCTTAGCCGCTCGTACCGCCGGCGCGCTCGCGTCTCTGCGCTCGCTGGAGACAGACATCATCTGGCGCCTCGGGGTCGCGAGGCCCTGCGCAGCGCTCCTAGCCCTACCGCGGCGCTCCTTGATCTGTGCCAGCGCCTGCTCGCGCGTCATCGTTGGCGTCATGGCCGGGTTATTGGCGTCGAAAGATGGGGTGCGGCTCTCGATCTTGGTGGTGTCTCGGACGGGAACGGTCGTTGTGGTCGTCGTCACCTGGTAGAAGGCGGCCGAGGTGTGCGGTCGCGTGCTGTCGTCCTGCTCGGGTTCCGGGTGGGAGTGTGGGCCTGGTGTATCCTCATCCTCATCCTCGTCTTCGTCCGCTGATCTTCTCGGAATATTAAGAATGGCGCCATGAGAGTCGTTTTCGTGGGGAGCGTTGAGGAGTGAAAGTAGCGAAGTACGCTCTTGTGCCATTAAGGCAAATGTGGGAGGGTCTACGGATGGTGTCCGAGAATGGTGGAATCGGTGCGACCTGGGCTCAACTGGGGGTGGTGGCGGTCCCATGGTAGTAACAGGTTCGTCGGCCTCCTTTGTTGCTCGGAGGTCTTGTTGGGAAATGGTTCTGAAGATACCCTCAGACGGGACGAATATCGTACTGCGCCTAGGTTCCTTCTTTTGTCTTGGCTCCTTCTTTGGCACGATATCTTCTGCCGGGGATTGCGTCCTTACTCGTTGCAGAGGCGCTTGATCTTCGGCTTGCATTTGGTCTATCTTGGGAGGGTCAGTCGGGGTGGTAGACTCTGGTTCTGACTCTCGACCTAGAATCTGACGATCTGCTGGGTCAAGGATTGTGACTAGACTGAGACGTTCTGGACGTGTTGAAGCCCGGTGGCCACTTCGCCGTGAACGAGCTTTGGCGCAGGAGCAACATTTTAGTTGGCATTCGGCTTGTACGAATTCGAGATGCTCTTGGGTGCGATCGGCTCTCTGCTTCTCCCATTGCCATAGGCGCGTCAAATCTTCAATTTCAGTTTCGCTCGAGGCAGAGGATACGATGTCGGCCGTTGAAAGGGATACGCGTGACTTCTTAGGTGACGCGAATTCGCTGTCCGGGTCCTCTGGGGGCAAGGGCAGGCGACCTTCCATAGCGATTCTAGCGATTTCTTCCTTCTTGGCCGCAGCCTTGTATGCATCACGCTCTTCTTCGACAAACGTGATGCGCTCAAGTGCCTTTTCCAGCTGTTCCTGTATTTCTGCAAGGCGATAGCGCGTGGCGAAAGCCTCTTGTTCTCTGGTCTTGCTACGTTCCTTCTCTCTTGCGATGGCTTCCTCGGCAGACTTGTTGGCACTTCGCACTGTCTTGAGTTCTTCTTGTAATTTTACGATCGACGATTGTGTTTTGAAAACCTCTTTGCGTGCGTGTCGAACTTCCTTCTCCCATATAGTTTTACTGTGTTGGAGTGTCTCCTTTGCTTGTCCGTATTTTTCCTGTCAAACTATTGCGTTAGTAAATTTTAAGTTGGAAAACGTGATAAAAATCGCGCTCCAAGTGAGTAATGCTGACCATGACATCCTCTAGTCTCTCGCCAACTTTACGTTCTCTGCCGCGGCTTTCCTCGACCTGTCGGCGCAGGGCCCTCGCCTCGTCGCGATAGCGGCGCATTTCACCCTCGGCTTCCTCACGTCCTAGCATAGCTCGCTTCAAGGCGGCATCGGCCGTCTTCCGCTCAAGCTGTCTAGACATGGAAGCTGGGCCGGTATGCGCCAAATCGTTGAAGCGTCGAATTTTGTCGTGTACCTCACTATCGCGACCATTCTCTGATCGAACAGGAGAGTGCATGATATTCTCTCGTTGTTGATTGACTCGGTCGGGAGACATTGGTTGAAGTGGCGCCGCGCCAGGCGAACCTGACAGGCTAGATGAACCTTCAACGCTAAACATTTGTTTATTTGTGTATAATTTGCGACGATGTTAGCTAGCTTGCAAAGCGACAAAATAAGAACGAATTCCAGTATGGTGGAATATGTGCAGCATCTAGCAGTTAATTGGAAGACCGTTTGTAATTTGTAGTTATGCGACTTGATGAATTGATTGATGTGTTGTCTTAGAAATTCCTGCAATGCATTGGAGTGGAGGCAGTTAAAGCAATCTAATGATTGATGATAGGTGATAGGGTGATAGGATGATAGGAAATCATCAAAAAAAGAGTAGCAATGTTTATCAGCGATAATGTTTTCGTTGCCAGGTCAATAAATGCGTAACCACGTGATAGTTGTGGGTCAAGCAAACAAACTTGGTTATGCACCGTTGATTTTGACAGCTGGCATGGCTAAGAATTTTTTGATTTATATGGCCCGTGCGCTTCTCGGGTTCATTCCTGATCAGCCTTATCATTTATGATTATGTACTCCGCATGTATCCAGGTACTATGCAGTACACATCCCTTGCTGTTAGTCACGTGCATCCGTTATCCGAGTCTGGGTTCGTTGTACAATCTTGACAGCATCTACATTGCCTCATGTCTACCTAGGTGTTTTGATATAGCTCCTAGGAAGAAGAATTTACACAACGGCGTCCTAGTAGGTATATATTACCTAAGTCAACGGTAAATACCTTATTTGGCAGATAATCGTACAAAGTAAGCACTTAGCTTGGTTCATCATGAAAACCAAGGCAGAACCAACACCGCAAAAGTAAAGCGCTGGATATCAAATAAAGCCATCTTAACAAGTTCCAAAAAATATCTATTATCTTCTCATATAGGTCATTAAGGACACGCAACTTGACTATGAACCGATTTTTGCCCATGCCTTTTCCCCTTCAGTCCTAAGTGTACACCAACCCCCCCTTGTCCCCCTTATGTTTTTTTTTCAGTCATGAGCAAAACTCATGATCAGGCTAGGGTGGAAATCGTGATCGTAAAAGGCCAAATGAATCGAAACTCTACAATCTCTGGCAAATACGCCTTGCTCGCCACCATCCAGGTTTCCTTCAGAACACAGGCGTGAGGCTAAGAAGCGAAAGTGAGTGCCTAGAGGCCAGGATAGGCCAGGCCATGACGTATAATCCCCTTGACGCAGCCAGTCTTTTCCAGAATATGAGGCGCTGGAAAAATGACGATAAAAACACAAATTTCCCAGAATACTTCCATTCAATCAATAGGCCGATGAGAGGAGATGCAGAATGACGATGCATGGTATCGCATGAAGAAAACTGCCCCGAAGCCCACCAACGTAACCAACCTCCTTTACTTTCATATTATTATTTCTGACTTTCAGTGGTTGATTTGTCGGGCGATGTCGTTGCTAGTTTCCTTAGCTTGCACTTTGCTAGCCCTTAGGAAGTCTCCGATCCAAGTAAGAGCCTCGCTGGTGACGACAAGGCCTGTGGAAACGAGGGCCTTGCCAGATGTCACTAGGCCGTCACCGCCAACCTTCTTGTACTCGTTGCCGTAGACATCGAAAACGTGGTCCTTGGTCTCTAGACCTTTGCGCAGGGGGAGGAAGAACAGGTTCTTTCCGTCGGTAAATAGCTCGCCGGTGGATTTCTTGAGAGCGGGGATGCGTTGATCGATCTTGGAGAGCGTATCGTCGCCGATCGAGTCGGCCCTCTTGACGTAGGGTGAGACATATTCGTACGGCTTGGAGAGGTAGGGGATGACGGGCTTGGCGAAGGTCTTGTAGGCAGAGTCGCCTAGCTCTATCGACTTTTGGCCGTAGGGGTTTCCTTTGATGTAGGCGATGCTATCGCTAACGACAGGGTATCCTGTGATGTGCTATTACGATGTTAGTCATCTCGTGGGCTTTCGGTTTCGTCAATATTAAAAAGTTAAAACTTACCGACAGTGTCGCAGAGGACGGATGGACTTCGCCGTTGACTTGGGCAGCCATCGTAGGGCTGAGGGAGCTATTTAGTAATAAAGTGCTTATGTAGTAATCCTTAGATGTAAAGGATATAAACGTAGGAGCTCAGAGCGAGCAGGAGTATAGGTAAGTGGTCAAGTGACGTTGGTAATTTGAGGGGGATAAAAGATGAAGGGGGGAGGCTTGTCGGCGTCCGGTGGTGTGGATGGTAGTATTGAGGTGGAAGGGGGAAGAGATGGATAGAACCGGGTCAATTCAAGGTTGAGGATGTTAGCAACTGATAACTTTAAAGACGAGGTCCGTTAAAGGTAAAAGGTAAAATTGAGGAATGGAACAAAAAGAACTCAAGGCAATTTTCAGATGAGATGGGTTGCTTCTGAAATATAAATCATAGAAATGCTAGGTTAGTAGCATCCTAGTTATCCGGCGCAAAATATTTCTTTTTAGCATGTGCTTTTCCCCCCCTTCCCAGTGCCCTTCCTTTTTCTTATTCGCCTTTCTTCCCTTTTCCGCTTTTACTGGGCCTTCTCTTATGTACTCTGCACATGTGGTTCTCGTACATAGTTAATGTCACTTAATGTACCTTAGGGTTAGTTACTTATACCAGTGCCACAGCCTTGGCTTTACCCAGCTACCCAATACACAAATGTACCTGGCGCTATTTCCTGTGCATGTCGCATAAGATGTTCGTGTTGGGTGCAGAATCACGCCCATTCTTTGTAACCCATGTTTATGCATTCCACGTCCTCTTGTAACCAATGAGGTCACTGGCGCAGAAAGCTCTCTGGTGCCGCCATGCTATGGTGGGGCCACTAGCCGTTACCTTATCGTAGCTTCGGGTACTTTGATGCTTGCTGTAGATCCGCTTCATGCTGAATAATATACATAGTTAACTATGTATAATGTATTCTATGATGAATTCTATGATGAATGTCTTCATATGATATATGTATGAAGAAAGGGCAGTTTGACTGTTAATATGGATTCAAATTCTGCAAGAATATTGAAACGGTAAAAAACCAAATTCACACAGCTACATGCCTAACCTTAGACAGTTCAATGTTATCTCGCCACCTAGGTATGTACCTACCTAGTACATTGTACATACAGTACCTACGCGCGTTTCCTATCTGTTAGTCAAACCCGGGAGGTACGGCATGTCACTGCTAGAAGCCACAAATCGACTACAGGGGTGGAGAAATCGACGCGCAAAGGCCCGTGCTTTTGTGCTTCCTACATAGCCAGGGCTGTCTCTACCCCTATCTTTGGCATGTGAAAGATAACTATCAATTGGTACTTGGGTACAACCACCGGAATTTCGGAACTTTCCAGGTTCAGATGTCTCTCTCTTCTGTACCCCTCCACTCAACTCTCGATTTACATTCTCCCTAATGAGTCCCTATTAACCTAACCGTTCTTCTTTAGCTCACTAATCTATATATATATCCATCTAACCTAACCTCCTACGAATTAATAATCACACTCATTATGATTCTGTATCTGATTCGATTCGATACTCATAATGTGTCGACCCAAAGTCAACAGGAAAACTTGTGTTTGATTCAATGTACTCCAAGATTGACACGAGTTATAAACGAGCTTCGAAGCGCAGCCGAGCACATCACCTACATCAGCCTGTCATCAGGTCTTCGTCATAATGTTCAGTGTCTATCCAGTACCCGCCCACTGCATGCACCCAGCAAGCCACTAGGCAGGCTGGTACCTAATAGGAACTGCTTATCTGCAATACCATTGATCTGTTATATATACTATATAATAGGTATACTTATACGTGTATGTAGTAACACTAGGTATGCATGGAGTAGATGTTATGTACTCCAAATCGAAGCCTCCAAGTAAATTCCCGAGACAGATTCGGACAATTCGGCAGCGTTATCTTGCTACCTATTCTTGCTACCTACAAAGACGAACAAGCCTCAATCCAGACTCTACGATATTCGGCAAATCCAAGTTGCGATAGGAAACAAGCATCCATATAATTTAGCAAGGCACACGATTTTTTTACCCTAATTACATAATTATATCGAACAACCTCGGTCGAAGACGACGAAGCCACTTCCAATTCAGTCGCCACATGTGTGACTGACTCCCTTGGTCCTCGGGCTTCCGTCTCAAAAATCAAGAGAGCAAAAAGCAAAAATTACGGCATAATAGGGCAGAAGCCCATGCTCACCGAGTTTAGTGTCGGGCGATTAAGGAACTGGATTAATATCGATAGAACCTCGAAGGTTGTCGCAATACCGACACAGCCAGTTATATCCCTTGTCGATTCCATAATTATCGTGGGTAACTCATCGAGAATTTCCTGTCAACCCCACTGAAAAAGTACATAGCCTAACATAGGATGTCCCTCGTCCCACCACATGCCGCCTTATCACATGTCAGAAATCCTTATGAGGCTGTATTATTGTAGTGCAGTTATCTATTAGGTTAGGTAGTTCCAGTAAGTTGTGCTAGTCCATCTAACGTTCTAGGAAATGAACAAATTGAAACATTTGGCCGTTGTTTTCAATGTTTGTCACATTCTAGAAACCCGGTTGCCAAGAACATGCGGCGATATACCCATGCTACTGGGACGGACGACTCGATCGCCAAAAAATGATATTATTAGCCACTTGATGATCAGCTAAGTAGCCTGGTAGCTTTACCTAGGTAGGTGCATAGTAGATCTGATCTAACACCAACTAAGAGTTCATGTTCAGAATAGGATAGGATAATTTCCTCAATAAGAATACGCGAAGGAAAAAAAAAAGAATAGACGATAATTATTGTCATGTGAGATCAACATCAAGAATCAATTTAAGAATCAAGCATTTCGAGTCCTTGGCACTCCTTGGGTCGCCTCATCAGCTAGTACCTACTACCCAGCAATGACTCAAGCCTCAATAGTTCCATATATAATCTCTCATCCACCAAATAGCTCCGGTCCTTTTCCGTCTACATACCCAAGCAAACATAGGTACTTGTTACCTACAAGGTGGGTAGCAACAAGACGATAACTATAAGGCTTCTATTGATAGGGTAGGTACGAAAACGATCCAAAACCATGATAGCTAGGATCAGATGCTTCCCAGGCTATCACTAACACAGCAGCACCTAATTAGGTATTTAAGAGTAATCTCATGGAAATGAACTAGATAGTCGCAGTATCTTCCAGGACAGTTAAATTGAATCCAGATATGCTGTCTGCTTTCATAGGCTTCGGTTGTCTCATCTCAGTCGGGTCTCTTTCTCTTACACAGAGTCGTTGGTTCCACCAGAGTCATTCATTCGAACGTCAGACAAACCATATCGCAACGGCATGATCTAGCTAGCGCGAACCATACCGTCGGTAAAAAAAAAAAACCAACAAGAAAAAGGTACCAACGGTTTGATAATCGTGGTGGTGGGTGAGAAAAATCTCGGACTAGAGCTCCGGCTCCAGTCGAAGCCTCGGTTCCTCGTTTCGCCCCTGGGATCAAGGGGGGGGGGGGGGGCTTCGGATGAGATTTAGTCTGGTGGAAGATTGATTTATTTATAACGGTCAAATGTCTCACTTGTATCGGTACCTGCCTACTTATCTAAGTACATGTAGGTAGCTTTAGATAGGGTTGTAGATCCCAGAAATAGAGCTGTGTGTGTGTGTCCATGTCTTAGTTTGATCTCGTGATATAAACCCGTTTCGACGTAGAGCCTCAACACCGCCAGTTTCACAGGTCTTATAACCAACTATTTAGGTGCGTTTTGAGGGTATATCAGCCTCGACCGCTCCATTTATAGTGCGAGGTAGAATCGATCATGGATGCAAGATCAATATAAGAGATACAGATGTACTATGTGCTACCTTAGGAGTAGTGAAAGGGGTTGTCAAGGGTCTACCCGGGGACTAGACTCTAGAGAAGGCTACTTACCTAACCTAAGTAGGTACCTAGGGGCTAGCTGGAAAAAAAGGGCTTCATGTATAACATGTGTTTGTAGCCCTTGTAGTCTCCGAGAAGACGATAGAGATCCACGTGCAACAGCGATACTGTTTTGCGTCTTCTAGATTTTACCTCGCGATACGGGCATAGTTTACCCCTGATATGAAGTAACTCCTGTGAATGTGTGTAGGCGGTGGGCGTTAAGTAAAACACCCCCCTTTCCTTACTGTATGTCTTACTTTTCATACTGGTGTCCTAGAAACCAAGTTTCAGTTCCACAGCATCGGCTTCGATCCATTATTTTTAGGCTGCGGTAATGATACTCGAGGGGGGAAGATGTTTGCTTTGCCTCTGAGTTCAACCAGATTTCCCGTGGAGGTGTACACAGGCTAGCAGCTTCGTACAAACCCCAGGTTAGAGATCGTAGGATGATGGGTTACGACGTAATCTCCACGATGCCCTCTATCCACCAGCTGTGAGAAGCTGCATTAGAATCTACCTGGGTACTAGGTAGATACTAACCTATGGGCCTCTCAGCTAATCTCGGAACCAAAGGGTCGTAATCGCTACAGTACCTACCTAGGTAGGTAGGCTATTCACGGGCAAGTCATACCCATACAGTGTAGTATCGCACAGAACGTCATCACATTACCACTCGAGCACCCACAGCTTCTTTTCAGAAAAAGGCCGAACCGGCCCTTATTCGATTCGATGATAGACGGCAGATTAAAACGCGGGGTGCAGGAGCACGAGATCGAAATCCCCATTGTCCTACGTTATGTGTTTCATAGAGTCATAACACCCGCTGCTACCTAGTGAATCGCGGGCGGAGAATTCTCGAAAACTTCCACGTAAATGTTTAATACACCCCCTATTTACCCCCTGTCCTGCACAGGACCACTGTTGTAGGGGACAGAACAGGACACTGCGGTTCCATCCACGCTGATGCAAGCCATTTATTGGAACGCACACGTCATGACCAGACGCAGTAGCTATTTTGCTGTGTCGTTAAATGGGTAGTACTTCAATCAACGACGGGTCTTGTGGTGGCCAATTCCACCGAGAATTGGGTATAAGTCGGCTAGGAACTTCCAACCAAGAACAATGTACATATGAGCGTGAGACAGGTACGATCTAAAGCCTCCATTCTGTGGATATCGACTGTAGGCGAGGGTCCTGCGATGAAGCTACCTATATCTAAGCGCGTCGTACGTACGTGTCCCACTGCTTCACGTAAGAGCGGGTGTTATATCTCGACCAGGATGATACCTCAAATCTGAATAGGTATTCATTCACTGCAGGCGCAGGATGCTCCTAATTCAACCCCAGGAGTCTTCTCCGTGCCCAATGAAAGATTCGGAAATTGTCAGCAAGGGGCAAAAATATACCTAGTATATAATCTGATTTACCATGAGGGTGTATTTTGCGCGATGCCCAGGAGGACAATAACCCTCGCCCACAAATAAACCCTCAATATCAACATCGGCATCTCTCTACCTACCTACCGAAGCACTTCACGGCTAGCAATGGCTTCACTCAATTCTTCTAGAAATCGCTTCACATTCGGAACCCAGCCCGCAATATTAAGTCACGCGCGACTCTACCTATTTTAAAAGCCTCTCAAGCAGCCCCCCCCCCCCCCTTTTAGCCTGAGAGAAGGGGAGTGAGCGAGTGGTTGGTAAAGGGGGAACGGAGTGATGGGGATCGACAATAGCGACATCGGTCCTGAAGATGGGGTTTCCTCTGCCCCCCCTCCACTACCCTCCCCGCCTCTCCTATAAGAAAAATTGAATGAATGAGTGAAAATTTGGGGGTGAGGCTCCAATTACGACATTGGAAAAATACTACCCTCGGGAGGAAAAAAAAAACAACTCTCCAAGCGAGGTGGTATATATCGCAACCTACCTACCTATGGCAACCCATAAACGAGGTTTTGGGAGTAGCGAGAGGTACACTCGTTTGCGCGTGACCTCCACTTGCAGTGGGCTGCTCCTGGTCCCTAGGTTAGACGAACATGTCGGCAGAAGAGGGTTACGGTTGTAGGGTGTGCTGCTAGCAAAAGGGGTGGGTTGGTTTACGGGAATGAGCTTTAAGTCCAGCATTCTGCCATCCGTATATACTAGGTAGGTTTATATGCGAAGCCAGTAGTGGTGGTAACATTTTTGATGGGTATATCTTCGTAGGAATATAGTATGTATGATCTAGCTGACTATCTAGGCTACGCAGTTAGCATGAGGACCATAGTACCTAAGTTTGGTATTTCGAGAAACTAACTCAAGATAGGGTCTCTTGGGATGAGACAATATCGATCAAGAAGGGTTACAGCTGTCACCATCGATCTGTAGCACTGAGCAGGTGTCTATACCTATATTTAGGGTGAGACAGCCTTGTGCACTAATACTGATGATTAATATACAGTGAACGATGACGACAGAAATGTATGATACACATAGTTTCCCTATCAGATATTTTACCTCAGGTGTGTATATGTTGCTTTGGTCTCGTGACTCCCTTAACGACACATACGTACCCCCCTATGTGAGAGACTTAGTAATCTTATGGCTTACCACCAACGCAAGAAATTATCAGAACATACCGCTACGCCAGAAGGTGAATGGTTGACCTCTTATTACCTAAATATCTCTAGTTCATATCAGTATATTTGGTAGAAGTCCTCTTAGTCACCAACATGCCCCTATTCAGCCCAAGTAATGGCTACTAACACAGTAAGTTTTCATATGGCAACCCTTATACCAGCTTGAAACCTAGTCTAGGTAGAATGAAAATATCAAAGACTTTAATCCAGCTTTGTATTGGATTATGGCTGCCTGTGATATCGCTCACCGCCCCCCTCTCTAAAAGTTTATTCTTTGGCCGCATATCAACTCTCTACGATGTCTTCTGCTACAGCATCTAAAGAAACACAATCCACTGCACCCAGTTCTGACAAAGAGAACCCCGAATCCACTACTAGCACCAAGGAGAATGGCTCGAAGCGGATAACGAAAGAACAGATGGACAGGATACTGGCGTGAGGTTGAGGGAAGGGCGCGGCAATACGACCCCCCGAAGAGGTACTCGCGAGGGACCCATGGATTAGCAAGTTAAGATCCAAAAGCGCAGCATAGCTTCATCAATTACCAAACCAACAACTATAGAATACTGCAGGGAAGCCGAGCCAGTCGCTTCTAACGAGGTGCCGGATTTTGGGGACAATATTTGAGACTCAAGGCCATCATCGCGGCGAATATACCCACCTCTACGTATGTACCTATTGCTAGAGGGTTTGAACAGGACCGTAGCTGGTCGACGAGTATTACGGCCGACCTACGCATTGAATCCCAGAAGTCCCGTCGAGAAAGAGCATCAAAAACGACCTAACCAGCAGACTATTATAGTTTACATACCTACACATGAAGGACATCACGAGGCGGAACCTAGAAGACGCAGAACCATATCGTTGTTGCGCGGAGATCGCTAACATCTCTTAGAGACTACGGAAGCTACATATCCATTACACGTACCTAAGTTGTCTTTGCTACATGTGATCCCTATGTGGTCCCAGGCAAACCCTTCACATACAGGAGGTACTATCAACATCTCCGTATCTCCTGAAGGAACCCAGGGGCCACTTCAGATGGGCACAGCCAGCCTGAACGACTTCATAATGGAGTCTGGAGATAATTATCGAGCAGTGGAAAATTGGTGGCATTGAGAACATTTACAGAGCGCCTTGGAATACTACGTACGTATGGCTATAATAGACTTA
Organism: Hypoxylon fragiforme; assembly: GCF_022984875.1. Lineage (NCBI taxonomy): Eukaryota > Fungi > Ascomycota > Sordariomycetes > Xylariales > Hypoxylaceae > Hypoxylon > Hypoxylon fragiforme. Next base: position 2,366,213 of record NW_026054758.1, on the reverse strand, counting down.
TGAGAGTATGCTGTATAGCATGCAGATATAAAGGCGTAGCTAGACTATTTTAACCCTTAGAAGCGTGCCTACAAAGGTTATAGGTAGTTGTTGATACTGGCCAGTCGGTGGACATGCACGTGGCTATATGTTCGATTTTGCTTGGCTTAAGTGAGACTTATATGTATGCTGGTAGATAAGGAAAGGTACTAAGGTATAGTGTGGTTATATGTATGTATATGCAGGCACATATGTAGGCTAGGTGCGTATAAAACTACCTAACTAATAGATAAAAATAAACGCTAGCTTAGGCAGCCTTCGGGATACCTGAATGGGATAGCTCCCCTCCATCCTCTCACCCAAGGTCTTGGTTTCGTGAGCTAATTATAAATACAACATATTAAGTTATTAACTACCTATGTATCTGGGTTCCTTTTTTTTTTTTTTTTCTCTCCCCGAAATCACATGCTTATCAATGTTTCGGGGGGACGATACGATACGATGAGGTGAGGTGGGGAATGCTCCAGCTATCACGACAATGGGTCTGGTCTCAGAACCCGTTTGCTGTGACGAGATACCAGACTTGCTTACGATATGGAGAAACGGCGCTTTGATTCCCGTTAGTGTTCGCTGTCATTGCTATTGCTTTTTTATCGTTGTCACTAACTAGTAGGTAGCTAGTCGGCCCGGGTGATCGTGAAAGTTGGGAATCCCCCGATTAACTATGCTGGCCCGCTTAGAGGAGGAGTCATGCTTGCTTGTGAGGTCTGTGACCGTGCCCAACAGACAGGCAGGACCGCTACACTAGTCTGGGCTGAATTCAAACCGGCCTTATACAACCAACATAAAATTACCTGTAGGTAGGTAGGTAAGCAAGCAGGGAAAGAAAAAAAGTTTGAGGGTATACGACCAAGCTTACTAGGTCCCTGCGTATGTATCTAGTGGATGTGGCTACCTGAGTTATCATCTAGGTCGACAGACAGGCATGCTGGCGATGTCTCACTACATATGCCCAATTTAATTTTACCTTCATCGTGAAGGATGAACCTCGCAGCCTTGGCCTCATGTACGAAATGAAGAAATTTTATGCCATGCCATGTCATGTCATTGAACGAAAACGAAGATGTCAGAAACCCTTGCTTGCTTCGCTTTTGAGGGCTTACACCTACCTGCATGGCTTCTATCTAGGTATCTACGGGGACTTTTTATCTATCGTATGACCAAGATATCGCATCGTATGTGATATGCTTGTTGGCTGTCTCGTAAACCTCACAAATTGACACACAACTTTCTCCATAGCCTTAGACGGATGTCTCAGGAATCCATTGGACATCCTTTGGGACTGAGTATAGCTCCAGTAGTTGCTGTGCTATCGGATACCTACCTACCCGCTCTGGCGTACCCCATATTGTTCATTGTCAAACACTTGACCGCTTCCGGGTCCTCTCAGGAGGTGCCTACTTGGATTGTTTCTTTGGGGGGGTAAGTCTGGGGACAAAGACAGAGAGTCTAGGCAGACACCTCGATATAGATGCACATTGAACAGAATGTTATTTACAGGAAGCTATGCAGAAAGCTATACGCAAACAAACTTTCATGGTTTATAATAAAACCATCCAGGCATTCTTTGTTCCCTCGATGTTCGATCGTCTCTGGTTTCTTTTCTTAGCCTCTCCGATTGTTGAGCCCCAATAGGGGGGGATCTAGCTGTATTGCTTGTCTGTCTGTCTGTCCTAGGTGAAGCTACTTGCGAAATGAGAATGTAAATTAGAACATCAATAAGATAAATCATACAGTTTTAAGTTTTTAGGTCTTGATTCTAGGTAATGTCAAACTATTATGGCCTATGCTAATGAAGGTTTGTAGCGGTATTTTGATCGTTAACAGGTCATTGAAGCCTTGAGTTGACTACTCTTATAGCTTAAAGCTAACTTGACGTCCTGGGTCTTATTATATTAATAGAATTTAGCAATCTCAATGCTTTCTAACGCAATCCAAGTATTTTTTGGTAATATCAACCTATGTATTATAGTATCAGAACCTACATCTGTAGGTAGATAGCTCAGAGTGGATGAGCAAAAAGTGATCAATAGGCTACCTGACCTACATGTACATTACCTACCAGACCTTGGAAGATCGTAGTCGCAGTCGCGCGCGCGCCGCACACTCACCTCTCTCCCCTATCATATCTCAGACCCAGGCGCCGATCCCTTTATCTGAAAAAAAAAAAAATAAGTGCTCACCTAAGAAAAGAAAATAAGATGTTGTCGCCGGCGGGTCGGTAAGCTTGACCCGCCCGATAAGCATTTGTCGGAGAAAAAAAAAAAAGAAAAAGAAAACGTATAGGTACTTTTTTTTTTCTCTTCCCCTCCCTCTCTCCCCCTTCCTTGTTCTTTAGAAAAATTTTATTGTATTTTCGTTTTTATACTCTTGGGCATCAACCAATGACCCCTTCGTGAAATTGAAACCGACGGGTAGGTATGCCAGCAGCGGTCAAAGTCTTGGAAAAATTCATGGGAGAGACCCCCACCCCCCTCTCTCTCCCTCCCTCCCTCCCCGGACCGGGTCTCGATCGGTCCATCGCGAAACGATATGAGAAAGAGGGTTGAGAAAAAAAAAGATGAGAGAGAAAAGATCAGAGTTAGGAAGGAAGCGAGAAAAAAAAAGGTAGAAAAAAGTACATGCCCACCTAGTACATATAAGATATGAGCAAGGGTGAATGATTATGTGCCAGGTTAGCCAGGTAGGGTGTAGATGGTTACATAGGTGCACGGTAAGGCCGGGTAACGTGGCAGGGTGCCCACGTGCGATAATGAAGCACGCATTATGGCGTTTTTCCATTTGCGAGAAAAAAAAAAAAGAGAGAAGAGAAGATAACTAGTTAGTTAAGATGGCAAGGGGAGAAGAGAAAAAAAAAAACTTCTCTCACCCAAACAAAAATATCCACTCATCCACGCCCCTCGGACCCTCGGAACCACAACCCATAGCTCAGCTCCTCAAGCTCCATACCTACCTGCCTGCCTACTTATCTATCTACTATGCTATGCCGCCGTAGTTATCTATACATAGGTATGTAGTGTACGGAGCAACAGCAGTCTCCTCCCCATTTCCCTCCACGCCACGCGCGAAGAACCTCAACGCTGGCTACCTAGGTAGACTAAGTTAAGGTAAGGTTATTACTAATTTACTAGTAACTAGTAGTTTGATATCTATCGCACGATAACTATGTGTGATGTGAGACTTGAGTGGTAGCGGAAGCGGTACCTTGCATGGGACCATTGCATCCGGCACTCCATTCGGGGGCAGGGAAGGGCACGGGCCGGAAGCTGGTTGCCCTGTCACTACACTACACTAACTAACTGACCTACCCAAATATTCCCATCCCATCTCCCTTTCCCTTTTTCCTTATCGAACGGAGCTAAAATATGTAGTTATGACCAGGGGGACACCACGGTGAAAAGCTAAGCTACCGTAACCTAGTCGACATACCCTACCACTAACTTATGGGTTCTATGTTAAGATTTGTTGATCTACCTACCCTGGATAGATACCCTTTCCTGGCTTTCAAGATGTTATCTTTTTTTTTTTTCATTTTTTTTTTTTTCATCTTCTCCTTCCTTCTTTTTTTCGCTTCCCATCGTTGGGCTTCGGGAGCCCAACCTTTTTTCCCCTTCAAACCTTCTAACCTACCTACCTACCTTTCTACGCATATAATGTACCCAGTGTAGATGTAGGCAATCCTTGCGATACCTATAGGAGAATATTTAAGGGGAAATAGGGACCCATCGTTAAGCTGTCGTAATCGTTCCTTTTTTTTTTTTTCCTCCCCTCTCCTCTCCCCCCTCCTCCTTTCTTCCTCGCTTTGGTTTTATTCTTAGAATCTATAATCTATTGTGGCCCCCCCCCCTTAGGCTCGCTACACTATTGAAAACACCACCCCCTGAAACTTGGGTAATCTGATTACATTTTAATGCAATGATGAAAACAAGAAGGCTGGGTAGGTAGACTGTAAATGAGCCCAACATGATGCAATTTCAATAGCATCACTAAGAGGGGACTGTGCTCTCATGCCATTCTATTCATGTCAAATCGAGTTACTGTAATCGCAATGGACAGCATGGCTTCAGTGAAGTCCCAGCTGCCTAGATACTGCTGGCTTAGGTACTTGGATGGGTAAACATTATAGTCTTTTGAACGCCTATATGCATATAATGAATTTTGTTACATGATTTGAGACTCGCGTCTTCGTTGGGGGTATATGATGTAAAGAAGTGATTAGTCTCAAAGCAGAATGATCGCGGGAAGATAATCAGGTTAATAAAATGAACAGCCCTGTTATCGCAGTAAAAGGAGCCTTAACGCCGTCGCAAATGCTGATACCTCATATCACATGTCATAAGGGGGCCTCCTCTTTGGTGTCATCCATCTATCAGTCCCCGGCCGCGAGGCTATTTACCTCCGCATTACCTCTATGATATACCTCTATATGCTGTCCATGACACCATCTATTTCTATCCTCTAACTTGTTGCTTTTTCAGAATTCAATACTCGCTTGCTTGACGAAACCAATTTTTTTCCCTGCCACCCGGACGCCTAAACTTTCAACCCAACAACGGAGAGTAGATGTTGCACAACCTCAAAGGGTCCATAAGCCACTTCTTCGCTTTCCTAGTGGATAGACAATCAAGGCACTTAGGAATAGTCCCACAGTGATGCCAATAGCGATTTGGATCATCGAGGCTGCTACATTAAAGACAATGGTATCTAGTGGCTGATTTGTGTCGATCGTGACCTTGATAAAGTATTAGTTGAATGCCACAGTAGGAAAAAAAAATCACAAGAATGTAGAGACTTACAGTACTAGTACCATTCACGACTTCCGTCGAATTATTAATCTCGTTGGCTGCACTTAGCCCACTCAACAGACTTCCTGTCGCTGCCAGGCCACTGGGCACCTGTACGAAGATAGCCGGCAACAAGGCGGCGGCGGCAACACCATGTCTCAACCTCGAATACAAATTGGCTAGGACACCAACTGTAAAAGCACCCAATGTGTTGGCTATTTGCGGACTCGCGTGGAATTTGGGGCTGCTGAAGAAGTTTACGACGTAACCAGCAAAGGCGATGACAACCATCGCTGGCATTTGTCTCCACTTTGCCTGATTGACGAAAGCAAGACACATGGTAAAGAGCGGCACAAAGAAAAATCGATAGTACGTAGGTATCGGGTTTGCGCAGGTTGTGGCCGAAGTAGCGTGAGGGTCCATTAAACCGTAGAGAGCAGTACCAACCGTGATACCAAAACCGAGGAACAGCGAATATATGATGGCATATACCATGCGGATAGACCCAGGCACTAGGGCTCGGGATTGAAGTTCAAGAGCAGAGCAAACTGCGATGTTGGTTAGACTCAAACATACATCAAATTTAATAGGGTCGTATACTTACGGACAAACCACCCGGGGAGAATCAAGGCGATAGAACTTTGAGCTAGGGACGAGAAACAAAACAGCGTCCCACCCTGAATACTACCAAATGCCCTGCTTAAAAAGCTCGTCAACACGGCGGCGCTGATCTCGAATACGTTGTTGTAAAGGTCGGACTTTGGCGCGACAATGATCTGTAGTGTACCAACGAGACATCCTAGGAAGAAGCAAATCGGAAGGTCGATAAATTGTCCATCGAATGCGAAAGGGGCGACAGTAGCGCTCGCTAAGCCGAATACCAAGACTCTGACCCACGCATGGAATTTGTCCTTCTTCTCCATTACAGTTGACAAAGAGTTGATGGCTTCTTCTAGATCAAGCTTATCGTGGAGAACTAGTTTATATATTTCGTGGACGTCCCTGAGCTTCCCGAGATCGATACCCTGATTTGCCCGTACTATCTTCACCTCGGTAGTGTGGGTAGAACGGTCGTCAAAGGAGATAATCATGCAGCCGGGTAAGTAAAGGAATTGGCCATCGATTTCGAGTACTCTTGCCGTCATTCGTAAATACTCTTCAAGGCGATGAGTGGGGGCTCCATATAACATAAGAGCCTTGCACATCTTTATGATGTACTTTTGACGAGTTAGTGTCTCCGCAATATGCATCGTAATACGAATCTCATCTTCGATCCGTGGTCGACCAAAACTAAGCATTCGACCACTCGGGCTTCGTCTATGTTTGGGTCGCTTGGGTTTTGAGCTACCCGCTGCCGGGCCACTAACACCGGCGCTCGCGAGGCGCGCAGACGCTTCCACCAAATTGGCCAAGGTGTCTTGCGACCGGTTCTTTTCATACCACTTCCGTCGATTCGGGGTCGTAACACCAGAAGAACCAGGTGTGGTGAATTCACTTCCGGCCTCAGACTTCCGGCTGGGTGCATAGTTAGGAGATTGACTTGTTTCGGGTTTGTATAGCTTTAGGAGATTTGATAAGACACTGGGGCGATATTCCGAAGGTGCTGGTATGTATAGTTCGTGCTTCGATCCATCGATGGGTGTCAGTTGACCAGAACTCAGGGCAGTATGAGTTGGCGCCGGGGGATACCCTCCCATGGTATGCCTCTGCGTGTGGGATTGGACCAGATTGCGTGCCTCGATTTTCGACATGCGCTGGTCCCTGGAACGAGCCTTCTCCGTCTTCTCTGAAGGCTCAACATTGATATCCGGAACCGGTATAGCGAAGTCCTCGAGGGGTGGGTTAGCGAATCCCGGGACTACTTCACCAGCATTACCACTATTCACTGTGTCTGCCTCGGAGTCTAGAGAAGTCCTTGCTGATCCAGGGGCGGATCGCGAACCTAACAGGCCGGCTGCCACTTGCTGAGCACGATGTTGTGCCGCGTGCGCCGACATGGCTTTCTCGGAGGTAAGGTCATCGTTATCGACGGATTCAGGAATGCTAGTCACTGAGTTGTAAGAGTTCCCGCGCAAAACGGAAGGCCTAGGTCGTGAAGGAAACGACGGAGACTCATGTCGACTCTGTGACGCTGAGAAACCTGAAGAAATATCTAAAAACGATGGAGGCTCAACTCCGGCGATACTGTTGAAGCGTACCCGACCCTTCTCCTTCCTCGTCACGGCGTTAAGGTCAGGTGAAGCTGGACTTTGAGGCTCCTCGTTGGGAGGAGTCGAAGCTGCGCTAGCATCGTTGCGAGGCGATCCTGGGGTCTTGTCCATGCCGACCGAATGGGTAGCTATCGGTGGCTAAGTTGATGAGAGGTAGATAGAAATATAAGAGACCTGGCGCAGAAAAGGGAGCGAACGAATAGGTCAAGGCAATTGCAATACGTAAGGCGTTAAGGCGTTATGCGTAATGCACTAAAACACCTTACCAAGGTTACCAAGGTTACCAAGGGAAGAAGACGGTAGGCCGGTCCAAGCGAAACTCTAAGGTTTTATTTCTGGCGTAAGACGCTATATGTAAAGGTGGGTGGCGCGGAGGCGAAGAAAACGAGGAATAGGCTTAAGGTAAATCGGAAAACTTAGAGAGTAGAGTCACTCTTAGTGTAGGTTAGAATGGGATATGATGATGAGAAATCAAGTATCCGATCGCAAACAAGACCTGACTAATACAATTCGAAAGAGATCCTAGAACGACGACGACGACGAAGAGAAGAAAACTTTGAGGGACAAACAAAAGAACTGTCGAACCATGATTGAAGAATTGGATATAATGAGATGAGATGGGATATGAAGAATCTTGGGTCCAAGGTCTGGTCTGTCTTTAGGGTCCTTTAGGTCTTTTAGGTCTTTCTGGGTCCTTTGGGTCCTTTGGGTCCTTTGGGTCCTCTTAGGTCCTTTTAGTTCTTGTAAGTCTTTAGGTCTTTAGGTGTTGGTTTTAGGTCTTGGGAAGTTTTGGATTTAAGGAACTCGGATCTGTCTTGGGCCTCAGAACAGGAACAGGAACAGGGACTGGGACTGGGACTGATACTTGGAAACTTGGGACTTCAAAGTGGGATCAATGATTACGACAAAATGGTCGCGCTACAGGTACATGTAACTCCCCGTAGAACAAAGCGAAGGAAAGAGAAGGGCGGTCCAGAATTTAATAAAATGGGGAACTCTTCAGACCGATCTTCAAACCCGGAGGGGCGCTTGTATGGTTGTGGTGCTCAAGCTCGAGCTTTGTACCAGCTAGTTAGTAGATTGTACAATACAATACAATGTGATAGTACACTATCATACTATACTAAGTTAATAGTAGTACTATATCATAAAGTGGGTAGATTTAGCATGAAGTAGCATGAATAATAGCATGGAATTGTATAGCGTGTAATATGTCGTGACTCGCATCCATGGACCACGACAGCTTCATGTTTTTTTTTGTTTAGATAGATAACTGTTGTCGTTGTTGTATGCAGTGATGTAAAGGGTTGCAGGTGGTGTTAGATCCGAATGGTGACAACCGGGTGGGCCATACACACCATCTCTTAGCCTTACCTAGTAACAAAGTGTGATAACGGGCCGATGTACATACAGCGCTTGCTGTTGAGAGCTCAGTGTCGCTCTGGGATTGGACATTGGCAAAAAACTACCGGCAGAGGCACTTCATATGGATGGGAACAGCGGCGTCGCTCGTGAAGTGTGACCCTTCGGTGGCTAGCTAGATGACGGGTGACCCTCTTCTTTCTTATCTCGTTGAGACTCCACCTACGGGAAAAGAAACAAAAAAAAAACCTAGAGGGGGATTTGGCGATCCAGGCCTCAATTGAGAGATGGGCCCCAACATCTGGTTGGGTGGAGCGGTAAGGAATATTACCGGTAATAGCTCGTAATGTAGTGTTCTGACGTCGAAGAAGGATAAGTGTGTATTTACTAAAGTGGGACAAAGTTGATATGTGTGTAGCCCTGAAGGTATGTATGTACATATGCTGTAAGAACTTAGAAGATGAAAAACATGTACATACCTAGGTACATATGTATAAGTAGGTCTGATAATGTTGGCATCCATGGATATTGTGTGTGGTGTATGCATTTGTTGCATCTGTTGCATCTGTTGCATCTGTTGCATTTGCCATTTATCAATCAACTTGTCATCGTGGACATCTTAGTTAGCCGCGTAGTAGATCAGTGGATCAAATCTGTTTCCCCTTCTTTACCGTAACCTCTCTTTCTTTTTACAGCTTCCCTGGTCCAAAGCTTTTAAAGTGGCCAAGCAAGGCCAAGCTGGGATGAAGTCGGCTAGCATGCCCAGGTGTTTATAAAAAAACACAAAAAAAAAAAAAAAGAAGAAAAAAGAGACGTTGTAAACGAATTGGTTAATCCGGACCTGGTTCCCTGCACATACATAGTACGCCGTAGTTAGATGCATGTATTCATGTACATATACACTTAGTTATATCTGTACATATGTACGTATAAATTAAGAATAGAACTTCCTCCCGGTAGTGAGACAAGGCACGGCAGAGCCGCAGGGGCAGAGGGCGATATATTGCTGAAATTTCACATGCGTGGCATGTTCTCCAAATGCCGGTTTCCTTGATTGGAGCGGTTCATGATTCGACGAACCCCTTCTGGGAAATTTCGAGAAGAAAGTAACGCCTGCGGTTGCCAGCGGCTGCAGCGGGTCAAAATCTTTTGGGCATTGCATGGATTGTAATACCCCTGTATACAAAATGTGTATGGACAGTTAGGCAGGTTAATCCATGTACGTGTATACCAATTTAGGATCCATAGATCGTTTTAGGGTTTTGGGGTCCCTTGCACCTACCTAGCAGGTAGAATCTCTTTTATGCTGCCTATTACTCGCTAATACTAGGTAGATGCTAGGTATTTATGTTTATTATGTGGCTTTTCCAGGTTCTTCCACGACTAGGTGCTCTAGGTGCTTACAATTAGTTACAATACTTAGGAAACCACGGCCTACGGCTATGCACAATTTACGGAATACTACATCAGGGCTAGCGCAGATCCCTTTTCTCCTTACCTTCACCTCCCTGTACCTTCGTGTTGATCCTGCCTTAGATAGGAATCTAGCTCAGGTGCCTTACGCAAGCTTCAGGTCCTACTCGTAACGATTTCCGTAATTCCCAGCATGTCAAACCCTCAAAATCTATTTGCCAGGTGTTGGCCGAGTGTTTTCCGATCGCTATCAGCTGCCTAGACCAGCAATAACCAACAGTAACCAACAATAACCAACTCACATCCCACGCACAATGATATCATTGATATGAACTGATATCACCATCAATTACCCCCTCCTTTCCTTCCCTACCATGTGTAACATTCAATGTTTAACCAATTTCAAGAATTGAAAACATTTCTAATTCCACTCTTCCAATCTTCCACTCTTTCATCTTTTCCCCTCCACATTCACATCCACATCCACATCCACATTCACCTCCACCTCCACTTCAACCTCTTTGCACTGCATGTGTCTTGCCTGCCTTTAGGTCTCGTCTTTCATCATCTGTATTCCGTGATCGTAACAAATACATGCTAAGTTTGCGTAACTAGGCAATTGATCTCCTCACGTGTGGTAGTATACAGCTCTACGTAACTCTACGCAACTCTATACGATGTCAATAATGATGGTTATGACAAACGATTCTTCTATTCTGTTCAACCATACCGATACTCTTTCTGTTCTTTCTTGTACGTTATTATCCCCTTTGGTGATACTGATGTCCGATCATTTCCCCTAGAGGTCCTACTCGTGGACCGATATATTATACACGACATTTACATAGATCACATTACATACATTACTATGTGGTACACAACACAACATCTGGTTGCAGACCCTTGTGCTCTGGGAGATCTGCAATGTCAATCAGTTGCCAAGTCCTTTATCTAGAAGCAGCTGCAGCGACCTGCAGAACATCGTGCTATTACTAGGTACATGTACCTACCTAGCGGCTATCCTACAGATTGTCAGATTCCTACTAGGTTAGCTATGTACATACTGTACATACTAGGAATAATGCATGTGGTAGGTAGATGACTAACATGGAAGGGAACTGACCATGCAGCCTTCAGTTGATGTTCTAAACATTTGATGTTCTAAACATTTGATGTTATACATACATAGTACTATTTGTACTGTAGGTATGCAGTATCACTCACCATGCAGCCATAATATGGACGTCTGGTACAATACAATCGGCTCGCACCGCCCAATCGGTCAGCACCAAACTGAGGTACGGTGGGCTACGGCCGACCACTACCGGACGGGTGTAGCGCAATACATTATGTTGTCCAAGCCCGGGGATGTTTATAGAACGCCGCTCCAAGGCCGCCATTCGTAATTGATATCTGTTAGACGTTGGCGCCATCTCTCTTAGCTCCCTACCCACGATAAGATCCAATCACTATCCCGATTGCATCTAGTCGATGTCCGTGCGGACGAGCACCGCCCATCTAGACCCTTTCTTCTGCTTCTCCGGTGTTAGGTGGTGGGTTGTATCTTGTGTTCGCCGGTTCAATCGAGACCTCAAGTGTTTTACAGCCCCATACAATTGGGATTTAGGACTTGACAAAGCCTCCACCGGCTGTCTCCGCCCTCCTTTGTTCGTCACGTCACGTTGGCAAGTTGGTAAGACTGAAACGGTATCTAGTCTCACGACCTATAAAAAAACAAAGGTATAAGGAATTGTCAATCGATCGTCTCATGCTCCGGAAGTGTATTACACGTACCACAATGACCTCTATCTAGAATCTAGTCTTTTTTTTTTTTTCAGTCGCAGTTGATGTCTCCTTCAATTAGAGATACCTAATTGATGTAATACCGAGAATAGGTACCTAACCTAGGTTTGTCAAAAGACTTCGCTTCTGCATTTTGCATCATTAAAGCTCGATCATAGCCCTTTCTTCAATGCTCGATATCGATGCACTATCCGTCGGATGTGCCCCTCTATGGTGAGAAACGTCTCTTCCTGCTTCCATATTTCACTCCAGTACGCCAAGGTCACTCAACAACTCTAGGGGGGCTGGTATCTGATATCTTGGAATTGTCTATACACTATCTGCAATGTTCCTAGATAGCTGAACCCAAACCTAACCCACTTGCCTGCACTTGTCTGCGAGGGCCGAGTCAGTGGGATGAAATACCCGTGAGCCCGTGAGGGAGCCATAGTCCGTGATACGGCAATCCACCTGCCCCCTGACTCCACGGCTCCACCTGGCTTGAAGCTCATAGGAGGCCGTACTGGCATAGCCCCTCCTCATCCTCGTGTCTTCTTTTTCGCCCCCGATCAACAATTTCAATAATTTCTATTACTATCACATATGATTATTCAACAGCCGGAATTGCTGAAGGAACAACACTTTCCGTTTGTTTTAGACGAGGACACTTTGTAATATGTCGAGGATCGACATGCGCATTGTTAGAAATAGAATACAGTTAGGTTAGGTAGGTAGAAAGGTAGCTGTCCAACCTGGTATCAATTTCAGGAACGAGGTCAAATAACGAAACGTCGCAATGTAGTGACCTATGGTGTAGGAATAAGAACCGCCAAAGACACCCCTCTCCAATAGAAACTCTAGGCGAGCTGCAAGTCATTCTTGGCTCCTATGGCAAATGCAATTACCGGCGAGAAACTTCCTTCTCATCATAGTTCTCATCAGCCGTACCTGATGCGCACTGCGAAGCGAACATTGCTAGCATTATCGCCAGCGCAGACACATGAAACGTGTGCCTGACGTTACTCTGCAAAGGGCGACGCGACGTCGAGAGTGAACTCGCACTCGGCGACTAGATCGGAAGCTCAATGCGGTAGACATTGCTGCGATAATAGCATGAAGATCTCCCTCCATGCAAGATCGTCTTCACCACGTATAGGGTAGTTCATTCCTACCTAGGTACATACCTTTACTCATAGTCGCAATCAAGTAACCTCATGGTAAGAACCTGATACGACATAGCATGGATTGGATACCAAAAGTGAAGCCCTACAGCAGCTATAACGTCGCAAGGAAACAACAGCAGATGTGTAAGGACGTCCTAATTCCTGACAGCTACCTACTTTCCGAGGGGGGCAACATAAGTAGGTAGGTACGATACCTAGATTCAAAGGTTTCCGCGGACTACGATGCATTTTTTGCAAGATAAGAAGAAGTGATAATAGACCCGAGGTTTCAACTAGCAACGTATAATAAAGAGACATACATATATAACCGACTAAAAAACTATTATGACCACAAAAGCTCGCTCGCTCGCCCTCTCCCTCCCCCTTGATATGCCGTGCAACCACTTTCCCGCGTGCGTGTTTAATATGTCGACAGCTTATCCCAAGGGCGTATAAGTGGCTGTAAGTGGTTGCAGATAACTGAACTGTTACCCCCAACGATTTTTGCGAGGCGTGCCTACTTTTTGATGGCCGTATTTGAAATGAGAAATAGATAAGCACATGTTTCCAAGTTACCGTAGATAGGTAGACAGGTATACAAATGACCTACAAATAACAATATTTTTCCTCGTAGAGCCAATGGGAGGGACGTTCGGGCTGTCTCCCTTTGCCTGTCTACCTAGGTAGGTACCTAGATATTCTCCCCTCCAGACTAGGTACCTACCCCTTAAGACCTACTTCTGGCGATATTAACATTGGAGCATCTCTCTCGCGCGCAAGCAAGCCAAGATATGCCTGCCTACCTACTAAGACCGAAGGTAGCCCGCATATAACCAGATGAACTTTTTGGAACAGGCAAAGCACTTGTGACGAGGCCCCTCCCCCCCCTCAAGCCCCCCTCTCTCCTCTCTCCTCTTTCTCCCTCCTCTCCCCCCGAAGACAGGAAGACGAATATCCCCTTGCGAAGGACGCACAGCGCGACGAATGACCAAGAGATATGACCGGCCTACAGACAGACAGACAGACGTAATGACTAAGGATGCATGAGGAGAGAGCCGACACGGCTGCTACCCTAGCATAGTAGCACCAGGGAGGTAGTAGCCTAGGCAGATGGGTGGGTATAGGTAGGTAGGAATGGGAACGGCAGATAAAGCTTACCAAATCAGACAGGCCCAAACTACAACGTGTATCCAGTTTTACGCAAGCCCAGCCAGCCAACATCATCGGTTTCGCCTCTCTCTCAGATGGGATTTCTGGGATAGGTAGGTTAGGTATATCTCTCTCTCCTAATCCAGCAATTCAGGTCTTGAGTATCTCCGGTGGATAGCTGGGTAGGTAGGTAGGTAGGTAGGTACCTGGGCATTGACGTAGGTGGTTTTTAACCCCTCTCTTTCTTTCTGTCTTCCCCCCCCCCCCCCCCCCCCCCCCCCCTTTTTCTTCTTTCCTGCTTGCTGGCTGATGGGTGGTCTGTGTAAGAGGGCGTATGCCCACCTACCTGCCTAGTTATTGTGTCATACTTCATGTTGTTTACCTAATTTAGGCTGGGTGATCTAGAATGTGTGTATTCAGGTAGGTAGGTATACAGTCTGAAAAATTGTTGAGACCGGGGCTTGCTTCCCAACGGTCGACCTGCCTACCTATGACACTATAGTGGGATTGGGTAGTAGCACATGCTAGTTATATTCTTCCGTAGGAGAGTCGTCCGGAGGGCGAACTACCAATCTGAAGAGTTTATCTACGGGGGGCGGCGTTCAAGGCACGAAGTTGTCTTGACCACATTTTCTTTTCCTTCATATTTCTCCGTGTCGTATATCCCTCACGGTCATTACAACGGGAGAGCACCTATGCCAGAGAGAGAAAAATGCCAATATTTGCATGTGATAGATGCCATACCTGATACCTGATGGGTGGTTGCTGTTTAAGAAGGTATACAGGTGTTATTGATTCTCAACGAGTCTAGATTCTCAGGGAGTAGACGATCTCATCTAGACTCTTGAACACAAAAAGAAAATTCTCAGGGTTTGAACCCGCTCTGCAAGTCTTCACAAGGGGGGGCGTTTATCGCGTCTAGGCCAGAATGACCGGCGAGAAGACCTAGGCTTGGATTTGCCAGAACCACGTTCACACCATTCATTCGCCTTCGGCATCCAGCATACTTCCAACTGCGGCTATAGGCAGGTCTATTCATGACCAGGGAAGGACAAGGGGGGAGATATGGCTGTTGTATCGTATGATTCAATCTGGATCGTGCCTATGAAGGTCCTCGATTACGTCCCTTGGATTTTGTTGAACTCGTCTATAACACATTTCTTCCAGTGGTTACATTAATATCTGCAAATGTGCCTTTTAAGTGGTAGGTAAGAGAGGTAGGTCTTTTACTCAGTGGCAATGATGTTTGGTAATCTTCAAAGCGACCCCTGACATCCGTACATATCTACCTACACAATAGCTAGATAGTATCAATGAGACACTCTCAAGATGTGTAGGTCTACCAAACTTCACTCACCCTATTACTTCCTTCTAAGTGAAGTTCGGGTTGGTACTCAAGATTCAGATCATATGTCACGTATTAGCATGGCACATCTACAATATGATCCCTTTTTGATGGCAGAGCACCAACTCAAAGAGCACACCCAGCCGAGTGTCACAGCCGCGGAGGGTTTTGTCTGATGCTAGACACGTGATGGTTCAGATTATATAAGTATACCCAGAGCTGAAGAGGAGTTATATGAAGGAATTGGTACCTGCCTTGGGAGTGTATATCATATTTTCTATGAATACTGGACACTTACTCCGCGAGTTTAGGTTGACATTCACTATATGCCCCCGAGCAGTCGACAGATATTCTTCGTCGAACTCAATAGGCAGACCTTGGGAGATACCGTTACCATGAATTAGCAAGACGGCTTTTAAATAGATAATTGGAGTGTCAACAACCCCTTATACAGAGTTCATGTAGATGTATTGCTATTATCCAATATAATTGTGCGAACGATGTGAATGAGATAATCTAGCCATAGGATCCAGGTACCCAACGTCACTATGCGAGCTTGTGTAGAGGGCAGTTGGCTGTGCCATAGTGTGAAGTGAATACTTATTAACTTCCCTTTGAGACTACTTATGGATGTCAGGAGTCGGTATTTCTACATGTATACCTAAATAATCCCTTCGTCTACTATCCCCTAGGCCTAACTATCTTTTCTCAGGCCAACGCTTGAAACCAAGACATGCTGATTAGGTACCTACTCCAGATATCAGCGTATAGTCGACGTGTGAAATCAGTCTATGAATTCTGAACAAAAGTATTAGCAAGGTGCTGTAATAAGAGTTTTAGAGTCTCTACTAGGACCACTGCATATCGCAGTCTATCTAGTAAGTAGATAGGGGTATCCATTTACAGGAGAAGGAGAGGTAGGGGATAACCAGAAGCATATTCCAGGGATAGGTAAGTATGGCAGGTGATCTAAGTTGCTACGAGTCACGAAAGCCAACCCCAGGGCAACTGCTTTGCGAGGTTAGGATGGTTTAGGATAACTGTTGTTCATAGCACAAGACATCCTTCCAACACGACGTATTTCTTTCTGAAGCTACCTAATACCTATATACCCAGTATAAGCCAAAGACCATTGCCACAGACCGACGTGGATCCGTAGCTCACCTCGGCTCACCGAGATGCCGGTAGGACAAAGCCTGCCCTAACGCCAACCAAGCAGGCGAAGGAACGACCACAACCACGTTGTAATGCAGATAAGTAGATGCCTATATTAGGAAAGAGGGCTACTTGTAAACAACAGCCTCTTCCGAGACTTAGTCTCAGGCTAGCCTTGCAACACTCACTAGCTCGGTGAGAATTATCTTAAGATAGGTAGGTAGGCACTTTAGTTTTTCTACACCTAGGTAAGACCGAGGCATAATCTGACTTGATATACTCTGGGCCTGGAGCGTGATCACGAAGAGCAACCACCTACCTACCTATCTACCTACCTACTACTTAGGTACTCTCCTTTCTCGTGATGCAGCCGTCGTAGTTTAGGATTTAGGGTCGTGTCGTATGTTTCGCAAATCTAAGTAGGTAGGTACCTAGTAGACAGGGAGCAGGTTATCTGTATACTTAGGTATATAATGCGTATATATCGTCGTAGTGTTCGTAGGCTTGTGATTCTCTGTACAACAACGAGACTGTTCCCATGACTTCGGATCTGGCCTTGTGATATTCAGGGACAAGGTCTCTGCCGTGCTACATGAACTCGCGGGGAGGTGAAGGGAGCATGTGCTTGATGGAAGGGGGTGGGTGTTGTGTCTGCTGTCGTCCTCCGTGCCAAGTAGGAGAGGAGGGGGGGCATTGTATAAACAGATGCGAGACTTCCCTATCTGTTTCCCCCCGTTACCAGACGCGAGAAAGAGGTCATCAGTAATAGAACTTTCTACCTGTACAACGACCGAAGGGGAATGTTACGCGTAGGTACGCCACAATGAGTGTACCCGCCACAATGACCTTGACGAGAGTAACTCCTAGCCAAGAGCCGCGCGGCTAACGCTTCGTAACAATCTTTAGCGGTCTTACCTTTGTCCAAAGCTAAGGAGATTAGCCCTTGATTTGGCACCTGTCAGTGATGATCATCTTTTGCGGGCGATCCCTTTGGCTCTAGCCTCGAACATCCGCGAGGGTTGTGTCATTGCGCCACACCCGTTTGTTGTTCGATACAGAAGTCCATGCTTTCTGCTGTCACGGATGTCAGCCTTGCCACCTCTTCACTGGGTAAGGTCTAGACAGCACTTGAGTTTTCTAAACTTTGTTCGTTTGTGTTGGTGCTCGGACGAAGAACGACGGTTGTGTATCTCGCTAACTTAGCTTAGTAGGTAAGTAAGTATACCCACTAGGTATGTCAAGCGCAGTTACTAGCGGCATCGTCTTCGGCAAAATAACAATTATCTTTGATAATCGGCGAGCTGAAAGCAATAAAGGGCTGAGTAGTAACGAGGTTCGCCGGAGTTCAGCTCGACCTGGAGATACTGCCTAAGTAAGTAGGCTACTACCCATGTGGATATTTGTGGGATCTAGCGAGAGACAATTACTTGATGAAAATATCCTTCCTGCTTATCACAGAGGAGTTCATACAGTACTAGGTAGCGGTGGCGAGAAATGGCTATTCTGGCTCGTTATGAAGTTCACATAATTATTGAACTTTTGGCTTTGGGGAAGGCCGGAAAGGTTGGTAAGTTAACTGAGGGGGACGACGCGCAATTATTGACGAGGTATCTCCTGATACCTTAATGTGGCTGTCTTTGCTGCCGCGTCCATACATAACCGAAAGAAGCAAATTTACTATATTTAGTATGCAGTTTTTTGTAGGATGGCAGTTGGCTTGACCATCGTGAATATATTCTTAATCAAGTTGAAACAATTCTGTGTAAGGAATAATATAACTACATGTAGTTATGTAGGTAGGTAAGTACAAATCACATATGAAGGTAGATGGTACATTGCATGGATAACTTTAGCTACGTAATACAGTACTACGTAGGTAGCGCACTAGCTGCCCACCTAATAGACTAATAGACTCCTAGTCAGTGGTCAGTGGTCACTGGTCACTGGTCACGATGCTGATATTATCTAAACGTAGTACTATGTCGTAGCCCTTGGTTCTTGGTAAAAGGATACAGGGATGATGCTTGCCTACAGTGACGATACTTATATAACTATGCAGATATGGTTTGCAGAGATTGTTTACATATGTAGGGGCTTGATACGTACGACGTGGTATGTCGGTAGAAGAGAGATCGATTCAATTGACCCTCTTTCTTCTCCTTCATTTCTCCGCTATTTTTTTTAATGACATGGATATACATTTTATTTTGTATGGTAATTTGAATTCGTCGGGTTAGATTTCTGGAGTTGTAATAAATTTCTGGAGTTCCCTAGGTCTAGGTCAGAACACCAATTCACGTGGGAGTGGGAACAGTTGAAAGGAAGAGGAAGCAGCCGAGCGACCTTGCCTAGTAGCCATGAGCTCGGTTCGTATACTATCCCCAAGTCAGCGTTAGCGTTGAACGAATGTAACCAGAGTAGCTCTTAAAACGGTTAGGCCAGGGGTAAAAACCAAGATCCAGCTTCCAAGGTGGGCTAGCTCAAGCTTGATTTGCTACGTTCTAATCGTTAAGTAATCGTTAAGCCCCTCATTGCGTCAACTTGTCAACCCGTTACTACTAGGTAAGTAAGCTACTAGGTACCCTCGGTAAGTCCTTTATTGTCCTAGGTTAGGTAAATACTACTAGGAGGTAGGTATTAAAGAAGTTGAAAAAATCATTATATCGAGTCCAGTTTCTTCAATACGGAATACACTATTGAGTTGCTAAAGAATAAGTTGGAAACATCATTGAAGTACTTACATACATGTAGTGTACCTAGTAGTACATGTAATTACTAATTACATATGTAGATGTGTATGCTTTTGATAGTTCCTGGGTAAGGTAGGACTATGAAGGTAGGGAAGATACCTAGGTTAGTACTGTAATTACTTATTCGCCTAGAATATCAATGTTTGCGTAGCACACAGATTATTTTACATGCAATTCGGTAGTTGTACGTGCATGAGAATGATGAGATACATAGTATTGCTCAGGAACCGCAGATTACCGCCCAATTGAAACACGTGGGATCGACGATTCTATTCTATGCGACGATCATCTCTGGAACGTTTTATAAATTCCCACCACCATCAAGGAGGCCAATTGAAACCGAATCGGTATTTCTGTGAAGGATATCTACCTGGTGTTTGATGAGTTGGCATCCGGGACCATGTTCCTATTCGTCGATGTATAGTGATATAAGGTGGAAGAGCGCAGGTCGATTCTGCAGCATACATTACATGTATGCATGTAGTATTGTGACAAAGTTCCAGATTTTGATGACCAGGAACATCAATCATATCACAGCAACTGCGTGATTCAAGTTGCTGCAGCACGCATGCAGAACTAGGAAGCATGTTTTAATAATAG
This sequence comes from Hypoxylon fragiforme, assembly GCF_022984875.1. NCBI lineage: Eukaryota > Fungi > Ascomycota > Sordariomycetes > Xylariales > Hypoxylaceae > Hypoxylon > Hypoxylon fragiforme. Next base: position 2,346,461 of record NW_026054758.1, on the reverse strand, counting down.
GCCTGTTAAGGCTCCCCCTTTGTTCCCAGCCCTTGCAGCTCCATATGTCCTGATGCTGCCAATCGTGCGAGTTGCAATTAAGCCGATTGGCCACAGCCCAAGACTTTCAGTCTGGTGAGAGGATTACGGCCAAAGTAGCAATATATCTGTTTCAAAGATGGATCGGACTTCTCTCACGATTGATCGCCTGGAGTACATACATAGTACAGTAGTGATGTTGCTTCCCGCTCTGCATCTGCAGCTTTTTCAGTGATTAGTATTCAGTAGATTCCCGTTTGCATGCCTACCTACACTACACTACCTACTGACTTATGTGCATGATATCAATAGTTAGTAGATGGAGACATCGATGTCAATCATTGAATGGTGTACTTCGTACATATGTATGTGTGTAGGCCTCCAGTGGTAGTAAGTAGACCTTTCGCAATCCACGCCGTCGGGAATCGAACCGAATTATAATTAAAAGTAGCGATTTTCCTCGCCTTAATCCCGTTCTGGTTCTAATGGCAGGGTTAAGGGATTAATAGGTGAGGTCGGAAAAGGATTCGTGATTCGTTTGGCAGCTGGGCAGCTTTTGGCTTACTGATTTCTATCTACAATTCTACATAACCTAACCATAGACTATTCTGCTTTTAAATGGTGGGGGAACCACAACGGTGGGTCAAAGCGTGCATAAGTCCGTATGTACAACATAGGGAGGGGAATCACAGAATCCAGTTTTCGACATTTTCTCTACCTAGGTAAGATGAATTATTGGGACCATGGAAGAGACCGGAAGGGCAATGGCTTGAAACGGAAAACAAATCTCTCGAAAAGGAAAACTCATGTCGTATGTGTAGTAGTTCAAATGTTTGTCGTCTACGATCATCGTAATGTATTTACTGAATCTAGGCAGGTATCCGTGCTCATCTGGGGTATCATGGATGAGATATCATCTTGGATAATGCCATCCCACCACCCACGTTGATAATCCTATCTTTGCTCCTTGCTCTTAAATAGCCATAGTGGTATCTATGGTTTACTGCAATGATACCTACAACATGGCCACATACTGGGTAATTGCTATGTAAGCATGTAGATGATATTCAACTCCCCCTCGTATTTGACGATGTCATAGTGGTGCGATGCGTCGAGTCGAGTCGGTGACGAGCTGAGAAGCACTGACTCAGTGGTGCCAGCCACCGCATACTGATGTTGAGCCAAAGACTTCGGAAGCCTTCAAATCGTGCAGGAGACGATCTGTAATGTTGTAGAACGATGCATACCAACTATGTAGGTATTGTTTACATAGTAGGTATGCAGTCCTAAGCCTCGCAGAGTTTCGTTTGATCTGAGACGTTTCTTACTTAGCTAGGTTAGGTAAATGATGCGAAGCATCATGGGCAATAAAGCCGCGGCTTATCGTCTCACAGGTAGGTATAAGGCCTATCTATGCACAGGGTTGCTTCTTATGTTTCTTGTGTTTCTTCACGAGGGATATTGAACATCACCTGCCTTCATTTATGTAAGAAGCCATCTCATGAGATTTCTATTCGCCTTCAAATGTTTGTCTTCACACTGTGTTGATCTAACTTAGGGAACTCACAGGGCTACATAACATTGAACATTGAACATTGAACATCGAAAGCTTCAACTTGCAAGGTATTATATGAGAAAGTACCTTGTACCATCCCTTCTGTTCAACTTCAAATGTTTATCATCATTGATGTTATTCCGTTGGATTTAAAGTTACAGTTAATTTCTTAACCTAAACCTTTTCCTGGATGCGCATTAAATAAACCTAGAAAAGCTTGACGCGTATGAGCTTAATTCGATCGTTGGGCATGCTTACCTACCTAGGGTACCTTACTTATGTAATAAGCTGGTTGCTTGACGTATTCCAACAAAACCACCTGCAGTCTACAGGCTATTACAGGTCAGATCGTACGTATGGCTTTTTCTTTTTTTGCCAGACGGTGAGCTACTTGATGATAGCTCGCTCTCGGTGTGGCTTCCAACAACGTACGTACAAAAAGAAAGAAAAAAAAAAAAAAAAAAAAAAAAAAAACCGGCCCCTTTTTCAAGGTTGGCGATGTTCCACTTTGGTTGCTCAACTTGCTTGATTATTGGTCATGATGTAAAATACAAGTGGGTCGCCGAATTTTTGAGATTACCAGGGAGCCCGGCATAGCTTTGCGCTAAGGGAGGATCTAGTCTGGGTGTAGCTTGAGTCCCCTGCTCAATTGGTCAGGACTAAGCTCTTAGAAGTATCTGCTACGACAGCTAATGTTACATCGGCAACCAGCATGATAGGTAGAATAAACAAATGGTCACCAATCTCAGGGTAAATTTCTACTCGAACACTAATTCCATAGGTGTGTTTTCCCCCCTTTGCATACGAGTACATATGTACCTAATACATGATATACATGATCGAGTCCCATTTCTACCCTTCCATTTTCGAATGTCGATCCCCTGGAACGCCAGGCATACATCAGTTCTTTCGCCGTACAACCCCACTTGTTATTTCCCCGTTCCTAGAACGTTCCCTGACAAAGTCCCTGTAAGTTGTAACACTGGCCTCGTTGAAAGCTTTCCTCGTTTGGGGCCGTGTCACACCTCTTCTTACTTGTGCATCACCCTATCCCAGCATTTCCCAGCAGGTCCAGCATCAATTAAGGCATCTCCAATACCCTACCAATACCCTAGCCTTGACAAGCTGAGGTATTCTACTAGGTATTGTATTGTACAATACACAGTACCAAGTACCTACATGGTAGCCCTGAGATAGCAGCTGGGTCAACAGTGCTAGGTACCTACATAGCAGGGTCTAAACCAGAACGCATTGACTTCTTGTCTGCTTCGGTCTATCGGGGCAAATCTCCCTTCTCGCACTCTGTCCGACACACCCTTATTTTTCTCTTACCTAGACCCTCCTGCTTCATATCACGTCTCTCCTTTTTTCTCTCTTGAGCGCCATTCTCCTCTCCACCCTCCTTTTGCTTCATCTTTCTTCCCCCCCACTCGAGCAGTTACAGCAAGTCTGTATTCTGTCCTTCATCAACTAACAACAAGCCATCGCTCGTTGCTTAGTGAGTTAGTTGGCGGTTCGTTTTTGATCTCTTAAGATTGGATCAGAAACAAGTCGGATGTGGGAGGGTCTTTCGTTCGAGAGGCCGCGTACCATAATTCCTTCGTAAACGATTTGGATTGGATTTGACAATTCGGTAACTTGGTTTCAACAGGCTTCTGTTGTAACAATTTGATTTTGGAACAATTATTACGACTTCATACGACGGAAGGTGTATTTACTACCATGGCGCCTTCACTTAACACTCATTCTTCTTTCACGCGCCCGCGAACAAGCGAACGCGATGCTCGGCCGAGCACTCGCGACCAGAGCGACAACAACTTGATAATCCCGAGCAGGACCTCCTCTCTTCATTCACGCATTACGCAGCCAATTCCTTCAACCCTCAATGTGAAGCCTCAGCAACGAACACCCAAGACCTTGACCCATGCCTACATGGTATGTGGTGTTGGAAGGGAACCGTCGCAATGGGTGAAAGCTCCCGCCACCACCCAGGGAAAGATTGGCCATATGAAAGGTGCCGTTGGTCAGTTTTGGTTGCCTGAAATTCTGGGAAGCAGTCCTCGTCTGGAGCAGGATAATGAGGTCGCTCGATCCTTGCATGCTGCTATGAGGGTAAGTTTGTTAAGGACACTTGATTTTGTTGGTAGCGTACTGATTTTCAAAGGCATGTTTCCCCCATGATGTCGAGATTTGCACTGGTCGAAGCCAGCCTCATTGCGTTCATCATGCTTTCGTTCTACAACAAGATTCGTCACATACGCTTTACGGTATCTGTCTGCGTGTTTGGTCAAGGGCGGATGAGAAGAGGGCAGAGACGATAAGGGACCTCAGGAAGCGTACTGAGACGGATTACTATGACAACCCCGACGAAACTTACTGGATTCCGTATTGCCTGTCGTTCCTTTCTCGATACCCGTTGTACAATCTTCTGGGCGATTACTTACGAGGGATGTGGATTCACTGGAATAAGGCCACGAATCTGTTCCACGCTGAGGAAGTATCGCGAATTCTCAGTTTCCCCGCGCCGCGATTGAACGATTTGGTCCGAATAGACATGAAGGATTATGCCCTTTGCTACCAATTCCCATCTTCGCCAACAGGGTTCCAAAACTTCGCCATGTGGCCTCTGTGGACGTGTCTTTCGGTTCCTAACATTGTCGGCGTGATCGAGGCTGCCATATCCCCTACGAGGCGTATAATATTCGTCAGTCACTACCCTGCGATGTTGACAATGGCCGCCGAAACTATCCGATTCTGCGTCCGAGTATACGAGTGGAGCGGTCTTTACGTGCCCGTTGTCCACGCTCGCCACGCAAAGGAACTGGTCGATGAGCCCGGCCCGTACATCCTCGGTATCACTGCAGAATGCAGGTCTCTATTCACCGCCCCGAATGATGCCCTCGTCGTCGACTTGGATCGCAATTTCGTTCTTACTTCCAGCCCGCCAACTGCACTCAACTCGAGCCAGCGCAACAAGTTTGTTACTCGATTGACACAAGCCCTAAACGGGGATGTCACGCCTTCCGGTGTCCCTCAACATCTACGCTCTGCTTACGGTGGTGGTAAATTGGTACCAGCAGGTCAGATCATTGTTATGCGAGGAGAGGTAGAGTCTATTCAGGACCCCGAATGGTGGAACCAGGACTCTGTAATGTCTGTGATGGACCATGTCTGTGAAAAGCTGGTAAGTATTCTGTTGAATCTTTCTTGGGATTTGGACACGACATTAATCATTGATTGTAGGGCCGTAACACCGGACTGAAAGCTGTTTTCGGTGGTTCCGTTAAGAAGCCTCTGATGACCAAGGTGTCCATGAGGCACCTGAACGAGATCGTGAGAGAGCGCAACCAGTACTCTCGCGATGCCATGGAAGCATGGCAGGATTTCATCAACCTGAAGGGCCGCATGGAAACCGAGCTTGCCAAGGTTACCAAGCGGAACAACTACTTGGTCGAAGAATTGGAGAGCTGGAAACAACAGGTAAGATTATACACTAGTTGTATTTGTTTTTGGTGGTACTGAATGATGCTAATGCGGAATCTATAGTTCCTCAAGTTCCAAGCTTTCGCTGAGACGCTCACTAAGGAGACCCAGGATCTCAAGGTGAAGATCGAGACCCACAAGCGTGAGAACCGCAGACTCGGTGGTCTCATCGACCAACAGAAGGATGATAACGCCCGCCTCTCTGTTCGTCTTACCGGTACCGAGAAGCAACGAGACGATGCTCTCGAAGCCCTTGTTCTTCAGCAAGAGATTGCCGAGGAGCTCGAACGAGAACGTAAGCGAAACAAGAAGGAACTGGCTGCCCTTCAGCACACGAATGTTACGATCATTCGACAACGTGACGAGGCTCGGCGTGTTGTCCTCCACTTGCGCAGTCTAATTGGCGGACAGTCGCATCACATGGAGCATTTGGTTCAATCTCTAACTACGCGTGATGATCTCGCTAGTGAGATCGAAGAAGGCTTCGAGGAAGATGGTGACAGGGAATCTCGTGACAGTGAGTTGATTCCTCATTGAATCCTGCTCCTCAAATTGGATTTGCTAACATGCATTCAAGGCCGCTCACTACAGAGCTCCAGTCGGGCAACCAACCGATTTTCCACCGCTAGCTTCAACGACGTTGCAGACCGTCACCTCAAAGATAAGACTGATGCCATCTCCCACATTATTAGGAATATTGCGGAGCAGTGCCAGGCTGCTGTAGAGGGTCTTCAGCTTGCGCAAGACGCCGAGATCGAGTCGTCTCGATCACCTCGTCGAACCAGTGCCATGTCTACCGTCACTAGTGACGATGGCCACTCAGCAGCCTCTTCGGAGGTCGGCGACGATAGCCTTCTACGCCCCTCTAGACGTGCGTCTAGCATTCCTCCAACACCGGATTTGATCCCCAACCGAAGCAGCACATCGATGTCGATGGCTTCGACTATGACGACTCCTGAGCGATCCAGCCAGCAGTACAGCATTTCAAACGACATCCCCACGAAGATCCTGGAGGATGACGAAGACGATTTAGCTGACCGAAGCGAGGCTGAGACAATGTCTCAGGAGCCCGGCCTTGTTGGCAAGCATGCCTCAAGCCTTATTCACCGCCCTTCTGGCGCTAGAATCAGTGCCCTCGGTGGTACCCGCTAAGGGTTTATTTATTGATCTTGATTGATCTTGACTCGTTGCATGTATGGGAGTCGGTGGTGCCACGTTTCAAGATTTCCTTTTGAGGGGAGAGACTTCTGAGGAGTGGAAGGTTTTCTATGTATCTTTCCCCCCCGATACCTGTGCATATGGATTTGCTTTATACCTCACGGCCTGCTGACGGACCGGAACGGCGTTTTACTCGGCCAAGAGTTCCCTCGGAACTTTCGCTCTTTTTTTTCTTTTCCTACAATTCTTGTGGCCTGTCCAGGTCCTCTCTAATTTTCCTTCAGCAATAAGTGCGACGAGACTTAGTAGGCTATTTAGTAGCCTAGAGACTTACAAGGGCCTGTTAGGTTACGTTGTTGGTTGTTGTAAGGAAAAAGATGCAATGAAAAGAGTCATTTCATCTCTTATGTGTATATTGCTGCGCTCGCCTTCAGCCTGCTTTCCCTGGGATGATTGGATGTCTTCTATCTTTAATTGCTTCCGTTATATCTTTCCCGCATTGTCGGAAAGATGAGATGTAAAACTGCCTACACGTTAAACTATTCTGCTCTTCAATAAGTGACATTGCCTTTTCATCTTCTTACCTTCTTTTCGGTTTATATTCTTGGTGATTAAGTAATTGATTCTTGACACTCGATGTCTTCATATTTTTAATTGTTGCTAGGTACTAAGATGCCTCAATTCGTATGCCTGTCTAGGCTGAGGTGTTTCTTGTTGTTTTCAGCAAATCGAAGAGGGCTTTGTCTCTTTGTCTTAAGGGGGGCTCTCTCGTGAGTATATCATCAAGGTTACTTCTAGGTTGTAACATTCAACATCTTCTAGTCGGCTCCTTCTGACTTTAGGTATATTGTCCTTACTAGATACTATAGCTTGTTCAGTTAGTAGTGTATTAGTAGGTATTCAACGCGGAAAATCTGTCTGAAGGCTATGTTCAGTGTTCACGCAGCATCGGGGATGATTGGTGTCTTCCATAGGTACCTAGACATCCAGTCAGACAATCGTCATAAACAAAGATGTTTTAGATTTTCTAATTTCTATTAGGTAGATACCTATCTATCAAGTGTTCTATCAGGGTACCTAACCTATCAAATGCTCTATCTGGTTATGAGTGCATACCGCCGCGTAAGATAAAACAGATCGTTTATCACGGTTAAACAAGAAAACAGGCAAATGACATGAACCTTTTGGGACACCCACTCTCTCTCTCTCTCTCTCTCACACACACAAACACTATCTATTCATCTATCTAATCCCCTCCTTCCCGTCAAAAGCGTCTACTAGGCTTAATTTATCTATTTAAGCCGGGCCATTGGGCTCAAGCAACTTCGCGAACAAAGACCAGGCCAAGTCGGCCTGGGCCGCGATCGCCTTCCTCTCATCGGGGCGGCCAAGGGTGGCGGCGACGAAGGCGGTGCCGCAGTACGTGGGCTCGGCGTCGTCGGGTTCGTCGAGGAAGTTCAGCTTGGCGATGGGGTTGATCGTGCAGATGGGGCCGACCATCATGGCGGCGGCGTCCTGCGTGAAGATGTCGAGGTTGATGGCGCGCAGCGTGTGGGCGATGTCCTGCACGTGGACCATGGAGCGCACGGCGTGCAGGCGGCCGCCGCACCAGAGCTCCTCGCCGTCGAAGAAGGGCCTGATGCAGGGGTAGAAGAAGAGGGTGAGGCGCTCGTTCTTGGCCTCGAGGCGGGCGACGAGCTGCTTGAGGGGCGTGATGATGTCGCTGCGGATGCGGGCGATCTTGCGCGCGGCCTTGTCCGGGTCGTTGGCCGCGAACGGGTTGAGGAAGTCGAGGATGTCGGTGCTGAGCTCCCGCGCGATGGTGGCCTCGTCGTACTCCGCCTCCGGCGCGACCACGCGCGCGCTCGCCCACCGCATGATCAGCGCGCGCACCACCTCCGTCTCCATGTTCTGGTACAGCGCCAGCTCGTGCACGTCCGCGTAGTACTGCAGCCAGATCAAGAAGCTCCTCGCGCTCTTGTACTGCCGCGCCGCGACGACGATGGCCGACTTGCTGCTCACGGCCCGCACGTAGTCGACGACGGCGTCGTGGGCGAGCCCCTGCGCCGTGTTCCCTACTGCTTCCAAGGTCTGGGAGAGGAAAAGAGAGGTTAGTTTTTGGAAAAAAAGAAAAGGCGGGACAAAAAGGGGGAGGGGGGGAGGGGGGGAGGGGAGAGGAATTCTTATGAAGAATAAGAGTGTAGAAAAAAAAAAGGGAGAGAACTTACCTTCGCAATGTCATTGATAGACTCTTCGGTATGAATCCTTTCCCCGTTCGGGCCTGTGGGAGCGGCGGCAGCCTGGTTCATTTTTGTGGTTTTGGGAGTAGCAGTCTGGCTCTTTTTGGTGGTGCTGAGAGTAGTAGCCTGGGTCGGATTTCCGGCGAAAAGAGGAGGACCCAGGCTCTTTTTGGTGGTTTTGGGAGTAGCAGTCTGGCTCTTTTTGGTGGTGCTGAGACTAGCAGTCTGGCTCTTTGTGGTGGTGCTGGTAGTAGCAGTCTGGCTCTTTTTGGTGGTGCTCTTTTTGGTGGTGCTGGGGGGAGTAGCAGTCTGGTTCTTATTTGCGGTGCTGGGAGTAGCAGTCTGGCTCTTTTTGGTGGTGCTCTTTTTGGTGGTGCTAGGGGGAGTAGCAGTCTGGTTCTTATTTGCGGTGCTAGGAGTAGTAGCCTGGTTCTTTTGTGTGGTGCTGGGAGTAGGAGCCTGGTTCTGGGTACCGGCGGAGGCAGCAGCAGCATCAGGCTGGTTGATGGTGATGGAAGAAGGCCACTTGATCTGGCCGTCGCGAGGCCAGTTCTGGGTCCAGTCATAGGGGCCAGCTGGGGCCCTTGGATTGGCGTCTATCTTGCCGGTCTTGTCGTGGTCCATGAGGACGGCCTGCTGGTACTTGAGCATCACGTTGATGGCCTGGGTGCGGTCGTGGATGGAGTGCAGCTTGTCGTTGACCGTGTCGGTCGGGTGCAGCTGGGTCCCGCTGTGCAGAGCCACCAACTGGGCTTTGAGCACGTCGTACTCGGCCTGGTACTTCATGAGGTTCTCCTGCGTTCGCGCGATCTGGGACTGCGCCACGAAAGGGAGCATCTGGCCCCGCTCCTTCTTCAGCTCGATGACCGACTCGAGCAGCTCCTTGTTCGTCGCTTCCAGCTCATTGATCCTGTGCTGGTGTCTCTCCTTCTGCGGGAGCGACCAGATCGTGTTCTTCCATGTGTCAGCCGTGATGCTGCCCGGTGGTAACGGAGTCGCCCCTGCTTCGGCTAGTTTCTGGGACAAGTATGAGTGAGGCACGACATGGTCGGTTGTGGTTCGTAGCATAGCGGCTACCGTATCGATGTACGGGTCTATTTCTTCATCTTCGTCTATGTCTCCATTGGTCGGGGTTGCAGTAGGCTGGTTGACAGGAGGTGGGTTGACAGGAGGTGGGTTGACAGGAGGCTGGTTTCCAGTAGATTTGGTGGTAGGTGTCGAAAGGTCGCCGGGCGTTGCAGTCGGAGTTGGCATCATGCTCGGCCTAATCGGTTTTTTAACTGTGGGCGTTGTGTTCGTTTGGCCCGGTACGGTCAGTAGGTCCGATGTGTTCGTTTGGCCCGGTATGGTCAGTAGGTCCGATGTGTTCGCTGTGCCCGGTATGATCAATGGGGCCGGTGTATGCTTTTGGCCCGGTACGGTCAATAGGTCCGATGTGTTCGCTGTGCTCGGTATGGTCACTGGGCCTGGTACAGGTGGTTGTGAAGCGGGCACACCCACTGTCTTCTGTACCGCTTCCTTTTTGTCATCTAACTTTGCTCTCTTGTTTGCAATTGGGTCTTGCGTCGCTTCCTGGGTGGTATCTAGCTTTGTTCTCTTGTTTGCAGTTGTCTCTTTCGTCGTTTCCTGGATGGTGTCTAACCTTGTTCTCTTGTTTGCAATCCCGCCATGTCTGAAATCCTTACTACTAATCCTGTTTAGTCTGTTTTGGCTGGTAGGTGTTGTAGAAGCTTTCGCTCCAGATGCAGATGTAGTGGCATTCTTGCCAGTCGCATCGGCCTGGCCATCTGCGTCTTCTACTTGACTAAAGCGTGTTGCTATATTATTCAGTCTGTCCAGTCGGCTGCCTATTTTAACCGCACGCGTAATGCCGACTGGTCTGCTACCAACTGCCGGTACATTTCCCCTCTGGCGACGGCGGTTGACAAATTCTTGAAGTGCTCCCATCTTGAACGCTTTGTTCCAAGTCTTTGAGAGTACTAGGTGTAGATTCAGATATTGTTTTGTTTGATTGTTATCTGTGTCTGTTAAAACGGTACCGAGAAGATTCCAAGGTTATCTTAAGGTGACGATAGACAGTTTAGAGATATTGCTCTGACTCTTTCGGTTTCAAGCTGATGACTGAGAAGATGGTTAGTTATATTTTTCTGAGACTATACAATTATTTTGTCTAGATACTTTGTCTTGGAGTCAACTGGCGCACGTCGACAAAGTACATGTACCTTCACTGATCGTTGTACTGAGTTAAAGAAAGGAGTTGTCATTTTCTTTTTTTTTTCTCTCTCTCTTTCTTCTTTGGATGTCTCTAATTACATAGGTAGGCAATCAACTAAACAGAACATTATCTGTTTACCTCCTGAAGTAACATTCATACATACATACATACATACTACCTACCTAAACACCTACCTTTGCCATAGACCACATGTACCTAATTGTTCTTACTCTTGGTTACGTATTAGGTCAATACTGAATATGATACCTGACTGAGATGCCTACCTACATGCAGGTATTTTAATCAGCACATACACCAACGTTGGTAGGTAGCTTGCCCCTGATTGATATCAGACAAACGAATTGCTGATGTTGGAATTGCAATCCAACACAATCACCTTTATCACGGTGAATCAACTAATCATCTGGGTAAACTCAGAAGGCTTTAGCAGGGAAAAGAAAACAAGAAGTATCGAGAGTATGTACATAACTGATATCCAAAGTACCGCTATACCCATCCGATTGCTCAGCCCTACCTACATACAGGTAGCATAAGCCGCAACTAGACGCTTCCAAAAAAACGCCCAACTCCATAGATTGGTGTCGCGAAAAACTGCACATAAAGATTTATATATTATATTATGCATGCAGGACCTTTATATGAACCTCTATCTCCTACCCCCTGAGCCGAACTCCGGCACGGCGCCTAATTTGAGCCGCCAGGCCAAGACTTCCCCCCCTTTCTCCCCCCCCCCCAAAACATGCATACATGCGCACCTATATAGATATACTCACTCAAAAGCTTTCTTAAATTTACCCCGAAATCTACCAACAAAGGATATTGCTGCATGTAATAACCCCATCCTTCATCCCCTGCCTTTGGGGAAGAACACGAACACTAGATAACCAGGGGCTGGAAAGCCATATTGGGAATATATATACTGGCTATTGCTATATTAGGCTATTTACCCCCCCTTTTTTTTCTATTCTACCTACCTACCTACCTACATCTACCATATGCCATATAAATAAAATAAATATTGCCTGCCTCCCGGGCTAAATTCCGAAGTCGCCACTCTCGGTATAGTGCGAAAGCTCCCAGCAACGGTTCATTTGGAGCGCGTAAGCTTCCTTGAGCTCACTAAGCAACGTTGGCTAGACCCCCGCGAAACCCATTTATTTAAAGAGATGGGAGGATGAAGCGGGAGTGAGGGGGGCTTGCCCGTCCGTCGTATTTTTGGGGAGGGGGAAATCGTGGTAGTAATAAGCCAAGTGTCCCTTCTTTTTCCCTTCGAGGCGGTTAGCTGTTTGTCTTGTTTGCGTACCTATCTATGCATTGTATGTGTGTGTGAGTGAGTGTGTGTATGGTCTATTGCTCGGCCTTTCTTTGTTTCGAAAAAAAAAAGCAAGCTGTACTTATCTGTGCTTGATTTCCTTGACAACTCCACCAGCTTGCTTGGACGGTAGCCAATTGAAGAAAGGATGCGGTGCTCTGCGGCAGCTCTCTCGGTCTTGGCAGCAGCGACGTCTGTCGTTGCGCAACCCCCAAGCCCGGGGAAGGATGGAAGATACACCATATCCTCGTCGGAGATAACAGCGCAGGTTCGGCCACCGGTGTCCTGGGGAGGGAAGAGGAGAAGACTTGGGTTGATGCTTACCGCTTTCCTAGTTTATTCCGTACGGGGCCACGCTCACAAACCTCTTTGTCAAGGACAAGAACGGAGAAGATGTCGATGTTGTGCTCGGATACGACGACAGCAACTACTATCGTGCGTCCTACCCACACCACCTTTCATACTCATAAATTCTTAGAAGATACCTACCTACCAGTACCTAGACAGAAAGCTAATTTTGTCAACAAATAATAGCCAAGGACCCAGGACATCCCGTGTACAACAGCATCCCCGGTCGTTATGTTAACCGCATCGGGAAGGGAAAGTACACGATTGACAACACCACATATACCACCGAGCTAAACGACGGGACCAACACGCTTCATAGCGGTGCCAATAACTGGTCCTACCGCGTATGGAACGTGACTGATTCTACAGAGGACTCCATCACCTTCGCTATCCGGGACGCGTCCAACTCTTCTCTGGGGATGCTAGGCCTAGTCAAAGGTCAGGTGACGTATAGTGTCGAGGGCAGCACTTGGAGGATCAAGATGGAGGCGACATCGCCAGAGGCTAGAACTCGTAAGTGCCCCACCCATTCCCATGAAGCAAAATCGCCTAGCCTTAGCCTAGGTAGCATTTCGATGTAAAGCCCCTTGTTAACCTAGACAACGGCGAAGCTCTCATGTTAACGCACCACACGTACTTCAACCTGGACGCCTTCAAGAACCCCGACACAGTCAAGATCTGGAACCACACGCTGCACATGCCGTACTCCAAGCGTTACCTGATCGCCGACGACGGCGCTTTGCCGACAGGACAGATCGGCACTGCAGCACCGAACAGCATCAACGACTTCGCGAGCTCAGCGGGGCTGTTCCTCGGCCACGCGCAGAGCGACCCCAAGTTCTCCGGCAACTGCGGCGGCGGCGGCGCGTGCGAAGGGTACAACGGGTACTTCCTCATCGACGATGCGCCCGCGGATGCCGTGGTCGTCAGCCTCGCGAGCTCCTTCTCGGGAATCACGGCCGACCTGCGCACCGACCAGCACGGCGTCGTGCTCTACTCGTGCAACTGGATGGACGGGACCGCCGACCTGAAGAAGACGCAGGGGACCAAGGAGAACCGCAAGGTGGTCAGGAGCTCCTGCGTTGCTATCGAGGCCCAGGACTATGTCGATGGTATCAACCAGTAAGATCAGCCCCCTGCCCTATTTCGTTTTTTCTTTCCTTCTCCGCGGTCCCTTTTTAAAAAGATTTTTCTCCATTTTTGTTCTTTGCATTTCGAGAACCTCCAACCCCCCGTATCCCGCGTTCGTTTACTTGATTGCTTGTTTCAGTTTTATGCACCACCATGACGTGAGCGCTAATAAAACGTGAATAAAAGCCCAGAGTGGGGGCACGTCGAACAGCAGATTACCGGACCGGGCCAGACGTACTCATGGGAAAGTTCCTGGACATTTGGAACCCTTTGAGCAGATCTTGAATAGGAAGTTGGAATCTGTAAAGTTGAGGCTCAAAGTGAGGGGGAAGGTGGGAAACTGGCCTCATTGGTGGCGCCCGCGCAAGGGGGGCATACAGGTAAACCAAATGCCAGACTGTATATAGGTACAGGTACATACATTCATAACGTGGCATTCATGAAAATGATTTGCTAGAATGTAGTGTCGCATACCCAGGTTCCTGGCCGGGCGCTTCAAAACTTTCTGGCAACACAGCATTTCGGGCCATATAAGCGTTTGAACACCCATGCCTAAGTGATGCTCTCGAAATGCATACTGACATCAGGATAAGGCCACTCTGTAAGCCGGTGGCTCTCTGGGAAAAGAAACATCGTTTCTAATTGCAAAAGATACTGTGTGATTTTGTGTACACATGAGTCTTCTGTGCGACATTCTTTCTGGTGGTGTGTATTGTGTTGGCCTTTAGGGGGGCTGTTGTGGCTTTATGTTGTAACGATACGAATGGTCTAGACCATGCAGATCCATTAACAATGGCGCCAGACACCCTATTGACCATGTGCACTCCCACCCTTCTGCGGCCCAGAAGCGTGACATGAGCTTGACAACCCTCCCTAAGTGCGTGGGTGAGTGGGGTTGAAGGAGCAAGAAAATGGCCAGTTGTAAAATAGGTACTGTAGTATGTGAACCGAATCCCATAATGCATCCCAAATCCCATGGCTAGCGCGATCCGCCTTATGTTCTGCCTGAATTTCGCGGAATTTCGATGGTCTGATTCGATGTGAAGGATTCGTAGTGTGCGCCATCTAGCTGATTGGCTACCTAGGTATATAAAAAATTCATCATTCATCGAGAGTGGAGAAATACGAGCCCTCGTTGGATTTTTGGCTTTTGCGATAGCGGAGTAACTATCGAGATTTTTAAGAAATCCATCCTGTCTGGAAACTTTCCCCATGAAGCCGAATTTTAGGGGTCCCGTTCAAGGTTACCATGCATATCAACTCGCAGTCAGGGGTCCAGGGGCTGTGTACCTGTACCTTTTTTCTTTTTTTGCAGCACAATCGTCAATACCCTGCTGTTTGCTGATGACGTAGTTCCAATGAAGAAATATTTCCGTGAATGCTATACTTCGTAGTTATTGACACCATCAGAAATCTAGAACCTTTGATTTCACATTGTCCTTGTCTACTTTGTTAGACTAGGGGGTTATCCACGCATACACCTGAGGTTCTAGACTGGAATCGACCAATGTCTACCACTTACAATTCACCCATCCCCATTTGACAACCACTAGGTAGTTACGTCATTCGTTTGAAGATGGATTCTGATGCAACGTGACGTTTTCCGAGGGTCAGGTTTATCAGTATTGTTGATATTCGGTGAGTCTCAACTCTTCGGAGGCAACTCGTTGCTTCGTGGTGGGGGTTAAGAGTCTTGGATGCGAAGACGGCCAAGTCGACAAGTCAAGTGATGAGCTTCGTGAAGAGTTGTCATCATATCTGATAGAATATTCCTATTCCATCATGCTAGACATGGACTTATCGCGTCAACACCCTAACGGAAAAGAGACATGATCGTCTTGGCGATGTGATCACGGGGAACATATCCCTAGGCGCCTAGGGAGACATCCGACCGAGCTGTAAGGTTGTTCTAGTAGTTGGGTTCCAAAACTGCCCGATCGGCCTCTTTCATACGTAGCTGTTTGCTTCTAATGCTTCCACTTTATCAGGTAGAAGACTAGGAACGAGAAAAAGATCAGACCATTCTTGCTGAATCAGCCGTGAACTCCAGGCTCTCGTCTCTAAACGAGGAGGGGATCAGCATTAATGATGTGGGGGGGATTAGGGGGGGCGACACTAATAGAAGAACATTCAAGGGTCTATCAGCCTCATCATAGAAAAGGAAGGGGAAAAAGAAGCTAAATCCATCCATCCAGAAGTGTTGATTAGAGTGCTTCTCTTGGATTTAGTCTCGCCGGCGCTGAATTGAGTAGTAGGCCCCCGAAGACCGCCAATGACATCATTAATTCCCCGATAATATACGTCAGGGACATGCCGGGTTTTCCCTCCCCCGGTGAACATTGAATAGGGAGGCTTGCAACCCCTGGATTTCGGCTGTCTGGTTAGCCTAGCACCGTGGGGTGGAATAACTAGATGATTAATAGATTTGTAGGTAGGTAAAGACAACACAAGCCAAGCTAGAGTACGCGGTCAGGCTTGACACCTATTCAGGGTGAGCGAGATAGGATAGAGATTGGTCTTGTCGTGCCCAAGGACTTTTCTACCCCAGTTAGTACCTAGGTTAGGTAATTCACTGGGCAGTAGGTATATAAAGAGCAAGCGTGGCCCATGATACTATCTACCTTGATCCGCACACTTGATTATTTTGCTTGCCGATCAACAGCATAGTACCTGCTGCTTACCCAGCAGGTAGATATATATCCAGGTGAATCCGCCGTCGCTATTGCTTGTTCTCGTTCTCGTCGTTTCTGTCATCATCTATATTTTCATCATAGTTGCTGTTTTCTTTTCCAAGGTTTAAAATAAATAAAAATTCGTGGAGACCCCTTACATCACTTATCTTCTTATCTTATCTATCTTCCTATTCGTACTGTACCTCCTACGTCGGAGGCAAGCACTCCCCCACAAACTGCCTGCCCCGTCCTCTTAAGGCCTTGCGCAGGCAGGGTCCAGTACCTACCTGGCTCCCAGTAGCACCCATCCACCCTTAGCGGGTGCAGCCGAGCACTAAAGGAGCCCACCTTGAACCCTTAAACCAAACTGTTGGAACACCTAGGTTAGACAGTTACAGGCTGTTACCTACCTAGGTACCTACGCTACCGGCCTACCTAGTAGTGAATATCTCCAGCTTCAGGGCCATTATAAAAATCATGGCGACGAACAACCAAGCCGACGGTTCAACGGGCGCAGTTCAGTATCTAAAGTGAGTGTTAACGATCATTAATAAATTAAATCAATCACATCAATCCTACAAACCTTCACCCCCCTTCTATCTATCTATATTCTATCAACCAACGATACCTATTTATTCGTTTCCACCTTCTCTCTCTCCATAGCCACCACCAAGCACCTGAGATCGCCCAGCGACCCAATCTCGATGTCCCCGTCAACGTCGACTACAACATGCAACGGTTCCTGAACCCGCACCTCCACGCCGATGATCGAACCCTGAGACCTCCTCCACAATACTCACCCTCCCCCTCCTCCCCCACGCCGCTGACCGAGGACGAGTCACGCAGTCGCATGACTGCCATCCTGGGTCCCATCATGTTGAACTTGGCGCCTAAGCAGAATTGACTGCTGTCTGTTGTTGCAACGCCGATAGGTGCCCAGACTTGGGCTCCGGTAAAATTTTATATCATGGATCAATCAGTCTGTAAGTTGCATTTTATATCATTTATATCATACCTTTACCTGTACACATAATTCGCATCTACCTACTGACTTACTACAGCTTGGCTCATCTATCACCATCTCTTATCATAGCCGTTTGGTTGGACTTTTTTTTATCTTCTTGCATTGCATTGTATTTATATTATATTTTTATTGTAGGCGTTGGATCGCATCTATTGGCATCATCAAACAGGGATAACAAACATGTAGCGGGCGGGAATTGCATCAGCGGACATTAGTGGCATTAGTGGGCATTTACTGTAGGATAAGGTTAGATTGGGATTGGAATTATTCTGTACTATCCATTAGTTTCTGTACAATACTTATATATGGAGTTAACTATAAAGGCACTGTTTTTGGCTTTGTAGCCAAGGCATTTATTCCCAGGCTTATCCCAAAACAACATTCTTCTCCTCGTCTCCGATAGCATTACCTATGTCTCCTGCCAGATTAAGCTCTAGTCACAAGAGGAGAACCGCTACACAACTAGGCGAGGCAGCCCGTCGCCTTCTTCTTTCGGCTAGAGTCAACAACTAGAACGTACGGGAACAATACACAGCAGCCAACCAGGGAACACGTGCTATTGTGTCTAAAATGGGATGTTGTTTAGCTATCTAATAGACGAGTTTATATAGCTGCCTAGGTTAGTGACGTATGCAGGTGCGCAAGATACCACTTGCAACAGCCATGCATCACGTCCAAGGCATCTTTTATGCAAGAGCCTTATCAAAACCACTTACACCTCCACGATCCATACACTGACAACGACCCTACCTCAATAAACACAAACCCTTCCGCCCCCTATCACCACACAACATGACAAACGCCATCACCCTCCAACAAAAGACCCCGGAGGGCAAAACCCTCATCAGCGAGCCCGTCTTCAACATCTTCCAAGCCCACCTCCAACCGGCGAACAACCTCTCCGCCAGCCAAGCCGCGCTTTCCCTAGCAAATCTCGCGCCCAAGCCGAACGACGGCGAAAAGACTCTCAGCGACGGCTTCTTTTTCGAGCTGTGGAACAGCGTCATCGGCGTCGCGGAGCAGATCCCGCACGACCACCCCGCGCAGGACCAGCTGGTGAAAGTGATGCGGGAGCTAACACTGCTGCCCGACACTGGGCTTACCGTTTGGGACGTAAGTTTCCCCCCCCCTTTTCAATTCAATTCAATTCAATCAACCGCCCACCTCCTTTTCTAAACTAACCAACCCCCCAAAGTCCCCCCTCTGGACCTCCCTCCCCGTCCTCGGCGCCGCCATCCGCGAACGCCTCAACGGCCCCACCTACCCACCCCACCCCACCGCCGCACAGACGCGCGCCGTCGACGAGTCCTGGGTCCGCTTCCACGCCTTCGCCGCGCGGCTGATGGGCGCCGGCGTCGTGCACTCTGCGAGCCAGCCCGTGTGGATGCTGCGGGACGCGCTCGAGCAGCCGCCCCAGGAGGAGGAGGAGGAGGAGGTGGTGGCGGACAGAGACCTCGCCGCCGCCGCGATGTACATCGAGTACGCCGGCGCCGTGCTCGTCGAGGCGGTGGCCGCGAACCCGGAGCCGGCGCTTGGCGCGGAGCTGGCGCGGCTGTTGAGGGCGGGTCCGCTTTATGGCGGTGCGCCGGGGTTGAGTCGGGAGCGGTGGGGGTTCTGGGCGAAGAGGTTTAGGGAGGAGGGGGGGGAGGAGAAGGGGAGGAGTGAGGAGGGGAGGGCGGTTGCGGGGAGGGCGGCGAGGTTGATGGAGGTGTGGGGGGAGACGAGGTTGAAGGGGTAGGGTGTTGGACGATGATAGTGTGCCTCCCTAAGGAGGTTAGAAGCGGCTGGCATATGTATGTAAGTACGCCGATCTTGGTGAAGCCTAAGACCAATATTTGTTGCAGTGGTTCATAATTAATAAACACCAAAAATGTGCGAGCACCTGCACCTGGTGGGAGCAGCTAAGTACTGTGTATTATGTAGGTAGAAATGGCATTCTATCAACAGCCAGACCAGGCGCCTACCTTCTAGGCATCCAATCTTAAGCAGTGCGGTAGCGTTGAAATCCATTCTATCCATTGATCGAATTAGGTACCAGAAGAAGTGTAACAGAACCAGAACCCCCCCTTTCCTCCCATCCATACCTGTAAGAAATACTTCAAACACTATTTCCCACTCCCCCGGCATCTTCTTATTGCTACTGTACTCCCTCGGCATTCACCCATCCCCCCGTCGTGGCACAGCCTAGTTCGACCGCCGCCAAACCAACCACCTATCTACTCAAGCTCCGGGGTGTCAGGCGGCGTGCTGTAGGCGTACGTTTTCCTAGGCGTCGACAGCCCGCGCTCAACGTCCGGGAGCTGTTCCATCGGGAGGCCGAGACACCGGGGACGCAGGATCGGAAAGCTGTGCTGGCGGTAGCTGTACAGCATCAGGACCATTGTCATGAGCGATACGGCTAGGCTGATGGCCTCGAAGATGAGGGCCATGGCGATGATGATGGGGATGTGTAGATAATGAATAAGTGATATAGTGTATGTGTGTGTGTGTGTATGTGTATTTGTTGGTGATATCGATGTATCTAATGTATGTGTGAGTGGGGGAGACAGATAAGAGAGGAAGGGGTCTGATGCCTACTTCTCGATGTCCAAGTCCAGTAAGCCAAGACAACCTCGTCCACGGCGTTTCGTAAGAAAAGCGAGGAAGGTGAGTACGACTCTTGATACCCCTTGGAGGTAAGTGCCGTAAAGTGATGAGCAGGGCTGACGATAGTTCAGCGACTCGTGTGTAGATATTGTATATTGTACCCTGTGTTGGGTGTGGCGATCAGATGGGAACACTGCGAAGGGAAAGTAGAGTAGGAACTTGGAAGGTAATTTGAGTGGAAGCTGCCAACATGAAAGAACGAACTCGATTAAAAGGCATATCACATATGCAAATAGGAGGCGATGATGGGTAACCCAGGCAACAGTTGTCACTGGTTACCTAGAACAACTCTAAGCCTACCTAAACTCTATTCTCATATAGATGCTCCTGCCTTTGTATTCTGGACAGATATACTAATGTATTGTCCCAACGCTTTCACTTGGTATGCCACATAATGTTACCCCTGGCGAAGCCGGTTTGCCTATAGCTCTAAACTCAACTTCCACAGCTGGGAAGATAGCCCAGGTAACCAGTGAAGTCCAGAGTCTAATACATACTATGTAAGATGTGCTTCGATATTGTCAGATAATAGTTTGACACTATGTAGGTAAGAAGTATAGAAAGTTTACGCGATAGATCGATAGCTGGCCCCCTAGGCCATACATAAAGGTGTCCTTTCGCTTGATACAAAACCAGCACCACTCCCGTTCCGCTCACTATCATTATCATCAACAAACCACCAGCAACACAGCCAACACAGTAACTACCCACCTACCTGTGTTCCAAACATCACACCTCAAAAATGAGATTCTCCGACTCGACCCTAGCTGTCCTAGCTGCAGTCACAGGCATCGCAGTCCCAGCTACCGCCACACCCATCTCTCGGGCCCCTGCCGACATCAGACAGAACACTACTGATGTCCACGAAGCCCCCTCAAAGCAGCCATATGCATCTCAAACCCAAAATATCCCCTCAAACGCCACGCTACCCCAGAACACCACCACAGCCGCATCCGTCAACGTAGCAACACCACCCACAAGCCAGCCCTTCGAACCCGACGAAAAAGACCCTCTAGGGCTCAAGGATCCGCTAGGGTTGAAAGACCCGTTCGGCTTGAAGGACCCCCTGGGGCTGAACGATCCCTTCGGCACGGGCGACAGCCACTGTTTTTCTTACATGAAATCGTTAGCGAAGAGGGGGGTGAGGAAGGGGGGCTTGCGTGCTAGGCGTTTGGTACGGAAATTCAAAGATATACGCTACCTACCTAGAGGTACCGGTACCCTGAAGTCAAGCGAGGGCAACAAGAGTGACTAGATAGGTAGACTTCCAAGGTTGTATGTCCTACCTACCTACCTAGGTATCTATCCGCATACATACCCAGGCACGTTCAACATCTAGGGCCTAGAATTGGGAAATCGCCATTGGCCCTACAAATAGGTACCTAATTTTTCAAGACTTCTGGGTATTAATTCCCTAGGCCCAGGGCTCACTTGCAATTATCGACATCAAACCTGCCCCTTATCTCAGTATAGCACCATCAAGATAGCGAATCCATCACTCTTATTCTTTTGTGATTATCTTCAAGGATATTACAATAATCGCAATGTACTCTCGATGAGGAATGGTGTTTATAGAGCTCTCCGCCACTCGCTGTATTGTGTCATCGCCTCCCACTATGATCAGGTAAGCGCCTACCTAGATACCTATTTACCCAGTAGTTTCGTGCAACAGCTGCACCGTAGTTGAATGATAAGCAATACTTACTAGCCCAAGTTTTTATATGTCAAACCATCTGGTCAAGGTACTGATCCTCCGATTTTGAGGTGTTAGTTTCACCTAACCTCCCTTCCTCGCTATTTTCCTCTCTTGTGTACCTAGGTAGGTAGGTAGGTAGGTAGGTAGGTACGCGACTCAGTCATGGCATCACCTTAGCATCGTCTCTCTGTAAAGCAGCGATCCCCATATCATCATGTCTTCCCTTAGGAGATTTGTGAATGCAAATTTGTTCATCCATAGGTATCCATCCGACGGTGAAAGAAATTTGACCCATTTACAGCTTCAGTACAACACCTACCCACCCCCCAGCCTACCCAATGCATCAAAACTCAGCTGGGCAGATAATCTCCTCGGAAGTCACCCAGGGCAACCGGCAACACTACTACCACCACCACCATCACTGACACCCAGACTTGATATATACATCTGAGACGTAGTGCGTTTTTCAACCGACCCTACACTAGGTGATAGGAGATTAGAGAGAACCGCGATAGAAAGGTCATATGCCGAATGCGTCCCCAATGCAGCGGTACGAGACGCGAACTTGGCAGTGCGACCTTTTGAAAAGATGAAAGCGTGACGACGGCGATTGCAGGCAATAGCTGAATTGCTATCATTGGCAGCTCGAACTAAATATTATTATTGTTAATGTGACATGGAGGCTCGCTTCGCTCAAAATAACTATATCGTCTTCAAAATGGTATAAACGCAAACCAGACCATGAACGTGCAAAAGCCATACAATAGCTTCTTTTTTAAAGGTAGCCCCCCTAGAAAGATACTCCGTGGATCATAGCCGCAGTTAAGTAAGGTATAGCCAACCATGTCTAGGCAACGAAATATGCTGAGGTGAAGAGGAACTTAGCACCATAATTACCAGCAGAGGAGTAGGGCCAGAATGTCCAAGTCAATCAGGATACTTACAGGTTTATTAAGAAAACACCGAAACCAAATCTAGGTAGTGGGCCTCCTTGCGTGCTCTCGGAGATGACGGTTTCGCGTGCGGTGTAGGTTACGGGGGGGATGCGGATAAAGGTTATTATCAGCTCTGCGGCGAGGGCGCGCGTATATGTGAGCTCATTGGTGGTGCCGACGCGGACCACGAAAATCATTAGCGCCAAGATCGCCAGACCGAAGTCGATCTAAAAAAAACAAAAAGCCGCATCGTTAGAACGCCGACATGCGAAGAAGAGAAGGGAGACGAGGCCGTACGCTTGCAGGTATTAAGACTGTTGGTAAGTGCCGGAACATGGTCCAAGCTAAGACGGCAGCTAGCATGCCTAGGCCAAATTGTATGATGGCCATAATCAACCACGAGACAACCACGACAAGCCTCCTAACGCGACAAGGTGCATGCATCTGCTTGATCCTGCTATTAGAGGAGCCACTATGAACCGGCCAAGTACAAAAGTGACAGATGTAGCCGTAGTCGCCATTGGCCATCTCAACCAGTGGCCAGTGCTTGCGCTGATGCTCGCGGCTCAAGCGGTCTCGCCAACAGCGAAAGCAGATGGACCGCCACACGTGGCTTGGACGCGTCGTATCTACGATTAAGCGATCCAGTCCCGGCATACACAGGCACTCCGTGCAGCAGCTCTGCAGAAGGGGGTCGAGGCGGCCGTCGCTAGCAGTGAACTGCCTACGGACAACATCAGCCGTGATGACTTGGCGGTACAACGGAAAGGTCTGTCGCAGTGCGACCATGCTAGACAAGTCCAGGTGAGAGATGATGAGAAACTGGAGCTCGAGAGGCAAGGCGAGAGGCATGGCGAGAGGCGTAGAGTCCAGCCTTGCATCTCCTTGGCTTTCGCTTCCGCTTCTGCTTCCGCTTCCACTTCTGCTTCTGCTTCCGCTTCTCGTCGACGACGGCGCATGACGACGACTATGCTGTGAATCGAGATCAACCTTTGCCTCGTGCTCGTGCTCGTGCTCGTGCTCGTGCTCGTGCTTATCCTGGTGCTTAGCCTCGTCGTCGTTGTCGTCGCGGCGACGAGTTGTAAATGAGTTGTTGGTGAGCTTAATGGCGTGAGATGTGCTCATCATGCGCGCTGTAACAGCTTCGCTGGGACTAGAAGAAGAGCGTATTCAATCATGGAATGAACGAAGTACTCATCATCTTATTTCGGTAACTTTGACTTCTTTTTCTCTTCTCCTTTGAGAGACAGGGTGTAAAAGAGGTCGATCATCCAATGCGACCGTTTCTCGAATGCCAAGTATGATGGTTGAAGAATTTCCCTTGGACAGATCGGTTTTCCGGCACACAAGGCAACGCGCTAACCCGGCTGTCCGGCACAGGCCGAGACCGTGCACTAATCCGTGTAAGTCGACAGTACTAAACAGAGACAGATACAGTGACCAGGGTATGTATGTACAGGCAAATGTACATATGTACCTGCATGCAGTATATGTACTTCAATATTTGTACATATATGAAGGACTCAGAAGGAGCAAACTTTGATGAAACCCCGAACTCTATTATATGTATAGTAATGAATAACATGATAACATCGAAGTCTGCTACATGGATCATTGATGTTCACTGTTCAGGTCTACAGAAGTAACTCCGTCCTAGGTACCTAACCTAGGTACATATACTTAGACCTGGTAACAACATTGGAAAAAGCTAAAGATTTAATCCGGTTATAAGTGGGGCGCACATACACATGTACAAAAACATATGTACTTCAGATGCTCCTAACATCAATGATTAAGCGCACAGACGGAAAGGAAACCTTACAGGGCTGTCGTCACATCACATGGAGCTTCAAGGTTGAACTTGAACATGAACATGAACATGAACATGAACTCAAACTTAAACTTGATCTTAAACTTGAACATAAATTCAAACATGAACTTGAACTTGACATACCCAGGGTAGTATATCTAACCACCTACCTACCTAGGTATGTGATCCTTAGCGTAACATCTTCCCATTAACTACGTGTTTGCTCCAAGAGACATCCATCGGACGACATACATAGTAGGTAAAAAGAGAACGGGCAACAGAACAAAAGGGAGCAAAGACCGAGAAACAATCACTCAATATTGCCCATTTGGTTACATCTTCATGCAAGTCAACGCAAAGCCTGCCATTCCCCAATCCCCTCCAATCCCTACACCATCTTTTTGTCACAGATCCATTGGTTCATCGTACATATTGACTATGTTGCGACGTCTACTTTTTACCTAAGCGGTTCAAGCCTATCGGATCAGGTGGAGAAGAAGGACGGCTGCCCGGCACTCTTCGATCACTCTTCGCTCACTCACTCATTAACTAATGTTCTTGTCACCACTCTCGTCCCGTGCCGACTTGTGGCGGCTGCAGAGAGCCGAAACAATACTATCTAATAATCTATCGGATCAAGGACCCGATTATTTAACCCGAAAGCCACGATATTGCATACTACCTAAGGTTAGTACCCTAGGTAGGGCGACACTATGGAGATATCGAGACGCTAACTATGCGGCTACATAGTATGAAAGATTTCCAAGATTTCCCATTTCCAAGGTTTCTATGCAAGCCAAGAAGTTCAAGAACATTGAACCATCAATGATAGGTACTAGGTATACAAGTATACTTCAACGTCAACATTCAATGTTGATATCTATACACCCAAGTATACTCAAGGTTATGATAGAAACATGTCCTCATCCTCATTCTCATCCTCGGTATCATTCACTTCCTTATCATTCCACCCCTCATCAACTGTACACATAGCAATACGCTCCTCCTCCTGCCACCTTTTACCCAACTCATCCCACTCCTCATCAGTCAACACCTCAACATTTTGCAGAAATATTTTTATCCTTCTGCTTTGACTTTTGAGCGAACATACTGTGTAATGTGCAATTCCCAACCACTTATTCCCGAGATCAATGGCTTCTTCGGCCATCTCATCAGCGCACCAAAGGAAGTGTATAGCGTCGAGGTTCTTGCCTTTTGCTAAGAAGTGTTTATAACACTCTATGTAAAGGCGTACACATTTTTCTTCTCTGCAAACGGTCAGCTTTCACAAATGCATTATGTCGCAGAGTTTAGGGACTACTTACGCAAAGAATAACTCTGGGGCCCAGTGAAGTTTCTTGAGTGTCATCACACGTCTCTCAAAAAGGGTCACGTTATGAAGGGAGGTATCTTTTGGCTCTGGGTTCTTTCGTTCTGTCTGCGCGAGCCTGTTCTGTGACTTCTCGGCTTGTGCAATATACCGGTCAAATTTTATACTGTACCCGTCGCAAACGTTACATCTGCAATCGAACCCCCATCTCATCTTTAGGTCCCTCAATCGGTCGGCTCTGACGGGCAGGACTGGGATATAGTTGATGGTCAGCTCCTCACCCGTTTCGATAGGCCGGGAAGCCGTGGCACGGAAATAGCCTCTTGTAGTATCGCAATGATACCATAAGTTGGGGTCGCATGAGTGGTTGAATCTGCTCGCCTCAATGAAGACAGCGGACTGGGCTGGGACTTTGTGTCCCGATTCATCTCGTTTCGAAGGCTCGATTTCGAAAGAATTGGCGTTGTAGATCCTACACACGAGAATATATTTCCGGAGTGTTTCCTGGGAATGTGGATCGTCACCTGGAAGGATACTTGTTTTAAAGTATTCATGTAGTGCTTGTACCTCAGTAGGGTTTGGGGCGGAATGTAGTTTGAGATACTCAATTTGTACTTGCTCGTCTAGTGTTCCGAAGTTTTGGATGAGTTGTGAGGCACGGTCCTCAAGGTATTGAGTATCACTGCACCAGAGACTCCCTTTCTCCACGAGGATTTCGTCTCCGGTGTCCAAATCTCTAGTTGCAAAGACGCCCAAGCCCTTTCCTTCTGTTGGCACTATCGCGAATGGAGATCCCGTGTGAACAGGAGGATAATTTCCTATGTTGTCGCTGATTACCTGTTGGCTCCAGTTGTCATCTTGTTTATCATTAGCCATGGTGTTTTTATGAGCTGTACTGCAGTAAGCGTTGAAACTAGGTACTGTTCAACCTTTGAGGACTCCCCCTTGAGAACGAGGTAATGCGGAGGTACTACATGGCTGCTCGAAGATGGATTTAAGTCAACCAGAAAATAACAGTCCAATTGAGGGTCAGAAATGCAAAGGAGAGAAACAATAGACTAGTTCCTGGGATACAACCAATCTTGTCACCGGAGCTCTTTATGATGACAATAACAAAACATTTGACGACACCTAAGATGTAGGCATTGTTCAAGTCGTAGACAAAGACAAATATGGTTGGATCTAGGTCGAGATATTGGTCCTTTTAAGAAACCAAGACCCATGTAGATCAAGTCTATTGTTAACCGTCTTTGCTCAATCCGACTGTATATGTTCGAATCACTATTTGTGCCGGCTCGAATCCTAGGCTATCAACATCCAGATGTGGTGGCCCTTGCAACAATAGCATTTGATATAAAACTCGTCATCACCTTCTTACATCAAGGTAAAGGTTTTCGGGGCAGATCAGCATCGATCATAATGGCAGAAGCGACTGAGCCCACACACACAGAAGAGTCCGAGCCCGAGCCCACGCACACAGAAGAGGACTACCAGGGCTGGGTTACAAGAGTTGATGATATTGTAGCATCAATCCAAAATAAGTTTGGAAATTTTGGGGATAATGGCTTTGACAGCCTTGGGCATCATTTTCTCGCGGCGTATACAGACATGAGGGATGTGCTAGGCGATATTTCGAAAGTACTCCACGAGCCAAATAATGAAAGAGAACGCGTTCTCTTCAACCGAGCTGTTGCGCTCCTAAGCTCATTCAACGATTTTGTGGCGGGCGCCATAAGCTCGGCCGCCGATATCAGATTGGTATATTTTCAGTTGTTGGCCCGCGTGGCCGAATTTTCTCGACAACCCTTTATCTCGCTACATAGTGATATTGCACTCCACCTCCAAGATATGATCCTCCAAGTTGGTAAACACAAACCTCCCCTAAGCGAGGTATGGGATCCCCTTAAAAATACCGATCGAACTAATCGGCAAAGATTGCAGCCCATCTATAGGGATTTTCTAGACTATAGCAAAACCTTCAGAGACAAGTCACCGTTCCTTACAAACGATGTCGAAGAACAGCGACGGTTTATCCAACGATCGCAAGAGTCTGTCAAAGCGGCCCTGATGCAGCTTCGTATACCCGAGGCCGCACAGGGAATACGTTATCATTTATTTGACCCTCACTCTCGTCCCACATTCATAGACTACCCCCATGATTCGGACGAGTTCCGTTATGGGCTCGGTCAACGACCAGGGCTACTTGATCTCATAGAGAGGCTTGGTGGCCCGATAAGTGCCGCCGAGAGAGCTAAAATGGATGCTGCATATAATTCGCCAAATCCAGTAGCGCCATCACCAGTGCAACCACCGCCTCGACCATCAGCGGAAAAACCAGCGCGACCACCAGAGTCAGAGTCAGAGCAAGAGCGAGGGCCAGAGTCAGAGTCAGAGCCGGAGCAAGAGTCAGAGCAAGAGCAAGAGCAAGAGTCGGAGCAAGAGTCGGAGCAAGAGTCAGAGCAAGAGCAAGAGCAAGAGTCGGAGCTAGAGTCAGGGCAAGAGCAAGAGTCGGAGCAAGAGGAAGAGTCGGAGCCAGAGCAGGAGCAGGAGCAAGAGCAAGAACCAGAAGCCCCTCCAACGTACGATATGACAGACAGGCAAGCTTTGGCGGACATCGAGGACATCTGCGATGAAATGATAAACGGTGGTCAACCCCGGCCTGAGACTGTGGGACTTATTACCCCAACCACCCGGAACCGTCGCGACACGTTGAGAAGCTACAAAGATAGACTCAGCCGCGACCTTAGAGATGTCCGAAGAACTTTGTTCAATCCACAGAACACTCCAGCACACCTGACCCCCGAGCAGAATAGAAGACTGGGAAATGAACGACGTAGACTGCAGACTAGCATAAGAGCGGGGTTGGGTTCGGGCAGCAACAGCATCCTGAAGACGATCCGAATCAACGCCGTGCATCTCAAGCTGCTGACCGCGATGCTAGTCATGTCCACGGTACAGAGGGAGCCGCCGGTGCCGTACGCCGACCGGATGACGGTGATGAGGCAGCGCATCGAGGACTGGCACCTGTACGAGCAGGCCTGGCAGTCCGCCGACGATAAGGCCCGGAGCAGGACCGAGAGCCAACTCTGGCGGTCCATCAAGACCGCCCGCCACAACCGCCGCAACAACATGGCCTTTTTTCAAAGCATAATCGACGGCCTGGAAAACGCCATCCCGTACTATAGGCACCACCCGACGCACCGCCCGCCGCGCGATAACATGCTACTCGAGTACTACCCCCCCGTGCCACCCACCCCAACCCCGGGCCCTAAGATCATGAAGGACCCCCCTCCCCCTCCCCCTCCCCCTCCCCCTATAAAGAACCCCCCTCCCCCTGTGAAGGATCCCCCCCCCCCTCCCACAGGGAAGAAGCGGCCACCGCCCAAGACCACCACGCCCCCTCCCCCCAAACGAAGACGCCCTCCCCCCGACCCCGAACCCGACCCCGACTCCGACCCCTCCCCCACCCCCCCGCGGCCGCCCCCCTCGCCGCTCCCGCGCCTGCTATCCCTGTACATGTTCGAGGCGCGGCGGCCGTCGCAGTCGGGGCACCTGTCGGGGCACGGGGCGCGGGCGCAGGCGGCGCGGGACTTACTGTGGCACCGGGCGCAGGCGCTGCCGTCGGCGCGGCAGCAGCTGCGGGCGCTGGAGGAGGCGCAGCGCCGCGACGAGGCGGCCGACGCCGCGCGGGGCCAGGCGCTGCGCGCGGGGGGGCCGGCGCGCCACGAGGAGCTGCCGAGGCGCTCGGCGCTCGACAGGCTCGTGTACATGGTTATCCTGACGATGTGGCGGGTCAGCCAGGGGCAGGGGATTGTGCCGTAAAAAAAAAGGGGGGGAGGAATGGGCGGGCGGATGGATGTAGTTAGTAGTGGGAGTTTTGTTTGTTTGCTTGGCGAAATTTAGTTAGATAGATGGATAGATAGGTAGGGTAGCCTTGAATGTGTTTGTTTGCTAAATAAATAAATACCTAGGTTTTCATTCTTTATTTATGTAACTACGTGGACGGCTGTGAATAGGTGCTTATGGAGAGTGAAATTTGTAGTAAAAAGGGGTGTTGTAGACGTTTAACCTAGGTTAACCTAGTTATGTTATTAATGCCTGCAAATCCCCGTGACTGAACTGTATTTACCTACGCGGCTAAGTAAATCACTAGACACGGATAACTATGTACCTAACCTTGGAACACACCAACCATGCTACGTATGTAGTCCAAGTAAACAACAATGCTGATTAATATGATGTCAGTCCCTAACCCACCTGCCGAACATCGTGTACCTAGCTACGTAGTAGGGATGGTTTACAGCCAACCAATCGCCTCCTTCTCTGTGTTCCCCACATTCCGAAAATGGCAACTACCTAACCTAGGATAATGTTCTGCTTCTGTTGGTGCCACGAACCCGGAGATGATCCCTCTAGATCATGTAAGGAGGAAATTAATGCCATCTTGAGTAGGTACATTAGTCAATACCTGGGCGCTTAGGAGAGACAAGCCTGAACACACAAGATGCCACCTTACCTAAGGACTCTCATGTAGGTTCTTACCGTACCTCCTGAGGTAGGTGGGCAGGTACCTACTAGGTAGGTAGATAGGTAGTCATCCACGTAGACCATCACTTCACAGGCACACGCACGTAGTCAAACCCCCAGAGAGAAAAAAAAGATAAAATATGATTCATTACCTAATCCAAACCCCCTTAACCCTAAGCCCTCCAAACGTCCTATGCAAGGTAGGTAGCTGACTACCTAGACACCCAAGTCCTGCAAATCAAATCTATCGTAGTTCTGTCTTCCTAGCATGAACCTCATAATCATAATACGCCGTATTAACACCAACCCCAAAACTCCGTCGGCATATCTGTCGTCAAGTGCCGTCCTCAATAGATATACCCCTGCATAGGTAGGTAGGTATATAAGGGTATCAAAATCATCCAAGCCCATCGCACATCATAAGAAAAAAAAAAGCATGAAACCTAAGTCCTCCTCTTCCTCTAACCCTCTCTTTCTTTCTCTCTCTCTCTCTCAAAAAAAAGAAGAATCTTACAACTCCATCGGATCCTGCCTCCTAACTCCCCACTCCTCCAACAAGCTCGGGTCCTGCGGATCCCCTTCCACCACGGCCCCCGTAAAGATGGCCCTGCACGCCTCCAGCCTCGCCATGAACACCCCTCCATCTTCGGGGTCCGAGTTGACAAACATCTCATCGATGACGCTCAAGACACTCAGCCCGGCCGCGTCGCGCACATAGGGGTTCGCGCCCAGGCTCAGGAGCATCTTCAGCGCCACCACCTTGCCCTCGCGCGCGGCGACGTGCAGAGCCGTCTCCCCAGCGCGGTTGCGCAGCTCGAGCTGCGCGCCGTGCTTATACAGCATCTGGATGGCGTCCTCCATGTCCTGCCGGTCGGCCCGCGAGTCCTCCGGCCGGTGGCGGATGAACGCCATTAAGGGGGTCTGCCCCGACAGGTCGTAGTGGTTCACGTCGACGCGGGCGAGGAGAATGCCCCGGAGGTAGTCTATGCGCCGGTCGTTGCAGTTGGTAGTATTATTAATAGTAGTATTACTCTCGTCGTTATCGCTGAATTCATACCGGTCGTGCCCTTCCAGCTTCCGCTTCTTCCGTCGTTGGTTGCTGGGGCGGCCGGTATCTTGACCGTTTCGTCCCTCGCGCACGGCGGCGGCATCGAGCTTTACCTCCGCGAGACAATGTAGCGCGTTGCGGCCGTGGACGTCTTCGACACGCGGGTTGGGAAGCGTTGAGTTCACGCCCTCGACTTTCACGGCGTCGACGACGAGCCGCAGCATCATGGTCTGCGTTGCGATGCGCGCCTCCTCGCCGCTGCCGCTGCCGCTGCCGTGGGTTATGTCGAGCATGGTGAGCGAAGGAGGTTCTGCATTGATGGAACCCGTCGCTGCGTTCAGGGGACTGGACCGACGTGTCGCTTGCCGCATTCGGGACTCTAGGGGATTGACACCAAAGGCGTCCCGCCGCCTAAGCAAGGCCCAGTTGAACAGAGACGCCGGGATACAGCCTCGGGGGTTTCTCTTGTTCTGCAGCAGGTGGAAGAAGCTGCGCCCGTATACGTCCGTGGCTAGGTAGTCGAAGTTGGCGTCTTTGAGTTTGTTGACAAGTTCGTCTAGGGAAAGTGCTGAGTCCTCGTCAAACCAGGAGTCGTGGAGGACGTGAAGAAATGTCTGCCCAGCGGTGTTCCGGTTGCGTGTCGGTATAGTTGGATTCATGAGTGCCAGGGAAATGAGGTTGATGAAGAAAACTCGATTGTCGATTGTGGCTACCAAGTTAGTAGCAAGGTGATGGAACGCCGTGTTGCCGAAGGCATCTATTCGTTTGTATACATCATTAGAAGAGATGTGGTCCGTCGTATATTGAGAACCATCAAATGACCATGGGCTCTCAGCTAAAGTTGGATCACTGACGATGCGGCACCAACAAGTCCTCATCTCGTGCGATTCGGATTTAACATCACAATTTCTCTGCTGAGCAGTAAAGTCTGCTTTCAAAAAGTCACCAGGAACAATGTATTGCGCATCGAATGGAGGTTTGGTAGCTGGTCCACCAGGGTCGGAAAAGCCTGTGTGAGTAGGATTGGACTGTGATTCAGGAGCAAGCAGAGGAGAAGAGGAAGTTCCTTGTTGGGTATCGGGATCATTTGGAAAAGTATATTGCTTCAAAAGCTGCCAGACTCCCTTGGCTTGGTCATTAGAGACGGCATTTATGAATTTATTTCGAAAGCTACTAGTCATACTAGTTTCGGTGGAGTGAGTAAAGCCGGTATCAAAGCGAGATAGTCTACCACCGAGACTCCTTGGATGGGTGGAAGCAGACGTTCTATGTCCCCTTCGCCAACTCTTCTCGAGAGCCTTGATGCGACGTTTCTCGTCATCTTCGTCTTTCGGTCTAAGCCATCGAGCATCGTTGCCAAGAAGGGCGTTCTTGACTTTGTTGGCAGCATCCTAAGGCAGTATGTTAGTCCTCTGAACGTGAAATGAATGGGCCATCATTTTGAAAAAAGAAAAAGGTGCTGGTATAACATGATAATATGATAATATGGTAATACGCGCAGTTATGTGAATGAAAAGAGAATAAGGAGATTGGCCACAAGTTATGTGGTGTTCTTAAATCGTACCTTACTACGACAAAGTAAGTCAGCGACACAATTTTGTATAACAAGAATGAAGAAGTTAAACAAACCCAGGCTTCCAGACACCATCACCCAAAAGCTTGAGTATAGTATCCAATGGTAGCTTTGTGTAAAGGTATAGTCGCGCTAGTTTCCGTTTTCGAGTTTCTGTCCAGTCTTTAGGGCGACCACCTTTAACGGTAGAAGCGGTAGTGGTAGGTGAAGCTGCATCCATAGTGGCGGGTAAAGCGCGCGCTAAGAAATAGTTCGCTTAGGCTGCATAGGTAGTACCTATATATATGTGTGTGTGTACGGGTTCATGAGAATATGTGGAAGACAGCCCCTCTTGTAAGAGGCAACCACACTATTCAATAAGAACAATAGGAACAATAGGAACAATAGGAACAATAGGAAGCAATATCGGTGCATTTAGATGCATACTTAGTAGGCTTGCGGCTCTTGGGGCCAGGGGAGTTTTTATAAGTAGAATGGTAACTGGACGCATAGTTGTGGACGATGTACTTTATACAGCTTATACCACAGCATTGTTTTTCTGGACGATAGAACGGCCAAACAAGGGAGAGGTAAGTAGGAAAAAGTGAAGAATGGGGTGTATGAGAAAGAGAAATCTGGGGTAGGGTTAGTAAATTTCGTCTTGCAATAGCTTTAGCTTAGTCCAAGGGGGGTGTATTTTGTAAGAAAAAGTAGAGAAATTTGGGGTAGGGTTAGTAACTCTCATCTTTTTACAACAATTTTAGCTTAGTCCAAGGCAGTCAGTTAGGCAGTTCTATGACATAGGTAGCAAGAGAGAAGAGGAGAGAAGAAGAGGGCGAGAGACAGGGGAGGTATGGATGTAACTATGTACCTACTGTAATTGAGTTCAAAGTTCGACATACTACCTAGTAGTAGTCAACGGTTGTGAGGCCCCGAGGGAGGTAACAGGGGTTCATACGGGCTGTGACCGGATTGCTGAAGTTCAAAGTTATTGGCCATCCTTCCACGATTCTCAATATGCGTATGCGAAAAGCCTTCATTAGTACAAAAAGAATCCTGCTTGCTTACGTTTATGTTTATTTCATCATTTTTATAATTACCATTGTACATAGTAGATCCATAGTCCATCATTCATGAGGGTATTAGATCGCAAACCAGCACAGTGGCTGGCGAACTACAGAGAAATCGGACTGTATGTGTGGTACGGTCTAGCAAAATATTTCTTACTCCTAAGCCAAAAAAAAAAAAAAAAAAAAAAAAACCAACTGACATATACCAGCCAATCCTCAAGCCTTAACCATTTTGTTGGTAATTATTCTGTAACAACGAGTTGAGTTGGTTAAACATTATTGCATCGGATGCCGATTATGAAAAGAGAGAAAAACATTCGAAGAAGGGTAAAAAAGCAGTGATAATAAAGTGCACGATAATAGATAATAGGTAGGTACATTTCGTTCGCTTCTTTCAATGCAAAGCTCACCAACCTGGGTATATACTTCTTGTAGCTCGACACTTTGAACCTATGGATAGACGCCGGGTTGGCTGCCTCACAACAATCGCAACAACCTGGAAAGTGTAAAAAGTGTAAAAACTAAACGACTGCCACACCTGCACATATTGCATTTACTTTCATGGTTACTCGACTTTACACATATTACTAACACTATATTACTATACCCAGTGCATAATTCAGGTCATATTCACTATATTCAGGTACATATACTCACTAAGTATATACTGGCTATATACCTATGCAATATACCTAGTACCATATGTACCTATACAGTGTAGAGTCTACCTACCTTCACATAGACTACATACATATATGTACATACATACATACATACATACATACATACATACATACATACATACATACATAACTACATACATAACTACCTACACACACACAGCTCCAGTGTAGGCAAAGGAAAGCCGAGGAACGGCCAAGACAAGATCTTTATACAGCACAACTCATCGTCGCCCCCACGTATAGTTAGTAGGTGCCCAATAGGGTAGCGAATAGGGTGGTTTAATCGTGAAATTTGACGATGCCAATCACCACATTAGCATTTATTCTACATACCTACCTACTTACTGCACATCAACTAATATGCGATAGGCACAGAAATTTTCCACGGTTCGATACAAGCCGTATGGACATGTACTTGGCACCATGTCGTCAAT
This sequence comes from Hypoxylon fragiforme, assembly GCF_022984875.1. Lineage (NCBI taxonomy): Eukaryota > Fungi > Ascomycota > Sordariomycetes > Xylariales > Hypoxylaceae > Hypoxylon > Hypoxylon fragiforme. Next base: position 2,311,553 of record NW_026054758.1, on the reverse strand, counting down.
CCGGCTCAGGGAAGACTAGGGTATCTAGTAGTGCAAAGTGATGAAATGGGCCGAAGGGTTAATACGATGTATTGATGATGGCTTACACTGTTAGAGCTCTGTACCAAAAAAAAAAAAAATCATCATGTTCTCGATGGCTTGACCCAACCGCTCAAAGTGCTGGTTTTTCTACTTTGGCTGTAACCTTACGATGTGCCCCCCACATTAAAGAAAATGTTCCAATTGCATGGACGCTCGAACAGCCTTCCTTGCAGGTTGCTTGCATGTTACTTGCAGACGCGCAGAATCCAGGAAATGGTGTACGGGCAAGAAAAACCCCACGATCCGAGTCTACATGTTCGTTGACTGATCGACCAGTCCCATGAAATGCCGGTCTAAGATCCTCGTCTGTGTGAAAGAGACATCGGGAACCAAACGTCCTGTTCCTGGGTATGTACGTCCTGTTCCTGGGTACGTAGTAGGGGACTGTTGGACTGCTCCTCAACTACCTAGGTATGGCATATGCCAGATCTGGATATCAGTTTAAGCACAAGCCACCAGCTCTCTCTGCTGCCTCTGCTCTGCCAGGGGAGGCATCTCTCAATGTCACCCCAACGTCCAACATCTACAACCAATTGCTTGATTGGCTTCTATTTCGTTCTAAGACTTAAACTGAAGCTTTTCTTGACTTATTTTTCAACTTATTTTCAACTTGCGTTTGTCCCGGAGCTCTTAGCCATCCGCCGTTCTCCCAACGCCGACCAAAACACACCCTGCCAGATATTACACATCCGTATCCGACGGCTTGTTGTACACTTCGGTAGACCTTAGTGTCTGACTCTACATATGTACTACGGTTTTTCTACTTCCACTTACTGACGTGGCCATGAAGCTTAGAACTAACAGTAGTTTTCTGTTTGATCATGTTTGTCACAAGGGGAGGCCTCGAGAAGTACAAATAGGCCCTTCCATCCTCTCTGTTTGATTTCTGAAAAGTTGCTCTTCCCATCATCATTCACGACTCCATTCCCACAGCATCGTGACCAACCTTTGCACCAAAATTTGGTGTCATATCATAAAAGCGCGCGAAACACATTTATCACTTCAAAATCAACGGCAAACTCTGCCAAAGACTACTTTGAACACTAGATAGTCAATAAACACACATACATTCTCGCTGTTACCAAGCTTCACAAACTTCGTTGCAATGCCTGCCTCTACTCCATCGTACTATGAAAAGCCAAGGTGATTATGTACCCATGTACCATTGCACCCTTGTACCCACCCTACCTACCTATACCCCACATCCCTATTCTTACCCCCACGCCATTACATACATACTAGTAGTACATAGTATGTAGCACAGCAACTCATTCAACTTACATACATACAACTGTATATGGATGTGCATTGCGCATCAATACTGCTATGTAGAACATGCTAACTCTTTCAAAAGCGCCTCCTACTATTTGCAGTTCCAAAAGGCTGCAGAGAAGTCGGACAAGCTCAGCGCTTATACCAAAGAGGCCGACCCTCTCATGGACAAGTTCTTCGTGACTGGAGAATCCAGCGGCAAGTCAGGGGAATCCATGAGAGCTAAACTAGCTGCATGGGACACCCGCTTCAGCGATGCCTCTAAGAGCGGATAATCGATCCTCAAAAAGAGCCATCGCATCGCGCCTATTTCGCTGGTGTCCCGAGAGGGAAACTGCGGCAAAATGGCGCCCATCTAACTCTCTTATCGATTTGGTTTTTGCCTTTTTGACTTTTTGATACTTGAGTTTTTTGGCTTTTTGGCTTGACAGCCTGTGGACGATGATGAACAACAACAAAAAAAAAACACAAAACACAAAAAAACACCACAAAACAAAAACACCAAAAAAACACACCAAAAAAAAACCACCAAAAAAAAAACCGACAGCAGGGATGAAGATTGGGAAATTGACTGAAGGATACTCAATGAGCAATCATTGAAGTGGTAGGATATCAAAATGGATTTAGACACTTGGAGTACTCAGGTACTATGTAGGACTTTGGTGAAATGGGTTTCATGTATTACTCTCTCATAGTTTTCGTTAATAGCAGCGAAATCAGAAAGCAAGAGCGCGCCTAGTTCAAGTCTTGGCTGCGATTTATACGGGGACCCCAGCTTTTCCATGTTCCACCTGCTAGTGACTACTAGACTCTAACGTATTAGACCTAGAACTGGACCAGACTCAGATCCGGACCACCTCAAAACAACAGCAATACCAAATCACTTCAAATAATTATTACGCCGCCAAACATTTACTAAATTTGATATAATTTAATAATATGATATATTATCTCAGTTTAAATATAAATATCATATTAAGAATTAGGTGCATCGGTTGCGCGGTTCGGAATTTGATAATATGTATGTATACATAGTAGGTTTTATGCAACTAAGCAGTATAAAAGTCGTATCTCGATGAATCGGCGTCGGATCTTTTTTTAAATTTTTATATTCGTATATTTCGATATGATAAACACGTTCGTAAAGTTTCGTTTCGTTTGAGGCAGGATTCGTGGCGTTATAAATTCTTTTAAGTGATTTGGTATTGTTGTTGTTTAGTGTTGTTTTGGGGAGGTTTTGGGAGGTTTTAGGTATCCTAGGTAACTAAAAAATTAAGGTGGTCCACATCTGAGTCTGGTCCGGTTCCGGGTCTAATACGTTAGAGTGCCCTTTTAATAAAAGTGCTTAAATCTTTAATGGCCCCCCCACATGAACGCTTGATCTCACGGCGCTCATTGGCTGGTTCTAATCGATTAGGCCGGAATAGGAAATAATTCAAGTTTTCGACCAGAAGAGGGCAGAGGAATAGAATTATGTTAGTTAACTATTGTACTTTGTACTAAGGTTGTTTCGCTTAAGATGCCTACATATGTAATACTTCGTACATAGTTAACTACAGAAAGATCGAGAATCAACCATCAGTTGGGTCGCGATAAATCGCAAACCGATCAGAATATTTGTTACTCAAATGGGTTGCGCATACATGCATTTAGTAGCCAAAAGGCGCTGGATTTATCCTTACATAGGTTAGTAGTTTGTGATAGCTAGTACCCATACAAACTATGATGCAGTGATGCGCTACTACTAGTAGTAGTACTAGTATGTAGTTACCAGATAGCGAAGTGCGTAGCTTACTCAAACAAGTACGTCGCGAATCGATTCAAGTTGAAATATATGTCACTGATGGAATGGAATGTGCAGCTGCTAAATATCGCTTTTTGATCGATTAGATCTACCTAGGGTAACTTGTCACCCTTCCTTTCCCAAGGTTTACATCAATGATATCCATGTAGTTATCTGGTGATGCAGGTTTCCTACGTGCCAGGTACACAATGCCTGATGCCTCCTCCTGCAGGTCCCTGCACCTTCAAATGTTTTATGTAGCACATGCAGACATCCAAGAAAACCATGTTAAGATATGGGTACTTAAGCATATCCACTTGAAAGGCTCAATTGTTTCAATCACTCATGTGGTCGATACTCAGCCTCAACACTAGTAACTAGTTCCCGAGTCCACAAATGCTGCCAGCCGTTTAAGGCTGGCCATGAACCCAAGTTCGGAGAAGGAGGAGAAAAGAAAACATAAGAAAAAAAAAAAGGGTGGCGCCCAGGTTTACCCCCTTTTGTTCTAGGTAGCAGCGTAGATTGACTGCCTAGTATCTATGTATCCAACTCTGCGATCCTGCAAAGAGCGAAAAGAGTTCGGTCAATTTCGAAACACATACCTACTACTAGGCACATAACAACAAATTCAACAATACATGCACCCTACACCTTGAGAGTGCCTGGGTACGAAACTACGTACCTGGTTTTGCAGACACCCTGCAAGGTGGAAGCCCTCCCTGTTGCTTTTGCACTGCTTGGGTATCTACCAGGTGCCTACCTCCCTGCTCCGTACATGATGTGTGCCCGATGATGAACAGCCTCTATTGAGACCCCAAAGCCGGCCCACCCATCATCAGCCAAGAACCGAGAGAGGGCAAAGAGAGGGGTGAGAAGCGCCGACTCGGCCTTTGCAAAAAAAAATGAAAGTCATCTGGGCTTTTCGGGGGAAACTAACTGCCCACTCACCACCCAGTTGTTTCACGTCGCTAAGCCTCTGTCCAAAAACTTGAAGCGGCTTGAAAAAAAAAAAAAAAGAGTAAAAATCACTTAGGGTGTAGGGTGGTCAATAGGTAATAGGTATGTCGGAAAGCTGCGTTAGAGTGCTAGCTACTAGCAATGTAGGTACGTAAGAACGGCTGCTAAACATTAGGGAGTAGTTTCGGAGCTTTCGTGATTGAAGCGACCTGATCTAACATCATCTTGCGAAAGCTGTCTGCGATGGGCTGGCTACTAACTATCTGTGCATACATGCACACCTACATCCGACGATCAAGGCTGCATCTTACTATGTATAGATAGGTAGGTACACAGGGAGCTGTAGTATCCATCTGATGATCTGAACTATCTGCATGTACATGTTGCACTGCATAGTGTGACCAGTGGCCACAGCTTAAGTCCCGAGAATCAAACATCATCCACTTATCGCCGTCTCGGATTTTAGAGTGCGGCGGAAGATTGTCCTTGTGTCGCCTCCCGGGCCGGGACGGCCACACGCATGCTAAGCTTTTATTTCGCGGTTAGGCTAGGTGCATGTTTAGATCCGGCGGGAGGGTTCTTGGGTGAGCCCGGCTAGGTACATATGTATATGGCATGTGATATGATATCGCCTTTGAGAGCACGTTCGGTTCATAGGGAGATAGACATTAAGGGAGCACTGGATGTCATAGGACGTTATACGAATCCATGGCATCTAATTCACCTCTGAGCAGGGTGTGAACAGAGCAAGCAACAGGAGAAGCACCATGCCTTGCTTAAGCTTATATTTCCTTCCGCCTCTAAGTTCCTAGTGACTTTTCTTATGATCGCCGAGTTAAACCTTGAGGCGAGATGGTTACCTAGGTGAACAAGCGTGTATACGCCAAAGTCTAAATCTAATTGTAAGTTATACGTAGTCAAAGTCAAGCCTTCAGTGTTGTTCACACTCGTGTTTACCTCGTCTGCCATAACTACATATCGTACAATACAATACAATATACACTCCATCAAGACACATCCATTCTATTACATCAAAACAATACAATATAGTTACATCTATCCTGTTACATCGACAGTCTCACCCACCATGAAGCCCTCCACCCTCATCCAGCGCCTAGTCGCCCCTCTCAGCGCCACCCGGACCCTCACCAGCGCCACGCCTCCCCAAGGCCGATTCGCGATCCTTACAACGGAGAAAGACAACACCCAAAACAACAACAACAACAACAGCAACGACATCATCACCAACCCGCCCTTCACCCTCTCCGACGCCACCCTGCACACCGACACCTTCCCGCCCCCGGCCTCCTGGCCCAACAGCTGGAAGATCCCCGTCTCGCACTCGGCCTGCACCTCGTGGGCGCTGCCGGCGGCGCGCATCCGATCCGCCATCGGCGACATCATCACCTGGGGCGACACGCCCACGCCGGCCTTCCCGCACCCCGTGCCCAAGCTGATCGAGCCGCGCACCTGGCACCTGGCCACCGTCGCCAACGCGACCGCCTACGTGTGCAACTGCAAGTGGGAGCACTACGACCCCGTCCCCGCCGACGAGATGTGGGAGTTCTACTACCGCCTCGTCGCCATGTGCGGCCACGGCCAGAGCGGCTGGCTGTTCTCCAAGAAGTGGGACAAGGGCTTCGCCGTCGCCGCCACCGACTGGGTCGAGGGCATGAAGCCCCAGCTGAGGATTTGCCCGCCTTATTGTTGTGGTACGTTCTTTTTTATTGTTTGTCTGTATTTTCTTTGATGCTGAGAAAGGGAGGGAGAAAAAAAAAAAGGGGGGGGGGGGGGGGGGGGGTGGACGTGTGTGCTTATGGAACGGTTACATACAGAGAGGCTAACATTTCGTGATACTCTAGGTTAGGTTGAGGAATTTCATACCTCCAATTACCTTCAGATTAGGCGAAGACTCTGGAAAGCGAGGGTCGACATGAGATTTCCTTCCGATTGGAAAACCCGCCATCACAGCTGAGTTCCAAGATAGCCAACTACCTACCGATATCAAAGAATAGGGAGAAGGGAGAAGGGAGGGTATCTACGACGAGTGTATAAAGGGAAGAGGGGTTTAAACGAAATACAGTGTATGATTCACATAATAGACGCCCCAGTAGCGTAGGATGGATAAAGTAGCTTTGGAAAGAATTGGATTCTCATATCTATAGAGCATGGTTATTAGAGTGGTATAGCAAGCAAGCAATCTTGGGAACAGTCCCTCCTCCCAAGCCCCAGTCCTAGCCATGCAAAATGCCGCCTATGGTACAGTTACACTCCCAGCCAGAAAGGACATTGCTGTCTCATGAATATCGTATCGTGGTCACATCACGCATTAACAGAAAGAAGAAGTTACACATTCTCAACAAAAAGATCCCAAGATAAGACTTGGCTTTTTTGTGCTTGAAGAACAACAATCATCTTACTAGGATGGACCATCGACCACAATGCCCGTCTCCTGGAGCAGAAGCTCACTCAACGTCGAACCGTCTCGAAGGTAGACCCATTCTCCCTTGCCAGTGTCTTGCTTCTGACCTTGGCTTTCGCTGATGACATAATCGTATCGCTTCGGGCCGGTCACGGGAGACGCCAACCAGATCTGCTTGTTGGGCGGCTGCTTGTTGAGGACATAGGTGCCGACGTTGGGGATCTTAACGGTCATAACGCCAGCCTACAAGGAGAGAGCAAATCAGTTAGCCTCACATTTCGGTGTATCCCATTTCGAACCGATTTGGGGCATCTCATCTCGGGATGGATAACTTACACTGAACTCAACATCAATGTCGCCATTCTCGTCTTGCAATTCCTCGTACTTCTCCAAAACCGCCTCAAGGTATTCATTGGCTAGTTCATGATACTGGTTGTCGGTGAGAGGTGCGGCTTTCTTCGCCGTTGCCGGTGGAGGAGAAGGCTTCGCGAGGCGCAAAGTGGTAGAGAACGGACGCGAAGGAATAAATTGGCGGGGGAGGGTATGAGCTCGGACGGAGATGACAAGGCGGCCGGTGTTGAAGGCGGCCGCGCGACGCGTCATAATCGCGACGCTTCCGGCGGCCAGCCGGCCAATTTTCGTAAAACTTGCGCGTGACATGGTCATCTTTGATGTTGGTATTCGAAGACTGTACTGTTGGTCTCCAAGGCGTGTTGGATGTTCAGTGTCTGAGTAATCTCATGAGTCTAATGATATCTAATTGTTGGAATGTCCACCGAAGATATATAAAGTCATCACGCAGCGGTGGTGGTGAATGGTATATCGATGACAATGATTGAAATGTAGAAGATGACAAAAGGTCGCAATTATGACGGGAACATGCCAATCATGTAGGCACACAGGCGTTAACGTTCACGATAAAGAAGGTGAGAAGAACGATTGAACGCCGTTTCCTAGAATATTCAATGTCATCTAGAAGAAGGATCACTCCATTTCGGTCGATAATGGAAAGTGAGCCTCGTATTGACGAGTGGTTCTTGATTCACGACAAATGGGAAAGGATGAAAAAAAGAATAATTGACAATTAACCAACAGCTTTTGGAACGGCGTTCCCCGCCTTTAGCTCCCCTCCATGAGGTACCTACTTAGTACTAGGTTAGGTACTTAGGTAAATACTTCTTGGACCTACCCATAGCTACATATGCGAACCCCTGCAGCCACTGAGCTACTAGGTACCTAGGTTACATAGTAATTGCTCTTCAGATGGCCCGAGCTCCTTATGAGCTCATGATCCTTTCTGTCCCTCTCTACAAGCCCTGGACTCCTAGTCTTTAGTCCTAGGTTAGACCTTTCATCCACGGGAACTTTCTTGAGTTTTGTGAGAGGACCTAACCACTACTATGTACCTAGCAGGTGCCAAAAAGATATATCTAGTAATTAATACCTTAATAAGGGCTTATGGTCGCGCAACCTGTCCAACATGTCTTAGAAATTGTGTGTCGTCGGAGGATTTATATAGAAGGATTCGTGGGGGTTCCTTGGTCCTTACTAATGGAAGCACACACACAGGCTGTAGACGACAAGCTCGAGAAGAGAAAAGATTTGGCCGGAGCCCGGGACGAAAAGGACAGGCAAAATGTCCACACCTACTAAAGTAGCTACATAGTACCGTATATTTTCGGCATTATGGTCCTCTTGTTAGCTCCACTCATTAATGCGCTTTACTTAATTAGGGTGATTTACCCCAAGGTTTATTCAACTACACCTCATTTCGGAGGGATTCTTATCCGATTCCAGCAATATTAGCACGCAATGTCACGTGTCGGCACGTGAAACCTGCTCTCCAATATTTACGTTTATCTGTTATTTCTTGATAGATATATGAATATTTGAAGCTTCTTAATTAATGCATAACACTTTAAACCTATCCTTATTGAAAAAACATAGAAATAAGATAGGTAAAATTAGGATCACGTGGATTTTGATAACACTAGTACCAGAGCCTCAGCACTGAACTAACCAAATTGGGCAAGGTGCACAAATAAGTGGAGCTGACAAGAGGACCATAATGCCGAAAATATACGGTACTATCGTAGCAGCTTCTCGTTTAAGTGTCACCCACCCACGAAGACCCACCACTAGGTACGGTAGCAATCATGTAAGTAATATGTTTTGCGACTGCTGTACCGTTGGACCGGCAAGCATCGGCGATGAGCTGCATATAGAGGGTTAATATAGAGGGTTAATATCGCTACCGACATCGTTAACCCCAAAACCCTATTCTCCTTCGTGGTCATGGATGGGGGCTGTTCTTATTCTGGCATGACGACACTAGGGAGTCTAGGTATAGAGAGAGTCTTACCCCGCTTCGCAATGACTACAATGAATATAAATATCCCACGAGATACATCTCTTTCTGCTATGAGGCCTTTTTCTCCTTTCTCCTTTCCTCTCTATACTTCTCACTTTACCGTGATAAACCCATAAAACTTATTGCATTTGCAAATAATCGTACGCATCGTATTCAAGAATAGACCTTGATCACTCCTTACATGAGGAATTATATACTAACTATTATTATTAACTTGAACAGGACCGATACTCGGTACGCGTCCAAGATGGCACTCCCGCCATTGGAGGACATGACCTAGGATGGGTTATCCAGCAGGACTTCAAATGACTGCACTTGATCAGAACCCTCATCATAGGTAAAAAATCTGGGATGAGCCATGAGCCGGTGTTCGAGTCTCTGCGTCCCGTTTTGGAAGTACATCCAACCTTACCTTACACATTTAGAAAGTGACATTTCTAAATGCTGCGTTTGGAGATGTATGGAAGAAGGGAGTCAACGCGGAGCTTGTTCTGAGATTATACGGCCGAAAACTTGATCTGGATAATACCAGCGAAAGGATCATGCTCTCGATGACCCCCTAACCCCCCTTTAGCAACCACTAACACATAGTAGAAAACATACTTGATAATTCTATTCAAAATGGCACCATCCGCAACCTTCGTCGAGCCTACTACCCTCCCTCACAAGGATGGCGTTCCTGCTGGCAATGGAAAGGTCCAGGCCAAGGGAGATGTTCAGGTTGCCAACGGCAAATGGGAGAGCTTTACTTTTGACCCCATTAGGGAGTCCCAGGTCGCCCGTGCCATGTATAGCCGATACTTCAAGGACCTCGACACCTATGCCGAGTCCGACATCGTCATCGTTGGCGCGGGCTCCTGCGGTCTGAGCACTGCTTACACCCTTGCCAAGGCCCGTCCCGATTTGAAGATTGCCATCATTGAGGCTAGCGTCTCTCCTGGTACGCTCCAATGTCATATCACATATAACTAGAAGACTGACGAACTTAGGTGGTGGTGCTTGGCTCGGTGGCCAACTTTTCAGCGCTATGGTGATGCGCAAGCCTGCTGACAAGTTCTTGGCCGACCTTGGTGTGCCCTTTGAGGACGAAGGGTCCTACGTGGTTGTCAAGCACGCTGCGCTCTTCACATCGACCCTGCTGTCGAAGGTCTTGGCTTTCCCCAACGTCAAGCTCTTCAACGCTACTTCTGTCGAGGATCTCATCACTCGCCGTGATGAGTCCGGCAACATCCGAATTGCTGGTGTTGTGACCAACTGGACTCTTGTCGCCATGCACCACGACGACCAGTCTTGCATGGACCCCAGTACCATCAATGCACCAGTCATCATCAGCACCACTGGCCACGACGGTCCTTTTGGCGCCTTCAGCGTCAAGCGTCTTGTCAGCATGCAGGCGATCGAGAAACTTGGCGGCATGCGTGGATTAGACATGAACACTGCCGAGGACGCCATCGTGAAGGGTACCCGAGAGATCGTGCCGGGCTTGATCGTAGGCGGCATGGAACTTAGTGAAGTTGATGGAGCCAACCGTATGGGACCAACCTTCGGGTAAGTACCTCCTAGAGATCTTCACACGTATAGTCAAGGGATTTAGATGCTAACTAGGATGAAGTGCGATGGCCTTGTCTGGTGTGAAGGCTGCCGAGGAAGCTTTGGCGGTTTTCGACCAGCGCCAGAAAGAGAATGCCATTTAGAAATGAAGTCTAACCTGGGAATAGTAGATGGTGAATGGTTCGTTGATCAGTCGTTTTTTTGATTTATCATCTTGAGGTTATGATGTTTGCTTGTTGGAATTGGGATGAGCATACAATCCGCCAGAGAACACATTCATTGAAATGCAATCCAGTGCGTTTGGCCTTGGCCTTCATATGCAGTATAGTTCAACATTGTAACTATCGTCTTCATTCATTACGTACCTAGGTACTTAGTGTGTTAATGGTGACGTCTTATTTATGAGATTTTCTCATTGGATCGCATTCCATTCATCGGAATAACTCCGGAATAATGACATTGATCCATTAGACGCCTAACTAGTCAGCCCCACCAGAAAGTTTCTATTTAAAAAACTTCAATTCATTCTTTCTTTCCTTCTTTTCCCTCATCATTCCTCAAGCAAAACATGAATGTCTAGAGAATGATGTGTAGCAATGCACATTCTGCTTATTCGCCATGGCGAATCCGTCGATAATGTAGCTGGTCTCTAGTATGTAAGCCTTTTTACCTTTTATTTCCCTATATTTAAATGCTAACTAACCATTGCCAAGTGCAGGCTCCCGCGATTCACCTTTGACCAATCATGGAGTCCTCCAGACAAAAAGATTAGGTGCATACCTCGCGAAGCGTCATACTGTTATTGGCCCAGTCAAGCACATATTTACGTCGAACCTTCAAAGGGCTTACCAGACAGCCGAGGCCGTCGCCGAAGCTCAAGGTTCCTTGAAGGGTGATTCCTCGGCATCCCAAGTTTCTTTGGAAGTATGTCGGTTGCCTGAGCTACGCGAGAAAGACTACGGGTCATCAGAGGGCAAGAAATATGGCGTCAAAGTTGATGGCAAAGTTGACAAGCCAGATCCGTCAGACTTGGAAACTCATGATTCCATGAGGATCAGAGTTGACCATTTTCTGGACTTACATTTGATTCCAGTCATTGATAAACATGTATCTGATAACGCGGCCGTTGCAGTAGTGGCACATGGTATTATTCTCGGTGTCCTATTTAAAGCATTGCTTGAACGGTTCCCTTCGAGGTCTACCATTGCCACAGAATCCGTTGCTTGGAGCAATACTGGCGTTTTTCAAGCCAAACTGGAACTACGGGAATCCGTGCCACTCACAGACCCACCAGTGTCTAAAGACGGCGTTATTCCTCATATTGATCGAGCCCTAGGTCTTAAAGTCGAGCTGATCAATAATATTGAACATCTCGAAGGTCTGAAGAAGACTAGAGGTGGCATTGGCAGTGCGAAGTTTGATTCGCGACAGCGTACTATGGACTCGTTTTTTACCCCTACTTCTAAGAAGCGGAAGGTTGAGGAGACGAGGAATCCATAGCTTTTGACAAGTTTCAAACTACAATCTCAATGCTACTCGGATTTTTCTAAAAATCCGTAGCTATGGTACGTTTCCAATTATTTCCTTGTTCCAACCCTTTTTTTATATGATGAGAGAGCATATCTCACAGACCTGTTCCGAATTAAATGTGGACAAAAATTATGTCCAACCGCTATCTGATAATTATCCAACTCAAATTCTGTTGCCTACCCTTTTTAGGAACCGCTGCTAATTCAACATGTTCCATTTAGGTGTCCATCCATGCGTTCTTAGAAATGTCGATTCTATATCAGGCTCCTCTTCTACCCGATGTATCACTAGCACTGATGCTATGATCGTAACCATCTCTGGTTTCATTTGACTTGGCAATTTACCTACTCAAGCAGTTACTAGCGTTCATCTGCCTCCGAAGGTAGCTCATTCGGGAACCAGCCGTATTCTGATAGATCTACCATAAGCTCTCCGAGCGCACCCGTCGTGACAGTAACACCTTCAGCTTGTAGCACAGCTGCTTGGTTTCGAGCACCTGATGGTTGTGATCTGCAATTTGGTCAGCATTTACACCATTTCATACTAAGATGGCTATAGTGTACCGTGGCGATATGATGCCTTTGGAATTGATAACTCGCTGCCAGGGTACATTATCATGGTTGTAGTGTGCATCTGCATCCTGCGGGATATGTTTGAGACAAATTCCCACTTGGCGTGGCCGCTGGGCTACAATTTAGTTATTAGTTAATAACCCTTCATCTGATTTACTACCTCTTCGCGGTAGGTAGTACAGATTTTGAATAAAAATATCGATCCAAACATACGGGTTCCAATCAACTTTGCAATGTGACCGTAACTGGTGACTTTCCCGTAGGGAATTTCCTGAACAGCGGCATACACGCTAATATAGAAGATCGTGGCTTCATCTGACCTTGTCATCTTTTAGGTGACGCGGGGGGATAGATATGTGGTTAGATGGACGGATGGATCAGAATTTATGTAACGAGATCTGGAATCCTGGATGTACGGATATGTAAGGCGCCAACGAGGAATTGGTAATGGTATTCCGGTTTTAGAAGGCTGGAAGGCAAGGTGATGAAGCAAGCAAGCAAGCAAGCAAGCAAGCAAGCATGAGATGAATCAACACAAAGGCGGCGGCGTGTATGGCGTGCACGTGTTGCACGTGCTATGGCCCAGTTTCCTTACAGTGTTAGCACGGTGTAAGGTGAAGTTCTTCTAACTGGAAGCTATAAATATATCCAATACCCGTTTGAAATCGGGATCTGAAGCCTCATTTCAGATATATGTAGTATTTACCCGACCTTCACCATTCACTAAAACACGTGCAAAAAAGGACTTGATGTCTCATTCGGGGCAATGATAGTTCTGCTTCAGCTGAGGCTGGTCTGATCTATAGCAATTTCAACAAGTACCTAAGTAGGTAGGTAGCCTTGAGTGGTATAGGAAGGTATTTATGAGATGCGATTTTCTTCAAAGGTCCATCAAGACGCTGTTTCTGGCATAATTTGATAAAAATAGGTACTCTTCCATGGTAATCGTTAATCTCCAACCTAATCTACCTACCTAAGTAGGTAGACAAAGACGATATTTATAAGAGATCCAATTCCTTTCGAAGACTCGGCCGCCAACACCGAGACTGTCGATGATCTCCCCATCGCTCCTCAAGGATCCAGTTCACGATGCTAATAGATCCTTCCCCACCAAAAACTACAATCATTGCTAGAATCGTAGTCGATTGTACCTTTGCACGTCTAATATAGAAAAAACGGCGTAGCATTCAGTGCGGCACATGGCTTGGGCTCATCCATCGCTATACCGATTTTCGAAAAGGCGAGAGGCTATCTATCTAGGTTAGATACCTACCTATAGATATGATTTACTCGTGTAAGTGCTTAAAAAGTGGTTTGTATATATAAAGGTAAGGAGACACCCACCTGGACAAATGTAAAAATAAGTGCATCTTCAGAGCATCTCTCGGGATATCCATACCAAATATCAAAACCACCAGAAAAAGAAAAAAAAAAGCCCTCTTCACTTGGCTCTCGACACGCCGTTATTCTTACCTTATATACCTACCTAACCACCTTCCATCACCCAATAAAACCACGATCGACACCATGCAGTTCACCACCTTCGCCGTCGTCCTCGCCGGCCTCTTCGCCGGCCCGGGTCTCGCCCTGCCGGCCGACACCACGCCCGCGCCCACGCCCGCACCCCCGCCGTCCGACGGCAAAGGCCTGCCCTCGCACCGAAACGGGACGGCCGCGCCCCAGCTCCTCTACGTCGCGCAGGTGGGGCGGTGCGAGTGCAGCCACAGGCTGCACAACGCCGCGCGGCTGCCGTGGGCCCAGCCGGATCTGCCGAAGGCGGAGCAGACGGTCGCGAAGGACCTGTCGCTGACGTGCGTCGGCACGAGCTTCGGCCAGTTCTTCAGGAAGAAGCAGCCCGCTTGCAAGACCAGGGAAGACGTCATGATGTGCGTCGAGGGCGACATGTCCCTGTGCGACTGCGTCCAGGAGGCGGCGAAGAAGTGGGAGCAGCCGAGGGAGAAGGACTCGTTGCTTTACACGGATATCAAGTGCGAGCTGGGGGGGAAGACGGCGCGGGTTATGCTGGGGAAGGTTGCGAGATAGGTTGGACGGGGATGCTTTTTTTTCTTTTTCGTGTATCATAGATAACTATTAGGTACCTTGCCTATGTAAGTCAAGGAGGCAGATAATCGATACGATGTAGGTGATACATTGAGCGTCATCTGTATACATGCCTTATTCATGCGTCAATCGGTCCTGGCCGACGGTACGCCGTGCTTCAATGCTGGTTGTACACCGACACAGGACTGGAGCGATCACGTTCGTACAAGTACACCAATGATGACCACAGCAGTGGTGGCACCATTATGCGCAGGTCCGATATGTAGTCAGCATCTCCCAAACAATTATGTAACTACACATGTGCAGCGCTAACTATACTCTCTACCGCCGTCAGACCTGAAATTCAGGGACATGCCGCGGTGAAAGGCTGAGCAAGGTTGTTTTCTTACCCGATCTGGCCAAGAATCTTGAACAAAGATGACGGCTGGAATCGAAAAATCACAGGCCAGTGGTGGCCGAGCCGAGCCAACAGGGCATTTGGGGGGGCCGAATCGGTAGAGATCGTCAACACTAAGGCCCGCCACGAAGGCGCAGTAGCCAGGTATTTATGGCACCCAAGCGAAGCGCATTATTGTAGCAAATAGCATAAGGCAGCAGCAGTTGTTGTTGTTGTTGGAAGGTTTCACAAGCACGGGAGCGGTGATATATATAATTAGCAAATAAGAAAAAGTCATAATAGTCTTGCTCATTCTCATTCTACTTGATTTCTCTCAATTATACTTACTTAAGTGAGCCCACACCTCAACATCTACATCCTCTTCAACACATCTAATCATACATAATTAAGTATCCACCCCCCCCCAAAAAAACCCCCATCTCACCATGTCGACGAGCAGCAGCAGCTTCCAGGAAACCAGCGACACCTTCAACCGCACGACGACCGCCATCACGACCGGCTGGATCGTCGGCATCGTCGTGATCGCGCTGTCGTCTATAGCCGCCTTATTCCTCCTAGTCTTTTTCCTTCGGCGACGCAACAGTAGAAGACAGCAGCAGCAGAAGGAGATGGCGAACGCGACTCCGGCGTACGGGAATCCGCAGTACGGCTGGCAAGCCCCCGGAGCAGGGTTCGCGCAACAGCAGCAGCCGTACGAAGCGCCGAACACGCCAGCGAAGAATTATCCGCGGTACGAGGCTGACTCCGTTGCGCGGAATGAAGCCGACGGGAATCCGAGGAATGAGGCCGACTCGAACCCAAGGAGCGAGCTTTCGGCGGTCTAGGGATGGGATAGGGGGGGGGTAGCGCATAATGGGCAGTGTCAACAAAAGTCTCGGCGAAAAAGGGAGCGGAGAAGAGGACAGGAGGGGGGTTCTTCAATTCGATATCCAGCCCGATTTCCTGTCGCGAATACCTCTTAGCGATCGTGGGCGCGATTCTGGATGGCGTAACTCGGCATCCTGTGCGACTTTCGCTTTTGAGCCCGAAGCGCGACTGCTGCCATGGCATCTACCTAGGTACTTATCTGACTCCTTGCGGATCAAAGCAAATTTCTCTGCGAGATGCAGCTCCTCTTCGATGGCCAAGCAGCTAGCTTGCGGCTATATCCTCGCCGTTCCCCGTCCTATTTACTGTCAGCGTGGTACGTGGTGGCTTGTCATCAGCGTCGGCATCTTCGGAGATATCACCATCTCGAGATCAACGTGCACGCCCCCTGGCCAGATCTACTACCTAGTATGCGACAGGTCCCGTCACATAGCTTCCAACTACAGCTCGTAGAGTCCGGTGCTGCGACAGAAAAGCGGGCCTAGGCCCCATCGGCGAGAACTAGTCAGTGGGATTGCCTTCCCGTCTTTTTGTTTCGTCTGGCTCGACGTAAGTGGAACACTGCGGCATAAACCGCAAAACCGAGACGCAGGACTTTCGGCGCGAGCGAGATATGGGCGGCGGCGGCGTCCCTTTCGACCTCACTCGGTTGTCGACACCGCGCCTCGCTGAGATAACGGCACTGCGATGAGCACACACACACACTTCGCTCTATCTTGCCTTGGCAGCGAGGCTGTAGGGATATTGCGGTGTCTTTGATGGCAATAAGTTGGAGGAGAAGAGCATAACCACACCGTTAGCCGCGGAATAGTCGAGGGCTGGGTGGAATATGACGAGGAACCATGTCGTTGAAACAAGACGGTGGTGGAAGGGTCCTCTTATACCCCGTCTTCGCGGAAAGTGAGGTTGAATAGATGGTGTATCGCCGATCCGCGAGGACGCAGGATCATTAGTGTTTCGATGGATGAGTAGGGATGGGATTAGATTCCTTGCCCTAACATGAGCCCGCTTCATGTCGTAAACGGGGAGTCGGGATGAGAGATTATGTACCTGAGTTAGCTCTTTACAGCAGGGAAAGGGGCGCGACTTGAAGAATGAAGAAATGACTACCTACATAGGTACCTAGTTAGCTTCATAAACCAAGCACTTCATGAATCCTTCAATAATTGATGTATGCATAGGTATTAGTCTACCTATCTACCTAAAGCCCCCAAGTTCTAATACTCACCCTATAAATATGTGACCGTTTTCTTACTTCAATCAATGCCACTATCGAGTTCTCGTACATATCCACAACGGCCTCGAATCATTCAACACTCAATCAACCTGACGAGCCCCTCAACAATCACGTGCAAAAACTTACCAGACCATTCGGGAGATCGTATAAAAACTCAAGGCATAATTACCAAAATCCACCCGCCACCAATACGGAAGGTTGAAAAAAAATATTTCACTGACGATCCATTGCTGATAAACGACCATCATGACAACCCAACGCAAACACTGCCCTTCTCCCGATCATTTCTAGGTTGAGATAGAGAGGAGAATGATGCACTGCTACAATGCAATGTGCGGATGGCATCAGCAAAGCCCCCCACAACCCGGAGATATCCGCCTATTGGAGAGTCCCCTAGTGTTGAAATCTTCAAGTAGAATCATTAATAAGCTAGATAAATAAACGATCTTGCTTTTCCTAGTATCGATCGTCCTATGCTGATGCTTAACTTTTTGCTACCTAGAAGACAGATGCCTTGCCACGTGGGGAAAGCCCATATTAACCTCAATACGCAGTCTGATTAATACCCCCACGACCTTACAGATCTACACAAATTACAATCGACAACTGAGCCCCTCTCCCCTCTCCCTCCATGAACTACCAGAGAGTAAGTAATAGTTAACTAAACGCCTGCCTTCTCGAAGCGGTGGCTGAACCAGTCCGCCAAGGAACTAATGCATCGGGGGAGACCTGGGTTAGTTAGTTAGGCACAGCCCATCGAGGCACCTACTTTCCATAGGGCTTAAATTTATTTGGCTGCCTGCACAGGCATCCCCGTTTCAATAGTAATGGCAATCAGAATCGGCGGGGAGGTCCACTGCAAGGCGCAATCGCAGATTTAAAAAAAAATACATAGGTTGTTGTTTTTTGTTATGGGTGGGGGGGGGGGGAGGGCTGGTTTTGATATAAGGGATGGTGCCGTCAACACACGTCTGGTTGTGCACATTTATCTATTATCTACATATATACCTATCTGACATACCTAATACACACAATTTGAACATACTATTTGTATACCTATCCACCTGACCTATCCTAACCCAATACCTACCTACCCAACCCAACAACAAGTCCCGTCGAATATAATGAACACACCCCACCTCCTCACCCTCCTCCCCCGCATCCCCATCCCCATCCCCAAAGGCGGCGGACGGGGCGGAGGAAGCAGAGGCGGCTACCGAGGCGGCGGCGGCGGTGGCGGCGGTAGTGGTAGCAGCGGCTTGCCATGGTGGGCCATACTCCTGATAACCTGCGGCGTGCTATGGATTTGCGGGTTCATTTACCTATTCTGCCGCTTCGTATCGCAGTGTAAGTCCCTACTCCACTCCCTCTCTCTTTACCCCTTTCCTACCTATCTCCCCCCCCCACCACCTCCCCTTACACACACACACAAGCAACTTACAAACACCCACCCCCAAACCCTAACTTATTAACACACCAAAACCCAGCCGCCGAACAACGCGCCCGCCAAACCCGCGGCGCCCGCCCCAGCCTCTGGAAATCCCACCTCGGGGACCCGGCATGGAGAGCATTCAAGTACATGACCTTGATCCAGGCGGTGACGTGGACGTGTCGGAAGCTGGGGGGTGTTGCGCGAGCGCAGAAGATAGCTGTGGGAGAGAAGAACGCAGTGAAAAAGACGGGAAAGGCGGAAGGGGGGGAGGAAAAGATGAAGACGAAAAAAATGGGCGGGTCTTTTTACCAAAAGCTTGGGGATGAGGAACAGGGCTTCGGTGCCGGTGCCGGTGTTGTCGGGACGGATGACGAAGCCGGGTCACATATGAAGACGACAGCCAAACCTGCCGGTAGTTAGGAAAAAGGCAGCAGTGGTAGTAGGGGGCAAGCGATGATGATATGAAATGACTGTTTGTACATGATTTTTTTTATATCCTTTAGAAGCGGCCGGAGTTGCTAGGGAGGATAAAATACCACCTACCTTGATACCGACCTGGTACATAGGTATAAGATAAGCGCACTTGAAGATAGTAGAACCATCAATGATACCCAATATTTTCTTCTCTCAAAGGCAGCTTCGCAAGGGTAACTTCGCAAATGCAACAAATGAACAGATAGGTATTGTGTCGACAACAGTTACATACAGAACTATACATTAATCATTGGCCCTTTCAACCTGCTAGGCCTCGGCGAATAATTTCCACTCTCCACTCTCCCATCTCCTCTCTCCTCTCTCCTCTCTCCTCTCCTCTTCCCTCCCTCAAGCCTCACAACTCGACTCAAGTTCATTTTGTCAAACTTCCCAAATAAGTTCCACAACCAAACCGCGCCTATACAATGAGGTATCTCGTATCAAAACAATGAATCAACCATCCTGCGTTCTCAATGCATTCTGTTGCATTACAATCCTAGCTAGCTCTAGGATTGGTTAGCTAGATGATTTGCGGCCTGTTACATACATTAGCGCTTTAGTCTGATATTGGGGAAGAACGAAGGCGGCTTACCCGCTCGAGATTGTAATCATACTTCTCTAGGGCGTTGACCGCCTGCGTTCGAGAGTACCCCATACCAGTTAGATTCTTGACGATTGGGTCGTCATGCTTTCCCTCGTCACTCAATGCCCTTTCCAGGGTATTGGGCCTGCTCGAAATCGGGCTGTGGCCAGGACTTTTGTTGTCATCTACGCCGTTCTTAGTGACCGTGTCGTTGGGAGAATCTAAGCCGGCAAAAAGTGCTTCCCAATCTTGATTATTGGGCGCTGCAGGAGCCTGGCTTGAGAAGGATGCGTTGTTTGTGTTATTCGTGGTTGGAGCACCACTAGCAGTAGCGTTCGAGGTAGTAGAAACATTGCCAAAATCATAGCTGCTGTCAATTCCAAATGCATTTGAAGCATTAGTCGACTCGCTCTTAGGCTGACTCGGGGGTGGGCTGCTGTCAAAGACCGGGTTGAAATCATCAAGGTTAGACCTCGACATGGTGGCGAACTCATCATCTGCTGAACCCTCCTTGGCATCTTCGAGGTCCGCAAATTCGTCGTCTAGGTCATCGAAAGCACCTTTCGGCGCAATAGGAGCCGAGTTCGTTATTTTAGTCGGTGTGGGGACGAAAGAGCTCGATGATTTTGATGGGGAGGCCTTCGGTGGCTCGGGGAATGCGGATAAATCACTTGCATTGACGTTAGTATAGTTATGGAGGCAATCTTATTAGAAGGCATACTTTGCCGGCTGAGAGGTATGCGATGCCGAGGCCACACTCTCTGTGGCGGGACCCTCGACCGCAGAAGCACTCGCCTTCGAAGCCGCTGGAGAAGCTGGGGCTTGATGAGCCTCCTTGGGCTCAGACTTCTTCTTGTCGGTAGGTGATGCAGGTGCGAAGTCATCATCAAATCGATTTCCCTCGCTCGCCGAGTCCGAATCGTCATCTCGTTCCAGCTCAGAGATGGGTGGGAACTCTGAATCAAAGGTTGAGAATGCGTGAGAATTGTCTTTGGTCGACTTGTCTTGAGGCTTACTTGAAGAGTTGGTCATGCTTGCAAAAGCAGAGTCAAAGTCCACCTTCACATTGCCGGATTCCTTGAGGTTTCCAAATAGGTCACTGTCTCTGTTCCCGGCGAACGGTGTGGTTGGCGCAGGGGCAGTCGGAGTGTCGTCAGGAAACGAGCCGGGAATAGATCCATCACCATGAAGCATCGTTTTGTCTTCGCTCTGTGCGGACGGCCACTTCTGATTAACATCAGAGCCAGATGCCACACTATGGCCCGTGGAAGCTGGCTCCATCGGGGCTGCCGAAGGGGCTGTAGCGCTGTCACCACCCCGACTAACCGGGGGCGAAACCTGGCGCGAAGGTGATAACGTGTCGGATATCTCGCTAAACGGCGGGAAACTCGGACTATGCTGTCGTGAGTCGTTTGATGCTGTGGGGTCCAAAGTGGTCTGTCGGCTCACTGTCGGTGTAGAGCTACTTGGAGTAGCAAACGAGCCGATACTGGCCGTTGACGCGCCAGTGTCTTGAGGCTTGAACGAAGTCATCGGGGCTGGTGAGGCACTATCGCTCCCGAAATCGCCAAAGATGTCATTGAACGACTTATCGCCACCATATGACTTGACAGGAGGCGACGTAAAAGTACCCATTATGTCTGTACTCCCTGTTCGCCTGAAGAATGGATTGTTGGCGCTATTGGTCGACGGTGCTGGGCTTGCTACTTGAGCTGACGTAGCGACTGGTGAGTTGGAGTTTATTTTGCGAGACAGGTCTTCGTTGCTCTTGGCTAGATCTTCCACCTCGCCCCTTAGCTTGTCACGTTCACCTTCGACAGTAGAAAGTTGCTTTTTATTGATAGCAACCATCCCCTTTTGCTGTCGAGCTTCTAACTTGAGCTTTTCAATTTGGGGCTTTAGCTGAGCAATCTCGGTATTGACAGAGCTGATACGCTGTTTGAGGCTCGCATTCTCTTGCTGATCGGCCTGGAGCGCATGCGAGATCTGGTGATGCTGGGTTTGTAGATCTTTGTAGACGCCGTCTATCGAAATCAGCTCGTTCGTGACTTTCTTTGTATCTTCACGTATGCTCCTGAGCTGTTCTTCTAGAGTACGAACATCCTGAGCCTCCTTCTCGTACAAAGCACGTAGCTGAGATAGGCGTTGTTCAAAATTCTTCTTTTGCTCGCTTGCCTGGTTGATATCGTTCTGCACGGATGTGCGATGTCCTTGAACCTGCTGCATCTGCTTGGAAAGAGAGCCAACTTGGTTGGACAGGTTAGCCAGCTCAGTCGTCTCATTTGTCAGCTTTTTGCTAATTTCCGGGTCATTGTCGCCGAGAAGATCGTCCATCGCAGAAGGAGCTAGAGGACCAGGCCCTCTTGGAGCTTGAGACGAGGTTCCAGAACCTCCGGTATCATGGGACGTTAGAGTTTTACCAAAGGAGGACGACGGGATAAAAGGCTTGAACGTGTTAGCGGTGGGGGAAGCCCGCAGTGGCGAGGCTGGTGGACCGCTGGCAAAGGGATCTCTTGTCGCAGAACCTCCTGTTGAGACTGGAATTTGCGCTGGAGCTGGGGTGGGGGAGGCATCGAGGCCAAATAGGTCGTCGAGAGCAGACTTTGGCTGAGGTGGCGGCGGCGGAGGAGAAGCAGCTGGGACATCAAATGGCGACGGGCCGACCGGAGGGCGAGGGTGGCTTCGCAACGACGGCGGGATAAGGTTCGGCGGAAGGGTCGTAGGCAGCGGGAAATCTCGCCTGCTCCGCTGTTGACGAATGAGGTACATAGCGACCGCAAATGTGTCCCTAGTTAGCCGACCTTCTGAGTTGATGTCTGCTAAATCCCATATCTGAGCTAAAGCATCTTCTGGCAAGCCAGATTGACTTAGGAATGGAACAGCTTCCTCTCCGGTAATGAAACCCTTGTTTGTCTTATCCAGGCTTGTATAGAACTCGTCAAATTTTACTTTCTCGGCGGGCATGACCAGCCAGTCAGTTCCTGTCGGCGGAGGTGGTATGCCAGTAGCCTGGGGACCCAAGGGAGGTCTTCCAAGCGGACTATTCGTTCGAACCTGTGCCGGGCCGCTCAATTGTCGTGGTATAGCAGGAATTGGGGGGCCAGTGGCTGTGGGGCTCTGTCTCGATGCTGAGCCGCGTCGTGTAGCGGCTTCGTATAGTCCCGCAGGTAGAATATTCGGGAGGCCTCTCAGGGCGCCAGACTTCATTGAGGTTAAGAGATGCATTGCGATGACGAACTCGGTGATCACAAGGGCTCCTCGTTGCTCTGTATCAGCAAGTTGCCAAATGCGCCCCAAGACTTCGTTAGGCAGCCCCGACTTCTCGAATATGCTCTTGGCCTGGTCGCCCGCCAAAATGCCGCCATGCTGAAGGTTCTGCCTCTCGAATAATACGGCATATTGGGTAACTTTTTCCGGCGTCAAGGGCGGTATTCGAATAGGAATGTTGCCAGTTCCCTGCGACTGTAGCGGCGGGTGGGCCGGTGGTGGTGGTGGTACAGTGGTGGTGATATTAATGCCGTCGAACCGCGGCAAGGGACCCTGTTGGGCGGCCAGTTCAGGGGTCGGTTCGCGTCCTGCTTGTGCATGACCGATAAGTCGTAAGACTACGGTGAAGCCACCTGGAGTCAAGAAGCCGCGGTTCTCTTTATCTGCTATTTGCCAGATCTGTCGTCGTTAGGAAGCAGTCAGCATCTCTTTTTAGGATATATAATCTATCGATCATCATCATATGAGGCGTTATCAAAACCTACCTCACCAAGAACGCGCGAGTCCAATCGGGTCTTCTCAAAGAATTTAACGGCGATCTCTCCTGTCACGACGCCTACATTGTCGGTGTCTGCTTGTCGGAAGAGTTGGCCGTATGCTCGCTTCTCCTCAGGCGTCAGGTTAAGCGCCGGCGCAGCTGCAGCGATATTTGTTAGCTGATGGGTTCCATGGTGATAAAAAATGGAGAGGTAAAGAATATAGATGAATATAGATGAATAATAGCCAGTGATGCTATCCAAATAGAAGTATCATATCTTACCAGCTTCAACGCTAGATTCGGCAGACATTATTGCGCAGCCGAGCTCACCGGGGTTCTCGAGTTAAGACAGAGCTCGGCGGCTGATAAGTGTGAGGGTGTTTCGGGTAGAGAGAAATTATTTATTAAGAAAGTCAATTGACAATAGGGTCACTATGTAGTCAAGACGTATATGGGATGGTTCGCTGTTTTCTGAGGCTCGCAGCTACTTTAGAGCTTCAGCTACAAAACACCGGTTAGATTGTGTTTTGGCAATGTAAATGGCGAAAGTTCAGAAAATCACAAGGTGGGAGGATGTTTTGATGAACATTGAATGTTTTGGCGTCTCCAACTCCAACTTTCGCTTTTCGCAGGACTGAGGAGGCTGGAGTACCTCTGTACTACCTAATACTTGCATACATACATACCCTAGGCCCTGGGCAGTCTGTGCCTACAAATGAGGGTACCTAAACTGACGGACGTCTACGTAAACGGGGCCACTTTTCACGCACAGTAGCTCCTCTGAGCTCCGGGCTCCCGGGTTTGGCAGCACCGTCCCAACTGCCTGCCTGGTTGTGGCTTCATGTTGTAAGCCTGTCGCTTATTCCTGACACTCTTGACACTTTTTTTTATACCTAACTTACCCTATTCCTTGCATGTCAAACCTTAGGTTTAAATCGATATGTCACGGTATCTTCATCCTTTAATTCCATTTGACTTTGCATGATGCCGTTTATCTTTTTTAAACTCATGTGTACCCCCAACTCAACCATCTGTCTACCCCATATGTACAGTAAGTAGTATGTATGTATTGTACCTATGCAAAATAACCCGAGCAATCACCGTTGCTTTTCTAAATTAAAAAGAAAAAAAAAAGAAACCAAAAAGAACTCCCGATTCTAGAACACACAAGAAGGCGAAATAAATCCTTAGGCTCTCGTCAAATCTACATTCATTCATCCATTCACAACATACTAGGTAGTAGATAGGCCTACATTCACACTGGTAACCTACCTATAATTACCTATAATACCTTGGCCTACATATGAGTCAAGTTCCAACCAGTTAACCGAAAGGTCTGTCTGGGGTCTTGTCACGAGTGCTTGCAGCAGCACCCACATTTGGAATCGCCATTTTTTTACGGGACAGGTAGATATGCATGCCGCTGCGAGCTGCAATCCAGAATAATCCCACAATTGGTTGACCTCTGCCTCGACCGCGCATAGCGTGAAAGGCCGCCCACGAGTAGAGTGGGATTTGCCCATTCCCTAATTCAATCATTGGTCTAAAAAGTCTGTCACACTGCATAGGTAGTATATATATGATCAAGCGACACGAAAACGAAGTTGCAAGCAAGAAATTAGGAAAGATCACACAAGTTACAAGTTCTGTCTCTATCTCTCTATCAGAATAGAGAAGAGGAAAACGGAATATACTAGGAAGAATACCCGAGCAAGAAACTCGTGCTATTAAAAGTCTTTAGGACAGGATGTACAAAGTGTATAAAACTGGTCTTGCTACTAGGCTCTGTCACTGACGACGAATAAAAAGCCTCCCTTTGCTGCCTCTCCACTGGTATCAAACGATCAAATTCCAGATTCCTGTGCTACTCCAGCGCAACTGACGCGTCCGATACCCCCTTAGTAAAAAAGACAGGGTGCTATCGCGGCACGCCTGAATTGGATGCGACAGTGGGAGTGATATTAAATGCCTCTGGCCGTGACACGTAGCATAGGGCAATATTCTCCAGCCTAGTACTCAGCCTCGACATCTCCCTCAGCCTCTAGGGAATCAGTGGCGACTTCCTCGTAGTCACGCTCCAACGCAGCCAAATCCTCACGAGCCTCTGAAAACTCGCCTTCCTCCATACCCTCACCAACGTACCAGTGGACGAAGGCGCGCTTGGAGTACATGAGGTCAAACTTGTTGGACAGAGCAGACCAGGCCTCGGCGATAGCCGTTGTGTTGGAGAGCATGCAGACGGCGCGGTTGACCTTGGCCAAATCACCGTTGGGGACAAACTCGGGCGGCTGGAAGCAGATACCAATCTTGAATCCGGTTGGGCACCAGTCGACGAATTGGATAGTTCGCTTCGTCTTGAGCGCAGCAACGGCCGCGTGTGCGTCCTTAGGAACGACATCTCCTCTGTACAACAAGCAGGTAGCCATATACTTGCCATGGCGGGGATCACACTTGACCATCTGGTTGTACGGCTCGAAGCAGGACATGGTCATCTCGTGAACCGAGTTGGCCTCGTGGGCAGCCTTAGCGGCCGAGATGACGGGTGAGTAAGCAACCAGAGGGAAGTGGATACGAGGATACGGCACCAAGTTGGTCTGGAACTCGTTCAGATCAACGTTGAGAGAACCATCGAATCGAAGAGAAGCGGTAATAGAAGAAACGACTAGGTCATGTTAGCTAATTATATTCAAAGTAAAGTAATGAAGGGTCTTCCTAAGATTTTTCCATACCTTGAGCAATCAGTCGGTTCAGGTTCTCGTAGTTGGGGCGCTCCAAGCCAAGGTTTCGGCGGCAGATGTCGTAGATGGCCTCGTTGTCGACCATGAAAGAGCAGTCAGAGTGCTCGAGGGTAGTGTGTGTGGTAAGAATAGAGTTGTAGGGCTCGACGACCGAGGTAGCAGTTTGGGGAGCAGGGTAGACGCAGAATTCTAGCTTGCTCTTCTTCCCATAGTCGACGGACAGACGCTCCATCAACAAGGCACCGAAACCAGAACCGGTACCACCACCGAAGGAGTGGAAGACCAGGAAACCCTGGAGACCAGCGCAGCTATCGGCGACGCGGCGAACTCTGTCCAAGACCTGATCGATGAGCTCCTTGCCCACGGTGTAGTGTCCACGGGCGTAGTTGTTCGACGCATCCTCCTTGCCGCTGATCATCTGCTCGGGGTGGAAAAGGCTGCGGTAGGTACCGGTGCGAACCTCGTCGATGACGTTGGGCTCGAGATCGCAGTAAATAGTGCGAGGAACATACTTGCCCTGACCTATTGTATGGGAGAGATTAGATTACCACTCATAAGTACAGCTTAATTTTTTTTTCCAATGAATTTATGCATACCAGTCTCTGAAAAGAAGGTGCTGAATCCGTGATCGGGATCCGCGGCCTTGCGCTCTTCGGTCAAGAAACCATCGGGCTACACAATTGATATATTAGTGAGGATCTTGACGAGATTCATTTCAGTTGAAACTTACCTGGATACCATGCTCAAGGCAGTACAACTATACGAGCGAAAAAAAAAAAATATTAGCAACTTCCAAATTCAGTGCGTTCTCGCAACGGGGTTATCGAGGTTTGTGTGGCTCATCCATGCATGCGGTGCCTCTTTCTATGTAATATTCGGTATTATCGTGAAGTAACATACCTCCCAGCAAGAGTTGGCGATTTGGCAACCCGCCTGACCGACTATGAACAGATAAATTAGTTAGCATGCATTCATTATTCGCGTTTGAATATTTGGTGGATGGGTTGAAAATATGAGACATGGATTATGCGGTGAAGGAAAACGCGTGCCCTAGAATGGGGGGTTTTTTGACGGAAACATACCGTTGATGCTAATGATCTCGCGCATCTTGAAGGAAGATACAATGCAAAATCTGTAGTAAACTGGAAGTGAACGACTAGAAACGGGAGCAGGCAGATGAAAAAGCAGCCCCTATTGAAGGAAGAGTGTGGGTGATGAGAATGTTAGGAGTTGAAATCGAGTCGAAAGGAGAACTTGTCTGTTGATGCTTTTTGGGACGGGTCGCTTTTACTAAAAATCAAAGTGGGGGGCGGATTAAAAATTCACCCCTGGTTGGGCAAGGAGGTTCCACGGTCCAGAAGCGTTTTTTGTTGACATCCATGGATGAGATTTCCCATTGATGATTGGACCTAATTAGATCTAATTGGACTCGGAAGAAGGCACACAGACCACGTCAATTGTCAAAATGCAGGGGGGAGCCCAGCCTAAGCTGGTAAGGTCCAGGAAACCTCCAAGGATATGCAATCTGTACTGTACTAACTGTAGTTCGCCGGTGCCAACTGCCTGCCAATCAAGCTTATGTATGTAGCTGCCATGTGCCTACCAGTTGTACATACATACATATACTTCAACGTTGTACAATACGCAATATGTTCCGCCATTGCCCAATGCCAGCACAGAGAGAAGAAAAATCTACATAGGTATGTAATAAATGATCTAGGTTAGGTTAGTTAGGTTAGTTAGATGTGCAGTTGCATGTAACTTGAATAGGCATATGCAAATGGGTTCACTGTCCATTATTGATAATTAAAAGTTATGATTAATTAATTCAATAATCAGAAGAAGCTAAAACACCTAATCTTGTTGCTCGTAATATTACCATTAATTACTACATAAAATTCGAACCATCCATCATAGTATCATACTATGTACTTTCTCCCACCCCATAATCTCATAATACATACCTAGTAATACCAATCATGTCTATAATTTTATCCCATCTCACTCTAATACTATTCTGGCTAATCTCTATCGTCCATGCCAACACCGAGAAGACTATATTCCTTGGTCCACCAGCCGTAAACATCCCCTCCGCACATCCGACCCTCGACGACTTACATGTCGATGTTCTCACACCTACAAATTCGGCCATACGGACACATCTAAACGCCCAGTTCCCCAATGTCACTTGGCCGCACGGGAAAGCTACTTGGCTTATCCTGGATGACCTCGTCCAAGGCCAGCGTTATGAAGTGAGAGTCTGCTGGGCCGCAACCGTGAGTGAAGATGGCGAAACCTTATAGTATTCCACTATTCTATAAATCTAGCAAGGCTGACCAGTTTTTAAGCAACCTACTGCGTTTAAAATTAATACTTACGACCTGGAGACTGTGTTTGAGACCCCCGAACTGATATCAGAATTGTCGGGATACTCTTGGTCCCGCCAGTCCCCTGAAATTGAAGATGGGTCTCGATCTAAGCCTGCTAAGAGTATCCAAGCTGCGAGCTCCGAGAGACAAGCGTCAGTCCTGTTTCTCCAGATTTTAACTGCGGCGGATTACTACACAATGGATAAAGCCTTGATGAAGCATGTTCCACCTGTTTACGTGGACATTATCCTTGACCCATTTGTTCTCAATGTGCTGCCACGCTCACTTTTGCCCACGGTAGGCTACATAGTGGTGGTATCTATCATGTCCTGGTTCGTGGCACGATCCATCGGAACATGGATTCGTGTTATAGCAGCAGAACCATCCAGCGAAAAGAAGATGCAGTAAAATGGTAGAGGGCTTTGACTGATGCCTCTTATAATTGCCTTCTAAATCCAAACGAGAGCATCATCCGATCCCGGTTATCATAATTCATAGTCTGCATTCGTCAAGCTATTCCACGTCACCACAAGCAAACCCGTAATCGCGACATTATCTCCATTTCATTCGTGGATCAACTCATGTTTTAAACTGCTTGCAAGTCAATGTCAAAATCGATCCTATGTATGAATCGGCCATAATGCAGCAAACGAGAGAAAAATAAACCCCACGGTCTATAATATGCCTAAAAATTCATCGAACCCCAATTGCAGTCGACATCTTTGTCTTATTACCAATTGCCGGGGTACCCTCCCGCCTGGCCGTGATGAGGATGCGTCCCCGTAGGGATTGGCGGTCCAGCATTGGCATAGGATGGTTGTCCTGTGTACCCGTGAGGACCTGACGGTGGTGGTGGTGGCATGCTGTACGATTGGCTATTATACGTGGGGGGAGGCGGTGGGTATTGTTGATGGCCATTGTATTGAGGCTGGTTTGGTGGGGGTGACGCGTATTGTGGTTGTTGCGCTGAGATGTCATGTTAGCGAAGTACTACTAATGGCTTGATATAGGCTACATACAATAACCATGTCCTTGAGGAGCTGGGCTATGTCCATAGCTATGATGCTGTGCTGAAGGTTGTACCCCGCCGTAAGGAGGGCTATGGTGCTGTTGGCCGGGAGGTGAGCTGGTGTAGGTGGTGCTCTGATGAACTCCTGTCTGGCCAGGAGGTGGTGGGAATGAGGGCACTCCATGTTGGCTAGGTGGAGGTGGGTATTGTGGTGTGCCATGCTGAGCAGGAGGGTTGTATGAAGGTGTGCTTTGTTTATGGGGAGCCGGGGAGCTGTAGGACGGCGTTGAAGCGTTCGGCGGTTGGTAAGATGTTGGCGGAGCTTGACCACTGTATCCAGCTGCTTGGCCTGAATTCGAATAACCGTAATTTTGACCCTTCAAAACATGTTAGGGAGGGGATCTTCATAAGACTGTGGTTGGAAAGCAGCGTACTGATTGATTTCCATGTCCACCAAACATACTCGCAACACCTCCCATCATAGAGCCGGCGAGGCCTCCGGAGTGCCCTCCGGAGTGCTGAGGTGGGTGGGATTGTCCTCCGCTTCCATGGTAGCTCTGAGACTGCTGAGGTTTTTGGCCTGAGGAGAACAAGTTCGAGGCCAGTTGGCCTACGAGATTGCTAGGAGTGCCTCCGCCGTGGCCACCAGATGAGCCTCCGTGATTATTACTATGGCTTCCTCCAAGACCACCTATCAACTGACCAGCAAGACCTCCTAGACCGCCAGAGCCCGAGTTGTGACCACCGCCACTGTGAGGCTTTCCGTGGCCGCCGGAGAGTTGGTTCAGCAATGCATTGGACGCAAAACTCTGCGATAACGAGAGGATATTAGCATTTTCGCCCTGAAATAAGAAAACCATCATCGATCATGCAAACTTACACCAAATCCTCTTTCTCCCGAGGGTCCATCAAGTCCTCTAGTAGCCTCGGTGGTCAAGATTGGTTCCATGCGGCCATCGGGATGTTTTACGGTTTGTGTGCCGTCGGGATGCGTGATGAGTTCTTGCTGACCAGGAATTCCATATGGATGCTCGGTGGTTTGGGCAGGCGTATTTCCCGGCGCAGCTTGGGTTGGTGTCTCCCATTGTGAAATGCCAGTCGAGAGTTGGACATAATAGTATTTCTTGCTCGTGCCATCCCATTGCGCTATCCATCCTGGCGGGAGTTGTGGTGGTTCGTAGGTAGGGCCTTCGTTAGGAGAGGCGGGGCCAGCCATGGCGACTGATGGGAGGGGTATTATCCTGCTCCTCTATGGCCAAGTACCAGGTAGGTAGGCAGGTAGGTAAATAGGTTAAAGAGGGTGTGCGAACAAGGTAGACAAGATAGACAAGACGGCGAAAATGACCGACTTGAGTAAAGAGAAATTTGTGGGGAGGGGAAGGGAAAGGGCAAGTCCTCACGAGACAACAAGATATGTTGGAAGAAAGAGAAAGGTGGCAGAGAAATATTTAAAGGAAGAATGTAGATGTATGTATGTATCGAAGGCGGTATGACTTGCTTTGGTGGTCGAATTGGGAAAAGGTGAAAGGAAGGGCTGTCGAAGGTGGTAGATTGGGAAAGCGTAGGACCCTGCAAAGCCACCCTAAATAAAGTGTCAGTCAGATTTTTTGTAGGGGGTTATAATAGTTGTGAGATGCTGTAGCCCGTCCTTAGGGGTTTTTATTTTTATTTTTTATTCAGCTGAATAAAGCTGCCTGCCTACAAATAATGTAAGGTACTACTAGTAGTAGGTAGGTATTTAGGTATTTAAAGTGTCGTGTCGGCCCAGTGGTGTTTTGGAGGGGCGAATCACCGTCATACCTTGCAAATTCATACTATGTAACTTACCAGATTGGTACCTAACTTGATACCACCCGGGCATCTGGCCGCGTAAGAACGACACTGGATTTGACATAACTACTACTAACCTAGTAGTATACGAATGCTAAGCCACATGGTGGCGGAGCTTTCCTCGCACATGGCATATGCCACATGCAAGTAGTCAGGCTTCAATGGTTCAACTTAGGTTACTTCAAGTTAACCTAGTACGCTTAAAGTTAGGAGGCATTAGTTAAATGATATCTGAATTTTTATCTGAATTTTACTCAATATTTGTATCATAAGATATGGAAATGATTAGAAATTCAATCACTTCAATGTTCAGACGTCGGTTTCTTACAACTCAGGGTCATTAGTCAGGACCTATTATCTTGATATCATAGGTACTACTAGTAGTATCTACCTAGTGCCTAGTAGGTGCCTAGTGGGTATCAACGGTCCACGCCATGATGGTTAGTCAATCTGCTACACCTACACAGACTTCATATTCGTTGCAAAGGTGTTGTACGTAGCATCGGGTAATTGAGCATATCTATTCGTCTACAATACCCAAAATGCAGACTTTTCTATCATTTCAACAGCTACATGCACGGCACAGGAGACTGCATCACTCCGGGTGAAATTGCTAGTTCTCAAGCTCGGGGTTGTGCGAGGCACCCATCCTACCGGTTAGATTATCACAACTGATATAATCAATGCGAATCAAGCTTTCCAAAGTCACTGTTCTGCAACCAAGCGTTCCGCCCAAGAAAATGGAGGTGATAGGTAATAAACGTGTAGATCAAGCTGGGATTATATCAAGTTCCCAATACAGATCTGACGGCGGCTCAATGTTGATGATAAAATAACAGAGACAAAGGAGTATTAACACGCTCCCACTCCCACCCGAGACGAAAAAACAGATCGCTAACGTTCCCTGACAAGAAGAGTCCTTTTCGGTCTTCTGTTCTATGTTTTCAACGCGAGTGTATAGGTAACCAAGGGGAAGCGTCTTACAAGCATCTTTCATCGTGGTACTTTGTTAGCACTTTGTTAGAATGCACGTCCCTAATAATCTTCAGATAATCGACCAAGACGATTCTATCACGGTTCACGCCACCGACAGAATCATATTTCAGTGTGATGTACTCATCGGTGCAAATAATATTCTCGGCACAATCCGATAACCCATACAAGACGAGAGTGGTCCCTTTTTCTTTCTCTCCCAAACAGCGATGCCTAGGTAGGGTTCTATCGCCTTCTTGATATTCACCCAGGCTCAGGTAAGATCGAGGAAGAAACTTGTAAGCATCGAAGATGCCTGCGAGTATGGATGGGCTGATCGTACTTGTTATTTAATGCTCAGCATGGCGTCGCATTTCAAATGCGAATGAGAATAAGTCTTGGGGTTGGCCAGCCCATCCCAAACAGGGCTATCAATGAGCCCAGACAGCATCTCAATTCATCAACTGCTTACGCAGATGGTATGACGACGCTGATAAAACGCATAGCTATTATGCGATCAATTTAAGCATATTAGAGCTTTATATACGGCGGCATAGTATTTAGGAACATCTCAAAGGCCACGCACCAGTTTTATTTGTGTCACGAACGATACTACTCATCCGGCATGTCACGGGCCACGCTGGGCATTCTGCGCGTCATCTACCAATTGAGCCACGCAGACAAGAATTCCAAGTCAAGGAACATTGGAGCATTACAGATGATAAACGATTCGCTGCACGCCATTAACTACACGGCAACGCTATGACAAAGTTCTGGTGGTGGCATGTCTATCGAGAACAACCTCAGTCTGTCCACCCAACTTGAACTCATTAAGATGACTATAAGAACTTCCATAACTTCCAAGTTCAAGCATGTGTTGTCAAATACGACCCCTTACATCGCCGAGTCGAGTCGGGTTGAGCCAGGTTCGCTAGCGTCGACAAAGCCGGGGGCAGAAGATACGAATTTAGGTTGTTTGCATCAAGACGAAAGCTCATCGTTGATACCAATGTAGAGAAGCATTAGGATGAAGGCTTCATGAAGGAAGCCTTGACAACGGTGGAGGTCGGTAGAGAAGGTAGAGAAGGTAGAGAATGTCACGTTATGCCAATAATGCCAATAATGAGGCGGAAAGTATTGACTCAAATGCAGGTGATTCGAATTAACTGCATTAAACCTCGCAATGTGATACTCCAGAGTTATATTAACCACATTCAATGCATGTGTTCACGGTATTATTGATGACTCTAGATTGTACATTTCTGATTGGTGCAAAGGTTAATGCTTCAATCATCACTGCAACGATTCAAGTTGATTGCACATTTGATGTTACATTGCACTAAAGCCATAGGTAAGCCACAATCGCCACAGATTAGCAATGTTCAACCTTGAGGGCCAACATGGAAGTTCAAGGTTCAGGGTTCAAGGTTTAAGGTACCTACCAAACCACTCCACGTTACATATCATATCTTATTAACCAGATGTCTATTCCTCCCTTAACTTACTATGTACACTTGTAAACACGCAAATCTCTAAAACTCACTACTAAAGAACAAGTCTCAGTCCAAGACATCGGATAGACAACTTTGAAGAGAATCAATTACTTCTTCGACAAAAATTCGTAATAATCCATTCGTCGTCAAATGGGGTTCCCGGACCTTCCTCTTGAAAGGGCAGAAGGGGGTATAAGTAACCCAGCGCGTTTCGCACAACTCCGTCAACTCGTAGCTGGCGGCTCTCTCACCAGCGAAGAACACCGATATCTAAAAATACTTCTTTCTAAAACCAACATTGACATAATTAGCGAGCTTCCAATTGAGATTGTCGGACAAATTACCGATTTCCTGGATCTGCACCAATACGTTGCCTGTCTTGCAGTATCCAGACGATGGCGTGACAAGTTTCTTTCTACTCCTGTCATAAGAGCTGTGGTTAATAGATTCTGTCCTTCCTTAAGACCAGTTTCTGGAGATACTCAGGACAGTCCAGAGGACTCCCTCAGGGTTCTTCACAAAGTAGGACGAGTACGATGGGCCTGTGTTCAATCGAGCTTTGCGAAGCCCTTCTCTTGGGAGCATGAATCATTCTTCAAGCTCGACCCAGTCTATCATGGCAGCAATGCGGACACGTCAACTGCGTATGCGCAATTTGGTCGCCATCATGATGACCCCGAACCAAATAGCCTAGCGTACTGGGATGCTTTATACTCGAATGGCAAGATAGCGTGGCTTGCTAAACGCCGTATCGTGGTTGTTGATAGTCTTTGGTCACGAACTCGGAAGGTTTTCAATGTACCAACGGGCCCGCTCGTCGGCCCAGCACTC
This sequence comes from Hypoxylon fragiforme, assembly GCF_022984875.1. Lineage (NCBI taxonomy): Eukaryota > Fungi > Ascomycota > Sordariomycetes > Xylariales > Hypoxylaceae > Hypoxylon > Hypoxylon fragiforme. The sequence goes on along the minus strand of NW_026054758.1, from coordinate 2,276,976 downwards.
CAACTCCTGGCACTTGGAAATCGGCTCATCGTTGGTTCCATGGATCGTCTCTTGTACGTAATCCCGTATCTGGACAATCTTTAGATTAACTCTAACCTAGCCTCAGAGTCGCATGGGATCATATTACAAACAATTACCTGCAGAAAAAGTTACCAGGGTCTATCAATCATGCTGTAACCGAAGGATCTAGGGTCGCCATTATTCTCTTCAGTGGAGATGTTTTTCTCTGGGAATTCGGCGGTAAACTTTCGGCCCTTCCAACTTCCCCTTTACGAGACCACCATGGCTTGGATATTGGGTCTCAAAGATCATGGATCTCGAATCTCCGCGTTATTTTCCATCCAAATTCTAGGGGAACCCTATTTATCGCCTCTGCCTATACCCATTATACCGATACCAAGGCCGTCCTTAAGCGAGTTGTTTATGAGTTCAAAGGTATCAATCATATAAATACCTATGAATTTGAAATATCACCGAAGAGCTACAACAGAAAAGGCCCCGCTGATGTCAAAGTCGAAATCCGCAAATTGTTACCCTACCGTCGTGATATCATCGGGTTCTGTCAACATCATGAACGCCTTGACCCGAGGTTCATGACCCTTTATGAAACTTTTGTAGAATTCGATATATATGATCGAAAATTCACCGCAAGAGAGGGCGAGGAGTTTGATTATCATGAATTCGGTTGGCCTACGATGCTGGAAGAAGCCGACTTAGACTTTCTTGTCCGGTTCTACAGCAATGGATTTTCAGCTCACAGCTATCAGCCCGAGTTTGACTTTAAGATCGGCGAATAGCCTTTCAACGCGGAGCAACACGGAGCAACACGGAGCAACACCGCAAGCGTCTTGAGGAATAATAATTCACTACTTATAATACAGACCACTAAATATTCCATCTAACAGGATAGTTCTACAACTAGGTCAACGATATTCGCCTGAGACTAATAAGGAGTCCTTTGCAATGTCTTTCTTGACGATCACTCAGGATGGATTTTATGTGCTCCGTATTCGTATTATATTAATTTCGCGCAACGCGGATTTTTGCGTTCTTTTTTTCTTCTTCTTTTGCGTCCCCTCGACAATATAGTCTAGAACCTTCTTACTTTTCAGGTTAGAGGCTGCTCGCGGCTCGGCAACGACTTTAGCAAGAGGCGGGGGAACATCGCATGAAGGGAGAGCTAGGTGACAGTGTTCCTCTAACCGCCGAGATACATACCTACGTTACACAACAAGATAGAGTCTACCCAATAGCGCAAACGACTCTTTGACCCTAGCATTGAAGCTTACTATTTACATACATAGGTACCTAGTGTACTAACCTAGAGGCATTCCACCTAGGTCAAGATATGCCGAAGGATGATTAGCGTATATGCCACGTGTGGGACCGGATCTTTTGAAAATGATAGGAAAGTATTGATCACAATCCGACGGGTCCCACAGCACACGGAGTCAAAGTCACCGGAGTCGCTGGAGTCGCTCCAAATCCCACATGTCCATTCAAATCATGTTGAACATGATTATATATGGTCGGGTTTTGTGTGCTGATGAATAGTACTCTGAGATTCTAGAGCACCCCTTATGAGATACATAAATAAGGGACACCGGCCTCGAGGAGGCACAAGTACGGTGGATAAGTACGATGGCGTGAGCAAACGAGTAGACCGATGCGTGGATAATAATTTCAGAGACGTTGAAATTTTTTTGCAATTGTGCCGCTCGATTGCCGCTGGATTGGCATATAACGAACTATCGAAGCTGTGCCGCCGGGCCACCTACCTAACCTTATACATAGTAACAACCGCTAAAATTATCGTGACCGAAGCAGATACTGAAAACAGATGGGTGATAACACCATCACACCTTCGAGGCTACTTAAATGGCTATCTGAATGCCTACCTGGGTAGTTTGGTTGGAAATGGGGAATAGGGGATCCATCTATCTGAGCTGAGATGAACTGGGCTGGACTGGGATGGCATCGCCGTTTATTACTCGGATGAACAACAATACGTTGCAGGGTTCTTGTCCATCAATCAAGTACGGCCATATGACCGAAAATGGCAATAGAGGGATCAATATGATGATGGCGGTACTAATAGTTGGAAGATGGGGTAGGTAGTCTTCGGAGGACATGGAGAAGATGGGGAACATGGAGGTTTAAAAAGAACAACGTTGAAAACAAAAACAAGGACTGGCTACGTAGTACGTACTAGGTAAATAAAAAGAACATTTGAAGAAGGTAGTACCTTTACCCCGCAAAATAACTAATGCTACAAGAATTCAAAGTTTCGATCCCGTCACCTGTCACTGGCGGTTGCTTGGCTGGGGTAGCACGATGCCGTCATTGGAGTGCAAATATCCCCAACTTTGCGGCCCGTTAATCAACTCTATATTTTACACATGCAAAGCAAAGCAGGTATTACTTGCATGATACGCTAGCATGTACTTTTGCAATAATAGTGAAGTACTGGCCAGGTACTAGTAAGGTTGCATAGTATTACATAGTACTACATATAGTATCAACATATTTCCATACGCCTCTCAAGTACATATATATCTACAAATATGTACTGCTGACCTCGGCATCAGCTAGTGATACCTCCAAGGCTAACTTTACTTCCGGCCACTCACATCCTCTCACTATTACCACATCCTTTCACGTCCTCTCGTGTCCTCTCACATCCTCTACCACCATATACCACCACATACCACCCTCTACATCTCCAATATACAAGTCGAATCCTTGGCTCATCGACCCAAATATCTAATAGACGCTCGGCAAGCGTCAGGAACAGCAAATATTCCAGTAGATCTCACATACTAAGCCAGACCGTTTCGATGATTTAGTTACTGGAATTGGCACTAGAATCCTACGATGTCTATATATCCTTGTATAAGCTTATTATTTGATCAGTTATTTTAGACATGAGAAAAAACCCAGGTTAGTTAGCAATACGGCGAAGCCATTTTAACGTCCCTCTCGAGTCGCTAGGCTATAAAATTTTCTAGAAGACGAACGACGGGGTTTCGATAATAGTTACATGTAGCTAGGCACAATAGTTACAGTCGGGTACCTTGGAGTAAACTACCTAGGTAGACTACGAAGTTTTGGGTAATCTGTGCGGATCGATGTGCGGACTTTGTTCACTTTGCATCGAGACGCATGCATTCCTGTGCCCCCCCAATCCTCCTCCCCTTCCCCTAAGGCCAAGTTTAGTCAAGTAACTAAGTAGAGACCATGTGGACAGAAGAACGACATGAATACCTACCCAGCTAAGGTGTACATACCTACTATAGCAACTTGTGCTGACTTAGCTCATCCCTTGACGCCCCCCTCGACAGATTATAGCATGCCATCTAAGCGAAGCGAGCAAAGTATTTATAGGATCTCTGTATCCTCTCGAATACGATGGCCGGTGATACATGTATTCGACTAATTAAGCTGGTGGTGCCCGGTGTAAGGAGACAGCTCATCTCATATATTTCCGACGTGTCTCTGATATATATACCTACCTACCCAGTACCTACTTAGGTAACCTTATATATACCTATATATACACACTCGTATACCTCCCTAGTATATAGGTATCTCTCCAGGATTATATTTACTCCCTCTACCCACTGCGCCGTGTATCAAAGCCACCCATCATAATGTTGTATAATATCCTCGCCCCCCTGGCATCGACGGCAGCCATATTTGCCAGCCTCACCCATGCCCTTCCCGCTCCCACCCAAACCGAAGATAAACGGGTACCAACCACCACCGTCGTCACAGCCCAAGGCACCGTCATCGGTGCCGTCGGCGTCGTCGAGAACTTCGCCGGCATCCCCTTCGCGCAGGCACCCGTCGGGAACCTGCGCTTACGGCCGCCGCAGCGCCTCAACACCTCCTATGGCACACTAGACGCCACCGGTCTGGGCCCGGCCTGCCCGCAGATGTTCTTCTCGACGGGCGGCGACCTGTTCACGTCGGCCATCGGCAGCCTGACCAACCTCCCCCTCCTGCAGGTCGCCACGGACCAGACGGAGGACTGCCTGACGATGCGCGTCCAGCGGCCCGTCGGCACCAAGCCCGACGCGAAGCTCCCCGTGCTCTTTTGGATATTCGGCGGCGGCTTCGAGCTCGGCTCCCCCCAGATGTACGACGGCGCGCCCCTGCTCTCCGAGGCCGTGCCCCAGGGAAAACCTTTTATCCTCGTATCCGTGAACTACCGGGTCGGCGCCTTCGGTTTCATGGGCGGCAAAGAGGTGCTCGCGGACGGCGCGGCCAACCTGGGGCTCCTCGACCAGCGCATGGGGCTCGAGTGGGTGCAGGACAACATCGCGGACTTCGGCGGGGACCCGGAGAAGGTGACGATTTGGGGGGAGTCGGCGGGCGCGATGTCGGTGTTCGACCAGATGGCCCTCTACGACGGCGACAATACGTACAAGGGGAAGAAGCTCTTCCGCGCCGCCATCATGAACAGCGGCAGCCTCGTCCCCACCGACCCCGTCGACTGCCCCCGCAGCCAGGACATATATGACACCGTCGTCCGCGAGGCGGGTTGCACTCACGCTAGCGATACGCTGCAGTGCCTGCGCGAGACCCCCTACGACAAGTTCCTGCACGCCGCCAACAGCGTGCCCGGCATCCTAAGCTACACCTCCATGGCGCTCTCCTACCTGCCCCGCCCCGACGGCGTCGCCCTGCGCCAGTCCCCCGAGATCCTCGCGCGCGACGGCAAATACGCCGCCGTGCCCATGATCATCGGGAACCAGGAGGACGAGGGGACGATGTTCAGCCTCTTCCAAGCGAACGTGACGACGACCGCCGAGCTCGTCGACTACCTCTGGACCAACTTCTTCCCGGCGCTCGACCGCTCCGTCGTCGCGGGCCTCGTCGCCACCTACGACCCGTCCCCCGCCGCCGGCAGCCCCTACAACACCGGCCTGCTCAACGCCGTGTACCCGCAGTTCAAGCGGCTGGCCGCGATCCTGGGCGACATGTCGTTCGTCATGACGCGGCGCATCTTCCTCTCGCACGCCCTGTCCCTGCACCCGGACATCCCCGCATGGTCGTACCTCTCGTCCTTCGACTACGGCACGCCCGTCCTCGGCACCGTGCACGCCTCCGACGTGCTGCAGGTCTACTTCTCCCTCGTGCCGAACCCGCTCACGAACTACATGAAGAGCTACTACATCGACTTCGTCGTCGACATGGATCCGAATGCGGGGCTCGACTCGGCGATGCGGGCGTGGCCGAGGTATGAGGGTCAGGGCGGGGAGATGATGCAGTTCTGGGCGGGGGGCAGGACGAATTTGTTGAGCGATGATTTTCGGAATGCGAGTTATGCGTATTTGAAGGCGCATGCTGAGGTGCTGCATTTGTAAGGGGGGGGGGGGGGTTCATGGCTTTGATTGATTGATGTACAAATGTACCTATGTATCTATGTACGCGTGTGTATTTATGTGTGTATGTGTGTATGTGTTGGATGGATGTAAGTAAGTATGAGATGAGTGCGAGGGCTGGATTCGGGGGGTCGGCTTATTGTAAGGTGCACCCACCTACCTACCTACCTACCTACTTAGGGGCTCGGCGTTGACCGGAAGGAATCTTGCATTTCTGTCCGTCCGTCCGTCCGTCTGTCCCTGTGTGGCTTCATGAATATATGGTTATGAGGTTCACCAACCTACCTACTGGGTGTTAGGTACTAGGTTAGGTAATTCATGGTTGGAAAGGGGCTTGAGGGGGAAGGCTTTAAGGGGGAATGAAAATTAATGTAATATAATAACTATGTACTTGCCATGCGGCATTATGCAGATATTGGTCTATATAGGAAATCTCATGAGTCTAACGAGTACATAGCAAAGGGGTTTGTAACTACTTCATATATGTATACATATCTATTGATACCTATGACTACTTGTCTACTCTTGCTTGAATACTACCTATCTAAAGTAGATATATAGGGGTACCTAGGTAGGTATGTACTGCATGTATAATTCTAAGTAATAACAATCCCACCCAAAAGCACGCTCGAGCTCGAAAGACATACATACACACATACAAACATGCCACATAACACATAGATCCCTAAATCCAACCTCAACCTCAGCTTGCCGTCCAAGATAGACAGCAAGTAAGTAACCCTCCCTCCTCTCCTATCATATAGGTAGGTAGGTAGGTAGGTACTAAAAATCGAAGTTCAAAGCCAAAATCAAAACGCTCACTTCCTCACACCGCATCCTCTTCAATCTTCAACCCCCGCTGGCCCTAATTCTCAGTTTATTCATTCAAAGTTCATCATTCATTCATTCCTTCATTCAAACCACAGACTCCACCTCCTTCGGCCTCGGCCCCCTCGCAAACGAAATATGTCTAAACCGCACCGCCCTATCATCGCCCTCTCCCTCCACTTCGCCCTCACGCTCCGAGTCCGTCATATGCTTCTCTCTTTCCCTTTCCCTTTCCCTCTCCCTTTCTCTCAAAATGCCGCTACCGCTGTTCGAGGTAGTATGCGGGCTCCAAGTCGGCCTCGGCGTCAACAACGTCGGGACACCGCCCTCGGGGCCCGTGACAGGCGTGCGGCTGCGGGCCTTCGCAAAGTGCGCGTCTCCAGGCCTAACCGGGGCAGGAGAAGGAGAATGCGAATGCGAATGCGAACGGTGATTCTGGCTGTGCTGCTTCCCCAGAATCGTACTATTCGTCGAACTCCCGGCACCGCTAACACTGATCAGCCCGCTGAAAAAGTCCTGCGCGAAGGTGGTCTCGAGGTCGCGGGGACGGCCGTCGGTGGTCCAGTAGCGCTCGTTGCTGAGGTCGGTGCTGAGGTGGCGGCGGAAGTAGCGGTCCTGGTTGACCCACCAGGCGCGCCACCCCGCGACGATGACGAGGGTTAAGGGAATGGTGAAGGCCCAGTAGATCCAGAAAGAGGGCATGACGACGGGGTGCGGCCACCCGCGCGCGGCGTCCTGCGATGCTGCTGGGTCCCCCGCCGTCCCCGTCTCCCAGTTGAACATGGACACGCCGAATAGCGTGCCGATGTACTCACCGGGCAGGAAGATGGCGGTGATGACGGCGAGGGCCTTCATGGAGGAGCTATCGCGCGTAGAGGCAACGGCCATGCGCGCGTTCAGGTTGTTGTCCTCTTGCGCCATCTTGGAGTAGATGATGTCGATCTGCGCACGGCACCGCAGCTCCGACATGCGCCGGTCCGTCTCTAGCGACGTGCACAGCCGCCACGTGCAGTCCAGGTACTGCCGGATTTCGTGCCAGTGCACCGACAGCTCGTCCTCCCCTTCTTCACCCTCTTGCTCCGGGATCTGCTGCCCCTTTGCTATCGCGTTAGCCCGCAGCTCCTTCATCCGAACGTCTAGCTCATCGCCTGCTTGGATGATCAGTTTTAAAGCGCGCTCCATCCACCGTAGCGTATCAAGAAGTCGGATGGCCCCCTTAAGCACGTCGTGCGCCTCTTTCATCAGGTGGATCGTCTGCGGTGGAACGTAGTCCGGGTCATAGAAGCTGCTAGTAGTCTCAGGACTCGGTGTCCTGGCCGCCCGGGCCTGGGCCTGGGCGTTCGCGAAGTCGTGGCTGTGCTGCCGCCCGCTCCCGACTTTGCTCTCGACCATGTCCTTAAGGCCGGAAGACAAACGCTTCAGGGGCTGCAGAGGCCGATGCTTTGCTGCCGTCTGGAGGTTGTTCCGTCGCCAGGCTTCGGCGTTGGCCTGTCCGGTGGTGCCCGTGACGGCGTCAACGTGGGCTTCAAGCTCTAGCACCTCGCCATTGTTGGCCTGCACTGCCTCCTCGGTGCGGAACAGCTGCACCTGTAGCAGCACAACCGGGAGCACGAGCGGGTGGGACCAGCGTGCCCGGCACGAGTCGAGGCGGCGCTCGTACTCATCCAGCGCATCTTCGGCATGCCACCGCGTGTCGAAGGACCGCCTTACCAGGGCCGTCGCTGTGCGGGTCTTCAATTTGTATGCCATGGAAAGGAAATCGTACGGCGGTTGTGGACTAGAAGAAAAACTTAGAATCAAGTCTCGATGCGTGTTAGTATCGTTTAATATTGGAACATGTGAAAGCAGATGGATGGAGTATAAGTGGGTAGAACAATGCATGATCCCCCCTTCCATACTTTTGCCCCCTAAGGTGGGCTAGACAGTACGTCACGATCTTGTGGGAACTTACAGAAAGTCTCCCTCCTCGTGTCCCAGAACGAGGACTCGAGAGTTACACGCTGCAGAGTGGGTAGGGTGCCCGAATGTAAGCCCAGAGACTCGTAGTCTTCTACCGTAAGGTGGATGCCATCAGGGGACTTCGCGCCTGGACCTTCCAATTCGATATTGCGAGGGCGTCGGTGGGCAATGCTGTTTATGGTTCTTTTTAGCCTTTAATTTCATCGCGCTATCGGCCTCTAAGCAGCGCCTTCGCTAGGGTGACTTGGAGCTGGAGGATACCAATGAAATGATGTAGATTTACTTACACTTGTCTCATCCTACCCTGAAGCAGATGTTTCCCTCTTGGGTTAGGTGTAAAATTTCCCTATGCAAGACATCGAATTAATATCTGCTAAATCATCATCTTGTTCTCTAGGTAGGTACCTAGGCAGATAGAAATTCATGAGGTTTCCTATCCCATAACTTGGATACAGCACGACCCATCCGTTCCCCAAAACATGATGCGTAAATTTTAATTTTAGTCAGATACAAGATTTCCTCTTACCTCGTCATCCAGACCGTGGCCATTTCTAATCGCGTCTCGAAACATCTGTAACCCCTCCTCGCCTTCTGACATAATGCTCGGTGACCGAGGCTCGCCGTCCGGCTCCGTAGGATCAAAGACGGCATACTCGTGGTACGAAACCCGGCTCTCACCGCCCTTTATAATTAACGCCTCGCGGACTAGATCGCGGAGGTCGAAATTAAAGAGGTTGAGCTCGTCAAGCTTATACGATTGCTTCTTCCCTGGTTTCTGCGTAACGGACGAGAAGGCGCCGGCGCCAGGAACTAAGCTGCCGCGGCGGGTACTCGCGGCCGTCCGACGACTGGAGTTGCGGTCCGGAGGGGGGCCGGCCACGGCGAGGGATTGGTGCCGGGCTTCGCTAAGCGCAGCGTCTAGCTCGTCGAGATTATAGTCCATATTTATCATCGCTCTCCGCAGTCGCGTACGTATAATAACATCAATGAATTCATGCCCTTCTTTGTAATACTTAAGTTTATACTACCCTCGAGTTAAAGATAAAAATAACAACAACAATAAAAACACGCCAAGAAATTCTGGCCAAAGAAGATAATGATGAACAGGAACAGAAAGGAAACGAATCGGTGGATCGAACGAATTAAGACATCGTAAATTTGCCAGCCGCAACTACGGGGTAAGGCGTACTCGGAAAGCACCCTTGAAAATAAATATCCCCTAGATACAGCATCTAATGCTACTTTACTATCTGCAAGCAGCTTAACTTGTTTCCCAGGGAATCTTGGCAGAATATCTATGTCTTTGACTGGACTGGGGGCCAAGTATGTACGATATCAGTCTCACCGCCAAGATATCGGGGGCTGTGTGTCAATATCCCAAGCGAGCCAGCGGTCACGATGTGGAGTAGGCGGTTCCGTTTTTTTCTTGCTTCATGACCCTCTCCCTTGGCAAATCGAATTGGCTAATTGGACGATCTTGTGCAGAAACTGAGAAATGATACGGTCTAGATCGAAAATGGGAAAACTTACCCACGCATCATCTGAATATGATACTGCGTCACATGGCAAAAATCAAACAAATGGCAAATGAGAGAACAGCGGTAACGATGTAAGCTATGCGTCAGCATGCCCAGGCAAGTACCTAGGTAGGAAAGGGGATAAACATAAATGGGAATGATATCATGTTATAGATTGCAGCATAAGGGCTGGATATTGAGTAATGGGGAATGGGTAGAGAAACGAACTCATTCCGTTCAGCTCTCTGCTGAGACGGCAGGAATATCCACCTGGTAGCCTTTAAACTTCCTTGCAGGGACATTTCTATCGAACAGAATATCCAACTCTTCATAGGTCCTGCCCATCGTCTCGGGGATCCGGAAATAGCTCCAGAGCAGGCAGAGGACACCCAGGCCGCCAAAGAAGTATCCTAGCTTTCCCTGCATATTCGCCTCCGTGGGGTTGATCATGTACGGAATCGCAACGGTCATAGCGATCCCAACAACTGCCTGCGCGGCCGTGGCCACCGCGATCGTCTTGGACCGAACGCGCGTCGCAGAACACTCGCCGAGGATCACAAAGGTGATGGGTCCGATGGATAAGTCGTACACGCCGTTCCAGACCAGCATGAGCGAGCTCTCGGCCCAAGCGACACCCGACGGCCGACCCGGGATGGTGTCCAAAATGCCGATGATAAACATGAGAACGATCAGGACGGATAAGCCGATGTTGAATATACGTCTTCGCCCGAACCGGGCGATCAGGAACCACGAGATAACGGTACAAACCCAACCTACCCCTACAGAGTATGACTTATGTTAGCACTCGCAGTGCCGGGTGCGGATGTTTTGATGGAAACGAACCTAAGAAGCCAATACCCATATTAAATGCGGCTTGAGTTGGCAATCCCGCCTGTTCGAAGAAATAAGTTCCGTAATTGATCAGGTAGATGCCACTGAGAACTTGTGTAGTATATACGCCGGTGGAGATCTCAGTCCGGCGTAGGTTGACGCCTTTTATAGTATCTAGATACGTGCTACCTGCCTCCATTTCCAGCTCAAGCCTATCTGTCTCGGCGATGACAGCTAATGTCGCATCCACATCCACCTTCTCGGAGCATAACCGTCGTAAGGCATCCTTCGCATCTTCATTCCTACCTTTACGTACCAACCACCACGGCGACTCGGGGATATAGAATATACCGGGGATGATAATCACGACCCAGAACCACTGCAGGGCGAAGGGGATGCTATAGGCCCAGTGGTTTCCGAGCGAGGCCGTCCCGGCAGTGACGCCGTTCCCCAACAGCTGTCCGGTGACGAAGCATAAGTTGGTATAGGAAGTCAGGTATCCACGGAGTGCCATGGGGCAAACCTCGGATGCATACGTTGGTCCAATGACGACGAAGCATCCGAGCACTAGTCCACCTAGCAGCTCGCCCACGAGTAGGACCTGCAGCGAGCGGGCAAAGAATTGAATAAATACCAGGCATGCCGTCAAGAGGATACAGCCGAAGAATGCCCACTTTCGGCCGAAGAGTTCCATGGGGTAGGCGGAGAACAGTGCGCCGACGACTTGACCTAAGGGATTTCCCAGCGATAAGCCTGTCTGCCATGCGGCTGGGATGACATACTAATAAGGACGTTAGCTCTTTTGATTTCTCTCCTTTTTGATTCATCCTTTGCTCTTTCTCATGCACCTACTAGGTAACCTAGTAGGTGCTATGTTGGGTAGGTGTAGGTAAGTAGTAGGCAGGTAGGTATATAAATAATACACACATCACCGTCCAACTCAACCCCAAAATCCTTTTGAAATTGTGGCATAGCGTACATGTTCCCAATGATCTGGGGGTCGAAGGCCAACATGATAACACCCATGGACACGAAGGCCGACCAGCCAACGGCCTTTGGGTATAGTTTTACGGCTTGCCAGAAGCTCAAGGCATGTTCTTGTTGAATGGCATCGGTTAGTGTGACATCAGCATCGCCGGTCTTGGACGTTGTCGCCATTGCCGTCATTGATGGTGTGGTTGTTGCGGTATCGATGTTAATTATGCCAGATGCATCTGCAAATGTGGTAGTAGCAGTGATGGTGGTAGCAGTGGTGGTGGTGGGATTGGTGAGAATGCCATTGGAGATATTGGCGAATGTTCCATACTGGTAGGATCGGTTATCTATCACTTTACCCATGTTACTACTAGCATGTTGGATACATGTATTGTACAGTATTGTACTATGTAGATAGATCGATTCAATCTGTGATTTCCAAGTTCGTTATCTGGAACAGACAAACGAGACAAAAAGGAAGAAATCTTACAGGCTGTTCCGGTAGAATGTCTCGCCCCATAGGTCAACGAAAAGGAGGGGGATCAGGGGCAAGGGGGGTTAGTCGGGCTTGCAGGGTTGCTTATCGTTGCACGAGAAGTTGGGGTAGGTACAGTATAATACTATCATATTGATGAGCGTTTGTTGTTTATTAACTTTCCTCAGGAAAAGTCTAACATCCCTACATCTACATCTCTATCATTGATGTACCTACATTAGTGTCCGTCAAATTTAGCTTTCATTCAATGTTTCGAGGAGAAAGTGGACGATATCAGCCAATACAAATGAGAACATTAAAGTCGGACGAGAGTGGTATTTAGTCTCCCTGATTTCCAAGGTTTCAATCTGAACCTGCTATAATCTGAACCTGCTATAATCTTCTCTTACTTTATTCATTCAAAAGAGAGCCCCCGTTAAAATCATTGATTTCGAACATGCCTCAACTTCTCAAAGGATACCTAGTACCTACCTACCTAGTAGGTAGTCAGTAATTAAAAATCAATACACCTCGAAATATACGCCATATATGACGATATACGCTGCCAATTGCACGACATCCAAGTAAACAATCCGGTTGGCTGTCAAAGTAAAAGAAAACAGCATAAAAACGCGATGGAACAGGAAGGTCTCGTTATCTCCATCCTTGGGAGAGCGGGGAACATCAATCGGATCTTTCTTTTACAGCCGATCGTAGACTATCGCATACTATAAAGGTAAGAGAACGACTTGCCCGGTGAGTGGTTACAGTTTTCCATCATTCACGGCTATACCGTAAAAATGAAAAGCATCACCCCTAGCATTATATTAGCCCTGGCTTCCCTCGCGTCAACGGAGCCGGTTATCAGGCGTCAGGATTCGCCCTACGTCGGCCCTGAGAATGGCACGCTTGTGATCGTTGGTGGGAATGCGCAAGACGATGCCATTTACCAGCGCATCATAGATCTAGCTGGCGGCCCCGATGCCCCTATTGTTACCATCCCGACCGCTGACGGGGCTGACACTTACGATGACGATGCGGCAGCGGCAGGTACCTTTAGGAGGCTCGGTGCCAAAAACGTCACCGTGCTGCATACGTACGACCCGAAAGAAGCCGACACGGAGGAGTTCGTAGCCCCGCTACGAACGGCCAAGGGCGTATTTTTTGGTGGAGGTAGACAGTGGCGCCTAGTAGACGCGTACGCCGGAACGCTGACGGAGAGCCTATTTCACGATGTGCTCGACCGCGGCGGTGTCGTGAGCGGGAGTTCGGCGGGGGCATCGATCCAGGGGAGTTTTCTAGCACGTGGTGATACAGCCAACAACCAGATCCTAGTGGGCGATCATCAAGTAGGCTTCGGCTTCCTGAAAAATGCCGCCATCGACCAGCACGTGCTCGTGCGCAACCGCCAGTTCGACATGTTCGACATTCTCAAGGTTCGCCCGGAGCTGCTGGGCATAGCTATTGACGAGAACACGGCACTCATCGTGTCGAAGAACGACGCTGAGGTCTATCGCGGCACGTATGTAATTATATACGATGGGAGCTTCTGGTCGAGGGAGGGGAGTGAACTGAAACACCTCCCGGATAGCTCGTCCATCTTCTATTTCCTGAAGGATGGTGACAAGTACGATCTAGGGAAAAGGCAGGTCGTGATGTGAGTCGGTAGGCACTCTAGTCCTTACCTACGAAGTTTGCCGACATGTCGAGGCATGGTTGAGCTAGTACCGACTTAATATTAGGTATATATGGCAACTAATGATCGTCATTTTGTTGATTGGGAATATATACCATCGCCTTCCTTCGATGATCTAGTGCTGATGTAAATCCGAGGGATTCGATCTATGTCAAGTTCGGGGTAGGCGGGTAGCAATAGCAATAGCAGGATTGGCATAGGCATAGCTCGACATTGGCTACTAGGTGGGCAGTGCTTAGCACGCTGTGCGTTGAATTCTCATTGCAGCGATGAGTCGGTTCAAAATGAAGCAAAATGGCTAGTCGCTCTGAGTTGGGATACCAAGAGCGGCGTCGTATGAGTGGATAAAAATTACGTGCCGCGAGAAAAGTACCGTATTTCCCAATCAGGTAATATGAAGCTTACCACAGCCATCATCGCTTACGACTTATCCTTTTTTTCCTTCTTCCGAATTGCTTTTTGTCTTATTCCCGACCAACCGATTCAAGCGCACAAATAGTTTGATATGCGCTACCATGACCATTCTGGAGTTTCAGGTGCTGACCTTTTGTTTAGTGGCCGATTGGCAATATGACACACGACAAGTACCTACATACCCTATGCACGGGTCGAATGTAACTCGTGAGGGACGTGGGTAGTAAGTAGTCTTGGTCACGAAACATGTGATAAGGCAGATAGATGATCGAATCAGGATTTTTATCAAGGACTCGAAATCCCTGAATAAGATATTCTATCCACCCAATCGTCCATTCGTTGCTATATATTGCATCCTACCTAAAAGCATGTAGTCACGGTGGAGAACTGCCGTTGACGGCGGTTCAGCCCGGATGGTATGATGTTCTTCTTACCCGCATAGGTATAGGTGGTAAGCGTGTATATAATAGGCCTCAACAACCTTAGTATTAAAGAATGAAACACTCCCCCATAGGTACTCACCAGTCAGCTCCCTAAGTACCTACCTATATGACTACCTGGTATCCGAATAATCCCTCGACACATTTCCCTCTACGGTGCTAATCTACTAAGAAAGACCGATGGCAATGCTCACAGAAGTCGCGATGGAATCGACAGCGGCATCAGCATCCGTCGCCGCCGCGGAAACGCCGCAATTCCACCTCTTCACCCTCCTCCCGCCCGAGATCCGCAACATAATCTGGTCCCTCGCCCTGCCCCCGGACATCCCAGAAGTGTACCTGCGACCACAACACCCGATGCCGCGCCTGCCCACAGCCATAACCCCAAGCTCCGACCCCCCCACCGTCGACACCGACTACCCCGTCCTCATGCACGTATGCCGCGAATCGCGCTCCCTCTCGCGCTTCCTGCGCCCAACCCGCCAGCAGTGTCCCTCCTATACTACTACTACTCTACACCACAGCCGCGAGATCGCCCACCGCCCCTTCCGCCCGGACATCGACGTCATGCAGATCAACTACGTCGGCGTCGGCCCTTTGCTGTGGATGCCTGACTTCTGGCGCGGGACCGGGCTATCGGCAAAGCTGGTGCACGTGGCGGTCGAGGCGAGCTCGATGACGAGCTACGTGCGCTCGCAGCTCGCGGACGCGTTCCGGTATCTGGAGAGCGTCGAGGTGCTGCATTTGATTTTCCGCGCTTCCTCGTCGCTGCAGGTCGGCTGGGGAGTTGGAGAAGGGCAAACGGCGCAGATGGTGAAGATGGCGGCGGCGGCGCCGCGCAGGGGGAGGTGCAAGTTGGCTCCGCTCACGGAGCCGCAGGAGGAGCTGCAGAGGCAGCATGTCGCGTTCATGCGCAAGGATCTCCAGGAGGCGGTTAGGGCGAGGGTGAGGTCGTGGGGGGAGGGGGTTAGAGTCTCGGTGTGGGATTATGAGAAGAAGTGTCTGAGGCTGAAGATTGTGCCGCAGATGCTGATGGAGTTTCGGGGGGAGGGGGGGTGGACGCCTTGTGCGTGATTGTTTGGGCCATGGGATGTAAGTGAAAGGGGGGGGAGGGTTGAATCAACGAGCTGATTAGGTATGCTCTCGATTTAAGGTGATTCCATAACCTACACCCCTCACAGCTAAAGACATGGTGCCTATGAGAACTCTACTGGAAACGACTATAAAGGTAACAATTTAGAAAAAAAAATCTAAAGAAAAAAATTAATAAAGTTGTTTGATACCATGGGAGTATCAATGAGAAAGGGGGCAATGTAGGTCCCCATGATACAGCAACTTGTTCTTCTCTGACATCCTCCCTCCAAGACCATCATCCACCACTCACATGAAGACCAACCTTACAAACCACCTACCACCACCTCGATTAAAGCTCACAGTCTTCAAAGTTACCTAAGGCTTTGGCCAGCGACCCCTGCCACGCCCGCTTCGGGTCAGCCTCTGCAACTCGATCGACGCGCCGTTCTCGCTGTCGGCTACTATGCGGTTCCCGTTCCCGTTCCCGTTCCCAGCTCCGTTGGCTGGTGGCCCATCCAAGCGGCGGGCCAATCGTGTGCGCGACAGCATAATGGGTAGGATGTTGGCAGCCATGATGCCCAGATTCTGCTCGACTCTTTTTTGTTGAAAAGAGAAAAAAAGTGTTAGTCTACTGGTTCCCTAGGTATCCGTCCAAGTCGTGTATTATGAAGGGGGGGGGGGGGGGGGGGGGGGACGTACACTACTAGCAGCGTAACGCAAATCCGAAGACCTGCATTATATTCCAGTCGTAGGAAAGAGAGGACGATTGCCCTGATGACAGCGATACCCGCGATCCTGTTGTGTTTGATTAAACATGTCAGCGGGGAACGAACGAACGAGTAATACCACGTTACTACCTATTTACCTACTAGGTAGTATAGGTACAGCACCTAGGAGGTAAGGTAAGGTAGGTAGGTAGGTTAGTTACCCGGGGGGAAGAAAGTGAAATAAACACATACAGACTCATGAAGATCGCAAGCCCATAGAACGGCGGTCGCTCCCGGGCAGAAATCCCCAGCGTCCTGATCAGCATGAGGGGGAACGCCGTGATGGCCATCGGCGTGAGGACGTCGCAACCTGATACGCACACACACACATTCGGTAGTTAGCAGAAAAGTTCCAAGCACATGTTCTTTCTCAGCCCAGTATATGAAAAAAAAAAAAAAAAAGAAAAACCAACGGCCGACAACCGCAGCTCACTCACCCTGCTGTATCACGTCCAAAACCGGTCTGATGCCCACATCCCAGCACTCCCTCGCCGTCCACCCCGCAGCAAAGCTCGTCGTCCCCAGCAACAGAAACGAGCCCTCCGTGATGGCGCCCTCGGGGCAGGTCGTCAGCGCCGCGAAGCTGTACGTCGACGCGACGACCAGCAGGAACCCGATCTGCGCGAGCAGGTACATCTGGAAGCGGCGGAAGCGGCGGGGCCGCGTGACGAGGTGCCACATGGAGAGGCAGACGGAGACCTTGGCGAGGATGGCGCCCGCGGTGTAGAAGCCGAGCGCGAGGAAGTCGAAGCACAGCGACACCTCGTACTGCTGCGCGGCGTACGCGAGCTCGCCGATCGCGAAGATGGTGCCGGCCATGGCGAGGATCTGGGTTGTATGGTGAGCTTTTTCTTCTTTTTTTAAGGGGAGGGGGAGGGGGTGGGGGGGCTTTTTTGGAGTGTGTCTGAGGGGTAAGGAAGCTGCTGAAAGCCGGCGCTTCAACGGCATCTGTTATTTCATATTGTGTTGTGGTGTTGCCTAGGTCCCTCCCTAGGTAGGCACTTACCACCGAGAACCCGACATTCATATCATCCCAGACCATCATCGACGAGTCCCTGCGAAGCGACTGCACGTGGTACCGGACAACGCACGCCACCGCGGCGGCGACCGTCGTCCCCACCGCGGCCGTGACAAGGATGATGGCCATTTCGCTCGTTGGCGTCCCCATCAAGACGGAGAAAATGTCCCGCTTAACAATACCGTCCATCGTCGTGGTTCGAGGCTTTGCCTTAGACACCTACGTTGGTAGATAGGTATTTTGTCTGGAAGAGTTGGAGCACGAGGTAGACCTCCTCTATAAATAGACGAGAGCGTGGCGAGGGTGGACGGCAGCGGGAGGAAAGTTCCCACGCACAAGATTACTCTGTCCCGCTATATAGAGCACACGCGCCTTACCGCAACCAAGCGTCGATCTAGAGGCTGAGGGAAGCACGCCGCCATGGCCAAAAAAAAACATGTGTGAACGGGCTGTCGATAGAGCGTGATCAGACACCCACGTGAGAAGCAAATGTACCTGATTAAGTTACAGATTATGCGCTAGCACGCGCGCGGTCAAAGAGGCGAAAGAGAACAGATGTAGTTAACGTTATATAAGCCGTGTCTAGGTAACTCAAATCAGTGTGCGATGTCCTTCGTCAGCATGTATACTCACCTACGTGCCTAGGTTAGTACATACTCTTAAACGCCATCTCTAAGCCAACTTATTGTAGAATCGCGCAGACTACCTAGGTACCTAATGGCTAGTAGGAAAAGACGAAGAAAATGATGCTCAATGAAAGATTCGGCGAAAAAGCTTCGCAACCACCACCTCACCCCCTTTTTCTCTTCTCCCTATTAAACACTATTCACTTCACTTCGAGCCACAAAATAAAACCCCAAAAAGACCAACATCATATCGTGTAACCCTAATCTGACATAAACACATAAAGCAGTTTATGCTTATATGAATCAGCCCATGGTAGAGTTTTGAAGATGGCATGCGAACATTACTAGACTACTAAATTCAATACGTAGCACCCACCGTCCTACCCCCTGAACTGTATGAACTGTGGCTACCCAAAGAGGGGGGGGGGGGGGATGGACACCACCAGTTACGATAAGCACGACATTCTGAATGAATCTATAATCCCAAAGCAAAAGCAAAAGCCCATAGCTAAATCAAGCTCTGATTACGCTGACTACCACCCTAGTTAGGTAGCTACCTAGAGTTAAAGATGAATAATATTGATTCCATCATTTTCACATTTTACCATCCTTAGCAATCTCATTAATAGAAGCCCATCCCAACCTCAGCCTCAAACTATTGCCTTTAGGACTTAGATGAAGCCGAGGTATGCATATTTATACCTTCTTGAGTAGGTAGGTAGCCGATATACCTTAGGTGGGTATATCATGGGTATATCGCCTACCTGCCTACCCACCTCCCTAAGCCTCCATCCCCCTAAAACCTCGCCTCAACCTTCTTCTCCGTATCCTGCAGCGCCCACGCAGACGTCTTCTCACGACTCAACACGCTCTTGCACTGTTCAGCTGTGAACCCCTTCGCCTCTACGGCGGGATTGTATCCTAACCCGTTCTCCTTCGCAACCGTAGCTGAGTCTACTTTGGGAGCTTCTTCGCCGCGGTTGGGGCGGGCATAGACGGTGACGACGGCGGCGCCGCCGAGGCCGAGGTTTTGCTGCAGCGCGTAGCGGGTGTGGGGGGCGGCGCGGTTGTTGGCCCAGCCACGGAGGTGCCAGACGAGCTCTGCGCACTGCGCGAGGCCAGTTGCGCCAAGGGGGTGGCCCTTGGAGATGAGGCCGCCTGACGGGTTAACCACCACTCTCCCCTTCTTCTCATCGCCGTAGGTGATGTCGCCGCGCCGCACCATCTCGTGCGCCTTGCCTGGCGGGCACAAGCCCAGGGCGTCGATCGTCACCATCTCGTTCGCTGAGAAGCAGTCGTGCAGCTCCACCACCTGTACGTCATCCGGCGACACCCGGGCTTCCTTCAGAGCGACTTCTGCGGCGCGCTTGGTCATATCGTACCCGATGAGGTCGATGGCGCTGCGGGAGAAGAGGTTTGGTGAGTCCGTCGCCATGCACTGGCCTGCGATGAGGATGGCCTGGCCCTTAAGGTGCGGCCTGGCGTCGAGGAAGTCCTGCGATACCAGAACGGCGGCGGCTCCGCCATCGGAGGTGGGGCAGCACTGCAGCTTGGTGAGGGGCTCGTGGATCATGGGCGACTTCATGACCTGCTCCAGGGTGTAGACGTCCTGAAACTGTGAATAAGGGTTGTGGACGGAGTGCTTGTGGTTGATTCTGGCAATCTCGGCAAAATCCTCGAGCGTGGCGCCGTATCTACGATATGTGGTTAGTCCATTCTCATTTGTCATGTAAGACATGTAATAAGGTAGGTACTAGGCAGGTATGTAAGAGAATGAATATGAGCCTACTTCTCCATATATTCCTTCCCAGCATTGCCAAACATCTGAGCAGCAGCCGGGGCTTTAGTATGGCCTCGAGTTTCCCCCATCAACTTAGCCGAAGTGCCAACGGGGTTCTCCCTATCGTTGAAGAAAGTCTGGAGGCTGCCCCGCATCATCTTCTCAAAACCGACGACGAGGATGCAGTCGGCCCCTCCATAGGCGATAGTGTTCCGGGCCGAGTGCAGACCGGTGGACCCGGTCGAGCAATTATTGTTTACATTCATGATGGGAATCTGGGTCATGCCGAACTGGTAGAAGACACGTTGGCCACACGTGGAGTCTCCGTAGCAGTAACATGCGATACCTTGCTCGACATCATCGTAGTTGATCTTTGCGTCAAGCATGGCCTTGACACCAGCTTCGAAGCCAAGCTCGGTGTAGTCAACCTTACCACGAGGCTTGATGAACTTGGTCATCCCCACGCCTAAGACGTACACGGGCTGCTTTTGTTTGGCAGGCATTTTGTAGATGGGCTTTGAACTGATTTTACAACTGTACGGGTAGAAAGAATGTGTGTATTATTAGGTACTACCTAGGGTTAGGTAGTGTATGTATGTGTATGTGTGTGTACGTGTGTGTATGTGTGTGTATGTGTGTGTATTATATACGAATACCATCTAATTAAATAAATATAATTAGTTAAATATTATCGGCCGTAACATCGAAAGTAAAAAGCTTAACCTACTATTAATTGACGGAAGTCGTTGTCTAATATGTTAGGTCCACGGGTACGTCCTGCCCCGGACCACCATGCAGGACGGCGGAGACGCGGGGATCTGACAGCGAGCCGAGGCATTACTCTACGTGGTATAGTGTGTCGTAGGTACCCTTCATCCCTTCCGTAATTACGCAGTTTGAACAACGAATTTATAACGAATTTATACAAAGTATGCATGCATGCATACGACATAATTATTCAATGTTATGAACACCTCCAGCTACATCAATGATCCCTCCAGCTACCTAGGTTAGTAGATAGGTACCTCGATGTAGGGGAGGCATCTTAACTGTTATGTACTTATTACCTATTAGAATCCTAGGCTTAGAGGCTCACGGCACTAGATAGCCTTCCTTCTACAGCCTTCCGTTGAGCAGCATGTCTCTCATCTTCCTCGAATTATATAGGCCTACACATTAATTGACATCATTCATCTCCTACCTTCAAGCGTAAATATGTACATCGCCTGAAAAGTATCATTCGTGATGCTTCATCCACACCTCTACTCGCTTCCCCTTGCTGTTCTTCGACTATTTCGCTATCAACCATAGTATTGGTGCTGGTGCTCTATTCGGATGACATTGGGCAGATTGTCATCCTGGGTCTGACCATAGACGACATCTTCGAAATACGCATCTTCTTTCTCGCCTATATGGCGAATCCACCAGTTTGACTTTGCAAGCAGTGTGTAAGTTCCCGAGCACCTAGGCAAGTAGGTAGCATGTGGGGAGGTATGCATCTTTTTCTTCATCACTGTTGCCCAGAATACAATATCGGGCCCCAAAATTCCGTCTCCCAGAGTGCAGTAAACTCATCAGATGTCTGAATAATTAGAAACACTTCATCATTAATGGGTAAGAGGCAGACACGTACAGTATTAGGGGCATCCGACGGCGCCGTAAAAGGCTGCATATGGTTCATAAACCCTGAACCTGTTGCTGGAGAAGACGGCATAACCTGTTTGAAGAACTATCAATATTGCACCACACGCATAATACTCGAGAACCCCCCTTACCGGTATTGATGTCATATTATCCTGGTTTACGTGTATCGCTTGCAGACTTGCTTCGAGAATTGCCTGTAGGCCGCCTTTGATCGCGTCCCGTTTTTGCTCTGGTGTCCCGCCCTGTGATGTATAAAACACCACGGTGAGTGAGACCAAGTCTCTCAAGTCTGTCCCAATGTCCCATATTCGTTTGAGCAGAGTATCCAATACTTTCTTTACCGAGCTCCTCAGTCGTGGTAGAGATAGTAGAACTGAACTCTCAGATGCAGCTATACACGAATCCCCGACCAAGAGGGGTTCTGATTTGATATTTGCATCCGAGTTCGGCGAAACCAGCAAATCGGTGCCGTCGGCTGCTTGCTTCATATAATAACAGACGCTGAAAGCAGCTTGGAGAATCTCTCGCTTGAGCACCACCTGATGCATGTGCCAAACGTGAGAGTAGTCGGGGAGGGAGGGATCCAACTCATCCAGATAGGAAAGAAGGATCACCGAAGACCTCAGATATCCCGTCACTATCTGCTGGGGAACATCTGAATGGCTTAATGCGAAGGGTCGGTACAATGCTAGGAGAGGCCGACGGCAATGCATGTCCAGAACAACTCGTATTACCCATTTCCGCCGAGCTTCTATATCCTCTCTCATTGAATGTGACAACGGAACAATATAACGGACATCCTCAAATACCCGTTCCAATTCACTGCCAAGTTCCAAAACAGGTTGATAATCTTGCAGACTTTCAATGCGATTGATCAGGTCGACGACCCTAAAGCGCATAGACAAAGTGCTGGCAGCAAAAACTTGAACGCGCGAATCAGTATGTTGGTCAATTGGCTTGGAAGGAGGAAGCTGTTCCATATTGGGATGGATATCTTCGTCATTGAGGTTCCTAGGTGGCAGGCAGGTAAAATCGCCATCTCGAATGCAACAGGGAAGGTTGCATTGCATAGACATGTGGACATCAAGTTCCAGGATCGTATACCACAACCTTCTCCTCTGCTCAGCCCAGAAAGGCGGTATCTTTCGCGCAAATTCGGACGGATCTCGGTGTAGGCCCATCGTCATGGCCATTCGTACAATGAGTCCAAGATGTGTCCAGGATTCCTGATTTTGCGGGCTAATCATCCTCCGAGCCATCAATTGGAGAATTTCAGCTTGGAGCGTGCTGAATTCGACAAGCTGTTTCCCTCGGAGGCTATCTAGCCAGGTTCTCACGAGAGAACTGGCTGTTGGGATGTGAATCCCTTCTCGATCGTGAAATTGCCCTTTACCGGCTTTCAAGTATCGGTATCCAACACACAATATAGAGAGAAGTTGGGGTAGAAATGCGTCGCATTGCGTGATGCCCTCCCAATATTGATTATACTGGTGCATGAATGATGGAGAGTGCAACACGCGATAGATATTTTCAGATCCACTCAGGTAGACGCTGACAAGACTATCACAAACCGCTCTGCTTGGTAAGACATCGGCCATTCGCTTCTGAATTGGCGTCATTGAGTCCACGTATACCGTAATTGGCGCCGTGACCTTGCGGTGCTCATCTTGAAGAGCCCTGTAAACTTTCTGGAGATTCAAGAATAAGTCTCTTATATCACTGGTTTTGTTCCTGCTAAACATAAAATCTCTAGCTTCGTCAAACTATGATGGGGTTAGTCAAAATGGTTGGTGTCATAAAACGAGGTAATTATCACGAGATACAACTCACGAGGTTAACAAGGACGCGGGTACTACTCTGGCCAAAAAATCGCGTTCGCAGACTGTTCCCTTTCACCGTCAAACCTCGGATGGTGAGAGAAGAGGCGGCGGGACGTTGCGTTGGAGTACTACTAGATCCTGCGGTAGACAAGGTTCTCGAAAGTAGGTGGCCTTCTAGCCTCTCCAGTCTACGTGCATGATCCTCAATCACAGCCGCGTAGTCCGAATTGCGTTGGCGAGACTCCTGACTTGTCCCGGCACGGTTCCGTTTGGTCGTCCTTTCGGGTGTTTCAGCATCCGAACCGTCGCTCAAGCTCGCGGCATCACCTTCGGCAGCATAACGACATGCCCGCTGCGTCTTGTGACATTGAGAACACGGCGAAGCTCGATCGCATCTCAGTTTCCTCTTCCGACACTCTAAACAGCTCTTCACCGGGCGTGGACGTTTCACGCTTCGGGATGACGCTACAAAACTATAGACGGGGCTATTGGCGCTGCTGTTGACGGACGCCGGGGATTTTGCGTTGTCCATTAGTTTCGTAGGTGAAGTTAATGCTTAGCGGATTGTATGAGCAAAACGGAACATTAATGGGAACGGGACGGGACGGGATAGGACAGGACAGGACAGCAGGCCAATCGATTCATGGAGATGAACGAGGCCTATCGGGCCGTCGGTCACCTTCAATGTTGGTCAATATGTCTCTAGGTCTACCTACCTAGGTAATGTTAGGTACTAAGGTAAGTAATAGGTATAGGTATAGGTATAGATAGGTATGTATGTATGTATCTATGTATGTATGTAGATGGTATGTAGTATTCCACAAACGGACCCCTTTACTTATTTACTATGGTAATCTCCAAATAAATGGCCGAAAGACACGCTATTGGATCCAAAGTAAAAGTGTTATAGGAATAGTGCAGGGTTAGGGAATATAGAGGAATAAGGATTATGATTATTCGAAATATGGAATATGGAATACGGAATGCCTATACTATGGAGGTAAGTAGCGATAAAACGTCAGTTAAGGAGGACCCAAGCCCATTAGTGTAGAGCTGACCTTTTCCAGCGGCCCAGCTAATACCCAGGTACCAGGTCATGTCGGTGATGCAACTCGGAATTGTCAGCCTGTACGGAGACATGTCGTCAGGGATTTTCTTTCTCATACGTATGAACGAAAAGGTGCCCAGGTGAACTCGGATTATTTTTATGGTGCCAATGGTGGCAGAGGTGGCCGAGGTGTCAGGTTACGAGCAACTACAGAGAATAGTACGAGACTCTAGTCACTCTACTACGAGTTGCACAGGATGCACAGGATGTACAGGATGTACAGGATGTTTCCTTAACCCAGGTAGGACAAGCACAACATAAAGTTCTGCTATAGGTCTAGAACTGTAGCACATGTGGGAGGAGTCTGGGAGAGAAAATGTATGTACCGGTATCAGATGTACGTACTGCTGGAGTCTGCTAGTCGTACTACATAAGCTAAGGCCATCATATCAGTGCGCTAAAAGAATTTAGTTTTGAGGAATTATTGCGAGCACGACACGTGATTGGCTATTTTAGTATGCCTTAATATGTACCAATGGATCCCTGCGATGCGCTAAGAGACGCTTTCTTTAAGGGGATCAGGGAGTTGAACTCTCAATGCTGTTACTAGTAACTTACTACAGTACTAGCTAGTAGTAGACTTTTCTTGTTAGGCTTGTTAGACAGAGTAGGCGAGGGACTTCTAAAGACGCTAAAAAGGAAATCGCTTCAAGGGCTTAAAAAAAAACATGAGCCATGAAGCCATAAGCCATGATCAAGTGGAGCTTTTACTTTTACTAGGGGTGGTTCAATGTTGCATGGATGCATGGATACAATAATGTGGTACTATACCACTCGTGTAACATATACCTAATTATGGCACAGCATTTATATATATATAATATGTATTTACTACATATCAAGGTAGGTAGACTATATTTGAAGTTCTCGGCCGATTCGGTGAAGATATAAAGGCTTCAAAGCTCGTAACAATAATGCAAGTAAAACATCCGGAGTTGCCAAGGCTCATCATCATTTCCGAGACTATGGGTCATATGCCGTTTGATGAACAAAAATGTCCATAAATGACCATGATGCCCATAACCCCTGTTACTTACGCTCCTTACGTTTCATGTTTCCCTGGGACAACAAAATTAATTGAAGTTACAACTTACAATATACTACATAGTACATACTTTGACAAAGCCGTCCCCGGATCCGTTGACTAACCTTGGCCAACCTTGACCAACCTTGACCAACCTTCATCATCACAACCAGTATTTCTTCCGGTCATCTGGACGATCTCCATCCACTCTTGCTAGAATACCCACTTGTCCACTTATCCGTTCCACGTGTTGCCTAGGATGAGCACGACTCCATGAGTCCATGGAATCCATGTGCTACCCTATGTAAGGACCAGTAGGGTATGTACCTACCTAGATAGGTATTCTTTGAGAAGAAGGGCGAAGGATTTGAGATTGCCAGCATGGACCCTGGGGAAAGAAAGCTACTATGGCATCTAAACTGGAGTACGATTACGGATGATGCCGTACGAACTGGTATACCACTTGGAGAAACACGAAGCAGAACAATATTACAAGATTGCATACAACTCAACATATTGACCAATGACTAGTAGGTAGGTTGAGGTTACGAATCGAGTCAACGCACTGAACGCAGGGACCGTCAAGTCACTCTAACGGTTCTAACCACCTACCTGGTAAGCTACCATTGCTTGGTTGAACTTGCCTCATTATTGAATCGCTAAATAAGAACTAAACAAGCGCCGACTTCTCAAAGAAAATGGTTGCTAATACTAAAATGATCAGACCATACTACTTCATCTACCCTATGTACGTGCCATTTAATAATACTAATCTCGTGTGATTAGACCATCACATAGACCATCACATCAATATCGAAAATCCTACTACTGTAAGGGTACATAACTTTAGCTAACTATCATTGACAGAGCCGCCTTTGCCGAAATCCCCAAGCGTACCAATTACCTACTAATTCATCACCTCCCTAGATAGTTAGCACCTAGGTATCTACCTATACCTACCTAGGTGGTCGGCACAGCTGCAGGGGCCACGGTTGCGGCCGCTATTGCTTTCACCCTCGCCGCTACCGTGTAACCATAGACGCCAGTGGCCGTGGCCGTGATCGGGCTCGGTTTCGTCTGACTAATAGGAAGTGCTCCGCTGTACAGGGCAGGCTACGTCACGTCAGCTCTGATGCGATATCACATACGACTCGGGAAATATATGTGTTTCAACTATGACTTACACCAGGGATCACGTAGGCCGTCGGATGCGAAAACAGATCGAACTTGATCCCGGGATCATCGGCCTTGTAGAACTCGGTTGCGGGTATACCAGCAGGGCTCGCCGTACCTTTGCTGTCGATGGCTAGATTGAAACAGAACGGGTATGACTGCGCGCCATTTGGATTACCCGCGGCGTGGAGTGCAATGATCTCATGCCGAAGCACGTAATTCCCCGGAGCGATGTCCTCGGGCACCCTAACCAGCCAGCTATTGTTGTTGTTGGTGAGGATGTTAGCCGCCCACAGGTCGCTAGCCTTATCAACCCAGCCGGCCTCGCCAATCTTGAAGAACCTGAATTTGGTTTTGTCCGAGGTTTCCTTGATCATCGTTAGTTTCTTCTACAATATTATTTTACGAAATTCACTCCTATATACGAGAGAATCGGACGTACGCAAGGTCCATCGCATTTGGCCAGGTAGTCGAGAACGGGTCCCTTGTGCGACGCCGGCCACGGCGTCCACTGTACCTCGATCATATCACCTCCTTTCACCGGAGCAGCCGCGCCGGCCGGCTTGGCGCCTAGATGGCAAACCATATCCGGCGTGTTGAACTGATTAGGAGCTATGAAAGTATTTCTATACAGTTCAAAGAATCAGCTTAA
This sequence comes from Hypoxylon fragiforme, assembly GCF_022984875.1. Classification (NCBI taxonomy): domain Eukaryota; kingdom Fungi; phylum Ascomycota; class Sordariomycetes; order Xylariales; family Hypoxylaceae; genus Hypoxylon; species Hypoxylon fragiforme. Next base: position 2,249,768 of record NW_026054758.1, on the reverse strand, counting down.
TCCAGGCCCTATGGCTACAGTGGACGAAAAACAGCGACATACTGCAAGTCATCTGGAACGGACCAGCCAACCACCGTTGGAGGTGGACTTTTCCACTGATAGCTCGGATTGTAGCCATCGTAACTAATTGAGAATCTCAGCTATGCGATCTAATTAGAAGCGCGTGTCTAGACTTACAAAGTACTGTCTATCACTACCGCGCTGGCGATACCGTGGGCTTGTACACCGACAGCTGAGAAGAATACGGGGATAATGACACAAGACAACATACTGGGGAAGGCCATTGTGACAAGGGATCGTCACTGCGCGCTGGTGATCTACATTCAGCAATGCCAGAAAGAGCGCAAGCACATAACTCGATCCCCCCAGTGACTTATAAATACCTGGGGACCTTGGGGCTAGCTAAACACCGCAGCACATCTTGGCAAAGCTTCTAAGGTTAGATAACTCATATGGTGGAGTGTTCTTCATAACCCGGAACCCAACCACATGAACATATCTCTACCTCCGTCGCCCGATTTTGATCCTACAAGCTACGCCATGATGCAGTATTGAAGCAGCCCTACCCAATCAAGGCCCCCATACTTATACGAGCTGTCCGATTCTCCGCAATGCAGGTCTGCCCCTTACCCACAGCATGGTTCCCCAGTTCCGGGGCTCATCTGGCCGAAGTGGCATTCCACACTAACCCTATGGGGTCGATGTGCGGGAGGGTACGCTTCGAGAAGGATAGTCACTGGATGCTGTTCAGGTTAAACTATCCGTCATGCCGGCGGCTATATTCGATGAGCAACAAGATAGGCTAAGTTCCCGAGATTGAGGCACCCTCACCTACCCAGTAAGTACCTAGCTAGGTGTCCAGATGCTCTTCCTGCTCGATATCATCTCGAATTGGGAAAATACGAAACACCATGGTATATGTCTAGAGTGAATACTTCCAAGGCTACTATTAGGTAGGTACCTACAGCTATACACAGGTCAGTACCAAGGTCGGTATCAAGTCTCATGTATTCTAGAGAGTTCATTTATGATCAAGTAGCCAAGCAAGCATGTTATACAATGGCCCCGTCAAGTACATATCTAGACAATAATCATAAGTATCCATACGTTGTTATTACTTTAGCTTCAAGATGGCATATAGTATATCTAGCCCAGGCTACTTCGTGCATCATCGCTAATAGGAATTCACCCGAGCTACTCAAATCAACTTTCTTTTTTCTACCTACTTATACTTGGCCTGAGTAAGTAGCCGAAGACACTGGTGATACTAACCTTAAACAACAACTGCTATCGAGGTTTGAGGTTGAATGTGTGGTTCATAGGTATTTACCTAACCCAGGTACCTTGAGACAGCACCCCCTCCCCCCCCTCTTCCTCAGATAGCATATGAAAGAATACTTGTAACTACAATACTGTTGTATTCCCACGCCTCCAGTTCAATTCAGCTTATATTTACATCACATTCCAACTTCGCTTCGTACCTGGGTAGGTAGGTACCTAGGTAGGTAGTGAGGAGAGGAGAGGAGAGAGGAAAGTACCTAGCAGGTCCTCAAGCAAGTCCTACCATACTATATGACGGTAACTAACTAGTGTTTGAAGGGAAATGCAAGCTGCTGCTGCTGCTGCTGCTGCTCACGATATAGTTACAGGCCATCGTCTTGGATTTTCGTATATTTACTGTATGTACATAGCTATCTAGCTAGCCCCCCTTTTCTAGGTTCGCGATTGTCATTCTGCTGTCTGGCAAGGATTAATTAATTACATTTACATGTATGTACTGTAAGTGCTTGATCGGGTCTAGGCGCATCGGAAATTGCAGATGGGGGAAGGGGGGGGGTGAGGCTGAAAGGCCAACTAACCGCGCCTCTTGCAACTGCAAATAGTACCTAGTAACTAGGTAGGCACCTGTGCAGGCCTTAGAAACGTCCCGGTTTGCCAGATGAGTAAAAAATATTGTTGTCGATGTTGCTTCGATAAGGGAAGGGGGGCTTGGTGGTGGGTGAGAGAGAGAAGTTGTGGTCGATAACTAGATACTCGGGAGGCTGAGGTGGGTCTGGATACTAACTAGCCAGTAACTAGACGTAACTCTGTGTATGATTGATTCTCAAGCCAGCTATTTCATTCCCTTTTTTTGGGGGGGTATTGGCGGAGGAAGTGAGTGACGGGATATTGCGTATAAGTTAGAAGGATTCGCGATGCAAAGAGCACTTTTCCCGTCGCTGCCCCTGATACTACTGTAGGTGGGCTGTAAGACTAGATAGAGACCTCCTGTCGTCGTCAACTTTTAAGCCTCCTTCCTCGTGGATAACTAGATAGAGATGCACGCACTACGCCAGCCAACACAGGTAGTCGGCGCTGTGGGAATTAGGTAATCAATAACTATCCGCCTCACTCACTCACTCACGCATGCCCATACACGGCTCATCACGGCACGGTGCCCATTGAAAACAACCAACCACATCAACGAAACGAACAGCAACTAGGAGGAGGGGGAGGAGTATATTAGACAATTAGTAACTACTTGTAAATGTTCATATAGTTAACCATAGAGAAAGAAAAAAAAACATACAGGTCCTCCACAACATCGACAACAGCACCCAATAAATAAATAAAAAAATTCAAACCCATAACTAATCCAAGGCAAAAATGTTAGGTGATAAACAAACAACATACTATGTATGTAGTTATGCGCTCTCTCTCTCGATCGGGGAATCGAACCCCGGCCACCTGCGAACTTTGTACAATGAGTGACAAGCAGGTATCCTGACCACTAGACCAATCGAGATTTTTAATCGCTGCTTTGCTTAGGGTTCAGTGTGCGTGTACCTTCTACTATGTAGGTAGGTACAATACAGTACTAGGTACTGGCTTTACTTAACTACCTAGTATGTAGCTAGCTTCCCTTGCTAACGTAGGTTAGGCAGGTATGTATGTATGTATGTATGATGGCGGTAAGGAAGGTACAATACAATACGATGGAGAAAGGTAGGGAAGGTGGGTTGGGTTGGGTGGGTGGTGGTGTATAACCCTTGCTCTGCTTAGTTATTTAATATTAGCCCGGCGCGAAAGGACGGAGGTCTATGTATTGTATTGTATTGTACTTATCGTCCACTTGCGCCGTTCTGGACACCGAGTATTTCGCGCATCTGGGTGATGCGGACGCACCTACATACAATGCCATACATATATACAGTACCTAGTACCTACCTACGTTTCATATAACGCGCAGACACCTACATACCTGCCTATGACATACATATATGTAGGTACTGTACATATTAAATGGATGGATGTAAGCGTCTTAGTACCTGATATTATTCGTAGGGGCATACTATTACTGGTTAGTAGCTTTATATAGACCTTGGTGAAGATATCAATTACGGGATACTACTGGGCGTACGTATATAAGCAAAGAAGAAGAAGCACAGACATCCATGCTTGTGATTTATAATTCACTTAAACCACGTTCAAGAGTGTGTTCAACGTAATCGCAGATGGGAAATAGGTAGATCAGTATAGGTGGAAGAAACAAAGTTGAGAAGGCCGAGACCCAGACATCAAGAAGAAGCCTACGCCGGATCGCAGGGGATATCAATTCATCATTCGTCAGGCTTTCTTTCCTCTCTTTGGTGGCTAAAGTAGATACCTATGTAGAGCTACCTAAGCTGTAGACTAAGTAGGTGTAGGTAGGCCACCTATACTACCTATGTATGTAGTAACTTCACGAATAGCATCGCCCTCTCCCACCCATCGCGCAGCTCCAAAAAACAAAAAGGCTCGGCATGAGGTTCTCGCGTAGGTAGTTTCGTTCGTTTGTATGGTCTTTTTCCCGCCCGTTTTTTCATTCCTTTACTCGGCCACCTCGATACTTCGTGACTCGCCGTCGACGAAGCCCGAGTTGACCTTCTTTCCCGTCTTCTTGATCGTCTTGAGCACGGTTTCGTAGTCGAGGCCGGGCTTGGCGACGACGACGGCCTCTTGCTTGTCGAGGGAGACGTCGTAGCTCTCGATGCCTAGTATGTCGCATAGCGGTCAGCCAAAGATGATTCAAATGAAACTCTTCCCCACGATTTATCCGTATAGATTATATGCACGTTCGCATATATATATTCAATCCGTATCTCGGCTTATCGCAGAGGAGAGGGGGAGGGGATATGCCTAGGAAAAGGAAAAGCACGGCTCCTTACCCTCAAGCTTGCCGAGCACGCGGTTGATGGCGCCGGAGCAGCCGCCGCAGCTCATGGTGACGTTGAACTTGTACGTGTGTTGGTTTTGTTCGGCCATCTCGACGAGTTTATTTGTTTATCTAGGTAGATTTTGCGAAATGCGATTGACTTGCGGTTTTTGCGACGTGAGCCAAAAAGAAATTCAAAAATTGAGGGGTGTAGTTGTATGTACCGAACGTCGGTATGGCGATCTTTTATGTATGTACGTACGTAAACTTGGCGGGGTTGTGGATGGAAGTTTGGTTGGCTGGTTTGGGGGAGGGATAATGTGGGAGGGAGAGAGCGTTGATTTATGGATGAGCAATGATGTTTCAAGAAGAGAAGAGAAGAAAGTAAATGTAGGGAAAAGAGGACAGCTATGGCTATTATATACCTGCCTACCTAAGGTACGGTATAATCCTTGGGTATGGTGACACGGCCGAGAAAGGTCGAAGCTTGTATTAATAATTAACTACCTACTTCTGAAAAGGAGGCCCGGCAGGTAAAGAAAGTCGTGATCTAGAAACTGGAAGAGCTCACAATGTGATAGGTAGGTACTGTAGGTGTACCTAAGGTCAGGTAACGCAGTCACTACTAGGTACCTGCCTAGTACCTAGACTCACTATAATTGGGGCATTTAGACCTTACCTAGAAGCGGGATTAATAATGAACCATCCATTCGTCGTCACCCCTCTGCCCCCTCTCCTTTTTTTTAGACGCATAAAGGCCTTAATCGTATGGTATTGTACAATACAATGTGCCGCATCGCCTTATTGGGACTTACCAACAGCGTACACGCTAGTAGAGCTTCTTCCTTGGTTGTCAACTTGAAAACTTACTCCAGGCAGTCAGTACTTGATAGTGTTGAAAAAAGTTACAATGCCATTACAGTACATGTAGGTCTTACCGCCTTCCGTCGCGTTGCGTGCTTCAGCGATTAAAGAACGCCAGCCTCCAAAAAAAGCAGCTGTTGTCAATGTGAAACCTGAGCAAGTTTCCTATCCATCCCCCCCCCCCCCCCCTTTTTTTTTTTTTTTTTTGGAAACTTGCCTTAACCATCACCATTTTGAATTCACCCAAACTTGCTCATTACTTCAATTGTATCTAATACACACCTATGTATTAATTAGTACATTGTCGGTTAGCTCAGTCTGGTATATTTGGAATACGACTTGTGCCATTGTTGGAAGATGATAATCAGGGCCGCATCCAAGGTCGCATCCAATCGTATCGAACTTGTATCGGGAAATAATTGCTTCATGATCTACATATTCCCTGTCCTTGCGCAACTTACTGCAGGAACTGTCGTGACCAATGCAGCCTTACAAAGTAATTTTACAGTAGTAGCATCTACCTGCTTAGCCATTAATCTTTCGCGAATTACAAACTAGCTCGCCCTCTGCTACCAAACCTAACAACTCTACTATCTATCCCATCACCACTCATTCCAACCATTTCCAGGCAGTATTTCGTCGTACGATGCATTCATGTTGTCTGCTTCTCTTTAAGATGTTCACGAGTGTATATCATCGTTTGACTCATCATCATCTGCAGTGCCTCCCTCATGTATCGATGGGGGTAACTCGTCACCTGTGCCTGACGCTTCATCTTCATCACGCCATGCCCCAGGCATGCCAGCCATAGGTGCGTCGAGAGCAGATGCATCACGGGCCATGTGACGCGGGTCAAACAATTCCATGAAAGCTTGGAAGGCTCCGGCCACGCCGTTGAGCCCGTGTGGTTCCGCTAACTCGTGGTCAACTCCGTCGGCGAAACCAAACGCATCTTCCTCATATTGGTGGGCAAATGCCTCTTCCACTGTTTCACGTCTTTCTTGTTCGTCAAGTGCCTCCTGCAACACTTGCTCGAGGTCTTCTTGGACTTGGATTGGCGCCCCGGCTAGCCGCGCATGGTCCAATATACGTCGTAGCTCGCGACGATCGCCTTGAAACCTCCCACCGACACTAGGTTCGGGAGAATGTGGGGGGCCCCAAGGAAGCTGCTGCGAATCGTACGAGAAAACGTTATCGTCGCGAGCAGGCGGGAGTGGATCAAATTCCCAATTGACTGATGTGTTTAGCAGTTCGCGTGGTACTGCCCCTATTAACGAGGGAATCTCCAGTAAGTACACAAATCGTGCGAGGTTGACCGTAGCAAGAGGAGGAGCCAAGAATGTAGCATCGACGTCTGCTCTCTTCGTTTCAACCGCTGCCTTTTTTAAGATGGATATAGCTTGCGCATTATCCCATAGTCCTCTCGTCTGGTGAACGTAGACCTTGGTGTGAAGTTCCTCGCCTTCGGTCCGAGGCTGCATGCCCCATATAGACCTAGGTACGTCCAAGTTGAGTGACATGAAGAGATGGCCATAAAGCCAAGGCAAACTTCTCATGCCCTTGATCAGCAAGGCCTTGGCGCCATCTTTATCCTTCAGTTGAAGCCTAGCTAAAACGAGCGTTTGCTTGATATACTCTGGGCCACCTTGGGATGGAGATTTATCCAAGATCGCCGAGTCGCAGAAATCAACAAACCAGTCTGACTCATACGCCCGAATAGCGAGCGGGTGGATGAAGTTGACAATCCCGTAAGGGTCAGCCTGGTCCAGGCTCAGTAATAGCTTAGCCCATTCCAGTGCGGTTCTGTAGGTACCCTTCATAACCAAATTCTTGAGATAATGGTATCCAGCTAGGAAAAACTGACGATTCTCCGGTCTGTTGAAAGAAAGCCTCGCCTTCCCTTGTTCTATTTTCTGTCGAAAAGCCGATAGCGATACGCGACCGAAGGTGAAGAGGGCTCGTTCGCATAGGTCGGCAGATAGCGCTGAGTTCTGGTCTTGTTTTGCGATTCTGCTAACTTGGATGAGGCTGGAGATGTGGTACGGATGCTTTTGTAGAAAATGCACCAGTAACATCGGGTCGTACATCTGGACAAGCTCAAAGAATTTAACTTCAAGTTTGTTGTATACTGCATCATGCGCGAAACGGAACTCTTGAATTCCAGACTTGCCATCTGATCCCTCTTCTTCCTTGAGTTGATTCATGGTTAACCCCTCCGTAGAAGCCAGTGGCCACGTATCCTTCCCAGCTAAGAATGGGTTTCGGCGCCTAGTACCCTCCGGCAAGCTCTTGCCAGGGTGGCCCTTGAGAAAGGTTTCCAGGTCCATTTCCTGCTGCAAGAACTGTTGTGGTCGCCTAGGCCGCGGCTGTTCTTGCTCCTCCTCTTGCTGGGCGGCAGCGATAGCATCTCGTCCGAAGAGATTGCGCATCTCATTAAGGACCCTAAGATGGTAATTGTTGATACTCAAGAGCTCGCATATTCGGTCGTAGGGCCTGGTTGAGCGGCTTTCAGTATCTACTTTTTCTTTGGACTTTTTGGAAACCTCCAGTTCTCGGAGTACTTGCTCGATTTCATCCGGACCGCTTTTGGTGATAACTTGCGGAGTGGTTGCCTGCTGCTTCTTCGCCTTCTTCTTCTTCTTTTTATTCTTCTTTGGTGAGGTCTTGGGAGTATCGGCTATGTCAGATTCGGCGATAGGCTTCACAGCAACGTTTTCTGGCTCAGTTTCTTTCTCATCCTGGCCATCTTCGCTACCCTGTTCATCTTTACCTTCATCTCCAAGAGCAGCGAAACCCGAGAATAAACTTGCTCTTGGCTTCTGTATGGGCCGGTCATCTTCACTGCTCGATTCGTCGTTGTCAGGGTTGTCAGGGTTGTCAGGGTTGTCAGCATTCTGCGCCTGAGTCCCTTGTAGTTCTTTCTGCTTTTGCAGCTTTCTCAGCTGTCTGCTCGACATCTCGAATATTTGTACGGAATCCAAAATAAATGTTTGGCGAATGTTGGAATCCTTGTCCAAGATGGTATAGACGGAGATTCGTGTTGAATTATTGGTTGGGAACTTTTGAAAGGAAAAAAGAAAAAAGCTGGAGCATTTGGCAGACAACCTAAAAAGCTAATAGCGGGGGTGGGGTTGTGCAAACTTCCACCAAGGTGCTAAGGTTCGCCCCTAGCAGGCGGCTGTGGTGCTAGGATTAGGTAGAGTTTGATGCCTGCCAAGTGCTTACACTGCTTAGGTCAGGGCATTCAATGTTTACCTAGTATGTAACTAGGTTAAATAATGGCCTAACCAGGGTAAGGCTTCGTGCATGTATGTAGCCATAGAGGTGCTTTAGTTAAAGTTACAAATCTTCCCAGGATTGTCCTCAAGTCCGAAAACCCCTCTTCTTATAACCACCTGGGCACCATTTCAAATGCTTTGTGCTCTCGTACTGGTTCTGCTCTTCTGCTTTTCTGAAATACAAACAGATTCATTATTCAAATCAATCAATTCTGTTGCTATATTCCTAAATATATACCTCGTCGTCCCTCTCTATTTCTATTGTCTATAGTCTCATATCTAACAGTTTATTATATCCAACCGTCTTACAAAACATGTCTGCTCGAATTCTCGAATCAGATATAGCATCTTAGAAATATTACCCTCCAGCTTCACTTGTCACTCGGAGTTATACGCCAGGTATGAACACCCTAACGCGAACAAGTGTGAGAGCTTGTCAACGACTTGTGTTCAGTATTTCGCCGCCTCCTTAGCACTAAGGCTTCCCACCTTGAACACCTTCTTTATTTCAGAGATGCTGCCGATTGAGCCCAGAGCCTATGTCGATTGTTAGTTCACAAGCTAGAAAGGAGGGATACAGGGGATTCGTACTCTCTGAATGTGACCATATATTCCGAATTGTACGGCTGTCATTCCACCCACCATGACGAGACGTGGACCAATGCCGGCATAACTTCCACGCAGGCCAAGCTGGCCGACAATATTGACGATTCGTCGAGCTGTTCCCTCACCTGGACGTCCCTTCTCCTTGTTGATCTTACTTAACACAGTGTCTGCAGGCTGCGAAACGATGGCAGCCGCCATACCAGCGATCAATCCACAGCCGAGATTAACACCCGAGAGCGTCGCATTAGATGCTGTTTCTTTGTCGACCCACGAATATGCTGCCTCAAGGGCTTTCTCGTACACCACAAAGGTTGCCATCGTATATGGGACCCTAAACGCCTGTTAATTACCCATGACACGTCTCGAATACTTCAGCCTAGATTTGGTACCCACTGTTTTAATACGATCGGTGTGAACCCCGAGTAAAGTCCGGACATTCCCTCGTTCTTGGCCATCTTAGCTAACGCAGGCAACATGCCGGGAGCGAACGACGGTTGCGATACTAGTCTGATACGAACAGCCTCGAATGGGCAAAGTAGCACGTCTCCGAGAAGCTCAGCCGCGGCAGAAGAAGCAAGATACACAGTATTACGATTAGCGGCAGCCGCCTCCGGCCCTAGCCAGTCGTTCGTTCTCCTCTTCTGTATACATTGGTTAGCTCATCGTGGTGGACCAAGGTGATTGAGACAATATTCGACGTCTCCTATTCACAACATCGGCGTCGGCAACTAGGTTCAAAAAAGGAAAATATTTACGCACAAAGAACTCGTAGCCACCGAATTTGAAGGCACCTTGTAAGAAGTATCCGGTTGCTGTTGGACCTAATCCTGTTAGGAGGGCTGAGGCACCATCAGCCACAACGATTTGGCGCACGCCCCCGGTGAGACCTCGGTTGTAAATAAGGGGTTCCAATTGGACTCTGGTCTTGACACTGGACACACATTAGCCCTCTTGTTCAAAGGCACATGTGATAGTCCATAGTCCAATGGTGGCAACCATGGCTAACAAACAAGTCACAGAATCATTGGTAGCTTACACGTCAACGGGGGTGAGAATAGCATGTGTAAAGGAACAGCAGGCGGCTCCTGAGAAAGCGTATCTTGCAATGTCCGACAACCTCATCCCCGATTCGGCTGGGACTGGAGAGAGATTGGCGACGCCGTCGGCGACATATTTCACAGCATTACTGTTGCCGAAGGCACTTGGGAGAGGTGGGGAGGTTGGTTCAGGTAAGAAAATACTGTGGAAATGGTTGGCATAAGTGTCGACCTCGTCAGGATATTATAGTTACTGTATTGCTTGCTAAAATTGAAAATCACCTTTTAATGCCGCTGAAAGCACTGATTCCTAGCCGTCCCAAGATGGAATCGGCCATGCCTTTTCGCGAATTCGGGTCCACCTCCTTCGCGACCTCTCTCACTGCATCAAGAACCCTCAGATGCTCTTTCTTGAGCTCCTCGAACGACTGGTCTAGCTGGTTGTGCCACGGATATAGGACGAAGACTTGGAAGCCGAGTGCGGAAGAGGCGACGGCGAAATTCGTCAGGGAGATAAGACGTGTGACAATCATGGTGGCGGTAGTATTTTGTAATGGTAGGCGTGGTAGATGACAGCCGTATGTGTTGTTTTCTTAAAAGGAGGAGGTTTGTGTGTCTTTGGTGTCTTTGATGTCTGGTATGTCTCTTCTAGTATGTTTCGTCTGATATGAACGTTAGAACCGAAGCTGAGGAAAAGGAGTAAGAATACAGGATGCAAAATGGAACATACGGAAGAGTCTAGAGGCGAGGAGGGTAAATATATGTCGAGCAAAGAGCGTAGTGCGCCTTGGGAGCGCGTGGGATATCAAGTCTATAAGGCTTTCTTCTCTTATCCGTAAGGCTCTCTGTTTCTAAACTGTAATATCTACAAACTGGAATTCTTGGAGGGTACGGAGAAGGTATATCTAAAGGAAAAAGCAACAGGAAACGAGAGGAACAGAAAAAAAAGTGAGGAAATACGAGAATCACGATGCACCGAACCAAGGAGGAAAAATTTTGAAAAGGAAGGGAAGTTTCTGACTGTTTTAAGTCACCGGATGGCGGTTACTGACCCCTGTAGGATTTCATCATTTCTCGTCGAGGTTTTTCCCGACAAGACCCTTTCACCTCGGTCAAATTCTAACCCACGAGCATGGGAGCCGACTTCGACCCGACTTCGGCAGACTAGGTCCGAATGTGACTTGTTAATTATTGCGATACTGTTTCTAAGAAGGCCTTGTATCTGGATCGGGAAGCTCTGGCACCAATGGGCCACCAAGAAATGAAGAGATGCCATTTTTAGGGGTTTTAGGCTGCCAAAGTGGCCTGACAGGCTAACAAGTCACGCCACGTCCTTGAACTTGCCCCGGTTTAAACAAAAGCTTATTCGCCCTCCATTCTTTTAATTGGTGATTTACACCGATTTCTGAGAAGGATAAAAAAAAATGCAGGCACGGGTCGCGAGGTCTGAGCCTCTGGAGCCTTCTCTTTTTGTGCCTGTGTGCCTGCCTTCTAACTAACTAACTAAGCCCTTTGAACTTTTTTTTTTGAGGCAGCCCAGGGTCTTGCAGGATGTTGCAGGAGAGATAGGTAGAAACTGCGCAGGTGCAGTCTGCAACCTGCACTGCACCAGCACCAGGGAAAGAACAGGGGAGATAGTGAGCATGTGCAAGTGGGGACACCTCCCTTGAAACCAACGTGGATTTGGGTCTAGATTGTCTAAATTGAGGAAAGAATGTTCGGGAAAAGAGGGAACGAGAAAAAACAAAAAAGAAAAAGAAAGAGAGAGGTACGTAGTATGTACGTAGTAAAAGGGTTCCTGGTCCTTCCTGGTCCTTCCTGGTCCATCCAAGTCCATCCAAGCACATCCAGCCTTAATTCTCTTTAGTCATTAGGTAAGGGCCCCAATCATCCCGCAATTTGCCTCCTCCTCCACCATGAATGCTGCAGTCTGGACCCTCTTTGACCTTCTCTGACCCTCTAGACCCTAATAGTGGATTCGGCCCATGTTAAAATACCGGGGGGTCCACACACTGCCGGGTCCGGTCCGACTTATTTTCGGCTTGAAACCGGCTCCCGATCTAGACCGACGGCGGAAGGCCAAGATAGGAATGTTGCCAAAAGTCACCAGTCAGGCTAAATGCCAAGTCTTTGGGTATAAGTCACCAGGTTGACTCATTCGCCCGAATAAGTTGTTTGGAGGTTTGGAGGTTTCACTTAAACAAACAGGCGGCCCGTACTGGGGCCTGTGTTCCGGCACTTTGCTTATCATGCATTTCTCCAGCGCTATCTCCATGACGGCATTCAAGAGCGAACAATCGGAACCGGAGCCAACGTAGCAATTCAAGACTATGGGCTTACCACCATGAACCTATCCTGGCAACTTTGGCCGCATCATGATTATCGCAACATTAATCATTCAAATTGTTTCTCCAATCTCCAAATTATGTCCCTGGATATTATTCTATTATGATAATATTTCGGGATTTCCTAGTTGGGAACCGAGATGATCCCGAGCGCCCCGAGCAGGAAAAATAGGCTCCTTTAATATTAGAATTATTAAATTGGACCGATGTTTGGATATTTGGACTACGACGCCCCCTGTTGGACTGCGCTTGTTAAACATCCTGCCACTTGAACATTTTAGAGGGGTTATACGATGAGGCGTCTTCATCTCCAACTCGATCCTGCGAAAACAAAAAGGATGAACGAAAAAAAAGAGGATATTATCCAGACGGAAAAATATTATTTTTCTTGATAGATCGTGGCATCATCGCAGGCTGCATATTACGTAGCCTATCGGTAGGGTTCCCTGTCTTCAACCTGAAATTGCAGAGCACGGGCAATGATGTATCCACCCGGATCATAGGAGAAACGGTGGAGATGAATTCACGAAATAGATTAGACCACTAGGGCTCCCTGATGTGAGTGAGTTGCGGTACTTACTCTGTTGTCATTTTCCTACATCCTCGTGATCCCCAAGGGACTTTCCTGCCTTCCCTTTCCCACTAAGAAGACAAACATTATTCGCGCGTACAACTTAGCCATTTCACAAGCACGAGTCAGTACTGGACGGCGTCCTCAAAGCCTAACCCAGGCATCAACAACAATCGGAGCCGCCGCTCACTTGCCCCATATCGAATCAACATCACAGACGACGTTCGCAGGCCGCACGCCTTCAATATTTGTCTAGTGGCTGCCCAAATACCGGATGGCTTGACTTATCTGCCAGCCAACTTACCTCTCTTTTAATTCTTCATGTTCACATATGAGAACAAGAATGCAGCTACACAATACTACGTCACTTTCACTCTTTCCAAATCCGTACCCCAGATCGAAGCTAATTGGTTCTCGTATCTGCAGCAAACAGACCCGCAACGGGAGAGGCCCGCGTGGGCGTCCTGCCAACGGTAGCAAGCAACAGCGGTGTACATTGTGATAGCTGCCCGAACCCGAAGACAATCCGTCTGCGGTTCCAGCTCCGAATCGCAACCTCTTCGTAACTATCTACACATAGATAGCTACACATGACTACACAAGCAAACAAGTAAGTGAAGTGGGCTGCTGGCCCTAATTGACACGTGGAATGGAATGCAGGTACCGATTCGGCATCACCGAGTGTCTAGACTTCTTTTTCGATATTTCTTCATCTCGAGTTGGCAGCTACAATCGAGTTTCGTTCCCGTGCCCAAGACATAAAGACCCGCTTGAGAATTACTACTAGCTATGTAGTATATTCACTAGTTTTGGGAATATCAGAGTTTCTACTGGCCTCTTCTTAGTGGGGAGTTAGTAGAAAGGCTCGAGGAGGTATATTTGTGGGTTACGAACATACGTTTTTGTATTTCCTGCGCCGCACACATCTTTGATGGCTGGGGAAAGCAGCGTGTGTAATTCACTAGTATCAATACCTGAGTGCACTTAGCAACTGCCTAGCTGCTAATCAGTCATGTAAGGCTGCGTCAACGTGCATGGGTTACCAGGTTAGTACGGCGACCATCACATGCCGAGAAACTGGGGGAGCGAAGGCGGAAGCCCATCTTCCCCAGTTTGTACGTGCGCCAACAAGCTCTCGGCGCGTCGAACCCACTTGGGAATTTGTATGAAATAATATCCATTACGTTTTAGCATGGGCTGGGCGCCCGATCCAAGGGTTGGGGTCTTGGTCCCGGGGCTAGACTTCTAAAATGCCCGAAGAAAGGCTCTCCCCGTCTTGGTTTATGATTGCTTGGTTAACCTATCCGATATGGTAATAATTATCACACCTTAAGTTATATCAAGCCAAGGTCGCCACATCTGCCACTCACCTTGGCTGCCAAGTTGAAGGGAGCGATAACAGTCTGCATCCAAAGACCATCATTCCAAGTGCTTGCAGATGGGGCTTGATGAATTGGCCCTTCGTGTCAATGCCCAGCACTTCTGCTTGTCTAGGACGCTGGAAGCTATCCCCACGTGTCTCTTCACCGACAACGCAAGGAAAGAAAACAAAGCCTTGATGTCCGGCATGTGCTTACACACATGTGACGGACACGACTCTCGGCGAATTTATATCAGTCCCTCCCTTCCACATGCTCATCAACTCGGAAGGCCTCTCTAGCACTCTTAACAACTACGAGGTTGTCTACACCGAGGCTCCACAAGCCATTGCCTTCGTGAAGACCCCTGATCACGGGATCGCTCGTTATTCGCAACCGGTGCTGTGCGTCTTCATATCGTACCCACCTAAAAAGCTCAAACCGATGAGTAAATCCTAGGGGCACAGCTCCCGACTAGGTTAGGTAAATAGTTTCTATATTTGGGCTTGCGGAAAAGATGAGCTATTATCTGGTATATAATAGCTCGGTTGTATGGGAGATATAACGCCGATACGCGTGTTCAGAGTATATCACTAAAAAGACCGCGTTGTCGACTATACCCAATGAGGACGCGAGTGTGCGTGGCCAAGCATCAAATGCTCGATCCCTTGAAAATCAGATACGGTTGTATGGTTTGGCTTGTCGTGATAGCTTCAGGTCATAGATGCCTACTCGCGACGTACATACCTGCCTACTAGCTTACCTACCTACTGGCTAAGGTATACTCGCAACTTACCTCTTGACGTATTTCACGCGGCTTTGTATCACAACCTACGGATACACCTATCTATCTATACTAACCATGCAACAACATGCCTCGATGACATGATCAGTCAGTTATTACCAATGAAGTTGCACACTTACCTAAGCTACTAACGTTAGGTTAGTAGCTATTTACATCTTAAACCCCTCGGCTATCGTGAAACCTCGCATCGTCTCGATAGCCGACGGCGCCCCCGCAAAAACCGGTTCCAGGTTCCGAGGTCCTGCCTATCTACCTACCTGCTTACCTGTAAGTACCTGCGATGTCCTAGTAGTAAGTACCTCTAAAGCTACATACCTAGGTAACCTACAACTTGATGGTTCTACATAGGTATGTGGTATCTATCTAACCTGTAGTAGGAAGTATCACAAGAGGAAAAACCTAACGGCCCTAAATTTAGCTAAATAGCTGCGTAGGTTAGATATGTATGTATGTACGCAACCTACCTACAGTACATACATATATGTATGTACGACCTATCACTACAACGCATGTACATAGTTACTACCCAACTAACTAAACCTTGGAATACTTGCCCAGGTTAGTTGCCCTAAGATATTCCATGTACATACATGAACTGGTGTTCTAGACGCGTGGGGGGGGGAGGGAAGCTAGTTAGTCCCGAGGCTATTTATGTGCATACCTCTCCACCTCGGGTAAGTTAGTCAAGCTAACATGCATGTGTAGACCTGGGGAAAGCGGGTCGTCGATTTTTTTTTTTTTAAAAAAAAAAGAACTAGGTAGGCAACCTAGTTAAAGTGACAAGTGTATATACGACATAATGCTGGCATGACGTGACAGGCGATGCGATGACAGACATACATAACCTCGGGCATGTGGGGGGGTTGCCCTTCTTTTTTGAGGGGGGGTTTTCGCAACACAAAAGCAGGGACCCGAAACCAAGTGTGCTGTGCTGTGCTGTGCTGTGCAAGACATTGAAGGTGGCTACTCTACTAATAACTACCTGTAGATAGTCAGGTAGAGGGGGGTTGATTCGGGCTAGACTACCTAGGTACCTACCTACCTAACACAAACTCCCTCGAACTATTTTTTGAGGGTTCAAAATGTCGTCGAGTCGAGATAATTGTCTAACTAGGCATGTACATAGGCCTACCTAGAACGAATCCTACAACAAAGAGCCTCAAAACCCGCGCGGACGGTTCCCCCCTCGAGTTCTAGAATGCGGGTGGTTTGTTCTCTGCCTCTATGTAGTTTAGTTTATTTCACCTCCTTAATTTCAGGGTTACCATGGGCTTTGCCAACACGGTTGCTGTAAATCATAAAAGAATCCATGGATTATCGTGTCGTATCGTGTCGTGTCGTATCCCCTTTTCTATCGATGAATGGCCGGCCTCGGAGGGTCGGAAATCCCCCCCCCTTGATGGGTTTGTAGGGAGCTGGTGATATATAGTTAATACCTACACACCTAGCTAGTAGGAACATTCATCAATGCTGCTAATGTAGGTACCCGGCAAGCAGGCCGCCGGTGTCAGGTTAAGGATATGTATATGTAGTAGTTGGTTGGGATCGTTTACCTACATGTACATACCTTCGACGATGCTACTATATCATATGTACCTATAACATATGTACATGCGCAAGGGAATCCAGAGAAACAAGGAGCCAATCCCAAGCCACCTTTTAAACACCAAATCCTCAAACTCAAACTCTCATGCCCGAGGAAGCGATAAATAACTAGCTAGCTAGCTAGCTTCACCAACGGAGATTGATTAATCCTTGGTTAGGTTAATACATAGGAATAATTAAAACGTCAAAGGGGAAATGTATGTACCTAGGCTAGGTTAGTGTAGTCGCACAAGACACGAGACACACGTAACGAACGAACGAACGAACGAACGAACGAACACGTGGGCGCAGAAGATGCGACGAGCGCCGAAGCAAGGGGCGTGGGATGCGTGCATGTGGTGACGGTGACGGTGATGGGGTACA
Organism: Hypoxylon fragiforme; assembly: GCF_022984875.1. NCBI lineage: Eukaryota > Fungi > Ascomycota > Sordariomycetes > Xylariales > Hypoxylaceae > Hypoxylon > Hypoxylon fragiforme. The sequence continues at coordinate 2,232,762 of NW_026054758.1, read as the reverse complement.
TACCTGCCTATGTATGTATGTAAGGATGGTAGAATCAGATAGATAGGTAGCAAGCAAGCAAGCAAGACATATCCCGATGAATGCTGCTATCACGATGACATGTTTTAATCAATAAAGAATCGCTCTTCCGTTCTGGTAAACACTTACGCATGAGCAGGAGAGGAAATTGGTTTCCTGATTCCAAAAATTTTCCAAGTTTGAATGGATGAAAGATAACTATAAGTCTATAACCTGGGGGTTTAAGTTTAACAGAATTATAGGGGAAATAGATAGATAGCCCTGGAGAAGCTACATAAGTAGGTAGTTATCTAGATCGAAGTCCAACCCTAAACCCCAAAACAAACCCCCCCCCCCCCCCCCAGACAAGGAGAAAATCCGACAGCATGGCTCAGCGGAGTAACCCATGTTTGTTACCTACCTACCTACTTATTAAACTTTTCTGTTTGCTCTTGTTCTCCAGGGCTGCTTCTTTTGCTTTTTGGCTTGCTTGCTTGCCCTCCCTTCTCCTGCAGGAACATACATACATACATAACTACCTACATAGACCATGCTTGCTTGCAACGTGGCCGGGGGACATTAGTTCATGTAGGTATGTAGGTAGATATTGTACCTTACCTACCTACCTACTGGGTAGTAGGTACACACGGTGCAGTAGATACTATGTAGATAGATTCGATGCTGCCAGGTTAGGTTACGTAGTATGTAGGTGCTTTGCATACATGTACATACATACATACACGCATGCATGCATGCACGCATGGAGTTCACATGGCAAGAGAACCGAGAACCCCAAACCCCAAACCCAAACCCCGTCACATCCCATCTATCTATCTATAGTTATTCGTCGCATCACACATTAACTACATCCAGTCGATCGGAAACTTCGGCGGGCGGACGGGCGGGCGGGTGCATGATTTGTTGGTTTGGTTTTCTTGTCGGGTTTCGAGTTACATATATGTAGGTACATACATACATACGTTGACAATCTGGCGTTGCGTGTATATATTAGGGTACATAGGGTGTTGATGATGTATTTGTACAATACGATACTTATTGCCAATGGATACCTATACAGGTAGGTAGGTATTTATCAGCCATATAGCTGTACTTTGAGGCTTATGTATGTACATATATGTAGTTCCATCCACCATCTTAACCCATGAGTCCCATACATAAGGTAGGTAGGTACATATTCAAGTAGGCGGCACCTGTTTATTACGCGCAGTCACACGTACATAGATTCATTCACACTTACAAACCCAGATGTCCTCATCTATGTACGGCTCTTTGGATGAGATACGTCAAGTTGACTCATAACATGCACATTACCTAGGTTAGCAGCGAACGGTAGGTATGTTGGTTTGAAGTTTCCCTATAGGGCTATTATATCTCTTTCTCAGTATGTAGGTATAAAAACTACATACATATCCCTCTTAGACCATCATTGGTGTCAGGTACCATATACATACATACATATAGATTCATGTACCTATGTTTCAAGTTTCAACACACCCATAATCTCCCCCCTAGTCCCCATTCGCATCCTACGGCGACATCATGCTTACCTACCTAGTCTAGTTTGGGTAGCATCATTGCATTGAAGGAAGGAAGAGAACAGAACAGAAGAAATCCTTCAAGCATAGGCACTTACATATACACAATCGGAAATCTCTGCCCGCCCGCCCTTCCTTTCCATGGCTTTGTGAGCAGAGTAACCCAACCTAGAGTGATACCAACCAGCCAACCAACATAATAGCAGAAATAGTAATTAAAGTTATCTGGGTTAGGCTGCTTATTCGCAACAGGGGGGATGAATCCCTTTCCTCTTCTTCCTTGACTTCTTTAATTTATTCAACCTAGTAAAATCTTTATTAATTGTTCTTCTTCTTCTTCTTCTTCAGCTCGCGGTGGCGCGGCTAGCTCTCCCGGGACGGCACGCGTCACCCGCACGTGGTGAGAAGGAAAAAAGGAAAAGAAAAATCGTCTGATGAGGCTTATGGTGGTGAAGATGATGATGACACGGCAAAATGAGCAGAATCCCATTGGACGTGAGATGGGACATTGGGGATTATGGTGGTGGTGGTGGTGGTGGTACTGTAAGTTTACCAACCAACCTAACCTATGTACTAGGCAATGTTAGGTTTTATTTATTGGGGGAGGGCTTACCACCGAGCTGAGCTAGGTAGGCGCCTAGTCAGGAGGACATTGAAGAAGAACCGAGTGATTTTTGACTTAAGAGGCTTTGATAAGAGTAGAGTAGAGCAGTTCGAACGATGATTCTCAAGAGAGCCTAATAGCCAGCCAAAGCCTCGTATGCGCCTAGGTAGTCTACCTCGTAACCTGCCTACCTGCCTACCTACCTACGTAGTAACCCTAGAAGAATCAACTCGCTAGGCAGGTAGGTATACGAGAACAAGGCAAGTTATGATGTTCCATTTTCCGTTTTCATTTCTCACCAGCCGTTTGGGGTCTGGGGAGCAGCAGCAGCAGCAGCAGCAGGACATCGGAGGAAGAAGAAGCGGAAGCGGATGCCTCACTCGCAACATTATGGCGCAGCAGCAAATCGGTGCTTCAAATGGCCGAAGATACCGCAACCATTTCACTCACTCACTCACCTAGTACTAGGTTAGGTAGGTAGGTACTTAAATATAGCCCTAGAGGTAGGCAGGCAGCGCGGCCGGGACGGTTCTATTTGGGGTCTGGATGACGGAGGACAGCCCCCCCCCCCTTTGGTGCCCCCCACGCGGGAAAGATGGCCGGTAAACGAAAATGGCAAAGTTGGTGCTGGCCTTCTGGTCAGAAAATACATACATGCAATACATGGCAATACATCCATCAATGATGCATTGAGTACATCATACGTACCGCTGTGTATGCATGCATGCATGTATGTATGCAGGTCTATTTCTGGAATCTGCAGAAGAGAAGCGTCAAGTGCCACAAGACCGGCGAGGGCATGCTGTGTTGACATGTTGGATCTCCGAGACGGAAATATATTTCAGATGGCACTTTGACGAGTTCTTTTTTTGGGGAGGGGAGCGGAGAGGGACATGACAGGTTATGTATCATTTTTATCATGTATGTAACTGCAACTGTTTTTTTCAAGGTTAACCTGGATGCGGTTCGTAAAACATTACCTACAAAACAGAATTGCATTAACATTAGCATGGTCGAAATGCAGCAACCTGGGAAGCGAGCAGGGTTCCCTGATATCTCCGGCCTTTGAACTACTGCAGGGGAGAAGGGTCCAAGAGCGGGAAGGGTGCAGTACCGAATACGGCAACGCATACGTTAGAATATGTAGGTAGTTAGATACATATTGGATCGATGCATCGTACATACATACATGCAATAGGTAGACCAGGTACCGAACCGAATGTACATAAGACCGCAAGCCACTTCGATTGTGGAGTGAGTAGTGACGAGGTAACTTATACGATTATAAAAAAAAAAAAAATTCGAAAATGCGCAACAAATAAAAGTTCGTCGTATTTTTTATTTGATCTTTTTTGTTTTTTGTCGTCGTGTTCGATGAGGTTACGGAATGGAATGTGATAAAACACATCTCACACCCGAGGTATTGTACTTTTGTAAGCTTCGGCGGAATATTTCAGACAATTGCATAGTTTGCCAGACATGACATCAAGTCAAGTCAAGTCAAGTGTCCAATGTATGCAGTATATATACATGCATGCATACATACATCCGGCCATACGAGGTACTTGTACATCGTGCAAGTGTGTAAGCCTGTAAGGTAGGTTAGATAGACTAGCAACGTCGGGAGGGATTGCGCGAGGCGCAGCATAGTTCAACTGGAAGGAAATTTGTATTGATATTAGGTCGGCGGGAAGAGAAAAAAAAGTTTTCACATAAGAATGAGACGGTAATAGGTAAAGTTGGGGAAAGAAAAACGAAAATAGGGGGATGGGATGGGATGGGATGGAAGGGATGGAAAAGAAAAAGTAAGAAAATAATTTCAAAATTGACGAAAATGAAAAAAAAAATGAAATCAAATAGGTAAAAAGTAAAAATAACGCCGGGTACCTACATTTGATTGATATCTCAATGTTCCTTACTAAAAAGTATCATCGATCATCTGTATGTAGATATGTACATACAATACCTTCCTTCCTTCAGCCGTACCTGCTTTGAAGGCTTAAGCTACAGCCAACTAAAGTTTTTAAGGCGGTCGTTCCCGAAACGCAGCCCGCTTTTCCTTCTTCGTCTTCTCGTTCGCCAGGCTAACCTCCCCCCTAAGGTAAAGTTCCTTGTTTTTTCCTTTTTCTTTAATTTTAATTGGCCGACCCGACGGAACGGTCGCTGGGAACATTGAACATCCTTTTTTTTTTTTTACTTTTTTTTTAGGACAAGGCGTGGTAAGGTAACCTCTCTCCTTTAAGCTTGCATTAGTCTCGCAGCTTGTTTTTATTTTATTTTGGTCTAACTATCAATTAATCAATCAATCAATCCCTGGCTAGGGGGACCTAGCTGCTGGGCCAGTGATGGGCAAGCAAGCAAAAATGTTTCTAAAAAAACATCATAGTTGTGACATAGTTCAACACACAAGACCCCTAATTTTAAGCCTGAGTGAATTTTTTGATGTGAGGTCATCATTGGACGGTATTGATGATGTTCCTTTTTTATGTTCTTTTTGGTAGTATTATCGAAAACGAAAATCCGTATGATTATTTCTACATATGTTATGCCCCCTTTAGCTTCACCTTCAAGACTCAAACGCGAAACCCCCTTTTTCCCCTTTCCCCCCCTTTTTATTTTTTCTTATTTTTTCTTATTTTTAATATTTTAGGTTCCCCGGTACTTTGGTCATACGGCCCGGTCGAGAAAAGCAAAAATAGGGTGTCTCGCTTGCTAAAAAAGGGGAGCAAAATGTAAGGTTGTACGCGGACCCGACGGTTCGGGAGAGGAGGGGGGAGGGGGGAGGGGAGGGGGGTGGCATGTGTGCGTGATCTAGAGATCTGATTGATGGAAATTTGAGGGTATGTACTCGAAAGCTATATGTATGTTGCGATCAACTCTTTTTCTCCTGACGCTCTTCATAAGTTCTTATGTGTAGTTGCCTATGTACCTATGTAGCTCCCTCCTTTCCTTTTCGTCTATTACGACTCCCGATGACGAGTTAAGATAGATGGGAAGGTAGTCACATTAGCCAATGAGAAAGTGTTGGCTAGTGGTGATATTTGTTTGTTTGTCTACTTATCTTCTAGGTACTCGAACAAACCTCTCCCCGGTCAACACGACAAGAAGGCAATCCCCTGGCCATAAGTGATTGAGGTATATAGCCTATTAATCTAAGAAGGGGGGTGTAATGACGATAAGTGGCTTGAAGCGTAGGTAGCAAGTACGAGGTTCAAAATAGGATGAGACCGAGGCGCAGCGAACGCCCGCATTCGTTTTTTCTCAACCGTGTTGTGTGTTCAACAAGAAAATCAAATCGAAAAAGAAAATCTTCCGATCAATGAGATCTCCCGCATGACATGTCTGTCCTTCCGCTTAACCAACCGAGAGGCTATTGGCTCTTAGTCCGTTGCCTAAGAAAAACGACCTGAGGCGAAAGAAGATAGACATGCAGGTTACAATAGACCTGTCACAATGATCTATCTGCCGAGGTTGGTGATTACATATTTATATCTCCCTCCTAATTTTTCTTTCTTTCTGGAATTGCGTAGAGGGCGTTTTGATTACGCGATATTAATAATACGCAAATAAATGGTGGCGGGATTTCACGAGTTTGCAAATAACAATTCACCGGAGAGAAAGACAAAAAAGTTGAGTAAAGCAAGTGAGTAAAAGTGAAGAGGAATCTGATCCATCATTCCGAATAGATTCGTGCCGGCGCTGTGTAGCTATCGTGTCTCTGAGTGTACTGTACAGTCTAAGCAGGGGGTATCTATCAATCTGGTTCCAGCCCAGCGCGCGCCCAATGACATGGCTTAATAACCCTCAAACAGAACAAATGTGTAATGTGCCCAAAGCATCCCTTGGGATGCTGCCCAATACACTGTACAGGTAAAAGGGTTTTCGCAAAATCAAAAAACCGAATAAGATTCGGCCAAAATACAATCTCGTCACCATTAACAATACCAGTTCCCTGCGGAGGAAGGATGGTAAAGTCAAGTGAATCCGAGAAGGACAAAAGAAAGGCAGGGTAATAAAAAAAAAATAAGGGAGAAAAACCAAAAATCAAAAGTCTATATGCAAAGCCGCTTTCTTTTCCATCTCGAAACCCAAACTTTTGTAGACCACCCCCGAATTCCCTTCTAGATTACCCTCAGATCAACCATGCGCTATTCGACCAGTGACTCCGAATTGAAAGATAAATAAAAATGATTAGAAAAATGGATTATGGTGTGAAGAGCGTCGCAGTCAGTCAGTCAGTTTCTTGGGAATACCCCCTTTCGTCGGCGGAGTCTCGGGAGAACATTGCGGTTCTAAGACTCAAGGGATAGACACAAGAAGGTCTGGGGGTCTGAGGTGTTCCAAGCTTTCCGAATCATGAATGCATGACGAAAGCCCTACTTTCGGCCGTCCGAGGCAACCCAAAACATCAAACATAAAACAAAAACCCCCGATTCGATCGAGTAACAACATTTTCTGCTGTCTCCCTTAAAGAACATGGGGTGTGAGTGTATATGCAATGTTCGGGCCGTCCATCTCTGGATTGGAAATTCCAACTTCGGCGAAGTCGGGCAAGTCGTGATGCAAAAAAACGGGCTGCAGCTCATCCAAGGGGGAATAAAAAGAGATAATAAAAATTTAAGGGTAATTGGGGGGGATTCATGAACAACGCCGAATAAGTCCGAAAAGCCCGTGGGAACCCTCAAAGTCCAGTCTAATTTGTAAAACGCCGTCTGCAAAATCATGGTAGAATTTCAAATAAGATGCCGCGTTGGATACCGTTGCTGATGGTTGCCTCCTCTCCTCCCTTGCCGGTGGGAAGAATCAATAGGTGGCGACGAGCCGATGGGTGTACCTGGAACCGGAATGTGATGTATTAAAAAATTGTTGTATCGGAATGCGTCGGCCATATTTGTGAAAAAGTATGGCGCGCAAAGCAAAAAGATGGTGTACAGTTTCGAAGCGGAAGTTTTGTGTGTGTGGGATTAAAAATAATCATAATAGAAATTTCGCGCTCAGATTACACCCGCGCAGGGGCTCTCTCTGCTATGGCCGCAGAAATAGCGAAGAACCAGAAGCGGATGGTGGTGGGAGGGCGGTTGGTTGGAGCTGACTTTAGGGGCCGGTAGAACGCAGCCGTTCAGTCGTGCGTGAATGATTTTTAAGCCGTGTCGCAAAAAAAGGATAAAGATAAAAAGATCCCTCGGTTTAGGTAGGGAAACTTCTTATCGAGGCTTCGGCCTCGGGGGAGGCTTGGGGACACCAGTCGTGTCGTATGCACCACGTCCCATGTTGGCCATCGTGTTTTCACTGCTGATCATATTTTTTTGGGAAACTGATAGAGTACTGTATAAAGGAAGGCGGAGGTCAGCGTGGGTTCATGCGAAGGCAATGGCACTTATATATATAAGTTTGTACACGAAATAGGGGGTGGAGGGAGAGGGAAAGCCAAGCGACAATATTGTGTAAGCCATCGCCGCCGCTTCAGCTCGCGATAGGTCGCATCGAAGTTGCGGAACCGTGAGGCGATGGGGGAGAAAATAGAAACAGGCGGAAAACAGTGGTGCTGCGTAGATAGTCTGACTCACATTTTTAGGCCTCGTTGCGCAACGACGTGGGAAGGCCGAAGACACACACAAGAGGGCAGGTTGATGCGGAAGCGGATTGGTGAGGTACTGGAGCGGCGATGCAAAGTAGAGCTGGGGTGGTTTGGCCGAATAGCAGCAGACCTTCAAGCAAAAAGCCGTCCGAGAGAGGTAATAATAAGGGTTGCAGGTAGGTTATTGTAGAGGTACGTCTTGCGTATGGATGGTTTGCAAATTAATTATCTGAGGTCAGCACCCAAGCATCAACGGGGATGACGGCAGGATTTATATATTGGTTGATATAGTTCCCGATATAGCCAGCCCAGTGTCGGTCTGTCGGCTTGGTTGCTCTGGGTACGTTGCAAGATGTATTATTATGAGATGTTGGAAGCTGAAGCAGCCGATGGCTTGTGAAGCTGAGACAAGCAGAGAATAATGCGTAGAAGCCTGGACCTTTGTGTGGTTCCCTTTGTTGGAAAGCAAAGTCACGCAGGTTTCGGGAAGCTGAGGTATTATAGGATTTTTTGTGTCGTCGTGGTATTATTGTCTTTGTTCCGGTATAGGGTTATAGGGCTCTAGTATAGACCAGAAGGCAAGGCGTATGCCAGGTACGCTGCAGGTGGTTGAGCTGGATATAGCTGGATAGCTGGATAGCTGGATTATGCTTTCAAGGCTGGACCGTTGTAGTAGCAGCGCGTAGGGTGTGTGGATCGATCGCTAAAGCAGCACAGGACGAATAGCGCTGGAACAAGTTGTACAAGCAAGTGTGGTAACAGGTGCAGGTTGCAGGTTGCAGGTGTTCGCCGGTTTAGACTGCCTAGTATACTAAGTAGGTAGGTATATTTATATAGGTACGCTGGAGACGGGCTCGCTCGGATGGTGTGGACGTAGTTAGGATTCTTTCCTTTCTCTTACATATGACGCTTCAAGACTGGATTAAATAGAGAATGAGTGGAAACGCGTCTAGAAGGAGGGAGAGACGGTTGATAAGTATTAATTGTACACTGAAGGAATTTAGGGAATTTTCATCTTAAGAAATTTTAGAGGAACGTGGGAAGGGTCATTTCATCTTATACGTAGCCCGTTGCCAAAGCTGGGGGTACTACCAGACCTGTGCAGAGTGTGTATAGGGTCTAGGTACAATACATAAGGTACATACATCCATACATACATCCATACATACATCCATACACTACCTAGTAGGTACCTACTAACCTTGAACTTCCAAGCTTCAAGGTTGTCTACCTAGTACCTAGGTACCTTGACAAGGTATGTCTAGTCTAGGTACATACTTAGTGGTAGGTATTATTTTAGTACATATCTTTTTTTTTCTTTTCTTCTTCTTCTACTTCCAGTCTCTCTGTTCTCCCAATTCCTTTTCCAAGGGGAAGGGTCGAAAAATGTGGTTCATCTACCAGTTCCCAAACTCGCGACCAATATGAAGACAGGGGGGTGTGAGAATGGTACACACTACTACTAGTAAATAGTACACGGTACTTCTTTGCCCTTATGGACATCCATGACATCCATGACATCCATGACATCCCATGGATGGGAAGGGTTTGACGGCTTTACGCCAAGCCGCGTGCTTGTGCTTGTGCAGGGGATGGGTATAATGGGTATAGGTACGACGAGTACCACCCGATATTGCGTATCGTATGTAGTACCTCATTTTATGGGCGAGTACTTTACTTTTAGGTACCTACATGTAGTTACCTACATGCATGGTATAGGTACAAGTAGGTAGTTTAACTAGGTAGGTCAAGTAGCTTTTTGCTTTCATGACGGACGGAAATGGATTCTAGGTGACTGATCGATCATCTCTACATGTATCTGTTTACATCTTGTTTTTTATTTTCCACATAGTTACATACATACATACATACATACATACATACATACATAATAATACAACAGTAAACTATCTACTCATACATATCTTACGTATAGAATTACTAGACATAACGGATGAGAAATAGAAAAAAAAAAGTTTCTAAAAGCAAAATAAAAATACCAGTAAGAAAAAAAAAGGGGGGGGGGGAGGATGAAAGACTATAATAAGACGGCTTAGATTTCCCGGTTGGTTAGCTGTCAATAAATTCTACTATGTATGTATGTAGTAATTAAAACATTGAAGTTATTGTTCAATGTTGTTTTCCCCCTACCTACCTACTACTACATAGTTAGTATGTATCGTTAGTATGTATTGTACCTAGCAGCCCTGTACCTAATCTACTAATATGCTAATGTATTGTATTGTACATGCCTATTCTATTTAGTTTAATAATGTTGTTTCCCCTTTCTCTTTTCCCTTTTCAATGTTAAATGTTCTCATCAACCAGAGAAAAAGATACAGTATGTATGTATTGTACATTAATTAGAACATTAGACAATCATACATCAGTTACTTAGTTAGGCTTAGGATGCTCATACTATTTTAGAGCATTGTCGAGTTTGAAACAAGGCGACTTTCTCATGGAGTCATGGAGGCCGAAGTGGATCAGCCAGCACATTAGAAGACCAACTCAATGAGTTACTGTAGGAGTTGCAGGTTTTTGGATCCATCTACTATGATGTGTCCAGCGTTCTCTGGTTATGGTGTGATCTTGCCGGCCGGTTGAGAGGATCTGACTGGTTGTACACCTCTACAAGTACTGGGGTACCTGCGGTGTCGAGCTGCAAGAGTCTGGAGTCCGGTTTTGCTGACCATATGTACAGATACACTGGTGCTGGAGCTCAACAATGATCAGAGCAATGAGAGAGAGAGAATGAACAGCAATGCAGACCGGGGGTTGCATCCCAAGTTTCTTTCTTTTTTTTTATTTTGTTATTATGTATTATGTAGTATGTATGTATGTATGTAACTATGTATGTATGCTTTTAATATGGAGTAAAAGGTCAGTGGTATGTATTACTTTAGTAGTTACTAGGTATGACTGGTACGTAACAACGGTAGCATAGATAATAATATTTTTTGCCTTCTTCTTTTTCGTCTTCTTTTGCCCAACAGGGGTTGGCACTTATTCAGGGAGATCCTCTTTATCGTTTGGGATAATTTTGCTCCACTCCGGTAATATTCCCCTTACGCTAAACAGGGCTTAACCTGGCCCTTTTTCTTTTCGAATCTTTCTCGAATGCCTCTAATGCCTCCAATGCCTCCAATGCCTCCAGTGCCTCCAGTGCCTCCAATACCCCCAAGGCCTCTTTACATAGTACCCTAGCCAACATACCTAGGCACATACATACCTACTTTCAGCACTAGGAATCGACCCGGCCGCAAGTCTGGGGGTGTGCTTGAAACTTGGCGGTCACTTGAGCCGCGATAGGAAACAATCACTTTTTTGGTTTTGGTTTTGGCCCTTTTCCTTAGCCTTTCCCTTTTTTTCTCTTCCGTAAGTTGTAACGTGTAGGGGGTAAAAAAGGAGTTTGTGTGAAATTCATCCAAGCGAGATGTCATATCTCATCAGTCCGCTTGTCTAAGTTTAGGGGTTCTCTCTTGTTTGTTTGTTTCCTAACTTTCCTTTCGTTTGAAAAGAAGCACTGTACCTTACTGTAAGTCTGTCGTGTGTGTATGTGTGTGTATGTGTGTGTGCGTGTGTGTGTCTGTGATATGTATGTATGTATGTAGGTATAGGTAGGTATGTATGATAATATGTATGTTATATTTTGTGGCCTTTTTATAATGTATCACTCAAGAATAGGCGAGTGTACATACATACCCAAGTATAGATCCATCTGCATCGTGACGCAACTGAGTGCACCCAACCTAACTTTGGATAGCTTCTACTACATTAGGTAAGCTATAACTATATCGATGTCATTACCACCTTACATACATTATACATACATATGTATGTACCTACATGCTGGCAGGTGCCTAGGTGTGTTGCTGATTGGTTTTGTTATCCCTTTTCAGTTATTGCTGCATACCAATGTGATTCATAGCATCTTTGTCTAGACTGCTTGACTAGACCTGCTTGACTTAATGTTATCCACAGCGGCCTAAACACAACGGGTTACTTTGGTTGCTTGGGTGTGTGTGTGTGTGTGTGTGGTTTTTTTTTTTTGACTGTTTGTGAGCTCCATTAAGAGCGGGTCGCCCAAACTAGGGGAAGACGGAACGAATAGCAATTCGACCAAGAAGACATCGGAGTTGGGGGAACACGAGCCACCACGCCGCGCCTCGCTGACAACCATCGAGCCACAGGATTCCGGATAGTTCGAATGCTACCAGATGGTTGATGTCCTTGTAACCGCATGCATTCCATGTGTTCAGTCTTCAGTGCGCCCCTAGTGTATGGGCAGCTTTCGAGAAAACAAATAGGAAATAGGTCATGCGCACCCCAAGATGTATTCCGGCCCAATGAGCCGTTGGGGGAGCTAAACGACAGGAGAGACCTTGATGCCCTCTTCTTTTTTTTTTTCTTCGGTTTCCTATTACAGCATGTTACGAGGAATTGCGCCGGAGTCTCGTCTGGGTCAGACACAAGCTATTATGAAATCTAGAACGTATAAATGACTTTGAAATATAGGTAGATACTCGGTAGGTTAACCAGTAATCATGAGATATGATACTACTACTACCCTCTCGATAAGTGTGGCGCTGCGATATGCAATCTAATTGAGGCCATAGCTGTGACGATGATGACTCTTAACGCCATTGCGATACATGAATCGCATGACAGATGCTTACGAAACTCAGTCTGGTCGCGAATTTTGCCGTGTGCTATATTATCTAACATACTGGTCTTGCAAAACTGAATTGGAACAATATATCTCGTTCACGTCAAAAAGGGGGCAACAAAATCTCGTAAGCCATTTGTAAGTATGTGTATAGCGTATCCCAGGGCTACGGAACCCAGATTTGTTGAACCGAGATTCGTGACAAAACCAAGACAGTATTTTCGGAAGCAATTACGTAGGCTTTGTCACGCAGCCTTGCACAAAGCTTCCACAGCACGAGCACGAGTGCGGGTGATGCCGCTCGAATAGCACAAGAATGAAGTTACCGAAAAACCCACCATGTCAAGAATACCTAATGGTACTCTGCGCATACTACAACGGCTCTGTGGCTGACGGCTATGCAATATTTCCTGCAGATTTTCCCTACCAGTGCCAGCCAGGCTCCTTGGACAGGAGTACATACTAGGGATGTAGGCTGTCAGCTAATAAGCATAGCCAAACGCCTGCACAACTGACGGGATAGCCGCCCCGCGGTTCCAGGCCATGTTAGTAATATGGTCGGACGTAGGTACCTAAAGACTAGTACATACTATGGTAGGCATTGGTAGCCTTCCAGTCTAGGATTGTACGATGCAATATTAAACTTGTAGCGGTACTTGTAGCTGTACTTGTAGGGTAGAGTCTGATGACATGCGCCTCTTGCTTCGTAGTATCTGAATCATCAATGACGACGCAATAGAAATAAGTCAGCGAACACCCGCAGACACTTATTGGGCTGCGGTCATCAAACATTGAGCTCTTAGTAGACGCGACCCGTGAGATAGGTACGCCTAGTACCTAGGAAGTTAGGTAGGTATGTAGTGCGGGATGACCCCAGGGAGATCAACGTTGATCGCACTATTTAGACTTGTTTCAGTTCCTAAGCGATTTGGGGGTGCAGAATAAGTCTGAAGTAGGCGAACCACTTACACACTAATTGCTGGAGAGGGAAGGTTTCATGCAACCACTTCAACTGACTTCGGGCGCGGAAGCGATCCCGGTACCTGAGCAGATACATTAGCTGTATGTATGTATTGTACAATATGTATGTACATCCTACATATGCTGCTAGGTAGGTGTGCAGGTTGGCACACTAGGGCACACACCTAGGTTGGGTAGGCAGGCAGGCTAGGTAGGTTAGGACGTTAGGTAGGGAACGGGAGCAACCTAGCGCTCTAATTTGATATTAGGCCGTAGGTGAGGTGACAGGTCACCGGTCGAGACGCTGACATGGACGATGCGATATCTGGAAATCACAAAATGTACATACCTCATCGTGCGCGATAGGTAATAAACATGTAAAATGAAGGATATACTGCAGATGCTAAGTAAAACACTAACAGGTTGTGTCTCTTTTTGGTAATGGTATCCGAGAGGCGACAACATCTACTGAGGCTGAAGAATCGGGACTACCAGTGTCCGGTACCAGTGTCCGGTCCATGACACAGCAGCAGTGCAGCAGTCGAGTGCCTAGGCCAAGGTATCATCGCACGAGAATGCATGGTCTTTGTCATGCTCCAAAGTTTTCAACGCCCAGATGGTAATGTGCCTCATCGATGACGAGTTTTGGCGATTTGCAATTTGCGGTTTGCGTTTTGCGTTTTGCGTTTTGCGGTTTGCGATATGAGATTTGCGATTCCGAGGGAGATGGACAAGATTGTCTACCGAGGGCGCGGCAGCTGAGTTCCGGTCCGATTAGCATCAGCAGCATCAGATTTGTCAACCTACATACAAGCTCTATGTAGGGCTACATCGTTCGAATAATGCCTAGGAATTGGTCACCAAGCCGTAAGTCAACCAACAATCTTGCAATTTGGGTGTCGCAAGACGATCAGATAATCCATCTCGACAAACATGGCTTCCAAACAGTTCTCGTTTCCCGAAACAATATCAATATGACGGCTTACGTAGACTGTTTGTTCGTTCGCTTGATAGGTGTGACATGAGTATCTTTTTTTGAATCTTTCAAGACCCCAAGACCCAATACCCAAAGGCCCAGATTACTTACATGGGTCAGACGGTGACAATAGGTTGCAATGTTTGATCAAATATGTATCTACCTGTACATAGCATCATTATTAGCAGGAGGCGACGCGCAGCAAAACCCTACAGAGCCCGGAGTAGGTAACATAATACCCATGAGAGCTTTCGAATACAAAAGAGGAACTCAATATAGCCATTTTCGTACACCATACAGCGAAAGAGGCGAGTAAACCGTTGTGTGACTCAAATGGCTTTCAAATTCGATGTTGATGTTCTACTGCATAGTCAGGTACCAGTTACGTAGTATTACCTACTACTTACCTGCTTACCTACTTACCTACTTACCTACCTAGGTATGTAGGTAGGTAGCTGATTCGGAATCTGGACGAATGAGAGCCGAATACTCTTCCAAAAAACGGGATCGTGAAAAACGCCTTTCGTCTGATATCCATCTGAACCCGACTTGGTTGTGCGGCGACCCGCATCGTAGCTAGGCATGGACGTATCAACTATTTTCTTTCTACACACCTACCAGGCAGCCAGGCAGCCCGGCAGCCCAGCAGCCCAGCAGCCCAGCAGGCCCAGCAAGCCCAGGTCAGGCATGTACTGTACCGTCACGCACCATATTTACGCGGGTCTGCGCGGGTATGTATGATCCAACAGGTTGGGATACACAGTACTGTATTCAGCGGGTACATCTCGATTGCTGGCATCGTTGATTTTTTTTAGTGTACGTAAGGGGTGCATGAAGACGGAGATGGGGAGATGGGCATCATTTTCTTTCTACTGGGACTTCTAGAAGAAATTAATGGAGACTGGATGGATACCATTTTATGGGGCTAAACCTGCCTAGCAGCCTAGGGCCCTAGCTGGGACCCTGCTGCTGGGTACGCTGGGTCGGTACAAGTCAATGCACATTCACTTCTAGGTACATCCAACTAGCGCGGATTCCATTGTACCTGCAGTACCTACATGTAGCTTTACCACTAGGTAAATTGTAGAGATAAATAAATCCCAGCTACCCAGCAGCAAGGCCCTGGAGCTTTAACTACCCTAGGGAGGTAGGAACCTTGGAAAATTCCAGTGCTAGTATTCAATCTTCTCCACATACAACAATCCCCGAACAGCCTTTAACTACAGTAGGAAATATACTTTCAGTACTTACCTCATTATGAATGATTATGTATCGGATCTTGCCATAATTCGTACATGGTACTCGGTACTTCAAACGCATAGTTGATGGTTAAAATGGTTAGACGGCAATGAAAACCGTTCAGGGGTTATCCTAATGGCACTAAACAACCTTGGAACGTCTTAAAGAACTGAACTTCTAGAACCCAATAACCACCTAGGGTAACTTGTACCCAATTATTATCTCGCCATCATACCCAGTTCATACACTCCGAGTCTCCAACATTGAAGCAAAGACGACGTCGATCTTCTTCATTTCAGATACATATCAATTCATAAACCATGGTTGAAACAAAAGGTATCTCCGTACATTACCATACTTTTTCAACTTTCATACGACAAATGACACCGATCTTAAACTTCTTTCCATTATCAATTAATATTCTAGAACATTTTTCAACTCTCACCTCCCCTGCTCCCCTGCTCCCCTGACCTCTTTAACCCCCAGCCTCATAGCCTCATAGCGGTGATAACACCGACTCAACTCTTTAAACCATCCCGTGGACACGGAACGGACTCAAGGGCCAAGGCACAGACGCCAAGGAGCAAGGAACAACTTTACTAATCGGGCCACCTGTTTCAGCACCTCTCGAATGTTGGTTCGACTCGCTTGCTCACTTGCGATGTCCCTCACGTGTTGTACGAAGCTTGCAAGCGATGGTTTTCAGCTTCGAAGCGAAATGTCCTCTGGTCAATATCTATCCGAGAGCGCAGAAACATGAATGTTCCGTCGGAGCATGATCATTAAAGTGCCATTGCTTGGCCAGAACGACCGATGTAATGCCACCAGCAAGGGGGTGAACAATACAATACAATACAATACAATACATACCTACGTACGTAGTTATGTGTGGTGTGTGTGCTTCAACGTTGGTCCACTAGAGAATTAGAGCTGCCACATGGCTCTCCACTCATTTTCACCGTTCCTGCATTAGCCATTAGCCATCAGCCAGCCAGCCGGGCCGCCCAATCCCTTACCGGAGGACGTCAGGGTACATATCTAACTTAGGTTAGTCGTACACATTATCAATGATCCATTAGATTGATCAATTGATGTAGGTATCTACAATAGGTACTACATCATGTATGCAGTACCTATTGTACTTACCTACCGGTTACTAATAGGGTACATAGTGTAGGTATGTATTGCAACATTGAACACAAAGAGTCTCGTCCCAACCTCGTCTACCGCCTAGCCCCTGGACGAAAGTCACTGCAGAAGGGTCAAAAGTTTGTTCCAACCTCAACAAATCCCACCCGGTTGCCATCAGTAACACCAATCCTCACGCTCAGAGCCATGGTCCGGAGGATGATTGCCTCGCCCATCCCGGTTGTATCAGGTTTCCTTCAATGCGTCGCCTTGATGATCTGGTGGAAGTGATGGCGAAAAGGCCTCGTCCTTCTTTTCTTGGCGGCTAGCTCACGAGGAGCATAACCCGCTTTGAACGCTGGTTGGCCACTGCACAGATTCGCAGTGCTTTGCTATCATGTGACCGCTCATCCGACTACTCAATGAGGGCACTGTTTCCCTTTCCCCATTCCCCGTTGGCTTGATGATCTTATAACGATCCTTGGCCACCGATGCTCTCTAACGTGTACTGTCCTGTGACTTGACTCGAACCGGCATTCGTATCATGAATCATATGACACATACTAGAAGGAAGCGCGTACCATGAAAGCCTTCTCTTGGTCCCCGACCTCAAGGTTCTTCTTCAAGCCAGCCCCGTTGCCGAATTGAAAAATTTGAACCCCTTGGCTTCTGGCTTCTAGCTTCTATCTTCTAGCTTCCTGCATCCACAAGAGACCCATGTCCACCACACCCACCACGGCACCTAAAATGCTCCATACCCGGCCTGCCGGCGACGCGGCGCTCCCTAGCATTCAGCCAGTACAGGATGATATTCTGTACGTACCATCAGATTCTTATCATTCCCAAGTTGACGGGACGCCCACCCAATCTCCACCAGATTGCGCATTCGATACCTAGCAAATATAGCTTAATCTATCATACGAAGTGGATCTGCATGCAAATTGCTGCAAGGTAGGCAAGATTATCTACGTGCATACATACTACTACCTAGCACTACGACGTATGTACAATATATCAGCTTACTCCTATCGTGGGTTAGGAAACGCGGATATTTCCATAGTTACCAAGTCTAGCTCTACCGGCAACGACCTTGTCAAAGCTATCGGTGCTAGGAATGATCAGCCAGTTCGACGACGTTGACGGTAAAGCCAGGGTCCACTTGATGACAGCCTTTTTCGACGTTGGAACGGTTCGCGAAGGCCCGTTGCGGGTACACCACACCGTTCACCTCCGCCATAACTACAGTAGTTGACATCTATTACCTCTCTACGTATATCGGCATTGAACGAGTTTAGGCCCGATGATTATAAGTGAAATACATAGTTACCATACATCTGCGGATATCATGCGAAGGACGTCATCTTCCACCCCTTTTACCAAGAGGCCGGGTCTACGATTCAATAAATCTTTCCGGAGAAATATCAATATGGAGTGTCAATAACAAAGCTACTTGACTAGGTAGGGCTATCAAGGGTGAAGGAGAACCCCTAGGGGAAGCTGCTGACGATCTTGTTACTTTACCAACCCAGTGCCATGGGCCTTGAACTGCCCTAAAGCTACCTAGTAGGCTACCTAACCACAAATGCTTGTGGATACCTACCTACCTATGCTAGGTAGATAGATAGCTAGTATGTACCAAACGGCACACATCCGAAATAGCATCATGTTTACAATCACAGGCCTTACGACCCACGACGCATGATACCAATGGGAATGGGCCCACCGGACGATTAGGTCATCTCCCAAGCCGGCACTTAACCCTTTCCCCAGCCATTCGTATTTTCAAGGGACGCCAAAGCATAACCTAGGAACGATCATCAAATACACTTGTATGTATGTGCTGATTGTCTAGACCAGAGACCCCAAACAATGCCTTGACAATTGCATGATTTTGAGCTTCGCAAACCTTTCCAATACTCAATTCCCTGTAAAATCATTATGACATGAAGAAAGAACCCGCCACACCGGGCATCATGTACCAGCCCTCGGCAGTTAAAACGTGCATTGGTGAACCTGTCAAGTTCCGGTCGGGCAAGGATCAGACAATCCCCTGTCCGACTCCCTTGACGAGGTTCTATGGCACCGGGGAAGCGTTCCGTCATGGCGGATTGAACGATAACCCTCGCGAGTCGCCCTGGATTGACGTGCTTGTTCAAATTACGACAAAAATTTTCACCCAGCGGCTTAAGCTTTGACAGAAGGGAAGGATCAAGGTTATTACTGTGGTAATATTGCAAACCTCGTGCCGATACCAAGGACCTTTGGTTTCGGTAACGCCTTCGCCGGAGAGTTGTTGGGATTTACGAATCGATCATCCAGTGCCCAATGACCTATCGACATCGGTAACACTCGATATACAGTACATACATGGTATTGTATGTACATTCGATGACTCAATAAAGGGATGAATGGTCTCGATGCGGCGCCTGTAAGCGCCATCACTTCATAATTTCGTGACGTATCGGTATATACATTGTTCATTCTCCTATTAGCCAACGGCTCTTGATCCCAACGATCTAGGATTCAGCCCCTTCAATCAAAAAACAAGACGCCTGGTATTAAGGAACTATCATAGCAGACCAACTGCATATGACATATGTACTATGTAGGTGTGTATGTGTGTAGATAGAAAGGCTTGGACCAGGAGAAAGGGAGGTAGAAAAAATAAGGCTGATAGATTCTTTAGTATGGCCAGTTTAGGGGTTCACGATGTTCTGGATTGTTCCAATAGCGGAGCCCATACAAGCACCCACGTAGATTGATCCTTAATTGGGTCATATCTGGAGGGTCCCAGAGAGCTAAGTCGCTCCGCCAACCAGACTCGATTCGGAGTTGTGACTCCTTATCTCGGAAGGGATAGGTGTCCTGTTGGTTCTCCCTGAGAAGCGCGAAGCCTGTTTTCTTTCCTAAAGAAGTTTACGGCACAATACCAACGTCGGAAAACACTCCGACCCTGCACACATACATAGGTAAGTACATATCTAGGTTACCTACCTCCAGGGCTATCTATCATGTCCTATTCCTCCTCGCACGGGCTGTCAGCTCGGTCGTTTTTCCACACTTCATAAGAGTAGGTGATATTAGGTGATGTTATGTAAGAGACCTATCAGATACCTAGCTGGTCGACGTTTTAAAAATGCCTGCAGCCTTGTTTGTTCCATGATCTACCGGCGAATTTTTTCGCGTCTATCCACCTGACAAGCAAATGAGATGATAATGATGAATCCATGCCACATATTATAAGTAGGTCTGTATATGTACAATACATATAATACCTACGTACTAACTACCTAACCCAGGTAGGTATTTGTTGAATATCTTACGATGTGGTCATAATCAGTTGCATCAGAACATTATTTCCTCTGAGACTTCTCAACATGATGAATAGGCTTAAAGACTATGCTATAATATAGCAGTATCCTTAACTTTTGGTGTATATCAGCATTGTCAGTCAATTTGCAGACATATTTGCAGAAGCCTGTTGTTTCCACATGCATGATGTTCATCGCAGGGATTGGATTGCATGAAACGGCTTGTATAAGTCGTATACACTACATACCTCGTCGCTTAGAGATACTAGGTTTATTACTTCGGAGCCTTTAACTACAGTACCACGCACGCACAGAGCCAAACAAGTTCGTCTCAAAATCTATTTTGGTATGAAACTAGTTAATTATTTACGAAAAGCCTTGGGAGGCCTGTGTTGCTAGCAGTGTTGCTGTGGTTGCCGTGTATGTATGCTTTTAGGGTATGTATGTAAATTGTATCAAAGCGAACGAATGATTTAGCAAATCCCGAGAGCTGAAGTAGCATGATTGGCACGCATGTAGTTATTGTACGTTAGTTAGCCATACACCAAGGACAAGCAACGGGTGACCAGTAACGAAGAGGCACAACTATTGCCCAACGTCGCGACGACAAGACACATATGCCTCCCGAGCCTCTAGGCCCAATCGGACTACCGGAGCCGGCTCAGGTCTTATGTTTTTTTTTTGTCCTTCTTCTGTACGTACGGAGGATGTAAGGTATGTAGGTAGGTAGGTAGGTTAGTGTACATAACTATGTATGATCGTGGTCATCCGTCTCCAGCCCGCCCCGACGTATGTATGTACAACATCAATGCCAAAGATAGAACAAGTCCTACCTACCTGGAGGTGGGATTCTTTTTTTTGGCGGGGTTTTGTCCCTCATGGGGTCCAGGTGATCTGCTACTCATAGAATGGGTGGTAGGACGGAGTGGATGGATATATTGTCTTTAGGGCAGCGAGTATATCATGAAGGGGTTTCCATTGGTAGCCTCACGTTCAGATGGACTTCGTTGCTACCTTACGTACATGATCTAGTATTTTAGTCCCTATATGCTGAGTAGGTAGGTAGGTAGGTACTTTGGAGTAGTGGGAGGTAGAGTATGTATGTACAATACATGGTGGTACATATATATCTCGATAATGTTTGTAGTGTAGTGTAGCAGTAGTAGTGAGTGGTAGTGAGTGGGGGCAGGTGGGGGCAGCGGGTGTTGATGCAGCTAAGCCACGAGTCTAACGAGTCTAACGTGAGTGCTTCGTTGGACATTTGGTGCAGTGCATTTGGTGTTCAAGTTACACACAGAAATCTTTAAAAAAATAAAAATAAAAACCATTTAGTGTTTGGTGTTGCATGTGTTACATGGATGATGCTGTACTACAATACCCTAGAATAAACCAATCAAGTCAATCATATCAATTGGTGCACCCCTTTCGTCCATTGACGTTCTGAGCCACAGTTCGCAGCCCCCTCAAAACCCCACCTAAACCTAAGTTAGAATTTACAGCTGTCCAGCAACGGGAAGCAACGTCAATCCTCCCCCCCACCATCTCTCCCATCGTCCATCGCCCATCGTCCATCGCCCATCGTCCATCGCCCATCGTCCATCGCCCATCGTCCATCGCCCATCGCCCATCTCTCCAACGTCCACCGACCCCAAACCTCCGAGATCGAAAGGACCCGGGACGGCCTAAAATCATATGTACACGTACACGTAGCCAGGCAAGGGCGGTAGATTTATCTTATTCTACCTAGTTACCTGATAAGTTACCTGATAGTTTAGGCACCAAAGCGCTAAACAAGCCGAAAGAGAGACAAGAGAGACAAGAGAAGGACATCCATAGCTCTACTTCGGCACCACCTACCTACATCAAGTTGGGCAGCCCTTGTGTTGTGTGTGAACCGCTAAGGAAGTAAGAAAGGAAAAGGAAAGGTACCCCACGATGTCCATTATCCAGCAGCACTCCCAAGCTTCGCTCAGCGATGCCTGGCGAACCATCAACATCGACGCACTAGACCCCGACTCGTCCCAGAACTTCGATACCTCCACTCTACATCCTCCTCTACCCGAGATCACGGAGCCCGATGTCCGCCAACTGAATGCCCAAGTCCGCCAGCTGCTCCGGGGAGGTGATGCCGAGGGTGCCCTGCGAGGCTCTCTCGAGACTCCCGTGTATAATGGCAGTGACTCGGCAAAGGTACGCTGTTATGATGACGATATATGTTTATATAAATAAATATATATAAAATATAGTAGTAGGGTAAAAGAGCATTGCTGACAACGTGGCATTGATATAGGATGCACACATGCAGACCGTGCTGGAGGTCTTGCAGTCTATCAAGGCCAGCGAGATGACACCGATGCTGCAACGCATCTATGCCACGGAAGGCGGTAGCGAATTATTAGATGTGTTGATGAAGTATCTGTATGTCACCACCCTCCCTACCTCCCTCCCTTTGCCACATCTATGCATGCACACTCTTGTCAGATCTCATATCTAATCTCTTGTATAGATATAGAGGCATGTCGGGGGGTTCGTCCAGTGGTGGAATACGGACACCAACACGGAACCTGACACCCCAAGTTACCGGGTTCAGCCAAATCGGCTCCAGGCCTGGTGGCACGAACGAGGTCACGGGCACGGGCATGAGTGTGCTACTCAGCTGGCACGAGAAGGTCGTCGAGGTCGCAGGCCTGGGTAGCATAGAACGATGCATGTCAGACTGGCGTAAAGTGTAAGAGTCGGTGTCGTCATCATCCATGAATTGAATGAACGGGATTATGAACTCGAGCTCGCATATTCCCTATATGCTTTGCTTCTTCTATATAATGAACATCAGTCTATCTTGGTTAACTTGGTGCCTTACCCCCCGGGCTGGAATTAGAGCACTGGAAAGTATCCAATGGCAAATACTCTGTACCTAGATGTCCCTATTATGAGATGAGTTCTACTGGAGTTCGCGTCGCGTCGCGAGAAACACGGTATATAGGTACCTATATATGTATGTTTGTATGTATTCTAAGTGCATATATTGTAGTTTCCAATGGTTGTTACTAGGTACTGCCCAAGTAGCTTGAAAAATATTCAGCCCCCTGATATATCAGGCAAACATGCTGCATTTCCATCGCCTGAAGAACACCTTTGCAGCGCAACTGCAGAGTTTTCTGTTCGTTAAAAGAATTTGGAAAAAATAACACCTGTCTACCTGGTGGCCATATCTACTTCACACCGTGTTTGCTTTTAGGAAGAATCCAATACATCAACATATCCTAATTTGCTCTTCCAACTTTTCACTCACTCACCTCGAAACACTATCTTTCTCAACTTCTCTCATCCCTATTCTTACCCAACCTCGAATCAATTTGAATTCTCACTCATAGTACTCTTAGAAAGTACTTAGCAGGTACCTTTATTCGATTTAATCGTTTAATAGGTACCTGCTTACCTATTAGTCCTGCTCACCTTATTAATATTTCATTTCTCCTTCATCGCTTCATCAACTTGAACACTTATTTCAAGCTTGGCTTTCACGTCTAGTTCTTTACCTAACCCTACATTGACATTCGGCTTCTAAGCACCTCGACGTCATATTATCAGTCTCCAACGATATTTGCTATGTCACAGAACACTATCGCCAATATGGCCTTCCAATGCGGTCCTTGCGGTCGTTCATTCAAGACTGACGCAGGCTTGCAGCAGCATTGGCAAACTGCAGGCGACCATAAGAAGACGAGTCGCCTCTGCAATCTCTGCAATCGCTGGACACCTAACGAAGAGGCCTACAAGCAGCACTTGTTGGATCCGAAATACCATAACAAATGCACCATTTGTAACACAACTTTCCCATCGAGCAAAGCTAGCCTCGACAAGCATATGATGGAAGCTCATCGCCGATGCCCCATCAACAACTGCATGAAGATATTCCAGCCCCATCAGCTAAGCGACCACATGCATTATGCTCATATGCACTGTGGCAAGTGCAACAAGACCTTCCCGACGGAGGCTGAATTCCAGAGTCATAGGGAGTCGAGCACCTTGCACTTCTAGTGTAAAGCGTGTGGTGTCGATTTCCTCAATGACGAGGGATTCCGGGAGCATTGCAAGGCAAACCACTTTTCCTGCTCCAAGTGCAACATGGTCTTCATGACAAAGGAGACTCACACTCGCCACCTGCAGACGAGCAGTGTTCACTATTTCTGCAACAAGTGCTCTATCGAGTACAACTCGCCTCATACGCTGATGGCCCACTACGGACTGCCGAAGACTTGGGCAAGCGGAGTCCAGCACCACTACTGCGCGCAGTGCTTTGCCGAGTTCGAGAACGCAGAGGGTTTGAAGAACCACTACTTCAACTCAAGCATCCACCACTACTGCATCCTGTGTAATAAGAACTTCACAGACGCGGCAGCGCTGAAGAACCACCTGCAGGCGAAGCAGATCTCCCACCACTACTGCGGGATCTGCAACGTGCCCTTCCGCACCGAGAAGGAGCACTCCCTGCACTACATGCAGAACCCGGCGACGCACTCCTACTGCCAGCCCTGCCGCCAGAAGTTCCCGACGCACGCCGCGCTCGCCGCGCACAAGCTGCAGAGCCCCGCGCACCACTACTGCAAGGACTGCGACGCCGACTACGAGGAGCGGGAGATCCTCGTCTTCCACCTGAAGAAGAAGCACAACTTCTGCGAGGCCTGCGACCGCTTCTTCGCGACGCCCGCCGCGGCGGAGCAGCACGTGCGCGAGGGCGCCAACGGCAACCACCACTACTGCGGCGACTGCGAGAAGGAGTTCGCCGACCCGGAGATGCTGCAGCTGCACCTGCGGGCGAAGCACCACTACTGCGACGCGTGCGACGCGGCGTTTTCCGCCGCCGCGGGCCTGCGCGGCCACAACTTGTCGCGCCACGGGTACCTGCGCTGCGACGCGTGCCCCGAGCCGCTGCTGTTCCCCGACGCCGCGGCGCTGGCGGCGCACGCGAAGGCGCGGCACCCGCGCTGCGAGCGCTGCGATGAGGGCTTCGGCTCGGCGGAGGAGTACGGGGCGCATGTGAGGGGCAGCGCGGTGCACCATTGCTGTGAGGTGTGCGGGTATGACTGTGTTGATGGGCCGGAGTTGGCGTCGCACATGGTGCTGCATCATCATTATTGCCATCGGTGCGATGTGTTTTTGAAGACGAGGGAGGAGCTGAGGGTGCATAAGGCGGAGTGCGCGACGGAGGTTGGAGGACCGGCTAGTGAGGTGGGAGGTGATGAGAAGAATGTGGATGATGCGAATGTTGCGAATGATGGGGGGGACGGAGACGGAGCTGTAACGCGCCCTTATTCGGATAGCAGCCATGAGGGTCATGGCGAGGGCGATGGTGATAGTATGCAGTTGGCGAAGGTAAGTCAGACACAACCTCCCCATCCCCCTTTCCCCCCTTTTTCCCCCTTTAGTAAAACCTCCCTAGCATTACATCCTGACCAACGACTAACCAACAATCACAGACCAAGCCCAAGCCCGCCGCGCTCACCCTCAACCCCAAACCCAAACCCAAGTCCAAGTGCCCCGGGTGCCCAGCAACCTTCGACACCCCCCTCGCCATGGCCACCCACAGCGAGTCCTCCCCCCAGTGCTGCGCGGCTCTATACGCACACCTGCGCACCCAAGACGCGCCCCACCGCGCCTTTACCACCACCACGACCTCTACCTCTACCACCACCTCCACCACTGCTGCTGCTGCCTTTACCAAAACCCCCACAACCCTCGCCATCGCGGCCCCCGAGTCCCTCGACCGCTTCCGCAGCAACTGGTCCGGCCTCTACGACTGCTGGCCGTGCAAGCTGCAGTTCGCGGAGCGCGAGGAGTTCGCGGCGCACCTGGAGAGCGCCGCGCACCAGCCGATGCGGTTCAGGTGCCCCCGGGAAGAGTGCGGGGAGGGGTTTGCGAGGTTCGGTGGGTTGTTGGGGCATTTGGGGAAGGGGGAGGAGTGTGAGAGTTGGGTTGGGGAGGAGGTGGAGGTTTTGAGGGGGTTTTTGGAGTGAAGAGAAGGGAGAGGAGAGGGAGGACGGTGTGGAGAGGGGAGTGAAAGAGAGTAGTCAAGGAGACGCGAGGATGTGAGGATGGCGAGAGTGGTGAGGAGAAGATATGACGATGTGTTTGGGGGTCTCGACCTAGCCCTGGAGGTACCTGGCTATCTCGGTATCTGCCCATCACGGTCTAGGTACATATGCTACGATATGTAGCACAAGAGAATGCAACGAACTCCACGCAACCAGGTTCACGGGAAGACGAGGAGGGACGAGGGTAGGGATAATGATATGAGCATTGGACGACGACTTCAAGGCGAACAGACTAAGAGATGAGGTTTAAGCCTGCTCTTGAAACAGGAATAGGGAGTGATGCATATCTACATATGTCTCATGGAAGTTTTTAAGGGGAGAGGGGGGAAGGTTATATGTATTTGGCCCAGATGACTGACTGACTGCCATCCGCAACTGAGAATCCTATAGTTTTCTATAGTCTCTCGTGGATATAATGGTCGTCGATGGTGGCCTTGAATACAGGAGGGCACTAATAGGTAGTAATAGGAATGGCAATGCTTATTTAAAACAGTAATAGCAGTAGCAGCAATGATATGACTACCACTACCGCTATGAATTGCGACATGTGCTTTCATTATATTTGATTTATTCTTGTTCCTATTCTTATTCTTATTATTTCTATTGTCATTTTTACTTCTACTTCTTCTCTAACACATCCTTCAAACTAATCTCCCCGCTCCCCCTCGGCAGCGGCTGCGGCTGGTCCTTGGACTCCTTCCAGCCAATCATGTAGATCATGCGGAACGTGGCCGGTATGCTGCCATCCTCGTTGCCGTGCAGCGCGCGGTAGATGGCGTCGTTGGCGAGCAGCACGTCGCGCCGGATGGGGCCCATCTCACGGCCCAGCACGGCGTTGCTCTCGCCCATCGCCTGCAGGTCCTGCATCAGCGCGAGGGTGTTCGGGTAGTCCACCACGATGTCGTCGACGTCCACGGTTAGCATCTTGAATCCCGCGCGCTGCAGCAGCCCCCCAATGTCCCGAACGTCGGCGAGGGGGGAGACGTGCGGTGAGATCCCGCCGCGCCGCTCTTGCTCCGCGAGCTGGAGCGAGGTCCGCAGCTCGAAGAGCGTGTCACCCCCGAACATGGCGCCTATGAAGGCGCAGTCGGGTTTCAGGATGTTGTTAATCTGCGCGAGCGCCCCCGGCAGGTCGTTGATCCAGTGCATGCTCAGGGAGCTAAGGACGAGGTCGAAGGTGTTGGCATCGAAGGGGAGGGTCTCCTCGTCGGGGAGGACCTGCCGCGTCAGGTTGATTTGGGAGTTGAAGGGGAGGTCGGCGTCGCGGTGGAGGAGGGTGGAGGAGGAGTCGACGGCGAGGAGGTGACCGATGCGGGAGGCGAGGGGCTCTGTGACTGGGGGTGGTAAGGAGGAGTCTGGGTCGGGTGAGGGGTAGGCGTCCGCGCTCGGTCGGGTGAGGGCGTGCGCAATGTTGCAGGCGTTGGCGCCGAGATCCAAGACCTGCGCATACGTCCGCTTGATGTCATGCAGCCGGTCGACCAGCCGCATTGCTACCTCATCTTTCAGGTAGTCGGCCACTCGGCTCCCCTCGACATCGGCGGCCGCCCGCTCCTTCTGCATCCATTTTGTGCGCCGGTTGAAGACTTGGTGTATTGGTGGGGCGGCGGCTTGGAAAGCGTAGGGGCGCCGCGTTGTCGTTGTCGTCGTGGGGGTAGCTGATTTGGACTTGGATATAATGGATCTAGATATAGAGGTCCGTGGTACCGCTAGCCGTGGGAGGAGGCTGCGATGCATTATCTTGGGATTTTGAGCACCAATTAGACGGATCTAGTTTTTTCTCTTTCTTTTCTTCTTCTTTTCTTCTTTATAGCTTCACATCCTGTCACTTTTCAAGCTTCCTCGGCTGAGGAGGGAGGGGTGTTGCTGTTGCAAATTCCGAGGTTGTAATTGGTCATGACGTAGAATTGAAGAATTGAAGAATTGAAGTATCTGTAGGTCATCAATGCCCGTACCCGAGTATCGATAACATTGGTCAGGTACATTACATGTTGTACTACTATAGTAGTACATCGATATTAAAAACGTCAAGCCACAACTTACCTTCCCTTGATCTCAATGCTTGAATCTAAAAGAGGCGTAAAATCATGTGGCCCCACAAACGGTGACATTGGATGTGGTGGGTGCTCCTCTTTCGCCGCCCGGGGGCTTTTTGGTAAGATATCTGGGCAAAGAAACAACAAGGGCCGCTCTTGCTACTCCAATCCTACATACATAGCTATCTCATTAAACTTTGGAACACACTTTTTTATTTTTTGCTTTTTTTATTTTTTATTTTTATTTATTTATCTTATCTTGTTTCGTTTATTGATTCCCTAAATAATCAACACCCTTACTATACATGTCGTGACACCTCATTTCCGAATTTCTAGAAGTCGAAATCGAAGTCGAAGAAGAGGAACAAATACTTATAGTACTTACTTATCCTACATATCCCCGAAACCAATTCGGTACCCCGGCAACCGGAAACCTGTGCTTTCCCCTTGACTCTCATTCGCCCTCTTTTGCAACTGGTCACCTTGATCATGTTCATAGATTGACCTGCTGGTCTATCATGAGAGCCGCATTACTGAGCGCGCTTCCTCTCGATATTGGACCAAAACACTGCCGAGTTTAGGATTGCCATATATAACATTATAGTATCGTGAAGGTGCTGTTTCGTACCTGCGCATGCGACAGCTTTAGCCGACATTGTCTGCTGTAAGAATAGGGGGGGAATCATCGTTGCGACTACACCACCACCACCACCACCACCACCACCACCACCATGGCTTCGTCCGCCGCCGCCGGCTTCCTCGGCCGGTCGAGTAGCAGCAACTCCAATATGCGAGGCCTCGTTCAATTTATCGCCGACCTCAGAAATGCAAGAGCTAGGGACTTGGAGGAGAAGAGGATCAATAAGGAGCTCGCAAATATTCGGTTGGTGGACATGGCCCTTTCCTAATTGCCATTGAAGGTCTGGATTGCTAACGTGTAGCTTCTATATCACAGACAAAAGTTCAAGGGTATGCTATAACCCAGTCCGAAGCGAACAACGGGCCTTTGCGCGATGCTAGACCATTCCGACGATGAACCTCCTAACTAACGGGCTATGTAGATGGTAACCTGAGCGGCTACCACAAGAAAAAATACGTGTGTAAAGTACGCCGAACCACCTCACTCCCCCACACCCGATACGAGCGAGGCCTGACATGATGTATAGCTGCTGTATATTTATATCCTAGGTTGGAACGTCGATTTCGGACACCTCGAAGCCGTCAATCTCATCTCAGCCAATAAATACTCAGAGAAGCAGATTGGATACCTAGCCATGACCCTCTTTTTACACGAGAAGCACGAGTTATTACACTTAGTAGTCAACAGTATACGCAAGGACCTTCTCGACCACAATGAGCTCTTCAATTGCTTGGCTCTACACGCGATTGCGAACGTGGGAGGTCGGGAGATGGGAGAGGCGCTGAGTGGAGAGGTACACAGGCTTCTGATATCGCCGTATGTCGAACAGTCATATCCCTCGACCACATCAAAGTATCTAACAGCGAGTGTAGGACTTCGAAGGCATTTGTGAAGAAGAAGGCTGCGCTCACTCTTCTCCGTTTGTATCGCAAGCATCCGGATATTATCCAACCTCAATGGACCGAACGAATCATATCACTCATGGACGACCCTGACCTTGGAGTGGGTCTCTCGGTTACATCTCTGGTCATGACCGTTGTTCAAGACAACTCGGAGCAGTATAAGGGAGCCTACGTCAAGGCTGCATCGCGTCTCAAGCGGATATTAATCGATGGCGATTATACGGCCGACTACTTGTACTATAAAGTCCCGTGTCCTTGGATCCAGGTCAAGCTATTGCGGTTACTTCAATATTTCCCACCTTCAGGTATGAGCTATCACGGTTGCGAAGGCTTTCCCATATGATTTGAAGACTAACCAACCGAATAGAGGATAGCCATGTCCGCGAGATGATTCGAGAATCGCTTCAGAAGATCCTTAATTTGGCGATGGAGACGAACAAGAACGTACAGCAGAACAATGCTCAGAATGCTGTTCTGTTTGAGGCTATTAACCTCATCATCCATCTAGACACGGAACATGCGTTGATGAAGCAGATATCATCCCGCCTAGGACGTTTCATAACCTCTAGGGAGACGAACGTCCGGTACCTAGGTCTTGAAGCTATGACGCACTTGGCAGCTCGAGCAGAGAACTTGGATCCTATTAAACAGCACCAAGAGGTGATCTTGGGATCTCTAAAAGACCGCGATATCAGTGTCCGCAGAAAGGGTCTCGATTTGCTATATAGTATGTGTGATTCGACCAATTCTGTGCCGATTGTCTCTGAGCTGCTGCATTATCTACAAAATGCCGACTTTGCGATCCGAGAAGAGATGGCCCTAAAGATTGCGATTCTGACAGAGAAGTATGCCACTGATATACAATGGTATATCAACGTCTCGCTTCGCCTGGTGGCTATTGCAGGAGATCATCTTAGCGATGAAGTTTGGCAACGAGTCATCCAAATCGTTACAAATAATGAGCAGTTGCAAGTTTACGCTGCACATAACACGCTACAACATGTCAAGCAAGATCACTGTCACGAGACGCTGGTGAAGATTGGGGCGTACATCCTTGGAGAGTTTGGCCATTTGATCGCTGAAGAGAAGGGTTGCAGTCCTATCGAGCAGTTCATGGCACTATCGAAGAAGCTTCCTGCTTGCTCTTCGAGTACTCGCGCTATGATTCTCTCATCGTTTATCAAGTTTGTCAATTTGTTCCCGGAGATCAAACCACAGCTCTTGCATGTCTTCGAGATATATAGCCATACCCTGGATCCTGAATTACAGCAACGAGCCTTCGAGTACTTGACCCTGGCAAGCCTCCCATCCGACGACCTTCTCCGAACCGTTTGCGATGAAATGCCGCCGTACCCTGAACGACAGTCCGCACTCCTGTCGAGACTTCACCAGAAACATGCCGGTACTAGTGATAAACGGACCTGGGTGGTCGGTGGCAAGGATGCGAATAATGATGTTTCGGAACTTGCTATGGCCAAGAATGCCGGACTTAGACGAACCTTTAGCGCCAACAGCCCGGCTAACGCCAACGGCAACGGCAACGGCAACGGCGCGGCAAATGGTTCCGCAAATGGCGCCAATGGCCATTCTACTGATTTGGCCGGTCTTGACATGACTGCGGGACCAACGCCCGAGAAGGCATTCAAAGCACCGAATCTGGCGAGTGCTGCCCATCTATCTCCCGGGTGGGAGTCAGGTTATAAGAAATTGCTGCTCAAGGCTGATGGTATACTCTTCGAAGACGGACAACTTCAAGTTGGTGTTCGCTCCGAATACAGAGGGCAGATGGCTTGTCTTATTTTATATTTCTCGAATAAGACTCCAGCTACAATAAGCTCTTTTACAACGACGCTGGACTTGGATGAGAGCGAGAAGGCGAACCTCACATGGGATGTCAAGGCTTTACCGGACAGCTCTATCATGCAAGGAGGCCAATCACGGCAGATTATCATGTTCGAGTCGAAGAAGGTGTTCACGAAAAGCCCCACTATTAGGATAAGTTACCTGGCGGGTGCCTTGCAAGCACTTACGCTGATGCTCCCTCTTACCGCGCACAAGTTTATGGACCCAGCAGATCTCATGGCAGATGATTTCTTCAAGAGATGGAAGCAAATTGGAGGTCCGCCTCGCGAAGCTCAACAAATCATCGGACTTGCTAGTGGTAAATCTGGTTCACGCGAGATCACAGAAAGCTCTATTCGGAAGGCTCTCCAAGGATTCCGCTGGGGAGTACTGGATGGCGTTGATCCGAATAGTAAGAACTTTGTCGGAGCTAGTGTGCTTCACACCTCTGAAGGTGGCAAGTTTGGTTGTCTCATGAGACTGGAGCCAAACTATACGTCACAGGTAAGACTGCCTTTTTTTCTTTCTCTTTTTTTTTTAAATTCCATGGGAGGAATCAAACTAACCCGCAAATAGATGATCCGACTTACAATTCGCGCTACCGATGAGAGTGTACCCCCTGTACTTCTAAAGCTGATGGAAGAGCGGATATCCATGGGTATGTCGACTACACCGGAGTCACGTGAAGGGCCGTCTCATAAAGAGATATCAGATACTTTTGGTAGTATAATGGTAACATAAGCTACTACTGCCGAGTCAAGGAGATTTGGAAGAGGCGAAGGCGGTAATGCATGGGAGAACTCGAGAAGAGTTAATATACCTCTGGAAGTTCAGTTGAGCAAGCATAGGGTGTTGTTATGCATTTTCCAGCCTGCGCGAAAAGGAGTTCGTAGGCAACGTGGAACATGGATGTAGCCAAAACAGGTCTCAGGCCAGATGGCTGTGTGCTAGAAGTAAAGGATTGCTTTATATGATGATGGATACCATACCTACCTACTTACCTAGGTACCTAGCCTTTGTAAGTAGTTCTATTCACCTGTGAAGCTTTTTCACAGAGTGGGATGTTTTAGTCCATTGTAATGTTCAATTTGCTTATAACCCATCGCAGAGAAGGAGCTTTGGTGAGTTTCGGTGATGGATATTACTTTCCGTCAGTCTAAGTTAGTTTCATGGTGTTTTATACTCTATGCCTACAGCACGATATCGCACGGTCAAGTACAATATCAACAAACCCCCCTTTGGAATACCTACCTAGTTATACATTCTTGGATCCGAGTGTATCGCCATCTTCTAGCAATGCCCTAGTAGTAACACTTGATAGTCGACCTTGTCGACCTCCTTTATGTACAATAATACCAATGTACCTATGTCGCTGTTGCCCACTTGCCACTCACCCCCTATGCCCATCAGCACAGCCAACACTCGAAATATGCTCATACTGCCGCCAATGCTACCAGCGTACTTGGATACTTCTCTTCTCCTTCGACCTATTTGTTGATTACCCACTTACCTAGACCCTCTAGGTCCTCCTCTCATACTTTCAATCTCATTTCATTTTATTTCATTTCCTACTTCTACTTCTCCTTTCCTGTTTCTCTTCCACCCACCTCTCATGCGCAACTCAAATTATTCTCACCACCCTTCTTCAAGGCCATGTCAACCGCATGACTTAGACGACTGGCAACGAGACCTGCCCCAATCTTTATTATTTCCGCACTCACTTCAAACCGCCGCGCCCGGTCGGCAAGTTCTTCTACGACACCAGCACGTTATTCTCGCGCCGCCGACTCCGCCACCTACGACTTTGCAAGCCAGCGACGAGGAGAAAGGAGAGTGGCCTCCTACCGCCAGTAAAAAAATGGCGCCCCTTATGGATCGTATTCGAGACAAGTGGAATGGTGTGTATTATTTCTTACATACTCTACCCTTTTTCGATCGTTTCTTTTCCTACTTTGGATTGAGGTTCTATCGCGAGATTATGAGCAATTAAGAACTATATGGATATGCTGACTGGTTGATCTTGGTATATAAAAGTCTTTAAACAACGCTTTGCCACTAAGCAGTACCCGTTAGCTTGGTTAATCTTCTTGATCATTATCGTGATTGGCACTGTCGCCGTTCTTGGTACGTTAGTCGTCTATGATGCTCAGTATCATAGGTCCCCTACCTACCTACCCATCTTCACGGTTCAAAGAACTCGTAACTAACGCTCGGTTTGCGATGAAAGTCGGTTGGTACGGCCTTGCAATCGAGACTAAGTCCCATGAGGCCTTGACAAGTTCGCCAATCACGAACCCGCATACGACCAAGCAGCCAGCGGAGCCGAATTTCGACTTTGCTAGTGGCTACGTGATGCCGATAAACAACACGGCTTTACGCGCGGCCCCGGGGTTTCTTATAACTACCGATAGTCAGTTGCTTCCTTTCATTTATTGGAGATGTCTTCCTCTTGCTGACGGACAGTTTTACTCTTAGTCGCGAACGAGACGTCCGTTACGTCTAGTCCTACTCATGTTATCACTGCAACCCCAACTCCCCAGGAGATGAACACCAAGTTGGCTCTGCCCATGGTTGTTCCGGTCACCGACGGATATTATACCGGTGGCCTCGATGCTAAGCACGATGCTGGTGACAAGGGTCATCAAGTTGATAGCGATGATGGTGGTTTGGTTTCCGTTGTCCCGCCTGCTGTCGTTACTGTAACTGTAACCGTTACTCCGCACCCCAACGAGTCACCGCTATCTGAATCTCACGAGAGCGCAAGTCTAATCTCTACTGAGACTCTGAGCATGGTTTCCCCATTGTTGTCATCGTTGTCGTCTCTCGCGACTACTACAACCCCCGCTGTTTATTCCTCTTCTTCCATAGTGGAAAGCACTACTTCTGCCGTGGTCACAAGCACTATTACCACCGCTTCGACAGTGAACACCTCGAGCATCACCACCCCAGCCGAAGGTGGAGGAAGCCTAATGTACTGCCCGCACACGACGCAGCCTAACGTATGGACGCTGTGCCCTAGCCACGATCTGGATAACACCGCGGTCGCGTCTCCTCCCGTTACCGTCGTCGCCTCGTCTGCCGCCGGTCCGCTGAGACGTCCCCCGTTTGGCACTCTGTGGAAGTCTATGCGAGATGTGCTGAAGGGATGGCTGGGATACGGCCACGAAGTGCAAGGGCAGGTACAGGAGCTCAATATGGATGATGAATACTTCTACCAAGACGGCCAATACCATTATGAGGACTACTACAAGGATAGCAATGACGACGGTGATGGCGACACCAACGACCATACCACTGCCGACAAGAAAGCCCACGGCTCAGTCTACGACGGCCTCCTCGTCAGCCTCTTCGTTGCGGAAGCCCGCCTCGATTCCCTCGAGCAGCTCATGCAGGGCTACCTGGACCTCGTGCAGAACTTGACGGATCTACCTGCGCATCTGGAGAATTTTGGCGGCGTGCGCCTGCAGGTGGTGTTCTCGAGATATCTGCGCATCATGCGCGAGATGCTGGGTATGATGAAGGCCATTTATAGTGTCCTGAGGGTGGAGGAGATGTTGGGGGCGGAGTTGGAGGGGGTGGGTGGGGGTGGAAGTGGGAGTGAGAAGGAGAGGGTTTGAGATTGAATGGCGAGGGAGTACGTGCGCGTGTGCTTTGGGATGAGCAAGCAAGGCGTTAGGCTTGGTGGGGAGGACGGCTTCATATCTGGGCGTTTCGAGGTTATTTATGTTTCTGCTTCCCATACAATACTCATGTTTGCCTATGGATTTCCTACGGTAGTTACTTGAGTACTTAGGTAGGGGAAGGGTGGGAACGGGATATCGTGTGTGGGGAGGGTTGGTATACTTATGCCTACCTACCTATGATTCCTCCCCTACCCTACCCCCTTTTCCTTTCCTTTCCTTTCCTTTCCTTGCCCCTGGTTCCTCGATAATACGATGAACATGTTACATGTTTCTGAACTACAGAAGGAACCAGGGAATCAGAGAAAGGTATTGTTTTAGGGGGGCGCTTTAAGGGTTAATAGGTTGTGCACCTTGCACGACTATAGTCTTAGTTAGGTACTTACTTCGCATTCAGATTGAACTTGAAACTGAAATTGACATTGGAATTGATAATTCATATTGGAGTTTTATGCTATGGATTAAATTGATTCTACTAATTACTGAATACCTTACTGAATACCTTCATATTAGGTAGGTTTAGTATGTGACTATAAGTGCCTGGTCATGAGTATCGTCGTAGAAGTGTTGGTGTTGTGATGCTGCGAGGTGAATCATTTCCAGGCAACGTACTGCTTTTTCGGTCATATATGGTAATATATGGTAATAATTCACCTCCTACCAATTGCTCTACTTACGAATAACTTCACCTAAAAATTACTCTTCCTAAATAACTGTATCCTCTCTGGTCCAAGTATAGGCAAATCATCTTTCTTGGTCCCAGGTGGTATATAAAGATCCATAGCTAGATGATAGGTAATTAGGTTAAGTTAGTAAGTTACTCAGCCGAAAACAGCCCCCCATTGACCTGCTTCGGAGCTTCTTGTCTCACGCCGCCTCCCCCAACCAACCAGCCATCCCATTCTCACATACCGGGGAAAATCCAACTGCGGGGCTCTGTGCATATTTGACTTGGCGAATAAAACTGCTACGTGCCGCGAACGGATAGGCAGTGAATGTAGTATGGTAGCAATGTCCCCCCTCCACTCAATCCTTCGTCGATGGCGTCAGAGGCTAAGAGTTCGATCCGGTCTGATATTTAGCTTCTTCGCTGGCGGCAGAGTTAGCGCAGCGTAAGCGTAAATATAACTACCATCGGGCCAAAACTATCTTACCTTAAATCGCCGAGGTGGAGGGGTCTTGTTTCTTTGACTACCTACTAACTACTGGGCAAGAGAAGCTCTCGCATCTCTCTTCCTCTTGTTCTACACACGTGGTGTATGTGGGCTTTGTATGTATGTAGGTACGTTTGTATTATTAATTCGAATAGCCTACACAGTTGCCGACCTAGGTAATCTAGAGGTATATCGTAGGTATCCCTCCTACTCGATTCTGACTAACTCCGCAAGGAGACAAGCGTAGGTAGGTAAGCAACCTTTTTCTTTTTTTTTACTTCGTTTTTTTTATATGCCTATCTGCTAGGTAATGGCTCTACTCCGAATCGGTGCGGGTGGTGTACATGCCTAGTACCGGCAAGTAAGGTAAGACACATACCTAGGAGATAGGTATATGTGGTAGGTAAGAGGTATTAGCTACGGAATAAATATTTCTGATTGATCTAAGCTCCTATCTCCCTTTTTCTTCTTCTCCTTCTTCTCAAGATACGCATATTTGTCTAGGTACAAAGTATTACTTAGACTCCGCCCGTGCCTCCTCCTCCTCATCCTCCTCATCCTCATCATCCCCTCTTTTCCCTTCCTTACATCTAAACCCCACCAAGTGACGGTAAAAAAAAAACCTCGGGATTAACGAAGAGAAGAAATAAAAAGGAAGGATTTCGAAAGAAGAAGACAAGAAGAAACGAAGAGGAAAGAAATAGCAAAGAAAGAAAGAAAGAGAGAAAGAAAGAGAGAAAGAAAGCAAAAAATGACGAACGACGTCATAGCCGCCAGCGACGTGGAGGAGGGGTGGTACGACCCGACCAAGATCTGGACGACGCTGCTGACGAACCGCGCCTACTTCGGCGGCCTGCTGGTGCTGCACCACTCGCTGCGCCGCCAGCGCAGCCGGTACCGCCTCGTCGTCATGGTGACGCGGGATGTCGAGGCCGACACCGAGTACATGGAGGCTTTTGCGGTCGCCGGCATCCCCACCATCGTCGTCGATAAGATCGAGCCCGCCCCTCGCGATGGCAAGGTGAATAAGGGGACGTGGGAGAAGCTGGCGCCGTGGTCCTTCACGCAGTATGAGGTATGTCTGTCGGTCTGTTTGCCTGCCTACCTGTCTATCTGTCCCCCCCCCCTCATCTTAACTTTCACTGGGTTTTGATTTGATATATCTGGCGGCATATATAAAAAAAAGGAGGTTTCAAATCAGCTAACCCCGCCGCACGTCCACAGCGCGTCGTCCTCCTCGACAGCGACCAAGTGATCCTGCAAAACATCGACGACATGATGGCCGTGCCGATCCCAGCCGGCTGGATCGCCAGCACGCACGCCTGCACCTGCAACCCGCGCAAGCTCGCGCACTACAGCAAGGAGTGGGTGCCGGAGAACTGCGCCTTCACCGCCGCCGACCAGGCCACCGGCGCCCCCGCCCCCATCACCGCGTCCAGCCACGCCAACCACCACCTGCTCAACAGCGGCACCGTGATCCTCACCCCCTCTAAGGAGCAGTTCGGCGCCCTCATCCACGCCATGAACACCCACCCCGACGTCCCCACCATGCTCTTCTTCGACCAGGACCTCCTCGCCATCGTCTACCGCGGCCGCTGGAAGCCGCTGCCGTACGCGTATAACGCGCTCAAGCCGATGCGCGCCTGCCACGCGGGGTTGTGGAAGGACGGCGATGTGAAGATTCTGCACTATATCCTGAACAAGCCGTGGAAGAGCCGCACGTACGACGCGGAGGACACGATTGAGTCGACGCACAAGCTGTGGTGGGACGAGTTTGCGCTGGTGGAGAGGGAGTGGACGGGGAGTGGTGCGGGGGAGAAGAAGAGGGCGCTGTGGGAGAGCGTTGTGGTGCCGGTTGTTGCGCAGGAGTGAGGTGAGGCACTTGGGTACTGGTAAAGGGGTTGTCGGCGAGAAAGGAGTAGAATAGAATTGGTGGGCGGATGTTGTTTGTAGGTATAGCATATGGAAGTTCGGCATAGCGGAGAATGTCTATCAGCATTGGGACTATGGATAAGACAGGACAGGACAGGCAGATTCAGATCAGGATAGAGAATAGAATATCACATCAGATCACATCACAGCATATCTAGATATGCATAAAGGTTTTTCTACAAAGCTGCTCCAAAACTGTTCAGGCGATTGTGATGTCTACTCCTTGGATTTGAATAATACTACAACTACCTATTGCCTGTGTATTATACTCATTTCAGGGGTTCTCAACCGACTAATGAGCACTTTGAATTCACTCTCTAAGCTTGGCCTCATTCTTCGGCGGCCGTGTCCCGAAAATGGTGCTTCCGACTCTGACCTCACTGCTACCCATCGCAATGGCGCCCTCAAAGTCCTCGCTCATGCCCATGCTCAGCTCCAACTCCCGCTCCAGCCCTAGTTCCTTGGTTACTAGGTCACGTTGCTCGCGCAGACACAGGAAATCCTCGTTTTCGTTCTCGGCCGTGGTAGCCACGCTGCGGGCAATGGCACCGATGGTCATCAGTCCCAAGAGGTGAAGATTTGGCGCGGCCTCGACGAAGCGGCACAGGGAGATGGCGTCGGGGCCAGGGGAGCACCCGGATTTGGCGGTTTCGCCCGAGGTGTTGATTTGGACGTGGATGTTGAGTTTCTCGGGGGCGGGTGAGGGAGGGGATGAGGAGGAGGCGGCGAAGGTGGATAGGAGCTCGCCTCGGGTTTTGTCGAGGAGCTGGGCCTTCTTTTCTGTGTCTACGCTCGAGACACACCATAGGTTGGGGATCTTGGCTAGATTCTTGCAATGTCCTATGAAAATAGACTTGGTCAGCTTTTGAGAGGAATATGGCCAATGGCCGTTATTGCCCTGGAAAGATTATAGTATATTTTCATGATGAGTCTTAAGGGTCGAAAATGTGAAGATATGCATGTTTTAGTTCAATAATCCTGTTATTTCCTCAGCATATCTGCTCGTCACTTGACTAGACTGAAGTTACGATGAGTTCTGGCTTGCTTGCTTGCTTGCTTGCTTGCTGACTAGATGATCCTCTAGTTGACCCGGAGAATAAGAGAAAAAGCAACGCCTTACCGGATTGTAAGCCGCCGATAAAATGCCATTTTATATTTCGTGGCAGCAGCTCAGCTTTTTGGCTCAGCTCTTGGGCATAATTTTCGCCAAAGTGCAGTTGTGGTGGCGAGTCCTGATTTAGGAGAGCCAGTATATCGTTGGCCGGCTTCAACTTGGAGACAGCAACTAGCCGGACCTGGATGAACGATTAGCTTACAGCAGGCTAGGAATTATAAGTTCTCCTTTAATACAAAAAAAGAGCAATAACGAGACTTCAATATATAGTAAGTTTAGGTGAAGTGATGTAACAACTTACATCTCTGCCGTTGGCAACAGCGGTGATGCGCTCGCGTACGGTCTTGATCTGCGATATGAGAGCGGCGGCTCTCTGCGGATCGATCTTCATTTCTGCATCTGTCATTTTATTGTAACCTAGACACTTATAAAGTCTGTCTATCTAAAAAGGAAAAAAGGGAAAAAGGAAAAAAGACACGATAAATAATCCACGGCGGAATAATACTGGGTATGTACCTAGTACGACTCATTGAAAAGAACGTTTGAATATTGAAGCCATGCCCAATGGGTAGAAAATCAAAGACTGCGGTGACAGGCCATACAGTAGATGTACTGTATGTGGCACATGGTATTCTTACTCTATACTCTCTTCATCTTTAAGCTTTGATATGACGGGTGAAGTCTTTTGGAAACTCAATGTTTGAATTGATATCTTAGTAAGGTGAATACAATCTACTCTACTCTGACTGCGGAGAGCAGATATGACTGGTATAAATCGATACAACTTGGAAGAAAGGAGGCACAGTGAAATTGAGATTGCAACAGTCTGGATTGTCTGGTAGCACAAATTCAGATCATATCATTTATCACGATCTGGACTTGGTGCCGAAGAGGACTTTCACATCATTCGTCGTACATGCTGTAGGAACTATATCAAGATTTGATATACATTTTGACACTTGGGAGAACCAACCGGGAATGATGATCGGAGATGTTCAAGATGTAAATATGTACGTTCGCACATGGCAGTATGGATACTGAATGTACTAGGTACGATGAAAGATAAGATAACTAGTTGCATCTTAGTGGCGGTTAGATATCGATAAGACAACTCTCTAATATTTGAGATATCAACTAACATTGAATGTAACTTTTTAAAGTTACAGTACAAGATTCAGTAGTGTCGCCTCTCGCTTCACATTAAATAATCACAATCGCCGTACTTCTATTACAGAGTAAACAACACTCCAGGCCCTTTATTTGTTATTTGTTACAATACCCTCTAATATCAATTCTCAATACATCCAGACAGCCTACTATGGCCGATCCCCTCTTAACTTCTTTATGCACCATCTGCCATATCCAATCCCCCAAATACAAATGTCCTCGATGCAAAGCGCGAACCTGCTCTCTCAGTTGCGTTAAAAAGCACAAGAATTGGTCGTCATGCAATGGTGAACGAGACCCGACAGTATACATACCACGAGAAAAACTCAAGACAGATGCCGGTATCGACCATGACTACAACTTCTTAACCAAGATCGAGAGAACCGTAGAGCGAACCGAGAAGTTGCTGAGAGAAGAGAAGGAAATACTGCCACAAGAGGCTGCCTCTTCACGGCAGCCACCTAATAAAAAGGCACGCCTTCATAAGGGAAAAAGTAGGGGAAGGGTCACTTTCGAGGAAAGTTCACGAAAATGGGATAGGAACTCGATACAACGAATGCGGCAACTTGGCATCAACGTCGCCTCTCTTCCCTACGGAATGACTCGGTCAAAGGAGAACAAGACGAGTTGGAACAAGCGCACCAGAACCATTAACTGGCAGGTGGAATGGTTAGAGTGGAAAGTCACTACTCCTACCAAGGGAAATGACAGCCCGAAGCCCTCAAGAATCCTACACAAGATCCTAGACGAAGTACCACTATACCTTGGCTTCGTGGAGAGTCAAGAGTACCACCGCCAACATCAATTAAGTGACCAAGAACGCGCCAAAGAGAAGAAACAGAAGACGATGGAAGACAAGAAAATATTTGCTGGAGGTTGCCAAGACGTGGCCAGAACAGCTTGGTCTAGTCAGGAATACTCTATGCAGGACCACGGCACCACGGCATGGAGCAACCTGGTTTCGGAGTCTCGCGCGGTTGGGGGATCACCAGATCAATATTGCTTCTTCTTTCTCAAGCCAAGAACTCCTTCGAGAGAAGCGCACAAGCTCATACCCTTACAACCGACCGACAACCTGGCTACCATGTTACCCGAACTCGATGTTGTGGAATTCCCAACGATCTGTGTACTACCGGCAAACTATACGACGCTTCCTGATGGATATGTGGTGGAGAGTAGACCTGG
The DNA here is from genome assembly GCF_022984875.1 of Hypoxylon fragiforme. Lineage (NCBI taxonomy): Eukaryota > Fungi > Ascomycota > Sordariomycetes > Xylariales > Hypoxylaceae > Hypoxylon > Hypoxylon fragiforme. The sequence continues at coordinate 2,191,000 of NW_026054758.1, read as the reverse complement.
GAAGTCCAAGAAGAGACTGGGATCTGAACTCATGGAATATGCAAGCGAGGAGGAGGACGGTACAGGTGATGAATCAGGGGAGCATAATGATGATGATACCACAAGTAGTTCAGGGTCAGATTCGTCGGATATGGATTGATATCTGAGTCGGTTACCTCGGGCACCTACCTACATAGCAATTAACGAAGAATTTGCTCGGTTGTAATTCTTTGAACGTTGCAACGTGTGGTTTCAGTCTTCTTTGTAAGTATATTACCTATGCATGTACTGTGTTTGCGTGAATGAGGGTAATTTGATGTTGCTGAATACCTAGTACCTACATATGTACCTAGTAGTACCTACCTAGGTACTTTACCTTCATACTCTGCAGCTCTGGATGTGACTGCCTTGCCTACCAGATATCAAGGAGAAAACACTGTGTAGCAAACAACGGCTGTCCTGTTAGAGAGTGAATATACAGGTAGTGACAAAGACACCTTCCTAAGTTATTGGGTGTAGGCTAATTGGGTGTGATTGAACAGTGATTGATACCTACATGTAGTACTGTTGCGCAGGTTACCTGGGTACATACATGATAAAAAACCGTTGATTGGTTTCGAATTGTGGCTTAGCGTCCGGTCAAATGGGAAAGTGCTCTATAAGTACGGCCTACATAGGGTACATAGGTGCCTTGTAAGGCATGAAAACGTTGAAAACGTTAGTATCGAGGCTGGTGGGGTTGGTGCGTTGGAGCATTAGTGCGCTAGAAGTGGAATACTAAACCAATTTTTTATTTCTTAACTGTGGAAATTCAGCCTTCTCTTCCCTCCATCTTCCAATCCTTCATCTACAGTGGGGCGAAATTGAAAACGGGTAATTTTTAAACGCGAAAAAACGCGACTACCACCTTAAACCATACACCTTCTTTTCAACAATGGCTCCTACACCACCACCAAGCCCTAGAAGGGTCAAAAAGCACTATTCTCCTCATAAAAGGACGAGGATTTCATCCCTATATTCAGCTGGCGTTGCTGCTAAAGCAATCGCATCGTTAGAGTGTGTTCCAGTCCGTAGCGTTTACGCGATCAATGCCCGCTATAAGATTCAAAAATCAGGGCAGTCACGCCCTGGCCGGGGAGCGCTCTTCAAGCTTCAGGAACGCGATAAAAGACACATAATGAGACTTATACAGGTCGACCCTTTCGTTACATGCGCTGAACTTGCCGCGGGGATAGGTGGTTTAGTGTGTAGCCGCACTATAACCAACTGGCTCAAATCTGAGGGTATCATGCACCAACGTGCACTTCGTCGGCCGAAATTAACGGCAAGGAATGCTGCAAAACGCCTGGCGTTTGCTAAAATGCATGTACGAAAGCCTCCTTCATATTGGAAGCGTTGGAAATACTCAGACGAGTCAACGGTGGCTCGTGGAGATGGCGAGAAAGTGGGATGGGTATTTTGTCGTCGGGTAAGTCATTTCCGCTCTCCGGTATCTCTAACTTCACTTATACATATTTTAACCACCACAAAACTTTAGGATGAGAGATTACTACCCCAGAATGTACAGCCACGGGCCAAGCCAACAAGACATTCACAAATGTTTTGGGGCTTAATGGGGTGGAACAGTCGCAGTCCTTTGATAGACCTTTATGGGGATCCCGATGCTAGGTACCGAGGTATCACCAGCGTGGTTATCTTAGAGGTTTTAAGCGAAATCCTTCCGCAATTCTGTCCAAGAGGAAGTATATTCGTTATGGATAACGCTCCCACACATAAGGCTCGTTTGGTCATGGATTGGTTGATCCCTTGGGCCGAGAGTAACGGGGTTACTTTGGTGGATTGGCCCCCATATTCGCCTGACCTAAACCCTATTGAAAATCTATGGAAGCTGCTAAAAGAAAGGATTTGCGCAAAGAGACCTGAGCTAGCAGACATGCCAAAGAATGCTAGGGCACTGGAATTACTGGTAGAGACCGCTAATGAGGTGTGGGAAGAGTTTGAAGATGAGATGTTGAATAATCTGGCGATGAGCATGGAAAACAGGTTGCAGGCGGTTATTGACGCGAAAGGTTGGTATACAAAGTACTAGATACAATCATGTATATATCAAAAAAAACGCCACTCATTTCTCTATCACATACTAAAATTTGAATATTTAAAAGCCTCAATTGATTGCATAGTCGGCCATTTAAGTTGTATGGTCATGTTGAAGGTTTATTGCCTTGGTGGGGTTGAAAAAAAATTACCCGTTTTCAATTTCTCCCCACTGTACATAACACTCACACAAATTCTTATTTTCTTCCTTCCATCTTCTCTTACCAACCACCCCCCGAACCAAAAAAAAAACATTTCTTCTTTCTTTAACAACTTCTCTTACAATAATTCCCTTACCAACCTCTACCTCTACTTAACTCTCGTTGTATTTACATATCTGATTGCGCGACAAGCGCACAATCTTCTGACATCATGTCTGAATTTCTTGGGTACGTATCTTCTTCGCCCTGCTGTTCCTATGATGCCAAGTCGTCAGCCAATTAGTGTCGGCCCTCACTATCCAGCTGTCCTTATCTCATTTGATTTGATCCATAACTAATGAAGATTGTGTGCATAGCTCTCGCATATCTCTCATATCGAAGAGCGATATTCGGTACGCCTCCTCCCCACGAACAACCGGACCTGCGTTGAGTGAGCTCTTCCTCTGATCTGACCTTGCTACTAGCTATTCGGGCGTATTGCACGAGATCAATTCTGAAGAGTCTACCGTATCTCTCGAGAATGTCAAATCATTCGGTACCGAAGGCCGCAAAGGTAACCCGGATGAAGAGATAGCACCTTCTGATCAGGTATACGAATACATCGTCTTCCGGGGGAGCGATGTGAAGGACTTGCGCATCGAGCAAGCTCCCGTCCCACCCAAAGAAAATCAGCCTCCCCAGGTTCCAGATGACCCTGCCATTGTCGGAGTAAGTTTCCCATTTCTCAATCTCACATTCTTGCCATACGAAGTTCCATATGCATGACGAAACATTTCGGATGTTAAATACAAATTTGACTGAAATGCGCAAACATCCCCATGTTGATATTTCCGTTGCCTTCCTTCTGATCCATCTCGGACTTCATATATATGCAAAAAACATCAATAAACCTCGTGTTTCAAGTGATCATCGCTAATTATATGTTCTAATACCTAGTCTCGTACCCGTCCACCTCCTCAGGGTGGCATCCCACCTGGACCAGGTAACAATGCAGGCCCTCCTGCCTACAGCCAAAGCCCATACCAACCCAACCCATTCTACCCACCTCCTGGGCAATGGGGACGCGGTGGTCCTGGACCTGTTCCCGGACCTGGCCAGGGCTTTCATGGAATGCCCTACCCACCTCCTCCCGGCTGGTTCCCTCCTGGCCAAGGCTTCCCAGGTGGTGGACCTGGTGGACCCGGCGGTCCTGGAGGTCCTGGAGGTCCAGGTCCGTGGAACAGCTTCGGCTATCCACCTGGTCCGGGCCCTCAAGGACACCCAGGTGCACCTGGCCAACCCATGCGAGGTCCAATGCAACAGGACAATAAACCTGCTCCGATTGGTGCCGGAGTAGAGAAACAACAGAAACCGGTTGGTAACCCCGCAGTTGAGTTGCCTACCGAGTCTAAGTCTTTTGGACAGCAGCCTCCTCAGCCTGCCCCGACGAACGTGGCCCCCACTCCACCGGTCGAGTCGAAACCATCGGCAGCAGAAGTCAAAGCTACTGCCGATTCGCTGTCGACGACCGCGGCCCAAAATAACGCCGCCGAGAAAGCCGCCGAGAGAAGGGCCATTCCAACCGGCCCGAAAAATAATCGGATCACGCCTGCTGTGCCAATGCCGTCCGCTCTCTTCACGAAAAGCGGGCCACAAGTTACTGCCGCGACCGCTACCATCAAGCCTTCGGGAGACCAAGCCAACGGACCGATGAGCGCGGCCAACTTGAAAGATGCTACCCAAGCAGCAAAGGCAGCTGTGGCCGTGGCAATGGCGAAGCTGGCCAATCCTCAGGCTGCGGACGTTCCCGCCTCTAACGGCAGTGCGATGGATAACTTGACTAAGAAGGTCAACGAGATGCGCATGACTGCCCCCAGATCTACTGGGAACGGCCGAGGACGTGGCCGAGGGGGTCGCTACGGTGGCCCAAGCAAGGTGGATGTTCCCGATTCCGACTTCGATTTCCAAGCCGGAAACGCCAAATTCAACAAGCAAGATCTTGTGAAGGAGGCCATTGCTGGCTCACCACTTGCCGAGGCCTCGAATGGGCCTCCTACAGAGCTAGCACAGCCTGATGAGGCCATCCCACCAATCGCTTACAACAAGACCAGGTCGTTTTTCGACAATATCTCGAGTGAAGCAAAGGATCGAGCAGACAATGGTGGCCAAAAGCCTGGTGGCCGGGAGTGGCGCGGCGAGGAGCAGCGCCGAAATATGGAGACCTTTGGCCAAGGTAGCGTCGACGGTGGTTACCGTGGCGGCTTCCGTGGTCGAGGTCGTGGACGCGGTGGCCCTCGTGGCCGTGGATTTGCTCCTCGGGGAAGAGGGAATGGATACCGCCAGCAGGCGGCTCAGTAGTTCCACAACATTGATGGAACACTTAGCAGAGCAATTGGCATCATTGCTCAAAGACCCTTCCCATTCACGACACGACTTCCAGCAAACGACCACTTTGACATCAATTTCCAGTGTATTAATAAGTCAGTTGCATGATATGGTTTTTTTTTCATGCTTTAGGAACTTTAGTGGATAAGGCGAGCAATTTTGCCCACGCCTTAGAACTCAATATGTGTGGTTTCAGTTGAGGCTCCAGCAAAGGCGTAAGGATGGTTTCGCAAGGGTAGGGTGTCAATATTAGCATTAGCATCATGAGGATGATTCATCACAAGAGTTACTTGTGATGAATAAAAACGGCGCCTTGTTCTAGCTTGGGTGGGATAAGGCAAATATTGAAGAGACGTTTGATACCAATGACTCTTCCGGGTTACGGCGCTTGAGAAGAGGCACACCCAGTTCTCAATACAGGCGCAAGTGGCACAAATTGGGCAAGTTTTGGGCTTGATGCTTTGCAGGTAGACAAGGTTACCGTGAGCCAGTACAGGGCCAACCTTACTCTACCTATCTAGTTAATACACATCATCAAGTCTATTTTCTGGGGGGGTTTTTTCTTTGCAATGTGATTTAACGAAGACCAATGTTCTACAAGTATATTAACGTTCTATGATCGTCCCTCTTTCGTCGTGCTTCAGCCCAAGGTTATATGGTTATATTTGAGGGTAGACATCCCTAGAAGTAGTCAGTATAAATCACGAAATTCGTACCTTCACATCACCGAGAAGTATCATGAAGCATCAAGGTTCACAAGAAAAGGAAAAGAAAGAGGAAAAAAAAAAAACTCACGTCCTCCGCACAAGCGGCATCTGCGCCCTGATCCTCTCCCACTGCCCGAGATCCACATCCACGATGCCCAACTGCCCCACCGCGCCGTCCTCCACCTCCACCTCCACTTTTTCTTCTCCTCCTCCTCCCGTCTCACGAACCCCTTTCAAAACACACACCACCTTACCCCAGGGGTCGACGACCATGCTCCGCCCGTAGCTCAGGCGCGGGGATCGGCCGGGGTTGTGCAGGCCGACCTGCGCGGAGGCGATGACCCACGACTGCGTCTCGATGGCGCGGGCGCGGAGCAAGGGCTCCCAGTGCGCGCGGCCGGTGGGGGTTGTGAAGGCGGAGGGGTAGAGGAGGATTTGGGCGGGTGCTGGGAAGGGTTTTGGTTGGGGTTTTGGTTGGGGTTTGGTGGTGGTGGTGGTGGTGGTAGGGGGGTCGGGGTTGTTGATGGGAGAGGGGGCAGGGGTGGTGAGGTAGATGGCGGCTTCCGGGAAGCGAAGGTCGAAACAGATCAGACTTCCCAGCAGCCCGATGGGGGAGGCGAAGGGGGGGGTGAAAGAGGAGCCGGGTTGGGTTGTGCTGGACTCGCGGAGAGAGGCGGAGGGGTAGTCGAAGAGGTGCAGCTTGTCGTAGGAGGCGGAGGGGTGGAGGGTGCCGTCGGGGAGGATGTAGATGGTGCGGTTGTAGAGTTTGGTTTTTGGCTCTGCTGCTGCTGCTGAGACTGGGGGAGGGTTGTCCTCCGAGGATTGTGGGATGGGGCTGGTGGTGGTGGTGAGGGTAGGGGCTGGCTTGACGGACACGGGGACGTGGATCCCGACGTGGATGGCGAGTTTGTGCTGTGCGGCGGCTGAGCGGAGGCCCGTCACGAAGGGGGAGGTGGCGACGGGTTTGGCGAGGGAGAGGGATTCTTGGGGGGTGGTGCCGATGTAGTCGGATGCTTCGGGGAGGAAGAGGATCTATAGGGGGTGTTAGATGGTTGGTGATTAATTAGTAGAAAGGAAGGAAGATAGGGGGATAGGAAAATAGGGATTAGGCTAGAGTGACTGGATGAACAGGTATGAATGATTATGCAAAGTAGAGAGAGCATAGATCTGGGTTGGTATACGATAATGGCCTTGCCCCCTTTAATAACCGAGACGCAATGTCCTCGTGACTTTCAGCTAGAGTCTTTCTCTCAATCTTCTACGAGCTCCTCAAGTCTCCTCACAAGCCAACGGAGGCTTTTACGACCCAGAGCGAAGACGGCAATAGCGAGTATTTATGCAGTGCAGGTACTGTCTCAGACTACTAAGACCTCAGCACCTCATAGCCCACTCTCTCTCCCTCCCTCACACACACACACACATCCTCTCTCTCCACAAAGTGAAACACAAAAAAAAGGAGAAAAGAGACTTAGACACGCAGCCTCTGTACATACTTTAGCGCCAGCAGCCGCAGCTTGGCCGACGAGCTTCACGCACTGCTCGAGGTTATGCGCCATCGAGTTCGACGAGCATATCTGGCCCACCGCCTATTGTTCATTTTTGGCATCGGATTAGCTGGGTATTCTGTTGTTTTGTTTTTAAGGGGTGTGTGTGGGTGGCTATTTCATCCTTAGGTGCCTAGGTATTTGAATTCGTGTACCCCTATCCCAGATATTTCTTGCCCTACACTTCCACCCTTATAGAAGAAATAAAGGGAGCACATCATAGTGAAGGTATTCTTACCGCTTTAGCCATTGCAAAAAAAAATAAAAAATTTCGAATGAGTATCCTATATATTATAGGTATGCGTGACTCAATCTCGGGCCCAACAGTGAGGGGACGAAGGAGGGAGCACGTGAACGTAGATGTATGTACGTCAAACAGTCAAAGAGCCGAAGGAAGATCTACAACATGGGATGGGCATCGGAGAATTTTCTTCTTCTAAAAAAAGTAAAGATGTAATAGTTGATAGCTGTAACAAGTAACAAGCTCTCTCTCGTGAGGGGAAAAGGGGGGACCGGGAAATATAAAAATTGGATCAAATGTAGTCGGGGAGTTTCTGAAAAAAAAAAAAAAAAAAAAAGCAAAATCGGAGATATTCTTCTCCACTTTCCCCCGTAGGGTATACTATACGCACCTGGGTAAGGTACAATACATATATGTAGGTACCTACATGCATGAGGTACATACATCAATGATGGATCATCATGTATGTACCTTGTAGGCATCAAAGACATATGGTACATATAATATGTAGTTTTACGGTCAATTTCCATGTTACTTATCATCACTGACCCCATCACCATTACAAGCAACGCAAAACTCATCACTGGGAAGCCTGTTGCATTTATACACTTTTTTTTGAACTGGCCATTCTTTGCGGGTGCTCTTATGTACCTATGTATAAGGACGTCCGTCACGCCAAACCAAGTCTTAGCCTCCCGCCCTCTCTCTGTTCTTCTGGTTCTCACTTAGCACGAAGCTGATGTAGGCACCATATAAACAGGATGATCGGTACCCAGCATTACAGCCATGACGACGACGGCAATCGATTGACTCCGGCATAATAGGGTCCTTTCCATCATTTCCTCCCCATTCCCTTCCGCCATCTCGCCCTGCCCCTTTCATAAAAAATGAACACACTTCGCGAGGAACTCGTCTGCCCTTTCTTATCTCGTTCGTTACCTAGGTAGATACCCTTCTTCGTCGTTTTTCTTTTTTCCCTTTTTGCATATAAAAAAGGGCCAGCGGTGATGGTGGGGAGGTGAGGATTCCCCCAGGAAAAAAAGCAAAAACCAACCCAGTAGTGTCACCTTATGCCCCTCTGATGCCAACGCCTGGCTAACGTAGAAACGTAGTAGAAACTGTATACTGAATACAATAACGAAGAGGTCTAGGGGGTGTCTTCAATTCAGCCCCTCTCTTTATGAAATGCAACTTATGCCATCGTCATTTCGATCCATCCGTCCCAGGCCTTGCTAGACTTGGAAGAGGCCACTTCTTATTCTTATTCTTATTCTCCTGTAGCATTAATTCTTTGGAATGACTTCTTTCCCTTATCCTCAAGTTGTACTTTCCACCGTAGCCTTGCTGGACTTGTCCAATATGTCATATGCCTCTTGTAAGGTCTTTTGATCAAAGCCGCCTTCTTCCAGGGCCACTATCCAATCCCGAAGTTGGATATTCTTTCCCTTGTCAGAATCCTCGCGAAACTGTCCCAGGTGCGTCACGCCTGCTTTCGTGAGAGGACCCCGCGCAGCTCGGCTGCTAGCACTGCCCGTAGAAGCTAGTGTACCTGATGTGCTAGTAACTTGAGGTCGAGGTGTGCTTGCTCCACTTCCCGGACCACCTGCTGTCATCCAAGAATATTTCTTCTTCTTACCACCCGCAAATAGACCTAGTGTCTGGTTCACCGTAGTGCTGCTGGCTTCTGCGAGCTTCGCCGCCTTCTTGCTCTCCTTCTTCGTCGGGGGCCTGACATCGCCTGGCTCTTGACCAGCGGTTCCAGAAGTACCCGGCGCTACAGATCCTGCCCGTGATGTACTATCACCACCTTCCTTGTCCTTGTCCGCCGTCTTCTCAGCTCTCTTTAGTCGTTTTCTCAGCCGACTCTCCTCGAGGTTCCGTGCTTGCTTTCCAGCGCTAGTCATAGCATCTACTAAGGGGTTGGCCGGAGACGCTTCCGAAACTGGCGTTGGCAAGCCGTTGCTGATTTCATCGGCAGGACCTAAGAAATTGGGTTAGCCATACAAAATGAAACGAGAAAAGAGTCAAGGCCAAGAATATACGTTTGAGTGGGTTGGTGCGGGGGCTGACCGCGCTCTCCGCACCCGTTCCACTGGCTTCATCCTGAGTGCCATTCGTTATGGCAGGCTGCGTAGCCGCCACATCAAGCCACTCTGGGGGTACCAGGCCATGCGCGCTAGTTTGTCGTGTGGTAGCAATCTTGTTTGCATCACCGATCAACTCTCTCAAGCGCTGCTTCGTACTTATCGAGATCAGAGCTAACTGGTCGATCAACACTGCGTCGCTGGGAACAAACGAACCAATCGTCTGGACCATTGCACCGTCTGGGCCCTTCTGAACCACAACCTGGAGTTCGGGTTTGGGAAATTCGCTGGGTGGTACTGCCCTGGTTGTCGTGTGTCGACCACTAGCTATCTCATGTTTCATTTCTAGATTCAAGCCCAATCCAAATTTTTGAGCGGTAACTTCCAGGCGCTTGTGTAATGCTGTGTAGTCCAAGAATTGGTGACTGGATTCTGAATGCCTAGCCCGAGCGAGCTTTGCTGCTGCTTCGTTCCACGCTCGATCCGCAGCTTCAGCAGCGAGTTCTTCTTGAGTTAATGCTCTGGTAGGTTGCGCAGGCTGATTAGCTGGCCCAGCTCCGTACATAGTATCGCGCGTGCCAGGTGGATAGTGGGGAAATCCGCGAGTGTCTATGTTGTTCAGATACTCCTCTTCCTCCTCAAGATCGATACCAGTACCCTGTAACATGTCGTTCATATCATATGATATATTTGCTCTACCCGACGTAGACTTCGAGGTCTGTTTTGTCGCATCGTACGACGACGGGAAGGAACCCGAGGTATTGATGGCGGGTGGGCCCATGTTGGTGATTACTGGCGGTGCCGATGGTGCTGGTGGTGGCGTCGAAGTAGCGGTAGAGGGTGCTGCAAATCTGGCATTCGAAAACAGCGCTTGAGGTGTCGGAGGAGCAATAGGCGTCTGGGGTTGGGGAGATGGTATGGTTGGAGTCGGTACGGCAGTAGGCATAGTTAGGCTCATTGCGCCTGACGAGGGTCGACCGTTGGCTTGTTGATACGGGGTGTTGTATGTTCCCGAGGAAACCTGATTGTTCGGGAGATTAGGTGTCGCGGTTGGCGGACCAGTTGGGGTAAGAACAGGTGTAGAAGCTCGGGGACTTGGGGCGTAATTGGGAAAAGGTGAGCCTGGATTAGAAGCAGGACCCGGAGATAATCTGGCTCGTTTATTAGGCGGTAAAGGATAAGTCGGATTGGCAGAATGTTGAGGCGAGAAGGGCCTCGGAGGCATCGTTGGTGGATGCGACATGATATATTTTCGCCGAGAAAGAAGACGGGGAAAGGTGGTTGGGTAGCGATAGTGCGCGTTTCTGGGTGACAGATACTGTATGTAATATACGCGATGAAGTGGACAAGGTCGCGTTAAATACAGGTAGAGAATGACGACAACTCTTTACGCGCTCTCAGGACCTGGACAGGCACAGAGCCCTTTAAGACTCTGGCGGGAAAACCCCATCCAAGAATAGAGAATTGGGGGTATTGAAAAGGTAGTTGATTCAATGATGGAAATGCGATCGGTTCAACGGTATCTAGATAAGAAGCTGTTGAGTAAATGATGTGTCGCGTTCGAGAACGTGTCTGGGACAACGTTGGCTTGAGATGGGATGAGGATGGGGATGAGGATGAGGAGGCGGCTCATAAAAGAGTTTACTGTGGTAGAAGAGTTCAACAGCACAGGAAAAGCTCCTGGGTTCCCATTGGAAAGATTTCCCTGTTGGTGCACGGTCCCTATTTCTTAGTACCTATGTACTATGTCAATGTACCTACATATGTACCTATTGATTTCAAAGTTGAAATTCTCAGTGCTGTTGACGGTCAAACAACAGTACTAAAAACTTACTTAGTTGCATGTAACTGCCTTATGTAAGATTTCAATGTTCCACCTATGTACCTAGGGTACTACATAGGTAGTTAGCTTTGTTATCGGATCAACCTAGATGCCGACCTATGAGTCTCATTGCCACTGGCAGTGGCTATTACAGAAGCTATCCAACACCTGTGGCCACCTGGCAGCCTTAGGCTAGATGGTTATGTACCCAGGTACATAGATATATGTGCGTACCAAGCACCTACATGCACTAAAAGTCGCGTCGCGCCAAATCATTTGGCGCATAAGCCCTACTGATATGTAGGTACACAGTACATGTATATACATGGATGTCAATCGAATGCATGGATGCGTTAGGAGCTTGGATCAGCATAGTGCTTAAGCACCTACCATGGTTGTGGTCTAAAATATGCGTCACGTTAACCTGCGCAATTGCCTTGCATGGAATTGAAGTAGTAGAAGTACAGCCTACAAAGAATTTACCTTGTAACATTGCGACCTTCTCATTCTTCTTCTCAATCAACTCTTTTTTGTGTCAATCGCTACGCAACTATTTGCGAAGATACCAACAACAACTACACGCATGTTCTTGTCATCCTCATCCTCTTTCTCTCTCTATACCGTCACCTACAAATAGTAGTTGCTCTTTAATCGATAATCATTCATAGTGATCCGATTTCTTGCAACTCCCAGCAACCATGGCATCTAAGCGCAAGGCTTCCGCAATGGCTGCGACCGTCGACGAAGAGCCAGTCGACCCATCCGATGAATTGATGTTCCTCTGCTTGGGAGGCGGAAACGAAGTTGGCAGATCATGTCATATCATACAGTACAAAGGCAAAACCGTGATGGTCAGTGGATTGTACCATCTCATATACCCAGCCTTATACACATGCTGACAATCATTCTCTGTGTAGCTTGACGCCGGTCAACATCCTGCCTACGATGGGCTTGCGGCCCTACCTTTCTTCGACGACTTCGACCTGAGCACCGTTGATGTCCTTCTCATTAGCCAGTAAGTCACAGTTACCCCTCCTCTTGTCATATCCTACAATCTACACGTAGTCAAGGGCTTTATATTGGATGCGGCGGAGGAAACATGCTTCCATATCCATAAGCAAGAGTCGTCTAGGGCCATGACTAGATATTATACCTACGAGCTTGTAGGATGTATATCATCCTGCTCTCTTGTATCGAGCCATCAATAAAAGACATTATTCCATTACTCAACCGGGAATCCCCCTTGATGGTCGTGATGTTCACTGTCATGATTCGCTTGTCCTAGCTATTCTAGTCTTCGTACTCGACATATGATGCCACAAAATCACGCTAACATCGCACAAGTTTCCATATAGATCATGCCGCATCTCTCCCCTACGTTCTAGCAAAGACGAACTTTAGGGGCAGGGTCTTCATGACCCATCCGACGAAGGCCATCTACAAGTGGCTTATCCAAGATAGCGTTCGAGTTGGCAATACGTCCTCGAACCCTACGTCGCAGCCTGTATATACGGAGCAGGACCATCTAAACACCTTCCCTCAAATCGAAGCGATCGATTATCATACTACGCACACCATCTCCTCAATCCGTATCACTCCTTATCCCGCCGGCCATGTATTAGGCGCTGCTATGTTCTTAATAGAAATAGCTGGATTAAACATATTCTTCACAGGGGACTACTCTCGCGAGCAAGATCGACATCTTGTCTCTGCAGAAGTTCCACGAGGCATAAAAATTGACGTTCTCATCACTGAGTCCACCTACGGGGTATCAACCCACGTTCCCAGGTTAGAAAGAGAGCAGGCGTTGATGAAGTCTATAACTGGCATCCTTAATCGGGGTGGCCGCGTCTTGATGCCCGTGTTTGCCTTGGGTAGAGCACAAGAGTTGTTACTAATTCTGGATGAGTACTGGGGAAAGCATCAAGAATTTCAAAAAATTCCCATTTACTATGCTAGCAATCTAGCTCGAAAATGTATGGTCGTATATCAAACCTACGTTGGAGCCATGAACGACAATATCAAGCGTCTGTTCAGAGAGCGAATGGCAGAGGCCGAGGCTGCTGGGGACGGCGCAGGTAAAGGTGGGCCATGGGACTTCAAGTATATCAGGTCTTTGAAAAATCTAGACAGGTTTGACGATGTCGGTGGTTGCGTCATGCTCGCTAGCCCTGGCATGTTACAGAACGGTGTCAGCAGAGAGTTGCTGGAGAGGTGGGCGCCGAATGAGAAGAACGGTGTCATCATCACGGGTTATAGTGTCGAGGGTACCATGGCCAAACATATCGTCCAAGAGCCTGACCAGATCCAAGCGGTAATGTCGAGAAATATCAACGCCGCTAGGAGAGCACCTGGCGGCGATGGCGAGAAGATGATGATACCGCGAAGGTGTAGTGTTGCCGAGTATTCCTTCGCAGCACACGTAGATGGTCAGGAAAACAAGGAGTTCATCGAGGAAGTCGGTGCTCCTGTAGTGGTAAGTTTATTGCTTGATGAGATGTCCAAGCTTTGCTAACTAGTATGGATAGATTCTAGTGCATGGCGAGCAGCACAATATGATGCGGCTCAAGTCAAAGCTACTATCTCTGAATGCTGGAAAGACGGATAAAGTTAAGGTTTTCAGCCCAAGGAACTGTGAGGAGCTACGGGTTCCGTTCAAAACAGACAAGATAGCCAAGGTGGTTGGAAAGCTAGCGTCAATACCTCCTCCACACAATTTACCTACACCCGACGACCAGAGCCCCGAGTTGATTGCCGGAGTTATAGTCCAGAACGACTTCAAGATGTCACTCATGGACCCTGAAGACTTGCGAGAATATGCAGGTCTTACGACTTCTACGATCGCATGTCGACAACGATTCACGTTAAGCGCAGCAGGTATCGACCTTATCAAATGGTCACTCGAGGGCACATTTGGTGGTATTGAAGAGCTTCCGGAAACTAAGAACCGGAAGGAACGCGAGAATGGCGAAGCCAATGGGGATGATCAGATGGCCGATGCGGATGAAGAGGTTGCTCAACTTGTTGCATCGTATTTGGTTATGGGTTGTGTCACAGTCCGATACCGCAACAATGGCGAAGTAGAATTGGAGTGGGAGGGCAATATGCTCAATGATGGTATCGCTGACGCTGTAATGGCGACCTTACTATCGGTCGAGAGTAGTCCTGCTGCTGTGAAGCGTAAGCAAAGAAAAACTGCCCTCTTGTCAGCCTTACAAAAGTTCATCTCTTACTAACATATTTCCAGGCTCTGCTGGAAAACATTCGCATTCCCACGCATTACCGGCACGTAATCCTCACGCCAATCTTACCTCCACGGAGCGATTAGAACGCCTATTCCTTTTCCTAGAGGCACAGTTCGGCGCCGACGCATTAACACCCGTCGCCACTCCTAAACTTCCACCTCTCGCTAAAGACAAGAAGTCGAAGAAGTCAGACGAAGACGAGGATGACGCAGCGTCGGACGCATCAATGGAATTATCTGACGATGAGGAGGAGGAAGAGCGACTGTTGGAGCTACGACAAAAGACTGAGCTCGAGCGACTCCACAAGATTGGCATACCAGTACCAGGAGTAACCATCAAGGTTGATAAGATGGTTGCTATAGTCTGGCTGGAGGACCTAGAGGTCGAATGCAATCACAAGGCCTTTGCCGATAGAGTTAAGGCGGTTGTCGAGCGAGCCATCGAAGTCACGGCACCCCTATGGGGTTAGACTCTCGAGACGTGGATAAATGGGCTAAGAAGGGAATTCATGGGGTCACGATATATGATTTGTTATGGCGCTACAGGTCTAGGTTGATAGGCGTCACATTTGGGAAGAGTTGGCGCGAAATAGGAGATAGGCTTTCAAGGTTTGGTACAAGGCTTTAAAGGGGGTTCAAAACAGATCTTGGGACGAAGAGGTTAGGAGAACGGTACATCAGTTTCATACTACATTTATTAGGTGCTAGCCTTGCATAGCTCTAACTTAGAGGTGGTAAAGCGCTCGGTATCGTGGATTACGCCTTTGATGACTGCTGGGAAGTCTGACGTCTATTTGATACCTACCTACCTATGTATATATGATGTTAGGACCTGAAGTGCGCCGAACATTCCGAAGTCCGGGCCGAATAAACTCATAGCTGGAGATCCCCCATCCGATCCCGATCTCTTGTGCCTTGGAGAATACATTTTAACCTACTCTATTCCCTACTCTATTCCCTACTCTATTCCCTACTCTATTCCCTTTAACACTGCCTTTATCAAAACCGCCTCTAGGCATTGTCTGACCTCCATGGCTCTTTGGCTTTTACTTAGGTAAATATTGACTCTACAGAAATTCCAAATAGCAATATAATATTAGGTATTTGCCTGCATACATGTAGTACAAGTAGAAATTCACCTTGCATACCTATGTAATAACACCGATAGCCCCTTATGTACCTAGGTAGCCCAGTGGCAAGGCTAAGTCAGGGGTTCAGGCAGTGTACCACACAGCCTCGAAGTGATTATCGCCGGTTGTTTTTAGGCGAATAAGAGCTGCAATTAGTGCGCCCGCTATGTAATCCTATTGGTCCCGATGGAATGGCACTGCCCTCGGCCACTGCATGTGGTCGCTTATGTAGTGGTTACAATATGTCTCTAGACACCTATAAGTTAGGTACCAACCCCAATGTATTTATCCCTCAAGTTTCATTAGAATTTCAACTTCGCCTCAAGGCCGACCGCGAGGCTTTTATAATTTGCATAACATGATATCAGGTAAGTTACACCGGCGTTATGATCGGATAATCAGGTGAAACTCATATCACGGTGTTGGGCTTCATGATGGCAAAATATGATATAACTGTAAAATATATGATGGTATAATTAGGGGCAGTTGGTCCCCCTTTTAATGGGATATGAGTATGAACGACACACAGAACAAGAATATTAAAGTCCTACCAACACAATAAACCCAATGACCGCCACCTGACTAGATACTTACCACGACTACCACGACTACTGCAAATCACTACGACCACTGTCACCATTAGTATCAGATTTACTACTACCTGCCCTACCTACATAGCAACTTAGTTCAAAGCTTAGGTTGCTCCAACGCCAAAGTTCTTGTTAGAAGTGGAAAAGATAAACCCACAGACTAGAAGACTCAGCCGCCTTGTCCATTGTTTGTGTGTTAGTTAGTGTTGGTCACTTCTGACTTACCTACATTCCTGTTAGCTTGTTTGTCACAAAGGGGAATTCCATCCCATGATTACCAAATCCACAATGCCATATATCCTAGGTACAAACGAAGCTTCCTCCTCCTCCTCCTGCTCCTCATCCTCTTTTTCCTCCTCATATTCATCAACATCTTCTACAAAATCGACTCGCTACCCAAGGTCCTGCCGCTCTATCGAAACTAGGAATCTACACGAATACAAGATGGGCAACAATCCATTTGACAGACGCCATGGCCAAGACTCTTCTTCTTCTCAGCCATCGCATCTGAGTCCCGATACCCCGACTCGCTCGGCATCCACTCGGAGCCGCTCCCCCTCCGGCTTCTCCCTGCGCAGATCCCTCAGCGGGCGCAGCAGCCAGGAACCCGGCGAGAACCGGCAACCCCGCTCGTCGTTCTTCGGCGGCATGTTCTCCTCCAGTTCGCGCCCCACAGCAGCAGCCCGCGCGGAAAGTCCACCGCCCCCCTATTCCGAGAACGCCAGCGGCTCCTCGGCAGCGTCCAGCAGATCGCAGCCCCTATCCTCACCAGTGCTACCGCCAGCCCCACCATCCACGTTCCCCTATTCCCCCGACACTGTCGGCTCCGTCTCCAATCCCACCGCCAACTTGAACACAGGCACCACAACCCCAACCCCAACCGCCGCCGACGACGACCAATACGCCTTCCTCGCCGAATTCAACACCATCTTCCTGATCGACGACTCGGCCTCGATGGCGACGGAGAACCGGTGGGCGGAGACGCGGCGGGCCGTCTCCTCCCTCCTGCCCGTCTGCGTCGCCCGCGACCGCGACGGCGTCGACGTCTACTTCCTCAACCACACGACCCCCGACCGCGGGGACCCCGCGCGCGGCGCCTGCGGCGGCGGGTACCGCAACGTCACGAGCGCCGCCGCCGTCGACGCGCTGTTCGCGACCGCCGTGAGGCCGCGCAGCGCGACGCCGACGGGGCTGAGGCTGGACCGGATTCTGCGCGCGTATCTGCGCGCGTACGAGGAGGGGGTTAGGAGAGGGGCTGGTGCTGGTGCTGGTGCTGGTGCTGGTGGCGGCGAGGACGGCGCGTACTGCCTCCCGCCCATCAACATCATCGTCGTGACGGACGGCGAAGCGACCGACGAGCCCGGGGAAGTGATCGCGCAGGCGGCCCGCAGGCTCGACGCGCTGTCCGCGCCGCCGCACCAGATCGGGATCCAGTTCTTCCAGGTCGGGCGGGACCCGCATGCCACCAGGGCGCTGCAGGAGCTGGACGATGAGCTGTGTCGCCGGGAGGGGATACGCGATATGGTCGACACGGCGACGTTCAATGGCGCGAGTAAGCGGGATCTGCCGACGCTGACGGCGGATGGGATTTTGAAGGTGGTGCTGGGCGCGGTGAAGAGGAAGTTGGATCGCAAGGTTATGGTGAGGGTTGATGGTGGGAGTGGTGGGAGTGGGAGTGGGAGTGGTGGTAGGGGGGCAAGACGGTGAATAGGGGGTTTTGGCTGAGGGAGTTTCATACTTGGTTGCTATTACTTCCCTACTAGGGAGGTAGGTGTGCTAGTTGGAAGTATATCTGTATTACTAGATCATGGATTATGTATGGCTCTACCGTCCTGCTTCGCGGGGTCAGGTTCCTTGGACAGGAAAAACAGAACTGTCAGGGGGACTTACAGAGATACCTTGGTTAGAGAAACTATCGGGCTTATGCCCTGGAATGATGATTATTTTCTTAATTACCTCGGCCTACTAGTGTTCTGAGTGATAGGCGTGGGTATGCCTAGTATGGCTATTGTAGATTTACGGATGGTAGGATGATAGTAAGCTTGGTATGACGGACTTCACAGGGTACTTGAGGCTCTGGGCAGGTAAGCTTGGGGTTGGTAGAAAGCAATAAACAGTGGTATGTACCAGTCAAGGAGATAAATACCTATCAAAGAGAGCAAGATGAGCATTCGTGTAGCGATGGATCGTAAGGACGAGTTACCTAGATAGGTATGTATGGTTGCATATTCTATCTGGCCACGTGGACTTGACAGAGCCTAATATACCTTCCTCTCATACGATACTAGGTACATATAGGTCAGAGATATCACAATAGAATCGGTATATATGAAGATGAGCCAGTAACTTAGATTAGCACACCCCTATCCATCAACACCATATCTACCTCCGCGAGCTTAATATCACGATTCTCTATATATCTTCCCATGAAAGACACACCTTAACTTCAAATCCGTTAAAACAATGTCCTAACCTAGTACCCATCAAGAGAGAATATGCTACTAATCCTTGCCCATCAGACGATCGATCGATCCCAGACATGAGTCTTTACTTCTCCTCTCGAACCCCTTTCAACTCCATCTTCCTCAACTCCCATGAACAAGAAAAGGTAACCGTGACTAGGTATAACGGTTTATTGCTGACCATCGTGCACCACAACCATGACTCAGTATATCCCATGTCCCACGGCATCTCCCAGCCTAGTTCCAGTTCCAGCTCAGTTCATGCCGCAACTTCCCATCACCATAATCGGACGTCAGCCAAAATAGCATCGGGCACGAGTGCTGCGGAGAAAAACAAGAAGGCGCATAAATGGAAAAGACCCAAAGACCGAAGGATTCCGCAACGTAAGAGGAGAAAATAATGTGACAGCGCAGTCAAGGGTACCTCATTAGAACATGTGGTAGGTAATAGCCAGGTAAGCAGATAGGCATGCGAGACCGAGCCGCGACATGGTCATGTTCTTCGTCAATCTCGACTCGTAGGACTCGCCGTTGATCCTCTCCTCGCATGTCATAGAATGGCAAAGTTCAAAAACGAAATATCGGAGTGTCAAAGGGACCGGTGTAGAGTAATAGGGAGTTTTTATATATAAGATGCTTCGAACTATGTAAAGAACCCATAATAAGCTGTGCTAATTTAAGTACGAACAATCAATGACATGTGGTCGATTTATCTCATGACTAACACCATACACCTCTTGATGCCATAACATGCCAGCCGGGCCGGGTCGCGCTCATCACGAAGAGTTAGGACTGGGGATACGACGAAAGAGATACGAGCTTGCATTTTCTGCAGCTCCTCGGGGTTTCTGGCGAACTGAGGACCGTTGCATGCTTCCATCGTGGCCAAGGCAAACTTGAAGCCAACATCTGGGAATGTAAAGTGTAGCGTCATCCCAGACGACCAGGTCTTGAAGCTCATTTCCAAGGATATGGACACGAGAAACCGAAGAGCAGATATGGAAGCTTCCGGAGTGACAGATTCGGATTGCATCGGCTCTAAGATCGTATGCAACACCTGGGAGTGGTGTGTCGTGAGGCTTTCTTGAAATGACTTCATCCTGGGGTGCTGCAGAATAAAGGCAACGACTTTTGCATGCTCGTTGACAACTTTTTGTCGTTCTTGTTGGTCCGTCTCACTTTTCTTGGCATTGAATGCTATCATTTGGTTTCGGAGAGAAGTGAGCTTATCGTCGATGTCTGGGCTGAACCCCCTGAACACGTTGGGCGAGATGAGCTTCTTGTACAGGTAATCCAGCAGAATCCGCATCACGATAAAGGGTCGGTACTTTTCGACCCCAAGGAGATGTGATAGGTGTCCGTCAGCATGCTCATCGTTGAGGAGACTGAGCAGGTAGTTCCAGGTATCCGGCCGCTCCTCTCTCAGTGCTTCAAACTGGACCTTGTGGCCCTCGTCATCCTTCTGGTGAAAGCTCACACAATATCCCTTGGCGACCGTCATGATATGTTCAATACCACTCCTGACTTCCGGAGCCCCCAAGTGAATTTTGTGGCGAACCATGCTGGTGTTGTGTTCGCCTTTGGCACTGCTCTCCACACCAAGGGCCACCTTCGACTCCTTGCCTGCAGGAGCTGTGTTGTCGATATGAGTTTGGGGGCGTGAAGACAAGACGAGGGCAAGCGAGTGTGGCTGGCCCGCGTTGGCTGTCTGCTGAGTACTTCCACCGTCCACGGCCATCATCTGCTCTTTTTTAGCTGCCTCTGGATCGGGTTTATGGGTAGCATGATCCGACTTGTCCTCGGAGCTGCCCTCGCTCTTCGGTCCGTATTGCTCGTGAAGTCGTGCTAATAAGCTTTCCCGCACCTCCGGATCAAGTGTTACGTGCTGCAGCCCCCTTTCTTTTGTGTGAACTTCCGGAGATGAGCCCATTCCACTTAGAGGTGATAGTCCCACGGGGACCGAGGCGGGAGGCGACGGGGTGGCAAGCTCTGGTTGAATTTCTGAGCTCTCGTACGGCTCTGCTGCAACCCCTTCAACGAGTCTAGCATTACGTTGATGTAACTGCTTGATCTCGGCCTCAAGAGACTGAAAACGAAGGTAAACGAGGTTAGTTGATCACTAAGAAAAGTATCACACATGCTTAGGTACTTACTAGGATGTGCTTCGTGGTCTTCTCTTCCATACGAGTCCACCGCTTGACTAGGTCATCATGTTTGACGCGGAACTCCTCCGAGGCATCTTGAGCTGCTTTTTTCTCATCCTCTAAGGAATCGACGCGAGCCCTGAGTATCCCAACTTCAGCCTGGAGGTTGTTCTCACGCATTGCAGCCTCAGTCTGGCGCTCCCCGGCAGCCTTAGCTGCAGCATCCCGTTCGGCATGAAGCTTTTGACAGGCGGTGTTGGCCAGCTGGCTAATGCTATACATGACATTAGCCATCTGGGGAGGAACGCCAGGCTGGGCATTGAGCGCCTGCGAAAAGGCCTGGGTACGCTGGCTGAGCGTACGGTACAAGTCCAGGCTATCACCCTATGCGTAGTTAGTACCTATCAAGTATCTTTCGGAATATTAGTTATAATTATAAGGTGAGGACAAGAGCTTACTTCCGCAGGCGCGTGACCCGCCCCGCCGTGGGTGCTGTTAGTCAAAGGCCAATTCTGAGTGCTCATCTGGAAGCTGGCATCGTTGCCAGGGAACATTCCCCGGCCACGTGAGCCCTGGTTAGATGAACCAGTGGAAGGTGGGAAACCACTGGCACTGGTGTAGGCACTATTTTCGGCAAGTTCGTTATAGGCGACATACGTAGGATGGGTTGGTCGATCCATTGTCTCACCCAAAGAAGTGTCGGAATCCTTCTTCTCTACCTTCTTTGGGCCCTTTGCCTTGGAAGTATCACGCAGTCCCGACATGATTTCCTGTACTTCGACTGGAATCTTCTTTTAAACAAGTCAGTCAAGTCGCCTGACGTAGTGAATGGCCTCAATAGGAGCACCAAGCAGCCCGTCAAAGAAAGCAAGGACCAGGGAAGCCCGCCCTCAAAGATCGATTTGATGTCGCTCTGACCTATACAGAGTTTGTTAAGGTACTATAGGTAAGCAGTTAGTGTCATGAAACAGAAGAGAGTGGTGGATATAATTAAAGGGGTTGGGAAAGCGATAGAGGAAGAAAAGGAGAAGAGAGAAGAAGAAGTACCTAAGGTAAAGGTATACTAGAGACAACAATAGTACTCTATTCAGAGAGGATTGAATGAGACTTATTTGTGAATAATATAACGAAGGGAAGAGATGTTGAGAATAAATATTAAAAGGGGGGAGGATGAATGTTGTTAGGCTGATAGAATAATAATGTATGCGACATAGAATATGCGCAAGAATAAAAAATATCTATCTCTGCTAAAAAAGAGAAAAAGAAAAGGCGAAATTAAGAATGAAAACGCCGGATGTGCTAGGTGAATAAATAAGAAAAGAGTGTCAAGACCAATGATGACTTCTTGGGCAGTTGCTCGAAAACTTGCGCAAATAGTTTGTCAAGCACTTGCCCAAACACTTGCTCAAGCAGCTGTTGGAGTAGGTGCGTAGGACTATGTACCAGGCAGGAATTGATCGGATAGGGGAAGTGCAGCAAGGTTTGTCACCTGTAGTCCCACAAGTCGCCCCCCCTTTTCGAGGCAGGTAGGTACCTACCTAGTAGACAGAGGAAGGTGCCTCGAGGCAAGTAAGGCAGGTATGTACCCAAGTAGCTTTATAGCACTGTATGAATAAGGATACCCATGCTAAAGTGCTATAGCACTATCATAGGTATAACATATATAACATGGAACCCCCAAAACGTTGATGATCCAGCTGTGGCATGTTATGAAGTTGGATTTTTTTGGTGTACAAGTAAAAGTAGAGAAATAAGAGGAAAGGGAAGCAAAGGCTGGTTGGAAATGTAGAAAATAATGTAACTTACAGCACATCATCGAATCGAAAGCCAGAGACGACCCGTCTAGGGAGCCAACGCCCCCCTCGGGATCATCTCGAAAGCTTGGGTGTGAATCCAGGGCTTCCAGTCCCTATTAGAATGTTAGCTTTGGTAGTCCCTTCAAGTACATGTGGGCGAAGGGTAGAAGTGTTATGGAACCCCATATGATTGTCTGGGTATCCATTTCAGATCACTTCTCAATCAATATAAGCAAGCAGATATTGAATAATAGACTGAAGAGAAATGATTATACATACCTCGCTATCTATGTAATGAAAAGATAGCTAGGGAGCTGGGTGGAACCTCAAGAACCACCTTGGTGCTGGTGGTTCTGTGGGAAGATGAATTTTGAGTATTGTCGTTTGTTGTTTGCCTGTTGTAGGAAGGAGGAAAAAGAGTAAATATAGAAAATAAGATGGAGGAAATAATAAATGGCCTTTTCGTGGGCCCCCTCGAAAGCCCACAAGACAATTTCGACCAGGGCAAAGATGAGCCATGAGAGGGGACACCTAGTAGGGCACAAAACCCTAACAAGTGTCAGCGATGAAGAGAAAGAATTTAAGAGCTGGCTTACCTGGAAATGTGCCAGTGCCTATTCAAGTTTGCTGCTGTGAATAGATCTAGTTCATGGAGGATGTGAATTCTTGTCAAAGCAAGATGATCATCTGGGAAGCAGGGCGTGAGAAGCAAGTCTCTTCCTTGTAGAAAGGAGGTGTGTTCCTATTACATATACATGTAGCCTCCATTAATTCTGCCAGAGAGGATGAATGTATGAAGATGTTATGGAGAGAACATGTGTGTGTTGACAGAAGATGTAGGTGTAGGATGAGGAGGTGGTCAAGAATTTTGTGTGAATATGGTAATGAGAAATATTTGTTATGGAAGAGGAGGGAAAGAATTTCTTAACAAAGCACAAGAAGATGCCCACCAGTAAACCAAGTAGTAGAATCACCCTAAGGACTAGGCCATTGATTCGACCTGGACTGTACTAGATGCAGGGAAAATCGAGTTGCAGTTTGCATAAGGTCTCGACTGCCCACCGATTCGAGAATGTAAACAAACACGTACATGAATAAGCAAACAAAAACCTTGGCCATCACCAAGAAGACTGCGGCTGTGTGGCTGTGTCTCGAAAGCCTCAGGCCTGGGAGAGCTTCGTATCACCAGACGGCAGGTTCAGCACTGAATATATCGAAAAGCAGAGATATACTAAGGGCAAATGCCTAGGCACCCACCTATTCAAAATACTAATGGCCCATCATAGCCATCCTATGCTGGTTTTGTAGGGACAATTGGGGGCTCAGGGGTAGAAAGACCTCCATGACTAGGGGGCTTATGCCTGTAGTGTTGGCTAACATCCAACGTAAGCCCCTGAATAGGCCAGCGGGGAAGATCGTGTATTATGAAAGTTCCAAAGGATACGGGCTCACCTTAGCATTTTTGATAATGTTATTCATGAATGTTACCTATATAATGGACCGCAGTGTCAAAATCCCAGATAGCAACGGGCCATGAACGCTAGAGACTCGCTTCCATCAAAATAGCGGCACACCGAGCATTCAAGTTGCTGACATGGTACATATTTTCACTTGAACATAGATAGCTTATACAAGTATGGAGCTAGCCAGAGTACTCGATGTATAGGTAAGATCGAGAGCTAAAACTGGACGAAGAGCTGGCTTGCACAATGCATTATAGGTAGACCACTAAGTTATTGGCTGTTTTCTTTACATATCAAACACGGCTCGGGGGTTCGTCCCGAAAGCACGGGAGTTAAATCGGAAAAAGGTGATATTCGATATATTATCTATCGGAATGACCACATGATCTAGATGTACAACTTGTACATCAAGGAAACAAGATACTTGCTGCCTAGTAATCTCCTGACAAGTCGTCTTCCTCGGAGCTTTCTGCTTTACACGGTGAAATTTGCCCCGTATGATATCTACGCATGAACTTAGGGAGCGCAGACATTTGCGAGATCGTTGGATTCAGATACGTCCTCAGAAGCTCGGTCTATACCTGAGACAGCTGGAATTGCCGGCCGCTTGGAGCTCAGAGGTCAATTAATCTCATTGAAACGTCTGCCGACCCACGACTGTGGCAAGCTTAATCGTTATAGAGAAGCATAGAGTACCTATTTGCTTGTAGTAGATGTTCAGAGGACCCTACTTAACTCAAGTATAGCAAACTCACCATATCAATTCTTCAAGCCACGACGAATCGGCTTGAATATGTCAAGGATTACTCGAATACGTCGAGGACGACACGCCGGGTACATACCTAGCGTGCCATGATAAAGGCTCAGGGAGTCGGCGACCGAGATAGCGTGCAAGTGCTCGAGTCTGATACTAGAATGCGGTACATGACTTGAGTTTAATGCGTTTGTGTCCTCATTAAGATCCGATTCCTTTATTTTTTTTTAGGAATGGGATCGCATGGGTAGAAAGAATCCTACTTACATGAAAGATCTGAGAACACCGAGGTGCCTAGAGTTGCATGTACAGGATGAAATAAAAAACGAAACGTATGATTATCTAATAAAGCGGACATGCCCAATTAGCTTTAAGGATATTGACGATGTGTACCTATTAAGCGTTGCCTCATCGATAAACTGAGACGTGGCAGGACTCTTAAGAGACCATAGGAAATCTACAGGTGGAGTCAGAGTTGACACAATCACGGGTATCCGGGAGTGGCCATACCATTATCACCGAAACAGCACATGTGGAGAGCAAGACTAAAGTCAAATATTTAGTACTACTGACGACTAATTACCTGGTTTGACCCTATTGTCAGCAGGCCCGCGAACAATCTCCTAGCTGGGTGATGGTCGGTACTGAAGCAAGATTAATTTCAGGTTTTAGTAGAACGGTACAGACGTTCGGATACGCGTGTTCCTCCGGAATGGGTATGCTATTGCAGAATCAGCGTGAAAAAGCATTTCAGTCATGACATTGCATGACTGGGCGGATGTCTTCGTGATTAAGTTTTGAATGGCGTTTACCAAATTGTTTGGCGAATAAAGAGGATCACGGATTCGGGTTCGCCTTCCTGGGGAAGGGGGGAGGGTTATCTATGACGGTAACTGACTTCGGATTAGGATACAAATTCAAGAGCTCTTGGACTATGGCTAAGACTTACAATGGAAATTCCTAAATCGGAAAAGGCCAGGCCAACGATTAGCATCTCAAATAGCCTTGGTACGAGAGAACAAACTGCTGTAGACTGCGTCCACAACAGGCGCGGCGCTAATCATGCGTCCACCGAAATAACGACCGTTGAGGCCCTTGATTGCGTTTTCGCCTCCCTGGACCTTGTCGAATTTGAGGTATATGTCGCCTTGCGAGTTCGGTTCGAGGGCAATATGGACCACATGGCCATATTTCTCTTCGGCTTCCTGTCGAACGTCATCCTCCAATTCTTTAATCCAGGCTTCACCTTCTTCCCTATAAAAAGATACCAGTTAGTACTTATCAAAATGAAAGAATATGGCGGGGGGGCACGTACTCAGAGGGGTCAAACATGTTGTGTAGAACAACACACCGGCTAGCCATGTTGACATTCACAGGTAGCGGTTTAGTTTCTGTCTTGGGCTTGAGAATCTGTCTCTCGTCGCGGGCTCCGTTGGATGTGTCATCGGTTCTAGCGAGTTTTCTCATCAATGCATCGCGACTATAGTTGTTAAAATTAACGCCTGCA
This sequence comes from Hypoxylon fragiforme, assembly GCF_022984875.1. Taxonomy (NCBI): domain Eukaryota; kingdom Fungi; phylum Ascomycota; class Sordariomycetes; order Xylariales; family Hypoxylaceae; genus Hypoxylon; species Hypoxylon fragiforme. The sequence continues at coordinate 2,164,914 of NW_026054758.1, read as the reverse complement.
ACATCGGTGTCATCCAATGCGCTAGCACCAGTAGCTTTGTCGTTATCACGACCTCCTGCGCGATCAAATCCAGAGTTTTGCGGACCTCGTCCGCCAGCGCCGGAGAATGCGGATCCCTGATATGGTTGGTTTTGGCCCTGGAATCTCTGTAGGATATTGGCAGTTGATTCAGGAGTAAACTTATCGTTACCAAGACCAACACGAATTGGGCGACCGGCGAGGTCAAATCCATTCATTTTCTCGAGTGCTTCACGAGCCTGGTCAGCTTCACGGAACCTAGGAAAACTTGATTAGCAATGTTACAAGCCTGAAGAAAGATCCCGTGTCAACGTACTGTACAAACCCATAGCCACGACTACGGCCAGTATCATCTTTCTGTAGCTGGACAAATTCGAGTTCGCCGAAGGGTTCAAATACGTTTTGCAAATCCTGCTCAGTAATACTGAAGTGGATGTTGCCGACGTATAGACGATGGAACGGAATCGAATTTGCGTGAGAGCCGGAGCCTTCTGTAGTACGAACTTGTCGGTTCTTCTCAGCTTCGGTAAGCTGTACTATAACTGGGATACCTAGGAGTTTTTGACCTGTGAGCTGAAGTGCAGCAGTGACGGATTCTTCGTTTTTAAATTCAACGTAACCGACTCTGTTGTTGATGTTAACAATTAGTAAACAAGTATGTTAGGCTACCAACTGTAGTGCGGTGCTTACCCTTTAGACCTTCCACTGATACGGTCCTTGACGATTTGAGCCTCGTTAACGGGACCGACTTTCTCGAAAAACTCTTTAAGCTCTTTGGTGCGAAGACGTGCAGCTAGCTGTTGAACGAATACGGTACGGCGATCTCGCTCATCTTCGGTCAGTTGGGGAGTAGGATCCCGCTTAGGGGTGCGCCCTCCACGGGGCCTATCATCATCGCGGCTTCTGTAATGACTCCGGTCATCACGGACGCGATCTCGATCGCGATGGTCGTCTCTTGGTCGATAATGTCGGCGAGGAGATCGCGAGCGAGAGCGATCCCGAGCGCGACCACCACTCCGATAGAAATCGCCATCACCACCTCTGTGACGACGTGAGTGTCGACGCTCATCATCACGACTCCGGCTTCTGCGCCTACTCTTGTGACTACCTGCATCACTGCGTGGGGTGGCTGGGATATCTTCACCGCGGTCACGTCGTCCACGGTCGGTGCTACGGTCGCGTCTTCGGCCGGGACTGCGGTCTCGATCTCTACGGTCACTTCGGTCAGATTTTCCGCGCTCTTCGGAATCCTTAGACCGATTCTCCTTGATGTCACTTTTGCTAGTAGCAGTGGCATCAAGCAAGGCCTCGACGTCGAGGGTAGCCATCTTGAAAGCTTACAGTCGGTCAGAATTAAGTCGAGGGGGGTTTGGGGGATTGATAATTTGGGAATTAAAGGCAATGCAATACTAAATCCTTGTCCAGGATTGAGCAGATTAGATGGGATCGATAGTGAGGAAGAAGTACTTCACAAATCGATGAATGTTTAAAGTGAGAAGTGATAAGTTGACGTTAAACTGGAAGATGAGAAATGAGAGGGGTGGCAGGGGAGAGAGGATGCGCGCAAAAAAACGCTAGTGCGGCGCCTTGTCGGCAAAACTTTCCGTAGGTACCCTTGTATGTACTTGTACAGAACCTTGAATACATACCTAGGTACACATGCAGTTTAAAACTTCAAATCCTTGGCACTAACCTACTACAGTACATAGCCTCTACATGTAGGTTTGCACGCAGTAGCTAGCACGCAGTCACCGACTTACCGTGTGCTAGTGCATAACATGTATGAAGAAAAAAACATTATAACGTACTAGGTATGTATTTAAGAGAGTTCAAATGAGCAATGAGCATTGGTATGTAAGTACCTTACATACTTATAACAATGGACTCAAAAGCTTCAACTTGTCAAGGCTACGCGCGTGACAAAGATATTGTCAACGTGGAAATCAGACAACAAATGAACGACAACACTTCACCGACAACAAAGCAGTAAATACTCGATACTCAGTTATGTTAAAAAAAAGTTTAACACGAACGATTGGATATATATTACGAGTCGAGTGTGAATTAAGCTAGGTTAAGTATTTCCATGATCCCCTTTGTCATATAATCATCGAACGCCAGTAAAATCTGCCGAACCTCTACTCCTAGAATCTCTCATTCCTCATCCCAGTTGTTGCGTCATGCCCATTCATTCAAGAATACATAACGACATGCCCCGAGTAAGAATGAGCTTCTCCCGCTGAAGGTTGCGGCAATAATTAAGGTAAGGTATCTGGTATCTAGGCCGTCTTGACCACTGTCACCAGTTCCGTACCGAACACTTGGTCCCAGAAACGGCTAGTCACGCCGAAGCCTAGCTCGTAGTCGAGGAAGTGGTGGGCAAGGTGGTATTTCTTCAGGTCTTTGTACCAGAGAGGTAGGTTCTGGTGGTGGAGGAAATAGTGTGTCAAGTCGTAGCATACGTATCCGAAAATACCACCACAGTAAACAGCGGTTGCAATATACCAATCCCAGTAGAATATCGCATGTGCCAACTTCCAGAAGGGTGTTGCAAGCACCAGGAAGAGGGTCGGAGGCATCACTAAACGGTACTTGTCCATTGGCAGGTAGTGGTGGACGCCATGGAGAAGGAAATGGAGTGTGATTCCTACTCTGTTGTCTGGTAGGTAGCTAAGGGTTTGTATTAGCATGGAAGTTATAGTTGTCAACACGTAAATAATAAGACTTACTCGTCAAGGTGGAAAAGACATCGGTGCAATATGTACTCTATGAGAGTCCATAGTACTAAACCGAATCCCCAGCAAGTTGCCAGTCCTAATCTGGTTTCGATCCCTTGCGAAGCGAGGTAGGTACCGTATGCAACTGCAGGTAACCAGATGATAGGGACCAACCACCAGGGTGTTAGGCTGAGCGGCTCAAGGAAGTTTCCGAACAATGGCGCGGAAGCACCTCCTTTGTAGTGTCTCGGCCGATGAACCTGGTCGAGATAGAACCTTTTGGTAAAGCCGCCATACCACACCTGCATTAACAGAGGCTTGCTCAAGTCAAGGAACTTATGCTGCTTGTAGTCTGTGTTGAAGTCCGTTTCCTTGCTTAGATCCTCTTCGCAGGACATACCGGTCCGAGGATGAATAGTACGAGTGACTTCATCGTTGATTTGAGGATCCGCATTCTTTTTCTGTGCCTTTCCATTCGGTGCGAGCTTCCCTGTCACTAGAAATGCGACATGTGATTCCTCCAAGATCTCATACGCCGAATCGGAGTGCTTATGCGAGTCTTCATTCTTTAGGATATCTGTCACGTCCTTTCCGGCATATTCGAGGACCAAATCGGCACCACCGGGATGGGACTCGACGAAGTCGGATACATCGTAGACATTGGTACCGATGGTAACATAGCAATCGTCGGCCGTGTTATGAGACTCGACTTCGGCTTTAGTAAGGGTCGGCAGAGTTAGGCCGGGCATTGTCGCGGAGGATCTCAGATCAGGTAAAGGAGTGTGGGGGGGAAGTGTTGGGCAAAGAGCGGAGAGAGAGGCGGCTTAAGAAAAGTATTCCTAGGAGCCAAACAACTTCCTGCAGGGAAAAAATAAAAGGGAAGGGACGGAACGGAAGTGAAGTGAGAATAAAAGAACCTATGGAAACTAGTTCGGAGAGAAAAGGAGATATGTAATCAATCCAGGAGACGGCGGATTTAATAATGCATTAACTAGAGATTTATCGAATTTTTATAAAAAAAGGGGTCCAATCAGTTTGTTAGCTTCGAAAGAACCTAGAAAGAAACCTGGGAAGAAATAACCTTGAACCTTTAAACTTTCCTACTAATCAATACTAGAGACTAGAGTCCTACTAAAGTAGCTTTTTTGCCTTCGGTGGACGCGATCTGAGTGCTGACAGCCTGACAGTGGCGTTATCGGGGTATCGTTATCGTATGATAGCCCTGCTCACCCGGCTCCGTGGGATCCGCGATGTTTAATTTAATTAAGCACATGGGACCATTTCATTGTAATTCATACGCCATGCAATTTCATGTATAAATATTAGTCACCAGTTACGGAAACAGGGAAGTTACCTACATATGTAGTACTAACACTTGTGGTTAACATTCATGCAATTACATGAGTGTTACCTATAGGTCTTATATACATATTATATGTATGTACATATAGTATTGACATTGCTATGTGGCATGTGTAAATATGTAAACTTGAAGCAATAAACAAGCCATAACTACTACATACATCGTCATAATCAGGGATCCCTCTCATTCTATTCCTATTCATTCACATATAAAATAAATGCCTGGGTATCTCCTCTGAAAGTCCTACCTACCTATGTGCCCAGTACCTATGCTATGCTATGCTATTCCGTGTAAACAAATGCTGCTATCCCCAAAAAACTCCTGAGCCATGCATCGATGTAATCATGCTATTCTGCCATTTTCCGCCATAAATTATACGTAGCACGGCACCCTTTGCCTGTTTACAAAAAAGATGTCCTTATTCCAACCTCATGAGCTGACCCTCCTATATATTCTTTCCGCCTAACATGATCATGATCCTCAATCTTTTCTTCCTCACCTCTATGCGAATGTATGCCACATGTGATGAACAATCACCGTCGCAAAGTGGGCACTACCGTACATATGGTAGGAGGTATAAGCTCCATTCTCTAACCAGATAGTCCAGGCAAGTATCAATGAAGCTACCACCAGTGCCAATCCCAGATTCGCCCACGACGGGGCAAAAATCGACGGCGGCTTTCCGGTCTTCATTTGAGCCTCGACTTGCAGATCGGCGGCAAGTCGAATCGAAACAATGAGGCAGGCAATAATGGAACTAAGTGCAAGACTGGAGCCATACTGCTCTTGCGTGCGTAAAGCAGCAATCCAACCACCGAGTGCGATGATAAGGACGAGTAGCTCCACTGAACGCGTTACGCGATGACTCTGGGTATCCACCGCGCCGCCCTTTCCCCCGAAAATAATGCTTTTCGATGTTGTCGTTCGAGGCCTACGGTATCTCTCTTCCTCTGGATCTGGGCTAATGCTGAATGAGTTGGCGAACATGTTAGATAGGCCATCGCGGGGGTCATCTCTATCTTCTGGCGCAAAGAACTTGGGTTCGGAAATTTTGAAGTCCGACAAAGTGCCTAGACTCGAAGACCCCAAATCGAGAGGCCCTCTACTCGTGTTCTGAAAGAAGTTCTCTTTCTTCTCTTTGGGACTTTCTCGGATGAGTGGGCGCATAGGGGGGTTGCGTATTCTCTGTGCAGGACTAGTAGGCGCTGGAGGGACCTTGTACCATATTGGCCCGGATTTGGGCTCTATCGGGATATCACTAAACCGTGGGTTGGTATTCTTGACTTTGTATGGATTGTAGGAGCTGAAAGCTCGATGTTGTGAAGCGGACGGCGTCCAATCCATTTCTTCCTCGTACTGAACGATTTCGGGCTTCTTCGATTTCGGCTTTTCAACCCTAGCTGCGTCGGATAGGTTAAGAGAGCCAAGGCCAGGCTCGGGCAACTTGTTATCGTACGGTCTCCGGATTGGGCCACCGAACAACCCATTGCTTTCGGTAGTCGTTGGATGAGTATTCGAACTCCAAGGCGGATGCGCAGAATCGGCATGCGCTTTCGAAGATGATTGGGAAATCTCATCTAGTATGCTGCCTAGGTCATTTCGGTCTCTAGGTGCCTCTGGTTTGGTCTCTGGTGCCCTTGCTTTTTCTATCTTCGAATGACGTCGAAACAGAGGTGTCGTATCAGTACGGATAGAGTTCTTAGACGTGTAGTATACCTAGAGTATAGTGTTAGTCTAAGCCCACCCGTATGTAAGTTCCACATGTACTTACGAAGGTCATGAGCAGCGCTATGGCGAATTGTGCGCCCAGTTGTGCTGAGATTTGTAGCCCTTGCGAGGAACTATACTGAGCCATGGAGAGGCCGGCGTATCGTATCAGTAGGGTAAGCAATTGATATGTGTACCAATGCTTGAATCCCAGGTAATGCGCCGTGAAACCTCTGATAGTCTGCTTGAAACGTGGATTCCACGGAAGTGAGCATATGCCTAGGTTTATAGCCCATTGCATAAGCTGATTTGCGCTCAGGGGCAAACGATCATTGGCGAGCCTTTGTGCGCCTTTTAGGATCGTAACCATGCGCGAATCCGTGGCAGTTAACGTAAACTGGCTCATGGCAAGGGACCAAAGCATAGCGATATGCCATAAAAACTGAAGCGCAAAGCCAAGATACCATGTCCATTTTCCCATGAAATCAAAAACATCTAGGATTCCTCGCCTCTTGACTTCTTTCCTTTGTGATCGCGTACGAGCAATCATTCGGCGTAGATGATCGGTTTGCGCTGTGTAGCTAGCCTCGTTGAGTTTCTTTTCTACCTTTGGCTCGCAGTTTGCGCACATCTGAGGATATCGTTTCTCGAGGTCTTTTCGGAGGGCCCAATATTTTCTCTCCCGGGCGGCATATTCAACACTGTTATGGTCGTCCGGCCACTCAAATTGGGCTAGTGAATTCGTGAGCATATGCTGATTTCTTAAGCATATATCGCAGAACACTGGTTCTTCAAAACCTGATCCAACCGGTGATAATGATCGTGTCGGTGAGCGGAAACTTGACGCGCGAGGAATAGCGAACTGGACTTGACTGCGCTCTACAGGTAACGTCGCGGAGGGTGGATCGGTGATATCTCCATACTACAAACTGTTTAGCTTTGCAACCAAAAATCATCATATAAGCTCGAGCGCATGGTGTATTTACTTCGTCTAACCAATTTGTTGCTTCACAGTAGGCGCAAACAAATGAGTTTTGGCCCTCAAATCGTAGTTTGGATCTTCTTCCACAATAGAAGCAGCTCAAATACTTCCTCGACCGTAAGGTCGCCATGTTTGTTGAGATTTACCCAGTTTACCTATGAGCTGCAGAAAAGGAAAGATGCGGCCTTTTAGAAGTAAAAATTTGTATGACTGCAGATACTCGGGAGTTCAAGAAACAAGTATAAATTCGAAAGGAAGAAGTATTCCAAGGTATTCAATGGATCAAGATACCTAAGGTAGGCAGCCTAGGAGGAGAGGGATGAGATGCGGCACGTTTAAGACGCGTAAGGTGTCAAAACTGATGCCGCATGAGTATGTAGGTACTATATCAATATGTAAGTAAGGGAATAAAAAATTGACAACGGTTCTAGGTAGTTACATAATGTACGTGCATGCGGTTAGTAGGTAGTTACATATGTAGGTACATGTACGGAGTACAAAGCAACGCGTTTCCGTGTAGCCCGAGATAAGGATGATTCGATAAGTAGCCGCACGATGACGCTAAGCCTTTAAGGACATGCCCAAATAAATTCTATCTGTCTTATTGCTATGAACCCTGCATTAGGTAGACCCACATTCCTTTATGTGAACATTCAATGTGCAATCATCAACGTTGAATCGAACATTGAAGGTATGTACTTAGGTACCTAGACATCTTAAGCATTCAAGCATACCTAGTACCTAATACAAACGTTGACTGCTACACTTCGTTCACTCTTCTTTAAACATCACCAACGAATGAGATCAAGCTTACACAATAACCTCCATACCTTTCTGGAGTGTCTTCAAGGACACACGAAGACTCTGGAGTATGGTGGTTAAAGAATCACATGCATTGAAGAAGACAAAAAGGTAAGAACAATGCTTTCTTTGACATACATTATTTCATATCTTGAGAGTGATATACCGTTCTTTCCGGGAAGTTCTACTCCTGCATCCGGCCGAAACCCCTTAGATTGCCACGTGCGTCTCCGTCTCGATCGCCGAGTCAATCACGGCGCTCCTTCTTTGACAAATGCAAATGAGTCGTGAATCGCCAAAGACAATGTATACAATACGTGTAGCAACAGTGTTATCAAAATGAATTCCATTGACATATACTAAAACATATTCGTTTTAGTGACTTGCAGATCAGGATTGATTTATCAACAACATCCCAAAGTCAAGGCTAGGGAGCTAGCCAGTCGTCGGACAACATGGCCACCCAGCCGGGAAGTCCCATGACATGTCCCAGCCTGTCCTTTGAACCGTACCGTAAGCACCTATCTTGCGTTTCCAAAATGGAGGCGGCCAAAGATGGCATCCTGGCTGAAGACTCCCCGATATATGTCAAGTCGTACGCCAACCTCTTCTATCAGGTATTGGCTCTTATTGGCTATGCCCCTGCGAAGTTTGTGGCCGTAATGATATTGGGCATGGCCATTGCTTCCTGGCTCGGAGGCCTCTTAGGTGTTGTCGGTTTCATTGTGGTGAGCATGGGCAATTGAACTCGGCTATTTATACTTACTAATGCTTGGATAGTATCGCCACGTGGCTCTAGTGATCCAACGCCGTAGAAAGATAAGAGATGGATCGTACTTGCCCGGTCAGTATGGGCTCAAGAAGTCGACGGATGTCCCTCATTACACCTTGATTGTATGCGGATCAGGTGGCCACACGGGCGAGATGATTCGAATGTTGTCACGCAGCATTCAGCACGAGGCCCTCGCTCACCGACGATGGGCCGTCGGCCGCGGTGATGAGTTGAGTTTCAGTAAGGTCATAGACTTCGAAACCCGTCTTTCGATGAACTTCGCCTCGAAAGGCTGGGAGCCTGGTACATTCGATATTATGTCCTTTCCCCGCGCTCGTGCCGTCCATCAGAGCTGGCTCACCACACCCTTCACTGCAGTCTTGTGCGTTGTGGAAATCATCCGCATTCTGCTTGAACAACCCTCTGGCAAAAGTATCGACTTCGCGTATCCCGGCGTAGTCGTTAGTGACGGCCCAGGTTCCGGATTCCTGTTCATATTAGTCGCCCACATTTTGAAGGTCTTGCAGCTCGTCCCTTCGGATTACATGCAAACTATCTTCATCGAAAGCTGGGCCCGAGTGGGCCGTCTAAGCCTCTCTGGACGTCTGGCTGATCTCTTGGGGATTGCCGATATGTTTATCGTCCATTATCGTCCCCTTGCCCGGAAGAATCACCGAGTCTTTAGTCAGAACATGATCGCGATGCCGCGAATTCCCACCCTCCCGACGGATTAAGCTACCGCATACTCGCATCACGAAGGTACCAAAGTGCGTACCTAGACTCACTCTGCAATACCTACCTAGCAGCTACAGCAGCTAACTATCTCATAGTTTGGGCATGATGAGGCACATTGATAGCCACCTCAGCGCAGAATACTATCAGCGTTAATACTAGCTAATCGGGAGGGATTCCTTCGTGTGTCTTAATGATGAACCGAAGGAGGTCATTATGTGGACTAACGGAACAGGTCTTTGAGGACCAGTGCTACGTGAGGCTCGCTCATAGTTATGGTAGTAAAACACGATTAATTTCCCATGAACATCACATAGCTGCCCCCCCTTCTTCTGACTAATGTGGCAAGTGTAAAGTGCTATCCTTACCCACTCCATTTCCTCTCCTCATCTGGTGATAAGTAGCCTTCGCCCATCACATAGCCTTGTAGACAAAGTCCATCCGTCTCATTTTTTAATCAGTCATGCGTTGCGCTGGCCTATATAACCAGGTACCTAGGTAGGTAACCAAGGTTAGTATTAGATGTAGCACGTTATAAATGTGACATGGACATGAAGCCGAATCATATATTGTGTTTATATTGCTCTAGGTTAGACGTGTAAGATTCTCTTCCGCCTCTGGACATCTCTACCTTCCATCTATCACCACGTTCTATCTTAAACTTGGAACTCATATCTGCTTCTGAGTTGCCTGGATCCTTAGGCATCTCGATAACATTCAGCTCTTACATGACCAGTAGTCATCACACCCACACAACCCCAACTCCCATAACCCCCCCTTTCATCGCATTCTCCCTTAGGGCAACCTAAATGGCAGCCTCCGATGCAAGCGCATACAGATCTCCACAAGATCCTTCTCATTCTGCGCATTGAGCACGCCATGCCTCACCAAGAAATCCACCAGCGCCGCCGCCGAGTCGGCCTTGAACTCCCCCCTCAACAGCGCCGTCTGCACCTCCTCGACCGTCATCAGATAAAACTCATCCACCTCGTCATCATTCGGCGTCGGAATCACGTCGGGCGGCAGCTCGAGGTCGTGGGTGTAGATGACGAGGGGCACGACGAGCCCCTTCTCGCCGGGAAACCCGTCGGCGGCGGAGGAGGTGGCGTTGATGTAGGTGAGGGCGCCGGCGGGGCGGACGCGCTCGCGCACGAGGGCTTCGGGCAGCGAGGCCTCCTCGTCCGCCTCGTGCACCATGGTCTCGAGCGGGGTGGAGCCCGCTTTGATGCCGCCTGCGACGGTGACGTCGAGCTTGCCGGGGCCCGTGTACAGGTGGGCCGCGCGACGGGGGATCCAGAGCTTCATCTTCTTCTTCTTCGTAGTGGATCCGTCGTCGTGGTCGGACGTGTACGCTATGATGTACGCGCCGCGACCGGTGATGCCGAAGAGGGCGGACGCGAAGCGCTCCAGGTGGATCGGGTGCTTGGCGCTCACGATGGAGAAGGGCTCGCTGTGCTTGCCGGCTATGACGTGGAAGAGGTCCTGCTCAATGCATTCGTCGATCAGCTCTTGGAAGGCCAGGTTGACCGCGCCCGCGGGGTCGGTTCCATTGGATGAGTCTAGGACTGTGACACTTCGCCCGGGACTGTTGTGATTGACATGGAAACGGGGGGTCCATGGCATCTTCTGGACTGTCTCCGGCAGGAGATATCCATGTGGCTGGTCATCATCGGGTAGGAATAATTGATAATATACCTCTGAAGGCACGATATCATATGGAAAGCTTGAGAGCGGTATTAATATTGCATACTATGTAGCTTAGGTACCTAGGTAGGTTAGGTATCTTGGGAGATGGACACGATGCTCACTTGTCGCATGATTCGATTAAGGAGAGGTAAGTCCTCTCCTTGGCATGATCGGCCATAGTTCTAGTTTTAAATCTGGTTCTGGTTCTGGTTTTAACTCTGATGGATCTTGGGTTTAAAGAACGGTGTATGTGCTCAGTACCCTAGGTAGGAACCTATGGAGATACCCTCAGTGCTCCAGATGCCCTATAAATGATTTGTATTACTGTATTACTGTGTACTACCCTACATATGTAGGTATGTATTGTACCTACCTAGTAGGTAGTTAGGTATGTAAGCTGTAGTTACTAGTTAATATCCATGTAACATCTAAAAAGCATGTAATGTGGGGTATATATAACCAGATCCGCCGCTGTATTCCAACAGGAAGGTTTACCGTGGTCCTCACCGTTTCTCACCGCAGCTGCCTTGCTTGTAACATTAAATATGATTATCAAATTTGATTATCAAACATACTAAGCTACTAGGTAATGATGTACACTTCTTGACATGTTTTTACTTCCAGTAACGACGCTCGAGCCGCGTAAACGCATCGACTCTGATGTAGCAGCCACTTTAAGCGCATATGCAGGTACCCGCACCCCCTGGTATCGGATCATTCCCATCTTCTTTCAGTCATGTTACACAACTTGACACTTAATATACACTTTCATCAAACATTCAACTGATCTCTACCTTAATCTTCCTACATAATCTACATATAACATTAAACACTGAACATTGAACATTAAACATACATACTTATACATACATCAATCATACCCAAGTAGATGTAGTCTTGCTAATATATAGGTATCATCTCATTGATGTTCCTCATACATAATACATTTCCTCATGTTTCTACATACCATACCATAATAGTACATACGTACACTCTTCATTCATTTTAATATAAGTTGCTGGAAAACATACCTTCTTATTACCTTCTTGTTACCTTCTTACTACCTTCTTACTACCTCCTTACCTAATAAATCAGATGGACGATTATCCGGATGTGCCTTCGTCAAAGGCAATGCTAGCCACGGCGTTGGCAAAAGCAAACACGGCAGTTCAACTGGATAGCACTCAATCTTACGAATTCGCACGAAAATACTACGAAGAGAGTTGCGGGCTTCTCTCAAAACTCATCAACAGAGTCCCCAAAAAGGAGGACAGAGATAAACTAATAACCATTGTGAGTTGATACATGTGTAGATGTCACAATGATGAAACACGTAACGACCACAACACTAACGCTCATGCTATAGCGTCAAACATATCTTAATCGAATAGAACAGCTAAAAGCGCGTTGCATATCAAGGGGGTCGTCGTAATCAGGGAAAACGGGCATTGCATTTTTGGCGTCAAGGAGCATTCAGGGCTGTTTATATAAGCATCAAGCGAGTAGGATATACCACCGTCATGTCTAGGTTAATGGCATCAGGCATCGAAAGTCCAGGGTTGAGTAGCAAGGGCTATCTCATAAGCATGTGGGATTTGTACAGTTGTGTTACATCGCATATATAGGATATCGCTATCGAACCTATTTTCATTTGGTAACTTCTGCGACTGGCTCTTCGGCGGTGACTTCGTCCAGATCGATTTTCTCAGCTTCTTCCTCTTCATTTCCGAAGCTGGTGTAAGCCTGGCTCTGCTCCACTTGGATAGAGTCGATCTGTTTGCGGGCCCATTTCTTCCATTTCTCGTACTGCACGTCTTCGAGGTCCATACCAACTTGTAAGAAGGACTTGCCAAAATAAGCGCCCGTCATTTGAGCCTCTTCCTTGGCTATCCTCCGCTCGATCTCCTCCTCCTGTCGTAGCGCATAGAACTCTCGTCGTACTGCGTCATATGCCTTTTCTTTCGTCATGCCCGGCACATTGTGCATCACCCATAACTGACGTTGAACGACACTAAAATGAAGTATATGGTTAATGTATATCTTCAACTGAATTCACGCACTTGGCTCCATGAATAGGTAGGCACTTACGACTCGCCGCATAGCGGCATGCCTGGCTGTATCAAACCCTTGGACCAGTCATATCTTTGCAAATCTTTTCCATCCATCTCAATAATCATGCGCGGCCTCGCCAGTTCCCAAGGGTGGTCCTGATAGAATGTGCTCCGCAGCTCGTCTTCTTCATATACCAACTCTTGCGGCTGGAACAATCTGCTCGGCCTCCTCGTCTTCGGATTGGGGGTTTTGTGTTGAGGGGGTATCGGTCTTACGAGTGTCTCGGAGGGCGGTATCGACTCGACCACTTTGTACCATACTGGTTGCTGGACCTTGACATTCGGGAAGATGCGATGGTTCATTAACGTCGTTACTGTCTGATACACCCTGCCGGGGATGACCTGTCGTTGACCACCCATAGTGCTGCGCACTTGGGACTGTACGTCCTGAACCACGTACAAGCAGCAAAACTTGGCGAAATTGGCTTTGCGTTGGGGATTCGCAGAAGTCGCAATGAAGTGAAGCTTGGGGCTTTACTAGCATGCAAGTTTTGAATCTGAGAAAATCAATTGGCAATTCAAATGTTGCTTGGTCTTAAGTTCAAAGGGGATAATATGGGCCGTCCCTGAATATGGGCCGTGGGGCTGGCCCTTACTGCTTTAAGTAAGGCTCTTACTACTTTAAGTAAGAAGCGGTACATTCTGGGAAGCGAAACGAGCTTTTTTAGTTAATGTGATTGGTTGAAATAGCTTCGCAGTCAACCAATGAAATCAAGGAGCTAGCACAACTTAGGTTTAGCTCAGTTCTAATTCTCAATTTGGATCAAAACGTCCCTAAGGTCCGAGCTTTGGCAGACTCTTTGAAGGGCCATGTGTGAAACAGTAATATTAATACTGTGCCAGACTGTATAAATCAGCCAATTAAATAAGTTCAAAATTACAATAATTATTATGTAATAAAATGCTCGCATCACGTGACACTCAAGATTTATACAGGTTTCATAATATTGCATAATTACGTACCTAATCTTGGTGCGCTAAGCGCCGCTAGTCCGGAGCCTTTAGTACACACCAATTTTCAACCTGGTGCGATTAATTCAATTTAAGGTCAAATCTCTATTTAAAAATACAGATCAATAGCCCTTAATTAGAGCTTTTGAATTTGCCAGGTTGCACGACTTCAACGTTATTATTGCAGAAGTTGTTTGATACTTAAACTGGTAGCGGTACCGCGTACGGACCCATAGAGCCATATGCATCTAATGTTTTTGTACTCTTAAAGTAATCATCCAATTGAAATTATCCGATAAAAATCATCTTAGTAAGCCGATAAGAATAAGCCCTTTCATTGGCTAAAAGATAAAATGGAAAATATCAAAAAATACATAGAATTTATGTGGCCTTCTTAAATTTTATTGGCCAACTTGGCCCCACGGCCCATATTCAGGGACGGCCCATATTATCCCCTTTGAACTTAGTGCTCAGGCGCTATAGTACATACATGGTAGTGGGGTCCTCAATAGGCTGGGGCAACTGATTATTCCGGTACCGACGTCACTAAAGGTACTTGCTCGACAGGTATTTTGACATGAATATTTTGTACCTCAAGGCCCTTGTAGCGTAGTAAAAGCTTAGTGGGGTATGCTATAAAGTACTTTTTAGAATACTTGAGTAGCAAGTTCTTGTAGAGCATTGAAGCTTCAATGTTGATAAAGATCCCTGCACTTTTTTTTTGAATTTTATTTTTACCAATCGCTTTTTTTCTCGAAATGCTTTAGAGTATCCGGCGACCCTTGTCCATTCAATTACCTCTTAAAAACTTCAAATTGCTGGACTTCATAATACCCCCACCACGTCTTCGTCATACTTTAATCGTCAAGCCCATAGAGAAGCTGTGATGACCAGACCAACATGCGGGACAGCTCATGAGAATCCTTACTCGAATTGACGGGTCGATTTCCGGCGCAACTCTCTCCTTTCGACTCTTGCCAGGCTTGAGTTCCACACCCTCGCCATATGGTTCAATAATACGCCATGAAGATAAGGATGACCTTGGCCATGGCTTGCTCGTTCCCATCAACCGCTGTTGTACATTGGCGCCCCAGAAAAGGCATGGGGCTTCATACTCTTTCATACAGAGAAGATATTACAACACCACGGTAGTAACATGCCGGCGCTTCATGTCCAGCTACTTTTGCTCAAATATGTACCCTAGTCGCAAATGGAATCATACGGCCGCAAGTACTGCTGAACCCATTGAACCCGCTGAACCCACTGAACCTGCTGAACCTGTCTCGTCATCCCAAGAGCGTCGATCAAAGCATGAGCTCCTCGATCTGGTTGACCAATATGATGATACCCCGGTAGAGGAGCACCTTACGTTCCTGAAAGACCCTTACCTGCGAAGATATGCCCCCGCCGATGGCCCTAATCTTGAGGTATCGGATAGAGAGGAAGATGAGAACCTTCAGTCTGTCGACCCTAGGCAAAGATTGGATCCCGAATTATCGGAGACAGTCCGAAGGTTGCGAGAAGCTGTGTCTATTAAGCTCAGGCGTCCTCCAAAAATGGAGCTGGACGAAATATATGAGCTGTATCTATTACTTCCCGAGCCTCGGATGACATATATATCAGCTTTTTTAAGACACCAACTGCTCGCTGTGCTAGGCATGACGGAACGAAAGGATCCAAAGTCAATGCTACGGTATTTTGCTGTAGTGACGGACGTGAAGAACAGCGGGTTTCCCCTGACTTTGATTGAATGGAATACCGCATTATCCTTCGCCAGTCGATATGTTGGCAGATCAACCGAGGTGGAACTCGAGGCAGCGCTTCACCTGTGGCGTGAAATGGAACACGTCGCCGGCATCCGAGCATCCGAAGTTACCTTCAACATCCTCTTCGACGTTGCATCGAAGGCTAGAAAACTAGACCTCGCCGAGATGATCTACCAGGAGATGATCACCCGTGGCTTCTCATTCAATCGGTATCACCACGTTAGTCTAATCCACTTCTTTGGACTTAGGCAAGACACCAGCGGACTGAGGGCTGCCTATAGGGAGATGGTAAACGCGGGCGAAGTAATTGACTCTACTGTGCTTAATTGCGTTATATCTGGTCTCCTATTATCCGGAGAGGAAGACTCCGCTTTGAGAGTTTACCAAAAAATGACGAATTCGAATCGGGAGTTAGAGCATATACCGGATCGTGACTATACGATGCAGAAAAATATAACCAAGGTGCTCATGATGTTTGCAAGAATCGGGAAAACGCACCCTGATATGCGCCCAAATTTTCAGAAAACTGCGTTGATATCTCCGGACTTGCAGACGTATCGCCTCCTCATCAACCACTTCGGATGCAGACTAGGTAGTTTGCCAAGGGTCGTACAATTTCTTGACGAGATGAAGATGTTCAACGTCCCAGTCCACGGTGCCATCTTTCTTGCCATGTTCAAGGGATTCGGCAAGCATGGGGGGCCCGGATCGGACTGGTCATCGGAAAGATTGTTCAGCGTATGGAATGCTTTCCTAAGCGCACTGGATGCTGACTCAGAAGGATTGCATATCAACACGTGGATGGCAATGGCTATCCTCACGGCCTTTTCCCGATTCTCATCCAAAGATCATATCCTTGATATATATGAGACGCTGAGATCCAAGTGGGACCTAGACGCAACGAACTCACAATTCATGATAGATTTTTTGAAACGACTCACGCAGCAGGGTGGCTACCGCCCTCGACATATGGGTGTAATTTTATGATAGGGGAAACTTGGATCTGGCGAGATAGATATACATCAGCAGCTGGGTAGGGTGCCATCCATGGATGGTTGAATGATACCAACTTTGTATGAAAAGTTAAAAGAGGCATATTTATAATAATATGATGAGACTATGCTACTCAAAATGAACCCGATAAAGACCGATAATCATGCTATGAACGTCCCTAATGTGAGAACTCGAACTGATTTGCTCAAATATTAGGCTTAGGCTTCGAGATGGCGCAAGTTGGGCTTAGTCACTTGCCTCTACAATCATTCATTCGAGGGTTAGCCTTTTCCATATTGTAGTGTGAGTAAGACTAGTTCAACACTACTATGACGACAAGCATTGAATCGATTGTTAAAAACAAATGTAATTGTACTTTGGCGACGGTCTCAATGTGTACTGCCAACTATATGTACAAGTTGCATCGTGCTCTTCGTCACCCACAGCATAGCTGGAAATATGCAACCTCAGGGTGTTTCCTAGCCTATCTCGCCCAAGCCCAAACTATAATTTGGTTACTTAAGCCTTGGGCTTCTTGATTTGCCAGACTATATATATGTAAAAGTAGGTTAGTGGCTGGTACCATACACTCTATGATGTCTCGTCTGATTCATATATGAGAAAAGAAAAGGTTCGGGGAAATAACGCACCGCAAATGCCGAAGGGGGCAAAGAAGCCAGTGGCCATGTAGGCCCAGTATCGGAAAGCGAAGAACCGGGTCTTGGTGTTGAAGGGCAAGTTAGAGCGAGGACCCTCGGGGTAGTGGTAAGGCGACGATAGACGAGCGCGGGTTGCGTGGAATGCACGGCTGCTGATGAGAGAGGTGATGCGCGGGCTGGCGCGGGCAATAGGTTCGGCGAACATCTGATTTGTGTTGATTAGCTTCTTTGAGATTTTTATATCAGTGAACTGGTATTTCATACCTTGATGATTATGATTGCGCCAATTCAAGGAGAGGAGATGTCTGAAGCTTTAGATGTTTTAAAACTTGAAATGGATCGAACGATGATAAGTTCCTCCTCGGTACTAAACTAACTATGTATAATTCGTTCGGATGTTCTTCGGTTGACGTGACTACCCCAAAATATTTGAAGCATAGTGGATCACGATTGCCGGGTCTTAACTAAGTTTTCACCGCCTGCCTTTTACTTTAGTCTGCCCCACACCTTCGGTTTTTCTGCCATTCAAGACCCAGTTCTTTTCTTCTCCCTCGAGTTAAAAAAAAAAGAAGTTGTCGTTTTAACATCTACAATTTGCTGCATCTTAGCATTTATCAACTCTTACTTAATCCATCGCCCTTCGGCGTTTTAAACATAATTCTAGGGCGACTGGCTCATTTGAACTGAAAGCATATTCTTTCTGTCAATCAACTTGCGACGACAAATTACACCATCGTCGAGAGACACAGACCATCAACAAAGACAGCCATGGATGACGATCTTTTCAATGTATTCGACGACCAGCCGGCCAGCAGGGTCAGGTCAGAGCCCCAAATCTCACCTTCAGCTAAAGCACCCAAATCCAAGAAGAAGAGTAAGAAGAGAAAGGCGGACGGTGGCATGAAGAATGGATCTACTACAGCCGTATCAGCACCATCCGCACCAGATGTTGACATGGCCGATGCTCAGCCTACGTCAGCAGAAGAGGACAATGTCGCAGGGACCGTGTCCGAGAACCAGGGAGACAGCAAGCGAAGACGAAAGGATGGGGCGGAGCCTGTACTGACGGATACGTTCGAAACTGCCGAGTCCCGAGAAGTAGCAGCAGCAGATGGATTCGCTGCTACCGATGAGGCGTCGCTAGTCTTGTCGCACAATATTCAACATCAAGTTGCACTCCCCCCCGATCTCGATTATGAATACGTCCCACTATCGGAGCACAAACCGCCGGAGAACCCTGCCCGTACCTGGCCATTCACACTCGATCCCTTCCAGCGTCTTTCGATCTCCTCTATTGAACGAGATGAGAGTGTCTTAGTGTCGGCGCATACGAGTGCTGGAAAGACTGTCGTGGCCGAGTATGCCATTGCACATTGTCTCAAGCAGAACCAGCGGGTCATCTACACCAGTCCAATCAAGGCGTTGAGCAACCAGAAGTACCGAGAATTCAATGAAGCCTTTGGTGACGTTGGTCTTATGACGGGTGATGTGACCATCAACCCTACAGCTAGTTGCCTTGTCATGACCACCGAAATCTTGCGATCCATGTTGTACCGAGGATCCGAGATCATGCGAGAAGTTGCTTGGGTCGTTTTCGACGAGATCCATTACATGCGCGATAAATCACGTGGTGTAGTGTGGGAGGAAACGATCATTCTGCTACCGGACAAGGTCCGATATGTCTTCTTATCTGCCACGATTCCCAATGCCTTCCAATTTGCTGAATGGATTGCCAAAATACATCGACAGGCCTGTCACGTTGTATATACTGACTTTAGACCAACGCCCCTCCAAAATTACTTCTTCCCAGCCGGTGGATCAGGAATATTCTTGGTCGTGGACGAGAAGGGTGTCTTCCGAGAGAACAACTTCAATAAGACTATGCAAATGGTTGAGGAGCGCAAGGCATCCGATTCTAAAGATGTCGATCCCCGAACAAAAGGCAAAGGCAAAAATAAGAAGACGTTTAAGGGCAACAACAGTGATAATCAAGCCGATATCCAGAAGATCGTTAAGATGATTATGAACAAGAATTTCAACCCTGTTATTGTCTTTAACTTCAGCAAGAGCGATTGCGAGGTCCTGGCATTGGCAACATCCAAGTTCGCTTTCAACGACGACAGCGAGAAAGGTATGGTACGAAAGGTTTTCACGAGTGCCATCGAGTCGCTATCAGAAGAAGATCGCGAACTACCACAAATCCAAAACATCCTCCCACTTTTGGAGAAGGGAATAGGTGTCCATCATGCCGGTCTTCTACCTATCCTGAAGGAAACGATCGAGATTCTATTCCAGGAAGGTCTAATAAAGGTTCTTTTCGCTACCGAAACCTTCTCTATCGGGTTGAATATGCCGGCCAAGACTGTGGTCTTTACTAAAGTTTCCAAGTTCGATGGTCGATCTGTACGGCCTTTGACTCCGTCTGAATACATTCAGATGTCTGGACGTGCGGGTCGTAGAGGTCTCGATGAACGTGGTATCGTCATCATGATGGTTGACGATGCGATGGAACCAGATACGGCCAAGAACATCGTAATTGGTCAACAAGATCGCCTGAATTCTGCTTTCTACCTAGGTTATAACATGGTTTTGAATCTACTCAGAATCGATGCTATCAACCCAGAGTTCATGCTGGAGAACTGCTTCTTCCAGTTCCAGAACACCGCTAGTGTCGCAGGTCTAGAAAATCAGTTGGTGAAGCTACAAAAAACGCGAGACGAGATGGTGATCCCAGACGAGGCAACCATCAAGGACTACTATGGTCTACGACAACAGATTTCGCAGTACACCAAGGATATGCTGGCTGTCATTCAGCACCCAAATTACTGTCTCGAATACCTACAACCAGGTAGACTCGTGCACATAGCCCACCCAAAGACAGGCAAGGACTTTGGCTGGGGTGTCGTCGTCAATGTCATGAAGCGCAAGGAGCCTAAGTTTGGTGAGAAGGACTACCCACCACAAGAATCATACTTAATGGATGTCTTCCTTCGTCTTGACCCAACCTGCGATCCGTATGGCCCTTCCAATCCTTCGACGGAGATGCCAGAAGGGGCTCGGGCGAGTGATCCCAACCAAGACAGCATCTTTGAAGCCATACCTTGCATGCTCACTTGTATCAAAGCTTTGAGCCAGATTCGGGTATTCATGCCCAAAGACGTGAGCAGCAGGGAGGATATTGAGTCTGTTCGCAAGCAAGTCCTCAAGTCGCTTAAGGAGGTGGAGCACCGCTTCCCTGATGGGATGCCAATCTTGGATCCTATTGAGAACATGCATATCACAGACGACTCATTCAAGAGACTTCTCCGCAAAATTGAAGTCCTTGAGTCACGACTGTTAGCCAACCCACTCCATGGCTCGCCCATGCTACCAGGCCTATGGGAACAGTACTCGGCAAAGATTGCCCGTAACGAGGAGATCAAATCTCTTAAGAAGGAGATCGCTCAGGCCCACTCTATTGCTCAACTTGACGAGCTGAAATCGAGGAAACGAGTTCTTCGTCGTCTCGGCTTCATCAACGAGTCCGAAGTTGTGCAAATGAAAGCCCGTGTGGCCTGCGAGATATCCTCGACGGATGGCCACGAGTTGCTTCTTTCTGAGCTTCTCTTCAACCGATTCTTTAACGAACTATCCCCTGAATTATGCGCCGCTATTCTAAGCATTTTCGTTTTCGAAGAGAAAGTCAAAGCACAAGCCTTGCCGGAAGAGCTAGCTAAGCCATATTCGCAGGTGCAGGCACAAGCTCGAATCATTGCTAAAGTCAGCCAAGAAAGTAAACTTGAAGTGAATGAGGACGAGTACGTCCAAGGTCTAAAGTGGCAGTTAATGGAGACTGTCTATGCGTGGGCGAATGGGAAATCATTTGCTGAAGTTTGGTAAGTTTGAATTCCTGATGATGTCTATTCGGTAGACTAACGAACGCTCTAGCAAAATGACGGATGCGTACGAGGGTTCCTTGATCCGTCTATTCCGCCGACTCGAAGAATTGCTCCGCCAAATGGCGCAAGCAGGAAAGGTAATGGGCAGCGAAGAGTTGACGACCAAGTTCGAGGAGAGTCTAGCCAAGATCCGTCGTGACATCGTTGCTGCTCAGTCCCTTTACTTGTAAGACCATTCATCTAACCGTTATATCTTATTACTTGCGTTTTTGATATTATCATCGTATGGAATCTCGGTAGGTAGGTGAATGTATGGGAGATCATGCAGCATACTTAAGGTATCTAAACATGCCCGAGGTGGCTAGCAACGCCATACTTTTCGAACAGTTAGGTCCTGTGGCCAAACGAGCAGGAGTGTCGTCGAGGCCGCCCCTTACCCGGAGGCCTATCACATACGATCACGGGTCATGGAGTTTTGAGAGGGAAAATACCACACTAATTCCCCGATGAAGAAGAAGAAATAAAAACGGAGACTAATGGATCTTGAAGTTTTGTGACTCTTTGATACCCTCTCTCCTTTATTTTATATTTGGGAGATGGGTGGGAGAGTCATATCTCTTGAGGTCTTTTTCTAGCTCTCCTGCACTACCTTAGATACCTACATTTGCCGTTTGCAAGTTGTCCTAGATAGAGAATGGGGGCATCGCCGCTGTTGGCGATTGCCCGAACCTGCTCTTGCTGTTGCTGTTCCTCTGGTGCTCCCCCTTTTTGTTGTTATATAGGTGAAGTGCGTGATAAAATGTACACTGCCATTCCTCCCTCTAGCTCTAGCTATGCATATCCTCTTAGCCCCTCTGTCTCTATTCGTAATCGCTTGATAGACAAGTTCCCCGAGCAAATAGTTAAGTAGACAAAAACAAAAAAAGCAGAGGTGAAATTCAATGCTATACTTTCTGTTCCTTGCGCGCACGCTTATGATGACGCCTGGTTGAACGCCGTCCCAATGCTGTCTGTCCGTCTGTCTGTCTGTCTGTCTGTGATCTTGCCAATGTTCGCAAGTAATTACAGTACAGGCCCCTTTTTTTTCTGCTTCCACTTCTTCTGCTTCTTCTTATTCCTTCTCCTTCTTGTTCCTTCTTTAAACGACATCCCAAGAACCCGCTCCCTTTCCCCTTCCCTTTTCTCGTAGCTTTAATTCGCGTGGCCGGGGAGGGGAGATGAGGGTGGGGGTAATTAGGTACGTAGTAAGTGTAAGTGTAAGTGTAAGTGAAGCAAACGAGGCTCTTTTCTTCCTCTCTCTTCACTTCTCCCCCGAAATCCCCCTGATAATCCCAATCAGCACGCTGAACCACACGCCCACGCCAACCATGAACCGCCACCGCCCGCTCGCCATCCCCTCCTCGCGGATGAGCCAGCCGGCGCTGCCGAGGGGCCAGACGAAGCCGGTGATGACGCCGCGGATCATGACGTCGACGAGGGCGACTAGGCCGACGTCGTCGCTGTCCGTGCCGTTGCCACCTCCGCTGTTGAGAGCGCTGGTGTTGGGGTTGGGGTTGGTGGGGTTGCTGTTGTTGTCGTCGATCCACCCGTCCTCCATGCGCCGGAAGCTGTCGGGCGAGGGCAGCGTGTCGGGCGTGTACCGCGGCGCGTGGATGCTCCGGAATTGTAGGCGTAGCTGGTTTACCTCGGCGGGGGTGAAGCCGGCGGAGAGGAGGCGGTCGAAGCCCCGCGGCGTGGCGGAGGTGCTGGGGGTGTTGGGGGGCAGCGGGGAGGGCAGGAGGGGCGAGGTTGCTTCGCCGCCTACTTGGGATCCGGTGGTGGTGGTGGTGGTGGATGTGGCGAGGGGAGGGGGCAGGGAGGCGGCGGTGGCTTCGGCGTCGAGCTCGGACGAGGTCAGGCTGTCGCCGATGGAGCAGTTCACGTAGATGCGTAGGGATGGGTCCGGGCGGCCTGGGATGGATTTGCCTTTTCCGCTGCTGTTGCTTTCATGAGCGCCGTCGCCCTTAGGTTGTGCTCCGCCTTTCGAAGCGGCGTTACTGTAGATGTACCCTGCATTGCTGTCACGGGCGGAGGGCGGCGGGGGAGGAGGCGGGCGTAGGACGGAGCTGAGGACGGCGGTGTCGGGGAGGATCTTGCCGCCGTGGATGAAGCGCAGGCGGCGCTGGGAGTTGGGCTCGGAGAGGCGGGCGCGGATGAGGTGTTTGAGGGAGACGACGGTGGTGGAGGAGGGCCGCGGGATGTCGAGCTCGAGGTCCGGAATGGCGGCGCTGAAGCGGATGGTTAGGAGGAGAGGAGGCGGGAGGGGCGTTGTTGGCGATGGTAGTGGTGAAAGTAATGGTGATGAAGAAGATGTGATGATGGGAGGTTTGAGGGATGATGGTGGAGAGGTGGTGGTCATCTTGTAGTAGGAGGGCTTGGTCTATGAGGCATTGCGATGATATGGATGGATCCCGAGGGTGAGTGTTGTATGCAGGGCTGAGTGTTTGCTGATTATCGATCCGTTGGATTGGGTCTGCTACTTCAATGTTCGTATGTAGGTCTACACAGTACAATACGATGTACCTAATTTACAGGGACCTAGGAGTTTGTTCAGGGGATCCATTCAACGTTCTAGGCTTGTTCAGTGGGACCAGGTACCCAGGTATTCTTAACTCCAGAGCTGTTGCAAATATTCTAGCGGACTTTAGCCGCGTCAGCTTAGGTGCTCCTTGTTAAAAATGACGTGATGGTTTAGCGGGATGCAGCTTGAGTTTCCAATGATAGAGCGCCGATTACGGAACATGCCCGCTGTGGCTTCTAAGAAGACGTTAACTTTACTTAACTTTAGTTATGTAGTACCTACCAATTCACCTATAGCTATTCACCTAATACCCTGTAAACAAACACGGCCATTTATAAAACGAAACCATAAGAAGAGGCATTAAAAGAAGAAAAAAGAAGAAGAAAAAGCTCAGGGATTCATCGATGACAAATCGTTTCCTTTAAATCGTAGACAAACTAACCTCGGTGGTGTGTCTAAGGTATATTAGATATACCTTAGATACCTACCTATATACAAAAGACCATATATGCAGTGCTTCTCCAGCTGGAACCCATCCTATCACAGATTACTCACTCCCACCAACACATCTTGCCTTATAAGACAAGCTACCCAGCCGAGATTCGCTGCTATTGGGTATCGAGGGTTTCATTCAACCATAACCATGGCCACAGCACAACCACCACTCCCGCCCAAGCTCAAGCCGGCTGCTCGAGTTGCTGGCCAGAGACAAGATGTCTGGTCCATCGTCAACGAAGCGGCCGCGGCATCGCCCAAGCAGCCCATCGTCAACATGGGTCAAGGTTTCTTCGGTTACAACCCGCCCCCCTTCATCATCAATGCTGCCAAGGCAGCTTTGGACCGGGTAGACTGTAATCAGTACAGCCCGACTAAAGGTCGACCCAGGCTAAAGAAGGCCATCGCTGATGCCTACTCCCCGTTCTGGGGCCGGACGCTCAACCCGGAGACTGAAGTCACGATCACGACTGGAGCCAATGAGGGCATGCTAAGTGCTTTTATGGCTTTCATAGAGCCTGGTGACGAGGTCATCATCTTTGAGCCATTCTTTGACCAGTGAGCATTATCCCACTCTCAGTTCTGTTTTACTCACACTGGTCCTTCTTTTTACTAATAAGCAATTAGATACATCAGCAACATTGAGATGCCTGGCGGGAAAATCGTCTATGTTCCTCTGCATCCGCCTACAGATGGGGCCACGCGGACCTCGTCGTCTTCTGAGTGGACAATTGACTTTGATGAGCTCAAGAAGGCCATCACACCCAAGACGAAGATGATTGTTCTAAACACACCACGTTGGTTTTCTCTTCCAATTCTATCTAGGTACCTAGGTAGATTCTATATGGGACGAAGTCACTAATAAACTTATAGACAACCCTGTTGGCAAGGTCTTTTCGAAAGAAGAACTTCAGCAAATAGGAGACATCTGCGTTGAGAACGAGATCATCATCCTTTCTGATGAGGTGTATGACCGTCTATACTACGTCCCATTCACTAGAATCGCTACCCTCTCGCCCGAAATCGAGAGATTAACCATAACCGTCGGCTCTGCTGGCAAGAACTTTTACGCTACGGGTTGGCGTGTAGGTATGCTATCAACCCTCTCCTATTATCACATCTGTAGCTATCGCTAATATGGAGTAGGCTGGCTCATGGGACCTGCCCACCTAATCCAATATGTCTCCGCAGCTCACACGCGCATCTGCTACTCTTCCGTATCGCCACTACAAGAGGCTTGCGCCGTTGGTATGTTTTTTTTAACATCTGACTCATCATACCCAATAAAAGCAGGCAACCAAACTAACACAAACCTCAGGTTTCGAGCAAGCCGACGCCGAAGGCTTCTGGGACGAGACGGTAAAGGACATGCAAGGCAAGATGAAGCGATTCAACGAGATATGGGTGGAGCTGGGACTTCCCTACACGGACCCCGAGGGTGGTTACTTCGTGCTGGTGAACATGGCGAAGGTCCGGCTGCCCGGCGACTACCCCTTCCCGCCCCACGTCGCCAGCCGCCCCCGCGACTTCAAGCTCGCCTGGTTCCTCATCCACGAGGTCGGCGTCGCCGCTATCCCCCCCACCGAGTTCTACACCGACCCCAACGCCCACCTCGCCGAGGACTACATTCGCTTTGCTGTCTGCAAGGAGGATGAGGTCCTCGAGACGGCGAAGGAAAGGCTGAGGGGGCTGAGGAAGTATATTGAGGGGTAGAGAAGGGTGTGTTTGCTGGCTTATTAAACCCATAGGTGGGTGCCTTGTCTAGGTAGCTGGAGATGTAAGGGGGTTATGTATGGGGAAGGAGATTAGATAGAGTCGATTTAGATTCTCACAGTGAGTACATCTAATCTAGGACGTACCTAGATGTTAAAAGTAAAATTTAACGATGGCCTAAAATACATTTCAACACTTGACTGGCCGACTGTTGATTTATATATTTCTTTAATTGCTGAAACTGTATATACCCCTAGTATATACCTACCTACTATCGTAGGTAGGGTAGAGATATCTAACTTGGTAGGTAGATACCTCTACTATGTAAGACGACTACATGGTATCGCCTCCACCCGCATATCCATCTACCACCGCTGAAATAGCAACAACGCAATTTATACATCTTTGACCATATTTCACTTTACATGTCCTTAAGAGGTCGCCAAACCACAGCGCAACTTCATAACTTGGTTGGGTAGGTAGGTAGGTAGGTAGGTATCCCAAAAACAGCGCCCATCTTTACCTACACAGGTAGGTACCTACTACGCAATCACTTGGCGATCTGCAAGGTCTTGATCTGCGAATAGTGCAGCAGCCCCTCCTTGCCGAGCTCGCCGCCGTACCCGCTGAGCTTCCAGCCGCCGAAGAAGCCGGCGTGGTGGGGGCGCTCGAACTGGTTGATCCAGACGGTGCCGGACTCGAGCTGGGCGGCGATCTTCCGCGCGCGCGCCAGGTCCGGGGTGTAGACGGAGGCGCCGAGGCCGGCGTTGTCGAGGTTGGCGCGCGCGATCACGTCGGCTTCGGAGGTCCAGGAGAGGACGGGGACGATGGGGGCTGTGGTTGCGGGTGGGCTCGTTAGTGGGTTTTCTCAAATAGGTACCTACATTGGCATTTCTTTTTTTTTTTTTTTGTTTTTTTTTTCTTTTTTGAAGAGGAGGCGGGTGGAGCTCGTGACTTACCAAACTGCTCCTCCCTCACGATCAGGGAGTCCTCGGGCGGCTTCGACACGATGGTGGGGGTGATCCAGTAGCCCTTGCCGGTGGGCTTGACGTCGCCGCCGGTGACGATCTTGTAGCCGTTCTTCTTGCAGTCCTCGACGATGCCGACGGCGCGGTCGTAGTTGACCTTGTTGGAGAGCGGGGAGAAGGCGGGGGAGTTTTCGTCGTCGTCGACGACGTACTTCTTGGACTCCTCGACGAGCATGTCGAGGAAGCGGTCGTACAGGGACTCGTGCACGTAGATGCGCTTGCTGGCGACGCAGACCTGGCCGGCGTGGAACAGGGCGCCGCTCGCGACGAGGGGGACCACCTTGGCGAGGTCGACGTCCTCGCACACGATGCACGCGTTGTTGCCGGCCAGCTCGAGGATCACCTTCTTGAGGGTCTTGGTGCAGTTCTGCAGGATCCGCTGGCCGACGGCGATGGTGCCCGTGAAGCTGATGTGGTGGATCCCCGGGTGCAGGGTCATCTGCTCGCCGAGCTCGGCGCCGCCGTTGAGGACCTGGAAGACGCCGGGCGGGAGGACGGACTGGGCGAGCTCGCAGAACTTGAGCAGGGAGTAGGGGGTGAAGGGGGAGGGCTTGATGATGACGCAGTTGCCCGTGGCCAGCGCGGAGACGACCTTGATGACGGAGAGGATCATGGGGAAGTTCCAGGGCGAGATGGCGCCGAGGATGCCGATCGGCTGGTGCGTGCTGTAGATCTGGACGGTGTCGTCTTCGTATTGGAGCTCGTCCTCCAGTGTCACGTTCCCTTTATTGTCAAATTAGCTTACTTGTTCACAATAGGAATGGGAGGATGGGGGTACTTACTGTAGTACTCAAAGTGCCACGCAGCCCTCTCGACGTCGAACTTTGACATAGTCTTGGACTTGCCGGTTTCCCTCATCTGCACCTCTGCCAATATGTCGACATTCTTCAGAATGACCTCGGCGACCTCGTGGACAGCTTTTTGCCGCTCAGCGGTGGTGCTGTTCTTCCACGTCTTGAACGCGCGCGTTGCCGCCGCGACAGCATCGTCGAGGTCTTGTGGGGTGGCAATAGGGGCATCCCAGAGCGGTTCTTCCGTACGGGGATCGATGACTTGGTGGTGGTCCTTGGAGGGACGGGGCTTCCCGTCGATTACGTTGAAGAACTTGTAGGACGAGTCCCCATTCGAGCCGTTGGTCTCGACAGAAGGCATGCTGGCCTTATATATAAGATGGGCTGGGCAAGCTGCACAAAGGTCTATAAATGTTCGATATTGAATGTCGACTTTGCTTTACGTACACACACACACACACATGTAGATACGGAGCACGGAACGAAATAGAGCTGCAGGACGAGGAAAAGTATCTATACTTGTTCTGCCACGTGGGTCTGAATGGCAAAGTTACAGAATATCAGCTTTGTAGACTGCCATCTATCCTACCCGCATAATGATATTTGCCATGATGATTACCGGTAAGGGGATGAAACGGGATGAGGGGTTAAAGGTGGTTGAATTGCCGAAATTTTTAGTCTTGGTAGGCTCTTCCGAATGAGGATATGGACCCGGGAAATCTTCCGTACGACGTCTCTTAGGATGAACTTTGATGCTGTCTTAAGTATTCTAGAAGTTACCCATGTGACATAGATTAGTCAAGGGCTAGGATTCTCCCAAGCACTTAGTGCCATCCTAAGGCTCAAGATGCATATCGGCAATGGATATACCGTCATGGACGGCTACTCCAGCGGCTACTATGTAGGACCACAGTTCCGAGCTGTATGATGCCAGGCCAGTGCGCACCTACCTAGGTTAGGTAGGTAGTCACCTGATAGAAAGGACCCTTGGCTATTACAACTGATGTAAGCCATCTAACTATTGCACATGTGATGTTATTGGTAGGTACTAGATAGTTACCTACATACCTACCCTAGGCTAGGTAGCACCTATGTAGGTACATATGTAGTTCAAGATCCAGATCTTTCTTACGTAGCATGTTTTATGTACACAGTAGTGTAGAACTGCGGCGCAACTGGGAAGACCCGCGTAGGAATCCGTGTGGAGGTGGTGGAGTAGTATATGTAGGAAGGTTAGTCAGGAGTAGGTAAGGTAAAGCCAGCCACCCATAGCTGATAGAGAATATGTTGGCTCAGCCATGACCTAGGTTGGTAACTTTGGAAGCTTTATAATACCACTTGACTGCATAGTAGTGAATATATAAATAGAGAGTGACTGGTTCATGAAGTCGAGACTGTCGAGTATGAGGGCTTGAATAGATATGTATATAATTACCTAGGGTAGGTTATTACCTACATATATGTAGGGTACTAGGTTATGTAGAATGGAGAAGGAAAAGATTTGGTTCGGAATACGGAGTCAGCCGTTTCGAAATACCTCCAGGCTCCGTAGATAAGGCTAACTAATAGTAAGAACTTATGCTAATGGTGATAAGCTACATAGAGCCTAGTGCAATAACCTTAGACCTTAGCTAAGCATCTTTAGCCACCCCGCTGCTGACCGGCTTAAGCTTAGTGCTACCATGTACCTGCCTACCTGCCTCCTAGAGGGCCTAGTAGAGGCTCTACTACAGTCAATACTACTAGTACTACTAGTACTAGATGCCCTACTATGCAGTACTAAAGTAATAATTTCACTTCTGATTCGCCCTTCTGTGTCATTTAGACTCATTCTATGACACAACTTCCCCAGGTAGTCAGGAGTCTACAGTATGTGTGGTAAGATAGGAAGTCTATCTATCTATGTCAGGGACTCCACAGAAGCTGTTTGGCCCATCGGTTTCCGGCGATTAACCAAAGAGTCAAGATAGGCAGGACGCGCATTGCCACCGTACCTACATACATACATATTTCAATCAGCTACAACTTATACAAACACTTTCTCTTCTTGACTGTTGCATTTTCCACTCTTCCTTCGCAGGTACCTTACCTACATACAACCTAATAAGGCAGCTGTTGTCTTTAAAGACCCGATCTTGAATCCATAATTGTGTCAGCGGTATTAGTCTAACCTAGTACTTACATGGGGTCTTGTCTTGTCTTGTCGATCCTATTATTTCCAAGCTAAGGGTTAAAGAAGATACGTTATATCATGGCTCCTATTGCCATCTCTCCCGAAAGGGATCAAGCATTGCCCGATGGAGGGGTAGCTTTAACCACAGTATACCATGACACTATCCGATTCTACCTTAACGGCACCCGAGTTGTACTCGACGAGATTGATCCCGAAGTAACCTTGCTGGAGTATTTAAGAGGCATTGGCCTAACTGGAACTAAGCTGTAAGTCAGTACAACGTCCAACTTGCTAGGTTAAGCAATACTAACCGAATACTCCCACAGTGGTTGCGGAGAAGGCGGGTGCGGTGCCTGTACCGTCGTGATTAGTCAATATAATCCAACCACCAAACGAATATACCATGCTAGTGTCAACGCCTGTCTAGCACCGCTCGCCAGCGTAGACGGGAAACATGTAATAACAATCGAGGGTATAGGGAATGTGAAACGACCCCATCCAGCCCAGGAACGTATAGCCAAGAGCAACGGGAGTCAATGTGGATTCTGCACTCCAGGCATTGTCATGAGTTTGTATGCTCTTTTGAGGAATAACGAAAGCCCTACCGAACATGACATAGAAGAAGCTTTCGATGGGAACCTTTGCCGATGTACTGGGTATCGCCCAATTTTGGATGCCGCTCAGACATTTACTGCCAAAAGCGCGTGTGGTAAAAGCACTGCGAACGGTGGCTCCGGCTGTTGTATGGAGAATAGCGACGGTACTAAAGGAGGTGGTTGTAAGAGCCAAAGTCTAGATGATGGACAACCCATCAAAAGATTCACACCGCCAGGCTTTATTGAGTACAAGCCAGATACTGAGCTGATATTTCCACCCTCATTAAAGAAGCACGAGTTCAAGCCTCTCTCCTTTGGAAATAAGAGAAAGAGATGGTATCGTCCCGTCACATTGGAACAACTATTAGAGGTCAAGCACGTGTATCCAAATGCGAAATTGATCGGTGGAAGCACAGAGACTCAGATCGAGATCAAATTTAAGGCTCTGCAGTATCCAATCTCGGTTTTCGTCGGGGATATTCCCGAGTTGCGGCAGTACTCCTTTAAAGACGACCATCTGGAAATCGGCGGGAATGTTGTGCTAACTGACCTTGAGAACATTTGCCAGGAAGCTATCAAGCACTATGGCGAAGCAAAAAGCCAAGTATTTCAAGCCATCTACAAACAACTCAAATACTTTGCAGGGCGGCAGATCAGAAATGTTGGCACTCCGGCCGGGAATCTGGTTACAGCCTCGCCCATCTCTGATCTGAACCCCGTATTCATGGCAGCAGACTGCGTTCTTATCGCAAAGTCCCACACGAAAGAGACCGAGATTCCTATGGCAACATTCTTCAAGGGCTATCGCAGGACAGCTTTGGAACAAGATGCCATTCTCGCGTCCATTCGTATTCCCGTAACTCAGGAAAAGGGAGAGTTTTTCAGAGCCTACAAACAAGCTAAGCGCAAAGATGACGATATTGCTATCGTTACTGCTGCATTACATGTCAAATTGGACCAAAGGGGGGTTGTTGAGCATTGTAATCTGGCCTACGGAGGTATGGCTCCATGGACTACTGCGGCGAAGAATGCTATCGAGTATCTAAAAGGCAAGCTATTTGCACATCCTGATACCCTCGAAGGTGTTATGAATGCGCTCGAATCCGACTTTGCTCTTGACTTCAGCGTACCGGGAGGCATGGCCTCATACCGAAAGTCATTGGCCCTCAGTTTCTTCTATCGGTTCTATCACGATGTGTTATCCGGCCTCAACGCCGAAAGTGAGCATGGTGATAGCCAGGCGGTTGAAGAGCTTGAAAGGGCGTTGTCATCCGGCTGGAAAGATGAGGAGGCAGCTTCGGCATACATGAACGGGCCCCTTGGAAAGGCTTCCAACCACGTAGCGGCTTTGAAGCAGACTACCGGAGAAGCTCAGTATACAGACGATATTCCACCGCTCAAAAACGAACTTCACGTAGGTCTAGTTTTATCTACCAGAGCACATGCAAAAATCAAATCGATCGATTATGAGGCAGCATTGGATATTCCCGGAGTTGTCGACTTCGTCGATAAGAATGACATCCCCAACCCCGAAGACAATAAATGGGGCGCACCAAATTTTGATGACTTGTTCTTTGCCGAAGATGAAGTTTTCACAGCTGGCCAACCGATCGCACTCATTCTCGCCACCTCGCAGGCTCGAGCCGCAGAAGGGGTACGAGCTGTAAAAATTGAATACGAAGATCTCCCTGCTATTTTTACCATGGAAGAAGCGATAGAAAAGGAGAGCTTCCACAAATTCTACCGTTACATTGAGAAAGGTGATACCAAGGAGGCCTTCCAAAACTGCGACTATACATTCACAGGTGTTTCGCGAATGGGAGGCCAAGAACACTTTTACCTCGAAACAAATGCGTGTGTGGTCATACCAAAACCCGAAGATGGCGAGATTGAGATTTTCACCAGCAGCCAAAATCCCACTGAGTCGTATGTTTCCTCTTCTATATTGACTAGGCACCCAGCCTATTTCGCATTGTTTAAACTAACATGAATTTAGCCAAGCATGTGCAGCTAAGGTTCTAGGTGTACAAGCCAACAAAGTAGTAGCCCGCGTGAAGCGTCTTGGAGGTGGTTTCGGGGGCAAGGAAACCAGATGTATCCAACTCAGCACGATTTGCGCATTAGCTGCACAGAAGACCAGACGACCAGTCAGATGTATGCTGAACCGAGACGAGGATATGGCCATGTCTGGCCAACGGCATCCTTTCCTCGCCAAGTGGAAGGTGGGTGTTAATAAAGACGGCAAGCTTCAAGCTCTCGATATGGATATTTTCAACAACGCGGGTTGGTCTTTCGATCTGAGCGCTTCCGTGTGTGAACGTGCCATGACACATAGCGACAACTGCTACAAGATCCCCAACGTCAACGTTCGTGGGCGCTTGTGCAAGACGAACACCATGTCAAATACGGCTTTTCGTGGCTTCGGTGGGCCTCAAGGCATGTTCTTTGCCGAGTGCTACATGAGCGAGGTTGCCGATCGGCTTGGGATACCAGTCGAAGAGTTCCGCGAGATCAACTTTTATAAGTATAACGAGGAAACTCATTTCAACCAACGACTCGTAGACTGGCACGTACCTTTGATGTATAAGCAAGTCCAAGAGGAATCAGACTATGCTGGCCGCCGCAAGGCCGTTGAAAAATTCAACGCAGAACACAAGTGGCGCAAACGAGGGCTGGCGTTAATTCCCACCAAATTTGGTATCTCCTTTACCGCCCTCTTTTTGAATCAGGCTGGTGCATTGGTACATGTCTATCACGATGGCTCGGTCTTGGTCGCACACGGCGGCACGGAGATGGGCCAGGGTTTGCATACCAAGATGATCACTATCGCTGCGCAAGCGCTTCAAGTGCCGATGGAGGACGTTCATATTTCGGAGACATCTACCGTGACGGTCGCAAATACTTCTCCTACTGCCGCATCAGCGTCATCCGATCTGAACGGCTACGCAGTCTGGAACGCATGCGAACAAATCAACAGCCGGCTTGCGCCATATAGAGAGAAGCTTGGGCCCATGGCTACCATGAAGGAGTTGGCCCACGCAGCGTACTTTGACCGGGTAAATCTAAGCGCCAACGGGTTCTACAAGACACCGGATATTGGTTACACGTGGGGGGAGAACACTGGACAGATGTTCTTCTACTTCACGCAGGGTGTTACAGCAACTGAGGTTGAGGTAGACTGTCTGACGGGCACTTGGACGTGTTTGCGCGCCGATATCAAGATGGATGTCGGGCAGTCGATCAACCCTTCGATTGACTACGGACAAATCGAGGGCGCATTCGTACAGGGCTTAGGGTTATTTACGATGGAAGAGAGTCTATGGCTACGGAATGGACCGATGACTGGCAATCTGTTCACCAAGGGGCCAGGTACATACAAAATCCCCGGTTTCCGCGACATTCCTCAGGTATTCAACGTGAGTCTTCTTAAGGATGTGAAATGGGAGAACCTACGCACGATCCAGCGTAGTAGAGGTGTCGGTGAACCACCCCTGTTCATGGGGAGTGCGGCATTCTTTGCCCTTCGCGATGCACTCAAGGCGGCGCGTGCGGAGTATGGGGTAAATGCCAAAGTCTTTGCTGAGGGAGGTAAAGATGATGGGCTACTAAGTCTGGAAAGCCCGGCTACGCCTGAGAGAATTCGACTCTCGTGTGTCGACCCTATTATGGAGCGTGCTAGGGTGCAACCTAAAGAGGGCGAGAAGAGCTTCTTTATTGCTATCTAAAGCCCGATGTATGGAGTTATGATCATTTGGAATTATGCATATTGGAATATGTAGAGGTTACGATGGAATGGCTATAGCATGCTAAGGAAGCATATTAAGGATATCAATAATGGCGTCAGCCCCTTTTTGATTTTACACATGTCCATACCATTATGGAAGTTGGTATATTGCCTGCCTGCCGATAGCCACCAGCCTACCTAGTGGCACCTTACACATATACATAGGTGTTTATCATCATAACTTGAAATGCAATAGTTGACTATGATGGAAGCGAATGATTATCAGCCCGAAATGTATGCAACTTAACCTAGTATCTAACCAATATTTCTATAAGTACGACCCACACTACATTCCACAGCTACAGGTTTCTATGACGTTTTGACACCGTTTCCTACATTGGGATTGCTGTTGACTAATAAGTGTTTCGATTTCTAATAATTTCTACGGGCGTGGCGTGGCGTTGGCTCAATACTACCCAAGGCTAGCTCTTAAGTGTGTACATACCTACATAATAAACCAAGCTTGGAAGTCTCTATTCATATATCTACACCAACCTCGCCATCTACTCCAAACCAACTTGAAAAAAAAACCAAAAAAAAAAAAAAAACCAAAGTGAATAAATCCAAAAAAAAAATGCCCACCATAGCCATAACAGGCGCCTCCGGCAAACTGGGCGGCGCCACCCTCGCGGGGATCCTCGCGCACCACGAGAAGCTTCTCCCCCCCCCTTCTTCCTCACATCTCCTCTCCATCATCGCCCTCACCTCCTCACGCCCGGGATCCGCTACCTGGGACCGGCTTCTTGCCACCGCCGCCACCACCAACGACAGCAATGGTAGCGATGGTGGGGAAGGCGGTGGTGATGATGACAGGAAGGTGCGCGTCGAGGTCCGCCACGCCTCCTTCGAGGACCCGGCGTCGTTCGAGGCGGCGCTGGAGGGCGTGGACCGGTTTTTCCTGGTCTCGACGCCGCACATTGCGCTGGACTTTGAGGATGATGAGGAGGAGAAGGGGGAGGGGGGGGAGGGAAAGAAAAAAGCAAGAGCAGGCCGCGAAACGCACCACCGCGTCGCTATCGACGCCGCTGTCCGCGCTGGCGTGGGGCACGTCGTTTACGCTAGCCTTGCGTACGCCTTCTCTTCCTCTTCCTCGGGCGCGGGGTCGGGGTCGGGGTCGGGGTTGGGGTCGGGGTTAGGCAGCAGCAAGGCGGCGGTGATGCGCGCGCACCTGCGCACGGAGGAGTACCTTGGCCAGCTTGAGCGCGAGGGGAAGCTGGCGCGGGTCACGATTGTGCGCGAGGGCTTGTACAGCGAGTCGTGGCCGCTGTATCTGGGGTATTTTGGTAGTGATGGGGTGGACGAGAGGGAGGAGGTGGTGGTGGCGGGGGACGGGAAGGTGTGCTGGACGGGGATTGGGGATCTGGGGGTTGCGTGCGCGGTTGTGTTGCTTGCGCCTGGAGACGAGGAGAAGGGGCGCACGTTGTTCTACCTCTCCACGAGACCGGCAGCAGCGAGGAGTCTGAAGGAGATAGCGGGGCTAGTGGGCGAGGCGAGGGGGAAAGAGGTTCGGGTTAAGATTGTGGACAAGGAGGAGTATGTGCGACACTATGTGGAGGAGAGGGGGAGGGAGAGGCCCGCGGTGAGGTGGTGGGCGAGCACGTATGAGGCGCTGGAGGATGGGGAGTGTCTTGTTGACGATCCGACGTTGGAGGCGTTGCTGGAGAGGGTGGGGGTTAGGCCTACGTCTATTGAGGAGACTGTTAGGGCGATGGTGAAGAAGCTGTAAGCAGTACACAGGTAGGAAGATGCCTATGAAGAGCTATTAAATGCGATGATTGGGATATAAGGACGAAAGGTCTAAGCTAGGCACCTATGTATTTGGGCCCCCTATGTCTTCAACAATACCAAAACATTCCACCGCCCCAACATCATCCCCCTTTCGTCCCCCCTTTTCCTCTCTCACGCTTTACTCGGATCATGCCCCCAATTCTTCAAGCTCCTCGCGCTCTTACTATCCGGATCCTGCTTCGCCTTGCCCTCCTGCGCAAGATGGCGCTTACAGTACGCGACGACGCGACGCATGTGATCGATGTCGTCCTGGTCGTACTCATCGGGGTTCTTGTCCGGGTTCTTGTTCAGGATCT
The DNA here is from genome assembly GCF_022984875.1 of Hypoxylon fragiforme. Lineage (NCBI taxonomy): Eukaryota > Fungi > Ascomycota > Sordariomycetes > Xylariales > Hypoxylaceae > Hypoxylon > Hypoxylon fragiforme. The sequence continues at coordinate 2,128,554 of NW_026054758.1, read as the reverse complement.
CGATGATTTTGCGTCCGCTTTGTTGCTTTCTCATGTTAGCTACCTCACAAAACTTGATGTACATAGGTAGGTAGGTGGAGGTGGGTGGGTACCTACCTCTCATGCCCGATAGTTTCCCCTGAACCGTCGCTTTTACTCCAGCCCGCCGACTCGGACGCGCCCTCCTTGAGCCAGTCTTCGAGTTCGGATGCCGACATGTTGACCAGCTCATTGAACTCTCTACCATAGGACATCTAGTTAGCTTATACTCATCGGTCGAATTATAGCTCTTCACTAGTTCATTTGATGACTCGGCTTGAAGGGGGGGAGTGGCTCACCTAATAACAGTTTCCTGATCCTTCACCATTTTTGCCGAGCTTGATTTTTTGTCTGTGTATCTGAATGAACTAACCTATGTACCTAATTTTCCATCCAAATGAAAGAGGTTTGGTGTGAAGGTTTCTGCCGATGGCAGTTATATGATACTCTGAGACCATGGCGTAAAGACGGCCATATCAAAGACGTCATGACCACGCTCTCTAAACAATTACGATAAAAATAGCCGCAAATCTAACAAGAACAAGGAACAAACAGTGCTATTCTTCTCCCAGTTCGATTAATACTTAAAAACTACCGAGATTTGGGCTACTAAGCTATTGAGCTACATGGTATAGTATAGCCATCGCGTTTCGGTTGACAGACAAAAACATCAAGAATCCCACTTGAGGTTGATCTGCCTCTTTTGGAGCTCTTGTTCTAGTTCCCCTCCATCCTGATGGTAATGTGCCAACGTGAGCGCATGGGAAATCCACTTCTTGCTTAGCTCATCCTCATGAGCTCCGAAGAGGTCAACGCCGTGGTTGAAAGCGGTTGTAACAAACCATTCGAGCTCTAGAGGAGGGATGGGGTTTTGGGTCTGTATGTTCATTAACAAAAATACCCCTTTCGGTCCCTTTGAGACATAACTTACACTCGCACATTGCTTGACTAGTCTACAGATATCGTCCATAACTCTCAGAGGGTAATCAGGATCTGAAGAAAGAGTAGCCTTCAGCAAACATCGCAAGTATTTTGCCAACTTCTCGTTATCAAACTGTTCAAGTAAAAATATGTGGTTGATAATCTTGCGTAGCGTACCGTAAAGAACTATAATCCCTATTAGAAAAGGGTTCCTCATCTCGAAGCTTCTAGGGTTATACCTTGTGCGGGCACAGACTGGGCTCGAAGAATACAATCGGCCATCGCCTGAAATGTCGGCAGATTGCAGCAGGTATTAGCTTTTAATAAGATCTCCGAGAGGTCATCCTATGACTTCAGACAGATAGATCCTTCGAAATCGAAAGCGAGGAGAGTTGAGAGCTTCATTTGAAGATCATCCTTAAATACTTTGTTCAGTGTTTCTAGTCGTGAGTTTAGTTCTGTATCAAACCCATTGACATGACTGCGCATCATGAGGTAGTCCTGGAGCTGTGTCTCAATGTTGTCTTCTGATCGAGCCAAAGAAATGAGTGCCGTTGCCATTAGAAAATGGCAAAACATTGCGCGTAGTGATAGATCCTCGGAGGCTTGAAGGGGTATGTCTGGGGGGTACTGGGACATGATGGAAAGGCAACATTGAAATATGCGGACGCTTTGCCTTAGCTGCCACACATGTATATGCTTCAAGCCTAGGTTGTAAGCATTCTTGCAAAACCAGTCCAATTCGTTTATGGTGAAGAGTTTGTCTCCCTGCTGATCACGCGGGTCTCGTTGTATTGCTGTTATGGCTGAGCAACTTAGCATAACCCACAACACAATGGGTAGAGGTGTAACTCACCACCTTCAAAAGCCTGGCAAATATCATCTACCAGAAGTTGAAGATCATCACCACTTTTATCTTGTTCATTCAGAAGCGATGTCTCAAGGCGAATAATCATACGAAGCAGAGCGGGCAGATGAACAGCATCGGGGGAGCTGTACTCATATTTCTCAATGAGATATTGCAATGCTTCGACCGCGCACAGTTTGTCTTCTGCTTCTTGAGCATCTATACAACAGGCATAAAGATACGGAGAGTCCTTCGAAGAAATTTCACTGAAGTGCTTCAAGCAATCGGAGGCCATCACTCGATCTCCACTCCTCAGCGCCAATTTGTATGCCAGATACATGGTCATGGGCTCTCGTTTCGCTGATGAATCCATGGAATTGAAGATTTCCATGGCATTATCCAGGTTATTTCTTTGAAGAGCACAAACAAGTAATTTCCTGCTCTAGTAAGCCAGAATACGATCTCTATTACAACTTTTCTCAATATACATAGACATACCTGACGATCTTTGTTGCATTCACCGGGCCGGAATGACGAAGAGCTGGATGCATGGCAACACGGCACCAACTCTCAGTTAAATCTAGATCGCCTTGACTGAACGATGCGTCAACTCTCTTCCATATGAGCTAGGAAATATTAGCTCATAATGCTAAAGGGATAGAATTAGGTCGCATGGCCGACTAACTGTTTGTATAGCAAGAACAGCAGCCGAAGGCAACGGCTTTTCCAGGCTGGCTTCGACACTATCATAGGTAGATGCGAGGCTCCGTATCGTATCAAGAGTATCCCGATGCGTAGTTGCCATATGGGTGCGCAAAACGACGGCTCGTTCGACCCATGCGTGCTGCTGGGTGGGCAATACTTGTGATGTTATAAATCCATCGAGGACTGAGGAGGCGAGACTTGGACTCTTGTCTTCTAGCTTGCGGATATGATGTATCATAAGATTGAAGCTTGATTCCGAAATATCTATGCTTCTAAGCATTCGTCGGAGGATTGCAGCGTATGCGCTGCTATCAAATACTTCTGCTGGTGAGTTCACTAGGAGTTCCAGCCTAAGTAACAAGACAACTAGCTGGTCACCAAGTTCTGATTCGATGTAGCAAACATGGTTTTCGGCTCTCTGAAAGTCTTCCGCCGTGTTGTTATTTAAGTATGCGTGGACAAGGGCTTGAGATATTGCCAACCTCAACTCGATAGCCTCTCTCGACAACTGTCCTAATTCTTGTCTGTTGATGAATTCAAAGGCCCTTTCCAGCCATTTTGCTACTAGTGTGAAGTTCTTCTTCGCAGTCAAATCTTTACCAATTTCGAAGAATGAGTCGGCCAAATTCTCTGCCGATATGGGGTCTGTGGTACTTTCACAACTCTTTATCTTGTTGTAGAAATGGTCCGCTACGTCGTGGCGGCCTTCCTTCGAGGCCTTCAAAGGCTGTTAGCGACCCAATAGGTCCGGAGAGTAATGAGAATAACATGCAACTTGCCAGTACTATACGAAGTGTTAGATGCTCTAACTCCAACCTTTTGCAGGCATGCGACTCCTCGTTGGGTAGCTTCGCTTGCAGATTCTGCAACAGTCCGTTATAGTCTGCGGCCTTCTGCAGGGCCACAAGTGCAAATTTAAACTCACCGTCCACTACGCAGGCGTAAGTACTTAAGTTCCGCAATTCTGCAACCTTGGTGGAACGAGGGTTAGGTAGATATACCAATACAAGATCTGCCGGCTTTGATTGCCAATTTTCCCAGGCGAAGGAGATCTCCCGGTGTATTGTGGTCGCCCCATTGCGCGAGTGATAATATTAACAATGAGTATACCCGGGTTAGGGCGAAGAGTCTACTTCTATTTGGCGAACACTGGTCGTTATCTTGACGTTTGATTTGCACACACCAATTCCAAAGGTCAGTGCCGGCCTTATCAAGTTGTGGGTGACGGTGAGAACCGGATGACTTGAGAGAGGATGACTTGATGATCTCAATCTGATTCTCTAGTTCACTGATCAGGGCTTGGAGGGCGTGCTCATCGTCCTTGCTCGGCAGCTGTTTCTGGAGGTTATGGCAGAAGGCTTATAGAGAGAGTCAGTACGTATCCTACGTCAACAGGAAGCGAATGTGCGAACTTAGGATGGATTTTACACGCTTTTCTCGGGCAGAATGGTGCATATCAGTGGGCATATCCATATTCAGTACCGGCTATTATTTTGCCTGGAAGTTTTGTGATATGCCTGCCACAATACTAGTTACCTTCTACTATGTAAGTAGTATGAGTATACGTGTAGGTATTAGATTAGAAGAAAGGAAATGAGACGAGGTAACAGGAGGTGAGAAAAAAAACCTTGTAGTGCTTTGATGTGGTAGTCTATATCCCATCTATGGAAGGAGTCACAGAAAAATCCCAATAGCACCTTCCAAACATAGTGGATATCATTTGTCCCTTCATTGCACACCCTAGGTTAGGTACCTCCTTCTCCTCTGATTCCTTTTTATGAACTCTCCAAAGATACATCCATGGTCCTAGGTCGTTGCTCGTTGCTACGCTACGTAGTAGTAGGCCCCTTTCTAATGATAATCATTGCCGTCGTTTGACATGGCGTGGCCCTCGACCTCTAATAATTAAATATCCCTTACGATAAGTACCTATCTATCATGAGTAGGAGGAGTAAATCAAATTAGACACCGCATAGAAACTATGCTACCACTATGACCTATTGGAAACATCGGAATGTGGCCCGGTCATACTGGGCAGCTATCTACCTAGATAGATACTAGGTAGACAGAAAATACCTATGAATGTGAGGGATCATGCGGAAGGAAATTACCAACGATGAGACTGGGTCTGTACGTTTTACCATGTAGTGGTTAGCATTATCCTCCTTGGACAAACGAATGAAAGGAATTCAGGTTGCAAAGTAAAGCCACCATAGATTTGTAACTCACATCTTGTGGTCGTCCCTCCGTATCATAAATGAAAAGCAACAGTTCACGATCGGGTGGTTCGATCGGTCATCTGGATTTTTCAAGGCACACGCCGTCAGGAGAGTGTCGTGTGCCGCGTCGAATGCAATAGTTCCAAATTCTTCCCAATACCGTACGAGTGACTCTTCTGTAAGTATTTCGTGTATTGAGATTTTGCCCTACGCATTTATTCGGGTCAGTAGTTTTCTTTACTCATGGACGATGACAGAGAATTCAAAGGCACCCACGTCTCGTAATCTCTCCACGGGAACATGAATGAGTTCAGCCATCTCCTTATTACCCCTGAAGATCTCCCCGGTCCTCCTCCAGCAACAAGCTGGAACCGCCATAGCTGCGAAGACCCGGTCGTATTCGAGTAGCGTCCTCTCAAACCACATCTCTACATAGACTAGCTCTATATCTGTAAGTCCCTGCACCTTTTCTCGGAACTTCGGCCGGAAACGATCTAGTTGTCGCAGGATCTTCTGTTTCGATGAAGGAGCGATATGGCCATCCATGTAGGACGATAGGCGGGCATAACCCTTGATGTAGTTGAATGGTTTCAACAAACCGGCATCGTATTTAGCCTTCATAACCCGCTGCATACGAGCCTCGGGCGTGTCGTTGCCTGATGGATCCGCCGCCTGAAGATAAAATTCACGCGTCTTGTCCGCCGGGTTGGCGCTGGTGCTCGCCTGCTCCGTGCTAGGCGGAGGCATGGAGCCTGCCTGCATCGCGCTCGTAGCTAAAAGGTTACTGTTGCCACCCACGTAGCTAGCCATGTCGGATAGGTTGGGTTGCGACTGGTTGTTCCTATATAATAAACTGTGGTCGTCCGGCAAGGTACCAGCGTCATCGAGGAGGCTGGTGTTCAAGAAATCATTGAGCAAGTTAAACTCATGCGTGACTTCTGGGGCAAGCATATATTGAGGATGATAATGGTGCATATCGTGGAATTGATTTTGGGCGGTTAGCCAAGCTTCAGAGAAACCACCGACTACGAGATCAGCTCAGCTTTTTTCCCCAGCCAACACGGCATTCATAAGGGTTTTACAAAACCTACATTGGTTCATATTGCTGCCAGAGGCACTGGCCTGCATACTAGAGACCGTATTTGGTGACACAAGCTGTAGGGGGTTTGTCTGGCCTAGTGCACCTGCACTAAATCCTTGCTTGGTTCTCTGAGCTGCTGCTCCTCCAGTTCCTTCAAATGACGGTGGTGCCATGGCAGTGGAGCCCTGATCTATTGAATTCTGCGATATTTCAGGCTGAATTTCTGATTCGTCGTGTCCAGCCGCACCGTGGGAGCCTTTGGGCTTCTTAGAATCTGGATCCCGGGGCTCATCATGGCATAGATGGCCAATATTGCGCTTGATACATCTCGTGCATGGTCTCTCCTATTCAATAGGGGTCGGCCCCGGTCAATTTCGGCTTATGCAAACCAGGGCAATATTTCCCTAAGCCATCGACGTAAGAAGTAGGAACAGATCTTACATACGAGATCGCAAGTCATATGCTAGAGTCCCGGGAAGGTTAGTATTAGCCAAGTACTTTGTGAAGCCCAACAACACGCACGAACACGCGCACGCGCCCCCATACATATGTACATATGCATACATATACGCATACGCACGAACGAATATAAAAGAATATATAAAATATTCGGACACTTGGCCCGTGACATCAACAACCAAGCCGCCTTGTGATTATAAATAAATCAAGATAAAATAGATCAATAAATAAATAAATAAAAACGCCCGTGAACAAGGGGGAAGAGGGCACCGGCATTGGTACATATGCGTAGATACGTTATGTAGATGCGGAACCAATGGATTATAATGTCTGACAAGCTTGGTAAATGATGACTTACAGATCGACGGCAGTATACACAAGCTGTAGGAACGCGCGACCAAAATTAGCCCATGCGGCGGATGGATACGATGAGGGCGGGGATCGTGGTTGAATTTAGGAGAATTTAGGGAGAATGGTACGGCATACCATGGTTTACCTTGCGCCTCTTCTTAGGGCTCTTGCTGGTATTATCGGGGGGTGTGGTGGTAGTTGAGGTCGTAGGGGTGTTGTCCTTAGACCTGGCGTCGCTGTCGGGCCTCTTGTCCTTGGCGTGGCTGCCATCGCTTTCCATTTCTGCGTCCTACTTCAAATACTATCGGGTCTGGTGTATGTAGGAGGCTCCCATTGGGCCCTCGGGTTACGCAGTGGGCATGTAGTTCGTGGACAATCGAGTTAGGTGCCAACGGCTTTGTGCAGGACCAAGAGATGATTTGTTCAAGGCCTTTCCCGAGAAGAGGAGGCTGGCTGTGTATCAGTCGACGAGGTAATACTGGAGTCGTTGAAAGACGGAAGATCTGGGGGCGTTTCGTGATCGGCAAAGTAGAATATTTCTTGCTGGACCGAAACCTGTCGGCGTCCACGTGTAAACTGAGACCACAGCCAGGAACAGGAGGAGTTGAGACTACAATTACTGCCGTACCCAAGTAGGTATGTAATGTACCTAGTGGGTAGGTCGTGTACTAGGTAAGTACCTTTAACGGAGGATTTCAATGTCCCTCTCTTATCCAAACAAGACAAAATCCCGGTTGCGATCGCGGCAGATAAAAATAAAGCAACTTTGAAGTAGGTAGGTACTGTGTTGTACCTAGGTTAGGTAAGTATGTAAGTGTACATATGCCTAAGTATATATTGTATGGGGTTACGAAGCGGTGGGCGGTGGACGAAAAGCTTTGGAAACTCAAAGAGGAAAGGAAGGGTAGAAATAATAGATGAATAAAATGCAAAAATAAAGATGTGAAGTTCAAATGTTGGTCAGAGTTATAGATAGTATGTAGTAAGTAATTAAGTTTTAGAATCCATGGATAATAAGGTAATAGTTTGAGTTTTCTACTAATTACTAAAATCCTCCACTTTATCCTAACATCTTGTTACTACATACTTTCTTCCCGCGTCCCGCTTCCCGCTTCTCTTTCTTTTCTTTTCTTTTCTTTGATTGACCTTTTCTAATCTAATGCCTAGAAGAGGAAGGCATAAATGGCATGGCCGACGGCCTGAATGGCCTCGACTTTGATTCGGGGAATCACGCTCCAGAGCAAGGCCAACAAGACCAATGGCGATGATCAGAGGGGCCTTGGGTCCAAGTCAATCCAGTAGGATGAAGCCATGAGAGCCGAGGGTTTAAGAATTTTACTGGGGCCGGAGGGGCGCTTTCGGCATGGTGGGGTTCTAATTCCTAATTCCTCAAGGGCCGTTCATTGTATCATGGATGGTGCTTATGGTGCTTTTTAGCTCTCCATTCTCCATTCTCCATTCTCCATGTCTACCTACATATAGTAGGCACAGTATCCATCCATTCAGGTACATGTATCCATCATGGATGGATGTATGTAAGTGATTTGATCTATCTCTCGTACTTACCCCAACATTGGAACCTTAAAACGATCAGATCATACTTACATACGTACCTGCCTACTATATAGTAGTACATACATATAAGTACATGAGCAAAAATGCTGTTGGTCGATCTTGCAAGGGTTGCGAACAGCTTTTGAGTTGAGTGACGTCGTAATAAAAAAAAGAAAAGAGCAACTTGAAAGCTCCAGGGCTCAAACTGCAAAGCAACCACAAAGACGGTTGGCATTGTCACTTGACCATTTAAGCTTTTCATCCTCTTTTTTCTTCAATTCTTTACTCATTAAATTTCGGCTCAAGGAAATCATCATACCCAACCATACCAATCCCTCCCAGCCCTAATCAACCTCAAGTGACATTGCACATATGCCAAGAACCTTTTGTGCGCGACAATTCACAGAGCCAAGCCTACGTGCAACACTCACTCAGCTTGGCTCACATTGAATGCTAGTCATTGTTGGATGGTCATATATGAGTTCGAACTTACAAGTTTCATTGCCAAGTCTGCTTCCAGAGCCCTGGGTTGCTCAAATCTGCAAAGCATATGCATCTAGCACCGTCAAATTCAAATAGCCAAGCCAAGATGGGCATTGTGACAGCACTTGGACGGCTGATGGCCGTTTACATTTGCATATACTGCTTCACTGCTTCCTTAAATTGCTGCGCGGACGTGGGAGCGGGTGTACTTACATGTATATGTAAGTGTACGAAAGACGCAAGCGTAAACGCCGCCGCCTTGCAGGGTTCGATCGACTTTTGTGAGACTAGCGCAATGTGACAATCGACGCTGGGATGAACCATGCCGGTGATCAATCCTTTTGATCTTACGTACATAAGTGACCTCAGGTGCTTGCATACCTCCCCTTATGTAGCCATACATAATAGGTGCATACCAATTACCTACCTATTCAGACTTTTGAACCGTACCTAGGTAGTACAAATATATACTGTTCGCATAGGTACCTAGGTAGGTAAGAGGATGCGAGGGGGCTAGGCTGATCGAGTGTAAGAATCTAGGCGATATTCTTCTACGATTAGATTCAAAGCTTTCGAATACTAGGTGTACTTTCGTCCCTTTCGCATGCCCACTCCTCTCTATTCCACCTCCATTTTTGGCCAGAAAAATAACATATCAGCAGTATTTTACCATACCACATATGGCTGTCATCACATAAACGAATAATCTCGAGCACAATTACGAAACAAAGGTATGCGGCCAGCTGGCTCCGTTACATGACTACATAAAAGTCGTCTCCTGCTGTACCCCTGACGCTACTGTTAAGGTCGTCCTGTCAGGGCCGTCCACGAGGCTCAAGTTACACTGGATAATTACAATACGACAAAAACTACCTAGGCAGTCTATTTCCGGATCAGGTCCTGGCACGGTAGTCGATTGTCCGCTTTATCAGGGTTTTGCCAGCTTCATTTCGTGATTGCTGCCTGTGTCATACGCTTGCAATGTCCGGGGAAGCAATACTTTCCCCTGCGTTGGGCCCATCCGTGAGAAAATCAAGTCGCTACTTTGAAAATACACTTCCGAGCTCAGCATTGGCCAATCGCAACTCCGATAGATCTGGGTCATATAATTCGAGGGTCTCACGACTATTCATAGGCTTTGTGTGAGCATTTGATTCGTCGCTATTGGTGTATAGTTTCTGGGTCGTCAATGACTAATGAAAGGTCAGCATTATTCTTACCAGCGGTGAGGTCGGTGAGGAAATCTTATTCCGAATATTCATCTAGTAGCTGAACCGTTGTTGTGCTACCTAGGGGCTCAAGTCAGAACGCCAACCCGATGAGCGATCAAATACCAAGCGCCGTTCAGCTCGTTATAATATTGTACTTACGAATGATTTACATCATTGCATATTGTGTAGTTTTTTAGGGGTTCTTTCGACAGTTTATGCTTGCGTGCGTGGGGGCGACCTTCAATGTTTCCAACATCACACAGAGAACCCCCCTTGTGCTTAGGCTTTCCGCAGCAGGTTCTCGCAAAAATATGAAGCATCGTTTCTTCAGAATCAAATGCAGGATCTCGATAAGCTAACAGACTAGTTCCTATTACATATAGCCAACAGAAATTCAATATACGGGCTGCCCCTTTTACAACAGCATCGGCTACAGCGGACACAAATTTGACTAGCTTACCGAAAGCTAGGTCCATTCACGAACTTCATGCGCGCAACACGACTTTCTTCCGCATGTAGTTGTACGTGTTCGACTAGGCTAGCATATAACTATGCACAATCGCTGAAAGTGCACTATGCCCTTGGCGTACCGCATAACCCATCCTATTCGAACCGTTGTCATTCGTATCTAAGAAGCTGAATGTCGACTAGGAACCAATATAGAAGCTTTCAGATACTACATTTCGACTTACCTTCAATACTACCCAAGATTTTCTTGTCTCATTCAAACATCAACAGCGGCTCTGTCATTCGGGCCATCTAGGTCGCTGATCGCTAGTTCATACCCTCACGACAGCCCCTTTAGATCCTCACCACCATTAAGCAAGGCGGAGATTGCTCGAATCTCCTAAATTCCCCGACCAGATATCGTTCAGCTAGCCCTTGTCGCTACTAGTCCTATCGAGGTCGACGGCGGAAGTTATCGTGGTAAATATGAAAGTGATATTTACTAAGCCAAAATTCGCCAAGCACGACGATGACTGCCTACTAGGTACATACCTCATATGTAGGATTCGTTAGCTGGGGTAGAATCAGCATCACCGGAATGCTCCTAGGCACGCAATTCGTCTATATTAAGATGAAGACGAAATAGCTACATCATAAGATAAATAGTTTACCATCTAGTCTCCGAGATAACCGGAATCGCCACTGATGGCGTTTCTTCAAAGCCCGCGGGGCCGTTCTCCTCCAACCACCAACCTCTCGCCCTCTAGTACCTGCCCTAAGGAGATGTCGAACGTACAGTCGTTTAGACGGCCTCAACGATGAGCTACCATTGTACGATCAGAGGCCAGCGCGTGGCAAAAGTACCTACTCGAGTTACGACAGAACTGTTTTAATGGTGGGTGTCCTTATTTGGCCTCGACATGACACGCTAGAAGTCGACTGGACATCCTTCATCCCGTACCTACCTAGGCATGCACCCCGATCCTTCTTCCTCCACAAGCATAATATCAAAACCTTGCATCCCTACTGGCCGTCAAATTTCCACTATCATGATAGCTATGTAAGGTACACGTAACATGTGATTGGTCAACTACGGCCGGCAGACGAGTAGGATACTCAGTTAGTGCTTAGGACGAAGGCGATCTTTGAGCAACGGAACTGGCTCAGGTGACTGCTTTACGGTATCATAGTATACATCGGTGTAGATGTAGATAGATAGGTAAGGCAGACAGACAAGGAAATACCCTATTCATACCTACCCCATATCTTTCACTCGCATAAGGGGCGATAGGTAGGCGCCTACATACTATTGATATTCTAACCTAGGTCATTCAATATAGCTACCTACCCAAGTCAGCTAGCAACACGGAAAGCGAATACTACACACGAGAAGGAAGCAGAACCCACCTAGGTTAGTAAGTAAAGTACCTAATATCTACCTAGTACTGGTAGCTAGCTACCTGTCCCTTCGGGTACCTGTATGGACAAAAGGGGGCGTATTGCTCACTAGGTACTGGGTAGGTGCGTATATGCCCCTACTAGGTCGGCACAGTAGTTTAGAAGCTCAAGTTATGTACCTACGTCACCAATTTAAGCCACTTGAGGTCAGTAGAGGGGTAAGTACAAGAAAATCGCAACTAGACGTTGGTAGATGTTTAACATGTTTAATCTTGTATATTATATTCTCTCTCTCTCTCTCTCTCTCTCTCTCTTGAATATCCCACGCCCCCTATTTCCACTATTGCAAATATTTTATCTTCGGACTAAATACATAAGAGTTTAGCTTACGGTAGCTACCTACCTATGCAGGTACATAATCGTGCCACCATGTAGACACCTACAGCAAAGTCCAAACAAGCATTGCTATGCATGTAGGTTTTCTAATTCCACCCCCTTGCTTAGGTAGGTACCTATGTAGGTAGGCTTGCTTACTTAACCCTCCCCATAACCGTCTCGGGGCCCCTAACAACATCCATCTGCGCCGCCTTCGCCTTAACCGAGTTGAGCATGCTGCGCTCGAAGTCGTCGCGGGATCTCAGCACGGCCTCGACCCAGGTGATCTGGAGGTCCCAGTACTTAGTCTTGAAGGCCTGGAAGACGTCAGGGATGGCGTCCTTGGGGACGGTGAGGAGCTCGAGGAAGTTCTCGGTGACGCGCCAGGACTGGGTGATGTCGTTGCTGAGGTCTGGGTTGGGGAGGCTGCGGAAGTACTCGAAGGCGGTCGAGACGTCGTTGAAGATCTTGTCCTGGAAGGGCTCGGTGCGCCGGAACTTGGCCCCCTTGTTGCGCACGCACATGAGGTATTGTGCTAGCAGCTCGTCGGCGAAGATCTGGATGAAGACGTCGACGAGGGAGTGGTGCAGCACCTGCTGGTAGTCCCCGACGTACTCCTCGAAGGTGATGATCATCTGCTTCATGGTTGTGGTTTCGTACCATCGAGCAGTGAAGAATGTCGGCATGACAGACATGAAGTCCACTGCTATGACAAGCTTGGCGAATTTGGTGAGGCACCAAGTACTGAAATCGAGGTAGCTGTCTCGAAGTAGGTTGATTTCGTTGTCGGCACGCTCCATGTATTGCGGTGTAACCAGAGGCTCGAACTTTTGTTTGAAGTTGGTGAGGTAGGCAAAGCGGCCCTCTTCTTCGTTGTCGTCTATACAGGCAATTTGATCATTGGCAGTCGCAATAAGCCAATCTTGTAAAGCTTGGAAGCCATCCAATTCGGACTCTCTGTCAGCTTCGTACCTAGCCCCTTCTTCTTCGAGCATCTGTTGGAATGACTGCTGCCGGCCACGTAGACGGAGGAACATGGCATCGATAACACCTTCTGCCACATCGGCTCTCTGCGAGTTTCCGGCGGCGTCAACCTGTTCCCGCAGCATGCGCCACATGTCGACCAAATTCCTAGTACGGAAATAGCCATACTCATCCGTATCGAGATTCGAACCCTCCACGTTTCGGTCGGCAAAGTCACGTCTTTCTTGGGCGAAGATTCTCTCAATCCATTCGTCGAGGAATTTGATGATGAGCTGGCGAAAGTCCTTAACCAACTCTTGCTCTCTGTTGTCGATAACGTGAGGTTTCAACTCGTTTTCTTGGAAGCCAAGCTTTTTCATCTTCTTGTAGTATTTCTCTGGCCAATTGATAATCTCGAGCGTGTTTGCCGAGCTTGATTCGGGGTCATCGATCATGCCCACCAAAAAGTCGTGCATATGTTGGTGGTATATATCGCCGTAGGTCTTGAAGATCTTCCATTTCTTAGGCATCAAAGTGACCATGCCTTGCCTGACGGCATTTAGGTCGTTGAAGAACCACTTCATCATCTTTTCTAGCCCTGTGGGGTCGCCCAAGAACTCCTCTCTGACTTCGGCAAATTGTCCTTCACAATTAACAGCAATTGCTTTCAAGAACTTGTCCTTGTACCCTCTGACTTTCTTGGCACCGTCTGTGATACTCTGGAAACGTGTGGCCATTTCTTTATGATCCTTTAATGCTTCTTGCAATGCCTCGACCCTTTGGTCACTCTTCTCCTCGGCCTCTACGATGATGGCTAGGCGGACCACGAGACTGTTGTTATCGGCGATCAAAAGATTGATCATGTTGAGGGCAATGAGGCCAACATGTTCGTCAAACCAATCTATAGCATCGTCCAGCCTGGAGAAGTAATCTTCCAAAGTAGATTGTAAGCTGGGATCGTCGGCTCGTAGTATCTGTTCCATTGCATCATCTCGGATATTTCGTAATTGCGTCAGTTCGTAATGCACTCTCAGAAGATTCGGCATGGTCTCCTTATCCTCCTCGTCCTCTCTCAGCATGGTTTCGATCCTGTTCAGGCGATCATTAAACGTCTGGAGATTTTCGACCATGGCCTCTACGGCGCCAAAGTTCCTGTGTGCTTGGGATACCAGATTTATACTAGCAAAATCCTTGATCATATTTTGCGACTCGGAGCAGAGGGTGTCGATCTTCATCATCTCGTCCCTGATAGCTTGTATAGTCTTCTGACCGTCGGTGATGCCATTCATGCCAGCTTGTGTCGTCTCCAACTGGTCGCGTAGGCCTCCCCTTAGCTGGGAGTCGATAGCAGCTTTCTTGCGCGTGAATTCCAGCTTCAGCGTGGGGATTTTATCGAGGTCATCGGGATGTCGGAGTAGCTCCGAGAGCTTCACTGGGGGCGCGTCCATGGCGAAGTCGAGGTCGACGTTGAAGTCGGCGGGGCACCACTACGACCGTCGTACGGACTTTGTATTTCTAAACCATCACGTAGTAAACCCATACGTTCAAACGTCTAATTATCGATTTGCGTATGTCGTATCGCCGTTGGTATTTGTCGAGTATTGAAGAGGGTTGATCTGGGGGGGGGATTATAAGTGCAAGGCTCGCTTTAGTCGCTTCGATCGCTTTGATCTTGGAACCTTGAAGTTGAAGTGGCTTGGAAGGTACAGAATAGTACGTAACTGTAAGGTGTGAAATACATGGTACATGCATGTGTAGAATTGAAGCTAGCGAATATTCTTTTTAGTTGCATATACATGCAGATATTAGATATAGTAGATATATTATATGCTCCTAAAGAATTGCTCCACTTTAGCTACTCACTCTTGACAAAGTTATGTTATATAAGCTCACTACGGACATAAAACTTCATCGCACTAGGAAAATCCGCATTCATAGGATGTGAAAATCTCGATTGGTCTAGTGGTCAGGATACCTGCTTGTCATGTACAAGTTCGCAGGTGGCCGGGGTTCGATTCCCCGATCGAGAGCATACTTTCTTTTCTTTTTGCTTTTTTAATACTATATAACTGGACAGTATCTATACAGAGAACTCTTCAGGAGCAAGTTGGGGTGGTTACGTCCAATGTTGTCGCAAACCTTTTTTTATTCTCAGCCTTCCAAGTAGTAAACCTTACTTGCACGAGTGAAGATACTCAGAGGCTTACTAAAGCATCAACAAATCGATAGTAGATATCTAGGTTACATAGTGTATTATCGGTTTTTGCTTTTAGAACAACCTCCAACTTATGAGTCAAAGGATTCAGGGCTAGACACCACTGTTTGCTATCGTGAAACGGACGACACCTCTTGGATATTTACACATCACGATTTTTTATGTTTACTGTGTGTGATTCAGCAGGACCCCTGATGCTTGATATTTGACAGTTTATATTTCAAATATGACTAAATAATTCCATTGCTGCGAAGCAGGGCTAATCTAAGAGTTTACCTAGACAGTCGCAGCCAATTCTCACTCGATTTCTTCGCTGGAGCTATTGGATCCGGCTCTTCAATCGTGTCGTTGGTCGTTTCTTTATTAAACTGCACAGACGTCTCCGTGAAACCCACGGCACTCTCTGCCGCCGATTCGATGGTGTGCTGTACCTCCGTCGTGACCAGGATAACGCCGGTCTGGTCGCTCTTGTGCGGGAATATTTCATCCTGGCTACCGTTTTCGCTGATCTCGTCCATGCCCGCCGCCCCCGTCGCGCGGACCGTCATGCCAAACGCAGAGGGCCTAGTCTGACTCCACAACGCCTTGGACTTTTGCGACTGGATGTATTCCTTGCGTGGCCGGCTTTGCAGCTGCAAGGGTATCGATAAAGCATTCGCATAGTATGTTTTTGAGTGTTCGTTCGACGATAGACCGAGGACGCTGTTGAGGCCGGGGATCCTCGCTGCGACCTGTCTAAATGATGGGATGCATGAGCAGATGATGAGTGAGCATAACTCCACCATGGACCAGATTAAGGGGTCCGCAAGTTCATCTACTGGTATTAGTAATGCTCGACATCCAAAGAGAGGCTTCGAACTAGGCTACTCACAAGTATCGTCTGCACCTATGCCGGTAACCGATACAATGCGTATTACGGAAATCGCTGTCACCCTGTTGACACGGGTTAGCGGATAGGAGTCACACTTCGGCCTTGGACACTTACAGTAAGCCCAATGAAAGCATCGTGATAAGGCCAAGCCTTTTAAGGAGAGGTAGCTGGAGTCTCCATGTCGAAGGGATTGGTTCGACGAATAGGATAAGGTCGGTGATGAGATTAAAGGCGAACTAAACAAGAAGATGAGCATACTCCTCAACCACTAGACTGTCAAAAAGTTAAGACAGAAGACCACTCACGGTTGTATACCAAAGAGGGTGTAAGTCGAAGCATGATCCCTCCAAACGATAATTCCACGATTTTGTAACAGGATCACACTTAAACATAACAACACATGTTTCCTCAGTGGCTTGCATGAAGAGGAATACAAGCATACACTTGTTAACGACCCTGAAGCCGCCCTCGGGAAAGATCCTTAGATAAAGAACCGCGAACGATGCTTTGGCGGCTGCCACGCCCCAGCTATACGTTATTGAGGTGGCTATTTGAATCTAGAAGCGATTAAGTCAGAAAGGGACAGCTCATGAGCAGACAATACTATGGATTTCACACACGCACCTTGAGATACAAATTATAGTCCTCGTCGCCGACTTGGTCACGATGAAGTCCCAGTCCATGCTGTGTAGCTATAAGACGGTTAGTATACCAGCTATGCCAACAAGAAAACAATAGCGATGCATACCAAGCATTGCACTAGAGCATATTCCTATGGATAGTATCTGCTACTGTTAGCCGACGGTGTCTCGAGATGGCGAGAGAGTGCCGAGACCACTCATGGGGCAAGCATACCCAGCTGATTAGGATCAGAACTGTGAAAAGGAGGTAAGCAAATGTTCCCTTCCAGGTTTCTAATAGTTTTTAATAGCAGTAATGGATCAACGAACCATCGTCTACACCCAACGTCTTATGCATGCAGCGGGCTACAGCCCTCGCCAATATGCATAACCCCGTAACCACAATCAACGCCACACCAGCATTGATTACTAACTGGGCATTCGAAGCTGCCATCTATTAACCGAATCTTCAAGCTCGTCGGCGTCTTCGTCGTCTCGTCATGGGGGATAGATGTTCGATCGATCTTGGCCCATCGCAATGGTGTCTAGGGGGGAGGGAGGGAATGGATGTGGACTTGCAGGGCCAGTTATATAAAGGGAATCCACGCCAAGCTCAGATCAGATCCAATCTATTCCCTTTCCCTTTTCCTACATGGATGCCTCTAGAGTTGTTTTCCTTCCTTTTTTCATCTTAAAACTCGATCCGATATAGTCACCTTTCTTTACTACATATGTAACTATGTACCATTCCAGGTCGATACATGGGAAACTAAACAGGACGCTAGAATGATGAAATGGCCCTAGGGTTTCCCAGACGCTTGGTAACCTGACAGTCTGGGCTCAGGCTAACCCTGGACACAGTTTTACATGCCCCTTCAGCTAGAAGATGCTAGCTGAGGCGAGCAGGCAGGTTCCTTGGAGCTTCAAAATCATGACGGGTGCAGCTTGACCTACCTGGGTATCGTGTATTCCCTGGGTATAGAGAAACTAGGTAAACTCGGCTCGGGCGGGGGGGAGCAGTCTCCTTTGACACAACACCATTGTCTGGTATTGCGCTTTGATATGGGGTGGTAGGCAGTGGTCTCCCCTACGATGATGTCTCGCGTCTCCTTTTGGATCTCATTAGGGCCTTGGTACTAGCTACCTTAGGTCCACTCGGCAGTGGACTGATCTATGGAGTGATCGCCAAATTGGTTATATTCGAGACCTTTTAGTAAACTCGAACGATATAACTATGAATATTATGCAAACAGAATACTACCCAGGTCAGCCTTGTGACGTTTGTCAAGAGCACATACATATACATAAGACCTACATATGTCATATGTACATAGGTATGCAGGTACTCTATATATGTACTACCCCTGATGAGGAGAGCTGAGATAACCAAGGAAAAACGTCAATGTATCGAACGTGCTCAGACGTTTCCTGCGTACATCCTGACGGGGATGGCCAAGCTGGGATGAAACAACCCGGACCACGACGCATCTAAAAAAAACCCCGTCTTGGGCATCTATCTGATGCTGATCACTTATATCTGCTATAGTAGTACCATCCTCAGTGCCAGTACTTACATGCGTAGGTACATATTCTTCACGCAGCTCAACCTTTCCCCGAGTGTGACTATGCCATGCGCAGCATAGATAGTGCCAATACTACAACATGCACAAAATCAGTCACCTCTAGTCTTTTAAACCATCCGAGCCGGAAACCCTTCCGTCGAAGGAGCCAAAAGAGGCAAGGACAGAAGTTTAGCGACCGTCAGGGGGTGGGCCGGGGAAGCGCGTTAGTTGCTGCCGCTAGGTTGCTAACTGCTAATAGGCAAGGTACCAATGCTACCTAACCTACTATGTATTCATTGTATTGTAGAGACGGGCTGGCTAGAGCGTTCGTTGCGCGAGCGAATGGGCTAGGAAGCCAGAAGCATGCACTAAAGCAAGCAGCTGGGTAGTGGGTAGTGGGTAGAAATTACGACAGGCGCGGGAAACTTCGAGGGGCCGCTTGTTCGGATGCTTAGGACACAGCAATAGGGATCTTCGTATTGCTAGTCCTGGTCTATCGGTGCAGATGAAATTGCCTATATCTGACCTATTATGCCTACCACTTACCTAGGTAGTTAAATACCTAAGCGTCAGTATGTTCCATCAAATTTTATAGATCCTGCCTACATATATATTGTGCAAGTCGGTAGGTAGTTCGGCAGGTATTCACGTGAGCTGCTTGCTATGCGTGTTGTAGCACATCATATAACAGAGCCCCTGTACTATGTAGATCCCTCTTCATCTTCCACCAGTTATCGTCCTCATACCTAGTATACCTAGCTGGTATGTAAGACATGTAGGAGTCGTCGGCAATTATTTGATTACAAGATCAGCGCAAAGATGGCAACCAGGCGGTGGTTAGTGTATTGTGTCGAATCTAGATCAGGTATCTTGGTAAGATTGATCACCCCTACGCTATACTGACCATGGCGATAACTCAAGTTGTTTAGATACCCAATCTACATAGTAGGTAGGTTTGGATGGAGTCAGGCATCAAGATCGTCCTGTTTTATAACAGCTCCCTCTGTTCGGCCGATACATAGTGCTATCCCTACCACTACTACCAGCAACCTTTTGCTAGCACGAAAAAAATCGTACATATTCTTATTCGGGTTCTTCCCAGAGCCGAGAACAATACTACTACTACTACTAGTCTACTACATATTAGCACCCTAGGTACCGAGGTAACTGTCACCCTACCTGCTTAGCAGGTAAACTAATACTAGACAAGCTCCAGCCGGCAAACGGTTCCGCGCATTTCTCGCGTTGCCTTTTGAGGCGTTAGCGCTGCTGGTTCCTGGTTTAACCAAGCAAGAAAAAAACCTCCTAAGGAGAGGAAAAAATCTGGTTCATCGATCAGCCATGAACCAGGACGGAGCAAGAAGCGGTTCAACACACACAAATTAGGAAAAGAAAAATCGTTCCATAATCTACAGAAGCAAGCTATTGTATGTTCGTTTTTCCGGGGTAAACAGGCATCCACTTAGATGCTTGATAGTGGGAGGTATTATTGATAATCCTAATATTTTTGTGGCTTCTCCATGTAACTGTGGTAGTATGTAAGTCAGGTGGTGGCAGGTCTAGATCGCTGCAACTTACCAATACGTGACTACCGACATACTTGCGTCAGGCAGGCCAGACATACATATCTCCCCAGGCTCAACAACTTTGGTTATGGCTAGAAGCTGCCTAGTCTGCATGCAGTGCGTATGCAGAGGATAAAGAAATGGTCACAATAGATAACTTATCAACATCGAATCATATAGGCTTGCAACTTTTCAAGATTTCTAACCGTGAGGTGAACTTTTTTCTGTCCTCGTCATTAAAGTGTCTAAGGAGGTGTACACAGACACTGCTACCTACAGATCGTGAGACGTACAATCATAACCACTGACCACCTCTCTCTCTCTCTCTCTCTCTCTCTCCCTTTCTTTTTACCTACTCCCCTTTCCTCCCTAATCAGCATCAAGCCTCGCCACCGGCGGCGTATCGTCGACCTGGATACCCCCCCTCTTCTTCTCCCCGGAGTCCCAGAACGGCAGCCTCCAGCCGCCCTCGTCCTCGGGCACCGACAGCCACAGGCGCATGAGGTGGCGCCTCGGCTTGCCGCTGTCGGGGCCGAAGTCGCGGTACGCGGTGCGCGCGTGCAGGGTGTGCGAGTTGGAGACGAACTGGATGTCGCCGACGGCGAGGACCATGTGCAGCTTGACGCGCTCGCACGTCGCCTCGAGCACGGCCGTCGCCTCCTCCTGCGCGGGCGACAGCGGCGGGATCAGCCCCGCGTCCGAGAACCGCTTCAGGCTGCGCACGTAGTACGGGTCCCACTTGCAGTACACGCGCTGCGGCGCCGCCTCGCCGGCCGGGTCCGGCGTCTCGAGGTAGAAGACGGCGGTGCGGATGTACGGCTCCTCGCCCTGCGACACCTCGCCCTTGCGGTCGAAGTACCACACCGGCTGGGTCAGCAGCTCGGCGACGTCGGGGCGCTCGGCCTGCAGGATGTTCCAGACGTGGTGGATGGAGGAGACGTCGGACTCGCCGCCGAACTCGGCCTTCGCGATGCACAGGAGGCCGACGATGTCGCAGTCGTCCGCGTGGAAGAACTGCCGCGCGTTCGTCCGGTAGATGCGCACCTTGTCGATCTGCGTGCTGTCCTCGCCCAGGTCCTGCACGTGGCCCAGGATGTGGCCCCGCCCGTTCTGCGATACCGGGTAGCCCAGGTACGCGCCTAGTCCCATGTACGCGACGGCGGACTTGTGCGTGCCCCACTCGTCCACGGGGAAGCCTTTGTACAGGAGGAACCCCTTGCCGTTCAGCAGCTCCCGCCGCATGGTGATCAGCGACGGCTCCAGGCCGGGTAGCCGGAAGTTGTCCTTGCTGATGCCGGTCAGGGGTAGGCCGGAGGCGATGAAGGTGTCGGCGGTCTGGGATATCTCCTCCAGCTCACTCTCGGAGAAGGGGTGCACCCATCTCTCGGGGTTGTTGGCGTAGTCCTCTGCCTTCCATACTGTAGGTCCCTCGATGTGCTTGGGGAATGCACTGTAAGGGTACAGCTGGTCATATAATGGTGGGTGTTGGCCTAGTAGCTGACATGAGTACTTGGACGCTTATGGTTTATGGTAGGTAAGTCAAGGATTAAGTACTAACCTGTGGTCTTTAGGCCATCTGGGAAGATGGAACGGTCGGCCTTTTTGGCCTGGGCCTTCAAGCCCTGAATTATATCTACCGGGCTCTCGGTATCAATAGCTGGAGCCATGGCTACTGTCTAGGTCTCTAAGGAGGTAGGTGGTTTTCTTCTTTGTGTGACGTAACAAGTCTATTTATATCCAAGTATTCTTTAAGGGAAAAGAGAGCGATATCAAGTGGTTCAAGTTGGAGGGGAAGGGAGGGGCAGGATGGAAGGGGTGGGAAGGAATATGGAAGAGATAAGGTATAAGTCGGCTTAAAGCGCGTAAGTCAGCTACTCTTAAATACTACGGAAATCTCCATTATCTGCAAGATGGGCGATTAATGACACCATGTCTGGAGTCCCTTTATCCCGAACGGGGATATAAGGAGAGGCTTAAGATTGAGTTATGGATCAGTACTGTAACCCTTTTCGCTCTCCCCCTTATCTTTTTCCCCTCTGCTCTCTACCTATAGCGGAGCTTAGATGTGCCATGCCTAGCACGCAATCCGGCAGGCAGGTTACACCACCACGTATCATTTGTATGTACATTTATCGTCGAACGGTAGGTACTAAAGCATTGATGCTATTGTATGATAGATACTCTATGCCGTTGTTTTGTGATTGGTCTTTATTTTCGTTGCTGTTACCTTCGTACAGTCGTTATAACTGTCCCCCAATATCAAAATATCTACACGCATGTCGTCGGCCTTGGCAAAACAATGAATGGGAGTTCCAATACGATTCCGGAGAGACCCGAAAATACGTAGGTAGAATAGGTATCTCGAATGTGAGAAGTCCCTGAATGGCTCGATTATGTTTCGGTTTCGTGGTGATGATGTATTTTTGCTGGCACGCCATAATGGACCAAAATCACAAAAGCGCATTAGTACAGGATCTAGGTAAGGATAAAGCGTCGATGAAGTCCCGACGACATCGGAGCCAAGGAGAAACGTCGATCGGATCAAACCAGTGACTTGTGCTTAGATAATAAAATAAGATGTCCTTTAAGAGAATTCGTATCATCTGTTGCAGTTACGGTAGTTGTTGATATTGACACTTTACAGTACCTATTCATTTACCTACTCCAACTCCAGCTCCAATTCTCGTCATTCCTTAAGTCGATAACAACTTCGCAGATAGGTAGCCATCAATGTAAGTTACGTAAGTCGTATCATACCAAATCTCAAGCTGTATTGCTTGATATCAAAAAACCCTCGTTTGCGTATCATCCATCCATCTAGAAGAAGAAAAAAAGGGGGTATCTCAATCTCGCCCATCTAGAAAATCAATCAACTACTGTATATAGACTCCAACCACTTCCCTTCCCCTTCCCTTTTTCCTTTTCCGTTTCCAGAATAATCTTCCACCTCTCCTTCCCCACCCCCATCATCACGAGAAAAAAACAAGCCCTACCGACTAGACGCCTCCTTCTTAAAAAACGTCGTCTGCGACCCCCAAAACGGATTCGGCTGGAAGTCCGCCTGCGGCCCTATCCCCATCGCACTCCCCCCTCTAAGCTCCTGCCCCCTCTTCGCCCCCAGCAGCGCGCCATCATCACCGCCACTATCCTCACCTTCGTAGTACTCCTGCGGGACGGGAGGCGCGCACTTGATATCGCCCCTCAGGATCTCGACCACAGACACCAGCGGGAGCAGCAGCATGCCGACCGACAGCAGCTGGCCAAAGCTCCACAGCTGCTCGCCCGGATCAAGCAGCGTGATGGGCGGCTGCGCAAAGGCGTCAGCGAGGTACGCGACGCGGACAGTGGCGCCGACGGCCGACGCCGTCATGAGCAGCAGGCCCGCGGCCTGGAAGGCGGCGTAGAAGCGGGGCAGGCGGCGCGCGTGGAGGTACCACGTCGCGAACAAGAACACCACGACGTTCCCGGCGATGACCGCGATGGTGCCCGCGAACGAGACCCCCGAGTTGCTCGACGCGTGCCCGGCCCCGGCGGCGTCGGCGCGCCAGACGCAGGCGATGGGGTACGTGGTGTCGTTGAGGCCGCGCATGACGGCGCGGAGGACGCAGACGCCGTACACGCACGACAGCACCAGGTTGGCGAACATGAGGGCCTGCCGCATCCAGCGGAGCACCCAGTCGCGGCGGAAGTCGCGCGCCAGCGCCAGCAGCGTCGCGTTGTGCACCGCCATCGACAGCAGCGACAGCATCCACACCAGGAAGAAGTGGTACGGGATCAGCGTGTCGGCTTTGGCCAGGCCGACCCCCTGGATCCCGATCCCCGTCAGGATCTGCTGGTCCGAGTACGAGTTTAGGAGCTTGCGGCGTAGGGTGGAGGGTTTTTGGGGAGACGTCTTGTGGGCGCGGCGGCTCCGGGTTTCCTCGATGATCAGGGAGGCGCTGATGATGAGGGCTATCCCGGCGGTGATGATGAAGGAGAGGAGGACCTGTTAAGCTTGTAAGTCACCCTGTTTCGTCTCGGCATTGACAGGAATATAGGGAATCAACGATGAGCGAAGATAACAGATTTTTGAGTCCACTTACACCAATACCCGCAACGCCAGCATCGCTCGGCACAGCGTCTGGCGCGATCGTACAATTTGCCGACATTGCGAATAGTTACACAGCCCACCAACCAACCTGTAATATAATCAAAGTAGCAAAAGAGTCGTAATAAGAACAACAACGATACTCGAATTCGACTATCGTCAGATCGTAAATATCTAGGTAAGAAATACCAAACAAATAAATTAAATTAAAAAGACGAAAAGAAAAAAAGAGCATAAAGACTAAGAGGACAGGGCTCTCTAATATTTACCCATCTGCTTGGAATTCAATCAACCACAAATGCCAATCAATGCCCTCTTTGATTCCATGACATGGAACTCCCGCCCTGCCCCTCTGTGGCACCTTGTTAGTTACAATCCATACGTATTGTACAATACAGTCGTACATACAATACAATGACGTCGCCCCCCCGGAATTCAATAGGCGCCTCGCATGAAACGCAACGTAGATTACCTCAAAAATCCCTGCTGGCGATTGATGACTGGACGGGAACTGGTCCCTCCCAAGACTGTAAGAGCGCGGTTGGCCGTCTCCTTAGTCTAGGCTTTCCCAATCACTCAATCGCTCACGCCAACTGATTCGATGGCGGTGTATACTTCGTATCCAACAGAACAGTTTAGCTAAAAGAAACTGAAAATGGAATAAAAAAGAAAAAAAATATAAATAAAAATAGGAAAATAGCACCAAGCTTGCCTGACTTTGTTCTGACCTTTGTCTGATTTCATCCTGCATAAAGACTATTGCTTCCTTGGCTTCCCAACTATTATGGTTATTATTAGTCAACTATGGGACGATAGGACAATAGGACGATGCAAAGAGCACGAGCTGTATTTCGATACGATACGATACTACTTACTGTATGTATCAAGTGTTTGCAGACAAATTCGTCTGATGCAATTAACTATAACTTTTCCATAGGAAATAGGTCGTTGCGCGACGGCACGTCTAAATCTAAAGTATCATAATAAACCCGAATCGTCCATTCTTTCCTCCTCCTCCTGCCCTTCCCCTTCCCATACCATCACTTCTCTCTCTTTTCATATGGTTCCTTGAGGGGGGAGGACATATGTACCTGGGTATGCTGGGATATCGATTAGAAATGACCATCATAACACCTGACTCCGGCAAACTCCAACGCTTTCAACAACGCCCTTCCTTTCGGAGATCAGGGCATGTTCGTCAATTTTACTACTCCACGTCTTAGCTGTGATGACGCGCATGAGTCTCGCTCGTAGACCCTAACAAGAGGTTGGAAATACTCTTAACACCCTCCCTGCTGATTGGCTACTTCAGCTTAACTCGTACTCATCACGCATGCTCTGCCCAATATAACATCATGCCTTACGTTGCCTTTTGGCAGCTCGACCGGGGGGACTGTCATCTAGATCATTTCGTGGAATCTCCTCGGTGCCGCTAGGACTAGGCGACTTGTGGCTTGGCGTGTTTGTCTCGACAATTCGGCCTAGATTCAAAGTGTCGTGCGCTCCAAATTCACCACCATCGATGTTCCAATCAAAGGGGTGGCCATTGCTGAACGAAGGCGCATCAAAGTTGAAGTCAGGGCCCGTTGTGTCTGCCGTGTATGCGTTTGGATCGAGATACTGATTGAGGTCGATGTTGTCGTCAAAATAAGCATTAGAATCATCCAACCCAGGTATTCGACCCGAAGGGCTTAGAGGCCCCAACAAATGGTTGAGATCTTCTAGCTTCTGGCTTTGCTCCGTCTGCAAGCGTTGGAGATGCTCGAGCTCTTCTTCTGTTTGCGATATCCGTTGGATCGATGGTGGTAGGATGGAAGGCAAGATAGGCGACAGGGAGCTCCGAGTAGTCGGGGCTGGTACAGCTCCGGGTGGTGAAATCCCCGCAGCGGGCGTTGCATCCGCTGCTACGGACGGTGAAGGTACCGAGGCCACAGGTGTGGGAGCACCGCTACTGTGAGCACCAGACATAATGCTCAACATCCGGTTTCGCTGATCATTGGTAAGAGTAGCCGACGTGTTGGCAGCCATGTTGGGAAGGTCAACAGAAACATTGCCAGAATTCGTGTTCGCATCATGAATGATCTTCATCATACCCTCCTGCGGGTTCGACTCGAGTTCTTGTTTAAGATAGGAAGGCGTGGCAGACGACTCTACCGGAGTATCAAAGACCTCCGTAACCTGTCCTGTCTGGTGCGGCGGAAGATTTGAATAGTTGGGGAATGGCGTAGAGGCTGCCGCCGGTGGAGGGGTCTTGGCGGCTTGGTTCTGAGGAATGGGGGGCAAAAGGCGATGCTGCCTCTTTGGTGTGCCAACTGGTGTCGCAGTCCTAGGCACCTGCTGTTGCACCCAATCTCCCAGATCAACGACGCTGCCCTGGCCTCCTTGTGGTGGCATCTGAACATTTGGGATGATAGTGGCTAATAGGTCGTTCACGTTCTGCACACCTCCCTGTTCCTCGAGTGACTTCCTAAATACATTCGCAAGGAAATTCAAGATAGCATTGATAGAATTCTCATGTCGATCATGCATGTTTTGAAACATAATGGCTTGCTGGTACAATTGGTTATGTTCCTGGCGAAGTCGCTGGATTGCATCGCTGATCTGCTTCTGGCGTTGCTGTAGTGCCGTCATCTGATCCCGGACAACCGCCAGCTCCTTCTTTTGGAGTGGACCCGACTCTGGTGCTGGAAGGGCTCTGTTTTGCACATTCTGGGGAACAAAAGCATGGCCTAGGACATCGTCGGCAGTTACGGTATCCTCATCACTTTCAACCTCACCTTCTTCGCTTCTTTTCTTGCCGTTCTTCTTAGTGCCACTGCCACCTTTCGGTTTGTTGATAAGCCATAGCAGGTTGGGGTGACCGCGTTTGAAATAAGGATTGTAGTATTCGCTTGGGCTCTTGTTCTTACGCTCGCTGGCCTTCATGGAATTGTCTGAAAGACCGACCTTCTTGTGGAACCCGTACATATTGAGCTGCCGGACAAAGGAAGCGTAATTGTTGTGCTTGAAAAGCTCAGGAATGAGAGTCTTGGCAAACTCATCCTCATCTAAAACAATAAAAGAGTCACCCTTCTCTGACCACCTAATCAAATCTGTATTCTTGGATTCTTCTAGGAAACTATAGAAAATGTCAAAAACTTGAACATGGTCAGTATTGGGGAAAGAGGTGTCAAATTCACCTGTTCAGCTTCTGTACGAAAGGTGGAATCTGCTTCCGCTTCGTCTGGGCTTCTCGTTTTGCCCTCTGAGCCTTCTCTTCGAGTAGCTCTATATTATCATGTTCGTCAATAGCCCCATTATTCTGATTCGCGATTAGACTCTCGTCAAAGTTCGGCCACGGGTCGCTCGGCTGCGGAGTAAAGGCGCGATTGGTAGCGACAAGGGCGTTATTCATGCCCCGCCTAGCGAGAACAGTTGAAGGCGTTGGTTGGCTGTATTGGCCTTGAGTCGGCGACGGGACCACACCATACGAATTTACGCCATTCGCAGTGTTATCACCGAAGTTCGCCGCATTAGCCCCATTCCACCTCAGTAATTGATCTTGTGTATTGTAAGGCTGCGCCATTTGTTGTATGGGCACACTACCCGGTGCCGGTCGTTTTCGAGGATTGGGAGATGACATAGGGTGGTAGTAGGTGTACATGGAACCACGGTCCGGAAGGGTGGCGGTGGTGTGGAGAGCGAGACCCGGAAACGCGGAATACTGTGCGTCCTAAAAATGAGAAAATAATTTCCAGCGAAAAGAACACGAGCAATTCAATGCGAATGGGATACAACAAAGGCAATGAATGTGAGTGTTGCTTCAAGGTGATTGTTGGGGGATATAGGCTGGCAGGCGTAAAACTTGGAAGTGAGAGAGAGGGGAACGGAGAGCGGCTGGACCATGTACGAAACCGCGAGGCTGTCAATAGAAGTTGAGAAAGGTGGGCGAAACGGGGAAGATAGGCAGTTGGACCAAGAATCTAACCGCGCAACGGTTTCCGTTTGTTCCTATCCTAGCCAGGGACAACTATCGCGCAATCCTGCAGTCGAGGCTGTATTTTTCGGTAGGCTGGAGAAGAGATAGCCGCGAAGATTCAGGTGATAATCGTATAATCGGACTGATGCAACTACCTAGTGATGCATGCGAAAGGCAAAGGCGCGTAGGAATTTGATAGATAGTAAAGATGGTCAGGTTCCAGTTCCAGTTCCAGTTCTGGCAAATGTTCAAATCTCGATGATAAATTCGATAGAGTAAGATGGTGGGTTCCAGGCTTTCCTCCACATTTGTACCTTTTGGTTATATAGCATCCGACCTTCAAAGGGTCTGAATGAGGAGAGAAGGAAGTGAATCAGCCCTAGAAGCTGGAAAGAAGCTTCCAAGACGACCGGGATTGTAATGTCTCTGGAAGTGCGACAGTGAGTATAGTGAGTGGGCAGCCTGATAGATGGGAAGGCTGTCAAGGATAAGAAACAAGGGCGGGAGCAAAGCCCGTTGTTGTCGAAGTCGCAAGAATTCAAGTTGAGAAAAAAAAGATGATGTCGCAGAAGAAACACAAGCACGACTAAATATACCTAGGTACGAAATAGATCATGCACCCATGGATATACTAGTATGTACTATGTACTGGGTATGGTACTGTAGATATCGTGTAGATGTACATGCTACGACTCCATCTGTACATATGTAGTAGATATGTGTAGGTACTTTTTGTACTATATAAAGTGCTAAAAGTAACATACATAAATAAGATAGTATGTACGATAGTATGTACGATAGTATGTACCACCTGCGTATAATATAGGTAACTACCTGGTATATATATACCTAGTGCAGCTCGGGAAAAATGTATGTGCGGGACGCCAACGTAGTTCAGGACAGTGACAGGAATGGAAATGGGGAATGCAAAAGCTGGCAGGGCTTTGATGGGATTTTCAAAATTGACCCGTCTTCCGGGCGCACTTGACCTACTAGGTGGTAAACCCAGTAAACAGTAAACTACCTAGGGTAGGTAGGGTAGGTAGGCCCTGGCCGTGGCACCCAAAGAACAGTTCTTGCCGTGTCTTGGCTTTAAGTCTTTTCAGCGCCTTTCCACTGTGTGTGCACTGACACCGAACCGAGCCGAGAACATTGAAGCAAAGAAACTAAAGCAAGTAGCCGAACCGGCGGACAGACACATATGAATAATGAGGCAAATGAAGAATAAGAATAATGATCATTAATGTATTGCAAGCAGCAAGCAATTCATTGTTGGCTCATAACATTGAATTTATAACCGCCAGCCAGAAGCATGTTATATGTAGGTATGGATGTAGTTATGTACATACATACATTATCATGTAAGATGCAATTGTTGTCGGGTCAAGTGGATTCAATGTTGGTTTTGGCCAAAACGGCCAAAACCTGCCAAAGATTTAAGTTACTGGGATTGATGGCCCACAAAGACGGCACTCGCGATACAACCATGTACATAACTGACATAGTACAAATGTTGAACCTCCAGTGCCAAAATCTTTTCATTTGGCCAATCAGATACACCGTTGATAAGAGTATCGTCATTCTCACCATCGAATGATTTCCTCGTTACTACACACATGGCATACATAGATCATGGATGTACTATGATAGGTATCTACATATTAGGTATCTACATACTAGGTAATGTCGTGATCAATTATACAAAAAATATTTTCTAACAAGTACAGACATAACTACATGCTTTCATCCTCTTAAGTTAAGCTGCATAGTCTTGGTTTCCTATTCTATACTCGGCAGTGATATTCATGCCTAGGTATGTACGTCTATATCTTACGATTTTGAGAGTTCCTTCAATATGCATGTGCATCTGAACATTAAATTTTACATACATATTATTAGTTATCACTTTTCAAATTCTTGCCCAGGCACAAAAAAAAACACCACACCATTAATAAATCGCCGCAGGGGCAATGTCGCGGGAAACAAACCACTTAAGAAAAAAGCTGTGGGGTTCTTAATAAGAGCCAGGTTCTCACATGCTACAGGACCGGACCAATACCTCCAGTTGATGCAACGCTAACCCACAGAGCAGCGAGGGGTAGCTACTGTCGCAGTGTCGATGAATTGATGAGATGCTTCTTGACCAATAATCTATCGTCCAATAGATCATCAAATATTACTATATATCACTGAAGTCCGATCGCCAATACTATATACGATTGTTATGAAATATCTACCCAGCCAACCCAGCCAACTAAATCGTTTTTGGGGGTGATCTTGTGTATGAACTGGTCAAATACGATGGCTTCACTACCATAGGCAGGCGACCCCCTTTTCTCTCGGAACACTGGAGGTGCTATTGGGATATGTCTGCTACCTACGCTTCAGTATCAGAACATTATGGGAATCTCTATAGCTTGAGGGGTATCATGATCATTTCAAACCAGTTCTAGAACGCAATACAAGAACACTCCATAGCGTTGTGGAAACCAAAATTATCGAGCACCTCTCCCAGCTAGAACAGATGTCCTTGCCGACTTGGCATTCCTTGCTTGGTCCCATTCTCGCCCCGAATTTCCAGACTGTGCCTCTCTCTGCGCTTTCTTCTCCTCCTTGAGCGTCCGCGCCTTTTCTCGCGGATCAATAACAAGTAGTTCCTCTTCAGCCTTCTTCCGATAAGAAAGGTCCTTGCCCAGCTTATCCGCCGTAAAGCTCAAAGAATGTGACATCCACCCTTCATCGTCGCTCTCCTCCTTCTCCGCCTTATCCCACGAGTTGCAACTTTGACAATTTGCTATGAAATGTAAATCGCACAATCCCGCCTCATCGTCTTGTTCTCCCGGTTCCTGCTCAGCACTGTTCTCTGCCACTGAGACATTTGGCTGTTCTTTTTCGGGCCCCACCTGGCGAAGCCTGGAACGAAACGCCTGGAAAAACATCAAGTCTTCACCCGTTGTGTTTCCTTCGCCGCCTCTTCGTCTTTTCCGGCCCCTCGTAGAAGACACTGGGATTAGCTGCTCTAACGCTGTTTTCTTGACCTCCTTAACTGGCTCTGAATGGATAGTCCGTTTCATAGAGGCCTTCAGTGCTGCTATTTCTTCGTTTGCCCGTTCTAGCGCAGATTTCTCCTTTGGTGATTCTGGTTCGGGTGATAATTCATCTCGGATAGGAACGGGTTCACTTTTCGTTGGTTGAGTCGATGTCTTTCTTTCCGGTGTTGCGTCAGTTCGGATTTCACGAACTGGTATAGTGGACTTAATGCCTCTTTCATCCTTTTTAGAGTTGCTCTTTGGTGGCTTTATGGTAGGTGCTGGCTCTTCGTCCACGTCCATAACTATTCGCGAATCGAACTTGGCCTTCTTGAGCACTGGCGCGTCATCGTCGCCCTCATCGTCGCCAAAACTCAATAGCTTCTTGCCCGCCTTCGGTTTCGTCTTCTTTTTCTTCTGTGCAGTGGATGTCTCGTGAACGCGCTTGGCTATCCTTTCTCGCTTTTTCATGTCATCAAAAGGGTTGACTAATATTTCGACGCTCGTAATTCGTATAGTATACAGAGGCCGTTCGGTCCCTTCTGCTACCTCCGCCTCGCCTATGCGTGCCAAGTTGTAGATTGTATCGCCCACTATCCTCCCAAACATGGTGTTCTTGCCATTTAGCTCTTCTGCCTTGTCCAGAGTGAAGAAGAATTGGCTGGCATTCGTATCCGGCTTGCTCTCGTTGGCCATACCCAATAGACCTCTCCGGTTGAACTTCAATCTTGAATGAAATTCATCTTTGAAATTCATGCCCGTGGGACCAGCATTCTTGCCGCGACGTTGGTCCATTGGCCATGGGTCTAGATCACCGCTGTACGCACCGCCATCATAGATAGACTCGCCCCCATTTCCTGTTCCAGTAGGGTCTCCTCCCTGTATAATGAATCCGGGAACCAGACGATGGAAAATCGTGTTGTCGTAGTATCCGTCGAGACATAGTTGAAGGAAGTTTCGCGATGTGATCGGAGTTTGTTTTGCGAATAGTTCGACAGACAGGTCGCCTTGCGTCGTATGAAGGATGAGCGAAGCCGTAGGCTGAGGCTCGAGATTATAAATGGACGACATGTTTCGTGATTAAAAATTATTGAGACCCTTGGGGTTGCTTGTTGTAGCAACAATGTAGTCCTAAGGTCCCAAGGTAACACGGTTTACGTAGTAGTTTGTTAGATGTTGAAAAGAAAAAAAAATAGTATCATTGATTTGATCATGGATGCAATCTTAGGTACAAGTTGTACCTAAGGTTAGAAGCTTCAGGGTGCAAACTGACGTAAGGATGTACGTTACAGTACGTTACCAGTGGCTCGTTGCCCTACCATACCACCTAGCCCTTTTTCTTACGACACCTAGCGTGCTGTAATAAATACGATACTCCAACATTGAATCTCCACAGTACTAGGCTAGGTAGGTACAGTACCTAACCTAGTACCTTAGGTAATTGAACTTCAGTGATCACGCTAGGGTGCTCCACCTGTAAGGTAGCACACCCCAATCACTAAGCTAGCCTAATACACAAAGTACCTACTACGTAGTACTAATGAATAAGATACAAGTAAAAACGTTTTCAGATCTTAACATTGAAATCAAAATTATCACGAAGAGTATATTGAATGTTCTGATAGTGCTTTCAGGTAACTTAGTACTTCACTGAAAAAATATTCGTATATCTTCGTATACGATTCCATATAAGCCCAATATATTCTCTTCCTGGCAGTTCATCATTTAGCTTTCAGTAACAATACGATAGCTTCGAATCTAGCTACGCACATTGTCGTCTGAGGTTTATATTCACCAAGGGCTAAAAATTATAAGAGGCCCCTAACTTAGAAAACCTATGAGTTAGGACAATACTCGCCATCATGACGGCGCAAGACAATAACTCAAATTTGCCGCCTTCTGAGGCAACAAACGCTGTTCTGGTTCCGTCTGATGAACTACCCGAAGGCGCGCAAAAGGTCGAAGAGATTGATTTCAATGCCTTTAAGGGGCGACCTATCACTGTGGATGATATGCTTGATGGCATGAAATATATGGGATTTCAGGCTTCCTCTATGGCTGAGGCCGTGCGGATTATCAATGATATGGTTAGCGAGGCTAGGTACCCAGTTCCCCTGAGAAATAATAGCTAACTACTCCTTGAGCGAGCATGGCGTGATCCCGAAACAGGCGACAAGACGACGATATTCCTTGGATATACATCTAACATGATTTCTTCTGGTTTGAGAGGAATATTTCGGTACCTTGTAGAACACAAGCACGTCTCCTGTATAGTCACTTCTGCCGGTGGGATTGAGGAAGACTTCATTAAATGCCTCGGCGATACTTACATGTCTTCGTTCAGCGCCAAGGGGGCTGAACTCAGGGCGAAAGGCCTCAACCGAATAGGGAATCTCATGGTCCCTAATGCCAACTACTGTGCCTTTGAGGATTGGGTTGTTCCTATCCTGGACAAGATGCTAGAAGAGCAAGAAGCCAGCAAAGGCACTGAAGAAGAGATCAACTGGACCCCTTCCAAGGTTATCCATCGACTAGGCAAAGAGATAAACGACGAGAGATCTGTATATTACTGGGCATACAAGAATGATATCCCAGTGTTCTGTCCGGCTTTGACAGACGGTAGTTTGGGTGATATGCTATATTTCCACACATTTAAAGCCTCGCCGCGGCAGTTGAAGATCGACATAGTGGAAGATATTCGGCGCATAAATACCATCTCCGTGCGGGCGAAAAGAGCTGGAATGATTATATTAGGCGGCGGAGTGATCAAACACCACATCGCAAATGCATGCTTGATGAGGAACGGCGCCGAATCCGCTGTCTACATCAATACGGCCCAAGAATTTGACGGGAGTGATGCAGGTGCCCGACCAGATGAAGCAGTGTCTTGGGGGAAGATCAAGGTGGGAGCCGATCATGTCAAGGTAAACCTGCCCGAAATCATTTCGTCTCATCTATCCCCGAGAAAGAACTATCTCTCCTTTTTTTTATCTTTCATTTGGTTTAACATATTATTTAGGTTTACCTTGAAGCCTCAGCTTGCTTCCCTTTCATCGTGGCTAGCACTTTTGCCAAAGACGCATAGATCGATACATAAGATCGATAACCCGTTTTGAGGCGTTACAGCGGTAACATCAGGTCATAGAGTTAACTTAGATCAACCTTGAAAGATTAAAGATCGCACGGCTCGTGTTTTCTCAAAGCTAGCTACCCTAAGTAGATAGCTGAACCGTCAAAGTTTGGGTGCCATGGATGGTGGCGCCAACTTAAGTGTGACCGGAAATACATTTCTAAATCTCTAGAAATGAATAAATAGAGCTACTCTTGCTCTCTACGTATGAAATATATCCCATCTCAGCAGCAGCACCTTGATATCTATAAGCCTCCGGTTGCAAGATTGCCCAGCCATTTGAAGCTTCCCCCTGGGCTATTGCTGACCTACTGAATAAGCTCAGCAATACATGACAATCGGCCAACTACCTAGGAAAGCGATACTCCTCAGTTTAGATGAATTTTGGCTGGGCTTTCTAACAACGACCAAACAGCTCTAGGTTTATAGGTGTTCTCGACGTCCGAGGCAGCTTCCCGGTAGGATTAACTCACTCACTTCACTACGAGATTAAGAACTCGTCTCTATAAAGTTCTTGCTCAAAAGGGAGCACAGACGAGAATATTTTGGCTGCTGTGGTAAGCACAATCTACGATACTTTCCACCACAGAAAACCTATTTGCCAGCGACTCATTTATTCTTGCCTAAGGCCTCCAGAGGAAAAACTCTGGTAACTACGCAATCGTTCGCTTGGAAGGTGCTCGACGCTCTTTCTGGATACTATTTTCTGTATTTCAAGTAAAATCAGAACTACAAATCCCATTCTTCTCTCTCTTCTCTCGCTCCCCTCACTTCTACTTTAGAGGCATTAATACTTCCATACAATCGAATATTGTTACAACCTGGAAACCTTTCTCTCATCATTCCATCTTATTATTTTATCTACTTCTAAACTCTCAACATGAGCAATTATCTCTCCCTAATCCTTAACGGTGATGGTCCTAGACGGACTGAAAATGAAGCAGTCGTGGAATCAAGTAGGACTCCAGACCTACCTGAGCATTATACCCCCGACATGATCCAAGCTGCCGAGATCCTCATGTCTTTAAGATATGCAGAAATAGAAGAGGGAGCACAGGTGCTGGGCTCTATGCGGGACAACTCAAACACCAAATCAATTGAAACTGGCAACATCGATCACTCACACCAATCTGGGTTTATGAGTAATAGCTTTCGTGCCAGTTCAGTTTCCTCGGACAAGACCATCGATGGAGCCACCAATGTCCAGAATTTACCTTTAACGAAAAGTTCTGAACAACATACAGAAGGTCATCCTATGATAACAGCACACGCAGCACGAAGCAATGGCCAACATTTGCCAGAATCAGCTCCTGAAACCATGAGCAAAGATGGCGATCGGGGACAGAGTGCGAGGCCAATATCAAGAACCAATGCCAACATTGATGCTTCGGTGAGCAAGTTCACGGATGAAATCACAGCTCCCATTGGTGGTGAGCCAGCTCGCAATGCACGGACTAGACGGCGGAGTCGATATATCGAGCAAAAGGCACGGAGACATGAGGCAGACACGAAATGGCCTCAAATCCAAAATGCCAAACAATATATCGATAATATGGGACAAAAGAAATCTCACACAGTTGGTACCAGTGGCGAAGTTGCAGAACCGCGTAAATCGATCATATCTACGAAGGCACGAAGACGGCAAATAAGCCAAAGAAATGGTTGGACAACTGGAGAAATGGACTTGAAAGCCGATGCCAATGTCGATGATGCTAGCAAGAATGTTGCATCTCGAAAGAGACGTCGAGGAATGGACCAGGCTGGAAACTCTGAGCAGCCAGAAACCCCCACAAAGAATAGGGCTATGATAACCGTGAAAGTGGGAGCGATCAGTCCCAAACCAACCAATGCAGGCGAGACACCGGCTCCTGTGTCTACCACCCTCTCACCTAACTCGGAGGACAATCCTGATGGCGAAAGCAACTCACGCTCTCCTAAGAAAAGGCGGCGAACACTGGGATATGATCTTGAGTCGGATTTAGGTAAAAAGTGGGAGGCCCAGATTGACGAGGAAGGACACAGGCCAGCTAGGAAGGCGAAGAGAGTGTCCAACGTAATATAGGCAAGCTGGCTGGAAACCTTGGAAGTTGAAATGCTGTGGAAATAGGAAGGATGGAAATCATATTCGCTACGAGGAGGACGAGTTGCTTTCGCGCATAGTTAACAGATACCCAAATTTTTATGTATTCACTGGAAGCAGCCAGGTCATATTGCGATGAGTTTGATGATCGTTCGATGCTGTGTTTAGAATACACATAGCTACTATGCATGTATGTATGTATAATATATACATATAATTGTTGTTATTATAGCGAATGAGATGATGGTCAAGTGAACATTTCACTGTTGGCTGGATTTTTGTAGATCAGGTTGGGACGTTGTCTGCATGACAAACGGCTACCCTTGGCAGCTCTCGGGAGGGAAGACCATGCATGTTCCTTTCGAGGCGGAATCGTGGTTCGAAAGAAGTTTAGCGCGCGAAATAATTTAGATGTGCTCAATTGGCAATTGCAGTGTCGTACGTACACGGGCTATTCTAAATTCCTGGGGGTATCCCTGACAGGGAACACCTACATTTAAGATTCCAATGTTCGCTTGCTCGGTACTACATGCAGTATAAAGAATGTACCTAGTACTACCTAGTAGGGTACATAGATACATGTACAGGCTACTACAGACTACAGGGGGGATTGAAGGTTCAAATGTTCATGTCGTGCAGTCTGGTGTTTAGCATTTGACATCCAACCACGACGGATTCTGCATGTAAAGACGTGTCATTTGCTCATTCATTATACTATGTATGTACCTACATGTAATGCATACTACTAGTATATGTAATCCATAATATTGGTATGTACATACATATGTAGGTATGTTCTGTTGAAAATACCACTACGTACTATATAGGTACTACATACCTACAACATATGTAGGCATACACTGTATTATATTACATTTGTGGAAGATACGCAGAAGATCTTCGTTCCACAGATAACCTGATCATGCAAGTTTCGCCGTTAGCAGTCTCAAAATTGCATGGGCAATATACATACCTTATGTACCTTGAATCTTCCTACTACATGTAGGTACACTAGGCCCCGTAGTAGTTGCACCTTTTAATGTTCAATGTTTACCTGGCAGCTTCAATGTTGCCATTGCCTGGTATCATAAAATACCACTATACAATGGTACATGCTGGTACTGCTAGTAGCATGTAGCACTTTAAAACCGCAAAAAAAAACAAAAAACACTCGAACAATTAATTAATTGGACTCATAAGAGTGGCAAGTGCAAGGGTTTTTTAAGAAACTACCAAGGGTCCAAGGCTTACCTTCAATGTTGTGTGGGGCTCAATAGCCCCGATAGGGTCTGATGGGAGCCAAACATTCTTCAATGCTCAACCCTAGAAACAGGCTAGCGGCTTCAAGGCTCCGGCGCTTTAACCCCTGTTAGGATTAGTGCAAGTCTAGCCTATCTAAGGTTCCCTATTCATCTAGTCTCAGCAGCCGGGTGCCACGCGAAGTCTGTGTTTTCAAGATCTCCAATTTCAGCCTCTTCAAACTTCTGTCGTTCTCATCCACCCTATCACGTAGTAGTGTTTCAATCATTTCTCAATACCTGCGCGTTTTCCAAGAGGGGTTTATTTTATTCTATTCAAATCACTTTGATACAGGAGAGAGAGTCTTGAATTATTCAACCAAGCAAAAAAACTATAATAAAGGAGGGGCTTCAAGTGTAGCGCCCTGCTAAATCGACCAAAGATTCGCTTTGCCCAACCTAAACACTTTCTTACTCGACGTCCATCCAATATCGAATCGCCCTTTAGATTCTATGCATGTCTATGGTCATTATTGGCCCCATGAGAATTCTATAGTCCGGTATAAACAGGCGGGCTTGTTTTGCTCTGATGCCTAATATGTACGTTGAAAAATCCTCTCCCTGGAATACTTGTTTAAAGCACCGTCATCCTTATAGGAGAAGATTACGTCTGTGTTTGTCTTCGTGAATCTAGCAAATTTTGTAGCGGGACGTCTGTTGACTACTAGCTACAATCTTACTCTGGATACGGTCGTGATATACATGCATATATCGTAAACGGGACCCAATCTCCAAGAACCATTGCTCACTCCTTTACTCCTAGGGCATCCCGCTATTCCGGATCGCGGTATGATGGCGATTCGCGCCGCTCTCGGTCTCGAGATCGCTCACCAGATCGGAGGTCGTTGTATAGTGACAGCGGCCCCCGCCGTTCTTCTGCTGAGTCTCGATCGAATAGCTCAGCCTTTCCGAATAACCGGGATTCATTTCGCGACGCTCTGCCAAGAGATCCCCCGAGGGGTCCCAAAGCCCTACTAGATGCGCCTAGTGGACCTCGCGGAGGTGGTTATTCCGGAGACTATCGCGGTAGAGGCCGTGGAAGAGGTAGGGGCTGGCGAGATGATAGTCGAGACCGTGGAAGGGATCGCGATATCGACTTTAGAGATCGTCGGGATAACTCATATCGGGACGAGCGTAGCCGGGAGCGAGACCGCGGAGACTGGCGAGACCGCGACCGCGACAGTTTTCGAGGACGACGCCCATCACCACGTGGAAGATCGCCTCTAGGAAGAGATTTCCGGGATTCCAGAGATTTGAGAGACGCCCCATTAGGTGTTGACGCGGAGCGAGCCCGACGAGGATCGAGAGATGGCCCACTTTCCGCAGGATCTTCTTCGTCTGACCCTCCTTTCGGACCTTCATCATATCGCGGCGGTTACAATGGCCGGGGCCGCGGTCGAGGCCGTGGAGATTGGGATAGAGGTCGTGGACGAGGTTTTTATGATGACCGTGACAGATATGGTCCGGGCTTTAGGTCTCGCTCTCAAGAGGGGCGCTATCGAGAAAGAGATGACCGTGATCGCGACAGCCGGTTTCTCGACGCTGACTTGCGCTCTCGTGATCCTCGGGATGACCGTGATATAAGAGATCGCGAAATTCGCATAAAGCCTGAACGAGCTTCGCACGAACCACCACCGCCTCCGTCCAAAGATGTCTCGCCCCCCCCTGTTGCACCAGCCGCGCCATCCTTTGGGTCAGTACCCAATAGAACGACATCAGTAACTGATGTTGGGTCTGCTACAGGCAAGGCGCCGCCAACAGGTCCTAGAGCGCTCAAGGAAGAGCGTGCAACGCCATCAGGTTCTACACCAAATGTCGATACCAGACTACCACCTATTGGGCCGTCCAGATCGTCCTTCTTGGAAATAAGCCCTGCCATCCCTTCTGGTCCACGTTCTCAAACACGCCCTGGTCCGTCTAGTAAACAATGGATCAATCCGAATATTAAGAATCGGGTTCCTGAGTCGCCAAAACTAAGTAGATCGGTAAGCACTGCTCAACCTTGGCCTACTGGGTTTCGTTCGGACGGCGCGCAATCAGACCAACCGGTAGATAGCAGTCAAAGACCGCGCAGCAGTGACGCAAAGACCGATCCGCAACTGGATTCACCAGTTAAGCAGCCTCATGGGACCTATAATGCTGAACCAGGCGAGATATCCTCGAAAAGCGATCAAAGACCGCAGTCTGCTGGGTCGCCGTTAAGTCGAGAAGATAAACTCAAAGGTGTACCCGATGTGATCAAGGATGAAGGCAGCGAACTGGGGCGGGGTGATAATTCTCACAGGGATATCAATGAAGCCGAGGCACTACCTAAGATAAACGAGACCGAGACTGAGACTGAGACGAAGCCGAAGCCGACAACGAACCTGGACCGACGACCTACTCTGAAAGTTCCACCGAAACATGTTTCGGTGCCACGGAAAGAAAGACGGCTGCCTATCTTAGATCAATCATCGGAGTCAGACGATGAAGAGTTTGGCGATGTCATTGAATCTCAGATGGCCGAGGTGGAAACGAAGCTAAAGCAGCTTGAGGGAGTAGATGATTTGGTGCCAATGGTTGCTGTCCTTCGCTATGCAACCATATCGCTTGAAGCGGTCACGAGGATTATGCACGAGCCCGAGGATATAGAAAAAATGGTTAACCCTATTCCAGATGACGCAGCTCTTCCAGGAACGACAACCATTGAGCCGGAACCTCAGGTCGAAAAGGTGCTAAGCCCTGAAGGAAGTAAAAAAGCTAAAGAGGTGAAAGATGTGCAAGATGTGAAAGACGCAAAAACGGGCATCGAGAAAAAGATTTCTTCCCCTCTCACAGAAGAACCGCACCCAACAGCTACAAAGTCAAGCCCAGAGCTTCCCCAACCATCGATCGAGCAAGATACGGACTCACTAGTGCCTCACGAGGCACCGGCGAGGGAAACAATACAGTCGAAGGATGATGATGGGGATGTGCCTATGGAAGATGTATTAGATGTCAGCCAACCCGACTATGAATTCCAGGCTCCACGAACTCACCTGCCAACCTCGCGCATACAGTCTGCTGGTCCTCCATTTGAAGAAGCCCAGGTACAATCACGGGAGATCAGTAAAAGGGGATCAACCACCCCGTTCCCCGCTGAAGAAGAGGACGATGATGAAACCGATATTGAGGATATTGACTTACACAGTATCGAGATTGTTCGTGAACATATGACAACACCCCCCATCGAAAGTCTTCCACACTTTGACGAGATGCCATGGTTCAAGGACGAGGCTTTCCTCAGATCAATGGACGCTCCACAACCTGATCTTGATTCTTTTATCTCAGGGAGATTGAAAGACGAATCCTGGAACAGAACAACCGAAGAGACACAAAAGAAAAGCATTTATGACAAGAATTACGACCGTTACCTACGATTCACTATGTCAGATGATCCTGTTGCCATGAAGAGTCGTGAGAAATTTACGAGCATCTCTGGACTTGAACCTGCAACCCAGAAGCCAGGGTTTCACGAGGCCAAGCCCGAAGGCACAAGACGAAGCAGATATGCCTCTGAACGTGATCTTGAAAGGATCTTGGAAGAGTCTAGACGCGTTGAGGATGAGAAAAGGGAACGACAAATGCAAGCAGAGAGAGAGAGATACAGGACCGAGAAGGAGGCAGTTTTGCCTCGTCAATATCAAACCACAGAAGAGAGGGAAAGAGATTTCTATCGGGACGAAACTGGTTTTATCCCTGCCGAGAAGACTGTCTCAGCTTGGCAACTTCTCCCACCCGTGGACAATTTTACAGAGGAAGAAACTGCAACATTTGAGAAGGCTTATCTTGAGTTTCCCAAGCAATGGGGCCGAGTGTCTGAACCATTGGCAAACAGAGACTTCGGAACTAGCATCCAGTTCTATTACCTGAAGAAAGAGAAGAGTGAGCTGAACCTCAAGGAGAAGCTCAAGAAGCGCCCAAGGCAACGTAAGAAGGGTGGACGGGGTAAACAGCGGTCTAGTGCACTGGTCTCTGAGCTTGGAAATGGGGACAATGAAAATGAAGAACCCCAAGAAACTGGTGAAGGTGGCGAGAGGCGTCGGCCTCGTCGTGCAGCGGCTCCTACCTTTAACTCGGAGGCCACCCCTGCTACGGATGGCGAAGGCGGAACGCCAGCTGGCACTCCTGGACGCCGGGGAGCCGGCACGAAGGGAGATGGAAATTCAGATAAGCCAGAACGAAAGCCAAGAGGGCGCCGGGCCATAAAGGATAGAGAACCAAAACAACCCCGAGCCAATCAGGCTCTTGCTGCAGCGCCGCCCTCAGGAGCTAAGGCTAATCGCTCTCGATCCAACTCTCGTGTTCATGGGCCCGAGTGGACAAATCAGCAGGTCCCGAGTGACGCCCCTCGGGTGCCGATTCAATATGAGTTGGCCCCAAGCACTTCCGCTGTCCCACCCATAGCTATTCCCGCACCACTACAACAGGTGCAGCCGATGCTTAGTCCCGAGAGAGGAGCACCTCCTCCCCCTCCGCCTCCTCCCCCGGTTCCGATTTCCGTTGAAGCGATGGGACCTCCACCGTTACGCCCAGAACCACCCCAGCCACCTCCGGTTGCTCCTCTTGATCTTAACCAAGCGACAACACCAGACCGTAGATCGGGCACGCAACCATCTAGTTACTGGAGCGTACCTGAAGCAAACGATTTCCCCCAGTTGCTTCGTTCGTTCGGAAGCGATTGGGCTGCTATCGCGGCGCACATGCGAACAAAAACTTCAGTCATGGTGAGTATCATCATTTTTCTTTCTTCAACTAGTTTCAGCAATTTTTACTAACTCTATCAGATTAAAAACTACTATACTCGCAAGAAAGATGCCAATAACTGGGAAGGTATAGTGGATGAGGCAGATAACCGCAAAGCCCGGGGAGAGAAGAGGCCTGCGCCGCCAGCCCCAAGCTCTGGTGTTAAGAAGCGTTATGAGTCTTCGAGTAACCGACCGCTTGCAGCTGCAGATACGATCATGGAAGACGCTCCTACGTCAAAACCTGATCATCCACAAACTTCGCAGCCGACGTCTGGCCGTTTCAATATTCCAATAGCAGCTCAGCCACAGCCAACACTCTTACAATCGTCGTTTATACCG
This sequence comes from Hypoxylon fragiforme, assembly GCF_022984875.1. Classification (NCBI taxonomy): domain Eukaryota; kingdom Fungi; phylum Ascomycota; class Sordariomycetes; order Xylariales; family Hypoxylaceae; genus Hypoxylon; species Hypoxylon fragiforme. The sequence continues at coordinate 2,086,002 of NW_026054758.1, read as the reverse complement.
GCACCTTCGCCTCAGATGATTCAGACTCACCCGATCCCCATTACCCCATCCAGCTCGCAGTCTCTTGTCCAACCAGTGACGCAGACCATGTCCCCTCGGCCTATGAGGGCGCCCTTCTCATTTGCTGATAGAGAACGGGAGATGCAGTCTGGCCGTGTTTCATTAGGTCAAAAGTCTGCCCAGCCAGCACCTCCACCGGCACCAGAACCCCCGATGGGAAGACATCCTCTTCCTACTTCCATGGTCGAGCCTCAGTCAGAGCGGTCTAAGGCTGACCACAAGGCTCCTAAGGAACAGCCTCGTCACCAAGATCGCCAGCCGTTGCGCGTAAAACAGGAACCTGATCTTATTCACCAATACGACCCTTACCCCCCTCAGGCCCAGACTGCCCGTATGGTATCTTCTCGCCCAGGGAGTGTGCCTTTATCTCGACCTCCAGATCCTCCTCGTGCAGTAGCGCCAGCGCCGCATACACCTTTTGCGGCGATTCTCCAACAACATGGCCGGAGCTTATCAGGTGAGGGTGTTCCCTCTCCACCAGCTCGTCCTCGACCCATTTCCAACCTCTCCCGACCAGCGTCTGGGGCCAGCGGTGGGACGGAGCCTTTCAGCGCTCCACCGGCACAACCTACACCACCTATTGTTGCTGCCCCACCATCTCGCCCCCCAGAACGTAAGACGTCTAGCTTGATGGCACTGTTGAATGATGACCCTCCCCCTCCACCACCTAAGAGGATTGTCGAGGTTCCTGCGGCGATGAAGCCGTCATCGACACCCCCACCCCAGACGAATCTCTCCCGCCCCCCGCCTCCTCCGCCGCCGTCCCATGTGCGGAGGGAGTCGGGCGTCCCCGATGCACAAAGTTATGGTTATGGGCGTAACCCGCCGGCGGCGCCTTCTTCAATGCCACCTCTGAAGCCATATGCGACTGCGTCACCTCAAGCACAGTCTTTGAATGCCCCACGACATATGCCGTTAGAGACAGCTTCAGAACGAGATTATTATGGTGCTCGACCACGCTCGTTCCCTGCCTCACAACTTTCCTCAGCAACACGCTCGCCGCAGAGCACTCATCACTACCTACCTCCGAACCAGGCACCTCAAATGGCATATCAGCCCCAAGTGTCGTACCCGTATGGTGCTCAAATCCAGCCTCCTAATGTCGCATCTCCACCGCCTCAATATGGAGGTCATCCTGCTCCTAGGGGCCACGAGCCTCCTCAGTCGAGCCGTGATGTCCGAGACGTTAGAGACGTTAGAGATGTTCGCGATGTCCGGGATGTCCGGGATGTCCGGGATGTCCGGGATGTCCGAGATGTTAGAGATGTTCGCGATGTTCGCGATGTTCGCGATGTTCGAGATGTTGGCTGGCCTGGTGCGCATCAGGGTCATCCACTGCAACAGCAACATCAGCAGCAGCAGCAACAACAGCATCAACAACAACAGCAACAGCAACAGCAACATCAACAGCAGCAGCTTCAGCAGCAACACCAGCAGCATCAGCAGCAGCATTCACAGCATCAACAACACCAACAACAACCGCCACCGCAGCAACCGCCTCCTCAGCAGCAACCAACCTGGTCCTCGCACCCTCCGCAGCCGCCCAAATCCACACAACCTCCGCCGGCTCAGTCAGCATGGGCCGCTCAGCATGCGCCTGCACCGAAACCACCTCCACCTAGTAGTTCGGTCCCACCACAGCCGTCTTGGGCTACGGCTCCACCGCCACCGAGAGGTCACGATCCCATGGCTCTACGTGATGCCCGAGATGTATATCCTGCACATAGGATGCAGCCTGCACCGGTGCAGTACGCAGCTGCTTCGCGAGCTCCGGAGCCGCCACCGCCACAAGCCCCGGCTGCATATCCTCGATATACCGCGCCAGTGGCTCGAGATGGTCTGTTAAGAAGCTATACACCAATTAGCTATGACAACAGAACCTACATGAACCCCCCTCCGCCTAATCAAGAAATTATTGGGGGACAGCTACGCGAGCACCAGCAACAGTCCATTTTGCAGCAGCAATTGAGACCTCAGGATCGACATAGTCTATATGATCGTCCACCGCCGCCGCCGGATAGATATGGAAGATAGATATCTACCTAGGTATGGTTGCCGTGGCACGTTGATGGCGCAGAAAGGGGAATGATGTATCAGTTTCTCGGACGACCCAGGTATAAATTGTTTGAATTATACCAATAATGACCTATAAAAATTCATCTGTTTAACTTTGTAAATGAAACTGCATTCCATGGGCTAGAAGCAAATATATGACCTTCTATTGTTGTTCATGTTGACGATTCGCCCCTTCCAACTCGTCTAACGTCGTCGAAGAGATGTCAATTGTGTTTTCTAATCACGTACTTTATATCGATTGAAGCATTATGACTTGAGTCGGAGAAACTCCAATACAAATAGCCAATCCAATTGTATGGATTGGCTTTCACTTCCCTTTTCATTCACTTCACAAATTTGCATGTTCAATTCTAATCTTGTATTTTAAACAATCGATTCTTTTTCCTTTCTTTTTATAACACCCCCGTAGACGAGATCATTCTATTCGACGCCCGCTTCCTTTTTTTTGCACGATTCATGGTCTTCTTTTGAGGTGGAGAATGCATGGAAGAAGAGGAGGAGGAGGAGGATGAAGGGATTGGTAAGAGGGGGGTTTAAGGAGGCAAGCATGCATTCGTCGGCAAAGAGAATGAATGGAGAAAGGGGGAGGGGGGGTCAACGGGCGGCTTAATGTTACATTTGCAAACAACAACAACAACAAAAACAACAAAACCTCCTGGGGGCACTGGCTAAGGAGGATTTGGCCCGGCCCGGCCCGGGGGAATCAGAAAACAATAACACAAATTCGAGAGAGAGAAAACTGAGAAGGAAGAAAGGAAAAAATCGAATATGTATCGCAACAGACTCCCGTGTGTGTAGGTGCAGGTGCAGGTGTAGGAGTTGCGATGACGAAAATGACAACGGCAACGGCAACGACGATCAAGAACGTGTCGTCTACATATTGATTGCTACTTGCCGTCGTTGTTGAGAATGAGAAGGAGAAGGAGAAAGTACCTACTGTACATAATACATATAAGTACGTACGTACACACATAAATAACTTGGAGTTTTTTTTTTTCTGTTCGATCACCTAGTAGTAGTTTACGGGGGAAAGGGATTGCGACCGCGCTATTATGTACCTATGAGTGAAATGTTCGGTGTAGAAAGAGGTACGCTAGGTACTAGGTATTTGAGCAACTCGAGCAGTTTTTCAACGTCTTGTGGTCATGAGTTTCGAATATGTAGATATGCGTAAGGTATACAGTACCTGTGGAATAGATTATGACTTACCTATGATACTTTACCAACCTACGTATAATACAAAATATCGATATCAACCCTCTCAACTCATATGTATACCTACGTACTTACTGGGTATGTACCCAGGCATTTAAAAGACGGAACGAAAATAGTCATGGGGTATATCCATCTATCTTGGAGTCTATTTCTAAGTAAGACATCATCGTTGGAATCATGAACAAGCAGGAGAGCCCACGCGGTACCTCCAGCTAGGTATATATGAGCTCACTGATACCTGCTTAGGTAGATGCCTAGCCTTCGTTACGTACCTGAGTAGCTATTAGGCAGTCAGCCGTCTCTATCTCTATCACATCATATCAACGCCCTAATCACACAACCGCAACAAGCACACCGACCGCCACGCCCACAACTCCCAACACCCCCAACACCCGCATCCTCCCAGGCCCCTTACTCGCCCTCGCCACCGACTCACCACACATCGGCGCAATAATCCCATCGATCCGTTCCGCCATCTGCGCGAGGCCAAAGCCCTCCTTAACCCTCTCATTGCCCGCCCACGCCATAGCGTTCAGCTCCTGCGGCGTCATCCTGTTGAGCACGCGGTCCATGACGGCGGTCCAGTCGTCGACGCGGTCGGGGTCGCGCAGCCAGCCGGTGACGCCGTCGACGACGGTCTCGGTGGGGCCGCCGGTGTTGGCGGCGAGGACGGGGACGCCGGCGAGCATGGCCTCGAGGGGCACGATGCCGAAGTGCTCGTTGGTCGGCGTGTAGATCAGGAGCTGCGTGCACTCGAGGATGAGGCGCTTCAGGAGGCTGGGCACCGAGAGCACGAAGACGACGTCGACGTCGGTTGGAATGTCGCGGGGCGCGTGCGCCGTGCTGCAGGTGAGGCCGAGGGACTCGGTTAGGGCGACGAGTTCCTGGTGGTAGCCCACGTTCTCGGTGACGCGGGGGTCGTAGCCGCCCGCCAGCACGAGCTTGACGTTCTTACGGGCTTCGGGCGCGAGGCCGGAGAAGGCGCGGATGGCGAGGGCGATGTTCTTCTTGCGCTCGAAGCGGTTGATGCTGAGGAGCAGCTTCTTGCCCTTCCACCTCCCCTTCTCCTCCTCGATGTCGACCTTGACCGTAGTGTCGACGCAGGGGTACACGACCTTGAGGTCCTTCTGGCTCACCAGCGAGGGCCAGGTGCGGCTGACGACGCCTTTTGTGAAGTTGGAGTTGACGGCGATGGCGTCGGCGAAGCTCATGCTCCATTGCTCCCACCAGTCGAATGGGAGGCGGTACGCACGCTTCCACCATTTCTGGCGGCCCTGGGCGAGGAGGAGGTCCGGGAAGTGGCAGTAGAAGAAGATGCGGCCCTGGGGGTAGAGGTATTGTAGGAGCGGCAGGCCGGCGCTGAGCTGATCGACGAAGTAGGCATCGGGTCGTAGGTCCTGAAGCTCGGATGTGAAGTAGATTTGTAGGATTAGATGGAGTTGGCGGAGGATGGAGCAGAGGATGCTAAATCGGAAGAGGATCGAGGGGGGGACGATAGTATTTCCACGCACGCGGACGTCAAGTGTGCCTATTGGAATTGGTTATAATTAGCACTTTATCAGATGTAAGCTTTAATTAGGTATCTCATTAAAACATACCATCTCGAGCCTCATCGAAGCAATGGTTTGGATCGCAATGGCTTGTGAATATGACGACTTTATGTCCGCGATTCTGCAAGCCAACAGCAGCATCAACAACCAATCTCTCGGCACCCCCTATGCCAAGGTCTGGATGCAAGAACACTATTGTCTTGGGCTTATCAGTTGTGGTTTTTGCCATGTTGCGAAGTGCTTGGCATACGTGGCATATGTGGCCATAACTTTTTGAAGTGAAGGAAGTTCAATTCAATTCAAACAAAATGTTGAATAAGAATATTTGATAGTTATGTACATATGTAGTTACCTAAGGTTAGTTACCTAGTAGTTACATAACTATGTAGTTAAATGACAGGTACAAAACTACAAAGTACCTAGGTTAGCAAACGTATCCATTTCAGCCCTACACTGCATGTGCCCCACCAGCCCACCTACGTACATGACCCGCAAATCTTGCAGATGCCTTCAATGCTTATTTGACATATACATAATACTTCATCTTCAAATCACATATTACTACTAGGTATACTACTACATACTACTTGATAGTTGTAAAGACAACGAAAAAAAAAAAAAAAATAAGAATAAGAAAATAAAAACATATCAAGTCATTATAGCATAGCTAGCTTCATCTCATTCTAATATCAATTCCTCCCAGACTGCTACACATCTTCTCTTCTCTTCTCTTCTCCCTTCAGCTATTGCTTCATAATCATCCCCTCACCCCTTCACCATATTCTTTCTTTTCCCCTCTCCTGACTGTTGAAGAAAAAGAAGAAAAGAAAAGAGAAAAGATCCCTTCGTGCCCATCCCCGTAGCGCCGAACAATCTCGAGACGCCCCAAAAATGCGGGTATTGGTAGTGAAAGGAAAAAGAGAGAAAAAGAAAACCATGACGACCAGGTGTACACCTCGCCCAACCAAAAGACCTGACATACCGATGCGCCCTTCTGATTTTTTGCAACCGTCCAGAAATTATAAACAGAGAATCGAAGGTAGTGCCGTATGCTTGTTCCAATCTCCAGTAGACTACCACGTAGAATAGGTAGTCCTTAATGTGCAACATTTGTCTCCCTTCCCCTCCCTTCCCTTTACACTCACTCACTCACTCACAGAGCCCTCTTCGTACTCGTCCTTCTCATCTTGGTTCCCATCTTCATCATGTCTACGAGAAATTCCTAGCCCCAATTCGCTGCGCACATCCTTCTGTATCTTAAGAAAATACTTCTTTAGCGTCGCCAACCCGCGAAGAAACCCGCGATCCGGCTCATTCGGGTGCCTTGGCGGACATGGTTTATTTTCGGCCAAGTCCCCTGCTGTGACGCTATTGGCGAAGTCCGCCATCTTGAAATCGATCTCTTTCTTGTTCTTCTGCCGTTTTCTAGGGTCCCAAGCGTCCTCCGCGTCTGTTGGGAAGTCAGTAGTGGAGTCGTCCGCCGCCGTGTCGTACCCATCGTTGGATGTGTCTGCGTCGTAAAACATGAGTAGGCTAGCCGCATAGAACCGATAGCCGCGCAGCCTACGAATAGTCATTTCAAGTTGGTTTAATTTTTGTAGGATAGTTGGAATGTGTCTCAAGACGCTACTATAATCCACGCCGTCATAAAGGAACATGGTAAGAGCATCTTGAAATTCTGTCCCAGCTTTGAGGTCTCGTCCGTAATATTTGTCTTTGAACGCATAAGTCTGAGACTTGGCGTCCCAAGCCTGCAATCCGCAAACTCTCACACCTAACTCCCTTGACGTAGTTGCTGCACATTTGCGCCGTTGCGAATCCCGTTTCTTTGGGTTAGCCTCCACGCCGTACTGCCGAGTACCCATCTTCAAATCCATGATGCAAGGTCGTTTCATACCGGCCGTGAGGTCCTCCAAAAGGAGAAAATATTCGACTCGCGAGTCGTGCTGCGTCTGGGCTTCTTTGGGGTTGACAGGCCGCGGGATTCTCTTAAGCTCCATCGTCGGGCTAGGAAGTTCGGAAGGAAACTCTGATGAGAGGTTGGATGGGAATGTGGAGCTATCCGCAGTCCCATTTTCAACCAGTTCGGCCCCCTGTTTGAGTTCATTTCTTGGGTGGGGAAGTGTGCGCAAACCCGGATGAGTCTCATTATCTCTTATATATTCAACCTCGTCTAGGTCCTCGAAATATTTAAGGCTACCACGCGACTCCATGACATCTTCAGGCCTTCGCCGAAGCTTACTTCCCGAATTACGCCGCTTCCGCCTTTGCTGCTCAAACTTATCTGACAAAGTCTCGAGCTCAGGTGCGCTAGTCCCGGTAACGTCCTTCAAATGGTCCATACTCTCCGCTCTTAAACAACCTGGCTCTGCGCCTAAATCACTATGGCTGTGTATATTTAGTATCGGAGGGTTTGTAGAGTTCAAGTTGTCACTACGCCGAGAATCATCATAAAAGTCTTCTCGACAGGGCAAAGGGTTCCCAGAGCTTGTCGGTCGGTCCAGTCGTTGTACTGAGAGACGAGGTATCGATCGTTGATGAGATGCCGGCCTTCGATGCTTGTGCACCGCAATAGGCTGCTTCAAGAAGGCGTCATTAAAAACTTCATTTCGTAATCTCTTGTTAACAGTTGTGGCACCCCAACTATTAGTATGCCGATCTTCAAGGCTTGGCCGAGCAGCTGATACCGCATCGTGGTCCGACATCTGACTGTGGAGATCACGAAAATACTGCTGCCCCAAGGCTGCAGATGCACTTGCCGGACGGATATAGTCGCTAGACGTTACTGCAGGCCGTAGCAAACTTCGGGGAAGAATATGCCGGTTGTCGACAAAAGTAACTGTAGGGATCGGTGTCTGCGATGATTGAAGGGATTGGCTGACTATCCTGCGGTGATATCGCTGCTCCTCTCTCTCCGGGGCATCTAGTCCCTTCCGGGTACTTAGGCTTGCTGGCTCGTTGTTACCATTCGGTTGACTATCCTGATCACCTATCTTCCTTTCTAAAATATGACTGTCCTCTTTTTTAATCGTTGACTTTCGGCGCGGCTGCTTCTGGAACGTCACATTCAGAACACCAATGTACCTGGGACGTAGTTAGCTTGGATTTGATACTTAAGAGCCTTGCCATCAGGCGCAATGCAGGCCAAGGAGTGTAGCAATAAGACATGGCAATAACACACCTAGGTAAGAAAGGTAGGAGGTCACGGTGGTATCTTTCGATTTTTTCATAGAACTCATTTTCTCGGTTGTTTAATTGCTTGCAAACAGCTCTCTTCGAAAATCTCCAAATAGTTGTGTGGCCACCAACTTGATGCTTATAAGGTATGAGTTCAATTGCCTCCAACGGTAACTCTGGTGCAGGCTGGTGTTCATGGGCCATGTCTTCATAATACTGAGAAACTGGCCGAGACGATTCAACAGATAACCCACCAGATTTTGGGGGAAGCTCGGCTTCATCCTCGATAGCACATTCATCATCTATTCGTGGGAACTCTTCAATATGTGAGGCTGCTTCACGATTACGGTTAACATTACCACCATCCAGTCCATCAGGCTTTGCCTCATCCTCAGCTTCAGGCTCGTCCGCTTTCACCAGCCAAGGATGAAAACCCTCACTATGGGGTTTGCGAGAAGCAGGTGGTGTAACTTTCAAATCTTCAGGAAGAGCGTTGCCATTTTCTGGGGATTGATTCAAGCCCTGATGCGGTAAAAATACAGCAGATGATATCTTTTCTTCGGATGACTCGTCGCCTTCTTCAACAGCTCCCCCGATTTCCGCTATGTCACTTGACTTTCTGCTAACCTGCGCAGCGTCCTCACCAGATACAGCAGTGGAGCCGTTAGGTGCACCATAAACACCCGTCCTTGAAGCAAATTTTTCTTGGGAAGACGATTTTTTGAAAGGTTCTGTGGCAAGCTTCTGAGGGGTTTGCAGGCCAAAATAATCGAGTTCGGTAGCTTCGCTAGAAACTGATTCGGAGGTTGGAGCACCCCACGTAGGTGACTGCACGTGCAACACGCGAGGCGGAGACTGTTCACCTTCAATAGGCTGGGGCGATGAAGTTGGCGTCTCGAAAACATTGTTCTCGTCATACTTTTCTTCGCGGATGTCCGGTTGTAGACCCTTGGCAAGTAAAGCCTTTTCTCGTTGGTGACCCACGGATTTTGACTCCCTCCGTCTGCCTTTTTCTTCTGGGAGGCCTTCCTTAAAAAAGCGCAGACTGTGACTTGCTTTTCGACTACGAGTAGGCTCAACACCAGCTAAAACCTCTGTGATAGACTTCTCGACCTGCCCGTCCTGGTGTCCAATTATGTCGTTTGTGCCGATGGACCAAGCCTTCTCTGGGCCCATTGAGACGGTACGCTCGACTCTCCACGCTCGATATTGGGCCCGGGAATCGGAAACAGGTTCGGATTGATCATCAGTAGACGGCGCAATGTCAGAAACGCTAGCTGGGTGTGGAAGCATTGTATCTCCAACATTATCAGACTGTGTTTTAGGATAGTCTAGCAGACGCAAACGAATCTCTTGCTCCGTGCGTTCCAGTGATCGCCCTCTGCCCCCCATTCCGAAGTCAAAGTCCCGGCCATCTGCCAGCGCCGTGCTTACGCCTACGGCACCAGGCATTGCGATGGGCAAAGATGTTGTACTGTCTGGGGTTGGATATGTCGTCGAAGTTAAGAATGGAGCCGATATCGTTCTCGTCGCCTCAGATGGTCGTAGCTGGCCAGTTGACGTTAAAGAGCCGTGTTCAGTCGACTGAAGAAAGTCATTCTGCGGGTCAATCACCGCGTGTCTAGTGCGCGCTTCGGGTACATTTTTGGATTGGACAGGCTGGCTCGGTCCATTGAGCTGCACAGGCTTCTGCTCGGGATATCGTTCATCTGCCTGAGATGCGGAGTTGGATACGGAGGTGGGTGGGATTCCACGAGCAGAAGCGAGAGCCTGAGAGAGTAAAGATGGGCCATTAGATCTCTGGGGTGCGGTGGGTGGCCGAGATTTCTTATTATTATTTTGGTCGACATGGCCAGCAGCGAGGGATGGTGAAGGGGTGAATGTGAATGGCAGATGGGGACCAGGGGTGAGTGATACAGCAGGCGATACCGCAGGCGATACCGCAGACAAGAGACTTGCAGCTAGTGGTGCATTGTCAGATATAGAAGACGAACCAGTCACAGTCGGGGAAGAGAAGGATGGGCTGTCAGTCGCTGTCCAAGTGGCAGCGACTGCACTGAGACTGGGACTGGAACTGGAACTCCAACTACCAGTTGCCACACCTTGAGAGCTCACCGGTGCGGCAGTTGCGGCATTTTCGAGCTTACGAGACGGACTGGACATGAGGTAAACATTTGACGAATACCATGGCAGTGTGGGAGGAATGATTCGCAGGGGATTGGGGCAGGAAGCGGGAGGTTATTCAGGGCGGGAAGTGAGTTAGGTATAGGTATGTATTAAAAGGTGTATTAAAAGATGATTTATGATGGGAACATGGGAAAGTATTGTACAAGTAAGGTACAAAGTTTAATTCTACTTACTTTTTGGTGGCGGTTTCGGTCAAAGTGGAGAATCATACCTTAGGTAGTACGTACTAACTAGGTAGTTACCTAGTACTTTTACCTACATATGTGCCTAACCATGTACTTACTAGGTACTTAACATATGGATGGATATCCAGTAGGACAGCCATAAACTTGGGGTGCCTCTTGCCCTAAAAATGTAATTCTTAGGGGAGGGGCTCTTCCCCTAGACAGCCCTGGAGCCCTGGAGCCCTAGTCATGGAGGCCTTTCAATGTTAGGCATGCAGCCCTGGACATCAGCTTTCAATGTTCCCATCTCTGGAGGATTATGTACCTACCTAACCCTTGGCGAAAGACGGCTAATACGGCAACAGTCTAGTACGCATCATTTAATTGTTAGGTACCACTGTGCAGTAACTGGCAGCCCACGTGCTAACCAACCAGTCAATCCTAAAGCATCCAAAAACATCCACGATGAATCCAAAAACACCCAATACTACCTTACATCTACAGCATTCCACATTCCAGTCAGTCCCCAGGTTTCCGTCCTTAGTAGACTCCTTACATACCTAGGTACTAATAGGTGCCTATCTAATTAATACCACCTTGCTGCATTGGGAAAGCAAATCCTACTAAAGCCGAATCATCACTTTTGGCACTTATGGGGTCAATAGAAAATGCCACCGGGCTTGGTCGATAAAAGTGTCCAATGGCTCGGCTCAATCCCGTGTGCCATTGACTGACCGCTTCAAATGATACCCGAATTACCTGACCCAGTATGGTGAGGACTATATGCATGTTGTAATCTGGGTATATGCGAGATTCATATCCTTATGTACCTATCCATTTTGCTGTCCCCCTAAGATCAAACGTTGTTAATCATCTAACCTTACGAAGTAGACTAGAATTACCACGTAGGGAGATCCCCAAATGCCATACATGATGTTATCATTTTCGGATATCTATCCAGAACACGTTGCTGCCTTCTCACTTCTTACAGGCCATGTACATACATGTGTAGCATTGCCCACGCATACATAGTATGCACTATTTACATACATGCATACCTACCTCTAGTAGGCACCTACTAGTAGTACATAGGTAAGCTACACATAAGTATGCTTGTAGGTTAACATCTAGCCGTCCATAATCACGACGAACTTGTCACTTACCATGCCGTTTCGTTAGGGTGCGCCACGTCGTTTGTCAGACAGCTTGGATTGTGTTCCACGGAAGATTCTGTACGCCTACCTTGGCGCCATATAGCATTTCACCTCCTGACTATCGTCAGTCTAAAAGTGCAGGCTGTGAAGGTTTCACGGCATCATACCAAGTACAATGAAGCCCCGTATATGTAAGCCATAAACACGGATTGCTTCCTACCCCCCTATCTACCTATTAGACATGTATGTACCTTGTTACGACTATAACAACAAAATTGGAGGCATCTACATAGGAGCTCTCTGCCTTGTTCAACAGTTGGTAATCTTGAACCGTGTCGATCATGATCAATTATATTGAGTATCTACCGGGCACCTACTCAGATATTTGCAGACCCAGACTCAATATCAAACGCTCATTCGTTACATGCTATCTAAAAAAAAATACTTGAGTGTAATTCATCAACTTGCCGATCTCGAGATCTTTCCTCAACCAATCATTCAACAACGTGCCCTTTCTATGGTTTCTAGGTCCCCCAACACGACAATGATACAAGAACATCCACATCAGTCTCACAAAATCGAAGGCCACCCCATCGTCTTAGGAATTGTAGCAACAGCATGTGTCTTACATACCTAGCCTAGTCAACCCAGTGCTTGATGCGTTAGGATCACAGGAAAGTAATGGAATGATATCTGTTTACATACATAGGCAGGTATCTACGTAAGCATACCTCTAGTCCATATATAACTCCATATATTGATATGTCCAACAGTGTTGCTACCCAATACATTAGGTGGCTACCTGACTGCCTTATATACATGATACCTACTTACTTGTGAGGTAGGTAAGTAGAATAGAGCCGTATGCCTAAGTAATTATGGTTCCTACGAGCTAATTATTACCTCCCGCACCACCTCCTCCAGCATTGGGGGGGTTAGCAGGAGCATTTCCTTGATAGAATACTCTTGAAACCCAATCCCTAATGAAGTTATCATCTTCCGCAGGATATGTTCTGTGGACAGCCGCCTCGGCGTGCTGTAATAAGGCCCTTAAAGTCGGACGATCTTTAGGTTCGTGGCTCATACATCGCGCAAGCTCCGTGCGGAATCGTATGTCGATATAGGAATACTTGGCTTCTTCAAGTAGCAACGGGCAATAATGAAGTGGTAGTCTCTCGGATGATTGCGGCTGGGGTTTTTCGGGTACGTGAAGCTGCGTGATAAGCTGCCACATCGTCAACGCAATCCCCCACACGTTCGTTCTCTCGGTGTATTGCCCAGCCATTGGCGCTCCAGAGACCTCGGGGCCGAATTCGTGAGTAACGTGGAGAAGTTCCCATTCCTGCCCAAATTGCTCTGGGGCGAAGTAGCCATGCTTTGCTAGCCGGCGTCTGTCGTAGTAGTATCGGTTCCCCTTGTTACGCTTCATGGACTGTGCAAGCCCAAGGTCCCCGATCTATTTACTCATGGTCATTACATATTCCCAAGGCCGCTTCGTTTATTCTAGTTGCCTTACCTTCAGCCTCGGAATGAGGCGGTGCTCGCCGTCGCCGAATGGTTGAAGACTGCCTACGAGTACTTTTGGAAGCTGTCAATCACCGACTCTCTTATGGGTTAAGAATCGGCTGAGATCGTCTTCAACTTACTATTGGTTGGATCGAGATCGAAATGGACTATGTTCTTATGAGCCCACCGGACCGAGGCGGGGGGGATATATTCATAAAGCTCTCTGCCATCCGTCTTGAAATCCAAACTGGGGTTAGCTGCAGCGTTATCTGCTATGGTAGCACGCCGTCGGGGATGGAACTGTCGCGGGGGGTAACTGCAGCAATATTGTATTAGATCAGCCAAGTACTGAAACGACTACCCTTCCATATCCGATAGATAGAGAAAAGCAAAAATCGAGATGGATCTCTTACTCCATGCCAATACAGCCTTTAATCACTAATAATCATATCATTAGCTGAGACTGGCCAGAAGCGGAGGTATGTACAGGACCGAAGTCTGACTTACAGCAAAGCCAAAATTCCCAAAGCACACGGTTTGGAATACGCTCTTGTCTTATATCGATCATCCTATGTATAAGACTTGCCAAATCGCCGAATTCCATGAACTCTAGAATCATGTATTCTTTATGATTTACTTGATAGAGATCATGTACCTCCGCAGTAGGCATTAGGCGACCTTCATCTACTTGATCCAGGATAAATTCTCGGGATCTAATTTCACGTCTTCGTCTGTTAATTTCTCGTCGGCGGCGTCTAATCTTTTCATTCATCGCGGCTCGGCTGTTGTTGTTATCCCAACGGAATCTCCTATTTCTCTGGGGCCTTGGCCTTGGCCCAGGGCTGTCCGATCCACTGCTCGGCCTTTCTGAACTAGAATCATTCGACTCAAATACATCAAATCGGAAGTCTTCCCTCGGAGGCAATCCAACGTCTTCGGGCTGGATCTCCTGAATGGTATGGGCTGCGCGATCCATTTTCTGTGAAGCCTGTTAGCTAGCTTTTTGTGAGGCATATGGGGTTGGTCCTAGGCACCCTCATCATCCTCCGCTCTAGGCGGATATCTTCACTCATATACTCATGCAACCCAATCTTCAACACCAAATCGATATCCGGATTAGGATGCATTGGATCAGCCCATTTGAAATGTAGTGCCAGGCCGAGGCCACCATAGCCCAATGTTCTTTGGTAGGTAAATGGTCCCATTGACTGAAACCAATTCCTCGTTCTCCGAACTCGAGCTCTTATGTTTATTATCTTTCGGCCATCACTGTAACGTGGTGTGCCATCAATAGGACGCCTAAACGGTCGGCGGTACAATACTTGAAGAGCTTCTTGCCAAGCATTATTCCTAACCGGCCGGACGGGATTCTTCCTAGCTTTCGGAAACGGAAGTGCCAACCATTGTGCTCGGTATTGGCCTAGGGTGCTATTTCCGTGATTTGAATAACCCTCTGTTCGATATCTGCCAAACCACCAATTACTGGCTCGATACTCCTCTTCGAAGTTCCTAGGTGGTGCATGATTATTAGCCATTGCGTCTGATATTGTAGTGGTATAGTCTGACGTAAAGACACTAAACTCCACGTGCTGTGTAAGGGGAGAGGGGGGGGGGGGGGGGGGCAAGAATGGAGACTCTTGAATATATAGATTCGCTACACTCAAGCTTCATAGAATTTGAGCTAGGGCTGTGCTAGTTGAGATCTATATTGAGATATTGAAAAAGTACCGCTTTCGGAAGGAAGGCTGCGCCTGTACATTGTGACAATGGGTCTAATTTACAGGAGAATACCGCAACAAAGACTCGGGACACCCGAACTTGCGACTCTCGATACCCGGATCCGGAATTATGGCATGGATTTGGCTATTGTTGAAATGAACTTTACTGAATCTCCTTACCTGTTAGACATTACTTAGGTAAGATAATATATACTTAGGCACCTAAGGCCACTTGAGTACTACCTAAGATGACAGGATTCTGAAAAGGGTCTCGATATAGCGCTGTGTATATCGTGCATCATGTGACATATATCGGGTTTTCGAAATACTCGAATAACAATTCATTGTTTCCAAGTTTGCATTTGTGTTAAGAAGATAACTAGGTACCTTACATGGTTTAGGATAAGTTCAAGGATGGATAAGTTTAAATTCACACTTGGATAGCAATGCTGCTGTGGCTGTTGTTGTTAATGATGTTTAATGTTGTTGTTATATTTAAGTTATTTATTATGGAGCTTCAGCTTTAACTACCAGGCATACCTACATAATTACCTAATACATAACTATAAGGTAATACTAATTATATACATAACTAATAATATCGTTTAAAACTTTAACCTTATAAACTAAGGGTTTAAGATTATATTACATAATAAGTACTTATAATAATCTTATATAAATAATACGTTAAATAATATATATTATTATATAAATAAATGTGGGTGGATTTATATATTAAAAAAATAAGATTTAAGGATTAAACCTTATTATTAAAATATTTTTAAATATATAATTATAATGTTTTACATTTTTCTTTTTAACATATTTACCACCATTTATTAAGGGGGGATAATAATATTTATTTTAAACATTTTTAAGTTTTGTTTTAATAACGTTAATAAACTTTAATATAAATATTCTCAAATTATATAACTATTTAATAAATATTAAAAATAAGTAACGTTATATTAAAATAACGATAAAATGTTAAAAATATAGTTTTTTAAAATAAGGGGTTAATCGGATAAATTGTTAGGACATGGCCATGGACGTGGATGGCCACCATGGCTACTGCCATGTGGGCATCCCCATGGTTGCTGCTGCCACAGCTGGCTGAACCTTATCTGTGTATATATAGCCAGCCTGAGACGCTGGGAGCTCAGCTCTCTTCTTCTCTTCTATATATTTTTCATTGACTGTTTGACCTTTTGAGTCCCATCATCTGGTAGCATCTCTTGCTACGGTTGGAAGACCTCCAACCCCCATACCATCCCGGTTCATCCGAAGGGTGAGCAATATGCTCACCTAGAAAATCCTCAGACCTCTTGGTTGTTGAAGGGTCAATCAACAACCCCATCCTTATTCATTGCCCATATCCTTATTGATTGCCCAACCATGGACCCCATCCTTATTCATTGATCAACCATGGATCCCATCCTTATTCATTGCCCATATCCTTAATCATGGACCAACCATGCCCATCCTTATTCATTGACCATATCCCTATTCATGTCCTATTCTTATTCATTGACCATATCCCTATTTTGCCCATCCTTATTCATTGACCACATCCTTATTAATTGACCATATCTCTTATCCATTGCTATATGGATACCTACGCCCCTGGGACAACTCTTATATCATTTATCCATTGCTGTCTAACTACCTCTCTTCAATCCGACCGACCCCCATAGATATATCAATCTGTTTCAGCATATCCGCCGCCGGTCCGACACCCACCGAGCGCAACGAATGCTCTCCCTGGCCAGGAGACGTTCGTGGCTGGAACCATCCTTATTACTTCAACTCTCGGTCCCCCCAACCGACGAGATCAATCTTCAATTCTCGGTCCCCCCAACCGACGAGATCAACCTTCAATTCTCGGTCACCTCAGCCGACGACACCCTCCAACACAACCATTCAACATGGTTGTCTTGGAAACACTATTCCCCTTATATCTTTATCCCTATATATCAGCAGAGCCTCAGGCAACCTAACACCACACCAACCACCTAGGGCTTAAGCACATGTATCCCGCTAGGAGGACTGTCTGGAGTTACTTCAATTATCGAAGCAGCACGGGTCTGCTTAGAGATTCGTATCAGGGATCAACACACATGTGTGTATGTATTGGATTTGGATAACGTGGACGTTATCCTTTCCATTAAAAGGGGGGTGATGTTAGGACATGGCCATGGACGTGGATGGCCACCATGGCTACTGCCATGTGGGCATCCCCATGGTTGCTGCTGCCACAGCTGGCTGAACCTTATCTGTGTATATATAGCCAGCCTGAGACGCTGGGAGCTCAGCTCTCTTCTTCTCTTCTATATATTTTTCATTGACTGTTTGACCTTTTGAGTCCCATCATAAATAAAATATAATGTATTTTATATAAAAAATAATAAAATAAGTTATAATAGTTAATAAATTATAGGTTTTTTAAATTAAATAAATAATTTTTAGATTTTTTAATTTAAATAAATTAATTATAAATTTTTTAATTAAATGACTTTTAAATAAACGATTTTTAAAATAAACAATTTTTTAAATAAACGTTAATTTTTAAAATAAAGTTTTTAATTAATAATAACGTTTTAATTAATAAAAGATTAAAATAATTTTAAAAATAATAAAAGTTTTAATTATTAAAAAAAACTAAAAAATTAAAAATGAGGTTATTATTATAGCTTTTTCGGTATAAGGGTATTAAATAAATATAGTGGTGGTTATATAATAAGGGTACGTATTAACGCGGTACGTACATAGCTGGAGGAGGTACTTATATAACTTAAATTATATAAGGAGTTAAATCCCTTTTTTACTTTTAAATTTAAACCTCCTTCCTTAAATATTAATATTACATTAATTTTACTTTTATTGTTTTTATTTTACTTGTTATTTAATTTATTATACGTACGTATTTATTAATATATAAGTGGATTTATATATTAAAAGGATAAGATTTAAGGATTAAATTTTGTTATTAAAATGTTTTTAAATATATGACTATAATGCTTTACACTTTCCTTTTTAATATACTTGTCATTATTTTATATGCATAGGTGTGGTTGATTAGGTATAAGGCGGAGATAATAATTGTGGAACCTTATGTATAATATATTTAAAAACACCTGCAATTGTTGTATAAGATTTTAAATAAAGTTAAATAAACGTGGAAAAGTTAAATGGAAATTTGGATTTAATCACCGTGATATAACATAGTCATGTATCTTTAACACATGCAAGTATCATAATGTATGTAGTAAGATAACTTAAATTATATATGTATGTATATACTTCTAATGAAAATTATGTTATCCAATGTTACTAGGTAGTTATGTACTCTGTATGTAGGTATGAATGATGGATGGATCAATCATGATGCAACATTGAATGGAAACACAAAGAACTTCAATGTTGAATAACTACATAGTACTACATCGTATTTACCTAGTTAGTAGGTACATAGATAATAATAGCACTCGCTTAGTAAGGTATGTATTTAACAACGATGTAATATGTTCCATATGACTCCATCATCTATCATAATTGCATTCAATTTGATCCTAACCCAATTTTCCAAGTTTACGAGTTTATTATTGCCTTAAACCCAACCAACCTTCTTTTTCCGATTGCATCTTTGCATCTTTGCATCTTTTTTAGTAATTATTTCTATTCTTTTCCCATTCCGTCCATCAAATCGGATACCTGCAGCAGTACCTAGTAAGAGTCCTGCAACCTTCGCCCCGAGTTTGCGGCTCGTTTACCATTGTATTCTGTATTCTTCATCCCATCCCATCCCATCCCATCCCATCCCATCATCTCCTCTCCTTTCTAATTCGGACTTTCAATTTCTAATCTCAACTTTCTTTTTTTCCATTTGAGATATCCCAACTTTGTATTTTTGGAGACGCTTCTTGCTGCCACCATCATTTCAAATTTCCTCCTCTACTTTACTCCCTTCCCTTCCCTCCCCTCCCCTCCACTTTGTGCCTCCCACCTTCAAGTGCTTCTCCCACCTTGTCATACGTAGTGCATCACTTTGTTGTTAGCCTATGGTTGGAGAGTTCCGCGCCAAACGTATAGTGACAAACAACGAAATTGAACACAATAATTCCAATTTGGTTTGTCCTACGAAGTTGTACAAGCATTGAAGGGGAATATACACATAATAAACTCACACGTACCCAGTAGCAAGCGTAGTGCTGCAGACAGAGAAACATTAGGTGATCTTTGTTGTTGCGCCACGCATACATACACCCAACATTGAACACTTCAAGTTGTTTTCTGCTCCAACTAGATTTGGCCTGAGTTATACGGATACGGTTACGGTTACTAGCCACGGTATAAGTGCATCTGTAACGCACCTACCACCTAAACATCGTCATCACAATGCGTCGCGCTTCCACAGACCTGACCGACCCCTCTCGAAACCTGGAGGAATCGATGGGCACCCCAGATCCGACATCCATAGATTCTGATCTAGATATGACTTTAATCATAGAAGAGGAAGGGAGTAGGATATATACCCCTCCTCCACACATTGCCGCCCGATTTTACCGACCTAGTCAGATTCGTCGAAAAGACTCGGCTGCCTCTTCTCGTCGTAATTCGATATCTTCTGCCCACTCGCGATCCTCGCACGGCTTTGGTCACCATGGCGATCCTCAGAGTAAATACATTGCTCAACAACTTCGCCGTGCCTCCATTCTTGAAGACCGAAAAGCACGCCTGGCCGACAGAGCAGCGCATGCCGAAAAGGTGCGACTAAGAGCAGCTTTGGCTAAGGCTTCTCCGCAGAAAAGCTCACACTTGGAAGAGCGTGCATTGGCTGCTGCGCAAGCGCGAGAGAAGAACCTAGCTGAAATTGTAGCTGCATGCGCCGAGGAGGTCAAGCGGGCCAAGGCAGTAGCCGAAAGCATGAAAGAAAAGAGAGAGATCGAGCTGCGCAAGCTCAAAGCACAGATGGAAGAGCGACTAGCAGAGGCTGAGAAGAGGAGAGAGGAATTACGCAGGCGACACACCGCTAAAAGATCCAGAGGCCATAGTGTAACAACCAAGAAGTCCGAAACAGGCAGTTTGTCGGGAGAGGAACATGAATCCTCGAGCATGAGTGATGTTGTAATGATGAGTGATGATGTGGCGGCATCTAAGATCCAGTGGTGGTGGCGAGGAGTATTGAAAAGGAAAGCAGTCTGCGAATTCTCCGAGCTTGGCTTGAACATTGATGGGGTCAGAGACACCTCATTCGAGCAAGTGACTGAACTTCTCGCTCAAGAGAAAGTCCTCGTGCTTACAGCAAGAATCCTGGGTATATGTGGCCTACGAGAGGGCGAAATCGGATCAGTTGACGAGATGACCGCTGTCCGCACCTTCTTGAGTGCCTTCTTAATTTTAGGCCATCCTACCCAGGTCCTGAGCAACAAGGATCACAGGGGGGAACAGGAGCAGGTTGGACCCTCTCAAGGGCATCCCATTCCCCATGATGATCTAGCTAATCCACAGTTACAGGATCTCGTCGCTAAAGCACGAGATTTGCTGATCTGCTTTGAGAACATCCTTTCTCGGCTAACGTCTATGAACAACCATACTACACCACCCGCATTACAGTCGGCTCTCCCAGAATCGTACGCGACGTTTTACAATGCTTTCATAGCGTGGAAGGCCCGTGATTCGAATGCGTTGGTCGAAGTGATGATTTTACAGTTTGTGGAACTCGACGCGATACTCCAGACTGTTAAGGACCGTACTGAAGAAGTTGTCACTGATTCATATCGACAAAGCATCAAGGACAATCAACTTATGCTGATGGTCCGGATCAAGAGACTTGCCGGTGCTGAACAAGGAAAGAAAATGATATTTGAGGCCGTCAAGCAAGCAAGGAAGGCTAGGGCAGCCAAGAAGCCTGCGGGTGATATGAAACCTAGAGTTGCGGAACATTCTTTTAGAAATGACGACTCGGTTGGAGACCATGTAACAGCAGAGCACGTTGTCTCGTCACAACTTCAGACGCTCACGCCGCCGCCGACCCCCTTAAGAGAAAGGGAAATGAAGCAAAACATACCTCAACCAAGCTACCCACCGATACTTCCAGATAATCGAGTCATTGTTCACGAATTAGCTATCAATCGTGAATATCGCATCGAGTATGAGTACTTTCAGGAGCAACACAAGCTCCGTATGGATCCTCTCTTGAACGATCTGAAAGCTGGCCCAAAAAACGAAGAGAAGGAGTTCCACTATCTCATTATAATGGCCAACTATATCAAGGATAGACTTCAGCATTTGGTCAAGCCCGGCTCGTCTATGTATACGTTCATCGGCGAAATTCTCGATACAGAGGTTGCTCAGCGACAGTTCATAGCTGGCAGTTTTTCATTTCAACACTTCTTTTCATCCATGGGATCTCTTCTTCCTAAGCTTTGTGCGCCAGTTCGCGACGACGAAGTTAAAGATTTAGTTGAAAAAAGGCTTAGCCAGGGCGACGTCGTCAACCGACTCGAGGCCCTTCTCTCATTCATTGATACCATGCTCTATGACTACGCGAACTATATGTTGCAAGTCGCAGCACCAAGTCTCCTAGAGCATGCATCTGCTTACGAGACGAAAAGGTTCGCCGAAGAACTAGATAGTGGCTCCATCACATTATCACGTGCAGAAACCTCGTGGCGAAATGCACGCGATAAGATCCACGCGGAAGTGGCACGCCGAGACCCTGAGGGCATCAATCATCCACGCTCACGGCCCACTCCGGATAAGGTATACTGGCAAATGTTGTTAGACGAATTTACGCAACCTTCGCCTTCAGTGGACACAGCGCCGGAGCCTTTAGCTCTGGATACAAAACGTCGTTCCCGTATAGGCCGGCAAACGCTGCGCATTATCACGGCAGGCGCTATACTTCTGCAGTGCAAGAACATACTGAAGCGTGATGTCCGAGCTCCTTGGAGAACAGAGGCTGGCCGGATATTCACCGTTCTCGAGTCTATAGACGACGATACAAGACCGCTTCCCGAGTCGACGGCTATTCATGGTATCATGGCAGCGCTAGAAGCCGGGCGATCGATGCCAATGGCTACAAAGACGCATTTACAAGCACTCGTTACCAAGGTGCTTGGGGCTTTTGTAGAAGCCAAGCGAGACAACACAGATCCAAGAGAACCCGTGCTGAAATTGTTACTAACGCGGGTGAGGGGTCATATATTAGCCAGGTTGCAAGCAGCTTCTGCAAGTGAGAAGGTGAAGGCTACAAGTACAGCTGGGGAGAAGCTCGCAAGTCTCGGACTGCCTGAATTCGTGGAACGAGTGCGAGAAATGGTGGATGAAATTGTCAAGGCAGGAGCTGTAGACCGAGAAGCCCATGGAATATGGTGGGAGATAGTAGCTGAGAAGGTGAACAAAGAAGATTCTGTAGCGACAACTGCAGCGACATGAAGGCGAAAGGGCAATAACCAGCAGGAATTGCATATTTCAACATTGCGTTAGGCATCGGGCATACACTTTCGAGGGGCAATGGGCCTTTGGGCCTTTGGTTCATGTATACGGATTCGGATCAGTATTGGGATGGGCGTTCTTTTGAATGGTCGTTTTAACATGTTCGAGTATGAAATATGTTTGGGATTGGGAACTGGATGGACGCCTTATTGGAAGGATATACCTTTTGCATCAGCGCCTATTTGGGCTCGTGCGATGAATTACTATTGATTGATAGCTTGGAAGCTGCTTTATACAGGATCGGCTTTTCTCCTGGTAGAAGGGTAGAATAATGCCAGCGAAGTATACGAATGCAACTTTGAATGTTCTTTATCTTCAATGTTGACTTATGAAAGTGAACTGTTTAATCTAATATGTATCTAAGAGAGGTACAGTTACTAGAGTTATTTGCCTATTTATGTAAGCTGTACTACTAGTATTGGAACTGTCTTTAATTAAACCTTTTAAGCACGTGATGACGAGTCAACGGAGTTAACGCGAGGCGCGTCTTCCAGAACTCAGGCAGCTGCCAGGCCAGACCAGACCAGACATCCTCGGACTTTTTATCTACATTACCTACACACACATAATTATGGTCACGACTTTTCAGGTACGATCATTCAGCCAATCTTAGAAGATTGTTAAAAAGAACATGTGTGGTCTTTTGAAATATGTTGAGCGGCTCATTGTTTCTTACCTACTTCAGTCTTCATTGAACTAGAACACTAGAACACTAGAACAGAACCTGCTACTATCGATATTGAGAATGTCGCCATCATCGTCACAATTCACTGGCAAGTCTCTGAGAATAGCATTTCCCGCTAAATATCCCGCCAATCTTGGAGTCGCAACTAATTTATTTTTTGGTAATAAGATGCGGATACTATCCGTATCCTCGTCGCCACTGATAATCATGTGGGGTATGAGGAGCGTGATCCGATCCGCGGTGACGATAGTTGGAGAACTTTCGACGAGATTATGAACTTGGCCCGAGAGCAGGACGTCGATATGGTATTATTAGGTGGGGATTTGTTCCATGATAATAAGCCGTCCAGAAAGTCCTTATATCAAGTTATGCGCTCGTTACGGAAAAACTGCCTTGGGATGAAACCATGTCAACTACAGTTCCTGAGCGATGCAACCGAGGTCTTCCAAAGGGGGCTCGGACATGTCAACTATGAAGACCCCGATGTCAACATAGCCATTCCCGTCTTCTCCATCCACGGCAACCACGACGATCCAAGCGGTGAGGGTAACTATTGTTCTTTGGATTTGCTTCAGATGGCCGGGCTCGTCAATTACTTTGGCCAGGTCCCCCGAGCGGATGAAATCGAAGCCAAACCTATTCTCCTCCAGAAGAATCTGACCAAGTTGGCACTCTACGGAATAAGCAATGTGCGCGATGAACGTATGTTCCGGAACTTTCGCGATCATAATGTCAAGTGGTTCAGACCGAACCAGCAATCGAGCGACTGGTTTAATCTGCTTACTGTCCATCAAAACCATTCCGCACACACTGCCACTGGTTATCTACCTGAAAACATGCTACCAGAATGGCTGGATTTAATCGTTTGGGGTCATGAGCACGAGTGTTTGATTGATCCCAGTCATAATCCAGAGACTGGTTTCCATGTCATGCAACCAGGCTCCTCTGTTGCTACATCCTTGGTGCCTGGAGAAGCTGTGGCTAAACATGTCGCCGTAGTCAGCATCACCGGAAGGGATTTTAAAGTAGAAAAGCACCGACTAAAGTCAGTCCGACCCTTTATGACTGCCGAAATCGTGCTAGCAAACGACAAGAGATTCAAAGGTCTGGATAAAAAGAAGGAAAATCGCCAGGAGCTCACGCGAAAACTGATAGATGTAGTCGAGGAAATGATTGAAGAGGCCAACGCAGAGTGGGACTCTATACAAGAAGAGGATCCAGGGAGCGGTCTGAGCAACAGTCGGCCACTACCCCTGATCCGTTTGAAGGTTGAGTATACTGCCCCGGAGGGAGGGCAGTATGATATTGAGAACCCACAGCGATTTTCCAACCGATTTCAAGGGAAAGTTGCAAACATAAACGACGTAGTCCACTTTTACCGCAAAAAGATAGCACAGAGTAGGTAAAATTGCATCTAATGTTGCTGAATATCACTAATGGTTTAACAGGGAGGGCTACTGCCAATGAAGGGCCGTCAGAAGAGCTGCTGGCAAGCTTAGAAGAGATCGAAGATATCAAGGTTGACAAGCTAGTTGGGGAGTACCTTTCAGCACAGACACAGTCCTTGAAAATCCTTCCCCAGGCACCATTTGGTGATGCAGTCAACCAGTTCGTTGACAAAGATGACAAACATGCAATGGAGTCATTCGTGAGCGATTCGCTGTCGGAGCAAGTAAAGCAGATGCTCAAACTTGATGACAGGGAAGACGATGATCTGGAGACGATAATGGAAATGGTCAAGGAGAGACTGGAGAAACAGTTTGCCACAGGCGCTTTGAAGCAAGCAAAAAGACGCAGATACAAGCCAAAACCAGATGATTGGGACTCAGATCTAGATGGCCACTGGGAGGATAGTCCCCAAGCGATAGATGATTCGCCGACTACCACCGAGGCGAAAGCTCAAACGACTCAACCTAAAGGCCGGGGTAGAAAAGCCACAAAGGTTGTAGAAGATGAAGATGAAGACGAAGACATGGATGATGTTGAGGAACAGCCGGTGCCAAAAGCAAGAGGAAGAGGTAGACCATCGACAGCTAAGCCAAAGGCAACTCCCGCCAAGGCACCAGCAAAGAAAGCACCCGCTAAAGGACGCGGCCGCAAGGCACAGATATTTGAACAAAGCGACGAGGAGGAGGAAGATGATGTGGTGATGGACGATGATGATTACGACCCCCCTGCTCCTCCGCCACAGAAGCGTACTACGACGAGAGCCACAACATCCAGAGCGGCGCCCAGTAGATCACAAACATCGCGGGCTACGCCAACGACCACTTCCAAGGCCGCCCCTAAGACGACGAAAAAGCAGACGACATTGAACTTCTCACAGAAGGCAACCCAAGACGACCCGCTGGAGATTAGTGACGATGAAATATCGGACGACTTTGAGTCGGTTCCGGAGACTAGGACTCGTCGACGTTGATGTATTGCTGCTATGACTATTAGGTATCGGATAAACTCATTCATACCTGCTATGTATGTAGGTATCTCACGCAAAGCTGATGTTATGGACTGGCTCATGACATAGATTACCAATATTGCAATTTGGAATGCATACCTACCTACTTATGAGAGCTTGATAGTGCTAATGGTATGGAATATCCTTGAAGTGATGAGTACAATCATGCAGGTCAGCCATAGCATAGCATAGTAGGCGGGGCTTTTGCAACATCAAGTAATATGGTATGAATGAATTGAGACTATTATTTACAATAATGCTTCCGTTATGTGCTTGATACAGTCAGTCATGTACTATACACCTTTGCGAGTAGGCAACGAGGCGTCATGCTAAACCTAAGTACGTAGGTGAGCGTAATTCACGTCCGTAAAGATATTTATAGGTGGCCAATTCATTGTTGACATCAGGTACCTGGGTACGTAGGTATGTAGGTACGCATTGGTAATTCAATTCAGGGGGGCCGTAACGTCTTGCTGTTTTTCTTCTTCTTCTTTTCTTGATCTATCCAACCGAGCTGACAACGGTTAAAGTTCTTTGGAGCTTAGGCGGCGTGTTTCGAATCACTAGGAGGATGGGGCCATATAAGCTCGAGAAAACAACCTTGCTCCTATTTCCTAACCCAAGGGGGGCTTGATGGTGTTTGGTGGGATGGGCTGGTGATGTGATCTCTTAAGGAGAGACTTTTTGTTTATTTAATAGGTGTTGGTGACTCTGGGGAGGGTTGTGTCTTGAAGATACTCGCGCGGGTTGGTTTTAAACCACAACTTCTCTGGTACTATACTATATTCCCTCCAAGACATATATGATGGATGAATGTCTATGTAATAGCTCTCTTAAAAAAGGAGGGGGTTTTTTTTGAAGAAGCTTCTTATTTAACGACTCTCAAGAGAACTAAGCTATCGGTAGTATATCAAACCTTGGGGAGAAAACATTCCGTCGCCACCACCACCGGACACCGTTGGCGGGAAGGGATCTAACGGCCGCTATATCTAAAAAAGCACATGTTGCTTGTTTCATGTTGTCCACGTTGTCTACGTATCCACGCATTTGGCAGAGACACCAAGGTTTCCTAGCAGCGGAAGATTGTTGTATAAACTCATGAGCATTTCATGGTATCCGGAGGCAAAATGGCTAGGGGTTACCTCATCATATGTCACCGGTATACACCAACGTGCCAGATCCTCCCCCCCCCCCCCCCCCTTTTTGTATTTGGGTTCAGCGCGAGATTCAGGGTCCCGCCATATACCGTCGTCTCCCAACCCATCCTTCATCGAGGGAGGAGTCAATACATGTAAATGCCATCTTGATAGGATTCCGTCTCAGGGGAATCATCCGCATGAATTCGACTTAGTACTCCCGAAACAATTCAGGCATGCCTGCCGGTTTCCTTCGAATATGCATACCACGCCCCCCTTTCTGCTCCTGCTCCTCCTCCTCGTCACAGCCGCGGCGGCGCTGCCCGGCAAGCCTCCATCGGGCGGCAGCAACAGCCAAAAGACGACCTCCAACACTAACGACAACAACAACAAGAAGGGCAGCAGCGGCCGCAAAAAAGCCGAAGACACGCAACCCAAGTACTTCCACGAGGCCGGGTACACGATGGAGCTAGGGCACTACGACGCGCGGTACTTCCAAGGTGTGGTGCCCTACGCGGAGCACCGGCCCGCGCTGCGGCGGCTGATCCGGTCGTGGCTGACGACGGCGCGGGAGCTGGGCGTCGACACGTGGATCGCGCACGGCACGCTGCTGGGGTGGTGGTGGAACGGGCGCGTGATGCCCTGGGACTACGACCTGGACGTCCAGATGCCGACGACGACGCTGTCGTTTCTGGGGAGGCACTTTAATCGCACGCTGCATGATTATAGGTTTCTTGTTGAAGGGGGGGAGGGGGAGGGGGGTAATGGCACCGCTGATGGGGGAGGAGGAGGAGAAGGAGGAGGGGGTGAGCCGTCCTACGTGAACAAAACGTACCTCCTGGACATCAACCCGCACCACACGGACATCGGGCGCGGCAACGGCGCCAACATCATCGACGGGCGCTGGATCGACGTGAGCAACGGGCTGTTCGTGGATATCACGGGCCTGGCGGAGCGCGACCCCGCGGCGAGCCCGGGGGTCTGGAGCTGTAAGAACGCGCACCGCTACCGCACTACTGAGCTGTACCCGCTGCGCCGCGCTGAGTTCGAGGGCGTCCCGGCTGGCATACCGTATGCGTTTGATAAGATACTGACGGATGAGTATGGGGCCAAGAGCCTTGTGTCTACTGAGTGGGCTGGGTGAGTTATTCCCCCCCTTCTCCTTTCCTTTCCCATTGAATCCTGTCCCCTAGAGATATATCCTCTCTATGTCGGGTAGAAGAGGGCTTAGTGTTGCTAACTCGGCGTATTATAGACACCATTGGATGCCAGAGCTCAAGGAGTGGGTGAGGATGCCAGAGGAGGAGCAGAAGCAGGCGGAGGCAAAGCTGAATAACCAGCAGAAGCAGCAGGATAATGGAAACGCGGTCGTGGTTGTCGTGGAGAAGACGGTTGTGAAAGGGGGTTAGGAAAGGGGATGAGAATGGGATGGGAAAGTTATTGACGATGGACCTTCTTGAATATGAGTTTTTGAAAAGTTGGATACATTGGATATGTTGGATACATAGGTACGTAGATACCAAGGAATAGATGGACAATTTAAAGCAAGGTTGAAGGTTAGAAGGTTAGAAAAAAGGGGGGCTGTCCCGTATATGTATAAGTAGTACAGGGAATGGTGTCGTATTGGCACAACAGCGACATATATATAGCATCTTATAGATGAAGGTATCAGAATCGTACCTGGGCTCAGAGAAACCATTGAATTAGATATCATTTGGAACGAGCTTCTGGAAAAATCGATTGTACGTACAAAAATATAACCCCTGAACTCTAGCCAAGAGCCTTCTTCTGTCCCCAGGGCCTGATGTCTACTAGAACTGCCATCCCCTAAACGCCATTATAATGCAAGATATGATGTAATCTTGAAGACCAGTGCCTCTAACGAAAAAAAATCTAGGAGAGAAGGCAAAAGGTATCGCATAAATGCCGTCGTAGATGACACGGATAGAGTAGCAACTCTTAACAATATCCCCAACGCCCAAAGCCGAACATAATAACCCTCCAAAAAGCCTCGAAACTTGTCTTGTCGTAATCGTAAATGTAGCAAAATCTTATTTCAAAAGTCACCGCGCTACTGAGCATCCCTATTTTCCTCTTCGCCCTGTGCTTGCTTTTGCTTCTTGAGGCGTTCCTCAGTAGCTCTAGCGATGATCTCGCGACGACTCACAGTGCCCTGGCCCGCGGCGGAAGCCCTCCCTCCACCGCTACCGCCACCACCAAGGACAAACTCGCCGCCCGTCCAGCCGCCATGGTCGTACGCAACCTCTTCGCTCGGCTCGTAGTACTCGCCGCCACCTATATTCCTGCCCGTATCCGCCTGCTCGACCTCGCGCTCGATCTGGTGACACAGGTCCCAGAACTTGCGGTCGTGGTCGCCGTGGACGTTGTGCGTGAGCTCGTGGCACAGCGTCTTGCGGATGGTCTTGTAGTCGCGGTAGCCGTCGTACGCGTCCGTGCGCAGGCGCAGCTCGATCACCTCGCCGCGGTTGCGGTTCAATCCCAGCAGCCGCGTCGTGCCCTCGTGGCTCGCCTCCGTGTTCGATAAGGGGTCCATCTCGGTCAGGAGCCCGACGCTGAACTTGTGCGCGCGCATCGCGGCACGGATCCCGATGTCGGCTTTTAGCCGCTCGAGGAAGGCGAGAGAGCGCTCCGGGCGCGGGAGGTTCGGGAGAGGGCGCAACGTCATGAAGGTGTACGTGTTGTTGTTGTTGTCGTTGAGGCCGGTGACGCCGCGGCGGGTGTAGGCTTTGGGGAGGTTGCGCCGTGCGGAGGCGAGGTGCGCTTGTCGCTCGGCTGCGTGCTGGGCGGCATGTTGCGATGCGGAGGCTAGCGAGGCGATCTCGTCGCTCGAGGTCCCGAGTAATGTGATCTTTTTGTTCGCTAGGTCGGTTACGGGGCGATCGCCGAAGGGAATCTTAAGCATGCCGAGCTTGGAGACCATGAGCTTCTGGTTGCTAATGGGGATGAAGAGCTCGCTTTGGACTTGGGCGGCGAGGTCGGCGACTGTCGCATCGGGGCTCATGCCAAAATCGCGCGATTTTCCATGATGTGTAAGTGTGATGGTTATCTTTTCAGATTCTGGTGAGATATTGCCTTGATCTGCCATGGTGGTCCTGATGCTGCGCTCAAAGAGGATTGGAGATCACTATCTGGATGTTCTGTTTAGTGCGTAGGGAGTTCAGTACTGCCTAGATCATAGGCATGCAAGTCGTTCACGATGCTTTGGAATATGCGACAAATAGTAAGACCACTCAAGGATGATATTGCAGTAACAGTGAGAAAAGGAGAAGCATTCCCCTATCTTCCGAATTCCACGGAACTTGTTATTTATTACTCTTTATACCTAAGTATGTGTATGTTCCGGTCGAAGATTCTACAAAGTCGATGCTCGGCGTCGCTTTGTAATCCACATGTAAATGTACATCCAGGTTAAATGCATAATAGTACGCAGGTACATACATACATACGTCAGAAAGGGGATGCCTCATCTGCCAAGAGATCTTCCACCAGTATAAAAGTGGAGGCTGATGCCGATGCAAACTAAGATATCCCAGCCAATAGGGTAATAATATCAGCATTACCCTCTGAAATTAGTGTTATGCTTGTGGCTTGTGTTGTACTACTAGTAGTATGTTTCCAGCCACAAGTAAAAGTTCCAAGAAAACATTCAAAAGAGACCAAGTAGCACGACGTATTTAAGCACTAAAGCTAGGGATCCAATCATACGTCAATCGCGTCCAAGGTTTCTAATATTGGCATTGTGGTATTGTGTCCTTTCATCAAAAAAACATTCTTTACTTTTGCCGCTTCTTTACTTCCACAGCGTTACCACCGACTCTCTCTAACTAAATAAATAAATATTACGAACTTGCTATACACCGAAACTCTGTTTGTGGTCTCTCTACGAGCCCTTTCTCTATCGAACAACCTGGAGTCCTCTCAAGGTCTCCAGTAGACCATTTCACCCCACGGAAGTCGTTAATTAGCTGTCCGCGAAGCCGTTAGGAGCTTTGGTCCCTCCAGCCCAGCATGACGTTAAACGTTTTCCGAGTCGTGGGTAAGAAGCCAATGCGATGATATGTCCTTAGGAAAAGTGCTAATAGCCATGTTCAGGAGACTTCTCCCATTTGGCGTCCATCTTTATTCTTTTACACAAGATGACCGAGCTCAATGTTCGTTTGTGCCCCAGTGCAATAAGCTTCAACCGGTAGACTAATCACTATACTAACTAGGGCGCCTCGGGTATCTCGTTCAAATCTCAAGCTCTGTACCTCATGGTTTATGTTACTCGGTATCTAGGTATGTTGCCAAACGATCAAATACATGAATCGAGCTTGCTAGGTATCTCTATACTTACATGAAACGCCTACAGACCTCTTTAGTACCTCGAGCATCTATAACATGATCTTCAAAATCCTTTTCATCAGCAGCCAGGGCTATATTATCTACTTGATGACTACCAAATACAAGCCGACTGTCGACCCTGGCCTCGATACCTTCCGCGTACAGTACCTACTAGCCGGCGCCGCTGTTCTCGCCCTCCTCATACCTTACAAGTACACCTTCTCCGAGATTCTCTGGGCTTTTTCGATTTGGTTGGAATCGGTCGCTATTCTCCCTCAGCTGTTCATGTTGCAAAGGACCGGCGAGGCTGAGGTCATCACCACTCATTATCTCTTCGCGCTTGGTATCTACCGAACTCTCTACATCCCCAACTGGATCTACAGATACTTCATGGAGCCCAACCACCAAGTTGACTGGATCGCTATCGTCGCCGGCCTCGTCCAGACCATCCTCTACAGCGACTTCTTCTGGATTTATTACAACAAGGTTCTAAAGGGCAAGAAGTTCAAGTTGCCCGTATAAACGGCTCAACACACATCTTAGCCCTTTGGTGGACTCTGGATGGTTTCTAGTGTTTCAGGGGGGACTACAAATATCTTCAGTCCCGACTGGATATTTATATCTAACTCACCCATCGGCAACTCTTGAGCTCACGGGTATGTCCACTCACGTTTTATGAGTGTGACGAGGCTGGCTGGACGACTTGGACGTTGTCTCTAATATGACGAGTCCTTAATGGCGTGTTGGTGTGCATGGCTGGCGTTAGGTAAGGCGGGGGCTGGCGGACGGTACCTTAGCCCGAAAATGCTTAGCTAGGAAGGTTTACTCAAGGTTTCAATGTAAATGTATATAAAATGAGTGTGGAAGATAATGAAACTTGTTGAATCTGAGGTCCCGGGACCATGTTCAGCCTCGCGACGAGCAGAAGCTACAGAAGAAGAAGAAAATAATTACATATGTTGGCCTATTACAACCACCCTATAAAAAAAACCAGCATAAAGAACAGCTAGTAATCGTTGAGAATGTTTAGTCGTGGTGTTGGCTGGCCCCCGAAACCCGGGAGAGCTTGTTACCAACGAACACCATGCTGCTGATTAACAGATCCCTTACTTAAAGACGTCACGCTAAATTTCCGGTTGGGTCATTACGGTCTTTACTATTTTTACTATTTGGTCTACTGATTTTTATGTTTTAAGAAGTGAACTACACAAGAGTACGAGAACCCGTGCCGTTCTCGAGGGAACCGTAATCAACAGGTCGCCTCGGAATCGGTGCCTGGACTTGTAACGGGGAAGACGCTTGTGGTGGTGTAGAGATGTTCTCGCCATCTTTTGCTGTATGTATGGTCGAGTCCATTGGCTCCGTGTATATGGGGTTCAACGCCAGCGGGCTGGACAACGACTCAGATCGTTCCCTTGCCGATCGCTCGCTGCCAACGCGAACAAGTTGCACGCGCTGTCCGCCTGTGCGGCTTGGCTTGCGCGCGAGCGATAGCTGAACCGTAGGCATCTCTGACCAACTCGGATCATCTACGTCGGGGAAGGGCATGTGCCTGTTTTCGAACAGCGAACTGTCCCGGTTTGCGAGGCTCTGTTCCTTCACAGTACTCAAAGGAGATACGGGGAAGATGGGATTGCCCCCATCGGATAGGGGCCGCACGCTATACGACATTGCTGGGTGCTGAGAGTCTGGCGGCCTCTGCTTCATGTCGGGCGCGAAATTGGCGCCTAACGTCGCGGCTCGTTGGTGGCCCTTGGTTGTGACTGCGGCTCCGAACACCTGGCCGGAGGATGTCACCTCTTTGGGGGCCAAACCGGATGGCGCAATGAGGTTCTCATGCCTGGAGTCAGGCGGCGAGTCGGGGTCGTATTTGCTTTTGAACTCTTGCTTCTTAGCGTTCCGGCGCATGAAGAAGAAAGTAGCCAGGGCGGAAAGAATCGAAGTCACGGCCGCCATGGATATGACGATACCGCCGATTTGTCCCGGCGTAAGGCTTGAGCCACCGCATGCGGCCTTTAACAAGGTTAGCTATATGTTCTTCACGACTTTTTTTATATAGGGAGAGAAAAGGATTTATACATACCATGGCAGCGCTTGCGCTAGCACTGGCGGCCTCCACTGCGGCCTGCGCACTACTACTAGCCACAGCTTGTGCTTCCTCTATAGCCCTACTGTAACTCGCCTGGAGATCTGCTATTGTGCCCGGGTCACCTGTCGTAGTTGGCTCCGCGGTTGCGGAAGCCCCGTTCGTCGCGGTAGCTGACGCGAGTCCGGCGGCGAAGCCAGATTTTTGCGCGGCCTCGATGGCGCTCGATGCGGATACCATGACGGTCGCGAGTGACGCCTGGAACTGGGACGACACGTCGCGCGCTACGCTGAACGAAACACTGATCGCGATGTCGTTTGATACTCCGGGGAGACACGGCGGCGGCGGTCCAGGCGGCGGTCCCGGCGGTGGTGCACCAGGTGGTGGTGGTGGAGGGCGGTCATCGTCGTCGTCGTCTTGTCGGGCCTGTAGTCTGTGTTTTTTCAAGATGGGCGTATCCCATGGAATCGGTGCCGGTGTCGTCAAGAGGACCGGATCCATAGCCTTCGTTCGTCTTTGTCTTTTGTATGGCGGGTTTCCAGCCTCGCCAATGTTTTCTCTCCTCTCCGCCATTAACCATTTTAAACTTGCGCCTGACCCTTCTTCCGCCCTATTAGTATTTGGTTCCCTGCCATTGAGATTGGGCGTATTTAGATCGGGTGTAGTAGCACTGCTGGGTCCTATGCCTCCGGTCGAGCACAGCGACCACAGCAGCAGAAGCGAAACTCCGGATTTAATCATAGTGAATGTGTTGTCATATATTAATACACGATGCCATTGTGAGGTTGTAACATAAGGAAACGAGTGGTAGTTGTCGGTGTTGGTGATGTTGTGGTTAGGTAAGGAACGAGAGACAGAGAGACAGGAAGGCAAACAAGAATAACAGGTAATTTACATTTACATTAATTTTCCATTTAGATTATTCTATGCTACATATGATATGTAATGTAGTTCATACTAAATAGCTATATGCCGCTCTTTGTATTACTACCACTACCTCATACCACTTAAACGAACCTAGTCGTATTTTCGCTATATCACATTGTAGTATTCGGTCAGCCGTGGTCCTACTTAATTCAAACCAAATGTCCGCGTTGATGAGCAATGGATGCGGCACCCATGGCTGGAAACATCGGGATACTAACCTCTATCAGGCTGAGCCAACTGCATAGGCTACTTGGCAGTGGACACGAGTTGTAGTTAGAGGCGAATAGATAGTCTTTCGGTGTGCTCATTTCGATGAATTTTTGGTTACATATTACCAAGAGAGAGAGAAAACAATTTATCAAAGCGTCTGATCTCCTTATTCGCTGCTGGCCCTCCCCTGGAGTTCAAACATACTAGAAACATGTAAGCTAAGCCCTGTTTTGAATAGAGGGACATGGGCTGTGGTGATGGATGTCAGACTGTCAGACTGTCAGACTGCCAGTGATAGTTCTTTGTTTGCCCCATAATACATATAAGTAGGTAGGTATGTACTCCCTCCCCTATGTATCCTCCAGGTTCCTTCTCTTACTATTCACTGGTTGAGCTGGCCTGCTAAACAATGATGTGGAAAATCCTCCCAGGATAATTGTACATAATCAAATGATTTACCTTCAAAACTTAAAAAGAATTGGGGGTTGATCCTAGAAGTTTAATTCTACAAATCCTTTATTTAGTAACTGAAACGTCCGGCGTTTGTAGGATCCCTGGCCCCTGCCCAGAGGTTTAGCTGATTTTTTTTTTTAACTGGCCCTAGGTGGTTTAAAAGTTTCCGAATTACCCGCAAATCCCCCGGATGGATCTACTAGTGTCTGCCTACAAGTAGATCTCCCCGTCCCGTTTTCTAACCTAAACTAAACTAAATAACTCCAGGCACCTAATCCACCGGCAGCCAAATTGATTTTTTAGGTTTTCTTCTTTCGTTTAGTTAAGTTAGTGTCGATCGAAAAGGTCCCGACTTGACGCCATTCCTTCTTCGTATTCAGCAGCCGTTTCACTGCCGGTGGGGAAATTTAACTTTTTTAGGTGACAGGAAATGTTGTTGGAAGGAGAGGAGAGAGAGAGAGAGAGCGGATGTGAAACGTGGGAGAGGCGCCGCCGAGGTCACTCCTTCCGGATCATTCCACTTTTTGATGCTGCTCATGTCTGCAGTACCGGTCCGAAGTAAACGAACGTCGTTCTTGCCGTTGGCGATAACGAGACCGAGATTTTAGAGTTGGGCCCCCCTTGTTGTTGTCGATACTTAAGGTTGCTCATACCTTCAGATACACAAGGTTCTTGCTACCAGGCATGGTAGCAAAGTTGCACGCTCAAAGTTACCCTGGTTTCTGGATGATCGAAGCTTCTACAGAACTAACTTTAGGACGCTTACCCCTGAGGTAATGGTGTTTCTGCCATTGAAGTAAATGACGTCCTTTCCATTGAAGTCGTGACAATAGGTACATGCTGCTATTGAATCAAGGAGGCTCTTTCTATAAAAGTTGAGAACGGTTTTATCCCTTCATCCCTAGGAGTTCTTAACCCTAAAGCTACTGACTTTTCGTAGGAGCACAACGGCAAGTGCCCTGACGATATGTCTCGATGGATAGCTACTATGTATGTAGGTAGGCACGCGCCTACTTGAACTTACACATATATCAAAGAGGGTAGGTAACACCCAGCACAATGAAATATTTAAGACATCTTGTGTAGTTAATATTTGAATCACCACACTCAGTCAATAACATGCTCAAATCAAATCACCTTCAACTAATATCTTGGAAAAACAACTTACTCCCCAGGTTGCTTTGAGCCCTACCTACAGTACTACAATGTATTACACACCTACCTACCTACATAGGTATCATAATATATAGCTTTCTATTTCAATATCAGGAATAAGGAAGCAGACACACTTTCTTATCATATACTTTCCCCTCAAGTTCGTCAATCATCCATCAAATGTATTGTCATGTCACAAATGCTCTAGGTATGTCCTTCTCATTCCGAGTCATTATTTCAATCTAATGACACCCACGCGAGCCTGATTATGGGAATGGGTGATAGCAAGTTTCCATTGGCCTGAACATGCCACAGCCTTTCACAAAGGTATCCTCCTATTATTTAGTATTTCTTCATTGACGTGTACCTGACCATACCTAGCTAGCCTTGTTCCAAACCACTGAGCAATCCCTTGGCACTACGATATTGTTTCATCATTGAAGTGCCTCGATAGCCTTCTATGTGTTGTTTTGAAACGACGTTCACCATCGCCCGACGTTGACATTATCGTTAGTCAAGGGATACGAGAATTTTTCTTGATTCTCAGCTCCTGGAAACCAGCTCATAACCTGGCATTAGAGATCGGTGCATATTCTCCCGGGGACTTCAAATATTGGTTCAAAAACTTGTCCTTTGATGATGGTGAACATGGGGCGGGAGAAGCATGCCAACAATCCGGCATCCAAGCACCACTGTACCTTACGACGAATTCTTCGCACAATTTTCCTGTCCTACTGTGCGCAACAACGGCAAGATCATTGCAAAGTTGGCAGCTACAATCACAGAGTCAGGACAGCCTTATAGCACTGAAATACATGGAACCATCAGCATAGAACCGTCCAAGTCCTACGCTGGCTTTCCCAAGCGGCATTCCATTCGGCTGCTTTGTTAACGCTTTGGCATAACAACAATTGAGTGTCATGAGGTGAAACCTAGAAGACCCAGACCAACACTGTTATTGCGCGGGGGCCTCTAACATATCCAGCTGAGAGGTCGAGAGCTCTGCTCTCTTCCTCTCTTTTATAATCCATGTTTTTGACGATTGATCTTTGATCTGGACTGGCATTGAGCCTCACATTTGGTAGCACCTCTTCAGGGGTTACCTAACCCTTTCACGATACCTATCTTGTACTATCTTCAAGCCGACCTCCTTATATATCAGTCCAACATCCCCGTCGTTTTAGCCCGCCACAAACTGGACGAGCGTGACTGAGACATCTTCAAATCCGACAATATTCAGAGACGCTGTCAAACATGTAGACAGCGGGGTTATTCATTGTATACCCACCCAGAACACTCGACGTCCTCTCTGACCAGGAGACGTACGTACCTGGGTTGCTGTCTATCCACTGCTGCAGCAGCTGAAAGAAGCTCCTTAAACCCCGCCCACACACCCAGAACGCCTCACGTCCACCCGGTCAGACGTCCGTTGCTGGGCCCCTTCCATCCGACAAACATATCTGTTTAATTATAAAGATATAGCTGAACTACAATACAGAAACTACAGAGGCTACATGTATATGTAGCTTTCGCTGCCTTAGCTAACCTCCGGGTCGTTACTTGACACTGAGAAGCAGCTTGAAACCGTCATAATGCTCACATCTCCTGAGACAGCCTACCCTACCACCACCTCCTGCACGTAAACTCCTTAAAATATAGACTGGCAACGAGGACGTTGCATCATCTCCCCGCGAGGGAGGTGTTATGCGATCAGCAACTTTCAGTTGCCCATCGGGACGTTCAACGAGTTATTGTACGGCACGATGGTGCAGAACTTGACCTACGATTGTAGCCCGATTGGAGCTATCCACCTCCCCCCCGCACTCGCCCCAACAGCGGCGCCCCGCCCCCCCCTTTGGCTCAACGCGGTGGAGCAGCGGGCGTGGCTGACGCAGCTCGTCTTCACCCTCGTGCACACCAAGCACGCGCAGCTGGACGAGGAGCAGGGTTTACCAATGTCGATGATGCTAGCAAGAAGGTTGTATCTCGGGAAAGATGTTGAGGAACGGAATCTCAAGCAAAATGTCAATAAACCCACAATTTAGAGACATGATCATCTTTGGGTACAAAAGCGGCAAACGCTTGAAACGCCTACGTGACACTCCGAGCAGCTGAGGCC
Source organism: Hypoxylon fragiforme (assembly GCF_022984875.1). NCBI lineage: Eukaryota > Fungi > Ascomycota > Sordariomycetes > Xylariales > Hypoxylaceae > Hypoxylon > Hypoxylon fragiforme. Next base: position 2,048,128 of record NW_026054758.1, on the reverse strand, counting down.
AACAACAACAAAAACACTCGCAAGTGGTACAGACATGAGCTGTGCGATAACCTCATGTACTATGCTACGGAGGATGGCCGTCGCAAACTCATGATGTCCTCCAACTGTGTATAGGATAGACTAGCCCTGGCGTATGACTAGAACCATGGTCGGCAATAACCTAGAAGACGCAGAGCAACATCACTGTTACGTGGGGATTTCTAATATCTTCTTGGAGCCCATGGAAGTTATATATACATGTAACGGCTTTTGTTGTAGCTAACCCCCGGTTAGATCCTTGACAGCTAGAAAATTGGACAGAGATTGGGGTGAAGATGCTGAATGCACCATCAACATCTCATAGAAGTCTGGGACTTGTTGAGGCAGCAACAAGACTACCCAGACCGTAGTAAATGATTGGAATAAGGCTTTGATGATAGTCAGAAATGTTAATAGTCGATATATAAACCACGTTGGATTCTCAGGAAATCCCTTACTTTGCGTAGATTGGGGTGATAGTGATAGGCAAAATAGGGGAAGTCAATTGAAAGACAGTATGGATAACCGTAATAAGACAGTACCAATTCGCACTGTAGTTTGGCGCATTGGCAGATATGACGCAATAAGGTACGGCGTAGTAGATCGCCACTGACATAAGTCAAGCAGCATCCATAATCTTTCCATCTGCGCAACCTTGAAGGAAATATTTCAGCTTTATTTCTCGCATATGTGAAAAGTACTGGCCTAATGACGCCCGTATTTATCATTGATGCTTTTCCGTCACACAGCCTTTAGAGCTCTCCCACACTTGCGACGGGCGCAAATGGCGTCCCAATTCTCGACTAACGCCGCGGCAGCATCATCTATAAATGACATCCCGAAATCATGGACTTTCACCTCCAAACTTCCTGCTGATTCCCTCTTTCCCACACCTGCCGATTCACACAAAACACCCCGCCACGAGATTGGTCCCAGACAAGTCCGCGATGCCTTGTTTACGTGGGTGCGCCCACAGACTGTTGAGAGCCCCGAGCTGCTAGCGGTTAGCCCCGCAGCCATGCGCGATCTTGGCATTAAAGAGGGCGACGAGAAGACCGACGATTTCGTAAACACGGTCGCGGGAAACAAACTACAGGGATGGGACGAGGAAAAGTTGGAGGGGGGATACCCATGGGCGCAATGCTACGGCGGGTTTCAGTTCGGGCAATGGGCTGGCCAGCTTGGCGACGGGCGCGCCATATCGCTGTTCGAAACTACGAATCCGCATTCGGGAATACGCTACGAGTTGCAGTTAAAGGGTGCGGGGATGACGCCGTATAGCCGCTTTGCCGACGGCAAGGCTGTGCTACGGAGCAGTATACGCGAGTTCGTCGTTAGCGAGGCGCTGAATGCGCTGGGTATACCGACTACGAGGGCATTGAGTTTGACCTTGTTACCCAAGGTTAGAGTGCGCCGAGAGATGACGGAACCCGGTGCGATCGTGGCTCGATTCGCGCAGTCCTGGCTGCGAATTGGCAATTTTGATATTCTGAGAGCGCGGGGTGACAGAGATCTTATCCGGAAGCTTGCGACATATATCGCGGAAGATGTATTTGGCGGCTGGGATACTCTACCAGGTCGCCTTGAAGATCCAGATAAGCCGACGGAATCGACGGCTCCAAAACGCAATATCCCCGCCGATACGATTGAAGGACCGGAGGAATCCGCAGAAAATAGATTTACACGATTGTATAGGGAGATTGTGCGGCGCAATGCACTTACTGTGGCCAAGTGGCAAGCTTACGGTTTTATGAATGGTGTTTTAAATACGGATAACACGTCTTTGTTTGGGTTAAGTATCGATTATGGCCCATTCGCCTTCATGGACAACTTCGATCCTAGCTATACCCCTAATCACGACGACCATATGTTGCGATATAGCTACCGTAACCAGCCGAGCATCATCTGGTGGAACCTCGTCCGCCTAGGCGAGTCACTTGGCGAATTAATAGGGGCAGGATATAAAGTAGACGACCCTAAATTCGTCGAAGACGGTGTTAAAGAAGAGGACGCGAATGGGATCATTGAAAGGGCCGAAAAGGTGATTATGCAAATTGGCGAGGAATACAAAAGTGTGTTCCTCGGCGAGTACAAGAAAGTCATGGCAGCGCGTTTGGGATTGAAGACACAAAAGGAAAGTGACTTTAACGAGCTGTTCAGCGGCATTTTAGATACGATGGAAGCATTGGAGCTGGATTTCAATCTCTTCTTCCGCCGGCTAAGCTCAGTCAGAGTCGACGAGCTGGAGACGGAAGAAGCAAGGAAAGATAAGGCCGCGGTGTTTTTCTACAGCGACGGCGTGACGGGTCTTGGTGGCGAAGCCGAGGGTCGCAAGCGTGTTGGCGAGTGGCTGGAGAAGTGGCGGCAGCGCATTCTCGAAGACTGGGGAGATGGCCAGTCGGTCTCGGACGAACAAGACAAGGAGCGGATGCGGGCGATGAAGAAGGTTAATCCCAACTTCATCCCCAGGGGATGGATCCTGGACGAGGTTATCAAGAGGGTAGAGAAGGAGGACGAGAGGGAAGTCTTGGATCGGATTATGCAATTGGCACTACATCCTTTCGAGGAAAGCTGGGCCGGCCGCACGTTTGGCGGCAAGGAATATAAGGGCGATGTGGAGGAGGAGAGGAGATGGACAGGCGATGTTCCCAAGATAGGCCGCGCCATGCAATGTAGTTGCAGTTCTTAGGTTACATAACACCATGACATAGATAGAGCGTAATCAATGAAAAGACCAGCACCGTTTTCTTTAGGCTAGACCGCCAGCCTTGCCCCTGTACCTTTGTCGTCCATGGATGTTGATCAATGGTGTAAGCTGTTACTACTACGCCGTAGTAGTAGTTAGTGGTGATGAGTGCCAAGATCAATCCTGAGCCATCCTTTACGGCACATTTGACGAAGAATATTGGTCATAAGGCCCCGACTACAACGTACTCTGAACATCTAAGATCATTTTAGTGGCAATGCTTACCGATTATTCATCAATTATGTCTAATTATTTACTGACATTACGAGGTGCAGGAAATTGTCATCTTTTATAAAGGGGATCGTTATCGGCATAAATACCCAGGCGTTATGAACTAATGGATGTTATACAGATAGTGATGCCACTAAATATTAAGCATAATAGGCATTAGGATCCTCCTATTTAATGGGGACCTTTAGCGGCCTGCCAGTTTCATGGTTCAGGGGCCACCCCAGTTTTACAGTACACTATAGGCTACTGGCCACGCACCTATCAGCCCTATTAATAAACCACCAAAGCCGCCTGCACCTTAACTTACACCTCATTCCTTCAACGTTGCCAAAGTAGAAAAGGGATTAACTAGCTCCTCCCTTTTACTGAAATTTCACTGACAAGTGTACACAAAGATAATTTTACAAGATAGCTAAAGAAAGAATCATCACATCATGTTGTACGAGTTTGCCCTGAGGGCATTGCAGCCCCGTGACTTATCCCAGAATGCGGCCATATCACGACTCCTTTCGACCCGGGCTGTCTCTATAGTACCACCCGCTGATGACCCAAGTCCGGCCAAAGCTGTGATTGGGTTGGTGATGCTGATACTGAACATCGTCGTTGGCCTCTTTACCTTTTTGATGGTACGTAAACCTAGTTGAAACACTCATAGGAATATGATCGTGTGTGTACTAATCCGCATAGCTCTTTTACACCCTGCATTATGTCTTCCCAACTTTAGCTGTTGTGGAAGGTGATCCTCCACCGACATATATCCTGGTACCCACATCTGGCAAGGACACCAAGGAGAGCAGGGAAGCATTCATTGTCGAAGAGGCCCCGGAACCGCCATCAGAGCCCATCACTTCGAGTCTCGGGTCCACCTTCAGCCTCCTACGATCCATCGGCGGCTTCGACTCCCTCTTCCGCGGATTCAGCTGTTTCCTCGCCAACGGCGTCTTCGGGTTCGTCCTCGCCATCGTCCTCGCCTCCTTCGTGCCCCTCGTCTTCGCCATCACCGGGCCCATCTTGATCTCCCTGGCGCTCAACACGACCTGGACCCACATCGTCATCTCAGCGCCCAGCGACAAGTACTTCTGGCAGCGGATGCCCCGATTCGGCCTCATGCTCCGCGCCACCGCCCTGCCGACCCTGCTCTCCTTCGCCGCCACCATGTTCACGCAGAAGGCCCCCATCGTGCTCGCACGAACCCTCCTGGCCGCCCAGCCGAACCCCGGCGACCCCAACCACGCCGTGCTCGTCCTGGTCCTCTACTTCGCGCTCTCCGTCTTCGTCGCGGCCCCCATCCACATGAACCTCACCCGCGTCCAGGCTTCCCTGCTCCCCGAGGGCGAAGAGACGATTGTCCCGCTGGACAGCGCGCTGACGCTCCACAGGGCGAAGGGCAGGGAGTACATGTCCATGCTCGAGGCGCTCATGACGTTCCCGCGAAGCGCGTGGATCAGGGTGCTGGCGTTGTACGCTAAGATTTTCGCGATCACGGTCTTGACGCATTGTGCTATTGGGGCTTTGACGGCGGCGGAGTTCTTCTTGTACAGTCTCTTGTAAAAGGCTCGGGTCGTTTGGTCGGGGGAGCTGTAGATATCGATAAGAAAAGAAAGGGGGTCTCTCAGTTGCCTCGATAGGTCACTCGTGATGTAAATAAACATAAATTGTCTTTTGTCTTTGCTCGGTTCGATCGTTTGGGGATTCGATTAACGGCCTGTTATGTATATGTCTAGGCAGTGTTAGCATTTGTTGATATGTTAATGGATATGTTTAGTTGCAACACTTGTTGATGTTTATAGGCGCCTGTGTACTGGCACCTGTGTATGTGGTACCTGTGTATGTAGGTCGGCATCGTCAAGTATTCACATCTATGTTAAAGACTCATGGGCTAACAAGGCCATCAGCTTTCTTTGATCGAGGTAGGAAGTGGAAAGCGGACGGGTATACCTAAGGTGAGGTACCTAAGTAGGCGGTAGTGCCTTAGGCACATAGCAAGGCAAAAACAAACGCCCCGTTTTCTGCCCTCGTCACCGACCACGCTGCCTTACCACCCGCAACCCATTCGCATACGATCAGGCACACACACCCACGACCACGGATCATCTCATTGCCGGCCCTACTCCCCAAGCCCCCAGGGACAGTATATAATGGCAAATAAACATATAAATTTCCAACAGACAAAAGGGCCGGCTTGGTTAGCCGTGGTGATTTTGGATCCTGCCCGCTCCTTTGGATAGCGGGATTTTGGGTTACTTACCTCGGTGGGGTGTTCGATTCCCCCAACGGCCAACATTTTTTGCTTTTTCGACTTTTTTTCTTTTTTTTTTGTTCTCTCTTTTGCGGTTTACTGCCCACGGACTCCTCGTTACCGTTCACGGTTCTTTTTGAAGCTGTACTTCTTGTGCTTGCCTGACTCTGGATAAGTATTTCTTGTTGTTTATTTTTGCTCACCCACTTCACCACCCCTTCGTGAGGCTTTCTAGTAACTATCACCACCTTCTTTTGCCACTCCACACACAACGCCGACTTACATATTAATTTACCTCCCACCTACATAAATAGTACACACCTATCCATCTACAACAACAACCCTCTCTTCCTCTTCCCCCCCATCCCCATCCCCCCCACCACCCTCCTCTCCCTCCCTCTCCTCTCCCCCCAAACCTCCTCCTCCCACTCCCCCAGCCTCAAAACCCTAACCCCCCACCCCTCCTCCATCTCCCTCATCGCCTCCTCCTTCTCCTCGTCCCCCAGCGTCTCCGTCGCATCCTCGATCAGCACAACCTCGTAGCCCAACTTCACCGCATCGATGCTCGTCCCCTTTACACACGCGTCCGTCAGCAGGCCCGCCACGACCAGCGTCTCGATGCCGTGCAGGCCCAGCTCGGAGTGCAGCGTCGTGAAGCGGTGGTGCTGGTTGTCGGCGAACGCGGAGTAGGCGTCGACGCGGTGGTCCTGCGCCTTCTTGACGTAGTGCACGGGCGCGCGGAACCCCTCGAGCGCGTGCAGCCGCCGCTGCACGCCCGCCTCGAGCTCCGCGCCCCAGGTCGATGGCACGCAGTGGTCCGCGTACAGCGCCTGCGTCTCGAGCTTCGTCGGCGTGTCCACGAAGCTGCTGTTCACGGCCTCGCCCGGGGACATGCCGAGGTGCGCGGAGGCGAAGGAGACGTGGCCTTCGGGGTGCCAGTCTGCGGGTTTGGGGGTTAGCTTATATATTTACTAAGCACCTAGATGTATTAGGCGGGGTTGTTACCTTGCGACGCGACGATGAACGGCCATTCGTGGTTGTCCAGGAGCTTGTAGATCTTGGGCAAGATCGACGGGGCTCGCGGGTTCGGCAGCGAGCCGTTGATGAAGTCGTTCTGGACGTCGATGATAGCGAGAGCGGTTCTTCTATGCATTTTGCTTGAGAACTACGGGGATGTGGTTAGCGCATATAGCTCTTCATGTCGTCGTTACGGTTATGGGACTTACTGGTACTGCTATTGCTGTGCCGATGAGAGGCAGCAGGAGGGGTATGGTATGAGCCCTCATCTTTATATACCTGTCTATTTTCTTTTACAATTATTCTAGGGTTAAGAAGTGTCGCATTCCTTTGCGCGGATTATACAACATCCAAAAAGTCTCACGATCTAACAAACCAATTCAGACGGGCTGAATCACAGTTTCTCTCTGAAGTTGTAGGTGAATTAGTATAATACCTCTCTCTCTATTTTCTAGGTATTGACTACATTGTTTAGTATCATATGTCATATGTAATCCTGCGGTGAGCTCTACCCCTGTACCAAGATAACAAGCCCGATATCTTGGAGATAGGCGCACCAGAGAAGCTTGGAGTTGAACTAGGAAGGGTATGACAATCTACCAAGTATCTGATATGTAGGAGGCTTTTTGGGGTTAACGTTAACCGTGAGCGGGGTTACAATCAGATAACATGATCTGCGACCCCAGCCATAAAGAATACGCTCATGAAGAAGCTAAAGCCTTATCACGACAGGCATTGGCAGCTCGGTCAACCGCTTTATGATCTCTTTCTAATTCGTGTTCGTAAAAATAATGTGTACGGAGTAGTCCTTACTAGTTAATGGCTTAGATGCAGGATATGTGTTATTATGATACAAGACCGATAGAGAATATGCTTGGTTTCGGAGGATCATGTTTTATTAACTTGAACGATGAGATATAAAATGAGACGTAAACGCACTCCCTTGTTGTTGGAGTATCACGTGACTAAGTAGTCACATGATCATGCTCTAGCTTTCATTCTTGTATTCCAACGGACGCCGCCTCCTTGCGAGCTGCGTGCGAAGCAACTTCAAAGTCTAAGATAATTTACAATGAGGATAAGATGTTCGCTATCAGCTTAACAATAAGTGCGTCCCACTTTGCTTCCCCCAGTACCTAGGTAGCCTTACCCCCTTTTCTCTTGCATGAATGCCCTAGTTTTGTCCCTCGGCGCCTTTGAGATTTCATGTTGGTTTCCTCATGACTTCCCACTAGGTTCTTTCTGAACTCTGTTTACTCCTGATATGTTGTCCATATGCAGAATGGATTTTGGGGTAGCAGTCGGATTTCAAATAGTTATCTATATCCAGTGTTCCCGGCGGGGGCGCCCACAACGGTATCTGAGAACAATCAATCCGTCGTGGCGTTGATCCATCTTTGATCATTCCAAGGATTCGACTCACGATCCAAAGATCGGTTTCCGGCAAAATTCGCGCTGTCGGCAACAACTGGAGATGGTTCGATCCGACTTCTTCCTCGGGTTGATAAAAATATTCCTCATCATCGACGTTGTCTATAAATTCTGGCACCCATTCCCAGTGTCAATTTTCACAGGTCGAAACCAATTTCGTACCACGTCAATGTTTTCTTCGGTCAACTGACGTTGAACCGGTCTCCGCATCACATCGGGGCAGCCGTGCCGAATCTGGGATAGCGGCAACGCTGTTAAGCTCTGGTGATGGGGTATCTTCCCCAGCACCGTATCGCTGGAACTGCTGTTCCTTTGTCGCCTTCTGGCCAGATATCCCAGAAAGCTTCCATCACAGGAGACGTATGTAAGCTATCACCCGCATCCAATACATTTGAGTCAACTATAAACTGGTCGATCTCCGTGGGCCACTGCGCCGTCGCCTCGAGTAAAGTCGACGCCATGGGCGCGATTACCTCGAGCGCCTGCGGGGCGAGGGCCGGGTTCGAGTCCTCGAAGGCTGCGGATGACGAGGTGGAGGTTCGAGAGGGGGCGGCAGAACTGCCGCGGGATGAGCAGGCACTAGACGAATTTGAGGGACCGGACAACCCTAAGCCAATGTTGAAACAGGCTTCCACAATTGTATCGAATTCGACTCTCGGTCCCGTCCCGCCGACTCCTGATATCGTGGCGGGTTAGCGGGAGAGGCAACGAGGGCATGATTACGCTAAATATTGTGAAACGTAACAAGACGTGCATCCGTAGTAAGAAAATACTGTGAATGTCCGTCCTGTTCTGAAGACTGCTTGAAATAAATTATGGCCTTCGCCATATCCTTCCCTGATTGACTTACCGCGTTCAAGGGGTGGTCTTTCCGCCGCGCCCACATTGACCATGTGGACACGGCCACCCTAGTCGCTTCCCTCGCCGTCCAGATTCTCTTCTTCAAAGGACTCCGCCAACTGTCGATAAATCATGGCCGCGTCTTCGTCTCCATCCTCGTTCATTGTCTGGCTCTCCTCCTTCGAAGCATCGTCGCCACCGCCAACAAAAAGGACTCTCTTGGACAGCTTGGGGAGGTGTCATTCTTCTGGGAGGTTGATGTGCGTGAAGTCGTACTTGAGGCGCGAGCCCATTGGTATTGCTCTAAGTCAGGCACCCGTACAATTAGAGGCATGCCGTCTCTCACGCCACGTTCGGCTTATCAAGTTTGAGCAAGATTATAAAGACATGCCTATTTTTCAAAATAAGATTTATCACGACCCAACCAAAACTGTGGTCTGTCCGGGCGTTCACTCGATCTGCCTCACCTTTCTTGGCCTCCCCCGCCCTCTCTTGACAACATGAGCCACCTTCCAGTCGGCCTGTTGGCCTTCCGGAAGGACCACGGTAGGGGCATCATTGTCCTGTGTGGCAGGGGTTGGTTCGCCAGTCGAATCCGAGTCCTTGGCTAGTTTCAGCTCGTCGAGAGAGAGCCGGTGGCTCTTGTAAAACTCCTCGACCAGCTGTGCGGCGTTCTGCATCAGCAGTGGTCTCGGGTACCATTCGTCGAACTCGGGACCGTATCCCTTCCAAGATACGAGATATTCTAACATGGGGCGTCCGCCAGCACGGTTGACTCGGCGCTTTTTAAGTCTCTCAATCTTTAGGATACTGTTCCCGAAGAGCTTTGGCACTAGCCGTGAACTCGGTACCCGAGTCCCTCTTGCACACGAAGGCTCCCTGTTTTGTCTTGATGAACGGCAAATCGGGTCGCTGGGCTCCGAGTGAAGGGGTCGTAGGGATGTCTCCGGCCTTGAGCACGGCCCAAACCTCCTGGGAAGTCGTCTCCTCGGTAGCAAAAGCATGAGTTAGTTCGTCGGAGATGGCCATCTCCGCGTCAAACCACGAACCGACGTGATATGCGCCATGTTTGTCCTTCTCGGCCAGTGCTGCGGCGGTTTGAGCAAAAGAGGCCTATGATGTTAGGGTTGCAGGACTGTTGCAATTTGAGCGTCTGTAGTGGAATACAATCGTCTCCTTTTTCCATTTCCGATATGGTCTCGAAAAATTTCGAAGGTAAGACGCTCGAAACAATCCGATGTCTGTGAGCTTCCATCCGTTAAGCTGGTGCCGCTTTTTGGTGCTCTCGCGCTGCGCTTCCTGGTTTAGGCGAAACTCATCCCGCGCCCAACCCAGCTTGCCCTCGGAATTGAAGGCTAGCTGTACCCCGGCCATCATTTCTTGGATCCGTTGGGCAGTGTCCGAGATACTTTCTCATATTGCCGAGTGATCACGCGGCAGGGGCTCACCTGCAGGCATGATGCTGCTACTGCCAGCCATGATGGGTGCGGGCGCTGGTCCTGGTGACGGTTGGTTAGTTGGGTGCGGGAGGGCACTTCTGAGTGAACGGACGCTTTATGATATAACGATGACTGCTGGGGCAGTTCGGTATCTGGAGATTGGTAGAAGGGAGCGGAGGTTATATACGACAATAATGACTTATTCATGACCAGGTAGGTCATAGACACATGATATACGTAAATGGCGTACCGGAGCCCAAGGCTAGTCTATGATAGCCAATTGGGGCAAGCAAAGGGCCAGTAAGGACAGTCTCAGGCTCACCATATGAGGGATCGCCTATGGTCAGTGTACTGGAGCGAATATCGAAATTGGCCATGACGTCCCACAGTTGGGTCCTTCATCCACTCGACTTCGCCGTCGCGCTGCATGTCGTCGAACACTTTGTCGATTATTTTCCGGTCTTGGATGCCGAAGAAGTACACTTTAGTGGTCGAGCCGATCTGATGCGGGATTCTCAGCAACAAAGAGCAGTCGCTTGGCTGGGTTTCTGGGAGAAGAATTGGCCGGATGGATCTCTCGTATTCTTTGCACGCCAACTCTATGAGGTGCTACCAAATGATGGGACAACAATGGTCAGAGACCAGATGAAGATTAAAGGAAAACTATCTAACTATGGAATGGAGGAATGGAATATATAAACGCTCTGAAATATGGTTTCTAGTGGCTATTGCCACTGCTTCCTTATACCAAAGAGAAGAGGAAAGAGCTATAGTCAACAAGGCAGGAAGATTGTGATAGCAAGGCTATACCCACAGAGGGAAGCCATGGAGGTGATGTAGGTCTAACAATGCCCCCCTTTTGGGAAGGAGGGCCACTTTCCTCAGTGGCTCCATGGCTTCTCAGCTTTGCTGAGGCTTGCTTGGGAGTATGACCTTGATGTTGGTGGCTGGTATCTTGTCCACCAATTTCCATTCTGAGTCTTTCACTGGTCCCGGTGCTGGTGGTGATGTTTTGTCTGTGTTGTCCTCGTGGTTCAATACGGATTTCAGTCGCAGCTCGTCAAGTGAGAGAGGATGGCGCTCGTAAGAAAAAGCCGGGAGTCTAACCGCGGCCACTATTGAATATATGGGAGATGGTGGCATGATTTCGTCCAGGCATTATCGAGCCTCTGACACGACCCTGCGAACCTTCCATTACGATATCCCCGCAACGAGAACATACTTTCTCAAAGGGTCTCAGTGTGTACCTAGTACGAACCGTTTACCACTGGGTTTTGAAGGGTTCCTGACATGACATTTTCTCGTGCTCGCCAAGATTCCGACCATGCGTGCAGTTTCTGTTGGTGGAGGTGCTAATATATGTTGGGAACAAACAGTGAGAAAACAAGATGAAGATTGAAGAACTATTCAGTCATGGAACAAGAGAGAAGGATATATACACATCTTAATATAAGGTTTGCAATAACCATTGCAACTGCTTGCTTATATTAAGGAAGGAGGCAAGAGGGCTATCACAACGATGGCAGCTGAGGCTATAGCCATGGAGGTGTTTGCGAGTCCTAGCAATAGCATGGTAGTAAATCTCGGGATGCTAGCAGGGCTAACGATTTGCGGTTGATTGCGGAGAAGGAGAAGATGAACGAAACGACGTGACAGATTAACCTTCGTTTCTTCCAGGTTGGTGCGGTCATGTGGTTTATTGCGTCATGACTTTTTGAAGGTTAATTCGTTCGTCCGCCGTGCGTTCCACAGTAGTAAGTCGTTGCCTTTGGCAATTGCCACACTTGGTGCTGGAGTTGCTGGAGCCAGCATCTTTCGAAGCGTAGATCATGTGATTGTTGGTGCCTGAATGTCCAAATGAATGGATCAGACTTGAAGGTGCTCTAAATGAGAACCGGTGCGTATTGATGTGTGTGTGAAAGGGACTCGCTTATATATGTGAGCTTGAAGCTTGTGATGCGTGTGGCAAGTACTGGCTAATGTTTCGCTTTTAGTTACTGGGTTTCTAAGAACTTGACTCCCATGGCGTTTTGCCAACAAAAATCAATAGATTTTTATCGTTGCAAGATCAATCAAAGATTATGCATATTAAAAGTTGTAAAGGATAAGATGGTTCAGGATGTAAAGCTATCTACCTAGGGTAGGTAGATATTATTGGGAAGCAGCTTAGTCATCCACAGCGACCCCTTAAAACTTAGCCCCTGAAGAAGGAACAAGGCGACTTGTGGCTAAGTACCTATTTATACACAAGTCAGCTACGATGTTAAAACTTCTAGATAATTGCAACAGCTAATTGATTAGCATTGAACATCACTTTTCCTTAACCTGTATTGCCACGAAAATACTTTGGCCTACCCTAGGTACTTATTGTCTTGACCTCCCCTTAATATGCTGTTGGCTTCGCAAATGGCCACTGCCGTGCTCATGTTCCAAAGCATCATATAATATTTCCAAGTCCCTATTTATAAATATCGCTTCGATGGACCCGTATATAGGAGGTGGCCGAATAAGTCGTCGTGTTCCGCAAGTCAAGACTACGCTAAAGGACAGGATACACAAGATATGGAAGAGTTTGGAATTTGAGCCATATTCCATGCAAAAGCGACCCTCCTTTGTTCTATGGTTGAAAGCTACCTGGCTAGATATCTTCACGATGCTTGTCCTCGGTGCAATAGCCATTGGTGTAAGTCTAGAGAAGCTCTCAAGTGTAATGAATGAGCCAACTACCCTAAGGTACTAACATTACATACTTACCTGCTAGGTGTACAGTATTCGGCCAGTGGGAACCCGAATGTTCCCTCTTACGGTGATAGACGATCGCACGGGCGAGGATACTGGCGAGGTCGTCTATCCCGAGCTTGCATACCCATATCGTTCTCAGATTATTTCTTCTGGGCTGGACACCGCCTTGGCTATCTTGGTACCCCTTTTCTTTCTCTTAATAATCCAGATCCGCATTCGGAATTTCTGGGATCTTAACAATACCGTTATTGGATATATTTACTCCATCGAGACCTCCGCTGCGTTCCAAGTCATGATAAAATGGCTCATCGGGGGCCTTCGACCTAACTTCTACGATATCTGCAAACCGGACCCTAGTCTGGCGAGCGACCCAACTTTCAACGTCACCGGCTGGAATGGCGTCGGCTACAGACAATACATGTATACTTCGGATATTTGCACAAGTGGTCAGACCCGAGCTCTTTGGAATGCGATGCAAAGTTTTCCTAGCGGTCACTCAACGACCATCTGGGCCGCGTATGTGTACTTGTACTTGTATCTAAACGCCAAGCTTAAAGTCTTTGCAAACTATCACCCTTCGATGTGGAAGCTCATTCTCCTTTACTGTCCGATTTTAGGAGCCGTGTTGGTTTGTGGGTCCTTGAATATCGACCAATCCCACAATTGGTACGACATTGTCGCCGGCGCTATCATTAGCACCGTTTTTGCGTTCTCGTCATATCGTATGGTATATGCAAGTATCTGGGACTGGCGTGTCAATCACATTCCGCTGAATCGAGCGTCTGCATTCAGACGGAGTGAAGGTTACGAGGCATCGGATTTAGTATTTACAAATCGAGCTGGCTGGAGAGCTACACAACCTGCCGAGGAGAAGGAAGCACTGCCGACAACCGTCCTAGAAAATGATGGAAACATGGCCAGTGTTGCCAACGCCCAGTCTGATGGAACTATGAATAATTATCCTGCAGAGTACAGTGTCACGAATGGATATAGTTTGGGACAAGCCCAATGCTCTCTCCTGCGTTCCAGATATAGGGGTGAAGATATGGTGTAGGGCTAAGTTCATGATACGGAATCGCGCAAAACACGTCAAAATCCAATAGATTAATTAGTATCAGAGTAATTTCTAATATTTTACTATTTGTTTCGATGAGAAATGACTGTGCTGCTGAAATTATTTGCGATCATGATTGATGCGCTTTCATTTGGGGTGTTCAGGGGTTCACTTTTTAGAGGCGCTCCATAGATTTAGGGTCCCCTATTGCTATGTGAACAATCCGTAAATAGAAGCCCCAGGGCTTGCTTCTCTCCCAATAGTATCATGACAAACTGCTTGTTACGTAGGTTAGAGCTTTTATTTCAATCTTAAACATTAGGTATTGTACCTTTCGAACCTTTCAACGATTGATCATTACTCTTTGAACAATAGTTGATAAACACCAAGCATTTCCTGTAACAGAAGAAGGAATGAGATCAATTGTCTTTGTAGGCACCACAGCGTTATCTCTATAACTGGCCCTTTTAATGGTCCGCTTCCCTGAGAAATGCATTTTATGATAGAGCGCAACAACATTTGAGCATCCCCATCACTATTCTACTTGTGTTAATAGTCATATCCATACCTAAAAATACCTAAAAATTCCATTTATTGAGAATCTGAGGCTTACACGACAACAATGGCAGTTTTTATCCACGTCATCCGTCATGCGCAGGCCGACCACAACGTATCTGGCTCGGGCATTGCAGACCCTCCCCTAAACCCCGCCGGCATGAAGGAATGCGAATCCCTGCGAATAGACACTGGCGTGCTGATAGCGGACCGGATCGTCGCAAGTCCCATGAACCGCACCATCATGACGGCGATTCACGGAGTCACCCAAGACCCAAATCGCAAGGTCAAGATCGAGCTCATGCCTGAGCTGCAGGAGATCAGCGCCACACCGAGCTGCGTGGGCTCGCCCGCATCAGAGCTCAAGAAGATGTATAAGGACGACGACGTCGATTTCGAGGGCTTGGACGAGTACTGGTACATCAAGGATGACAACACCCCGTTCGCGCCGGACCCCGCCAAGGTCGAGCAGCGCGCGAAGCTGGCGCGGCAGAAGCTGCGGAAGATCGGCCGCGAGGAGGTCGCCCGCGGCAATGATAATGTGCACATCGCGGTGGTCACGCACGGCGAGTTCGTGCACTGGCTGACGGACGACTTCATCGGGTTTCCGGTTGCGGGGCGGAACACCGGGTGGTCCAACTGCGAGGCCCGCGTGTACGAGATCACGAACCTGGACGCGGAAGACGACGAAGATGTCGTGATGGTCGAGGTCCCGCAGAGCAGGGAGAGACGCCTCGCGACGGATGATGGGGTCGATACTCCGGCGAGGCGCGCGGAGCAGGCGAAGGAAAAGGAGACCGCGAAGAGCTATGTGATGAGGCATGCTGACATAGCCCTGATGGAGCAGGCTAAGACGGCTTGGTGGAATCATTGGAATCAGCCCTCTGATGTTGATGATGCTGCTGATGATGATGATGACGAATAGAGAATAGATGCCTTCTGTTAGGTATGCCTGGCGTATCCCAGCTACTAGGGAGTGGATGTCATACTGCATATAGACTTGGCAAGGAGTTGAATTACTTTTACAAAGTTCTTAGCATTATTATAGATAGCAAGTAGTGCTCTAGAATTTACCAATATATTCAAACTCCCCATTTGTTATATGAGAAGCAAGGTGATATGATGAGTCAACGCCTTCTTAAATCTGAGATATGAGCCCTTTTAATTGATTCAACACCCTAGAGCCATAGCTTTTTTTTGGCTTCTTTTTCATATTGCTACGAATATGCTACAAGCTTCCTAGGTAAAGGACTTTTTGAGCTTTCATAACTTCGTAGTCGTAGGTAAAATTAAAATATTGCCACAAAGTCTTTAACCTGCTTCTATATAGGTAAACCCAGAACTACTAATACTAACAGGTACATAGATCATGCAAAGCTGTAATTAAGACTATTAATCACTCTCCGTCTTCTAACCAATTTCTCAATTTTATTAAAGTGATCTGTATCCTCCCCCTTTAAGCCAAAGTAACCAACACCCACTCCCTCAACTCCCCAAGCGCAACCCACGCTCCCTCATCGACCTCACCAGAGCAGATCCGCGACGCAACCCGCTTCACCGGATCATCCCACTCGATTAGAAGAACATTGAGTCTCCTCTCCGCTCTAAGAACCTTTATAGTGTCGTCGTTGTACTTGCGCGAAACCACAATAAACGAGTGCTTGCCCGTCGGCTTCGGCGCCTGGTTCGGCCAAAACGGCTTTAGCTCGCCGACCTGCTCCTTCTTCTCGTTGTACATCTTGTCGTCTTCAATATTAAGGACCGCGTGACTGGTCCAAAATAAGAGACGACCCGAATCCAAAAACTCGCCGTCAGTGTCGTCGTCGTGTAGGAAGCTGGCGTCAATCGATGTATCCCCTTTCCACCCCGCAGAGGTAGACTCGTCGACACCGCACATATCCAGCTTCGAAACCGGCTCCAGCTTCTTCACCTCCCCCTCCTCCTCTTCCGAGCGCGCACTCAACCCAACCGCCTTCCCATCCACACCCACCCTCAAGATCTCCAGCTCCGGCACCAGCACAACCTGCCGCGGCGCCACCCTCGTCAGCCCCAGCACATTCTTCCACCCCAGCCACGACCAGCTCGGGAACCGCACCTCCCGCACGGCCCCCCCTTCCCCCCTCACCTTATGCATCTCCCCTCTCCGCGCGGGCAGCTCATGGTTCCGCCAATCGGCATCATAGTACCACACGATATTGGTCCACGCAAGACTCTCATCGAACCGCACCGTCACCGAGTGGCCCCAGTAAAACTCATGGCCCGAATTAGCCGCGACCCGCCGCAGCACCCCCGTGAACGCATCCAGCGCGTCGCTCTGCTCGCCCAGCTGCCGGGAGGCGTACGCGCGCACGGTAGAGTCCAGCTCGCTGTGCGCGAAGTTGTGCCCGCCGCCGCCGAAGTCCCCGAAGATCCGGTGCCCCGAGAGCACGCTCCAGATGATGTCGTTGGGGTGGACCGGTGTCGGGAAGGCTTCGAGCGCGAGGCTCTCGCAGCATTTCGAGGTCTCGCAGCTCCAGAAGACTTGCGTGGGGGTTATGATGAGGGTGCGGCGTGAGCAGAGGCCTTCTTGGAAGGTCCACCCGCGCGTGGTCCAGGCGCTGGAGGAGTAGGCGTCGTCGAGGGGGAGGACGTTCATGAGGCTTAGGTTTTGGGAGACGCGCGCGGGGGGGTTGGCGGTAGTGAGGAGAGTGCGTGGGGATGAATTGATCCCCGCGAGCCCGTCGGTGGAAGTCCCGCACGTGGCAACGATGGTCACCGCAGCGCGCGAGTACACGAGGTCCATCTGCGGAATCTGGATCGCTTTGTCGATGTCCGAGTCTTGGATGATGCAGAGACGGTCGACCCAGAGGAAGTCCACGCCCATTCCCTTTGCTAGCTCGATCGTGTCGAGTATGGTCTTCGGCAGTGATCCATCCTGGAGAAAACCCGGGGTCTTCATCTCCTCGACATTAGTCCGGATTGTGCGGAAGGGTTTGATCTCGTCGCCCCAGACATAGCTCAGTGCCAGATAGGGGCACGGCTCCTTAGCATCGACCAGACATCGCCTCCGCACGTCTAACAGTCGCAGCTGTGCAGGCCACAGCGTTTCCGGTGCCAACCACGGCGGCTGACTGCACGTCTCGCCATGCTTATCGCGACACGTCTCGTACCACTTCCTCAACAACCTCACATTGACCTCCTCCTTCACCAGCCTCCCCGTCGGGAACGCCGAAAACGGGTCTTCCCCATCCCCGACGTAGTCATCGACACTCCGCAACGGATACACACACGGATGCAGCTGCAAGAAAGTCTGCGCCGTCCACTTAACCGGACTAATCCCCGCCAACACCACCAGCCTATTCAGACTCTTATTCCTCCTCCTTTCCTTCTGAACACTATCCGCCTTCCCCTTATCATCGAGATAGATCCCCCGCTCTTGTAACGAGTCCCAGAACTCCTGCACCGCCAGGTTCGTCGACTTGTACCCGGGCCGCATGCCCTTGTACAGCGTATCCAGCACCATGTCGGCCTGCGCCAGCTTCGCCGTCTCCAGCGATGATCCGATGCGGTTGCGCGCGCTCCATAACGCGCACGTGATCTCTTCCGGTTTATCCAGGAGGTGGCCGATCGGCCACCAGGGTTTCAGGGACCGCGAGGCGGAGGCGATGAGCTGGCATAGGGAGCAGGTGCTGGAGGCGGAGTGGACGGAGCCGAGGTTGTGCTCGCCGCTCTTGACGAACCCGCTTTGCAGCGCGGCTTTTTGCGGGTTGAAGACGCCGGTGGTTAGTTGGACCCAGTCGACGGCGCGGCAGAAGTCGCAGAGGTGGATGTCGCTTTCTTCTGGTTGTGCTTCTGTCATGATTATTAATTATCAAGGGGGCATTTGATTATTCAGGGTTGTTTGTTTTGGCTACTGGGTACTAGTAAATTAGGGGAATATGATGGGAAAATACGTTTTCTCTGGATACTTGCGTATCTCGGGCTATAAATTGAGTTGACTAAAATCAATTACATGTCCCAGTCTAAACAGAGCAAAAAGCCTCGACTAAGTTACTTAGTATCTAGTATAAGTCGAGAAACTCAGCTGCGGCTGAGTAGTCATGCGGTAGTATCGTCAACGCCAAGGTTGATTTGGGCAGCATCACATGTAGGCATGTAGAGGCTAGTCAATATATCTGCAATGAAAACGGGACTCATGTGAAATAATTACAGTTTTCTCAGGCCATGCTATTTGATATCATGAGGTAGCCAACAGAAGACTCAATCACGATCTTCCAAGTTAGCCTAATCGCAAAGCATTATCCCTGACATCGTGGCATGAACTTTTCCTCTGGTATTGAATGCAAGGAATACAATATTGCTGGGCCCAATAGCCCCCGAATCACCTAGAAACAAAACTATGCCTTCTTTTTGTTCTTCGTTTGACCATCTCCTTTTTCGCCCTTTCCGGCCTTCTTGACCTTCACGTCACCCTTAGCCTTTTTAGCCTTCTGGTCATCCACCACGGCCTCCGCCTTCTCGACAACCTTCTCGACCTTCTTGCCGTTCGTGCTCTTCTTGGCCTTGTCACCGTTGGTGGGCTTTTCGCCATTCGCGGCCTTCTCGGCAACCGCAGCGCCATTCGCCTCTGCCTTGGGCTTCTCCAATGCCTTTGGATCCAGACCACGTTTTCTCATGGCGTTGCGCTTCGCCCTCTCCATGTACTTGTCGTCCTCATCATCGTCAAAGCCACCGAAATTGTCCTTTTCACGAGCTCCCTCGGGTGTATCCTCGTCTGCTGCAATGGGTGTCTTGTCGAAGACTTCATCCTCATTGCGCGGCGCCGAGGCGCCTTGGGCAGGCTTGTCTCTGACCAAGTTTGCGGGAGTCGGGCCAATCTTGTGAAACTTGGCGACGAAGAAACCGTCAACGTTGTACGTGTGCGGGTAGTATCTTCGTGTTAGACGTAGACTGGAATCGAATTTCTTGCCCATATAGCTAGTGAAGCCTTCTTTGCCAAATGGGAGGTCAGTAGAGACTAACTTGACATTGGGCCGTTTGCTCAGTGCATATTGAACAACTTGCTCATTCTCTTCGACGGTAACGGAACATGTAGAGTAGACCAAATAGCCACCAGTTTTGCTTGCGTGGTTGACCGAGTCGATGGCGGCTAGAAGTAGCTGCTTCTGTGTATGCGGCAAGACCATGAAGTCCTTCTCATCCTTGTTTGTCTTCACGGAGGGATCCTTGGCAATAACACCCGTGCCAGAGCAAGGGGCATCGAGGAGTACTCTGTCGAATCCACCCATAACTCTGGGGAATTCTCGGGCATCGTAGTTGCAAACGATGACGTTTCGTGCACCAAGACGGTGAACGTTACCAATGAGACCCTTCGCACGAGATTTACTGGGATCATTGGCAAAGATAGATCCTGTGTTCTTCATCATAGCGGCCATATGTGTCGTTTTACCACCAGGGGCAGCGGCCATATCTAGAATTCGTTCTCCTTCTTGGGGCATCAATGCCATGACGGGCAAGAAAGAGGAAGCGGCTTGGAGAATGTAATGACCTGCAAGATATTCGGGGGTGGCACCTAGAGGAACGTTGCTCTCAAAGACTTGAAGTCCTATCTTGGACCACTTGCCCACAGGTTCAAGGGTTACGCCACGATTGATGAGAGCTTGAGCAAGATCCCGGCGATGCGTTCGCAGAGTATTTGTTCGGATGACAACAGGTCGCGCCGTTTCATTGGCCTCAAAGAATGCAAAGGCTTCTCTTGCTGGAAATAGGTTAAGCAGTTTCTCAGCTAGGTACTCTGAGTAGCCATAGTAGGCGCAGATATCCTTGAGCAATTGTGTCGTATATTCAGTTCGGGATCGTCCCTCTTCCGCCAAAGTCGAAAAGTCGTCCAAAACGCGAATCGTATCGGTAATTCTTGTTCGTAGTAACTGCAAGTCGGGGGCTAAGAGTGCCTTGGTCTTGAGTGCGAGGTCGTCTTCCTCGTCATCGTCATCAAGGACGTGAGGTCGTTCAATGTTGGTCTGGAGTGCTGCTTCTTCCAATTCGGCCTGTGCCTCTGCCTCCTCTTGTTCTCTCTGCTGATCTAGTTTCCTCGATAACCCGACAATGTTTGCTGCAGTCAGCTTCTCTTCAGCATCCGATTCGTCTTCATCTTCCGAGAACATTGTTCTTTTTCCATTTTGGTCACCTGCATCTGAATCATACACCGAATCATCTGAGCCTAGGAAATCATCTCCTAGAGCATCTACATCCATCTCGTCATCATCTAGGTCTGAGGATCCTTCTGAAATTCCCCTGGAAATTCCTCCTCTTAAGGGTCCTCCTGAACGGTTCCCCGAGCGATCGCTTCCAACTCGGCCTGTCTTGTCATCACCCACTCCATTGCTAGCTCCGGAGACTGTGCGATCAATGTCCTGAGTAGTTCTGCGATGACCGTGACTAGCCTCTTTTGACGGGGGCGCGAAGGAGAGATTCGATCGAGATTTTGACGCATGGGTCGCTGAGGCTCCGGCGTTCTCTGATTGATGCGCCTTTCTCGTCTTCGAAGCCGCTCCATCGGGTGCGGTTCCTGTTGATGCCTTGCGCTGCTTCTTCTTTGGCGCCTCAGCGGGGACATCGTCGACGGGTAGACCAGCTTTACGCTTAAGTCTTGCGAAATGTTCTTCTGATAATGGTTCAGGTGGACCTTGTTTTTTCATACGACGTCCGACGCCCATCTCTAAATTGGACTGATGTAATGATTAATGTAGGTATATAATAAGTGTGGTGTGTGTATGGTATGTGAAAAGAGACGAAGTTTATTTTTTTTGGGTGCGAAATATGCAAAATGTTCAATTGCATCTGTACCTGCGCTGGAAACTTTTTGGCTTTTTTTTTCTGTCGATAAGCTGATAACGATAACAGCTAACGTGCATAGCAAGGCCCCACTAACAGCGCTGAGAAGTTTAATCTACAGGTACTAGCGTCGCTAGTATTTCAACGGTAGCAGCCTGAGGCCGTGCACAGTGGGCAATTAAGCTTCAGCCACAAGTGGGATGCTGTGTGGCGGCGCCTTGAATGTGGGACATCGTGATCGTCACCTAACAGGAACTGGGCTTGGGTTGCTCAAGTTTGCGACATAACTCAGAACACTGCAATTATTCACACCTCCCAGACTGTCAAAACACCTCCAACAAAGCCGAACATAGTCATAAATATGACAGAATTATCTTTCGCCAAGTCGTTCCTAACGGCTTTGGACAACCGTCCCGTGAAGTTGTCTCCCGACCATGTCGAGGATCCCAAGACCTACGCGGCGCGCGGCGCTGTACGTATTCTATCCCGCCACATCGTCATAGCGTTTATCTGGTTCCAGTAGACTAGGTAGCTAACACTGCGTATAGTACATACTTCCCAAGATGCCAAAGCCCATGAGCAAACGCAAGTCCGCTGCCGTTGCCCCAGGCCAGGAACGTAGCCTCACCGTTGTCGTCAAATCACTACGCAACCCACCACTCGACGTCAAGCTCTCAGCTCTGACCTTGAACACCTCTGTATTAGACATTAAGACTGCCGTATCTGAGGACACAGGAATACCGGTGGAGAAGATGAAGTTACTACACAAGAAGAAACCGATTGCAGACAGCAAAGTGCTCAAAGACGTAGCTGGCGAAGCAGAAACAACTGTCGAGTTCTCGGTTATGGTTATGGGTGGAGCCTCAGTTATTAAGACTCCGCCAACACCAGCACAAGCAGAGGTCGCGCAAGGACAAAGTGGCGGAGAGGTTCTAGAGACCAAGGAGTTCTGGAGTGACCTGAAAGGATTCCTACTGCAGCGAATACGTGACGAGAAAATGGCCGAGGAGTTGGCAGACACATTTCAAACTGCATGGAAGACAAAGGCTTGACCTATGGAACAGCTTCACCTGAATGAATAGATATCCATTGTTGATAGCAGAAGCATTCAGTTTCTAGGTACTTAATAGTATGGATGAAGAGTAGTTTTACGGAAGTGATAAATAACTGGCATAAACAATCGTAAGAGCACACCGGGGATCATTCACATTCCGATATGGCCTTTGTTTTATGCAGTGTATACCCTTGGCTAACATCAAATCTGGAGGTTCATGTCGTGCCTCTAAGAGTGGAAAAAAAGAGAAAAAAGCGACCAAACTGGCCATACTCAATGGTATTAGCAGGGGAAAGAGTTATGCCCATCCTGCAGTTTCGTAGACGTCGTAGACCTTTGGCACGCGAGTGCCCCTTCAACTAGCCGATCCCCCAGAAATTTCCGTCGCGGGTCGTTCTCGGGGTTTTCCATACATTTGGGTAGGTACGCTTAACCGGCCAAGCCTTTGCTGACCACCTTCAGGATTGTGTCGTATTCGATATCGTCCTGGTCGTTGGCCTGCAATTCGGTGGCGATGCCGGTCAGAGAGCGCTTTAGTGCCTCCTTTGATGAGGCGTACACCATCTTGGCCTTTAATGATAGTTAATATACTGTCCAAAATGAGTTTTATAAGAACTTGGAGATATAACTAACCATAACGTTGGCATCATCGGGTGACCATGCGATGAAGGTAATCTTGTTTCTACGTATCATTAGTATGTATAAATATGGTTGGTGTGCTGGCAATAAAAACTAACCGCGAGCCTTCTCCACTGGCGAGGCTGTATTCGAAGTCGTACACCGCATAACGGGGACCTTTGCCGACAGCGCCCTAGCCAGAAATTATTAATATAGTGTTCCAAATTGCAGGGTTGATGGCCGTTGATAAATTTAGGGGTTTAACTTACAGACTTGCTCTTGGTGGTGGCGTTGACAAGCCTCTCACGGAAGGCCTCCCAGTCCTTATCCGCCGAGGCTTCTTCAACAACGATCTCCCGGAGGTCGTCGGACAACTTGAAGACGACGTACTTGTACTTCTTCGCAAGCTTGAGCTCGTTGTATGCAGTAACGCATTCCTGCGAGACGGTAGCTCTATAATGAGGCAAATATGTTAGTCCCTCTTCTCAAAAACGCCACCCGAAACCGTGCTGGAAAAACGGCGGTGCATCGTGGAAGTACTTTATGACAGCGCGGAAGGCGGTCGCCGGCAGGGGCGGGAATAGGAGTAGAGCGAGCAGCTGAAGGAGGTTACGAACCCTGATTGAGACTACGAAATGATTTAATTAATATCATATATCAACTTGGGATGATTGGACTTGAAGGGCTCACCATTTTTGACGGTATATGCTCGGGATGCGCTGGTAGCAAATGAGAGTCGGGAGACGAGCTACATTGTGGATTTGTTAGCGGGGTTCTCAAGAAATCCTGCGATGACGAGAGGTGGGAGGATTGGGAAAATGAACTGGGTTTGGAAGGATGTCGGGTCAAGCTGCAACTAACATGAATCGCGGACTAGGTGTTGGGCAGCTGAGAGATACTCTCGTGCGATGTTTCGAGTGTTCAGGAGAAGTATAGTAAGAAGAAAGAAGTTGGAGAGATGTTTAATGTTTTTAGTGTGGGCGCTATCGCAATGGAGGGGAAAGTCGGGCTGATGAAAAAGAGGCACGCACGCTTCGAGTAGTGTAAGAAGAAATCCTAGAAGAAATCAACAGACGCACAAAGCTTTTGGTGGGGTCAATGTTTTGAAAGAAGAGGGAGGGGGGTTTTTGATACGTTAGGGGGGGCAAGGGAAGAGAACAGGGTACTACATATGTATCATAGGGGGGTAGGGGACAGTACTACATACCTAGTACTATGTAATATGTAGGGGACAGGGGTGCACAGGTGCACATGTGGTGGTTCAATGTTGTTTGGTGGAGAAGTGTGTTGAAGAGGTGGGCAGTGGGCAGTGGGCAGTTACACCAGCTTTTTTTTAGTTGGCTGTGAGATAAATAATACTATGTAGTACATACCTTTTGTATACAATGTAATTTCTGCTAATGCTTGCTTGCAGGTTAAAAAATGGACTTCCCTTGGCCGTAACTGGGTCGACCATCGGGCAACGAGTGACGGGCAACAAAATTTCTAAATTTCTAAAATTTCATCACATTTTTAACACGTGACTTTTCTCAATATAGTTATTGTTCTACGACTTACATACAACCTATGGATGCTCTTTGTTTTCTTTATTCCCTTGGTCATTCCCCCTTGTTCCAAATCATATAATTGCTTGGGCGTCAAGGTAGCGCTAGCGCTGTCAGGTACAGTACAATACATAGTACCTTACTTACCGCCACTACCGAGCTACTATTCAGAATGAGCCACATGGGATTCGTCATCCCATACATATCACAACATAATGTCATCTCAATGGCTAGGCAGAAGTGTCTACCTGTCAATAACCCGAAATTTGATGCCTAAGAAAGTAGAAATCCGTATTTTCAATCATCAGATCGATTATGATCAGCTACCAAGACGGAGGTAGCCAGTTCGTGGCTCGTAACTTGTAGCTCTAGTATACAACCCTTTTTTGCAACGCCGTTCGGGATATCAAGAAGGGTATGAACAAAGTACAAGGAGGGATAGAGGGGGGGTGAAAGATGGCAGAGGGGAGAGGGGAGAAGATGAGAGATGTGTAAAAGACATGAAAAGCCACGTTTAAACCGTCCGCGTAACACCGAGGTCAATGCTTCCCGATCCCAAACTTTTTAATACATGACAAGAGTTCATTCATGAACTCGTTACATCATTCCACCCATTCCGCCCATACCGCCCATGCCACCCATACCTCCCATGCCGCCACCCATGCCGCCACCGGGAGACTTCTCTTCGGGTGCTTCGACGATGGCCACTTCGGTGGTGCCCAGTAGCGACGCAACACCGCTAGCATCGACTAGACCAGTTCGTACAACCTTGAGGGGGTCGAGGATACCAGCCTGGATCATATCTACGTATTCTCCCTTAGCGCTGTCGAATCCCTTGTTGAAGTCGCTGCCAAACTCGTCCATGAGCTTGCCAACGATGACAGAACCTTCCAAACCAGCGTTCTCGACAATCGTTCTAGCCGGTCGGGTAATAGCGTTCTTGACGATGCTGACACCGAGTTGCTGATCAAAGTTACCAGGCTTAATATCCTTCAAAGCATTGCTAGCAGCCTTGAGTAGAGCGGTACCACCACCAGGCAAGATACCTTCCTCAACAGCAGCCCGAGTAGCGTTCAAGGCATCGACGAAGCGGTCCTTCTTCTCGCCGACCTCGACCTCAGAAGAGCCACCGACCTTGATGACAGCAACACCACCGGAAAGCTTAGCAAGTCGTTCTTGTAGCTTCTCCTTTTCGTACTCGGAAGTGTTGGGGTCGCTCATGACGCCACGGATTTGTTCGCATCGTTGAGCAATAGAGTCCTTGCTACCCTCGCCGTTCAGGATAATGGTGTCTTCCTTTGTGATGGTAATAGAGCCGGTGGAACCAAGCATATCAGGGGTAGCCTTTTCTAGCTTGATGTCGAGTTCATCAGTGAAGACAGTACCATTGGTAAGCACAGCAATGTCCCCGAGGACGGACTTTCGGTTGTCACCGAAGCCAGGAGCCTTGACAGCAGCGACCTGGAGCTGACCTCGAAGCTTGTTTAGGATGCAGACAGCCAGGGCCTCTCCATCAATGTCCTCGGCAATAATGACGAGAGGTCTTCGCAGTTGCGTGGAAGCCTCGAGAGCGGGGATGATGTCTTGGACGGCAGAAATCTTCTTCTCAGAAAGGAGAATGAGAGGCTTCTCAAACTCAACCTTCTGTGCCTTGGCATCGGTAATGAAGTAGGGGGAGACATATCCGCGGTCAAATCGCATACCTTCAGTGACCTCTAGCTCATCATTCATCGTCTTTCCTTCCTTAACGGTGATAACACCCTCCTTGCCGACCTTCTCCATAGCGTTGGCAATGAGCTTGCCAATGTGGGTATCTCCGTTCGCACTGATGGTGGCAACCTGGGCAACCTCTTCACTAGTAGTTATATCCCTCTTATTCTTTTGTAAGTATTCGACCACAGCGTCAACAGCGGCCTGGGTACCACGTCGTAGGTCCATGGGGTTGCAACCGGCAGCAACGTTCTTGACGGTTTCCGAAAAGATAGCCCGAGCCAGAACAGTGGCACTTGTAGTTCCATCACCAGCAGATTCGTTTGTCTTGGATGCGACGTCTTGTAATAATTTGGCGCCAAGGTTCTCGAACTTGTCTTGTAGGCTGATAGCCCTTGCGACGGTGACACCATCTACAGATATCTTATATTAGCATTTGCAATTGGAATATGAGAGAATTGGAAGACTGATACATACCCTTTGTGATCTTGGGAGAGCCATAGCTCGACTCAATTAGTACGTTGCGACCCTTGGGACCGAGTGTGGTGGCAACGGCTTTAGCGAGGGTCTCAACACCAGCAAGCAAAGCAGCTCGGCCTTCCACACCAAATTTCAGTTCCTACGAAAATGTAATCAGTATGATGTACATGCGAGCAGTACGTGCAAGTCATTTTAGAATATAATATTTCAAAAAGAAAAGAAGTAGATCACTCACCTTGTGCGCAAATCGGACCTGTTGTGACAGTCCCGCACCAGCTCGATATTTAGTAGCCGCAGAAGATAGGACCGAAGCCCGCGCTCGTGAAGACAGAGCACGCTGCATCTTGGCTGTGGTAAAGGTGAATTAACTATATGAGAGACTAGAAATTGAGTACGGTCACAAAGATAGCGTACTATAAAAGAACGAGAGAGAAGGAGGGAAGATTGGTAGAGATTGTTTAAATGAAGTCGCAGGAAGAGAATTTGGAGATTCTGGGGAAGAAAAGCTTCAAAATTTTTGATCGGTTCAAAATGACGGAGGAAACGGCCAGAAGCCGAAGCTCTTCCACGCTAATACTAATTAAGTAAGGCGGCACCACAAGCTCATCCGACTAAAATCTTCATGGAAATTCATAGAACTCGATTTGTTAGAATTTTTACAATTCTATAATTCTACTGTACATTTTTCTTGAGTAAAACTATGCGAAATATCCAATGATCAAGCTCAATTCATTACTATTATACTGTATATGAATGGATGAATGGATCCATCATGAAATTATTTTGTGTTTTACCTAATTTCGTGCCTTGTACAAGGCTGCTTGGTACGACTCTGTTAACACCGTGACATGTATATTCTCTTGTTGCATACCTACCTAACCTAGGTTAGTACGTATTGTACAAACGTTGAAGTGAGGGGCAAACGATCATCTGCATATTCATCATCGAAACATTAAAATTGTATTCCAAACCATAATTACAAGCAATCGAGGGGTGTTGGCCACAAAGTCAACTCCCATATTTTGAATTCAAGGATACGAATTGATTTCTATTGTAAAGGTAGGAAGTAAATGCTTACTCAGGTAAGACGTTGGAACTGAAATTCAGCTGACAACAACACGCAACTCAATTATATTAAAACATAAAAACATAGGAGACAGAATTGCAACATTTGTCAGCAATGTGTCTTTGTAAGACTTAGGCTACTAGGTAACGACAACGTCAATGAATCATAGGTACCGGTATTAGGAGTTAAGCCCAAAATATACATATAAACCATCCCACGGATTATCTATCCGTACGAAAGTCCTTCTGCTTAGTATCATACTTTACGTATATCTACCTACTGTACACTTCACGTCTATCACTATGGCTGCCATTGCAAAGACTATTGTCGCGACAGGCACCTCCTCAGGCTTGGTAGGTTCAAGTTAATGCTATTTCAACCTCCTGTCCTTTCTATATGCTTGAAACAGAAATGTTCCTTACCTAGGTACTCATACTTCATAGGGGTTCGAGCTTGTCAAACAACTTCTCGCCCAGGCGCAACCATATAACTTCATCCTCGGTGCTAGAGATACACAGAGGACGCAAGCAGCTTTCGAAGGCCTCAAATATGACACTAGCAAGCACAGCTTAACTATCCTTCCCGTAGAACTATCGGACCTTACGACAGTCAAGACTTTTTCGCAGAAAGTCCTTGACAAGGTCGGACAGGGCAAAGTTGACTACCTGTTGCTGAATGCAGGCATGTGGAAGAGTAGTACCGATGCTGGCCCTCGTGGCTCCAAATGGAACGATTCTTATATCGTTAATCATCTCTGTGAGGACCTATATCCTGGCCGGTACCGCGGCCCCTACTAACAAGGCAATAAGCTCAGCATTACCTCATTCACCTTCTTCAAGAGAAGCTAGAAGCCTCGCAGTCGCGCATCGTTGTCGTCTCCTCGGGAGCGATTCGGGGGGCAACAGATACTTGTATGCCCACTAGGACTATGCCCATGATGTCGTAACTTCAACTTACCATTTACCACAGCTGCACTTGACGAGGATGCCAAGGCTGGCTCTACACCAGTGAATAGTCTATATAGTGCCACGAAGTTCATCCAACTTCTCGGGGCTCACTGGTGGCATCGCCAACTCCAGGGCAAGTGCCAAGTGGTTGCTGTATCGCCCGGTATGATCCCTGGCACGAACCTTGCGCGGCATGCCTCCCAAACAATTCCCGCGAATCACCCAGATGCGAAGACTATCGCTGAAGGTCAGTTCCCATTACTCGAAAAGTATAGAATCGCGGAAAACTTACGCAATTGATAGGTGCCCAAAGTATTTACCGTGCTTTTACCCGAGACGACTTCCCTGAAGACCCCGACCAGATTTTCTTAACTAGCTGGGGTGAATGGTGGTCTAAGGATATCTACAGCCTCAGCCTAGATAAGAAGCTTCAGGACAAGTGGTGTCCAAGCAAGGAAGACATTGAAAGGGATGAAGGCATCACAGCTTAGTCTATTCCATCCAAGCTGGAGGAAGTGTGTCTCGATGATCTTGGGGTGTATAAAACAAGGCACCAACCATGTAAGCTCGACTTACCTAACCTAGGTCATGACTGTATTATACGATGACTTCGCCTATAATATCAGAAACGATATTTTTGATTGCAATCAGCCATATGCCACGTCCTCTTGAACCCCACATTGGTATCGCTTTGCCATTGCCAACACGCGCGCCTTATCCCCCTACTAGCTGCCACATACGATAGGACATACAAACACGGCAAACAAATGCGAAAGGAATCTGCAAAAAGAAAAAGAAAAAAGAATTGGTACAGGAGGGATTTAACCTCCAAAGCTGGACTCGCGGGGAATCGAACCCCGGACCACTCCCATGCTAAGGGAGTATTATACCACTAAACCACAAGCCCGGGCTTATCAAAAGATAGGCGGTGATCTTTCAATTGTTGAAATCGGACCGGCTAAGCTGCTATATATATTTTGCTTGTGTGGGTTGAGGATAATGGGTATGCCCTAATTGACCGAGCGTGGGCCCACTTAGGTCACCGAAGCCGGCGGCTACAGGCACCTAGGCAGGTACCTGTAAAATCAATCGCTAGGCCTGTGAGGCCGCTAAAAATTACCGTGCAACTGGAGTCAAAATTTCATCTTCAGTCGACGAACCTTTTCCTCCCTGTCAAAATTTTCAAAATGGCAAAAGGTTAACGGTGTAAACCTCATTTCCTATGAGTAGTCAGACTGGAAATCAATTGCATAAAAAATTCATCGTCTCATATCTTTCCCTGTACCCATTGGTGGTTTTCCCTATAATTGCGAAACGCGCACCATTGCAGATAGGTATAACTGTGTGCCAACATCTCTGCCTGTAAGCCGAGCGCAACGCATATTGGGCGGAATCTCATGAACAATTGGAATATGCTCGTGTAGGTTCCTTAGACTTTCAACCTTACTCGAAGATCCTTGGGCTTGAGTGACGCATTGAATTGTCTTACAGCTTCCGTCGCTAGGCCGCCCAGGTATGAGTCTAATGATACGTGGTCAACTAGGGAGCTACAATCAAGATATGGGCTCATTAATTGACGATGGCGTCCTTGGTATCCCTAAGTTTCTTAGTTTTGACACCCTATTCTTTCTGATGACATGTTGGCAATCAAGCGTATCTATGGCTAGGCCGCTAAGATAGGGGGCACGTTAAAGGGGCTTTTTGTAGTGAGGTTAACAAGACTATGTCGTGTGTCATACACACACATAGGCATTCAAGCTTGTATTCTTCTTTCAACAACGGGTTTGCGTGTCATACTGACTCAATAGCCACCTATTTAAAGTCTAAAGTTGATTTGGGGGGATCTTTTCAGGTTTCAAAGCAATAAATAATGGAAGTGCTTCGTATATAAGGGTATCATCGATAGCGAGGGTAGATTCCGCTGTGCTTGCCGTTCTCGTGCCATAACGAAGAACCCTATGGTCCAGAAGCCGGAAGATTGGAACAATGGCAGTACACTGGAAGCTGCTTAACCTAGTTATAGGGTGTAGCAGAGACATAAATATTTTCTGAAACGTGAGAGGCAAATTCTATTTCTTTCTTCCACTTTGGTAGCTGAAAGTAACAATGGCTATGGCTCGCTACCTAGCTAACTACCGCCAAACAGCTTTGGATGAGACTCAAGATGATAACAAGCCATCATTCTAACTTCTATACGGCCCTTTCATAGGAAAGATTAACTATTATGATCTAAATATCCAGGAAGTTCTTACTATAACGGCTACCAATGGAGAACCAAGGATGGATAGAGGTTTTGCCACCTATAATTGCGTGTTACTATATACACTCGAGTTTGGAAAACCACGTCAAGGCCAAAACGCTATCCTACCCCCTTTCCTAATATCTAACACGCCATAAGGCGCTCACCGTTTTAACATACTCGTCAATGGGGCTACGAGACAAGCCCACTGCTCTACTAAGCTAGGAACCTAATGCCTCCTAGATTATGGTAAGAGTCGTTTTCTTTCTAATAAGCTACGTCTTTATGTAATTTCATAATGAAATACTCATCATTGTCTTCTCGCCCAACCCGATGGGTCTCTGAGGACATGATATGGACTTGATAGGGCATTTGCATATGATTATAGCCATACACTGCATCATGTCTACAAAGCAGCATTCCCGGCTTTCTTCGCGTCCTGCCACTACGAACATACTGGGCCTCGCTCCTCCGGTATAGTCTGCCTGATTTAGAGGCTTGAGCACCGAATACTCACGGAACAGAAGCCCACACGCAATTTACTGCGCGGGCGGGTGCATGCCCACCTCCAACGCGTATGGACCTTGGAAGCTTCTCCTGTATTGGAGGCGCTGGCTTCCAAATCAACGTCACCAGAGGTAATAGCCTCTTCTTCTTGCCCCCAATTTATGCAACTCAACATTACACAGTCCGAGAAGAAAGAGAGAGCCGCACTCGTATACTCAGTCTGCGAGAACATACATTTCAGTTTCTACCTGTTTGAGAACGCTACGTGATTGGCGCGCCCCCTTCGAACATGTTATCGGAGGGTTGGAATGATGATTTTCAGCCAAATGATGTTTTCCTCCGAAGAAGAAAGGAAACTGCTTTTTACCTCGATATGCAACTCAATTAATTCATTGTCTCCCATGCCAAAGCCCTAGATATTTCAAGCCTTGGCGGAATGAAGCCGTCTGAGCGCACTGAATGACCCTGACAACTTCAGGACGATGAGATCTAGCCGTCGGCTATCTGTCTCATACTCAATAGAAAGAATACAAATCCTGCCAACCTGTTGACTGGTTCAATGTAGCAAACATGAAGTGAGACTATATGTTTTTCGTGTGTTGTATCCTAGGTCAGAGCTCTCTAGGTTAGGCATTGTTAATGCCATTTTTCGATAAGTACATTAACCTAAGCCACGTATTAAGTCTTCAACGATTGATTTATTAGTAGAGTAACTCTATAAACCAGCTAGGCTGCTCGGCTTTGGAGATGAAAGACATGCACTTACAAGTTAAACAATTGGAGAAGAAAAAGCATGTGAAGAGCCAAGGTAGGCCGACGCTACAGTTATACCAAGTAAGACGCCGGGTATATTCCTAATTAAACCCCGGTTAGGAACACGGACTATGCCAGCTAGGCATGGTCTAACAAGCTAAAATTCTCGATTTCAAGAGCAGCATCAATAACATCAAAACACGTTCTCTAACCGTATATACTCGTTGGTTCATATTCCTCTGTCTCGGTCGCTCTTGAAGATTTTTTTTTGATTCTGCTGTGGGACAGGGATACGTATGTAGGTCCATACAGAACCACAAAGAATGCCCTGGCCTGAACTACCTGCCATTTATGGAAGGTGTCACAGCAGTCGAGGCATGCAATTGGCGCCCACTTTTCCAGCCCACGTCTCTTTCGAGACTAGCTTGGCTCTGGATTCAGAAGGCATGGCAAGACGGGTTTCGCCGAAGATGATCGGGATGCATCAGTAATATAATTATTCTATAGAACATTGTCTGCCTGAATATGTAGGTAGGCTGACAGTCGGCAATGTCACCGTCCCTCCCTGGGGGCTGCCTCATCACTTGCAGGAAGATAGATCTAGGATGGGCATGGGCGGATCCCCACGTGCGTGATGAGATTGGCCAGGAATCGTGGCTGATCTGACAAAGATCCCGGCGCTAAGAGTTCAGTCCCAGTCTTGGGGTTTCAACGGTCGGAGCAGCTATATGCAGGCAGGGATCGCAATTGGTCGATCTGCCTCTTTGAAATCCCAGGTCTACCTGGTAGGGGGGCCCAGCAGGATTTCAAGGGGCTCAATGATGCTGACCGAACGAACGAACGACTGACTTGCTTAATGCGACGCTGTTCGGTAGAACATGGGGTAGGCAGTATTTAAAGGAGCTGGTCGCCCATGTGATGTATTCGAGATGGAGCTCTGTAACCATCCTCACTGTCGTTAAGTCCAATTGCAAAAATGCGTGCCCAATTCATTCTTTCGGCTTTGCCAATTCTAGGCGCACAAGGCGCGCGTATCCTTCAATCGAACGACGATGGCTGGGCGGAGCTGTACATTCGCTCTCTAAACGGCGCGCTCAACGCTGCCGGTCACGATGTCGTTCTCTCCGCGCCTGCTGACAATGGCTCTGGTACAGGTAAGTCGCAATAACCCCTATTTCCATTATAGGGTTGTGAAACTAACGCAATCTTAGGATCATCCGACAAGGAGCCCTCTCCGCGCACCGACCCCTGCGAATACGACAGCTGCCCCGCCAACAGCGGCCCCGTCGGCAGCAACGCGACGAACCCGCGCCTGAACTGGGTGAACTCCTTCCCCGTGACCTCCGTCCGCTACGGCATCGACACCTTCGCCCCCCAGATCTGGAACGGCCAGGGCCCCGAGCTCGTCGTCTCCGGCCCGAACGTCGGCAGCAACCTCTGGCTCGCCGTCCCGTTCTCCGGAACCGTCGGCGTCGCAGTCTACTCGAGCCACGAGGCCGGCATCCCGGCTATCGCGTTCTCGGGCGCCTCCGACGGCAACCTCGCGTTCAATACCAGCCCGGTCCCGGCAAGGAGCACCGTGTACGCGCAGCTCGCGACGCAGTTCACGAATGCGGTTTTGGCTGCTGGGGCGCCTTATCTCCCCGAGGATGTCTGGTTGAATGTAAATTTCCCGAAGGTCGAGGGCGATTGCACGGATCCGGCGAAGTTCAAGTGGGTGCTGAGCCGTATCAACCCTGGTGTATTCTCCGACAAGGACGTCGAGACTTGTGGCAGTGATCGGTTACCGACTGAGAATAGTGTGATTAATGCAGGTGGCTGCCGGATTTCGGTTAGTGTGGGCGATTCGACGGACAAGACGACAGCGCCGGCTGAGAAGCAGGCGGTTGTGCTGCAGAAGTTGGGGGGCTTGTTGAGTTGCTTGGATTAAGGATCTGTACCCTGTGAAAATTAGTATCTTCCATATATAATTGTATATCTTTGTAAATATTAATTCAGATTGATGTCAAAGGAATATCGTCCGAGCGCGAACATGAAGATAGTGTGCCATCTGCAATCTCGTGATCCATGTATGTCATATAGAAGCGTCCTAGAAACCTAGAAGCTTACCTATCATGCTGGTTGTCTGTTCATGGCGAAAACCTGTAGATTTCGTCTTCGTAGAGGAGAAATCGTGTATATTTCTTATATGATCGAAGCTATGAATCTCAGCAAAGGCTGAGTGCGTAGTAGCTCGGTGTGCAATCGTCACTGTTTGTATCTGGCGGTGTACATCTAAGGTGGCTGCAATAGTGTATTATTGAATCGTGAAATTAAAAATCAAGGCATCGCGTTCGTGTTTAATCATAGGTATTGCCCAAAATGGGATGGAATTCTAGTACGAGAGCTGTCAAATGAAGCTGTACATTCGAGTAGGTGTATCTTCATCGCGTTCTTTTGGGACTTTACGGCTCGCATAGGGTAAGCTTTCTTCGCATTATCGATGGGTATATATACAACAAATCGTAACCTTAACTTGTAGTGACATCGTTCGCGTAGACAAAGAGTTACTAGTATCGGCAATGACATGTGTGGTGACTTCTGTAACGTCTGTGGTGGTCTCGATTGTAGAAGTATGAACGTGGGGAGGAAGCTTTGTCGCGGAAGTTTCGTATTCTCTCGACCTTCGGAGGATGTGGCATGCGCGCGCGTTGGTAGGTAAGTGTGAGATTCGGGATCAGTGGTAGTACTAGACTACTAGTTGGAGCAGAGGAGGTAGTAAACTTCGTTAGCAGTGATACTTCAGCTCTGACCTCTTTGTAGATGGTTTTTGTCTCTTGAGAAAGCATCAAAAGCATGAATCGCTTCGTAGTGGTGGGATGGATGTCGACATCAAGCTTCTGGTTCGGGTTGCTTGATACGAATCTTTGACTATGTGTATCTTTTCGTTTATTGGCATCCTTAACGATATAAATGGGTGCCTATCGATGGCAATTTGTGTGTA
Organism: Hypoxylon fragiforme; assembly: GCF_022984875.1. Taxonomy (NCBI): domain Eukaryota; kingdom Fungi; phylum Ascomycota; class Sordariomycetes; order Xylariales; family Hypoxylaceae; genus Hypoxylon; species Hypoxylon fragiforme. The sequence continues at coordinate 2,013,102 of NW_026054758.1, read as the reverse complement.
TCTAGGTATGCAAGGAGATGTAGAGTTAGTTCAAAGGCATGTCTTGCATGATTTCATCGATTGTAAGCTTCAAATGTTTCACGGACACGAGCGACGAGTTTAGGTGGTGTTATCACGAATTCACAGACACTAAATTGGGACGGGGGTGGATTGAAAGGTGCCCATAATGTTCTATTATTAGCAAAAGGAGAAAAAAGACAGACCTTATGGCTAGGTGTTTGGTAAGATATCAGGTCATTGTTTGTTGCGAGGTTGAAAATACGTCGGAATGTTGGGAATAGCTTCAAGTTTTACTTTTTTACTTCAAGTGCAGGGAAGAAACGATTGAAGCCTACTTATTTAGCTCCGACAAGTACCTAAGTGAATCTACACTCCATTCCTAGGTATGTTAGTAGTACTCATTGTAAATCAGAAAGTTCTATGTTCACTTGAAGTATTCACATTCAAGAAAAAAGAAGAAAGTAGTCGGGAAAATTCCTATTCCGTGGTGATGAACCTATGCTATGTACTAAACGAGAAAACTATCCGGGTATATTTTCCCTTGGTCCCAATATTTTGTAGTATGTACGATGCTTCCTTGACCGTACTACCGACCAGACCCGAGCTATGCCTAGCTGTTTTCTCCTAAAACTCCTTATGAACAAGCATTCAAGTACATAGCAGTCATCTTAATCCCACCTTCCTTTCCCTATTTCCCTGTCCCATGTATCCTCTATTCCCTTCCCCGAGTGATCCTTTTACTCTATTGCTCTGCCGAAATAAGTTAGTAGACTGTTGTGGAAGAAGAAGAGTGAGTTTGGCTTACTTTGCTGTGCAAAAGACTTCTCCATATCATCGTAATTCATTGGTAAAATAGATCAGTCGATCAATGCCGAAGGTAGAGTGAGTGGTTTAGTGATCCCAGCCTAGTAGAGGTGGGCACCACCACTAGACTTCTTGAAAATTCCTTTGAAGCCTCGAGAGAAAAACTTGGAGATCTTCTGTCTTGTGGTTCGGCGGGCTGGGGCATTCATAGTGTTGGTGAGCTTAACTTTCAGCTGGGCCTGAATAGCGTCGATGATTGGATACATGGCGCCTTGTAGAGTTCCCGGAATCATCTGCTTGAGGGCCTCCTCAATCATGCGGGGAAGCATGTTGACAATAGTCTGTAGGAGACTGATCTGGGTGGTTAGCGAAACAACATTGCCGTTGGTCGAGTTGAGAAGGGTGCCGAAGGAGTTGATGTTGTTTCCAAGGGAGTGAACATGACCATCAATGGCGTTGACATGCTGGCCGATGGCGTTGAGGTGCATGATCTGGCCGTCAACATGTTTAATCTGTCCTTCGACGCGATTGGCTTGTTTATCCATGTCTTTGGCATGTCCCTCAAGAGCGAAGTCGATGATACCGAAGATATCCTCCAAGACTGCTTCAACGTTGGCTTCTCCAATGCCGTGAGTACTCTGACCGGCCATTTCCTTGATAACACCTCGAATTCCTTCAAGGAGAGCAGCCATGTTCTGGCCAGCGACAACGGCATCTTTGTCAACACCTCCATTCTTTGCTCCAGCGTACAAGACGGCATGCTGGACAATTCGGTAGAGCTTGGTCTCAGCAGTGGCACCGCTCATCATGTTGGCAACATGAGCTCTGACCCGTTCATCCTCAGTAAGATCGGCCGCGAGCTCATCGCGGTCGCGAATCTCCCGAGTGATCTGGATCAGGAGCTCAACAATATTGCGCTTCTGATTCCACTGTTCGCGAGGAGTGTCGCCACGGGCTTCAGTGAGCTGAAGGAGGCGCATGTAGTCGTCAAAGATATGCTTGAAGTTCTGCTGAAGGCACTTAGACTTGGGAAAGAGGCCGTCGGCACGAGCCTTTTCGAGTTCGGCACCCATCTTGATCATTTGCTCGGGAGTATACTGGAACTTGATTCCATTGTGCTCAATGATGATCTTGGGGCCCTGGGAGGCGCGTTCTTCAGCGCGGTCCATGGCTATATTCCAAAAGTTAGCAAAAGTACCAAAGTCGTTAGATCAATTGAGTATCAGATAGGACTTACCGTCAGACATAGAGGTGTCGTTCTGCATGAAGATACCGGAGTCGGCTGGGGAAGCCTTGGGGGGAAGAGTGACGTATTGAGGCATCTTCTGTAGATTGAAGTTAGTAAAGGCTGATATGATGGAAGAAGACAATATAAAAAATAAAGAAACTTACAATGATGAATTGAGGTGAAGACCTAGTAGTCGTAAAAATTGATCCTTAGATCGTTGTGAGTGTCCTTCTCTGGATGATTGAGTTAGTCGATTGCTTTCAATTGAATTGAAGTAGATGTGAGTTGATGAATGTGAAGGAGAACTTGAAGGTTGTGTGTGTGTGATTGAAGAAGTATCGAGAAGGATGGTATGTTTAAATAAAAGAAAGGAAAGATGGAAGAAGGGCTGATGGCCAGTGTCAAGTGGAAGTGGAAGTGGATCATGGAAAGGTAGAAAAAATAAAAGTAGACAGTACAGATTGGAGGGAGGTGGATTGAGAAATTTTATTTCAACTGTGTGAAATATGTTACTGTGGTGAATAGTACCAGTACCCAGGCAGAAAAAAGGCCGCCCAGTAGCAAGGTGAAGGATGGTAGGGTTGAGGAAAATTTGCGGAGGTTCTAATTTTTGCAACGAGGGAGAAGGGAGAGAGTTGAAATATTACTTACCGACAGTTGAGAAGTAAAGAAGTTCGCGGATTGACTAGAAGTCGTAGATTGGGTAGATGTCGTTGGATGACTAGAAGACAAGTAAGTAATGGAATGATGGTGGTGAAAAGGTCGATGGTAGATGAAGGATAGATGAAGGAAAGGTAAAGGATTAAAGTGTGCTGAGAGTAGGAACTTACCAAGATGTCAATGGTGGTCAGGCTAGAATTGGACACAAGGTCGAAATTGAAGGTCGAAGTTGAGGATTTGTCTCGAAGTCGATCTCAGTTCTGGCTCTCAGTTCTGGTTCGGGTTGCGATATGGAAGGAAGGGGAAAGAAGAAGAAGGATGGAATGCCAGGACCTTTAAATAATAAAGCTCTGTGGACCTCACTGATTGTGCACAGTCAACTTGGAAGTTGATTCCTAACTTTCCAGTAAAGAAATGCGAATAGTTACACTGTCAATGGTTTAATTTTTAGGTGCCAAACCCATTCAACTGCAGCCACACTGTGCATTTTTCGTACTGATTAGGAATAGACCCAATAATCCAGCCAATGGGATAATACCATTCTACTTATCTCAGTAATTGTCTGGTTTTTGATCTGTGAATCGATAATAATTCCTATTGTATCATTACACAGTACCATTCTACAGCAACATGTAGGTAAATCGATTGAATAATTCTACTGTTTTAAGCTAAATAATCGCCCACCAGATCCACTTGAAGCAATTCAATTTAATTCCATTGGTCCTTATTGCTGACTTTTCCATTTACATCGCCGACGATATTCAAGATCACTGTACAAACAAACTATTAAACCTACAAATCAATATTCCACTGTCTTCCTTAAAATACTCAGTCACACTTACAGCAATTGAAGTAAATAAATTCAGCCTTGCAACCAATGACCAAATTCCATTCGTTGATTTAGATCATGTTGGCGACCTGTATTATTCTGATTTGTACTGTGTACATTAAGCGGCTCAATTAATTGACGTTGAAACTGACCCACATCCCCACACTCTGATCTTGATTGCAGCCCTAAGCCCCACTCCCCGCGTACCACTTGCGGGGCTAAGACCTCACGTAATCCGGGGCAGGCACGCTTAAAAAGGACTAGGTACCTGTATTAGGGCATACCCTACCTAATCTCAGTGACATTTAGGCTGTGAACGGAATGCGTCTTATTTTAAGGGCTCTTCTTAAAAAGATACATTGGCCCCACACATAAAATCTTATGAATCCAAATGTATCTTCCTTATCCCTTGCAATCAATCTAAACTGAATACGGCTAGCCTAGCCAACAGCTGACGACAGCTGTAAAGACCTGTCACAGCTGTAGTAATTTAAATAAAATGGAAAGAAATAAAATAACAGCTGTAATTATTAAAAGACACTTGTAATAATTGAATGGTAATTGTATTAATATTTGAAAATAGCTAGTTGCGTAGTTGGCCTGCCAGCTGTAATGGCTTGTTTGCCAGCTGCGTGGGGCTTTAAAAGGGCTGTCAGGGCTTGTGCGACGCTGTAAGAGGCTTTTCTGTAAGCAAGACAGGTTGAAATCAACCTGTCTTGCATACAGGAAAATAAGAGCTCTTTTGTGGGGCGCTAAACCCCTTATCCCCTTAAGTGGCATAAAGCAGCAGCAGACACACCGTTACTAAAATTAGTAGCAGATACAACCAAGGCAATTTCCCCATCGCCCCATAAATCTATTATCCAATAAAATCAACAAATTCTATAGGTACTTAATTTGCCACTTATTTTTGCGTATGCCACTTGTACTAACAGTACTTAGAATTACATAAAGCCACATTACAAGTGCCACATCGAGATTGTGGCTTAATGTTTACCATTTGATACTTTTTGGCATCAGCTTTAATCCTCGACAAGAACGTCCCCAAATCTGGTTTCCTTGACAAACTTAACAATTAGATGCGTTTTTAGATCTTATTCATTCGTGATCTGTAAATTGCCCCTTCTACGAGTCGTTTGAGAGCCGCGTTTGCGTGCAGGTACGGACGAGCCGTAAAAGGGAATAGCCTCATCTAAAATACGGCTTATCCAATCCCTTAAAGCTAGCCAGGATCAATTGAGGCAAGAAACAAAGCTCTAAAGCCTCTGATGCTTGCCGGAGGTATCTATGATTAAATTTGTACGATGACCTCATTTGAGCTGCGCCGGCGTATCGGACCTTTCTTGAAGACTAGTTGTCGAGATCATATGTACTCAGTTACAATTACACTAAACGCCGGAATAACCTAGCGCCGGCCAGCTTTGTAATGTACCGCGTTGTATTTGAAGAAAAATGGATCAATATATGGGGTTTTGGGTAAATGTGGGAATAGTGGATTGAAAACGATGTACTAGGTGTTATTTTTAGTAACGGTGTGTCTGCTGCTGCTTTATGCCACTTAAGGGGATAGTTTAGCTTTGGACCCGATTTAAACAGTACATTGCATAAAATAAGAGATAGGTCTTACAGCGTAGTACAAGCTAATGACAGGGGTCTTAGAGATTTGTGCAAAAAAAAAAGGTGCTCTTTTAGGTTAAGTTCTTTTTTTAGCGTGTTTTTGAATATTTTGTGCAAGGGATCCACAAGCTGTAAGGACCCCTTCTTAAAATAAGACGCATTCCGTTCAGGGCCTTAGCCATCAAGGTACTTAGCGTAACTGCCGCGGCACGACTTACGCTTATTTACACTGTCAGCGCTGATTACTGCCACAAATCACGTGGCCTTTAGCGAAGACTACCCAGTGAAGCCAATCCCTTTTGGACCAAGCATCACAACGACAAGACAATGAGCACTGTCGGTTAAGATCTATTCTGACCGATACTCTACCCAATACTAAAATAGCTTCAATACGTAAGAAATAGATCAGTGAAGAAATACTACGAAGTCCTTCCGTGACTGTAAATCGTCCTGTTTAGCGTCATACCCAAACCACGCGCCCTAGATTACCAGCCCATGATGTGTTAGCGCAGGAAAGAGGCCATAAATACTGTATATATAAGACCTACCACTAAAAGAGAGAAACCAGAGCACCACAGTGCTTCCCAAGATAAAACTAAATGAGTGTTTGCTACGCTACTACTACAAGTAGCCATGCGCGTCGTGCGGATACATCCAAGTGTTCGGGGCAAACCCATAGTGCATGGAGCTAGGCGACGAACTCATCCTCGTCGGTCCCGACATCTGTTGTGGGGGGAACCCCATGTTATTAGCAGCGTAATCAAACGAGTGAATCCCCGGGATCATCGGAGCAGTAGGCGAGTGAGTGTGTGGTGAGTGCGCATGCGAGTGATGGTGACCGCCACTACCGTAGACAGAAATGCTGTTGCTGCCGTCATCGCGCCTCTCCGTGGCGGAGATAACTTGGACTTCGTCGTCGTCGTCGTCGTTGTTATCTCCATTCTGAGCCTCGGTAGTAGAAGCGGGCGTGTTGTTGGGCGCACCTGTCGGTGGCGCGCCATCGACAGGCAGTGTAGCAGCACTGGGTACGGCAGCAAGCCCACCACCAGTAGTAACACCAACACCCACACCACTACCACCACCGCTCTCTTGCTCCGCTTTCACGGCGATGGAATCTTCGGTTTTGACTTCACCTTTGACCTCGGTCTTGATCGGCTCGTCCACGTCGCCGGCATCCTCGTCCACGGCAGCGAGCTTTCGCCTCTTGTTGGCCGCGCGGCTCTTGATGCCGTCTTTGCTGTCCTTCGATTCTTTCTTGAGCCCGCCGCCGGCGCCGGAGGTCTGGATCCCGTGGGCTTTCATGAGGCGCTCGTATCGCTTGGCACTATTGGGTGGAAGGAGATAGAGGTTGTTAGCTTTGAAGATGTGGGTTATGGGTGGGGGATATATATAGGATGGGATTCAGAGAAGGATGGTAGGTAGGTGGTAAACTTGTGGCGATACTCACGCGGCGCCTTTGGTCACGATGTCGCATTCCTTGGCGACTTCGCCGAAGTCAACCTATCTCAGTTAGCGAAAATTTAGGACTAGTAGCCTAATGGCGTATGTAGTTCTCACCTTGCCGCCGGTAGAGTGCTTGATACACACGATGAGGAACTTGAACTGGGAATCAACGTCCAAAGGAGGCATATTGACTGTTTTCGATCAAAGCCCGGTGGTGATGCTATTATTCTTAGATGGAAGAGGACGAGAATTGCAAAGATACCCGGCCTAGGATGGTTGGATGAGTACGGCAAAGATTGATTTGATTCAGTTGGCAGAGAAGTATTACGTTCGAAGAAGCGGTATTAGGGTATCAAAGCTGTGCCTTCTTCCAGATCAGTACCCATTCAAATCTCTTGACAGCAGTTGTATTCGTATTGGACAGTATCATAGGTAATAGATGGCATATGAGAGCAAACCAAGTACCTCAATATGCGACAGCTGATGAGTCGACAGTCTGATATTCAAGTGTCACTATGGTTACGGCTAGATATTTCTTGGGGCTGTGTCGTGGCTGTAGACACGCTGAGGGAGTTTCTGGACAGTCAGTGTCGGGGTTGCTGGCTAAAATAAGAGAAAATTTCTACTACGCTATGGTGAGTTGTCAGAAGCCGGCCTTTGAGTGTCGTGAATGGTGTTCAGTATGATTTTGATGTTAGCCACAAAGACGAGAAGTAGCAGCTACCATACCCTTTCAGATATCACGGTATAACAGGTCAAAGATCTAAATATGATGGCACGTTTTCACCTTTGTCGTTGAAGGAAAACTGGGAAATGTGTGTGTGATTGGTGTCAAAAACATGAATAATAGCAAGCAAAAAAGAGCTCACGGCTGATTTGAAGATTGATATTACTCAAAAGTACCTAAGCAGAGAAGGCTCGGAGGGTAGTTGGGCCCGAATCATATATCATAACCTCCACGGCTACCTGGTGCCATACCTAAATATATAGGTGTGGTGCCTATATCATTCATTAATCGGGTTCTGTCAAAGAAAACACAAGGGATTGGTACTAGTATGGGCTGTTAGATATTCGAAGCGTAAATCATAGGTCACTCATTCTAGGTTAGAAGACACATTATATTGCAGATCAATCATTGTATTGTATTGTTTCGCCATGCGTATGCGAAATCAATGACTATCTACTTTTTGTATTGTCGTATAGAATAGCATAACGTTTATCAGTAACGTCTAGCTGCCATTACTCTTGCTCGGGCTCCTTCTCTTCATCATGATCCTTCTCTTTGGCCTGATCATTCTTATCAGCCTGCTCCTTGCTCTTAATCGAACCACGAGCCGTCTTCATCTTCTTTGCCGGAGGCTGGCCAGCGGACTTGTCCGCGGAGCCTGCAAGCTTTCGCTTTCCAGTCTTGGGAGCCGGGGTCTGGGCTGCCTCATTGTCGGCAGCTTCGGACTATTGCAATAATGTGTTAGTGATGTTTAATATTGTAGCAAAGGATGGAAGACAACTTACCTCACCGCTGCCGCGAACCAACTAATAAGTAAAGGAAGAGAGAAAGTTAGTAATCATATATTTTATCACAGAAGTTTTGACATATTCAGACCGGGCATGAATATATTGCATGGATACTTGGAATGACTTACCTGATATTTCTGGCGCATAATATAGAAGGCGTCATGGGACACCTTGGCGTTCTTATGACCGATTGAGGCAGCGACAGCAGCCCAGTCAACAGCAAGTTCGGTAGAAGTCTTCTTGGATTTCTTCAGAACTTCAAAAGCCATACGAGCCTCTCTCTGGGTGACAATAAGGCCATCGCCCAGATCGAACTTCTTGATAGCTCGAGATGGAGGCGACTGGTGGGCAGGCGTGGCATGGCCAGCACCATTACCAGCGGCATTCTTCAAGGATGAACGTCGGTCAGACATCTTTAATAAATATTAGTATTGGACTTGGAGTATATGTCTTTCAAGGCTTGAAAGAAAGCGTGACTCGTTGTAAGTGGGTATGGTTCAGGATGGGATATAGATGAAGAGAAAGGGCAGTGACAAAGGAAGTAGCTGCTGAATATTTACTTACTTTGATGCTTGATTGAATTAGTTCTTGAAGATACGATGCCAGGTTTGTTCTTTTGAGGAAGACAAATTGTCAAGAGTTACTGCTACCAAAGGTGGTAGAGAAACGATAGATGAATTTGCGGTTCAGTTAATTTGTGATGAGTGTAGGTGAAGAAGTGAAGAAACCAGTGACAGGTCAAAGGGTTTATATAGATGAAAAATTCTGCAAGCAGATACCTCAGGATCAACACCCGTAAGGGGATGACTTAGGTTACGATATTTTTTCAGGGCCTGATGAGCCTCTCGTCGTTCTCCCACAGCGGGTCCCCTGTAGGTATTAAATATCTGGCACCTTTCCTAATTTGGGTCAAAATCTGCCAGGGAAGAAGGCAAGTACTATGTACGCGACGTGCTTGTGCGCAATTCTGTCTAAATCAGGTTTAGTATCCCTATTTTAGCAGTTCTATTCGACGACATGGTCGAAAATATAAGTGGAAGGACCTGTGGTGGGATGGACAGTGATATGCCTCAGGTTGGTACCTAGTCTAGTACATACCTGTAGGCAAGGTAGGAGACACCAATGGCTGAAGGTATATCACACTGCTACTCTACAAAAGGAACATTAGGTGTAAACCTATTTTATTTTATTTCACAGAGGAGTCAAGTCATATCGACAAGTTTATTTGGGATAATCCGTAGATTATTGGGCTGTAGCTGCTTGTCCGGGCATCTAACTAGGAGGCTCTACACAAAGATCAAGATAACATGATCAGATAATCATACCACATATAAAGCCCAGGACTTGTACGCCTTTGTACGGAATCGTGTATCATTACTTTCTACCGGACTCGTTGTTGATAAAATAGGCATGTAGGTGCCCACCTCCTACTAGGTATCTAGATCTTGACCCTAGGTACCTACTTAAGTGGATAATCGACCTCCTATGGTACCTTACCCACCTGTTGAGCACCTGTGACTTTGCTGATGCGAACTTTTGTTTTATGAACGCAATAGATGTGTATATATCTATCTAAGAGGAGCCGAGAGTCGTCCAGGATAGCGTGCATATATCCCGGAGCGCTAGGCTTATATAGGTCTAGCGTCCGGGAGCCGTCCGGCAGCCGTCCGGGACTGCGACACTAGGCATTTACCTACGTATGCACATGTAAGCCACTTACATGATATCATACATACATATGTAGTACTACATACCGTTGAAATGACAGCTGTATTGGCTAGAAAAGAAAAATCATATTTGCAAATGTCAGATTCAATAGAATGCAGTAAATGCACTAACCTACCAAACCTAGGGTATCACGTGGATGAAAGATACACGTGATTATCCGGTAAAACCACGTGACTTTGTCCCGACAGTTTCCATATGTACTTTGTAAGATATTTTGAGGTTTCGTTAACCTCCCAAATAGGCGTGCCCTTCACATAGGAGAGGAGATTTTTCTCTTTTTTCAAATAGAACATCACTCACCATGAATGGCTGTATGACACCTCTGAATCCCCTCAACCTAATTGGAAGACTAAAAAAAGCTATACTACGTCGCAACGTACCGCGCAGACCGAGGAAATCCCAAGTACTGTTGCTTGAACCGAAACATTGTATTATTCTTGAGTCAAGCCTTGTTGTTTTTATTGCCCAAATATCCCATATCACCTTTTACTCGGCTGATGGAGCGGCCATTGAGCTCATTGCTATCCTTGTTATCGTTATCGAAAAGCGTCAGTGGGTGGCGTAGCGGGGTTTTAGATGTCGTGGTATGCGGATCTAGGCTTACATCCCCAGAGAAGTTGTTGGGGCTCTTATCTGAGAAAGGTGCGATTGTTAATATTTAAACAACTAGTCAATCAGAGGGAAGTTATATCAATGCAGTCAATGTAGGTAGATATCTAGTTCAACTTGAGTCTTGAGGTGTTGAAAAGTGTTCAGATCATCGCCATGATGTGTACCTAGGTACCTAATCAAACAAAAGCCGTGGCTGTCAGGGCATGGATCACATGATTTAGGTAATACTGCTTCTGCGCGTAGCCCTAGACGTCGCAAGCTTGGTGGCTTCTTGAGAACAAAATCTATTCTAGTTCTAATTATCCTCCTACCTAGTATACCTAACCTAGATGCATACCCATACCTATTACCTAGGTATGTTACCTATCTGTCAGTTGCCGCCAGTACACATGCACTTCAATGCTTCCCAAAGTTCTCATTGACAAGCACATATCTGTACCGTGCTTTTCCCTTATCCATATCGATAATAGCTTGGTTAGCTTCCTTTAATGGCCGTTCTTGGATCCAAGACTTGATATTCTTGTCCGCTGCAAGTTGCAACATCTCCCGTATCTCCCAAGGAGCACCGGTGGCACTACCGCCAACCTTGATGCCACTTGCAATCAATGTGAATGCATTGATTGGAGGCAGATTACCTCCATCAGGAGCTCTATCGATATATGTCAGTTTGAAACTCTAAGTAGTCTGTCTGCTTGAGCAGAGCGTTGGATTGGGGAAGAACTTACCCGACCTGGATGTATGAACCTCGCGTTTTCAAAAGCGAAAGATATCCATTCAATGGCATCTTTTCGCTCGACACAGTGGAGACGATTAAGTCCAAGGTACGAGCGTATTTGGCAGACCAGTCCTTCTCGTCGTCCGTGGCGATATACTGATCAGCGCCAAGCTTCAGCACATCATCCTTCTTGTCATTCTTCCTCGAGATACCAACGACCCTGTCAGCACCCAGGGCCTTTGCGAAAAGGACACCGAAATGACCCAACCCTCCAACACCAACAATTCCCACGGTCTTTCCTGGTCCGCAGCCGTTCTGCCTCAAGGGAGAGAAAACAGTGATGCCACCACACAACATTGGCGCAGCGATTGCTGAATCGAGCCCCTCTGGTATTTGGAACACCCAATTGCCATTGGTTCGGTTATAGTCGGCATAACCACCATAACTCTTCCCTTCGTCGTCGGGGTAGACTGAGCTGTAGGTGTTGATCAACCCATTGGCACAGTACGACTCGTTGCCGCTGGAGCAATCGGCACAGGTGCTTTGATGGCACGATCGAGCCTGTGCGCCTACGCCGACACGGTCGCCAACTTTAACGTGCTTGACGTTCTGTCCTACGCGTACTGCTTTGCCGACAATTTCGTGACCCACGACACAAGCTAGGAGTATGTCAGGACAACGCGCTGAAATATCACCAGAGAATCAGAGAAGGGGACAACATACGATAAGGTGTCGGGAACCAGCCAGACTTTAGTGTGTGGAGGTCGGAGCCACAGATACCGCAATGCGATATTTCGATATCAACGTCGTCTTCACTCCATTTCTTCGGCTCGTATTCACCCCACTCCATTTTGCCGTTAACCGAGTCTGGTGATTTGCCCAACCAGCCCTGAAACTTGAGGTTCGTTTGTGCCGCCATGTTGAAGAATTATATTGGGTTTTCTGTTCGGTTTCTACACTAGTTAAATTATGGGTGGTAGGTTACTGTGGATATGGTCAATGGCAAGAAAGATCAAGTCGTATTAAATGGGTGTCCTCCTGCCGAGCTTTATATCGCACTCTACGGACACCTCGGCTCGCCTACCTACCTACGTAGATCGGATTCTAATTTACCCATGATAGCATAATAGCGTGAGTCAGGGGTCCATTACATTAAGCTATCATTCCAAGCTAATTTGTAATATACCCTATAACGAAACCTCATTTCTCAAAAGAGCGGCATGATATCTTACGTTAGGTCGAAAATTTCTGTCCTTGGCCCACCTTTCCTTATAGTTGATGTTCTCGAGTGGAATTAGTTATGTATGGCATGTATGCAAGTACCGGCAGGTTTCGTTGCCGAAAATTCAATGGTACGTCAACGATTGAGCTAACTTTTTTATCTACTATAGTACTACTAACCTTGAAGATATCACTCCATCAGGCTTAGCACTCTACGTCATGGTTTTTAGTAGATAAAATACTGTTCGTGAACTAATGGTTCTACCTTCTACGAAGTAAAAGAAACGAATCAAAGTTGTGTTACCTAAAGCATAATGCTGTTCTCTCTCGAACAGAAAAATAGGGGTAATCAAGGTAAGAATAGAAGACATTTGGAAGCGCATACCTGTATTACCAAGTTGATGTTACACATGATAAGCACAACTTATAGAACAGAGGTACTTATTCCCATTTCCGTCTTTAGTCCGAGTTTCCTCCAAGACCTGACCTACCTAATTTGTACCCGGCAGATAAGCCCCTCCCCTCCAATGACGGCGTTATATCGTAACTACGTTAGTACTTACTTACTATGCAGTACATCGTACTTTTCTAGCTAAACATATCGTTGTTATTAATATTTCCACATATAAAGAGTGGCCATCTACAACTTCGACGACTCCTGTGATTATAAACAATCAAAACCTCGGCGATAAAAGGTCTATCGCCGCTAACACCACCAGCGGTCGATGACCTCAGATACCATGGATAATCAACTACCCAAGGAGGCAATGCATGAGGTAAATCTCTTAGTCGCTAGCCATATTAGGGCTAGTGCACGAGTATTGTGCCTCTTTACCCATAAAATTTACCAGGTTATGTGAACGATCCGTCTCTTTCGTATTTCACACGCTCATCGACCACTTATTAGTGTATACCTTCATGATGCTGTGACAATATTAATCAATCTCTTTTCGGCGCAGCCGTACTATCTGACAGATCTCAGTTCCCAAGAAAGCCTATCCACTTTGGCGTCAAGCGTAATTGACTACGCGAAAAGGTCACTGCATAGGATATTATAAGTGCATAATACTAGTTCCTACCTATAGATGACAGCTACTACTGCGTCTCAATTACTGATGGCCAAGAACATCTCCAAGATATATTGACAACACTGAAGAGTATTTACGACCCGGACTTAGGATTCAACGCTTAACTTCGAGACAGGACCACGAGCTACAATAGGGGCATTTAATCCCCCGGATTACCAATGACTCAATGAGGCGTAGATGGTAAAATATAGCCAGAAAAGAATGTGAGCAAGGAGCCAACAACAATCATCATGAGTCCTTAACGCCGTGGACTGTCAGTCGACCTAAGGTCACCCGCCCTGGAAGCCTCCACGAAGATGAAGTGCCGAAAGAGTGCAAAGGTTCAAATTCATCTGGCCGCACTGTCCCAAGCGCATTTTCAGGCACGCCTATCACAGTGTCTTTCAATTTTCCCCGCGCGACGTCTAGGCCGAAGTATCAAAGCGTCCTTGCTGTCAATCAGCCTAGGCTAGTATTCGTTACGCGAAGACTTTTCTGCAAGCCCACGGAGTCCAGTGGGAAAAGGGGAGTGGAAGTAGCTACATCCGCTTGAACGAAGCTTCGTCCTCATTCAGCCAGCACTCTATGCGGGAGACAAATAACTTCGAGAAGTACCTAATGCTCGTCTTGATGAAGCGAGAGGAGATCCATAGCTGCGTGTTCGGTGGGATGGGTTGTCTTTCGACAATGAAGAACCCGCGGTTCTGTTGATTGGGTCATGTTCAAGAATCTTTCAATACAGACACAGAGGTAGCAGCAGCAGCTAGCAATTTCCCGATCACCGCAAATATTATCGTCGCTTCCTAACGTAGGTACTCCGTATGTTTCTAGCTGACTTGCGGTCAGCATGTGGGTATTGTAGCAGATAGAAGAATAGTGTACAGAATGCTGTACTTGTAGTATACCTACGTATCTCTAACTTGGTGCAATATCATGTCAAGGTATACATGGGGAAAGCGTCTCCGGAGAACATATGAATCGAGAACCTACTAAAAGGGGAGAGGGAGAATATCTTAGACCACAACTAGATGGTTCACAGAGAACGCATAAAGATCATGTTAACATGTTTCTCTTCAGATAACCATGTACGGAAGATATACCTTGGGGTAGGCCTGCATTTGGTATGACTATAGAGCACAATCCCAACGGCTTCAGGAGCGGAAACTAACCACGTCGTGGAGCTTTCCATGTACAATCCAGGGAGTACACGAAGCATGAGCCGACACATCAGGTCTGCCTGCGTATAATGGCCATAGCTAAAGACGGGAAGGCATGCGGTGTCTGTGCTAAATCCTTTGCAGCGCTCTATAATCTTGACATGGCTGAAAGTTTGAGATCATTAGAAGAGTTGGTTGATGAAGATACTCAGTCCCTAGCTTGCCGTGGTGACCAAGTATGCGCTGGCTTCGTAACCCTTTCATTGTGTTAGCAAAGAACGTTACCTGAGTATGAAATCTTAACTTGGATTGTAGTCAAGCTCATTGCGACCTATTATCGCTACCAGCCCTACTATCGAAGCTAGTATGAAGGACCAGATACTTTCAGCCACTTGAACTTACTGTACTGTATCTCTTCTAATCTTAGAATGCCGCCAAATAGAGGCACATAGAGAACACATGGAAGCCGACGTAGAATTCGGACAGCTTCGTCATAAGAAGACCTGGAAAGGGCCTTGGAAGCTTCGGAGCGGGTAAGAGAAGACATGATGACCAAGTAATAGGAGTAACCCCGGAGATGTCAATATTCATCAAATGCTTCCACAACGAGAAATTCCAGAGAGTATGAGGACCAAGGCGGCATATTGTGGCCCGGAGAGTATGAAAACTTGGCTCCCAGTTACCACAACCACACATGAGTAGTGTAGTCGTCTCCTAGGGAGTGTAACCTAGGTACGTAGGTAGGCAGTCAAGTAGGCAACCAGGCACCGAGGCAACCGTATACCTACTTCTAGTTACTAGGTAACAAAGATACTTGTTAGATACTTACTTGACTACTTAGGTACGTTGCTAAAGATTACACAATGAGCCAGGGCTATTATCAACATATCAACGTACCCTCGGCCTTGTTCTCTAGAATTCCTTTTGCGGCACTCAAAAGTTCCTAGCAAAAAGACGAAGCACCTGTAAGTGATTAAAATGTATTGACTTCAAGTCAGGCAACCTGTTATACGTCTACTAACTCCTGGAGGTGATTATTTGGGTAGCATTACTCCTACTAAGGGGGGTGAAACTGATTCACAGGCTTCTAGTGCTGGCAGCCACCAAGAATACCAGGTCACGTAGGTACTAGGGCAAGTTTATTGTTGATAAGCAGGCTGGCCAAAGGGTACTTTCAAGTGAAAGCTCAAGTACTCGATATCCGAAGCATCCGCGTATGTCGTGTTAACATCCAACGTTCGTATACTACGGTAGTAGTTGACGCTGTGTTACGTAATCCACCGTCACAAGTCATGGGACTTATTCAACAACTCCAGGTGTTATTTCACCAGTGTAATGTCTGCCTGGGAGATACTTGAATCGGGACAGCTTCACCGAAGATCAAAAGCAGCTACGCCTGTATGTAGGTATCGGACCTTGGCATCACATCTATGTACCTAACGGCGAGGTGTGTGATCTACCATACAGTAGCCGAGATCCCACAAAACCACCTAGGTTAGATATCGTGAAAAATACGGTTTATATCGCTATAAACGCAGAACGCCGGCTTTAACTACCAGGAACCCACTTATCTTACCACCACATAGTAAAGTAAAATGGCGTAAAGGTGAATCAGGTTATAAGTCTTCCGAGCCAGTAGGGAGCGTTCCGGAGCCTAGTCTTTAGAAACAAGCCATAATCGGCGAGCGTCTCTTGCGTAAAGGTCCCTGTGAGTTAACGTAGGCTATGGATCTGGTTGATTTTTCTTTTCTTGTCGTTAACAAGATCCTTGCGGCATGAGCAGGCTGACAGTAAGTAGGCTACATGGTGTTCTAGACGGGCAGGCAAAGTAGGTACGTATTGCTATAAACTACTTATCTATCTGGTGTGAGCATATGCGCACGCCGTAGGCATGTTAGTATTACCCAGGGTCAGTATGTACCTTACTTGATAACACACCGAGACCGCACATCCCCCACTAAGGAGTATATGCTTATTATTCTGTATAACCCACGATGGTGGGGTAGCTTGGGGGTATGGGTGTGTGTAGGTAGGCAGGCAGGTAATAGAAATGTGACGGAAAAGCAAATACCAGGTTATACTTCACGACGCTCTTTTCTGTGAAGTTACACGCCACCCATTGTTCCCCGTAACAGCCCACACACATCTCCCTCCTCCACACTAGATCGTTCTAGCCATTGTATGCCTACAGCTATCGTACCGGATAACCTATGCAGTTGTCTATGTGTATTGGGGGCTAGGGCAGCGGAAAAAGCAAGCCACTGACGTGGGAAGTGGGTGTGTAACAGGCCCTAGGGCACGGAGATCCATGTAACGGTATCCGGGTACTCGACCCTTGATCTCTGACCTTCCTGGTTTGACCTACCTACCTGACTAACTAACCTGGTAGATACTCTACTACTTCTAAACCCGAAGTTCGTGCAGAAAGCGGCCCGTCGATAGCCTTTGGGGCTAGGCCAGAGGTGTGCCATGCGGATACTTTGACAGACAATGGCTATTGTATTACGACACCGCCATATGTAACCTTTGATATATGTGTGCTGTGTAAGAAAGTAAGTACCCTTTGGTTACCTACCTAGGTAGACGGCTTTTTGACACCATTAACGCCCAAGCGTGTGCGCACATACCATGTGATCTAACATGAACAGGGCTGAAGTGACAGGTCAGAAACTCTAGAGCAGAGCGATGTGATAAGACCCCTCCTGCTTCAGTTCCGACTAAATACCTCAAGTGAATGGATAGATAGGAGGGGAAGGGGTTATTCTCAGAATTGCACTCAAAGAATGGGAGGCCATGGAATGAAAGGGTCTGGGAGTGTAGCCACCTCTGGTTCGATCATCTCATCGTAAGTACTCCTAACCACTTCAAGCTGGTCAACGGTTTCTCTTATCTCACTTGCCGGATGAGATTCTCATTGAGGAGTCAATCTCACTCAGTCTAGAACATTGAACATGATGAATTCAACGTAGTGTCTCAGGGGGTGGGCTTTGTTCTAGAGTGTTCTCGCAAGGACTTGGAAGCGCATGATGAACTCGGTATTCACTCGTAACAATTCCAAACTAGCATTGATTGATCTGAAAAGTACCCTTAGTACGGAAAATTTCCCACCGCCCATAATTCACCAGCGCCGGGCGTGTAAGTCTCTGTATGAGACAGCAGATTCATGCCGCCGCCAAGTTGATGTTTACATGACTCGAACCTATCCAGTGACAGTGGCCACACACACACAACCCCCCCAAAACCACCCCGGCCTCCTCTCGCTCCTCGAACGCCAGCTTTTTTTTTTCTTTCAATCGTTGACCAAAATTACATGAATCTAGATCGTAACACGCACCGCCAGCCCAGAATATGTTGCCTAAACCGAGATTCCCCTCCCCTACCGCCTATCCCCCCATCCCATAACACGAGCCCAGAGTCCAAAGCCTAGAAAATAACCACAAGGACGTGATATTGAAGAAAGTAACTCGCCCGACCCACATGCTTTTGCGTGCGATCAGGAGTACTGGTCCCAATCCTCACGCTTCACATTCACGTAATCAGCATCAGATTCGATGCTGTGGTGCGACATCCCGAGTGGCAGTTGCGCATGGTGGTGCATGTGAGGATGGTCGTAAGAGCCGTAGTCATCGTAGGTGTAAGCCGCGGCGGCAAAAGTGGTATATGGTGGGGCGTGAGCCCACGCCGCTTCGGTATCGGGGCATGGCGAGCTTCGGAAGTCGAAAGAGTTGGAGGGATTGAGTAACTCGCCTGTGGTGGGACTGGGGGTCAGACCGGGGGAAGGAGAAAACATGTCCATGTCGCTGCTGGGCGTGAGCAGCCGGGGCTGGATCACAGTAGGAGTGTTTGCCATAGTTGGTGCAACAGGTATTTGACCCGGGCCCGGCGTGAGACGTGGGGAAAGCCGGCTCTCAAAGCTGTATGGTGAGCTTTCTTGCTTGACAATCGAGGGAGGAGGGGGCGAGACGGACGACCCTTGCGGCATGGGAGATTCGGAGGTTGGCTCCGACTTAATACCTTCGGTCTTCTTCCCTCTCAATCCCTTCTTCGCCTTTGTAACCCGAGACTTGGGCGTTCCCGTCCGGTTACGCCGGGTGGGCTCGAGGCCCAACATGGCGCTCCTGAAGCGCGAATATCTCATTCGAGCGGCGTGGCCGTTGGTGATCTCCTGGTTCAAGACCGGGTCATGAGCGACCTTGTTCCAGTCGATCTGGATTATGAGTTAGAAAGGTATATATCATGCTTAAATGGCCACAATCCAACTCACATCCTTGAGATTCTTCTGGCTCAAGATAGCAAACAGGAATCTAGTCATAGGGTTGTCGTGGTTGTTGGTCGACATGATGATAGTGTTCAACTGAGGTGGTAGTCAGGTAGACTTGAGTAGCAAGGAAGATTCAGAAGGGGCGAGCGGCCTCAATAAGAAGTGCACAGCTAAGTGTGAGGTGATTGGTTGAAGAGGTTGATTCCAGGGAGAGTCTGAACCATGAGGAGTTGAAATGTAATGAGTGAGTCACGAACGGAGTAGTTGTGAAAGTCGGTGAGGGCAGGTGGGCGGAATATAAGGCAAAGGCTTCTAAGATAAAGCTCCTAGCAAGCTTGGTAGAGGGTATAGAGTATCACATCAGGCCGTCGATCGAATATGGTGATGTGAGGTATGACGAAGGGTGGGGACAAGTAGAGAGAGAGAGATCGTTTGACATCGATACAATGGAGCCAAAGAGATTTAAATTTCATTATAAAAGACCTAAGTCTAGCACGAAAGAGGGAGATAAATGTATCTAGCTCCCCTTCGCTAGCTAGATTGTCGATGAAAAGGGTAAAGATAGGTCCGTGACAAGGCTGCTTTAAGTGCTTGCATGAAAAGCACGCTTGCTCACATTATCAAGTAGTTCCAACTGCAAGGAATCTGTACGGGGAAACAGTATGAAAGACACGGTTGCCTAGCAACTCCCATTGTAACGAGGCGAACATCGTTAACATCTTTCTTGGCTAGTACTAAGTAGAGTAGGATATGAGTCCAGGGGGGTGGAAGAGGCGAGAAAAGGGATAGCGGGGATCGTGTTGGCGCAAAGTGGGATGGTACGCGGCACTACCGCGTAAAGTGGTTTCTTGATCCCTGTTGAAGTTATATCCCTTTTTGCCAGGGTCTGGATCATCTTCCAGGGGGTATGGTATGCATGTAGGTACATACATGTCCGAAGCCTTCGAGGTACATGACCAAATTCATGGAAAAGGATGCGATATAACGAAAGTCCTAGAAAGCCATGTCGAGGCACTAGATATGCATACCATCATCACATTCCGTACGTGTACCTCTTTTCACGATGCGATATTCAAAACTCAACAAAAAAAAAAAAAAGTATTATGGTCCTGGCCTACATGTACTGAAGAAATGCACACGCTACATATAGGTATGTACATGTAGGTATTGTATGTATCGTGTAGTACACCAAGTGGTGACACTGGTGAGCCGAGAAGGGTTGTAACGCCAAGTTACATATGTAGCTTCAGGAACCGATCCCCGATTGTCCGGCTCACATAGGAAAAGTCAGGAAAACTACCGAGTGGTGGGTTAGTACAGTAGGTAAGGGCGAGAAGCCTACCTAGGGTAGGTATAAATGCGGAATAGTGTATACCTGGATAGTGGTTAGTTATAGTAGTAATAAAACACATCCACGATGTGTGAGTCATCCAAAAATTAAGGAGTCGCAAAAAATTTGACTGAAGTGTTGTTCGCTCAATGGAATATTGAATATTGAAGTATTACATAGTACATAGTAGTACTGCTGCATGCCTACACTAGCGTACTATGTAGTAATTAGCCAAATCAATGGTTGCATGTAATTAGCAAAACTGCCGAAGTACTTCCGTTTCTCACATATTTTGTATATAAAATGTATGTATCTTCTCATATGATCATACTCCTAATAGACACATAAATCAGTTTTGACTGCTGGATTATGTAATTGTAGTGAGCTGAAATGGTGTATTTAGGGCTGGAGAACTCAGTAGGTAGCTATGTAGGTGCTTATATTAGGTATGTAGTAGTTAGCTAAGCACTTAGGTGGTAGCTAGTTGGGCATTCATCGATGCTGGCAACGATAATGGCGATTGGTTTAAGTAGGTAATCAGTTAGTTTTTGGGTTAATTCCGTGAACCTAGTGGTCCCAGCCCAGCAGTGGATGTTGACGAAGCATTTCGAAAATGCCTGGAATGAGTGTAAACACTCCTTATCGGCTCCAAATCTGTTAAATCTAGATTGCCCATTACTATGTAACACCCAATGATTTCTTGAGGAAACAGAGCTGCATATTCGGCAATCTAGCGGGGCCTATGCCTAATGCAGGAACGACATATTCCATTTGCGGGCCGTTACTAACGCCGAGGCGAGACAACAGCATGTATCGAAGTCATGGCGGGGGAGGGGGAGAGGATAATGGCTTCAATGTCTTACAGAAAATAAGATTGTTGCATATGTATTTCAAACTTGATGGATCCTCCGAGTTTGTTTGCGCCCAACTGGCCTGACCTTGGCCAGCATCATCTCTTTACTCAAGCAAAACCCGGTCCAGAACATCCGGTCAAGTATTTGGTATCTGATTCATGTAACCTAGTTAGTTAGCATTCACACCACACACACGTAGGTATATTGTATCCTCCCTATGTACACTTTGTGATCGCCTTTGCTTTAATGTTTTTCTTTTTCCCATTCTTCAGTCTTGACCGAAGAAGAATTACGACATTTATTTGGAGTAAGTACATATATGTAGATAGTTAATAGCCAAGTGTATGGGACGAAGTTTCATTGTTTCATTAATGCATGCGACATTAATAGAACAATAAAATAGTGAAGAAAAAAAGCAAAATAGAAAGGGGGTCATGAGGGGTCACTACGCGTTACCCAAAAAGTTGGGACACTGTGCATAAGGATTTCTTAAAATCCCTTCACGTATTGTTCGCCTACTCACGTGATGTTTCAGGCAAAAAGACACTTTTCCATGTTTAAAGTTAAGTGCATGCCTCCACTACTACGTCGTACGGGAAGAATTTTCTAGTTTATGTCCGATGTTATAAGAAATGAAAAAGCAAACATTGTGAATTATCATACTACTAGTGTTCGGAAGGCCGGTTACATTCCGGCTTACCTTAGTTTACATGTATTTATAAGTAAGCGCAGGTATTAATGTGTAAGATATGTTATAAGTTAACGTGATTAACATTAAACCTGGATAATTATAACGTCATTACATGTTTACCCCCGACGCGTGCATAGTGTGGCGTAGCAGCTTGAAGAAGATTGAAAACTTGGAGGCGAGATACATAGGTTCATACACACCAAGTTAGGCAGGTATGTATGTATTGTAGGTCGCCGTAGGTGTAAGATGCGCGACAATAGCGTACATGTAAATGCAAAAATGCGTGTTCACGTGATTTGGCAATTTGGCAAACACTCCAGCGGCCAGGTAGTTAGTTAGGCTAAGTTAGCACACTGCGATGTATGCAGCTACAGGCTACAGCTGATTCAGTGCTAATACTAGGTACCTAGGGTAGGTAATTAGTGCCATATAAGGTAACACTAAAAGACTGCCAAGAAGACTCGGGTCCACTTCTTCCCTCGGACCGCGTAATTTAGTTTAGCTCCAATTCAAAGCTCTTTTACCCATTCTTCTCAACCTCTCAAAAGCTTCCATCTCTATCAATTTTCTTGATTCGCACGTGAAGGGGCGCTTTATTGCTAGCACTACTAGTATCAAGTTCCTACAGCTCTATCATATCATCCTCCCTTAAGCTTCAGCCATCAAGGCTCCAAGCTATCAATAAAATCCTCAAAATGAACAAAAACTGGAATGACAGAGCCGATAAAGACCTCTTTTTCACCATCCTCTCCGTCAAAAATATCGGTGTAATAAGTGGCGCAGAATGGACCACCATTGGTAACCACATGCGTACCTTGGGATATGGCTTCACTAACGAAGGATGCCGGTACGTAACGCTTATTTCTTCAATCTTCTATTCAACTATGTACCTATCTGCAGCATAGATAGTTCAATCTGCAGCATGGTCCGCAGCATAGTCTGTCTCTTAAAAAAAATAAAAAAATAAAGAATAAAAAATAAAAAACCCCCATGGCAATCTCCAAGCCAAGTTGGCCAAAAATAAGTCAAGTCCTGCATTGATTTGCGGCTACGTAGCTACATCTTCCTGCATTTACTAGTATACTAGTATATGTATGTAATATGTATTCCGTACCCGTCCCGGAGAGCCCGGGGATACATACCTACATCACCACCTACCTGCATCCTGTATCATAGGTCATAGGTCATAGGTCATAATCAGAGGTTAGATCGTGCCTCAATCTCTGCAATGTTGCCCTATCGACATTCCCTGGGCCATCGCTGCCTCGTACAAGGCAATTGAGATCAAAGATGTATTGTCGCCAGGATAATATTAGATGCATATTCATATTCATATTCACTTGGGGATACTCCCATCTCACGTAGAATAAAAGAACTAATTACCTCGTATTAGTCAACATTTCCAAGGTCTTCGCAGAGCGCAACACAAGTCTGAAAATGGGGATGGTCAGCGCAAAGCTGATCCTACTCAAAATCCCATCACACGGCGCCCCGGACCTGGTCGTGGAAGGCCGAGGAAGCAGCCACTAGTTCCGATGAATAGTCTTGACCAGGAGGATTCGGGCACGTCAAGTCATCCACAAGAGGTACAGTCAGGTACTGCAGGTACAAGTGTCGACTTGACTGAAGACATGCCTGGGGATGAGGATGATGCTCTGGAGATACAAGACGATTCGGGTCTAGAAGAACAGCCTTCAAAACGTCAACGGCTAGAGGAGGTTGAACAGCAACAGAATGACGATGAAGCTGTCTTGGCC
Organism: Hypoxylon fragiforme; assembly: GCF_022984875.1. Classification (NCBI taxonomy): domain Eukaryota; kingdom Fungi; phylum Ascomycota; class Sordariomycetes; order Xylariales; family Hypoxylaceae; genus Hypoxylon; species Hypoxylon fragiforme. The sequence continues at coordinate 1,989,613 of NW_026054758.1, read as the reverse complement.
CTAGCTGCGCATGGATTATCTGGCCCTGATGACCATTATGATCCACCAGAGTAGGTCTACCCCAAGTCACTATTATTATTATTGGGTTAATACTAACTGACCCCTCAGTTATTATGCAGAGGCATAGCAAGGCGTTTTTTTTTGTTCGATTCAAGGAAGGGCGTTCTCAGCATTGAAAAAACTCTAGATGGGGCAATGAGCATTCCATGATATTGAAAGGTTTCATCCTGTCGTAGGTTCTCATATTCTACCTAGTAGCTATAAAGGGCAGCACCAGTCTTCCAGGCTCTTGTTACCATGCTTTGTGCGGCTGTCACTAAGCCATATTATTCTCTAAAGATGCTAGAGGAACAACACACGTGTGCGCTTTCACTGGGAATGGGAAGGATACGACCTACACCTCGGGGAAGGGTCTGTATAGTAGCATGGCATCGCGTCGGTCGGCAGTCTGGAGTTATGAATGGGCTAAACATTATATAACATAGTTGGTAGCGACTAATTCTATTATATATCCACAACCCTCAGATTCCTTGGCTGTTACTACTGGGAGCATCTTGTCGTATATACTTAATAACACTTCAACGCTTTACTTCTACCCGAGCCGACAGAGGTAGAGCGGTCAACGTTCTTATGTAGTGTGCTAGCAGCTGTAGATATGCGTAGAACAGTGAGTGTGTCGCCGCTTGGATGCCTGAGGCAGCTGTTACCTACCTAGGGTAGTTCTAAAGCGTGCCCTAACGCACCCACGGCGAGGATATGGAGGAAATTTCTTCTCTAGAAAAACAAGAGCAGGTCTCTTCGCGACCCTGAATTATCAGGTTGCGTTTACTTTTTTTTCGAGTATAAATACCGACGCACCTGTCCCGTCCACTTCGAACTCATCTTCCTTTATTTATTTTTTTTATTTTTCAATCCAACCCATCATACCACAATATCCTCTTCTAGTCGGCGATTGTTAGCACACAGCATTTCATTCTTGCTGTCACTGCTTAACATGACCAGCAGGTATCTTCCTCACACTCATGGAGGATACCTGTTGGTCGTCGCCGGCAGTCATTGACATACATTTAATGCTTTGTTTACGAAAGGTAACGTATCCTCCGCTCATCATTGACAAATATTACGTTGCTAATAAAGCTCATCCAGCCTTCACCACGTTGCTGATAAAGTGCCACGCCGGTTCTCAATTCAGTCAACATCTACTATTTTTTTCAGTTCATATTTTATCTTCTCTACTTCATCCTCATCCAACCTACTCTTCCCAAGGGACCCTACCATCGATCACATTTACCAGAAAGGACACTGGCGAGACACGCCTTAACATGTTCTGCCTCCGCCGTCTGACCAGTTCGATGGTCGGAGCCAAAAACTACGGGTAAGTAACTTGTGTCTAATAACTGAGGTTGGCACTTCCAGCCACCGTGATGATATACCTAGTGTATTCAGTATACTAATCTTTACCACATATTAGCTAGTTCTAGGTGTCTTATTCGTACCCTTACAGCGTGGTACCTAGCACCAGGCGAAGGCCTCAACTCTGAGCAAAACACAACACTGGCCTAAGGCGACACTTCACGCCTTAGGTCCCAACACCCAAGGTACAAAACTTCCTCTCATTATCATTTTTTCAAACGCACTTATTTATTTTTCAATCTCGTTTATGTATTTTTCAACGCTAACAATACACTCTCAGCAACATCCTTGAGGCATCTGAGATGGAGGACGTTGCGGAAGGCGACACACCAGACACAAGACTATCGCACATGACGTTCCTGTCGAGCCAACCTTTCCAAGTTCCCATCCGGATAGTCAATTTCAGCTAGAGAGTAATGATCTCTTGGAGGTACCATTCACCGTATTCTTCTTTTGGAGGACCTCTCTAAGCTGAGGGCCATGGTATGTATTATTTTTCATTTTTCGCTTCTTATTTCCCGATTCCTTCCTATCCATACTTTTTTCCTTTTTTCCTTCTTCAGTACCATGATTGATTCCCTAATCCTCTCCCGGCGAATTGGCCAGTAAACTGATACGCGACGCGTGTTGTTTACATTGTTTACAAATTTATATATTTTTTTTACCTCAGGCAACACCGCACTTCCTCTCTACACCCACCCAACGCACAATTATTCCCAAATCCTTCTAACTTTCAATTTATTTGTTCACGTCCATCATTCCTCATCATTATACCTAACATATTCTCACTTCCTTTTACGGCGAAGACTAACATTTCTTAATAAGCAAAGGCCGGCAGCTCATTCACACAGACATGACTGTTCCACAGAAATGACGGTCTCACAGACATGTCGGTCACCAACTTACCAGACATGTCTGTGTCTGCCTTCGACCAAATTCTCCATCACGTCTACGCCTCTAGGCTTCCATCACCATCGATGCCTGGAAAGCGTCTTCGTGTCGGATGCTTACCATCTACGATTATGAAACGGTAGCTCTATGTGGGGAGGTATACACGAGCCTCTCAGCCTACAACTCGCCATTCTCCCCTACAACAAGATGGGGCAACGCTAACGCCAACAACGACATGGTCCGCAGCACATACATAAAGGACAGTTCGATACCAAAAAGAGGCTTGAGACCATTTCCTGAAGTACATACATTCAGTATCTAAGGACGTCTCAACTTAGCCACGTGACAAGACTCTTTGTCTGCTTTAGGGTCCTACCCTATTGCGGGTTCTGGTATTGATACTTACCAACGCGGCGATGCAAAACGCTCGCTCAGCCCAAGATGCCGCTTCGCGAGGTTCGAGACGGAAGAGGCCTTTGTCGAACCTCGTGAGCTGAAGACCGAATGCGACATGTTGTGGGCCCAAAACGGTAGATGATATCAAGTTGAAGGGCAACTATCACAAAATAGCTACAACGGTAGAAAATACGGGATTTCTATTGAAACCACCTCAAGGATCTGCAAAGACCACCAGAAAAAAGAAAGACAAAAGAAAAACGGAAAAAAAAAAAAAAAAAAAAAAAAGAGAAGAAAAGAAAAACGAAAAAAGAAAAGGAAAGAAAAGAGAAGTAAACCAGCCAACCACCACCACACCCTCCACGCGGCGCCGGTCACGGCGCCAATGGGCCTGGCATGGCCCTACTCCCTTGCCCTTCCTCCATCGCCTCGCCTGTCGGTCGGGGGATAGCCCCCATTGACCCCCATGGGTGGTGCCCCGGCCGACCACATCCATATCATTGGTGGCGGTGGCGGCGGCGGTGGGAAGGTCAAGGGAAGAGGAAAGGATGGCCGGGTGGAAGATCAAATCTTCAACCCCCGCAGATCGCCAAAGCCATGCCTGCCCCTCACTCGGGGTGGTGCCGTGCTGTCTTTGGTCACACACACCCCTTTCTCATCCTTCACCACACGACATTCTTCTTTGGCGCCCCAGTCGATAATGATGATGGCCGGGTGGGGGCCCCGGCCGTCCCGCATGACGAAACGCCTCCGAAGATTGATGTGGTGGTTCTCACACACAGTCACACTCCTTCGAAAGACTTCTATTACATGGATGGAGAGCAAAACTCGGCCATTGCATTCCTTCACCCATCGCACTTTTCAATATTATCTTCCTTCCCATCAAGGCAATCCAGTCCTAGCAAAAGATCTTTGAGTCAGATTCTTTCGAGATCATGCAACCCTGGAACACCGAACTGCACCGGCGTTGCTGGGAGGACACAATGTCGACGATAACTGTTCGAGTGACTCAAGACAACGAACAAAGCCAAAGCCACGCCGCTGTCGAGGTTTGCCACAACAATGCGAGGGCGTCGCATCTCATCGTACGGTACGCTTGACCTGGCGTGTGCCTGGGTTGTTCCATTGCCATTGCCATTCAATTCCTTTCACAACGGATGTGCACATCATTTCACGGCACAGTTCAGAAAGCAAGCAGAATATCCCGCTTAACGTCAAGGAAGCCAGGCCACATTCATCACTGTGGCCGTGCCGCTTTTACAAACACCTCAAAACCCACCACATAACAGCCGTTGATGGTGATGATGCAGACATCGCGGGCCAATGTAAGTGGCCTGGATGCACCGAGCCCGGCGTGCTTGGCATGCTTAGGCCCCTCCGCAAGCACAATCAAGATGCGAGAGAGGCCTAAGCATGCCAAGGAACCCTCAGACGGCAGACGCTGTGGCCGGGCTCGGCATCAAGCAGTCTGGCCAGGCACAAACGAACCGCCCACGGTTCGAAGTGCCTTTGGCCAGGCTGCTCGAGAGCGCCTTTCATGGTCGCAGCCCGGCCATTCCACCACCTCCTCCACGAGCACCAGAATGGTGGCTTTGGAGGCGAGGAGAATGCTTCGGTGTGCAAGTGGCCGGGCTGTGCCGAGCCCAACGTCCGCAAGCGCGGAATGCTTCAGCACTTGCTGAAGCATAACCACGACCCTTGGGTGGCTCGTCGACGAGAGGCTTCCTAAGCACAACAAACGTATCACCCGACACTTGCTAAGTGGCCTCCTTCAACACAAGCTCGACGCGACACTTCTTAAACAAGATCTTCGAACCGCCGTCGACCGTTCGGCGCGCGATATGGGCTCACAACAATTACTGCCCGGTCCTGGTCTAGGTCAACATCTAGGTACTTTCACGGACTATTTCGGATTCCGGTTCGTTGATTACAAGGGTGGGGTGATCACTACGTTTGAGACGCTGGAGAGACTGCCGATGGGGATGCGGGTGATGGGTGATGAAAGGAAGGATGTGAAGATGACGCTGATTGTGAGTCATAGCCCGGAGGGTCTGGAGAGATTCGATGCAGAGATCGGTCTCCGTCGCTTCTGAGTTACCAGTTGAGAGAAGAGAGGATTGTTGATTGAGCGACTGATTATAAGAGACACGTCTATCTCTCACCATCAAGGCTGCTGCCTCTCTTCAACTCTATGGAGAGGCCCACTTTGCATTGACTGTGCCTTTGGTCCAGACCGGTAGAAGCGAGAGTTCTATTGCTGGCGGCTTGTCGGCCACCAGCGAATCCGACGATGGCCTTTACAGTACCCGTGCCCCTCACAACAAGGTCCACGCGGCTCTTGCACGACAAGAGCTAAGCTAAACCTAACGGTTTCGATCATACACGTCTATCAAAGAGACATCTACGGTATTCGAGCCGCTTCGGATCATTCGGATCCATTAGCCACAGCTACCGCCGAGGCTCCCCGGGCCAGGACGAACACTACTATGCTGTCCACTTCCGAAAGGACCGTGGAAGCCTCGACGGTAGCTATGACTAATGGATCCGACGAGCTGTTCGAATGTGCTAAATACAACACCCTACGTCACCCACACGCGGAGGAGCGCAACAACTCCTCTGATTCCATACATTGTGCAATTTCTTCAACAAGGGGGATTCCGAGGGGTGGAAGAACCTAGATGTCGATATGACGGATTGCACACACGACGATGCTTTCCGATACATTTCCGGGGGCTGTCCTACGAATGCAAGCATAACTACTACTGGGAAGGCCCATCTACTAGAAATACAACGTGGGCGGGGACCAACTTTCCGCCCATCCGGCCTGGAAGAAATCGGAGCCCATGTGGTTTGTATCACCAATGAGAATAGCCAACAATTGGTGGCTGGTTTCCTTTTCTTAACCTTCATTGGCAAGATGTGCCAAAGGTTTAGTACGCTGACCTTTTTCCACGTCTCTGCGCAAAGTCTTTCGGTATGAACCTGGCTCGCCCTCGCGGTTCTATCGTCAAGAGAGCATTCACTCTCTCCCGACGTTCGGGCCGATAAAATATACAACGAAACGCAATTAGTTAGTTTCCACTGCTGTCACAGGCTGTCTTCGGAGCCTTCGTCGTCTTCATTGCGGTGTTCTATCACTGCTTTACGACAGAAACCCAAGAAGGGGGCAAAGATGACCTTCCCCAGCCATATGTGCTACATGGCGTTCGTTCCCCAGCCCACGCATCATGGAAGGTATTCTAGCAGACAGAAGCCTACGAAGGAATGCGAAGGGTGTTATGGCGGCACGGGCGCGTGACCTGAGAAACATAAACCGAATGAAAGCCACAATCCTCCATCGAAACTCTTGCAATCGAGACTAAATCTCACGGCGTGCGTTTGCTGTGCAGAGATTGAGAACATCCCCATTGTCCGAAGCACAGCATGAATCGAACCCCAAGAGCCTGCTAGCTGCTACCTGAAAGACGCAGGCGCTCCCTGCACACAACGGAGCCCGGGAGACTCTTCCTATAGGAGCAAACACAAAGGCAAAGGAAGGAGAACAAGCCATGTGTGGGGGGTCGAAGCAACATGAGCATTTCAGGCCGGCGCGGGTGCTTATATACACCAAAAGTCACCAATGCGTGGTTCGCAGACTGAGATAAGAGGCTCTGCCATTGACGACGATATCCCACCGAACGATCGCGTGCGGATAAGACGGAATAGGATACACGTAGATGTTGGGCGGTTGCTCTTCCGAAAGATGCATGTCCAACTAGGTGTTGAACGAACAACCGATCAAGCAAATATCCGTCCGTGCAGCTCGACAAGGTGACGGATAGAATAAGCAAGCACCTCAGGACAACAGGACAACTCTAAATGAGCGGCAATAGTCTCCCGTATGAGATACCGATTTTACGAGCACTCGCCGACCTTGCCAAGATGTCCAACGACGGCACGTACAAGTTTGAAGATGCACAATACGAATTTCTGGACGAGAACATCAAGATCTTCAAGGTCATCTTCTGCGAAGCTAGATTCGGATATCATAAAGCATACTCGCCAAATGCTCGGGGTGTTGTAAACTATCAACACCTCTTACAAACCGTGGTCCTTACCAGTATGCTAGACCTGGTCTAATCTACACTTACAGTACTGTTGAGCTATTTTTCAACACCCCGAGTGATTGTGATCAAGGGTGTCGGTGATACTACACTAATCGAACAATACCCTCCGAATGATGGCGATGCGTTGGCAACAGCCAACCCGACATCGCCGCCGTTCCAGCAGATTAAGCAGGCTCCCTGGAATTGACACAGAAAGACGCTGCGGTCTTCAACACTGGCATTGCTGATGCCCCGCGGGTGCCGGGGAGCACCAAGGGCCAAGGGCCAAGGACAGCAATAATGCCAATATTGATGCCCAAAAAGAAAAGCTTGAGAGAATACGGGTCTTCTGCCAGCTAGCCAGGCAGTGGAGTGAGGAACATTCCACAATAGGCTTAGCTTCCGCGGTCTCTGTGATACGCTTCACGATCTACATCTATCGACGACGGGTGGTGGCTGCTTTGCTGGCTGGAATCATAGACGTCAAAAGTATAAGGTCGCTAAGGCGATGTCTCGGAACACCTTACTGCCATTCAATGCCCAGTCAAGAAGCCTGATTCAGGGGCTGGGCTCGGGCATGAGTCTCTGCCACCCAAGGTTCCTTGGAAGAAAGCCCTCGCAAGACGATCCTCAGAGGCTAGGTCAGCGGTCTATCTCCAACCTCAACCTACATAGTCTAGCTAGAAAGCCGTCACCAAAATCAATCGAAGCAGCTATTCACCTGTTTCCAAAGCCCTCGTCGTCTCCCGCGGATGCTCTTCTCTGATTCATGAAAGCGGCTTCTTGCCAACTGATCCGACAGCAAGTGAAAGTGACTGTCGAGTATTTTCCGACTTGCTGGCAAGTCTTTCCGTCACGAGCAATCTTGATATATAAGTTGTCAACGAATGCCGCAGCTTCGGCACAACTACCCAATATGTCAAATGAGGAATGGGCGATTGGCCAGCCGATGCCAGCGGCCACGGACGGAAGCAATTTCATCCGTCACCTGCTTATCGTGGGAGGGATTGTTCGGCTTCCCTGATGTCCTTCACCGTTCTGATGCTGTTTCGAGTCCTATATCGATCGCTCTAATCTCGTTGAACTTCAATGGGTTTCGCAAGTAACAACCCGATCAAGAGATTCATTTCGAGGACCAACCACCACCTTGGGAGCCATCTCCGGCTCCGTTTCCTCTCTGAGGCTGGGTTAACTCAAGCCCCATTTGACTGAAGCCAAACCACAATGGCTGGCCATCGGGCGCGGGAATATGATTCTACCTACGAATTCTTCGCGTTCGGTGAGACGGCTGACTCAGAGGTGAGGACACTTGCTCCAATCAGGTTGTTCCGCACAAGCGAAGCCCAGGAAGAGATCCGCCTCGCGGAAGGCACGTGGACGAATGATCTACCGCGTTCCTTCCGGGCGGACTACTACAACAGCAGCAGCACAGAAGAGTCCAACGACTCAAAGCCGACGTGTCTCATCCCCTTCACCTTTCCACACTGTCCAGAAATACGATGGTTGAAACTTACGATATGGGAAAGGGACAAGGGCTGTCAAGGGTTACGAAACAGTTCCGCGCCGGTTCCTCTGGCCCATGCAAGAACGTGTTTGAAGAATCCGAAACGTGAGAAGAAAAAGGGGCGTTCCTGTCCCTGTCCCGTGGGACGGGAACGTCCCTTTTGCCGCAGGTGAACATTTCCTACAAGTATCACGAGAAAAGCGCCTACAAGCCACGGGGGTCAATGTGACCTACCCTGGTTGTGCGGAGAAGGCTTTTGGGGAAAGGGGAAAGGACCCCATGGGGGAGGAGCCCCTGGAGACTGATCTCAAGAGCATATACGTAACTATCAAGAGGCGAAACCTGGACCGCTCCAGCACAGCATTGTTGCTGTACGGGGATCTCTAGAATATTCAGGTCGTGGATGCTGTGGAGGCTACATATACATGATACTGGAAGGGATAAGGGTTGTTAAGGTGTATGGCTTGGGATTCAAGGTCTTTGCAATAGGTGATGGAAAGTATATGGTGGTAACTACTCTGAAGGTACATACTTGGGATAGCAGTTAGTGATTATGCGCGAACAATAACAACATTAACGCCTATCTTCTATTTTAAATGGGATAAAGAAGTGATATGCCCTCTTGTGTAGATAATTGTTGTCCCCCTATTCACTAAAACGACACGTGATCATCTAGCAAATCACAAGATGACTCTGTTCTGACAACTATCCATACTAAGACTTTGCAACAACTCAACGACAACTAGAAAGCAAGCCTTAAAAGCAAGCCTCCAATAAAAAGTGTGACATGTCGGTGATATGGTGTAGGTAGGTCATATCGGCCACACCCCAGAATTCTTATGTAGAGATCACGTGAGCACCAGGGCCAACACACACCAAGTTCTGATCTATCGTCGAACCAAAAACATCCATAGTGATGATAGTTGAATGTATATACATATAGTTTGGTAGCCTCAGTGAAGTAAAGCGGTTGAATTGAGTTTGAGTGGAGCTGTATTTGGTGAGAGAGTTCAGAAAGTAATGAAATGCTCTACAGTACACATCGAGAAATATAGATTGAGGAGGGCACTGTATTCAACACAACTAAAAAGCACCCTATAAATAAGAATAGTAGCTTTTTATCCTGAACCATCAAAGAATTGCATCTATGGAGTGGTGCAAGGTGAGGTCTGTCCAAGTAACTGGGGTTAGTCTGACGAGGATCATCATCATCTGGGGTTAATATATAATTCCTTAGTATTGCCTATAGGGGGAATGGATACGGGAGTTTATAGTCTCATCGTAATGACTAGAAACTAGTGGGGAGAAATCCGAACACGTTTAAAGAGAAAATCATGTTCTCGGGGTCGAACCCAAGATCTTGTATTGTATTCCACATCTTAGTATGTGTGTAAATGTGTTATTCCTTTACGAACAGAGTATGGAATACCTAGTCCACGAATTTCCTTACTACTGTATTCATTATGATCAAGATGCGTACTTCTTATTACGCAAATTGAAGCGATGTAATATTATGGCCACCTATGTTAGTCTATCGAGTCTGTATGACTACGTGCCTAGAAACCCCTTAACGCCGGCTTGTCCCAGTATTGTTCAGTTTCTCGATGCCTATCTTCCATCAAGTCGGCGCCCTTCGCTCGGTTTCTTCTCTGGCGCCTTGCCCTTGTCCTTATCCTCCCCATCACCCTTCTTCTTGACCACTCCTCTTAGAGTTTGGCCTTGTCCTGCGAAGTGTGGTTTGCTCGCGTTCTCCTTCTCGGCTTCTTTGTCCGCGTCCGTCTTCAACGGCTTGATTTCGTAGCCAAAGAACAGTTTGTTGGGAGGTAATCGCAGAGGCATAGGACCGTTCGTCCGTCTTGGCGGAATAGGGACTGCTCTTGAAGAGGTGCCAGGAACAGGAGTCGAAGGTTTAGGCGTTGGGGCTTTTGAGCCTTTCTTGGCATTCAGCTTGTGGCCCTCACTGATGAAATGAGACGAGACAGCCCGGGCCCCGGCCGCTGCTGTGGTGGAGTTGGGCGCAATAGCATCATAGTTGATGGATTGTGCCATCGTACCCTGCGGGTGCATCATACCACCAACAGGAAGCCCACCCACAGTACTTCTCGGCGTACTTGTCCCACTGCCCTTCTGTGGTTCAACGTATCCTACTGGTGGCGCAAACTCAACGGATACGTCTGTCTCGATCATACATACACCCATCTTCTCCGTTTCCGGTTTCACTTCTAGTACTGCCACCTCGTAGACCTCGTCGTTGTATTCGAAGTTAAAGACGTCACCCTTGGTCAGGGTGGCGAAGTTTCGAAATGCCTTTTCTAAGACGGCCTTGGGGTCACTGATCTCGAGGAAGTTGGTAGACTGGGGTTGCAGCTTCACCATCTTGGCCAACTCCAAGGAAGTGGATTTGATCTGAATCATATCGCCGACGTCCAGTTGCAGTGTTTGCATCATCTGTATCTGTTAGTTGAAGAAATCCCTCTCGCTGTATCTCGATCTCGAGACTTGGGCACTAAAACCAACCCATTGCGGTAGGTAAGCTCTACCTTCCTCCGCAACAAACTCCAAAACACCTGCGTGAGTTTGCACCCCCTTCTCGCCATTTAGCAACTCCATCATAAGGGGCCACTGGACATGTAATTGCGATATCTTCTGGAGTGCTGAAGGGGGCAGAAAGATCTTGGAGCCGTAGTTCAAATCGGGTCTCTCGGCGCCGGGGGCCATGACGAGGGGGTAGCAGCGGAAGTACTCGTCGAAGCGGCGCATGCCGGAGCCACGCATCAAGCCAGATCGGGCCATGAACGACATGGCGGCGGGATCGTCGGGGTCAAGAGGATTGAATCCACGGTACTATTCGGCGTGAAAGTTAGCAAAGCTTCAGTTCCGCAAAAAAAAGGTTGGGCTGCGTTACGAACCATGATGAGGATGTGGGGTTATATAGTGACTTGATAAGCTTAAGTTATACGTTGTTTGGGTTTCCTAAAAGATGGAGGGAGTATAATGGTGGCTTTGTTTGAGAAAAGAATCTGTAATGTGGTACCAGCACCTAGAGATGAAGAATGTTAAAAGGGAGTCACGTCGCGAACCTACTAGACTTTCCTCTTAAGCTCTAACAATTCATGAACATTGAAGGCAGCTGCATTTGATGACGAAACTGTACTACGCCTGACTAAAAGGTCCTTACCTAATAAGTTTGAACATGGAAGTTGAAAGTGGTCCGTGTGAAATGTTCAACGGACCTTGGAACTTAAAAGCAACTTAAAGCAAGTGCAGTGCTAGCGCTCATGTGCGCCCTAAAAACTCCACTAAGAGTGACCCCCAAGGTGCTTAAGATGCTACTCTAGCTGCCCTGGGCAAGCCCCACTAATAAGCTTCAGCTAGGTACTACCGAACCAGGGCAAATTTCAACGTCATATCCAACCTCCAATTGCCATTGAAACTCTATCTTCTTTTAACTACCCTACTATGTAACCTAGTGCTTTCTCTTCTTCAATTAGCAAACAAGCAAGCAAACAATACGCTACAACTTCAAGATTACAAGCCACAAATGTCTTCACGGTTCAGCGCCGCGCGCCCAAAGCGTGCGGGCGAGAATTATGCGCGAACCCACCATACAGAGCCCAACTCCAAGAAAGTCAAATTCGACGTGAGGAATCCATCCGCCCTCGCAGCCGACGCAGATGACGACGACGAAGACGAAAACGATGTATTTCTAGAAGCCGACGCAGACGTGATTCGTGGCAGCGCCGCAACGAAGCGTAGAGCTGTCAACATTGACGGCTACGACTCGGATTCCGATCGCGAAGAATTCGGTAGTCTGCACGGCAATAAAGCGAAACCTAAAAAGGATGACGAGGATATGGATGATATGTTTGCGGAGGTAGACGATGACGACGAGAAGGACGATACAGCAGACGGCACTACGGGGAAGAAGGCCAAGGAGGTCAGATTCCTTGACGCGGCGGAGATCGAGGGCCAAGAAGCAGTATCCAAATCCGGTGGGCGCGTTCACTTGGACGAGGAATCATCCGAAGAGGAAGACGAGGAGGTAATAGAGCTCGCAATCCAAGAAGAAGGCATCGACGAAGAAGTTGGTGCCGGAGGACTCAAGAAGCACGCTCCCAAGGTCGAGGCTTTCAATCTCAGAGCCGAGCAGGAGGAAGGACGGTTCGACGAAGCCGGAAACTTTGTCCGCAAGGCTGTGGACCCCAATGCCGTTCACGACCGATGGCTAGAAGGCGTCAGCAAAAAGGACATGAAGAAAGCAGCCGAGGCCCACGAAAAGCGCGAAGCCGATCTGCGACAGAAGCGCAAAGAGGAAGACAGCATGTTGACCTCCGAGCTACTCAAGTCCCTCATCTTACACCTAGAGCGCGGCGAGACGGCCCTGGAGGCTCTCGCGCGACTAGGCCGAGGGCAAACGAAAACGAAGAAAGTGCCAAAGTGGAAGCAGAAGAAGCAGAAGCCGGAGTCCATGGACGTGGACGCCGTGAAAGCCCCCGAAGACCCGGAGCAGAGTCGCATCAAGGAGGCCATCAATGCGATCACCGAGGCGGCAGACATACTGCTGGGAAGAGATCGGCCGGATATATACGACCGGGAAAGAGAACGTCTAATAAGAGAGTACACCCGCGAAGCAGATGAGCCGTGGGTGGAGCCGCAGAATAAGCCCGCTACGGCCGCCATTAACAAGACGTGGGAGTTCCGGTGGACAGACGGCAGGGACAATGCGGATAAGCAAGGGCCGTTCGACGGGCCGACCATGAAAGCCTGGCAGGATGCCGGCTACTTTGGCGAGGGCGTCGAGTTCAAGGAAGCTGGCGACGATAGTTGGACGCGGGTTGCCAACTTTGTATGATTACCTATCAAGATCTTTTTAGCCGCAAGGAGCGATATCATTCGGTCATATTAATGATGACATCTGAGTACGATGTACTGCTATTGTGGCTCTATATTGTGCTGTTCCATCTGCGAACCTACAATACCCCCCCTTTTTTTTTGAAGTGTACAATCCAGCAGCAGAAGACGAGAAGTATAGTAATTCGAGCCATCAACACAAAAGTTAGGCTCAAAGTGTAACAAGACATCATATTCAAGTTCGATTATGTGCTATGTAGATACGCTAATTTGCAAATAACATTATACCCCCTTAACTCCCATCTTTCCAACCCTCCTTATTATACATCTTGAAGGAAAAAGGGGGGCTTGAATAGACGCTACCTAAAGACAAAGACACCGTCAAAACTCAAGATCATAGTTATCTACAGCCTCCTGAAACGATTCTACAGCACATGTAATTCCTAGTATTCAAGTTGTGCACAACCCAACACCTCCCTACAAGCAAGCTTGCCTCCCTAGGCAGGTAGCTATTCCCACTTCCGCCATCACTAACCAACCCCCTGAACTATCATACAAACCTTCAGCACAATACACCTAATCTATCTCCCATCGCCCCCCCTTTCCATCAGTCCCTCTCCAGCTCTTAAGGCAACTAACTATTCCTCTACTATATTCACACTCAATAACCAAACAAGCACCAGATAGGTAGGTACCTAAGCAACAGCAAGTTTGTGGAAAAAAAACACGACACCTCACTACAAACCAGACAAGTAGATTTCATGACCACATCCCTAGTTAGAGCAATCCAACATCTATCCAACATCATAGGTAGTAAACAGCAAACACTCGACATCCCCCCCTCTCCTTACAAAACACAAAAACACCTCACCATCCCAAGTGGCCAAAGCCACACTACTACTAACACAACAATCAAAGCAAGTCATCACCACAAGTCACCATACCACACTACACCACATCACACCACAAATCACCTCAAGTCCATTTATATAAATAATCATTTGAAAAATACCATTTAGCTCGGCCGCGCCGGCGGGATATCATCTTGCTGGGAAGTCCGTCCGTCCGTCCCCTACGAATCAATACTTGAGAGTATAAAAAAAATACATTTAGCGGAGGGGAGGCGCCATTCTTCAAGGGCTTCTTCTCAAGGGGGGCCCGGCCAATCAACCAACCCTCTCTTTCTCTCTCTCGCTTCCATCTTCGGCTACTGTCTTCATTTGTAGAACTCTTTCTCTTGCTGTCTCTTCTTGCTCTGCTCTTCTCTTCTCTCGCTTTCAAGTCATCATCTAACTTTTCTCCTTCTGTACTGTGTTTCGTCTGATATGAGACACGCATGATTAGAAAATAACACCGGCAACCATTTATACCCTTAGCCCTGGAAATAAGCTATACAGGATTTTTCACATAGAAACCCCCACACGCCATCCATTTCCAGCAAGACGCCGTGATGCCGTGCCTGAGGCCATCCTTGACCCATGAGTTCTCAGAAATCCTGACTACCCAACTTTGAAAATGATTGTATGTCGCAAAGGCGGAAAAATAAACAAGGAGTCTGGTATCATGTCGTGAGAATCATGGTTCATAATATACATTACAACGCGGTTCATCGTTCGATGTCCCTGCGAAATTTGTAATTGTTCGACTTCAAGTAGTGACACCATTCGTTAGGGAGGGTCCGAGCTTGCATAGAGCATCCGCTGGCTTCCACTGACTATTCGCCTGCATGACCTTTCGTAGGACTTCGAGGGTGACAGGTATGGCTTCCTCCGGTATAGTCCATGGGCCTAGTCGATCTATGAGCTTCCCCATGGAACCGCCATCTCCCGATTTACTAGCCCCATCATAGACGCCCATAGCTCTGCGTGCGTTGTCAGCTAGTCGCCAGGTCTCTTGTTGCTCCTTGGAGTTGGTGAGGATTTCCTTCACATGGTCAGGGTCGGGAGGATATGACCACATTATACGGCCAATATACACAAGACATATGCCCTGGAGGCGTAATACTAGCGCGGTTAATGAGTTATGCCTGGCACAATCCGACCTAGTAACTCGGAATAGCATCAGTAATTCCCTCAACGACCTAGTTGAACCGGGTTTGCGCTCGAGATCCGAAGCATCGCTCTGCAGTTTGAAACCAAGTAGGAAGGAAACTAGGCACTGGATGCCGGCGGCGATAGCAACTTGACGGTCACGCTCAGAAACTCCCTCGGTTGGCTTTTTCAAGACTGCATCTCGCTCATGTTTTAATTTAGTAGCGAGCTGTATGAAATTTGCTGCCCGAGATTGTAACTTCTGTAGCTTCTCTGGATCGGCGAATGGGCGACGGCGCTCAGGTGGCTGCGCAGCAGGGGTGAGGCCGTTTGCTACGCCTGGAGTTCCAGCCTGGGAGCTATTGGATGCGACCCGCGTCATTGCGGATGATTGTCTCGGGGGCGTCGAGGGGCGCGGGTCCGAAGCCTTCGGTCGTTTGGACGCTTCACTAGTGTCCACCACGGGAACGGGACGCTTACGTGCAGTGCCGGGTTCCAAGCTATTGGAACGATCGCGGGTAGCACGTTCCTCCGTCTTTAGTAGATCAGCCTTCCTTCTTCCGCCTGGGGGTAAGTTCAAGAGGCGCGCTACGGTTTTCGCAATTCGTTTCTTGTATTTCAACGATACCATAAGCGAATCCCGCTGTCCTTTATTGCTATCAACATGGATCGTCTCCTCGCGTTTTGATATCTTCACCGTCTTCTTTTGTCCATTGGGTGAGTCGGATACTTGACTATTCCTTTGACTCAGATCCTTCGATTTATTCGCTTTTGCCAACGCCAATTCTTCTAGAACAATGGGGGGTAGTGTTGGGGACAGAAGAGGTGGAATTTTCCGCTTCTTAGGACTTGGAGATAGTTCATGATCTTGGTTCTTTTTCGGCGGAGGCTTGAGGCCATTCGAATCTGCTGGCTTCTTCTTAGGGCTAGGACGCGGTGCTTTGGAGTCGTCATCCACGTAGTTTGTTATGTCAATGGGTGATAGTAAGGGCGGTAAGTAATTGGATGAATGGTTCCCCTTCGTATTATGGTTACTTTCTGTCTTCTTCTCCGCTCCATCCTTATTCTTAACAGGCTTCTGAGAGCCATTCACAAGAGCGCCAGGTTTGGGTGAGACACCTTTGCTCCCTGTACTACTCAGCGCTGATTTTCCGTTAGCAACGGGGTGAGGTTTCAAGTCTTTTGATGGTTTCTTTTCTATTGGTGCCTGCCGCTCAGGTTTTAGAGAGAAGTTGTCTCTTATGGAACGCGAACTTGTAGAGTTGGGTGTCGCATTCTCAACCTTGGGTCGTTTCATCGGCTTGGAGTCTGGTTCTGCCTCTGGGATTCGTCTCTTTTTGTCCAGTGAAGGACTACGACCATGCCGCGCCTCGGATTTCATGTCAGGCTTCCCATCAGGTACTCCTTTCCTAGCTCCACGGCGGTCCTCCATATCCTTTGGAGTAGGTTCCGCTACCTTCTTCAAAGGCGCACTCGCCTTGATAGGCAGCGCGGCTGATTTAGGCGGCTCTTCGCCGTCGGGGCCAGGTGACTTCTTCCTGTTCTTGTAGTCTTTCAAAGATAACTTTGTCTTGGGTTTATTATTGGGGTCGTTTCTTCGAGGTGTCGGTGTACTAGTCGCATTAGCAGGAGTAGCGGTCTCTTCTCGTATGTCGAAGTATGCCCTAGTAAGGATAATTCCACGGTCTGCGTCGCTAACAAATGTTGTGTATTGTAGAGGCCTGATATCCTGTTCTTCTAACCGCTTGTCGTCGGCGTGTGGTGGATATCGGCGCGAAGTGTCGAGTGATAGGTAATGTGCTTTGAAGGGTAATATGTTTTTTACTAGAGTGTCAATCGTCTTGGTTGCCTCCTCCATGGTTTTCCGTTTTCATGCAACTTTCGAATGTTGCACGCGAAGCTTGATGCTGTGATCATGAAAGAGAAGATCGCGGTTGCGGTTGCGGTGGGTGGGTCAGTGAGTGAGTGAGTGAGTGAGTGTATGGGTGGGTGGTGAATTAAGTGAAGGGATGAAGTTATGGTGACGAGGGTATCATTAGGTTCCGAATTGTTGCGATAAGATCAATACACGCGAGTCTGTCTGCAGTATTTTGAGTTTAGCATGGCAATCTTTCTAAAAGTAGAATAATCATGAGATATAGAATTAGGTGAATACAGTGCAATTGGCTTAATTAGGAGTAAAATTAATGATGCAATAAAAAGAAACAGTCGAGTTATCAAAGATACCGTTTTGAGTATGGACTGATGGACTGACCTGAATAGATAGGTGCGGGTTTGGCGATTCTCGCGTTAGGCCTGCACACCGTAGTCTCTCGTACAGACAGGAAGTTGGGATTACAATGCGATAGATAGATAGGCACAAGCTATTGTTGTCGCGTAGACACCATCTGCTGTCTTATCCAGCCTCCAATAGATCCTCGTGACATTCGGCCCGGCGCATCGCTCATCAAATTATGGCTCGCGTCGGCGAATGATCAAGAAAAAAAATAAAAAGATCCCGGTTGCGGACGGCAGGGTAAATAATACGTCCAAGAGAATAAGATAATCCGGGGTGGGAAGTGGATATATTAGTCGAGAAATTAAAGGGAAGGGAAGATAAAAATAAAAAGAGAGACAAGAAGTTAGATAGAGAGTAGAGAGTAGAGAGTATGGAGTATGTGTGTGGTGGTGTGGGCGTGCGTGAGTGCGTGCGTGCCGATGATTGTTGTTGCAGATGATGCGTTATGATCGGCAGCGGGAAGAGTTGGGTGAAGTGGGTGAAAGCCGACCGTAGTATCAAGCTGGAAAGCGGTCCTTTTAGGTACTGTTAACTACTAATGACAGTAGGAATAGTTGATACCTAGCAGTAAGTAGTAGTAGAAATAAACATTTAACTAAGTAAATGCAAGGATTATTGTTTAATGTATCCAGAGTCCAGTGCTGTCTGTCTACTCAGCAATGCTCAGTGACAGTACATACATGGATATCATGTATTGTATTGTATTGTACAATACTACTAGGTATGAGACTTCAATGTTGCTGGAGGTTGAGTAGAGAAGTTGCAACTTTGCGTGAGCCTTGGGAAGTTTCTTGGTTGAGGGACCGGATGGTGGCAGAGCTGGCTGAGAATGGGGCAACTACTGTACCTCTAGTACTGCTAAAAAGGTAGAGACTAATTATGTAGTACCTAGCAGGTTAGGTAGTAGTAGGTAGAACGGGCAAAGATGGATCCCCCAGTTTCCCCCGTCGTCACCTAAAATACATGTGTACTACCCTTTAAATACTACATACTACCTACATACATCCATGGATAGTTAGTTAGTACTACCTAAGCAAGTTGCTAGGTTGGTAGTTTAAATGTTTGCTGCTCCTGCTCCTACCTCTTTTTTTTTCCCTGTGATGTGTATTGTACAATACCTAACCTACATACCTAGTACTAGGCTAGTAGTACGCCGCTGCTTACATGTAATTCGCACGTACCGGATTTGTTACTTGTCGCGCTCGCGGCTGGCAAAGAACCCAGCAGCCGGGGACTCGACAGTGGTCTCTTTGATAGACCTATCAACTAACAAAGGATTACAGCGGACCGGTATGAGGTGGGGTTTGATCATTAGCACCCAGTGTCAGTGGACAGCTTACTGCTTAGGTAGTACAGTACCAATCTACTGAACTCTAAATAGGATCGGTGTGGCTTTGCGTGGCTCGAAACGAACTTCGTTCAGATCCAGTCACTGCAGCTTGAGTGCCATTCAATGACCGGCCTGCTTTGCCTGCCTGCCTGCAAAACTCTAAAGTCTTACCCATCGGGATGATTTGATAGGTTCCCCCTAGAAATGCTGAGATATCGCATCATTTCGCGGTCTATAATATATTCTAACCGATTACGGATTGCGACACAGCAGATCAAATCAAGCAGCACGTTTTTTTTCTTTTCTTCCCTTTCTTTCATTCATTTCATTCATTTCATTTCTTTCTTCCTACCGAGCTTCGCATGTCCGATATGCACGATAATTCCGGTAAGCGAGCGATGTCTCTTGATGGAGCAACACAACTTACATTGAATGAGGTTTCTTTGACTACTAGTCTACGTATGTACCTACCTAGGTACTTTAAACAGATCTTGTTAAAATACATTATAGTATTAAAAGGGGTTTAGCTTCACGTTAGGTTGTTCCACACATCCGTCATCACGCTCAGTTCGACTTAGTGTAGGTATGTATGTACATGTACCTCAAGTGCATGTAGGTACAATACGAAGGTTGTGGCCAAAAGTTTAGACCAAGATATACCTCAGCCCCACAGTTCCTCCACTTTTCTACCACTATAAGAAATATTATCGCCAACATACTTACCTACTTATAAAGCCTTATAAATTTATTTAATAAATATTAAATATGCTATTACGTTATTTAATTAATATATTTAATAATAGAAATTTCTATAATTTTTTTTCTTTATTAAATTAATGTAAATACTTATATAATAATCTAAGGTTGTTTAGGACTGAAGGCTTTAAGTTTATAGCATATTATAGCGCTTAAATGTGCTATAAGGTGCTATACTTTTAAGGGTTGTAAGGGATTTAACGTTAAATGTATACCTATTATTGGTAGAGGCCCAAAAAAGAGTAACGCACTGTGGGGCAGAGGTATATCTTGGTCTAAACTTTTGGCCACAACCTTCGTACATTATTTTAAGAACACGGACGGGGTAGGTTTAGTTAACCACATAACTAACACCTTGCACATAGAGCCGCCGGCAGGTGAAAGCCGCATTGGGTTGCAACTTTGCAAGGCAGGGCAGAGCAGGGAAGGGGACAGGCAGGTGCTTCGCTTCGCATGGATGATGGATGGATGGATTGAAGAATTTAAGGAAACTGCCAAACTGGGAACACAAGGCTGAACGAACGTGGGGTGCTGAATCATTTTATTTTATTTTTTGCATCCCGCTGTAACATCTTTAACCTTTTTCAACTTGATCTTTGTTTAACTATTGAAGATCCCAGCCCAAGAAAAAAAAACCACTGCAGATAGTTAACTAACCTAGAGCCTTGCAGCTTTCTTCAGCCTCATTTTCTCATCTTTGCTCAGCTATTTGTCTAGGATCATTTTTTATATGTAGCCGTGCCAAATGCTTACACATCTACCTCGTTTAATATAACCCATCCTATAGCTACCTAGCTACCTAGCTAGCTAACTAGCTACGTAATTCGTATGAAACGGTGCTAGATAAAACCAACAAAACCACCACCAATTTTCCTCCCTACCTCCCTACCATCAAGCAAACCCACAACCCTCAACCTCCCCTAAACCAAAAAACCCCAAAAATGGCAGACAAACCCGGCGCCCTCGTAACGCCCACCTCCGTGCTCATATCCACCAGCATCGTCGTCTTCATATCCGGCTTCATGCTCGGCGTCTACTCGATCCGGGGCTACTTCTTCGTCTCGCCCACCCTCGCCTCGGAGCGCCGCAAGTACTTCGACGACCCCCCCGAGAGCGAGGAGTCCGACGTCGACGAGGACGACACCATCCTCGACCACGCCCCCAACTGGTCCAACGGCGTCGACGCCGACCGCCGCGACGGCCTCCGCCTCTCCAAGCCCGCGAAGAAGAAGGGCGGCAGCAAGAAGGCCAGCAAGGACGCCAGCAATAACAAGGAGGATGCCAAAGCCAATGATGATAATGATGACAGGATAGCAGAAGGGTCCGCGAACGAGGAATGCAAGCTTGTGCTAGTCGTGCGGACAGATCTCGGCATGACCAAAGGTACGTCTTACTCTCACTTCGCTTTACTTTATCTACCTACCACCTACCCCCTACTAACCCACCCTCCCCCCCCCCAGGCAAAATCGCAGCCCAATGCTCGCACGCGACCCTCGCCTGCTACAAGAAGCTCTCCCGCGCCGCCCAGCGCAACCCCAGCTCTCCCGAGGCCCGGCTCCTGCAGCGCTGGGAGCACCGGGGCCAGGCCAAGATCGCGGTGCAGGTGAAGTCGGAGGCCGAATTAATCCAACTGATGGGCAAGGCGCGCAGCCTGGGCATCACGGCCGAGGTCATACAGGACGCGGGCCGCACGCAGATCGACCCGGGCAGCCTCACCGTGCTCGGCGTCGGGCCCGCGCCCAAGAGTGTCGTCGATGGTGTCACTGGTGGGCTGAAGCTGTTGTGATGTAGATACTAGCTACTAGCTGGCTGGATGTTTCATTGGTATACATTTTTACTAGTAATCAAAAGGGCGGGCAAGGCATGAATGAATAAGCGACGCGGCGGATGCTACAAAAAGGGTATATAGATAGGTAGGTAGAAAAGGGCATCATCATAGAGCGCGCCAGTATTGTAAATACCAAATAGGCGGACATATTCATTTTACAGGGAAGGCATTATAAAATTGAAAAGCATATTCGATTGCAGCAGGAAATGTTTCTAGGCAACTACTATGTAGTCATATCATCTTCGAGCCGTGAGACTCTTCAGATATGTAAAAGTCCAGCTCTAGACCTCCAATAACACAGATACGCATGATTCCATCACTTTGAACCTGACGCATTTTCTCGTGTCTATTGTTTTCCTTCCCCCAACGCCATGACTCCAGCCAGTTGGTCTTTTTTAATATCCCATATCTCTCGCTCTCTGGGTATTAGCAGCAAAGCAAAACATAGGGGGGTGTTGTAACCATGTAGTACATCCGCTTTCAGTAGCACGACAATTAGCAACTATCACAAATGTAAGGTTCTTTCCCAAGTGGATTTCGAACAATCGTTAAAAGCATCAACCATATGGGTTAGTTTGGACTGTCCCATATAGTCCGACTTGACAATCGAACAATTATATGTCCACAAGCATAGCCATGAGATGGAATTGTACAGCCCGAGTCGACTTTCGTCATCCAATACTCAGTTGCTTTACTTTAACTATTGCTGCGCATTGTTGGTAATTGCTATGAATTGTCCGTTTTCTCCTAATTTTCTTTTCTTTGTTGACTCGTCGGCTGGTGATCCTGGGGAGGCGGGTCTTTTCTCTGGGGTTGGGGCCTTTGTAATGTCTGTCAACCTCTTACAGTCCTTAGCCAAGGGAATAATGCTTTGCTCAATATTTGAGAGCTTGGTCGTCAATTCATTGGCTTCCTTTTCGATCTTAGCAATTCGTGCTTCATTTCGTTGCCCATATGGATCTAATTGCACGAGTATCATTTCAGCCATCTGCTTCGAGCTAAGATTTGACCACTGCGTATTGATTGCTCGAATGGCTAGCTCCAGGGCGTTGAACCTTCGTTTTGCATCGTCTATATCCGGCTTGATTATTTGCAGGGCATCGCAATTATTTGTCCCTCCATTCGCATTATTTTGCTGGCAAGCCACTACTTTTTGTTCGAGTTCGAGATGCCTGCGGCCGACAAGATCAAGTCTTTGGCTGAGCTTTAAACCCTCAAGTAATCCGAAACGCGTTTCGAGTTGCGCTGCAGTCTGGCTCAAGAATTGGATTTGTGATACCAACTCTTCCTTCGTAGCAGCACCTGATCGTTCCAACGCACCAATATTTGTCTCAATTTTGTCCACATGAGCCCTCACTTCTTCAACCATGTCGGCACAGGCCTCGGCAGATTCAGCAACGATTTTCTGGAGGACCTCACCAAATGGCTTGAGCTTCTCATCTACAAGAATTTGAAGTGCGGCTTCGCCATCTCCCGACATCCTGCTGTCGGGCTGAGGTTGGGGTACTTGTGCAGTATCCACCGCTTCAAGTGCCTTTCTTGTCTCCTGAGCAAGGGAATCACTCTTATCGAACCGCGACGCAGTCGACTCTTGCATAGATTGCAGACTCTGTTGCAAAGTAGCAATTGCTCTATCGTTGGAGAAGACCTTATTTTTAAAGTCGTGGTCAATCCAAGTCTCCAACACTTCATTATAGGTTACCATGTCTAGTTCCTCAACCTTTTCCATAAACGTGGAGACCTTGGTTTCCACATCATCAATCCGAATTACAAGAGCTTGAAAGGCTTTGGACAATTGATCAATCTCTTCCTGGATTTTTTGGGTGATTTCGACGTTGGTGGGCTCGAGCTTAGTGAGTTGGCGCTTGAGTTCCGCGTTTTCAGACTGAAGAACATTGTGCTCGGACTTCAAGGCTTTGTAGTCTCGGTCCAGGGCATTAAGTTTTTCTGTCGTTTTCTCGTGGTCGCTTAACAAGGTCTCAATCTGCTTTTGGGCTTCAGAATTGTGTTTTTGCTGTTCTGACGCCTGTTGAAGGGCTTGTTGTTTAAAGCCTGCAAACTGATCCTCCAATGCTGATAGTGCGGTAGTATTCTGGGCTACGGTGGCCGCCGCTGCCGCCTGTGGCTTTGCCAACGCATGAGATAATATGGACGAGAGAAATCTTTCTAAATCTTCTCGATGCTGTTGTTCGACTTGAAGACGATGCTTCTGGACTCCTTCGCGTTCTGTCTTGGCACTCTCGTCGAATCTTTTTTGGAATTCCGAGAATGGCGCAAAGTCATCCACTTTATTAACAATTTTACCAACTTCATTTTGGCGTCGACCATCCTCTCGTAATAATTTGTCTTCTTGCAGTTTGAGTAGCGTGCGCTCTTGCGATATCTCATTCCATTTATAAACAGCCTCAAATACTCCTTGCAATTGTGGATCTTTAGCTTTTGGGACAATAGGGCTTACTGCCGCTACTGCAGGATTCAACGCCTTGTTTGCTCTTGCTAATCTATCCGCTGCTAATGTATATCTTAGTAATGTGGTTCAACGGGTGATAATAATAAAAAAAAGCTCACCTGGTTCTATTGGTGTTGGGCGAGCACTCTGAATTGTACTGTGAGTACTGCCAGGGGAATTAGTTGCCGATGGTGGTCGCCTGGCATCGGCAACTTTAGTGTCTATGCATAATTTATTAGGCCTGTCCATTTCTCTTCTGTTTCCACGTGGACTTCGCGGGGGGCGGATCTCTCTCGTGTCTTTGATGTCCCTTGGGTCACGTCTGACTGAATCCATATCATAGATTCGATCACGAGACTGACCTCCGGTTTCTATCGGTCTATAATGGCGGTCGACGTCGTTTCCATACGACGTTCGTCGTCGATCATCGTCATAAGCGTTTGGTTTCCATCGATGATAGGACATGGTAATAAGAAATAGAAAAGTTGAAAGTTGAAAGTTTCAACTTGAAATTGTTTGAAAACAATAAAGTTACTTTGTTTCCCCGCTAGCCAGGACTGCCAGGGCTGCCAGGGAAGGTGCTCCTTCAAGTCACCTACTAGGCAGATGTAGATAGGCAAGCTGTTGATCCCCCGGTCTTTTTGGAATTAAGGTTTACAGGGGACTTCTTCTGCCAGATCAATCACGTTTAATAGCATCGCCCAAGAAATCCGTTCGGGGTTTTAAGTCGGGGGTTTCAACTTCCAAGTAATTCGAATCGCTTGAGTGAAAGTGAGAGTGAGAGGAAGATGGCGATAAATCATGAGCAATAGTGACGGGGTGATTAGATATGTATGAAGATCAATCATCAATCAACCACACAAGTACCTAGTATTAATTACCCTAGGTAGATATTCTTCGAATATCAATTCCACCTCGAATAAGATAATCGAAGTCTTCAAGCAAACCCAGTAAAAGCTGAGCTTGAAAGATAACTTGGTTGGCTTATTTGATAGAGGTAACACTTGAGTCTCGGGTGTTTCTTCAACCGTCACTGCCTTTAAACTAAGTTGAGTTAAAGGGAAGAGCAAACGGTTGAGCAAAGACTTTGCGTCTGCGTGTTGAAAGCAGGTACGATGTAGGTAGCCAGGCGGGTTGGCTCAAATAGTTATCGGCAAGAGCCAAGGTTTAACGGCAGGAACAGCTGAGCTAGTAGTTAATGCTATTAGCGCTTGGTATGTGCACACACGATCCCACCGCTCCTTCAATACTTCAATATTGTTTTGATGAATTAATAAGAGCTTCGTTGCAGATATGTATTGTAGATACGTATTGTGATATGTATTGCAGATATGTATAGCAGATAGGTAGGTACGCATCGAAGAGGGGAAGTTATAATATAATATGTGAGTATAGCCAGTCAAAGAGAAATATATAAGAGTGCTTCGTGTAAGCTGTTTGTTGGCTAGGTATGTACCTAGTGGCCAGGCTTTTCAACTAACCTAGCAGTATATGTAGCTGAAGCACGAAATATGGGCCATCGGTAATGTGCCTACACTACAGTAGACCCATATTCATGTTGGAAGCACGAACATTGAAGTGAACATTGAATTGTGGGTTTCTTTTGCAAACTGAGGCAGAGACAATAAAAAATGCAATACACGTAAACGTAAACGTAACATCGATTATTTATAGTATTGCTGTAAATAAATGGGAAAACTAGAACAGATCACGAGGAAATAAGGGGGGGAAGAGCTTTTATTATATCAAGTCTAATCCTTGGAACCTGGGCTATACCGTGGTTGACGCGACAAAACGTGACTGTAAAAGTGGCGAATAGGCAGAGAACTTTCTGGATTTATTTTCTTTTCTTTACTTATCACCTACGTAGGACTTATGTAAATGATATTTTAAGTACATGGTTAATAATAATTTTCAAGTTTTACAAAGTAGTTTATACTACATGTACGTAGTACATGTGTATAGCCGTAAATAAAAGCAATCTTGCCTCGATAGATATTGGACGATAAAAGTGCATAAAGAGGGTGGGGTAAAGTACTCACTTAGGTATCACTGCATAACCTTGTAGGCCTCATAAACGTATATCAACTTAAAACCTATAGCCAACAAGATGAAATAAACTTGTTTCATTGGTAACGTTGGTTACATCGCCTAACAGTCACATGCAGCCCATGTTATCCAACGAATCGAGGCGAGCCGGGTCACTGCATGCCTAGTATGATATTGATGCATGTATGTATCAATCTACTATGCCGCCGTATGTACTAGGTAGTTACTTGCAACTTAGCAATAGTTAACCAGCCATAATCTTATGTGCATCAAGCCACACCTTCGTTGCACGTGACCTCCAAATGCAACTATACAGATTTGCCAAGATTTCGTCTACAGTGCGTACATATATTTACATACATACATAGGGTACATAGGTACTCACGATAAGGCACGATAAGAGAATTGAAGCATCCGCGTGTACCTAGCAGTACCCTTGTAAGCGCGTCTAATTTTCCAGAGCTTGTAAATCCAACATGAATCTTTATTCCTAACATTGAACCTTAGAACATTGAAGCTCCATCAATACTAGATGCTGTTAAAAAAGACAAACACCAACACAACAAACCTGAACTGAAGAGCCATATTCATCTTTAGCAATTGAACATCAATCGATTTCCAAGATGGCTGCTGTAAGTAATTGTCTATATTCCAGGAAATTTCCCAAGCAAATGGAGAGCTTCGAAAGCTAATACTTATTTGTGCAAACCCATATAGCCCGTCGTGACCGTCGGCGAGACCAAGGAGCTGCGAGGTCTAAACCTCATCGCGGCGCATTCCCATATCAGAGGTCTCGGTGTAGATGCCGACACGTTAGAACCTCGCGCGGCGTCGCAAGGCCTCGTCGGCCAAGAGAAGGCGCGAAAAGCGGCAGCCGTCATATTAGAGATGATCAAGGTTGGCAAGATCGCCGGCAGAGCAGTTCTAATTGCCGGGCCCCCAAGGTATGTGAAGCTACCGCCTATCACTTCCACAGCTCCATAGGGTTATCATTGACCACAAGGACTTTACAGTACAGGTAAAACAGCGATCGCAATGGGCATGGCGCAATCGCTTGGCCCCGACGTGCCCTTCACATCACTTGCATCGTCCGAGATCTTCTCACTCGAGATGTCCAAGACCGAAGCCCTGACGCAAGCGTTTCGAAAGTCGATCGGCGTGCGCATCAAGGAGGAGTCCGAGATCATGGAGGGCGAGGTCGTTGAGATCCAGATCGACCGCAGTGTCACTGGCGGCGCTAAGCAGGGCAAGCTTACGATCAAAACTACGGACATGGAAGCTGTCTACGACATGGGGGCCAAGATGATTGATGCCATGACCAAGGAGCGCGTCATGGCCGGCGACATCATCTCTATAGACAAGGGAAGCGGCAAGATCACCAAGCTTGGCCGAAGCTATGCTCGCAGTCGCGACTATGATGCCATGGGTGTCGACACAAAATTCCTACAATGCCCAGACGGCGAGTTACAGAAGCGCAAGGAGGTCGTCCACACAGTTACGCTTCACGAAATCGATGTTATAAACTCGCGTACGCAAGGCTTCCTAGCCCTCTTCAGCGGCGACACCGGCGAGATCCGCAGCGAAATCCGAGACCAGATTGACACCAAGGTTGGCGAATGGAAGGAAGAAGGCAAGGCCGAGATCGTCCCCGGCGTACTATTCATCGACGAGGTACACATGCTCGACATCGAGTGCTTCAGCTACATAAACCGCGCGCTCGAGGTCGACCTCGCCCCCATCGTCATCATGGCGAGCAACCGGGGCCACTCCAAGATCCGCGGCACCGACTACCGCAGCCCGCACGGCCTACCCCTCGACTTCCTCGACCGCGTCGTCATCATCCAAACCTCGACCTACTCCCCCGACGAGATCCAGCAGATCCTCTCCCTGCGCGCCACCGAGGAGGAGATCGACGTCTCCGCCGACGCCCTCGCCCTCCTCACCAAGATCGGCCAGGAGGCCGGCCTCCGCTACGCCAGCAACCTCATCACCACCTCCCAGCTCGTCAGCGCCAAGCGAAAGGCCAAGCAGGTCTCCGTCGACGACGTCCAGCGCAGCTTCAAGCTCTTCTACGACCCCGCCCGCAGCGTCACCTTCGTCACCCAGTCAGAGAAGCGCCTCATCGGCAACGACGGCGCCGTCGACTTCGCCATCGCGAACAACGGCGATGCCATGGAGATCAGCTAAGGTAGCTAGCTGTGACGTGCGAGGCTTACCTATTACCTAGTCTAGGTACCTACCTCATCAAATCAATCAATCAACCAACCATCTAATGAAATATCTCGGAACGTTGCTTCTTGCTTTCTCCCCACCTTGCCCCCGGGACACCACAACAATGGCGTTAATGATGGATATCATCCCCCAAAATTTTTCAAAGTGAAGAATGAACGATAATATTGAGTGAGGAAAAGGTTACTTGTTTGTATGCTTGCTTGCTTGTATGCTTGCTTCAAGCTCATGAGGTAGAAGAAGAAGAAGTGGTGGTGTATCATACATAGGTACTTGCGGCGTAATGGAATTGCAATTGCAGACAAAGAGCTATGTGTTTAGAAACTCTACGTTTCCTTTCCACCTCAACCTTGACCAGATCATCTAGAATTATTGTCTTGATGCGTAGAAAGTAAGAGTGCATAGCTACGTACTAAACCCCTATGATTACACATGCAGTAAGTGAGTATTAGGTATCTAGTAAGAACGTGATCGATGCACGAAGACTAAAGAGATTACGAGAACACCATACAGAGTA
The DNA here is from genome assembly GCF_022984875.1 of Hypoxylon fragiforme. Lineage (NCBI taxonomy): Eukaryota > Fungi > Ascomycota > Sordariomycetes > Xylariales > Hypoxylaceae > Hypoxylon > Hypoxylon fragiforme. Next base: position 1,961,007 of record NW_026054758.1, on the reverse strand, counting down.
GGCATTTCAATGGAGAGCATCAAATCTTTTTTTGCATTTGTATTTACATTATCCTTATCCCCAAGTCGTGCCAGTGTCATGGAGCTCCATAAAGAGCTCGGCCGTATTCTTTAGTACCTAACCATTGTTTTCAATGAAAGCCGCCCGCACATTTGGGTTCCCACCGTCGTCAAATCCTTGAAGTCATTAATTTATTTGCCAGCATCAACCTTGGCGATGTAGGACACAAGGTCAAGGACACGTCGGCTGTAACCCCACTCGTTGTCGTACCAGCTGACAAGCTTGACGAAGTTGTCGTTCAAGGAGATACCCGCCTTGACATCGAAGATGGAGGAGTTGTTGTTGCCAATCATGTCAGTGGAGACAACAGCGTCCTCAGTGTATCCGAGGATTCCTATAATTAGAGCATTAGTTTATGATAAGTAGTTCAAGACATGCAAGAGTGTCAACATACCCTTTAGAGGACCCTCGGAGGCGGCCTTGATAGCGGCCTTGATGGTGTCGTACGAGGCACTCTTCTCGATGCGGACAGTCAAGTCGACAACGGAGACGTTGGCAGTGGGCACACGGATAGACATGCCAGTAAGCTTGCCGTTGAGTTCAGGGATGACCTTGCCGACAGCCTTGGCGGCACCGGTGCTGCTGGGAATGATGTTTTGGGCAGCAGTACGACCACCTCGCCAGTCCTTGTTGGAGGGACCGTCGACAGTCTTTTGTGTAGCAGTGTAGGAGTGGACAGTAGTCATCAGACCCTCAATGATGGTGAAGTTGTCGTGGACGACCTTGGCGAGGGGAGCAAGGCAGTTGGTAGTGCAAGAAGCGTTGGAGATGACATCGGCCTTGCCGTCGTAGGTCTTCTCGTTGACACCCATAACGTACATGGGGGCATCGCCTGAGGGGGCAGAGATGATGACCTTCTTGGCACCACCCTTCAAGTGAGCCTTGGCCTTGTCAGTGGTAGTGAAAACACCGGTAGACTCAATGATGTACTCGGCGCCAGTCTCACTCCAGGGGATGGTAGCAGGGTCACGCTCTTGGTAGAACTTGACCTTCTTGCCGTTGACGATAAGAGCATCGGCCTCGTAAGAGACGGTTCCCTTGAAGATACCGTGTGTGGAATCGTACTTCAGCATGTACTCTGCGTAGTGAGTCTCGATAAAGGGATCGTTAACGGCAACGACCTCGATGTCCTCGAGCTCAACTGCATTGCGGAAAACAATACGGCCGATACGGCCGAATCCGTTGATGCCAACCTTGACAACCATTTTGATCTAGGTCTTTAGGGGGGGATGTTAGTAGTTGATCGAGTTTAGGTAGTAGGTAGTAGGGTTGAGATGGTGTGAAAATGTGTGTGTGATGTTGAAGTGTGTGAGAATGTTAGGAAGCTAGGTATGTGATATTTCAAAGACGGGTTCGAAGAACGAGGAACAAGGTATTTGTATTTTGCGAAATGTTCGACAGGATAAGAACATTAGAGGGGTATTATGCTGCTCCGTAAAAAAATAGCAAATCACGATTGACTTTTCAGTTTCCACTGTTGAATGGTCTTGTGAAAATGCTTCGGAAGGAGTTTCCCATGTTTCAAATAGCTCCAAACTCAAAGCAAAAGCCAAGTGCTCCATGTTGGCGTGTTGGCGGGGCAGGAAACAGCAAGCTCATGGATATGGATGAAGCAATAGCGGGGTAATGGAACGAGTAAAGGTGGGAGGGTATGGAGGGGTGAGTTCAGCTCTTACTTACTTGTAGGTAATTTAATTAAATCTGAGGATTGTATTACTCCAAAATTGATCAAGAAAGATCAATCGAGTAAATAAATAGTTTTGAGGAAAGAGGTCAGATTAAATATTGAGTTGTTGAGAGGAAGAAGAGAGGGTTTGATTTGGAGGGGTAGGAAGTTTATATGATGGCATGAGCGACATAAATAAAAAAGGGTTGAGAGAAAAGTACTAAGAAAAAAAATATGATGCAGTAATCCTGGTAACATCCAGGGCTAGTTTGGTGGGTACCTTGTAAGTGGAGTGCTTCTAATCTTGCATGTGGCCCTACACTCTCGAGCTTAACACTGCTACAGCCTGTAACAATGTACATACCCATACTTGGAAGTAGCTACTTGGAAGGGCCTACTGGCCAAGATTGTTTCTTTGGAGGGGTAACAAACGGGTCACTCTCAGAGTCTCAGTGAATGTCGGAGAATTCCTACATAGGTATGTATTCCCACATACACAGAATCACAGATCTTATTACACATACTGTACGGCCCTGCCAAACCTATACTTGACAAATACATCCGTATCACTCCGCCCGTATTCAACTCACCTTGACTTACTACTTAACACTAGGTATAATGGTATCACACTCGAGATCAGGTGTTTCTTCTTCGAGAAACATGTGGTAAACGACATGAGCTGACTCGATATATCAAACGAGAGAATCAGATAATCACAAGATATATTTAGCTATCTTATTCTCCTATCCTATACATATTAAATAGTGGCCACTTTGTGAATTTTTTTTTTCTTGTTTGTAACATTGTCCTGTTTCGATATTCGTCTTGTTTGATCTTTATTACGTTGGTATGATATCTATCAGAAGTATAGTGGCCACGGACAAGCCCGTTCAGCTGAGTACCTCGAAAGTATAGGACTCGTAACTCCGGCGGGCTCCTTAGACAGTGCGTGGCCGAGTTCCGTTGACTATCACACAGACTTTATTCGAAGTCCATACCGTTTCTTTGTCAGTGAAACAAAACCACCCCCAAACCCCTAAGCGATAGATATGCGTACCTAGTAGTGAGAAAATAGCTCAACTAATAAGATCTCATTCATTATATTCCTCAAACTGAGAGCTTATAGGCCGTTTCGAAATCTCACAACAGTTTCGACCCTGACTTCAGTTCAGTGTTGTCATAAAATATCATGTATTCCAGAAGTCACTTTACTACAGCCGAGGGAAGCCTTTTCACTGTGTCAAACGAAAACGGGCACGAACGTCTTACGGGATCTCGGCCACGGAACGGGCTACGATTCACGAATCTATCCGAAATGGCTCGGCTCTTGCAAGGCTAGCCCAATGAGCTATAAACAGAAGCATTGGCATCTCTTTCTTGAGATGAATAACCGTGTACAATCCCGAATGATTGAATCACTTCGATTCCGTTTGTCCTGGGCCCCTGGAGTCTCGAAGTATGCCACGGCCGGCTGCTGCAGCTTTGTGGAACACAAGGCAACAAGACAAAGATACATTGGCATAACCCACTCACAGTCTACCGGTACACTACATGCTATGGGGGTTTCTAAATTTTGCCTTCAAGGTCATGCCCACTAGACCTACCTTGAATCCTGGACGTGTAAGCCAAAGACCGCAAGGTACCGGAGTTTGTGAGCAACCCAACTCCGTATAGCGTGCCGAGATCCAAACATACATACACCACCTCCCATAAATTGCTATCAGTACCAGATGCTCATCATTACCCATCAGCTTCCTTTTGCAAATCACGCCCTATTAGGTATCACATGAGCGACTTTCTATACATACATATCATACATACATAGATGAGTCAAGAGCGATTGTCAAATCATCAATCCGACATCGCAAGCATGACAAAACGATCAACCTGGCTGGCCAGATCCTATCCCAACCAATGTAGATGGGCAAGGGCTCAACGTGCCAATAAATCATACGCAATCTGGCTTGCTCAGCAGTAAGCAACGCCGGCTTACCGGGCTCACCACTTTATCAGCCTGCCAGCCTACCTTTTCTTTCTAGTCAGTAATGCCATGACTGATTACCTAGATGGATGGTCAAACGCCACACAAGGCTGGGGGGCAATAGGCCCGAACCCTTCAAGTTTCGATCGAAACCCGACTATGGCATTCCATTTTAGCTGCATCGTCTAAAACCCAGGCCAAGCTCAGTTTCCCCTGCTAGACAATTCGATCCTATTTTATCGACGGCTCCAGAGCTTCCTCACTTCGGTGCTTTTCAAGGGTCTCGGCCCCCCAGCCGCCCCAACTAATCAAATAGGTATTTACTCGATACGGACGGAGCCTATGTTATTACAAATGTAATGTGTATAGCTAATCAACACATTTTCAAGTTAGTAGGCAACACTTGACTACGTATTACCACATTCTCCAGAAATAGTCGTGAAGATGCTGCAAGCGGAGCGAAAATGATCTCGACACCACATTGTAGTAGGTATTATCCTCATCATCGAATTTATTTTTGTGATACGTTTCCCCAATCTTTATCCAGCATCGTATATATCAGGAAGATCTGAGATGCGCGCTTACCTAGGCAGTTTAGCATAGATAGGTTAGTATCACCATTGAAATATTACTTCGGTAGTACCTGGGCATAACTACTGCACTTCACCCGCTTCACTTTAAGGCCTCGATCAGAGCAGGCGTAGGCATATTTCGTGATTGAACAATAAAGAACTTATTTTCTACATATGCCCCGGCCAACCGCAATACGAAACCCAGTAAACCGATATGTACGTCAGCCAAGCTACATAACATTCTAAAAACCCTCCGAGGTTTCCCTCACTCCCGTTAATTCTTCTTATTTTCAATAGCCAAGCAACGCATCCAGTGGATCCTAGTATACCGACAACTACTATTTGCCCCAAATGAACCTACGTAATATTTCGTGTTTGAAAGACAAGCCACGAGCAGAATTGAGGATAGCCTCAAGCAAGCAAGCAAGCAACTACCTACAACGAACGCACCAAGACAACAGCAACAATAACAGGAACAACAACAACAACAACAACATGATAACCACGTTTCGGTATCCCATATACGCCATGTACATAGGAGCCATATCTATCTATCCAATCCATCCTGCAGCTATTGACTAGGTACTAGACAAAGACCGAATATTTGAAGTTTAGATGTGCCTAGCCTAGCCTGCCTAGCCTAGAGATACTAGAGACAGGTAAGTTTAGAGTTACTCTTTTGGTGCAACGAAAACATCATGCTTGGTAGGTCCCTAGGTTAGACATGTATGTATAGAGATAGTTACGAGTCGCAAGCGGCTACCTATCCCTGTGTGGCATCATTAGCTATGATGTCGACTTGCATCAGCTTATAAGCTCGTTACTACAACTACTTACTCCCTTCATTGCCCCTAGAGTAGGTAGCTATTCAACATCATGGTCAAGTAGGACAGATCTACTACGTAGTATGCTATCCATCCCTTAGCTGTATATCAGGGCTTGCTACACGCATCTTAGTTGGCAAACCTCTCCGATGTAAGGGCATTCTACACGAGACTATCAATTGATTGTGCATCGGATTTCCATTGGTCACTGGACATAGCTGTCATATATTGCGATGATAGTAATATAGCCTCTGGGGTATAGTCTTTGGGCTCCAAAGCCACTGATGGGTTCAAAGTCCTACCACAAGCACGCGTTGATTGTAGGAAACGGTCATCCCAAGGAAACATCCGTGGGTATACCCATACACCATCTAGCAGTCGTCCCGAGTCCATGAACGCCAACGCGAATGCAATCATGAGTACATGTTCCTGTTGGCGCCTTCACTTGAGCCCGAATCCCTCACTTTCATTCACCGCCCGCCACAAGCACTGTTCCAGTCTCGCTCGCGAGGTATAACGGTATAAGGACAAAACGTTAAAACATGTCCTCGCTGAAGGAAATCGCCCTTCATCCTCGCCTAGAAGGTTGACCCGTATAACGAGGGACGCTGCACCCATAGCGGGAATGCGGTCACTGCCCGTTATGAACGATAACAACCGACGCTGATCCACGGGCGAAGCTCTTTCAAATGTACCCCAGAACCATTGCACTGTTGGCTCTATATCGGGGTTTACATGTTTTGGCCAGCCGGTATAAATAGCGGCACCCCTCAGTGAGGAGATATCTAGCGCCTCGTCCGAACCGCGCACAAGCAGCTCAATTTCCTCCGGTCTGAAAAGTGTCAATGCATTACCCGCACAGACGGTGAAGAAACCGCGCTTGAACGGTTCAAACTGTCGAGTAACCGAAGTATCAAGTAAATATCGGACGTAAAGGTCGACATAATCTCGTCGATTGGCATTCGTAACCATTCTGGTCTCACCCCCTGCGCAAAGAGGTACTCTGACCCTAGTACCATACTTTTCGACTTCGATAACAAAATCTAAGCAGAAGGTAGATTGAACATCTCCTTCGAAATCCAGCAGTTGGCGAAGTCCCCTGGCCAGGGCTGGACGAAACTCGGCTAGATCATCCAAGGTATAGTTCATGGTAGGACGGGAGTGTGCTGGCGCACCAGCCGCAGGAGGAGGCGCGGATGCGAGCAGCTTTCGAAAAGCAAAGGGTGGGAAAGCGACGTCTAAGATGGTTGAGTTATATATAGCCAGCCCCAGCAGCACTCCCACGAGAAAATACTGATCAGATGTCTCAAAAGTATTCGGGTTGAAGTAGCAGAAACGCGAGTCCTCGTCATAAACGAAGAGACCTGGGATAACGTTTTAGAAATGATCTTACAACGCGGCGGGAAGAGGGGGGGTACATACCATGGTCAGGATTAAATACCTCTCTCACGAGTAGAAGGAACCATTCTTTTCGAAGCCCTCCTCCATCGACGCCTTCTTCTCCTTGGAATTCAATTCGCAGACCTTTTTTAATGTCCTCGCTACCACTACCAACGACTTCGCTCACCTGCTTGAGACTATCATCCACGAGGCATTCTCGACGGACGCTAAGAACAAGATATTGCGTATAGTTCCTATGCGTCAATATGCTGTCAAAGAAAGCTTCTCTCGCCTTTCCAGCCATTTGTCGTTTCGCATCGAACTCTAGTATTTGTATTTTGGCCCATATACTCAGAAAGAATGGATATTGGCAAAAGGCGAACCTGCCCCTTTTCGATTCCCATAGCTCATAATCAGCTTTGAAGTCCAAGCAGTCGACCATCGAATTATAAAAATCACTGGTCGATAACAAATGGTTATGGTTACGTCCATCTGATCTGTCAGTGCGGCGGATGTACGTTAAATTGTTTGCAGCAAATATGAGGGCCATTACTCTTGCAGCAGCTTTGATCTGCCAGTCGTCTGTATATGCCGCACGCTTCGGTTCAACAGGTTGCTTTTGCTTCTTGGACGCTTTCGATGCTTCCAAGGCAGCATGCAGCGTTGCCGGCGTGTTTCCAGTACGCGAATTAGACATTTGCGGGATCAAACCGCCTGTTACGTCGATCTGCGGTTCCACCCTTTTCTCACTCTGATGGTTCAACCGATACGTAATGAAGCCACTAATCAGATCCTTTGTCTGAAGGAAAAGGGGCTCGGGCAATCTAGAGAGCCACGGGACTAGATGATGATGACATTGCTCAGATGAATTTGCCAGCAAACCGAGAATTCGCTTTATAATTCCTGAATGTCTTCCGGGGGGTGATTTTGGTTGAGCCTCTGGATCGTTTTCTGCGGCTACACCTTTTCCCTTGCTTGAACGTTGGTATTGACCCGTGTAGGATTTAGACCCTGAACTGAGGAGTGGGTTGGCCAGCATCAAGATTAAGAAGCGTACGTCCTGAGGCTCAGCCAACAATCGTCCAGGGCGTTTTAATAGCACTTCTGTGCACTTCAACAGAACTCGTTGGATATGCTCCTGAGCCGTGATGGCCAGCGCTTCGAACTGTTGTAGCCTTGCGTCCGCTAACCGTTGGGATGGTTCCTGCTGCAACATCTCCGAGTAGACTTCTGACCAGGACTCAGCTGTGTTAATTACTACGTGATACCATTCCATGACTGCGGCCCAATCAATTCGGGGAGATCTAGTCGTCACTATGGAAGGTACATCTTCCTTTCGACGGGGTGGGTTTTTGGAAGGCAAAGGTTCCTCTTGGCCTCCAGTCCACCACGTACCATTCTCAGCGAAGTCGCCTAGAAGCAACAATTTGGGGTCGAGCTCTGATATAGGCGTGTCATCGCGAATCGGTTCCTTCTTATTTTCCACGACTCGTTTCTTTACGACCTCGGAGGGAATTCTAGAGTTAGCACTCATATGGCGAGTGACGAACGAATGATTGATACACGCATGAGAACTAAAGCATGATACGAGGTACTCCTCCAATTTCCTAAACACCTTCTTGGGTTCTGTCTGGAAAGCTGTAGTGTCTGGTTTGGAGCTAGGCTCTCCTGTTTGACTAACAGCAGGAAAAGTCGAACTCCTTGTATCGGGAAAGGATGTAGAATACGATCTCGTTATAGGTGCGTCGTTATTTAACGGATTTGGTTCAATATTGAGATCGGCGAAATCGTCGAACACGGCATTGTAAATATAACTAGGCGGACTTGCGTTTGCAGGGGGCGAGCCACCTGGCTGACTAGGAGAATCGCGCCGTGGAAAGCCCTCATTAGGTGGTCGGGGTGCGATTCGGTCCGGTGGAGATTCAGAGTGGTCTTGGTACGATCGTGTCGACATCCAAGATTGTAACGTCGAACGCAAGCACTGCTTAACGAGGTGTCTCGTACGATCGAGAGATATCGAGGTTGCTGTGATGGTAAGTAATAGCACATTTCCTGAGGATAAAGCGAGACCTACGGGGTTGCGAGAGATGCCGCGCAGGGCCGACTATACTTTCGTTTGGTTGTAACGAGCCACTTGGACTGGGATTTAGTTGGGTGCCAGTGTTCTTAGCAGCAAGATCGTATGGCTTGAGATCGTTTATTGTTAAGCAAATGGTACACCTAAAGATATGTAACTCTTTCGGCCATCTGACCAAACTAGCACATGTCATGCAGTTCCCTGTCGCGAAGTCCCCTGGCCCGCGCGGTATTCTTCTAGGAGGTGGGTTTTGGTGTAGATTCTGCTGTCCCTTAGGCCTAGGACTGTCGTCGTCGACAAATTCCTCGTTGCCAGGCCTAGCATTCTTCCTCTTCTTACTGGAAAATAACGAAGGAAATGGGTGGCTCATTGAACGGGAATGTTGGGAGGGTCGTTTCGTGCTTGGAACAGGGATATCGTCGTCGTCGGAGCTTGATTCGACATGAACTTGAGTATTCCTGAGAGGGTTGAATTCGGGAAGCCTTGAATTGGATCTTGGACGACGGAGCTGCTCGTTTATCGAGGGATCACGAAACGGGTAGTCAAAAGGGCCTAAAGTCGGTCGACCCGGCCGATTAGGACGGGAAGACATATTGGTCTTGCTCGAGAAGCTCGTAAGGATGTCGTAATTGCAGAAATGTGGGAAAAGCCCAGCACCAAGAAAGGACGATTATGTCTGCATCTGTACACTTGCTCTACCTGTAAGTAGAGATAGAAACCTCAATGGAGGCAAGCAAGTAAGTTAGATTGGACTCAGGAGAGTTGGGTGAGCAAGCAAAAAGTAGGAGAGCCTTGCAATTCTAATCCGTCGTACCTTACGTAGGTACCTTACGTACCAACAGTACCGAGACAAGACAAGACAAGACAAGACTCAAACCCGGTGATGAAAAAGCCAACACCAATTCGAGATAGCCAAATTGGTCTAGATCTAGAAGCACAATCTTTCATATAAGTTCTTTGGGTAAGACATAAATCAATATACTCATATCTTCTTTTTTTTTGTTAATGAAAAGATGCGAGAGTTAATTAAATCAAATTGAAATTGCCTAAGCTCATGGTATTTAGCATTTTAGAATTTGAAGTACGTATCGAACTATGTAGCTACAGTGCCTGCCAGAGCCTACCTACTTTAAAGAAAAAAAGACTAATAACTAATGGACTAATCATAACGCTTGCCGCTTCCCGAAGCCCCGATAAAATCAAAGTGACAGGTACAATTACCCTGGCAGTTTTTCATGTACATATGAACATTGGATGCCCCCACCTGCCCCAGTTCCCCACAGGAGATACAAGGGTCAGCTGGTAAGCTTCTCAGCTTGTCTCACAGAACAGTCTGATGCTAAGTGCAGCTGAAGGTAGGTGCTTACAATAATAATTCAGGCGGGCCAAGAACGACATGGCAATTTACAGATTACCTGCCTGCTGACGCAAAATCTGGGGGGTACCGGGTTTTGGGGGTTCCTGTGATACATGTACTTCGTATTGTACATACAAATATTGCACGTACTGTATGTACTTCAAGTCATTTCCCCATGTTTAGGTACATGTACATGCTCATGATCCCCCTTTGTAGCTTACAGAATGGGGTCGTTGCGATCGTACATACATAATAATGATATCCATGGATCATATGGGTACCTATAACTACTACCTTACTATCTTATGATATGTACATACTTAAGCCTGTCGAGTGGAAGGAACTCAGCAAGTGTCAAGTTTCAAAGACGGGACTCTGCGAAACCAGGAGTGATTACTATGTAATGATGCCCAACAGGACCTGGCAGTGCTGGCCCTTACTGGGTTACATAATGGTGTACCCAAGTAAATAGCCTACTTCGCTAACCTTGCCAACTTGCGCAGCTACTATTAAACACAGCCCTAATAGTAAAGACATTTGCAATGACGACTACACCGGATACAATATTCTTTCTGCAAATAAATCAATATTATGGCCACCGCAAGTCAAGTCGTACGAGTTAATTCTCTCTCTCTCTCTTTGTGCTCCTTCAATGGACAAGTTGATAGTTTCACGTCTACTTGAAGATTTCGAAAAGAGAAGTCGGATTTCATTAAAGGATATATCAGAACGCCAGTTGACAGCATTTGGCCAATGATGTTGTATCTTAACTAAACAGGATCCTAACAATACAACTTTGGTTTGCTCTGACAACATCATATATAAGGTCACTAATATGACTCTTCTGAACCGTTCTAGGTAGTTACTTACTGCACATAGATAACATCATTCCATCTAGTGGGGATTACTTATAACATCAGTTTTAAAAATTAAGCACAAGCACGAGTATCCAGGCCCCCACAAGTAACACGCATAAGACAAGCTTTGTCACTGAGTCTAGTTCAAAAGGGTTCAACTGCCATTCAAGACAGACAACCCCCTTTCAAGGTTCGAACATTTTTTAGGGGTCGATAAAGTAAGAATCAGGGCAACGAAATCGTCTTCTCGTAAAGCCTCGTAAGGCCCCATAGAGAAAACGAATACGAGGTCCTTTAATGCCATTAATCTAAGCTAAGCTAGTATTTTAAAGGTCCCTCTACCTAAGGCATTACTTAAATGGCTTGAGCTTAACGGATGCGGTGCTTATCTGACGTTGAGCTTGTGTTGTCTCTTGATGACTGAGATGAAGAAAGCAAAAACAAAAGCACAAGAGAGCAACTCAATTTAATTCCACCCACAGCCAAAAGGAAACTTTGTCTCGAACAATGATCATAAACTAAAACCACAGGCACCTAGGCAGGTAGGTCGATAGGTAGGCATCTAACTATGCTAATGTCACCTATTGTGGTAGTCCTAAGGGAGGCATATCGACCTACTCAGGCACCTATCTAAGCACCCTCCTCAGGCAGTCTAAATTTTATAGAAGATGGCCACGAGTGCGATGGAATGCCACCAGAAGTGATAGCTTTCACACATCATAGGAACAACCCCACGATGTTTGTAAGAGTAGCACTACAACCCCGTTCACATGCCCACTCAGAGCCAAGCTTCTGTGTGCATTGTGCAATACCTCAACCAACCAACTCACTGTCCATTCGTAGGGCTGCCACTCAACTTTGGACAACCTCCAATGTTGAAACTTTTGAGTAACAATGCCAAGTAGTAACCTTGAGAAACCTAGCTTTGAGCAAACACAAGGCACAATGGACAGCTCACATCTCCGTGTAAAGCCTAGCAGACAAGAGCTGTCTTCTCAAGAATCCTCCCTCGTCGACTACAGCTTCCAAGGAATTATACAGCAACATGCTCACGAGATGGAGATCGCATTTCAACGCATTATCAACGCTATACTGAAGCACAGTAAGCTAGATATCACTTTAATTCGAATTAGCAATGCGACAGAAGAGTAGGCCCCCCCCCCTCTCTCAATCTACCCATCACTAATCTAAAACACAGTTCTTTCCGCGTATCCCTCGCAGCCCGCGCTTCAAACACCGGGCCCATACGAGCCACACTCTCACCCATGACGATCGAGCTCTGTGGCCCTTCCGGCAGCTTCGGCACCATGACTCTCCCCGAGCTCGAGACAGCTCCCGGCGGTATCCCCATCGAGGTAGCCAAGCAGCTAGTGACGATCACGGACAAGCAAGCACTCCAGGCCTTCATCGCCCTCGTCATCAAAGGCCCCAACGCCGTGCTCTCTCTCAAGAACGGCAGCGCCACCATCTCCGCCGCAACTCTTGGCGTAGGCCCCAAGCCCATCCGATACGAGCGGGAGATCCCGATGCCGGGCATGGACGGCCCGGCCGTCAGCGTGAAGAGCGCCAGCAGCGTGCGCACAGCCACCTCGGCCAAACTCACCGTCGTGCTCCACGTCAAGAACCCGAGCCCGGTTGAGCTCAGCTTCGGCCGGTGCTATTTCGACATCCGCGACCAGGACGACAACACCTTCGCCACCCTCGGAGGAAACCTGGACATTCGGTGCGAGTCTTTCGAAGCCTCTTTCCACGGGCCCGTGACCTGGGTCGGCGAGCTCGAAGAGGGCAAAACGCGGCTCGTGGGTTTGGGATGCGTGGGTGCCGGGTGGTGCGATGAGACGATCAGGGCCATCGATGTGCCGATCATGGGTATATGGAAGATCCGCAAGGCGCTGGGGATGAAGTATGTGGACCCCTTTGAAGAATCCCCGGAGGTATTTCGCTGGCGCGGAAAGTTCTGGAAGAAAGGTACCTGGATCTAGACGCAAGTCAGAAGGTTGTGAGGCGGAACGGATATCCTAGGGGCATAATGACTTGCAAGAAGTGATGACTTGCAAGAAGTGATGACTTACGCAGCATGATACTGAGGGTCCGATACTAGGTTGGGAGTTAAGCAGACTGAATAACGAAGCCCCTGGCTAGGCAATGAAGAACCGATTCTGTCTCGGAAAAACAGAATGTATTTATTTGCCTCAAAGGCCCCATGAGTAGCATCTGCAGTAATTCCACCACAAGGCACATATACTTCTTCCCCTGATAATCATAAAGTAAAGCGTAGTTAAACCGCGTAGATAAATTCCTTAGTAAACTTGGTATATCGACGATGTATCTTTAAGGGACGGCTCAGAAAGTAGTTCACGGCAACCCGTTAGATAGTATAAGCGATACCTCTGTCCCCAATATGAAGCAGGGTGAACCCATAACTGTTGTTCTAGTCAGCGCTCGTTACGAGTGTGTATAAGATTATGGGATAAGGGGTCGTTATAGGCATAAGTGAGGGATGAGTCTTCAGTAATCATTGCCTGCTGCCATAAACGGACCCCCACAAACGATTATAATCCAGTTGCCCCGATAAATATTCCCTACCTAACTAGCAAGAGCTTCAATAGGTAATACGATTGTTAACATCACTCCATTCTATACCTACCCACTAGCCAAGACAGGGCATGGTGATCGGAGGCGTTCACACACCCACCCCAAATCCCTGCCATCACACTCCGTGCAAGCCCGTGCCGGGGCAAGTTACCGGCCAGATCCGGTACCTCCGATCTACAATTTCCATCATAGAATTTCCGCCGTGAATTTCAGTACCTCTCTAGCTAGACAGCCAGCTCCGTTAACTCGGTATACCTACCTCATTCCCTACCTCATATTTTACTTTTTCTCACTGTTGCCTAGAACCTACTTGTCCACCTTCCGACTTACCTAACCTATACTCTTATATCCCCCTTTTCTCCTCTCTCTTCCCATTCCTCTTCTTCTCCCTTCCGTAAGAAATACATCCACCTCTTCCAAAAGAATATAGCAAAATGCCACACATAGACCAAAAACTCTTCCAAGCCTTCCTCCGTCGCCAATCCCGACGTGACCATCCCTACCGACGAGGCAGGAAGCCTCGATCCCCATCCGCTTCTCCCACCATCACCGTCGACGGCCAACAAACCGACTCCAACAGCAGCACTTCCCCAGGCTCTGATGAAAGCCACAACCAACCACCGTACGGGTACCAAGCCTCGCATATTCATGTGCTCGAGCGACAGGCGCAAGCCCTGGTGAATACTCGCCCCCTTTTCCTTGTCTCCCACTTCCTCACTCTTTCCACATCCCCATCCTTACTACCCACTCCAACCATAACTTAACATTCTCCGTCCCATTTTCCTATCGCCCAGGAATGCATCGCCGAGATCCTCCATCACAAAATGACTTTCGATGGATACCCTCCTCTTCCTGCACCGCCATCTCCTCCCCCTCCCCAACCCCAACCCCAGCTCCAGCTCCAGCTCCAGCCCCTAAAGATGAATGGGAATGAGAATGAGAATGGGAGTTGGGTATGGCAAAGCAAAGGGAAAGAGGCAGGCAAAGAGAAAGAGAAGGACAAGGACAAGGAGAGTGTGAAGGGGAAAGAGCCAAGGAAGAAAACGGGAAAAGCAAAAGCAAAAGACCCCAAGCCCAAGCGCATAATCAAGCAAGAACCCCACGACTCCAACATCGACGTAGGTAAAACCGATACAAAGGCCCAACCTAGGTATAAACAAGCCGAGTCGTTAAAATAAAGTAAGCCTGCATTGCATACCCAACCAGGTACCCGCGGCGATCGCCCTAGGCTACGAAACGAAACGAAACGAAACGACGGGGACTGGGGACACTGGCCATCAAGGTCGTGGGGTCGTCGATGCTTATATTGACCGCAACAAGCTTCGTCCGACGAATGAGCATCCATCCATTCCCCTTTTTTTCGCATCTGGCATCTGCGTTTGTTTAGATTAGCCAGGTAGGTAGGTAGGTAGGTAGGTACACAGTAGTTACTCCGCTTGCTTGATGGGATGGAGTTCCCGCAATCCCTATTCGGGACGCCGTATAGTTAGTCTCCTATTGGCTGGACTAAACCCCCAGACATGACTATCACTTTCATCGACTGGATGATCAAAAGTAAACAGGGTGGGGTGGTTGGTGGGATATCAGATAATCTTTCTTTTTTTTTTTTTTAAATTATTCATTCTATTTATTGATTCATTTCATTCAAGATAGGTACTACCTAGGTAGAGACGTTATTCCAACTTCCTCCCTCCAGCAGTTCTGTCTAACTAACTCTTCGACAACATTTTGACATGTTCCAAGGTTTTCTTCATTAACCTAGCCTAACCCACGCTTCCAAGCCCCAGTCCAAACCCTCTTAGGCAAAAGCAAAGCCAAAAAAATTAGTCAAAAGCGATAACAGCCTTGATAGCCGACTTGTCGCGGATGCTCTGGAGCGCCTCGCCCCACTGCTCGAGCTTGAAAACCTTGTTGACGATGCCCTTGGTCTTGACCTTGCCGCTGTCGAGGTAGTCGACGGTGGCCGGGAACATGAAGGTTTCGGAGAAGGAGCCGACGATGGTGATTTCTGCGATACTGCTATTAATTTTGTTCTACTTCTAGATGAATCGGTATGGGGCCAAGACTTACCATCACCGAAGATCTTGGACGGGGGCCACGAGACGCGGCCGGCGTTGGGGTAGACGCCGTAGCAGACGAGCTTGCCGCCGCGGCGGACGTAGTGGATGGCGTCCTCGAGGACCTTGACGCTGCCGCTGGCTTCCACGACTGTGTGTGTATGTGTGTTAGCGCTATTTCCCATAGTTAAGATTCTAAACACCACCTACCAATATCGAAGCCGTACGGGTTGTCCTTCTTGATCTGTTCCCATTGCGGTGTGGCGTTTGCGCGGGAGAGGGGTACGTAGTGATCGGCGGCGTCGAGGCTCCTGGCCAACTCCATCTTTTGGCCTTCAGGGGCGGCAATCGTCAATTGCGAAACACCGTTAAGTTTTCTGTTGCTTGTAATCAGCATTGTTCTCCATTAGAAAAAGAGAATTGTATCTCGTACAGGAACTGTGCCATCATGAGGCCGGTAGGACCAGCACCAATTAGCAGAGCGTGAGAACCAGCCTTCGGTGCAATCTTCTCCAACCCGTGCATGGCGCAAGAGGCAGGCTCGATTAGGGTAGCATCGATGTTGCTGAGGTTCTTGATCTTAAACAGGCGACCTTGAGGGTAGGCGGCCTAGGATTGGGAAGAGTTAGTTAGTCATTACAAAGAATTTCTGGTATAGGCACAGAGTACGCACGTATTCGGCGAAACCGCCATCTAATCCTACGACACCGTGTGCCTTGAAGTCTTCGCAGAGAAGCTCGTCTCCTTTTCGGCAGTAGAAGCTTTTTATAAGTGTCACGAATCAGCCATGCCCTATTCAGTTAAGAGAGCGACAAGGTAATATGAACTCACCAGTGACCACAGAGTTCTGAGTTGTCAGCTGCAACGCGGTCTCCAATCTCGAAGCCCTTCACGCCGTCGGCAAATCCTATTGAAAACTGTCAACTGGCTTGTAACAAATATAGAATTATACATAGGTGAACTAACCGACAACCTCGCCAATGGTTTCATGGCCAGGGATAAGAGGGAACTCGGCAATGAATTCGCCTTCGTGGATGTGTAGGTCAGTGCCGCAAACACCGCAGGCCTACAGTCATTTTGTGTTATTAGGACTGAAATACAAAAAGACACATAAATTGACTTACCTTGACCTTGATTAGGACATCTCCAGGTCGTATAGTTGGTAGAGGAACATCGACGATATCCCAAACTTCCGGCTTCTCGTAGCTACGATGTATGACGTTGTTAGCTGAATGCGACAGGAGCTGGGTGGATCAAAATAGCCCCATTGAGCTTGATATACGATATGGAGCTTAAAGTAGATAAATAGAACTTACCGGACAGCCTTCATGGACTTGGGGAGGGAAGCCATTTCGAATTTTCTGGGTTTTTAGAAGAGTTGGATGTTGTGTAGAGGGAAAGAGGGGTATGCTCAAAAAATGATGTTGTGTAAAGGGAAACAAAGGTAGGTATGCTATTAGAGTCAAGGAGGAAAATTAAGGGAAACGAAACAAGAATGAGCTCGGGAGAAGATGTCTTCTTATTAAAGTATGCGCGGAAAGACGG
The DNA here is from genome assembly GCF_022984875.1 of Hypoxylon fragiforme. NCBI lineage: Eukaryota > Fungi > Ascomycota > Sordariomycetes > Xylariales > Hypoxylaceae > Hypoxylon > Hypoxylon fragiforme. Next base: position 1,944,036 of record NW_026054758.1, on the reverse strand, counting down.
ATAGGAACAAAAGCCCCAGCCCAGCCCAAGGAAGTACACTTCGTAATAGGATTGGTTCCCGCGATGACATGGAGTTTGCTCCAAAGCATCGTAGTAGTACCTCCATCCATGACCGTGATTGTAAGTATGAATGTAGTAGTAGTCGTATACATACTATACAAGGGCTTACAGTATGCTACATAGTTAGTACTAATACCTGCTAATACTGTGACTATGGATGTAATAGTAACATCTGGAACGAAGAGGAGGGTAAATGAGGGGCAACTGGCTCAGAGCTACGCCCATAACCACCCCGCTATAGGAAAGAATGCGTTCACCTCGCAGATAACCTGACAAGCTAGACCCCAGTGCTGATGAATGATTGGTGTTAATATACATGAGGGAGACCCACCGAGTATATAGGTCGGATAGATCAAGTGCATACTGACGGAGTCTACCTTAAAATAGTTTGGTTACTGGCTTAGTACCAGATGTAGTTTGAGATGTCACTGCCTCACCTAGTACTCCTACTCTAACTCCTCCTTGTTGTAGTAGGCGTAATAGGTAGCGTAGCAAGACATTGTGTCACTAAAAAAATGGACTTGAATATTGGTCGCAACGGAGTTCGACGTCATCTTGCTTAAGTCTTTGTAGCATCGTCGTACTCCCCCCTCCGAATAAAAGGGGGGCCTCCGCGTTGATTCCCGTCTATCGGTAGCTACATGTAGGTATCTCGTATCTCCGTCTATGACATGTATGTTTGTTTGTTTTTTGCTCAGTCTGCAAATCAATACGAATATCGTTTGTCAATAATATTAAACTTTCTCTAAGTTCAATATTATCAAGTTAAGCATGTACTAAGCAGCTAGGTAGGGGAGAGTTGAGAGAGGCCAAAGTTCTGGTTGTCACTTGACACCCCGCAAAGCCGAGAGTTTTTTATATTATACGACGAAGGTTAGAAATCCTGGAGGTTAATGCCTCAATCTATTGGATCCATGGATATATTTGTTGAATAAGCGGCGTGATGTGGCTGACACATTTTCGAAACTTATCTCATGTTACGGTCGACTGACCCGTCAAACTCCGCCTCGAGTTGGAAAATAAGGAAAGTAGGCGTAGATAAAAAGTGTAGCATTGCTTTGACATTGGGCGGCTTGGTAGCATAGGTTCTCCATGTCTTGCTTAGTGACGAGTTCTTGGCACCAAGAGGCATTCGCGGGGACACTCAAGTAATCATTAGTATAACTAGATATACTGGATGTGTTCGGCCCGGATATCGTAGGTAAAATGGTAATATCCATGGATATATAATTGGTGGGTGTATCGGGGTTTCTATAGAGCTTGGCATATGAACTCGGCCGGTCAAATTTGTCTAGGTTAAGTCCAAGACAAGAATTTATAGATACATGGATGTTTTTTTTTTTAACACCAGACTGGCGGGGTTCTCCGTAGTCCACTACGTACTATGTAGGTAAGCAAGGGAAGCTGGTAAGGTACAAGTACCTACCTATTTTACAAGTATTTTACAGCGTGGTAGAGAATCGGGAAGGTGTCGCATCCGCCCCTGTTTATACACTAAGGGGAATTACTGAAATATAGGTATGTACCTGGAGATCGACGTGCATACATACATACACATATACATACATGTATGTAAGGTTAGATGCTTCGGGTAGAGTACTAACACACTCAACAGGCACGTACAACCCTATTTTCTCTGAGCCGTATACCTACATACATGCAGTATCATATACATATCTGGTGTGTATAACTGATGCGAGGCCTTACTACACGTATGGCCCAAGGCGTAGGGTAGGGGACACGGTGGGCGGTTGGAAACAACTTCATTATCTTTGAGCTGTCTCCCTACTGACCTCCGTGAGCACAAGGATTTCAACCATGCTAACAAGCACTGGTCGTATGTCCACTACACCCTACGAGGAATCTTGTCGAATTGTGTCTCGCGCCTCTCAACTCGCACGCGATTGACTGATTTTCACCGACCCGAAGAGCTTTAATAGGAAATAATGTAATGTTTTTTTCACGGCAAAAGCATTTCCATAATTCATTGATGTCCGAGGATTTAGCCTCCTAATAACTCCCAACCGTGCATCCGAAATTTCCCCCACGGGTTTCTATCACGCGAGTAGAGGCGAGACTATGCAGGTGCTCCCTTCCCTAGAGTACATGTCCATGCCGGCTATCATGTGTGTCGAAGGGATCTTTAAGAGAGTAGTAGAAGCTCCTTACGAGGGAGGAGCGCCACGGCCACGGCCAAATCCACCACGGCTATTGACGAGTATTAGTAAAGAATGGAGCCACGATTGGACGGGGGGGGATATCTTACAATTGAGGGTTGAATTCGCCAGGAGCACCGCCCTCCTTACCCTCACCAGCATCACGTCTTCGGTAGCCACCCTCACGGTCGCCACGGTCGCCACGATCACCACGGTCACCACCACGGCCACGGCCGAATGGTCGTCGCTCGCGCTCACCCTCACCCATCATGCCACGGGGAGGAGCGTGCGATCGCTGCTGCTTGATGTGTGTGGCAGGAACGATCTCGGCAGGAAGGTGAAGCCATTCGCGGAGGTAGTCGAGACCCTCGGGGGTGAGGGTGTAGTAGTAGTATTGCCAAGAGAATTGAGTCTTGACATAGCCGCGGGAGTTGAGAGACTGGAGGGCCTTGACAACGAAGAGGTTCTTGGTGTCGATGTCGGGGTGCTTGGGAAGGTTGAAATCCTTCTTCGCGACGAGGACGCCCTCACGGAAGAGGTACTGTATAATTACACGAACATTAGTTTTTTCGATGTGCCATCATGAGTTTTGAACCAATTTAATATAAAAGATAAAAAAACTGGTTGCTGGCAATTCTTACCTCGTGGATCTTCTTGCGGTCAGCCTTCGGAATCAGCATCTTGGCGGTTGTTGGTAGGTGACAAGATGTTGAGTTGGGTGGATGGGCGTGATTGATTGAGAAGTCGGCAGGCTGATGGACGTTGCGATGAATTGAAGGTCAAGTAATTTTTGGTTGTGCGCAAAAACCCTATGGTGGAGAAGGAAGCGACACTTGCTAGGTGGGAAAACTTTAGTGGGGGTTAGAAACCAATTGTGGCTGGGCTATGTGGGTCTACATTACTGAAGCCACTTTCTAGAATCCAAGGTTTGCATTTGTGGCTTGTAATAGATACATAGATACCTAGACATGCACCCCATAAAATTCTAATCATGGGTCTTTGATAAGCGATATGATAAAAGCCTTGGCGCATGGCATGCAGCCATAACGATCCACTTCTTCTTTTTATTCTAGCCAATCTTTCTTCTTCTACATTTATTTAGCTGCCTTTCCCAGTTGCTAGCCACCACTTCCACTTACATAAACGACGCTCAATCGTCAATCCTCAATACAGCACAATAGCATCAAAACAGCGTGTCTTCCCCTTCTTTCTAAAACAATATCAACACAAGACACACACACACCATGGCGCCCGAAAACATCAACGTGTTCGTCACGACCTTCTCAGGCCTAGGCCTACCGCCTACCCTATCCTTCCCCATCCCATCCACCACAACCTTCTCCGACCTGCACCACCGCATCGAAGACCGCCTGCCCCCGACAAATTCCCGCCTCATCCTCACCACCATATCCAACAAGCAACTCCTCCCCAACTCCCGCTCCCTCGTCTCCTCCCTCTGCGCCACCTCCTCCGATGCCTTCGTCTCCCTGCGGCTCTCCCTGCCCCTCTGCGGCGGCAAAGGCGGCTTCGGCTCGCAGCTGCGCGCCGCCGGCGGCCGGATGTCGTCGAAGAAGAAGAAGAACCGCGGCGACGAGAACGGGTCGAGCCGGAACCTCGACGGGCGCCGCCTGCGCACCGTCAACGAGGCGAAGGCCCTCGCAGAGTACCTCGCCATCAAGCCCGAGATGGAGCAGAAGGAGAAGGAGAAGCGGCGCGCGCGGTGGCAACAGATCGTCGACGCCGCCGACGAGCGGGAGCACGAGATCAAGAACAGCACCAAGGGAAGGCTCGACGGCAAGTGGGTCGAGGATAAGGAGGAGGCCGGCGAGCGCACGCGCGAGGCAGTGCTCGCTGCTATCAAGGCCGGCAATTATAAGGACAATCTGCTCGGCACATCCCATGGCTCGACCTCCGCGGAGGATATGGACGAAGACACATCGAGTGAGGGAGAGGAAGCAGAACAATCTGGAGAGTCCAGTGGATCCAAGACTACGACGCGACCAACAACAACAACAGCGTCATCGTCAAAGCAGCCGCTCACGAGAGCATTCGCCAGTTTCGACGAGGATGACGAATTTATGAGCTCCTCTGACGAGGAAGAGGAGGAAGAGAAGAGCAAGTAGGAAGGAGGCCAATAGATTTTAATACGATACCCACGAATGAGCGAGATGAACATAGATAGTATAATGTAACATTACCATGATCAAAGTGAACTGCTGTCTTTCGTTCTCGAGAGACTTGTAGCTGACAAACGGTTGTCAACTCTCCTTTGCTCTATAAGCGCTTGATTTAGGTACTCGGCACGCTCCGGAACCTATGTACACAATTTACCTCTGACCACGATGAACTTATCCTACCTATCCATATCATCTCCTACTTATACCCAAACAAATCATCTCAGCTTATAAAGCAAACGGATATGCGTACTACTGTGTGGCAAATAGTTTCTAGCACACTGCATCAATCAACAATCTAGGTTACAAGCATCACAATTCACGTTCACCCTATACCACCAAGACAAAATTCTGTAAATCTTAAGAATAGTTTCCGAATAAAACATCCGGGATTTTCGATTTTGGTGGTCACCCATCCTATTCGTGTGACCACGGTGTCTCTACCTACTTATACTCGACCGCAGTTTTTGTTTTCACTACCTAACTCTTCACCAAATGTAACATCACAGGCCCCTTGCCGTACACATGACATTTGACAAAATATGTATCGAATCTCAACTTGGATTAATTGGGCACGATCGCGCTTTTACTAGTTCGTAACCTTGCTCATCTGAACCAATCGTTTAACGCCAACCTAGATGATTATTAGTAAATGGGAGGAAAGTTAAGTTAGATAGATCAAATTAACATACCATCCAGTTGCCGCATTCATCTGTCTTGTCTCGCTGGATTTCCACTTGGAGGCGTTGCGCCTCCGGATAGTCCTTGCTTTCTAACGCGTTGGCTAGCGTAGTCAAATGCTCAATAGTATCCGGCTTGATCAACTCCTGGTTGTTGAGATGATCAAATAAGAGCCCAAGCCGCTTCTGTGTGTCCTTGACTTGAGGAGCAAATGAGGCGGGAGCCTTACTGGCCACCCGTTGCATGTCGCGGCTCAGTACGTCAACCAACTGCTGAGCGCTGGGAGGTATGTGGGAGCGATCACCCGGGGGGTGTCTAGCTTGCGCTGGCGGCGGAGCAGGTGAGGTGGCAGCGGGTGGCGGACCGCCGGTTGAAGGAGGGGGTCCAGTAGGAGGTGGTCCTTGTTGCACTGGGGGAGCCCCATACGGAGAAGGAGCGTACTGACCGTGGGATGGTGCAGCCTGCGGGGGAGGAGCATATGGATTTGGTGGTGGTGCTCGGGCTGCATTTGGAGGAGGCGCCATGCCAGCCTGCGGGGGAAGATTATTAAGCGACTGTGGTGCCGGTGCCGGTGCATATCGGCTTGTGGGTGCGGCCCCCATTGGTGGCGGGTTATAAGGCGAGGCTGTTCTGGGGACGGCATGAGGCGGTGGTATCCCGGGAGTTTGGGCAGCGGGAGGTGGAGCGTACGCTTGTGCTGCCGTTGAACCAGGTCGCGGCGGCGGTGGCAACTGGCCAGCTTGTGGTGGACCACCAAGAGGCGACATTACTCTCCCGGTAGGTGGACCCTTGGGAGGAGGGGGTGGTGGTGTTGCTATTCCGCGTTGAGCGCCATAAGGGCTTTGTGGTGGAGGTGGTATTCCCTGGGTTGCTTGATTGGGAAATGGAGATGGCACAGAAACTGATCCTGGAGTGTTTCTCCGAGGAGGCGGTGCTTTCGTCACCATAGGAACATCGTTCCAATTTGCCGCATCCGAGTTCCGTGGAGGGGGCTTCGTGGACGGAGTCGACGACCTTGGTGGACCCCCGAAGGAAGTTGGAGGAGGGCCATAGCCAGCGTGCGGAGCTGCTTGAACGGGCTGCGGAGATGGTTGGTAACCCTGCGGGGCATAAGGGTTGCTTGCTACCGGTGGGGCATATGGATTCGATGTCGCGGCTTGAGCAGCAGGAGGCGCATAGGGGTTAATAGGACTGGCGCCGGCCGTAGGCTGAGACGGCTGGTAAGCCGCTGCCACAGACGCGGTACGTGAAGCAACACGTGGAGCCACGGCAGGGTTTTGAGCTCTTTGAGCTGGTTGTCTTGGGGCAGCAGGCTGAGGAGCCACCTTCTTCGTTGCAAGCTGCACACGCTCACGTGCGATATCAGCAGCGGCATACTTCGCAGGCAGTAGGCTCAAGTATTTCTGTGCGATTCCGAGTTGACCATGCGCAGCAACAATATCGGCATACTCGATATACTTGTCATAAAGAGAAGAAAGCTTCCAACCCGAAGAAAGCCCCGTCTCGGCATCCTGGAACTTCGTCACTTGGCGGAATACGGTAACCTTCTCAATGAATTGTTGAAGGGACCTTGCGTGTATAGAGAAGGTAGAGTCATTGGCCTCAGTCAGGCCGGCCTTCTCGGCTTCCTCGAGCTCAGTTACCCATATGTCTACTACCTTCTCAAGTTTAGAGCCGACTAGGTAGCAGAATGATGCATCCTTTCGGGCACCCGATTCGTAGATGCGGTCACCCAAGGCTTCACATAAATCCGGGAATTCGGCCGGTTCCGCGAACGTACACAGCGTCACCATCGTCTCTTTCCAATCAGCTAAATCAGCATTGTATACGACATCCCATAGATTCTTGACAATAACGGAACCCAGAAGTCGTAGATAGCTTGGCATTCCTGTCTTTTGGGACAAATACGCAGACTGAACCTTGTCGACAAGCTCTTTTCCGCCACAGTTGGCAATCATGAAAGCATCCGCCATACGACCCTCCTTTAGGCAGATCTCAGTTGCTTTTTCAAACTGCCCAAGCATTAGTGACTTTGTGATTTGCTTTTCTACAGCGGTATCGCTGTCCGCAAATAAATGGAATGGGTTATCTGTTTTAGCACCCTTTGTAGCGGAGAGATTTGCCAAGAAATCCTCGCCATCACCTTCACCCCCATCAGAGAAGAACGTCGAAAAACGCTTTCTATGCCCCTTTACTTCGCTTGGCTTCTCTGTTTCGGTGTCCTTTGTCTCAGCAGACTCTTCGGTGACACCATTGGATGACTCCTCTTTAGCTTCTTCACTAAATCCCAGGTACTCAACAATTTGTTGTCGCGGATTATCAGTCAATAGTGTTTCCAAAACACGCCAGTCGGCCTTCTCTTCATCAGTAGGGGCCTGCTCTATGTGCGATTCACATATGGCTGTAACATCGCCAGTCTTGAGAGATTCTTCGAATTTCTCGGTAGCGGCTCCGATGTCCGAATCCACGGAGAATTGAGAAATTTGAAGCTTGGAAGATCGCTTGTGCTGGCCAGGTTGTTGAGGCTCCTGACTAAAAATGACAAGCTTGCCCCCAAATCCAAATGAAACCCCGACAGGTCTCTCAAGCCATTTTGGAGCTTTGGTCAAGGAGAAGGCAGCACCTTGCGGCTGCCTCTGGGCTTGAGTAAAAAAGTCCTCACCATCCAAACTAGGCTGCGCCGTGTTCTGTACAGCGGAAGGGTTTGTATTTTGAAGTGTTTGGATAGTGATCTTTCCGTCAAAGGAGGCCGTAGCCGAAAGGCTAGGATTTTGAGGATGGAATCGGGTCAAGAAAGTCCAATTGGTCACTTCAGGAAATTCCCCGTAACGTTCGCCCGTCTGCGGATTCCATACCAACGTCCTGTTATCCTTACCACATGAAATCAGAATATCACCATCCTGCTGGCACCAAGAAACAGAGAGAATGCCCTGCTCATGACCCTGAAGGGTTCTCTCCGGCGCGTTCGAGTTTCGCAAGTCCCATAATAAAATGACAGGAGTCGTATCATCGGGTGTGGCCGTTAACAGTTTAGTTGAATTGTTTGGGTCCCATGCGATGGCGCTGACGGGTTTCCGGTTGTTGTTTAGTGTTAATGACGCTTTCTTGGTCTTCAAGTCCCACACCGTCACAAAACCACCAGAACCACCGGTGGCAAGAATGTGGGCAACTTTGGTGTTCCAAGCCACACATTCCAAATCATCTGATCGGGCCGCAGCAGTCCCTAATCGAAAGGCATTGGAAGGGTCAAGAACATCGTAAATAAAGAGCTCTCCTTTGGCGCCAGCGGTGGCTAAGATCTGGGGTCTTAAGGGATTGAATTGCAATGATTTGATGGGCCCGGTGTGTTTCGTCGTTCGCGATATTAAACCGTCCGATTCACCATCGATAAGCTTCTTGGCGTCCCAGAGATCGAGTGATCCATTCTCTAGAGCACCAGCGATAATACCATGCGGATATTCTTCTGTGGGTTGGCCCCAGGCGATGTCGTAGAATCTACATGTAGCGGTGGCCCGTCAGCAACGGTGTGCATGTAAAGTGGGTGTCATGATGGATCAGAGTTTGGAATTACCTAGAGTCAGCTGCGATGCTCGCAATGGGCTGAAGCTCAAGCCCTTGTTCCTGGTTATCGAGGCTAAGATCCCACAATTCCAGCTTCGTCTCGTCGGAGAAGTCGGCGTCAACAGCTCCAGCGCGGGTACCAGTTACCAACAATGGCTTTTCGGTACCAGGAGACCAAGCAAAAGCTGCGGTGCGCGATATCTCGCGCAATCTAACCATTTTGACTTGACTGCGTAGAGGAGCAGTCTGGTCCTTGTCGAATTACGTCGAATCGGTCGGTTGGAGGTAAGGGGAATGTGAGGAACTAGGTGACGGTTTTGTAAGAAGGATTGGCTTAGAAGCCAGCTGGCATTGGGCTCTCTAGGCCGGCTAGGAATGTGGGAAACGGATTAAAATACAAAAAGGGAGGTTGTGTTTAGAGGTTTCGTGGGTTTAGTGAGAGTGATGTAGGAGGAAACATAAGTCAAGATCGGTATTGTTGCCAGATAATGCAAGTCTAGGCTACATATCAGTCTAACGGGTTTCGAGATGTGGGCGCATGAGCTCACATGCCAAGCCAAATCAAGAAGTGACAGCCGCACAATCTGTATCCCTCCTGGCTTCAAGTGTTCGGGGGCGGAATGCACAAGCCACAGGGGGGGGATACATGTATTATGTACCTAGTACTCAAGTATAACACTGCATGCACGTGATGATTATGTACATGCGTATCTCAAGATATCAATTCAGCATTGGATATTTTGATGTTCAACGTTGTCAATACCTAGTAGAATACTAATGTCAAAAATAGAGATAAATTTATTAAAATAAAATAATCTATAAACTGAAAACTATAGGAATTATAGATCCAATTGGGTAACTATGTCCTAAGTTAATGGAATAGGTCTGTGTAAAGGTACTAGGTAAGTACTATAATATTTACCTACTACTTACATTTTGCGTACCTAAATTTGGGGATCAACTCAATTCATCTTCAATTATTAACATCAAAGCTTTTTCAGCAACGTGCCTTACAAGTTTTTAAAAAAGTATAAAAAAAAGAAGAAACAAACACGACAACTTCATACCTCAAAGACTGGAAACCCAGAACCCAGCAATAAAATGACAGACGCAGCTCGTTGGAAAGCTACGATTTACGTCGGAGGCTTAGTTTCGATGGCCACCACTAGCAATCTTCACGATGTTTTCTTACCCTTTGGTGAGATCGTGGATGTTACACTACCCAAGAATGATGCGCCAAACGCAACCGAGCCTCATAGAGGCTTCGCCTATATCGAATTTGAAGATGCGGATGATGCCAAAGAAGCCATCGACAACATGGATCAGGCAGAGTTATTCGGAAGAGTCTTGAAAGTATCCGCCGCCAAACCCCCTAAAAGCGCCGAGGAAGGACTAGGCGGCAAAACAGCCATATGGGAGCAGGTATGACTAATTCTCATTGTGTTTGTATCCATATATATATGACACCTATTCTAACAAAGACGAACAATAGGAGGGATGGCTTGCTGAACATAATGTGAGCGAGGAGGATCGTACTGCAACAGCGGGGGCTAGAAGCGCCGTCGACGACAGGCCAGAGGATCCAATGCAAGGACTAGAAGGGCTTGACTTTGCCGGACCAAAGCCAGAGTGAGGATGACGGGATGGATATCATCAAATGAGCTAAATAGTATTTTGTCGCATAGCAATGGCGTTTGAAAAGGATCATATTAGCACGAAAGGGAGATAATCAGGAGTAGTGACTTCAAGTCTATAGTACCATGCTCGACCTCTCATATTTGACATCTCTGCCTTGGTCTTCTGCTTTGGTAACTATAGGTAAACATATACAGTGCCGAGCTTCTTTAAACCCCAAGATCTTCTTCGAAGAGCTACCCTTGACCAACCTCCACCCCATGTCCAGACCCCATGCTACGTTAATTCAACTTCGCTTAATGATGCCCCTCGCCGTGTTCGGTGGGCTCGTCCTTCCGGTTTTGACGGCTAAGTCGCATAGTCTTGTCTACTTTAAACTTGCGAAGACTCGAGTAGCCGGCCGCGCCCACAGCGAATACGACGACAACGCCTGATGATACCGTAAGCATATTTTACACTTGAAACATCTTTCGTTCGTGTTATCTAGGTAGACTGACCGAGAGGAATTAATTCTGCCGGAATTTGTCGCAATTTGCGGAGGCGCTGGGAGATAGTGTGTGCTGCTGGTTTATTAATATCTGGATACTTTGCATTTTCATGTGGTATGCTGAAGACGTAGTCTCGAGGAGGTCAAGGATAGGATATGATCGGATTCGGGGGATCAATGGTTCGAGATGGGTGAGAACATACCGCTCTGTTCCTCTTTCTATTATTGGTCATTAGCAAACGTCATAGCTACCTACGTAGGTAGGTAAGAATGTGGAAGGGGAAGAAAAAAGTAGAGTCCATACGGGAATAGGACTCATCATACGGCGAGTGGCCATCATTCTCAAAGCTCGAGTAGCATACATTTTGGCGGATTAGGTGGAATTTAATAATTTTAATTAGAAGTTTAGGGTGGGATATGAGATGAGGTTATTGAGGCGTAGTGAAATATACTTCTTGATCAATTGACAGAAGGTTTTGACTTTGAAGCGGGAAAAGAGCTTCAATGTACAATGTTCGCTGCGCTTGCGCTGCTTCAATATTGGCTTCGGTAACATGGGGATATTTTAGCTCAAGCCACAGCCAGTTAAAATGTTTAAAATAATCATAGTGGGGCTAAACCCCCCCAAATGCAATCACTGTGTCATGCCACCAAGGCTTTGAGCCACCATAAAATCACCTAAATTAGGTAACGGTCCATGATTCGATCCGGTAAGTACAAGAATCCAATTGGCAATTGTCCCCGGTGGTTCGAGAAGCTCTTTCCAGGTTACGGTTCTGAGTCTCCATCTTTCAAGACTTCTCCATCATTTTCGAACTTTCGAACTCTTCAACTTCTTACAACTACAACCACAGCCAACTATCGTTGGTCACCCTAATATTCGCATTCCCAACCCGATCATACTCAAAAATCTATCAAGATGTCCGACGACGAACGTGAGACGAAGCCCTTCAAGTTCGTCACCGGTAAGTCAATATTTGCAATTACCTCGGGCTCCGTTCATGCATCATATCGAATTATTATAAATAGCCGAGACTAACGATACTCTTCTTTAACAGCTGGTAAGAAAACCTCCTTATTCATTCCTATCAATACTCCGATGTACTCGACCAAACGATGAGATGAAGCGCACGACGAGGCTTGCATGCGAAATGGATTAATGGATACCTAATGTTTTCATTCGCATATGCATTTACGGCCGCGCGATAGTGTAAAGATCAATCAGCCAATCTAACCTTCTTCGCCTCTAGGTGTCGATGCTCGATTCCCCAATCAGAACCAGACAAAGCACTGCTGGCAGAACTATGTTGATTATCATAAGTGCATCAATGCCAAGGGCGAGGAATTTGCCCCGTGCCGTCAGGTATATATACCATTAACCAAGTAATCCCCATATGGGCAACACATACTAACGATACAAGTTCCTACTCGCCTACCGATCTCTATGCCCACACGGATGGTACCAACGATGGGATGAACAACGCGGTCAGTCGCCCGCCCGTCAAATGTATGGGCTCACGCTAACTCATCGCAGAGGCTGGAAACTTCCCCGCGAAGTTGGACGCTTAAGTGTATCCCTACGGTTTACACGGCTATTGGACAGGTCGGTAAATTTGGACTATCGTGATATAGCATATTCCTTAGACACCTCGAGCCAACCAACAACTAGAGATTCGTTGCAGTGCTCTCCTGTGCCGATTGCATGTTGTCCCGTGACCACACAGCCATTAACTTAGCTTTAGGTTTGGGAGACAATTAATTATACGACGTGAAAGCCGCGAATGAAATATCAGGCACGTATCTCTCTTTCACGTTCCTCGGCGCCTTGTTTCTCTTTTTAGGACATGATGCCACCGACAGTTGTACGATATCATTCTTTAAATGCTATCATTGGAAATGCCTCGACGGTTACTGGTCATCCTAGAGTAATCAGATAATCAAGGAGTTCATCACTACCTAATAACACTTCGTTTACTTCAACTGCTTAATCTATATCACATCAAGACTCCAGCAAGCACCAAACGTAATGGCACCATTTTGCTTCTCTACTTCTCATCGTTTATTGCCAGCACATTCCGTTGGATAGGCTTGGTAGCCTGCGCACAATCCTCGGTGATATTATTTGAAATATCTTCGCTGTAAAACTGAATCTCAAGACCGAGCAGGATGTATTTGTTTAGATCTTAGACCCATTCTGGGTCCAGTTGCTACCGAAGTTACTTCGTCTAGAAAATCTCGGCTGGAGAAGATGGTAGTTCGAGGCCAGATTCATCTATCCCCAAGATTGCGTCCCCGTGTAGTGAGTGTATGTGCACTTACTTTGATCCATCGTACCTGAGAATATGAATTTAAGCGTTTTGAGCTTTTTGAACGTAAATTTCATCAGGTCCATGGTCATGTGTTCGTGCGCCTATTAAACCTATCTGGACATGTTATTTGCCGAGGGCCACCGAACAATCCGAAGTTGCCTACTAAACGGGCGGACGATAGTCGGGATATGTGGGGACGACTTACCTACATTCAGTCGGCCAGAGCACGCTTTGTACCTGTACCGGATGTACATTACATACCTAGAGATGGTCATTACTCAGTCATCCATCAGTAAGTACATAGTAGTACGGGCCTAGGTACGTCGCCAAATATAGCTCTCTCTCTCTCAAAAAAAAAGAGGGGGGGGGCGCGAGTATATTCCGTACTACACCAGCTTCCAAGCGGATCTGATGGTAAGGGGGGGGGGGTTGTACCGTGCGGGAAATCCCCTTTCCTCTTGGACACTCGCGTTTTCTAGCTCACACGATATGTAAGAGTAGCTATATTATATGTACCTAGGTAAGCCGGTACCAGAGGGCAATACGTCGCACGTAGAGGTGAGATGTGTTGTTTCCAAATCTCCTACCTACCTACCCAGCCAGGTAGATAGATACCTGGGATTTAAGGGGGAAGTGACCTCAGGGATCACAGTTTATATCCACGTCAAGCTTTCTTGATACACTGGCACCTACCTACCTAACCTAGGTAGGTATTTATAACCCCCATTAACTCAGCTGTTCGTATATAGGTAATCACAAGCAGCGTTCCGGCCTGTACACATTAGTGGCATCATTGTGGCTAAGCATATCACTCTTCTTGAACATAGCACATATTTGGTCTGTCGTGTGGCATCGATTGTTTGAATATATTTATATTACGCCCCCTAAATCTCGGGCTAAAGTGGTCTCTGCCTACCTCCTACCTCCTAACTACCTACTCTACTGAATACCTAAGGGGGGTGGGTTCTGTATTCAGTGGGCAAACCTATCCATCCCATTGCATACACAAGTTATATCCCCTACCTGATTACTAGCTAGGTATCGGGAATACAACTAACTGGGTGGATGGTTTAGATACTTCTCGTCGGTTTACACCTTCCCCCTTTTCACCTCCTTTCCATCTTCCAATCTTCTCTTCTCATCTCATCTCTTCCCCTCGCCTTCTCTCCTCTCGACTCCAATAAAAAGGAGGCAGTCATACTAACTATCTCTCTATCTCTCTCCCTCTTCTCCCTCAATATTAAAGAATTTGCTTTGCATTTTGTATGGCCGTATCAGCTGGGCTAGCTAGGTTACACATATAGATATGTTTAGGTAGGTAGTGTGTTGTTTACCCAGTAGGTTAGGTAGGTGTACCTAGGTAGGTAGGTAGGTGTAGGGTAAGATAGGGGTAGGAAGGTAGCTAGCTAAACCAACCATCCTATCGACCAACCAACCAACCAGCCAACCAACCGACCAAAATCCAGCGAAGCAGTGTGTGTAGTTGAGCCTCGGTGAAGAAGGTGATGCTTTTATCTCAACCTCGACATAACGACGCGGCAAAACATATCAAAAAAAAAAAAAGCCACCACCACCACCACCACCACCAATTGTGTGCCCCTCCGGTCGTTCCTCTTCCTCCCCCCCCTTTCCTTCCCTTCCTCCTTGATTTGTTTGATTTGAATCCCTAATTCATTAGACCCTATACTATACGGAGCCGACGGAAGTGGAAGTTTCGGGAAGAGAAGAAAATATAAGTAGTTAAAAAAAAAAAAAAGGCAGATGAACAGATGGTTAAGCTCTCGCAAAAACGCCCTAACAAAACAAAAGCAAAAGCGAAAAAAAAAGATCGAAAATGCAAAAGAATTTTCTCTTCTTCTTCTTCTTCCAATCTTCCATGCGAAAGAGTTCGAAGAAGGGCGGAAAAAATGACGAGTCCGTGACATACAAGAAAAGGCGGGATTTCCTTCTTACCGTTCCTCTCCTTTTCCGAAGTCGTTATAAAAAAAGGACAAAAAGACCAGAAGATTGCATCGTTGAGGAATCGTCCAAGTAGAAAAAAGTATAATGGGAGGTAGGTAGGTGATGGTCATCGTGGTAGAGGAGGAGGATGGAAATATAAAAGAAAAGACATGTTGATGGTCATGCAAATGTAGTTCAGGTCATTACTAGAAAGACTCTTTTGTCTCTGGTTTCCCCACCCCCTTTCCCCTTAGCTTGCCTTCTTTCTCACTTCGCGCGTCTTGCTTGCTTGCTTGCTTCCTTTCCGTCGTGGTTTCGTGTCCCAATATATTCATCCTATGTTGTGGTGTCGCGTTGTCATATCGTGCTTCCAAGTTGGGTGTTGTCGTGTTGTCGTGTAATAGTTGTAGGTCAAGAAAATCAAAAAAATTCTTGTTTCTTCTGCTGCTGTTGATGCTCCTGCTTGCTTGCTTGCTGCTACCTCGTCGTTCCTCACAAGAAGTTGCAGTTCCGCTTCTTCTTCTTAAAAGCACGGACGCCGGGGATGCCGCCGCTGTCATGTTTACTTGATTTGCCTTCGTGCGAGCTGCTGCCCATAGACGAGGTGGGCGCGGCAGCCATGGCCATCTCGAGGTTACGGCGGTCGTTGGCGACGACGGTCTGGATCGCTCGGTCGAAGATTTCGTCTACCCCTGTCATCTCCTTGCTACTGCACTCCATGTACTGCGCCCCCATTTTCTTGGCGACTGCCATGCCCTGGTCGCTCGTCACCGGTGTCAGGCCTTGCGTCTTGAGCATCTCGACGCAAGTTTTCTTGTGTCGCAGATCAGATTTCAAGCCGACGAGGACGAGTGGCGTGTATGGACAGAAATGAAGGACTTCAGGATACCACTGTTTTATAGATCGTTAGTCCTTGCCCTAGGGCATCGAGGGTGGAAAGTGGGGAGTGGAGAATGGAGAGGATGAGTTTTAGTGTAGCGAGTAAAGGGGCGGAAAGGGACGGAAAGGGGCGGGGAAACCAACCTTGTCTATAACGTTGTCTAAGGAATTAGGGCAGTCTATGGCGAAGCAGACGAAGATAAGATCGGTCTCTGGGTATGATAGCGGTCGCAACCTATCGTATTCTTCTTGTCCGGCGGTGTCCCATAAGGCGAGCTCGACGGTCTTACCACTCGGTTGGTGAGTCGGATAGGTGATGTAATTTTCAAATACTGTTGGGACATATTTCTATAGACAAGAATAACAAGTGTTAGTTAGACAGATGCGCAAATGGAATCATCAGAGTAATAATTAGAATAAGAATAAGAATAAGAAGATGAAAAATCGGTGAGGTCATACCTCTGGAAAATACCCTTGGCTGTAGCTGATCAAGAGGCAAGTCTTTCCGCATCCACCATCACCAACGACGACGATCTTCTTGGAATAGGCCGGTGCCTCTGTTACATGCGTCGCCGACGAATCTCTACCCGTAGACGCGCTCATGACTGTGCTGACTGTGCCTTCGCTAGACCGCGTATTACGCTCCCCTTTGCCTGTTGATCGTCTCTGAATACCGTTGTCGTACTTCTCGCTCATGGGATGGCTACTTGCACTACCGCCGTAAAGTGAATTGCGATTTTGGTAGTTCGCCATGCTCCTGTGCTGCTGAGCGCTAGCAATGAATGGTTAATGTAGCTTGGTTGTATGAAGTAGTAATGTGTTGTCTTATTCGGATTTATGCTAATAGGGTACTGTGTAAATAGGTAGATAGGTGGTAGGTTCCAAGGCTGCTATCAATGGCTGGCTTTTGATTAGCCCCTCTGAATTGTTAAGTAGGGTACCTTGGAGTTTGGTAGGTTAGAGGTAAAGGTATGTAAGTAGGCAATAGGCGAATAAAATTGATGCAAAGCAGAGAGCCCGTATAATGTTTCGGAGGATGGTGCAATTGGGTGGTGAAGGGTATTTAATTGGAATGTAGGTAAGACCTTTTTTTCTTTTGTGTTTTAATGTCTTCAATGTCTTCGTAGTCGAGGTTCTGGATTCGAGAGACCTTGGGACCTTGGGACCTTGAAGAGAAGCAGGAGCAAGTTGTTAAGAGCCAACAAGAAGGTGGTTTGGGGAGATTGTGGATTTCTTGAGGCTCAGGTGGATAAGCTGGTTGGTCGGTAACAATTGTGCATTTCGTCACAAGTCAATACGAAAGTCAATTGGGGCGTTGATAGGGCAACGGTCAGTTCAAGTCGGTGGACTTGTGGTCGATTTTGGGGTTGTTGTCTACACTAGTGTTGTACTACGTCGTAGTACATACATATGTAGTCACTTTAGTGTGGCTGTTTCAGCTTTGCACAAACACAGCCCCACTCTAATTATCATTATTTATCCTTATCAACACTGGCTCATAGTACAATTTGACCAATAAAAACCATAGAAACCAATGAGAGAGTATGGAAAGCTGCATAATGTTCATAAGCTTGTATGCACTAAACACTGGCTAGATGCAATTTGGATGCAACTTGGACTAAGGCAGCCATAAAGTGCCCCATTTCCCAGATTCCCTCACTGAAAGAACCGCCGGAGCTCCACATCTTCCGAAACTTCAAAAAATCTTAATACACAGAACTACAAATATATAAATTCAATCTTGTCACACTTAAATTCTACTTTTCTTTTCCTTTCCCTTCTCTTCCCTTCTCTTCCTTCTTCATACAACCAACCATTTGTCTCTTCATGATCAACTAGACAAACCTCCTCCAAAAAATCTCAAGATGGTAAATCAAGAGTTGAATCAAAGCAAATACGTAACCTTAGTATCCAGTGATGGCTTCGAGTTTGTAGTGCTTCGTAAAGCCGCCATGATTAGTCCCGCCATCCGTGGCATGCTGGATCCTAAGAGTAAGGGCTTTACTCGTGTGGTTTGAGCATCAAGATGCCAGAGCAGAACTGACCTAAGCTAGGCAAATTCGCTGAGGCACAGTCTGGCCGATGCCACTTTCCAGAGATTTCGTAAGTGAACGTTCCTCTGTTGGTCTCATCCATCAAGCATTCCTTCATCCTCGTATCACCAATGATGAATTAATGAGATATTATCCACTTAACAGACCGTCAATATTGATGGTCTGGATGTATGCAACTTACACTTGATCTGATTTATTTCCGTCCGTCATCAAACTACACCATCACTCCACGCCTAACCTCAGACAGCGAGGCTAACAGGATACACCCAGCGGACTAGTCCTCGAGAAGGTAGTCGAGTACTTCCAATATTGGTACAAGAATAAGGACCGTGAAGAAGCCCCGGAGATGGATATCCCCGTTGACATGTGTCTCGAGCTTCTGACGGCGGCGGATTTCCTTGGTCTTGACAGTATGATTCCCAAACGCACAACTTGTAATAATTGGGAAAACATGTTATTAATGCTATCCTTTCCTAACCTACAGACGCAACCTAACTTCCCACGCGCAGCTACCAATCCTACCTAGGTAGATGAAGTTGGGATTAATCACGAGATACATGGCTAAAGACGGATCGGATATCACGAGGCATAATGGCGTTCCATCGGCGTAACATAACGATACCACTTCAGGATGAGTACCTACATTTGATTTGCAAGTCGAGGAAAGAGATGTTTTGAGAAGGTTAATGAAGACTGATATACATCATGGCCGAATCTCGCTGCCCGCGAAGGTTACAGTCAACGGTGAGTTGAATGAATGCCTTCAGTGACATGTGCCTTGCGGCTCTCTCTTATGCCCCATCTAAGCATATACGTTCAACATTTCACTCCTCCGTGGGTTAAACGTCTATATCAGATGGAAGATTGATTTTATAGTCCCCCTCACTCTGCGTGCCTTGAGTTTCTCTATGAAGATCATGCTTTTTAGGAGGGGATACATACCTATGCACATCGAAATTAATATGTCAGTAACCAGTGGGTTATGCCCACAGTATAATTAATATATTTTGTCGTGAAAAAACGTGCTCCAATTTTACTCGTGATTCTCCGTGTGATTTAAAATTGATTTAAAATGGGTTTCACTGGGTGCCTACTGCCTGTATCCATTGTAAAACGTACATATAACATCGAAACACCTTCCTACGACTCGGGAGTTGAGAATGTATGACTACCCTAGGCAGGCAGGTAGATAGATAGATAGATAGATAGGCCAAGTGCCTAATCAAACTCTTCCCTTGCTTTTGCCTTTGCCCCCCCTCCTGCCATTCTTATAATCGTAACTGCCCTTCCACCCCTTGGTGTTACTGCCATCCCATTCCCTAGAAGGTAGTTTTATATCCATCCTCGGCTCCGGCGGCGGCGGACCTATTCGTTTCCGCTCCTCCCTCTCCTCCTTGGTCGCGTCCCACGGGTTCGGGATGTCGAGGAGCTTGCAGAACTCCTGGGTCTGCGGGTTCGTGTACTCCTCGGGCTGGGTGGCGCAGGTCTTGGGGTCGATGCCGGGGCGGTGCGGGGGCGCGGTGATGGCGAAGTTCTCGGGGATCTTGAGTTTGTCCTGCTCGACGACGTGCTTCTGCACCCAGGCGCGCTCCTTGGCGATCTTCTCGCGGTAGAATTCTTCGCCGAGGTTCACGGGCGTCTCGGCGGTGCGGTCGCCGATGATGATGCTCGGCGCGAAGACGCGCGTGATGGCGAGCCATTCCGGGTCGTAGGACAGTTGGAAACGCCCCCGCCCGGGTAGGGTGGTGCGGATAGTGTGCTTTATCTTTGAGCCGTCGATGGGGGCTATGGAGCCTACTTGGAGGTATTTGCGCCCCGGGAGGCATTTGTCCAAGGCGAGGAAGCGGGTTGTGGTGTTCGTGATGGTGGGGGGCACGGGTTGGCCGGGTATGGGGTAAGTGGGCGGCGGCAGAGGGGCCAGCTTTTGTCTAGTGAGCGCGGCAAACGAGGCAGGAAGCTGTGCACGAAGTTCGTCAGAAACTGTTCCGCTCGCGCTGGAAGCTGCCGGTGGTGGGGGGGCCGTTCCGGTGGGCTGATTAGCTGATGACGGAGCTTCGTCATCTTGATCTAGATCAATCTCGTCCGGATTGGCGGTTGCAGCTTTTTTCGGGACTGGCTGGGAGGCTTTCAACAGAGACTCGTCATCCACATCTAGATCAATCTCGTCAGGATTGGCAGTCAGATCCGACTCCTCATCTGATATAAAAGCTTCAGGCAGAATACCACCATCTATATACTTATGAATCCTCTTCTTTTTCTTGCGCATTTCAGGAATAGCGGGGATTGGCTGGAGATAGTCTATAGGGCCAGGGACACCCTCGATGTCGATGTAAGTCTCCTGCTCCGGAGGCTCGTATTCCTTGATGGCTGCAAATTTGCAATGAAGATGGGCTGCGAACCAGTAGGAAGGCCTTAGTCGATCCATAACATAGGTGGCTGCCGGGTTTCCTAACAACCCATTTTTACTCTCCTGCTTGAAATCCGGCTTTTGTTTAAAAAGTTCATTTTTCCTGCCGTGATTCTCTATGCCACGAGGCCAGTCGTGGCTTAGACCAATGTCTACTGGCTCTCGTATTTGTAATAGCTTGCGAACGTCAATTTCACGCACGTGATAGAATTTCTTGATGTCATCCTCGCTGAAGGGCAGGCGTTCTGTGTGCGGCTTGCGGTAGTCGTAGCCCTTCCAGATGCCGCTCATACCAGCAATGCGCAGGGGGCCGAAGCGGAGAACGTTGGCCATGCCCATGTAATAGATATTGGGTGCAACCCAACCGCCGTAGTACAACTCCCATAAATGGGAGCTAGCTTCGTGGTTTCCATGGACGAAGATGGTTGGATACGGAGCTACCTTTTCGCCGCTGTAGTACGCCGGGAAATCACCCAACTGGCGGTAGCTTTGTGGCACGGACATGACAGAGAGGTCTGCAGCATTGCGAGTGGCCTGAGAATGTAGTTAGACCTTGCTCCTTATAATGCTTGGCATCAAGGTTTGAAAGATTAGATTGACTTACCTGGAAATCTCCTCCAATGATGACAAGATCTAAATAATTCCATTCTCGATGTTTCATTGCGTTAGCCGCAGAGGCATAAATGGCGTCGAGTGTGCCATGACCCTATATGATTTACCAGGTTGAGCAAAGAAAACAGTATAAAAGAATACATCGTAGAGTAGACTTACGCAGCCTTGGACAGCAATTCGAACACCGTCGAGGTCATGTGTAGTATCATCCATGAATGTTTTGTCGCCTTTTCTGTACTTGTCCCAGCTCACCGTGAACGGCGGCTCTGGCTTTTTCTTCTTTATTTTCTTGGGTTTCTTGGGGGGTTCGGTGCTGGATGTTGCTTCCTCTCCGTTTCCCTGTTCTGCTGGTTCTGCTGATTGGGTTGTTTCTGTTGTGTCTGTTGTGTCTGTTGTGGTTGTGGAGTAAAAGTTGGATATAGCAATGCAGCGATGTCTTCTTATACTTGCAATTGCACGTGCTGCTGAGCTTGGAATTGTTCCTGGAATTGTTCCTGCACTTCGTAGTAAGACCTGCCTTCTTGCCAAGGTAGGAAGGCTACCAGGTATTTTCATCATACTTTTTAAATTTACTTATTGATGATCCATTTTCTTTGTTCTGAACCTTCTGAACCTTCTGCTCATCCAATTGCACTTTTTAACCTTCTGAAGGTTCTAAAGTTGGAACATTGAAAAATTGCAAGTTCGAACTTGCAGCACACTGCAATGGCACTGCACAGTGAAAATCTCCAATAGATATCTGAGCCTCTTGTGGCGCACCTCTATAAGTGCATATAGCCCCACAATTCTGATATCTTATCATCAATGATACATGTACTGTATGTACTGTATCTTGAACTTGAACTTGAACTTGAACTTTCTTTTATCTTCATCACTTCTACTACCTTCATCACTTTCACCGGGCCAATCTTGGCCCATTCGAGGACCCTGGTGTTTCAGCAATAGGGAGACTTAGATCTCTTTTCCAATTGTTAGGCGGTTCATTATCCTGGATACCTAGGGTAGGTACCTCCATTCGTACACGACGATGGTGCGTTGTGAACTACGCTCATGCATGTCATCGATGGCCATACCATACCTACCTCTATATTAACTAGCTACTTCTATGCATATCTTGCAAATGACGTTACGCACCTTCGTGAGTACTAGGTATGTATACCTACATAGGTAGGTGCGCAGGCAACTTGGAAAGTAAGTAAATAATTGGAAAATACATAAGCATTACTCACTTAACATCATTGATGTCCTCTGTCAACTTCGCCTATTGGGAATCCCAGCTTCATATCCCCGTACTATAGCCATATTCAACTGCAGTCGTCCAAATTTTGTTATTACGTACATTTAACGAATCAGTTACTATTTCATATCATAGAAAACTATTTAGAGAAGAGAAAAGGGGGGGCGAGTAGTCATGGCAACGCTACTAGTACAAGCACAACCAATGAAGCCATTACTACCGGTGACTCTCGTGGGACGATATTTCTATGCTGGCCACGAGCGGGTAAGTCTTCCTTCGAACCATGATTCATATACTATTTTCAAACTATCACTTGGGTACCTACTAACGATATAACAACCCATAGTTTTTGGTAAATGGGGTTGTGTATAACCCTCATCATATTTGGGATAGACCGGGCGGGCCACCTCCTGATGCACTAGCCGATGATCAAATCGGAGATGTCGAACGCAGTATTCCGCTACTCAAGGATCTCGGCATAAACACAATCTTAGTCTGTAAGTAAGCTGGTCATCCATATTAGTTTCATCTCGCCTCCTGTATAGAGTCGACGAATAAGGAGGCTTACGATAACTACTCAGTTTGCATTGATGAGAACAAGCAACATGATAATAGCATGAAATTGCTAGCTAAAGCTGGCATATATGTGCTTCCAGTAAGTTCATGATACTCTGTTACTCTTGTGTTGAATTAAGCTGCAGTTCAGCTTGATGGGCTTGTCATTGTCAACATCCATATTGTGTACTGGTCGTAACCAGAAATAGTGTCTCACAAGCTTTGGTCACACGATTTCTCCGGATAGCCCAGCCGAATCCTACACGCCGAGGCTCTTGAAGCATTGTCTAGCAGTCGTTGATGCCATGGAAAAATACCCCAACACTCTGGGCTTTATGGCTTCTGTGAATGTGATTACAGATACGGAGAGCACCCGCGCAGCACCCGTCATACGCGCCGTCGTTCGCGATGTAAAGAAATACTTGGCTCTCCTCTCTGCCGTCAAAAAGCAGAGACTCATTCCAGTTGGTATCAGCGTACGAGATGTGTATCCCTTGAGGAAGCTGCAATTTGAATACTTTGCTGGCGGGGGTCCTAAGGAGGCTATTGATTTCTTCTCGGTGCGTACTCTACTTGGGCTAGTTTAGGATGGGGTTTATGAATAACAATGACTGACCTCTATACTATGCTAGCTCGAAAACTTCTTGTGGAAAGGAAAATCGACAATGGTAGAGTCCGGGTATCAAAATTTAATGCATACATACTATACAACCCATGTTCCGGTCTTCTTCTCCGAGTATGGAAACAACGAAGTTCGACCGCGCCTCTTTAAGGAGACGATCGAAATGTTGACAAACCCAACTCTACTAAATGTTTTCTCGGGCGGCATCGTGCGCGAATTCTTCAACAGCCCTAAGCAGTACGGCCTCATTGAGCGGGTCGATAACCCCGTGCTCGCCAGGGTTCGTTTTGAGAAGCGTGACGAATTTCGAAGCTTGAGATGGAGCCTGAAAAACTGTTATGGCCCATATGTCTGCCGAACCCTAGACCTCGACGAGCTCCAGGGCCGCATCGTCCCCACTGCTGGCAACATCCGATTCTCAACCAGCAGGTTTGGCGTGAGGCCCGACATACCTCCGCAGAGCAAGATCTGGCTGGCCACGTGGAAGATACCGTTCTCCCCCTTGGACTGGGGAAATATCAAGAGCAAGGCACTGCAGCAGGAGGTAGATGACGAGGAGTGGAATGACGTCGCGGTTTTGCCTGCCGGGGAAAATGATTGGGTCGATGTTGCTGAGGAGTATGGCGCCCCCTGATGGTGAAGCTTGTTGCCCTGGTGCTGGAGATATCACATATACCTAGATCCTAGGAAATGTGGCCGACTGACTGACTGGCTAGCTGGCTGGCTGGCTGGCTAGTTGGTTGAGTTGGAGAGCGAAAAGCTTTTTGGGTTGAGGGTGGCATTACGATACATAGCGATTTTTGCATACATTAGGGAGCATTTCTTGTACAGTAGCCTCATCACGGCGTCTTAGCACAGCGGGTTGATTAATAGTACTTAATTCAATAATAGTTCCTGGTTATTGCAGGACAATAGTTTGGACACCCTTAGATCTCTTGATATAGGTGTATCTAAACACCCCTTTTCTTCACAGGGGAAACATGGAGTTCACGATTCTTAAAAGTCAAAAAGAAGCATGGCAACTATAAAATCACTTTTGTAAATTCTCCAGTCGTGGCTCTAAACAGGTATCTTTATCTTCATGCTAAATCCCAAATCCCAAATTCCGCCCCTTGCTGAGACAAGAAGGACCGTTAGCTAGTACCGTTGATCTCGGCAGTGGTAGTTCCATTCGTGTTGTTGCTGTCCTGCTGGTAGTTCTCCACCTTCATATCGTTGAGGCCGAGGTCCTCCATCTCCTCCTCCGTGCGCTCGTAGTCCTCCGTCGTCATCTGCGGGTCCTCTTGATCGGGATCGACGGCCTTCTGAACGTAGCTGCTTGCCATGGGGTCGGTGAGGATGATGGTGAATTTCTTCTCGCCCTTGATGGCGGCGTCGATGCCCTCGAAGAATGACTTCCATTGCGACCGCTGCTCGTTGCTCAGGGAATCGCCTCCTTCGGACGAGCCGGTCTCGAAGATTTGGCTGTGTAGGTCATTTCGCACTTGCGTTAACAGACCTTCGACAGTCGTGAATCGACCTCCCAGCGTTCCTGGGTTTACCTGAAGGTTGAGTTCGGGACATTCGAGCGCGCAGCTCTCGCTCTTTAGGATGTCTCGAGCAAGATCCTCTTCGTTTTCGACTCTCAAGGTGATCTTCTTGCCTAGATCTGGTACTGCTCCTCCGGTCTTCACGTCGTTGGATCGATACCCACACTCAACACAGGTGGTCGACATCAATACAACGGCTTTGAAATGTGGAATATCCACCATCTTCATCTTCGTCGTGCAAGGGTGCATACACCCCGGACATGTAGCTGGGAATTCATATACCTGGTCCGGGATGATGTCATCATCATCCGTGAGCAGACCAGTGCCTGCGGCCGGATTTGTAGCTGCGAGACCAAGAGCCTCGTTTTGCTCACCGGTGCGCACATATTCGTGCTTCTCCCATTTGCCAACACCATCGCGCATATTCGGGGTAATCCAAGAGTTTCCAGCTGGGTCGTCCACCGAGAGTCGGAAAGGGAATGCTTGACCAGCTAGCATTGCTCGCCCTTTCTTAATTATCTCGTCGATCTTGGTATATACTTCTGGCGCTTGTTCTTTTCGTGCCTCTTGTCCAATCTCTAAATCATCTACTATCGTAGAAAGAAGTCCTTCTACGTTCGTGAATTGGCCGCGACCAGCAGGGACTTCGAGGTCAAGTTCGATGAATTTGACAACAGCTGTATCCGACTTAATGACGGATCTTTCGAAATCACCCATCTCGGTCAATCGCAATATATAGCTCGAGCCTTTGGGTTGGATGGTGCCAGCGGATTGCATCTCGGAGTTGGCGAAGCCGCACTTTTCGCAAGCAAAGGACATAAGAATGACTTCGCGGAAGTATGGGATGGAAGTTAGAAGCATGCGCGTAATGCCCTGTAATTAGATTAGTATAGGAATCATATAATGATAGTTTAGTTATATGAGTATTCATTGATGCTTACATTCTCATGGCAGTTCATGCACAGCGACTCGATTTCCTCAACAACCTTTTCATCATCGTCGCCATCGGGATGCGCAACACCATTAGTTCCATTGGTAGTGGTCGCAAGTTGCCCTGCTTTCTGGCCGATCGACTCGAAGAAGTCGGTTGGTGTAACTTTTGTGACGGTTCCTGGTGCTTCAGATGAAGACATTTTTGGTGATTTGGTTATTTCTTCTTTTAATTCCCTTTTTTTTTTTTCTTTTTTTTTTGGTTCAAACTGTATATTGTATGTTGATTTTGTTGAAAAAAATAATAAAATAAATATTGTACTTTGTATCGGGAATTCGATTCCTGTTTGACTCAAAATTTTGGAGGGGCAATTTGCAGTTTGTCGCAGTAGCGCGGGGTTATGACATGGGCCATGGGCTTATCAATAAGCACCCGGCCGAGAAGCTAGTGGTGCCCAGGTGGCTAGTGCAGTCCCTGTTAGAAAGAGCTCGAACCTCCCACGGTTCGCTCTACGGCTCGGTCCACGGCAGCTGCCGTAAGCATACCACTGACCAACGTACCAAGGTAGTATTCCCCTTTAAAATACTCTACATATGTCATGAACCAAAGTTATGGACAAAACCTATCCAGGGGGGGTTTTCACTTCATCATAAAGTCACTCAGACTTAGACCAAGTCCATTCTGAGGTTTAGACGACTGAGCTTGCTGAAGTAGAGCTTGAAGACCTTGCTTTCTACTCTTGGCTCTCTTCTTGCTGCTAGCATTGGCAGAAACCTTGGGTGGCTCGGTTAGGGGAGCAGCAGATGAATTCGTGTGAACGGTACTTGAGGTAGAAGGTTTTGACTTCAAAGGACGTCGTTTGGATATAGGGGCTGCTGGAGGGATTGAAATATCGGTGTATCGACTGCACATCCCACAGGTGAATCGTTTTCGACAACCAACCTTCTTCTCTCCAGGGTTTTTGAGATTGAATCTCTTCTTCTCCTTTCCCCTTTTATGGATAGCCTTATTCGTCTCTATCTTGAGCTGGCTACCTTGACCGGAAATCATGATATGACCACACGCGCCGCAAATGTGTTGTCTCTGTATGTCGGACTGCTCTAGCTCATGATTGAACATGAGCGAGTTTCGTTGGGCTATAAGATAAGCCGAAGTCTCGGGTGCTGATTTTGTGAGAAGATGCGCGGCATCTGTGAGGAAGCCGAGACTCTGAGGGAGATTCTCACTTTCCATCGTGAGATGTAATATGTTGTAGTATACTAAACTGAGAGTTATGTTTTTCGATTTGTCTTAACTTAAGCCAACAAGGTACTAACTACTAGTAGGTAGTAGGAGAAAACTAATAAGAGACCCACTAAATCTCCGAGATAAACGAGTATCTAGACCCCTGATATTTCAATATTGCTGCATATATCGATTACCTAGTAGGTAGTCCTGCTTATACCGTATAGTCACATATAGTTATACTTTATCGATTTAGCGGCTAAATCTCCTGTGGTTAACAATTACCATGACAGTATTGAATTCATAACACACGTCTTCATCTCAAAAAGCACGATTGCAATGATCATGCATAGAAGTGGAGATGATCTCTCAAATTTTATGCTCTTGTAGTATCAGTGCTGCTGAAGCCCAAGATATAATTTTCTAAATCTAGCTTCTACATCTACGCGCCATCTTTCACCGACAAATACTCGCTTGTAGGCCTCAGAGGTAGCTTTGCAGCCGTGTATGCCATGTCAATCATCTTCATACAATTGATCGATTCCTCGCCGCTCACCCATTGCTTCACCTCTCGCCCGCGAACCTTGTTGACGAACTGTTCTAGTTGGTGTCGATAAGTAGCCCAGTATACCTCACCGGGCTGATCGACGCCAATCTCCTGGAATGTAAAAGCATGCACTTGCTCGCTCTTCGTCCACTTTTTAATATGTCCGGCCGAGTCACCAATCTTCCGTAGCGTGAACTCATCGTCGATATGGATGGTGTGATGAATTACGGGCAGAACAAAGTTGTGTAACTTCAGCTTCCGCGTGCGCACGACTTCTTGACCTTCGGCCACCTCAATGTTGGCCTCTGCGCCCGATACTACGGCTGGCTTGAGCACCACATCAATCTCGACTGCTTTATTCTGATCCTCTCCTTCAGGCTTGAGATCCCCCTCCATCTCGCCAAGGCTGCCGCCCGGAAATCGATAGCGCGCCTTATACCCACGGTCGCATCGCGAGTCAACATCCGAGAGCACCGGAGTACACTCCTCACACTTCTCCGGTAAGCCACCAAAGATATGCACAAGGGCACTCGCGGTGTATGCGCCAAGATCTAATAACGCGCCGCCGCCAAGCTCGTATCGGAAGCGGATATCGTCTTTGGCAATTGTAACCCATGAGGGAAGATATAGCTGTGACTTGGCACTAGCAACCTCACTCGGTTTGATGTACGACATGAATTTGATCCAGGCCGGATGAAAATACGGATGAGATGCTTCGAGAAGAACCGGCGCTGTGGGACCGGCGAGAACCGGATTGTTAAAGAGCGCCTCGGCTTCGGTGGCATTGTTCGTTGTCGGCTTCTCTAGAAGTACATGCTTGCCAGCTTTGAGAGCGCGTAGAGCCCACTCGAAGTGAAGTCCATTAGGTAAGGGAATATACACGCAGTCGATTTTTGGGTTATCCAGTAGGTCTTCGAAGGACCGGCGCATGGTGGATTAGCTTACGATGACGGATAGTTACCCAGAACTTCTCACCTTGGTAGGATCCGACCACTTCCGGTATCTTGTACTTTTGCGCATAAGCTTTACCAGCCTCAACGTTCCGTGTGGCCACAGTCTGAATCACTATGTCTGGATGATCTGCTGACGGGTTGATCAAAGCATTCGGCCTATGCAACAGATATTAATTCCCAAGTCCGAAAAGTTACCAGTGCTAGGAGGGTAGAGAGAAACTAGAGCGACAACCTACGCAATCTTTGCAGCACCAAGAATTCCAAAACGAAGAGCTGTTGCTAACTTAGGCACCTCGGGCGGACTGTTAATTCGCGGATCTTGAACCTCGAGAGCGTCAAAAGTTGCCATTGTAAATGTTGATATCGAACTAAACGTCAAATCCTTGAACTGGGAATAAAGCGCTCTGGTTGATGTAAAAGATTGATGATGATCGAAGTTCGGTGAGGTGTCGCCTTTTATGTTAGTATTACGCCTGTGTATTAGTCAATCTGCAGCTCTGAGGCGGGTGACTAACCTCCATATACGGGGCGGATGTTTTTCATACATCCCGATTCCGAAATCAAGTATCATCCGCCCGAGACTAATTGCTGACCAGACCTAGACAACGCAAAGGATCGATCGTGTCATATCGGTAGTATTGCCTGGTACTGAGCAGTTCCAACGAGCCAATGCATGGTACCGACTGAAAAAAAGGAACGTTATGCATTAGTTACGTCTTCTATTTGTACTGCTGTCCAATAGCAGGCACCAGCATTGATGCATACAGAACGCCTTCGATGCGAGGAGCCGAGCTGCAGTGGCCTCGTGAACTTCCTAAGGCCCAAGTTACTATGTACAGGCCAACTACTAAACAACGCTCACTTTGACAGCCGAAAGGATCAATTCAACAGGTTCGGCTTGCGCCCAATTTATTTACAATGCTATCAGGTATCCAAGCATCCAGTCATGAGCATGCAGTGTCTTTGTCCTCAAACGCTTTCCTCAAACTCCTCCAATGCGAAGGTATTATTCAATCACCATACAGAATCTGAATCTCATGCGTCACGCATTTATAGAATGCCACCAACAACACCGAGAACGGTGGGAAGAAGTCCCTTGAGGACATTTTGCAGAAGACCAACGACGTTGTTCACCTGGATGTTGAGGTCGCCGGTGATGTTGGCAACAGCGCCAAGGGCAAAGCTGATGAGGGGCTTGACGGCGGGCTCGACGCTGGAGAGCAGGAGCTGGAGCTCGGGCTGGACGGCTTGCAACTGATCTATTGGCTTATTAGCATGATACCGGACCGGCTGTGGAGCGGAATATCACGTACCTTGACCCAGGTGGCTGATAACTTGTTGGACGGTGGACTGGATGTTGGTGGTAAGGCCGAGAACGTTCTGTAGGAGGACCGGGAGACCTTGGAGTTCAGCCTCGACGAGGTTAAGGGTGCCTTGGTTGACTAGAGGCCCAACAACGCTGACGATCTGGTTGACATCGCCGACGATGGCTAGGATCGTTTGCTCAAGCTGGGGAACCAGGTTGGTTGTGACGGTGACATTAAGAGCCAGGTTGACTAAGCGTCGTTAGTTTGTGCGCTGCGAAAAAGGCCATCCCGGAATATGGAACTTACGGAGAGACTTTAGTTCGACATCGACAACGGCCTTGGTGTTCTCGATAGTGGTGGAGACAGAGGCAAGGATCTCAAGAGCACGGGGCTCGGTTTGCTGGACAGCAGGGGCGGCAAAGGCAGAGCCTAAGGAGAAAGCAGCGAGGGCGAAGCTGGAGAAACGCATTGTGGCGGTCTGGTATGTGTGTTCGGGGGGAATCCGATATTATTAGGTAGGCGTATAATTAAGCTGAAGAGCTCGAAGCAATCAAAGAATGACTGAGTTGGAAATTAGAGAAAGACTGAGTGAGAGACACTGTAAGCTGATCTTGGATGGGATGAGGAAGCAAGAACAAAAACTTCCCGAAGGAGTAGAGTGGTGATGGTAGATATATACCTGCCGGATCACCAGCGCAACCACCAGCGCAACCCCCCCCCCCCCCCCCCCTGAGTTTCTGCATTCATTTGGGCCTTGTCGATTCAACGACCACCCACTCCGGCGAGTCTAAATTTCCTTCCGATGTCGTCATCAACGTCAGGGGAGGAGAATAGGGATAGACATTTCCCGCCTCTCTGTACAGTTCATGAGGGACATTTAGGTAGGGACCCTTGGCAACATGGATCGCACGTGACGGAATGGATACCAAGCGGTTGGACATGTTGAACTGGAGGAAGCGTCGCAGCGTCTCATTGAGGGGCTTGAAGTTGGACGTTGTGTGCCAGTGTGCTGAGCAATGTCCAAGTGGGAACCATAGACCGTGCATGGTAATCCATTGCCGCGGGTCCCTACCCGAGCGCATTGTCAACGCATGGGTTTTACATTGGTAGAAGAGTCGATCACAATGTTGCTTCCCTGCCGCCATACCGAAAAGTCCCTTTACCTAGTTGCTAGAGTTCGGTATACCAAAGCAAGCGTATGTTGCCAAGCGGGCTACCGTCTGGTGGTTTAGAGGTTCTCGGCCAAAGATGCTCAACTAACACTACGGAATATTCTTGACAGCTTCTATGGTTCTCACAGGTCTTTGGAATGTTCCATAGTCCCCTATACGATGAAGTTGGGCACGAGTCGAACCTCGAGTCTGCTTCAACCTAGAGGGAAAAAGACTCCTCCAAGTTAATCTAGATTTAGCGTGTATATTGTAGATCGAAGAGGGAAAAGAGCTATGCTGATGATTATCAAACCACTAAGTTTGTCGATCCCAACCTGTTCCTACGGCCTTTAATATGGGGAGGATAGATAGGTTATGCCAAGCGAAGGAAGAAGTTTGCATTAGCACAGCTATTAACTAACCTAACAGCCTGGGATTCTAGGAATCTAGGACCCCAGGTATGTGCCCAGGTATGTTGCTTGACGCCTTGCATGCACGTGGTTGATACCGAAGTTTCACAGGATGAAGATGGGTTATGGGTTATGAGATGGGTTCATTTATTGTCAGGATCATGCGCGAGTTGTTACGATATGCAGGAACATAATTACATAGTAGTATGGTCGCTATATAGTACGAGCCCTCCAGGCTCAGGATGCTTGCTGTCGTCTACCAGTCATTCGGCCTTGTTTAGGTGATCTCTCAACTAAACGGGGAGGCTCCGTCCGACGAGGGTTGAATAGCCCTAGATGGTTACGGAGAAGGAGAAGGTGTAATATCATACTAATAATATGTAATATGTAGGTAGTATAATGAAGTTAAGCGCGGAAATGGGTTTTCAGATCACAATAATATTGAATATTGAAACGCTCGTACGAATAAGATAATGCAATGCGAAGCACTGCGCATTAGCTTGAATAGCTTGAATAGAGATCCCTATGAACCCTATGAATTTGTTTTTTTACGTGAGATGGGTATAACATGATGTCATTTTGAGATTCTAGGATCGAATAAGGGTACAATAAACTCGGGATACCCGATGTCACCATAGTAAACAAGAATTAGGTAAGGTATTCTGGCTAGGGGATCACAACAAGGGGGGGCTTGTCCTTGAAGTCCCCAACCCCTGACCACCCACACATGGCACACATACACTCGGTATACATTGTACATAGGACCTACACACACTAGCGACTAGCGAGCTTAGCGAGGGTCGACGACGACGACGACGACGTCGGAGGTCCTACGCCGGCTCCTACGTGATGAAAAGAATTCTCGGTTAAGCGAAAATTTCCGAGAACCCCGAAAGTTGGAAGCTGAACAGACAGGGCTTATACCACAACCTTGTAGCATAGCCCTTCAGGGCCCTGAAGCGCTGAAGGCCCTGAAAGAGATGAGATGGCTGTCCGAAAAGTTATCCACTGTGGCCGCGGTCTGTGCCAACACAGATTCCTCGACGATAAGCTGACATGGCGAAATAGCAATGTCGTGCAGAAAATACGTATGCAAATAAGTACCCTGTCAGTTCGTTAGGCAATATACCCAGATACCCTAGATCATGAATAGGCTTCTGCCTATGCTGATTTACCTCGGGGATGGTGTTCTCGAGAGGGCATCGTGAGGATCATGAGGGGAAAGATTCAGATTCCTGCTTTGCTGCCCTCGTTATTCTCATTTTAATATGTGGATACTTAATTCTGACATACTGGTATGCTATGTTATGTATGTATGTATGGAGGTGAATGCTAATTCCGACTACGGCTCCTTCAAAAAAAAACTACTGCATATGTAATTTGCAGCTTGCGTTGCTCCGCGTAGTTATTAGGTTAGTTGATAATTCCCACCGAACAGGTATGTATTGTATTGTACGTACGCCGTAAATGCATGCATGCGTACAGCGTGCCTACATACGTAGCAATGCCTCGCAGTCCAACACAACATGCAGTTGGTTGTTTTGTTTTTCCCTATACACCAAGACTCTTAACTATCTCCCTTCATTCCGTCGATAATGAGGGTAACCAGATTCAAGGGATTGGTCATTTTTATTTTTTTAATACCCATTTGCCGGTGTTTGCATGCGAGGGTTTGTTGAAATTAATTGGTTTCAGGGCTTTCTATGCAATCTCTCTTCCAACAAAATTCCAACAAAAACCACCGTAGGTAACTATCGTCAAATCTTCTTAGCAATATCAAGCGTAGATGATACCATTGACAACGTCGTAAGGGGACATTGAACTTCAGCTGTACTGGTATTAACAGCAGTGGCTGAGTTCGTGATCAAACATCAAATAGCCTCATCGCACTTAAACAGTGTTATTCTATACATTCCACGACAGCGCGCACGTGTCAGCTTTTTCGTTGATCGCATTTATGATTGATTGGAATCCAACTTACTTACCTAGGTTAGTACATACTTACTTATCTTGCAGTAAGTTATTTCGTTTTTTCATTCAGGCCAGCATAGTTAACATTCCCTCAATTCAATTTCATTATGACTGCTCGCAGGATTCTTCATTCATCAAACAACCCCTCGCTAAACGTTTCGCGCCGCGTAGGGGCTTTCGCGTCGCTAATACCTACAGTAATAGCTTTCAGGGATCGTTTTCAATTAGGCCCATAGCGAAGGGGTTGCTAGTAAAAAAGGGTCCCATTTGGACGCGAAGTGGTGAAACAACATCGTTCGATAACTAACCTGCTCTGCTATCCGAAAGGTTTCGTTTGACTTGGTATTCGCCTGGAGGTAATAATAACTAGCAAGAGCAGAGAATTTTGCTTTTCTGTTTCATTTTTTGTTGTTGTACCAAACTTCACCATCTAGGACTTCTGGGCATACCTATTAACCTAGGTAGATGTTGGCAAAGTTCTTTTTTGATTGTCATTAGTTAAATGGCAATCAGGCTGAATTCGATATTAATTGGAATGCGAAACGACAGAGAAATAAGGAATTGGTCATCTTCATTACCTCTTCATTTTACTCGGCCGAAAGATAATTATCTCTCATCCAGTATCCAGTCTTACAAACCAGAAGACAATATCACAATGATCTACATTAGGGTCGCTAGTCTAGAATATCAACTTCTATACCGATCTACCATTATCCTTTCTACCGAAAGGAGTAGCCTAGATAGTATGATGTCATTGGGCTGAGGTCAAGGAGATGGCTGCTAGATGGCTAATGCGGAATCGGGCCTTCAGCCTTCAACCATGAGTTGATGTGTGATCGGCGAAGGTAAAGACGATAGCTTCACCATGGTTCCAAACTTCAATAGTAGCGAACCACCCTTCCCGCTACAAATAAACACCTGAACCTCGACTTCTTTCCCCCCCCTTTCGCACATCAATACCCGCTCAGAACTAATATAGAAAAGTGGTCTTGACAACCCATCTTGTCGGAACTACGATTCCTCTCCCCACGGCCCGACTCCTGGCCCCTTAAGCAGTCTTCCCCCTTTCCACACCCATCCGATCGTCGCCTTGTCTTGTAAGACCTTCACGTCCTCTACCGCATTCTTGAACAGCCCCAGAATGTCGGCCTCATATCCGACCTTCAGCTGGCCCGTCTTCGCCGCCTGAGCTCCAACCGTAAGGGGGCCCATTGGCCGTAGCGGCCTTGATCGCCTCTAGGTTGCTTCAGCCCGGCCTGCACGGCGTAGTCCAGCTCCATCGCCATGTTGAACCCCGGCGACGTGGCGATCGGCACGCCGGCCAGCGAGTTCTTTCCACGCACAGCTGCGCCTTCTCCCACTGCTGCTGCCACGACAACCCCCTTTTCCGCCCGCCCGACTACAGCAGCAGCAGCAGCTCCACGATCGTGCGCGTCGCGATGCAGACGGTCCCTTTCTCCTTGATGCACTACTACTCCGCATCCGCGAATGACACGTGCTCCACCGTCGCCGCCCCGGCTTCCCGTGCACATGCGCAGCGACTCTGGCGCACCGCAGCTCCTCGGGGCTGAACTGCGTGCGCGCCTCCCCCCCCTTAGCACAGTCGAAAGCAGGCAGCGCAAACACGTCCCCGTGCCCCTCAGACACGCGCCCGCGCCGTACACGTTCGGCCCCGACGCGAGCGCGAGCACGACCTCGCACCCCGCGGGCTGGTGCTAGTCGCGCGCCGGAGGTGGCTGGGGTGCGTGGGTGATGATGAAACTTGGCGAACTGTCCCCGCCACACCGTCGGGGGTTAAAGAAGAAGGAAGGACTCGCCGCCAAAGTGCACGTGGCAGTCCCACCCACAGCCCCGGCATCAAGGAACGGCACGGTGCGGCGCGGCGCCGAGGTGCTCCGGGCCGGCCTACGCGATTAGTGAGACGGAGATGACGAGGGTGGCGTTGGGGGGGGGGGGGGGGGGGTTGTGGTTGTGGCTGTGGTTGTGGGGTTGGGTCTCGGGTCATTTTATTTGCATTTGCATGCTTTCGTGTAGGTAGCCTTCACTGCGCGCATCGTTGACGTAGTGTAAGTATGGGGGCTGTGGAGAAATGGGTGTAGGTGATAGGTAGGTTAGTGTGAAGTTGAAAATATCCGGCCCGGCGCGATAGAGCGGAGGGGTAAGCATCGGTCTTGCGGCCGGACGACCAATACGGAAGGTAGGATGGTTCATTGGACCTTTGATGTGCATGTGCTAGTCCGGCTGGCTATAGGTAGGTACCTAGGTAAGCATACCCAGATAGGGTCATACATAGATAGGGGTAAGATATTATACTCCTAAAGGAGCGAAGATACCTAAGTATGACCGCCTTGATGAGTTTGAGGAATGCAATGAATAGTAGGTTAAAACTATCAGTGAATGCTACGCTACATAGTACATCAGCTGTTCTTGCAATAAGTACTCTAAACGTACTCTTCGGTTTGTATAGATACTGTTATCATACTGTCGTATTGTTTCCAAGCTACACCCCACATACCTAATACATAGCTATAGCACAAAGCTATGTGATTAATACAGTAGATTCAGGGGCTACGTAAAAGGGGAATCTTTCTCGGTCAGACAAAGAGAGTATGAGTTGGAGTTACAATGTCTTTGACTTCTACTTGTTGGGTCATTGTTCTCAGGCAGGAAAATCATGACGAGTCCCAGAAGCCACATCTAAGTATAAGCCATGTGAACTCCATCATGTGTTAGCCTATAGTAGATCGCTAGCACGGTAAATTGTCATTATGGACCAAGATAACGAAAGTAAGCCGGCAGGATCGTCATATACTACACACAACGCAGAAATATCACCTACAAAGCCAAAGCCGCCATGTGCTTTGTGCAGGCTTCTAAACCGTCTTGAGTGTACACATCTCACAGCGGAAGAGTGCGCAGAACTGAAACCCTCGAGAGTATTAAGGTCGGCTTATTACAAAATAATTCAAGTCTACGAATGCGGACATCTGTACCATGGCGTTCGCCGTGTCCCACGTGGAACAGACGGGACGAGAAAGTCCCAGAAGGGTATGTGTCCTAGGTGCTGGAACCTGCTGGTGTGGGATGGGAGGGAGGTTCGTATAGGTAAGCCAGAGGGTGGCGTACGTGCTGTCCGACGTGGTAAGAAAGCCCAGGTTGCCGAAATGCCGCCTAAAATAGCAAAAGGGGTCATAAGGAAATGGGTTCGGCGAGGCATGATGATAGGCCAGGCTGAAGCGAGTGGAAAGAGATCGAAATTATTCTAGCTAGGGGGCGGTAACTTACACAAACTGTCATGCTATTGTCATCTTTAAATAAGTCCTGGAAGTAACATTTTGAGTCATGCTAGGTAGAAATTAAGAAACAACAATCTGTTAGGAAACTGTTTTGATAATCGTTTCTGTCACCTGCTAGACAGTACCGTCCAGTCAACGACAAGTATACTTTCCATTAAAGACTGGCCGAGATTGTATTGTGGTTGGCGACGAGAATGGGATAGAACCTGGGGGAGACAATGCCACTTGGTCAAAGAGCTATAAAAATAAGGAATAACGTCTTAGATATCTTAGGTACCTAGTCGAGGCAACTAATACTTCGTAATCTTAAAGTCTCATAGCTTACATACATACCTTAGGCATTTGTTGCGAATAGCTTCAATTATGGAGAGTAGTCTAATAAAGGGGTTATATAAGTCTGGCAGGTAACAAAAAAACTTGTAAAACTCCTAACAGGTTACTTCTTTTTCAATCTTCACCTAACATAGCCTTTTATTTCAATCACAAACGTTTAGACATCCTCTATGCTTGGATATACCTATATGACTCTTAAAGTACCTAAACATACGGGGGCAACAGTCATAACCTTAGGCGATACGAACACCGTACGAACAAGCATATTGGACCTAGGGAAACAAGGATACAAACATCTATACCATTAGCATATTTAAGACTTTTCACCTTCTCATTTCATTTTCTACGATAAATCGATTCCCAGCGAGTATTAGATACCCTCCACCCGTATCTAAGAACTTAATTAACCTAGCAACGTCGTGAGCCTTGTCATCGCTCAGGTACTCAGACACATACCTACACATTTTTGCTTGTCTATTTAGAGGGGGCCGATATGGTTTCCAAAAAGCTAACAATCCACTCCTTGGAGGATCCCGAACATCCTAATATCCACCTATCCAAACAGAACAGCGAGGCGCTGTTCTTCAGCAAGATCCCGCTAGATGTTCGTAGTGCTTTTTATTATCTCTATCGATTTCTAAGTGCCTAAGACATTAATGCTTACTCATTTCCTAGATTCGCTTACGGATTTACGACTACGCGGTAGCTTACGACGGATTTATCATACCTGTACAGGTCAAACCCCGTTCAAATAAGTTTGTTTGGGATTCTCGTCAACATCGTTCGTTCAAGCCTCCTAAGGCATTATCTGGTGCTAATGTGCCTCCCTTGACGGTTGTTTTGCTTGGTAGAACTTGCCGAAGAATATATGCGGAACTGGAAGCATGGCCTGTCTTCTATCGGGTCAACACCTTCCTGTTCGACACCTCAAATATCATTCCATACTTGGCGGCTATAACTCCTGAACGACGACGAGCGATCCAACATATTGATTTGAATGGCTTGGTAGACCGTATCACCGTTTGGCCTCCAATCAAGACCGCTTGGGGAATTCCCTTGAGTCAGTACAGCAAAATGCAGCACCATATCATGACGCTTTTAGCTCAGTGCTCTAATCTGCGGGAAGTACGACTGAATGTGAGAATCCCCCTGCGTATGCTCGAGGAGAATATCTTGAAATTAGGAAGCGAGTTACCGGATCTCATCAGGCAACCGCAAGAAATCCCATTGCTATTAAATCGACATTATCTACGACTCAACTTAGTTATGATACCTGGCCCTCGCGATTTTATCTTGGGAGACCCAACCTCTGATTTACCTTCGAGCTTGCGATTGCCCGGCCATCTGGGCCCAATGGATATTATACCTGCAGTGACGAAGATTCACGAAGCTAGTAAGAACTTCATGTTCTATTTTGTGAATATCTCGTTTCGAAATTTCTTTAGAGAAGAGTACTTACCTATAGAGAATACTGACCTTCGAACGTTATAGTCCTCGCGAATACTGACCTTTGTACGCTGTAGTCCTCGAGAATATCCGCCGCTTCAACCATGAACATGACCGTTTAGAAGTCATCGATCATGCGGCTAGCCAAGCTCAATTACTCGACGCTATCAAATATGCAGACCTATATTTCGCGGGAGAGGATCGCATTCATCTTGATCCATACAACACCGTTGTCCAAGGACCTGTTTCGAGTCGAACTCGGCGCAAATCCCACTCCGTCGACCATAAATTGGGCACCATCGAACGCAAGGTACCTACGTTCACTATAGATGGGCTATTGACCTGGGACTACGGGTCGTACACTGTGGAGCAGATTGTATGGGATCAATTACAAGAATCCGAGGTGAATTGTGGGCTTCGCCGGAAAAGGAGCGTAAGGCCAACTGGTTCTGACCTGTGCTGGGTGCCGCTCCGCGCTATGATGACCAGAGTAGGCCAAAAGTCACTGCAAGAATGGTACAAGGCACAGATAGATCCGTCACCCGACCTCGAAGGCCAACTTCAGCTAATGTACGACACGCCCTCCCCTCACGACGTAATGAAAATCGTGGATGTCAGAATCGCCATTAGGGATGACCATGGGGCAGATTCCCCTTCGCGGGAGAGTAAGAAAGTTCTTGGAGAATGGAAGCGCCTAGTGGCAAGATGGGCCCGACACTTGGCCACCTTGCAGAGAAGGGTGGCGGATAAAAGGAGTAAGGAAGAGAAAGCTAAGGAGAAGAAAGCCGAGAAAAAGGAAGTCAAGAAAAAGGAAGCGAAGGGGAAGAAAGCCCCGAAGGCTACTGGTAGCGGAGGGAAATAAGATATGTGTGTTTTTGGGGTGGATGTATGTAAAGGCACTTTGACTGCATACGAGACAAGTGATTACTATGGGTTTCTCTACATTCCGCAACTTACACTGCTTGCTCTACGCGTAAATCTGAGTCTCCACTATCGACTTTTTCCCTTTCCTGCCACTTGCTACTCCTCCCATTCGCAAGTGACACCTTTAAAGGCCCTCCGAGAAACTCTGTGCCGTTAACGCTTTTCAAAGCCTCTTCAGCTTCGTTCGACGTGGCGAAGTCGACAAAACAATAGTCGTGACATCCTGGTTTGGTGCGCGTTGACTCGTGGGCGGAGACCCTTTTGCTGATCGCCTCACTACGATGTATGTATTAGTAAATTGCAGAACTTCTTGTACCGTAGACAGTGAAGATGATAATGACGAAAAGGGGGGAAGGCTAGGAGAACCAGAAACTCACACTTTATAATCCTTGAACAACTCGGTCATCTCCGCAAAGTTGGTCGCCTGGTCAAGCATCCTAGGCAAGCCACCCACGTATAAACGCTTGCCGGTGAAATCCTTCTGGTACCTGAAGGCCGACGATACCACATCGTCCTCTCCCTCCAACCGGCCCCCCCGAACCCTGTCTCTCCCTCTACCACCATCAGCACCGCCACCATTCTTCCTCTCCGACCAATCGCCCCAGCGACTCAACCCCTCACTTCCCCCCTGGCGTCCAGCACCACCCGCCGACCCCCCACCACCAGCACCAGCACCACCACTCTGCGCCCCCTTCGGCACGCAAGGCCGACACTTGAGCTCGCGGCCCAGCAACAGCTTGCCCTCGAGCGTCTCCATCGCGCTGGCCGCGACCTCCTTGTCGGCGAACTCGACGAAGCAGTAGCTGGGGTTGCGGCCGGTGAAGGGGTCGACGGACATGTGGATGCGCACGAAGGCGTCGAAGCCGCTGGCCTTGAGCACCGTCGCGATGTCGTCCGGCTTCGCCTGGTACCGCAGGTTGCCGATGTAGATGCGCCGGCCCTCGGCGATGGCGACGGCCGCCGCGCTCTCCTCCTCTGACTGCGGGCGTGCTGAGGTCCGCGCGCGTCGGTCCGAGGGCCGCGTGCCGGTGCCCGAGGGGAAGTCCCGGCGGCGCTGTTGCTGCTCGCGGGGAGGAGCGTCGTCGTTATCGTCGTTGTTGGTGCTGGGAGAGGCCCCGCTTGTGCGCCATGACGGGGCGGTTAGGCGGCCTGAGAGCGGCCGGGGGGGCTGCTGCGGTCGTGCTGGCTTGTCTGAGGTGGGAGCAGTGGCAGCGCCAGCCGCTGCCGGGTCCCGGGTCCGCCAGCTCGATTGTTCGCGCCAGTTATCCATGGCTGACACTTTCAAAAGTAAAGGTAAGTTATGAGCTAGACTTTTATCTAGATTAGGTACCTAGTAGAGAAAATATAATGAGGGATAGACAAAGAAGAAAAAATAAAGGCAACGGATGGTGGCTAAGAGAGCAGGTTGCTTGACTAGTGTGGCGCGGAGCTAGTGGGAAAATCCTCCCCCTGAATCGGACTGGCTGCAAAGACCGTCTGGAAATTTCAAAAGATCTAATGAAAAGCTTTAAGTCTGGTCTAGGCACTAGGTACAAGTACCTGCCTATGTGAGCAAACCGGGCTAAGCCCGATATTTTTCGCTGCCACGAGAAATTAAATTGATTTTTACTTGCGCAAAAAAGAAAACAACCACCGTCGCTTTTTGAACCTTGAGGGTCAACTTTGGATCCAGGGGTTAGTTAACATGTGCGTCTTTCTTGAGCAAATTTCCATCTAAATTTCTCATGCTTGATTGGTTGGCTATGGAAATTAGGATACGTCCTGAAGTAGTTAGCTATTGAATTGTTTCCTGTACATTTGGAGGCTCGGTAGGTAGTTTACGGTGGCATTGACGAAGTTATTCCAATAGCTCAGATCACGTGATACCCCTTACCGCAACACCATCCATAGATGCTCTGACACAATGTAGACAAACCCGATTTAATTTGTTTTAATTCCAATTCCAATGCATTAGAATTGGGATTATCTTATTGGTTCACAAAACTTTCAAAACGTTTGTTATTGTGATACTGTAGTAGTTCTATATCCAAGTGCCTTTCCATAACCTCTTGAACCCAAGCACTCCATTGGGTGTATTACTTTCCAATGTCGAAGTAGCCACAGCTGTAGCCTAAGACCGACGATCACGCATTAATTATAAAGGAAAAAGAAGAAAAAAAGAAAAGAACAAGTTTGTAGTCAAAA
Organism: Hypoxylon fragiforme; assembly: GCF_022984875.1. Classification (NCBI taxonomy): domain Eukaryota; kingdom Fungi; phylum Ascomycota; class Sordariomycetes; order Xylariales; family Hypoxylaceae; genus Hypoxylon; species Hypoxylon fragiforme. Next base: position 1,902,460 of record NW_026054758.1, on the reverse strand, counting down.
ATGACTGGGTGATATATGATCAGTAGTAGTGGATGCGGGACCTCTTAGAGGTGATGTAATAAATTGTGGAGAGGAAGATGGAAAGCGCCCTTTTCGTGAAATGGCTGTCTTTTCATGAGGCAGTTCTATTTTGGGGTTTAATACTGGATTTAATGGAAATACTTTTAAGCGTTTCTAAAGGGTCCTTAGGATATGCAGTGCCACGACTATATGTAAAAAGGAAAAACAAAAAAGAAAAAAGGTCCAGGGAAATTTCAGACAGAATAATAAATGACGTTGACCACTGCCAGCTGATTAAGAGCTTCTGATCAATCACAACGGCTGACAGCCAGATTGGACCTTGCATAGGACTAGTTAGGGGGTGATTTAGTTAACTGTTAGGAGCGTCCCCCGTGGGAATACACTAGGTACCCGGAGCCGGGTCCACTATGGGGTATCAAAGTTACCGGATAATGGTGGGGGCAATCACGGGGCAAGCAGGTACTACCGCGCCTGTAATATTAGCGATTGTTTGCTCCAAACATTGAACGCAGGTATTGTACATACTGTGCCTACCTCAGGCAGCCAATCTAGGTATTGTACCTAGGTAGGTACCTATTATTTAATAGCTCTTGCATGTATTTAACAACCACTCGCGGCTGCTGTAATTGTAAACATTTAAACTCTGCCACCTTCAATCTTTTCTTCTTTACTGACTTTCACTTTCACTTTCACTTTCACTTTCACTTTCACTTTCACTTTCACTTTCACTTTTTCTTTTTAATTTTCATTCGTTTTCCCTTTTACAAAATGCCACGAAAGAAGCACGGCTATATCAAGGACAAGATAGGAAAGAAGAATAAAATGCCACCAAAGATGGACAAAGCGACAATCGCACCACCTAAGATCATCCAAGCTATTACCGACACCGGCGGCATTTGCATCTACGACCAAGATGGCAATATGATCGTACCCAAGAAGACGGCCCGCACTCAGGTCCAGAGTCTTGTGAACGTGTTTCTCCCGGCCGGTTACCCGTATACTGTCTCGGATGATTACACGTCCTACCAGGTCTATGTATGAGCCCAATCCCATTTCTTTTTCTGTCAAGGCGCATGCATACATGTGTATGCATGTATGGTATCGTCTATGTGTTGTGCACCTACTTACACTCTCAACAGGACTCGCTCCAGGCGTTCTTTAGCACCATCGCCGGACTATTGTCATCGCGTGCTGTTCTCCAGGGCATGGGCGTCGGCGACGCTGCCTCCTCCGCCACCGCTGCGGTGCTTCTGACTGTCTTCCAGGAGTCGACTGGCAGGCTGGCTACCATCTTGTTCGCACACCGCTATGGCCGCGCAATTGAACCCGAGTGCAAGTTTTACCGCTACCTGGCGGACATCGTCAACGACTCGGCAATGTTCCTCGACATCTTATCGCCCGCACTCCCTTTCTATCCAAAGGTCTTGGCATTATGTGCCGCGGGTATCCTACGCGCACTTTGTGGTGTTTCGGGTGGTGCTGCTAAGGCCGCACTGAGCGCACACTTTGCGCGTAACGGCAACCTGGCTGAGCTCAATGCCAAAGATGGCAGCCAGGAAACTGTAATTTCCCTAGTGGGCATGCTTGCCGGCAGTCTCTTCGTCCACTTCGTCCACAGTCGAGAGGCAGTGATGGCCTGGATGGTCGTCCTTATTACCCTCCATCTTTGGACCAACTACCAAGCTGTCTCCGCTGTGCAACTGAATACCCTGAACGCGCAGCGTCTTACTATTATTCTCGATGAGTTCTACTGTGGCAGCGGTGCTATTCTTCGCCCCAATCAAGTCGCTGCCAAGGAGAATATTCTCAATTGGGTGGGCCCCGCCATCCATTTCGCCGACTGCTTACCCGAGTGTAGCGAAGTTGAGGGCGTCAATCTTGAGGATTTTGTGGACGTTGGCTACGTCATCGTGGATGGGAAGAAGGGTAAAAAGATCTTCCTGAAGGACCGGCCCTACCATCCCGCTTTTCTGCTCCTCGGGGACCCATTGGATCCCGTGATTGCCTGGATCGAGGCATACGCCGGGGTTCGTCTCAGTGAAGAGAATGATATGTGGCAACGTCTTCTAGATGCAGGCTGGAAGTTGCATACCAGCAGTCTGGAGACGGGTCCTGCCATTAGAGTCATATTCAATGACTCTAAAAATAATCCTGTATAGCCCATGCACATATAAGGGAAAAAAGGAAAAGGGGGACTCTTTTCCTTGGTGTAACAATATTTAGGGGCGTACTGGGTCGTATGGGACTGGACTTTGAGATACCCTATATTGCGATGCTGTCTTGGCGGGCTTCCCGCATTAGATAGAACACGTTACCAATGAATCAAATGCGAAATGACTTTTATAACATGACTTGTAATGAGATCGATTTATCGATGAATGGGGATCCTTCTCTACCGAGATATACGCCATGCTATGATCTAATTCTAAAAATGCAGATATCTCTTCGTATTATACATGAGCCTTTCAAAAACACGCACCCACCGTATCACACTCATCCATCATACCGCACTCACCCAAACGAAAAACACTCCATCCATTGGCACGGCCCTCATACCAACCCAGCAGCCCGCATAGCCCGCATCTTGACGCCATCCCACGAATTCAGCTTCGGCCTCACGTCGAGATAAAACGACAACTTGCCACTACCACCGCCATCGCCGTTATTGCGCCCCGCGTAGAAGTCAATGATGTACTCGATCTCCTTCCCGCAGCGGTCGACGACCCAGTCGTGGCGGTCGAAGGGCGCCTGGTAGCCTAGCAGAGTGTTGATGCGGGCCTTGGGCGACATGCGGGTGCTTAGCCCCGAGAAGGAGTGGAGGCGGGGGCCGCCGCAGCTGTTTATTACATCCTTATTAGCATCTAAACTCACCCACCAAAAAAAAAAAAAAAAAAAAAAAAAAAAAGAAGAGAGAAAGAAGAGCGAGAGAGAGAAGGAAGGGGAACCAAGCTTACCTAGACCCCCGAATCCACGGCTCCTCCCACCCCTTGATCTCGGCCCACGCGCGCTCGTTGACGGCGTTGTGGATCGGCACCACCGTGCGCATGTCCGGCGCGCGCGGGTCGTGGCCCTTGCGCTTCATCGCCTCGAAGAACATCTTCTCGGAGGGGTACACCCAGTTTCCTGACGCCAGGTCCGCGCCCGTCTCTTGCTCTGTGTTTGCGGGTGCTGATGTCGGGTCGTCGGGCTTGTTGGGGGAGCGCGGTATCGTGGAGACTTCGCGGTCGGTGCCGAGGGGGGATAAGGTTGGTGTGGTGGAATGTGGTGGTGGTGGTGCTGGGCGAGTGGGCGAACTGCTGCTCCAGAAGGGGATGTGCGGGAGGTAGGATGTCCATGACGACGCTGTGGAGGGTTGGGAGGATGGAGGAGGAGGAGGGAAAGAGGACGTAGATGCTGCTGCTGCTGCTGCGCGAGCGGCCTGCTGCAGCCACACTTCCCGCGCCTTATGATCTACGGGGCAGCTTTCCTCGGCGGCAGCAGCATCCTTCGACGCGGCGGCGCTCGGGACGGGTGGATGCGACGGGGGCAGGGATTGCGATTGCGATTGCGACGGAGGCCCCCCTTCGGCGCCGGACGCCTGTCGTGCTTTCTCGAGCCATGCCTCCCTGCTCTTGTGGTCGACGGGACAAGCCGTTTCCGATTGTGCCATGTTGATTTGTTAGGGCGTATCAAGCAATGCGACAGGCCTTTATCAGTTATAGTCTATGCGATTGAGAAGGAAAATCATTAGGTATGAAAGTCTCACGATCATTTTCCCATCGGCGGATCTAACTAAGTCACACAATAAAAATTCTTATCGATAAAATCGGCTAGTCGCGCATCGCATCACATTGAAAGAAACTCTTTTATGGAGATTTTTTCGGGCTCTGCCGAGTGGGTGGGTATCCAGTTTTTTGCATAGGCGTGTAACTACCTAGGTACCTTCGCGGCAGGAGGCAGGTGCACTGGTGCAGGCGTCGCCTCAAACTGATACATCATTAAGGTTAGGTTGGATTCTGAAGGTTGATTGAAGATTAAAACATGCAGGTACGTCAACGTCACTGAAACCTCCCGAGCCGAGGTCCACCGATGCTACCTAACTTATTAAATGCCACTATATTCTATTTGTACGTACTACTAGTATGCACTGCATATATGTAAGTTTATAGTAGTACTATGACTAGGACTCATCGCTTCGTCTAAAATGCTATCATCACTCATGCTACTTTATCTTGCACTATGACGACCACTCATGCCAAATGTTGCTCCGACTTTATCGGACCTTCACCTACCCCCGTCATTATGATTCTACTCACGCCACCCTTGATCAGGCTCGACACGGCCTCGTCAAGCGGTACGGCTGCCGAGGCATGAGCCTGAGCACCTTCCTTCCACCCATCAGTTCCCGCAAGTATGCTGTTGAAGGTACCGACAACAGGGCCACTGTTCTCTTCTAGGTAGTATACCACAGCATTCGGGCCTGCGTCAAAGGTATACGCGGCAATAGTCTTACCCGCCGCAGCATTGATGGCCTCGACGGCTCGAACAGCAGCTCTCGACACATCGTTCATGTAGTAGATAGGCGGGTACGTGTCCGAGCAGCAGGAGTGGAACGAGTTAGAGTCCTTCATCGTGACCTCTGCGAACCCGGCAAAATCTCTGTCCCGGATGGCGGCCTCCATCTTGTCCATATGGGCCGGGACGACATTGGCAATGCGCCCCTTGAACAGGTCGGATGTAGCGACGGTCTGCTGCATACCGGATGTCGAGCTAACGCCCTTCTTGGACGCGGAGACGACGAGGATAAGGGCCTTCATGTTGGGCCAGTGTGATGCGGGTGCGACCTCTACCGCCTTGGAATCTAGGCCATCGTCTTGCTCACCGCCCCTCCAGGCGACGTATCCACCGAACAGACTACGGCAGGCGGAACCACTGCCTTGACGGGCAATAAGGGAGAGCTCGGTCGGAGAACTTGGTAGCTCGTAGAGGTCTGCAATGGCACGAACCAAAGCTGCGAAACCAGCGGCAGAGGATGCTAGACCAGCGGCGGTGGGGAAGTTGTTTTCGGTGACTATGCGAAGGGGCATGGTCGATAGTTTGGGCAGAGATGGGTTCTCCTTTTCGAGGGCGGCTCTTCGAGCACGGAGTTCGCGCAAACACGCCTGCGTGCGGGCGCCCGTAATATCGGAAGGCTCTCCATTGAGAATAAGGACATCGCCTTGGCCTTCGTAAGAGGCAGAGCAGGTAGCGGTGGTAAGTGTTCGTAGATCAGCTTGTGACAGCGTAACCGACAGGGACGAGTTGGTAGGTAGATTCAACTTCGCATCTCGCTTTCCCCAGTACTTGACGACGGCGATGTTCACCGGAGCAGTGGTGCTCGCCTTGTAGATTTTGTCGGCCATTGCTTATGTAGATCTGTTTATGTTTATTTGGGACTTAAAATTGGATCGAATTTCTATTAAGGGAAGGGGAGAGATGGTCAGGGACGAGATGTATACTAAATGGTTTTTTTTATTTTAATGCACATGTGTTGGTGAAGTGATGGACTAAAGTGTTGGTGGAGGGGTAATTAAGTTAGGTACTAGGTACCTAACGTGGGATCGCCAGGGAATCAAGATCAGGGACTTCCCAAGATTGACTCCACAACTTACTACAATGGGTCTAAGCCGATAATCTACAGGGGGCTGGCACCAAATTAGGTAAATTCCGAGCAATGATAGCGCTGGAACTAGGCTTGGTTGGCCCAGTTTAGCTTACCATCACTGTAGCAGTCACTGTTGTCTTACCGTGGTTTCAAATTTAGGGATCCTTTGTTCAACCTCAACGTTTTTTTTTAATTAACATCTGTATTTGCCTATCGCAGCGTCCATAATGAAGACACTACCTATCACAGGCTATCAGTATTTCCACGATCCTACTGAATCATGATCAATGATCATCATCATGTGACGGAGTCGTCTGGAATGACCATTTTCCATAACATGCCTACCTACTTAGTAGTACCTAGTATATTCCTCGAGCGAACCACCTTCTTCGTCTCCTTCGCCCTCATATACTAGCCAAGTAGGTCAAGGGCTTTCCATCATAGCCTTGGTTCTCTCACTTCGACCATCCCTTCATGAGACAGTGTCCATTCCATACACCCTCAGCTGAGTATCTCGTAATCACAGCTCAGCAATCGAGTATTCTGTGGCGTGATATCTCTGCCAACCAGCCACCTAGCATACTCCCACTTTATTCTTGTTCGTCTGCCCGTAAATGCGCGAATACCAACACCATGCAGTTGTTCAATTCGTATGTTGTATCATCCTTTTCATAGTACCATCGTTCGGTACTTAGTAGTAGGACCATTCTTATAAAGTCATCGTTCTTATTGTTTCATCGTATCATCGTTCTCGTAATCGCGGTTCGTGTAATCATATCACCCCCCTTTTAGCGTCGTTCAATTTCAGGAACACGCAAATGCTGCAGTATAGAGCAGCCCCTTAACGAAAGTTGATTAGAGGTTCGCCGTTGATGGTCAACGGACGCTTTCCCGGGGGAGCCGGAGGTGCCTGAGGCAGAGTGGATTCTGTGTCCTCCTCCTCATCGGTTTGCGACTCGGGCTCCTCGACCGGGGGGACGTTTTCAATATTGGAAGTATCGTGATCGTGATCTTCGTCGTCATCGTTATCATCGTCGTCGTCGTCGTCGTCATCGTCATCCTCTTCGTCATCTTCTTCGTAATCTTCTTCAGACTCTGATGATGAATGCCCTCCATACTCAGTGCCATCATCATACACATCTTCGCGCCTCATATGGCACCCTTCGAGGAACTCCAAAAACGACACCAAGTCCAAATCCAGCATATGCAACTCCACATTCGGGCGGTATTCGTACCGGGGCAAAAGCCAGAAGAAGTACGGGATTGGATGATACCCTCGTTCATTTCGGATCAACTCCCTACTCACGATATGCTCCCACTCCTCCTCAAAGTCCTTGCGTAAATTGTCCAACTCTGCAATCAGTTCGTGGACTGCCTTTATGCCATCTACGACATTTACGCGCATGCGCGCCAGTCGGATGTTGACTTTGCGGATGATTTGGCACAGCTCGCAGTGGTAGGTCTGGGGGTGGACGTCGTTGTCCTCTTCGTCCTCGTCATTACCATCATCGGGGAGCGTTGTGGCGCCAGGGTTTGGATGGACCAGGCTAGGCTCGTGGCTCCGACTGCCTCTCTCGCTGCCGGTCTCTGAGTTTGAGTCATGCGCGGTCAGGCCATGTCCTTCAGCAATGCTTTTGCTGACTAGGCGATGAAGGGCACTGAGATTGAGGTTGCCATATTGGTTGTCGTATTCGTCTTCTAGTGGGGTGTGGTTGGGGCTGCGATATAGCCACCCATCAGCGTGAGCTGCCTCGATGAGAGCCGGAGCCACCGGCGAGAAGACTAAGTCTCGAGTAAGAGCAAAATGGCGGCCGGCGGGACTGGTGCCGAAACGACGATTATTGGCGGCGACCGTGGCCTCCTGAAGCCGTCGCGGTAGACCGCTGTTAGTGATGGAAAAGTTCCGGTGAAGGGCCTCGCGGACGGGCTGAGGCAATAGCATTGAAATCGCTTGGTCCAGGCATAGATGCCGGTGGTGAGTGATATTGTCCCAGCGGAAGGGGCTGTGGACGGGAAACCCAAGTCGTTCATACATCTCTGCCCAGGCATCTTCCTTCGCGGACCAGGAAGTGTTGGGTCCGATGCCCAGAAGCGGGTCGATGCCTGCCGGTATAAGTCGTCGCAACGTGTCACGCATGTTTCTGCTCAGGAAGAGAGGTGGGTGGTGTGGGTCGTAGTCGCTCGCTAGGAGGTCGTGGATGATAGCGTGGTAGCGGTTGACCATGTCCAGAGCTCGGCCGAGGTTTTGGCCCCGAAGATTCAAGGCCATGGTTGATGGATTGATGGGATCTTGCTTATATGGTAATAGGAGGCGACGGGCAGGCGTGTAGGTAGGTACTTGTACTTAGTATAATAGTACTAAGGCTAGTGAGAGAAGAAACGTGTATATGTTGGTGTGTGCGGAGATCTTCAAGTAAGGCGTGATCAATCTTGGAAGGCACTTGCTTGCTTGGTACGTAGATAGCTTCACAACCAGGAGAAGTACAGAAGACTGGCGAGGGAATATATGTGTATGTGATATAAGGTTCAGTTGTCTTTCCTTGAAAGGCACTAACTTGGTAGGTAGGAAGCTTGACAACCAGTCGCAGAGCCCAAGGCTGGTGACGGAAGATATATGTCTTCCTCTTCTTGTGATAGGAGGGAATGGGTATGTATGGATGGGAGTATTCAGTAAACTAATACCCGGACTTGTGAATGAAGATGGGTAGATGTATACGTGTGCAGGGAGAATCTTCAGGTGAGGCTCAATTGACCTTGGAAGGTGCTGGCTTGGCAAGTTCTGGTTCAGTAGGTGGGTGGGTAGTTTTGCAACCAGCAGTGCAGTCAGGACCTAAGACCTCTTCTTCCCTGCAGAGGGCTGTGATCTTGAACGAAGACTGATGCTTCAATTGCTTGTCAATGATCATTTGGTGTGATTGACTTGACTTGGTAGAAAGGAATGAATTGGTGGAGAGAGTAAAGGGTGAATAAATGTGCCTGTGGGATCAAATGAAAGTGAATGAAGAGTGAGTGGTGTGCTTGAAGGAAAAGGCATATAACCTGGAAGGATGAATTTTTTTTTAAAAAAAAAATAAAGAGAAAAGATGTGCAGGCACCTTACCTATCTCTTCTATTTTCGAAAAAGGCGAATTTGTGTGTACTCTTTCCCCGTACCTGAGCACATGATCAAGCTTGAGGTTGGAGTGGTCGTATCGTATCGTACCGCGCTGTCGTATGGCCGTGTAATGTGAAGCCTAGTGTGATTAGGGCGACACGATGGTACGTGAATGAATGAACGACTGAGCATGATTTGCTAATGCCTTTCGACATTAAGCGGGGGGCATACGAGGGGCCATACTGTGAGAATACCATAGCTTTGTACAGATTATTGAGTGATGTAGGACTCGCAGTTGCCAGGTTGGGTGAATTTTACCCCTTTTCAGCAGAATGGAAAGAAATACCTGGTTGGGGGGGACATGGTTTGAAGACTGTCGTGTGGGATGAACATATGACGGATATATCATCTTTGTTGCAAATGAAACCGCCCAGGACAACACGTTCACGATGGAAGGAAACATTGTACATTGGAGCTCGATTAAATGCAAAAGGGTGACTAGAAGCGTACTAGCCAGCAAGATTTATACCATGATCTATGGTGTTGATATGGGCATTACAATCTCTACGGCGGTTATGTCGATACTTAGCAAGCTCGGCATCCCAGCGACCCAGATGATTGTGTGTGCGGATTCATTTTCTCTATATGAATGTCCAGTCAAGCTGGGAACAACGAAGGAGAAGCGTTTGATGATCGATATTATGTCACTACGACAATCCTATGATTGTCGAACAACTCTCTTCTCGTGAATGTATGGCGTCTGCTGACGTGTAGTTTCAATGTAGTTTCAACGTCTCTAGTGCATACGCTCGCGGGCCATAGGGTTGGTTGAAGGTCTTTTCTCGCATTGAATTCAAACATCGATGCATGGGTAGCCGTCTTTGTTCGTCTTCAATGGGTACTGGTCCCTTCGTGCGTTGATGGACGCGATCTTATAACTGTGTAGTCTCAACGTCGCTAGACGTCGATCAGCAGTCCTACAACCTAAAAGTAACACGAAGTCCACACATTTCTACTTAGGCTCTGAGGTCGGTAGACTTGTGTCCCTTCGTCTCTTCTTGTCCGGATAACTAATAGGGTCCTAGCAGTGAGTCGCCAGTGAAGGCTTCACTACTTGGGCTATCCGATATCCTTTCCTCTGAATACCTTGCTGTTCTGTAGTCAACTTGCTGAGTCGACTACTGATCAGTGTCGGTGAACAAGGTCAACCGAATATATAACGTATTGCAATACAATGGTAGGGAGTAGCATACACGCTGCTGCTACGTTACAACAACGCAAAATAAGATATCAAACATTTGGTATATAACTATATTAATATCTAAAAAGCAAAAAAGACAAATGTAAACAGCTATCTATATTCACAATAGCTGCTTCGAGGTCTTTGACATGCTGGGAAAATAGTTCCCAAGCACACTTTGTGAACAATGTGGTATTATGTATTAAATCACTAGGACTGGGCATATTACATTACTGAGTTTTGTACGAGTTTCGTTTAAGCCGAGAATCAGTTTAAAGAACCGACAAACCTTCCACGATAGACTCAGGGCCCAGTGTAAGTGAACCATTTCCCGGTCTCTGTATCATGCGTCAAGTTAGCAAATGATGATTTGCCACCTTTGATACTACCAGCCTGTACCGCCCCAGCAGCGGGTGAGCCTTCCGTTCGATGTAATTTATTCTCGCCAGCAACAACCGTGAAGTTGGCCAATGGGATCTCGTACCCATTACGGACGGTAGTGGTGGGGATTCCGAAGAAAGCGGCGTCTACCTTCTCGTGGCTAATGGTCAACTCGAAGTAACCACGGTAGTATACGTCCTGCCATTGTAGCTCAGAGTTTCCGGATGTGAGCAAATTAGAAAACTGCAAAGCAGCATTCAGAGTGATGTTTTGACCGGCTGGTGATGGAGAGCTGACAGCTGATCCAGCAAATTCGACACCCACGGATCCGGATCCAGTGGCTGGGTCGTACGGGTGCTCGTCGAGCCAGACGAGATCAGATACCCAGGATGCGTGAGAGTCTCCGGCCAAAAATATATTGTTGTGCACCTTGTTTTCATATATGGTGTTGAATGTACGATTACGGTTCGCCTGATATCCGTCCCATTGATCGTAGTTGAGCAGCTGGCCTCCACCAACAGCGGCACCTAGATCCATTCGACTAAAGATTATTTGATTGCCAATGATGCGCCATGTAGCATCTCGAGTAGAACTTTCCTTCAAGGTACGATAAAACCAAGCCTCTTGTCGTGGCCCCATGAGGCTTCGGCTGGCGTCATTGTAAATTTCCCCTAGGTACTCGGTATTCCAATACAGATCAGTAATGGACCGGTCATATTGGCGGGTATCGAGCATGATGAGGTCGAATAAGTTGCCAAATTTGAAGTTACGCCAAATTCGTAGATTATCATCCATGTCTACTTGTCGAATAGGCACTTTTATTGAAGCAAGGTTAGCGTAAAGCCCCAGCATGCAGTTTCAATCACTTACTCCATTCAAAGTAAGCACGCACGGCATTCATTTTACGCTGGTCGACTGACACGCCGCCATCTGCTATGAAAGTCTCCTCGGTATTGTTCATATGCGCAGAACCATCGCGCCAGGTATTATCGCCAACCTCTGTGACCGCACCATCAGTAGGAGATTCGGTCCGCATGCGAATAGGGGCAACATACCGTGATCGTCCCATACAGGAATCCAGGGGAAGGCCTGGTGACTAGCGAGTAGGTCTTGATCGGTTCTGTAAGTCGCAATTCGCTTCCGGAAGTCGTATAGACTGCAAGCACATTAGACATCGGTTAGGTTATGTCTTGGAGCAAAACCAACGTGAATATCTCCCGGTTTGGAAGCGGGATCCGGTCGTAAGCATCGCCCCACCCATACTCTCCATTGGCATATTCGTATATGTAATCTCCTAAGTGGATGACAAAATCAACAGAATCTTTCCGAACAGGATTTCCGTACGCGTTAAAGAAACCAAACGCTGTATAGGTCGAGTTAGCCACTTCGAAGCTACTTCAACCTCTCATTAGGCGTATGTGAGAATGAACTGACGGTAATTGCTACAGGAATATACGGCAAGTTTTATCGGGTCAGACACCTCCTCATTTTCAGATGGAATTGTCTTGGTGCGGCCGATAGGTGATGTATTATTCGAATTACACACATTAAATTGATAATCTAGTAGAACAGTTAGTATGATATTTCAAACTCATACCCAACTTCTAGACACCCGAGCGAAACATGATTACGCCGCTACTCACAGTATGTAGTCAGTGGCTTCAATTTCTTGGCCTCAACCTTTATTTAAGACTATTAGCGTATTACAACTGAGATTAGAGAGAAAACACTGAACCTTGACTGTATAGTCAACATCAGAACTGGTGTAAGCAGTTCCAGAGTCAATAATGTTTTTGAACGCGTCTGTGGTACTGATCTTCCAGTTAACACAAACCGGCGAGTCGCTCTTCGCCACGAATTGGTCGGTCGAGTGGTCATAGAGGTTGACGTAGCCCGAAACAGTCACATTGCTCTTGTCATTATCACTCGTAGGTGCTACCCTAGTCCATAGGATAACACTATCCTCATAGGGGTCTCCAGAAGCAATTCCATGAGTGAAGTTCAGTTGATTTGGGTTCCAAGGGGCGTTCGTGTAAGTCCTCTTGGCCACCTTACTGATCGATATACCTAAGGAGGCATGACGTTTCGAAGGAGAAAGGTAATTGAGATTGTCGGTGAAGGCAGCCAAGGCGGTGCTAACGAAAGACAAGTAGCAAATACTACGAACCATGGTGAAGTATGTCGCGAATGAATCGTGGTATGCTTTGCCGTCACTTGAATGGGATATATATAGCGGCCTCGAAGAACCTACAAACCATCTCGGGACGAGTCGCAATCTTGTTTACTAAAGACAAGTCGGAGATTACTTGCTGAATCCTGATTATTCGGAAGGAATACGCTTGTTATATATCTAAGACTATATAGCTAATAGGTGACTACTACATACCTAGATAGCTATACTACCTAATGTTGTTTATTGAACGTAGTGCGAAGATAGGCGATAGTATACCCAGGTAGTAATGATAAAAAGGTGATTGGCTACAACTGAAATAATAGCACGAGAAAAGCTTCCGACTGGTTATAGGTCGATATACCTTGATAGGGTGGTAAAACCTGCTAGATCATGTCTGTAGAGGCTTGGATTCGAGCCTCCAAACGTGTGTAAGTCCGTTACGCTTATTGGATCGTCATTGAGGGGTTCGGTGTTATTCCGCACGTGTAAATACACAGTATAGTTAAATTGCGGAGGGTTTTCACTTGGCAAGTTGCAATCAAACATTCAAGGATCTGGGTGTTAAGAAAGAGAGAAGGGCACGATATGTGTAGTAGGCACATAATAGGGTACCCAGTTACTACTAACTGACAGGAGGTAGTAACTGTAAGACATTTCAATGTTGAATATTTAAAGTCGGAAAACAAAACCTTCCGTTCTTACTAAGTTCAATGCCAAAAAATACCTAAGAACATCACTCCTTCCGTACAGTGTTTATCTTATCATCCCGATAGATAATTGCACTGTAAATACTTGGTCCGTGCTTTGATTGAAACATGAACACTTATTAAAGATTCAATGAACGAACTCAAATCTGATTCTCAATTTGCTTTTGATTCTCACCCACCTGAAGGATCTCACCAGTCATCATTCCTAGCACATAACTAGTACATACTACATACCTACCTACATAAGTACCCTGCCGCCGCCCGGAAACCTGCAACATTATCTTTCATGGCTTTACCTAGCCTTGAGAACGGGCGGGGAAAGTCTCAAGTGGCGTATTTGTGCGAGCTCTTTTTGATATTGTATTGGTGAAAACGGATTTGCGTTTTATCTTTCAGCTGCCAAATTCAACATGCCAACCCGTTCCCGTCCCGTAAGCCCTAGAGCTAGGGACTGTGGGATTAAGCCGACACCGTGGAAACTACGTCAAGATTAAAGCAAGGAATAAGAACTATGTATGTTGGTATGTATGTACGGATGTGAGAAATAGAGCAAACTCAAACCACTCGTATGTAACTGAATATTACCTACTTAATAAGTTTAGTATTTACAGATGTCTCACACAAGCTTCCAAGTTCCGAGATGATCCTCCCATACATACATATGTATGTACTCGATCCCGCCAGCGTTAGACTATCTGCGCGTGGGGTACCTACAGGGGCACTCTAGCCTATCAACGATCGTATTATAAGAAGCTTATGATTGCACGAGGATCTTCTACCATATCATACACCTAGCCATGTTACAGCTAAACCTATTATGTAGATGGCGAAGGCGCCTCATGCACTTGCCGCTATTCTTACAAGGACCAACCCTAAAGGGAGACCGTGGAAGGCCATGTTACTCTGTGAGTTAATATGCTGCTTAATGCTTACCTAGGTACCTACCTAGTTAGGAATTTTACTATGTAGGAATTCTTTGCCCTATCTCTGATTCTCTGAGCTCTGAGGAAGACGTCTGATTTGACTGCGACACTATATGACTACAACTACAAAAGCATTATTACGTACCTAGGACCTATAGTATAATATCCTATGAATCCATTCTCGAATTGATCTTTCTCATCTTTCCTAAATCACTTCTTTGTTTCCCTAATTGACTTTCCTAGTATACCTACACATACCTTTATACCTCCATGTGTTACCTGAATCACTATATATATATAAATAACGACTAAACCATCTTAACCTCGGATAAAACAGTCCCGTTTCGATACTGAAGCAAATCATGGCAACAAGAGATGTCACAATAGACGACGGGAGAAAGGACTCTGGTTTACTCGAAAGAGACGTCGGGGTTGGCGAGGATGATCGAGCAAGTAATGAGTCCCTGACGGGGAGTGCTGAGGATATCCTAGCGCTTCAGGACTTAGATCCTGCACTCAACGCCAAGATGCACCTCGTCAATAATGTGAGATTTTATCTACAAGTGTCTACGACAGCTCTTGTATGAAGCAGCCCTTTTGACACATCTTAGGCCATTGACGAAATTGGTTGGACTAATTACCATTGGAAATTATTTGCATTAAACGGATTCGGGTAAGGACGTCGCCGTTTCGATTCCGAAGAACCTGTGGACCACTTACGCGACTTCTTAGATATGCTGTCGATTCCTTGGTACTGTTGCTGCAAAGCAATATAGCAGGACCTGCCTTTAGAGAGTTTGGTGAAGTGGGCTATGCCAATGCGCAGACAATCGCGACATATGTTGGGATGCTTCTAGGTGCCCTTTTCTGGGGCATGAGCGCTGATATCATAGGACGTCGTTGGGCGTTCAACATATCTCTCTTCATATCGGCTATAGCCACGATTGTCTCCGGCGCCGCCCCAAACTGGGCTTCCTTGGGATTCTTCGTTGCCATGACCGGATTCGGTGCTGGTGGTAATCTCATATTGGATACCACCGTCTTTCTCGAGTACCTCCCGAGTAACAAACAATGGGCGTTGACCTTCCTGGCCTGCTGGTGGGGAATTGGTCAAGCTGTCACAGGCTTCATCTGTTGGGGATTCCTAGGTAAGCTTCGTGGGATGCTGTTAATGTTGTCTTGTGCTCAGAACACTTACTTACCAACCTGTAGTTCCGCCCCAGTGGAATTGTGCATCTGTTGACAACTGTCCACGAGATTCCAACAACGGGTGGCGATATGTCATGTACACCTCCGGCGCTCTGGTCTTCATCATGTCTATCTTGCGTATTACGATCGTTCATCTGCAAGAGACACCAAAGTACCGCCTGGGAACGGGAGAAGATGCCGAACTGGTCAAGACGCTGTACTCAATCGCCAAGAAATACAACCGGCCCTGCTCGCTCACCGTGGAGAAATTGGAGGCTTGCGGAACGGTAAGATCCGCACACAGTGAGAACCGCTATTATCTCCAAGAAAGTGTGGTTCATCTCTCTGGACTATTTGCCACGAAGAAAATCGGCATTTCGACTGGGCTGATTTGGCTTTCGTGGACGTTGATTGGACTTGCGTAGGTTGAAATTTGAAGTCTTCAGTCCCCTAGCCAAGCTAATATAGGTGACTTTAGGTACCCCCTTTTCTACGTATTCCTCAAGTAAGTGCAAATCACCTCTAATTTTTTTTGTTTCACGTATCTAACTTGATATCAGCTCGTATCTTGCCAGCCGTGGGGCGTACGATGGCGTAGGTACTTTTGACACATGGCGTAACTACACACTTACGAACATTTCCGGCATTTTTGGACCAATTCTAGCAGCATGGATGTGCAATCTCAAGATTCTTGGACGGAGATACACCATGGCAATTGGAGCGCTGGTAACTATGGCATTCTTCTTTGCCTATACGGTTGTCTCGACCCCAACGCAAGATGTCGGATTTAGTTGTGCGATCGCCTTCTGCCTCAATATCTACTACGGGACCTTGTATGCGGTAAGTAGTCAACATCAATCCAGACCCCTATACACCGAAGTGCGAATATTATATCCAAAAATATTCCAACTGGGAACTAAATCTGAATCTTATTGCGATCAACAATCACTAACAGTTCCACAGTATACCCCTGAAGTGCTACCAAGTGCCCATCGCGCCACAGGAAATGGCATCGCCGTGGGCTGCAACCGGATCATGGGTATCATCTCAGCAGTGGTTTCCAGCACCGCCAACACCGCCACAGTCGTGCCGGTATACATATGCGCGGCGCTCTTCTTGGCAATGGCAGGCGTCAGTGTTATCTTCCCCTTCGAACCATACGGGCGCAGAAGCTCCTGATCCCTCGGCTACCTACCTATACTCACTTTGACAAGCGATGGGTGTTGCTGAGTCTATACCTAGGCAGGTATTTATGCTTACTGAGCACATGGGACGGGACTCGGACGCTTATATGAGGTATTTTTTATTGTTAGCAAGTGGATGGACATCTAGGTATATTCGTTAAAAGGGTTATAAACAGTAATAGCAGTAGTAGTGTTTTATTTTACTACATTTATTGAATATACCATCTTAGAACGTTACTATAGGACTGGATGAGGTGTCTTGCTCAATATAATAGGGTTGAAAAGGGGTTCTGGCTAATTCACTAGGTTACCTACCTAAGTAGACACTGGGTACCTCCCCCCTATTACAACACGCATCCTATTCTATTTCCTCCTTTCCCCAGATGTAAGAAATCTTTTGACAAGGGACGACTCAAATGAATAGGCACTAGGTTAGGTATGTAGGTACTCCTAAGCCACAGCATTCAAGCTACATAAAAACACTCCACCGATACAAATGCATCCCTACCTGCATAAGTACCTACTTACAACTCATCAAGCTTGAACTTACTACTCTCCTTCAACCACGTCTCGAAATCCTGCAGCTGCGGCTCCTCCATTCTAAGCGCCACGATATCAACGCCATACCCCTTTTTCTCAAACCAGCTAAACATGGCGCCGACATCCCTCGCGGCAAAAAGTCTGCGCACGACCCAGCCGACGACCCACCACGCCTGCGGCAGCTCCTCCTGCTCCTGCGCGACGCGGTAGTAGATCTCGCGCGCCTCGTCGTACGTGAGCTCGTCGCCGGCGAGGCCGATGGCGGTGTTGTGGTGGTAGGAAGTGGGGAGTATGAGGGCCTTGGCGGCGAAGAGGCCGATGTCGCGCACGCTGACGAGCTGGAGCTTGCGTGAGGGGGGGAGCGTGTTCCAGAGGCTCGCGAAGACCATGCCGAAGGTACCTGGGTTTACTGCGGTGGGGAAGGTAAGTAGGGTTAGTGGTGTTACGGGTGTTAGGGGGAATGTGCCGGGAAAGGCTCACGATTATCCATAAACGCCGCCGGCCTCAACACCGTAAACACCAGCCTCCCCCTCGAGGCGCGCGCCACATCGCGCAAATGCACCTCAACACGGCACTTCTGCGCAAAGTGCGGGATCTCCGTCTCCTCATCCCACGACTCCGGCTCGCCGCCGCGGTCGACGCTCGAGAAGACGAAATGCAGGGGCCCTGCCAGCACATTCTTTGCGTGTGCGGCAGCGGCGTCGATCAGCGCGCGCGCCTGCGGCTCCTCGTCGGGAGGCGTCGTGTAGCTGAACACGGCGTCGATTTCGGGATGGGCCGCGAAGATCGGGGCGGGGAGCCGGGTGTCGCCTTCGATGACGGTTAGGGATAGGTTCGGGTACTGGGACGGGAGGGCGAGGGCTTTGGGGGAGGAGGCGGTGCGGGTGAGGGCTAGGATTTTTGGTTTGAGGGGGGAGGAGGAGGTAGTGGAGGAGAGGAGGTGAGAGAGCTCTGTGAGCACGGAGCTGCCCTGTTGGCCGGTTGCGCCGACGACGAGGATGGTGTGGGGGGTGGTGGACATCTTGAGATCTTTGGGACGGTGGCTTTTTTTTTGAAGATCTTAAGGTAGGTTGGTTGTGCTTTGTGGATACTTCTACAGTAGAATAGATTGTGGATGAATTGTGCTCGAGTGGAATAATGACTACATTGAGGTAGATGACTGGATGCCTACCTCGTGCTTGCTATATTCTTAGAAGTTTAATTTTAATAAAGTTCACACCAAGTAGGTCGTACTTGCTCTGAATATCATCGGTATTCCCCATCCACCGAGTTTCCGACCTCATGACGTTATTTTAAGTGCGACAAGCATTCCAGGTGCTGGTTCCGACTCCTTGTATTGTACAAGTAACACCTTTCAAAGAAGTTACAGTGAACCGAAGGGATGAACCAATTTCTATCAGGTGGTCAGTGGTCCCCGGTCCGACGTTACTCTTCGGTCCCGACCTCGAATACGCGATTATAAATAAGCATGCAAGTCACAAGCGATAGCAATACAATTGGTCAATCTCTGCTGTCATTGTAAACCACATTACTCTCCTGGTGTAAATGTAACGTCAACGCCTCTCGTACGATAATCCTACGAGATGAAATCTAAATGTCAGCTGGAAAATGGATTTAAAACAGTTGCTTTTCCTCTCTTGTAAATGTGGCACGCGCCCATTATGAATGCCGGCTATGTATGTGGCTCGCTCAAGAACACCTAAGTTCGATACATTTGCGCCTTTGAATGCAGAAATCTGAACTCATGATTCAACTAAAAAAACTTCACATAGCTGGTCCATCCCAAACATCTCTTCTCAAACGGCAAAGCCACGCTCGCTTGTGGGGAAACGATATCTCCTTCTCCTTGGCGAATCCAGCAAACTCGAGGTGTTGAATGAATCTATTCACAGGTCAGCAAAAACTACTTAAGGGCCAGGGCCATCTTGTGGTTTGACTTACCTCGCGTTATCCACTCTCGGTTCAAGGCAGATATTCATAGTTCGGTAATCTGCCTGCAAACACCAGTGGATGAGGCTCGACAGCCATTGCTGTACTCTCCCCCTCGCCCACTCTTCGCCGATCAAGACGTGTATGCCTCGATCGAAATCTTGCGCCTCATTTCCCATATATCGTCCCAGCTGATCCTCCTTCACCCAATAGATCTCAAAATACCCAAAAGGTACACCATCCCACATAGCAATAGCTGGGAATGAGTGGTGCGACTGGAAAGCAGTGGACAGAAATTTGGGATGATATTCGCCCCAGAAAGCGGTAACTCTAGGGTTTGACAGCCACATTTGAATAAGTGAGGTGTCGCATAACGTATTCAGGTGTGTGTTCTCCCTTTCACCCGGGCTAATAGGTCCAAGGTGCGGGACGGGTCGTGGTGCAAGTGATGCCACGCGGAATGAAAGATATTTCCCCACACTGGGCACGAAGCGTGTGTAGAAGATTTCACCCATATGCGGGGGCTTCTGTCGCAATGGATGCCGGACGTTGTTACTTATGATGTATTGTAACGGTGCTGGAGGATAATAAGTTGGCAGGTGCGAGGTCGAATGATAGGGTCCTATAGGAGAGCTTGGCAATTCACCGGCCAGTTGATTAAAAAGGGTTGCTAGCTGACCCCCTTCGCTTCGAACCGGTGAAGTAGGACGGCTGTTGCTCGGGGATCCAGGATACGAATTATGCTTCACAGGCTGGAGGGTGAAGAGAAACAGCCCGCTGTGTATTTGCCAAAACATGCGTCTGGTAACAAACATGAGATCCCATCCATGGTTTGATTCATTGACGTTAGACCCAATAGCCGAATCCAAGCTCGTTATAAGACCCATCCTCTCCAGTTTAGGTATCATATTTCGCGTGCGCAGAACACCTTCTCGTTTTATCTTGATGCGCCATTCGCCTCTGGGTCTGGCCTCCGGGGGAGTATGCTTCGACTGCTCAGTCACAACATAGGGTGATGGCTCAGGCTGTTGGAAATACCAGTATAGCGTCACCCACAGCATCAACGCTATTTGCCGAGATTGGCTGGCGTGCGGTTTAAATTCGCTACTGGACGGGTTGGAGATAGACGAGATGAATATGGTGTCATTTTGCAATGTCGGCTTGCTGTATCTGTGAATATGGCTTCGTCTAGAACGAGCTTCGTTGGGGTCATCTTTTAGGGTGAGGCCTTGGATATGATCCTCCGGGTTATCTTCGCTGTGTATGACGACGGTCCAGCCAACGGGAAAAGGCGCGTGGTGATTATTATGTTCGTTGGACTTGAAAAATAGGCCAGAGAAGACAGGTTGAACGGTAAAGCTCTGGCCGTCTGGCAAATAGACGACGGACGGAGACATCTGCTTGGATAATTGTGGGCTATGATTCAGGGCAGGGTAGTGTTATTGCTAAGTTGAATGCGTAGAATATAGATCTACATCAAGCGTATAGTAGAGAGGAAATATCACTCATTTCGATTTCGCGCATCGATCCACTGTTGATGTTTAAGTACCCAATCGACAATAATCTAAACCAGCAAAATGCTCATGTAAAGCGTTAATTAGGTAGATACCTAGGTAGGTATGTGGATTAGGAGAAAGGGTTACACAGGTGATTGCTAATATGGTGGCTAATATGGTGATGGTTTGCTTCGAAATGCCGAGGAAGAAGAAAAAGGATTATTTAGGTAGGTAGTGAGCGGATAGTATGTCATCGATAAGTCAATGTGGGACGATATCTACAGAACAGTTGGGAACAAACGGCGACTCCGTTTCGTCATACCACTTGACCGGCGCGTGGGAGGGGAGTACGGATAGTGGGGTCGCGGTTACGGAGATGCCCTGTCATGCGAGGGGGGAATCAGGGGATTGTGGTATGTCAATCTAGGGCTGATCTCCCTTACCGATCTATAAACTTCCCCAGATTCCTTTCTTGATATCTTATATACCTAGGTAGGTAGTTGACAGCCGCATACACATGCCTGACAGGGCATTCAGCTTAGAAAAGCACGCCTTGCCCGACTGTTGTAGGTGGCCAATAAGCAAACAAGTAATGGTAAGCTGATGAGAAAAGAAGACTGGAGAAGGTTGGGGTGAGGCCGGACACGCCCGTTAAACGCCAGAAATAGCGTCGACGATGCCAAGAGATCCAGTCCGATAAACTACTAAGGACATGCTAGGGATTCTAGGGAATAGCTAGTAGGTTCTTAGCTAGTAGCGGTAGCAGTCTTTTAAAATAGAATGGCAAGTAGTTAGCAAGCCCTGGGGATTAGCAAGATCCATTTCGTTCGAATATAATAGTCCTGGAGAATTCAGGATTCTTGGAATACCGGGCTACCTACTACCTAGGCACCTTGAAGTTAGTACCTAGGTAATATATACATAAGCGCCCTTCCACGACATGACAATAAAAAATCAACGTCGGTCGGAGTGTTTGGATAAATGCAAAAGATCAAAAAGTTGTTTGTATGACAAAATAAAAAGGTGAAAACCCTCAGGATAGGTCGATCTTATCTAATCTAACTCTTTCTATTACATAATTGGAAAGATATTCGGCTATCAGTGGTTTATGACTCCAACCTAGTTATTCATCAATTGAAATATGACTTGAAGCGAATCTCATGTAATTATTTTTTATTTTGAGATTTACTTTGACTCATATAGCAATCTTATACTTACCAGACTATAACTCGACACTGTTGAATCCTCAAACAAGAACTCATATAAATTGAAGCAGTTCAGAAAATGGCGTCCAGCAGCAAGCCTGGAGAGAATATGCTATGGGGGGGTCGCTTTACCGGTACGTTATGCGAATTACTGGGAAATTCTGCCCAACATGTAAAGGGTCACGATAAGGACGAATCGTTTTGAAAAAAAATATTATTCACTCACATCCAAATGAATGTATGTGCTAACCCCTATCTCAGGCGGCCTCGACCCTCTCATGGTAGCTTACAACGAGAGTATCCGCTTCGACAAGGCTCTGTACAAGCAAGATATTCTCGGCAGCATAGCCTTTGCCCGTGCCAACTTAAAGGGCGGCATCTTAACCGAGGATGAGTTCACCAAGCTCGAGGCCGGCCTACAAGCCGTGATGAAAGAATGGGAAGAAGACAAGTTTGTCATCGTCCCCGGCGTGGACGAAGACATCCACACAGCCAACGAGCGCCGGCTCGGCGAGATCATCGGCAAGGACGTCGCCGGCAAGCTGCACACGGGCCGCAGCCGAAACGAGCAGGTAGCCTGCGACATGCGCATGTGGCTGCGCGACGAGCTGCGCAAGATCGACCAGCACATCGTCACCTTCCTCAAGGTCGCCGCCGACCGCGCCGAGCGCGAGGTCGAGCACGTCATGCCGGGGTACACGCACCTGCAGCGCGCGCAGCCCATCCGCTGGAGCCACTGGGTGATGTCGTACAGCCTCGCCTTCGCCAACGACCTCGAGCGCCTGCGCGAGGTCATCAAGCGCGTCAACCAGAGCCCGCTCGGCTGCGGTGCCCTCGCCGGAAACCCCTTCAACATCGACCGGGACATGATGGCCGCCGAGCTCGGCTTCGAGGGCCTACTGTGGAACTCGATGGGCGGCGTCGCGGACCGCGACTTCGTCGCCGAGACGCTGCAGTGGGCGGCCATGCTCATGCAGCACGTCTCGCGTTGGGCCGAGGACCTGATCATCTACTCGACGGCCGAGTTCGGCTTCGTGCGCCTGGCCGACGCGTACTCGACCGGCAGCTCGCTGATGCCGCAGAAGAAGAACCCGGACAGCCTGGAGCTGCTGCGGGGGAAGAGCGGGCGCGTGTTCGGGCAGATGGCCGGGTTCATGTGCACGCTTAAAGGCCTGCCCAGCACGTACAACAAGGACCTGCAGGAGAGCTGGGAGGCGATGCTCGACACGGTCAAGACGGTCAGCGACAGCGTGCAGATCGCGACGGGCGTGCTCGCCACTCTCGACATCAAGCCCCAAAAGATGAAGGCGGCGCTCGACCCCTTCATGCTCGCGACCGACATCGCAGACTACCTCGTGCGGAAAGGCGTGCCGTTCCGCGAGACGCACCACATCTCCGGCCGCGTCGTCGCGCTATCGGAGCAGACGGACACCCCCATGAACGAGCTGACGTACGATCAGCTCAAGGGCGTCGACGCCCGTTTCGAGCCTGATATCGCGGAGTCCTTCGACTACGAGCGCAGTGTTGAAATGCGCTCGGCTAAGGGTGGCACTAGCAAGGATAGCGTGCTGCAGCAGATCAAGGTCTTGAGGCAGATGCTGGATGGTTGATTATGGGGTGATTGCCTAGGTGCCAACTGGCCTGCATAAAATTATACCTGCTGCTTATGTGCTGAGCGTACGACTACTTTGTCCCTATAGACGAGACGTATAGGAGGGTAAAGGGATCTCCTATTTCTAGGCAGTAAACTACGTGGTGGGAGATGGATCCATTTTTTACTCAGGTATAAAGAAAAGAAAAAGAATCGTCTTCGGTGCTTAGCATGAAACGAAAGAAGAAAAAAAGATTTGAAACGAAACGCCTAGTGCTGCTTGCTATCTATGTTCTATGTGTATTTCTCGGGTATCATGACTCGTTACCGTCACCATTATCCGGCTTCCGCCTTGCATTCTCTCGCGCATTTTCCTTGCGTTCTCTATTCTCATGCTCCTCCGCCCTCCCCGACTTCTCCTCCTCGTGCTCCAGCACCTCCTTCACGCCCTCGCCGCCCAGGTCCTTCGTCTCGTCCCAGTCGACGTCGTACTCCTCCGCAATGGTCCGGATCTCCCGGCGCAGCGCGTTGACGTCGTGCACGAGGACCTCCCACTTGCGGGTGTCGAAGCCGCGCTCCTGGTACAGCACGTTCTGGCGGCGCGAGACGGTGATGTTGAGCGCGGCCTGGTAGCTGAGGTCCCGGCTGATAAACAGGAACCACAGGTACCCGCCCATGATCATGGTGAGGCCGGCGAGGTAGGTGACGGGCTCCATGAGGTCCCAGCCGGCGTCGGTGTGGAAGGTGAGGACGTAGACGGCGGCCCACCAGCCGGAGAGGGCGACGAAGCCGGCCTTGGCGATGCGGTGCGCGCCCCGGTGCGCGAGCATGTCGCACTCGTGCTTGAGCTTGGCCAGCTCGTCGATGCGCCGCGACATGCGCCGCAGCCGCACGCGCATGTAGTGGGTGCGGTCGTTGAAGGAGGGCACGCCGACGCGCATCTCGGCGCTGTGGCCGACGATCTCGATCGCGAACTCGCGGCCGCGCGCCGCGTCCCGGATGAAGTCCCCGATCTCCGTGCTGCTGCTCCACCGCACCCATTCCTTGTGCTCCGCGGGGGTGTCGGCCCCCTCGCGACCCAGCCCCGAGTACGACGCCACGTTCGGCTTGTCCTTGTTGTCGCCCGTCTCCTGCCCCTGCTTGTCCTTCTCCGAGTCCTCGGCCAAGAAGTACACGCTCGGCATCTTCTCGCGCCCGTCGCTGTCCCGGATGGGCGGGAGCTCGGCTTGGATTAGCCGCTCGAGGTAGGAGAGGGGTTGTTGGGGGTGCATGAGGAGGGCGAGGGGCTGGATTTCCTCGTTCTGCGCGAGGGACCGGAATTCTCCCTTGTTTCCTTGCTCGTCGTGTGTCGCGTCAACAGGTAGGGGTAAGATTAGTTTTAGGAGTCGGGTGGGCGTTGTTAGGAGTTTGCCTGATATAGTTTGTCAGTGGTCTTCCTCGAATATTCTCGCTGGAGTGGCAGAGTGGTAGAGTGGCAGAATATGTACCCTTGGTCATAGTCTTGTTCATGAGTCTTGAATCGTTGTTGACGGGAGGCTGATCTGCGCCCTCCCTTTGCCAGGGGCGTTTGATTTGTTGCTTCGTAGCATCTTCAAAACCGGCTCGGACTTCTTTTTGGTGTGCGTCTTGATCTTTGTGGTCGATTTCTCTAGCGGTCTCGTTGCCAATTAAGTCTTCTCTAGCACAGGGTGTCGTTGTAAAACATCGATACGAAGCCGACAATGTATTCGCTTTTTGTATTATGGGACAGGTGCGAGTAGTAACGTAACGACGACTAGCCAACTGCCTCACAGTTGAGGGTGTCAACCTCGAACAGGTCCTAAACGCATAGCTCATCGCTGCTCCGTTTGCTATTTCCCATAAGCACCTGGTTAGGTAGGTATGTACCGAAAGCAAAGGAACCGATTATGGTTATGGTCACAATGCCTAAGAGCTGGAAATGAAGGTACCTAACTGACTGCGTACTAGGTACCCTCAGTCCAGTCTCACACAGCCTTGGAAAGCTGCCGGACCAGAAGCTCCCGACATGGGGTTGGATTCATTGGATTCATTGACGTCGCAAAGGATTCAATGTCCACTATTTTGTCCCTATTTCTGTGATGACGTCATATGGCTTGCAGCAATCAATCGATAGGATAGTAATCACATCTTAAAGCACGTGACTCTTTCCTTTTCTTTGTCAGCAAGTCTTTCTAATAATCTAACCTACATGTAGTTAATTGGATTATTAAAGATCCTCACCAAAATTAGATGTAAGGGCATTAGGTCTATAGAACTTAGAACAATACAACAACACAATTCTGACGAATTACTAAATACACGCTTATTTATGACAGTACTAGATCAGCATACTTTAAGCACCTTAATACTCGCCGGTTTGATCGCCCAAATATATTTTGTTGGTCTTGATCAATCAGGATGTAACCAGTACACCATCGGTCGGCGCCCATGAGTGAGGCAGCAGCTCGTCGAAAGTGAGTAGCCCAAGCCTACAATCATTCTCGGAGGCCATTTGGAGGTGAAACAGCAATTTCTCAGCCCTCGTACAACATCTGTACCTTATATATTAATCAACCCACCCCTTGGCGCAATACAGTTGGTAGCAGAACAGCTCATTGCTACCATACTAACGTTAGCAATGAATCCTCTTACTAGCAAGCGTTATTTATGAGTAATCGCTAGTATGATGATGTGCATAGTAAGTGGCATTTACTACCTGCGCCTACCAATTGCAGGCATGGCCATCCATCCGGTTTCCCATCCTACAACTGTTTCGATATTTTCAGGAGAAGCGAACACCATTGGCAATCATTCTAATTTATAGGGAACCATCTGAGCCACTTTATGCTTAGGGGAAGCTGGGGCCAAAATCTCAGACCTCTTACAAAAAGTACATGCATACTACTATAGTACTAGAAGAAGTTCAAATTTCTAAAGTTGGAAGTTCTTTGACCACGGAGGAATACGCTGGCGGTCCTATATGCAGTGGAATTGCTGCCTACGCCCAGACGTTGTTGGTACAGCGATTTTTATGGGCTATGCTGTTACTCTGATCCAATCAGTTTCAACCTATCGACCTATAAACGCACCTCTACGTTTCTATTGCCGCTAGACGGACAGCGCAACTCTAACCCAGCCCTACTCGGCCCTGGCTGTCAGCAGCATCTTGGCGTTAGCTGTGCCCCATAATCTGCTGGATCGGGTTCGGGTAGAGTAGGCAGGTATGTATGTAAGACTCGACCAAGTGAGAGACAAGCCCTCGTGGTTGTCAGTGAAAGAGGTGTAAGCCATGCTTTATAATATGGCCACTTCACCCTCTATCGGTTGCTTGGGATGTCATACAAAGAATTATAGATTTTAGACCGATTCTGATATCCTCGACGGTGGTCCTTCTTGGAAGCTATCGCGAAATATCAACGTTCCATATCTATTTCATTGGATAAGAACCCAGCAAAGCAGTAGACATAGTTCTTGACTATTTCGTCCCGATCTATTGTTACCATCGAAGGACAGCAATTCGAAGACTCGTAACACTATCAGAGACTTATACAAAACACTAACATCCTATATCGGCTGACCACCCCAACTCGATCCCCTCTTCAATATCTTCTACCTCCCAGAGGAAGCAACATAATGACTACCGTCAACGGCAACTTCAGAAAGGAATTCATTATTGCTATTGCAGTTGGAGCGTCCATAACAGTTGTGGTATTGGCGCTTGTTTGCGTCGCAGCACAATGTGGCCCACGCCTGTGTGGTCGTCGGCGGAAAGAGAAGTGGTTTAGTCCTACGCTAGAAGAAGGGCACCCTCAAGAGCTTCCCCTAGTACGGGAAAATCCTTACCCGAAAGAACTATCATGAAGGTGCCGACGGTTTTCATATCACGCCAGAACTAAGAAGTACGCCGAGCTCTCACCCAGGAATGCGTGGATTTTCATAATCAGCGCATGCGGCGAGAATACGACGGTATACATTCATCCAAGCACCTATACATGGGGTCGGCCGGAGTAATGAGCGATAAATGGCAACGTTATTGCCACGTACGCAATGTCAGCTCGACGACACATCCTACTTTAGTACAAGCTGTGATTCGATATCAGATGAAATTCTACGGCTATATCGGACGAGTGAAGGTGCCAAATCCACATCACTTGAATTGTTTCAAGGTCGAGATTTAAGGTATTTTTTTGCTAGGGGGAAGTTGGCTCGACAGATATAGGCCAACTTGCCTAATATCAACCCGAGAGGAGGTCGAATAGACGTGGAATGAGAAGACAAGAAATTGCCTCACTACGACGATTGCAATATCCAATGTTTGTGGTGGGCTACGATTTATATAACATGTGGGAATGAATAAATGGCGAACATCACAATCTCAAATCACATACCTAGAGTTGTATAGAGTTAGCAATTGGACTATGGCTTTAAAGTCAACAATGATGAACTTGCTTGTTACCGAATGTAGCCAATGCCCAGCGAGTTTCAATGAGATGTTATACGGAATCTATCTCCATAATGGTAGATATGAAGGAAGAAACCATGCTGACGTCAAAAGACAATAAGCTATTCAACGTCGAGATTGGGTTTAAAATGCCATGAAAAGCGGTTGCCATCTATAAATATCACTGTCAGCGATTTAGTAGTCAGCAGAGCTAAGGGGTCATCCGTCCCCGCACTAACCACCGCGCACGCTGCCTCAAGGGTATAAAAGGGGGTTATCGCTCACTACGTTACCTAGAATCTAGCAGGATATTGACTTGATGTATATTTGCTAGATTCCAGTACAAGAACGTTAAGCAGTTTATCTGTGATTTCAACTACCTATCCACGTATTCGGCGTGTCAAGCATGGCCAAAGACAACATAAACCACACCACGTATTGTCCAGTATGCACCGCACTAACCAAGCCACCCGCATCCTGCACCACCACGGCTCTCCGTGAATCCTCCGAAGGCGGTTGTGCCACCTGCACGCTCCTCTGGGACGCGCTATCCGCAAAGCTTGATCTGCAGAAGCCCGGGATAGAGCGCGTCGAGTCCATCGGCGGCTACGAGTTCTTCAGCCTTACGGCGGGCTCGGCGCAGCGACGGTTCACGGGGGGCTCGCTCTGGGATTATATCTCGGTTACGCTCGCGGTCGATGGAGGTACGTACGTATGTTGTGGATAGATAAAGGTAGGTATTAGGGATAAGGACGTGTGCTAACGTGGGGGGTTGGTTGTTGTAAGGAACTCATCCGGAGATATTGGATTGGTTGCCGAGATTGGACAAGCCGTCGCTTGATAGGACGAAGGAGAGCGATGTCAAGTGGATCAGAGATCGCCTGGAAGACTGTCGACAGAACCACGCCCAATGCCCTGATTTCGGCGAAAAACAACTGCCAACCCGCGTCATCGACGTCGGGCTCAGCGGGCAAGAGCCCTTCCTGCACATTTCCTCCAACGGTGAAAAGGGCCGGTATCTAGCGCTGAGCCACCGCTGGGGCGACCCCAGCTCATCTCACAAGAAGCTCTTGACTCTTACGCGGAACATAGCATCCCGCCGCCAGGGCATCCCCCTGGCCGCGTTTCCCAAGACGTTCCGCGAAGCCATCGAGGTTGCACGGGGGCTGGGGATCCAGCACATGTGGATCGACTCCCTGTGCATCGTGCAGGACGACAAGGCGGACTGGGCGGTGGAGGCGGGGCGCATGGCGAGCGTGTACGCCGACGCGTTCGCGACGCTGTTCGCGGACCGCGCTGCGCACAGTGACGATGGGCTGTTCCAGAGCGAGGGGGACCGGGAGACGCCACAACAGCGCTCGGTGCGGGTTCTACACCACCACCATCACCACCACCACCACGACAACAAGGACTCCGGCGATGCTGCCACAAAGGTCTTCGTACAGACACAAACCGACGCCAACACCGCCTCCTTCGCCACCTCCCCCGTCGAGCTCTTCTGCCAGTCCTCCCAGCGCACCAGCCAGCTCGCGTGCCGCGGGTGGATCCTGCAAGAAGAGTGTCTCTCCCGCCGCAAAGTCCTCTTCACCTCCACGGAGCTGCTGTGGGAGTGTCCCGCAACCTCCATCTGCGACTGCGGGCTCCGCGTGCCCCCCAGCATGGAGGACCCGAGCCTCAACTTCGGCATCCTGGTAGCGGACCCGGGGTCGGAGAAGGCGCGGAGCCAGCGGTGGAAGACGCCGGCGTGGCTGTGGATGCAGATCGTGGAGCACTACACGGCGAGGGACTTGACGTTCGAGGCGGACCGGCTTATTGCGCTGGCGGGGATGGTGAGCTTGGTCCCGTCGGGGCGCGCAGATGGGGGTGCGTATCTGGGCGGCGTGTGGCGCGAGCAGTTGGATAACCACGTCCTCTGGCGCGCCGTGTCGTCCAAAAAGGAGGGCAAGAGCCGCAGGACGGGGGTGTACGTCGCGCCGTCATGGTCGTGGGCTTCTATCTCCGGCCGAATCAAGTTCGTCCCGCTGTCCACCGGAACAAGGTTCGTCTGGCAGGTGCTCGACGCCGTGTGTGTACCCAAGGCACAGGGGAGCAACGGCGGTTTTGGACAGGTGGCTTCTGGTTATCTGCGGGTTAAGAGCCAAGCTATGCGGGTTAAGCTGGAGGAGCGGCCGCAGAACATGCGCAAGGAGATCGCGCAGGAGCACTGGGATAACGGGGACACGACGTGGCGGGTTCGCGGCGAGGGGGTGCGGTTCCTGACGGTGGTGCCTGCGCAGACCATTCCAGGTGTTGCTCTCCCGCTTGACACTATCCTGGAGCTCGACGTCCAGAGCGACTGGGACGAGCCGGCGCTCCGCTGTGGCCCGTCATCGTCGGATTTGCGGCTTCTGTGCGTCGCGCTGGTGGACACGTTTTGGGAGGGCGTCGCGGCGGAGAGGGCGATTTGTCTGCTACTTAGACGCTCGGCGAAGAAGGGGGATTGTTGGGAGAGGGTGTGCTATACTTTTCTCAAGGGGACTTGGAAGTCGTGGGAGCCTTATGTCTTCGATGAAGAGGTTGCTATAGTATAGACGGTCGGGGATTGCAATGAGTCTCGGTTCATGCCTACCAATAGGTGTGATTAAAGTGAGGCAATCATCTTCGTGGTTAAATTTCCTCGTAGGTACATACATGTAGTTAAATATACACTAGTCTCACGTCATCTTACATGAAAATCTCAGGAGAAATTATATGGAGTTATTACCTGCAAAGAGACCGTGATCACTACAGACCCCTCGGGACACCGTTGACGTGTGAGAAAACGTAGCAAGATAATTGTGCTGTGATGGTTAGGAACTCTCAATTACAACATACCACTTTCAGCTACGACTTGGATTATCCCTATTTGTATCTACGTAGAATCTCTCCTTCGGAGCTATCGTGAAGTACTTGTTAAAAGTTGGAAGGATTAGGCTTCTTGTGCCTGCTCTAGGATTTCCTACTAGGTAAGTCATTCAGGGGTAAAGGGTGGCCAGACCCACCCCTTTTATTTATGTGTCTTGGAAAAGACGAAGGAAACAGCTATTCTCGACAAACAAAACCCCAACTCACCCAAAAGCTTGATAATATCGTTTGGAAATAACAACCAGAGCCATTATGTAGGTATCTTTGAAGTCATCTAATGCTACATAGTCACTAAAATTGGCCCGCTCTTCGGTAATCCTTTTTCAACATTCGAGAATAAAATATCAAGAGTATGATGAATTCATGGCTTCGATCATACCTAGTAGCCAGCAAGCACATATGAAACAAACCTATCAAGACAAATCACAATCAATCGATCCTCGAAGAAGAAGTATTGAACCACGAAATACGAGTGTGATTCTATTAAAGCTAAAAGAGTGTGATCAAGGCCATGACATATATAAAAATATAGAATCAAAAATCAGAATCGAAACTTCTCAAGTTCCATCCAACCATACAGTTTATCTTCCCCATCATCCCTCCCTACTTCAGCTTATTTCTTCCAACTAAATCTCCGTTTCGTTTTTTCTAGGTAGGTAGGCAGCAAAAAAACTCTAGCGTCGAGTGCCGTGCTGGCTCTCTTTGTCTCGTCTCGTGCTTTTTCTTTTCACACTGGAACCCATTTAGAGGATGAGTTGGGTGCAGCTGAGGTCGAGGTTGATCAAGCTGTTCTGTAGGCGCGGAGGATGAGATTAGTGATGATGCCTAGGTACCTACTTTAGGAATGGAAGGGCAACATACGACTGGGGAGTTGTTAGAGCAGCAGTAAGCCTGTCCAGTGCAGGCCGAGTTGATGACCTGGACGACACAGGCCAGGATGCCGGCGGTGCAGCACACCTGTTGCTGGGTGTTGGTGCAAGAGCCAGACTGGGTGCGGACCTCGATCTCGGCGGGGGCAGCAGTGGCAACGGCGGCCAGGGTGAAGAAGGTGAGGGTGCTGAACTGCATTTTAATGGTTGGGTTGGGTTGGGGAAAAAGAAGTTGGTCTTTTAAAAAAGAGGGAATTTTAAAAAAGGGAGTTTATGCTGAAGAGACTGAAGACGGTTGAAAGACTGAAGATGGATGATGATCTGAGCTGGTGATTATATTTTTTTTTCTTTCCATTTCGTGAGGACTTGAGCATCGTTTTATACCCGTCGAAGCTGCTCTTCCATCAAGTCTGGTTACGCCTAGCTCTGCAGCCCTGTTGCGTTTTCGGACATGCCCAGTCAAAGCTTTGATACTTGCTTGGGGCTCTTTTCCCCCTGAGGCTGTACATACTCTAATTTCTTCTTTTTTTTCACCATGGCGTTCCGTATCGGAATATGATCTCTCAACTGGCCCATTTCGATCTACCTAGGTTAGATGAAGGGTGTCGAGTTAGGAAACATACCCATTGATTTCAGCAAGGATATTGTTTTCCCACTGCCAGCAGCCACAATGACCTTTTGTCAGGCCGCTTCATCTTGCCCGTGCGACTCTAGTGCCTACATATCGCACCACGCAGAACTGTTTGAATATCAGGTTTCGATGATCGATGTACGCCACCGCAGGCGTAGACTACTTTACCAGGCCTCGGGCCCACGGCAAATGTGACTGAATAGGACGTCCAGGTCGAGCATATCCAACCAGCTACCCTTGTTCTTCAGCTGGTTGGGTGTAACCCAGCTCTAGATCCAGCCACTTGGTCTGGGGGTAATGCAGCTCTAGTACCTATCCTGAAGAAACTCCCCGGGAACATGGTTTTTCTGGCTTTCCTAGTAACGGCTGCAGATCGATCTACGCTACGCGGGAATGCCCGCGCCAGATCTAGCGATGGGGTAGGTGAAGAAACATAGAAAGTAGAAGTGATCTTCTCTCCGCCTTTTCAAACTGGCTCAATAGGAGAATTGATGGGGATGAAAAGTCAAGACATGCTTCCCAACGGTCACTCTGCAGCATTTGATTCACCTTAATTGTCATGACGAAAAGACAAAGTAGTTTTGGCATGCAAGAAATAGGGACTTCTTTCACAACATTAATTAGGTGGCTCTCTGTGTGGTTACTACGTGTATTATCACAACGTCATGATTACTCCCCGGGACTTGTTTCCTGTGCATACATACTGCAGGCGTAAGCGACCAGCCTTATACTCTATTTTTCATGATTGGCGGCAAATAAGTAATACCAATGCAAGCCCCATGGAAAAATAACGACAAGTCAGCCCTTCTACCTAAGTACGTAGCTGCTTAGCTATGCGCCCCCTTTGGCGCGCTGGGTCGCCCTAGAGACTGATATGGATTTTCCAGCCGCTTGGCGAACTGTCCAGTCAGCAAGTAGGATTCGGGGTTCCCAAACCAGCCTCTTCCAAGTCATTGTTCATAGCTTCGAGCCCAATCCATGCCATTCCCACAGTATATCTTCAAGTAAGGTTTATATTCAGAAACTGCGTGGATCCAGCCAGGGCAATATGTTAATATTGCGGGAGCTGATCACCTAAACAAGTTAAGTAATGAAAGTCTTCATCGAGATCTGATTGCTCTATAGACCGCTAACCTAGAGTTGCAGATGTTAGTAGGAGTGCGGGCTCTTCCGCCGACTAGGGGAAGGGGAAACTCCGTCCGTCCGAATATCCTCTAATCCTGTATAGCAGCAAGATGGATTGGACAATATTCACCAACTCCGTCAACAAACACTACGACATGCCGGAATTGGAGGCTAGCTGAATATAAGCAGCCCACGCTTGAGGAGGAAAACTTATAAACTACCCCGTTAGGCCCGGCAACCTTGTATGTGGAGGATTTGCTCCTCATCGTTTCCCGGTATCCAATCCCTGATCAAGTCAACTTGGGCTTGATACCCCGTGGTCATAGACTCATGATATCACTGGTCAGATGGTTTTCCTTGGAAGACTGCCATCTCTACTTTAGAAGAAGAGACAGCTCTAGCCCTTGCTTTTTCCTAGAACCATCCAACTTTTAGAGTGTAAGCCCCGATGACGCTCTTTAGACTAGATGTCCCTTGGTTAACTAGGTGTCGGTAATACGAAGAAAGGGGCAATAGGGGACTTTTGCCGATACTGCTGTGTGACCTTGCTGCAATTCATATGAAGCTTGATCAAGAATCAGAGGCTGGCATACATATCTATCCTGAAGTCCAATTTGGGGCACATGTGGCAAGTACAACCGATGACTAGGATTGCAACACGACCGAAAGAAAAGGCAACATGCTTAGTCTCTGGTCTAGGCGTAGGTGATAGCTGTGGCCGCAATAAGTCATACGACCAGGAGTATACATGCAGGGAACCTGCGGAGCCAAGGGACATTAGTTATCGTGTCATTGCTTGGGAGAAATGTTACTTACCAGCAGGGCCAAGTCCATAGCCTAGATTGCCAGAAATCCTAATTTTGGAAATTCGTTTCATTAAGTCTGGCTCTCCGATTCCGACCGTTTTCCACGACTTCAGTCACGATAATACATATGAACCATCATTCAATCAGCGATTGCAGAACGAAGAACAGAACAACGCATGTTATTGGAAGGGGCAAATAGCTGCACCGTACCGGAAAACGGGGATCGTGTGGCCGAAGAAGTCTGTAGCCACGCGGGCGCCCCTTCGTTCTGCATGGTGGCGTGTAGGATTTCATATACAACAAGTGCATCAAATACATGCAATACGAGCGCCACATTCTTGTGCATGTATTTCATTGTGAAGACATATGTGAGTTCCTCCTTGGGGCAGGCTTCCGTCCGAAAGACTATTAGGCTATTAATGAAGTCAATTTGCCTTTGGAAATTGGAGTTGGATCGTGTTTGATAATTATTTTGTAGAAAGCGATTTCCAGATGTTGCAATTGTAATCATCAATGACAACATTGATACAATCATCATAATAATACTGAGAAGCCATATAGGCAGCAGCATATCCTAAACTGGCGAACACGTTCGATGCATCGACTTCATTCGGCGGCATGCCTCACCGCCGTTGGCTGCAGAAACCTATTGGTTCGAACTGAATGGAACGGCGTAACGGAAGCCTGGATAAATCTCCTCTATTCGTTGCTCCTCCATATGAAAAATGACATGTTCTCGACTGCAAAGGCCCAATCCAGCTAGTCGACAAGTAAGGGACGTAGACGTGCCGTAGCTAGGTATTGCAGGTTCCTTGAATTTGGCAAAAAAGCATCATTGATCTATACAACGTGCTTCCATCTGTGATTTTCAAGAAAACTTGGGGCTACAATGGATCTATGAGATCTAGGTTACTTGCATCTGCCTCGTAAGTGGGCGAGTAAAAATGAAGGCGAAGGAAAAAGAGAATCTCAAGAAATCCTGGGGATGTTGATAAATGTTACCTCGATCTGAAAGATCACAAGATCATAGTTTTGAGTGTTCATTGTGTAAACGGATTGGAAATCTTCTTTTTTTTTTTTTTTTTTTTTTTGCCTCGATTAGCTCATGGCATGACATGCATATAGCGAAGAAAATCTAAATAGGGGGAAGGACTCCGAAGGAGAAAGCCCCTTTCTTAGGCAAACTCTAAACTGCCAGCCGAAGAAACTCCGTCACCTGGCAATCAGGTGACGGGCCAAGGAACGTCATGGCTCACTCAAACGTCTGCCCCGCCAAGGCCAACTCGTCTGTTTCTAGCACGCCTATCACGCTTGCCACTATCCGCCTAGGTAACCTACCTCTGTATGTACTACTTAGTAGTACATAGCTGCCTGCGACGACAAGAGTCACTATCGATACCACCGATATTTCAACCTTGAATTTTTAAATAATCCAATTGCGAGCCGAGCCACCTACCCCAGCTACCTCATTACAACGAGAACAATCCTCGAAACGACTTCATTCAACCCACCCACCCATCCTTTTCGCACCGCACCGTACCGCCCCCATGAACCGCCTCTTTGGCAGCGCGCCCAAGGCGCCCAAACCCACGCTCAACAGCGCCATCTCCACAATCGACAGCCGGATCTCCTCCTTCGACGTGAAGATCGCCTCCCTCAACGCCGAGCTCGGCACCTACCAGACCAAGATGTCCAAGATGCGCGAGGGGCCCGGCAAGGCCGCCCTGAAGTCCAAGGCCCTGAAAGTCCTGCAGCGCCGCAAGCAGTACGAGTCGCAGCGGGACCAGCTGCAGAGCCAGGTGTGGAACATGGAGCAGGCGCAGACGATGCAGGACAACCTGGCCGGGGTGATGACCACGGTGGACGCGATGAAGACGACGCAGAAGGAGCTCAAGAAGCAGTACGGCAAGGTCGACCTCGACAAGATCGAGCGCATGCAGGACGAGATGGCCGACCTCATGGACGTCGGCAACGAGATCAACGAGACCCTCAGCCGCGGCTACGAGGTCCCCGACGACGTCGACGAGTCGGAGCTCGACGCCGAGCTCGAGCTGCTCGGTGCCGAGATGGAGATGGAGGGCGTCGGCATGGATGCCGGTGGCGTGCCGGACTTCATGAGGGATGAGGTGCCAGAGTTTATTGACGAACCGCCCGAGGCCGGTGGCAAAGTACAGGAGGCAGCGCGGTGATACCACGAGACCATATGACTGCCGCTTTGGAGAGAGCAGGAGGAGTTACAGGAGTTCATGTAATTACGGGGTTTAGGACGACATATCATTACAAATTACAATATCACTAGGAATATCCTTTTCTATTCACTTAACGTCTTCTATCTAATTATTGGTGCTATCAACAACACGGTCGACATAGTGTGTACTAATAAGTATATGTACTTTCACGGCTATTCCGCACACCAGTGGTAAGAATTACTTTACGTTTGGATCTGTAGCATCTCTACTCCACCGTTCCAAAAAACGGAGATGCCTCCTCGAGTTCGGGGTCACCGTTGCAAAAGTCCCAGCCTACGATAGTACTTGTTTGGCTACAGCAGATGATTCGTCGTGCATCGAATTGCAGCTTGAAAATCCTAGCAGCGCTAGTGTCGCCTGGCGGAATATGCGGGTGTTGTTGGTGTTGAGCAGGCGCCGGAACTTGCGCTTGAGGTGTTGCGGTTTGTGGTTGCGGAGTGGGATTCATTATATGAGCCAAACTGGGAGGTGGCCCACCCCCGTTGCTAGCCATGGCATGTCCTGTAGTAGGAGCATTGGACGGACCAGCGGTGCTAGAATTTGCATTTGCATGAGTTGAACTGTGTGCAGGCTGAGAGGGTGTTGTCTCTGCCGAGCCCGAGGTTGCCGAAAGTGCCTGTTGTACAGATTCTCTGATGCGATTCTGCGCGAGCTGTGCTCTGACTAGAGCAGCGCTAACGACTTGCCGCAGTTGCGAGCGAATGATGGCGTTTACTTCACGATCGATGGCTGCTTGAATATGAGAATGATAGGTTAACATGGTAGGATAAGCAGCTAATGCTTGTTGAAGAGCCGCTGGTCCTTGCGGCACACACGCATCGATCATCTGGGTGTAAGACTGGGTGGTTTGCGGGGTGATTGTAGCGATAATAGGATGCTCAACATGTGTAAAGTTCGAGTGTGTTTGCGCCAGCGTTGGCGGCGCATTTGCAGGAGGCGTTGGCACATGACTGGAGAGTGCATTCCTAGCTTCTGATCCTAGTGTGGATGGCCCAGGAGTTGCCCTCGAAGTGGAGTTCAAAGATGCTTGTCTCAGAGCAGCAGCAGCCCCTTCCTCCTGACGAAGGATATGCGCACTCTTCCAGATTCCCTCTCGATCTCGTCGCCAGATTATGATGGTCTGGTCATAGGAGCCCGACACGATTCGTCCATAAGGGCCGCCACCGCCACCAGGAGGGAGCTTAGCGCCATACGCAGTGATGTCTTCGGGTCGGCGACTACCCGCATTGTGGGGTTTACGTCTTTGCGACTTCACCTCTTCTAGATCGCCGGCATTCAATGCCCTGAAGTACTCTTGGTCGACGGCTTTTGCTTCCAAGAGGTCC
The DNA here is from genome assembly GCF_022984875.1 of Hypoxylon fragiforme. NCBI lineage: Eukaryota > Fungi > Ascomycota > Sordariomycetes > Xylariales > Hypoxylaceae > Hypoxylon > Hypoxylon fragiforme. The sequence goes on along the minus strand of NW_026054758.1, from coordinate 1,864,836 downwards.
TGCTCGGCGCTATAGGGAAGGTCGGCAAAACCAGCTTGTACAGTTCGCACCAAGTTGCCATGTGCTCGCAAACTCGCGACCTCAAGGCCCGTTTCTCGGTCAAATACTTTTACTTCGTTGTCGCTACTACCACTGACAATACGTCGGCCGTCATATTGAACACAAGCGATACCTTTATGATGTCCTAGGAATGTCCGCGAGCACATCTGGTTCGGCCAATCCCACACTTTAATATGCCTATCTCCACTGGCCGACACAATTTCACGGCCACAAATCTGAACGGCGTTCACAGCCGCATTGTGACCTTCGAGACACCCAATCATGGTGAACGGTGGCTTAATGGCTAGTTGATTCACAGGTGAATCGTCGTAACCGTAGTTTCTCAGGTTGATAGGGACAGGACTGACACCTTGAGTATCGCCGTAACCCATGTCCCCCGGTCGTAGTGGCACACGATTGAATATTTTGATGGTCTTGTCCTTAGAGCAGGTGACGAGAATTTGTTTGTTAAACTTGACGTTCAGAACCGATTCTTTGTGAGCTTTTCGAAGCCGCTGTATGATCTCGCCCGTTGAGAACTTCCACAGAATGACATCTGAATCGCTGCTTCCGGAGACAATCAAATCTCCTTCAGGGTCCGAATCGAACTGTAAGCAGAGGACCGATCCCTGGTGGCCTCTCAAAGGTGGCCGTACGAGGCGTCGGGTGCGTAGATTCCACACTCGGAGTGTCCGATCTCGACTACCGCTAACCAAATACTCGGAATTATACTGAAGGCTATAGATGCATTCGTTGTGACCCTCTTCTAGGTGATCTGGATGGGGTAACTGGAAATTCGTGAATCGGCCACGGTCCCAATTGCGCTCCAATCTTCGTCTCATCGTATACATATGCTTCCAATTGATTTTGTACTTTCTTTCCATCTCATGGTAATTCCAAAGCGAAGACTTGGGTAGGCGGTGAGCATTGGTGGTCTCGATGAGCGAGTGCGCAGGATTCAGAGACTCGGCAGTAGCCTTGCCCTTTCCCTTGGACATTCCCCTCGAGTCTTGAATGGGGCTGGGTGATTTCATCATCAAGGTACCCATATGCTGGGTGACGCTAGTATTACTCTGCGCGGACGAGCCACTTCCTCCCTGCTGATTGGGACCAAACGAACCGGAGTTGAATATGCTAGGTAGATGTTGTTGCTGTGTTGCGGGTGCATCGGCATCTACCATTTCGTAATCCTCGTCAACTTGAGATGCCGGGTCCGAAACGGCCCGCTTCTTACTAACATGGCCATCTTCGGATGATTGAGCTCGAATTTGAGAGGAAACGAGGATGTTGTTCATGCGTTGCTCGGCAGCCAGGATCTCGTAAGGTATAGCCTTCCAGCCTTCGAGATAGAACAAGTCCTCCCAAAGTTTGCGATCCACGGCAAGTTCATACCAGTTTCGACAACAGGTTGCAACGTGGACTAGAGATACGGGATCTAGAAAGCCGAGGATCTTGAGGCATATCTCAGCTGGTAACCAGTTGACAAAATCGATATAGAGGCGGGGATTCAGTTCGTTCATGACGATATCGGCAACCACAGTGGTGGGTAGACCGTCCAGAATAAGCATGGCAAGACCTATATAATTAGTGTAAGGTAGGTAGGCACACGAACAAAAAGCATCTAGATTTGGTGTGGTTTGGATAATGCGAAACGGGGGGTTGGGAAGAGGGTACATTGGGAATGCTTGGGACCTTGGAACTTACGAGTCCTTTGATGCACCGACAATGTGGGTAATTGAGCCGATAACCATGCCGGTATATCGGCAGGTGATCGCTTTGCCGACAGCGACGTGTTGTTCACAAGGCCAGCGGAGTCGGATGGATTTAGAGGGTGTTCGGAATAACCCTCGTCGGGTTCCTGGGTGGGAGAGAAAGGATCCATTATTCGGTAGGGTTACTTGCGGTCACCTCGGGGGGAGGGGGAGGCTTGGGAGGCTTGGGGACGATACGTTGGTCGTAATGAATTGAAGTCTGGGTGATCACCTGTTATACGACGGGGGCTTTAGCAAGTACGGATGTACGTAAGGCGACAAGCGAAAGGTAATATGCGACAAGCGACAAGCGACAAGCGACAGGACAGGCAACTAGTGATTAGTTACCAGCTACCAACTACCAAACGTGGTTGAAAAAGGCAGCGTTCTAAAGTTGGTCTAATAGGTGGTTGTGATGGTATCATAGAGTGCGTCGCCAATTAGGCGGCCAGCAAAATGCAATGCACTTCGCCTCTCGGATTTCCCATATGATTCGATCGTGTGATGAGATTCAAGAAGAAGGGAAAATAAAAAGAACAAAACAAACCCCAAAGAGCACTTGAGAGTTTGTTGCCTATCTAATGCAGCAACAAAGCAAGTAGGTAGTAGATGCGCGATCGTCAAGGCAGGAAAGATGTACAACTGCTCTAATAGGTAGGTAGGTATAATAGATGCTATCCATGGAAGCAATGTTGCCAATGTTGCACTGTAGCCCTGGAGTTGTTGATGTTGTGGGGAAGGGATTAATAGTAGATTTTAGTGTTGATATCTGGTATTAGCAACGTCCCTAATTAGTAAGAACTTTGAGGTGTGTGTTACAGTGGGTTCTCATCAATCTGCCACGCAAGTATGTAACCTTAAAAGGCTTCAGTTAGGTGTGCCACTGCCACCATCAATGACTGCCCCAGTGCACTGGCATTTAATCAACGAAAGTACAATACTTGGTGGGTCATTTGCTTAGTTGTGTAATTGATGATTGGTCAATTGTCAATGGTCAATCCCTGCATCAATACTGCTATGTACAAGTATTGTACATATGTACTGTACTATCATAGGTAACAACATTAATAAATAAACATCCAACTTTGAAGCACACATGTGCATGTTGTAAGCACGGTGAGGGGGAGGGGTCGTTGCTATCAGGTCCTAGGTTAGGTATGTATGTATGTTGGTATTTAGCCCCGGCATTTCCTCCGCAGGGGTCTAATTTAGATGTAACCGATCCATTGATGTCCTCTTTTATATCTTTATATAGAAATCGGATTCCCTATCATCTATGGAAACAGCTGAAAAGCTTGCCATACAAACCTGGCTACGTATATCTACATCTAGAAATAGATAGGACTGATTATTACCTAAGTATACGTAGTAATTAGACCTTCATTTGCTATTATTACTACAATGAGTTGCCGTTTACTTGTCGATCTATCCCACCAATTATTCCACATAACTTGGAACTATGTCGAGGCTAGCTCTTCACGTCTTATTTAATGTTTGACAATGTCTTGATATCTTTTGCTTTTAGATTATACCTAGCAGTTAAGCCATCAGTCAATATCGACTACTTAGGTGTATAGCGTGAACATCAAGATGTCCCTGAAAACGAAACAACCCACGCCACGGATGAATGCATACACTCAACCAACAATATCATACTACGACGTGAAGGGATTCTGCAGGTAGGTAGATTTGATGGATGTGATGTTTCAAATGAGTGCGGTTATCCGCCACTTACACATCCAAGGCAAGTGAAATGCTTGATTCGATGCTTTTAAAGACACTACGAGGCCTATGTCTCTTTAGCATAAGACATTCGATATCTACATATAAGTGCTTGTATCGTAAATTGGCTTGTAGCCCTAAAGACCCTCGGCCACTACATAGTACTGTAGCCACTTTTGCATCTTCGCTGATCATGGCTTAAGGTTCTATGGATTGCATATTATATCAAATATAAAAGACTCAACTCGCAAAAAGGTATGTACTTACTTATACCTAACCTACTAGGTAGTCTACTGCTATGTAATAGTGGGTTCAGCATGTGACTCGGATAGTCTGTCTCTTGGAACATGCATAGAAGCATTAGAATCTTCGATGCCTAGGCTAATCATACAACTCCCTATCACATCCCTGTAATACCTTATCTTCTCTGCTTCTCTGCTTGCACGAGAACATGCCACCACACCGTCGTCCCTGGTGGTTGTGGTGGCAGGAATCAATATCCTCGCTCCACGAGTCTTGACGTGCTTGTTACGAAACCATACCCCTCAACCCCCTTTCCAATGCAGTAGAATTGATGCTCATTCTTTGGGGTAAAAGATACATATTAGAGTAGTATACTTATACTACTGCGCAATTTGTAGTATTTTCACTTACTAAAAGCCGTTGCATCCTAGCCTTCTTGGAGTTTAAAAGGACCGATCCGCTCTCATGTGGAGTAATAGTATTATGGCTGACTGCATGTGTAAGAAAAACCCAAGAAACTCACGGTGAATGCTGATACTCAGCTACCTACCTAGGCCCTAGGGTATGTACATACCTGGGCTGCTTGGTAACGATATGTGTAGTGTATTCACGCAGGTGATGTAATTGGGGATATTTCAAGGATTGCTTGCAGTGGCCAGGCTGCTAGGTAACCTAGAAGTTTCCAATCTGCTGGTCTCCCCCTCCCCCTCCCCCCTTTTTAGACCTACAGGTAGACTTCAGCTTGTGTACCTATGGTCCTATGCACTTGCCGCCTGTCGCAACAAGGCAATCAAGCTCAAGCGTTCTGTTCCAATCTTTTACATCCTGGCAACATTCAACCTAGTGAGTGCCTGGCAAGTCAACCTTTCGTAACAGGTGCGGCTATCGGGATCGGTACGAATAAGCATACATACATATCTACATGATACTACATATGTAGGTACATAGGTGGCATAACATGACCGCCGGTTATCAGAATATCATAGTCCTGTATGGGCAAGAGCGGGAAAAGCTTGTCGATCAGGGTCACTTTCGGGATGACAATTCTCTGTCCAGTGCAACGGGATTTAGCTCATTCAGGCATAGCTCGGGGGATTCGCTAATTTGAAACAGCTAAAGGCTCCATCACGATTAATGCCCAATTGTGGGAAACTTCTAGGTTGACAGTTCTTACCATTATAGCTCTCGGTGAGTTGAAGCTATCAGCAGTCCTAGCCTCCAAGTAACGCTTCGCGCCTGACTTCAACTTACCACCTACATATACATAGCACGTAGGCAGCCTCTTAGTTTATTATAGCCCTGCTGGGGGCCCATAGTTTTGGGCACATTCAGTAAGAGCATGCATTGAAAGCTCTCCGGTAAAGGTAAGTTCAGGTAGCGGTGGACAAATATATCATAATATATGTCTGCTTTAGGTCTTCTCTCCAGTTCTTTGTTGTCAGAAAAGATGCATGATGATGTGTAAATAGGCACTTCGAGGCATGCTATTCAGCCTATTTTAACACTTACATACATGGATAGCATTGATAGGGTTGTCTACAGTGCCTACTTAGGATATAGGACACCTAGGGTAGATAGTTGTTTCTGAATATTTGGCGAAATCTTGAGCTTGCTTGCATATTGCCATTATCATTCTTGTAAAGGAAAGAAGAGATACATATGTAGGCGCAACATTGGAAAGCATTGTCTACACTGTTCCACATGCTTGTAACTCATTGGGTTTATTACATGTGTAGGTACTTAGCTAGGTTAGGTGCTTCAACACTGAAAGTCGATTTAGTTTTAGTGAATATGTAACAGTCACTAGCGCCCAATATAATGGGAAACTGTCATGTGCTACATACAATCGCACGGATTCGCACCTGCTAAGGTAGGCGAGTAAGGTACCTATAGGTAGGTTTGTAGTACACCAAAAATCAACCAAAAAAGACCGGCAGGTAGAAAAAATGCCGGGCCATGTAACGATAACTAACCCAGCTAGGATAATTGATCACTGATATTATTCCTAAACGTCAAATTGACAAGAACAACCTAACTAAGTACATACAATAGTTCATAGTCCACTGTCCACTGTCCACCGTCCATCGTTCAACTAACTGTACTGTCCACCGTTCGCCATTCACCATCCACAATCCACCTAATCTGCCCATCCGCATCCCGCAACCCGCAAACTTCAATCCACACAACATCAATGAATCGATAAAGCCACAACACAATCACCGTCGCTAGCCAACCAAGTGACGAACTACTTAAATATACATAGTGCTTTACGCAGGAACCGCAGCCGCCCACCTGACTTGCACTGTGGTCGAATCTGCGAAAAGAGAAAGACGCCAGCCCGCCCAACTCTTCTACGCTGGTGCCTCCATAACCGCCGAGTACGGTCATCTTGACCTGGAAGTGTTTCAAATTCCCCTATCACTCCAACGCTGCATTTGCGATTCGAAACAATATACCGAATTTCCGTGAATGCCCAACTATACTTTTATCTGATCTCTTCACTTTTTCGAGGAAACAACGGAGTAGAGAATCACTTATGGCAGTTCGCGTAACGGAGCTTGACACAACACAAGGAAGAAAACAACTGAACATCGCCTTCACCTTCAGCCTTAAGTAGTTGGCTGTAAGGTTATAGAAACCGACGATAAAGACCTCAAACAGTTCATGAGATACCAATCGACTCTAGATCTACAGAGTCCGACTGCGATAGAGCGAACCAAAAGACTATATTCTCAGGGCGATCTCGCCGAACCAATTCTCACGCTTAGCCCCACGTTACTCTCACTTTGAATACTTTTGAACTGCGGCACCCTAGTTGTGGCCCAGTACGCAAGAGCCAAGTTTCCCAAATTGTTAACAGCCCGTTCCACTTCCTCAAATCAGACACGATCAGCGACTGGAGTACGATTAAATCTTAGCAGGACTCGTATGGGTTGAATACCTAGCATGGCACATGCTCCGGCACTTCTACGGACGAACACGGCCCCCGTATTCCCTGCCGACAACAAGTACGGTCCTATGTCAGCGTCTACTATGAGTAGCCTTCGGACAAGCCAGTTGTCCGGCTCCACAGCCCTCAACTCTTCGAACTCTTCCCTTACCTCTATGTCGACTTCTACCGTCGTCCCCCCCTCGAGCAACGGCAATGTCGTGCCTACTGCTAACATCGTCAACCAAAAGGCTGACGCCTCGAGGTCCCTATATCAAATCTGCATCACATTAAAACAGCGACTAGCACGCGTCCCTGATTTCGATGTTCACCTTGAAACTCTAGCAACGTCGATGGGCGAAGATGGCCCCGTCGAGTCTTTATGGAACCTACTACGAACCGGTTTACCGCTTCTGACTATATACAACTGCCTACAACCCGAGAATCCCTTAGAAGTCGACCCCAATGCCAGCGAGGCCAGGAAGCCTAAATTGGCTGTCTTCAAATTCGTTGAGGCATGCTTGAAACAACTAAAGATCCCCCCTTCCGAGTCTTTTGTCATCAATGATTTGTTGGGTAATGATACCACTGGCTTCGTCAAGGTTTGTCCTACCCCCTGAAAATTGTATCTCTCAAAACGCGAGCTCCTAGCTAGCCTGTCGTATGCCACGAACTGGCTGACTGACTTCCTCGATCAGGTTACCCAAGTCGTGAACCATGTTTTGGACCTCGCCGACCAACGGGGGTTTCTCTTAGATAATCAGCCCTACCCAGAGGAGATTGGACCAATAGCACCCGGGTCTCGTATGACGTATCGCGACCACATCATCCAAGAACTTGTCGATACTGAACGAAAATATGTCCAGGATCTTGAAAACCTCCATGATCTGAAGAAGACTCTAGAGCAGAAGGGGGTGATACCCGGGGATATTATTCATCAAATATTTCTAAACATAAACTCGATTCTCGATTTCCAGCGACGATTCTTGATTCGCGTCGAAACAACCAACTCAATGGGCCAGGATTCGCAACGATGGGGCGCGCCGTTTGTCACGTACGAAGATTCCTTTGATATATATCAGCCATTCATTGCCAACCAACGGAAGGCTGGCCAGATAGCCACACAAGTGTTCGACAAGATCCAACTTGCTGAGCATCCCGTGTCCTTTGATTTCAACACTCTGGATAGTTTTCTGCTGAAACCAATGCAGAGACTAGTCAAATACCCTCTACTCCTAAAGGTTTGTGATGGCGTATCGTCTACAATTACCGACGAAGATACTGACCCGTAATAGTCTCTCTTGAAGAAATGTGAAGTAGAAGAAGTCAAGGCGGATTTGACGGCAGGTATCGATGCGGCGGAGCGTGTTCTTACAAAGGCAAACGAAGCAGTCGACCGCGATCTCCTAGATGAAGCATTGGAAGAGTTAACACGCAGGGTGGACGACTGGAAGAACCATCGAGTGGAGTCGTTTGGAAGACTTTTACTGCACGGCGTGTACACTGTCATCACTGGCCGCAGTGAGCAAGAGAAAGACGTAAGTCCCGTAATGAACCCTCTCTTTGCAGCGACAATACTGACATACAATACTGTCGGTATTCCAGTATGAAATATACCTATTCGAGTGTATCCTGTTGTGTTGTAAAGAGGTCCTGCCGAATAAAAGCAAAGAAAAGAAGGATAAAAAATCTGCGCCGAGGGCTCCGAACAAGAATAATAAACTACAACTCAAGGGACGGATATTTATGACGAATGTGACCGAGGTCCTGTCATTCGCAAAACCAGGTACGTGAAGCAGAAAGCCCGTAACTGTAGAACTCAACTTAATATCTGCTTAGGCTCCTATACTGTACAGATATGGTGGAAGGGCGATCCTGGTGTAGAAAACTTTATTATCAAGTTTTCCAACGAGGAGACGATGAAGAAGTGGGAAACAGGACTGGTTGCACAGAGAAAAGAGAATGCGCCGAACACGAACGCGAGCCCCGATCAAGCCACCCCGGACTTTGCTTGGATGCGAAATCAGAACAATCTTGAGAATCCTTACGCTCAACAAGAAGAAGAAGACGAGGAGGAGGAAGAGGAGGTAACACCAGGGCAGACTCCTTCATCGAATACAAGCTTTGGTAACCCTCCAGCTGGTGGTATTATGAACCGCAATGCATCTAGTACAAGTCTTAGATCACGCTCAGCGACCGCCGAGAGCACTCAGTCACTGGCAGGCATTATTCGAGCCCCGCCACCGCGTTTCCCTTTGCCAGCACCTCCTGGAAACCTAAGTCTTCAGACGCAAGCTGGGGCACAGTCGCCGAGTACACGTCTTGGCGAATCTTATTTCTCCCCTACAGCGGAGTCCCCTGCTTCATCACGGACAAGTACAGCAAGTGCTATGTTTGCATCGAATGGGTATCCATTCCCAAGGACTGGGACACCCCAAGGGGCGTGGGAGGACAACAATCGTTATACCGCCCCGGCTATGCCACGAGCTCCTTCAAGGGATGGGCCTTCTCCGTTGAGCGGGAGGAACCCCAGAGGACCTTCTTTGCCTGTGATGACTTCTCAACCGCCGAGTCTAGCCCAGCAACAACGTAGTCGGTCCTATAGTACACCAGACATAAATGGACAGCCCAATGGGCGCAGAACCAACAGTAGCACTCCTGTTCCTGCTGTACCTGGAATCCCCCCTCATCTTCATCCGGCACACGACGCGAACATCCCCCGATCTCAGACTGGCTCTCCCAGACAGGATGTCCCCCTTCGCACCAGTACCCAGAGTCCCGGCATGCAACGTGAGGCAAGGCTGACCCAGCAATCTGGTCAATTTGGTGGGACTATGGCTCAATTCCCTACACAGCCTGTCTACTCTCGACAAACGACTCCCGCTCCAGCAGCAAACACCGGGGCCCAGTCTAGACAACCTGGATCACCGCCACTTGGTACTGCTACTCAGGGTAACCCTCTCTCTGCCCCGGATCTGCCTATTCCCGCACAATTGAAAGTCAAAGTAAATTGTGATAATGGAGCATATTTTACACTGGTGGTTCCGTTCAATATCGCGTATCAATCGCTGAGGGATCGTATCGACGCTAAGCTTTCGCGATTCACAAACAGCTCGATTGCTAAGGGCAATTTGAAACTGAGGTATCGTGACGAAGATGGTGACTCCGTGACAATTGAAAGCGATGACGATATCCAAATTGCTTTTACGGAGTGGCGAGAAGGCGTGAACAGCATGTACTCTGGCGGCGTTGGAGAAATAGAACTATATTGTGTTGGGGAGACGGGCTAATCGTCTCGAGGACAATATGAATACTGACCCGGAAATCCTACAAACATCAAAAGTGATGCAACTCACGACCGGTCAAAATGCCATCTCGCTCTGGGTTCTAGGCTCCCTTGATAATAATATGGTAGCGCCAGGAGCGGGCGGGCCATATCTCGATACCACCTCTTCACTTTTCCAATTTTCTATTCGAATAACGTTCGTTTCACGATTTCACGATTCTTTGCACATATTTTAGATACCAGACCTTTCTTGGTCACAGATGGGCTAGCTTTGGGTCCTTGCCCGATGAAAAGGAACTCTTACACTCATTTTATCGCCGCATTTAGCATTATGCTAAAAGAGTTCTCGATCGTTATGGATATTGTCCCCTTTGTGCAGTCTTTTCAAGAGCCAGGCGGTCTTTTTTTTTTTTTTTTTGGTCATTTTTCCCCCTCCTTTCGATCCAAGTCATATTTTACTTACTAGCTGTCCTTTGACACTTCACAGCAATCACAGCAAGAATACTAGGAATCGACAGTATTTCGTTGAGAGCAGTAGCATAGCTACACCAGCCTTTACAGGGAGCCGCAAGGAGACTAATCAGATATTTCTGGCTTTGACCACATTTGATAACCTTTGCACAGGTCGGCGCTAGTTAAGATGGATGGCGGTTCTGCTATTTCGCGTATCTTTGCAAGCATGAGAGGAGGGCAGAGAGGAGGAAGAATTGTTGCAGCATCGGTGGTAGTAAACCTAGGGTACCATACTCTAGGTATAATGCGGATCAGACTTGATAAAGTTGATAGTATTGAGGCGCGGCGAGTATAGTGGCGGATCCTATTCAGAGTGTTCAGGGACCAAGAGCTTGAGAGCTGAAGCTGCCTATATATAGGTGGAATGCGATGCGAAGATTTGTAACCCCGTCTTCTGTTCCTTTCTACTGGACTAGTTCATACTTGTTTACCCAAATAATCACACTTTTTTCAATTTCAATCCATTAAATTGAAAATCATCTTAATCTTATAACTGCATAGTATCTAATGTGATTTGCCCCCTCCGTAGGATGATGGATGGATGCTGGCGGATATAGTCCTCCGCATTTTGCCTATTTCATCCATCCAAATTGAGATGATGTCCTGACCCATGTTCAGCTTATAGGTTATCTTCCCACGTAGCCAATGTAGTGTTTCATCAGCTAGAAGTACGGGTTGAGCCGTATAAATGCGTAGATGGTGCTCGTGGGAAACTAGCATCTAGGTACCATCTCAGCTATCCTGACGATCACTCGCCTGTTCAAGACTTCTTGGTAGCATTACACATAACTCCCTCAGTTAAATTACAGTTATTTGTATTTCATTAGAGATCAAACTTTGAAGAATGTCATCTTCTGCTGTTATCGGCCATCTTCTCCTTCTGGCTTTCGTCGCGGCAGCCCCGTCGGCGCTCGCAAAGCCGGAGCAGATCCGCGCGGTGCAGTCGCCGATTTTCCACTATTATCTGCAGGCGTATCCCGAGGATCGTATGTTTGGCTTTTAAGAATTTCCTTCTTCTTCTTCTTTTTTTCTCATCTACGCTATTTATTGATTTATTTATTTATTTCCACCCAGTTCGTGTCTAACGAACAACACACACAGCCACGATCCCCGTGATGGGCCCCGAGGCCAGCAGCGAGTTCTTCACCATCGGCGCCACGATCCAGAGCACCAACACGTCGGCGTTCCTGAACATCGTCAGCGGCGGCGATGACGCGACAGCCTCGTACAAGACCCTCGCGTTTGCGGATGCCGGGAGCACGGACGCGTGGGCGCTCGAGGGTGATACCATCATCACGAGTACGGGCAGCGCGTACGGCCGCCAGCTGAACTTTCTGGTGTGCCAGGTGGGTGGTGGGGGGCAGTATTGGCAGGTGTATCTGCAGACGGGGAGCGAGGCGCCGCAGGGGAGGACGTGCAGTAATTACCAGAGTCTGCATTTGCCTTGTTTGTGTTGATTTCAAGAAGGGGAGGGGGCAGGGGAGGTTGTGGATGAGGTAGAGGATGGGGAGGAGTATACTGGGTTAGGACAAGGGGCTTGTCGGAAAGGGGGCAGCTTGAGGAGGGTAGTGTAGTGTCTTAGTTGGGCTAGGGGCCTAGCTAGTAATAGCTTATGACTGTTCATATGCTTCCTTCTACTACCAACCTTAAAGTGTTTCTTGAATTGTGCTTTATTCATGTGCGGGTTGGCACCTAGCTATGTACAATTTGGTACATGAGGATAGTTGAATAGTGCGGCCAGATACCTATTCAACTCCAGCTTGGGGTTTCCGCAAGTCAACCTAGAACGCCGTCCATGCCTTCAACAGTCATGTGAAGTATGCTTCTCTTTCGTATAATATAATCGTGTCGTACAGGAAGGTAGATGTCTCCTCCAAACTCATACTCGTTTAGGTTTGTACTAATGTGTTGTTGGTAGTGAGATATCATGGCTCCCTGTCATATGTAATCTCTTCCCAATCCTGTAGCATGGAAGAGTAGTCTTCTTCTTTTGGAGTGATCACTTTTTCTTCCGTTCCGAGTAGGTGAGCTTGGTCTTGAATCGCGCAAGATGGTAGTTGATCTCGTTGGATTTCGGCTTCGAAGGTTGTGGCCCGTCCATACAAGCTCGCAGGGCCTGTTCAACTTGGGCACATCCCGCGGTGCTATATCCAGCAGAGGCCCAGCATGCTATCCAATATATCTAGTTAGCCCAGACCTGCAATAACAATGTACGTCATTGTTTTCCCCCATCTTTCTTTCGCTTCCTAAATGCGTACCTAGGACAGAGGACATGATCGTCACGCATGGGCGTTCCCTTTGACCATTCGGGTTGCGCACTCGCAGGGTCTTCAATGGAGGGAGGCGAATTGGCTTCTGTGATGCCGACATCTTGAAAGACGGGCGATGCCGATAGTTAATGTCCGGTGATTGTCAATCGCAATTGTGTGGACCGCAATGAAGCTTCTTCGTCTCTTTTTCTTTTTTTTTTCTTTTTTTTTGTTTCTAAAAACGAAAAGAAAGGTTTGGACCCCACCTCAGAATAGCTAGGTGTCACGTGATTAAAACAGTGCATATCAGATGTAGGGGTTATAAGGGTTACTCGGATATTACGCGGTTATTACATATGCACCTAGTGACCTACTTGGTAACGGGCTCCTTGGTAACTTGAAATCTCTGTGCGAATATCAATGTAACCTTTACAAGATTCATCAGCCTCTCTTATGTCTTGTCAAAGGCTTCTCTTCTTTAGCTGCCGCCCAAACCTGGTAGGCCACGATTTGAATCTACGCACTACCATACTTATCTATATGAAACGGGATTGGACGATCCCATCAAATCCACATCAAAATGGGGGCAAGACGCCCACGAGAGGGTTACATGTAGCATGCATACCCGTGCCCAAGGCCTGCCTGTCATTTGCTAGGCATGTACTATATGTACTACTTACATAGCTATGATTAGCATACGACCTACCTCGGACTTCGTACACGTAAGCCCCGGCCTATACACTCTGCAATCGTAGTGTGCCCCGATGCCACGGGAAGACCAGGGAACGCGACCCAGTTGAAGTTGGTTCCACGAAGCTGTCCAGTCCGAGATCTACCCGCGATATCGGCCTGCTTTCGTTTGATGATGATGAACTGGCTTGCGCCGCTTTGGAAATTTGCACGAAATGAGGAACGAAACTATCTGTTCAGCTAGATGGTCTAGAATTGTGGCCACTGATCACCCAAGTCCACCTCACGATCTCGAACGGACGGGATGATTCACACTCGAGGAGGTATGTAAAGCATCCAAGCCACTTACAAGAAAAGATCTGGATGCCAAGTTCAGCTTGAGCAGTAAGGCTGTTTAGTAGACCAGCTACTGCAAGTTTACACCGCATATGGTATCATGTTGTTGTTTCTCAACTAAAGGTAGGTTTCTTGATTTCATGGCAATACACACGGTACTTAACCTAGTGTCTTCAATGTGTCTCTAGGTAGGTACAGAAGTAATTAGTTTCTGTACCATCTCGCAAAAATAGCCAGTTAAAAGTCTTGTAGATACTAGACAATTACTAAAGAAGTCAATCCATCTATTTACGGCCGCTTGAAAGTCGCGCACAAAATAGCCGAGCTATCCATGGATCCAACTGTATACATGCTAACTATCCAGGCACTTCGTAGGCTTACAAGTAAATATCTACCCAACACACCATCTTGAAAGTATGTGGCAAGTAACGCTCGCGTGTCCCAACCCACAGTAATTAGTGATAGATTCGTGGAAAGTTTCCAGCTTTCTAGAGATCCCGAGGCATTGTCGTCCGATTTATTGGCGATTCCACGAGCAAAGAGGGCATAAGCTCCCTGGAGGGTTAGATCGACCGCTGTCTAGCTCCTTTGATCGCTTTGATCACGAGCTGATCCTGGGTGGTGTGGGTACTGATTGATAAGATAAATTTTTATCAGATCAGAAAATTTCGCCGTGGTCCGTTTTTCCCAGGCCCTCTCGCAGATCAAGCTCGCCCAATCAGATCCAGTCTGGTTCCTTGGGATTTAGTTGCTTGCTTTAGTCGCCTGAGATGTTGTTAGCTCTAACAGGAATCCCCGAAGAACCTTCCCCGTTTGGTACCCATTTGCGTGACCACCTAGGCACACCTCATTCAAGATTTCCCTCCTCAGCTCAGGGACAGAACAAGGGATCCCTCATGGTGGTTTGGTTTTACGTAACAGTCGCTTCCGACAGATTTCACGGCCTGTATGGCACATTGCAACGGTTAGGTACTAAATATGTATACATAACCACATGTGCAGAATAGAATGTACCTAATGTACGTACCTTCGAAGATATGTCTGCATCTGAAATGACGCAGATGATGTTGTTTCTATATGTACTATGTATTGTAGTTCCTGCATACTACTAATAGTAAGTAGATGATCAACAATTTCAAGTATTGTGCTTTTTTTTACATCAAGGAAGGAATGGAATTGTTACCTGCTAACCTAGGTACATCCATATAGAAGCCTGTACGACCTCCACTCCCGTTCCCCACTCCTTTTAGATACTAAGGCATGTAGGGTGGGTCCATGGCCAGACTCGATGTAAAGATCAGGACTACTAAGTCGGTCGGTAAGTGCCAAGGGTAAAGGTCTGTAGGTACCAGGTAGGTACTACCTTGTAGGTTATGTAGGCACGTCCACCTTGTTTAGCTACCTCTATCGAAGCAGGCGCGCCCATCCTTTACAATAAATAAAAGGCCGAGTTCTCACCATTTAACTTCACACCCGGCCCTTTCTCTTGTCACTGCTTCTTAATCGCTCGGCCGGTGCCATCCCTCCATTATACATCGGATTATATATATTAAACAAATCCCCCGGGTTTGTTTTGTATAATTGTTCGAATAGTTGGTATCCTTTGTAACACCAATTATCGATACAAGCAACGCCGATCTATATCCATATCCACATCCCCCCAGGGTTCAGCAGCAGCCAAGAGTCACCATGAGAGGCCTGCTAAGCCGGTTCTCTCACCCGGCCGAGGTGCCAGTGCCAGAGACAACCACCCCCGTAAGAGACGACAAGGAGGGCGGAACTGTCAATAACGAGCCTCGTGGCAGCGAGACCACTGATCACGATGTCGACGCTATCGATGCGGATGCCCAGGCCGGTGTTAAGAAGATTGAGGCCACTACCAAAGTATGGTCGAGATCCAATCTGATACTAGCCTATCTCTTGTAAGCCACCCTCAAACTCCCCTATTCTCCATCCATTGTCCATTAGTTAACAGGATGTAGTATATGGATCATCTACTTTGTCGACTCCATGCAACAAGGCACAGGCAGTCTTTTGACCCCATACGTCACAAGCTCCTTCGCACAGCACTCGTTGACTGCCACCACCGGTGTTATGTCTGGTATTATCGGTGGTGTTTCTAAGCTCACTCTTGCTAAAATTCTCGATATTTGGGGTCGCCCTCAAGGTTTCCTTGTGGTCGTTATTCTCATGACCCTTGGTCTTATCATGATGGCAGCTTGCAACAACGTCGAGACCTACGCAGCTGCACAAGTCTTTTACTGGGTTGGGTAAGTAGCCAATTTCATAATAATTATTTCGATAAGTTACGTGCTAACCTGTCTCAGATACAATGGCATCAGCTACTCTCTCTCCGTCTTCATTGCCGATACTTCATCGTTGAAGAACCGAGGGTTGATGCTGGCTTTTATCTCTTCGCCTTACATCATTACCGTCTGGATCACCGGTCCCATGGCCCAGAGCATTCTGGAAAGCATTGGCTGGAGATGGGGATTCGGTATCTTCTCCATCATCACTCCGCTCATGTGTCTGCCATTGTTCTTCCTGTTCACCTTCAACTACCAAAAGGCCAAGAAGGCTGGACTCCTTGTCTTCACTGACAGCGGGCGCACGACATGGGAATCGGTCAAGTACTATTTCTGGCAGTTTGACGTTATCTGCCTCGTGCTAATCTCCGGTGGTTTCGCCCTCTTCCTGCTTCCGTTCAACATCTATTCCTACCAATACTACGGCTGGAGAGACCCGTTGACCATCTGCTTGATCATCTTTGGTGGCTTGCTTCTGATTGGCGCTGTCGTTTGGGAGAAGTTCTTTGCGCCAGTCAAGTTCATGCCTTGGGAACTTCTTATGGATCGAACCGTTCTTGGAGCTTGCATTCTCGCCGCCGTTCTTTTCGTTGAATATTATATCTGGACTGCCTACTTCACGTCTTTCCTCCAGGTTGTTCTCGACCTTAACGTTACCCAGACCGGTTATGTCAGCAATATCTATAGTCTGGGCTCTTGCTTCTTCTCCTTCATTGTGGGTATCCTGATCCGTTGGACTGGACGCTTTAAGTGGATCAGTTTGTACTTTGGTGTCCCCGTTACTATCCTCAGTATCGGTCTCCTTATCCACTTCCGACAGCCAGGTACCTACCTAGGCTGGATCATCATGTGCGAGATCTTGTACGCCTTCGCTGGTGGTGCCTGCGTTATTTGCGAACAGATGGCTGTTATGGCTGCCGCGGCCCATCAACATGTTGCAGTCGTCCTCGCCATGGAGGGCATGTTCAGCAGTGTAGGTGGTGCTATCGGAGGCACGGTTGCTGCTGCCATCTGGACCGGTCTCTTCCCCGAGGCGCTAGCCAGATATCTGCCAGCTGAGGCTTTGCCGGACCTTGCGACTATCTACTCCAGTCTCCCAGCCCAACTATCGTACCCCATGGGCTCCCCTACCCGAGATGCTATTATTGCAGCTTATGGCGATTCCCTCAAATGGATGTTCGTCGCTGCCACGGCCATCACTACACTGGGTCTTGTAAGTGTTGCGATGTGGCGGGACATCAAGGTCAAGGACTTCAAGCAAGTCAAGGGCCGTGTGGTCTAAAATATCTACAGCCCTCGGAGACATATGTTTCTCTCATAATCAAACGAAAAGGGGGTTTTGGGGAAGGCTTTTGGATAGAAGTGATTCAATGAGGCTATGAGTGGGGTATTGGAAGCGCATTGGTGGTCATGGGGCATAAGGGGAATGGAGGAAATGAATCTATTGCATGGGAGATGAGACAGCGATAGACTTATGATACCTGCCGATTCGTTGAATCGCGCACATTAGAAAACACATATAATGATAACAAAAAATGTTCTTTAATTATGAGGTCTTCTATGTGACCATGTAGTATATTGTAATATGCAAGAACTGCTTCTAACTATCGTGATAAGAGTTGCCTTCTTCCTCAACGACAAGGAGGTTAAGGCTATTTCCGTGAAAGTACAATATTTTACCTCTACTTAAGGGGTTCGTCGCTGTTAATGTCTTGATGCTCACCTGGGCAATGATATTATTTTCGTGTTAAGCGAGGTAGGTACTTGCATACAGCGGTTAGACAGCTATGAAGGGGCCCCTACTACATAGTTAACTAAGCTTTTTTTGCATTAGGTACAGGGCTTAGATCGAACGTTGATCATTGGTGGCTTTGCTGTGGGCGTGTTCCGAGAAATAAAGCCATTTGCACATTCAAATATGCAGGCTCTCGGTTGTCCTATGCTCCGTTTTGTTGCATAGTCTATTAGTCCCCGTGTTGGACGTTTTCGTATTCTTGAGAATGGAAGTCTACTCCGTACGAATGGCTGCTAACTATTTGAGACATATACCGTATATATATGAATCCTAGGTACACACACACATATGTACCTAGGTTAGTAGTTTTACATCTACATACACAGTACATACCTATTGTATAATGTAACCTTGTAGTCTGATAAATGGTTCTGACGTGTGAGGTTCTGTTATATGTAGGCGCATACTACCTAGGTGTAGGGCCATTGTAGGCACATGATACTAGGTATACATCAGTTACCTAACATTTACATCTGAGTGCTTACCTATTTTCATTTAAGCTGACGGTTACACAACTAAAAACAGCCTTGGTGCTTCTGAGTGAGGTGCATACTACGCTAATTTGTAGGCAGCTTATGTGGGGACCCTAGCGCTTGTATTGTACCTGCGTACCAAGCACTAACAGTGCTAGAGCTGACACTGACAGAAGGCAGGTGGGGGCTAAACTTAAACTTATCTGCTTACCTAACATGAACAACAACATCTCAATGCCACAGTGCCATGTGTAAACCGGAACGTGCAGGTATTTACTATTGATGTATTTACACCTTCTATCTACCTCGTTTATTATAACTAATTATTTCCCAGGTCCATGCTATATAAGAGTCCAGATAGCATTTCAAATATATAATCTACAGAAAGAAGACAACAAACGTCACATTCCAAAATGCGGGAACTTTTCTTAACTGCGGTCGTCAGAGACGATGACTTCACAATGGCATGTGCAGTCTTACAAGGCTTGACTTGGATGAAAGCTCGTCAATCCGTTCATCGAATCTTATTCTTCCATGGCCAGCCACAACCAAAGCCCTTCAAAATCCCACGCATATATCAGCAATCACGCTTCCTACCGTTTTGGAAAGAGTTAAGCAACCAACTGGCCCGATCGTCATACGTCCTGCAGCTAGCCTACGAGGTAGCCCGTGATAAAGATTTCGGAAAAGGCACTACTATGGATTTCAATGCTCTCCCAGGCACCTTACGATGGACCGACTTGCCAGATCCACTCCGGGACACGCCAATCACATCTCGAAAAAAGATTGACATCCCAGATCAGTCTGCTCTGCTAGGGGCCATGAATGAGAATAGTTTCCGGTAAGTAGGCCTCACATTATCGAAAACGCATTAGCTAAATGTTTGTTGCTGACGAGTTGTCCCTAGATACAAGAATGAGCTGATCCAGGAAAGCTATTCCTTCGTGCGAGAGAACGTCGAGTTCGTGTTCAGCAGATACTACCATCTGCCCGAGCCTTCTTCAGCCGGACCAGCTGCAAGTCTCCCGGCTTGGGAAGACCTTCGGCCAGTGGACCCGGCCCAGAAGTGGGTGTTGAACGTGAAGCTCAATGTATTTGATGACTCGCAGCCAGACAAGGTGAAGAAGGCAAACGAGGAGCTTCTAGGGGTAAAGGCAGAGCTGGAAAAGATATTCAACTTCCAAGCCATCGACCGGAGAGTATTCGATACGAGGATAGCGCCGCCACCGGTAATACCTATTCGTGGATAGGGCTCTATGCAAGCTAGCGTCTACCAGATTCGGCTGCCCTTAGAAATATTGAGTGTCTAATTATCAACATCCGTTGTACCGTTTCTCAATATGCTCTGAATTCCTGTAGGTAGTTAGGTTATTATAAATTCAAGCCCTCATCACTTGACTTATTTTACTGTTGGTGGCATCAAGCTGATTCATGGGTTCTCTACTTCTTTCTAACTAGGACGAGTATCTAGATTATGAAATTACTAGTGTTGAAGTAGAGGGAGGATTCAAATAAGTCAAGAGCTACATGTGGAAGCACACATAGGGGGGGGTTCTTTTTCTCGCACAAACTCTGTAACGGAAAAAGTGAGGAAGGCCTTACTTGGATTTCCCCCTAGGCAGATTAGAAGACGAATATGAGACGGGGTATACTGTACTTAGCATACTGCGTACCTTCCCTGGCAGTTGATGCCTGAGCACCAGATCATCTAAGTGGTACAGTTGAACGGCTCCATAGTGTTCCAAGGCTGTTGAGCCCTAATATAAGTGGTCCTACTGGCAATGGCGGCGTTCCTTCCTCGTCCAGCATCGAGCACAAGCTGCTTAGGACGGCGTACCTTCCTGACAAACAGACAAGCAACTGAATACATAAAAATTCCAACTTTCTCTTCCCACTTATTGTCATCCTTCCATCTTCATCCTCCCACCTCCCACCCATCGTCTGTGTTTTTCGTCTTTCGTCTTTCGTCCTTCACTTCTCGTCTTTCGTTTTCACCCTCCGTCTTCCATTCAAGCATTTCTTTACATGGTCAATTGAATTACACCAATGCCAATCAATATTCAGCAAATGATTTGATCAAGATAGCACTTCTGTGGTAATTATATACCACAGATCTGTTCACCAATCTTCTTGTCGTGTCCCTCACCCTCTCTTTCTTCTCAGGTGATTCTATTGTGAAGACAGTGAACACATGACACCTATCTGAACGGCGCGTGATACCAACGCCTCAGAACAAATCACAATAATTTCATTGATCTTCGTCACTTTCATCGACTATCTGTGACCCTATTTTCATCAATCTCATTTGTCACCATGCCTTCCATGACCGGAAACGACAACATGAAAAAGGAGAAACCCCCCGGACGCCCAGCCATTCCGCTGGGCCCCCGAGGCTTCCCTCTGACCGACTCCCGCATCGCACGCGAGAACTACGAGAAGCATAATGATGGCAAGGTCCTCCCGACTTGGGAATTAGGTCTTTCGCCCCCGCCCCCAGGATCTGCTGCTTTCATGGCGGCTTCGCGTGGACAATCCCACGCCTACCGTAAGCTTTTTTCTTTCTTTTTGCGGTTGTGCTCTGATGGGTATTGATTTGTTTGAAACTTGTTAACGTTGATCTTTCAGCACCTGCCCAAGGTTTCAATGCCTATGGCGGTGCCGGTTCCGGTGCCGTTGGCCCTGTAGGCACCTCTGGTGGTGTCAGTACCTACGGTGGAAATGTTGGTACTGGTGGCAACAGTACTGCGAGCACTTCTGGTCGTTCTGGAATTGCAGGTACCTATAATGGCATTCGTACCTCTGGCGGCACTGCTAGCATTGCCAGCATTGCAGGCGCCCGTGGTAGTGATCATGCCTACGGTGATCTGAGTTTTATCGGTAGTTCTCTTCGCTCTGGTAGAATTGGACACTATGGTAGTGGCGACACTTATCGTACCAGTGGCAACGATGTCTCTTGGAACCAGCCTCCCTCAGGTTCTGGCTATCGTGCTACTACGCCACTGTGTCCTGATCCAAACTCTGATGGAGAGATGTCCAATTCAAGGACACCTAAGGTTGTACTCCCTCCACAAGATCAGCGTACCCTTGCGCCTCAGACTTCGGACAAGTTTGGTCAGAACCCAACTGCACCACCGCAATCTCTCTATATGCCTCGCTTCATCCCTGGACCCCGACGAGACGTCCCTCGGCCCGCTGTCACTGTCAACGATCAATCATTTAATGCTCCTCATTTCCGCTCTCACAAGCAAATCCATGCGTTGAGCGCAGTTGCTCCCCAAAGTCCGAATTTCGTGCAGCTACGTTCGCAGGGGGAAACGCTACAGGATTTAGAACTACGAGCACAACAACGACGACGACGAGCCCAGGATCTGCTCGCAAAAGAGCGGGGAGTATCACAACGAGAAGTTTTCGATGGCCAATCCAGTCTTACACAAAAGGGCGACAATGAGCATATGCAGCAAATAAAACAACGAGAGATGTCACAGCAAACGCAGTCACAGAAAATATCGGAGCAAATGCAGCACTTGCAGATTTCCCAGCCGACACCACGTCTGCCTCAAGCACAGCACTCACAGCTGGCCCAGCAGCAGAAACAAGGCCCAAGTCGAAGCCCAAGTCCATTCGAGCTGCCGCCACTGTCTGAGGCGCACAGACTTCAGCGCATTCGTGACGAGAAGATGAAATCCTTCGACTCGGACGACGACGATGAGTTTTATCCGCACAATGATTAGATGGGTGTTTCGAATATGAATGACGCTCGGAACCATAAGGCGTTGGACATTGCTACGATAATTTGCAGCTCTTAGGAGCCAAAACAGTGAAGCAGCAGCAGGTCTTGATGGAGAAGCCAGAAGAACATTTGAGCACCAAGGAGATTACGTTTGCTATTTGCAATTACGCTTTGCATGAATGCTATGAAGAAATCGAACGCTACGAAGGATGATGCACAACAAAACAGTGCAAAACGGAGTACGGAAAGGAGTGCCTTTTTAATGCATGAGAAGTCTTTTGCTGGGGGGGTTGTGGGGGATTAAGGGGGATATTTTCCTTTTAATGGCTTGATACTTTCTTTTCTTTTCCCTTTTCCTTCTTCTTTCTATTTCTTGTCTGTATTTCTTCATATTTGAGGATTTGCATGGCTTGCTTTCTTAGATATTCGGCTTCCAGAGATACGGTTTCAATACTTTGCTCGATACAGGAATACCTCCTGGACTCAAACTTGAATTGGCTTGGTGGTTAATCACTGGGACATGCTCATGGAAATATTCTTGTACAAGGCACAGGGAATTACTACGATAGTCTATGGAAACGATGATCGATACTTCTTCACGTGGTTTAAGTAGTTGTGATATCCTTTTAAAATGCATTATTCTTATCCGGATTGACATGAATTACATACTTATGGAATTCGGGGTATATGCTAAGCATGAAAGCAAAGGTGTTCCTAAAATGCTATAATACCCAATCTCTAGGTACTTGGGGGCTTTCCTTTATAACCAACCTGATCAAATCAAACGCCAACCTCCAAACAAAAACAGAAAATATAGGTATATGTAAATACCCAGCCAGTCTTCGTAAGCACCTACACGGTAGGTACTAAAGACAGACACGCGTCTAAGCTTTTTTTAGTAGTTATCGAGATCGATCTCGGGCGTCCTCCTCCGGATCTGGACCTTGGCGTCCTTGTTGACCGTGTTGACCGCCTCGAACGTCTGGGTCGGGGGCCTGCCCTCGCCGGGAACGAAGCGCCACTCGTACTTGAGCAGCAGGTGGCACAGCACGATCTTCATCTCGTTGGCGGCGAAGAACCTTCCGGGGCACGCGTGCTGGCCGTAGCCGAAGAAGGTGTGCGACGGGTTGCTCGTGACGAACTGCCAGCTGTTCTCCTGCCCGGGCTGCTGCCGCATCTTGAGGAAGCGCTCCGGGTCGTAGGTCTCCGGCTCCGGGTACACGGCCGGGTCCATGAAGTTCCCGGCGACGACCATGCGGGCGCCCTTGGGGAGCACGGAGCCGTCTGAGAGCTTGACGGGCTCGGTTACGAAGCGGTGCATTGTTGCTGGGTTTTGCCGTTAGCATGAAATATAAGGGGGGTGGGTATTTAGGGGGAGGCTTTAAGGGGTAAACCTACAATATCCCAGCGGCCGAACCCGCTGCCCCTCCTTCAAAAAGCTATCCATGAACTTGAGCTTGTGCAGCGCGACCTTGCTCCACCCCTCCGCGCCCAGCACCTCGATGATCTCCTCGCGCAGCCGCTGCGCCACGTCGGGGTGCTCGCAGATGTCCAGGATCGCGGCGCACGTGGACTCGGTGGTCGTGTGCATGGCGGCCGCGGTCAGCGAGAGCTGGCCGGCGACGTAGTCGGCGTCGCGGCCCTTGGACACCTCGTACATCCAGCCGATGGTGTCGGAGATCTTGGGGGCCTTCTCGCCCTGGGCGTGCGCCGCGTCGACGATGGCCTTGCGCCGGGCGACCTCGGGGTTGATCAGGCTGCGGGCGTCGCGCACGTGCGCGCGGAGGCGGCGGGACTGCGGGAGCAGCAGGTAGGCGACGGGGCGGAGGAGGGCGGGGGCGGCGCGCATGAGGGCGGAGAGCATGAAGGAGTCGAGCGTGTAGGACTTGGAGATCTCGAGCCAGCGGCGGTTGCGGCAGAGCTCGCTGCCGAGGAAGACGCGCGAGGAGAGCCGCGCGATCACCTCGAGCATGTCGTCGCGGATGTGCTTCGTCGTCCACTCCGGGCTGTCGCCGAAGACGTCGTGCAGGGCGGCGATGGCCTCGTCGACGAGGTCCTCCGTCACGAGGCCGAGCGACTGCGTCAGCTTGATCCGGATCGTGTCCTGGATCATCCGGTTGTCCTCGAGCCCGAGGCGGAAGGCCTCGAAGCCGGGGTAGTTGATCATGAAATCCTGGGGGTTTGGGTTGGTGGATTTTCTTTCACGAGAAACAGCAAGGGGGGAGGGAAAGGGGGTTTGGGAGTTGAAAAATTACCTTGGCAAAAGCCTTGTTGAAGTTCAACGAGGGGTGGTTGCGCACCTCTTCGGCGAATTTGTTGGGCAGGACGATTTTGGGGCCTGTCCCGGTTATCACTTGCGCTGGCCCGGAGAACTAGTTTTTTTTTTATATATATTAGCCGAGAACACAGTAAAATAAGCCGGATTGCGACTATGATTTTGGGGGAAATACCTTTTGCATGCCCACGGCCAGGACTTGCTGTCCATGATACAGCCAACTTTCTCTCGGATTCTTGCCGTCGACTGTTAACACCGGAAACCCAGAGAAGGGCCGATCCGCAGTGATTAGTGAGTAGACCACGCCAAGTACCAGGGTGGCAATGACCACTTGGATAGATATTGGTAGTCCCTCAGGGACAAGACCGCGAAGGGTCGCTAAGGTATCTGACATGATGTGTAGTCAGCAGGATAGATCTAGGTGGTTAGATAATCCAGGGTTACGATAGTTAGTTTCTTGATGGCACAGAAAATCACGGGCACGAAGTTTGGTGGAGGGTCAAGCAGATTTATATTCGCAATAGAAATCCACCGAGTCGGGACCATGTTACACTGCTGTACCCCTATGCACAATCTTGGAATATACTAGCTAGGTATGTCGGTACTGGCAGTAGTGCTAGTTATGTAGGCAAATTACTGTATCTTTGTTTCAACCTGCATCAGGTCTGATTCGCCGCCAAGTAATTTAACCCATCCAGGATGCCATACTCCGCAAGCGACCTCCTATATTCAACATATGAGCTTGCTACTTATCTAACCTAGTGCTGTGCATTAAGACTTATGCATCTGAACTAATATCCCCCAGTTTCCCCCCCCATATTCGTCGTTAATATGCAACCTACTCTAATCGGAGATCGAGATCCATTCTGGGCCAATCATGTTTGTTCCCCAGGCCGAATACGGATACGGAATACGAAGTGTACGAAGCGCATAGTAACTCTTTCCGGAGCGATTGTGGAACAGCCCGGCGCAGATCGTGCACTAAATTTGACGTCAAGTGCCGGACGGGACATCCTGGTTTAGGAACATTTTCGCCGCTTCTGGCCAATTAGAACGTGCCCATCACGAATACGGGCCACTTGATTTGGAGTGGGGTTGGGAATAGCATCAATTTTTGTAATAACTACATCTATTAATCTTTCTTATATGCGGATATTACATATCTGGGGAATTCACGGGGTGCACGACTCCGGGATTTTCAGATTAAATATTCAAAACAGCGAAGAAACAAGCAATGGATAAGACTTCTTGGAGATGTCTGGCAAGGTATACGCTACACGGACACAGATGGATACAGTACCGATTGGTCACGAGGCTCTACATAGTTATATGTAAGTCACCCAGTAATTAACACCCCCTTCCCTTAAGTAGAAGGAGAATATTGATACAGGGAATACCCAGTACATATTATTACCATAGATACTTATACTTCAGCCTTATCAGCCCTATCGGATCAGCCCAGCCTCTCGGTGTAGTCATGACGACCTACTAACCTAAATCGAACAGCTGGGAATGCATTGTTTCCTTCTAGAAAAGGGGTTTCCAATATTTATTTAGACAGTGTACTAGGTACCTAGTAGGTATTATCCTCCCCCGAGCTACATTACTTAAAATCATAAATCTCGACTCAGGGGCTTCAAGTGAGGGACTTAGTCGAACACGTTTAACATACATCATCTTTCCTGCCAAGGTACCTAGCCTAAGGTAGGTAGGTAGTTTGATGTAAAAAGCTTTTTCTAACCACCAGCGAACACGGCCTGTTGGCATGTCGTTTCGTTTTCGTTTTCGTGTTCAGGGGCTGTTACACTGTACTAAAGAACTGACTCTAGAGCCTAGGCAACTGCTGCAGGCACCAGGCACGTAAGATATGGAGGTATTCTAGAGATAATAGCTTGGTGATTAGCTTAAGCTACGTCATGAAATAGAGGTGCCCCTTTCCTAGACATTTATACATAGGTGTTACGTGCCACTTTAGCCTCTAACCTAACCTAGGAGGAACAAGCTGATTCTTTAATCTTCACCTTCACCTGGGCATTGTTGGAAAATGGATGTTACCGTCATAGCACCGCGCTACTCAGACGTCAGACTTGGAGAAGTAGCTGTGCCAATATTTTGTTACGTTGCCTTTCAGCTGGAACTATTTCATGTGTGTCAAGGGTCTATCTGGGAGCACATGGGCGTTCACATGGAACAAGAACGACTTACGTGTGTATGTAGCTTCCACACCTACTAGGTAGTCTCCGGGAGATGTTAGAGATCCCCGCGCAGCAACGATGTTGTTCTGCATCTTCTACGTTCCGCCTCGTGACAATGTGGAGAAGATACCTAGATAATCCCCCTCCCCCCCCCCCCCCCTTTTAGAGAGAAAACGTCAGCAAGATGATCTTGGGGTACTCTCTACCCAACTAGCTCCTTCATGAGTCGGTAGCGCATGCGCATAGCTCTCGATATACCTCAACAAGATTTAGATGCATTACGTACCTCTTCTATCTACCTTCCGAGTCGGTGGAAAGGCCATCATCAGCATCATCATCGTCAGCCACACTAGCGCAACCTTCCCTTCTATAGGTACCTAAAACGGACAACTTATTAATAATCAACCGGGAAAATCAATATAAGATTGCTTACCTATCTGAACAGTTCATCAAAAGGAGTCTGTTACAGCTGGCGTCCATTGTCACTTGGATAGGGGCTGAGCCACTGTACAAATAACCTGACCAAAACTGTACCACTTCGCACAGTAGTTACTGGCTACCGTCAGTTCCGTCAGCCACCTCAAGCAAGCACATTAGTCATCCGGAATTAATGCATTCAGGGGCCAGCAAAATCCAAAGCCCACCCCTTAACACCGTATCACCGGCTTCATCGCCGACCAAAACTCTCGTAGGAAAATGGTTAAACATGACGATGGTTCTAGGAAGCCTGGTAAAAGCAGGCAGCCGTGCAGCTTTGTCATCGTATTTCTAACCAACTGTGTGAAAATGACGGACGAGATCTCACACGTACACTGTTTCAGCGAAGCAGAAGAAGTTGGCTTTTGATGTATAAATATTAGTCTCAGTTCCCCTCTGAGCTGTGGTTATGTTCTTGTTATAGTTATCAGTACCTAGATTATCGACCGTACGAAACGCAGAACTGACAATCAATCAATACCTATATCACAAGTCAAAAGAGCAAGATATAAACAGAAACTACCGCCACCATGTCTCCTCCCCGAACCCTTCCCACCAAGCCCCTCGGAAAATCCGGCCCTCAAGTCCCTAGACTTGGATTTGGCCTGATGGGCATGAGTGTCGCATACGGCACCGTTGGGTAAGTTTTCTTTTCTCCAACTCACCCAGACCTTCCAATCGCCCAGCTACCTGTATATATATAAAAAAAAAAACAAAAAAAAAAAACTAACGATGTTCCCTCTCCTTTCTTTTGCAACAGCTCCGACGAAGAACGCTTCAAGATCCTCGACAAAGCCTGGGCGCTCGGCGAAGTATTCTGGGACACGGCGCTCATCTACGGCGACAGCGAGGACCTCGTCGGCAAGTGGTTCAAGCTGCACCCGGAGCGGCGCGGCGACATCTTCCTCGCCACGAAGTTTGCCCTCGAGTTCAGGGGCATTGGTGAGAGCGGGGGGCCGATTATCGGCGTTGATAGTTCGCCCGAAAATTGCGTCGATAGTTGCGAGCGGTCGTTGAAGCGGCTTGGTGTTGATTATGTCGATTTGTTTTACTGCCATAGGTTTGATGATGTGACGCCGGTCGAGAAGACGGTGGAGGCGATGGTGCAGCTTAAGAAGTAGGCAGGCGATCTTTTTCGACCTTCGTGGAGGGAACGAGAGCTAATGTGATTGATGAGCTAGGGAGGGCAAGATCAAGTATCTCGGACTATCCGAGTGCACGTCGAGCACACTGCGACGAGCTTACGCGATCCATCCGATTACTGCCGTCCAGGTAGAGTACAGTCCCTGGACCCTGGACATTGAAGACGAAGTCGGCACCAATCTCCTTGCCACCTGCCGAGAACTAGGGGTTGCCGTGGTGGCCTACTCGCCCCTGGGCCGGGGGTTTCTAACCGGACGATTTAAGTCGCTCGACGACTTCGAACCCACCGATATGCGCCGAGGCTACCCGAGATACAGCCCAGAGAACTTCCCCAAGAACGTCGAGCTGGTCAAGAAATTCGAAGATGCCGCGAAGGCAAAAGGCTACACCTCCAGCCAACTGGTGCTGGCGTGGATATTGGCACAGGGCGATGATTTCTTCCCCATCCCGGGAACTAAGTCGATCAAGTATCTGGAGGAAAACCTGGGCGGGTTGGATGTCACGATCTCCCCCGCAGAGGATGCACAAATCAGAGATCTCATCAAGACTATTGGTGTCACTGGCAAACGAAGCATAGCACTTGCGACGATTCCATCTTCGATACTCCAGGATACCGCCCCTTTGTCGTGAGTTTCGATGAGCTAAGGGGGGATTCATCGTTGTACTTATGGAAACCTGTCCCGAAATGTAAAAATTAAATACTAAATAGAAAGACTCAGCTCACAAGTTAATAGACAGCGTGTTGCACTAGAATTATTATAAATTAGCCAGATAGGCAGAATTAGAACTTTGAGTAAGGCTGCTTATGATGTGAGATTCGGCGCAGTATCTTCGTATTGCTCATCGTAGTTTGATCGTCGAAACGAGCTATATACTAGTTGGAAATAACCCCCCATTCGTCTCATGATGCGATGCAATACATGCTCGTAATCGTTGCGTTTGGGCTGTGAGTATCATAAAGGTATTTGTCTATGTCATCGGGTTCCTATCGCTCGTTAGGTCCCTTGTTTGCCGTAGGTCTTTTTCATCTTCTCTTCTGACTTTCCATCGTTGCTGCTTCAATAACTCCAACTCTTCGTTTGATGGCTTTGGAAAGGATTATTACACCACCCTTTTCAATCATCCTCTCCAACCTCGTCATCATCATCATCGTCCATCTCTTCACCTTCTGCCCCATCCGCATCTTCATCTTCTTCAGAGCTGGTACCTGAGCCCTCACTCTCGCCCTCGGATCCGGGGTCGTAATCTTCCTCATCCTCATCTTCATCATCCTGTAACTGTTGCTCGGCCTCCATTTGGGCTCTCTCTAACTCCGTCATGCCATCATCTTCTTCGGCATGTCCACTAACGTCCTCCGCTGTACCCTCAGCCCCCTTCTTTCTTTTCGCGTTTTCTGCTAGTTGTCTCTTCGCCTTGCGTTGATCTGCCATGCTCCGGTCCTGAAGCCCGTGCCGGGCGACGTAGTCCTCGTTGATGCCGCCAAAGTCTGCTTGGTCGAGCATTGAGAACTCAATCTCTTCAGTGGCCTCATCATCACCGTCGCCAGTGAATACTTCCACTACCATATTGAAAGTCCTTTGTAAGATATTCGTAAAGCTAATAGCAGCAATCTTATCCCGGGGTATGAACAGTAACGGTTTCTTGAAGCCCCACAGGATGCCGGTTTCGAGGAAAAATAGGTACCCGTCCTTCGACCCCCTGAATGCATTCACGTGAACAGCAGGTTCCTTCGGGCGTTGTGGTTGTCTGACTTTGCTTTGGAACTTCGCAGGATCCGCTGAAACTATTTGTACACTGTTTCCGGCGGCCTTAAGGCACTTGCTCAAGGCCCAATGGAAGAGGGTGCCAAAAGAATCCGAGACGGCAGATGCGGCACCAGCGTTCGGTCCTCCAATAGTGCCTGGTTTGGGTGCAGCGGCTGATACTGTGAATAATAACGGTTCTTCGGTAGGCGTGCTTGCTTTAGATAAGGAGAAGGAATTCCGGGGAAATAAAACGTAGTTATGTTGAACCTGGGCCTTTTCAGGCACGGGGAGGTAGAAGGCGTACTCTACACGACGGTTAGCTTCAATATTTTACAGATCTGTTCATATAGCATACCAATATCCTTCCACGCGTAGACTATATTAGGAATAGGGGCTGTTTTGCCCGGAGCCCGGGCATATAGGTGTTTGGGGGTGAAGCAAAGCTCGAACTTCTTCCTCTGCGGAATGGAGACAGATATTTCTTTTATCTCCAACAGAACATTCTCGGCAGATACATCCTCAATCGTGTCTGTGACGGGAGCAGTAGTGTTTGGTGTATGTCCATTTTGGGATGGTTCGATGTCGACTCGGCGGCGCTTAAGCGATGATCCAGATAGCTGGTCGCCAATCTGCTCGTAAACGAAGTTTGCAATATTATTGAAAAGCTTGACTCGTGATGGAGAGTCTAATGAATTATGACTCTAGTAAGTCTATCTAGGTATACAACAAGATTGTAATTTGAAAGGGTGGGATGGATCAAACGTATCATACCTGCAGCCTTACGGATATCTGCTATAATATCTGGTCGCGATTTGAATACAGAGTCAAGTCTCTGAATATCCAATTCACCAGCCATGATATTAAATGGAGGTTGTTGGAGATTGTATCCCCCGAATTCGCGTTGTGTTAATTGGCGATTGGGAGGAAATGGACGCGATTTGCGATGTGTAAGTTGTAGTTATATTGATAATATTGATAATATTGATAAACTTTTGAATGTTCAAAGCAAAACTACGACGTACGAAAAAAGATAAATGACGTACAGGGGGAGCTTGAAAATCACAAAGCCTACACTATTAGGTAATCTCCATAGTGCTCAAGCCACTTGTGGCTGATGTGTGTAACTACTCAACATTGAAAACCCACGTGCTTCGATTGAAGTCACTGGTCTCCAAATTGGAACCTTCCAACTTCATTCCAAGTTCATCTAATTCCCCTAATGTTAAGCATTCGCTCTCAAAGATCTCATGTCACTAATATCCTAGTGATTCTATGAAAACCTTGACAGAGAGTGTATGTTTACCCAGGTATATGTGATCCTATCTTGAGTGAGAGTCATCATGTCGTTCCCGAATATCTGGCACCATCGGAAGGTAGCCGACACCTCAGCCAAGGCATGCGAGCTTTGCTTTAAACCAAGTACCAGTGTGCTCTTCAACCCAGAGAATAAGGTGGGTTTAGGCTCATATCACACTATGAACGGTGAACGCCTTCCTGATATCGATCGCTTCTACTTAGGACTTCTTCTATGTATGCCTTGCTCATATCAAGGATAGGGGCTTTTGTTCCCCGATAATTGATCAGGAAGCCATTGCCGCCAAGAAGAAGAAGGAAATGGAAGAGGAGCTCGAGAAAGTGAAGAAAGAGTACGAAGAAAAGCAACGTAAGAAACAGGAGAAAAATTCGAAAAAATCAGAAGAAGAAAAGGATAAGGCCAAGGACGATGAAGGAAATGACTCCAAGAAACCCGAGAAGAAAGATGATTTGAAGCCAAATAGTAAAGTAGGCTCTTCATATACCCCCTCGCTAAATACCTCTTAAGGTCTCGGTTGATTGACAGTTACAGGACAAGGCGGACGACAACACCTCACCAAAACCAGAGGAAGAACCGCGCGTCTTTGCATTACAAAGGTCGGTATCCTTACTAGCTACCGGGTAGACTTTGTAGTTACTAATGATATGCAGGACCTTCTATCAACAGCGACTAGATAGAAAACGCCAAGCTGAGATGGCTAAGAGAAACCGAGAACGCTTAAGTAACCCTAGCTACTTTCCATCCGTTCCTAAGGACCTCCCTTGAGAGGTCAGCGATGCTTTGAATAGGTTACCTTCACAATCTTCGATTCAAGAGGTAGTATACAGGAATCTGCCGAGCCCGCGGATATTTCTAACCCATGCGTTCACTACCTATTTAACGTAGCATATAAAAGCCTGCGGGGGCTACTATGCTATGCGGAGCAGATGTAGCTCTTGGAAACCTCCCTTATTGTTGAGTATACCGACGGCCCTAGTTGGAAGTTGGGTCACAATTACCGTGAAGCGAGCTATGACCTTAAGCCTGAATACCTCTTTTCAGAGTTGGCAATACTCTTGAACCGCAATTCGCTCAATATAATAAACCGAGTATGTTGTATCTTGGGTCAGCACAGCGTTTACGGGAATGCACACATGATTTCCCCTCAACACCCCAATTTCTGCTTTTGAAAGTCGCGTCTAGCAATTCGCCCAGTTGCGTCCATTTCGGATTGGTGTTTTACTCCCACAGTAGTCTCCTACGGGCTGAGATATCGAAAAGCTGACCACCAAAAGCTGTCTGTGCCTTAGATCTTTCCTTACATGCCAGAGATGTCTGAGCTGCTTTACAAGGCTAGCGGTGATCAATTTCTGCTAAGAACATATCCCCAACATGATGCTTTCGAGCACACAATTTTCTGTCGAGCTTTGAAAGACGTGCTTAGCGAGTTTCGTTTACAGTCCGTCTCTCCTATTGTCTATCACTCAAATGATGTGAGAAAATGTTATGCGAACTAGATGAACCAATCTTGGCCTCCCCACTTCAGTCACCTTCGTCATCTCTGCAATCCGCTATAAGAAGATTAGCGCTTACATTGCGTCGACAACGCACGGCAAAGGTTCTGATGATACCATTCTGAGCAATGAGGTAGTGCAGGCAGCATCACTCAACGAGTGGATATGGTTGATCTACTGGCTAGCTCCCGTGGTCTCCAAACAGACGCAGCATTAGTGCAACTACATTTACAACTTTTTGACGAGGATACACTAGTTGTCCATGCATCATGGTTCTCATATTACTTTTCCTAGGACCGGTCTGGCACGTAGCGGGCGTGTGATGGTGATATATGGTTTTGACATGTCTCCTGCAAGCGGACAAGCCATCTCGTCGCCGGTTTAGGAAGGTTTTACGACACCACGAAAAAGGTTACCTTCAGCGTGCAGCATAAGGTGCAGCATGAATCTAGTCCCACAAGCTGATCTGATCCGGCCATATTCGGGTGTTCTCTGAACGAGTGGAACATAAGTCCCTGGGCATATATTTTGCCGTCAGCCTTATAATAGGTAGCACCAACTATATGAGCGATCTCGGCCTTTTCTAAGCCATTATTGTTGTCCGGCGATACTAACTGTGGTAGCCGTGACGATCGGTGATGTAGCAGGCCAACTTTTTGGCTACTGCAACATGCAGTGCAATATTCACTCACAATAGATTAGCAGGCTGCATTCGACAAGGCCGTCTTACCTAGCACCACCATCTACGTCTTCGTTCCGTTTAGGTCACCGTTTTGAATTACTGCTCAGGGACTTAGCTGGATGGTTGCTACGTTTTAGGTACAACTGGAATCTCGGTCTTTCTCCTCACACAAGGCCAAAGCACAACGCCGTTGAGTTATGCAGCGTCCCACCACAGGCCTACATTTCATCTTGTGCCTATCCCTACCACACAGACTGGTCTACTCTTTACATATTACTTTGTATTTCTCCGCCAGAGAATATTCATCCAGCACGCCTGCTTCAGTTCGGCTCATTAACCGGGCTATCCCATTGCTAGGTGCCTACGTACTTACGCGGGGCCGTCTAACATGGAGACGCATGTTAGTGCTGACACTTCAACTGAACACACCCCTCTGCGAATCCTTCATGACTTAGATTTGAACACTTCATGCATCATCTTTACAGACACCCCATGGGCCTCAGAATCACTTGGTAGTAATTGTACACCCCAACTGCAGTTAGCTGCGGGGTGCTATTGACGAGTTACGACTATGATACAAGGGTTTCTATAGCGATGCTAGACTGATGGAAAGCAATCGGAAGGCTTTCGCACATTCATACATTAGCCAAGCTGACCGGTTATAGAGGGTTATGTGACCTTGGGAGGTCACTGGGTCGATATGTCCACCTCTTATTCAGTGTATGACATGGTTTTGAGAGGGATTTCCTGAGGACCAACTTTACCACAAGGCACCGGAATAACACCCGGATGCGCCAGTGAGTCAACATCAACACACTCAATGCAACTAAGCAACCCAATTCCTAGGTTAAACGGCATCTGAAGTATCTGCTTTATTCGCAAGCAGACGTGAAACAGTTACTCATCACTCTTTCATGCTTGTGTTGGGTACCCAAGCTGTACCACCTACTCTGTATTTGGTCTTAGACTTACATTCCAAAAGTCACGCCGATAGGCTACTTCAAAGACGAAACTTTGTGATCGGCATATATATTCTCGATCGCTAAAGGTTGCGGAGGTGCCGAGACGTTGCATAACGGACGATTGCCCGGAACTGGCTCCGCTTTACGGATCCGCATTGAAAGTTACACCGACACCGAATCCGGACGCACGCAATTCTTGACTAAAAGGGGGGGGTTGTCCTTCCCAGGAGGAAAACTCCTCTAACTGTTTCAGGCCTCAAAGTGAGACTTGCAGGGCTGAGGTACGAGGCACTGGCCGGTCACACAGTTGTCGCCTATTCCTGCCAGGAAAAGCGATTTGAGGCACGTAACACAGGTAAATCCCTTACCTTCCACGAATATGGCTGGTATTACTGCTGCGCCTCTTGAGTTCTAGACTGCGTAGGGCTGGAGGCTAGCCCTATGTACGGCTCAATCGAAACAATCTTGAAAACGTGGTGGCTTGTCTTGGCGAATAGCCATCCCTAGGTACCTAGGTAGGATTCATCTCATTTTCAGACCAAGGATTCAGTTGAAGGTTTAAGGCGATAGCTTTGATTTTGATTTTGATGGATTATCTGCTATCAATTTCGGACTTTTTCACTGAACCGGCATGGAAGTCAATGCCAGAATCACGAATATGACTACCTCAGCTTCGGCCCGGCCTTTACCGAATCAATTTACAGATACCTATCGTGATAACTCTTCGTCCTACGTATGAAATCCCACCCTGGTGCATCTTAATACCTGGTTAGCTAGCTCTATGCTGTGCTACCTTTGTAATGCGAGGGTGTTACGTCAGGCTCATGTTTTACCCCTATTTTCTTCTTCTTCTTCTTCTTCTTCTTCGGAAAGGGTCCTACCAGCAGCGAACACAAAGAATGACAAGTCACGATCCGGAAATCCCGAAAGTTTCACGTCCAAAAATATCGGAGTTTTGCCCATAACATCAATAATTCGTGAAGACAAAGATAAAACACACACAATCTCACAGGCTGCAGGTCGGAACGCCCACCAATCTAAACGCAGCCGGAGCGAGGGCAATAACTATACCTAGGTACCTAGGAAGCAAATATTATTGATTCGGATTTAACACACTACCCGAAAACAGAAGCTGGGGGAGAAAAACAAAAAAGGATGGATGGGAGCGCGGGCCATCCGAAGTGAGATCTTTGCAAGATCCCAATGGTTAGGCGAACCAATCTAACTCTCAATCTGGGTGCATTAATCATTGAGCTTACTACTAGGTAGGTACATACAATACATTGGAGGCCAGAACCGGAAGTCCGCCGTTTCATAAGTACCTACCTTGGTCTATTTCCCCTCTACTCACACACCGAGGTGGGAGGGAGTACGACGGATAGGCAAGGCTAATATTTGCAAGGGTTGGCCGCAGTCGTATCCAACTTCCTGTAGCCTTCTGGATGTACGTACCGGAGCTATTCCTTCAAGCCAAATCAAGATGTGCGCCGCACAACCACTACCTACCTACATGTAGGTGTCTACCGAGTCGCAACGGGCTATTACCAAAACCAGCATCGCGATGTGATGGATCATCACTTAAACAACACATTTACGTAAGGCTCACCTGTTGCCCTTTTTGTGACAATCCCAATAAGCACTCCGACCCCCACGTCTCTTATTCGGGGCTTATCGTGGGTGAGATGATGCTGTGGTTTGGCTAGGCACCCGGCTGACGTCGACAAGGCTAGGTTAGGGGAGCTTTGTTGACGAGGAGAGCATAATAGGTTACCTAATCAGCACGCGTATGGCAGGTGATCATCCAAAGCCCTGCCAGCGGCGAGAGCTTAGTGGGCACGGAACTTTCGATACCTAGGATGCATGTGACAAGCAAACAAGCAACAGCCCTACTGTACTCCAACATTCCTTCCCCAATTCCCCAGTTTGACTACAGGGCTCTCTTTATGCGCAGTCGCAAGGGGAAAGCATATCGATCCTTCAGGTGGTAAGGCAAGTGTTCCCTATCGCGTGCGCGTGCGCGTGCGTCCAAATTTTATACGACGGAACGCTGTCG
Organism: Hypoxylon fragiforme; assembly: GCF_022984875.1. Taxonomy (NCBI): domain Eukaryota; kingdom Fungi; phylum Ascomycota; class Sordariomycetes; order Xylariales; family Hypoxylaceae; genus Hypoxylon; species Hypoxylon fragiforme. The sequence goes on along the minus strand of NW_026054758.1, from coordinate 1,828,434 downwards.
TATTTCTGGTTTGTTTTGCAGCCTGTGCCACATGTCGTGCAATTTTCCGCGGATGTAGATACGCGGTGCTGACTGCAGTATCTGGGGGGGCCTTCCGTCGGCGAGCTTCCGGTCGAACGAAATCTTGGGTAGATAGCTGCTGCCAACAGATATGTAGGTAGGGAGGTGAGTAAGTAGGTAGGCAAACAACAGCCTTATCAGAGCAACGTCATCTCTCTGTTTTGTTATGCCTACGAGGACACTGTGCCGTTTTGCATATGTATATGCACGAACCTAGGTATACTCCTACCTGGGAATGCATGTTTTACGGCAAGGAATAGGTAAAGTTGGAGTTGTTCTGCCCTACGAGGAAGCCGACTAACCCTTTTTCGATCATGGGGAAAGAGAGGGCTCGGGGAGGCTCCAGGGCTTGTATAACTTGGCATTGGATGGGTGGAAACCTAGCTTCATTGAGCGACGCCTTGCGCTATTGTTGACGACGAAGGAGTTACATAGTAATTCAGGATTCGTGTAACTTACCTATCACATACTTTCTACACATCATCTTGAATAAAACAAGTCAAATTAAAGACTTCAATCTTAAAGTTCCAATTCTTACTATTACCTACCCCCTACCAGACCAGCACTGCCCTCTCTTACTATGTAGGTACCTATTTATCCACCAAATACCAACACCCATAATAGGTACTAAACTTCAGCTGTAGTCTGTGCGCAAAATCCTGCCCATCAGTTGTCACTTTGCCCATCCCATCCCATCCCATCGTATCCCCAGCTACTTACCTACTTGCCTGCCCTCGCAAAAAAAGATCCAAACTAAGTATTAATTAATGACTGGGTTAACAGCAAGCCAACGGACGGACGAACAGCATTAGTTATGTAGGTTAGTCAATACTTTGTTTAGTAAACCACAAGTCCATCCTTAGATCTATCTAGTCTTTCCACAAACCATCTACCTTTCTCCAAAATTTTCCGGACCACAAGAAAGAAAAAAAAAAAAAAATCAAACGAACATCGCAAAGTCCGGGCGACTTTCGGGAGCGAAACCGAAAAAACAAGCCACCACTCTCTTCCCCCGCCCCCCCCCCCCCCCCTTCCTCCTTACTCGTAGCTTCGTCCAATCTCTCTCGACGATGGTGCAAAACTTCCAACAACACAGTAAGTAAAACTAATCATCTTCTTGGTTGCTTTACGTGAAGGAAGGCGTGAGATATATACTTGATACTTCCCAGATACCTTATTAGGTAGGTAGAGCTATGTATGTAGGTGTATGCGCAGCGATTCCTTTGGCACGTGAATATTGTTCTAGATTTTTCCGTCGCCCAGATCTACATACCACGGTATACCTGCCATATCGCGCTACCACTGGAAAGCCCCTCGTAACAGCGACGTATAATACAGCAAGAACAGAGAGAGAAAGAGCTTCCTTCCCCCTCCAAACACAGTACATTCTCTCCCAACAACCACAACCACAGCTACTGTAAACCCACAACTCCTGCGCGGTGCTTTTGAAACCAGGGGTTCACCCAGATCAACCAAGCCCGATACGATCGGACGAGGGAATAACAGTAGGTAACTAATGCCTGGCCTTCCTCAACAACAAGCCTCCTTTAGGTATGGGCACTTAACCTAGGTAGGTATGTACCTAGAATCCCGACAAAGCCCTCAACTCTCAAACTCCCTAAACGAACCCGGCGACGAAGCTGAGTAAGTGATGTGATATCAAGACCACTCACTCACTTACACAGGAATATGATTAATCGGCCACCAAACCACTAACAGCGAAAAAAAGGGGGTTAGGGGGGTTAGGGGCAGGGGTGGGGGGGAAGAAGATTGTACCTACAATTGGAAACCAGTGGAGTTGTAGTTACACCAAAAACCCAACACCCGTTGACGAAAAATTGCTTCACGTAAGGGAAGTTCCGTACCTTACCTACTAGAATCTTAGATAGGTATAATATAACTAGTTAGTTATATGATGTGATATGCTAACGAACCTAACCTAACCTCACCAACCTACCTACCTACTTAACCAAGTAGGGCTGACTAGCCCTCGTCAGGAGTCTTACACGGTGCTGACAGCTACATAAAGTGAGATGTGATCACTGATCACTGATTCATTCCATGTACGGTAGGTTAGTAAATACCAAGATACTTAACTACTCACCAATCTAGGTTAAATTCCTACATACATAGCTAAAGGTAGATAGATAGATAGATAGATATTCTAGGGCTGATTTATTGAGGTTGCCTACCTACCTATCTACCAAGCATGTACGTACGTATGTGTTGGTTGACAGCAATGAATTCGCCACGGAAAATTCCGACGCGCCACGAAGCATACATAGGTAGGTAGCTAGGCAGCTACATGGTACAGACGTACATACGTATCACATATTGATTTGCTCTATCAATTCAGCCGCAATGAACACAAACCTACTAGGTAAGCTTGGCTTTTTTTTTATTCGGAAAGGGGTTAATTAGCTAGATACGGATAGCCCAGGCCCAACTACCTAAATATCTAACCTAATAGTACATAGGTACAGTAGGTAGGTAGCTATGCAGGCCGGCACAAGCTTGCTTTTGACGTCAGCATAAGCCTTGCAGTCGATCTACGTGTCCATCGCCAAGCCATGCATTCATCCCCGTACATACCTTCAGAGGGCGGAAGAGATTGGGGGTAGGCAGGTATCAGAAATGGAATGAATACGGCAATGCATCATCTACCGCAAACACGGCACTATGTTGTTGCGAGAAGACCAAAAAAAAGGAGGTTGGGGGGCACGATGTGGGATGTGATATCGGTGATTTGAAGATACATAGAGTACATCCCACCTTGTCCACACCGACAGTTTCCATCACGGGCAAATATGTAAGTTGAGCTGACGCGACGCGTGTGATCTCATCTCGGCCCAGCGCATGATTTGCCAAAGTACATAAGCTCCGCGAAAAAAAAAAGTTGCATGCTAATCCCGAGAGGGCTGAGTGTATGGAGTTCCACCACTTGCATCAGACGCAGGTATTCGTACGTTTGGTATTCAAACAATGCCGAAGCCAAAAAGACTGCGGGTAAGGGGTCCGTTCGATAGCGTCAGCACCAGGTAATTGTATTGTATGTAACTACCAAATAGTTAGAGCTTATGTTGTTGGATCATGGATGTCGAAACGAGATCGCGAATGAACATGGGAAACCCGAGAATGCCCTTGAGGAATAAGGACGGTAAGCAAGGTTGTAACCCCGGGTATTTTGTTTAAAAAGGGGGTAAAAGGTAAGCCCTATGCCGGAAGCGTACAGCTTTTCGATTAAGTGGTCGTGCATCTGACATTATGCCCACAAGGGGGTAAGCCCCTTATTGGCAACGTGCTCTGCGATGTTTGATTGCGAGTACATCTGGCCAAGTGGGTTCACAGACAGGTGATGGGGATGGGGAGGTGTGTACGGAGAAAAGCAGAGAGTACAACATTGCTAGACAAGGCAGGTTGGCAGCTAGCCCTGTCGCTAGGAACCCAGTCCTTGATGTACATCCATATTAGCGGCGGGTTAGGTAAGATACATGCTGGGAACTGGAGGGGGGTGAGCCATTAGATGGATGTCAGCAACTTGACTGGCTCGTGCTTCTGACGTATCAATTTGAGGAACCGGTACGACTGCTGTTTCAGGCAATCACTCAGGCTAGGCAGCCTATTTACTTGATGAAGTCTCAAGTAAAAATATGAACCATAAGCGTGAAAGTACCGATGATCAATTAAGGTCCCTCATGACCAACCTCATCTCATAAGTTACCATTTCGTACCGGAGGCACTCGAACTCTAGTGGCATCCATATGCCGGGGAGCAACCTCGTCAACCCGACTCCGTTGAAGCGAAAAGGCTGGAACTACCCACTCGTTACAGGTACACCTTAGACCTTGCCATGCGTAACGGCCGACCGTGGCGCCGCACTTCGCATTTGGGCAGGTAAGACGGCCCTCGAGAGCACCGTCTTCCAGTACCGGCCGCATCCAGGAGAGCGTGTCGATAAAGATGTGAGCACAGTTGGAAGATTCCGGCCCATGCGACAACACGAATTTTGGGGTTGCAAGTACGCGTCTACATTTCTTGCATCGAACCTCCTTGCCATCTTCCTTGTCCGCTTCTGTTGCGGTAGCTTCCTGGCCTTGCCCCACCTCATCCTCGAACCGGATGTATTTCGTGTCGGGCGCCATGTTACAGTCCCGGGATTCCTCCAACATGATTTCGTACAGCCATTTTTGGTACACTGGATGATGTTCCACGGCCTTGTCGTGGTCAGCAGGGCAGCCCATCTCCCACCACAGCTGAAGCTGGTCAATGAAGCCTTCATTGGGTGCTGCTGATGCGCGACCCTGGCGGACCCACTCTAGCGCTTTCGTTACAGCATCGCTGGAAGTCTGCCGACGCTGAGCCGCTGACGCAGCCGACGGGGGGGAAACCTGCTGCTTGCCTCCGTATCGGTGAGGGTACTTGTAGAGGAGATACGCCATCACGCAGGTCACAGATCGTGATATGCCCATCGCACAGTGCACAAAAACCCCCCGAGGAGAGGCGGTGTCTTCGGACCTATCTGCGTCCACCACGCCACTACTTGGCGGATGCAGAGCATTCTCGATGAAGCGCACGACGGACGGAAAATGAACTAGCAGGTCGGAGTCCGGGTCATCATCAATGTCAATGCTCATACGCTTGTACGACTTGGCTTCCTCGCCCTCGTTGTCAAAGGAGTACTTGAAGAGGGAAAGCACGTGCGTGATTGTGTGAGGTTGAAGTTGACGACGCTGGCTTTCAGGGTCAAGGGCCCAGACTCTGAAGGCGCAAGTCAGCTCATACCCAGGGTGAGACTTTCATGGGCTAGAAATTACCCTCCTACGTAGAGATTTTCGTCTCCGGGTACCCTAGAGATCATCGCCATTTTGCTTGGTACGTAGACCAAGGGTCTTGGCCTCGCTGTATGATGCTGGAAACTTTTAGGATATGTCAAATCCGATGTTCAGGAAATATAATAGGATCAATAGAGGTTTGTCTGTTTTCAAATATTCAACGTATTTAGGTACCTAGGTGTATATTAGACATTAAACAAAAGGCTTCTGATAATGAGACTCGTCCTTTTATTCACTTGATATTTCCAAGTTCAGGTGGGAAGGAAAAAATGGATCTAGATGGCTCTAGCCAACGCCGCCTCACATACGAATTCAATGTGGCGTCTGCGGCTGTGCAATTTAAACTCCCTCTCAAAGACACTAGGTACACTCTAGTACCTAGGTACTTTGGCTTAGCAGCTTCAAACTTTATGTTCTGTTTTAACCTCTTCTTCCTTCCCGGTAGGGCTGAGTCATGTGACGCGTAAGGCCTGCCCCGCCCGCGCTAATCCGCTATGAGTATAATACGCAGGTAAGGTGGTTTGACTTGCAGCTTCCCGCTTGAATCCTAGCGGCATTTCCCAACTTCCCGTCCAATGGAACATCCATGGGGAAACCAAAGCCCAAAATGCAACCATTCGTCAGATTGTACGTTTGTATGTTACTACCTAGTATGTACAGGCCCAGGTACTAGGTACCTACACTCCTATGTAATATTTTGCTGTCGCTAGGTCACATTGAAACATTAACATCGAGGTATTAGGTACATGCACTTATGCCAATTCTTCTTGTGTGTTTCAATCAAATATCCAAGGTTCTCTTACCCCATGTTATACTACATAGCATGTATTTCATATACCTACCTAGGTAGGTACTATTAATGTATTATCCACGTATAACTAGTCCTCTAGGCATTGTTTTAATATTCCCTGACTCAAAACCAGTTCATAGCCCCATGTCTCATTGTTTGGAACTGACTCATAAATTATCTTGGTAATTCGATTGCCACATGTTCGGAATGGTCAGCCCAGCTTCTTGCAAAGATACCTTTTGGCTGGCGACCTTTTTTTTTTTTTTTTTTTTTTAGGGGTAAGGGGGGGCGTCGTTGTAACAAAAACGACCCGAACCCGCCCATGACGCACCTGGCATTTTCAGATACCTACCTAATCCAACGCTAGTCTACTTATACATGGCTTGCATAGAGGTCAATATGCATGTATTGTACCCTTCCACCTTAGAGTACCCGCGAAAAATTTCGGTTGCCTGCAAAGATCGTTCGTTCCATTGTATTAAAGGTCTCCTTCATTTGTTCTAACAGGAAACTCCTCACACCCCAAAGCCAACCCCCCCTTTTTTCACTTATTTATTCCTCGTCTTGCTTGTTTGCTTGCTTGCTTGCTTGGCTGCAGACCTACTCGTAACATTTGGAAACAGCCTAAGCTGAGTTATTATATCTATATGGCGGCAAGTTACCTTTGCCGGCCATATATATTCAAGAAAGCAAAGGAACCCAAACATAGTCTGGAGTTTACTACGATCATTATGTCAGATGCTTGGGCATGCAAATTCAATATGGCATAGTTCTTATCTAGTAGGTTAGATAGTTCTCAAGATAAATATTTTGGCGCAACTGTGCAGATTGCCGGGTATGTATGCAAAGGGGGCCAATGTGACCGAAAATATACAGATGTAGATATAATCCAAAGATTCCAAACTAGGTAGGTAGGTACCTACTTACTACCTAGTAGGTTAGGCGATGTCCATGTATTATGTAGGCACCTGCAATCAATAGAGACACAATCATAGGGAAACAAACTTCACGTCACCGACTACCCTAGGTAGGTAACATTAAAGTCAGCAGAATCTAGGTCAGCTTACTCGCTCCGCTTCAAAAGATCCCGAGTACCCTCTCATCTCTGGAGCATCGGTATGGGACGCCAACACTACTACATATGTAGGTCATTTTTTTATGCAAAGTACGTTGAGCTCAAGATACGGAAAACACAGGACCTTCAAGTAAAATATTTCTGATTTTTTTTCTTCTTGCAAAATTGTAGAGCTTTTCCTTTTATGTGGACTATGTTCAACAAGCTGACTCTTCTAATCAGCATTGAACGAGCTCCTTCTCAACAGGTATGCCAAGAGACGAATACCCGTTGGAATGGAACAGTCCCGTCAGCAAGCAGCTGAATCTCATAAACCATCTATTGATGCCGTGGAACCCGTTCTACCAAATCCCACTTCACCTTGGTGGCGCCTCGTACCCTAAGTAGGTAGGTGGATACGCTGGAATAAATGATGTAGTTGAGCAAAGTCCAAAATCTTCCAGTTTGAACTTGCCCTGTATCAATTTCGTGTCCGTACCACAGGCGACCATCTCATATTTGTACCTTTGTGAGGAACTATCCAGCGGACGGGAGATCGGCAAAGCAAGCCAGGCTGGTCCTAGGTCAAGTCTTACTCCGACTGATCCTTTCTGTCTCAGCGACCAATTGTAGGGTTGCCTGTCGTGCATCCATGGGCATCTACCCCAAACCAACAAATCAATCTATCCGAATATTGCGCACCCATAGCTTATAGGCTCTCCTTTCCCTTGAGAACCCCGCGCAGTATTGCTACCCAACACGTCGCTACTAGCCGGCTCAATTCGCTCATCTTGATGGTTGTGGAGGTTCCTCATCGAGCATGCAGGCATTCTCCAACATATTCGTCCATTTCCCACTAGTACCCGCGTGGCTATGCTTAAGGTGCTGTCGAAAATGATCTGCCCGGTAGAATTTCTTACTCGAATTGCATTCGCGGAACTTATGCACCTCTTGAAGGTGTCTTAATCGGTCCTCCCAATCTTGCTCAGTAGGTTGTCGTGCGCGCCCGACGCCGCCGTGGCGCTCAAATTCGTCTCCGCAGTATCCACACACATCAGCTTCTCCAGGTCGATTTGTACTCTCGTGAAATGCCCGGTCATAACGCTGAAGGAGCAACGCAGAGCAAGACCAGCTATGCCGTCTAACATGAAGACTGTTTTGATGTCGCTCGGCTTCGTTCTTGTTCTTGAATCTATTGCCACAAAACGAACATTCGTACTGTTTCTCTGCCTCGTGTGCGCTGAAAATTGGTTAGAAAATATGAAAATACAGATATATATCCAAATATTCAGAGAGGCGAGACAGTCACTCACCTAAGTTCTTCTGCTGTCTCGAACTTCTTTGGCTTTTTGGGACAGCATTCACACATGTAAAACCCGCCAGGTATCTTTGAAATCCCCGCCTTGGGTACCTCGCTTACTTTGCGGGGCGATGCGAGCCGTCGTGTTTCGCTACTAATATTACGTTGATGGGGTACACGCGCAAGGGAAACGCGTGGCGAGTGACCAATGGAGTTTGACATGTTGTTGTAAGATGAGCTTGACATCACGTCAATGGGGGAAAGTCCCCCACTTGACAAGCCACCAGGGGATCTAACAGAAAGCGAGTTCATACTCGAAAGAGCAATAGGTAGGGAGGCATTCGAGGCGAAGGATCCACTTCGCGCCGCGGGTGGAATAGAAGGCATAGAACTTGGGGGAATGCCGGAGAGGCGCGGGGTTGGTGATGACCTCGATGCGCCCTCGCGATGTCGGAGTAGGTTGCATGACCCTGACATGCCTTGCATTGGCATATCATCGCCAGGTGGTGAAGACGCCCTCCTCTTCAGTCCAATGGCTTGATGCTCTATTTGGGGCCTGTCCTCCATTGGGAAGTCGTTGTCATCTCCGTTGTCGTAACTACTATGCGTCGAAATAGTTGCATCATCAGGTACTGAGCCACTGTTGTTCCTTCTCGTTCGCGCGAATGGCGACCGATCCAGATCTATAGGTTCAATGGGCGAACGGTATTCACTACTAGGCGCCCCGTAGAACGACGGGCCACATGATGAGATGGCAGATTGTGGAGGGGTATCGGTATAACGACCTGGAGAATCGATAACTAACTTGTTACTCGAGCGGATGGGGAGGGAGAGAGGCGTTAATTGAGGTTGCAGGCGATGTTCGTGACTAGGCATGCTCGAGCTCGCATTGTTTGCAGCAGCGCCGAGCGCTGAACGTCTTGGCGGGGACCGGTTGTCGAATGTCCGTCGAGAATCCAGCTTCTTGATTAGTTTCGAGTCATAATCATTACTGTTCGGCCTGTTGAACTGGTACTGGTCGTGGGACATGAATAATTTCTTAGGAAGAGAGTCGTGCGATCTAAACAAAATAAGAATAATTAGTCATCTTACTATAGCCTATGCTGTGATAGTATATAATCGCATACCCTAACGAGGAGATCGTGGAGTTGAGGCTGTGGTAGCCCTCGTCTCTCTGAGGACGTACCGTCCCGCGGTCACTATCAGCCCTACCAAACCGGGGTCGATCAAAATCCGATTCTGGTCTTGTGCTTTCCCAGCTCGCATTCGAATCAATTGAAGGAATACGGTCATGTCTGGAAGGACCTGGCTGTGCCAAACCAGGAAGGTACTTAGGGGGAGGTAATGGTGGCGGCGCGTCGTCTTCGGCGCGACGGCGGCTATTAGCTATCGGCATGGGAGTAGAGGAAGAAAGGGTTGGCGAGAATCTCGATTGCATATGGGAACGACCCGACCCTCCATAATGGTCAAAGTGGTTGGAACCCTCGATGTATATGGCCGGCGGTGAGCCTCCTGGCTCCCTCGGTGCATATCTGCCCGGGATCTCCATCTTGTGTTCCCCCTACCAAAGACTCGAACAAACGAAGCTGACCTCGTTGAACGTGATCCAATAGTAAGATCGCCACGGCTTAGTGCTGAAGTGAGTAGCTGAACAAATGGGTAATCGAGGGGACTGGTTTATTCAAGCCGATGTACAAGTGGCTGCCTGGGAAAGGGATAGGAGCATATAATGGGCTTGTGGAGTCGGTGAGGCGGTAATTGCGTTTCTGCGGACGACTAAACGGCAGCCAACAATAAATCGGACCTAAATCAAGGGGTATGATATCGTGGAGACAATGGTGGCAATATTTCGCATCGGAAGTGCCGGCGTCGACTGTGTAAGTTGACGAGGTATCTGTGTCGCCAAAGGGACTTTTGATCTGAAGAGTAGAAAATGGTGCGAGGGTATTTCTAAGACAGTTGAAAATCGTAAAGAGTCATGATAATAAACATGTAAATAAAAGTAACACGATGATAATACACCGGATATGCGATATGGACCCAAAGAAGAGAAAGGGAAAAGCAAATGCACGCCGAGGCCTCTTTTTGGGAAAAAAAAACAATCGAGGTGTATGTGAGGTAAAGTTGAGATGGGTTACTTTGGGCTTTAGCTCAGCTATAGATAAATAAGAAAGTAACACTGAGAATAAAAATAAAAATAAAACGAAGAGGTGCAGGTAGCTGAAGCTTAAAGAATAATAAGGTTAGACGAAGGGATTCGACGAAGGTATTCCTTGTTGGCCGAAATAATTCGAGCTAAACCAATTATCTTAATTTCGAAATTCGAAATCCTTGCCTCTTTTGATTTCTTGATTTGATTTTCTTTTTTTCTTTTTTATTCTTCTCTTTCTCCACGGTAATGCGGTAATGGTTCGTGTTGTGTTGTTGGTGTACTGTCTATGTATAAAGTATATAATAAATTTGCCGTGGAATTAATAGAGATAGGTTTTAGATAATGGGGTAGTAGGATATAGCAGGACAAGTTTGGGGTGAGGGAGGGGGGAAGGGTAGGGTAAGGTAGGGCTGGGAAGGTCGAAGAGTTATGGAAGTCTGTTATGGAAGTCTGTTACCAGTTCTTCAAATGGAATAGGGACGATGAGGTAGGCGATTATACAGGGTTTGCCAGACGCTCGTAAGAATCCATTCTACATCAGCACTTTTTTCTGAAAGGTTTACCAGAAAGTTGAAGAGGGGCGAGTTAGGTGCATATTAAAACTAGATTCCAGAAGGACCAAACCCACACTCACGTAACGAAACCGCCCTACCAGCCTACGTGCGTGGGTTGTCCGTTCAGCCCATCTGGGTAGATTTCTCTTCTAGCGCGGGCCCTACAAAGGTGGCTTCTCAGAGTGGATATTCAATGTTCGCTGCCAGGGCTACACTAGTCATAGTACCTAATGTACCTGGTCTGTCGTACTCTAGGTGGGTCTTTTATTAGGGCAAAAAGAGTTGGCAAGGGGGGAGGGTGTGGATTGAGTGGGATGCAGGAAAAAGGGAAGAAAGGGAAAGAGGCTACAACAGTACGTACCTGGGGGCGTAGAAAGGAGTCTTGGGATTACCTCCTGGGGTGTGCCATGAAGAGCAAGGTTCACTGGAACTTCCCATGGGTGGATCCACTCTTTGGTCAACGGGAGGGACATCTGAAGTGGGCCACTACCACATGAGTTTTACTAGGTTAGTGGATATTTCAGGTTACATCTGTACATACCTGCATACATGTACATATGTACTTACATACATACATACATACATGTAATACATTTACATTGTACCTACATCAACAGCAGCACTGAGTACAGTAGCAGTACCTACATATGTACATAACTACATATTACATATATGTAGTACCTACATGTAGGATCAATGCTAAGATGGATGTAGTACATATTCTTGTAAACATTGAACACATTGAACTCATTGATCCATACATATGTACATTCAATGCCAATGTAAATTTGTGGTGGTAGGATTGATGCACTCCCAAGCCCGGCACAGGGCTGCACTACCTGATTACCTACAGCTCGCCTTCCAGTAAAGGGTTCGGTCCTAAATTGGAGTATACGATGCTTACATGTAATGGATTATGGGCAGCGTGTACCTTTGGTCAGGCAAGAAATATTGATTGAGAGGTGCATATTGTATCGTACATACTTACTACTTAGTGCATACCTAGGTAAGTAGGTAGGTAAGCTAGTACTATGTAGGTATGAAGCCTGTGCCTGTACTGGTCCCGCCTGGTGTCTCCCAACTTCCCAAGGTGCTGTATGTATCTGTGAAGATCAATGATGTGTCTAGATGTCTTATCATTAAGAGCAACATTGAAGAAGTATCGTATTTATAGTCGTAGTCGGTATACCTACTCACCAACGCTGATTTATTCAAAAAGATATGATGATGGGTGCTTCAAGCATGTCTCAAATTATGAACTAGCCCTATCCAATGGTATCCCTCGTCTTACCTAGTATGTATACAGACGTGCAATGAATGAGTTCTATAAATCACGGAGAGAACATTGCATGTAGTAATGCGATGATCATCGAACGATGTTCATGTGTGCTTCAGTACCACTACATGACACGCATCCCCTAATTGCATGGAGATGCTTCATTGTCCCTTTGCAACGACACACTGGGTTCTTCCGCCCCTGTGGTCTATCAAATAATGGAGTCTTGAGAGGCGGTCTACAGTTCGGCCATGGTAATTTCGCATCAACTCAGCACGATCCCACCTCACTACTACCGGAGCGTGGTTGGAGCCGGTCATTAAATCCAAATTGAGCCTCATCAATCAGGTGGTTATGGTAGAGATGGGGTCTTCAGCCTTATAGAGCCTTATATAGGCTTTGGAAATTAAATAGTACCTCATGTGGGCGACTTTCTACACCAGATACCGAGGCAAATAGTGTCTTAAGTTTTAACAAACCTGAATATTACTATTGATAATATTGATTAGAACCTCAATCCTCGCCTACCGATTTGTATTACCGGCGCAAGTGCTAAACAGCCAAATAGGGCCGGGGATGACTACGGTATATCGAGTTTTAGATGACTAAATTGGCCGAGCACCGTATTAGGCAGATTCACCGTTTAATGAAACGTGAAACAATGGTGGTAGGATATCGTTGGCTTGCACGATACCTACAGCACTGAGATAGTTATGCTAGGCAGTCTGATTTTATCTTCTATCAAAAGTCTGACCGTGGCTTACTTTATTTACTACAACGCGGATAGATCACCATGGCGCAATATGTACGAATGGACAAATCAGAATTCACTAGATTCATATGGGTGGCATGTGGGACGCTTATATGGAATTAATAGGAATCTGTGCAGTGGACGTGCATAAATCGTCTAAAGTTGACGTCGCAAAAATAGACAAAGGGTACTAGGTATAAAGAATATGTATGTAGACACAGACATCTGGAGTGTAACAATGTAATGAATATCGCCGTCTACTATGTACTATCATACCCTAGGACCTGGGTTACAGGCTGGGTATACATACATGATGATGTATTGTACATAGTCTAAGTGATATTTGATGTACAGGTTATACATTTTATGTACCCGGGTACGAAGTACATACCACTAATGTACCTACATACAGGTATGTACATAGCAAGATGTATTAGCAAACGGAATCTCACAACCACACAATTTTTTCTTAGATTTCAGACCTGCAAAGTTTCTCCTCAGCCCTACAAGCCTTCTTTTAGGCCGTAGGGATGAGACAAGCTAATAAGCTGTCCCCCGCACCACGATTGGCTCCGCAGGGTCTTGCCTTTGACAGTAGAGTTGAAGAACCCCTCCCATCTCCTCACTCCCCTCATTCAAGGTTCTTACTATGTAGTTAAGCATCACTATGATGACTTCGATGTTCTTGTTTCCCTTGTTTCCCTGCTAATTGACTTTACAAGGTACCTATGCTTGTAAGAGGGAATCGAAATTACCCAAACTTTATATCTTATCTGCAGAACGCTTACTTAAGACACCGAAATCATTCACAACTTGTTTGTGATCCATCACCCATTCAATGTTCTGATTCGAACCTTGAAACATCAAAACACCTTACATACTTGAACACTATATACATATAGTCAGACTGACTATACAGAGCCTATTATATTCAGCGTATCGAAAGTTCCCGAATAACTACCCTAGGCATGTATGTAATTTGGCCATTCTTACCCCAAGGATAAACTCTCGATGACCCAATCGCTTTGAGCATCTACGCGCGCCTACAAATGTCGCAGGGACATTCATTAAGCGCCTCCAACTTGGCTTTTGTCACCTCCGATCATATTTTAACGATAATGCCTTCTGACTGGGTCGTTTATCAAACAAAACACGATTAGCCCGTACGACCATGTATAGATAAAGTCTTATTAAAGCTTTACAGTATGATTTCGGTTGCTCCATCGCGTGGCAACATTGCCAGATCTAAGCTCACCTTGTTGAGCCGCACTGGGTTCCAAACTTAGATTGCCTGCTCTCAACTTCATATAATCTTGCACGAGGTAAGGATAGCTGGCAAGGTGAGAGTTTTGCTAATGATGATACTAAGTAGATATAAGCAATGACTAGGCCTGAATCAGATGCGATGTGATTAAATGGACGAGAAGAATGCCTCCCTAGGTACCTACTTATGCTAATATACTACATCATTAGCTTCCTCACAAGTATCGAATATCAATCAACAAATCGAAGCTAACATATACTAAACATGTAGAATCAAACAACTCTTCCAACAAGTAATTTGGCAACATCACGTTATCAGTCATGTGGGCTTCCATCTCATGCGCCTTATACTGCACTAATCGAGATTAGTCCCGCACGCTGCTTAGAGTCATCATTAGTGTCTCGCCTTATTATCTACTTACATGTTGGTATGCATTGCACTGTATGTAGGTGTATATCATCATATAAGGCTCCATGTATTGAAGTATTCCCTGAAACTGTGTAACCATTGTGGTAGGGCAACGAAAATCAAGGGATGGCAATCAACATATATCTACATGTAGGGATATATCATTAACGCCACACCATCCAATCAAAGGGACTCAGGGAGCTTCTCTGCACGTCTATGATTACACCGCGGGAAAATTCCGTACTGTACTATTCGTGATATCATTTGAATGAAAACCCGGCCGTGATAACCTACCTCTATGTAGAACATTCCAGTTGATACTCGCCAAGGTTTCTAGAGCTCTGTGTATACGCACAAGAGAAACATAGCTAGGAGAGGTTCAAGGGTTTCACGATGGTGATTACCTACACAATACTACATTATATGTGGTAACCTAACCTTAGGTAGGTAGGTATTTGGACTGTCAAGCTTTTGTTCCCCCTTCTCTGAATCTGGGCCTCGTTTGACAAGATTGGCTCCACAGTTACACTTAGACCTGGACGTGAGTGAGGCGCAAATTGGGAATCTAATTGTGTGTAAGGTTGCGTGCTACTTCGGCAGACGACAGGCGAGCCGCGCACGACGGACGCAGGCACACTGTCACAGTGCAGTGACTTTGCTTCGCGCCGAGCGGCATTCGTTGTTCGAGACTGAGACATGATTCGTGAGTCTCCTTACGTAGGGCCGAATGGGTGCAAAGCGAGGCGCTAAGACGTCAAAAATGCCGAAGATCTCATTGCCACTTGGTAATGCAAGATCTGAGAGACTGGCTGAGGACAGTGGGTCCTCCGCTCGCCCGGTAGCATCCGCCCCTTGTGCTATCTCAGCCTAGCAAATCTCATATCACAGATAATTGACGACGCAGCAAGGTTGCTTTAGGAGGCATGTACCTTCGAATCTTTGACCCTAAGACGTTAATCTATTGCCAAGTTGTCATTTTAACATTCTATATAGATTGTGTGGGGTCTAGCACGAACAATTTCGAGAAAAGTAATCATGGTCGAGTTTCCGGGCCCCTGGACAAACGTTTATCTTTTCCGTGCCGTAATCTAGATCAGGGGGCGGAAGAAACAACCGGGCCTTCGCGGTAATATATGCCTCGAATAGGGAACCTCTCCGGGCTTCAGACAATGCGTACATACATAAATACCTACCTAGGGTAGCATGTAGGTGGTCTATGCTTCGCCATGTGCGGTTGAATACTTCCCAAACTGATCAATCCTGTAGACATGATTGGTTGTGCTGAATCTATATCCATGGTCTGGGGAACGCTTTTATTGCTAGGCACTTCTTTAGTTCAATGAAAGAAGTTACATTTATGTAGTACTTCCTATCACATCGTCATTTAATCAAACCATTCGACTACCCTTCCATTGGGTTGGAAGGCCGGATAGTTAGTTGTACATACGGTGGTTAGCAGAAGGGGACAGAATTGGGGGTCCATAACGTAATCATACATATCTTCATACCCGTGGATACATATCTACTCAGCCTACTCCTAAGGTACCTAGGGCATCTCCCCTATTTAGGGCTGGCTAGGCTGGGTGCTTGAATTGAACTATTCCGAGGCTAACAAGATTTCGAATCCGCACCAAGACCTTAGGATCCTTGGCTCAGACAAAGGACAGCCATCCGTGGTATTCGCACTTCGTTCCAGCATACGAATACATGCGTAGTAGGACATGATTTTGCAGGTCTAGACCTTGTAATTTGACCACATGGCTTCGAACCCTTACTAAGAGAATTGTAATCCAGCTGCGGACAATGGGGACCGCTAGCTTGCATAAGCCACGAGGACTTTATCATTAGTGTAAACACTAGGCAGATTAAAAAATCGGAACTATCATCGCGGAAATCAAGGATGGAATCAGGTACACGCGTTATTACTACATAGTATGACTCTGTATGAGATATTCCCGTCTTGTTGGAAATGGGGAATAGCAACATTGAAGTGCCAAGTGGGTAAGATGGTAGGTTAGGTAGGTTAGATAATTACCTATAAACTACTTTAATGAAAATGTATTGTACCTACACCGCCATAAGCAAGGAAATGGAAATGGAAATGCAGGCAAGGTTCTGAATCGTTGCTTTCAAAGATGAACCCTTTAGTTATCGCCCCCTTTCACTCCATCCATCCCTTCCTTTCTCTCTTCTTGATGAATTGCATAATACTAAAATCCCAGCTGGAGGGAATCTCCGTAATTAGTATGCCACTAAAACCAGTAGCTTCCAAGGGCTAAAGAATATAAAGGATGTTTTGTAACTTTTGTTCTCTTCAGCTGAAGGGAGAAGAAGGAAGAAAAAAGACCCCCATTGACTGAAAAGAGTCTAGCATGTAGTTATATGTATAGATACTATGTATTCGGCAATCAATAGATGCACAGATATTTACAATATGTATCCTACATATGTAGGTAAGCAGGTATGCTAGTACCCAACATCATGTATTACAGCGACACCCTAAGCACCCTATGGCCGGCCAACAGCAAACACGATTCCTAGTGGCATACATCAATGATGTTGTATGCATGCTGTATGTTACTGTAAGTTTCGAGTCACTTCGCGGTGCACGAACAGGTTGTATTTGAATATTGTTGGGGTGCAACATCCCATCCCAGCCCCCTCATTTTCCGAAAATGAATGTCTAGCGACAAGATTGAAATTTGAAGATGCAAGAAAGAGTTGGGTTAGTTGATTGCATCAATGTTGAATGAAATATGCCATGTGGATAGGAATTGTTCTATGTTAAGTAATAGGTGCTCTAGGTACTCTAGGGACCTATCAGGTAGTTTGTCACTATTAGAATTCAAAGTTCAGCTACTATCAAGCTATCAAGCTAGTGAAACTTCCAAGGTTGGAACATTGAACATTGAACTCAGCTTAAGCATTTGCTTACTTGAGGTTAACACTTTAATCGATACTACTAGTAAGTACATACCTCAGTATATACATAACTATTTCTATATAGGGCTTGGTGTGTATGTCATGCAGCCCGAACTGCACGCAACCTTACAAGGCTGCATCCCTATGACTTTTGCTCAATCCATCCCGCCAACCCAAGCTCCGGACTCGGACAATGCTTGGTTTGGGGGCCGTTTTATAAAAGTGACTTCCAAGCCTGGCTCTTGTATGATGTATTCCCTACATAAGCCAAGTCACTCTCAGCTACGGGTACGGGTACCTTGAAGAACGTAATGAGGCGACAAGGCTGTACATCTGCTTGTTAGAGCCTTTCTTAAGTTCGGCTGCATGCAAACATCACCAACATTCCATAGTCAACGTCGCGATATTTATCTATCTATTTAACTACTGACCAAGACAGAAACCATCCCCCCCCCCCCCCCCCCTCTTCCCCCTCTACCCCCTTCACCCCTTGCTCGTTCTACTGCCGAGTCCTAATCGCGTGATATGCAGGCTTGTGTGGCTGTGTCAACTAAAAGACCAACGATATCCAACGATATGCGTTGATGATAACGACTCTGCATATGCGATGCGTGGTCCGTCCAAACATTTTCGTCCTGCTTGGTGTCATGTCCCTTCCTCAGTACTAAGTATGTACTAATGGACATATCAATAAACAACGACAATATCCTGATGGTTTATTGGACCTTTTGAGCCAAGTACCGGCAGGTTTCAATGCATGGAACTACCATACAAAAGGGCATTTGTCATTACTGACGTTCAACACTGCCAACATTCTGATTCAGTACTTACTACAACATCCCCCATTCCGGTAAACAGGAAAGCCAACCCTTTTAAGCCGTCTACATTTTCTGCCTGTTGTAATCGTCCACACCCCTATACCTGCGGGTATTTGCCTCGTCGAGTGACGTCGAAGAAAAATGGTACCGGGACTCGAGCTAGCTATTCATCCTACTTCCCTACATAATCATGCATGAAATGGTTATTTCTACTAGGTACGTGACACCAAGGAGAAAGGAAAGAAAAAAGCAAATAAGGACAGCAGAGAAAAATTTTCCTCCTCCTTTCTATCTTCTCATATGCAGCCCAATGGCCCCTTGCAGCCAGAATGCGCGATATCTTATCCGCGGAGATTCACAGCGGCTTACCTACATATTACCTAGGTAAGTACTTATTCAGTATCAACCGAATGTCACGATCCTCGTTTGCTCGCTTCTACGCCAAGCCAATTTTCATTGGTTAAGGGACGCAAAGATATAGGTCACATCTTGTCTATTCAAAACCTGGGTTGGATTTGTGAACCATACGGTTCCAATACGCCAAAACCCAACGCCATTATCGGATATATCAATTTCCAATCTCCTGATAACCTCTGAGGAAAGGGAGCCGTTCAATCGCCGTCAGCTGTTCTGACGTCAAAGGCTGAAGCCTGTCGGGGCCGTATAATTTGCCCCGCCAACAACAACAACGTCTACCCAGGTTAGCAAGTAATTACCTACATAATTCTATGCACATGCTGTAAACCCTAGGATTCCTTCAGGGGATAAGGGCTCCGGGACACTTCGGCGTCCCTCCACCTCCGAATATTTGAATAACTGGATACTGGAATGTCGAGTATTAAACACCACGCGCCTCCGCAGCGACGGCTCATTCGCTGGCTACATCCAAAATGATCAACCGGAGGTAGATGCATCCCGCTGCGGATGATACGTTATTCTGTGCCTATAATAAATGCTTTCAAGCAGGGCCCCTTTTCATCTGCAAAGAAACCTTATCGAACGGTCCCCGAAAGTCTTGGGTTGCTACAACGTTGTTCGACTAATTGGAGACCATATCACGTAGCATCACACAACTGAAATTTTTATTCATATTCATATTTGGATTATTATCATCATTATTTTTTATTATTTTTCCTTCAGTGGCGCTCTACTTTTATTCCTCCTCCTATCGCACGTTGGCGCTAACACTGTCGACGGAGAGTTTCATGCCTTACGTCGCCAGCGCCACGGAGGATAGGCCGTGCGTTCCTAATAAAGGAAATCCAACAGCGACTATTAAAACCTTTCGCTTAATAGTTGGCGATGCATTACTCGTCATACTATATCATGCTCTTGGCTGGTTGCCCTAACTACTACGATGGCGATCTCAGGAACAGACCAGCCCAAGAAATGCACATGCGATGACAACGCATCCTGAGCATCTGTCTAACCTAGTAATTGCCATCTAGCCTTCCTAACCAGGAAGCTCGGCAGAAAACCTAAGCCAAATTTTCCACAAGTCGAATCCGTCTTGGGAGATACATACATGGTCCACTAGCTATACGCTCTCCAATCACCAGTTTCACTATTGCAAATGGCTATACATGATGAGGAATAGTACATACCATATACGTTCCTTGTCGCTGAACTGATCTTCATCAGTGTTTTGCGGGCTGTTGTGCTGAAGCTTCTTATTCACTTCCGAATGAAACCTGACATGTGGCCGATCATTTTAAGACGCCTTTTGCGGATGCGGTTTGCTGGCTTTAATAGCCAATGTCAACCTAGCTGGCCCCATTTCGACCGATACGGTGTTTTCTTCGGACTACCCTAGGGATGTGTGTATTCATTCCAATGCATCTTGCCCATCTTGCATCCTAAGATCCAATAGGGAGAATTTCGGCGCTGAGTAGTTAGGCGATATCGACTTGCTCAAGGACTCAGGGCTTTTTTTCGCTCGGCAAAATAGAAGATGAAAGTGAAAAAGTTGGAAAATAGGACTGACACCCCAAGGGCTCTCACTTGCCAGGGTATCCTCGAGGGACCCTGGATTCTTCAACTCTCGTAAGGCTGACCAATGCCTCAGTACGGGTTCCGAAGCATGGTAAAAGATAAATGATGCATACAACGCAATAAACGGTTCCGGATTACAGTTCCATTCTTCCCCCACCCTCCTGTTGTCCCAGGTTCATCCTACCTTGTACCCGCTTACGATTCCGGCCCTACTCTCTTTCAAGTGAAGCCATCGCAGTTACTAGGCTACTAGGCATGTAGGACTAGGTAGGCATGTCACCAGAACGGTCATACATGGCCTATTTGGGAGCAGTGGGTTAGGCCTACAGTGGGTAAGGGAAACGGTCGTTCATTACACAAACCAAAAAGAGGGTGCGAATGGTATGCTGACTGTGCATTCGGCCGTTTACAATGTACCCTATCCTACTGTACATACCTGCAAGATCTGTCACTTCGACGCTAGGCCCTACGGTGCCAAACCCCATAATCGACGTATTAGGCTATTACATTCAAGACGTCACCAGGTTTACCTACCGACTGTATTTCGTATACCGGCAATAGGGTAACAGGCTACTTACCTAATTAGCTAACCCGCTCGTTTTCCCTTTTACAAGGACATTTCGTCTATATGATACCCGGCGCGACAGACCTCCGTTGCAAAGAGTTTCATCGCGCCCGAACCACGGGGATCCAATGGCCTGGCGATGCAACTCTACAGGTTGCGCGAGAGAAGGCGCAGCAGCCCCCTAATTGCCATGCTCAAGAGTCAAGAGCCCCCAGGGTTGGGTTACCGTGGCCCAGACTAGCCCCGATCCAGTGAATCGTCCGTAGCTGGTCGCGATATATGTACATATTGCCTTTTATTACATAGTATTATTCGCCTTCAGTTTACGACACACTATGCGTTTAAGGTCACGAACTGTAGTCATTTCACTGACGACTTGTGGAGAATATCTACTCTCGCCTGCGTACGTAACACCACGATCCATGGTACGTTAGTTCCATGTTTCTGTTGCCAGAGTGGGAGTAGGTCTAGAATGTAAGGGATATACTCCGAGGCTTACTTCGTACCATACTCCACTTACTTTGAATGCATAGGTACCTGCTCTGAATGTATAGAAGTATTGTATAGGCAAGTATACAATCTTCAGAGGACCACTTTACATAGAAATGCTCTAGATGCCGAACCATAAATCTTTATTTCCCCGGATATCATTGAGCAGCAAGGATAATTCGCCGCAACAGATGATTATTATGTAAGTCCCAGAATTATCATATCATAATGAGGTGAGCTATACTACGCCTATACGTTCCTGCTTTTAATGATAATCATAACATCTGTTTCACTGTTCGGCTGATCTTTAACTCGAGATAGTAGGTAGAATTCTTACTGATGTCCTGTGATCACAACTATATGCACGCACTCTTGCTGACTGCATATTTTTTTCATTCTTTTTTTTTCGCATCGTTCGGACGATCGGGCTTACTTAAGCCGTAGCGCTGTCGTGGCGGGCCTCCGCCAATGGAGGATTTACGGCGTAGCTCGACCAAGTAGCCTACCTGTCTACCTATGATAGGAACAGGCTCAGCGCGAATTTCAAAACTGGTCAACCTGGAGACTGGAGACTGGAGTTCGCTGGGCAGGTACGTAAGATGGTGTGGTGTGCGGTGAGCGGTGACCAGCTAGCTACGGCGTAGTATGTTCCTTTCGGCAAATGCCAATTGCCTATTGGACTATCGCGGACTAGTCACCTCCGCGTTAAAACCTGACGGCTAGCCGGCCGGCCGGGGAACAACGAACGAACGAACTTCTAAGCTCGGGGGGTGGAGGGGCTCGGGACTCGGGGCTGAGAAATTGTCTATCTATCCACCTGCCGAGGTAGACCAATGTGAATGTGTCTTGTTTACTCAACAAGTGCGATGCACAAAAGACCCATCAGCTAAGATGCGACTAGCTGGAGCCGTCGACCGCGGAACGTGCTGGCGTCTCTTCAGCTGAACCGACTAGTGTCTTTTTTTCCTCCCAGGCTTCCGGCGATGCTCAGTACTTCCCTGTACTGTGCCTCCCTATTTGTTTTTTTAAAACTACACAACTACACACCATAGGGCTCGCTTCTTACGTTTGCCACGAGATATGACTCTAGTCACAGTCCGCTTCCCGCGCATACGGCTAGGCTTTCTTAAAGAGTAGATGTACTATGGTATGCTGTGGAGACTCTGGAGAGGCGTGGGTTATAGTTCGGGACCGACTTTTTTTTTCCAAGGCTTACTCGCTCGGTTCCGAGGTGTCTATCTAGCAATGGGGTAAGGCTTCAACATCGTGACTCCGCGAGAGAGCGACAAGTTGCTAAGATGGATAGACAGGCAGGCAGGCAGGCAGGCAGCAGCATTATGGACTACCCCGTGGCATCAATAGCATAGCGGAGACGGGCACTTAGCGCCCACGAGACGCGAAATTGCGAGAGGCAGTTGCGCTGAATCAGTGCGCATTGATCCAAGGATGCATGGTTGGACTTCTTCGCCTTGGCTTCAGCTATCTCGGACGGCGAGGTGCATCGCGAAAAAAAACTACCTGGGTCCTGGGTAGGCACCCGAAGCGGACTGCAGACTGCTTGGTAATATCTTACCTAACTAACTAGCTAACCTACATAGGTGGGTTTGCTCGCTCGCTTGCTCGCAAACCTCCCGTGAGGCTGTCTTTGATGGAGACCCTGCTAGCAAGCAACCAAGCAACCAAGCTCCACCGCCTCTGCCCTACCGTAGGGTGTGAGCTAGCTAATATAATACGTACCTACTTGATGTCCAAGGTTATTTTTAGGCGAGCATCCCCAACCTACGAACTACACGCTAAATGCGCACACTTTACACTAGGTAGGTACATACGTCCGTAGATAGGGTTGTGCCGCTGGTAGTTCCATATATAATGCTTTCGTCAGATCAGACAGACCGACGGTGGGAACCCCCGTGGGATCTGCGGGAGTAGTCTGTCTTCGTTTGTCTCGTACAATAGATAGATACCTATCTACCTACCTACCTACCTACCTACTAACCTACCAGACCCTACCTACCGATGCATGAGGGAGGGCTCTCTCTCCAGGCAGCAAGATGCCTAGATGGGGAGAAAACCTACTAACCCCGTCTCGTCAGTTGACGAATGTTTCGTTTTGTTTTGTTTTGGTTTTTTTTTTTCGCGCTTACGCTGCGCCGCTACCTAGTTAGGTAGTCGGCATGATTCCGTGGAATGGAAGCTTATTTGGATCTATCGAAGGAAATATCGGTGTGTTCTAAACACGTCGATTCACTGCCGCATTGGGTCGGCTGCTTGGTCCCTCTTCTTTTGTTTGTCAAAAGGGTCTAGGTATGTACGTGACGTCTCGATCGACGACTGTGTGCCATGTGGGTGTACCTGTCTGGAATCATGACTAGAAGCTACTAGCTAGAAGCACTTCTATTCACGATCCTCACTATTAACGAAAGGCCCGAAATGGGGCGTGATTTGCCATGTCATTCGTCCCTCTTTCACCAACAGTATAACTATGTACCTGCTATTACTAGGTACCTAGTAGCGATGTAATGTAGGTACGATATACATCAGAATGAGGCTCTTACCCCTGTGTAACGCGATACCCCAGGGGGGAAAGCCGAACTCCCACGAACCATACCTCGTCAACCGAGGTTCGATATTCTGTATTTGGAAAAAGAAAAAAGAAAAAAATAGGATACCGGACGAAGATCCGCGTGTCATCCTCCGAGCCCCGTAGAACAACTTTTGGAACAAATCCTCCCTTCCATGGAGGTGACACGACACGCCTTTGCCTTGCTCCAGAAGATGACTGATGACTGGGGGGAGGGGGGGGGGGGTTGGGAAACAAAACTAGCTCGCGTACCTAGATAGGTACCTACCTTGGGTATCTTTTGGCCTTGTAAGGCGGATGGATATTACACTACCCAGGCAATAATACACGCCTTCGGATGGGATGTCCAGCAGCGAAACGTGTCTCAGCCTTATCCCAACCTTGACGTCCATCCGTTTCCGCTTGCTGGGGGGGAGGGGGCCGGCGGCGGCGGCTAACGTCAACACTTGCGCCCATACATACATGCCTACCTAGGACTTAGGTATTACTTACACACATATCTAGTTATCTAGGTTAGGTAACTAGGTACTTACTTACAGCATAGTAGGGCGAACGTAAGTAATCCCCCCTTACATACTTCCCTAAAATCTTGGATACAAGAGTCGGGGCTAGTCCGGATCGAGGCTATTTGTTTTTTTGTTTTTTTTTTCCTGCCTTCCAAGGTTCCTTTTAACCTTGCATAATAATACAACAAATTTGACAATCTGACCTTGCAGGTCAGGGTCTGTTATATTAGTTATTCAGGTATAAATAAGTAACTAACTAAGGCTAAAACTACTGTAAGTACCGACGAGGGATGCCTAGATGGGTGAAGTTGGCGGAATATGCCGTTAATATATTCCTGCTGCTGTTACCGATGTTGCTTATGTACTGTACTGTACTGCTGCCACTCACGACACATGCGGGCCGATAGGCGAGACAAAAACGCGGTCTCGGCATCCGGTGACGTAGAAAAAAGCAAGAAAAAAAAAAAAAAAAAAAAAGGTCAATGGATTGGGATCACGCAGAACGAACGGTAGAAGTCCCCGCCGACATAATACATACATACATCTACACAGGCTCCCCTCTCCGGGCCGCTATTGTACATATGTACGTAAGATTGCTAACCTAGGTGTTATCGAACATATTGTGAATTAAAATCCAAGAATTCTTTCCATTTGATTAAGCAGCACCTCATCGATTCGGGAAGCAACAGAAGGAAGGACTGCATGTTTCGCGCAAGAAAAGCCATTATTGCCAGAAAGGGGGAAGCTTCTCTTTAGGGTAGCATTTGGAGGTATGTATGTATGTAGGTAGACTTTTGTCATGGGCATACATAGCTATTAATATGCTGTTTACTGACTCGGGTAGGTGGATGGGTATAGTACCATAGCCCAGGTAGAAAGATAGTACATAATAGATGTTCATGTTAAAGGTTGCTTGCTGGCTGCGACTCCATTCCTTCCGGAGACCGCGTTTGGGGGAGGAGTACCTACGTAGTAGTGTTGGAGGAGGGGCGTTTACTCAGGGTCGGGACCACCGTGAGGTAGGAATATCATAAATCAGAATCGCAATATCGGATTATCGGAGATTGTAGGTAGTATGTAAGAGCGAAAGAATAAAAGAACAAAAAGAACATTAATAATTCTGGAATTAGAAAAGAAAAAAAAAAGATCATCGCAGCATGACGGACGGGTGGGCACCGTTGTTGGTCTGTGTCCTACAGTACATACATACCTAGCATTTGTTCGGTATCCGACGTTTAGGTAGACATTTAAAACTACCATTGACGACTCTCTTCTATGATTCCTCTTGTTTGTTCGACGACGAAATTGATTCCATCTCTGCCTTATTAGGTACACCGCCCTGCTTATTTCTTTTACGTACGAAGAAAAGGTCCTTACAATCCATCCCTAGCTTAGCTAACCCAGGGGGATGGGACAGCCGCTCGCTCGTGCCGAAGCGGGTTCCATGGGACATCCCAATTTTGGCCGTGGAGGATTGCGGGTTACGCGCATATGGAATTGTGTGTAGGTAGGTAGGTACCTACAATGCAACTTGCCTTCTCACGCAAAGGACAAAAAGTACCTATAGGAGATGCAACTGGTTGGAAGGAGGGTAGGTGATGCCGGTATTGAAGAATGGGGGAATAGTAGGATTATCTCCGCGTTTTGAAGCCTGGCATCATACAACTAAAACACTACTAGGCGTGTTACATAGCGGTTCAGTTAATCCTTCTTTATTAGGTACCTAGGTTAGCTGCTTACTTACCTGCCAGGTCCTACTAACTACTACCTACATATGTAGGGCACTGCTGTAGGTACCCAGATAACTACGACGTAGGACAGGACATGGGTATAATGAATATGTACATATGATTTGCATCATCGTCATCGTCATTATACTCGAAAAGGGATGCCGTGTTGCTGTTTACCCTGGGTCCGGGTGCTTAGAAAGCAACCCCCAACGGTGGAGAGAGAGGCCTACATGAGGGAAAAGATTGACCTGTGCTACCTGCCATGCGCTTAACATGCGCAAGGTAGGCTACAGTTGTCAGTATCTACTCCGTAGGCAGTTAGCTACTACATAGGTAGTTACAACATACACTACGTAGGGCATGGCATGATTGGGGATAGGTAGCACATCTGGATATGCTAACTAGGTAACTACATATGAGTACCATGCAGCCATGTGAGCGAAGCATAAAAGCGCACGTCCATCATCATGAAAGGGTTGTTTTTGGGGGCTAGTCAGGTAGGAAGTTGCCGTGGGTGGGCGAGAAGAGGATCGGCATCCCTGCCGACCCAAAAACCCCCTTCCCACGATGGACACCGGGCGGCGGGGGGGGGGGGGGGTTCCCATCATTCAATTCTCCCTTTCTCTCTCCCGCCCTCTCCCTCTGGTTAGTGTAAGTCAGATCCACGGCCGAGTAAATATGGGGAAGATGGATGTGAGAGAGTTGCTTTCATCCCACGTCGTTACACGGTCTGCATTACAACTACCTCATTTAGCCTTAGGGGGGGTACCCTAGTGTCGAAGGTAGGTAGGTGATGGAACAAGGCCTGCCTCGGTAGATAGGCAGAGCAGGCAAGGCATAACTATGTACCAAAAAGGCGGAGGAGGAGGATGAGCGGGCATGAACAACATGCAACTAGGGTTAGGGTAGGGCATGGCAGGGCAGGAGAGCCAGGAGGGTGGTGTGTCTAGCGAGGAGAAGCCGAGCTCCTATTGAAGAAGAAACGAACGTCGGCTCCCCGACTTTTACTACCCTAGGGATGAACACACTTACATAACTACACACGGAACCACATGGTGGTTTTTCGTTTCGCTAGGTTAGAGGACGGGGGGGGGGCACAAATAGAAAAACCCAATCTTACCCGATTGTTTGTTCCTACTAACTAACTACCCGCCTTCTTCCCTTGGAAAAAGCACGAGCCCGAAGCCAGGTCGGGTCTTGGCGTTCAACTGGTTTTAAACATGTGTGGATTGTATTTCCTGGTACGGGCTGTAGCTTGGCTTGCTTGGATTAGACTGTGGTTTGGACAAGGGGGGCCCGTTGAAGTTTATCTCGTGTGCACGCATATTGTGATCTATGCGTACCCACCGTTGGCTGGTACGTAGAGAGTAGTCCTAGGAGGACCTCGTTCGTTGAAGAGGAAAGAGGATAGTTAACAAGAAACAGAACTTCTAAAGACCTGGTTGATTGTGTCGGTGGTGGCCATGGTTGAAAGATTCAAGCGGGAATCACGAGATATGACAGGTCCAACATCTTGTTTGAGCATCGTCTAATAAGCATCTACATACATGCATACCTACCTAGCACACAAGTAGGTACGAGGTAGGTACGAGGTATGTAAGAAGCCAAGCCTGGCAGATAATATGTTTTGCATCTCGGACGTTCTCTTCAGCTCCACAAGCCAGTTCAGCTTGCTTCGAGAGTCGTGTTCGGGTAGTATGTATGTAGCAACCTTAGCAAAGTACCTAGGGTTCAAAGATTGTCGTGCTACATGTGTCTTACCGCATCGACGCCGCATAGCTACATGGCTCGGCTGCCCTATTTAAGAACGAATGCACAGGGCTGCAATACTACGCTGTACATCGATTACACCTGCCTGAGCTACCTCATACATGTATGTTGCGGCACAGTTGGAGGGTTGAGCCTAGAATTAGCTCGGGGAAATAAAAGCGGCTGTTATATAGTATACCTATACCTGCGTCGTACATAAATATATTCCTACCAGGTAGGTAGGTATATATATAACTACACAGGGACTTATATGGTGGTCAGGGGGTCTGCAGTAGGGACATCAGCTTGCTTATTCAACATCTACAACGTTACTACTCGAGCTCCAGGCCTCCCTCAAGCAGCGAAGAGTATTCCCAAGCAAATAACTAGTTATTCAGAAGAAAAAACACGGTAATGAATATTGCAATATATTGATCTATCCATCCTGCGGAGGCTCTTTGCGCTGTAATCAACTACCGACATGCAAAATCGAACGACGTTTCACACCGCTTCGAGCGAAGATCCATAACTAGTACCTGAACGTTCTATTGATATCCGAGCGTGACGTTCCTAATAGTTGTTAGTTATTAACTGGAAACTAAAAAAGTTCAGCGCCCCCTCGTAGATTCTCTGGATATCCTTGCGGCTGACTAGCTGCGGCATGAAAAAGGCTTATATTCTAGATCGATACGACGAGAATCCTAGCTCTGAGGTAAGAGCACATGGATAGACTAGGTACGGATGGACTACGTATGAGTTACCGTACCGACTAGTTACCTAGTAATAGATGAAGCTGCTAAGTTTGTGGCTTACCTGGTAGGTTAGACGTGCCGTACTAGCCACGAGCGTGATGAACGACATCTATGTATTGTACTATGTACGTACTAGGTATGTGCTAGGTGAAGCCATCTAAAAAAGTACGGCACAGCTATAAACCATGAGGATAGATAAAGTAATAAGCGGGGAGGAAAGGGGGGGTGTGTATATACATACCTACATAACCTACATCGTCCCTCTCCACTCCCCCATCTCTTCGTTCATGTCGTAAGGTCAGAGGCTAAAGTTAACCGCAGCTACGCCGCAGAATGAAGATGGCACAGCACCCCTAGTGTATAGAGAACACTAGCCACATTCGAGGAATCCCTGGGACGTTTCAAAACTTTAGATTGAGGCGGCACGTGGGATAGCTCCAGAGGGGCTGGCTGTACTACGGCGTATAACTAGTAGATGCTTAAATGATGAATCGGTGCTGCCGAAAGGAATGCAGCTTTGTAGGAACTAGTACCGTGTATGATACGTACACGGAGAGAGCTGAAAGGTGTGTGTGGGTGTTCATTCAGCCTCCTTCTAAACTACCAGGTACGTTAGCTATACAACTAGGTTAGTAGGTAGCCATCCTTATCCATCTCCGTTCTATCTCAAAGCTATACGAAGTTAGGACCCCATTGCCCTGCTTTAGTTGGTTGACCCGAGCCCCTTATCCCCTGATCAGCCTTACCAGAATCACCAATCAAAGGGCGTTCCGGCGGGCCGCTATTATCTACTGTAATATCTAGTTCTCTTTCAGGACTGATGAGGCACATTCTATATTGAAGCTTGGCTAGGAAAGGCTTGGAGTGAAGATCTAGTATCATTTTAACTTAGACGTTTTCGATGCTCAGGCGGATGATAATTTAACCTCAGCTTAGCGGGACAGAAATAGCTGTCGGCGGCATATTCGGCACGGCGCGCATATTGAGGAGCTTTATATAGCAATTATTGCAATATAGTTAGTTTCTCTTTATTATAAGGTACGCCATCGGGACTTTGCAGAATCGGGATTTGCCGAAGAGGATATTCTTAGAGATTTGCCTCTCCTTTTTTTTAACGGTGCCTGATACGTCTGGTATGGAGCTCGTTGTATTCGGACCTTTGAGAAAGGTAATGTTGTTACCTGTGATAATTGAAAGGTTACGAAAATAGATCTTAACATGTCATGACTATCATAAGTGGTTTTGAGATGTGATACTCGTCGAGAATACCGCGTGATAGAATGCGGAAACTAAATTCAATGTTGGCCTGGTAGGAAGAATTATCTTTGGAATTGAGAAGAGCGTAGAGAGACAGGAATGTTCGCCGTTCACGCCATACTGATTGGATTTGTTGCATTCAGGTTCACCCCTATGGCTTCTCAACAACTATAGACACAAGATTTGTTGTGAGCGATAGACCACTCGCTCCCTACCTAACCCCCTATTAGACGTAGAAATATACGCTCGGAAGTGAAGTATAATCGACTCTTAGTCTGTTGTTTAAAATCTGTGACAGGACAGCTTCCATAACAATCCAAATAACCAGCACAATGCCATGTTCTGGTACCTACCTAAGGGCAATCCCTAAAAGCTCTTGTAAGGTTGTCGTACTTTGCGAAGCCCAAATAAGTACGTAGCGACTCATGCGAGTGTAGGGAGAGTGATATAACCTTAGATAATATCTGCCTCAAGATGTCTTCATAATATAACGACTGTGTAAAGCCAAAGCTACAAGAACTCTTATAAATAATATCACAAGTAGTATATCCATAGATTATTTCGAAAATTCATGCTTTCCTTCAGAGAAAGCATTGGGAACTGAAGTCGACACTCTTGGATACTAAAGCTAAAGTAATACGAAAGAATCGAAGACGTGTGAATAATTTCACCGTTTCCCTTGAACTTATATGAATTTAATTTAGTACGAACTAGAAGGTCTATCCTAGTTCTTCTTTCAATGACTTTTGTTATACCATTTATCCCATATATCTTAACCTAGATGCCTCATATATACCTAGGCACCTAGGCACTCAGCCCAACACAGCATAAGATTCAAGGCGAGGAATCCAAACTCACGAAAACCCATACCCCCTTTCCTCCTTATATGAAGCTCTCAGATTTCAGCCAACGAAACCAAGCTCATTCTGACTAGTCTAAGCCAATTTGCCCATCTGCTCACCCCTTTGTTCACTCTCCTGTCCACTCTCCTGCTGGCCATCCAACTCCATTCCCCTCGCCTCCTCATCACTAACCAACGTCTCCCCTTCCTTATCCAGCCCCTTCCCCTTCGTACCCTCCTCCGCCTCCCTCCTCATCTCCTCCTCCCTCCTCTCCTGCTCCTCCAACTTCATCTCCTGAATCTTGATATCCTCCAAGTCCAAATCCTCAAACCCAATACGCTTAAGTATCGGCGCCGTCGCGTGGCGGTACAGCGTGTGTCCTTTAACCAAGTCGCTGACGTCGACGTTCTCGACGCCCTTGACGCTGAGCACGGGGTGCAGGCCGGCGACGCCGAGCTGGACGCTGCTGCTGCGGTACAGGAAGGCGAGGATGTAGTCGTTGGTGCTGTACGCGTTGACGACGCGCCCCGTCACGACGGCGCGGATGCAGCGCCAGTCTGCGGAGCTGCTTGGGGTCGGCGCGCCGAGCATGATTGCGTTTTCGATCAGCCCGAAGGCTTTCCGCTCGGCGAGCTGCTGGAGGCATACGTAGATGACTTTGGCGCCGAGTGAGTATCCGATAAGGGTCACAGGCCGCTCACCTTGCGCTTTGTTGATCAGAGCGTCCGCGAGTACTTCCCCGGCTTTCTGCGCCCGTTGGTTTGCGACGCTCCAGGGATTGTCGATGAGACGGCTGGCTTTCTGTGGTGGGTTAGTATGTAAGTAGCAATACTATTTGATGATGGGCAAGTCTCATGAACGTACTACAAGAGCTAAAGGCCATAAGCCCGCGGTTAAAGCAGCGAAAACAGTGCGTTTGATGATCTGAGACTTTGCGATGGACCATGCAGCTGAAGTGACTAGAGAAGTGAGTGCGTTGCCGAGGTTCATTAAGGCTTCCACCTCGAAGCGCAGGGCGAAGGATTCTATATTTGGTCCGATGCAATTCCACGGTTTCTCTACCTCGTCTTTGTCGCCGAGCCAGCCGGAGATTCCGATAGCAACTCGTAAACGACGTGCTTCGATATCGTTCTCACCCAGCTTGTTGATGGGCATGAAGGCGAAGTCTTCAACATCCCTGGTGTACTGTTCCACTGTACCCATTGAGTCAGCACGCGTTTATAAAATAACATCATGCTGAACAATTGGCCAAGTTTTCTGAGCCTCGTGTTGTGGGTATATGGAAATTAATGAAAAGGGGAGGAGACTTACTGGCTTTGCTTGTCATCTTTGCACCGTAGGCCCCGAATAAGCCGCCTACCAGTACGCCACTTCCGGCCAATGCCCCTAAATAGCCTGCTGTGGCAGTAGCTCCAAGACCAATCCCACCTAGAACGGTGCCGATACCAGTGGCCAATAGGGGCGCCGCCAATCCGCCAGTGATGCCGATGAGGGCAGCGCCGGCTACTCCAGCCACCCCCATTTTAATTCTGCGAGACGTGCGATTCTTCTCCGCTCTCTTCTTCGTCTCTTCTTCCGCCGACATTTTCTCGGCTGCCGTCAACAGGCCTTGGGCGACCTTCTTTTCATCCTCAGAAAGTACTATGGCGGAGAGACCCAAACTCGTAGTCAGGCACAGCAACAAAGTCCGCGAGTGCGCATTGTAGTGCTCTAAACTCAGCAGCAGCAGGAACACCGAGTGAAGGATTAATACCCGCTTCTCCTTGGCCATTTTGCGGAGCGGGGTCTCAATAGGAGGATAGAGCTTCAGGAGTGCCTCAGTGACCTCGTCTACTTGCTCATTTGCCTCGGTACCCTCGATACCCTCGAGGGACACTTGGTCCTCTGGGTGAGTAGGGTTCGGCTTTGCTTGCTCAGCTTGTTGTCCAGTCTTCTCTCTGCTGGAGTTGACAACCTCCCCGACCCTTAGAATGACGGTATCCCTCCAGTCGTCGAAGAAATCTAATGCGCTCGTCTTGAGCATGACCATTTTCTCAACGCTAACCTCTTTTTCAAGCTTAGCAACTTCGGCTTGCTGCTTCTCCAATAACTTTTGGGTTTCCTTGCTCTTCTCATCATCCTTTGGCTTCTCAGAGTTGGTTAGCTCATTGTCATCTAATGATAATGCAGCTAGCCGATCTTCTTCAGTCCCAATCTCTTTGGGATTAAAAGTGTCGACAAGCCCCTTGCGCATGAGCTCTGTGACATCACATATGAGAAGAGTGAGGGTGCTGCGATCTTCGTCCGTCTCCAGGACAGTGGTTAGTGATTCCCCATCTTCGTGGTGCTTTTTGGCGTCGCCTGCATCGCCGCCACCTAGCAATGCGCTAGCTTTCCGAAACATGGACATGCTGCTATACGATTACCTCCCTCTTGGTACCCAATCATATATGAACTCGGTTTCAATAAACAGAGTTATATTATGGTCGAATTTTCACTTAAGTTGAGTTGATTATTTGGTCGGTTGCCTATTGTTAAGTACCTATGTAGGTAGGTAGGTAGATACACCGTACTAGGTGCTAGCAGCTAGGTAGCTACCCTACAGGATTATCGACAAGCTCCTACACTACGTCATCAATCTAAGCCCCGGCTTACATACGTACAGCGAACACCCTTGTTAAATAGCCCTATTGATACAACTTCAGAGCCTATTGACTTCCAATTTAGGCGGAAAGGCCTTTTTTATTTTCTTCTTTCCTTTTTCGAATTCGGGAAGTGAATTTACCTTTGGGGCAGATGGGTGACTACTAGGTACAATTACCCAGTGAAGATAACCCCCAAATTCAACATGCCAGGCAAACCCTCTGGTTACAAGGTTTTTTTGGAGAAGACGATTTAACTGGAGATATATAAATGCGTATAACCCCTAGCAAGCTACCTGCCTCGGGTAGGTAGGTACTACATAGTATCCAACGGATGAGAGCTTTGCATCCACTAAAGAACTAAATAGGGGTAAGTGTAGAGGCCTCTCCACGATCGATCGGATTGCACTCCAGTCATGTTTCGTCTATACGATTCAGGTCGTCTCGTTCGAAAGTGCTGGGTCACCGCGTGTCTAATACGCTCTGCCATATTCTCAGGTTAGTACCTGGGTGGATGTCTTGGTAATACTCGTCGAAATTGGAGGTGGTTCCAAAACTGACTCTTCATAACCTTGTTCCTACTCTTCAAAATCTTGATCTCGTACTTGATTAAGCATGAGTTTGGATATTTTGTCTATTTTGTCTACTTCGTGCCCAAGACTGGTGATGAAGTAGTCAAGAGGCTGGCTATCGAAAGCTGAAGTATTTGGGAAGTTCTTTTTAAAACGAAAACGAAGTGTTAGCTTGACAGGGTTTTGCAAGGACAGTACAGAGCCTTTTAACTTAGTACGCACGACTGGAGTTGCTTTTCATCTCCTTCGAATTAACGACGTCTAGGCTGATTTTCGACGCGTCTACACTAGCTCGTCTTAAGGTCTCTCTAATGACCTCATCGCCCTCTAGATTTACCTAGATTACCAAGGTAGTATTGACATTGACTGAAAATAGGGGCGTACTGATTATCCCCCTGTCCAAGCGAGCATCTACCGAGTAGCACATGAGCAAGAAAACGACGACGAGGCCAATGTGCCGACCTTCCCCAGCCTATCTTTCGCCATTTATCAAAATCTCCCAAGTATGGATATCACTGTCTCGTCTGATTAGAATATGGACTCGGATGGCATCACGAACATACTAGGTTAGTCGCGTTCTAAGGATTTGTCATTGATATTTCTGTCAAATACCTTCAACACTCGATGATACGATGACATTCTCGCTCCCTACTGTCAACAATGTCCTACATCAAGTAGTGGGAACCCCTATTCATGAGAATCATTCCAAACTTCATCCAATGAATCCATGCATCCCAATGATAGAAATTGTGAGAAATTATTTCAACTTGAAGAATTATTCTATTTTTTAAAAAAAAGAAATAGAAGAATTTAGGTGCCCAGATTAGTACGTAGGTAGGTACATATTCAAATCTTAAAAACTCCCAACCTCAACTCATACTACGCAAGACTTCCGAGGTTGGCTTGGATGAGTTGATTCTATATCTCAACCGTTACAAGGTCAATGGAACGACATGCTATTACAACATAGAGATTATCACCTTGAATAAGTACCTGGTTTAAATTCCTAGTTCAAGCCTGTAAGAGACTACTACTAAGAGTTACAAGCAAGAGGTGCAATGTATCGGCAGACAGGAAGGCAGGCAGGTATATTACTATCTTGCATCTTCCCAGCTACCCAGGGGTTGCTATTTTGTTCATGTCTACCTAGGTATTCAAGGCCAAGTAAACGGTATGATGTGACAACACTGAAATGTTATCCTTTATTTCGTATGATGGCCTTTGCCGTACCAATATCTATCTACTCTAGATACCTACGTGCAGGTAATCGGTAGGTACCTACATTAGACACGCCTTACGAAGCCCAGCAATGAAATGAATTTTAACAGTTCATTTACCACAACGATTCAGAGTGATGGAAATTCAAATGCATTTCAGGTTGCTATCTGTAACTCCGAAGTCTTGACAACGGTATACCACAACTCCTCTTTCACCATGCAAGGTAAAGCAAACGGCCCATTCCGCCCAATTTTGGTTCCATATCTTGGGGTATCAAACGTTTGCAAATGCCGAATTAGTGTGGAAATGTCAGTGATGACTTAAGTCTAGTAAAACCCACAAGTTTACTGAAAAAGAAAACGCCAAATCCATGCGGGGTTTTCGTGCCTGTCTTGGTTCTCATGCAAATCATGCTGTTGTAAGTTGTATCGGCCATATGGGATGGAATCCTATGCTCTGGCGCCAACTTTCAGTCGAAAACATCAGCGTCTCCGCCGTCCCAGTCTGGGTCGGAATTATTCGGCGACGGCGAGTCTATGAAGTCATCCATGTCAAAATGTCTTTCCGTCGGTCGGTGGTTGTCAAGTTGGACATCTACAACATCGCATAGGCCATGAACAAACTCTTTCTCGGTCGGTGAGCGCTTAGAACGTCTTGTGACCTTGTAATATAATCGACTTCGATCAGAGTGATCAGCGGTGAGTTCATCTTCGCTGTCTTCTTCATCTGCCTCCTGTTCCTTGAGTAGTTTTCCACTACCCTTAAGCTGTTTGAGTTCTTTACTCATAGCCGAAGCCTTATTAAGCGCAGTCTTGGTCAAGTAAGGAACCTCGCTTTCTGACGGGGTCAATGAGGGCGAAATCTCAGAAATCTCAGCGATTCGTGCACTGCGTCGTCTAGGCGTCGTTGCAGATGTCGTTGCAGATGCCATCACAGGCTTCGTGGCCTTCGGCAGGGCCTTCAAGTTCGATAACGTGCGTTCCGGGGTAGATGCACGTGGCGGGCGCTTCGCCCCGAAGCCCATAGGAGGCTTCAACTTTCTCTTGAAGACCTTGTCGAACTTGTCAACCCAGAAGTCTCGGATTTCTAAACGTTGTCGCCAGCCTATATCAAGCGCGACCGAGAGAACGAGCCGACGAAGGAGAGGCAGATCCGGAGCGCTCTCAACCAAGCTTCCAAAGAACACTTCTGCTGCTTTGCGGCTCCACTTACGCATGTGGAGGATTTCAATAGACTGCATCGAAGAAGGCCACGCTGGTGCTTCATGCTCCTTGAGAAGTATTTCATATTCAGGCTTGTTGTCAGCGTAGTGTTCATGATGCCGGAAGTAGGACAGATCTATTTGAAGATGACTAAGGTGCGGGCAGCTCTTCTGCAATAGAGGGAGAAAGGCCAGATTCAAGGATTGGCAATGGTTTAGGGTGAGACTTCGCAGATGATTGCCGTGGGTGAGCAGGAATTTGCAGAAGCTGTCGCCTGTCACCTCCCAGCAGTTGATCAATTCAAGATGCTTGAGCGTAGTCGGGAGTTGTTCCAAAAGTGCTTCGCCTGCCAAGGTGCTTGACTCCAAGACAAGATGTTCCAAATTTGGCAATGCCAAAATGCAGTTGGAGAGATCGGTCACCCTTTGCCGATCTTCTGCTAGGATCTCTTCAGTGAACTGAACCTTGCGTGTCAGACCCCAAGACGCAAGCTGATAGTTGACAAAAGCAACCTTTTTCAGACTGGCGAAACTGGGTTTTAGATGAAATCGTGCCAGTTTCTCCAACGACAAGGACTCGGAGGTGAGACGAGAATTCCAACGCCAGCTCTTCAACTCCGTGGGCCTTGCGTTGCCCTCTGCCAAACTGTATGTCTTGCGTCGTGCTGCAAGAGCTTGCATCAACTCTTCGGCCGAACATTTGAATCGAACGCTGTAATCTAAATTGCGATACGGGGCGTCGTCGGCCTGGTGATAAAACTCGAAGTGAGAAAGTCTGGGTAGATGCTTCATTACCGATTGCAACCTCACCCAGTTCACAAGCTGTTTCTTGGCTAAGGCCGAACCTACGTTCAGCTGCAAGATCTCGACTTTGGGCAGATAGTTCATCATGGTTGTGTCCAAAGGTAGATTCAGAGTGTCGATGAATTGACTGAAGGAAGTGTGGGGCGTTTTGGTGTAGCGCCATTGATGGTAGAAGGGAGGACACTTGTAAAGATTCGCTAATGCAGGCTCAAACAAGTGTTTACATGTTTGTGAAGCTGATAACAAAGTACGGACAGCCTCGTGAACATCTTCGCGGCGGGATGAAGTGTCACGAATTGGTGCAGCGACCTGATCGAAAATATTCAAGAAGACCAAGTATGGCAAGGTTTCCCATGGAGGGCAGGAAGGAGGTGCGCTGTTGGTAGCTGCAAGGGTAGACGTAGACGCAGACGTAGTCGCAGTCGCAGTCGCAGTCGCAGTCGAACGCGAGGTGCGTGGGGTGATAGTCTTTGAGGGGGTGGTGGATCGACGTTGGACCTTCTTCGGAGACGGCGAGTCATCGTTGCGAGACTTCTTTCGCTTTCGCGAAGTGACGGGGACGTGATATGTGCTGCCGGCGGAATCATAATCGTCATCGTCATCGGCGTCATCGGCGTCATCGCTATCATTGCTATGGTTATCGTCGATGTTGTTGTTAGAAGAAGGTGGGCGGGAACTAAAATATGCGGCGGTTGATCTTGTTTCACGGGCCGGCATCTTCAGCTTGGCGGCTCGGGACGGATTACTCCGTACGACTCGTCGAGGACGGTTCATTGTTAAGGACAAGAACCATTGGTTTGTATTAGTAGTTGAGCCGTCACCAGGACAATAGTTGTAAAATGACCAAAAGGTAAATAGTATTGAAAGAAGTGCAAGAAAATAGACCGTAGCTACTTACGTAACCGGAAAATAACTGCTAAGTTATTTCCAAGTACGCTTCTTGGTACCGATCGACAGTGAGAAGATGAAAGGGTGCGAGAATTGAAGATGGGAATTTATCATTCAGGTACGACGTGGGAGAGTCAAGCTGGGAAGATTGAAAACGATTCTAATCAATCAAGTCAATTGGAACTTGACCTGTGCTAGCCCCACTTACTGCCTATGTATCTTAGTACCTAGCTTGGCTTGTCGAGGGACCCATCTAATAAAGTTTGGCTGGCTTTCTGATTGGTTCTTGCTAACTACGTATGCTTTACAACCCCGCCATCCTCATCAACCTAAAAATATCAAGATGCCACTTTCTTCCGCAAGCAGCTGAATACAACCTAGTAATTGAATGCCTAGCATTATGTAGGTACATAGCACGTTCAGGTCAATAGTTGTATTGCGTTGGATTAGTAGAGCAAGACTTGGATCTACAGCTTTGTATTTATGTCTCTGATGCGGGATAATACCAGGTATGAGGGATAAGGTAATATACCTGTTACCTGTGTACTGGACTTAGCCATAGTGCACACTGCACACTGCACACATGCATTTTCAAAAGTTGGTGATCGCTGTAGCAAACCGTTTCTTTGTAGTTAAATTGATGTTCTCGCCATGTATTCGTACTATGGTAGCGTGAAGTTAGATACTACATATGTGACTACCTACCGTTAAAATTGTGGCTGGTGCTTTGCTTGGTTCAATGTTCAATGTTGTGCTTTCAATATTGAAACTGTTCAACATTTGAATGCTGTACGCATGGCGTCACTAAGTACCTAGTACTATGCGCCGAAGGTATTATTATGTAGGGAAAATACATTGCAGTGCACGCTATGACTTCAATCATTTTCAATGTTCTTGAACCTT
The DNA here is from genome assembly GCF_022984875.1 of Hypoxylon fragiforme. Classification (NCBI taxonomy): domain Eukaryota; kingdom Fungi; phylum Ascomycota; class Sordariomycetes; order Xylariales; family Hypoxylaceae; genus Hypoxylon; species Hypoxylon fragiforme. Next base: position 1,789,583 of record NW_026054758.1, on the reverse strand, counting down.
GCAGTGAACATTGAATCTCCGGCAAGTTGGCTGTACCTAGCCACATTTGCACAAATCTTAATAGACCCCTGCAGGATTTGTGCTTGCTTCCCTTAAAGGCTCAGCCTGCTTAAAGGGTAGCCTACCTTGGTTAGTTTAAACGCGTCGACGGGATCTTCCACTCTTCACACGCCTTCGCATCGCCATCGCGGATATCTTGACCAACATCACATGCCCTCTCATCCCGTCCTCCTGTACCATACCTTACCTTACCTACCTAGTCACAACCTCAAGGAGTAATATCTACATAAACTCACCAATCATTGTTCTTACCCTTAGCTGCCTACCTTACGACGATAATTTAGTACTACTGACTGTTAACTGTTTTTTTTAAGTTTATTGTTATTATCACATTTTTTTTTCTAAATCTGCAATTAAGTCATCTGCAACCTGCAATCTGCAATTTTGGCATTTTGCATATTGCACGTAAACAACTTTATCCCCGACCCTGTAGCCACATTTAAAACCTGTCCCAAAGTTGCATTATCCATTATCTCATTCATCAACCACAAGCCACTATTATATATCTGTCTTATCCATCATTTCATTCCTTCATTCATTCTTCATCCATCATCCAATTCATTCTTTTTTCTTCATTCTTCCCTGAGCCATCCATCATCCATAGACTTCGTCTCTATTCTTCACCTGGCCCATATTGATCTTAACAATCATCGATTTGCAAACTTGTCCCTTGTTGCCTGAGGGTTCGATGATGCTTGTTCAATCCTTTTAGTTTCCCAATTGGTTGTGTTTGGCAGGTGGTGCACCCCAGGATACAGATTAGGATTAGGATTCGCTATAGGTATCAGATTAGGTATAGGTATTGGCATTTTGTGGTTGCTCGGCCATAGTCCAAACCTACCTATTACCTGTATCTACCCATTACCTCCCTAACCTACCCGAATACCTAGTAGCAGTCAGTGTATGAGCCCAGTCACTCGCTCTATTCACTCTATTCGCCTTATCCCATCCTTCTATTCCCCCTATTCGTAGCGCAGGAAGCCACGGTATCGTGGCAGCTTGCGCTCATGTGCTCCTTTAGAGATGGCGGATATATCTCCTTACAAACGCGACTTACCTTTCATTCATCGAGCTTGGAAGACTGCTGTCGATCACCTGTCTCCATATAGCATGGGCATCAAACTCTCCTCGGCCAATGATGATAATGGGATCAGCGGTGACCACGGTCCTCGTGCGCCAAAGAGACGTCGCATAGTCAATGATTCACCGGACTCTACTCCTAACGGTGCTGTGGGCCACCTGCTACCTGAGATGGCAGATGACTTCGAGAAAGCGCTTCGCGTCGAGGTCCTTCAGATTACTCACAAGGATAGCTCCAGTTTTAGGTCTAGCAACTTACTGAATGGCACCGGTTCTCCCGCCAAAAAGGACATCCCCAGTATCCGTGTCCGCTGCAAGCTTAGCATTTTTCGGTGGAGAGTAGCCAAGGAGATACGGGTGCTATATTGCGATAGTCAATTATGCAGTCTCAAGGTCTTTCGAGACTCAGACGATGTCTGTCGGAGAGCCAGAATCTATTTAAATTCGCCATTTCATGTTCCGGCGGATAAGATTTATGTTGAACGAGATGATAACAGGGGCTTTGCCCTGGCCGACCATTACCTGGTTCAAGCCGAGCTAGAGTCCGCCGGTGATCCTGCCTGGCCACCTATTGACCTACTGCCCAAGGAGGAAACGCACGACATACTCGTCAGTCGCCCTCAGCATTGGGTGCTTTCGTCTCAGGTCGTCTACAGGTTTGAGAAGCATCGGACTTCGGCTCCAATCAAAATCAGGAAGAAAGTGGGCACTGAAGCTCCGCTTGATTTGATGATGGATATGGATCTGAGATGGTCCGCATGCCATAGGCCGGGTAGCACCACCGACGTCGAAGTTTCTCCGCCAGAGACCAGGGCTCAGGTAGAGGACGGTGCTTTAGAGCCACTCACAAATGGCTATATTAATGGGAGGGTAGACCATTGGGCAAACGATTTCTCGAAAGATGATCAGGACACGCTAATGGAGGAGGATGAAGAGGCTGAAGAGGCGACAACTCCCAGTCGTTCGCTGAGGACGAGAGGAAAACCACAAAATTATAATCTGAAATTGCTGAGCGATAAGGCGCGAGGCAAAGAACGCAAGGAGCGTAAGGAACGGAAACAACGGAAAGCGGCAGATGCAAAGAGCCACGGTGACCAAGTTACGTGGATAACTCCACAAGGTAAAAAAGTTCCGCTGGAAGATTATCAATGCATACGATGTTTTGCGGTCAACTCATCCATGGGCCAACTTATAAAGCATATAAGGGTCCATCCTGAGTTTAAGTATGATGTTGATCCAGATACCTCTCGCATCTGGGTCACTGACCATGGCCAAGAGACTCCGCGCCGCTCTAGGTCAGCCCAGATAGATATATCAAGCCTGGACGACGACGACGACAGCGACTTGGGTGATGATATATCCCCTCAAAGGGCCCAAAGAATTTTAAAGCGACCGAAACCTTCACAGGTAATTTCACATGGATTATGACCGCTATATCATCAGTACATACTAACTTGGTGCAATAGCCATGGGTTTCGAGTCAGCCTAAGGATACAAGGCAGCTTGTTCCGAACAATAAGCAACCTATGTATGATCATCTCAGCAAAGCCTTACTTGAGCCTGGAACCTTGGTTGATCCACCTGCTATCGACGACACTTGGCTGATGCAAAAGCATCGGGACATCATTCGTGATTACAGCGATGTTCACCAAGATGAAAAAGAGTATATCTCGGAATGGGACGCATACGTCAACAAAGAATGCGTTACATCGGAACCTCATTTACAAGATGTTTATCTTAAGTTTTGCCAAAGCAAGGGAGCGTGGTTAACCGCGTCTCAGAGTCGCATGACGGAATTCTCGAAGCATCTCAGTTACCTAAAAGCGAGGAATGCTCTAGCCGAATCAACAATTGCTGAGGCTCTCACAATTATGCGACAGGCACGGTCCCAGAAGCACCCTGAACCACTTGAGATAACGAAGCCGCCATCCCCAAGAACTGAGTATCGCAAGTCCGCATCAGGGTGTGCTATTTGCGGGCAACCAGTCCGGGGCCCGGCTATGCTCATCTGCTCTAATCTAGTTAGTACCTATTCACCATGATATACCTACTTGGAGTTTTCCTATGTTGTTGAAGGCAATTCTTAACACGATTGCATTACTAACTATTTGTAGGACTGCGATAAACCTCTCTACCACGTTGATTGCATAAAGGGAACCGCAAATGTACCAGTTAAGACACGCAAGTGGCGCTGCAACGAATGCTGCGAGTCATAAGAAGTTCATTCCGAAAAGAAATATTTTGACATACCCAAATTGTGCCTCTCACACATAGTTTGGAAACTTCCTAACCTGTCTAGTAGAGATGATGGGAATTACTTTGAGTAGTGATTGGAGTAGTGCACACTGCAACTCGAGAAATTCAGCACCAACATTTACGAAGATGATGCAAGGCTGATGAGTGATGTCCATACGGCCAGCGCCGAACATAGAGCGCCGTTGTGAGCAATGATGGTATACATCACAACGAAGCATTCATATGCTCATGTAATTTATGGAAGCGCTCCACGTTTCCGAAGCCCACTAGGTACTTTGCGAAGGGCACACTCAACATGCCATCAGTACCGGAAGATGCGGGATAGCTTACTGCGATTTAAATCAAATCAAATCTTTCAAAATCTGCCTACGACATACCTACCTAGGTAGATACCCAGCATATATAGATGTGAAATTAAAGTCCGAGTCTGTATGAAATAGATGCAATAGGGAATAATATTCCCCTGCGTTATTAATGGGTATTGGGTAGGTAGGTATCCTTATCTACCACGGCCCCTTAAATCACACAACCTACCTAGGTACTACCGTAGCTTTTTTTTAGATTTACCTCCAAAGACAGTCTCCTAGACTCGTTTATACGCCAATCTTGACCACAGGCCTCTCTCCTATATTTATTGATAATCATAGGTAACTACTAGGACCTAAGACCAATATAAGATTGGGAATGCCACTCAACGTCTTTAAAGTCATAACATGACAAATACCGACCTTGGTCTCTTTACGTACACAAATATCAGCAAGGTAAATTGCTAGAGTCCTTTTGTCAGATATTTTGTATTGTTTTATCTCTGCGTAGATATAGACTCCTGCATCGGCAGTTTGGTCGATTTATGCGGAGCCGCCCAGCTCAAATACCTATCCTTCTATAGCCCAACGCAGGCAGAGCTCCCCTTCCTTCCTCCCACTGTCAGTCTTTCTAAATCAAAAGGTCAGAAGTTTTTTTTACCTAGTTTGTAGGCATAGGTAGTGTGCTTTGGCGTTTTCCCGTTTGCCGCGCGACGTATACTCTCTCTCTCCGGAACTTATATAGGTAAGACTCGGCATGTAGCTAGGTGCCTAAGTTAGGTAGGTTAGGTGTTTGCCGTGGTTCTTTCTTCCGAAAACAGCAGCACTTCCAGCCGATGAACAAGAGCGCAACGAAGACTATCCCCGAGCAGACCATGGCCGCCGCAATGAACCCCGTGTCCGAACCTGTGCCTGTGGGGGCGGCTTGGGCCTGCGCTACGCTGTTGGCGAGGATTAGGAGGAGGGTCGTGGTGGTGGGGAGTGTGAGGGGGCGGTTGGATGGCATTGTGTGTGCAGTGTAGTGAGGTGAGGTGAGGGTGAGGGTGCTGGTCGTGGTTGGTAGAGTGGCTTGTTCGGGTGTCTCGCGATGCGGTTGATTTAGGCAGGGGGGCTGTTTGGCTTGGGTTGGAGAGATGGTGTGGTAGATGTACTGGGACAGGAACGAAAAACTTGTTATATAAAGAATCCAGGGGGCAGGGGGGGCGGATAAGATTCACTCCAGGTGGGAATTTATTTAGAGTATCATGCAAAGTTCTAATATTGCTGAAGCACATTATGTTAAGGTAGTAGAGTCACTTATTTTTGATTTGGTTTTCGTTACACACCTAGGCATGTAGTCGAGTAGATAGTAGATAGTGAGTAACTGATATAAAAACTTTGAATATAGTAGTGAAAGCACGAGCTAATAAGTATGAGGAACTTGGTAAATTTCTCATAGACCTCTAGTATATTTTTGGACGGAATCCAGACTGTTATCTGATAGACATCAGATATACAGACATAACCTAAATGGCGATTTAATGAGATATCAATCATTCACCCTTTGGTATAACAGTAAAATCAAACACTATCGTCTTCTCGCTTTTCTTCTCGGGGGCATGATGTGATTCTAATTCACGTAGATATACGTATTCTTTCGATCACTATTCATAATAAAAAGGGGAATTTCCCTAAACTTCTACCCGGTTGGAAGCAAGTATCACATCGAAGAGACCATAATATTTCAATTTTGTATTCAAGTTCTTGGATTACTCTCCCTACATAGAACCAAAGCAGACATGACCACCCATCAAATACTAAAGCTGAAGTGGTTGGTTCGTAATACCTATGATAGTCCATCACCAGCATAATAAGCAACCCATCACATGACCTATGTCGTCGTGACTACTCCAACAAGACGAGAAGGATACCTGCATACGATTAAGGTATCTAGTCAGACAAGATTTGTGTAGATATATGGTCAGACTACGAGTTCTCGAACCTCCCTCATTAGGCAAGTGATCAGACCCCCTTGGTGCACACACACAAACGGTCCAGGTCAGCGCCTCAGACAGAAAACGGTTTCGAATCCGTGCTTTCTACCGAACATTGTGAACTCAATCAGAGCAAAGGTTAGACAAGAAAGAGGCGAGGAGGCCATAGGTACCCCGCATCCGAGCTGCGCCGCTTGCCCAATCATTCGAGTTATTGCATGGGGTTTGGTTATACGATAAGTGCAACAAACAGCCTGCAGGTTGGCCCTGAGGCCCGAGGAATGTGGTATTTCTGCGGTCTATCTACGAAGGGATGAATACGTGGGTAGGGTGAGTGGTTGCAACGATGCGGGGGAATATATAGTATACTCGCCTACCTAGATAGCTATCATATACATACCGAGGGTTTTCAAGAGTTTGCCGCTGCTCTCAGGTCCCACAACAAAGGACAGCAATTGAATAAGAAGCCGGACACCTCGTGGCGAAGACAAAGCAGCCTCGAATCTCCCCGCAACCATAACGGGTAAAGAGATATTTCTCACAACGTGTCTCGGACTTTTCTGGCTAGAGTTAGAATGGTGCAATCTAGGGATAATGGGGGAGGTGATGGCGACGATGAGAAGATTAGTCCGCAGACGCAACAGGACGTCACGAATAGCGAGCTGCGTGACACGGAAAAGGGAACTGGGAGTGGGAATGCAAAGGAGACTGGGCAGTACGCCCAAATTGACCCGGCCATTGCCAGTCGCATTGCGGCCAGTGTCGATGATTTCATGGTGAGCCTCTCTCCATTCTACTTGGATGAATTGCTTGCCCTTTTGTGTCCGTAGAAACGAGGCTAATGCGAATCCAGACACTTGTAAGCGAGGCAAACGAGGCAAACGAAAGAGAGCGGGACATGAAGCTCTCCGACGCATTCAAAATCTACCCCAAAGCCGTCGCCTGGTCCATGATCCTCTCGTCCTGCATCATCATGGAGGGCTTCGGGACTTCGATAGTTGGGTCGTGTAAGCTCTCATTATTATTATTCTACTTCTTCTGTTACTACTACCACACCTCCAATACAGCTCGAGCCAAACATCTAAAGCTGAAGGTTTCGTAGATGTCTCGTTCCCCCCTTTCCGCGATACATTCGGCACCCAAGCCCCCAACGGCGACTACCAGATCCCCGCGAGCTGGCAGAATGGCATTTCGGGCGCCACGAACGTCGGTGAGATTATCGGTCTTCAAGTATAGTTTCCCCTTTCCCCTTTTTTTTTCTTTCTTCCTTCCTTTCCCTCCCCCCACAACCACCTGCCTAGATCTTCCAACCCAAACTCACCCCTCTTCCAGATCGCAGGCGTTCTCTGCGAGCGCTGGGGGTACCGGTGGACGCTCCTCTCCGCGCTCGTCGCCGTGACGGGCTTCATCTTCTTCCCCTTCTTCGCCAACAGCCTGGCCATCTTCCTCGTCGGCGAGCTGTTCCAGGGCATGGCCTGGGGCGTCTTCCAGACCATGACCGTCGCGTACGCGGCCGAGGTCTGCCCCGTGCCCCTGCGCCACTACCTCACCAGCTACGTCAACCTGTGCTGGATCATCGGCCAGTTCATCTCCGGCGGCGTTCTTGTTGCGCTGGAGGGCAGGCAGGATGAGTGGGGGTGAGTTTTTCTCCCTCTTCTTTTCCTTTTCTTTCGAAAAAAAAAAGAGTCAGAAACAAAACCCCTGGGAATTTTCTCGTTCAGTGTGCTGAGAATCTTGAAACGTTCTAGATATAAAATCCCTTTCTCCCTGCAGTGGATCTGGCCGATTCCCATAGCCATCGGCACGTTCCTTGCGCCCGAGTCGCCGTGGTGGTGTGTCCGGCACAACCAAAAGGAGCGAGCGGAGGCGTCGCTGAAGCGGCTGGCTCGTAGCTCGGGGTTTTCGCAACGGGACGCTGACGCGGCGATGGCTTGTAAGTTTTCAATTCCCTTCCCTTTGCCTCCCCTATTAATACACCCACACAGAGCGGGTTATATATATACAATATAAAAATAGAAATTTGCTAATAGGAAATTTATAAAGTAATGGTCTACACCGACGAAATGGAGAAGCAAGTGTCGGTGGGGACCAAATACTGGGACTGCTTCCGCGGTGTCGACCTCCGGCGCACAGAGATCGTGTGCCTGATCTGGCTCGCGCAGACGATGTCGGGCACGGCGGTCGGCGGGCTCTCGACGTACTTCTACCAGCAGGCCGGCATCTCCGACAGCGACTCCTTCAAGCTGGGCTGGGGCCAGTCCGGGCTGAACGCCGTGGGCACGATCGCCAGCTGGTTCATCCTGAATAAGATCGGGCGCAAGACGCTGGTGCTCGGCGGCATGGGCATCATGTTTGTCCTTCTCATGTGAGCTACTCCTCAACTCATCCTCAACCAAACTGTGAAAAAAAAAAAAAAAAAACTAAATCTCACACCCCACACCAGCATAACAGGCTTCATGGGCATCCACACCCCCCCCAGCACAGCCGAAGCCTGGACGGCCGGAACCATGGTGCTGCTCCTCAGCGCCGCCGCCAACTTCTCCATCGGGCCCGTGGTGTACACCATCGTATCCGAGATCCCCTCGACGCGGCTGCGCGCCAAGTCCATCATCCTCGCGCGCAACGCCTACAACGCCATCAACATCGCCTTCGTCAACGTCGTCTCCTACCGCCAGCTGAACCCGGCCGAGTGGAACTGGGGCCCCAAGACCGCCTTCTTCTGGGCCGGCACCAACGCCATCTTTACGGCTTGGATTTTCTTCAGGCTGCGTGAGTTCACCTCCAGTACCTTACCTACCTACCCTACCCTACTCCCTTTCTCGATTTATATTATATATTGAAAATTGATCTCGACTTACTGACTCTCGGCTTTCTCACCAACAGCCGAGACAATGGGCCGCACATACGCCGAGCTAGACATCCTGTTCGAGAACAAAATCCCCGCTCGCAAGTTCGCCAGCACCAAGATCGAGACCCTGGTCCAGGGCACCGAAAGCGCGCAGAAAGAGCAGGCGAATCGGATTACTGGCAACAATGTTGCGGAGCGTTGATGATAAGGGTAAGATGGAGCTGTTATTATTCTATAGGAGGATGGAGAAGGGAGGAGCGGGAAGGGATGGGATGAGGTAGTTTACTTGCCCATGGTGATGCTAAGTAGCTCGAAACTAGTGAGAAATCAATTTCAAACAACGAAATAAATCAACCTTTACTTGATAGCCTTAGAAAATGTGTTGGATGTATTTTGCCTTTTTGGTCTTCCTGCTTTTGAAGAGGTCACTGCTGTTGTTGTGGCTGTCTGTCCAGAAACCCAAAAAGGCTGGCAGTTCCCATTATTGTACATTAATCAACACCCGCAAAGCAAATGCCAGTCCTCCCGGAACTTGTCGTATTAGAACCTATACTTCTTCTTTTCGTCCCTCTTCTCCTCGTCCCGCTTCAGCCTCTTGCGACTTTCATTGGCAATCATCTCGTCAAGGCCTTCTTCTCTTCTCCAATTAGCGCCAATGCCCTCGTCCCGTCGTCCTTCCTCAAATCTCTTCTTCATCTCCTCCTTGCTGATACCATCTACCAATGCATCCGGATCGAAAGAAACTTCCACGTCACCAGGCTTCTTACGCTTCCGACTGCTATCCTCGTCCTGGCCAAGAACACGCATGTCCCCACCAGCATTCTTGAGATCATATATCCGATCGCTACCGAAGAAGCCCTCTGCTCGGGCTTGCTTTTCTTGGATAACCGTGTAAGCGGCGCGGGGATGTGCGCTATCTTCAGTTTCGTAACCGCGACGGGATTTCCGCAGATCGAGCTCTCCAGCAACAGATTCGGTAGTTGTGCCGCCGTATTCTGTCGGGACGCTACTCGCTAAGCCTCCAGGTGTTTCCATACCAGAAGGAGTCTGCAAGCCAGCACCTACGTCTTCCTCGTCGTCCTCCTCTTCTTCATCCTCGTCCTCGTCCTCCTCTTCCTCAGATTCTTCTTCGGGCTCCTGTAGCTCACCCCATAAGGTACGCTCAATGGGCTCGCCAGGCGGAGGCGCTTGCTGAGAGGGTTGCATGATACCAAAAATGTCACCTCCATACAGAGGCCTATTGTATTCATCCACAGGAGGCTTGCCATAGCATCCTGGATTGAAACCCCACTGCGCTCCTGGTGGAATCGGGGCGTTGAGTCCGGGGATACGGAGAGAGGGATAGGAAGGTGGAGGACCGAACCTCTGCTGGTTAATTAGCCACGGTGGGGGGGCACCTGGAGGAATGCTCAATGCCTCTTTAAGAGGGTCGCTTAGTTCTCCAGGTCGAAGATGCCGCAGATCGGTTTCAAACTCTTTACCCTCAAAGTAGACTTCCCCGAAGCGCGTTAGCTGCGGCTTGCTTTGGAATCTAAAGAAGGCATCATAGAGCTTTTGGTAATCGATGTCTAGTTTTCCTATCTTGGGTTGTACCCTTTCACGCTGCTTTTGCTTCAGGGTTTGCTCCGCTTGCTTCTCCAACACAGCATCTCTCATCTCAGAAATACCGGTGTCTGCGATAAATTTGGGTAGTTTGAAAGCCGGCTTTTCGATACCCCTCTTGGAGGAGAGGTATTCGCGTTTCAGGGACCAATGTGAAGGAACCGGGACTACATTCCGCTGCGCTTTGATCTGAACCAGCATTCGAGGATCTGATGACGATGTATCGTGCCACTCCACGACCTCAGGTTTCCTTACTAAGGCCTTTAGCTCGGCGATGGAGAGCTTGTTCAACATCTTTCGCTTCTTTTTGGACAATTTGGGTTGTGCATTTCCCTCCTCTTCTTCGTCGGGTATCTCGTTATCGTCATCGAAGAACACCTCGCCCTGGTTACCAGCATTGGCCTCTTTTGCGATGTCATCTTCTTCTCTTGAGACGCCAAACTTGGTGAATATATCTTTATACATGGAGAAAGTAGGATCTTCTTCGTCGAAGTCATATTCATCAGTTTCGACAGGCCCATCGGCGGGTATCTTGTCTGATGAATCGACATCCTTCTTGACTTCAGGTGCTGTTGTACCATTTGCATCGGACGCGTCCTGGGTCGGTTCGGACTCGTCCTCAGTGGGTTCGACTTGGGGGGTATCATCTGGTTGTGGTGTTTCCTACATTTCGTTAATATCTGAGATAAACGTGTGATAAATATATAGGAACTGCTTACTTCAGGTTTTGATTGCTTATCTGCCTTCTTCTTGGCTCGGCGCTTCTGGTTCTTGGTCAACTTAGGAGCCGCCATGTTGTCGGTTCGTTTGAAAAGCACCTCTCTTTAGTGGAAGTTAATGCGATCACTAGGATGTAATAGTATTTTCGTTGGTTGGATTAAAGAAGACAATACAAAGAAAGTGTTGTCTTCTTTGCTGATAATTAAATGAATAATTATCAGATATTCTATCAAATGATAGAATGATCGAATGGTGGATGGTGGATGGTGGATGGTGGATGGTAATGTTGACGAAGCTCAAGTTTTCCAACAAGGCTGAGTCCAGTTTAATAATTCAGCGCGACTTGAAAAAAGATCCAGGTTCAAAGTGCAAAGTTGCAGTGCACTGGCAATGACATTTCAATCTCTTGGCACATAGCCACACTTTGTTGAGCCACTGGGTAAAATAACTAACTTGTGGACACCACATGGCAGGTACCTTATGTAGTTACTACTAGTAGTTAGTACTAACTACAAAAGTACTTTACTAGTCCCAGGGCCGTGATTAGTGGAGCGATCCATCCATAGATGCTCTACCAATCTACCAAATTTATTCCGTAGGTTACGGTGGGCTGCAGATTGGCCGGTGGGGGGATAACGAAATACCTGGTCATTTTACTGGTTATTAGCGTCAACTTTGGCAGGTGCTTGGCTTAAGTTGGTTGATTTGATAACGGTCAATCATGAATTGCGGTGGAGCATTGACTTTTTCTTTTTTTAGGGGGGTTGCTCAAATTCAACACACTGTTAGTTACATATTTTTTTCTCAATCGCGTCAAGTAACCAGTCATTTTTACAGGGGTTGCCACGCGGCAGAAATCAAGACCCTCCTTTTACCATTTACATACATATGCAACTTAGCAACTTAGCAACTTACACAACTTACCTCTACACATCCTACACATCCTACACAACCTACTACATAACCTACGTGTGATATCTTACATTGAACACAACTACAACCGTCAAGGTCAATTTTATGGGTGAATCCGATATGATATCTACAATCACTTTGTGACATCCTATAACTGCCGACCTGCAAAAACTCATGCTGTTCATTCACATCCGTTCACTTCAACACCTACCATACAACACGACTTGAAGCCATGATCTACTTGTAAATCCCCCTTTCCCCAATATTTGCGTGTTGCATCTCTGTCCTTCGTTTATACTCTCACCAATCTGCACTGCACCGCAAATTCGACAACTATAATGCCTCATTCTACGAGCTCCGGCTCATACCCGCGAGACCCATCCATTCCGCGATCCAATGCCAAGCATCACGCAGACCCAGATAGTGATACCAGCTCCGGCCTCGAGAAATTCCCAGACCATATCGATTCTCCAGCAATGCGCGCCAGTGGTGCGAGGTCAATAAGCCCTGCCGCTTTAAACGCATATGGGATCGGGTTAAGTGGAGGGGCTCACATCAATGGAGATCGCTGGATGCCGCGAAGAGACCTATCTGCATCAAGAGGTGTACGATGGGGTTCTCCTCTAGGACCATCGCCTGGCCCTTCTCGAGGTCATGGGCGACAGAAGAGCATTAGTGAAGCCTTTCGTACTATCAGAGGACGAAATGGTAGTGTCAGCCAGAATGCCCACGAGCTGGCAGATGCTCTACGGGCACCTGTATCTCCTAGGCTTGTTGTATGTCAATCTAATACCACTATTATTTGCGCATTGCATGCTGACGTGGCGCGCGTAATCTAGTTCCTTTGCGTCATGTGGTATATGTCTTCTGCTTTGACAAATACCTCCTCGAAGTCAATCCTCAATGCTTTCGACAAACCTGCTACCCTGACCATGATCCAGTTCTTCTTGGTCGCATTCTATTGTATAACCTTCTCGTGGTTAGCATCAGTATTTCCAAGTTTACGAACATCCATCCCAGCACTGAAGAACGCCATCCGATACCCGTCGCGAGATGTCATCACAACTACTCTTCCATTAGCTGCCTTCCAAATAGGTGGCCATCTACTAAGTTCGACAGCAACTTCCAAGATCCCGGTCTCTATGGTTCATACTGTCAAAGGACTTTCTCCACTATTTACCGTCTTTGCTTACCGATTCATCTTCGATATTCGATACCCAAAGGCGACATACTTTTCGCTAGTGCCATTGACTATGGGTGTGATGCTCGCTTGTTCGTCGAACCACACCTTTAAAGGAGAGATAGTCGGTCTCATCTACGCTCTTCTAGCCACCATCATATTTGTCACGCAGAATATCTTTTCTAAGAGACTTTTCAATGAGGCCGCCAAAGCTGAAGCAGATGGACAGTCTGCCAAATCTCGCAAACTCGATAAGCTAAATCTTCTTTGCTATTCATCCGGACTTGCTTTCTTACTGACCTCCCCTATCTGGTTTTGGAGTGAAGGTGTTGGTCTAATCAGGGACGTTTACCACGACGGTTCGGTAGACCTGTCTTCACACCCTAACAGCTTTGATCACGGACGTTTGACAATCGAATTCTTATTCAATGGAACTTTTCATTTTGGACAAAACATATTAGCCTTTATTCTGCTGTCGATGGTTTCGCCTGTTACGTACTCGGTTGCATCCCTTATTAAGCGGGTTTGGGTTATCATAGTCGCAATTCTGTGGTTCCGCAACCCTACAACTCCGCTTCAGGCTGTGGGTATTGGCCTTACGTTCCTTGGCCTTTACTTGTATGACCGAACCAACGACAGTAATAAAGCCGACCGTCGCGCACGTCTTTTGAGCCAAAGTGCAGGACGAGACCAGCCCTTATTACCACTCAACACTAGCCAAGGAGGTTCTATTTCCACTGGTCAACCATTGCAGATCTTTGAAAGTCCAAAGCCAACGTCTAATGGATCAGCATCTCATACTTATACCAACGGATTCTCCTCACAACCTAACTCAGGGGCTGACGACTTTAAGAAGAGTGATGATGCTGGTAAGGGACGGCAGAGGGGAACTAGTAATGCGGCCTGGCTGCCACCGGGTACCAAGCAGGAGGAAACGTGGAGGTATGAGGATCGAGTTAAGAGATAAACGGCTCGATGGGTGTACTTCGACTCCTACACAGCCTTTCACGATATGAGGCGGAGGGGGCTTATAACGCATTGAACGATACGGGATAAACGTTGAAGATGATTATAGACTTGCGACACACTATGGCTGAGTACCTACATGCCAGGTAGGTGGGCTTGGGCGCCTAGGTACTACATACCTTAGTCATATAAACTGTTGTTTGTATCATCTTGTACATAGAATTTCTAGGGATTTCACTAGGCAGGGACCTCATAAGGCATAGGGTGTGAATTGGAGTTGGAATGTTTGACTATTAGGATTGGCCGATTTTGTATTAAGTGTCTTATAAAATCAATGGGATGCCATCTCTCTTTTCTTTTTCTTTTTTTCTCCTATTTTTTCTTTTTTTTTTCTCTTCTGTTCTTTTTGCTGACACCGCGTGGGAGTCGGAGTTACATACAATTATTTATCCATGTACTTCGTATGTAGAGGGCATTATAAATACCACTTGTTCCTATCTATAAAAGTGTTACACATGCATATAGATAGCATCGGGTACTTGGGAATAGACCTAGATATGTACATAGTACTACATATGCATAAGAATATATACATGGATCATGGTGTTACTGATTTGTGTGTGGTATAGTGTGTGGTTAAGCCGTAAACCGCATAAAAGGAAAGAACTTCAAGAATGAATTGAAAGTGCGGTGGAGTCGGATCGGGTAGTATCGTAAGGTCATGTGAGTGCCTACTAGGTATATAAGTCACGTGTAATTAGCGCACCAGTTAACAAGTGGGGCGTTTTTTTACTTTTCGATTCCTTTTGGGGGCAGTTGTGCCAACCCGGGCCAAATGGAAACCGCCAGCGCCATTTTCAACCTCGACTTGATTCAAATTATTTCCTCTCCCAAACTCATCACCCTCCTCCACTCCTTCTATCCTTTATCGCTCTAGGTCATCTTGCAAGATGTTCAAGAGGTAAGTTATCATGTCTGGATATACTTTTCCACTTACTCCATCATCAATTGGGATCAATTGAGCTAATTACAGATTTTTTCTTTACCCCGACTTAGCGGCCTCTCTTCCTTCGCGAGAGCTTCCAGGCCTGCTTTCGCCGCTTCTACGAGGCGCGCGGTCAGACCTGCAGCGGCCTCTGCTTTCAAATTCCCTATTACTAGCCGATTCGCAAGCACAACGAGTGCTGGTGATGGCAAAATTTACCAGGTAAGTTGTAACCATGGGACGCACATTGCGGAGCTTTGCCGAGCCATGAACCGGAGCTAATGGAGAAATCAACAGGTCATCGGTGCCGTCGTTGACGGTTAGTAACCCCAAAAGTTATCATATCTGGAGCTATTGGTAGTAAAAAAAAGAGGTCAATTATACTGACAATGTAATTATTACAGTCAAGTTCGACACCGCGAAGCTCCCTCCGATTTTAAACGCTTTGGAGGTTACCAACAACGGCCAGAAGCTCGTGCTCGAGGTCGCAGTAAGTTTTATCCACCACATTCTCATTATTCAGAGCTATTTCTAAACTTATTATAGCAACATTTGGGTCAAAATGTCGTCCGTTGCATTGCCATGGACGGTACGTCACAACCACATAAAAAATTCGTTTGCGACAGTGATCTCACATTTTGATAGGTACCGAAGGTCTCACCCGAGGCGCCAAGGCCAGCGACACTGGTGCCCCCATCACAATTCCTGTCGGCCCCGCCACACTTGGTCGCATCATAAACGTCACTGGTGACCCGATTGATGAGCGTGGACCCATCAAGACCGACAAGTTCCTACCTATCCACGCTGATCCCCCGGAGTTCGTTGAGCAATCTACCTCTGCCGAGATTTTGGTTACTGGTATCAAGGTCGTCGATCTTCTAGCTCCCTACGCTCGTGGTGGTAAGATTGGTCTGTTCGGTGGTGCCGGTGTCGGAAAGACTGTGTTCATTCAGGAACTTATCAACAACATCGCCAAGGCTCACGGTGGTTACTCCGTCTTCACCGGTGTCGGTGAGCGAACCCGTGAGGGTAACGATCTGTACCACGAAATGCAGGAGACCTCCGTCATTCAACTCGATGGCGAGTCCAAGGTCGCCCTTGTGTTCGGTCAGATGAACGAGCCCCCCGGAGCCCGTGCTCGTGTCGCCCTTACGGGTTTGACCATTGCCGAATACTTCCGTGATCAGGAAGGCCAGGATGGTATGCATATTTCCATATTGCCATGTTTACAGTTCAAACTTACTAATAATACACAGTGCTTCTCTTCATTGACAACATTTTCCGATTCACCCAAGCCGGTTCCGAGGTGTCTGCCCTGTTAGGTCGTATCCCCTCTGCCGTCGGTTACCAACCCACTCTAGCCATTGATATGGGTGGTATGCAAGAACGAATTACCACCACCAAGAAGGGTTCCATTACTTCAGTCCAGGCCGTCTACGTCCCTGCTGACGATTTGACTGATCCTGCCCCTGCCACCACCTTCGCCCATTTGGACGCTACCACTGTGTTGTCCCGTGGTATCTCTGAGTTGGGTATCTACCCCGCTGTCGATCCCCTAGACTCCAAGTCTCGTATGTTGGACCCCCGTGTCGTCGGCCAGGACCACTACGACACCGCCACCCGCGTTCAGCAGATTCTCCAGGAGTACAAGTCTCTGCAAGATATCATTGCCATTCTGGGTATGGACGAACTGTCGGAAGCTGACAAGCTTACCGTCGAGCGAGCCCGTAAGATCCAGCGTTTCCTGAGCCAGCCTTTCACTGTTGCCCAGGTTTTCACTGGTATCGAGGGTCAGCTAGTCGACCTAAAGGCCACCATCGCCTCCTTCAAGTCCATCTTGGCCGGTGAAGGTGACGACCTACCAGAAGGTGCCTTCTACATGGTTGGTGACTTGGCGTCGGCTCGGGCGAAGGGCGAGAAGATCTTGGCTGATCTGGAGAAGTCGTCTTAAGGAACTAATGAGTAACTGCTGTTAAATAGACACTACCGAAAGAAAAAAGGTAGTGACCTGTGTATATCTAGAAAAGGAGAGCAGTCGTGGTTCTGATGATTTTCCCTAGCTCAACTGAGTTCCTTTTGTGAGCTGTATACCAAACATACAAATTCACCCTAATTTCCTAGCTGCCTTATGATCCAGTGAGTGTTATTCATGTTCTCGTAGACATCGTAGGAACAAGAAGGGTCCCGTTTTTTATAAGACTCATTGCAAGGTAGGATTGAGACTTGAAAATGTTCTGTTACTAGGTACCTACAGGACATAAGGGTAAAACTACGAGGATAAGTACGCGTGCTTTTCTCTCACCTGTATCCTTTCTCGAGGAGAGGCTCTTTTCAGTCACTTGGGTCTAAACTTTGAATGCCTGAGTATATGAAGCGGAGGCAAGTGATCCATCCCTACCTACAGATATTTCTGTCCCAGAAGATTGTAATATAGGTATGTACACTTGTCTAGTTTGCTTTCTCCTATAAGCGAGAGCGAGGTAGTTGGTGATGATGTATACATTAGTAGTACCTAGGTATCTATAGGTAATCATCATCATCATCATTAAATACACCTTCCTTCCTTGCTACATATGTAGGTAGGTAGGTAGGTAGGTACCATTCTGTAGATTAGATAATATTAGTAGGTATCTATCCATGTGATGAAGGAGAGGAATTATGTACCTAGGTAACTAACCTGGGTAGGTGTTGTTGTTAGGTATATAGGTATATACATTGCGAGAGAAGAAAGCTGGAGGTCCCCGAAACGCGGTGCTGTGCTGTTTCGTTGCCGTTGTGTAGGTAGGTAAGTAAGTAGGGACCTACCTAACCTAGTGATTGTCCACACGCCTACCTATGCAGGTAGCTATCAGGTATCACAGAAGTAACCTATTCAGCGCATCATAAAGGAACATTGGGGGGGTTTTTTTCGTTCGTTCGGTAGGTAGTTACGTAGGTATGTAAGAGTTATTCGAAACGATCCGTACAACGAGATATATCGCTCATATATCACACATACCAAATAAAATAGGTAGGTAGGTAGGTAGGCAGGTACCTACCTATATAAGATCCAAGCAACAGCACACATGGATGGCCTATTCTCGTATCCTCTTCACATTTGATTTCGTCTCATATCATCACATCACACCCCTTTTCTTCTTTTCTTTACTTTTTCCCTTTCCTCTTCCCCATTAGGTAACCTAAATCATATATCATGCTTTCGCATTACCCCCACCTCCAGACGTCGCAACCACAGTGGCAACCTCCGGTTCGCCCTCCGACGACCGCGTCTCCTCCTGGACACCCTGCTCCCCGGCCCACGCGGGAGCGGAAGTGCCGTTGTCGGGTGCGAGGCCGTATAGCACGACGGCGATGACGCCGAGGATGCCGCAGAGGCAGGAGAGTGCTAGGGCTACTTTGCCGCGGGTTGTGAATCTGGATAGGTATATTTGTTAGCTTCTTGTCACCATATTGCTTGCGGGGATGATGGCGTTGGGGGGGGAAGGGGGTAGGTGGAACTTTACCCATCAGGCAGCGGATCCGGAGAACGGGGTTCACCCGTTAGATCGAGGAAGTCTGCGGTGTTGCCCGCGGCGTTGCCCGCGGTTGGGATGTCTTGTACCGCGCAGGCGTCGAGGTGGTCTTGTGGAAGCGAGATGGTTTTTTGTAGGTCGAGGGGGGCTTCGACCATGGTTGCGACTGCGGGGTGTTCCGTGTTAGTCATTGTCATTGGCAGATATCCCCCACGACTCAAAAAAGCCTATATGAACGGGGCTTGGGGCCTATAAGTATAGGGGGGTAGGTAGATAAGTTACTCACTTAGACCAGACGCAACGTGCCACTCAATATGGCAATGGAAGAGCCAAATGCCCGGATTATCGGCGCGAAACCTTAGCACGATGTTGCCATTGGGGTACACCACCAAAGTATCGCGCCGCATCGGGACAGCCGCAAGATCCTCTTCCGCCACGTTCGAGTCCGCAAAAGTCCCGCCTTCCTCCTCGGAGCGATAGACGGCCTGGAAGGCATGCCCGTGAAGATGGAAGGGGTGGCGGCCCGTGTCTAAGTTGTTAACCACGATTTGCACGATTTCGCCCCTTTCGAGGACAAAGGAGTGCGTGAAGGTGCCATAGATGGTCGGGTCGGTGGCCATGTCCCCGGCGGACAGCGCTGTGTAGAGGGAGGGTACTTTTGGAGACTTGTAGGTGATGTTGTTGAAGAAGGCACTGTTGAGAAGTCAGTCAGTACGAGCATCAGTTTTGTTATAGCAAAAGCAGGAAACCTACTAGTTGGCACCGTCTCCCAGGTTATCCATAATCACATCGAGTTCAATGGACCTGTCCGGTTCGCCGAAGCGAGTTAGGTTGTCGTACGGAATCAAGGTCATGTCATCAAACGGGTTGAGCTCATCGACAAGCGCAGGCTCTGGTAGAGGTCGGGCGTCGTCGTACACCAGCCATGCCGTAGTATTGTAGTCTAGGTCATCAGGTAGCGTATCGAACAGAGTCTAGTAGTGTCAAAGCACATATTGATTATCAATAACCAAACACCAAGCAGCATACACTTCTCATGATTAGGGATGATCACCTACCGTGTCCATGCTTGCCACCAGCGCATAATTTGTTGTTGTCTCGTTCTTAGTCGTCACCAAGAAACTGCACCGCTGAGCAGCAGAGAGGTAGATCATGTCCGCAACCGCGGGCTGGTGGTAAACACCATCGACTTCAATGATGGTCATGTTGTGGCCCTCAAACCATATATACTGGCCAGCAAAGGCCCCTATGTTGATTACACGGAAGAGGTAAGTCGTCCCAGGCTGGACCGGTATCTGCAAGTTCTGCGTGTCGTTGAAGAGAGCGGCTTGTGGGACGGGTTCAGCTCCGGTGGGGTTGCCTTTGCTGATGAACCCGGGCAGCAGATCAGTCATTTGATCATGGTACCAGTCCGAGACGGTCAGTATCCTCTCATTTTCCTGCTGGTACAATGTGTCCAGGAAGGGAGAATCGGGGTCATGGATGATGAGAGGTCCCCGAAGCCCGTCAGGATATTGTCCATTGGTGTGGGAATGGTACCAATACGTGCCGGGCTGGTTGATCTTTTCAACGAGTTAACACTTTCCTTCGCGGAGACATGGGTACATTATCATCATGAAGCTACTAACAGTGAAGTTATAGGTGAAGCTAGAGCCTGGCGCAATGGAGCATTGTGATACTTGAGCCGGCCCATCCATATGTGTCGTGCCGTTCATAAACAAACCGTGAAAGTGGAGAGATGTCGGCTGATCCCCAAGTTGATTCGTCGTGCGGACGATAACATTGTCGCCAACATTTGCGACGATGGGAGGCAGTGGCCATTGGCCATTGATACCAATGGTACGCTTGTCGAATGCGCCATCTGGATTTGAAGTGACCCAAGTGATGTTGAAGTCATAGGTGACTGTGGCAGCTCTGGAGAGACTTAAAAGCGTGGCCGTCCAAGCCACGAGTGGGACGAGGCGCCCGGGAAGAGTAAACATATTGAAGACACACCCCGCGGCACAGGCAAGGTAGAAAGCGGTTGAGCGACAGGAAAGGATAAGAGACAATATAAACTAAGCAGTAGGTATGGACAATATCCAAGGGACGCAAATAGGGATGTATATTGTAAAAGAAAATTGTCTGGAGCCGGAACGTCTTCAATGACGCTTAATCTGACGATTTACTTGGTAGAAGCCGAAATCGTCTTTCCTGCCAGGGCTGAAGTTGATCTCGAGCTAAACACCGTACCATACGACGACACTCTTGGTACGACTTACTTCTACCTTGTACCGACAAAGCTTGATCAAGGGAGGAGGGATTAAGAAACATTGAAGGATTATCTTATCAATCAGTGTATGCAACCCTAGTATACGTTACTTGGGACGCACGGTGAGAATTGAACCTTGTCGGGTAGGCTAGGTACTTAGTATATAGACTCCGATTTCATATTAACCTGATGAATCCTGATACATTACGAGTATTAAAGCAGCAGGGTGGAGGGTGGAGGGTGGAGGGTGGAGGTGGAGGGAAGGGAAGGGAAGGGAAGTCCCAGTTCGAGACCGCCAAAATGTGAAAAGATTGGCCCGAATAAAATCGCCAGGTTTCGGCGGAATTGCTTCTAAACAACGCCTTCGCACAGCGCCATCGTTACCTAGTGGTTAGGCTACTACCTAGGTCAGTAACAAAAGCCATGAGGCTTTCGAAATCTGGACCAGTCTAGAGAGGCAGCTCCCAGTTCCTGGGTTAACACTAATATTGTTATGCTCGTTCTGTAAACGAGGGAGCTCGGCTACCATAGGACCTCACTAATGATTTTGGTCTAGATTTCCTCTACTAGGCAGGTAACTACCTAGGAAATCTCGGTAGCTAGCTCATATGTTTGCGCGGAAGAGAATGGTCCACAAGGTGTAGGTAGGTACGCCGTATGTACTATTCAAGTTGTTTCGCTAGCGGTGGATATTAAACAACGTAGCAGTCTCGGTAGACATGCAGGTCGCACAATCCACCCTATAACATGCTAGGAAGCTTGTATAATACGATGATCTGATAAGATTTCTCGGCATGGGGCCCCAGCATTCGTCTGCTACGTTAGCAATCCCTTGTAGATAATGTGACAATTGGGTGAAATGAAGAACCGAGTACGAAGTAACTAGAAGGGAGTAAACAGATAAAGATTATTATGTACCTACCTACCTACCTATTACCTACTAGTTAGCTTTGGTTCTTTAATGCTCCAAGTGTTCAATGGTATGTACAATACAATATATTCAAGGAGCAAACAGAAGAAACTGTACCTATTACATAGCAGTATTCGTATGTAGGTAATGTATCGCTGGACGCCCGATCCGCACAAAGACTAATTCGGTAACAGAATTGAGCTAGGATCATATGTTGCAGTAGTCTTGGGTTGGCAAAGCTTGACACAGCGTCCGTAGCACTGCAACGAAACGGCACTTTAGCCCATGCTTATAATGGCTGATCCTGTCGACGAACTTCTTGTTCTGAACCAGTCGAACCTTGTATAAACAAGGGTTGGCATAACTAAGCATTCGATTATCCTCATGAATCGAACCATCTCGCTGTTTTACCCAAGCCGATCGATCTTATCTTCTTCTTCTTTCCTGTCAATTGTTTAGTGCTGTGTGCCATTGTGCCTTGGTTAGTATATACTACATACCAGGTAGACCAGGTAGACAGCAATAACCTCCATCCAATCCCCATCGCAGCCCTTTTTATCTAGCATACCTTGTACTAGGTAGTCCCATGTTCGAGATATAGGACCTAGGTACCTAACTACATAGGTACCGAGCCACCGAATTATAAACGTCTCAAGTGCTCAAAGCTGAAGATATTAGACTCCGATGGCCTGGCAGTTCCAGAGCCGGTAAAAAAAAAAGTCTTTCCATCATCCACCCGTAATCGGCCGTTAATCATCCAAGCAAACTCCCCTCCACATCCCTTAGACATCCATCTTGCAACCATCTCAACTGTTAGCCGATCAACCCCCCCTGAGCCAGTACCCCACTTAATATTATCTGATCCCATTTATCAGATTCTATTTATCAGATCCCAAGATAATTCGCTATTTCTCACGTTGAATTTATTGGTACAAACCCAAGGAAATCGGTCTGCATCTTCTCAGTCTCTTCAAAATGGCGGCAGACAATGTCTTCTCCGTCCCAGTATTCCTGGTCGTCTTCCGAGAGACGCTCGAAACAGTCATCATTGTTTCTGTCTTACTGGCCTTTCTCAAACAAACTCTCGATGGGCCTAACCGAGACTTGAAGGTGTACAAGACTCTCGTGAAGCAGGTAAGATCGCATCAATTCATATATAGTCTGTGACACGAGGCGCAGTGAAATAACCGTTCATTCTCCAGGTATGGGTCGGGGTCGGCCTTGGCTTATTTCTTTGCCTTGTCGTCGCTGGCGGTTTAATCGGCGCCTTTTACACATTGGGCAAAGATAACTGGGCAACCAACGAATACAATTACGAAGGCGCGTTCGCGCTTATTGCGTCCATCATCATCAGCATCGTCGGCGCAGCTCTTCTTCGTGTTGGAAAGATGCAAGAAAAATGGCGGGTCAAGCTTGCTAAAGCTCTTGAAAGTCCCGTGGTAATAGGTGGTCATCGGAGTGGTCGGTTCAAACGCTTTGCCGAAAAGTACGCCATGTTTATTCTTCCCTTTATTACCGTCCTAAGAGAGGGCATTGAAGCTATCGTCTTCATTGCTGGCGTTTCTTTTTCTGCGCCAGCTACTGCAGTCCCGCTTCCGGTAGTTGTTGGGTTAGCTGCTGGTGCCATCGTCGGCTATATCCTATACAAGTGAGTTTTGGTGCATGATTGCAATCGTACTTGGCTGATTTTCAATAGGGGAGGAGCTGGCGCCAAATTGCAATACTTCCTAATAGCATCCACATGTCTGCTATACTTGGTCGGTGCAGGTCTGTTCTCGCGCTCTGTTTGGTACTTTGAGAACCAGCAGTGGAACAATATCATTGGTGGTGATGCGGCCGAGCTGGGAGACGGGCCTGGGTCCTACGATATAGATAAGAGCGTCTGGCATGTGAACGTAAGTGATGTTTCTCATCTGTTGCAAGGCAAGTCCTAACTATATACCATAGTGTTGCAGCCCAGAATTCAACGGCGGCGAAGGAGGTTGGGGAATATTCAATGCGATACTTGGGTGGACCAACTCAGCATCATACGGTTCCGTTATTTCTTATAACGTATACTGGATTGCCGTTATGATCTCACTCGGTGTCATGAGGTATCGCGAAGTCAAGGGCCACTGGCCATTAATGAAAGCGAAGAACTCAGTTGGCCCAGTTGAGCAGACTAGCAAGCCTGATGAGGTGCAACACGGGCCTGACAAGTCAGAATCCTAAGGAAGTGTTGTTTTGCCACCTCTCAATGAAGCAAACGATCGATCGATTAAGTTACTCGGAATGAGTTGGTAAATTCTGTTCTGGTTAACCCAGAGGTTCTATCACGTTTATGTATTTCAAAGCGAAACGAATACATCTGCTGCTGACGACGACTTGATGAAGGCTTTGAGGAGACGAGACTGGGGTCGGGGCTATAAATATCGATTGATATCATATTCAGAAAATGACTTAAATTCCAGGTGTTCGAATCTCTCTTGTAGTAAGAGAAGGGAGAGAAGTCATTTGACCAGAAAGATATTACCCTACCCTAGGTAGAGTAAAGGTAGGGTAACGTACTAGATATAAAGTTCATGTCTTATGGTTTATAGTTTATACGAAACGAAAGAGAAAGAACGAGTTGATATGTAACTGATCCAGTCGTATGAGATATGAGATATACCTAACCTAGTACCTACCCTAGGTAGGGTAATTTTATTACAAAAGCAAGCAAGCAAACATGATTGGATCTTAACGTCTCCACATCGCCAAGCTGTCACCACAAATGTTCTTTCTTACATGACAACGCACGTCACTCTCTTATGTTGAATGTTCAATGTTCAACGTGCAATGTTTGATGTTTACCTATCTTATGTGCTTCAACATTAGAAGATAAATAAATATATCTCTTTCCCCATTTCATCTTCAATCGTCTATTTCTATATCATCAAGCATATCAATATATTTTATCAATAAGCTGAGCCTGACGACGGGTTTTTCGGACTGATGACCACCTCGGATCTCTGCATATACAGGGTATTGCCTCACACAGGAGACAAGCCAAATGGACGGCTCAGGCCAGGCTCTAGACAACGACCCGCTAGACCATAATGTCGCGGGAAAGCTTCCCGAAGTAATTAATATTGATATTGTTCAAAATGGAGATCTGATCCTAGATGTCACTTTTGAGAACTCCCGGGACACCATCCGATCTGCCCAAGCTGCCCAGTCTAAACTAGGCAGCCAGGGAACGCAGCCTGTACCAAAGAAGAAAACCCGCGTGGCCTTCCGTGTCAGCATCAAGGCGCTCAAGGGTCAGTCTAAATACTTTGAAAAGCTTCTCACAGATATTCGCTTCTTAGAGGCCAATGATATATCCAGTGCCTTTGCTGCACTCTCCTTGAAGAATATCAAGCCTGATGCTGCTGAAGCCAAGGACCTTCCTTGGATCAAGATTCGAGATGATGACCAAGCCACCCGCTACGCTTATAGAGATGGTGCATTTGCAGACCTTTTGCGTGTTCTCCATGGCAAAGAAGTCGTTACGAAGCAGGTCACGATGATATTTGTCACCACTCTAGCCGTGTTAGCTGATCGTTTTGATTGTGCGGCTGCAGTCTCCAAGTATCTCGCCAGTGGCCTAAAGTTCAAGTGGCCCGTAACAAGCCGTAAGCCTGTTAGAGATGAAGTCTCCGTGATGAGCCGAGTAAACGAAGATATTCTACGTCAGAAAATCCTTGTGTCGTGGCTGTTGAATCAGCCAACTAGGTTCCAATCTGCCACAAAGGAGATCATCATGAACGGGTCCTGTCGATGGAGCCCCTTCGCTGAAGAGGATGATGGTTCACATGCCACGTGGTGGTATTTGCAAGATGGACTTGAGCGTAAGTGTTTATTAATTATGAATACATGATCACGTCTACATCTATTGTGTCTGTGCATATTAACCCCCTGAGCAGATGAGTTACAATATCGGCGCCAGTGCATTCTAGAGACAATCGCCTCTGTCCCGCAGCACTTCATACAGCTCTACACGTCGCGCACGCGGCAGTGTAAGCTCGGGTACGACTCGAGCTCCGCCTGCGACTCGTACCAGCTAGGGGAAATGTTCAAGTTTCTAACGAACAAGCATCTCCTCTTCCCCGTCGACTTCACCTCGGGATCCCTCGACTCCGTCGCGGACACCTCGCTACTACAGATCGACGGGATCCTCTCCACGCTGCGGCAATGCCCCAGCTACCAAATCGACAAGCACCACACCAACTGTGGGCTCCGCACCCGTGTTGTGCCCATTCTCGACTTCATCCAAGGCCTGCTATCCGCCAACTCCATCCCCATCACCCGACAGACGTGGAAGGTCGATCGTCACGCCACCACTTGGATGCCGCCCGGTGACGAGAATGGAGACCCGCCGGCCAAGCCGTTCCGGTACACGCGGTCCCTTGCGGGTGACCAGCGGCTCCGGTTCGAGCACGCGATGGGTGCGGAGCAGTTTGCTAGGAACGTGTTCACGGCGACGAGTTGGGATTGGACGGCGGAGGACCAGGGACACGATAGTCTTCCGTCGACTACGCCGAAATGGAGTTTTTGAAAAAAAAAAAGATTCATAAACGCCCTTAGCTTAAGTAGATAGTTGCATTGATATGTCATGTACTTACCTAATTAGGTAATCTATGAGAAGGTGGCTAGTAGAGTAGCAGACTAGATACTGCTGGGCCTAGAAAGAAGCGCATTATAGCGAGATGTATGCTTTGCTCAGGATACCTACCTAGCACGTGGTTTTATACATCGTTGCCCACTCATACACACACGCATACATGGTAGAGCAAGTGATTTCAAACAGTCAAAGCAATTGCAAATACTCACTGCTCACTGCCCAATGTCCAATGCCTCGTTCTCGTTCTGGATAATAGTAACGGTAACAGTAATGGTAATCGTGATTTTATATATACTCAGGCGCTGGACCATTCATCCATCCGCCTTTCTTTCTTTCTTCGAATCTCAATCACTAAACACTGACTGACTGCCTGCCTGCCTGCCTGCCTAGGTAGATATGTACCCAACCCTTCAATATGAAGAATGATTACGATCGTAAACCCCGGGATTCCACACACACCCCCTCCCCCCCCCCCCCCTCCTCTTCCTCCCCTTCGCTCGTTCTCGCACGCAAAAAACACGACTCCGTAACGCCGATACAAATTTATGAGTGAAGCAAACTTTCTACCCGACCTGGCGAACGTAAAAATGAATGGGCCAAAGAAAAGGTAACAGTAGTCTCTCAGTTCAGCTCCTTAATGCCTCGAGCCTGTTACGCATCTGGTCCATCATGGCCTCTTGGTCCTCCTCCTCCTCCTCCGGCTGCTGCTGCTCCGGCTGCTGCTGTGCCTGTGCGGGCAGCGGGGCACTGGGCGCCGGGCCCGCCTTCTCCATGCGGCCCTTGAGGATCTCGCCGAGCACCTTGTCGACCTCGCCCTCGGCCTCCTCCTCCTCGTCTTCCTCCAGCAGGCCGTCGTCGAGGGGCAAGGAGTCGCCGACCATCTCCTCGATGACGCCGGCCTTCATGAGCTCGAGGGAGAGCTCGCGCATGGTGCCGGCGAGCTGGGGGAGGCGGATCAGCGCGTTGACGTCCTTCATGACGCCGACGGAGGCGCGGATGCTGCCCTCGATGCGCCGCACCGCGAAGGCCTCGTGCACCTGCATCTGCACGCTGTTGAGCTGCGCTTTGGACGTGATGAGTCGGGCGGAGGTCCGCCGCGCGCGCAGGAGCTCCCGCGCGAAGTCCCGCACCTCTCGCTGGGCTTGCCGCGCCTGTGAGGGGTTGCGCTGCGCGCGTCGGTCCGCGGCTACGATCAGGTTCTTGGTCTTCACTTCGACTTGCTTCACTTGCGCGATGTCACGGTCGAGCTTGCGGATGTTGGAGCGGATTATCGTGTTGCATTTTCGCATCTATTGTTTTTTTCGAAGGGGAGGGACGGTTTTGTTAGTGAATAGGGGTCTTGTTTCTCGTTGTAAAGGAGGCCTGGCTGGGTGGTTTTCTCTCTGCCTAATGGGTTCCCTACACGTGCGCTTCGATAAACCCGGGGAGCATATAGAGTGGGTCGGTGTGAGGGAACGGAAGGGGAGGGAGGAGAGGAGAGGGAGGGAGGGAGGCGTTTGGTTGAGCTCACCTGGGCATTGGGATCCGGCGCGACGAAGAGGGCTTTGATGGTCTCCATCTTGGCAAATATGGGTTGTTGGAGACGGTCAGGTTGAAAAATTGATGTTGTAAATATGTGGAATAAAGCTCGACAAGGACGGCTCCTGCCGAGATGCCTTAGATGGGATCTGGCAGAGCAGTCCGGGGGAGCTGAAGTGGTTAAGAGGGATTGGCACGATTTAGTATGGGATTTTAGTATGGGTGGTTCAGGTTTCGATTAGGGGAACCGATAGAGAGGAACGAACCCGATAAAGACACGGATAGTTGATAATGCGATCTAATGACGTTGCAGTGGCCCCAGTGCCCAGGAACCAGCCTAACCCCGCTAAAGTCCTGTGCAAGGCAGCAAAATCTGCACAGTGGGAAAGGTTCCACCGTACAAACTTTATGTATCTAGCCAGACTTGTAATTCACATACTTCACTGTATCCGTATTTGTGTTACTTGCATACCTGGAAAATATCAATTGATTGTGATCACTGATTACATATGGATTGTATGGACATGTATCAACCGTAACGAATGCAACTTCAATAATCTACCTGCAGATGAAACCAGGGCTTTGGAACCTACACCGTAGCGTAGGGCTTCTATCAAACTTCACCTTTATGCAGTCATCTCGGAGTTTGCTTTTTTTCTTCCTTTTTCATCTTGGCCCTTCCTGTTATAATGTTCCCCTGCTTCTGAAAATGACGCAGCTTGTGAGGCATTGTATAGAATACGATTGATCTATCAAGTTGACACCACATACCTACATAGCATATGCATGCACATATGCATGCTACTTGTGCTACATTGTATGCAGTAACTGAACGTTGAGAATATCGTCTATTACATGTACTTAATAGGTATGATATGTTATGGTAATGTACCTCGTATGCTCCGGAAGTACATCTCCAAAATACTTTCGCACGACTTTTATCCAATCAAATCAATCAAATGAATTTTTTAATTACAGTGCGAAAGTGAAACCAATGAGCAAGTCAGGCACCTGCCCCCCATTCGATTCCAGCCCTGCTGCTTCTTCCGCCGCTTTCGTGCTGGTTCGATGTTTAACGGAGGGGTGCAGGTGCAAGCAGTTGCTTTTCATCTTTAAGCTTTAGAACAACCTCATACTTATTTTTTTTTCTTGTGACGGTTTTCCGCATTCCACCGCTTTTCTTCTATCCTCTTCCTACCAATTCGATAAATCCCATTTTTTCTGTTATCTGTCGAACAAGTTCAACGTCGTTATTTTTCAACGTTGAGATCACTATTTAACAACCCCGCTCCCACCTATTTCAATCTTTCTATAAGACACTCAACGACATATACCCCACTATCATCAGAAACTACTACATCATCGCTGCCAACATGTCGCAGGTTACTCCCGAAGGTGAGTTGACGATACCTACCCAATACCACACATTATATGCACCTAGGTAGAACGTGCCTATTAGATCTAGACTACACAACAGCTATTAACCTATTAATTCCAATGAAAATCCAAAACTAACCACTGTTTTTGTGCGCAGTTCTATGGGCTCAGCGCTCCTCTAACACCGACCCCGAGAAGAACTTCATCTATCTCACTATCTCGGTTCCCGATGTACCCAAGGAGAATCTGAAGCTTGATCTGCAGCCAACAACCTTGACTTTCACCGGCCACTCAGACACACTCAAGCGAACATACCACTTGGACCTCACATTCTATGCTGAGATCGACCCCGCTGCCAGCAATGTGCACCATACTGCCCGTAACGTCGAGCTAAAACTGCGCAAGAAGGAACTTGACGATGCCTACTGGCCCCGTCTGCTCAAGGAAGCTAAGAAAGTCCAATTCCTAAAGACCGACTTTGACAAGTGGGTCGATGAGGATGAGCAGAATGAGGCTCCTGAGGATGATTTGTCGCAATTTGGCGGCGGCATGGGTATGTAACCTTGAAAGGCACTAGTCGTTAGCCTTTAGCCTTTATGGATGATATCACTAACGCTCATTATAGGAGGCATGCCAGGAATGGGTGGCATGGAAGGTTTGGGAGGTATGGGAGGTATGGGTGGCATGGGCGGCATGGGCGGCATGGGCGGCATGGGCGGCATGGGCGGTATGGGTGGTATGGGTACGTAATAAGTTTCTCCAAACATAAGCTACAAAACACTTCAACTAACATATAAACATCAGGAGGTGGCGACTTCAGCGGTATCGACTTCTCCAAGCTCGGTGGCGACATGGGTGGAGGCGATGAAGAAGACGATGAAGATGACGACGACGAAATGCCAGCCCTCGAAGGTGACGAAGAGGCCAAGACAGAGAGCAAGGTAGAGGAGATCAAGGAAGCTGAGGAGACCAAGGCACCAGCGTAAAGGACTTATCGAACGAGCTACAAAGGCCTTCGCCCTCCCGCGGTTTCCTTATACTAGACTAGTTGTACCCGTCCTGTCAAGCCCAAAGATATTTTAGGCGCAAATCGAATTGACAAGTAGTGATGCGGTTCAGGCATGTTTCGGAAACCGGCGAGCTATTGGCTAGCTAGGAGGTTAGGTTACCTGTGTACTTGACGCTGGAATCCGATGGGAATGGATTTTATTATTAAGTAATCAAGCAGTTTCTCCTGCAGTCTCCCCTGCAGCATGACAATCAGGAATCTTAATAGAGTTCGGCCATGAACAGTGAATAACAACATACCCAGGTAGCTAGTGAACAGTCAACAATAAACAAGGGGTCACAGTTCCATGTCAAGATCCAGATCCAGATCAAGTATATACGAATCCCACACATTGACTAACCTCTAGCTAGGTAGGAACCTTCCACCTTTCAGGGCTTAAGCACTCATGTCGCCTTTGGTTACACATTGTATCCGTCCCACAAGCCTCAAATCATTCATTACGAGAAGCTAATTGTTCATGACGAATGTCTCGAACTTCGGCAAGCTGGGTAGCCGCAATACTCCATGCCCTATGTGATTGGCCGTGTCCGAAGTCCCGGCCCTGCGAGTCTTTAAGTTGGTGTCACGATAATTCCCGTTGTCAATCTTCCATTTTTTTGGAGCTTTTAATTCTTTTCAGCCCCTGACGGGATCCCATGAAGATTGTCTCGCGACACGGTTTACAGAGACCTGGGTTCAATATTTACGTGTATCTGTCTCTCTGGTTCCCTCCTTTTCCTTGTCTCCGTAGGTATCTTTGATGATGATCTCTCTTTCTCTCCTTTTTTTTTCCTTTCCTTTGTTTTTTGGCTTCCCTCCCGAGCTGTTTTCTATTTCTGGTTACCTCCTCCCACGGGGAAATCTATCCGGCGCGGTACCTGCATGGCGCGTGTCGTGGGGAGGTGGTTAGGTACTATGTATGTAAGTATGTAAGGGTTAATTGAAGGTAGGTCGCCTTAAGTCGGGCCTTCGTGTCAAAATAAATATGTTACGAGGGATCTGTTCTACTGACTGACTCAGGGAAGATCGGAAGCTGCACTTTGGAACTGCAAGATTCGGCACCTTTTTCTATCTCGTCTATCTGCTTTTTTCATGCTGTACATATATATCCATGGATGTATGTATATGTGTTGCAATGTTGTATATGCCAACTTCTCTAGACGAATAGTTCCCGGTGGCGAAGGGGAAAGGGAGGGAGGGAGAGGGGGGGCTGTAGAACGGAACCATTCTGCTGGGTCTTGCCTCCCGTGAGTCGCGCCTGCAGCACGACGGAACAAGATGTGTGTGTCTTTCTTTCCTTTCTCGCGTGCCGTGCTTGCTTGCTTTGCGCTCCTTCTTGTGCGTCTTGAATGAGGTTTCCCTATAGTATGTGAGTTTTTTTTTTCTTGTAGAAGGTCCGTCTCGCGTACTCCTCTCCCATGGCTCTTGCTCCATGCTGTTACTTTTGAGTATAAAGGCGCTCCCACTTCCTCACCTCTTCGATCTAGTAAACTCTACTTCTAGATTTCTGCCACCCTCTGGACCATTCTTTTTTCCCGCGGCTTCACTTTTCAATGTAAACAAACTCGTCTGTCTATCACATACCCAATACCATACTTCTTATAAAATTCACCTTGACGGCATTGAACGTCTCGGAAAACCTACAAGTATAAAAATACCTACCTGCCTAACCCAGGTAACTGGCATATATACCTACATATATACATCCAAAACCCGCAGCCATGCCTCACGCTACCAAGAAGCCAGCCCGTCCGCGTCTCGCCACGACCGCGCCTTCTTATCCAGCGCGAGGACAGCAGCAGCAGCAGCAGCAGCAGCAGTCAACCCAGCCAATGTCTTCATCCACACCATCCTCTGCAGCCACTTCTGCTTCAACTTCAGCCTCCTCTTCTTCCGGCTACTGGACAGCGGTAGATGCAGCCAAGGCATCAAGAGACGGTGCCTTCCTCACTGCCTGGCCGCGCGACGAGTCGTACTACGCGCCCCCGGTGCACCCACCTGCCCAGGGATACCACCAGCAACAGTCCGGGCAGCAGCAGGCAGCGTTGCAGTATTACTACGCTACCACATCTGCTACGGCGGCAGGGCAAGGAGGAAGTGGATGAATGCCTAGTATACACCTGCCTACCTACTCGGGGTATATGTACTAGGGAGGGAGGCAAGTATGCGGGCTGTGCTTGGTGTGCGGTTTACAGGGTTTTCCTATCTGCTTGCTCTTCGATGTGAGGTGTTGATAAGATGGTCAGGCGTTGGCATGATTTCACGGCAAAGGAAAGGTTGCAAAGTGGGTAGGGGGGTATAGAGGTGGTTAGACGGATGCCGAATTTCAAAGGTGCTGCTTTTGCTGGATTGTAGATGTATATCTATCTCGACACATTTCAGAGGAGTCTACAGGAGTTTGTAAGGGAGGTGTAAGGCCTATGTATAAAGAAAGGATGGGCAAGGAGCTGTATTATGGAGGGAAGAATGGTCAATATCACGACAACGTTTCTGTCGGAGGGAAATGTAAATGGTGGGCCTGTTCGGTGTTTGCTGTAGCTAGGTAGATTTAAATCACCTTTCCCCTACCAAGATTGCCCAGCAGCTGATCGAGGTAGTTGGTAGACGCAAGTTCTCAGGTCGTCTGTGATAGGTGTTTACTCTAGGGATTTTGAGGCTTATCAGAAAAGCACCAAGAGAGAGACGAACGGAATATATAAAGGGATGGGGTAGATGAATGTGATATAATGGAAGACTCATGCTCATTATCGCACAGTACTGGGTAGGTAGCATACCTACCTAAGCTAGATATTTCTCAGGACTTATCTGGACATGATGTCAGGCTGCCCATCCCCTATTACCCCCTGAGTCATTGAGATAGTTGCATAGGAGCTACCAGGCAATGAAGACTAAGGTTAGCCTTCTACCCACCGAATGCCGAGTCTTGGGAATCATACTAGCTGATCCTCCCTTTTTGATTCCTTTCTGTTCGACTAACCAACGTTGTTAATTGGAAGCTTCTTTGAAATATCACACTAAGCACTTTCCCCCTATTCATGTGCACATTGGACTTTATAAGCCTTGGTGCCGGTAGTCATGCAGGCTCCTTTTATAGGTACATGTATGTTAGCTATCGAGTGTAAGACTGGTCGTGTGTCTAGAGTATGCACTTCTGGCACCTGAGTTGCCTACTCACGCCAGCCTTCACAAGCAGCGGCTGTTATGAGGAATACAACTAGGTTAGGGCTTTATATCTCAGAGGGTATGGGATACCTTGTCCTGAGAGTATGTAGCTTGTCCTTGCTACTCAGTTCTCTGGCTTTACGGGGCATACGCTCGTAGACTTCAGGCCCCTTTGAATTATGCAAGACTAAGTAAGGAGTAGGCACCTAGGCAATAAGCCGTAGAGCCGCACCTGAATGCCTAGTAATAATGCATGCCCCTTTCTGTATGCTCATTTCTCTCGTGGTTCAACAGTGGCATATGAATCATATCCAACTCTTATCTCAGCCACAACTATGACTTATAGATACCTACCTTTCCGAATATGCCCCTATTCAGAGGCTCTTGTACTACCTCCCTGGTCGCTTGAGCTTGAAATACAAGTTGCGAAAATCAGCAGACCATAATGTGTGCCTACGCCAGCTTGGTATGTATTTTGGCGATTGTTAGAATTGAGGGTAAGAGCAAAGTTGATATAACCCCTTTTCTGGCACCCTACGACCTGGTGAACAGTTTAGATAGCTGTCTGGCTCTACAGCCTCATCACTGTTGCCGCGTTAAACGCTTGCGGTCCAGATTGAACCCTCAACATCCACTTAGCGCTTACCTAGGTAGGCACGTTTCCATTCAACGTAGGTATAAGAGAGAACAATATGGCAAAGCAATGGCATCCACACACTGATCCGGCATAGTTGCAAGAATATACACCTAGTTCATTCATCCATTCCAGCTGCCTCAGTTCATTACCACTCATCTGGGCACCTACCGGCCATAGGGCTGATGATAGGTAACTAAACCCGAGTGTTCTTCAACTACCTAGGTAGGTAAGCTAATTGCCGCCCTCCTTCCGCGACCAACTATGAGGTTCTATGCGCCGCGCAATCTGAAGCACGCCTATAACATTGCCAGCTCTATTAATAATAGCAAAAAAAAAAAAAAGAGGAATAAGCGCGTAACGTTCCCTTTAAAGCTGGGACTCGTCAATCAAATCACGCCATCGTCGAAAAGTCGGCAGCGCTTGATATTTGTATCACGGTATGTAGGTATGTATGTATGTGGGCCGATCTACCTACTGTAGGATCGCATCTCTATAGTAGAGCAGTCTTAAGATCTATAGTATGGGGGGGAGAGAGTCTTTTATTATGATCCAGTTATACATGGCAAGTGAACCGGCCTTGTAGGGCAAGAGGTATTATTATAAGAGAGTGGCATAACTAATAGTATCATCTTACCTAGCCTAGTAGGCAGGGTTATGCAGTACCTGGCTTAGTAGTGGTTCTCCCGCGGCTCGGCGGTCCGTATGGGGGGGATAAGTGGTCTCGTCGGTCATGTGCCGGCCCTAGCAAATCCGTCACATCACATCACACTTCGGAGTTATGTAAGACACCTGGGCAGATATAAAAAGGAAAAAAAAAAAAACTCCCTAAAAAAACAATCCAAAAGAGTGAAGGGCTGGAAAATTAGATAGGCACATGGCATCTATCACTTTTCTATCACTCGCAGTATACGGGCCCGAGCATAATTATAAGACAGGTATACCTAAGCATTAGAGGCTTGGGATGGAATGGGAAGGTCCCGTTTCCCTCCGGGGTAATCAGCATCCGAGAATGTGATAGCGGCGCAAGGTATTGCCATCACTTTTCTTCATCGAGACGTATGTATGCTAGACATGCTACATAGACAGGTATAGGTACAATACTTACATATCTGCAGCACAACACGGTACGATACTAATTAGCACCCATATCTATACCTCGAACATCGCGAGCGTTCTCCCCATCACGAACAATCCCGGCTTCAATCGCCGGACCAATTGATCAACGGGGAATAATAAGAAGAAGAAAAAAAAGCCCTCACCTCACCTACATACATATACATAGCATACATACTTCCCTTCCAGCATGAGAAAGCAAGCAGGTAAGTAAGTAAGTGTATCCGGCGTGTGATTCATACAAACTGCGTCGCATAGCGCCGACTGCTACAGCGAAAGAAAGAAAAAAAACCACACACCGGAGAGGCCCTGTGCCCTGTCGTCGCATAAGTCATATGAAGTGTTCGCGCAAATCACCGTAGGCGTTCGAAGCCATCGTGGGCCACTTGTTCGGCCGGCCGGCCTGGCCTGCCACGTTCGAAAGCTGCAGCCGCTGTCGGGGATTAATTTGCATGAAGTCATCGCCGGGGTACCTAGGTAACTAACTAACTACCTGTGTACTATGTATGCTGGAACACACAAACAGATACATACATACATACCTAGTACACACATGTACATATGTATGGCGGCATTTCCTTAATCCTTTTCTCCCTTATTAATAAAAAAGGAAAAGGAAAAGAAGAAACTCCCTGCAGACGGAAAGCGCCCCAAGAAAAGAAGCAGGACAGCAAACAAAAGCTCAACAACCACTTAAAGGAAAAGGAGATCCCGCCTTGAGTTTGAAGTAGACTGATAACCATACATACGCATACGCATACGCATATATCATTGTCCAAAGCACGCAGGTGGAAATGCTAACTACAATGATCCGGCAACGGACCGGACCTGTTAAGCAAGCCTGCGACGCGCCGGCGATACGACAGGGGGAGATAAGGAAAGTGAGGGGCAGGGGGAAGGGGGAAGGGGGGTTCGTATATTATGAAAGAATGAACAACGAATACCTACCTACCTACCTACCTACTTAACCTAGTATCATCTGCTTCCCCTTGTCGAAGAAGCAAAGCAGTAATAATTAGTTCTTTAAAGCATAGCATTGGGCCTCAACCGTTGCGTTTCTCGAGAGCGAAAGCGTTGCGGGGTTGCATTTTGCAACGTCGAGGAGTGCCAGTATTGCTCCGAGGTGCAGCTCTGGGCTGCGGGCGCGATTTGGGTAGGTAGGAATGCTCTAGGTACGTATATAGATTGGCACATAAGTAGATAGAATATTGAAACCCCAGACGAAAACTCCTCGCTTCCAGAGTCTGCCCCTTTCCCCTAATAGGGGTAGGTAGGTAGCTATCTAGCAAACAGCAAAGCATACCTAGCTTAGGGCGCTGGGCTTCACGATGATAGGAACGCCGGAGAAAGCCCAAAACCAAAATTAAAAAAAGAGTTGCAACCTTCAATTTACCTTACCCCCCCATTACTTACCTACCTAACCTAGGTAGTTGGGTACCTCTACTACACCTTACCCTGTTTCTCTTCTCTTCTCAAGGAACGAAATGGCCCAGTCCGGAATGTGAGATGTGCACGACGCATTGCCTGTCGCGTAAGTAATCTGGAATCTAGAACTTTGATAATGTGTGTGTTTTAGTAGTCAAGAACCAATGCGTGGGTTTTTGTCACATGTAACGATGTACGAATCAGTACGATAGCTGTTTGAAGAGACGTGATTCGACTTTTTAAGCTTTTAGTTTGCTTTCTGGATGGCTTGGCGTAGATCGTCCGAGCCCCATGGTACAATACCAATGTACGGTAGCTTTGTGTGTGACTCTTGAGTTGTGAGTGGTGAGTGGTGTGTAGAACAGAGGCCGGGGATGAAGATCGGTCTCTGGATTGGTGGTTTCTTCGATAGGCTACCGTGGATAGGTGGTGTAGTGTAGTAGTGTAGTAGTGTAGTAGGTAGATACATGGAGTACTTGATGATACTTGATATTTACATGTAATATTCAATGTTGACATGTGGTGTGAGATCAAAGTGTAAGAATGAAGATGCGTGTAAAAGAATTCAATGTTGAAGATGCCGTTCAAAGATACATACTATAATGTATCTAATGTAAAGCGGGCCGTATCAAATAGGTACATTATGGGTGCTGGCCGGTGACCTCGGTATGGTTTGCTTCAAATTGCTTGCCGATAAATAGGCGTAGGTACTTCATTGCCTAGGACATGGATCATGATGGATGATTAAAATCGCGGCAAGATGAACTCGCACGAAGTTCGGCAAACCACAATTATTTCAATCAATTGATGTTCTTTGTTATGAAGAGTACCTAGGTAGTTACATACGGAGTATAATATTATGTATGAATCTACAAAGTACATGCATTTCTCCAAATTGATCTAAATTGACGCAACATGGCGGAGCGGAGAAGCACGTTTAAAAGAAACCCCAACAATGACTAATTCACTTACCCCAGACTTATCGATATGTACCTAATGTATGTAATTAATTGAATGATTCGCAATATAAATTTGGAGACTCTCAACTTTGAATTTCATTAAAATTCAATGTTCCCGTTCTTTTTTTCTTATTCTTTTTTTTTTTTTCCTTTTTGTACTTTTTGTCTCGGGACTTGGATGAACACGAATCCGGGGAGAGTTTATTGAGTTTAATAACCTTATTATATTAAATCGACGAAGCGGCAAAGTGGCTACCTACCTGGGGTACCTACATCAATGATACATATATCCATATGGATGGTGGCCATTCTTCGCAAGCTTCTATCAAGTTCGACTTCATCTATCATTCCCGCGGGGACAATCTAACCTAGCTAAATTGGCCAAGTAGAAAACACGGCATCGTGTTCATACAAACATAATACCGCATCGGCATTTTCATACTACTATGGTATATACATACCTAGGTTACAGGTAAAGGTACAGCTACAGTTCGCAATCTTACTAAAGGCCCGACGAGAATATCCATGGATATCACGTTGCGGCGAACGAACATCTCGGTATATCTCGGTACCTATTGTTGTACTTAGTAAATTTGCCACATTTCCCCAGCTTCTTAATATGTAATGCAGCGAACCGCCAAGCGAAGCGTTCGGAGTTCTCTACAAGGCAATTCGCTTGTTCACTGACTAAGAAAGAAACCGAGATGTCAATCAATCACCCACGGGGTTTCGCGAAGAAACTCCGGGTATGGCAGGCAGCGTGGGATTCAGGGTTCCGAGATGATCCCCTTGTCGCTGCTGCTCCCTGACCCCCATTGTCATCTATTGGGGGGCACAGTACTGTAGCTAAAAATTGATTTCGTGGTGGTAGTACCTATTCTAAGGGGATGCGAAGGATGATACTACATAATACAGTATATTCCAACACCTGCTGAACTGGGACAAGAAACATGATCCTTTTGCTCACGAGAAAGTTGTTGTTTGAGATAGTTATCACCTGGGACACTCTTCACGAAACGATGCTGGATATGTAGCTTGGCTACGTGTAGGTACCTGCATGACCTCATTTACTTGCTACATACTACTTGAACTTCAATGTTCGTATAACTACACGTACCTACTTTATAAGTTCAAATGTTGATCTTCACTGCGGGTTGCCTATGAAACTCCAGATGTCGGTGTTAGCAGTGCGTACCTACGTAAGAGACGGAAACCAGCATGGTGGTTATGTAGAATCATAGATTGCCATTTGTGGACTACATAATTCCCAAATGAAAGGTGCCGAGGCAGTTGGATACATCCATGTCCATCTTTAAAGATCGCCACGCCACGTTTTGACTACAAAGTGACATTTCCCGCCTCACGGCTCGCGTTACATAGGTACCTACATAGTATTACAGTACATGGCAAACATTGTCATTATGAGTCTTCCTCGTGAATCCTCGGTGGCAGTGCGCAGGCAACAGCGTGGCTGCTCACGACGAATGATCGGGTGTAGGCGGACTTGGAATGATACGGATGGATGGATGGATGGATGGATTGGTTCCGATTTATTCCTGACTTGGCCCTTTTGTCCCCGTGGTTGGTTTCTGGCCCGTGTTCACACGGGACTTTGTTCGCCGTATAACTAATAAATGTATCAAAATCTTGGTGAATGGGGGGGGTTCTGATATTGGTCACTTTTACAATACGTATTATCTTAGCTTCGGTTACTCTGCGGCGCGATTTAGCTGGATGGCGATGAGCCGACGAACGCTTATTACTATGTATTAGGCCTCGGCGGGCGCAAGGGGCGCCGGTGCCATGTTATTCGTTGCCCTCGGTCAAATTATCGGAAGACATAGGACAGGACAGAGAAGCATTTGGGCTTAAGGATGTCTAAGCACGAGGCACTTGCGCGGCATTCATGTCGATTCGATGCGAGACGTTGCGACTTGACTGACTGACTGACTAACTGCCTGAACTGAATGACTTAATAATACCGACTTACCTGTCTAGACATAGGAGTCATACGGGAAACTCTAGAAATTAGGCAAAGATCAACCCGTCTCTGGAGCAAACTATGCCCAGTCGCTTGGGCTATCTTTGACTTTTTGACTTACTTGTTCTGATTGTCTGGTCTGTTTGTTGTTTGATAGACCTTTACTAACCTAGGTACTTGTGCAGTCCTGATGATACTAGGTAATAATACATAGCATTGTTTTTATTATAGATCACGCAACCGATGTTTTTGTTTGTTTGCGACGACTCCTTGCCCTTTGGATGACCTTCGGTCGCGTTGACCCTTCCTTTGCCCTATCTTTGTTTTCGTCTAGAACCTCTCGGGAAACCCGGAAATCTGGGGCGTAGCAGGGTACAACTGTCAATCAGCTCCCCCCCAAATACCTGACATGCCTCGCTCGGATCCAAGCGTTCAAGAATACACCACATACCTAACCTACTAAACCTAGTAAGAAACTCCAGATTTTCCCTTACTGGGTACCGGCTGTAAATACGAAGCGGTCAACGTGGGCCCCGAAGGTCGTGCGAATTTCTTTCTAGAACATTTTTTTGCCGCTGTAACCCTACCACAGCTTGATACTAGAATAGTACCTACATACCCTATATCTGGGTGTAGATATTATATGCTATGCATTTATATCGAAACCCTTCAAAGATGTTTGTTTTGCAACGCTTGTTACGCTTGTTACCTTCAACGTTGGCTTCTGGTAGGAGAACCTTAATAAAGCTGAAGCCGGTAACATGCATTATTGCGTGTGCGCGTCCGTCCAGTCTACGTATTTCTATCTAGCACCTATGTACACATGTGGCCTGCCTATCGAGGTGCGGTCCCGACAATTGGAACCATTATTAACGTGGGTAGGTATATGGGTAGAACATGTTGCTGTACCACATAATGGAGACGGGAGGTTGATATACACCTACATACATACATAGAGCTCCATAGGCCATACGTCATGTAACAGTAAGGTGGAATGCCCAGGTGGTAAAAAAAAAAAAAAAAATGGTGTGCGATGCCCAACACCGACACACCACAGCCGCAACCGGATATGATCGTGAAATGGGGAAGCTCACCAACAACATGATCCCGAAATGATAGCAGACACATACATTTCCTACCTTCATCCACGGAGAAAGAGGTCATATTCGTAAGCAATACTTACCTAGGTAAGTAGGTAAGTGCATAGGTATGTGGTATGTAGTACTATTCAAAACCCGATCCCGGATTACGTTGTCTGTACATAGGAATAGGGAGTAAGCAACCATCTTCTATTCTTTATCTGTATCTGTCTCGCTCTCGTCTTTTTGTTGGATTATATTGTTTCTTGATTGTTCCTGTTGCTACGGACGTAGGGTTGGATTATGGTGTCAACATGTAAGAGTTGTGTTGCGATGCGTCTGAGTCAGGATCGCAAAACGGTCCTCCTACCTACTCCTTCTTTCTCCTTCTCCTACCTAACCAGGCTAACCTAGGTATGTATGTATGTACTCCTGATTACGAGATCTTCCTAGGGTAGCTTCCGCTGGGGAATTCTTTGGGGTTTCTCACGCAACGCATCCGTTACGCTATTACCTAGGCAGAAAATCAAACACCGAAGGCAAGCAAGATGTTAGCAAGATTGAGACAGACGCACACAATTCGAAGGTCCCTACCTACATAGGCCCCCTCCTACCTACCTAAGGTATCCTATACGAGAGTTGTGTCTTGGTTTGGGTAAGCGGTCTGGGGAGAAATGCCGGCATTGGCCAGCACAACGAGAAAATGTGCGGTCAGCTAGCTAACTCACCTATACCCAACCTGATGCACGATACATATGATATGTAGGTTTAGGGTATGTTGTATGTATGTACTAGGCATGCAGTGTCCTATCTATAACGCAGCCGGTTTGGACCGATACAACTCACTATTGCTGAGCCGCGGACGGACTGCAGACCGACCAGCGTGGCGCATAGGAAACCAGATGCGAGAATATCATTAGACAGCCCTGCGAGCGACTAACGTCATCAGCAGTATCGTCGTCGTTAAACGAAAAAGGCAACACAACGGATAGACTATTGCCTCTCACTCATCCATCCATCCATTTAGTCAGTCATTCACCCCTTAACTTCAACAGCCGAGCCACCTTACCATATGCATCTTCGAATCCCGAGGGTCTTATTTCCATTTCTCTTTTTATTTTTCTTTTCTACTAGGCACTATTATTATCATTATTAATATTATAATTTCTAGTGTGCATTTCTTTTTTTGGTCTCCGTAAGTGATCGGATGCGGAGGGTATATTTCTTGTGTAGGGCAAAAGTAAAGTAGCGGATAGATAAAACACGGCTATTATACCAGTGAACAACATTACCTACATGCCTAGCATATCTGTAAATGAAGCAATCAATGCATGCTAGCCTAGCGGGACGGACGCGGACAGTGGACACACATACATAGTACATACTACACACACACAGACATCCATCCCCCAGTTTTCAGAAAAGAAAGTCCTGCCCAAGGTGAATATGTGTGCCCGAGAGCCAACGAAAGAGAAGTCAAGAGGAGCGCCTCCTTCGTCACAAAATTGGTTGTGTCTCATGTCAGTAAACGAGAATAGTAAGTGAGAAACTAAAATTATGTGACCGATCCTCCGCCTAGCGACCAACGGAAGCACCAACGGAAAGCCTCAAACAGCCCAGTGGCTCGGCTGGCGGGCTGGCTTTGGCAGGATTCAAACCGTAATTTACACCATTAACTATCAGCCCCTCCCCAGCGTGGCTCTTCAGGAAGAAGATGGGAAACCAAGCCGTGAGATTGGGATTTCGATAATACCTGACATTCTGCCTGTCACAAAATCTACCCAGGCATGTACAATACCTAATGTATGTATAGAGTATCATCAACCATTAATACATCCACCATTACCACGCTGATGTTGGAAACCGACATCTGGAGAATTATTCTGCTGCCTCCAGGGCTACATTGTGGGAGACGACTGCCGGTATTGAAATGTGTTGTATTATATTGTCTCTTCTAATCTAATAACCATACCCCGTAATTAAATTTCAAAGTCATTTACCGAAAAATCTCCCCTACCTTGTAGGATAGCTGCTAACCTAGGTTTATAGTTACGTACCTGGTATTCCCAGGACCGTGAATGAACCGGCTACGGGCTCACTATTACCGTAACCTGGGTTAAACTTGAAATACACCTATTAAACTACACCCATTGCCTACCTACCGACCTAGGTAATATAAGTACCCAGCCTAGTAGGTTATCTAATAAGCCCTGGAGCCCTGTAACATAGGGAACAGCAGCCCCGGAGGCTAAGCTAGA
This sequence comes from Hypoxylon fragiforme, assembly GCF_022984875.1. Classification (NCBI taxonomy): domain Eukaryota; kingdom Fungi; phylum Ascomycota; class Sordariomycetes; order Xylariales; family Hypoxylaceae; genus Hypoxylon; species Hypoxylon fragiforme. Next base: position 1,746,842 of record NW_026054758.1, on the reverse strand, counting down.
GGGAAATCTAACCTAGCCTAGGGGGTACTCGGACGCTGGGAATTAGGATACTAGGGAAGCGGGAGATGGACCCGGCCGCGGCACTCGGATAGGGTACTAGGTCTGTATGTAACGACTCTAAAAGAAGTCCCAGGTCTGCTACATATGTACATACAAACATACATAATGATACACCAACGTAGGTGGGATACATGGTGCTGAACCCTGATCGTCTCCCTCAGCTTTTTTTCTTCTTTTTTTTTCTTCCCACCACGGATCCATGGCACCTTGTTCAATGGGGCCCCTCTTCCCTTCCCTCCCCTGCAGGGACATTCCCGCGGTCTGGCAATTTGGCTCTCCGATTCTTCCCTCCTTCTATGTAATGTTCCAAGCCGGGGGTCGAAAATAGTTTGTGTGGGCTCTGGAGGATGCCAAAAGGCGCAAAAACAGAAAAAGAGAAAAGCACTGACGAAACAAATGCCAACGGTATGTTGCCAGCGATGTTCTACATAGCAGATCCGCACGTCTTAGTGGGTAGCACGCACGTTAGTGTTAGTTTGAGAAAGTTGGTCAAAGTTGTGTCCTCCCGTAACTAACTAACTAACCAACCATACCTTACTAGTAACTATTTAGAGATACCTAGTTAGGTAGGTATAATATGTAGGTTTGTATACCTATGCAGATAGTTAGGGTAGAACAAAAAATAGAAAAAATAGAACAGAGTCGATAGATAATAACTACCTACATCCATAGATCTCGTTCCTTTTTAGCGGTGTCAAACCCCGTCCAACTGCTTTGTCCTCGCCTGATTGGTGGGACAGCTCGGGGAATGGAAGACCGCCTTCGCAAAAGGGCCTGGATTTTTGTAGGGGAGGGGGGGTTTCGAAAGCTGACTCCAGTTAAGGCGGTCTAGGCTGACTTGGTTGTTGACTTGGGTGTTGACACCTATTCCCTGCCTCCCGGGCCACACACACCCCCCCTTTTCCTTGCCCGCATCCATGACAATGACAGGCGGTCTGCTGGGGGTGATTTGCGACGTGGGGGACGGGGGAAACTGGAAACTGCTACAAAGTACTTGAGGGATGTAGTAATGTACAATACAAGTACTGTTGTAGCTTTGTAGGTGGTAGGTGGTGTATGTAGCACATGTAACAAGCAACAAGTTGCTGCCTCCGTGCGGCGATGATTCACGGTCCAACACACCCTCTTCGGTATATATTTGTTCTCATGGCCTTCCCATGCGCTCCCGTCCCATGCCTTTGCTTCCCCTTGTTTGATTCCCCAGATCAACCATCGTAGCCTGCCTTGGAGCAAACTAATACATAATAAATCTACTCAGCAACCCCAGCTCCGAGCTTTATTCGCTTTCACTATTCGTATCGCGATAACTATATCTATCACATCCACCTATTACCCGCAACTCGACTTACACGGACGCCACACTTATACACGAGTCTCGCAACTTTCTTCGAAACGAAAGCGAAGCAAAAAAAATATACTATATATTTCTGCTGCTACGAAATCAACAACAATAACAACTACTACTACAACTACTACTACCATCCGCCATCATGTACAGCCCATACGGCTCCTACAGCTCGATGAGCTCCTCGCAACCGATGGACATCCCGCGCAGCAGCTACCTGTCCCACAACTCGACGTACCAGTCCAGCTGCGCCTTCCCCTCGTGGCCGCAGCGGTCCTCGCTCACCGACGCGCACGAGGAGCGCGCGACCTCGTACCTGTCGGACGACGACCTGTTCCCCTGCGACCTGTCGGACGACGCGCACAGCATCTCGAGCAGCTCGGGGAGCACGACGCCGACGTCGATCGCGCGCGAGGTCGACCTGCTGCAGCTGCAGCGCGAGCAGATGGCCATGCAGCGCGAGGCCGTCAAGTTCCTGCTCAAGGAGAAGGAGAGCCGGCGCCAGGCGGCCAAGAAGCAGCGCCGCAGCAGCAGCTCGAAGAAGAGCCCGAAGAGCAGCAAGGCGGCGCACCTCGACGTCATCACCGAGGGTGGAGAGTGAGGCGGACTTTCCCTCCCGTGTCGGAGATCGAATGCATGCTATACTAATAATGGTGAGTCTTTTCTTTCTTTCTTCGGCACCACCACACTGCACACACACACACACACACACATCTTCTTTGAAGATATGTAATGCGGTGTGATCCGGTATCTTGGTATGCATGCAGTACAGTTGCTAATGAACGCCACAATCTAGTATTTGGACGATGATATATTTTGTTTTAACACCACCACCACCACTATTATTTTTTAACGACCATAACGCCTAACCCCCAATGATGAGATACCCAAACCCCTGATACCCACCAACCACCCCCTCCCAGTGCATAGATAGGTACGCATCGGCCGCCGAATAGGCGGTGATGCATGACGCCGCGGCGCTGGGATGCATCCTACCCGCGCCACTTATATATACACACAACGGGGATTTTTATCATTTTATCTATCAAACCAAGATGTATATGTCAGTCAGTCAGTCAGTCAGTCAGTCAGTCAGTTCCATGTGTGTGTGGGTGGGTGGGTGTAACAAGAACGCCACGGCCGCCCTAGATTAAAACAAAGAGGTTGTTTCTTTACTCTAGCGCCGTGGTGTCACTCACACACACTGCACATTGGATACAACTACAACTACTATTTACCTACCTACCTACCCGTCGTCCCCGGAAAAACGCCACGCGCTCCTTAGTCTCAGCCACAATTCTTTTTTCTGGAGTTGGGTTTGGGGGAGGGGAAGCGGGCGATCCATCCGCGACTGCTTTCGAGATGACTTGCGTCCGACGACGGGAGGTGAACGGTGTGTATCGGTACATAGGAAAGGAACCGGTGGAGAAGCGGAGAAAAAAAAGAAAAAAAAAAGAAAGGTCCCGCAATAAAACCCAAGAGGCTTTACCACCAAGCAGGGTTTAATGTGTTTTGGATATCTTTTTTTTTCTTTTTTTCTTCTTCTTCCATATCAGGAAAAACAAGGGGGGAGTCTGGCGGTGAACAAGAAGGAAGGAATGGAGAAGGGAGAATGGTGAATGGAGGAGACGAAGAAGAAGAAAATAGGCCGCTAGTGTGGTCGATGAGATGCAGCCCAGCCTAAAGTGACGGCATAGGGATCGAAATGCTTGGAAAAGGCATTTATGTATGCACTATGTGTGTGTGTGTGTATGTGTGTATGTATGTGCGTACGTGCGTACATACATACATGCGTGCTTGCAGAAGGGTGGATTGCATGTGTGGATGTGGATGTGGATGTATGCCATTGTATGGTCTGCGTGGTCGTGTGTGCAAATAGGAGTTACAGGAATCGACGACCCGGGTATTCGGGTTTCGCGGACCTGATTGGACGGAAACACACCGAGGTGTTGGAGGTTGGTTTGGCCTATTGGCTGGCATTCCTGTCTTTTTTTACTTTTTTTCTTCTTCTCTTCACCTACAGTACCTACTACATGAGGTTACTTTTTTTTCTCTTTGTTAGGCATGTAACTACTGGTTGGTGGCATCAAGTATGTTTGTTGTTGTTGTTGCTGTTGGAAGATTACGATGTCTCTGTTGGGCAGAAGTTAGGAGACTAACAGATGAGCAAGAGAGAGGCGCAAACTGTCTCGAAAGGGATATATTAATTGGTTAATAGTTAGTAGAATAATTGGAAGATATCAAATCTAAAAATACAAATAAGAACAAAAATAAAGTCTTACCTTACTCATTATTGTTAACTGTGACTCAAAGCTGGTGGATATGAATTATATTAGTATTGGTCTTTTGTCGAGTATGGATTTTTATCAGATTATCACCTTCCGGACCTGGTCATACCGACGACATGGTCTACGATTCCCAGTATTTGCAAGTGTTGGAAACTAGTTAAATCTATGTATAGCATCTAAAGGTAGTAGTTAGGATATCCAACATCTAAAGGCGAATATTTCAGCCACCCAACCCTCACCTTTCCGGAATAGCGTGGGCTTGACTATTCTAGTATGTACTGCCAGGTACCATATATACCATACATACCATACATACCATACATACCTATGATAGCATAGTAATTAGATATCTAACGTAATATGTGTGGTAGGTGTTTGGTACGCCCATCTTGATCCGACCACTTTAGAGTTTTAGGGTTGTGACGACCTTTGCAGGCGGAACCAACGGGTAGGCTGACGATCGGTGTCGACCGACATAGGCGAACATACCTATGTACATATTACATCTAGGCAATCTAGGCGAGAACATTAACAGATATCTTATAGGGCACACTCTCCGCACAACGGTATCCGGAATTGATCACCTCTTTTTTTTTTTTTTTTTTTTTTTTCTCTCCTCCTTCACACAATGCAATCCCTCCGACCCTCCGAATAAGAGAGCAGTGCGGACGAACAGGGGTTGAACGAAAGAAAAGAAAAAAAAAGCATGCCCTTGCCCTAACCTACCGTGGTATATCACACACTTCCAAGCTTGTGATTGCTTGGACGGTGGGGCTTGTCATCACGGTTTTCGTGTGCGCGTGTCGGTGACTTGTCTCTATCTATCTCTCTGCCTCTGTTCTCTGTTCTCTGTCTCGCTCGCTTGTCATTGCCGTTGGCATTGTCGCTTGTCACCATAAAGTGGATTTTCTGAGCACACACAAACCAAAGTAGTTGGCTAAAATTACGAAAATGGGAGGGGATGGGGTTCTTTCATGCGCATTGGATCATACGAGATGAAATACTATAATGGAAGGCATTGCTAAGATCTTTCAATGCTCATGGGAGGGGATTTCCACCACGTCGAGGGGAATGGGGGGGTCAGCGTGGGGGAGCTGTGAATTGCTGCGTGGGGAAGTAAGCGATTATCTACTTGCCTACCTACTCTAGCATCTACAGTAACCTTAGTCGAAATCAACGAAACCATTCTCATTGACTGGCTACTTAACACTTGTCTTGACAAGATAACGCCGGTTGGCTTCTTGACCGCCGAAAGCCCTCTGAGTCACTGCTTGCGTTGCTCAATGCCCAACTACCCAACTCCAAAGAAACCCGTCCCGTGATAGGAGGATGTCGAGGGACCAAGAACTTGATAGTCGCCGCAGGAGGCTTCGAAATGATGGTTCGTGGCGGCTTCGGAAGAGCTTCCAAATGTACGAAGTAATATGTACCCCACATGTAACTCGGATACTTCTTTTCTTTCTTTCTAATCGTCTCACCTACCTACCTACCTTGACCGACTAGGATGTCAACGGCGTGGCGCCCATTATCTTGCGCTAATGGTATGTCCTATCACTAACGGGTAGAGACACAACCTATTACACGATAAAGCTTGCTCTTTCCTAGATCCAAGAAAGTCATCAGATCCAGCCCCTATCTACTAGGTATGCAAGGAGCTTGTCTAGTTCTGGACGTGATAAAAGGCATATGATCCCTCTCTGTGTGAGTAGCAGCTCAGTAGGTAGGTTAGGAAGGTTAGGAAGGTTAGATAGGTTAGCTGATCCTAACGAGAAGGGTGATGTGATTCAGGATGCTATTATAATAATAATGTTAGGTTGGTGGTGAGTGCCTGGAGCTCCCCCGCAAGTGATATCTCAACAACGTTGTAGTCAGACGAAGAAAGCAGGTATCAGAATGTTACCTCTCCAGGTATTGCGCCGCAAACATGCAAGGGGCTATAATTATGTATGAACCAAGCCATTGATTGATAGTCCCTAGCTCTAGAGCACGGCCTTGGGGGGGAGTTATCCGGACCGTCTTTGCTTATGAGGTGGAGCGGAACGCAGCCGGAGCAAGATTCTCTTCCGCTGCCCCTCTCATGCCCTTTGCTTGCGTGCTCGAAGAAGCAAATCACAAGAATCTCAGCCTAGGATCACTTCGTAGCCTTGTTGCTATAGTGTAAGGCAGTGTAGCATCCGTCATTTCGCATATATAGTGTGATTACGCCATTATCGTAGCTAGGTTGTATCGATAATGGAGGGTAGATGGCATCTCAACCAACGATCAAAGAGAGATTTGAAGAGAGAGAAAAAGGGGAAAGATCAATATGTATCCGGGTTGTACCTGAACCTGCTACTTGCTATCCCCTGGCTCGCATCGTATCTTGTGTATGACAATATGCAAGGGACTGGAGATGAGGAGAATGCGTAATCGGCCAACTCGAATGAGGCTAACTATTTGATAGGAACTCGCAAGAACCTCATATGTACAATACCTACTACTAATATATGTACCTAGCTGCTAGCATACCTAGTATGTATGTTGGCCGCTCTTGTTGCGGCCCGCGGGGTTGACATGAGAAAAAGCTCCTAATGCGCAACACCTGCAACCACGTACCGAACCTGGATGTTGGGTGCTACAATGGCTTTAGAATACGATCTCCTCACTAATTGTGAGGCACTTCATATATAGTGTGCGAGAAGCTGTACGAATCTGGAGGACGTGGTACCAGTGTCCTGACTTCATCGACGGGTGCGAGATGAAGAACTTCCTGGTTGTTCGAGTTGGCGGGGACGTGAGTAGTAAAACCTAAGCTAGGTTACTTCTCTATCAATGTAGCAAGCCCAAAGATTTTAGGGGTTCGACAGGTATTTCATTTCACTCCACTCATGTACTATGTATGCAATCCGCATCGCTTGGGCATACATACCCGAGAGATCTTGCTGCTCCTGGACTTACCGTACCTGGGTAGGCAGAGAAGCGGCCCAGAGACATGCATAGGTACTTACCTAGTAGGTAGTCTTTCATGTCCTGTTTCGTCTGTGTTTCCATCATAAGGAGGCAATATGGAAACTTGGATCTGGTCAGCTTTCCCAATGGAGTTCGGGTTCCAGCTGCTACCAGCCTCGACCTTCCCCATCTTTCTGTTACTTTGGTCTCGAACTTACAGCTATCTATTCCTATTCCAACGATGGGCACAATTCATCAGTCAATTTGGGTCGTGGGTTAGTCAGGAACTAGGCAATGGCAGCACAGCATTAGACGCCGTGTCTCCTATTTCCTAGTTCAAGGTTGGGCGCCCAAGAGTGGGAGAAAATGCGTACCACGAGTGAGGTAACGTGTTAGAATGCTGGCACCCATCGGTGAGGAAACAAGAGCCACGACGTCCCACGTGCGCATATAATGATGTCGTTCTAGTGGAGTATGCTTATGATCATACGGACAGTACCATATTATAGACGACCCTATAGACGGCTTGGAATGCTGTTGAACGATGGGAAACATATGATGAAAGATGTAAGGGTGGAGAAGGAGGAAGACAGAGATATAAATGTTGAGGTTAATAAGGAAAAGGTATTGGACAAGAAGGAGAGAAGGTATTTTTATGAGATCCACGGATTAGGTAGTAGCTGCTGGAGGTATCCAATAACTATGACCTAACCTACTACATACGCACAAACCTTAGTACTGGGTAGGTACTACTTACTGGGTATGCATACATAGTAGTATCTTGGAAGGTTCGATGTTGTATGGATGTATCATGAAATGAGTGAAATGAGAACATGTTGTACAGTACTTGCCCAATACATTTGAAGATGAACATTGAAGACACAATTCAGGTTCAATGTTGTAACTACAGACTACATAGTCTACAGTACTGTAGTGTACAGGGTAGGCAGTGTACTGGGGCTCCTTGTAAGGATTTCTGGGGGAGCTTCCTTAGCGTTCTTTTAGGGCATAACTTTAAAAAGAGCTTTTTTTATCGAATCACTGATCAAGTGACCCTTGCATCCTTCCACCAACAAGGTTCCTCGTCACTCTCTTTTACCGCCGCGCCGAGCCTTAGTAAATGCATCGTAGCCAATCATCCAACCCGGCTTCTATACCCCTTGCCGCCAATAAGCCAATGACTTCCCGCAGACGCCCTTTCACCGCAGTCGGCGCTACTGCGAGGAACGACGCTCGTCAACATCCATTCTTTACTTGTCCACTGCCAAACCCACTTTCCAACCAACCATATCTCTTTTTTACTATGTACTCACCAAAATAATAGTCAAACCAGTTGTTGATTCTTGATGTCAAATAATATTCAAAATTGCCTACCATACCTACCATACGGTCCATACCTACCTATCTACCTAGGTTAGTAGTTATCTACCTAGTACACACACTAGCACGCTTCAGATGAAGAAATCCAGGCCATTCATATTGCAAGGCAATGCTGCTTCAGTCAGTTTACTGATTATCGTAGCCACTTTTTTCTTGTACGATTTCCATGGCATGGTGGTCATCACTATGCTTGTTTATGCTCTTCCCTCCCCTTTTCTGGCACTTTCTAGATGTCCCTCAGACTCCCTCTTACCTCTAGGTTAGGTATTGTACCTACTTGGAAGCCTCACACCTAATATAGCTGTGCCCTACATTTCAAACCGGCCCCTCGGCGCTCCTTTGAGAGGAGAAAAAAAAAGGTTGGGGTCAGAATGCGAGGGGTTACTTTACCTTGGTACTTACCCACCTATGTACTATGCATGATGTAGCTGAGCCCATTCCCATGGACCCCAAAAACTGCTTTGCCCACGCTCAAACCACGCAAAAACTAACGCAGTTTGACGCAGTTTGATGCACTTTCGTCATATGCTTTAATGCTTTTATATCTATTTCTAGCTTTCTTGCCAAGTGGCGAAGCTGGACGAGCCTCAATGCACCTAAACAGCAGATGTTATATGCATCATAATCGCTACCTACTTACTTACTGTCGTAAATAACTAGGTAGTAATAACATGGTAGCAACATTGAAAGGAAGACCACTGCAAAGCACTGCAAGAGAAGAGGGCTAATTATATCCGAGTACATGCCTAGCCTATCCATGTACTGTACAGTACTCTCCCGCTCTCCCCTGTCTTGCATGATCCATCGCACTACTGTATTGAGGGTTATTCGATCACCTTACTACCCTGAACTGTACCCTGTCCAGCCGGCAGGAGATGGCTGATCAGACCCCTGCGCGATGCTGCCACTGTATGTATGTAGACCTGGCTTAGCCGGACCCGTATCCGCTCTAGATATGGCCGCTCGGTTCTTTACTACGTAGTATATGTGATCTGGGCCATTGAGAGCTCAGAACTCCTCATCTTTAGGCGCTGGACTCTTGACAGCGATACACGTCTTATTTGCTCTCGCACACCCCCCGAACGGTACCATTTCTCTACCTCCTTTGCCTCTTATTCAACGCCGCTGCCTCTCTCGTCCATACGACCCAAGGATTTGACACCGTAGACAGACGCCTCCAAAGCTTTTCTGATTCAAACACAGTCACACTACCGCTACCGTAGTACGCTTCCACGAGGAAATAATCGGACTAACACACCCTTGTGCAACCTACCTGATTATCTCCGCCCTCTGGATCCTTTTCCTCAACATCTAACCTCTACAGCTTTTTTCTCTCCAGGTCTGAAAAGAGACAGAAGCAGCAGCACCCTTCCGAGCCGGCGCAACATAGCAGCGTGCTATCGTGAAACCCGACACCGTCTTCCGAAGCTAATTGCGCATCTCGTTCTCGTAAATTTAACCCCATAGCTCTGGCACGAGGAACGTGGGAAAAGCGACGTATCCGGGAACGGGCAGGTTCAGGTGTTGCGTGTGATGTTCGGGGACTGAATTGTGTAGCGCCCCCGCTTGCCTGGACACTGGGAGTATTATCTCGTGGATCTACACGCAAGTCGAGGTGAGTTGCCTGCATAGTAGCGTCTACCTGAGTGGTCTCGCGCCCTGGCCTGGGCTTACAAGAACCCACCACCCCAATTCTCCTGAGCCGGATCATAAGGCCTTGCCAATTAACGTACCAGTAGGTGAACAAACCATCAATGTCGTCCTCAAGCCACCAGGCGATGCCCCGTCATCGCAATGCCTCCGCGAACTCCGCCGGGAGGTCTTCGAGGAAGGGGAAGATGACCCCCGAGCCGAGAGAATACAAACAGTCGACTACTCTCAACAGATACTTCGAGCCCACAGCCGCAACCGCTTCGATGCTTTTATATGCACGTGAGTAGGAAATCAGGTCATATCATCAATGTGGGAGACTGACACTTTAAACAGAGGGCAACTCGGTAGTCGTGGCACATCATGATAGCTTAACGATCGAGAGGCGGTTCTCACGCCATTCAGCAGAAGTATTATTGTTGGCGGTTGATATACAAAGCGACATCGGGGCGGGTCGATTAGTCGTTAGCTACGATGTGGACATGACGGCAATTGTCTGGGACTTAATGACCGGTGACGAGGTTGCTCGATTCGCTTCATATGAACCTCTTACATGTGCTGCTTGGATGCGAAACGGCAATGTTGCTTTTGGTAAGTTCACAATTTCTAATGCCTCGCTCTTCGAATTCTAGCTAATATCGTGGCTACAGGCAACACTCAAGGAAACGTCATTCTCTTTGAGCCAACTACTTCTGAACATATTTCTGCACGAACCATTGACCAAATACCTGTGACAGCTATAGCCCCAGCGGCGGACTGTAGAACATTCGCAATTGGGTAAGCCCCCCCTTTTCTCCCCCCTCCCTAGTTAACGTTGTGTAACTGGGAAGTTGGCCTCCTGGCAAAAACTGACCAGTATCAAGATATCAAAATGGCTCCCTCTTGATCGCCACGCTTCAGCCGAGATTTACAATTTTGCATAATTTAAGCACGTCAAGGGCGCCCTCACCGATTGTGAACCTTGCATGGCATGCGTCATCTTCACGACAAAAGTCCGACATGTTGGCTGTGCAGACCAATGATGGCGACCTTCGGGTCTGGAGCGTGGCCAAGTCATTCAACAGCGATGACCCTGCAAAGGTGGTCAGAATTTTAAGGCGAACGGAGAACTACCTTAATGGGCCCAACTGGATGGGCTGGTCCAAGAATGGCCGCATCATTCAGTATTCCGAAGGGTAGGTTCAGATCCACTCCCAATAAGCGTATCTACACGCGCGCGCTTAATCCTTGAGATGCTGATCATATCAATTCTGTAGCGAGACTTTGTCGTGGGATGTTAGGACCAAGCATGTCACTAACGATAGCATTCCGACCTTGGAACATGTTCGTGGTCTGGCTGTGTATGGGCCTGCTGCAACGCTATTCACCCTCGGTGCCAACAACACTGTCCAACAGTTCGACCTGAACACGCCATCTACTATGGCTGCTAACGTCCAGCACCCTGCAAACCTCTTGCCACCATCTCCGCCTGTTTCCATAGAGGAACAACCTGAGCAGGGGGTTGTCATCATCGGCACTTCCGAGTCTGATTCATCAATGCCTGCTAATATTGAAATCTCAGAAAGCGACGATGAACGTTTATCACCGTTCGCCAGGATGGTTCGCAGACCGGATCCCGATACGGTTGAACAAGATAGGTACATGACAACGAGTCCGGTTTCTTCGAGAAGCCACTCGACTATCTCCGGATCCTCGGCTACCTCTGGCCGGAAAGTTCGATATCCGCCTTCGGTCATGTCACGTGGGATGACTGAAAATACTTACATCTCTGCCGGGTCTTCTCTTAGGTCTGCAGCTATCCAACCATATGGCGGTGAGAAGGACGCCTACTCGGTTAGCAGTATCAGCTCCGCCTCATTGGCCTCGGGTGCGCGCTCTCATCGCCGTCCTTCGCGACTAAGGAACGAAGTTCCACGTAGCCCCGAGGAGTCCAAGGTTAATGACTTGTTCAAGTTTACGAGGACCCGTCTTCACGACATACCTTACAAGCACATGCCTTTGGCTGATCAAACCCGCCTTACTAATGACGATCTACGCCGGCAAATGCTGAGCATCATATTCGGGTGGAATGGCGAGATTGAAGACCTCATTCGAGATGAAATGTCCCGACATCCATTGGGTTCACCAAGTCGCATTCTTCTCGCAAAGTGGCTTGGAGATATTAACTCGGATGTAATGACAGCAACGTCGGAAAACATGACCTCGTCAGACTGGATGTTGCTAGCTCTGAGCGGAATTGGTGGTCAAGCCTCCCAGCACAAACTTGGGCGTGCGTACGTACAGCGCCTGCTGGAGAACGGTGATGTGCATGCTGCGGCGACAATTATGATTGGAATGGGCGACCAGAATGATGCCATTGAGATCTATGTCTCGCACAAAAAATACATGGAGGCCCTCATCCTCCTTTGTCTCTTCTACCCCGCGGTCTGGGAGCGACAGGTGCAGGTGATCAAGAAATGGGGCGAGTTCGCTGTCCAGCATGGTCAACAGCAACTAGCAATACGATGGTAAGTTGGAAATGGCTTTAGGGGTAAAGTCTCGTTGTAGGATCACGCTAACAGTCCTGAACAGCTTCGCCTGCACTGGTGTAGAATCCACTGAACCTTGGACGTCGCCGTCGGCGGCACAGCTAACATTCCAAAACTTGGACAACCCAAGTATCCCTGAGATTCTGAGTCCACCCTTGTCCCCTCCGGGTATCCGGGGACCCCAACGTAGTGTTGCAAAATCCTCTGCACTCAAGCTTATTACTTCGTTCAATGAACAGGGCAAGAAGTCGAAGTTCTTTGCGGGCAATGATGGAGGTCGAACTCCAATTGCTGCAGGTGTTACGCCGATAGCTGATTCCGCCATTTCCCCTGGTGGACAAGATCCTACTACAGCTTTCCTGCGTCCCTCGCAGCGAAGTGCCTTGAACACTCCCGCAACCGCACTTACGCCTGGTGGATTCGCACAGCGCTTGCCAGCGATTGGGGAGATTACCGGTGATGCTGTTTCTCGTCTGAAAGGGGTTGACCTACCAACGCCTCCGACCGAAAATGTCCCTGACATGGACCAGGACCAACGCTCCCAGCACTCGCGCAAGATTTCTGCCGATGAGCAATCTAATGCTGGATCCCACCTTAGTGTTTCCACGGCAAATTCCATGAGGGCGAGAGATAATCACCTTCGTCGCAGGGACCCACCTCCGCCGTCGCCATCACCACAGTCACTCCAAGCACTAATGCAACAGAGAAGCCAGAGTCGAAACGGTGCTCGAGAGCGTAAGCCGGAGGGTATGGAGTTGAGACTTCATTCTATTGAACCTAATATGAGTGATATAGCATCTCCGGAACAATCGGTAGCATCGTCTACCCGATTCCATTGGCCGAGCCGTCGCCGTGGGCCAGGGTCGATTGCTAGCTCTGTCACGTCAGCCTCCACCGCGGGACGAGGCTTCCGGACGGGCACCCCAGTTCACGGAGGCCGTAGCCTGCATGAGCATATTCATAGCTTGGATACCGCGTCATCATATTCCAGTAGGAAGCAGCGAAGCCGTGAAACTAGCCGACAACGCCAGGATGATAGACATGGTCGAAGCCGTGAAAGAAGCCGTAGTCGCAAGGGTACCCCCCGAGAGTTCTCAGAGGACAGGGGTAGGGGGGCTGCTCGAAACTGGCAGACCCAGCCTGCCAAACGTTCACCCACCTCTCCCGTGCCAATGTCCCCTGAAGATCTTATCAATCTAAGCACCCCAAAGCAGTCTGAATCGATGGATAGTGAGGGAGCAGCATCGGGTGAGTTCGAGTCCGGGGAGCCAGCCACTGTTCGAAAGTCCAGCCAAGTTCGACGGACTTCGCCACCCAGGAGCACCCGCGCGGCTAGCCGTGCTTCGAGCCGTACTGGACGCCAGAGAAGTGTGGAACGGCGACCGCCAGCACTAGATCTCCGGGGAAGAAGTAGTAGCCGCGGTGGTGGTTCTGTGATGAGATCGCCCTCATCACCGTTGCCCATGTCAGCTCCTATGAACTTTTATCCATCGGATGACGAAGAAGATTATCAAGCTGCACTCGCAGCAAAGGAACTCTTTAGGAGCCGACACAACCGCAGTGGCAGCCAGAAGGATCCCTCATCCCCAGCTGTCTCCCGAGCCAGGGATCGATCCGAAAGTCGTCGCAGGAGAAATAAAACGCCTGGAGAGCAAGAACCGCCGGCGGTATTAGTTCAGTCAACGCCAAAGTTGCAGCTGCAAGTGCCATCAAGTGCGTCGCGGGCCGGAGACCTCAAGCTTATCTCTGCCGAAAGGCAGGCGAAGAAGGAGGCCGCAGCTCGCGAATTAGAGGAGCGCCGCAAGTCGCTAGCACGTCGTCCTTCAGCACCTGCAATTCCCCATCCGGATGAACTATCTCCTATCGTCGGTCGCTCACCGAGCGCCTTTGAGTTGCCTCAAACAACCTTCCTTCCTTCAAGGGATCTTCCCGCCAGAAGCCACACTGCCGACCCTCACAGGTCTTCTCACTCGCGTAGCCAAACCGCGCCCATGATTGGCCTGCCAGCGACGCCCAAGGCGATGCGTCTCCAATTTGACGGGAGCAAGCCCAGCGTGCCACCTATTCCCAACGCTTACAAGACATCGCCTCCGAGCTCTGCACAGTCGTCACCTAAGCGACCCAGCAGCACCTCACCTACCAAGTCACCTACTAAATCCGAGCCTAAGTCGCCGGAGCAAGAGGGATCGCTATTAACGCTTCTTCCTTCGACCGTCTACTCTCCTCCTGCTCGGCCTAACATACCGAGATGTATGTCTGCTCCCATTCCAGAGGAGCCCCATCCTTCTAAGTCTCGCTCACAACAACAAGGAATGCAAGCAGGTTACCAGCCGCCCCGAAGAGGGTCTATCTCGACAAGGAAGATGAGCGTGGATGCCAATGCAGGCTTGCCTGGTATCCAGGAGACGATGGGGCCCGCCATGCATTCGAGGAGGGCTTCTCGAGACGACCAAATCCCCCCTCCTCCTCCGCCCCCACCGGTCTTGAAAGAACTCCAGCACTTGGCTATTCCTCCGCCCCCGCCTCCAGCTCCTATTCCTGGCTTGAGACCTACGGTGTACACCAACGTTCAGCAAGCGGGGTCCGGCACCATCGAAATCGTCATGGATGAAGATGACCAGAATGCCGCTGCTCCAGCTCCGGTGTTGGCCCCGGTATCGGTCCCTGAGCCCACTCCCGAACTCATCCGGGTTACGTCTCCGGTGTCACCTCCATCGTCCCGGAATGGCCACAACCGCGGTAGAAGCTTCACGGACAACAGCCTCGCTGGGCGAATCAGCCGCGCAACCGAAAGGATGCGATCTGCCAGCCGTGGCCGAACCAACTCCATCCTGGGCAACCGAACCAAGTCGCCGGACACCACCAACGTTCCCTACGAGAGCGTGATGCCCCCCATGGCCATGGGCGGCAACGGCTACGTGTCTCCCGTCAGCCAGCAGCCACGAGACAACGTCGAGCGTCACCCACGCGAGGTTCGAGCTGCGTACAGGGAGCGAGAGCGCGAGTTTGGTAGCGGGCTCCACGCAAGCGAGATGATCTAACACCATCTATCTCATAAAACATTTCTATCTTTCTTACCCACCCACCATGCATGCATTCTCGAATGTCGACTATATACAAAACGAAAAACGTATATCCTTGTATTCTTCTTTGCATTCCAGCATCGGCTTTTGCATGGCGCCGGCGTTTTTTTTAAAAAATTTAAATCATCCATCTATCTATCTTTTACTCTTCCACATTTTTGATACCACATTTTCTATCTTAACTTTTCAAACTCCCGCCATTATTTTATGTATGCAACAATCTACCTACCTAGTATTATTATTATTTTTCGAAGTGAGAGGGAAAAGGGGGAAGGAAGGAAGGAAGGAAAAGGAAGGGGTTTTTCTACCTACCTACCTACCTAATGGGAAGATCTTAACGGGGCAACGAAGAATTTGACAACAATGATACCTCAAAGCGACCACTTACTTACTTACCTACTTTCTATCTTCTTCTACTACTTCTACCTTTACTTCTACTTCTGATATCATGCATCATCATATTGTAACTTCTACTTCTCTCTTCTATACCGACATGCTTCAAACCCGAGGCGTGTATTTTTGTGTTGTCCGTTGTTGTTGTTGTTTTGGCCATGGAAAAAAAAAAGAAGATCGTCAATACCCGTCTACCTCCCAAAATACTTCAGAAACGTTGCGCAAGCATCGTTGGAGACACATTGAATTGCATTACGATTTATGACCGTACTCCCCCCTTTTCTTCTTCTTCTTCTTCTGATTTTAACTGCCTCTTTCTATTTTTTATTTTTTTTTTGACTTGGAAGAAAGAGACATATGAAGGGTAACCTTATCGTTGGAGGAGGAGGAGGAAGGATTGAAATCATGCATCGAATTTTCCCTCCATTGGATGGATTGAGCTATTATGTACAGAGAATGAGATTGGTATATCTACAGTACCTTGCTTTTTTTTTGTGTGTGTTGAATGATAATGACGATTGACGACGACACATTTTGGTCAAAAGGGTGGGAGTGGGTGGGGGTTATAGCAAGAACACAAATGGCTTATTAACATTGTTGAGAAAGGGGAGAGAAGGCAAGGAGGGATGAAAGCTGGCTTGTCTACTTGTTCTGTTCTGGATGAGGAGGGGAAATTGAATGAATGAAAAAAAAAAGAGTCCCCGTCTGGATAACAAGAACGACGCTGCCTCACGGCAACTTGGATGGCTCTTCGCTTCTTTACCTACCTACTATGATTGTTGGTAGGTACCGAGGCAGTTTTAAGGGGTCAAGCGATGGAATGCTTGAATCTGATAGTTTTGATAGTCTGTTATATACACCTAGCTTTGTTGTGTTTCTTGTATGTTAACTGAAATTCTGATTCATTGTTCTGAGTGTTTAAATACTTGGTGGAATGTTTGTTGTGTTGCAGTTCTATGTAAGTAAGCAGTACGTAGAATTGGTACCATCGTGAAACAGTACTCTGGAGTGCTTGGGTTCGAAAACCAACATAAATCATTTTTTACAGCACCTGTAACCTCAAAAATAGAACCAAATGAAATAGAAGCAGAAGCAAAAGAATCGTGATAATATTAAGAAATAATTAAAGGAGGAAAAAAAAAAAAGGCAAAAAAGAGATGTCGGCAGTCTCTATCTCCATCCACTATCCCAAGTCCCCAGGCCAACGTCTTCCACCACACCATGCGACGGGGGAGATCCTCTGCAGAGTGAAGCCTCCCTGAAGTGTACTCTCCATTTCCTAGGACCACCTAATCAACACTGGTTACCCAAGCGGATAGGTAGGTCACCGCAGCATTTGCAGTGGGCGCGGCCCAGGGGTTCTGATGGAATTGGGATTAGCGGAAGGAGAATTTTAAGCGCCTTCACCCGAAAGACCATTACAGTCGAAGATTTTTGCTGCAATTATAATCTATAAGGTACACCAGGGGGTAAACTCCGGGAGTGATAGCTAGTGCTGCAGTTATCGGCAGTCGGAGATATACATGGTTACATACAGAGCATATCTTCAATTATTATCTTGAAGCTTTGACTCTCAATAAACTTCCATAGCAAGAACAATCATGATACTTTCTTAACATGACGCTTAATGTTATTGTGAATGTTATTGTGGCCGTGATGGTGACACAATAAGCAATCCAGATATGATCTGTGCAGAAGCATTTCTACTCTTAACGCACCACTATCACTACATATATATCTCACTTTACACACTACTTACTACATAGGTATCTGCCTACTTAGTACATACTCATGAATAGCTTCAACAACCGAGTCTAAGACAAAACAAAATAACCAATTATCCGACAATGTTAACAACAGCGCCCTACCTGCGCATCCGGCGCCCCTCCCCCACCACCGCCGAGTTCATCGTCTCGACCCTCCCGACCTTAACGCTACCCCTGCGCATCGCCCTCGCCGCCATCTACCTCCTGCGCCTCGTGCTCGCCCTCGCCCTGCTCCTCCTCTTATACTCCGCCTGGGCCCAGAGCCCGTACACCTCGACCCGTTACGACTTCACCACCCCTCCTCCACCAGCCGAATTCGCCTTTGGCAGCGGCGGCTCTTCCGCTCCCACTACTCCTCCTCCCCCGTTTCACACCCGCATCAACATCAACTCCCCCGCCACCCTCCTCACCTTCATCCAAGACCACCTGCACGCGCTGCTCTCCTCACGGCCCCTCGGCCACCCCTTCGCCACCCTCGGCGCCTCCCTCCCGCCCTGGCTACTAGCCCCGATCTCGCTGTCCCTGCTCTACCTCCTCTCCCAGCGCGTCGGCATCGAAGAGCGCGTCCTCGTGCTGCGCGGGCTGGGGATCCAGACGAGCTCGAGCGGCGCGACGGTGCTGTCGCCGCTGCAGACGCGCTTCATCCCCACCTACCAGATCCAGGACGTGCTGCTGAACGAGGCCTTCCGCGGCTTCCGCGCCCGCGACTACCTCGCCGTCGCCGTCGACGGCGAGGACGCGCTCGTCGTCGTTTTCCCCAGGATACTCCCGCCCCCCCGGATACTGGAGAAGGTGTGGAAGGGGGTCAGGGAGTGCTTGTATGAGAACGAGGGTGGGAAGGAACTGGGGGGGAGGATGAAGATGAAGATGAAGATGGAGAGGGCGGCGGTGGCGGTGTTGGAGAAGGAGGGGAAGGAGAAGGTTTAGGAAAGCTTGGTCAGGAGCTCGGCGCCGTGGAACAGGATTGATATTCCGAGGTTGAGTGGTGGGACTCGGCGGATTTTTGCTTAGGTTGGTGTTGGTGTATACCTACCTAGGTTGTAAGTAGGTACTAATGGATATGGATATGGGCGTGGCTTACTGGTTAATGGTTAATGGTTACGATACGGTATGGGATGCTATAGAGCTACAAAACAGGCGTGGAGTTATATACATGTCATGATACCCAGTATTTGCCTATAGTACAGCGAATACAGCGAATTGCATTAAAAACACTGCATTAGAAGCTTTTGATTCGTATTTATGTATTCGTTCATTCGTTGCTCTATCCATCTAACCTACAGGTATCCATCTATTCAACCTCCTCCTTTCCATTTTCTTTTTCTCGTCCCTCCAACTCCTCTCCTTCATTTCGCGACGCTTTCCCCAACCCCTCCGCCGCCGCCGCCGCAGCCTCCTCCTTCTTCCTAACCAGCGCCTCCCGCATGTCCGCGGCATCCTTGTACCCCTTCCTCCTCGCCTCGCGGTCGAACACCTCCAGCGGCGACGGCAGCCTCGGCCTCTTCAGCAGCGGCGGGTACTTGCCCACCAACCTCTCCCTGTTCCCGCCCTCGAACACCCTTACCGTAGCCGGTATGTACGGCGGCGCCCTCGCGTCCCGCCTCAGCGTGACGTCCGCCTGGGCCGCGACGACGTCCAGCAGCTGGGCCGCGAGCAGCTCGTCGAGCTTGCGCTGGCGCCAGAGCTCCCAGGTGTGCGCGAGGAGGCCCATCGCGCCGTGCTGGTTGAGCGGGTTCTCCTCGCCGACGTAGGACCAGGGGACGGCGTGGGCGGGGTTGCTGGGGCGCGGGAAGAGGCAGTCCCAGAGGACGAGGGGGTACTCGTCGGCGAGCTGGTAGTTGGGGCGCCGGGGCTCGAGGGCCGGGTCGAGGAGGCGGTCGACGATGGAGGGGGGCTCGAGGCCCTGCCCGACGAGGAAGATGACGGCCACCATGCACCGGATCTGGTGCCAGAGGAAGGCGGTGCCGCGCACGTGGAGGTAGTAGATCTTGGGCGATGGCGACTTCTCCTCCGGCGCTGCCTCGGATTCTGAGGGGGGGCGGAACTCGTCGTGGCCGAGGAACGGCAGCGCGGTGGAGGCGTCCTCGACCTCGACGACGTCGCACTCGAACATCTTGCGCTCGAAGTTGATGTTGAGCTTGCAGGGGTCGACGCGGCAGAAGTTGCGGAAGTCGTGCGTGCCCTCGAACTTCTTGGCCGCGCGCCGCATCGCCTCGATGTCCAGCCAGCCCCCCTTTACGTTCGTGGTGGAAGCAGCCAAAGTAGGGTTCTCGAGACTCTGCGGCAGGGGCGTGAAGGCCGGCTGCGTGAAGAAGTACCGGTACTGCCGCTCGCGACAGTCGTAGCGCGCGGAGAACTCCTCCGGCGTCGTCGGACACCACGCGAGGATCTTGATGTCGTGTGGGAGGAGCCGGTTCAGGATTTTGCAGTACGGCAGCTCGTCTGAGAAGTCGTTGAATTCGCGCGGTTCCTTCTCCTCCTCCTCATTTACCTCTCCTCCATCATTTTCGTCTCCCGGCGCATTTTCTGTTTCTGCCTTGGGCTTCGTGGGCGCAAGAGGCCGGTTACTCCTTACCCGGATCGCGATGACCTGGCCGAAGGCACTGACGCCGCGATCCGTGCGCCCGCACTTGGAGTACTCCCACGGATCAAAATTAACCACGTCGGGGTTCTCGGGGAAGATTAGGCAGGCCTTGCAGAAGGCCTTCCAGAGCTCCTCCTCGATAGTCGGCAGGCTGGCGTGGGCGGCAAACTCGAAGCCGCCGTACCGCTTGCCGAGGTAGGCGAGCTTGAAGGCGACGAGGCGCGTCGAGTACTTGGCCGGGTCGATCCTGCGCTCCTCCCTCTTCTTCCTCGGCGGGCTGGAGGGAGTGGAGGCGATCGCAGGGGTGCTACTGCCGCTCTTCCCCTCCCCCTCCCCTTCCTCCTCCTCTTGGGATACCTGATGCCGTTGTTCGTGCTGGAGTTGGGTCTCCAACTTTTGTATGCGCTTGATGAGCGCCTCCTTGGTGTACCTCTCGTATACGGACTTCTTGTTGTCCATCTTGCTCTTAAGCCTGGTGAGTCCTATGGAAAATCTACATCGGGCCTCCCGAGAGAAAACTGCGGAAATGAAACCTGGTGATCTGGGGAGGCGAAGGCTATAACAGCTGTTGACGGGGAGTTTCATTCATCCCCTCTCATCAAGTTATGCCTCGAGGCTTTTTCTTTTTCTTTTTTTTTTTTCTTTTTTTATTTTGTATAAAATCCTTTCAAATTTTATTAGTGATTGCTGGCTAACACTGTATGTGCTATAAAACATGTGCTATAAAATAACCTAACTGGGGTGACTGGTAGGCGGATGAGATGCTACAAGGTCTTATCGATAGTAAAAACCGCCATAAATCGAGCCTAGCACATTGAATTTAGGCGGTTTTATGAGTGTGTAAGCCTTGGAAAGTTCCCTTATTCCATCACATCACGCTCTTAAATCAACCTCATGCATGTACCATGTGAATGAAATAAACACCAAATACATCTAGCCATAATTTTTAATGGAGGATATTGCAGTGAAGGTCCTTCTCATTGGGGATGAGGAAGTAGGGAAAACAACATTTTTATCGTACGTAAACTTGATAGCCATTTAAATATATATACAATGGTAACCTAGTCCTTTACGTCCTTTACTAATGACCAGCTTAGGCGGATCAGTAGAGGTAGCAATAACCTCGAAGGCCATGGCTCCATCACCTTGCTACGAGACATAGACCAGCCCTTCGTTTTTGAAATACGGAATAGGAGGCGTGGGTATCGTATTGAATTCTATGATACGTCTTCTCCAGAAGACTGGCGATTGCTCGAACCCGACTTGATTCTTATTTGCTACGACATCAGCCAAAGATCAAGCCTCGTCAATATGCAAAGACTCGTAAGCATCGAATTCCCCTCACGTTAAAGCAGAAGACCTTCATCCGTCTAATATTCTATTTCTCAGTGGATCAAGCAGGTCCATGCCACTTTCCAGGCTAGTGACCGCATCCCACTGATAGTCGTCGGTCTTAAGAGGGACTTGAGATCCGAGAGCGATCCAAATGGAATCATATACCCTCAAGAAGCGTATAATGTGTCCCAAGAGATGAGGGTGGACAAGTATGTCGAGTGCTCCGCTGTCACGGGCGAGCTCCTGAAGCTGGCCTTTGAGGAGATATGTGATGTCGCCGTAAAGACGGCGACTCCCGATGGCGGGCAAACTGAAGGCGGGTGCGTGATCCTATAGACATTCGAGACATTGGCGTTATATATACCATAAATTCAGGCAAATTATTCTCTTCCTTTTCGAGAATACTTGGTTCACCAAGAAGCACCATGTCAAATAAATTAGCCAGATTTTTCTCCATCAAATCTGTTTCGTCATGTTTCTTCGGCAGCTTCTTCTTCGGGCTCCTGGGGAAATTGTCCAAGAATCTCGGTGATGATATCAAGGATCTCCTGCTGCTGCTCGGCGCTGAAGCGGTCTTCCATATCCTCGATAACAGCGTTGAGGATCGGGGTGTTAGTTGGCCGCAGATTCAAGATCATGATGCATTCACCCTTGGTGATCTGGTAAGGGTGCAGTTTCTGGATCAGTGTAGGGATCGCCGAAGAATCAAAAGGCAGGGGCTTTTGACTCAAAGGGCCTGGCGGTGCTTCGAAATATTGCAACACCTGTGCTTGAATTTAGCATTTCATTACATTATGTACCTGATAACAAAAATAAAGAGAAGAATAAAGACAAAAACAAAAAAGAAAGTCACGTCTTACCTCCTTACGTAGTGTCTCTAGGTTTGCAGGGCCCTTGCGCTTCTGCTCTTCATATTGCTTGGCTTGGTTGCTCAGGAAGGCGTAAACTTCGACATTAGTCATTACAGCCGACTGAGCTTCCAAGATCTTCATGATGAGATGTGAATATCTGTGATGGGTTAAATGATAGAATTAAATAATAGAATAATGGATTTTAAAATGAGAATGCAGTGTTCAGTGAGGGTTAATAAATGAAGGATAAAAATTGCTTGTTCAAAAAATTGTAAGTTTTATAAGTTTTATAAGTTTTAGATGCGATGCTTTCTTCAATGTTGTTCGCATGTGGGGTCTAGAGGTACAAACGTATGGTGGTCTGTGCACCACTAACATAACTTTATCTCTCCTTAGTGCCATTCCGATGATCCCAAGTCCCTAAACAAGTCCCTAAACAAGTCCCTAAATTAACCTCTTAGGCTCTTACACCAAACATGTCTAGGTGCTGTACTACTAGTAGTACGAAGTAGTGCTGTTTAATATCAAAATACCAGCTTGAACAACATTGAACTCCTTCTAAGTTTCGTGCTAACTATTCAACCTTCTTTGATTTCTCTAACCTAGTCTCTTGGTTTTGCAGCCCTCTCAAAATTGTAACTCCACGAGTCAAGTTCCGTCTTTGTCTGTTCCTTGCGATATTGTAGGGTCTCCGGCTTCTGATTGGCGATCAGTCGCTCAGTCACAGGTACAGATGTCGGTGGACTCTGTAGATATGTTTCCAGAGTATATGATGGATACGTCGTCGGCAGTGTTCTATTTTATCACGTCAGAATTCGATATCATTATATCCATATTTACAAACATGCCCGCGCCCTAAGATTGGTAATTCTGAATAGGGGCACAGCTGACCTGTTGCCGTCAGACACCGTAGCTGACGGGTAAGATATCGTGGGCATTGAGAGATTGTGCGCGTAAAGCCGTTTCGGGATTTTGGGTTGTGACTTTCAACATAACCAAGATACTTTCCCTTGTTCCTCACCGCTCCTCGAATTTATAGTCCCGCCCTTTCCTCCATTGTCACAACCTGTTGCATGTAAACGCAGTGGCTATCCATCGTATCAATGGGCTAGAGCACACCACTGAAGCGAGTGCTCGTCTTTACAGGAGCAGGAAAGAGGTCTCAACACAGTTGTGGTTTTGGTAGGTAGATAGTGTAGCTCTTAACTGGCAGCTATAATATCACCATACCATTACGATCAATATATCTTTTTTTTTCTTTCCTTCTTTACTATGCATATTGACCAAGGCACACTTGTGCTCTACTTGCAATGTCATATACCATAATTGGCTGATTCATGAGAGCTACATAAGCTACATACGTAGAAGAGAGCACAACTGTGTTCTCATACATCTGGTCTTAACCTTAACTCCTTGCAACCAAACTAGAATCGTGATATAATATTAGCAATTCATTATATGAATTTGGGAAACATTTGCCCCTTTTTTTTTTTTGAAATCAGATTAGAGTGTTTAAGTTGGGTTGGCCATACTATCGAAAAGCCACCTGGTCAGTCGTTTGGCACATATGACACATACATTTCACTATACAAATCACAGTCAAAGAACTCCTATAAGTTTGGATTTCAGGTCGGTTGAATCATTATAGGCCCGCCCGGAGCCTCTGTAACTGGCTCATTAAGCCATATAGTGGTTTGTTCTCCGTACCTCCTTCATTCGAGTTGGTGGCAGCTTTCCTAGCATTACTATCCAAGTCTGTTTTCCCATCCCGACGTCCGGCCTGTTCCATCTCCCGCAATAGCTCCTTATGCCGATCCTCAACCATTTTAGCCAGGCTATCAATGAATTTTGTCCTTCCTTTCTCTTCCGCCGTTCCCTTCCACACCTTCGTCAACTCCTTTAGCTCTTCTATACGACGAGCTGCCTTTTCGATCCCTTCCACCGGATCGCTGTCTTTGGCGAGCAAGCCCGAGATCTCATCTTTAAGTTTCTTCAACACTTGCTGTCCTTTCTCTTCCGTACTATGTGCTTCTACCCCAGGCTCTGGCGCTGAGACAGATAGGAATGATGAGCTTACCGAGAGCTCGGAGGGCGGAAACACAAATTCCATAGCTTCACCAAAGGTCTTGACAACGGTATCGAGTCGCGAGCGTACCAAGGTTAGGGTTTGTAATTGGGTTATATACAAGGGATCTTGGTCGTTGCCATCCTGTGGAATGGAGTCTAGGTTCGTGGGAGGTGTCGGCTCTGATGCACGTCTGTGACTAGCTTGACTGGCTCCGGCCGCCCTGGTCTCTCTGGTCTCCTGTATACCATTCGGGATGAACTTGGCAACGTCTTCGTGTAAACCATCCGATAGGGTCTCCGATAAACTTAGGGTTTCGCCGCGTAGTAGTTCGACCTCGTATGCTAGACGGCTCCCACTTCGTAATATATCATCCGTCAATTGAATAAGCGTACCAATTAGCCTTGTTGTGTGGGCATTCAGTAGAGAAATCTGGGTCTGAGCGTGAGCAGACAGATCTGCCAATGGAGCTGAGGAGGAATGTGTTGAAGTCTGAAGCGGTGGAAGTGTTGAATTGAGGTATTCGGTGGGGTCAAATGACGGAGCAAGAAAGCTCTGTAGAAATGGGTCGGTAACGTGAGGGGAACGAGGTTGTGGTGGTAGTTTTGACTGCTTTCGCATATGGAGAGGTAATGCTCTAGAAGAGCTTGCCGTGCTATTCTGACGCCGCCTAACAGTGGACTTGGAGTCCCAAGACATGGTAGCAGATATGTCGATCGAAATAGTTAGCGGACTGGAGATTGAGGTGAATGCTTGGAAGTTTCGGGATCGTTTGCTTGAGGTTGTGTAGGGGTTATGTGCTAGAGACTAGAGTTGATGATATGAAAAAGTGCATAGTACTAGGTTAGGTACATATGTTGACAACATTGAATTGACCTACCTATATGTAGGTTAGGGTTGTACCAGGTAGATTTGAGATGTCCTTGTCGCGTAAATTTATTAATCCCACCTGGGCACACTTGAGCTACCAACCCCGCATACTCCACTAGCGTATGAATCCACAAATCCCGCCCTGAGATGCGATGCTAGGATTACTAGGTAGTAGTTAACTAAATATGTACATTAGTACATGATGTAGCCTCATGTAGGCACTCAAAGTCAGGTACCTTGGTACGCACGTCAGCGTGCATTCAATGTTGACCCGCACCTGAGCCTCATCTACATGCATCCCTCATCTACATCCCTCATCTACATCTATCGTCCAACAGCTTGGATGACTTAACTTCTAACAACATACATACCCAACATACCTACTTGAACATAGAAGGTAGCACCCTACAACTTTGAACCTTTCAAGTTTCAATTCTTAGCTACCTACCTTAGGTCTTATGTCTCCTTAAAGATAAGCATTTGAGGATACCCCCTACAGCAGGGAGGCTGTTAAGGCCATTCATGCACCTGGGTACATCAAGTCGTACCTCTCTTTACTGCACACATGCAGGTGCCTACATTTACCTAGTAGTATGTATATATGTAGGTGGGATGTACATACATTATAAGGCTGTTCAATGTTGCCTACCGTCGAACCAGTGGCTTCGGCGAAATCTCCCTAACCTAAATTGTATTTATGAGTATTGAAACTTGACTGCATTCGATATCGATGCTTCCTTGGACCTAATGCAGGAGTCTTACCTCGCACTATGTACATATGTAAATGTATCTATCCATCTGTGCTGGTAAGTCTGCCATGCGGTAGGTCAATAGGTACCTAGAATACCTACTAGGTACACTTGATACCTGTATCGTTGGATACATCAACATTGAATTACGGAAATCTTACAACTACAAATCTCGCCGCCTCTCATCCAACCCACCCTTGACCTTTTCAGCTTTCAAATAACCCACTTCCTTCCTACCTTACCCAGGAACTAACATCAACAAACTAGAAGATTACCCTTCGCCGTAACATTGAATCACTAACACCATTAACCGTATAAGTTCATCTTGTCTCGTTACATGATCATACTTTCTAAGATCATACTTCAACACATAACATAACTCAAACCGGCGGCTACCAGTTCTTCACTTATTCGTTTACCTACCTGAATTACTTGTCTACAAGGCCACTGTTGAATCTAATGCTACTACCCTGGTATGTTTATTTCTATTCATGTTTGTGCTGTTTTCTTTTGTATTTGCTCTATTTCCATCATTCCAATTTTTTATTTTTTATTATCTTTCTTTGACGATGTATTGTATCATTATACATACATCTCAGAGATCACGCTGCGGTAGTTTCTTTCAATGCTAGAATGTTGTCTAGAACATGTCGTACACTTGACCCAATCATCATACTATGATATAAACTTTCCTTCGTTATTTGTAACCAAGACACCAGCTTGGAATATTATTACTTGGGTACCAATACTGACTGGTAAATTAGTCCGCACTCCTTCAGTCTCAAGTAACGGAGAAGACACATCCGGAATCAACATGGGTGTTTCAAAGGCACGGTCTCGATTTAGAGAAGACCTGAAATCAGCAGCCGAGAAGGCCTTTGATCACGTCTCAAATGTCCAGAAGGGAGATACTGATGACGAGTTCATCTTTTCACTCAGCTACCCGAACGTAGAGACGGGTCTCTCTTACGAGATACGCGTTCATGTTCAAAGTTAGTATTATTAGCATATTCCTTCCAATGTTATATTGGCCAATATGATGTCTATGACGTCTCTGTCTCTTGCCTTGACCTGATCCCCGTATTGATTATAGCAAACTAATGGTGAGGGAAATTATAGACGTTGAATTATATCCCCATCGACACGTCCCTCTTGTTTACACAAACGACCAAATAGATGATCCAGTAGCACATGTGCTAAGTGCATCTCCCTTTATGAAGGGCATGAATGTTGAGAGAATAATAGCAGCCCTCTCAAAAGTGATCCATCGTGCGCTGTTGAACGATGGCACAGGAATAGAAGAAGCGGTAAATTATGCAGACGAATTGGTCATGGCTGATCCCTACCGCAACAATGACAAATCGTTCAGCGTGAGAATAGCTTCCAAGGATACGATTGATTCTCACTCCATGGCGAATTTGTCGTCCTTGGAACTATGCCGAATTCAAAATGATCTTCGTGCTGCATCTCAGGCAGGGTTCAATGTAGGAATAGTGTGTGGTTTTACGGATGGGGAAGACCAACACATTCTGTCGATTTCTATTTGTGCAAGCAAGTTAGGTCTCCCCAAGGAGTCCCAAGAAGCATGGGGCATTACACCGACTGACTATATTGTTGTTCTGGTCAAATATGAACGACGGTACTTCTCTATGGAAGAGGCACTCGCCACCTGGCCGGAGAACTACCTCGGAATACATTTCCGCCTTAGAAAGTGCACCAAAAACATACCATCCGTTGAAGATGCTGTAGCAGCCTTCTGCCCCAACAGGACTGAAGATAACATCGAATTACCGCACGCACCCGAGCTATCACGCCTTTGGATTAGCAAGTCGATTGATGAGTTCATGAATGCCGACTTCTTCGGAATGCTGAAGCAACGAATCGGTAATGGCTTGTCCTGGGACTCGGCAAGGACGATGTTTCATTCAATAAATGCTGCCCCGAATTCCGAGGACCGGATTTCCCGCGAAGAAATGGCAAAGGCGGAGAGAACCGCAGGCCATAGTCTTAACAAGACTCGGATACCCCCTTTTCTTGTCGCCGATCACCTTTCAGACAAGGGGGAGAAATCGCTGCCACTTGTGGCGGCACAGTTCGCCTTGTACTACCTAATATCCTCTCCTGAGTACTGCGCGGTCTGTCACCGAAAGGTGGAAAGCAGCACCGGGGCCTTGCGACCATACGTTTGCAGCTCAGCCCTATGTCTCCACCAATTCATTGACTTGGGTCTCGGCCCGAGCATAGAGTATGAGATTGTACAACAACCCAAGGTGGTTGATCTCTTGATAAGCTTCTGTTATGCTGCTCTTGTCTCACCTTTGATACCCGCCTTTTATGGTAACAGCCGTAAAATACGTGGTGTGCGAGAGTTTCCTATGGGGTTAAACTTGCAAACACCTCAAGTGCGCATCGGACCAGCTTTCATACCTTATTATGAAAAGGTTTCTAAGCCAGGAAAAAGTGATTCTAAGCCAGGAAAAAGTGATTCTCGTCTTGTGTTGTTCCGTGGAGCAACGCTAATAAATCCCCTGGATGTATCGTTCAGCTGGAACTCGTCTACAGCTACAATTAACTTGGGTAGTGAGGGCCAACGCCCAAAGAAAGGCCAATGGGTAATGATCGTGGCAAAAACTATGGACGAGAGCTGGGGCGGGGCATCCACAGTGTTCCACCATGCTCGCGTTGTTTTCAAGAAGGGAATGGTTCTGCACTTGGATCTTCAGTCACGACATCTGATGCCTACCACCACAGCAAGGCATGGTCTAATTGATGGTCAAACTTTGAAGGAAATAACACCTGATCCCGTACCGGCCCTCCTTGTTCGTTGCGAACAGGATTTTAATAACCTCAACAGGTACAATAAGGCCTTCTCCTTAGCATGTCTCCTCGGAAGCTTGCCACCGGTGGAAGAGATGAAGGCTTACTTGATGGAAAACAAGCTTCAGTCGTTGTCGGAATGGGACCGGATAAGTAAATCGGGTCTGGATTTGCTGAGGTGGATCATAGCCTCGAATCGATCATACATCGTAGAAGTGGATAATGGGAAACCGGGCACTGAAACCTCTCGCCCACACGAGAAGATCTCTGGTGTAGATGGATGGGCCCAGTTCAGATTTGCCCAAGGATCTCCCGCAAAGGAGGTGCTTTTTAACGAGGCACTCGAAGGCATCACCGAACAACCGAAGACTCTCCTTGGGTGGCACGGAAGTCCTCTCGACAACTGGCATAATATTATCCGCCAGGGCTTGGACTACGAAGAAGTAGCCAACGGCCGAACCTATGGCGACGGGATATATTTGTCCAGAGACTTCGATGTCAGTCTCAAATATACACAGCGAAGTGCGATAATGGAAGTGAGTAGTTCGTTCCTAAACAGGTACCACAGCGCTATGCTAACATGATTTCTAGTCGATGATATGGCCTCAATCTTCGTTAAAGGCTATCACTGCCATGAGCTTGAACGAACTCGTCAATCTTCCGGATAAGCTCCAATCAAAAGACCCATTCTTCGTGGTACAGCATTGTCACTGGACTCAGTGCCGGTATCTCTTTGTCCAGCTCCTTCCTGATAGGAATCAGACCAACCCACAGACTGAATCACAGGCCGAGCCACAGACCGAACAGAATGAGGTTATTCATGCAAACAATGGCCAGGTTGCCGAGTTTGTGCAACATCCATCTTACATAGCCACAGGCCCTCTGGTGGAAGGGGTCCCTTCCACCTTATTTATTCCAAAGAATGCCATTCCCTCGGCTCAGGACGACCCAGCAGGACCCTTAGATCATGAACTAAACAAACAGACAATCGACAGAGGTGATGAATCTAACAAATACATTGACATTAGCAAATCCGACTTCCGCCCGGGCTCGCTCGATCTTTCGACCCTCCCACAGTTCGCGCCGCCCTCATACGCAACCAGCGCTGCCCAACGGGCCTTGGGGCAGGAGATTGCGAAGCTCCAGCAGGCGCAATCGAAGACGCCCCTCCACCAGCTCGGCTGGTACATCGACTTTGAAAAGATCGACAACATGTTCCAGTGGATCGTCGAGTTCCACTCGTTCGACCCAGAACTCCCACTCGCGAAGGACATGAAGGATTATGGCCTCACTAGCATCGTCCTCGAGATCCGCTTCCCGCGACGGTTCCCCGAGGCGCCCCCGTTCGTGCGGGTGATCACCCCTCGCTTCCTCCCGTTCATACGCGGCGGCGGCGGCCATGTGACAGCCGGCGGCGCGATCTGCATGGAGCTGCTCACCAGCACGGGCTGGTCGGCAGGCAACAGCATGGAAGGCGTGCTGCTACAGGTTCGTCTGGCGATGTGCAGCGTCGACCCCAACCCCGCTCGTCTGGAGGGGAAGGGGTCGGGCTTCTACTATACTGGCCGGACGCGGTACGATCTGGGCGAGGCCATGGAGGCGTACGAGAGAGCTGCCAGGGCCCATGGTTGGGAGATTCCGAGCGACTTTCGTGAGGTGGGATCTATGAGCCTCAGAGTCTGATCGGGATCTAGATCACTCGGCGACCCTCCCTCACCGTTGAACCTGCTTTTGTGGCATTTGTCCTCGCTGTTGAGAGGGTGGGCACACTCACTTTGATCTTCTTTTTCGAAACTTGGTTTCCGGGTTGACTAGGTGGTTTAATGTACAACATACTGTGTAGACTACTACTGTATTCTACGATGTGCCGCCTAATTCGAGTGACGGATTCGTGCCCGATCTCTTGACGGTGCCAGTGGGTTTCAGGGTTGATTGGAGAGAAAGACATTAGGTCTGTGGATAGGTGGGAGAGTGGGTATCTATTTCCGTGCCTCACTCTGTAACTAATACATACATGGAATCAGATAACGATTCCCGTGAAACCAAGTAATAAAAAACCGCATTGACCAAGAATATGTGATTATAAGTTTACCTCAGTGTTTGCATGATTGATACCAAGAGCCAAGGCCTTGATTGATGCCGTTTAGGTTTTGGCTTCGGCCAAGTACGCAGGGATAGACGCGTCTCATGAGGAAATATGTCGACTCCCTTCGGCATTTCCCCCAACCTTCTTGTCCGGCGTCGTAAGTTATGTAGGTAGGTAGATAAGTAGGTGGTAGGTAGGTAGGTATACACCTTGATTAACTAACCTAGGTATATATATTTTGATCATCCCACCTTAGTAATTCGCTGAATGAGAAGCTATTTCTTGTTCTACATGTATCCGTCCGATCTACCTAATCCAAGCCCATATTCTCGACCACCATGCCAAAAAAGCCTTCTCCCATACCCTTTTCATTGCCATTTAACTCCGAGGACAGCAGGGCAGAGTCCTTATACCCAATACACAAGGTTTTAGTACGACGAACGGTGTTCTTGGCTTTGGTAGTGCTCTCGCTGACTGGCTTTCTCACGATGCATCGTTCGGACGTGAGTGCATTCCCCCTCCACCCCACTACCCATCTTTTTGGCATTTGTGGAAGAAGAGCAACGGTATTAATAATGACCGGTGTATTAGTTGCTCGAATATAAATTCCAAGTCATGACGATGCCCCTGATTGTTGTCGATGGCCTAGAAAGGGAACATAGGGACGACCTGACCGAGGTAATAGCCTCTACTAATAATATATCTCATATTGTACCTACCTAGAGGCCGTGTGGCTGGATGGATAGGAGGCGATAAAATCAGGGGCTTATGGCATCGGGGATGGGTATTTTGATTTTCAAACTATGGTGTTTTGCTTGGTGAAAATATGGAGGATTGGCGGCATGGATCTTGATGGTGTTGAAGGACTGGGCACTTGTATGATGATCTCAGGGCTGTAGATACCGAGATGAACGTGGCGTTATGATTATGAATGAATAATATCAAAGATATTTCAACTTCAATATTCCTTATAGGGCTGAATCATTGTTCTATCATATGTAGGAGGCTACTAGGAGCTGAGACTGCTGAGTACCATGTAGTTACTTGTACCTGAACCTGAAGAACATCAATTCACTGCATGTGTGCCATTGTTAAGTTTTGAAAAGTGGAGAATGGGACGGGACCTGGTGGCTGATCTACCACTAAAATGTAGTTAGTTAGCACTGAGGTAGTCAGGACCAGCTACATAATTAGGCCCGGTACGGCGGTACCAAGGTACGTGTCGCTCAGGTTACTGTAGAAATCACAGAGTTTGAGCTGGCGCAAGAGTCAAGTCACACAACAGACAGTATCATTTGATGTTTTTTTTATTTAAAGTGAAATCAACCTTATCGATTCGATCCCGTCATTTGTAAGTTGCGTCTGCGTTAGCTAGTCTGCATACGCCGTACATCCATTCATCCATCATCCACTCTCATACACCAGTAAGTTAGCACATTAAATCTTTATCCTACCAACTGTCTACCAATATCTACCAACGCAATACCACGCAACACAATCACCCATTGAACACACCATACCTTAAAATATATACACTTGATACATACATCAGCAAGCTGGACCACCCCGCTGACGAAATTCTTTTTGATACAGTCTTCATTTTCAACCATCTGTTTCTCCACTCACACTTCACTTCCACTTCCACTTCCACTTCCACTTTCACTCCAACCTCTTCATGATCAAACCATAGGTATCTACAGAACCTACCAACTTACCTACTAGATTAGACAAGGAGCAAACCTAATCCTGGATTTCGACCATTCACCACCGCTTTTTTTGTACTTTCAATTACCAACTTTGATACAAACCGTCCAACACCCTTCTACTTGAAATCTTGTACCGAAATTCCTCGTATTTAACAACTCTATCGTTCATCGAACTCCACAAACCCTTACCGTCTACAATAATCATACGTTCACCTGTTCCCGATGGCTACCTCCGACCCCGTTCAGTCATCAGCTATGGTTGCGACCGCTAGTAGAACTAGCCGGCTATCTCCCCAGCCTCAAACCAAACGCGAC
This sequence comes from Hypoxylon fragiforme, assembly GCF_022984875.1. Lineage (NCBI taxonomy): Eukaryota > Fungi > Ascomycota > Sordariomycetes > Xylariales > Hypoxylaceae > Hypoxylon > Hypoxylon fragiforme. Next base: position 1,714,043 of record NW_026054758.1, on the reverse strand, counting down.
AAGAAGCGCCAGGTCTTGAATGACCGATTAGCCCTTCTGGCTGATAAGTTCAGTCGCGACAAAGATAAGCACTACCGTGACGAGCTCCAAAAAATCCAGATCGACGTGAACCTCGTCAGCCGAGTCGATCCTTACGCCGACCGACCTCTCGATGCGATTGATCGCGAATACCAAGATATCCAGCAGAGTGCCAATGCCCTGCAACCTTCGGGCACCGCCAGTAATGGTAGCCCTAAACGAAGCCTGCTTGAAATGGCAGGTCCTACATTCTCTGAATGGGTCCATCAAGTAGAAGACCTTGTCGAACATCGCGATTACGAGATGACATGCCAACAGGTGCGCTATCCCGATCTTTCCCATCTCCTCCTGCCTTTGAAGCAAGCGAGTTCGTTTACTAATCCACCTACCTACCTGTATTAGATGGAGTACGAGAGAAAGCTTCACGTGCTCGAGAAGACCCGCCTTTACAAGATTGACCTGGCGAGACGAGAACACAAAACTCTGTCTAACACCCTCCGAGATCGTCTCATCAACGCCATCACCGCCAAGAAATACCGATTGGGTAAAGAGAAGGAAGCTTTAGATATCTCAGATAGCTCTGCTCTTCTTCTACACCCCAATCAGTTCAGCCTTACCAACCCTGCAAGCCCCGGTGGAACACACGGCAAGCGAAATACCCGACTGCGAAGAGAAATGGAGGAGCTCCCAGGCTTCTCGGAGAACAAAAAGAGGAAGCGGAACGCAGTCGATGACGAAGGATCTCCCGCCCCTAAGAGAGGAGCTCTTGATAACACAAATACTACACCTTTCTGGTCGAGTGATAAGGTTAGGGGCTTACGAAAGGAGACTGGCCCAGTCTACAGCGTCGAGAAGCTGTTCACTGACAAGGAACTGGCCATGACGTACAATGCTGCTGCCCTAGCAGCTCACAAGCACCATTTACTCCGCCGCGACACTAACGGCAATATCATCACGCCTGACGAAAGTGTGACTGGAAATGGGGACGCTATGGACGACGATGATGCGTCTGCTGTCAACATGGAACGGCAAATTTCGCATACTACACGAAGCACTCGAGGACATGGCCAGCAAAACTTTCACGACGACCAAGCGACTGGATTGGAAGCATTGGCCCATCTCGATTTGCCCGGTAACCTAGACAAGGTGGCTGGAGCAGAGCCTAAGCTCCCTCCGCTTGTTCATTCACAATATTCAAAACCTTATAGAAGGGATGAATCCAACACTCCACCAACGCTGAACGAGGCTGATCGAGACAAGGATCTCGCTGTCATGAAGCTGTATAAAACTTACCAGAGCCATCACGGTGTCGGATCCAATCTTGATCACAACAATGGCGGTCGGAAGCTCCTCGAAGCTATGGCGCCGCCAGCGCACAAATCCAAGTACGTGGCGTATGTACAGGGCCCACGACCCTCTACCGAAGCACTCTCCGAATCTCTGGGCATTCAGGATAGCGACATGAGAGATGCCCCGGTTGTGGATGTAGAGAGTACCGGTAACACTGGAACAGCCAAAGACGTTTCGACAACAGCTAAAGACTCCCCTTCTGCGGCTAAGGATGCGGTAGGAGTTCCGATGAGTCGGCAAAGCAGCCTCGGAGGTGTTGCTATGAGTCGATCAGGAAGCGCACGTGGAAAACGTAAAGCGTGATCATCTTTTTGAGAGCGTTTCGTTGCGCCAATGGTACGGAAATGGTAGAAGCTTCAAGGCCCCATGATGGAAATGAGGAGTGCGTGAAGCATGGGCAGGTGAATTTATTGCATAGACCTTAGAGGCGCATTTAGGGTTATGATAGGTACGGATTGGCCTAATAGGGACAGGCGTTAAAAGGAAGGTGTACATTATGGAACGATTACTACTATTTAGGTGTTCCGGGTTGCAATAGCAAGCGATACAAATACCAAGCGCAACTCCCGCGCGATATAACCAAAAACTACCCATGATACATATGTGACTAGGTGACTAGCAATATTGCGAATCATTTCTTTTATGGCCCGAAAACCAAGGTTCGGACCTCGATACTTTCCCTCCCCTCGGCATCCACCCTCGTCCTAGGGTCCTCAAAAGCTGAATGGGGCACTCTCCCACCCGCAACGCCACTCCCTTCCTTCAGACTCTCACTGTCGAAGCACTCCAGCAGCAGGCGCTCGTCGCCCGTCATCCCGCTGAGATAGTACCACTGCTGGCTGGGGTTATACGCTATCGCGGCCGTCTGGCCGACGTACCCGTTCGGGTAGCGGTGCTCGACGGGGATGACGTCATCCTGGCTCAGCGACGCGCTGGAGCCGAAGGCCAGCGGCATGGACTCGACCGGGTTCTTGTTGAGCGTGCGCCAGACGTTGACGATGCGGTAGCGCCCGCGCAGCAGGGCCTCGGCCTCGTCGGGGTCGGCGACGTGGCGCCGCACGCGCTGCGCGGCGGAGGTCGCCGTCTGGTCGATGTGCGCGAGCTGCACGGCGCGGCGCGGGGCGGAGGGGTCGGCGCGGCGGATGGTGTGGTCGAAGATGACGACGCGTGTGCTGCCTGGGATGGAGGAGAGGAGCAGCTGCTCGACTTCGGGGTAGTAGTGCGCCGCGATGGAGGCGTCGTCCGTGAAGTTGGATGCTGAGGACCCCTCCTGCACCTGCTCCTCTTTGGAAGGGAGGACGCCCGAGATTACTTGGAAGGCGTCCCGGTCGAGCGTGAATTCTGATTCTCGGCCCCGGATGTCGCTGATGCGGACGGGGTGCGCTTCTTGCGCTAGGTTGCGCTGCGGTTGGCCGGCGGGAGGCGTGTCGACGTAGTTGAAGGCGACGGTGCCGGGCGCGGGCCGGATGGTGAAGTTTAGGTTCGCGGTTACGGGACCCCGCGGGACGGGGGAGGCTGTGATGGCCATTTTTGGTGGGTTTGTTTACTACGGGTGGGCTTGAGGTATGTAGATTGCAATGAGTTTTTGATATACAGAGGTTGATGTACAGAGGTATGTAGACAATAAGATAGGTAGCAGTTTGAAGTTATGATATTTGCTACTTAGTGCAGGTATCTACCTATATATATATATATATATATACCTACACGACGAGCAGAAGTCATATTATGTAAAACAGAGGCGATTTCAAATCAAGGGAGGCTTCGGATAGATACCATGAATCACGCCATACCTCTCTCACACCGGAGAGGAGAAGTTCTTTGATATATGGGTGGATGGGGATGGGATGGACGGGGAATAGGTACTACCTATGCAAGCTCAAACCTTGGGCTTATGCAACGTAAGCGATGTGGCTATTTCTAAGGCGAATCTAGACAATTCGAACTCCAACCAATGTTGAACATGCGGTACATGATGATTTTGGAGACTGTACATATATGTACTACATAATCTTTGAAAGCAGATATGTACATGTAGGTTATGACGTCGCGGAAACTCCGTCGGGTGTATTAATAAGCGGCGGGAGAACTCTAGCTAAATAGCTTTTTTGATTGGTTGAATGCGTTCAATGCGAGCCGCCGATGGGTCATCTGTGTGGTTTGGCGGGGTACATGGATGCATTGCTTGATGGATGCTTGAAATTCCTTGAATGCTTCATTGCTTCCCGCTTTTTAACCGAAGATTTCCCATTGAGGAACCTAGCCTTATCAGCCTTGGCTTTACGGGGCCTATCAGAACTGTCAGGCAACTCAGGCCAACTCAGGTCGCGCTAGTGTGAACGCTTTGCGGCTTTGCACCACTTAAAGTAAACAAACTGCTTCTTTAGGTTTTGTTCGGCAGGCCAAAGTCACTTTTATCGGCGCGTAACATACGTACGTACCTTGGTATGTGAGCATTGCATCAATTTGCATGTCTGCATGTTGCATGCTATCTTTATATCCTCTTTTCGTCTCTTATCAACAGCACACCAACAATTGAATGCCATGATTGTATGATTAGCCTCGGCTGTAACCTCACTTTTTAATCATTCTTTGTTTTACACATCTATTGACTGACCACTTAGCTACTTATCTAGTAGTAGTAGATACTTAGTTAATGGTTGATATATACCCTTTGCTAATTCCCGATTGTTCATGGATGACACACCATCGTCACCCGACCCGCTCGGGGACGAACCCCCAAGCTCGGCGCTTCCAGTCACACGCCGAACCGATCATACCCTTCCACACCACGACTTTTCGATGCCGAGAAGCTCGCCGAGAAAGAGCTCACCCATAAGGACATCTCCTAGAAAGCGAACCTTTGAGCTTGACGTCGGCAATGAACTCTCGCCTCAGAAGATACTCGTTACTGTCGAAGCGGAAGAAGCGTTGAGGAGGGGCATAGGTCGCAAATTATTTCAATCATCCTCACCCATACGGCAGAATCGTCAGGCGGAAGCTATCACCACCACCACGGTGCCGTTGAACGATGAGATAGAGAATGAAGCTACACCGCGTCGACGCGGCCGGCCGCGACGGACGAGCAATGGCACCCCCATGCCAAAGGGAAAGAAGAGAGCGGGCACACCTCTGCAGAAGTCAGCGAAGTCGACGCGACGGAAAGGCGACCCGGAATCCGAGGCGAGCGCGTATAATGACACTCCGATAGAGCCTATGGCAGCCCCAGCAGCATCGAAGCCGAAGACGAGAGCTCGGAAGACGCCGCAGAAGACGGCTACCACCCAGGCCGTTCCATCGTCACAAGTTTCTACTATTGGAGGATCGAAGAGGAAGCGTGGGCGCCCACGAAAAGCCATGATGCCGGATGAGGTTGCTATCCTTGCCGATACGATCGATCAATCTGCTGGCAATATAGCGAATCCTAGCACTCTTCGGTCAGTCCAAGAAGACGTGGAGAACTTGCCACCATTAGCGTCGGACACAATCCTCGACTTCCTCGAGGAGGAGGCAGGCCGACAAGACACGCCTCGCGGGAATAGAGGGAACAGAGAGAACTTTCTAGATGAGATGGGCAGTGATAGGGATAGGACCCCGAGGCCAGGGAATATATCTAGCCCACATGAAGCAGATCGCACGTCTTACCAAGACAGGCTGGACGACAATCAGGATTTAGGCATGAGTGAAGATTATCCACCATTGCCAGAGCCTCAGAGCGATGTAGAGTCCGACTTCGGGGATGATCATAATATACCTGGTAGCGGACAAGACACGCACGCGTCTGACTTTAGCATGATAGCTGTCGAATCACTCCCCTCGTTCCAAGCGAATAGAAGCGCCTTTCCATCCGATCCTCCTGAGATGGGCGATGAGACGAATATGATTATTAATCAAACTTTGGAGTCATTGCGCAGAAGTACTCAGACGGAAGGGGAATATCAGTCGCCAGGACAACTAAACAGGGACAACTCACACGCAGACGAAGGTCGCTCGGGAACACACTATAGCTTATTGGCAAACCCAAGTTTAATGAGGCGGTCGAAAAGTCCAAGAAGACAGAAACCACTCCCTTTGAGCCGCCAAGTCTTTGCTGGCAAAGCATCTCAGGGAGACAATTCTTTTTCGAGCAGCATCCAAGGCAGTACTCTCCGCTCAGCGACACCAAAGCGATTTTCTATGATGCCAAGGCAGGCTGAGACCCAACACGAAGATGTTGAAGCAGCTGAAGGATATGAAGATTCGTTTTCCGAGATACCTGAGGCGATTCTTGATGCTGCCACTCCGAGGCCTCCGGCACGTACGACAACGCATCTGGAGGGTGAGACTTCCCAAGGCCAGGCAAGCACTGAAAGTAGGAACGCCGGACCGGGTTTCGAGTCAAACAGACTGCCAACCCCTGATGATACGTCTTCCTCGATCGCTGGCTCTAAAAGGGCTCAAGAAGATGATATCGGCACATCTTCAAGACCTCAATCCGCCGCCGCCGCCGCCGCCCCCCCGCCGAACTCGGGCTTCCAATCATCACCCCCTATTATCAATCGGCCACGAGCTATGGACTTTGGGCCGTCTCAACTAGACCAAGAGATAAGAAACACACCAGGACTTCGAGACTCTTCTCCTCGGTTACCGCCTTCTAGCAAAGGGCCTGTAGAACCAACCCGATCCTTAGAGCCTCCTCAAACTAGTAGGCCGTCTCTCTCGCCAATTGTGCGGGTTGGGCGGACTCTTCAGAATGTCATGTCCGACAGGCCATCCCCTGAACCCCGCGAAGGCAGTCTCGGGAGCCCATTTAGAGGGGCCGCCAATGATTCTTCGCGACAATTCACTTCAGATCAATCTGGACCAGTATCTATGCCTGACTCACCCACGCCAGCAACAGATCATGGTATCCCTACCCAGTTCAACCCTCGATCCGCACTCAGAATACCGCCTACTCTCATTCAAAGTGCGAGATCCAACTTATCTCGTGGTCAGCCAACAGCTCAAAGTAATGCCATAGGCGCCGTCTCAAATCCCTTTGGCCCAAATATCAACGGCCGTTTGGAACCTGAAGCACCGAGAAGACCGTCCTATGACGCTGGCGAAACATCCCATGCTAGCCGATCAGCCTTTAATCCATCGGTGGCTAGTTCGGCCAGAGGAATGCCATCGAGTGATAATGAAGTGATGAGTTGGCCCGCAGATAGCGATAATCGCCAGGAAGAATTGGATCAAATACCAAATACGCAGCCGATGCGTTCGCAAAACTCGGGCTTTTTTGGTACTCGCCGTTCCAGTGTCAGTCAAGCGCCAGATGCCAACTTCGAAATCGGCGGAGAACGTGATATGACAGAAGAGCAGCAACATGAAATGGAGGCAGACGACAACAATGAGTTGCCGAGTTTTGAAGAGGATGATGACCTATGGGACATCGAGGCTTCACGGCCAACCCCCAAAGCACGGGACGCAACAAGAAGCTCGCGGCAGCCAGAGGACCCACGCACTCGCCGAATCAAAGTCCCAAGTCCCTGGAAAAGAACTAGCAGGAGACTGATTTATAGGGAGGATATTGCAAGCCCTTCTCAAATAGAGATTGGGGAGAGCCCGCAAAGCGATGCGGAGGGTGCCCCATCACGCCGCAAGCCACGGGCTTCGGATGCTTCGATGATACTGAGAAGGGAATCTGGGTTTATGAGCATGGCTGATCGCTCGTCTCCTCAACCTGAAGATGAAGAACTCGAAATTCTACTCGATAGCCAGGATCCTAGATCCGAAGCTTATATGCAGGATCCACGATCCGAAGCCGAAGCCGAAGCCGATCCAGGACCTGGGCCTGAAAGTGAGGATTTGGGGTCTCAGTTAGATCTAGGATCTCAAGTAGATCTTCCGGGAAAGCCAACTGCAACTGCGGAAACTTCCGAGTATTCAATGCTAGCTCGACAGCCCCAGGAAGCCCCCAGTACTCAAAAGAAGCCTGGTTCTGCCAAGTCCCGGCTTTTTGGCGGGTTCGATATCATGTCTTTCTTCTCATCCCCAGCCACGCTACCTACGAAGGTCACGGAAACTAAACAAGCCAACACAAGCCGTAATCTCGACAAGGCCTCACAATCTACCCTTCAGCAACCACAGCTCAAGAGATTGGAAGAGGCGCCACCGCCGCCACCACAGCCCAAGGAACCGCAACGATCTATTTGGTCTACGGGACTGTTTTCTTCCATGGCTCAAAATAACCCTCCGCCTAGCTCGGAAAGACGGTCCAGTGTCTTGTCACCGGTGGGTGACTTACCGCCGCATGACCCGGAGCCAGAGTCCGACGAAGGATCATCACTTTCGCCAGCCCCATCCTATTCACCTGAACCTGAAGAGCCTGATTCGCCAGAGCCGGAATACTCTGAACCTGAAGAGCCTGAATCACCGGAGCCGGAGCCGGAGCCGGAGCACTCTGATTCCCCAGAATATCCTCCATCTAATTCGCCCGAACCTGCTTCTCCGGAACCAGCGGAGCCGTCACCTCAACCAACTGAACCGTCGCCTCAACCTTCAACCCCTGAGCGTCAAGTTTATCCACCTATTGAACAGAAGCAAAATTTCACGCCACTACCAGGTCAATCCGGTGACTCTCTTTTTAGACGTGGACCATCCGTTGCCAGTAGTCAGCACGATGACGCCGATGCTCAACCCCGAAGTGACGAACTACAAGAATCTTCGATCATGACGGACGGCACAGATTATGAGCGCTTGCCTCCGAGGGAAAAGCCATCCCGGTGGGATAGGACACTCTCGCCAGCCAAGTCGTGCTTCCGTTCTCCACTAAAACCGACCACACCCGGACGTGTTGTGGCTTTTACTGGCGGTCCACTTTCTCCTATTCAGGCACAGGCTCAGGCTCCTACTATACAGGCGCAAGCTCAGGCCGAACATCAAATTACCGGTAGTCAAAGGGGTGGTGGCATCGTTTTCCATCGCCCTCCTCTCTTTGAGCCCCTTCACCCTGCTCCCGAAGTTCGGGAAACCGAAACGGTAGTGTCTACGTCGAAACTCTCTAACGCCACAGCTCGTCGCAATAGTATCGTTGAAGCGGCTACGACGATTGGGGCGCGTGCGAGACAAGCATTAAATAGTTTTGCAAATATTAGGCCGGCCGTGAGGTTACCACCACCCATTTCTTCACACCACGAAACAAACACGGCTCCTACTATTACTACCTCTACCTCTACCTCTACCTCTACCTCTACCTCTACCTCTACCAACGCCCCTACAAGACTCTCGCCTAAAATAGCAGCACGTCGGGCAGAGCGGGCCCTATCATCGCGATCTACGGCATACCTCTCACAAACCGAATGGACACGCCCTCATTGGGTTCGTCTAGATGAGATGCTTCAACTCCGCCGGCGCGATCCCTTGCGGTTCAAGCAGGAGATCCCTCTCCCAACTAACAGCCGCCGTCGCCCCCTCGCCTCACTTCTCGGCAAGGAGGTCGCGGCCCAAGGCGCTAGTATCGTCCTGGAGCCGTGGCACCTGGAGGTTGTCGAGGCGTTCCGGCTCGAAGTCGGTGGGTGGGACGAGCGGGCCCTGGCAAAACGGGTCTTCGCGTTGATCGTTGGCGAGGAAAGGAGAAGGAATGGGAAGACTGCTGGGTCTAGGAGGACGGAAAGCGGCGTTGCTACTTGAGAAAGAAGGGGGACGTAATTCATTTGCTATTACTACGAATTAGCTGGGAAGAATTACCTACATCTTCCAAGGACAAAGCGTATGCTTCTACTGCTACTGACTACCTATCCGTGATTTCGTTTTGTTCCCAGTCAACTTGGTCGAGCACCCCGGGTCGAGTACTCACTCACATATTTATCATGCATACCTATGTACCATACATGCACTTCCTTGCATTTTTTTTTCCTTCTTGTTTTGTTATTATTTGCTTTTCATTGCTGCTGCTGCTGTTGCTGCTGCTGTATTATAGCCGGCGTTTATGGTTCAAAAGGAACGAAAGGAAGGGAGGCAGGCAGGCAGGCAGGCGCTTTAGTTATGCTATTTGGCCAACACACATTTATCGGGAAAGGGAGTATGGGGGGGGCAAGGTTTGAGGTTTCGAGGTTTGAGGTCAATAGGTAGGTACATAGCTAGGTAATAGCTAATAGCTAAGCAAGATAGATGAATATTGGAAGATTGGTAGGTTAGATAGGTACCTACCTAACCTGACCTACATGCCTATGTGCTTATGTGCTTATGTGCCTGTTTCTGCTTCTAGATCCTCTTATGTACGTGTCTACTCCTCTCAAGGAGGAGGTTGAGGTTGAAGTCCTCGTTTGCATGATAAGAGAATGGGAAGGGAAAAAAGGCGGGTGTTGATTTATATTGTCTGTCTGATTATAAGGGGGGGAAGGGGGGAGGAAGCAAGTTGATCTTGTAGTTCGGTTCGGGCTGGTCTGGTGTGGTCTGATCTGATCTAGCTGGGAGTTCAAAGGCATCGATCGAATCAAGGTGGTTTAACACTCTCATACCTACCTCCTGAAAGATAGGGGCCAGGGGTTACCTACCTAGTAGAAAAGGCAACGACAACATTATTCAAGAAATAGCATTCACAATTCACATCACACACAAATAGATATACTCCTAGAACCCAAACAGCAAAGCAAAGCAATGGCACACATAACACAATAATGGAGGCGTCTAGGGTCCTAACAATTGACGTCGATCGAGGCTTAATATCTTTCTTTTTCTTTATTTCTTTTTGATAAGGCCCCGTCGGCTGGTTGCTGCTGTATCTACCTCTGGTAAGTAAGTACCTGGGTAATCTAGTCATATTACAACGGCAGGGCAAACCATGCCTGCCACTGCATGCCCCGTCCTCATCTCATCTCCCTTCTATTCGTTGCAAGGTCGTGCGCGTCCGCCTCGGGGGGTTCCTTTCCCTCGCCTCTCCGACTTCAAAGCTAGGTAGATAGGTCACCCACTACTCGAGCATAGAAGCTTGGTTAGTGTAGAGCACATCGACGACGTTGCTCAACTTCTCGATGGTCTGGAGAGCAGCATCGTATGATTCGTCGCGCTGCGTCTCGTCGAAGATAATCAGGCAGCCAGCGCCCTGGTCGAGCACACCGATGATAACCTTGTCTAGAATCATTTGGGAAAGTTTGCGCTCCACCTGCTGAGTGTCGAGGCCCACCATCTTCGCAATGTGAGCAATCTCGACGCGGCTGAAGGGCTCGATAACCTTGATTAGATTCTGCTCAAGCATGGCGTCGTACAGGCGGCGCAAGTGGTTACGGATAAAGGCGTCGCTGCCTAGTTCGTATCGGTATGCTGCTAACGCGCGTTCGTACTCTTCCAGAGAGCGGTTCGAGTGTGCGCGTGCGATAGCCTTCATAGCCTCGAGATTCTGGCCGGCGTACTTCTGTGCCTGCTTCGACGCCATCAGGTTGTTTACATCATCAACCAAGTTCAGCATGATTTTGCATAATAGCATGTACTGCAACGCAGCGGTAGCCTTAGCAGGCTCATCCTGGGTGTGATAACCATCGAGGGCCTCGATGAAGTAGGAGAATGCTGTGTTGAAGTCCTGATCCATAGTATGTAACATACCCGACTGCATATCTAAGTTGGCTTGGAGTAAGGGAGGGGTGTATACGGAGGCGGCGCTTGTTCTGGCGCTCGTGAGAGCAGCGCGGGCCTTGGAGTTGTTGCCCAATGCATGGTATACCCTTGACTCTAGCAGTTGAACCTCCACCAGCACTAACTTGTCGTCGAGGCGCTTCAGTTCGCGCAATAAGCCGTTGATGAGGGTTAGGGCGTCGTAGTATGATTGCTTGGCCATATATAAGGCAACGAGTCTCGTCTCGAGATTTTGGCGCAGGAAACTTCGTCTCTCGGAGGTAGCCCATTCTATGCATGATTTGGTAACACCGATCTGGATGTCGGTAGTATTCGGGATAGCGTCGAAAAGGTCAAGGAGTTGACGAACTACGTAGGAAGGATATTAGAAGAGGGCTCGTGCTATACAGTGACGATCTGGTATATAGGTTTATACAACGTACCCAACTTGGCTGTCTTGGCTTTCGCAAAGCTTGAGAGGACAGTTCTGCTAGTGGTAACGAGGTCGACAAGATCCTTCGGCTTCCTAAGACACAAACAGTCAGTCAGCCAAATATAGACACAGCGGGCAAAACTAATATGACCAGAGCTTTACTCACTTCTCATCCCGATACAGCTCACCCAAACTTATGAGAGCGGTTTCATATTCCTTGATAGCTGCGTCCGAGGTAACTGAGGGGGGTTTAGATATGAAATCCTTGTAGATAGCTTCAGCTTTTCGCGGGTCGGTGCTGGCAAGCGATTGCGCTTCCTTCACAGACTGCTTCGTCGCAGCCATGTTGATGTTGTGCGTACTCGGAAAGAGGTGAAGATTGATAAAGATCAGATAGATGTTGGAAATAGAAAAGTAAAGTTTATGTTCGGTTATTGGATCAAATTAGGAGTCGCGTGGTTGCGAATTGGCATGAAATATGTAAAGATACAAAAGGTGCTACTTAACATACAGTACTAGGTAGTACTAAGGTATTGGAAGGTATGCCTTCTGAAGCTCAACGGGCAGCGACTGCAGCTCCAGCCTTGCCATTCGTTATTAAAGTGGGGACAGTTACTGACGCAGCTCACCCTGCCTAGACTAGTATGCCGGAGTAATTCCAGCTTCCGTTCCGTATAACATTATTGAAGGTGCAAAGGTACCTGATACTTCATATACCTACATACCCTCTAACACGAGTATATAAATGAAGATTGCAGTCCTTCACGAAGAAGAAGATAGCCCAAAGAAACCCCAGGGGAAAAAAATCGATATGGTATTAAACATAAAAAATCTCATATGAGACGCCAGCATCAATATCCAACTCCCCATCATCCTATAGAATCAACCGAGATCAAGGCCAGTTGTCTACGGCAATATACTGTATGTGGTAGGTGGGTGTTTACATACGTAGCCAAGCCATATCAGTATACAGAGTGAAAACTACCCTCTCTCCCGTTTCCAATATCCCCAAAAAGCGAGAGTAATCAAACACACACAAGTGCCGCCGAGTTACTTTTGGGTTCTATAGATGTTGCGTCAAATATCCCGCTCCCCCAACTCCTATGTGTCCGGTAGCTAGCCCATTTCATTATTCTTCATCCCTCATTCCTTTAAAATCATACAGGGCTTGTCGCTTCTGTCATCGCACCCCAGAGTGTCAGTTGAACCTCTACTCTGAAAAAGTATTGGGGAGGTTGTATCCGTTACCTGTGTATAAGTGAGCCTGCCAAGTGCGCACCTTGTTCATCTGGCTATTTTGCATCGCCTGCGAGCTACTACTACCCGCCGTCTCCCTCTCTTGGATAGAGCTGCTGCTCAATGGTCTATAAGCTCCTATTCGAGAAGAGCTTGGTCTAACTGGGCCACTGTGTCTCTTTGGCGCGATATGAAAGTTCTCGTCTTCTTCGTTGATATGCAAATTACCGATGCCGAAACCCCAGCCACCGTACTGGTGAACGCAATGAGGCTCCAAGATCTGGCAATTCTCCGTCAGGATCCTATACGTGCATCGCTCAACTTCCAAAGCCGTCGGTCTTTCGTGTGGGACAGCCGAGAGCATTCGCGCCACCACGTGTAGCATCGGCGCCACTCCACGGAAAACTTGGTCATCCTTCTTCGACGCCTCCTTTACCAGGCCAGCCATCCAGGATTCCACCTGCCCGAGGTTTTTATGAAACGATGAATCCAGCACTGCGCCGCCTCGTCCAGCTTGTTTATGTTTTGCCCCCCTATGAGACGCAAATGATCGAGTCTGCCGTTTCATTTGTAAACTTAGCAACTCGAGTATCACACATCCTAGCGAAAATATGTCGGCTGCTTGAGGGTTGAGAGAAGGGGTCGGTGCATGCGGCATCGAAGCCGAATACCCGCCATCTGAACCCGCGCGATTAATAGAAAATGCAGAATGTTCCGAGGATGAGATGGAAGCGGAAGAAGCAAGAAGAGTGCTCCTGCGATGTACGTTAGAGTGGTTGGTTGACGATGGGCGATACCACTGTTCAGGGGCTGCGTAGTCGTATGATTCTTTATCGAAAGTGGATCGGTCCATAGCATACGCCATTACTTCAGTATTGAGCCGAGATATGTCTGTATAGAAAATGTGATTATCGGAGTTGAAAAGTATGGTTGATGGTTTGATATTGCCGTGAGATAGACCTCGATTGTGGAGGTAGCAGAGCGTATCAACCAGGCAATGGATCCAGTTCATGAGCAAGCGTCGCCGGTCTTGTTTGGCCAATGACTTCAACGGACCAGGCATCGCAATTAAGAGGGACTTGAGGCTGAAGTCATTGGGCAAGGTGAATAGAACGTAGACCGAGCCCTGGTGTATGTAGGACGCAAAGTAAGACATGATATGGTCATTTTCGATACTCCTTGCTTTATTGATCTCGAACACGAGTTCATCTTCCGTCAACAAGCCAGGACCGGTCCCAGTCGGAATGCGACGCCGTGAAAAAACTTGACCAGGCCGGTTTGGCAACTCTACCCTATCCACGGCGTTGTTGAGACTCAGCCCGGGGCGCTTATCCACATTTATTGGCACGACTTCCGGGTCGTCGTACACTACGTGGTCTCCCTTTTCCACGAATTTGAGTAGGTAGTGGTACTGGCGGGAATAGAACTTCTTATCAAACTTGTCATCTCTAGTAAGGGTAAGCGCCAGCCGGTCGACTTGTTCTAAAGGGATCGGCAGATCATCGTCATCCCAACTGTCGTCAATAAGTCCGAATATTTGGTCCGGCACGCCAATGTCTAAAAGGATGAGAAAGATACGTTTGGCTTTCTCGTCAATCCATTCCCAGTACGTTCCATCGGTCAAGCCGTCGCCAAAGCCCAGTGGCAGGTCCAGGCGCTTTATCTCCTCGGGGAAAAGATGGGAGCAAACGAATTGTCGAGTGACGGTTGTTTCAATCCGAGATGAATCCCACCACATGGTTACCGTCGACATAGCAAGGGTGGCATTACACCATGCGGTAGATCCACCTAGAAGGCAAGTACAGTGGCGCGATTCGAGTGCCGCACATATATTTTATGGTAGGAAATAATGCGCTGATTTTTAATAGAACGTGTTCTTAACAGCGCAGGATATATGGCGTTTATAAAATCTACAAATTGGGGGCGAGCTTGCGACCGAGTAGGCCTCCGTCATGTGCTGCATAGGTCAGTCAGCACAATGCAAACAGCGCCTGGAGGCAATATTTCTCGGAAAGGCATTCGAAGCGCATATTCGCCGACAGCCCTCCATACCTAGTCAAGGTAATCCGCACAGAAGAGTCGCGGTATACATAGTATGATAGGTAAGAGTACATGATAGAGTACATGATAGGGGTTTCTCTGGCTGAAAACTGATTGCTTGGTGCAACTAACTTAGCAAATCATGGCCGGGGGCTGCGATTGGCTGAACAAAGGCAATAGATAAGGAAATCGAATCCAATACTAATTGAAGGTAGCCGTGAAGTACCTACCTACCTGCTCTTAGGGTTGTCTGTTGGATCGCCCCTGGAGCTCTCAATAAAACCCCCCAGTCCAGTCAGAGCCACTAATGCGAGACTGCTTCACATCTTCACAGCTTCAGAGGCTTTTATGTGCTCGACACAAGCATCAACGCATGCCGAGGCGTTGATTATAGTATTAGCACCACCCACAAGTACCTCGGAAAGGCCTTCGATGTTGATCGGAACATTGAACGCCATTTATGCGAGCAGGCTGCCAGGCAGCCATGTATTGTTTGCTGAGTCCGCTAACACGCCTGAGACCGGCATTCTCCTGTTGCCGCATATGCCTGCCTAGAGACAACTAGAGACAATTAATCAATTATTCGTACGTACAGTTGTACCTATCTAGGTACATTGACCTACACGATCTTCTACTTCTAGGAGGCCCCACGAACTTGTCAACCACGTTTTTTTTTGGAGGGGGGTTCTTTACGTTAGGTAGGTGAAAGTAAGGCGTGAATCCCCCGCGCGCCCCCCACACAAAGTTCAATCTTCATGAAGCTTCGGACCTAGTGCTGGTGAATTAGTAAATAGTAGGTGGTCTAAAGCATCCGTGGATACTTGGCGAGTCGTGAAGGATTCGTAGTACGGTGGTACGGGTCCACCAGACGGCACGGAGTACAACAACATTCGGTCTCCGTCTGGCCGTTTACTAGAAAATGAGAAAATGCTTGTGTCATTCATGGCACCGAAATAACATGGGATCTATGAAATATGATAGCTGATGAACCGCGTATTTGCTAGTGATGAGGCCCCATAGGATGACGCGAATCCTTGGCGGACAGCAAGAAGTACATGTATTAAAGAATCAGTACAGTAATCCTTCTTTGCTAGGGTTATATTCTAATTTCTTATCATCGGAAGTGCATTGGAGATCAAGTCGAATTGATTGGAGTGGTAGCGTGGGTGGTAAGGGATGTTGAAAGCCCCTCAAATCCTCGATTAATATCTTGTTGTTCGTTACCTATCTTAGGTAGGTGTCTAGACTCTACTGGGTATTGGGTAGTAGGTAGTCGGTAGAAGGTTGAATATTATGGGAGTGATGATCCTCGATCCTAGGTGCTATTAGGTGCTATCAGGTGCTATCATGTGCTATCATGTGCTATCATGTGCTATATCCATGGATGTATCATGCCATGTGTTTAGTCTAGGTTTAGGTAAATATTAAACTTTGAGAAAACACAAACATAGGTACCGTAGCTCTTTCCTTCCCCTACACACTAGCTACTACACACTACTACATGTATGTACTACATACTTAGGTATGTATTAACGTATCTATTGAGTTAGAGTACCTATGTAGGGTACATATGTAGGTAGGTATCTGATTTTATACATATACATAGTATCTGCATCGTAGTATCAATGTAGGCAATTTATATGGAACAATCGAGTGTTGATACCCTCCGTTTTCAGATGTTTGTTCAAAGAGGAGGGAAACATCGGTTGCTAGCTGCAAACCTACTATCATAGTAGTAGTACTAAGTACTAGGCAGGACCTGGCAGGTAGGCAGGTAGGTAGGTACCTACATATCTTCGCGTGTCAATTATCTTCGTCCCCGCATAGGAAATTGTAATTGGTAAACCGAGAAGTCACTGGCGACGGCTTAAAACGAGGACTTTCATCATCGGCACGTACTAGATTACCAGTACTAGGTATGTATGTGCTATCTGAGCAGTTACTTAGGTAGTTATATTACTACATCAGACATGCTTAGCTGAACCTCAATGTTGTATCACAACATACACACATGCCTTTTAACTCTATATGGATAATGTCCTTATCTGATCTAGAAGAGAGAAGGTTGCATAGATAATATATGTTCATATTATATAGCTAATATTAGAAGCCGACTCGATGAATACCAGAAGAACTTTTGTATCATGCGTGGCACGATAAAGCTCACCGTACCTCACCTTCTCTTCCGAACTGTAGACCATGGAGTGTTATACACGCGGTACCTAGGGTAGTTCATCATATCATATGATCAAAGTTTTGAGGATATCAGGTGCTTTGTGTCCTCAGCCATCTGTAATCTCATCCACTGAACCTGTGAGGCCTCAGCCATGACAACTCAAGGCCGGTGGGAAGGTCTACCGAAGGCAAACATTCAGGCCATTGGGAGACAGATGGGAGGTTGATCTATCTATCAGAGTCATACTATACATACCTAGACCTTAGAGCAATGACGTCGCTAACCATTGAATCTACGTTACTACTCACACCCTGACGGAGAAAAGGGGAGAGCACAACACAACCCCCAAATAAGCCAATGTGATAAGCTACTTACCTAGGTAGCCTACATAGTTATACGCGGCCCTGCACGTTGCCTCGTGGGCGGCGGTGACATTGGCAGCGTACTCGGACCGACGTGTTCAGTCAGAAAATGAGACACCCAACGTATTGCATGCATGCAGTGCGACATGCCTGGTGGACTCAATCAAGACTTGAGGATCTGTGTGGCCCGCCAGAGCGGCCGACTTTTATGACTGGTAATTTTCGGTCGATTTCTCTTGTTTAGGATAAGAGGTAAAGGGACGAAGTATTCATTGGAATGCAGAGATTCAATGTTGAGCTTCAAGCTTATCAAGGTTACACAGAAGCCGACGCAAGACTTGTGCACAGCCTCTTAATGATACCGAGGGTCGTTCTGCATGTCTAGACATTCTTCTCGACGATCAGCTTTGAGTGGGAATGTGTTTCCTTTGGAGTCTTTTGATTTACTACAACGCATACACATAACTTACACGTACACATTACATCTCACCAGATCCACGAACGCCAGCGTTCGGCTCTGTCATGCAGTATTATTGCAATGTCACTGTCGTTAACCACCTCTGTTCAACCCGGTCTGACCCGGTCAGTGTTGAGATGCTAGATCGAGTGCCCATTCTTCTCCCTTAGCTCCGTGCCCCTACGACCGACAAACGTCGTCATACCGGCGTCTATACCGGAAAGTCTTCGACAGATCTGCTGTAGACCCACGGGCAACACATTATACCAGTCCACCCAACGCGCATATAGAGGCATCCCGATGTGGTCGCTAACGCCGAGGTCGATAGCTTTTATTATCTCCTTGGCCACATCTATGGGTTCGACTACCGGAGCAATAAATGGATTCGGGGTCTTGACGCCATAGAAAAGTGGTGTACTTAGTTGGCCCGGCGTAACGAGAATCGTCTTGATCTCGGGGTACTCCCGTAGCTCAGCAGCGAGAGACTTGTGCAATGCGGTTACTCCCGCCTTACAGGCAGCATAATCCGAGAGGCGAGACGCGCCGAGATGACCAATAACACTAGACATGGTAACAATGGTGCCACCAGTTTCGTTGCGAATCATCCCCGGCAAAAATGTCTTGATAGTATAGAAGTATGACAAGAGGTTTGTTGTGACGCTTTTCTCGACCTCATCTATTTCCATGTCGAGCAGCTTCTTACCAACGACATCGGCAGCGTTATTGATTAAGATGGTAGGTGGTCCAAGCTAAAAGTATTGTGTTGTCAGTCAAAGTCGCAAACAACCATTGGATAAGGATACGCACATCACGCTCTATCTGCGCTGCAACTCTAGCAATCTGGGCCTTGTCACCCACATCACACTTATAATAGGTAATGCCTCGGGCATCGGTACTCTCCAGTTCGGCGATATCTAGAACCGCAACAGTAGCACCTCTCATGCCATATACCTCAGCAACTAACAAGCCAAGACCGCTAGCCCCCCCTGTTATGACGATGACCTCCTCACTCAAGTCTACCTCCCGGTGCATTCCATACGCAATCTTGTGGCTAATGACATTTCCCATCCATAGAAGAGTAACCATAGTCGCCCACACAATGCTGACTATCATAGGCCTAGTAGACCATGCCTGATGTTCGGCGCGAAAGCAAAGAGGAATTATCCATGCTACGAAGGGATGTAACAGCGTAACGTTGAGGACCCTGAGGAGAATATCGACAGATATAGGCGCAAACCATGAGTCACGCGCCGACGGCGGTCGTGGGTAGTTCATTATGTCGGTCGGGTAGGTAAAAAAAGTAGGTAGGCAGACAGGTAGCTAAGAGGTACCTAGTATGTAGGTAATTAGGAGGACACAAATGCTGGCCAGCAGGCACTAAAAACGAAAGTAAATGATTGAATAGAATGTCCGAACAATTAGTATTTTCTAGTTTTGAATTTTCTTGAGAAGAATGATTCTCTTCAACGCTCAAGACTCAAGAGTCGTATGATGTAAAATAGGATGAAATAAAAGAAAGGAAGTTAAAATGGGCCAGCCTAATGTCGACGTTGTCTACAATAGGTTTAAGATGGATCCAGCGTCCCAAATTCAATTCACTTTTCACGTCAGAAACGAATCCTTTTAGGCGCTTGAAACAAATGGTCCAAGCGCTCAGGGTTTCGACTAAGGCAGGTTCTCATTACCCCTGGCCAATCGGCTTTTACCGATCTATGTAGGGGTCTCATTTAGACTTTCTTATGTACGACTTTTGGCTACTTTTGGCCCTTCAATGTTACTACATGTACCGTTCAATGTTGGCATATGTACTAGGTATAGAGATGTATCTGGGTATCTTCGTATTATTCATCTCATGATGGAAACTCCGAATAGCTTCAAGTCTTTATCCATCATCAAAATGTGGACATGACCATGAACCAAGTTCCCACAGTTTTTGCCAACCTTATAACGCCCTTTGAAATGCAGTTACTGAAAGTCCCATATGGACGACCTTCAGTATCTTCTTTTAAATGCCATTACTTCTCCCTTGCCAGTATCACCTTGTCTCGTTCACTCTTCCGCTTCTCGAATTGCTTCTTAGTGTGCTTCCTCTCGTTTTCGTCTCGTCGTTTGATTGCCTTGAGTTCCTCCTTCTTAATCTCGCCCGCCTTCTTCACGACCTTTGGAAGATGTCTATGGCGCTTGATTCGCCTTATCTCGGGCTATTATATATATGTTAGCTGACGATCACAAGAATATGATGAAAAAAACCAGGGATCAGAAGCATACCATGTGGCTGAATCTTTCAGATAGTGTGTCGTTGTACTCGAGTGCTTGTCGCTGTCGGGCAGACTTGACACCTTCTCGTTTAGAAGCATTCGCCCTCCAAAGACGAATGTTTCCATCATCTGATCCACTCAACAAATACTTGGCATCCGGGGTCCATCGTGCGCAGAAAACTCTCTGCATTCGCTTGGTGTGATACACATCTCTTGAATGTCCTTGGTCGCGTTCAAATAGTCGAATGGTACGGTCGTAAGAAGCTGTGACAAGCTCCTGTCCTGTGGGTGAGAACTCCACATCCATGACCGCTGCTACATGGTCTTTGAGTACATTGAGCGCTCGGTCAAATTTACGCATGTCAAACAAGTACACGTTATGATCTTCACTGGCCGCAGCAAAGTTCATTGGTTCGACTGGGTTCCAAGATAACTTATTGCAGCTAAAGTTGAGGAAAGTGCGTGCGAGTGGCGATGATGTGCGAAGGTCATAAAGGATAATGGATCTGTCCGTAGAGCAAGATGCAATCACGGAGGTCTCACTCTGGTTGAAAGCGACCGAGTTTATTGTCTCGCCAGACGAGGGCCAACGGAGAATTTCCGGCGCAGCAGTATACTGGTCAAGGTCGTAGACAGATATAACATCAGAGGCAACCGCGAAGGCGTTTCTCGATCTATGTACGCTTAGGCTTGTGAAGGCATTCGTGCCGAGCCAAGAGTGGATAGGCGCCGAATCGTCAGGAGTATTGTACGGGTCGTGGATCTTGATCGACCTATCTGCGGCACATGTAAGAAGCTTCTGGTCTGTTGTCCAAGCCATCCCCTTGACAATATTCTCATGCGCCGTGGTCTTCCACACTTGGTCCCTTCCAGTCAGGCCCCAGCATTTCACCACACCATCGCCGGAACCGGATGCAAGTCTGTCGAGTGAATTGGGATCCTTAGCTAACGAGTAAACACCATCAACGTGCCCATTTCCGAGTTGGCCGACAAAAGGCTGGGCAAACATGCGCTCGAGTTTTACAGCATTAAGAGCGCGTGTATATTCTCGTGCTCTCTCGAATGGATGGATGGCTGGGTCAAGGTTACGAGGCGCCTAAGAGAAATGGTAAGAAACTTAAGCAAATGAAGTTGTTGAGTCCGTAGAGCTTGTCTATGTACCTTTGGGACATCGGATCCAGGCGGCTGGTATGCCGCAACTGAACGGCTTAAGGCCTTTATTTTCTACTCAGGAATTAGTACATCTAATATAGTATACAGGTAAAGGAGGTTACTTACCATGATTGCAAAGCACCAAGATGTCGCAATGGTGAAGTTGGATATTCTCAAATGTTCACCCACTCAACTTTATCGATTGCTAAAAAAAAAAAAAAAAAAAGTTAACTACGAGATAAAAGATAAAAAAAGCTAAAAGAATGCGTCTCCACTTTGTCAGTTGCCGCCACCAGCTGTCAATATACTCTTATCTTATCAGGGTTATCAAGCTTATCGGACCCACACCATTCCGAGTCCATTAAAAGTTCAATAACTATTATTATGAGTGTTGCTATCCGTACTCTTATTTTTTGCTATCAGGGCCTTATTCGCACTCCTATACATCCTCTAAAACTTTAAATCCGGGCCTAATCTAGCGCCCCCAGCTGCCCACATCAATTGAATCCAAATAACTCTCTGAAACATATAGCCACAAACGTGCAACCAAATTCAATTGAAAGCGTATTCAATTATGAATCGATTGATATAGGTCTCGAATTGAGGCGATACGTGGTTGCAAAGTTATTCAAGAAAGTAGGTGGCAAGCCGGGCGGCACGTGACTAACCTTAAGATCACACTAAGAGCTCTTGGTGCCACGCTAAGGACCCTTAGAGCCGCCTAAGAGCCCTAGAGCCGCTCGGGCCACGCTAAGAAATGTCACGTGACTGCTCTCGAGACAAATACCAACATAACTCTTCAACCACGTATCGCCTCAAACTGAGGCTGGTATCAATCAATCGGTAATTGAATTCTCTTTCAATTGAATTCGGTTGCACGTTTTTAGCTTTATGTTTCAGAAAGTTATTCAAAGTTGAAACTGTTAAATAAGGTTTGGGTCTAAGGGCTTCAAGGGCGCTAAGGGCCCTTAGTGTGGCCCTAGGAGCTGTCACGTGCCTCCTGGGCTCCCACTTACTTTCTTGAATAACTTTGCAACCGAGTATCGCCTCATTCTGCGACCGGTATCAATCAATTCGTAATTGAAGTGTCTTTTAATTGAACCCGGTTGCACGCTTGTGGCTATATGTTTCAGAGAGTTATTTGGATTGGATTGATGTGGGCAGCTGGGGGCGCTAGGGGCGCTAGGGGCGCTAGATTAGGCCCGGATTTAAAGTTTTAGGGATGTATGGGATGTATAGAAGTACGAATAAAGCCCCGATAGCAAAAAATAAGAGTACGAATAGCAACACTCATTATTATTGTTTTATTGTTTCTTGACACAAGTTCATGCTGTGTCCACATGGCTAACTGTTCTACCATAACGGTTTTTTTAATATCGACGTTGCTAATTTATATATTATACTGACATATCGTTATGCTGTAGCCTGCGGCTATCCGAAACCCACGTACTAGTATCCAGTTGTTTCGAGGCCTCTGTAAGTCTTGTAAGAGGATTGAGAAGAAAGTTACAACGAAAATGAGGCCTAATTCATAATAAGATCTGCATAAAGATTACTACATACGAAGTATGTGCATAATAGAGGTAAGGAATAAACAAGAGGAATAGCAGCACTTGATATACCTACCTGTCTGGTATCTACAGTGCATAGCTAGCTCCTGAATTACGTCACTCCACATTTTGCGCGAAATTTCCAAAGTCGATTCCATATCGAAGTGTTTGGTTCTCTGCCCCTTCAAATCGAACCACCGTGGACATTTTAAAGCAGCTACAGTACCTGACCTAGCACTGGCTAGTACCCTAGAAGGTTAGTAGGCTCAACATTGAACTTCGGGAGAGCCACGCTTCGGATCTAGCCTTGCATTTTCTTTCTAATGCTTCGTGGCTACTATTACTAGGTAAGGTAGTCAATACTATCTATTATGTACCCTAAGTACTACTCGAGATTCGAGTAGACCAATCGAGACCAGGCCTCGGACGAAGCATAACAATAGTTATCCTCATTCCTTTCTTCATGGTACGCATAAAAAGGATTAGTTATGAATTATCATGAATTATCATATCCTAGGAAGAGCTCGAAACAAACGGCATAATGAACCAATTATGATGCAAGACAATATGTACTAACCTAGATTTGTTCAAAGCCAACATTGAAAGATTCAATGTTGAAGATCTCTCAACGAGTCCAACCATAATTGAACCATTCGCTTTCAGGACAGTGAGGAGTCTGAGGACACAGTCAAGACACCCTAGCGCCGCACAGTTACGTAGTTTGTTTGGCCGTTAGAAGCTGCGGTGCTTTTCGAATTTTCACTAGGCTGCTAGGGTAACCAGGGGCCCCCTTGTCGATCGGTTCTATCCTTGATTTACAACCTTTTCAGTAAGTCGCAGGATGATCTGGAGCTCCCCCCGGAGTTTTCTGTCCTCTCAACCTATGAGCATCCAGCACCCAGGGCTCGTTGTCGTTCCAGCTTCCCCAAAATCAAGATGATGATCCTTTGTTTACCGGGGTCAACAACTACCTAAACTACCTAGGTGAGCAAAAATGCTTAAGTACCGTAGTAGTGCGTTTGATCTAGGTAATGATGCATACATGTACATGCTTATATGTACCATATGTATGCATGCTATGTATGTAGGTACGGGCCGGGATTACTGTGTTACACATTTTACTATTAGGACATTGGTGAGACCTTCTCACAAGTTCATCTTTCTTTTTTACATCCTACATCCTTCATTCTTTCCTCTCTACTCCTAATATTTGTGATAGTATCTACCCAGGCCCAGGCCCAGGTAGTCAACCCAGGAGGAGACCATTTCACTCGCTAGCTACATGTATTCGTTCACATCTTGACTTACATATTCATATTCGACCATCGTTTTAACTCGAGCTTTCTAGCGCTCATACGACGAAAAAGAGATTCTTGAAAACCAAAACTTAGGATTATATCTCTGCTCGACTCTTGGCTATATTCTATATTATTATTATTTATCTTATAACAATCGCTTTCCGACGCTCACTATGCGTTCCTCTTTACTAGTAGCGCTTGGTAGTGCTACCCTATCCCACGCCATTCCAACCATCGAAGCGTCTGGTAACAAGTTCTTCACGAGCGATGGCGATCAGTTCTTCATAAAAGGAGTTGCATATCAGCTCACTGAGCGTGAGTTTAGACCTATACTATACACAATATAAAAATAAAAGTCCCCTTTCTAACTCGGCATTTACATAAAGACGACCCGCTGGTTGATACTGAGCAATGTCAACGAGACGCTTCGCTGATGAAGGAATTGGGTGCCAACACCATTCGTGTCTACCATGTCGATCCGAGTGCAGACCATTCTGGCTGTATGTCTGCCTTCTCCGACGCAGGCATATATACCATGATAGACATGGACACTTTCGATACATATATCTTGCCTGTAAGCTCAACCCATGAAAGCCAGGCACTTACCTAGGATATCTCGTGATTTAACCTGAATCACGGAAAGCTAAACTTATATAGAACGATCCGTGGTGGAACCAGACTCAATTCGATGCCTACTCCAAGGTCTTAGACAGCTTTCAAGAATACGATAATTTATTGGGCCTGTTTGTAGGGAATGAGATCATTGCGACCGAAAGCCAGTCGCTTGCTGCACCCTTTATCAAGGCCAGCTGCCGAGATCTGAAGGCATACAGAGACTCGAAGGGATACCGTAAAATTCCAATTGGCTATTCCGCAACCGATATCGCGGAGCTTCGACCTATGCTACAGGACTACCTCACCTGCGGAGGCAACGCGTCTGAGAACGTCGATTTCTACGGACTCAACTCGTATCAGTGGTGTGACCCCACTGACTACCAAACGTCTGGCTACGCCAACTTGCAAGATCAAGCCAAGGACTTTCCCGTGCCTATATTCTTTTCCGAGACTGGGTGCAATAAGCCTGGCCCTCGACTATTCGATGATCAAGATGCCATATTCGGCCCTGAAATGGTCAACGACTGGAGCGGTGCCATCATCTACGAATGGATCGAAGAGGTATGTTTAATTTATAACCCTAATGAATCTCCTATGTAGTTAAATGCTGTCGAATTTGTTCATGCATGCTAATGCATATGTCAAGGCCAATGAATATGGTTTAATCTCCTATGGCCCTAAACCCGACGCGACTGCCACAGGAGAAAACATCGTAGGGGGGTATACGCGTGCTGGAACTCCGACGCCAGTTACTCCTGACTTCGATAACCTCAGCAAACACTGGGCCACCATCACCCCGACGGGAGTGGCCAGATCTGCTTACGATACCAATGGGGTTTCGACACGCGCATGCCCAACATCGACAGCCAGTGGATGGCTTATCGACGGCAACGTTGCTCTCCCGAGCCTAGGTGAAACCTTGACGGGTAGCTACTCATCAGTACCCAGTGCTACGGGCACAGCTGCCGCTAGCCCGTCGGAAACCCAAAATTCCGTCTCGGGATCCAAAGAGATCGCCGGTATGGGCGCTGGTCTCGTGGGTGTAATGATGATTTTTACTCTCTGGCTATAAAAGGGTCCGAGAGTTGCGATGATTGCATACCTTTAATCCACATGTTTATATGTTTATTCGGTATTATTTATCAAACACCACATCCCTTTCTTCGACATACTACGTTACCAGGAGTTCTAAATTAAGAGGGGGCTAGTAAGGCATCGTACACGGTGTTTCTTGTCTTACAATAACGACTTTAGCCGTTGGCTAGGTAATGGGTTTGCCCTCCTTCAGGGACATTTGTACATAACAAAGAGATTCATAGACGCTCGGAGACGATGACAGAGGTAATATGATTAGGATTGCATACGAGGAGGATATTGAGGATTTCAAACAGACGATGTCATATGAGTGTCATGAAGCAACAACTTTATAGCCAGGGAGTTTAAGGCCCCTGGAGCCATGCTTGATTATAAAATTCAATGATATTTTGGCTATGATACCTCAACTGGCGTGTATGGGGTGAACTTCAACGTGTGCCTACTAGGTACTAAGTACGTACTATCAATGATGTAGTAGCGTTGGTATATCAGACTTATTATCAGTACTGACCTAGGTAACTTCCTATCAGGGATGAATAACCTCCCAAACGAGGACACCGTTCCTACCCTACATCGGCCTCACATTTGAGTTCAGACTTTACTGAGAAGAGAAAGAGGTAGGTGCCTAGTATATTCCTGCCCCTTTTGAATATCAAATTTATTTAACTACCAGGGTAGGGTACTATATAGTACAACGAGTAGATAACGGTTCTTCCAAAGACTTCTTGATAATCCTAAGCCAATAGACATCTGGACCTATAGTCGATTAACATCTTGAAACACCCTAAACCCCGACTTTCAACGCATGGTGTCCATATAATACGTACCTTATTATCACTTTGAAATCCTAGATACCTACTTTCTCTCGGAAATATCTCAAAACTTCTCCTACCATGGCACAGGAAACTCAACCAGAGCAGGCGACGCCTACCAACAACACTACCACTACCGCCAACGCCAACGCCAATGCCAATGCCAAACCCGGTACCACCGCCGGTGCCGGTGCTAGCACCACTCCTATCGCTTCCAAGGAGCACTGCGACGACCACAGGCGTGCGCCCTGGGCCATCAACGGGAGGTCTCTCAGGGAACGGCTGGACTGGCACCGCTAGTGTCCGTTCCAGAACCGGCCGAAGCTACGATGGGCCTTCCTCATTGGCCTAGTCGTCCTCGTTGTCGCCGTCCTCATCGTCGGCGTCGTCTTCACGGTTTACTACGACGCCTTGTACTATTCGAGCGGCGCGTTCCTCATCCACAACAAGGCAGGCGGCGATGCGGCCGCGGGTGATGGGAGAGACGTGATCCTGCACGAGGACGAGAACACGCTGCTTGTTCCGAGGGATGTGATGGGCGCTTGTACCGAGAACCAGGATAGCTGCAAGGCTTATAATAAACCTGTTCGTTTTTTCATCTCTGCCTCAGCCCTATCCTATCCAAACCCCCTATCTTCATTCATATGCCCGAGCGCGATATAATATAGGTGGAACTTTCAACTAAAAAAAATAAAAATAAAACAAGAACATCTGCTGTCCAGAAGGCATGATCTGCCACTCCTCCACCTTCTCCCCGTCCGGTATATACTGCTGCCCCTCGAACTCACCCTGTCTCGAGACGAAGAACCAGCCGCCAACCTGCGAGAGCTCGGCCAGCGCGTGTGGCGAGCACCTCGGCGGCGGGTGCTGCCCACACGGGACGCAGTGTGCCGCCGACGGGTGTCTGAAAGTGTACCGAGCGGCGCCCGGGTTCGAGGCGTCCAGTGTGCTGAGCGGGACCCAGAGCCCTCCGTCGCCCGTGGCCACGAGAACGACCACCACGACCACCACAACGAAAAGTGGTCAGGGGCCCACGGCATCGCCAACTGACGGCGTTACGGTTACCACGCCCAAGATCGGCGAGACGGCGCTGAGCGCGGCGCCGGAAGGCCCGAGACCGAAGTTTGGGTTCAGTAGCTGTGCGTCTCTTGAGGTTTGCGCTTTGAGCTGCGCCGCTGTGTTTGCGTATTTTATGGTTTGGAGGGGGGTTTGATTGTCGGTGGTTGGGACTTGGGGGAGAAGATTGTATGTTACGGAAGAAGAAAAGGGGGGTGGGCTAGGGAGATTGTGAGAATGATGGTAGAGAAAAGGGAGCGTGTGAGGTTGGGTGGTATGAAAAGAGTCCCTAGACTGGTAGTGCATTGAATTAGATTGTATGATCATTCGAAATATAAATAATAACATTTTCATTGTTAGACTGGCGGCTCTTATTGCAATACCAACTATATATGTACTAAATGCTGGTCCAGCGGCAAGTTTATATCCCCAAAATGATAGAGCGAGAACCACAGTAGAAGAAATAATAATAAAATAAAATAAAATAAAATAGAAAAAGGCTGCCTCCCAGCAGCTATGACTTATCCTCCACTTGACATATCTCTCAAGCCGGCAGGTAGTGGTAGGTGGGCAGTGTTCTCAAAAGCGAAGTGCTCCATGGATACATCTGTGATTATTGGGGGCTAATGTAACAGCAAGCATTTACTTACTTGGGTCTACGACGGGGCGCTCTTTATGCGTATCTATTCTTGAACGAAGTCTGTATAGGTAAATTCCTAAAATAAAATGTTGGTGCATTGTAGGACTATATGTAGATAGGTATGGTGTGTGTTGGGTGACTGCGCGTGAGAGGGATGGGGATTTATATTTACCACCTCCCTAGAGCAGGCTTGCTAGATCCGCCTGGAGATGAGATCCTATTAATAAAACTTCAGGGGGCTGGCTACAGCACATGAAACCAACGACAATTAGGTAAATATGGCTTTGGAACAATATCAAATTGTGAATTCGTGGTAGCTGCAAGTTACAGGTAGGTACAAAAGGCCTCTTTATATCTTCGGATGATACGTGGGAGCTGTTCGGAGCCAAGTTCTAGCAGCATATATAGTAGACATGTATATATACACACAACACTTTTTGGGTGTTGTTGTTAGATCTTCTGAAACTTGAAGGAAGCGGGAATGGCGGATCTGATAGGCAGGATGCCTACCTACATACCGTAGAGTATCATGTTAATTAATTGATAGATGTCGGCTCCAACACTTAGGACATTTTAGATGATTCCTTCGAGTATGTATGTATGTGTGCCCTTTACTACCCCATTGTCAGCTCATCTTGAGGAAGCGATATTTGGGTCTGCATGGTGGTCTAGATGTGCCATTCTTGACTAATCGTCCTATCTGTCCCCCCAGTTGGCATTCCTCTTAGGAAGAGGAAGGGCAAACTTACTAATTAGCAGGTGGTTATAACACTTACCTATGCATTGCATGTTGGAATAAGGTTACTCTAGCCTCGATGTGATGCGACTTCACATAGATGTTGGTCCGGCATTTTTAGAAATAAGCACTGATCAGCAGCCCGCCCCATGGTTCTTCAATAATAAAGCCGGGATTCAACACATCCCAGACGTAGCAATAAGCTTTCCGTGCCGAGCAAAGAGCTCTAATGCTTCGTGTTGCTCTTCGTCAAGGGGTTTCCCAATAGTATCTGCTTGGTAGGCTGAGAACGCACCTGTAACAGGATGGGCCGGGTACGAATGTAAACACATCAAATATAGCTCGAGCTATATACCTAGTAGTTATAGTCTAGGCTCCCTTAACGCATTGTAGGACCATTCGTATAAGCCGTCATACCCCCTTTTGATTTAGGGAACCTGCTACGTAGTAATTTAACACTTTACTCTACCATTCATTAGCTTCGCGAAGCTCTCATGAGACGAAAGATCATGATTCAAGTCCTGTCAACATAAATATTAGATGAAAGCAAAAATACTAGATGTTCTCGGTTTGCCTCCTGATTTGGCCGTTTCGAAATGTCGCTACCTGTCTATCGTAGAGCCAACCGCACTGTCAAGCCACCAACGGAGTCCAAATATGCCTCCTATTGGAAGAATGCAGAGAAATCTAAGAGGAACTTTCCGACAAACCTGGCCTTTGAAGAAATAGTCGGGGATAAGGCATCTTCGGTTAGTATATGCTGGGTGCCTAGTATTGAGTGCTCTGTAGATGAGGCTAACAGGTATCACAGCCATGTACCTTGGGTGACTTCATGGATTATTTGGTATACGTGGAGCGTAACGCAGAGAATCTCCAATTTTTCCTTTGGTACTGCAACTATGTTGAGAGATGGTGTCAGTTGCCAGAGGGGGAGAAAGAACGGTCTTCGGTTTGGGTTACTAGCAGGAGGACAAACCATCGATCCCATTCGACATCCATTAAATTAGAAGAAACAACGAACAAGCTGAATCGTATACTTACGATCTTAACCCAAGACGCCACGAAGACTTCTCGACGAAGCGAACCCATTGGCGGTGCTGAGGATAGGGATAGTCAAATAGAAACAAACTTCTCGAGGCCGCGAACACCGGTACCCAAGTTGGGTATAACAGATGAAATTCAAGATGAATGGCAATGGCAGCCTTGTGAGTAAAATCGTTAGTTTTTGCCCTTCATGATTAGGTATTAACATCGGAGAAGTCTCGGGGCAGCCTTTTCGAGACGAAGTTTCGCAAGTTGCACGCCATTACATCTCAACTCTGGGACCGCGGAGGTTAAATTTGACGCTTCAGGACTGGACAAATTGTATGCACGCGCTTCAACACACAACGCACCCATCTGCGTTTCTACCGGCCTTTGTAGCTGCCGAGGCGATGCTGCGAGGGTATAGCCATCCCAACTTCATTCGTTGGAGTTTGCGAAATATTAATCGACCACGTGCGTTGTTTGCCAGGGCTGTTGGAACTCTCTTGATTGTTTTGGCATTGACGATAGACTTGGTTCTCATCCTCTCCAGTTTCAACCGTCTAGTCCGATTATCTGCCTTGCCGCTCTGGTACGTTGGGCTTTACATCCTGTTTATAAGTGGACGTGGAATAAGCATCAGGCTATATATGAATCGCAAGCGTCAATTACGGCCATGGGAGCAGGTCCCAGGTTTGGACTGTGAGAGCGCATCACCTTCAGGGGTGAAGGGAAAACAGGCAGAACCGAAGAGCCCGGTAGATCCGGCAAAGCACAAGAGGAACGATATACCACAAACAAATCCACCAAGGAAATGGAGTCTGCAAGCATTGGGTCCAGCTAATGATTTCGCGGGAGAACCGTGGGTCCGACTATATCAAGAGAAGCCAATTTGGCACAGGGTCTTTGGCGTCCACGTTGTAAACCACAGCAGACACCTGAGAGCTTTACAAGATCGTGCCGTTTTGGCTTCTTTACTCTGGGCAAGCTTATTGGTGGTTATATTAAACGTTGGCTCTGTGTTGATACCCTCTGCGAATTTGTTCTGATTTTGAGAATGAAAACTGAAGAAAGAAGAAAGAAGAAAGAGGAATGAGGAATCAGTTCTTAAAACTATTAGAGATATACCAAATATATCATCTCCGGATTAATGCATATAATGCATATTATGCAAATAAATACCTACAGATATTATCATATTATCATATTAACCAGTATATCCATATATGCAACTCATAAGCATCTTATTTAAGTCCCGACCAGCCGGAACCCAATCCCACCTAATCCCGACTCCACTAACCTTCGTTCGCGGCTCAGGGGCATATGTATGTCATGCACATGCGGCTGGCTTTGTTTAACTACATCATTATATTAATATAATTATTTTATGCCGCTTTACTGCTCGACTGAGAGATATATTATTATAAATATCATTGTCCCCAGGAAAACTTCGATGCCTGTAATAATAACCTACTGACATAGCGAGGCCGATTTAATACCCCAACGACTCATGGTCCTATCAGTCAGGTTAGTATTTCAGTATGGCAAATGCGGTGGACACGCCCCTGATATCACATCAGGAAGATGATACGGCAGATGACACCCAATCTGAAATCTCAGATGCCGAAGACACGGTCATTGAATGGCCCGCCGGCCGTCCGGGCCTTTTCATCTGGCTCTTAACTTTGTCTGCCGGCATTAGCGGGCTTTTGTTCGGATGCAAGTATGACACTCCCGAGTATCCCACCCAACTACTAACAGCTGAGAAGATGACACTGGAGTTATTTCCGCTACACTGGTTTCGGTAGGCACCTCACTCTCGGGGCGGGCATTGACTTCCCTTGACAAGTCTGTCATTACCTCTTGCACTTCTCTATTTGCTCTCGCCGCCTCCCCAATTTCCTCCGTCCTCGCCGATTTCTTCGGTCGAAAGCCCGTCATATTACTATCGGACTTGCTATTTGTGCTCGGTGCTGTGGTACAGGCTCTAAGCTACTCTGTATCTAACATGGTGCTCGGGAGGTCGATCGTGGGAATTGCTGTGGGCGCCGCGAGCTTCGTCACGCCTTTGTACATTGCCGAGCTCGCCCCACCTACCTACCGTGGTAGACTTATCACGATGAACGTCTTGTCGATTACCTTGGGCCAAGTGGTGGCATACGTGATCGGTTGGATCTTCGCCGAACACGGAGATCCGTCTACTGGATGGAGATGGATGGTCGGTCTGGGTGCCCTGCCAGCTGCTCTGCAATGCGCACTTATTCTGTTCATGCCCGAGACTCCACGTTGGCTAGTCAAAGCTGGGAGATCTACAGAAGCCGGTCGGATTGTTCAGAAGACACTAGGGTCCGATAAAACTTCCTACCGCTTAGTCGATAGCGTGGTGAAGGGAATTGAGAGGGAGATCCGAGAGGAGCAAGGCCGTGCCGAATTGACTGATAACGGGGGCAAGCACCGATTCCAAGGCTGGCATGAGCTTCTCTCAGTACCGAGAAATCGACGGGCTCTAATCATCGCGTGCCTACTACAGGGGTTACAGCAACTTTGTGGTTTCGTAAGTAATTTGACTCCTTCCACGCTAGGGATTCCGGCCTGGCTTACATTGATAGAATTCGTTGATGTATTTCTCTGCGACGATTTTTACCATGCTAGGATTCCCGATACCGACACTCACATCACTTACCGTCGCTGCCACAAATTTTGTGTTCACCGTGCTTGCGCTGTTCTTAATCGACCAAATTGGTCGAAGAAGAATATTACTATATTCGATACCCTTCATGGTATGTGGCCTTTTACTTGCAGCATTCGGCTTTAGTTCGATTAAGCTGCCATCCGGAGATGCTAGTTTAGGGGATCATGTGCCTGCAACCGACGATATGTCTTCTCCATCATCACAAAACGCGGCAGTTATCATTCTGATAAGCATCATGATCTATGTGGCTTCCTATGCTTTAGGCCTCGGCAACGTTCCCTGGATGCAAAGTGAGCTGTTTCCACTTGGGGTACGATCGCTAGGCAGTGGACTAGCGACAGCAACAAATTGGATAGCCAATTTCATCGTTGGGCTGACATTTTTGCCCTTGGTAAGTGAGATCTTCCTGTACTATGTGAAATTATCAACATTTCCTTGATTTTGTGTGCCTATCCTCTACCCTCATCTTATAATCTGAACATGGACTAACTAGAATGCAGTAAGTGATCGCCTGTTACTATATAACGGTATCCCCACACTCCACACTCCGCTACAGAAACTAACAATCAACAGGATGGAATTGATGTCCCCGTCAGTGACATTCAGCTTATATGGTCTTGTCTGCGCGTTTGGCTGGTTCGCTATCTGGAAGATATATCCCGAGACAGCAGGATTAACTCTTGAAGAAGCTACTTGCTTGTTAGAGAATGGTTGGGGTGTGAAATAATCACACTACTACACTGTCCGACCTCATACGTAGAAAAGGACGATATTTCAAGAGTCAAATGACTTGAATACCATGGCCGAGTGACCCGAGACTGATATTTGAAACGTAGGCGGCTGACTTAAGCTTATATCGGCCGGCCTCTCCGTTTTGGGGATATCGTATAAATAACCTCTGGGAAGCTACCTAATACTGGTAGTATCATTCTGCCACTATTGAGTAGTGCTTAGGTACTAATTAGGTATTATATATCATCACAGCCACCGTCAATTTTCTCACGAAGATGTTGGTGGGTCAGAAGGTCGGGTTTAAAGACCGAATTCACCGCTGCTCACGCGGGATCGACTCAAGCTGTCGTTAGCTAAGGATCGGGATTCGCAACAATCCGGATCCACCATTACATAACTCACCGATCGGGGGTTGTTTCTTTTCTTTTCTCGTTCTTCCATGCGAGTAGGCAAGTATTTAGTAGTTAGGCTCCTATCAGTTAGGTCGTATAATTTCAAAATAGATACTAGATTGACTCTTAGAACACCGTCTAGGCCCAACGAATCATTCAATTTCTATAACGTTGCGGGGAGCTGTGGAGCGTTGTAGCGGTGGCTTGAGTTGCGTACATGCCTGGGACCCACCGTACGGATGCTTGCAGCGCGGATGTCAACGAGAAAGCCGGGTAAATAAACTACCTGCCTACGTATATTTGACGTGTAGGAAAGCTGATCTACAATGCATCTGCATAGGTAACTTTCAAGGCTCTTTGTACATAGGTACCTGTCTAGTAATTAGGATCCATATGTCGTGGTAGGACTGGTAGGTCGTTGAGCATGTTTGCCGGCGATATCTACGATATCTACGATATCTTTGCATATACATGCCTATGTAGGTTAGTTCTTAACCTTGGAAGTTCTTAAAGTAGAAATACATCACTCGTCACCGTTACACCTTGCCACAAAATGGTCGGGTCAGTACGGCATAGTATTAGAAGTTTGCTATTAATAATTTTTTTTCGTATTTTCCCTACCTTGGCAAGTGGCAAGCCGAGGCTGATTATGTCATGCAGAAAGAATATTTTAAAACATTGAAACATTCTGTTTGGAGATAAGATTAAATTAAAACCCGTACATACCGTCCCCGTTCTATCCCCGTTTCAAGCTGGGAACGGCTAACTCTAACCTAATTGAGCGGGCGTCACGCATAATAAGCCAATCCTAAATCTCTACCGTTTAAAAGTCTTCATGTTTACCAGGTATCCATGCATTGTGTTAGCGTTTGTACATGTAACATTAAACACAATTAAGTGGAACTAGCGCAGTACTCTTGACTTCAGACAGAAAGATCTTAGATACTAACTATGTAGTTACCTAGCAGTTAGGCCCCACCATCATAGCATTGTCAGTGGTCACCCTCCTTCCTTGAACAAAATTTCCACCTCGGCACCCCTATCCGCTCTCTACACTAGAATTTTCTTCCCTCTTCTCTCTATTCTTGCGCCTCAATACATGTACGGAAATAAACTTGTATGGCTGATAACAATCCTCATTGAAAAAGGGCCGTCTACTCAGCAAACCTGTACAACCTATGTAAATTAACATACCTCGGTAGGTGTGTAGAGTAGGTATGTATGGAAAGCTTCAATCTTCTCAATCCCAAGTCAAAGAAAATTAATAGTGCCTAGGTAATATTTATATGGAGATGAACAAGAGTCAGTCGGTCAATGCTTATAAATTCCATACATAGTACGTTAATCATGCATAGTCGTACCCGTTACGTCGTGGTGTCATAATAATAGCCTCGGGACCCTTTCGCGCACTTTCTGGAATCTGGAATGGTCAAGCTTTCCTAAGAATGCGGCCGGTTGCATACAACGACCCGTAAGGGCCATAACTAACCCGGGCTACTCCCCGTACGCCGCATAGCAGACAGGTAGACAGGTACAATTTACAGCCCTAGCCAAAAACCTTGGCCTCTTAGCCCAATGATAGTTCGCTTAGCCGAAAGACCGGCTACCATTTCGGGAGATTCCCCTGTGGAAATCTTCGATGTCCCTGGCCAAAAGGTCCCTTCGTCATTGAAGCTAGTGTAGAGCTTCAAGGTATGTATACATACATGGCAGGTTGGTAGGTCGGTCGCGTCTAAGTAACTAGACCCGATTTATTATACTTGCCTAATAGTAAAGAGCGAATGCCGAAACCCTTTCGTTGAGTCGCCTCTACCGGAGGACCTTTTATTAAAGGAAGTCTTGGTGTCAATCAAGTGGGTTTTAAGAATTTTATTATTATTTATTCCTTGTCTTCAAAATTATTCTGTGTGATTATTCACTGTTGTTATATTCTCTCTGGATATAACTAACTGTACCTCACGGTATAATTTCACTTCTATCTTCTATACCACTCATCCACCAATAACCTGGACTTTCAATACATCACATAGACAAGACGTCCAGTGACGACCTCTTATACTTCGATACCTTGAGTCAGAAATATCGAATCGAATTTAGGAAAACATTGAAAAGGGCATCATAATATCACCATGAACGAGGTGGATCGTGAGCTCATTCGAGCTGAGGAGGATGCTCGGCAACCGGCTTCTCCCACTCAACGACCTCACCGTGCCAGTAATGAAGTCGAACGAATTATCTCGGCTTCTTCCGTATCAACATCTTCTAGCGAAGTCGCCGTGCGGCGAAACATAGGAACTATGAGTCGCATTCCCACGTCGCGGGACCTCGAAAGACATCCTACCGAACTCAGCCGAATCAATACTGCCCGAAGTCAACATGACGCAACTGTCGGACGAAGTGTTAGGAGTCGAGATTCCAGAAAACCATTACCTGCCTTCGGTGCCGGTAAACCATTTCCGCCACCTTTGCCGGATCAAGAGGAATATGTCGTCGAGTTTGATGGACCCGATGATCCATACCACGCGCAAAATTGGTCACTAAAGAAGAAGTAAGTTAATCATGTCAGTGGGGTGTCATTGTTACTATTTGACTAACTCGGAATTTCGTAGGCTTCTCACAGCTGCCATGCTTGGTTATACTACTATGACTTCTGCTTTCGCATCTAGCATCTTCTCGGCCGCAACCCCGGCCGTCGCCGCGGAATTTGGTGTCAGTACGGAAGTCGGTATCTTGGGCGTATCCCTCTTCGTCGTTGGTTTCGCAACCGGTCCGACATTCTGGGCACCATTATCCGAATTAAAGGGGCGACGTTTACCTGTCGTGATAGCCATGTTCGGATTCTCGGTCTTCTCTATCGCATGTGCTGTGGCAAAGGATTTACAAACTCTACTCATATGTCGCTTCTTTGCCGGTTTCTGTGGCGCTTGCCCGCTAGCTGTCGTCGCTGCTATATTCTCGGATATGTTCAACAACGCGACTCGAGGTGTCGCTATCACCATTTTCTCCATGGCAGTTTTCTCCGGACCACTGCTGGCCCCTTTTATAGGAGGATTCATCGTTCAGTCATACCTAGGGTGGCGTTGGACTATGTACCTCATAAGCATTATGGGCTTCGTCGCATTTGCCCTCGACCTATTCTTTTTGCGCGAGACCTACCCTCCTGTAATCCTGATCGAGAAAGCGGCTGAGTTACGTCGCCGCACTAGGAATTGGGGTATTCATGCCAAACAAGAAGAGATTGAGGTTGATTTCAAGGAATTAGTCCAGAAGAATTTCCTTCGTCCCATGCGACTTCTATTTACCGAACCCATCATCACCCTCCTATCCATATACATGGCCTTCATTTATGGATTACTCTATCTATTCCTCACAGCTTATCCCATTGTCTTCATGGGAGTTCATCACTTCAACTCGGGTCAATCAGGTCTGGCTTTCTTTGGAATGATCCTTGGACAGCTCGTAGCAGGCACTGTAGTGCTACTCGACCAACCTCGGTATCAGCGTAAGCTCGCCGCCAATGGTGGTGTACCCATCCCGGAATGGCGTCTCCCCATTGTGATCGCCGGTGGTGTGTCCTTCACTGGTGGTATCTTCTGGTTTGGTTGGTCAGGTTATCGATCCGATGTTCATTGGATTGTGCCAGCTGCTTCAGGTCTTATGACTGGTTTCGGTCTCATGGGCATTTTCCTCCAGGCCCTAAATTACCTTGTCGATGCTTACCTCATGTTCGCCGCTTCAGCCATCGCGGGCAACACCTTCCTTCGATCACTCTGTGGTGCTGGATTCCCGTTGTTTGCTACGTATATGTTCAACGGAATGGGCATCCAATGGGCTTCTACGTTGTTAGGTTGTGTAGCAGCAGCCCTCGTGCCAATCCCGGTCTTGTTTTACATGTACGGTGCTAAGATTCGGCAAAGGAGCCAATTCGCTCCAATGATGTCGGGTAATACTCCAGGACTTTCCGCCGCGGCTAAGACTAGTGATGACACCGCAGTGGAAGGCGATAGTCCGGTGGATCACGCCGCTGCCTCTAACGTCCCCAGAAGGGATGTTGAGTCGGAAAAGATTTAAACATTATGAGCATACGAATATTGTTTTGCCTTTCCCTATCTGGAAAGGACTGAGAATCTTGAGTGGGTGTTGCGAATGGTTGGGTTTGGTTGGGTTTTAGACGTAGACAAAAAATCAGGGGATTTATTTATACGAGCAACGTGATATCAGCGACATGGGCGGGTATACTGTACACAGCTACAGCCATTTTAGATACCCTCTACACATTAATATTATTATATCTATCAGAAACATTTATGCTAGAAACCACCTTCGTCATTTATCGATCCATTTGTAAGCGTTCACGTTGTTGTGGATGTTATATCAATATTATTTCAGTCGATTAATAATCCTCTCAAGTCTTCCCATACGTCCAGATGCACCCTTATCACTATAGGGCTATGGACCCCTATCCCTGTCCCCCTCTGCATATGTAGAAGCTGAAGAGGATCGTAAATCATACATAAGACACAAGGGCGTGAGGAAGCCTAGCTTTCCCCACTCATCCCGCTCGCATCTACGCCACAGCCCTGTATGCAGGCTAACAGGTGCCTAGTTACATATGAAAGTTGGGGGAGTCATGTACATATAGTCTTAAGTTGGGGCTTCTGCATACCTAGTAGTAAAGGCTATGGATAAGGTATCAGCGAGAATTCTTGAGGATAAAAGAATGCCCCCCTTCCCTCCCCTCTACGTTTGGATGTGATATTATGATTGCTCAATAACTAGTATGTGACTTGCAATAACAAACCTCGGAACGCTGGCTATCTGCTTATCAAGGAGCCGAACAGCCGAAAAAAAAAAAGCTTCCGCTAATAACTTCCAGAACGAACAAAACATATACGGAGAAACCATAAAAATTCAAGGGGGGGGGGAAGATATGAATACTACTACTACAGCTTCAAACGACGGTGGGAAGAAAGAGGAGCGGAAGCAAAGCGGCACCTACGAAGCCGGCTGCCACTGCGGCTACATCAAGTTCTCTGTCACGCTGTCGCCGCCGTTTCCCGTGTACAAGGTGCTGAACTGCAACTGCTCTGTCTGCTCCCA
The DNA here is from genome assembly GCF_022984875.1 of Hypoxylon fragiforme. Lineage (NCBI taxonomy): Eukaryota > Fungi > Ascomycota > Sordariomycetes > Xylariales > Hypoxylaceae > Hypoxylon > Hypoxylon fragiforme. The sequence goes on along the minus strand of NW_026054758.1, from coordinate 1,675,250 downwards.
CCTGGGATACCTGCTTGTGTGTAAGTTAAACCCCACCCCCCTTTTCCCCCTTCCCCCCTTGTATGTATATATATATACTTTATCACCCCTACGGTGATCCATAAACCCAACGAAATAAAGGGGTCAGAGTGGTAGAAAATCCACCTACTATCTACCTGTCCAGGGAAGGAAGCATAGATGGACCAGCTAGGCTTATACATACCTACCCATCTACACAGACCCCAAAGCCAAAGACGTAGCATGGCACAACAACAGCCGCGAGCGGTGCGCCAGCTACCGCTTCAACACGAAGCAGAAGGACCAGATGTTCTGCCCCAAGTGCGGCGCCAGTCTAGGCATCGACTTCGAGTCTGTTTTCAAGGAGCATACGTACGGCATCAACGTGAGCCTCCCCACCTTTCCCCCCCTTTAAAATGTACCGGTATCTACCTACCTGCCTCTCTAACCACCCGAAACAGGCCCGCACATTCTACGGCCTCAACCTCGACGAGCTAGAGTACAAGAAAGGCGACGGGGTAAACAAGGTCCCGCCCGCGGGCGACCTGTCGGGTCACGTTTGGGACGAGGACGCCCAGGAGTTGAAGTAGAGTGGCTACCTACCTACTAAGAAAGGAAAATCATCCTCCCAAGCTTGAGAAAACACGCATATATTGGCAATACATGTAGCCTATAAGTCACTCACATTCCCGTGGCGAAAAAAAGGAGGCGAGATGTGAAATACCATTTTAAAGTTCTCTGCTTCTAACCCAGCCACATTCCTCGTTTTCTTCTTTAATTTTTATTAACATGCTACAAACGCAAGCGCATACGATAGTGTAAACTTGTAGATCTCATTTTATTAAGTTGTATCTATTTTTGTCTTCTTGCGTAGAGGTTTTCGGCCGACGTAATGCAATGCATGTTAGCACCAAGTTTGTTCATCGTCTCGACCCATTCTTCATACTCGTCCGAGTCGAAAACAATTCCACCCCCTATCGTAGCTGTTAGTCCCCTTCAAAGGAAAGCAAAAAAAATTGGTGGGGGGTCCTTACCAGCCTGGAGATATGCTACTCCGTCTTTAACCAGCATAGTTCGCAGCGCAATGCAGGTGTCCATAGCACCCTGTATTTCATTACCGCTACTATCTACGCTCCCGTATCCGAAATAACCTACGGCTCCCGCATATACACCCCTCTTCTCCTTCTCCAGTTCAGCGATGAGTTCCATCGCTCGTACCTTGGGGGCACCGGACACTGTTCCGGCAGGGAATATCGATCGAAAGGCATCGAACCTCGTTTGCCCCGGTCGTAGAATACCCGATACTTGAGAAACGAGATGCTGAACATGACTGAACTTCTCCACTACCATCAACCGGTCCACTCTAGTTGTCAAGGGGTCACAGACTCGGTTGACATCATTACGTGCCAAATCCACCAACATGACGTGCTCGGCACGGTCTTTCAGCGAGTTTCGTAACTCGCTAGCAAGTCGCTCATCGTCCTCAGGAGTCTTGCCGCGCTTCACGGTACCCGCAATAGGATGCGTGATGATACGTCCCTCTTCCTCCTTTACCAGTAGTTCTGGTGATGCGCCCACAATTTGGAAGTCTTGGCAGTTGATATAGAAGAGGTATGGCGAGGGGTTTACTGTTCGCAAGTGACGATAAATGTTGAAGGGGTGTAACGAGGTCGGGCGAGCGAATCGTTGGGAGGGAACGGCTTGTATGATGTCGCCGGCGACGATGTGCTTCTTCAATTCGGTTACATGGGATTCGTAACCTTGCTGGCCGATATTAGATGTATACTCTTGGCCAAGCTTGATGGGTTGCTGTTCGGGAATAGGTATCTCGGGGGAATTGAGGATGTCGATGAGGTCCTGGATAGTTGCGGTAGCTTTATTATATTCATCTGCTAGAGTATCTAGGTTCTCGGGGATGTGAAGGTACGTGATGACTTTGATGACACCAAAGAATCTATCGAAAGCCACGATAGTATCGAATAACATGAAAAGCGACTCCGGTATCTGAATAGTATCCTTCATAGGTCGGGCTGTCTTGGGCTCGAAGTACCGCACGCAGTCGTAGCCGACATAGCCAACCGCACCACCAGTAAGTGGTGGTAGCCTGAGGTCTGGTACGTCGGCGACAACATGCTTTGATAACTCCTCTTCAAGTACAGGCAGTGGATCTATCGACTCTCCATGGCCTTCTCCCGTTTTGAGGATTTTACGAGGACCGGCACCGACGAAACTATATCGGCCTACACGTTCTGTAGCAGCACTTTCGAAGAGGAATGAAAAGTCCGACTTTGAATGAGCCGAGACTTTAAGATATGCGGCTGAAGGTGTAATCAAGTCGGCCGAGATCTGGCCGTATAATGGAACGAGATTCGGTTTCTTGGGCCCTGCTTGTGAGTTGGAGAGGATCTCTCGGACAGTGTCCAGAGAGGGTAGAACAACATCCTATAGTAAGCAGGAAAAGAAAATGACTTGTTAGTAAATGTTGGAGCGCATTGATTTCTTCAAGGTTATGCTTACTGCTTGTGCCATTATTACCTATGTGTGGGCAAGTTTAGTTGTAAGTGTGAAGTAAGAAGATGACTTTGTGAGTCAATGTACGAAGTACAGCCAATGCTACATACATGTATGTATTTGTTTCCAGTTCCGGACTTCAATGTTCCTTCCCTTTGCTGTTCAAGGTTGACTCAGCTTGTACATGTAGGTTTATTCAATTTCCAATCGATAAACTTTACTAAGACGGAGGACCAATACAAAGATAGCTAACTACCCCGCATATAGTACATAGTTGCATACCTACCTGGGTAACTTCGTACAGTACATATGTAACTAAGAGATGTATAGATGTATACCTCGAGTTGGAAGCTTCAATGTTTAAATTGGAGCAGATTCAATGTCAATCTTGAGAGTAACTATCAGCCAATATCGGCATGCATAGTACCTATGTAAGGTTAGACGAATGGTGAATTGCTACTGTACATATGTGTATAGTGAGAAATTGAGGGCAAAACCCTTCAACTCTCAACCGCCAGTGCCTTGACGCCAACAAGCTTAGCACCCGCCCCTTTGCCCTCCGTAGTGACGACCCAGTACTCGGCCTTGACTTCCCCCCTCGAGATCCGGTACACTCTAACGTCGTTACCCTTGCCTGCCTTGCGCACTGCATCTAGGATCGCCTTATACTGTCCCTGCGGATCCCAGTCCGCCGGGTCTTGTATCTCCAACTGCGCATTCGATGGGTCTGGGTGGCCTATCAAGGATGCAAACTCCTCTGTATGTGCCAATGGTTAGCACAGATACATGTATACCACTCAGCATACCTATCATTTACAGGTCATGCATGGCCAACGTACCTTCATCTGGTAGACCTTTACCGCTCTCGTCCCAAGCAAGGTAGACTGGCACAAAAGGTTCATCTGCGTCGCTCGTGTAAAAGCTATCTTTGGTAATTTCCTGTATCACCGCTGGGACCTGTGCACCATTGTCTGTCGCCTTGAACTCATGCTTGCTCAAGCCTTGTGGCTTCGCATATCCTTCACCAGGGTCCTTGTTTGCCTTGTCTAGAAAGGCCATATAATCTTCATCTGATGCCATTGTTAATCTTCTAGTACTGCTAAAGCTTCTCGGTAGATTTTGGAGCTTGGTCAAGTATTGACTTCGTAGAGTGACCCGGTCGGCTGAAGCCAAATGATTAATTCGACTGCTTCCTTTCAATATGCTGGTGCGATTCAAGACAGAAGCTATCAATGTTGGCTGGGTATCGTACTGGCGAAACAACGTCCCGATTGCCTTACGTTCGCAAAGTGAAGCGATGAACATAGAGAAATCGCATTAGGTAGCAAGTAATCTGATGTTGGTGGCACTATTCACGACAAGGCTTTTTATAATCCAGTCATGTCCTTTTCATTGCTAGTTACATCATACATCAGGTGCAGTACCTAGGTACATACATGGTTTCCCACAAACACTTACGCTATCCCCAATTACAGCTTAGTCATCCTACACTCCTTGGCCCAGTCGCCTTTCTTATTGCAGTTAAAGCAAACATTGTCCTTTGCCCGTGCAGCCTACGTCTCGTCAGTGGCATTTACTCTTCCACCGTCCTCTTGGGGATTCGATATGCTCATCCGAGTTGCTTGGGGGGCTGTAGTCATTGCGTTTGGTTGCATTACCGTCGCTACTTCCCGTGCGTCTGGGGTCGCCTTGCTAATGTCTGTCTGGTAAAACGAGGAAACAGCCCCTTGAACGGGAGACCCAGTCCGCTCTCATGACAGCTTCTTCCATCAAGTCCTTCGCTGTCATTTTCGCTAAACATACAGGATACAGCTTAGTAATCGGATCCACAAGCCTAGTTTCTGATATATCAAGGCTACCAACCCCAACCCCACGGCGACGGCCCGAGCCCATATAGCTATAGCTCGAAACCGTCGCCGATGGGGTCCGGGGTTATCCTAAAGAACGGCGTCTAGTTGTACCCAAGAGTTTTCGATAGGCTCTAGTACGCCTTATCGTCTCAAAAGGAGGACCTGTCCCGTAGCTTTTGTTCTTATAGCCCTAGGATAATTTTGTGTAATCCGCCGTCGGCTTCGTGTCCAGTGATCACTAGGCACAATAAAGGGGCTTAGCCTTTAATGTTCGATGTCAATAGTCGCACTTGTGCAAAGATCATATGAACCTGAGTAATTGCACTGATAGTATTGAGCCCCCTCATTCCTCTGGGGCACTTGTCAATAACTCCCACTCGGTGGAGGAGAAGCACGGAATGGACTCTTTATGATATCCCATCTATTGCCGAGTTTTAGGCTTTCTGATGTGTTCCTTAATTGTTTTGTGGACACTTGCTTCATGTCCTGTCTCGGCTGTTAATTAGCTCGTGGTGACACTTCATCCTGCTGAAAATTGTAGGGATTTTCCATTTTATTAAGGACATCGATGTGTCATCCGGGTGGGGGAGTGATTCGCTTCTCTCAAACACACAATGGCGTCGGTAGGCAGCTGTGAGCTTATGTTAGATAGTGTACTTGACGCGTTGGGACTGATATCTGCCATGCCTGCTTGAGAATATTGATGAAAATGACTATGACTGGCTTGAAAGAAACAGCTACATATAGTTGGAGCAATGAACGAGAGCTGTGTCACTTACCTGATGTATGTGGAAAATGGAGCAGAGCTATCAGATATGTGTATAAATCGCTCCATCACAATGAGGACAGGCCATTGTAGTTTAATTGTGACATAATTGTTCTGTAAACACAATCTTGAGCTGCTTAGGGATATCAACCTCTTTCCTTTCTTCCCACGGATGTAGAACTGATTGAAACGATGTATTAATAATCGTGCCATGATTCCTTGAGGAGGTAGGGAGTGTTTTATCTCATGACTTACAGAGATATCCTCTCCCCTAGGACACCGTTTAGATGTACGCAAAGTCACGACACGCTGTAGGCAATCCTATGCCCCCTCTTGCCCGTAACACAAACCATCATTGGAAAAGTATTGTTGTAATAGAGTGTTATATATGTATGCACCTAGAGTATGTCTTAGGTAGAAAAGGTAGTGATGGTGTCGAGTTGAATGAATTGAAGCTTGTGGGGTTTGATTGAGCCCCCATGCTGTCCGTTGCAATGGTATTCGAACAGAGACAGGATGTTATGATAATATATAAGTACGAATTGAATGTGAAATGATAGGTGTGATGAAGGAATTGGTAGAAGAAGAAGTAGGAAAGTAAATGTGTTTTGGGTTGTATTGGGAGATTCTTGAAAATGAATACGGAGAAATGACCTCCTCCATTGCTTCCTGTCCTAGGCTTTTACATCAATGATGTAATACCTATCGTACTACGTAGCCTGTAATCAACTCGAAACATTGAGAAAGTGTAATCACGTCCCTTCCATCTACATGTATACTTCGACTTTTGTGAGTAATTACAAAGATGGGGGCATACATAGTAGTAGACTGCGATGCCCCTTCCCTCTCCTTACTATTGACAACCTCGGCAGCCCCTACGACAAAGTAATAGTAGTACTTGCTATGTGTATAAAGTTCACTGTAAGAAACGGCAGGCATGAGTACCTGTTGAGACAGACTCCTTATCTCATCAAGCAGTAGGTAGGTGGACTTTTGTATCTGTTCATCAATACTTCTTGCTCTTGCTACCTAGGGTACTTTATGTGGATCAGCTATCACATGTGCATCTAGGTTGCTATTTACTAACCTAGGTACTTCAGTAACTTGGCATACATGCATTTGTAAACAACTAATGCAAGCGTGTTAATGAATACAAGCTTTGTGAGCTCTTGGGTAGAAGTCAGATGATACAATCTCAAGTGGTTTTGTACAGCTAGTAAAACCGAGGGCAAAACAGCAAAGCCTAAAGTTATAACAATAGGAGAAATTCTACGAGAAAGGGGCTAATAGCTAGGTGCTAAAGTAGGGTGGCCCCTAGAAGTGTGGCAGCTTATCAAAAGCTGGCCAACTATTGGTCATCAGGTAGAATACAATCTCGTATGTTGTCTTGGAATGGCCATAGTGAGCTACGATGCATAGGTGGAATTATTTTTCATGTCACGAATGGGATATAATGATCATAACTTTGTTCATGCATTTGTTCATTATCTTCCTTTTTAAGACTCAAATGCCAACCCTAGACCATGCCCATCGCAATAGCGGAAAAGGGAACCAGGAACACCGATGCAAAAGACTTAATACAGGAAAACGAAAAGCTCTCTATGAGCTCTGGACGAGGTCCTTCTTGAGCGTTCCCTGGAATTGCTTCTTCTCGGCAGGTGTCTGGAAGGCACCGTGACCAAACTCGGAAGATGTGTCGATCCATTTCAGCTCCACCTTCTCCAACGCCTTTCTTGAAGTGTGAATGAACATGGACTTCCTCAGCGTCATCACACGCTTCTTGACACCGGGGATGGAGCCCTTGACCATGACGAAGTCATTCTTGACCTCACCATATCGGACGAAGCCACCGAGACTGAACTGATATTAGTACACATGCTTGATGATGTGAGACTGGCTATGACTTACGGAGTAATCGTCTTCTTGGTGACATCTTGATCAGTAGAGCCGTTGGACTGGTTGTCGCCCTTGCCAATACGGTAAACCTTGTGGTTGACCGAGGTACGATGGTGGTAACCCATCTGACCAGCACGGGCAACAGTCCACTGGACGTGGGACGGATGCCAAGCGCCGATACAAGCGACCTTTCGGAGACCCTTGTGGGTCTTGCGCGGCAGCTTCTTGGTACCCCATCGAGCTGTGACACCGTTGAAGCCGTGACCCTTGGTAACGGCGATGACATCAATCATCTCGTCCTTCTCGAAGATGGAGTCGACGCTGACGGGCTTCTCGAAAAGACCCTTACCAAACTCAACCTTGTCGGCGATGGAGCCACCGTTGACTTGAATTTCCATAAGATGGGCCTTCTTCTGCTTGAGAGGTGTCTTGCGGATTTGCGTGTGGGCGAGGACACGGACGACTGTGCAGTACTTCTTGATTCGCTCAAGCTCGCGGGTGATGGAAGAGCCGCTGGTCTCAGAGTGCTTCTTGGCGTACTTGGTGAATGCCTTCTTCTTGCTCTTGTACCAGTTCTTGTAGAATCGACGCTTGATCTCGTCGCTAAGATGCTCGGCCCAGACGGTGGTGAGTGATCGGAGACCTCGGGGTGTCTCGATGTAGCCCACGAGACCAACAACAATCATCTGTGAAAAAGATGTTAGCCATAGGCACAAAGCCAAGCGGGCTGCGTTGCTCGTACGGGTGGAGTATCAATAATTGAGACTGCCTCAACAACTTCCTTCTTGTGCGACTTTGCACCGGGACGGTCGAGGTCACGAACGATCGTGGTCATGCCGGCCTTGTAGCCCATGGCGGCAGTAAGATGGACAGGCTTTTTGGGGTCATCCTTGGGGAACCTGTATGGAATGATTGGTGGTTAGCACTGATTTTGAGAGTGAATTGCAAGAGTGGAAGATCGACGAAGGCCGAGGGACTGCGATTGAGAAAAGGGAAACAAGGAATGATGTAAAATGAGTATTAACTTACGACTTGACCTTTCCGCGATGACGGGCAGCACGCTTTCGCGGCAAGAAAGCCAGAGAGCCGTGGCGAGGAGCCTCGAACTTACGGTGCGACATCTTCAATTGAATTTCTTGTGGTGTGGTAAGAAATCAATTGTAAGTCGTGGGTGGGAGGTTTGAAGATTTAGAAAATGTGTGCGAGTGGAAATGCTCGACTTTTTCTTTTGCCTTAGTGCTAGAAACAAATATTTTGTGGGTTTAGGAAAGTCCCGGGAAATAGCCGAATGTGGGATGGGAAAATCAAATCTCACTTTAGCTAGGACCCGCTAGGAGTAGGAGAACCCTAAAAGCTTGAAGCACGTGACAGACTACCACGGATTATGAACCCCTACATACAGATGGCACATTGGCACTACCTACATGTGTCATGCACTACACCCGATGTCACTACTATCGGGCTACACAGTAGATGTCGCTATCCGAGATTTTAAACTACATGTACTACATAACTACATAATTACATACATGTAGGTACTGGATATGCCCCTACACATGCATGTAAACAGGAGATGCAAATATCATTGAATATTTACATTTACATATCTAGAATTCACGTAAATTAGCATGAGAATGTTGCACATAGATTTACCAAGGTGCCACTGTTCATAGTACATATTATATTGAAAAGGTATAGGGCCATGATCCTTCTATTATGTAGGAGCCATCAAGATGTATCGTCGCTTCATTGGAACCAATAACGAAGTAAACATTTCAAAATGATAGACAGACTTGGTGTCGCCTTGCCAGTATCTAACAGCACGCAGCTCGCCAATTGATATACACAGCTTCGAAGTAATCCTGAACAATGATGAAAGGGGTATGTTTGACATTCAGCAATCGTTGATAAACCTTTCCCTTCACGCGGTCCCCTCTGCCTTTGGAGTAGGCCCCATCATCCCATTGATGCTAGCACTAGTGGGCGTCGTGTTCTTCATATCACTAGTTGACGAGCCAGGTCCAGATACAACACCGTTAACATTCACCTTCTTCTCCTCCTCTCCACTATCATCATAGTCATCGTCGACATCCATCTTCCTGGCAGCTCGTTCGGGTTCGTTCATTTGCGGCGGAGCAGGAGCAGAGGGGTGCTCGAGTCTCTGCCGCTCATCTTGGGGGTATTCTTTTGGGGCCGGGCTCGGCTGTGGTCCATCGTGAATCAACCCTTGCATAGGTGGAGGTCCCTGCTGCATTGGGGGCAAGTGGTTTGGCATCGAATGCGTTGGGGGGTGATGAGCGGCATCTGATGGGTGATAGCTATCGTTTGGGTGTCGTTGCTCATCGACGCGGCGCATCTCTTCAACTCGCCTCTGATCCTCGACGCGGCGCTGCTGCTCCTCCATGCGTCGTTGTTCCTCAAAGCGATGGGCATCTGGGGACTGACGATAAGGATCGCGCGGTGGAGTGGATGGCCGTCGGTGGCGCAAATCATCCAAACGCGCTCGGTTCTCGTCGTTGGCTGGCTTTTTGATCGAAGGTTCGTCTTCCCACTCTCGCATTCTCTTGGACGCAACGGACGACGGTCGATCATGATCGCGGTGCATGTCAGGGCCCATTAGTCCTTTTAGGTGTGGGCCACCGAGTGGTTCCGTATGGTGAGGAAATGGTGGAGGATGCTGTGGATAAGCTGACTTGGGCGAAGGCATGCGATTATCATGAATCGGCCTTTGCTCTGAGCGAGGAGACCCGTTGCGATACGGCATAAGAGAGTGTGGTGGCGGGGCGCCGTTGGGTGGGCCATTAGCCGCAGCCATATTTGACGAAGGCGCCGGCGTATAGTTTGGGTTATTAACGCGTGCTGGCCCTTGTAGAGGGGGTGGGGGAGGCTGTTGTGACGGTCCGGAAGGGACGTATTGAGTGGGCGGACCAGGCGAAGGGCCCCTTCGAAGTGGTGCTGGACCTGGACGATTTGACTCTCCTCCATATGGTCTCATCTCTTGTCGAGGACTGGGCTGCCGTGGTAGTGGCGGTACTGGTCCACGAAAGGCCTCTCGCTGATCATAAGGATTGGGTGGTTGGGGTGGGTTGATGTCACTAGTTCTCTGGCCCCAACCGTTGGCTGCAGCAGGGCCCGGGGGAGGCCTATGAGGGCCGCCAGGCCCAGCTTGCTGCATAGGTGCAGAGCCAGTCCACGGTGGTGCTTGGGGCCCCTGAGCCCCGTACGATTGAGGGTGCACGTCAGTGGGCACCGGCTGAGGAATACTCCCTGTGGTTTGTCCTGCTCGTAGTAGCTGAAGTCTGGCTTTGATATGCGGGTTCCCAGGGTCCAATTCCGCGGCCCTTTGGTAAGCGTCCAGGGCATCGTTGATCTGATTGTTACAAGATTCGTACTAATACAGTTCGTCAGTCTGGTGGTACCTGTAAGGATAAAGCAAACTAAACTTACCAGAGTGCCTAGGTCATACCAAACCTCAGATATATACGGGTTCAAGCGTATCGCCCGGGAATACGCATCCAGGGCGTCGCGGTATTGATTGATCTGGTAATAGAGGACACCAATCGAGCACCAGAATGTAGGGTTCCGCCCGTCACGGTACACCGCTTGTTGATATGCTTCATATGCCTTGGGATACTTCTGTTGTGACATGTAACATCGGCCAAGAAGATACCAGCTTTGAGCATCGTTATTATCTGCCACGTGTGAGAAACATACAGTATATTCGATTTGAAGAACGAGAACTGCCTACCTGCTGCAACAGATTTCTCCAAGTACTCGATCGCACGCTCCTGAGTTTGGAAGCTACTGCTCTGTTGATGATGAAGCCAGCCTAGTTGTTGCAATACCTTGGCGTGATTCGGATCACGTTCGAGCACTCGCATATAAGCTGCTTTGGCACTATCATACTGCATGGCAGTCAGTAAACGTCAGGGAATAAGCATAGCTCAATGGTACTTACGTCTTTTTGCTGTTCATGAACATGTCCAATTTGGAACCAGATATCTTCCTCAGTCAATGGTGGAGGTGGAGAGTTTACAATATATTTGAAACACTGCAAAGTATTAGAACGACCATCAAGGGGCAATCTAGGGGGTATTAAGTAGCTGTACCTCTAGACTTGAACCATACTTGGATTGCTGCTTATATATGATACCTAATCGGAAGTAGATTTCATTGGCCTTCTCAAAGTCGGGTTGCATCTGCATGACTTGCGAAGAGGCTTCCTCAGCATGATCAAGAGATCCATACCGATCGTAGAGAATGCCTATGCCATACCATAGCTTGGGTTCCTGCTACACGTTAGTTAGGCGCATCATTAAAAAGGGGGCTATGGAGATATGTACTTTGGGATTTGGCAGGTTGACTAGAGCAGACTGGTAAGCAGCATATGCCTGCTGCAAATCGTCCATCATGAGGTAGCAATGGCCTGGAAACAGTCAGTTTCATAGATTCATATGAACGTAAACGTGCAATGTGCAGAAAAATCCGAGCATACCTAAACTGCCCCAAACTTCGCCGTTGTTAGAGTCGATTTTCAAGATGGCTTGTAAGTACTCTACTGCCTTGTGAAAATCTTCGCGCGTTCGAAGGATCAGGCTGATGGCGTTCATGGCTGGAATCGAGTTCGGGTTCGCATTAAGCGCGTGCTCGTAGGCCATCATGGCATCATCGAGGTTGCCGAGAAGCTCAGAGAAACTACCTGTAGGGGGTTGTCAATTGACTGTATTGAATGAATAGCGCTTTCATATATCGCTCACCAATTTGCATCCAAAGTGCCTCGTTTACGGCGACAATATGTCGCGACGGAGTCCATTGACCATTTTGAGCCGGCCCAGAAGGTGGAGGGGGAGGTACTGGGGGGCCATGATGCTGCATTTGCATCGCCATCTGCGGCGAAGGATGATGGTTCGCCATGAGGCTTCTCGGCGTACAGGTTTAAACCAGTCGTGATAATATTGGATATGTGAAAGGGTTCGAATCTAATACACTAAGCCCAGTAGGACGAGACAAACAAAGCTATGGATCAAAGCCTATGATGGCAGATAATCAATCTATCGCGAACGCTCGCCGAGGAAATTATAGGGAACAGGACGTGTATTTTGAAAAGGGTGACGGAAATGGCAGCCTTATTAAAAGGGATGGAAAAGCGCTTTTGGTGTGTTGCGATGGGATGCAATGTGATGGAAGTTGTCGAGGAAGTAGACGACAATCGTGGTAAGGCCAACGGTCGCAACTTGGTAAATATTGGGATGCTGGACTTGCTTAGGCAAGAGCGCTTATTAACGTGCCAGCCGCTACGTAACAAGCGACAACCTACTTAAGCTACCTGGGGTATTTTAAGGCGCGAGTGAAGGTGCCAGCAGGCGTCAACAAGCGGCGAAATGCGATGTTGGGATAAAGAAGAGAAGATAAGTTTTGAGGCTCAATGATTCCCCAACGACCTAAATTGCTTTGAAGGGGGAGGGGAGAATAAGCGGTGGAGAGGCTGGACGGGAAGAGAAAGAATGAGAGTTGGGAGATGGCCCAAGGAGGATTTCGATGGGCAACAGCTACCCTAACCCACGAGTGAGTGAGGGAAGGAGCGATGGGAGTCTATGTGGGGCCTTAGTCAAGTACCCACATGTACCTGAGGGTACCGACGTATTTATGGGTCTATCAAGACTTGCAGTAATACGGGGCCGATTCTCTTTTCAGTCCAGCTCACAAGTTCAAATCTTCCCCGTATATGCATGTACTTTTGTACCTCTAACTATTATATCAATCAATCAAATCTGTCTGCGGGTTCCTGAACTGGCCTGGACCCTTGATTGCTTCAATGCTTATTATATACTCTTTGTTTCTTCCTACCCAAGAAAGTTAACGAGACGTTACCACTCAATAGTATGAATGTTGTTTGACATTCTAATTGAGTGTCGGTGGACAAGGTCTACCGAATATATCACGTATTGCAATACAATGGTAGGTAGTAATGTATACGCTGCTGCGTTGCAGCAGCGCTGGGTGGGATACCAAACACGTGGTGTATAACTGTATTAATATCTAAGGAGCAAGAGAAGACTATTGTAAATGGCTATCTAAATGAATCTACTTAAATGCGTAATCACGTCACGTGATCACGCATTACTAATCACTGTATGACTAACCCATATTCCTCATTCTCCTTCAGTGGTATTCCAACACTGGCAAATTTTTCTTTTTACGGTAGTGTGAGATAGCGGCTTGAGGGGTGCATCGCCGAGGTGTAGATTAGGCCATTATTACGTGGTTGCGCGTTTGGTGTGCGTGGTTGCCTTGTTGCGGCGTCGGCGTGCAAGGGGTAAAGGAGGGGTAACAAAAGTAAAAGGGCTTGCTGTGCTTCTTTCGTAAGGAAGAAGGTGAAGGTATTCACATCGTTTTGCTTACTGCTTCTGTGAGCCTTATTCACGCGTGGTACCTTCCTGAGTCACCTATCGGTCACTATGGTACCGTTTTGTGATATGTCAGAAAGGTACCGGAGAGTTGAGGTGTATAAGGCTGGGCTCTCCCTCTACGTTATTCCTTGATCTTTTGTCCTTTTCTTCCATCAAGTCAATCCCTCTGGCTGTATATTTTTTTGAATTCTCAACATGTCATCGCGTTCCATGCCGTGTCGCCGCTGCGCCTATGCCATGACAGGGTGGGTACCCGGAGTCGATGATATCGATGACGGTCATACTTGTTATGGGTGTTTCGAAACCGATAGTAGGTACGTCTACTCCCTTAGGTTCTCGCGGGGCTGACTTTGCCTTAGACGGGTCGGCAAAGTGTGATCGTTGTTATCATGCGAAGAAACCGTGTGTTCAGGTATGTATGCAAGGAGAGGAGGAATAAGTAACTGCGTTGCTGATACTTGGCTAGCTCGAGGCGGCTGCGGCTCGGATTGCCGTGGCCTGTTACCGTGCGTTGCGGGAGGATGCAGGAGTGCGCTCGGTAGGTGGTTGGAAGAGAATGTCGTCCCGTTGTGGTGTCTGACTGCTCGTGTATAGATCGCCGTTCGTCGTGCTCAGATGGCGTTATACAAGTGTCTTCAGGACGTGAAGAATAGGAATGGGATGAGCGAGGTTCGCGCTGCTCGTCATCGTCGCCGTGCCGAGGAAGACTTTAAGGACGCGATGGTGAATGCCGCGCAGGACATGGTTGTGCAAATAACCAGGCTGGTTGACAATGTGTCTGCCTTTCGTGGGCAGTTGGAACAGGTATGTTGCTCTGTGCCCGAAGTGAGGGTGGCGCTAATCGTGGCCGTAGGCTTCTGCTACTGGTGGTGCTGGGGGTGCTGATGGGGTTGTGGGTTCCGGGAGCGGATCTGTTGTTGGGGATGGGGTGAGTGGTGGTTTTTCGGGCGTTGACTTGGGTGGTGACGATGGTGATGATGGTATCGTCCATGGTCCTCCTTCTGGGCTGCCGAGGCGTGGCCGGGGCAAGCGGGAGGGCTCCTACGGCTCTGATGAGGCCTAGGCTATGTTCCTAGCTCCTCTTCACCCATCCTTGTAGGCGCATGGTGATGCGGTTGTGATCAACAAACGTCTTGAGTGCTTTGTTGGCGGTTGACTTGGTCATCGCATCGGCTGGGTTGTCTTCACCGTGGATCCATCTGATATCACTTATCTCCCTTCGTTCGTATGATTGGCGTAGTGACATAATGTCAATCATCAGGCGTTTTTCCTTCGTTGTTCCCAGCTTGACCAGACATTCGTATAGCGAGAATGAGTCCGTACACACAATCATTTGGGTTGCTGGGATACCTAGCTTACTGAGGATCGACGTGACTGTTGTAGAGATTGCGATGCCCATATCAACACCATGGATCATGGCGTATATCTCGCTAGCTAGTACGCTTCTAGTTACCCTTTTGCACTTGGTGGAGCTCCAATGTATGATATTCCCTTCCATCGTGAACGTGTTGTCCTGGGTGGTTTCATTTGCAACAAAGATGATATATCCAATCTGGGAACTCAAGTCTTTGTTGTTGGCAAACGAGCCATCAACGAAGACGTATGTTTTGGCCGTTGCGAGGTCGATTGGGATATAGTGCAGGCCTCGCTCGATGTTGTCCATCTGCCATTGGAGTCGCTTGTTTAGTCTCACGATAGCCTCCTTATCAGGGTCCGGGTGCTGTGCAGCCTCGGACAGATCAAACGTAGCCTCTGGCTGGCAAATTGAGGCGATATAGGCACCTCGGGCGCGTTGCTGCACATACTGCTGCTTCGCATCCTTTGGGTTGTGCTCAATAAGCTCTATCTTCGTTCCTTGTGCTTTCTGTTGAAGATGAAGGGATCCTTTTTCTTCTATAGAGAGCGTGCAACCATTGAACAGTAGTGGTTCACTTGGTGTGAGATAGGTCTTGGGTTTCGCAGTGAATGCCGCCTTCTTGAGTTCGTCCTCTTCAAGCTTACTGAACGCATCGTCTGATAGTCCCAGTGTATCGTCTGTCTGCATGCCAATGAGGCCGAATCGTTGGTCGGATTCGGTTACCAGTAAGCACGGGTCGTACGTAGAGGTTATCATCCGCAGGTTTTCCCGGTGGTGTTTGAAGTATGTTGCCCACCAGTGGGTTCCTGCTTCGGCTATACCGTACAATGGTTTGATTACCTTCATGATCGTTCCCTTGGGGTACTTGTGTACGATCTGCGGAGGGAGCTTTGCGAGGATGGTGCGGTTCAGCGTTGTGTTTGACTGTGTGTAGGCCTGGGTGATGTCTCGAAGCCATAGCTTCATACCTTCCTTTACTAGTGCGGGCGCCAGGGCGACGATGATTCGTTGGCTTGATCGTTGGATCGTGGGGGATTGAGTCAAAACAAAGTCCTTGCCAGCGTCGTTGTGGCCTTGAATGACCAACCGCGACTTCTCGTAAGGCGTTGTTGTCTTGCCCTTGATCTCCCTTACGATCCTAGCGTTGAACAACCTGTTCCCTCCATGCCGGCGCTCATCATACCTTTCGAATTGGAAAACACCGCGTTCAATAAGAGAGTCAATCTCTTGTGCATCTGATGCTTCGAACGGTTCCCCAGGTGTAGTTATTTTTCCTTCCTTCCTGAGTTGAATTGCCAGTTCCGCATCAGCGGCCTCCTTGGTTGTGATGTAGGACACTTTTCCAAACGTAACATGCTGGGCCTTGTTCTTACTTCCCTTCGGTCGTCCACGTCCGCGACGTTGTGGAGTCGGGGGAATGTCCTCAAGAGTCGGAACGTATTCGTCGTTCTGTCCGTCGCTGTCTGAACCAGATTCACTGTCATATGCCATCGGCGTCTCCGTGTTCTCATCGCGTAGGTACGGTTTGACAATCGTTGTCCTAAAGTTGGTGAGCTTGCCGTTGACGTCTACCGTGCATGTCTCTCCTTGTCGTGCAATGAGTGTATGGGGGCCCGTCCATCCTCTGTTTTCCCTGTATACTCGCACTTCTGATTGTAGCGGGAGGTTAAGGGTGTCGATGGTCGAGGGGCCATTTCTCATCCCGAGGGCCTCTTTAACTTGTCGATTTGCCTTCAGCCTTCGCACGATCTGCATTGCCTTCTTTATTGCTGCTGCACGGGCTGTCAACGAGGGTGCGGGTGGTGTACTGTCGGCAAGGCGTGGGTACGCTCCAAACACGAGGAGGGTAGGTACAAGTCCATCGGGGCCAGCTGTGTCATTGACCGCCTTGACTGCCATCTGTAGGATAGATGCTTCATCTGCCTCGGTGCCTTGCAGGTCACCCGAGATTACCTCGTAGGCACGTCGGAGTGGTCCATGATAGCGTTCAACTTTACCGATTGAGTTATGAGCCTCGACGGGGACTTCTTCAACAGTAATTGACATTGCCCTTGCGTTGCTGGTGAACTCTTGGGAGGTGAAGTTCTTGCCAGCATCAAATACCATGTTGTCAGGTGGTCCTAGATAGGTATCGATCCAGGCCATCCTAAGTACATTCCATGTATGTCTGGCCGTTATGTCCTTCATGAACTTGGCTGCTTGGAAGGAGGTGGCTTTGTCGACTACGTGAAGGACCGGCTTGTTGTGGATATACATCACGTCGACGTAGATGCTATGGTTGAAGTCGACATCGTCCTTCACCGTGAACTTGAATCGTCCTGGTGTCGGGCTATGTAGTTGGCACTGGTGGCAGAACTTATTGATGTTCTCGATTACCTTCGCATCAATATTGTCGTATCCTGCCTTCGTGAGGACGTTGTGTAGCCGCTCCGCCGCGGGGTGTCCGAATCGTCGGTGGATCTGTCGTAGTTCTCCTTCTGTTAAATGACAGTATGCGAGGCTTCGTTCCTTGTCGTCAAATAGGTACCAGGGATGTCCCCATTTCCTCACAATTGGGTACTCTTTCTCTTCGTGGACAAGGACGTTGTCGACGTTATTGAGAAAGACATGCATCCGATCCATGTCTCGGAGGCACATTAGGAAAGGGGTGTTGGCCGGTACAATTTGGAATGGGATTACTCCAAATGGTGTTGATACATTTGCCGTGCCGATATTGTGTTGCTCTGGGTTATCACCAAAGCGGACGCTGTGGTTCCCTGCTGTGGATGTATCGAGGGTCACTTCTGGGTGCATGCGTTGGAGCGCCATAAATTGCTGCTGGCCTCCTGTAGATACTCCAGCGGCTCCTGTGTCTGGCATGATACCTTGGAAGGTCGACGAGTATCGGTCCTCGAGGTAGAACATGCAAGGGCTGCTGTGGGATTTCCTCACGGGATCCGGTAGGTGATCCAGCCCATTGCCAAATGTGTTGGAGCCGGTAAATGCATGGTACGTTGATTGGTTGGCCAGGATGGTGGCAATCTCTTCACCATTTACTGTGCCATATGCCGTCATGTATTGAGAGGTTCCTTCCGGTTCCTGCTCGTTCTGGTCTTGCTGCGCTATCCATGTATCGTAGTCAGTGTCTGCTTCGTCCCCTGACTCAGTGGGGACTGTCTCTATTCCTTCGTAGTCGATGAGGAATGCAGCAAAGTCGTCATCGTTGTCTTCATATCCTTGTGCTTGGACAAAGCGGCGATAGCTAGAGCGGTTGCTTCTCCTTTCAGACATTGGGTGTTTAGTAGACCAACACCCTGCTTTGCCACATACAAAGCACTTCTTCGAGCGGTCGCTGCTGGTGCCGCGTCGGCTATCCGACTTTTTACCTGGTGTAAAGTTCCTGCGGTTGGGCACAAAACCTCTGCCTCGATTGGTGCTTCGGTAGGTGCGATCAACCCAATACTGACTATCAGTCGCAGCGTTGTGCATTGTATACGCCCTGCATCGCAGTGAATTGCCAGCGGCGCTCCGCAGGTCGGAACAGACGCTTTCAAAGGTGTCTGCGGGCCGTAGCAGTACGCCAGCGAATGCCGGGTGTCCTTGTACCGCGCTTATCATTCCTTCTCGCAGGTTAACGTCTTCGAGGTAATTGATTGATAAGCCTTTGTGTATTCTCTGGATTTGTTCGATAAGCTTTTCCAGGCATGTGACAATGTCGGCGTCGGGGTTCTCCCTCATTACGGTGTGGATGGTTGTACTCCTCCATTCGGACATATACATTTGTTGATTCTCTGTCGTGTGGTAGAAGTTTTTCGTTCGGATCACCATCTCCTCGAATGTAAGGTCCTTCTCGGCTAGGTAGTTGAAGTAGAACATTAGTGCTCGTCCCTTTAGCATTGTCGAGTATGCGTCGCGGTACTGGTGAGCTTGCACATTGGCTCGTCTGCACATATCCTTGAAAATCTTCAGTTTTTCGTCCAAGATGTCATACTTGTCTCCGCCAAACTTGGAGTCCTCGTTTGTGTACATCCTCGCTAGATCCGCGAGTGCTCGGGGTGAGGACATAGTGGGAGCACTGGGTCCGCTATAGGGCTGGTATTGGGGTTGTCTGTCTGGGGGAGGCATTGTTTGGTTGTGCATCATCTGTGAAGGGAACGGTGACTGGTTGTATGGCAGGGGTAATCGGGAGCCGGGTGGTGGGTCTAAGGAGGGGCCTTGTATGCTCCTCTGATTGAACTCGCCGTAGGTTGGACGCGGATTGTCGGCTCTGAGGTTATTCATTGCAGTCTCGGTTGCGGGTACTGGGGTGGGGAAGCGGTTGTCTTGTGTGGACGGGGTCTGGGACTGTGCCTGCGTCGCCTGCCTGGGATGCTGGGTCGGGGGTGTTGTTCTGTGTGGAATCTCGATCGATGGGACTACGTTGGGTTCGTGTGGCGGTTCAGGGGGATTAGTCTGTTGATCCTGAACCGGAGCTTGTTCGGGTTCAGTCGGGGTAGGTGGCTCCTCAGGCGGTATAATTTTGGGTAGTTTTGCCGTGAAAAATGGGTTGCTCCTTGAGATGAAGTCGGGGTTGATCTCTCCAACTTGTCTGGCTTCTTCTTCGGGGTACCTTGGAAATTCCTCGGCGGTTAGGATCTCAACTAGCCGCGTAGCGCTGTTTCCGCGATCTGAGCTGTATATACCGTGGTCGTTTAAGTGCTTGATGGCCCTTGTGCGGAGGTTACGATTTGATGCTCTAAAGTGAACGAGTGTCCATCCTTCGAAGTCGTTGCGGAAGGTATCCCAAAGGGGTTCGTCTATAAGTTGGTCATCATATCCCGAGAAGCATTCGGCAATATAACTATCCGTCACTGCCCTGGTAAAGGGTGGGTTATCCACGTCGAATTCGTTGCCTTCATGTTCTTCGCTGATGTAATGTTGCCAGGTCTGGTCCGGGTTTGCCATTTTGTGGGATTGCGTAGTACTGAGTACGGTTGAAAGTAAGTGATAGAAAATAACAGAGGTACGTGGTTGGTGAAGTTAGTCATGAGACGTATGCTGGTAATTTGCCCTTCGCCATGTAGGTTGGCTCTGTGCCGTCTTTATGTTCCTACGCCTTCGTCTCCGAATAATTCCATCGTCTTCAAGGATTAGCCGTCTGGTGACTCCCGTGGTTCGGTGCCGAGGGTTGCCATATCTTGTTTTTCGCCATGCCTTGGAAATAGCGGTATGCCAGCATTAGGTAATTGCTGGAGCGCGCTAGATGGCGGTAAATATGGCGCTTGAGTTAGGGGCAATGCTGGGGCAATAGGAAGACGCTATCACCAATAGCTCGCAATGCTATTAGACGAGGGTATCGTAGAATGTGAAACAATTCCCTGGATATAGGGATGAAAATTCGAAATGAATATAGGGATGGTCAACAATCTTGGAATAAGAATGTAAGGGGGAAAGGAGATTGTGTTTGTCTTTTCAAGGGCTGTGTGGGTCGAAGCTGGGGAGGTTTGCGCTTCAGTGTGTTGGCGAAGGTGTAGTTGGGTCTGTAATCAGGTTTTCGAATGGTTCTCGATGCCACGTAGGTTCGGCAGTTGTTGGGTGAATGATACAGAGGTTGTTGAACAACTCTTCTATGAGATGATCTTGCTCCTATAACCGTATAGTAGTTTTGCAATGGTGGGACTGCAACGTTCAACGGTCCTAAGACTTGTTCGAATCTCGAATAGTAGTGTTGGTTGAAGGTCTTCGAACAACTCTTCTATGAGATGATCTCCTCCTATAACCGTATAGTAGTTTCGCAGTTGTAGAACTGCAAAGTTCAACGGTCCTAAGACTTGTTCAAATCTCGGATAGTAGTGTTGGTTGAAGGTTCCTTCGTGCGTTGATGGACGCGATCCTATAACCGTATAGTAGTTTCGCAGCTGTGAAGCTTTGACGTTCAACGGTCCTAAGATCTTGATATTAGCATGTAGTCCACACAATCCTACTTGGGCTTTGAGGCCGGTAGGGTTGTGTCTCTTCATCTCTTCTTGTCCGGATGCCTTATAGTTTCCTTACAGTGAGTTGCCATTGAAGGGTTCACTGCTTGGCCTATCCGATATCCTTCCTCTGAATACCTTGCTGTTCTGTAGTCAACTTGTCGGGTCGACTACTGATCAGTGTCGGTGGACAAGGTCTACCGAATATATCACGTATTGCAATACAATGGTAGGTAGTAATGTATACGCTGCTGCGTTGCAGCAGCGCTGGGTGGGATACCAAACACGTGGTGTATAACTGTATTAATATCTAAGGAGCAAGAGAAGACTATTGTAAATGGCTATCTAAATGAATCTACTTAAATGCGTAATCACGTCACGTGATCACGCATTACTAATCACTGTATGACTAACCCATATTCCTCATTCTCCTTCAGTGGTATTCCAACATTGAGCTTTTGCTAACATTGAAGGCTCCGTTTTGATCTTGACGCCATAATAGAAGATGGCTAGAAGATGGCAATGTTTGGCGGTGTGTACGGAGTATGTGCGCGCACGCGCTTGCGCGTGAACCCCAACCCTCAACTTTGAAGCCTCCAGCTTTATTTATATTTATTTACTACTACATACTATGTAGTAAAGACTAAAGAGAGTGCAGAAAAAAAAAGATCTATCAATCTACTATTACTACATAGTATGCATAGTATGTACATGTATAGTTTGCCCTACATGTAGTAGTATGAGTAGTTTATGATTAACTGAATTAAGTGACACGCCTAATTATACTTAAGTGCTAGGTTAGTGTAGTCGTTATCGTACAATACACTGTCCCTATTGCCGAGGAGGATAGTGGGCTGCGTCACCATTCGGCTCATTTTGCTTAGGCATCCTTTTCTGCAAGCTTTGGCTTCGGGAAGATTTAGCTCTTTGTGACGTTCTGTTCATAAGAAATTAAATTGTGGAGCTAAAACAACGGCTGCGGCTACTGCTAGCCTCTACCCTAGGTATCCTGGGTAGGTATGTGCGCAGTGGAAAGTATCTAGGTACCGAGAAACCTTGATTGAAACCAAACTCTGTAATGATGGTTCCTGCAAGGAATAAGGAAAAGAGTACTTCTGGGATACTTCTGGAGACCTTCCGAAACACAGACAAATTTGGTCAATCGCCGGTCGTGGCGGCTCGGACGGATTCGCTTTTACCTTGCCGCTTGGCCCCAGAGGAGGGTTTCTTGGCAGGCGCAGGGCTTGGTTAGAGGGGCGTGTATTACAGCCTTGGCATTGGGAAGTTGCACACCCCTCCCCCCACACCTCCAATCCCACCCACACAATTCAACCTGAACTCACTGCACCACGCACTACATGCATGTACATATGTACAGCCTATCCCTGCAAGTACGTACCAAGAAGGAACTAGGTACTAGATACTAGATTCTATGTGTAAACGGAGGCAGTACGTAGCGTACACGGTACATGCCAGGACATGGTACATGAAAATGCGGTACGGTACCCACATAGGTAACTTGAAAGGGAATACCCCCATTAAACGATTAAAGATAACTAGTTATGTGGATGGATGGGTTCAATTTTCGAGGCACGCTTATCTCTTTGTCGGAGTATTTATCCTCAATCAAAGCCATCCTCATGTGCCTCATGTCCCTCATGACGAGACTAAACGCACAGGAACAATTTACCCAACACAGTTAAAGCGGTTCTAATTTGGACAATTACTATGTAGTTAGTTACAATATTTCCGGCTTGATACTTGTCAAACCTACATGCAGAACACAACGACTGCAACTGTCCGTATAGTTAACTACTCTTAGCCCGGGAATAATACATATGTAGGATACCATTTAGTAATATTTACCATATGAACTTTTTTGAGCATTGAGCATACCAGCCAGGTACATATGTAGATAAATCCCGGTATTTCAGATCATCAATTAGATCCTGAGATGCATACGGGTAGTAGATAAAGTAAATAGGGCCATCTAGGTGCTAGAGTTCAGGGTTACTGTAGCAAAAGATTAAGATTCCGAGTTTTTTCTTTCGAGCCAGTCTCCTCAAGTTTATAGTCGGCGACTAACCTAGGCGGTTTAGTTTAAATAAAACACTGATCAAGTCCAAGCTGGTAGTGGGTCGTCGTGTCAAGTCAGCCGCTGTTGCCGAGCGTTCGTAGTTGCAAATCATGTGGAAGCTTGTCCATCCCTTTCCTAAGACGTGCGAAGATTGAATTGTCTTTTACATAAGGTTGTCTAACGTGAGAGATTCTGGAACAGCAAACGAGGTCTGCGACAGCGAGAGGAAGGGAAATTTCGAACTTGTGTAGTGTGATATGTTCACGGGATAAGCGGGAATACCTAGTATGTACTATGGAACCAAATGACAAAAGACTAGACCAACAATATTAATACATATTTTGAGGCTATTGTGTGGGTTTTGTTGTATCGTGTCAGCAAAAGAAATTGAAGGTGGAAATAGCCAAGCGAACAAGAATCGTCATCTCCCGATGATCCAGGGGGTGAAGAAACACCGACGATGTGGCACCAATTTTCTTTTTAGATTCGGGGGAAACGATGAGAAAATAGAATAGAAAAGAAAAATAGAAAAAGCTGGGGAGCTAAGTATGCCATCATTCCTATTAAGGTAATGTAAGCCATCTACACTAACATCTTCTTAGGAGGCCCACGTGTCATATCAAGAAGGGGCTGGAATCTTAAAATGTTTGGTCTGGGGCTTAGGCATTTCTTACCCACATACGGCATAACTAGTAGTGCTCCGTATTTTGTATTTTTTTTTTGGTGTAGTTGCATACATACATACACTAGCACTGTATATACATACCATACATACCTACTACTAGTATTCAATTTAGTTATTATTTACACATTATTCATTACACTACATACATGTGCATATGTATGTTCATATGTATGTAGGTAATGTGCTACTAAGCTTCTTACAAAGTATTTCCTCGCTGGAATCGGCTGGATTACCCCCTAGATTTTTATTCCGAGGATCTGGAAGTAACTAGTAATTATAGTGAATCCCATGGAGATGTTCTAAAAGCCGCCGTTGGAAATCCTTGCAGGCTTACGGTAATATTTAGCTCCCTGCCTAGGAAGGGTGTCAACTTTCAAGCACATGAAGTGCTTTTCATACTCGACTACTAGGTACGATACGACACAGTACCCCCAAGATCTCAAAGGGTTAGTTAGACCAAGGAGGTGGGGTTATATTCCTTGCGAGAAGAGGGCAAAAAGGGGGGGGAGGGGAAGGGGGAGAATTGTACCAAGGTAAGTATCATTAAAGGTGTTCATGAGTCGAGTCGGAATATTGAGTGTTAGCATGTTTAAATAGTCGCTTTCGATAATCTACTTTAGATTGATTAATCATTTGGAAGATGGCCGGTTGGTTAATCGCGATTGTGTGATCGTCATGACCAGGGCAGTTGAAGGGGAGCTTTCTCCCGTAACTTGCACGCAGTACGCATGCAATATGTGATTGTCCGGCATAAGCGTCCGTGGAAGTGGGAGTGCGCGTGGGAGTGGGCGATGAAATCTATATAAGGAGAGAAGGAGTGAACGCAGAAGGACTGCAACATTGGTCGCACGATAGGTAAGTGACTGTGCAGGCAGGCAAAAGCAGTTCGAGTTGCCCCAGGAAAAGAGAAGGCAGGTTAAATAAAAAGAGGGACAAACGGGAGAATTGGGGCTGGCGGTCGGTCATCACGGTTGAGAGAGGGCTCGTAGCCGGTGTGACTTATCCCATTTTATTATTATTAGCTCAGCCAGATTAAGTATACTATATTATATACATACATACATGTCTACATACATGTCTACATATATATGTATATGTATATGCGTACATGTTTATGTATGCTAGTATGTATGTAGGATTGGTGAGTGTATGTACTATGTATGTATGTATGTATGTATGTATGTATGTATGTATGTGTGTATGTGTGTATGTACGTATGTACGTAGGTAGGTAAATAGTTAGGTAGTTAGATAGATATGTATATGTATATGTATGGATATGTATCCTGCATCTCGCGCATATGTAAGCCGTTGGAGGGTGGCTATTATTCGCCAAGTCACCAGCGCTCGGTACGCTTGATGTGCCACACCTCCAGATTCACTTACAGATCACCCTACCACCCGTGTGAGTGGAGCTGCAAGACCCTGGCTAGCCGTCCTACCTAGTACCTACCTACCTACCTACATCGGGTCCCCGGCGGTCTAGTATTGATGGATGACGATGATGGTGTGCTTCAGGATGCACAAGGTACGTACCTTTGCTGTATCACACCAGGATCAAGGCACACCTGGGCTCGCCTGGCACGCCTCCGGATATAAGTTACGTACCGGGTAGGTAGGTAGTTAAGTAGGTAGGAATAATAATACTCACATTTCCATATAATAGGTTGCCATACCCTGCCCATGTGTACCTACATAGTAGGTAAGCATCTGCAAGCACCTTTCCATCGCCGCTACTCGAGAATCGGTCATGGTCGTAACTGTTGGCCATGGTAGTAATGGTTCGTTTCGGGACAAGTCAGCATTTCGACCTCCTTCCTTCGATCAAGCTTAAAAAGGCTTTATCACTTCGCATATACTATGTAGTACATACTTGAAGTTGTCGGTCTGAATCGTTTGAATCGTTTGAATCGTTTACTTGACTACATATATTGTAGTCACGTATGTAAAGAGGCAGGGTATGGCAAGACGTATCAATGTACATACAATACATAGGTTCAATGTTGGAGCAAATCTTCTGCCGCCCTTGGCGCTCTTATATAGGTAGGTAGATATTCGTGTGGATGGTTCTGTTAGCGAACGTTTAACCGAACGACGTTGACCGACCTGTCAATAAGCAAACTCTATCAAATATATATCTACCGACTGACTAATAATAAGAAATGAACAGATGGGTGGGCAAGATGTTGGGAGGAATGATAGTTGAAACAAACTCGGCTCGTTTTAGTAAACCCAGTTGGCACATGTAGGGCAAGGTGACCGGGAGAGAGGGCCGTTCCAAGTAACACTTGACCTACAGGGGGGGAAGAAGCTGACTGAGCCTGACTCTACACTAGTCTACCAGGTGGTTATGATACAGCACTATGTACGTAGATAGAAAGGATGGGACTGGGGTGCACAAGGATCCGTGGCGGAATCGAATCGTTTGAAATACCTTCAGGGCTAGTATTCAAGCATGGGGCCATTTTTAGCAAGCTGATCTCGATATCTTGACGACATGAGAATTGCCGACTTCTGCTCATTTTCCAAGTCACAATGCAATGGACCTGAATGGCTGATGTCTCAGCGCATCGGGGATAGGAGCCGTGCGACTTCAAAACTCGAGCGATACGTGTACACATGTGCCCAGCCGATCCGGTTGTACTCAGATGCAGTGGAACAAACTGATTATGATGAGACAATCTGTGCCTGTTTGAGGTTTCCCCAAACTTGACGTACAGCAAGCAACAAGCCACTTATTGCCGCCCTCCCCAGCTGTGACAGCTCACCCACACAAGCCACACACACACACACACACCACACACATATACACACACACACATACCGTGACACACTGTTAACACATGGATATCTGACCGCGCCAAATTTGGCCAGTCTAGGCGAATCTAAGCACTAGCGGAAGAGACGAAGATGTGTTGCTTGGGCATCCTTGCTTACCTACCTACCTAAGATATTATATGTTTAGAGTACTATATATTCCAGACATCCCAACGTGAGAATACTAGGTAGTAGGTAATAATACCTACCTACCCTAGGTACATATGTAACCTAGTAACTATTATGTAGGCGCACGTTATTCAGAACCATTCCAGGTGTTTATTATGGTACATACCTTGGTGCTATATCTAGATATATGTACTGTCCGTACACTAACAGTTCGCCAAGCCCAGGGCAATTCAATATAGTCTCCATCAATACAATCTGAAGCTATCGTATGTTGGCTAGCCAGAGATGTACACCTAGGTAGGTATCATATAGCTGTTCTATTCACTAAACAGCATTATTTCACATGGGGATCCAAAGCAATAGAATTATCAGAAACCCCATCCTCACCATGTATTAGAGGATGGTAGCGAATATCTCATCTGCTCAAAGATTTAAAGCTGGGATGTCATTAGCTATAATTCGAGAATACGTAATTAGCAGCATGATATCCATCATTACAAGTTCATATCTTATTATCGATGCCCCAAGTACCGTTAATATTATATCTATTGTAGAAAATAACGTAGTGTCACACACTAAGCCCTCCCAGCCTAACTCCGTCATATGACTTCAGTGTAAGTCTTTAGTTAGGTAGCTATCCCTTTGACTACAGCTGGCACAAGGTCAATCATCTGTAGCCCGGCGGATATCCGCCTGCCACCTAAATCTGAGCATTACCGAAGCTCTGGCACTATTCGATTAGTGCTATATCACCCACCAGCCCCAAAACCGAGATGCCTCATCCTCTGATACCGACTCCGAGCTCGCAAGTGCTCCTCGCGTAGAAATGCATACGAATCATAGTTGGAGGGGGGGTGGTTCAAGGCCTAAATAGGGGCGTCTTTCAAGGCCTCACCGAAATCTAGACACCTCAAGAATCGCTCTTCTCGCTATGGTCATGATCGGGGTTGTAATTTGTTTCTCCCAACACTGTGGTTGGCTGTGATGTCATTGCTGCCTGGGTATTTGGATGTGGCTGCGTTTGTATCGTCGGGCCTGACGGCTGAACAGGAGGCTGGGACTGGTTTCGTGGAGCAGAACTACTTGAACTACTTCCCGCAGTTGCGGCATGTAACCGCTGATCTAATACTTTCAGGGCCAGAGCTCTTCGCCTTTCAGCTTCAGCCCGGACACCTCCATGCGCAGTACGCTGTATGAAGCTACTACCTTGAGCAGCGGATATATCGGCCTGAGAGAACGGTGTACATAGCCTCATCGCTACCAGCACATTGAAAATGGGCTCCGTGATTGCCGCGACGAAAGGTTTCATTGGCCCCGGGAAAAACTCAGCAAAGGCAAAAGTCTCACTGGCATCTCCACGCATTGAAGTTGGTTGTGAAGAATCGAGGTCCGGAAAGACAGTCTTATAAAAGCGCAAATACGTCCAACTCGAAAGAAGACCGAATAGGGTTAGGAATACCGAGGCGCTCGTAAGTAAAGGCGTTAGGGAGAGTGCTGACACGAAACCGAAATACAGGAGAGGGAATCGAGGTACGCGCAAAGACAAGACACCGCGGAAGAGGGTAACCGTATGCGCCGGGACAAGCTGGCTGAAAGCAACGAGAAAGGATATCTGCACAGGTATCGTGCCAGCGATCGTCATCAGTCTAGAATTTCGTCTCATGTCAGCATATCCGAGTACACCAAACAAGTATTCATATTTGGAAGTCTAGGCTTACGTCCAACTCTCGTTACGGGTAACAGTAAATAGTGAGACAAGAACTAGGAAGGTCAAGGTATTGGGAATCAAGGAGGCCACGAGGAGAAATTTAGCGAATTCCCTGGAGGACCATGCTCTCTCCAGATACCTCCCCCCATGATAAAGAGTAAGTCCGGCAATGGCTAGGGTGAATATGTTGTTCTCGACCAAGGTAGCCGTCAGGAAAGTCCAAGGATAGAAGAGGGATAGTTGAGGTATGAGAGTAAGCCATTCGACGACGATTTCGGAATGTGCGGACCATTGGCGATATCGAACTGCAGCACTCAAGACGGACTGTAGAAGTAAGACCACCAGCACGACGCGGGTGACTGGAGGAATATTTAGTCGCGGAGGCATGATAGCCGTTTAGAGGTGATTGTAACTTCAAATAAGCCAAAGCCACAGGGTGCTAGGCTTTCTGGATAGAAAAGTGCAAGGTTTGGGAGGGAGATGTCGGATTGTCGGGATCGCGTTGAAGCGCAAATCGCACATCACGAGATTGAGTTGTCAACCAAGGCTGATGTGGCCCGTGCTTTTTTGGGTTTAACCCTTTACTTACCCGCAGCCCTGAAAAGTTAGAAGCATGCGTAAGACCCGTCCGTTACTTCCTGCGTCAAGCCACAAATTTAGAAAGATACATCATACATCCATGGATAGTAATAGTAGCCTACCAACCTGCCAGCCTGCCTAGCCCTAGCCAAGCTTAGGGTAAGGGGACGCCTTACTATTTTAGGCCAAAAAGGCAGGATCAAATTAACCTTTCCAATGTGCCGCTTTCCTTTCCGGATACCACATAATGTAGTACCTAGTACATTCAAGTTTAAGGTGCTCAGTGCTGGTTAAAGCCTCAACTTGAAGCTACTAGGTACTACATGTAGGTAATGTATAACATTTGAAGTACAATACATACATACATACATATACTACACGTAGGTAATAATATTCTCACCATATACATATAGGTAATTAGGGTAAGTTAGGCGCTTCTCTAATTCGAAAAAGATTAAATTCTTTGGCATAACTACACCATTCCAACAGCCCTTCTTGAAGGCTTCTTCCATCTATCCGCCCCCGACCCTACCGGAATGAAAGGCTCGTCCGCATACCCAGAACTTGAACCCGCCACTAATCAAGTTTAGCCCCGGGCTCTAGGGCAACGAAATTTCTGCAGGGGAGCAACAGGCTCCTCATACATAATACACACACACAAGACGTAGTCTACAGTGGACACTGGACAGACCCAAACCCTAGAACGTCAGGATTCAAATATTCTTCTACGTAGTATGTGTCGATACATACCACACGTGCTTCAGGTTGACTTACAACTCCGCAAAAAAATAAATTCCAAGAATAGGCCCTCCAACAACAGACTACGTGTAGCCTTGGGCTTCTACTGGGACAAATCAATCTTACATATGATTACCTACGTTAACCTACATACATAGTATTATATGGTCCATTCGAATTATACTTACATGTAGCCCTACGGAATAATAGTTAACAGCTGAAGGATTGATGACCTAGGCTACTAGGTTAGGGAAGAGCCTTCAAGGATTTAGGACATCTCTGAAATTTTAGTGGTGTTTGGTGATGCCGGAGAAGCATATCTAATACTATGATCAATGCACTAAGCCTAACAAAGTTAGGGATAGATGGCAAAGACTTAAAAGATCGCCTGTTTCCTCGTCTAAGCTTGGTACGGTACCACTTGGTAAGTACGTATCCATCTCAGCTCTGGTTGACTGAATTCCAGCCTGGCCCCTGTTCTAAGATGATGCGTTCAAAACATTCTTAAGGCCTGGCTGTTAATACTTGGAAAAGATGCCTTTATCACTCTCGTCAACAAGAGCATTGCACCGGTTATGGACTCAACAAAGCTACTCTATAACGTGGTATTAGTTTCCTTTTCTGTTGTTTCCCTTTCCTCAAGCTGGAGCACGACCGATCTCAGTTCTGAGATCATGTCGATTACGAATTTCCGGGAGTACCCCAGCCAAGCTTACTGGCCAAGGCTAGGATGGCGGATTAATCAATGGTGAACCCTGACCACTTGCAAATGTGGAGTCGTCTGGAGTTTCGCTGTCGGTTTCCATTGTTCGAAAAGGAAAAGAGAGAAGCAAAAACCACCTCATGGGTTGATCCATCTTTTTTTTCTTGTCTCCCTAGCAAAAATAAAGCCTAGCCTCTCTCCAATCATTCTGCTACCCGCCAGAACACCTGCAGCACCAGGAGACGCCTTACCGCGTGGGTCAGCAACCAAAGGCGGTGCTATGTTGAAGAATGACACCGAGGTAATGATGTACAACGTACATACATACCTAGGTTAGGTACCTAGTAGTGACTGGGCCTAGTTCAATGTTATTATACATATAATGCATACCATGTTAGGTATTATAGTATCGAATGTATGATGAAAAGAACTTGAAAGGTTCAGTGTTGTAATGCCGAACCTGATTCGGGACAAGGTTTTGATTCAAGTGCCTGCAGTCAAGCGATTCGCTAATGCAACCTGATGGGACATAGTATTAGATAAATAGTACATACATATTAGTCGACATATAAATTGCGTTTTTAAAAGGGAAATATGATAAACTGATGGGTGTCCAGTCACAAACTGTGGCGGATCACCAGCCCTACTAGGTACTATACACTAGGAATCCATGGTTACATGTAGGTATATGTATGGGTACTTCAATGTTATTGTATTGTACCTACATAACTAGTAGTATTGTCCCTATGTAGTATCAGTGTTGGCATACATAATCACTGCTAGTTAGTTACATACCTAGAAGCAGAAGAAGAAGAAGAAGAAGAAGAAGAAGAAGAAAAAGCCGTGCCAAATTAGAATCCCTGTATTTAAATAACATTTGGAACTCTCTCAACTTCACGTCTCATGTAATTATTATGTGTGGGCATGTACGGATGAGTTTATGGTTTTATGGGTAGATGAGGTTAAATTACATGCATACCTCCTTAAAGGCTCCTTTAAGTCTAAAAGTTCAGTGTTGGTTCCAACTTGAAAGTACTACTAGGTTAGTTAGTCAGACAGACACAACCGTACACAATTTGGCTCAACATTGAGCAATGAGCATTGGATAGAACTATGTAAAACAAAAAGGCTGTCTCCACCGAGACTTGAATATCGAATGTATTCTGTAGTATCTCAGTGCTGTACTGCACTATGCATAATACATGGTAGTATGGTACTAAGTAACTATTAGGTAGTATCAATGTCAACATTGAACATCAATGATCATGTACATATATACATATGTACAATAGTTACATACATGTACTATGATACTACTGTACTACATATACTACCTAGTACTATCCCCATAGGAGCTACTAGCACAAAGTAGGTAAGCACTAAACTTTGAAGGTACCGAGACTGGCTGTAGCTTCACAGCATGTTAAGCTGGTAAGAGTACCTACATATATGTAGTCAACATACTAGGTTCCTGGTAGAAGATCCACACCAAATCCATCCTAGTCAGTTAGTTGGCCCCGACCCTTGGACATGCATCTTTAATCTGTTCCAAGGCCTCACGGCCAAAATCTCGTTGTCCTTCTTCCTTCACCATCCTCAGAAGAAAAGCTCGAATACGGTCTATCCTGATATACTGGCGCCACGGTCCATTTCGGTAGATATTGTAGCTGTCACAAAAGAACAGTAACTCATTGCTTGCGATCATGAAGGAGTATTTGGACTCAGATCGAGTCAATTTCTTGATTTGGAGGTATGTTTTGACTGACCCCGATTTCTACACACCTTCAACCTTCAAATCTTCAAAAGCGCCAGTCTTGTCTCTCCCTTCCCCCCCCTTCATCACCGTATCCTTTATACTTATCCTTCCTCTCGCGTTATTTATAATGCTGTCACTCTGCGCTGTTTTGTTAATATGATATCGCAGGTATTTAATAGAAGGCAGTATGTGTGCTCCCTTGTGATGTTATCTTTTGCGCACCTCACTCATATGAAAAATATTTTACCTTTTACTATGTGTGATGGTGATGGTGACGGTGTTGATGGTGATGTTACCGTGGACGACTGCAGTCAAAATTAACCAGAGGTTGCAGATTATCGAGAGACAGCCGTCAAGTTCCAAAAAGAGTGGCACGTCCAGGAACCTCACCGACAGCTCGATTTCGCGCAACATGTCAAGAGTCATGCACTAGTCAATGTCATAAACAAGGGTTTATTGTATAATTCGCTAGAGAGAGAACATGTGCAATCACAACAGGTATGTTATTTACAATTTCCCAATTATTCTTCGATATTTTGTATTCTGTATTCTGTATTTTGTGTTATGTTTTGTATTTGTTGTATTTTTTGTATTTTTTGTATTTTGCATTTTGGTTGCGAAGTGAGTGCACCAGGCAAGACACAACAAAAGTCCGACACGGGCGTTGTGATGCGATGCAAGCCAAAATGTCTTCTCCAATCCTGCCCAGGATCCGGCCAAATGGGCACTGACAGATTTTTCTGTATAGGTACCTCGTGATGTCGCTACCACGGCGGCATTGGCCGAGGCCCTGCAACTAGGGATATTTGGTCCACTACGTGCGCACCCGCCGCTTCACCAACAGGTACAGGAGCAGCTACGGATTAAGGAAATTGAGCATGATGATGAGGCCGATGCAGAGGCAGATGCAGATGCAGATACAGCAGTAGCCGCACCAAGTACATCTGGAGGTGATGTAGAAAATAGTCGAAAACGTCAAATTGACAGGCAACCGCAGGCGTCGCTTCTGAATGGTTCCCCAGCTAAGCGACCAAGACTGAGTAATGGGTACGAAAATGGGGTGGATGCAGCCACAGCTCCAATGGAACTTGACGGGCAGAACCACCATGGCGACAACCATGCTTACCCGTCTCCCCAAGAAGGCGAACAGGCATCAACACCCACTCCCCGAACTGATGGACCTGAGCAAGGCACTCAGGTTGAAAAGGTAGAAGAACTGACTACAGAAACTACCTTCCTACCCTTGGGTTCTAGCCTTGACGATGCACCAACATCCTCACCAACCACGGCATTAGCAAGAATTAATAACGAGAGCGCGCCTGTGTTACTGCATTGCCAGTGGCACCCCCAAGATCCCACCATCTTGGCGGCTGCTGGAACCGATGCGCTAGCCCGCATCTGGAACGTCTCTCGTGGAGCCATAACCGACCCTGCATCTGATGGTCACGTGAATGGCATCTCGCCAAACTTCCATACTCTGGTAGAAGATGACATACAGCCGAGAGCTACTGTTACTGCCATGGCTTGGAATTGGGATGGCACTGCTATTGCTATTGCTACCGACTCGGAGTCCAAGGCTCGAATTAACTTATGGACCTTGGAAGGTACCCATATTCAACGCTTTGAAGTTGCTGAACCGCCTGTTATCAAGCTTCGTTGGAACCCCAATAACGCGGCTATCCTAGGCATTGCTCCCGACAACGGGGGTACTCTGATAACAGTCTATCATGCTTTGACCCCGAACTCGATGACTTATTTCCTGCCCCGGCATGATCTAGATTCCGAGCCGCTTGACGCAGCATGGACCAGTGAATCTGATATCATTATCTGTGGTGGCGATTTATTAATGACCTTGAGATGTGCTGATGGAGAGATTACCGAGCTGAGAAAGTTTGCAACCCGCGAGGGCGACAGTCTAACACATGTGCAATTTGATTGGAGAACATCGCTAGCAGCAACGTGTGGAGAGAAGGGATTTGTCGATGTAAGTGATTTTACCCTGCGAA
Organism: Hypoxylon fragiforme; assembly: GCF_022984875.1. NCBI lineage: Eukaryota > Fungi > Ascomycota > Sordariomycetes > Xylariales > Hypoxylaceae > Hypoxylon > Hypoxylon fragiforme. The sequence goes on along the minus strand of NW_026054758.1, from coordinate 1,641,333 downwards.
TCTCCACCGCTATCTTTAACATGATGGGTACTAGATCTGGGATAACTCCGGTAAGCGACGTGAGATAGAAGCTCACTGCGATGCGGTCACAGCCCTAGCCTGGCAACCCCTACAACAGCCCCTTCCTTCTAACGAAGAGCGGCTTTTGGCTTCTGGTGGTGATGACGGAGCCATATTCATATGGAATGCTCTAGCCCCCGACGGGAAGGCAAAGTGTTCCATGACCATGGGTCCACCAATCGTCGCATTAGCTTTCACCCCTGATGGTGCTTTCATTGCTGGAGCTACGAACGAGAGGATTTTAATCTGGAAAGTCGGCGACCATAGTATTCCGCGAGCCAGTTGGAGTCGAGCGCCACACCCCGGTTGGCTTAGTCCGCGGATGAACCCCGAGTCTGATGAGGAAGATGAGCATTGCCTAGGTTGGGATGCAACTGGTCATAAACTCGCTTACGGAGTGAATAGCCGAGTGAGTAGCCCAGACTGATATTCTAAAGCATTTGTCCCAACGCTAACATGATAACAAAAGCTTGCCATTATCAACTTCCGATGATCACTACGGGCTCTAATTATATGAATCTATAAGACGAATTGTCAAGCCACCTGTCCCCTCCCAGGCTGTGGCTAAGATGAGAGAGTCGTGGTGTGTTGGGATATATACATCGGCCCTCGGCCTTTGATACTCGCTGGAAAAGCAAACAACGTCCGCCACTGAGATATGGTGGAAATATGGTGTCGACTAAGCCATGACGGCATACCGCGAGGCCGTTAATAATATATGATCCGGCACCAGAAGTCCTCGAAAATACGAGTTGCGTCAGAAGAGAAGAGAAAGAGAGAACAGAGCAGCTCAGCTACAAGCTCATCGTGATAATCATCACTGTGCCCTTTGTGGGTTCTCCTAATTACATACCACTCTTGCCACGAGGAAAACGATGAGATGAGTCCTTGAGGTATCAGTCGGATTGATATGTCTAGGGATTCGGGGAGTGTAGGGGGGTGTGTGTAAGTGTGTGTGTGTGTGTACGGGTTGTGTACGGTGTTGTGTATGGGGTTGTGTGTGTAGAGGTGTATTGAAAAAGGCGAGGGGGAGGGAAACATGGAGACAGTCTTGTGTGGCCAAAGTATACGACGACATTGCCGGACATGCATCTATGCATGCTCAGGTACTTCTGCCTACGGGTTTGTTTATTCTATTTGTATAAAATGCTCACTGGTAGGAGGTAGGAGGTAGGAGGTATACCTTACCTTAGTTACATACCTACCTGCCTGCCTGCCTACCTACTTGTATCGCTCATATCCCATAAGGATTAGCTTGAACTTGCTTGTTCGCTCACATGCTTGCTTTAATTGTTTATTATATTTTACAATCGTTTTACTAATTCTCTTTTTATATTATCAAACAAACAAAAAGGAGGGTATACGCATTGGAGACGTCGAGAATTAAGATTTAATAGCATTGTTGTTAATCAAACATAACCTACCCTATACTAACTTGACCTGTCCTAGGTAATCTAGTACCTACCTAACCACGTGTTTCATTCCAATTCCCTAAGCCTTCTTCCATCTCAGCAACGTGAACGTGTGCTTCGGGAAGGTGTATTTCCCCCGTCCATCCCACTTCCCCTCGACCATCGCAACTACCTCGTTGCCTTCGGTGTTGGTGGAGCTGACCTGGGGCCCTGATACGGTGTAGACGGACACGTCGGAGCCGACGCCCTTCAGCTCGGTAGCAAAATCCTCCAGGTCATTGCTGTTGACCACGGCGAGGTTCACATACCCGTCGTCGCCCAAGGCAGCACTGACATCAAGCCAGGGCGCGCCATCTTCGCCGAGGGTGTCCTGGAGCCAGGCGGGCTGGGTCGCGCCGGCGTAGGAGGCAGAGCGCACGTGCGTGGCGACGGTGGAGCCGCGCATGAAGCGGCTGAAGAGCCAGAGGGGCCACCAGGTGGACTGGCGAACGACGCCGCGCTCGGTGGTCATGAGAGGGCTGATGACGTTGACGGTCTGGGCAATGTTGGCCATGCCAATGTAGCGGCTCTGCCGCACGAACACGTTGAGCCAGACGGCGACGGCGAGCGCATCCGACAGCGTGTACTGCTCCTCGGCCCCCTTATCGCCGGGTGCGCGCTCAGGGTCCCAGACGTTCCATTCGTCAAAGCAGATCTTGATGGGCGGCTTGGTCGGGGACACGTTGGCCTCGATGCGGGCGAGGTCGATGAGGGCGGCGGTGATTTGAATGGCGCGCTCGGCGGCGAGGGGTGCGGTAGCATTCTTGCGGTGCTCCTGGGCGGCGGTATAGATGTGGATGCTGTGCATGTCGGCAGCCCCGGCGGGGACGCACTCGTGCAAGACGTGGTGATCCCAGGAGCTCTGACCGTCCTGACCACAGAGGATGAGGCAGAGGGAAGGGTCTAGTAAGCGCAGAGCCTTGGCCCACTGCACGGCTTTGGTGGCGTAGGCCTCCTTGGTCATCTGCTCCACCTGCCACGGGCCCCAGACCTCGTTGCCGAGCGCCCAATACTTGACGTTGTACGGCTCCGGATGACCGTGGGCGCGCCTTAGGTTGGCGTAGTGGGTGTCGCGCGTTCCGTTGCAGTACTCGACCCAGGCGAGTGCCTCATCAAGAGTGCCGGTACCGAAATTGAGGCAGAGGTAGGGCTCGACGCGGCGTTCCTTTCCCTCGCTCAGCACGTCGAGCCACTTCATGAACTCGTCGGTGCCGAATTGGTTGCTCTCAACACCGAGCCAAGCCAGCTCGGGCCGCTTGGGTCGATTCTCACGCGGCCCGATGCCATCCTGCCAGTGGTACGTCGCCACAAAGTTGCCTCCCGGATACCGGACCACGGGGATGTCGAGCTCACGCAGGGCGGCGAGGACGTCCTTCCGGAAACCGTTCTCGTCGGCGAGCGGACTCCCGGGCTCATAAATGCCTCCGTAGATGCAACGGCCCATGTGTCTAAGGTTGTTAGTCAGCCAGCCAGTCAGTTATGTGATGAATTGCATTGTGTCTTCTTACTCAGTAAACCCTCCATATGTCATGGGATCAATCTTAGACAAACGCTTTGCGGCATCTACCTCGATGAGCGGGGTTTCGTCCCCGACGATTTTTGTGAAGGTCGTCATTTTAGCTTAAGGGGGTGAATTTGCTTCCTTTCACTTCATAGAAAAAAGGGGAAAGGGGGGAGGAAAGCTCCAACATAACGAAGAAGTCTCGAAGGACTCAGGGCCTTAATACGATATATCGTCTATGTGGTGTTTCCTTCCCCTCACGTATCAGGAGGATCTACTACTACGTACTAGGGACCGGAGCGGATACGGGAGGAGTGCCAATTCGGGAGAATCGCATCCGCGAGGTGCCGATTGGTGCGCATAATGAGGTCCTCGTGTTTGGTTTTGACGGCTCCTTGCTAAGATATCAATATGTATGAAATGTCATTCTAAACTTGGGGCAGATAAGTTTGAGAAAGACAGTCTAGATACATTAGATGATGAAGCTGAACTGTTGTGCTCCACCTCGATGAATGTTTGCATTTGACATGTGACTTATTTTATCATTGAAGAAAGATGTGTGTTTTTTTTTTGTTGCGTGATTCAACTTGATTTTACTAGGTTACTAACCTAGGTAACTATTGATATTCTCTATCACAAATTGAATTCCATTATACTTTCTTTAACTTAAGTAGGTAGTACCTGCACACTATTAAAGCCTCTTAGCACGTACATTTGAAACAGATAACATAAGACATACATAGTAAGACGTTTCTTTTTAAAGTTCTTTTCTTTTTACCTAACCTAGTAACTTAATTACCTATAATTTTAATAGACGTACACCATACCCAAAGCCACGGGCAAGATCAACTTACATACGTGACTGTAACATGTACATATGTATCTGATATGCGGGGGAAACTCCCAAGTACAGGAGTACATACATTAGTCGGTACAATACAGTACATTACTACATCCATCATCAACAATTCCTTCTCCTCCTCTCTTCTTCCCTTCCCTCACCCCCCGCCAAACCCTATTCGGTCCGGCAACCTTTCACTAACTTACATGCTTACCAGGTACATAACATCAATTGAACTACCTGCACACTGCACAGGGTGCACAGGCTGCACTAGGTAGGTTACCTAACCCCCCGCCGAAGAATTTCTAGTCTAATTTAGTCTTCGGTGTCCTCAAGAGGCTCGAGCTACACCATATATACCTAGGGTATGTACCTAGGTAGGCTACCGATCCACCAAATTGATTTAGAGGTACAATACTACGGACCTACTACTTACAACCTCAGGCACCCCTCCCCAGCCCCCAAAATATAATGTCCAGTCACCACCCCGGCTACGGCCCCGGTCAAGGTCCGGGAGTACCAGGAGGATTACCCACCGCCGGCGGAGGAGCACCGGTAACAACAACAACAACAACAACAACAGTAACAACAACAGCACCAACAACAACAACAACACCAACAACATCCACAACCGCAACCACTGCGCCGACAGCAGCAGCAGCAACTGAAGCATACCTAGCAGCAGTAGCCGCCGCGGCAGCAGCAGGAGGAGGAACCTTCCGACCCGAGATGCAGGACCGGCAGGCGCGCGGCAAGGACCCGTACGACTCCTCCGACGCCAGCAGCGACTACACCAGCGACGAGCCCTTCGCCGTGCTCGAGCGTCGCCGTGTCGCCGCCCAGGTCCTCGACAGTCCCGAGCTGTTGATGATGGCCGCGCAGCGAGATAACGAGGTAACTAACTCATTTCCCTTTCCCTTTCATATCCCCTCCACTCCCCCGCGCCCCATCTCCATCTCATCACCTCTTTCCCATACCCAAAACAACCCCAACCCCAACCCCAACCCCCCCTCTAAACCCACCAACAAAACCACGATCCTAACCACCACCACCCCTCTCTTCCCACAGAGTATCCCCGCCACCCGCCTCCGCTACACGCGCATGCTCTGCGGTTTCGAGGAGCCGCCCGCCGCCCCGCGGAGGAAGAAGTCCCAGCCCAGTGGCGGCGGCGGCGGCGGCGGCGGTTCTTCGTCCCGCGCCTCCGGTGCGTCGAGGAAAGACTCGAGATGACGGCCCCCCCGCAAATTGGTAGTAAAAATCTTTGGTGTAGTAAATAAAATGGGTGGGTTCACTCACGAGTTAAAGCAAGTAAGTAATTTTAAGCGAGCCCGAAAGATCAGGAAATTTTATCTAACAAAGCCAGAAGAGATAATGATGAGATAGACAGAAGTCGGGAGCAAGGGAGAGAATACAGGCAGCTTCAGTGTGTGTTCTCTTTCATATATTCTTCAATAAAGTCATTCATTGCTGGGAAGTAAATAGGTAGGGCAATGATAGATAGTATTTCTTCGACAACCACCACCAACTCTTCAAAGTTCTTTTGGAACAAAACTACCTAAGCTAGGAATAACTTTCCTGTTTTGCTCCCTCCTTTGTACTATGATAACTATCCCCGACCCCCTATCATGCCGGCCGAGGTTTGAGGATTATATATACCTAAGATATTCGTTTCCCTCTATGCTATCCAAGAAATCCCAAATAAACCGGGTTTGTGACCCCGTAAAGTACCAAATGCATGCTTGGCCTGAAAACGCCCAAAACACCACGACATATGACATCCTCCATAATATCCTTTAATAGGGGTAGAGTCCCTTGAGTTGTCCAGATTCCCAGTCACCAGCCTAGGTCCTCACGCGCGACCCTTAGATCACGCATACCTCACCGGGGCTGCTCTTGGTTGCCATTGGTTCCCACCCTGCCAGGGCTGTTGCTGTTGCTGTAACCTGCGACCACGGTCTCCTCGAGCCGTGGGGGCTGGACGCGGTATGGAGTTGGCGGCCCACCCTGGCGCGTTACCAGCGTTCCCACCAACCCAACTACTGTTGGGTTGCGTGGTCTTAGCTATCCTCCTTCTCCGCGACCTACGTCGGCATGACTGACAAGTACAACAACATAAACCAATAAGAAGGAGACTACCGACAACTGCTGCTACAGGAATGACAATATTCAAGTTGTCCCTTATCCAGCTCCCTACTTGGTCGGTGAAGCTGGAGCCCTCACATCGTCCGTTGGTACAATGCCCTCCGCCTTCACATGGAGTGCCATCCAAAAAGTACTGCTGCATATCATAACAGCTATTGGGTCCAATCTGGGGTGAAGCGCATCGTACTTGACAAGCCTGCGAATCGCAAGCTCTTGTTTCATTGTTGTTAGTCAACGAGCCAACAAGTGTTGAGCATTGTAGATCACGGGACGTGCATTGTCCGGAAGCACATGTTAAACCAGCGCCAGTGGCGCCACACGCTTGACCATCCGCTGCCTTGGCATCTTTAGGACACAGCCCAGAGTTGCCGCTGCAAGTTTCCGCAGGGTCACATGTACCACTGCTGGCTCTGCAAACCGAGCCAGAAGATTTGAATTGGCATTGGTCGGTACAACAATCCTCGTTGGACGGATCACAGACAGCATTGGTCCGGAAGCGACAGGTGTCAGGGTCACAACAGCTATCAACGCCGCACGCAGTCGTTCCTCCGCAATCACATTCTTCTCCTGCTTCTACAATCCCATTACCGCATTGACTTCCTGTAATGGTGACCACGTTTTGGTTATTGCTCAAGCATGCCGAGTTGACACTATTGCGATTCATAGCTGAACAGATGTTCCCGATGGTGCAAGGGGAGAACCGCGTGACGCCCGGTGATGTAGAAGGATTCATGATGAAGCCCTCATTAGCATCGCAAGTAGATGCCGTAAGCGGACAGCATTGCTGCATTGTTGATGTACCATCCGAGCAGGTCTGGGAGGTGCAATCATGCACAGCACCAAACGTATGGCCAGATTCATGGGCAAATACCTGCCACTCGGTAGAGGTTCGAACCACGACATTGGCTCCTGCAATCGTTTCGTTTCCTCCGCCGGAATCTCCACCTTGAGTGCCTGAACCCTGGGCGCATAGTTGGCCTAGCCATGCAAGACCCACGGCCGCATCAGTATTGCACGTGCTCATCAATGTCCAGTAGGCATTCGTGTCATTGAACTGCCCTCTCCAGGAAGAGAATTGGTTAAGGCGATCGGAGATGGTGACGCCATCGCTACAGGCGACGTTCCATTGGGCGTTTTGTGGCGGTGTCCCAGGACAATCCGCATCACTGATAGTCAGATTTTGTATTCCCAAGGATATATTGAAAGAAGTTTCAAACAGCGCTGACGCTGAGCTAACCTGCTGGACGATATGGTCCTGTAGGGCTGAATTATTGGCGAATTGGGCTGTGTACGTGCAGTCTGTGGCAATGCCTACTAGAGCAATCTTGCGAGTAGTAGGACAGCCTGCAGTAGACCCGATAGTCTGTGCTAAGTTGACACCAGCGCCGTTTCCACCCGTTGTTCCATCAATCGATGACTGCCGGCCAAAGAGGTCTCTGGCATTCACCGCTGACATATCACGGAGGTCGATGCCCTGATAAATCGGATGTCCTTTCTCGTTGTTGAAATTAAGCGAATCGGATGAACATGAGGTTTGGCCCAGCCCGCGTTTTAGTTCCGAGGCATCATATGAATCAGACATGATGTCCGAGTCCCTCCAAACGACCATATACTCATCTTCGGCAAAATCCATATGAGGATCTTCTTCGTGTTGCGTTTGTTTGTAATTAGAAATAGTTTGAATGTGATGATGAACTCCGTTTACGCGAAAGGTGCCTTCAAATAATGGTCGCGCTCCATCTCGATGAACAGTTATTCGCGCCCAGCCCGTATTAATCCATTCCAAATGGTCTGGGTGTTGTATGAACGCATGACCCTTAAATACTCTGTGATCCTTCCTCTCTATCTTCTTCTCCTCCCTTACTGAGCCGTCAGCGGCAAGGTAGCGCACACTGGCCGAGTCCGCAAGGACATCATGATTAGGTTCTAGTGATATTCGGAACTGGTCCCTCTCGTTGTGGAGTAGAAAAGTGAGGTCGAAGGAGGAATAGGCGTGAACTCGACTAGAAGGAGTTTGGATTACGGGGTTGTCGAGTCGACTAATGTAATTCAACGCATTTCGTTTAACTGAATGCGCATCTGTATAATGTGAGAATATCGATAGAACCGCGGCCGTAGCCTTGAGAAAGCCACGCATATTCAAAAGTGTGAAAGGTCCTGCTCCGAGGACAAATTAATTAATCTCAAGACTCCATGCGACGATACGATTCCGAAAGTAAATCGCCGCAGGCGTCTCCAACAAGTAAGGTAAAATAAAATAAAAAGATGATAAAAAATGAAAATATCGTCGTTGGCCGCTCAGCAGGGGTCTGACAATAAGTCAATGGCTTATGAATGGTAAGAGTTCCAAGAAGAGTTGGAACCACGTTGAAACTTGAAGTACCAGCGTTGCCGTAAGAGCCGATGCCGAGACAGGGTAACGAGGCTCAGCAAAGTTCCTAATCCTAACAGAGATTTGGGCTTGGGATCTAATCCTAGAGGGGCTGAAAGGGTGTAGTACGTGTGGTGCTGTATTACTACTGGCTGAGCTGTAGATCCTATGGGCAATTTTTGTAGCAAGAATTCTAACTGGCTAGATAGTCTCAAGCCGTATTTATTCCAACCAATAAGCTGAAAATAGGCAGAATGAAAGCGAAGGGATTTGGAGGACGAAAAGACAGTATAGAGGAGGATCAGATGTTTCAACTTGGTAAACGGTTAAACAACAGGTATGCAAAAGAAGGAAAGAAAGAAAGAGGGTGGGATTGAGTATAATGTTGGCTGCATAGGCGTCGAGCCTTAGTACAGACAGACAGCACACTAAAAAATGATACGAGAAACAAGAAGAGGGAAGAAAAAGAAGAAGATGGGAGGTTCGGAGGAAAGTATTGATTACTGGCGACAATCAGGGCCAATAATATCTTGGTATTTCCTTAGAAAGGGAAAGATCATTGATCAATTGTTACCAGGTACTACTAGTAGTACAAGTATATACATAACTACATAACTACATAATACATACATAATATTCATTATTGATAACATCAATTGAACTTGAATAGATCTGGGAAAGAAGAAGGGGGGTTCATATTTGCCATCCATGCAGTTGCCATCCATGATGTTACAGCGCAATTCAGAAATGCCGGCTGGTTGGTTGATTACCCCATACCTGGAACCCTGAACCGTCTTGGCAATAACCAACTCTTGCATTCTCTTAAGTACGAGGCCAAGACTTGCATACCTGTGTACTATGCATACATAATTTGTAGGAGTTATACATAAGCACCAGACATAAACAGCCTTGAGATAAGGTAACTATAACATAGTTAGTTACTTGCCTCCAGAGGAGGTCCAGAACATCAATCTACATACTAACTATGTAATATATAGTATGTAGGTGTGTAGACGGGCTCGTCAGCAGACATATGCAAGCAATCAAGAAATATATCCAAGACGCCGTACCAACTTGATTTTGCGAATCGCTAAGACTATGTACGTACATAGTACAGTAATTACATAGCACGTATTTGGAAGCTTGGCCCACGATTAACGGGGCAGCGGGGATGTCAAGACTCAAGAACGATGATTAACATCCCCGCCCCGGTTCTACATACATCTACACCTGCATACTCCGTACATCACTCAACAATCAAATCCATGTAACTACGTCCGATCAACCTCCTTGCGCTGTTTCAGCCAGGTGTATTGACTACTACTTGAAATTATGTGGGAATCCGGCACATTAGCATCGAAAACATCTTTCTTCAACTATCGGATCGTGCCGTGCCATCCTAGCCACATCGTTGATATCATCTACATAACTAACTAGTTATCTGGTTGCGCTCGCCAAGCATTCCAGGGCGTTTTGTTGGCTTGTTGCTAGTACGTAGTCATCGCCATATTATTTATCTCGTTGGCAGCACTACCTATTATGCTGACGCTGACGCGCTGGTCAAGACCTTGCCAAGAAGCTGAATTACGAATACTCACTGCATGTGGCGGTCGTGACGCGGCCTTGTGATCTCGTGCTCTTTGCCTACATACTAATAATCTACTTTTGGACCGATGTGGCTTATTCGGATTCAAAGAATCTATTGATCATCAATTGTGGTTATCTGTAATAGTTGAAATAGTAACAAATGGTTGACTAATAAAACACTGACAGCGAAATGATTGCCAGGCAATCCATAGCTTTGTGTTGTTAAGCTGTAATCTTAAATAGCTAGCAACATTTATAAACACATGGTCTGGACGGCTGACATATACCTAGTTCTCGAATTTATAGTTGTGCCGAGATCACGACGCATCAAAAGAGTAAACCCAGTCGCCACAATACGGGTCCAACACGTCCAGATCATACACAGCTCAACCCCTTAATTCCAAGACAGAATGGTATCAGAATTTCAATAACAAGTCAAGCCCGTCTACCAAATCAAACAATTACTTCTTGCGGCTTTCGTGGACTATAGCGATGATTTTGTCTACTATAGAAGGGTCGGAAAGCTATTGTAACGTGTGAGTATTCATCGTTGAAGGCCAGGAAAAGAGAGGGAGAAGGGGGGTAGGGGTACGAACTGTAGTCACGTCGCCAAGCTGGTCTTCTTCCCCAGCCAAGATCTTTCTTAAGATACGGCGCATGATCTTGCCGCTTCGCGTCTTTGGTAAGTCCGGCACGATATAGACCGCCTTGGGGGCAGCAAAGGGTCCGATGCTCTTTCGCACTTGCAGAATGAACTCCTTTCTCAAAGCATCTGAGGCGTCATTGCCGTTCTTGATAGCTACGAATGCGTTGACAGTTTGTCCAGTCAACTCGTCAGCAACACCAACTACGGCAGCTTCAGCAACCGAGTGGTGCTCGATCAGAGCAGCCTCAATCTCAGCAGTTGACAAACGGTGGCCACTGACGTTAACTACGTCATCCACTCGTCCCCGAATCCAATAGAAGCCTTCGTGGTCACGGCCGGCTCCATCACCCGTGAACTTGAACTTGTTAGCTTTCAAGCAAGTGAATCCGGTATTCTGCACTTACATAGTAACCCTTATAGACATTCAGATATGTGTCCAAATATCTCTTGTGTGCACCCCACACGGTACGGGCCATGCTTGGCCACGGCTGCTTGAAGGCTAGCACACCTTCGACATCGTTGCCGTAAATCTCTTCCCCGGAAATGGGATCAATAATAGCAGGCTCTATCCCGAAGAAAGGTAAAGAAGCACTGCCTGGCTTGGTCGGTGTCACTCCAGCGAGGGGGGTGATCACGTTGGAGCCTGTCTCAGTTTGCCAATAGGTCTGGTGTTTTTCTGTTAGAAATTGCATTTTAAGATAATCGTCACAAAAACTTACATCAACGATTTGAGCCTCCTCTTTTCCAACTACTTCAAAGTACCACTTCCAAACCTCGGCCGCAATAGGTTCACCCACGGATCCTAGGACTCTCAATTTCGGCATCTGTGCCTTGACAAAATCATCGCCAGCACGCTTCAACAGTCTCAACGCCGTCGGTGCTACATAGAACTGTGTGATTTCGTGCTTCGCGATGATGTCCCAGTAGCGTGAGAAATTCGGGTAAGCCGGAGTACCCTCGAAAACTACCGTAGAGACTCCTAGCAAAAGGGGTGCATAAACGACGTATGTATGACCGGTAATCCAGCCGACATCTCCACCACAGAAATACCGGTCCCCGTCGTGTATGTCAAATACGTACTTGCCAGTCATCGCAGCACCGAGCAGATATCCGGCAGTGGTATGCATGACACCCTTTGGTTTTCCGGTTGAACCAGATGTGTATAGTAAGAACAAGGGATCCTCAGAGTTCATGGGCTCCGGAGCGATGTATGTGGGCCATTTCTCGACTTCCTCGTGCCACCAGAGATCACGGCCAGGCGTCCAAGGAACATCAGCACCGGTGCGCTTGAAGACGAGTACGCCATTCACGTCGGGGCACTGTTTAAGCGCATCATCGACGATCTTCTTGGTACCTATCAACTTCCCTCCACGCTTTCCCTCATCCGTCGTAATAACTACTCTGGACTGCGCATCGATAACACGGTCACGTAAGGAATCAGCCGAGAAGCCAGCAAAGACGACGGAATGGACAGCTCCAATCCGAGAAATTGCAAGGAATGCAATGACGGCCTCGGGAATCATTGGCAAGTAGATAGCGACGGTATCACCCTTTCGGACACCCATCTTCTTGAGGACATGTGCAACCCTGCTGACTTCCCGAAGGAGCTCGCCATAGGTTAAGTTGCGACCCTCATTTGGCTCATCGGCCTCGTAGATGATTGCGACCTTGTTGGGGTCTTTGAAAGCATGTCGGTCAACGAGGTTGTAGGAAGCATTGAGCTGGCCCTCAAGGAACCAAGCGACATCGCCATTGGCTAGGGACCCGGTACGGGTAGTTTCAAAATCCCGAGTCCACGTTAATAGTTCCCTGGCGTTTCTAGCCCAAAACTTCTCAGGCTCGGTGATAGATTCTTTGTACAACTGCTGATATTCCTCCAGGCCTGGCTTGTGTTAGAGAAGATGAATTCTCGCGTTTCTTCTTCTTTGTAGTGCTATTTGGTCTTACTTACCAGTGAGATGAGGTTTGCTGGGATGCTCTGTGTTCTTGTTAGTTTTGGTTCACAACTCGTATGCGTCGGAGCTGCATGTATGACATGATTGTATCTCCTGGACGAACAAACTCACTTTCAAGCATCTTTGCCGGAGGGTCTATTGGGTCTGAGTCAGCATTGCACGACTTTCAATGTTTCAGATACTTTAGGTGAATTCATGGGAAAGCATGGGAATCTCACGGAAGGTATCGACCAGATGGGCCTCGGCGACCACTGGAGCCTTTTTTTGGTCACCCATGATGATGGCGGGGTGTTGAAGAGGAGGAGGGTGCTTCGGTCGTTGACACTGCGGGGTACTAGGTAGGTACTAGTAAGTTCAAGGATGAGAAGGTTAGGCGTAGGTGTAGGTGTAGGTGTAAGGCGCAAGGTATAAGGCACAAGGTATAAGGTGTAAGGCGTAAGGGGAATTGGTAGTTATCTGTGTGCGACGGGATATCCGGGTTGAACTTTATATAGAAGTGATTTAATAACTGTACTATGTAGGAGGGTACTATGTAGTTTAAAAGTTGAGTCTAAGGTAAGTCGGAAGACTAGGGTAGCTGGGGAATGAGAGACAAAAAGCAAAACATGGCAAGTATAGCTCAGCTGTGGTGGACGAGGGCGAGGCACTTTTTGTATCATTTTTGTATTACGGCAAAAGTATTGGGTGTCACGCCTGAGCATGCTATGTACATGTATGTATTGCACCATGAGCTGTACCACTATACTACTACGAGCTGCACCTACCTACCTAGGTATGCGAAGTGAGCGAAGTACGGATGAGTACTTTAAGGTCCATAAGGCAGGTACGTGGAGTCGTGGACTAGTACAGATGTATATGTAGGTACATGTAAGTACTACATCCCAACATTAACATCGGCATGATCCCATACATATACATATGCAGTAATTACCTACCCAGTACTGTGCAATGCAGGTTAGTCCCTTCCACATATTCACCTTTAGGTTCCAAAACGTGACCTGCTAGTCAAGGTCACAACTACCTATTACCTACCAATCGCACTTAACTGGCTCTTGGTTGGTCTTTTTGTTTTGGTTGGGGCGTTCGCCGACTCGGACCGGGGTGTTTGAAAATGACGATGTGGGGCTATATCACCTTCCGCTCGACCGTTCGACCGTCTCGTACGTATGGATCCTAATCCTCGTCTTCTCCATTCTAGACTACTTGTAGACTACACTACTAGACTAACAGATTACCAGACATACATACATACATACATACATACATACATCCCTAGTAGTCTATTGAATGGAACCTCCCAGCTCTCCCCACGCTATACATATGTAGTAGCTTCCTTGGGATGCCGAGAGCGCCTCAAGTTTATCTATAGTGCAATTATCTTATTACGCCTTCACCTGACTCTTGACGCACGCAGGCTGGTATTGACCTCACACCCTCTTAGATTGCCTTACTACCTACCACTACGTATGTAGGTACCTAGGCAGCTAGGTAGGTAGTAATTAATGGATGGGTAGCATGAGCAGGATGGGCTAGCTGGAGCCCTAGGCTGCAGGACCCTTTGGACCGGACATTGGCATTGGCATACACAGATAGGTCGAGATTTGCAACCTCCCTGCCTGTTTCTATGACTTGATACCTGGATTACCTATAGACAATCATGTCTCCAGAGACTTGGAATCATCAAGGCAAATTTGAATGAATGAATGCCTAGTAACTAGCAGTCTATATTCTAGGTACCTTAGAAATCTACCTAGGTAGGTATTAATCTTCACAATAGTGAGGATATGGCCCATTATGCTTGAAGAACTTGTGAGCCTCCCACACAAGCTACATATAAATATAATATATTCAAGTTAAGGAATACCATTTGACTGGTGAGTTGGTGTACCCCTTCAGGATGACCGGGTTAAGAATGAGGAAACATTTTGGCGAACCACACCCAAACCTTTCCCATCTCACTATTAGAACGGAGAGCAATCTGTTCATCAGTGAGTAAAGAGACCCAAGGTTCTCTCTTTAGATTATCTAGCGTTGTTGGCGTAGCGAAAAGGGGGATAGCTACATATAAACTGCATATGAGGTAGGGGTAAGTACATGGTTTGTAAGTAGCGAACATGTCGCTCAATGCAACAGAAGTGGTACATACATATTATAATAGAATAATAGATATTCACTACATTATGTACTTACATAGTAGGTAGGTAATATGTAGTTATAGGTAGTTACCGTTGTCCCAAGAACGGGGGTAAGCTTGTCTTCGCCTCCAGGGTTCTTTACCCCTCGTCCCCCCCAAAATTCCCCGCATCCGTTCCTTCCTAGTACCCTAGCCCTTGCATGAGCTAATGCGCTTAACATATCATTCCTCCGCAGCTCCGTTACAAGTATAGGTATGTACTCTCATGTTCCTCAAGAAACATTGAATATCTAGCCCAAGCCCTACATTATGTAGGGATCCTCGCAGCTTACATAAACGCATGTTCATTGCGTACCTACATATGTATGTTTCATCCGTACTTCGGTGCATGTTCATAGTGATGATGACCAACATAAATTTCGGTTTATTAGTAGGTGAGGATAACTATTATATTGTATCTTTGCTTTCAAGTAAAATTATACTCATAATAATTAGGTGCCTGCCTAGGTAGGTAGATAGATATCCCGACTATTATCTAAACACCCAGAGCAGCTCGGATACCCAGGTTAGATGTTCGGGAGATGTATCATGTGAGATGTTACTGCAATACCATCGTCACTTTGCCAAGCTTCCCTTGATCCTTGCCCAGAACGTGGTCTTGGGATTGTGGGGGAAACTAGTTTTCCGGTTAGACAAGATGCTCGGCTTGGCTATGTAGTAATCATGAAGTCGAGCGATGGGAGTTGATCGTACCATACTGGACATACATACTCTTTGATTAGGAATGTATATCTAAAACTGGTACGATATGTTGGACACTGATCGTTTACTAACCGAGGTCGAATTAAGCATTCTGTATGGTGACGGCTATGTATATGCAAGACTGGAGCCTTAGTCCCACCATTGCTGCAGCTGCTATCCAAGCTGTCGGCACTCGGTCACTCAAAATGTGTCCGTTGTCGGGATGACGTTGAACTCGAAGCGGAGCCAACTCGGCCTTTCGGGAAGAGCGTGGTTGTTGACATACTGGCGCTTCCGGAACTCATCGGAATGGATAGGTTGTAATTGGTTATATATGTAGGTAGGTACCTACCTATTCACCCAACCCACAGCTCCTGAGCTCAGTTGACTGCCTCGAGTCCACTCATATCGTCTGATAAGAGAAATGGTTGCCAAATCCTGTTATAAATTTGCACTCCCGAGGGGGAACGGATACCATTACTACCTAGGAACCAAATACGCCTTGTCTTCCAAACAAGCCCGCCGCGATATAGTGATCCAGCCCGCATTGCTCTATGAACAAGGCGCCGAAGACCTAAAGTACCTATCCTTTTGGTTATCACATATCCATGCTCATCAAATACATCTCGATTATCCTCATGAACTTGGCGACAAAAGCCTCCAGGTGAAATATGACCTTGGTTCCCGTTCTTATTCTGTGCTCGTAAAAGGCGGACCACTTGATAACTTCATATTTCAAATCGTCGTCAATCATAGGGATAAGTTTAAAAGTCAGGGTCTTGAGGATAGTGGTGGGGGGTATGCAGTGCGTAAGAAGATCGTATAGCTTCGACCGAACTTGCAAGATACGGGCTGGTGAGTGTTCTTCCATGATCTCCTTGGCGATCTGCGAGATTAGTGCTTCCCAATCAGGGGGCGGAATAGGAGTGTTGTCCGTGACTTTCTCACTATCATTGGTCAGTTAGATAAACGTGCAAATAAACTGGGAATGAGACGAGAACGCACTTTTGAGCATGTACAGCCTCGTACATTAGTAATGCTCTTCTTAAATTCCGTCCACTCTCCTCGGCAATTCTCTTATGTAATCCCTTCACAACAGGCCACCCTTCTTTCTTGGCTGAATCTGCTAGAACACTAGCAATCTCGTCGACTGTGGGCGCAGCGACCCGTACAAGGAGTGTTCGACTTCGAATGGGTGCAATTATATTGGCTGTGCTGTTGGCTAGCAATATCAACCGTAGGTTTGGGCTATACTTTTCCATCGTTCTTCTCAGAGCTGCTTGAGCATCCCGTGTTAGATGATCTGCCTCATTGATGACAACAACCTTGAACTTTTGCTTGGCTGACTGATCAACTTGTTGTGTCTGGGCAACTTCTTTCAGCAGATCTTGGACGACAACTCGATCATAGTTTCCAACATCTGACGGAGTAATCTCGAGGTGGTAAACCGAAGCTACAATGTTGAATTCTAACTTGCGGTTGCTGGTAGTTTGGAAAACTCGGGCATCAATCTTGATTTTCTCAACACCAGGTCCATAGAGCTCTTTAAGGGTTGCAACGATTCGAGTTTTCTTACCCGCGCCGGAGGGGCCGTAGACGAGGAGATGAGGGAAGTCGCCGCTTTGAGCCTATTTAAAAAAAAAAGAGTTGTTAGGTTAGCTATATGCTTAGACATGCAACAGTCCTAGGGGCCATGTGATGTGGAAGTACATACTAAAGATCGAAGTCTCTCGGATAGTTCAGAGTGGTAAGTCAATGAATCGAGAGAGCGCGGTCGGTGTTTGTCCACAATCAACGCCATATTTGTGGTTCATGGGTGTTTGTATACAGAGTATGTAGTTCCAAGTAGTAATAAAGCTGCGATGATGAATTATAGACAGGCGAGAGCTTTTGTTTATTCATTCATTCATTCATATATTTGCTGATAAGACAAACATTGAATATGAAAGACAGGCAGGTATAGGTACTGGTTAGCTAGCTGGTAAGTAACTAGATACCATTTGAATAAAAGTGACTTGTTAAGCTGCCAAGAATCGGGGACGCGTTAATTGAATTTGGAACGCGTTTTATTTTAATGCCATCTGCCACCGCCTGGCGTTTTTGGCACTACCACAGCAGTCAAAAAGTATTTTAACCTACCTAACCTAGGGTACTTCAAACTTTGAACATTTAACATATGTACGTCTTGTCTTTGTGCGGGGCAAGTCCAAGTACCTAAGATGACGGAAAGTACAGACGGGGACTCCGACAGGAAGTCCCGTCCCCCTCACCGGCACAGGGATTGATCTTTTACGAAAACCAGTTTGAGACATTCATGGATCTGATCTGACTCGCCTTGAAATCTGTGTAACAGTAGTGTTGCAAGCAAGTATGCTTCCATGAATAAATGAATAAATATGGCTAAAATATGAGTACTTTGCATATTATATCTGCAAGTGAATGAATCGGGAAAGTAAAGAAAAACAGAGAGCCTAACTTGAAGTATACTTCGATAACATCAATTTTGATATAATATAGATTCATCTGTTCACTTCAAGTTTGTTTCCTCCGGCGGCCAGGTAATATAAAGATTGGTAGGGATTACATTGTCTCTCCAATATGAATTCCGGTTTCTTCCATCCTGATGTTTCAAAATTGCACTTACACGCGAATGATGAGTTACATTTTAACTATAAGTACCACTTGCTAGATATGTAATGGAAGGGAGGTACGGACGGCAGTGTAACTTGATCCTACCTTACTTCCGTAAGATGCACTGTTGGGTGGCATGCATAGATCGATCAGTGTCCCAAAAACCACTTTTTATTTTATTTTTTTCTTATCAGCCTATCGACAAAATTCACTACTACTGTATTGTACATACTACTAGTAGTGCCTAGTAGTTAGGGCCAGGCAGGTATGATGTTAAAACTTGAATAAACCAGTAGACCTAGTAGTAACAGTTGATATCCATTGTCTATCCGACTCTATCGATCGTACTTGCCTAACCTAGATACCTAACACGTAGGGAAGCATCTACCCAGTGTCTACTACTAGGTATGTACATAGTATCCATAGTATCCATAGTATTAGGTACTCTGTGGTACCCTCCTGTCATAAGAATCGGAATTTACCATTCCACCATTCTTCTTTTCTTCTTCTGCAACTTCGATTGTAACAGGACTAGACTTACTTACATACCTACCTACTAGACAAATGTCAGATTGATTGATCACCGGCCCGCGTCCCATGCCATTTCAAGTTGGGTCTACAACAGTGCAACTTTTTACGTGTACTTTGACTTAATGATCCACACAGCCCACAAGAATCGACGTTCCTCTTTGGTAGTACCCCACTTTGCCATAGAACCCAAAGGGCACACCGACAACGATCGCGATATCATCCTCCCCTTCCCCCCCTCCGTCTTTCTCAGCCTGAACCTGTCTTGCGTGACTCTCATCCCTTGTTCAAGTCTTTAAAAAGGAACATTGTTCCTCTTGACTAATCGACACCTTTGATTGAGTACATTCTATCTATCTATACTCCAACTTCTCTCGCCTTTTACTTACCACTTGCGACATTAGGTTGCCTGCGCAAACCGTCAAAATGTTCAACAATCGCAAGTTTTCCATGTAAGTCCATACCTCAAATTCTCTCATAAGATCCCTGTTGCATACTGCCTTTCCATCTGGTCACCTTCGAAAGAAAACACACCAACAATTATTGTAAACCTGTGGACATTACTAAAACTCAACCATAGGAACAGGAACACTGGGGTCCCACGAAGAAGATTTAGCATCGGTGATCCAAGTGCTAATGGTATGATATTTATATTTATACTCTGTGCCCTCCCCCGCTCTTATCGGGACTTTCATGTTGTAATACTGCCAAGGACCGCACGTTTCTGCCTTGTGCTCGGCCTGATATATAGGTTGTGGCGGTCTTGGCACTTGGCAAACGTGGCCTTGATACTCTATTTGCAGCAGTATGTCTCGGTAAAAACAATAATATATCACTAACAATATATCTTGGCAGAGACGAGTTCCAAGATCCATCGCCAGTTCCGTGCGGCCAACCCGGGCCACCTTCCCCACGCTGGCTTAGACGCTTCACGTGCTTCTACCGGTGTTGTATGGTGTACGGAGCGTGCTGCCGAGTACGGCTTCCTTGAAGAGCCTGACAAATGGGCCAACCTTGGCCAGGGTGCACCTGAAGTTGAAGATGATATCGAGGGTTGCTTTGAGCGCCCCCATACGATAGATGTATCAGTCGCCCTCAGAGAATATGGCCCAACTGCTGGTATCAAGCCTCTCCGTGCCGCTGTAGCGAGGATGTACAACGAGATGCACCGTCAGGGCAAGGATAGCCAGTACTCGTGGGAGAATGTCGCTATTGTTCCCGGTGGCAGAGCTGGCCTGATTCGAATTGCAGCCGTCTTGAATAATGCTTATGTCGGCTTCTTCATTCCTGACTACACCGCGTACAATGAGATGCTCTCGCTCTTCAAGAACGTGAGTAGATTCCTTCAAAGGCTACAAAGTCTAATTTTCTAATATCAAATAGTTCGCTGCCATTCCCACTCCTCTCTCCGAGGAAGATGGCTACCACATCCATCCTGATGTGATCGCAAAGGAGATTGCCCGAGGTACTTCTGTCATCATTACCTCGAACCCTCGAAACCCTACGGGCAGAGTTGTGGCAAACCCTGAATTGGCTGAGATACAAGACATCTGCCGTGGACGTGCAACGCTTGTCAGCGATGAGTTCTATTCTGGTTACAACTACACCAGTGACTGCGACGGTAGTACAATCTCAGCTGCCGAGAACATTGAGGATGTAGACGAGGACGACGTGCTCATAATCGACGGGCTTACCAAGCGTTTCCGTCTTCCTGGATGGCGTATTGCATGGATTCTAGGACCCAAGGAGTTCATCAAGGCGTAAGTACAAGTAGAGACTATTTTATCGAACAAGATCACTAATGAAGCGCCCCCAGCATCGGTTCTTGCGGTTCATACCTCGACGGTGGAGCCAACGCGCCTTTCCAACAGGCAGCCATTCCTATGCTCGAGCCGTCCCTTGTTCGCAAGGAGATGGAGGCCCTCCAGCACCACTTCAGAGTAAGTTACTTTCTGACCCTTAAATTCCTGTATCTGTGCACATGAAGCCTGACAGTTTGTCTAGGACAAGCGAGACTACGTGGTTAAGCGCCTACGAGACATGGGCTTCGTCATCAAATACGTGCCGGACAGTACTTTCTACCTCTGGTTGAACCTTGAAGGGCTGCCGGGCCCAATCTCAGATGGCCTGAATTTCTTCCAGGCTTGCCTCGAGGAGAAGGTGATTGTTGTTCCAGGCATCTTTTTTGATCTGAACCCCTCTCGTCGTCGGGACTTGTTCGACAGCCCCTGCCATCACTGTGAGTTTGCCCTGTGAACTGTCCAATTCCCATATACGAGGATGATTGTTTTTCGTTAGCCGCTAACTGCTTACCAGTTGTCCGATTCTCGTACGGTCCAAAAATGGACACTTTAACGGCGGGTTGCGACGGTATTGAGAGAGTAGTCAACAAGTAAGTTAAACTCTTATTGGAAACACAAAAACATATGACTAACAAATCTTACAGATTCAAGAAGTTCGTTTAAAGGTTTACTTTGCAAAGTGCCGAGTATTGGTACATGCCGGAAGGTGACGTTTACGCGAACAATTCTCTTTTCTTAGATTTATAAGAAAAGATACTGGTATTCGAGATGATACAGTCTATGTCTCTTAGAGCTATCTTCCCTACATCAAGTTGCTGTTTCTATTATAGTTTGCAATTCTCTTGTGACAATTAAATGCCGTAAGGGATACACGCGCGATAGCGGTATCTCCATAAGCCATTCTACGCGTCCGGATACGAATTCTCCTCCTAAATCTGAATCACTCACTATTGGACTCAGCAAGCCTGGAGGAATTGACATCAATTATCAGCTTCAACGTTGGTATTCCTTTCCACCTCTTAACTAGATGAGCAATATGAGCCACGAACCACTGGCATTACACTCGTTGCAAGAATTGCTTGTTTCACTCCCAAATCATATCATCACTTAAGAGTATGAAATCAAGAGTACTGGACCGTAATACCCAGCGAGTAGACTAACTACCTGCGAAAGCCAATCATGCGTCTCAATGGAATGAAATAGACCGGTACCGATTTACCATCTACACTACGGAGACACGAAATTCCTTCCTTCCCATGCCACTACCAACCTCGCCCGAGGGGGAAAAAGCAAAAGAAAAGAGATAATCTTCTTCAAGACGGAAGAGGAAAAGCGAGCAGCTGATGACCCAAAGTATTATTCGCCATCAAACTCGAGCTCGGTCTGCTGTTCGTTCACTAGATCGATAGGTAAGTAAGGGAAATAATGAGAATAATTTTTGAATGGAACATACTAGAATCTCATCCTCCATGGGGGCATCGCCGTTGGTGGTAGCAGGGACTGCACCGTTAGCGTTCTCAGTCGCAGCTTCGAAGTAATCCGCCATCTCATGGTCCAGTTCCTCAGCCGTCTTCTTGGCCGGTCGGCTGTTACGGACTGCACGTCGCTTTCCGCCACGACCACGAGCACCGGAGCCACTGGCCTTTCCGGCAGCTTCTTTCTTTTTGTCATTGGCAGCAGACTTGGGCTGCGCCTTTGGCTGAGAGATGCGCTCAGTCAACGTCTTGGGAGGAGGAGCAATCTCGGCGGCCTTGGCGGCGCTAACGACGATTTCGATCTGTAAGAGGTGAGTATGTGGCGTAAAGAGGCCGAGTATGTGAAAAGCTGACCTTGATGGGTCTGTTGTCGACGAGAAGACCGTTCAAGGCGTTAAAGGCCTTGCTGGCACCATCCGGCTTGGAAAAGGCGACGGTAGCGATACCACGGCTGACGCTATTCGGGCCATAGGAAAGCTCCACACGCTTGATGGGTCCAACTGAGGTGGCAAAATACTCCTATGGAGGGCACGAATGTTAGTCATATGAAATCCATGCGACGTGCACGCAAGGTGTGAAGATAACATCGACGGTCGAAGAATCCTAGCCGACAGAAAATGTTCATGGCAAACATCCAAAGGTAAATCAGCATCAACGAGCACGCAGTGAGCGTTAGTAGTAAGTAACCAATCCCACTGGCCATCTGCTCATCCCATGATGACTCCCGACTCCATCACAGTGCGGCCAAATGAACCATATGTGATGGACATGATTACGCGTAATGACGCCCGGCTCGTCTTCAATGCTCTCCTATATCCATTTCGTACTAGATGCCTCCGCGTCCGAGTAATACGATTGGAGGGCTCGCCTTGCTTAGCCCGGTCCCACTATAGGACTTATAGCGCCAGTAATCATGTTGGCATAAACAAGTATGCTCTGGTCTGCTGCTGCTCACTGACATGCTCGCTGGGTTGCAATTATCCCGTAAAAGGATGGATTTCCGCCAAAGTCTCAATCTCGAGAGCCGAGATTGAAAGTTCAAGATATGCTCAAGTCCATTTACGCCTGCGCATTGTAGTCTGCGATGGAGGGTTGCCAAGCCTGCCAGAGATCTAACAATATTGGTGCGCGACAAGGACAGCTCAACTCCCGACATTGCAATAGCACGAAGCGCGCGCATAGTCAGGGAGGAGACTAAGCAATACTATGGCCTTTCGACGAGCCAAAATGAACCATCTCTGGAAGGGAAGTATAATCATTCCGTTCGATTTCAGATACGAGCGTACGGTTCAGGGAAGATGCCGACGAAATTCCGCGGGCAATAGCCCTAGGAAACATACCTTAATCTGGGTTTCGTTTACATCTTTGGGCTAGAATGTTGTTAGCAAATTCGAAGAATGAAGAGAAAATCCGCCTCAAGACTTACTAGGTTGCTGACAACCACTTTGCTCTCTCCATTTCCACCAGCCGCTTTAGCAGGAATCTGCTTGTTCGCAGCGGTACGAGGCTGTTTCGAAGTCTTTTGAACCCCGCCAACGGGAGCCGTCGTGGTAGGTCGTCGAGTAGAACGTCGCGGGGCCTGGCGCCGACCGCCAACTGTGCGTCGCTGAGTGGAGAGGATTTCGTCCAGAGACTGATCGAGCTTTCCAGACATGTTGATTATTGTTTGATTAGAAATCGGTGATATGTGTTGAGAGCGAGTATGGGGTAATGATTAAGCGCGTCGAAAGATCAGGCTACAAATAGAGTCGGCCTAACGGATGATGTACTAAGGTGATCGGTAAGACGCAACGGCTTGTAATGAACCTTGGTGTATCAACACAGGGAGAGACTTGTCAAATTTTGGAATGTTGCAGCAAAGGGCCCTGGCCGTGTGCGCAGAATGAATGAAGGAAGGTGGGTAGGCGTGTTGGTTTATTGATGAAGGCGTTCGTTGAAAATTTTGTCTCGCGATTTGGCAGACACAAGACAGAGACGGCTGACGAAGTTGGATGCAGCCCAATAAGAAGAAAAGGTAAGTATTAAAAGTCTTCTCAAGTTGGCAGATTTCAGATAGGAAGAAGACTGCGGCGACTGAGGTTGGTGTTGGTGTTGATGTTGTTGGGAGATGGGAAGTTGTAGTTGGCGAAGGTTGGAAGATGGAAGGGTGGGCTGTGGAAGAGTCACAGTTATTAAGAAGAGAGAAATCAAGAAGGGAACGCGCGAGGGAAGGAGGAGCGGAAAACAATGAGTCGCCCAGATCACCAGAGGCCTCCACTTTTCAAGGCGCACGTGTACCAAATTGAGCTTAGCTTAGAGGTACAATGGTACATAGTACAAACAATGGCTACAAACGGACCTAGCGCTGCGCTGGTAGTAGCCACCTACATAATACTAGGTTAGGTACATCTCATACTATGTTGAAGTGAAGACTGCCACTGGTCCTGCATGATTCCATTGTGCAATCAACTTTTATCTGTGAGATACAACATTAGGATAATTATGAGGTTCATCTACGATGAATCATGAATGTTGTCAAAAGCAATGAACCTACACAAGTCATAGCAGATACATGTAGGTAATCCATAACACCTAGTATATCTTCAGTTCATACATTCATGAATTGCTACCTAGTATAATCCCTCGGGTAGCCGTCAATATAGAAAGGTTTGATACATTGTATTGGTTTAATGAGATCCCCCGTGGATCCCAACTTTTGGTAGCTTGAATAGACAATTCCCGCCTCTTGGTGGCCCTTCCATCCTAAAGGTCGCGTTGTTCGCATCGATATATACCCTTCTAGACCATAGATGTTTTTTTCGCGCGTGTGAAAATTAAATTTCACCATGTTTGCTTACTTTCCAACGGCCGCAGGTTGTCGTGCTGGTATTGACTTGGCGGCCTTTGCAGCGAGCGCGCTTCCTTCTTGGGAGTTGACCTCGAAGAAATGGTATAAGACAATAAGAACCATGGATACGGAACCGAGGAAAATGGCGAGGCGGTACAAATCGTCGTCGGAAATCATCGTGAACGATTGACGGGAGTGATTAGACTCGAGATTTTTGGTTGAGAGTTGAGAAACTGGCTAGTATGTCAATCAATGGTCGTTGTTAATTTTTATTAGGACAAGCGCAAGCTTACTCTTCTGTGCAATTACAAAATCTCTCTTTGCCTTAGGTCCTTCCGCGAAGATTGAAGAGGCCTGATAAATGTCAAAAGTATCAAGAGTGAGTTCCTTTATTTGTTCATGTTGGATAAAATTCAAGTTGAGGCCAGCTTGGAGTTCAATGTTGTAGTTACGTACTTAGTAATAAATACTTAGTAATAAACTGTACAGGTGTAGCGTGACTAGCGTCGCAATGCACGGTACGTATGTATTGTACATAAAAGTACGCTAGTAATGGCAGATCAATGATTGAAGTACGCCACTACTCTACATACCTAGAAGTCATGTGACGTAGGCGTGTAGTTCTTTTATTCAATGCCCCCGCCAGCATACAGCCCACTAAACTTCACTAATCTTTGAAGTGTAAGATCTAACAGGAACTGTGACACTCTAATTTGTGCTCAACAACACTTTGTCGCGACACAATTAAATCCTCACACATTATTCGAACCCCCCGGATATATCTGGAAGTTAGCGGGATATCTATTATGAGAATCTGAAAAGCCATCCCCTATACGAAATCACCAATCGTTCGAATTTCTCTCCACCACCATGCCTCCCAAAAAGAAGGAAGAGCCCAAAGGCAAAAAGCCTTCTGCCTCGAAGGTAGCGGAGGACAAGACTTTTGGTATGAAAAACAAGAAAGGCTCAGTGGCCCAGAAGCACATCAAACAGATCCAAGCATCAGCAAAGGCAGGGGGTAGTGCCGAGGAGAAAAAGAAGCAAGCAGAGAGAGAAGCCCGTCTTCAAGAGAAGAAGGCTGCCGAGGATGCGAAGCGAGAAGCTGAGGCTATGCTCAACAAACCAGCACAAATCCAAAAGGTTCCTTTCGGTGTCGACCCCAAAACCGTTGTCTGTATCTTCTTCAAGAAGGGCAATTGCGAAAAGGGGAAAAAGTGCAAATTCGCACACGATCTCTCTGTTGAACGTAAGACGGAGAAGAAGAACCTCTACACTGACGGCCGGGCAGAAGAGGAGGAAGAGAAGAAGAAAGAGACATCTGAGGATTGGGATGAAGAGAAGTTACGAAAGGTGGTACTCTCCAAGAAGGGCAATCAACAAACTACCACCGACAAAGTTTGCAAATTCTTCACTGAAGCGATCGAAGACGGGAAGTATGGTTGGTTTTGGACATGTCCAAACGGAGGCGACAAGTGCAAATATAAACACGCCCTTCCACCGGGGTAAGTACCCGTCCTCCTTTACTTTACCGCGTTGTTTCACTGACATGATAAATTCAGTTTCGTGCTCAAGACTAAAGAGCAGCGCGCTGCCGAGAAAGCACTTATGGACAAGTCTCCGCTTAAGACTTTGACTCTTGAAGACTTTTTAGAATCGGAAAGACACAAGCTTACCGGCACTCTCACGCCTGTCACCCCGGAAAGTTTTGCTAAATGGAAGCAGGAACGCTTGGGTAAGAAGGCTGCCGAGGAACAAGCTCGACAAGCCAAGGAATCTACCGGCCGTGCGTTGTTCGAGAGTGGCAACTGGAGGTATGGCGAAGACGACTCCGAAGACGAAAATGATGATGACGCCTGGAATCTGGAGAAGTTAAGGCAAGAGACACAAGCTATCCGAGACAGAAAGGAGGCAGAGCGAGTAGCCGCAGAAGCAGGCTATTCGGCCGATTCATATCAACCGCCTAGTACTGGCAGTGGTACTCCTGTGGTTGCAGGCTCCTGACTTGTTTCGCAAATGGGCACCGAAATGAGAACTCTGGGTGAATTAGCAGAGTTCTATCTCGACAAGTGGGTAATACACAAGACAAGCGACGAGTCAAGGATCACGACCCGTCAGCTTGGCTCGGGTATACCCGTTACGTCTAGGCCATAGCAAATCCTGCATGGGATTCAGCTATTCTTTTGAACCATGCGAGACAATAGGGGATCTGTCATCGTATTGACGGGTTCAGTCTTCTGACTTAGGTTTATATAGGCCATACCAATCGGGGATCGAATCAAATTGAAGAGCATAGGACAACTTATACATTTTGCTGTCGTGTCTTCCGAACAAAGTGTTTGATATCAGCTGATACTATTCAATTCATTCACCTTCTGGAGTGCTAAATACTGTTTTGATAGGAAAAACTGAAGCTCGAGAATACCCAAGCATCCGTACCGGGCCACGCCTGCACTAGTAGTCACAATGCCAGATCTTGTGTTGATACAGACCATAGGCACTAGGCACTGCCGCACGAAACACTCAATTTTGGGTTTTGGAACGGCCCTTGCCTATCAAAAGAACACGCAGTTTACCACTTCTCAACAAATGGGCGCATGTCCACCTCTTGCGTGAACGCAGAACGGTGCTGCGTGTGTAGATTCCAGTAACTCTCAGCAATCTAGGGGTAAGTCAGTATCGAGACCAGAGCTTTGTGGCTAGGGGCACAGACCGCGTCAGCTCTGAGCTTACTATCCTCGACTCCATTGTTCACGTTGTAATGGCTAGTCCTGGGGATGTCGATGACTCCGTCAATGATGGCGTGTGCTACGTGTATTCCTTTGGGGCCAAACTCCCGCGCCAGAGACTGTCCAAGTGCTCGTCGAGCAAACATGCTCGCCGCCATCGTGGAAAATTGGTTTGACCCCCTAACAGAAGCCGTGGCTCCCGTGATAAGCAATGTCGGCGGATGTTTGGAGTCTGATACCGATTCTAGGAGCAGTGGAAGCGCCTTCTGAGCAAAGTTGAAGAGACCTCGCCTGGCATTATGCTTTAGCTCGGAGTACTCGGAAACATGGAGTTAAGCATACATACGCATTACCACCGACAGCGCCGTCAAAATCGTCGACGGTTAACTCGAGAAAGGGCAACCTCTTAAAGCCGGCACCGACATTGTAGATAGCCGCAGCAAGCTTCAAGCCAGGCAGTTCCTTAGCGATGGCCTCGAAGGCTGAGTTCAATGACTTGACGTCTGAGGTGTCAGCGCTAATTCCGATTGCTTTGCCTCCAGATTTATTGATCTCGGCTACGGTGTCTTGGTACGACTCGGGCGTACGAGTCAACAATACAACGGGGTAGGCTTTGGCGAACTGGAGAGCACATGCCCTGCCTGTGCCTGGGCCAGCACCTGCAACGATGGCGAAGAATTTAGAAGCCATGATAGTACAAAGTACCTAGGTAATTTAGGAGTTGTTGAAATAGCCCTGGAGGTGAAATAAAGTTGGACGGGTATCTCTTTTGGATGAGTATCCTTAGATCATTGATCTGAATTATATATGTAGGTCTTGAAGCTGGCTTATAAACCTACCAACTTACCTATCTACCTACCCAGTAGCTATTAGGTACATGTAGGCATTCGGGATTAACAAAGAACATGACATGTACCCCAATGGTGATTAATAATTCTATATGCAGTCCGAAGAGTTGGTGTATTGATGACAAATTCTGTGAGATGTCGCAATTCTTCTCTACATGCCGAATCTCGGTCTGTGAACTTTGAGGTTGACGGTTGCATATGTATTAGTAGGTAGTTACTAGGTATTGCATCAAGTTGCGCAGTTTGGTGGTAACTATGTAGGTAGTTATTGTACAAGTACATAATTAGTTATAGCAAGCTCCGGCAAGGCGCTATGACCCCTCAGCGCAACCGTCATTAATACTTGACTAAACTTAAATTTTACGGAGCTTACATCAAATTTCAATGATAGTATTGTACCGTTTTCATGTGTACGGCATAACTAGTACCTAGCAACTATATCTAATCCTTACCCAATAGTTAACGGCCATACTACTACTACTACTTATCCCTATCCCTATCCCTAATCCATGGACGTATGCCCTTTAATTCATTCAATCTTCGTCGAACAACGCGCGCTTTTGCATATGTAACCACGTGCAGTGCCTAGCGAATTGCTACCCTTCAACCCTTCAAATGTTTTATTAAAGGGCCTTAAGGCTTCAATGATTACATCTAATTCTAATACTCCATTTAAGAGAACGAACTACGTACATATGCTACATACTAACGGCAGCTGTCTTTCCAAAGATTAAAATCAAAATTCCTAACCTAGTAAGTCTCATTCATCACTTCTGATAATCTTGGCAGTTCTAACTCCAGCCTCCAGGTCCACCAGAAAAGACGCTTACCTATTGTCTCGTAGTATGATAATCGGGGGTGGGTATGATGGAACATAACAACACAAGGAAGGAGGCCAAGGCAAGGGCCATATATGAGACCACCAGGAATGCCTCTACCGACTCTGATGATGAGCTGGGAGATGAAGCTACGATATTTCCCGTCCCCTCGACTAAATTGCGACGAGGTCCTAGTGCCGGACTTGTATCTCCCCTATCACATAGATCGAAGCAGCAGGATTCAACCAGAGAAGGTAAAGTGCAGCAAAGTTCTCCCTCGGCTGCCTTGAAATCCCCAGTACAGTCTATGCCACGATTGGCCGTGCAAATCAGGTCATCAGCCTCACCATCTCATATACGGCAGAATCCCGTCCTAAAAGGGGATCAGGCGTTGCGCCCCAAATCACCCCAAAATCCAACGGAAAGCAAGTCTCCCGTGGCTCTACCCCCCGTAAAGAGTGAAACGAAAAGGAGAGGCAGACCTAAAGGTTGGAAACCAGGAATGTCCTACATAGACACTAAACAAATATCTGACGGAAACGCGCAACAAAGCAAGTCCAAGAGACCAGCAGATCCTCCCAGAGAATCAAAACGCCGTGGGAGACCGCTGCATGCCAGAGAACGATATCTCCAAACCAACCCCACATATATGCCGTTCCTATGTGAATGGCATTACCGTGGGGGGAAACGCTGCCCTGCGGAACTACAGAATCTGATGACCCTAGTCAAACATGTCCGTTTACTTCACTCAACCGTGAAGCCGCCAACTTGTGCATGGGGAAAATGTGGACTGGGAGGTAGTCTTGTCTGTTTCGGAACCAAGGAAGAATTACAGGACCATTTGTTGAAG
This sequence comes from Hypoxylon fragiforme, assembly GCF_022984875.1. NCBI lineage: Eukaryota > Fungi > Ascomycota > Sordariomycetes > Xylariales > Hypoxylaceae > Hypoxylon > Hypoxylon fragiforme. The sequence continues at coordinate 1,611,399 of NW_026054758.1, read as the reverse complement.
GAACACATCTTACCAATTACATGGTATAGGGGGGAGGGATATCAAAACAAAGGCATCTCGAAGCTGAAAGCCGACCGCCTGAAACCACCGAGCTACCTTTTCGATGAAAGTGGCAAGCAAGTTACCCCATGGTCAGCAAAATTGATAATAGAGGACGACCAGCAACGCAAAGAAAGGATACGGAAGCTGGAAAGGTTCCTGATTCAGCAGGACGAGAATGCTCCCGACGACGAAGAGTACACAAAACAAACATTGGGGATCCAGTGATCTATAAATGATCCGCGGTTTTGAAATTTCCGCTCCTTAGTGGGCTTGATTCCATCCTGGGCCGCAGCCTCATCGGAGATAACGTACATCCAACTCTACCTACCTAACCTAGGTAGTTTTGTCGATTGGGCAGCTCTGAAGAGCGGCCCTCGAATAGACCGCGCCAGAATCTGCTCTTTCAGTGACACTTTCTTGGGAGTGATATTCAGGAACGACTGTGCGACTCATGGAATTGATTGAAAGGCAAGCATCTGACCAGCATTCCTTTGAGCTTCGGCGGCTATAATTATCATCCACAAAGAAGGTTGGCACCTAGAGTTTTTTTTTCATAAGCTTTAACTACACCGTTGTTTTTTCATGCACCCACCTACTGACGTTGCCAACGGGCAACAAACCTTGTGTAAGCTGCCCGCCGCCGCTTTGATTCTTATTACAACAAACAGAGGTACATGATAGGTAATAGGGTCACCGCCCTAGCTCAAGGTTATGGTATGCGCTCACCTAGAACTGTTGATGATCCTTAAAATGCCCGGTTACGCGGAGGCTGACCCATCCACCTTGGTATAGCTACAATTTGTACTGTGAAGTGGGATTCTCCATATCTGGGCATCAATACAAATTCCTATTTCCCATATCCCATATTCCATGGTCTTGCCAGCAAATTTTAAACCATCAGCTCGACTACAGTATATATATACTTGTTTCCCCCCCATGACGTAAGAGACGTAGTCGGCATTGATGAGTATATATGTATGTATTGATGGTACGCCAGGTAATTATGGTACCTACATGTATGTATGTATGTGTGTATGTACACAGGTATGGATGGTAGCAGCTGATGGATCCATTGATCCATTCCATGTGGTGGATTGCATGAAAAGGTGGGATTCCAAACAACTTTTCTACGTAATACGTGGGGAAGGGCTCTGCAGTCTCTGCAGTCTCTGCTAAGGTTAGAGATCACGATGAAAAGAGGAAAGAGGAAAGAATGTAACGCAATGAAGCCAATGAAGCCAATGAGCATTGGCATTGAATGCAATGCTGCGCCTTGTACATAAGTTCTGTGCCGTAACTTACATATCTGTACTTTTCTTCCAATCCTTTGTCTTCCTGCGTGATAAGAATATGAATGAGGAGGATCGTGAATGAACATTTTGCAAAGGGAATTGCTGCTTCAAATATTAACAAATGTCAATAGTGTGGATTTGTATGAATATTAAAGTTGCAACAATCTACCTACGCCGTATGAGGCCCTACCAGCTTGTAGTACCAGGTCCTAGTCCACCGTCCTATGGCATAGTACGTTAGGTAGGGTAGGTACTAGGTTAGGTATGTTAAAAATATGGAATGATTCAATGTTGCGGGAATAAGGTCTGGTGGCGCTAGGATAACGGCGTGATTGAGGGAACACAGACATCAATCAATTAATCAATTATCAATCAATCTGGATTTCCAGCGTGAGTTTACAACGGTTGTGTACATATATATGTACCTACATCTAGTAGGTACTAGGTACCTATTGTACCTAGTACTTACCTACTGAGTCACTGCAGCAAGTACCCAACGCAATAAAATAGCTAAAGGGGTACATTTTCTCATATAAAAATCGGTGCACTGTTGGTGAAACTAGGCGCAACATTGAACATTGAACATTGAACATCAATGATTGAAGTACCTACAATACTTACCCGTAGGTACCTGACATTTGTTCCAGACTAGATGTCCTCATTCACGCCCATTTTCAAATTGCCTTTCCCTGCCTTCCACGTTTTTCTTCCAACACCAAAAAGAAAAGAGAAAGGGAATTAATCATATCCATCCCTTCAACGTTCAATGTTCTATTTCACCCTTTCTTTCCTAAAATACCACCTACCTAGTCTAATTAGCACCTACCGACCTTCTTATCCCACCCCTTACGACTGCCGGACTTTATGAATTAAAATAAAACAAAATCACCTTAATCATCCATACACTAGTTCTACATATCCATGATCGTGCGGACTGAATCGGTCTAGCTAGAACGTCTAGACTTGGGTATCGACTTACTTACGTATCCTAGAGGCCTAGAGGCCGTGCTTTATTATTAGGTAGTTCATCCGCAGCAATCGGAAACATACCTAGACCTAGACCTGAACCTACATACCTAGAACATCAATTACCTGCCTACCTGAGTTCTGACGTTTGTCTATTTGACTCTACCTATACATACATACAAACATACATGTTACATATCATCCTTACATTCATACATACATACACATACATACATACATACATACATACATACCTACTTGCCCCCCTATGGTACCTACCTCAACCTACCAGACCTTGACACTTGATACATTTGATACACTTGGAATTTGGATGCCCCTTTCAGACATCCTTCTGTCGTATAGGTAACGAACAGTACCAAGGGAAGAACGAGCAAGTCAAAATAGGCATTGCCCATGTTTCCGAGCTTAAGGCGCTTGAGACAACACCGCACCCTAGCTACTGCTAAAGGTACTACTGTCTGATTAGCAAGCAAGCAAGCAAGCAAGCAAGCAAGCCAAAAAAAAAGAGTTAAGAAAAAAAAAGAAAAAAAAAGGAGCTGGACGCAACGTATCCCAAGTGGGGCTCTGTCCACTTACATACCAGGTCCGCCCCTTTTGCCCCTCGCTCCGGCTCGCCCTAGTGGTTCCAGTGGCTCCTGGTGGTCTACCAGTGATCCTAGTGATCCCAGTGATCCTAGTGACATCTTCCGACCGAAACACAGCCTGCTACATAATAGCAGCATTGAACAATACGAAGTGAGCATAGTGCTCTCTTTGGTGTCGTCTTGGTGTCCAGTGTCGATTGGTGGTCAGTGGTCCTAGTGCAACTTGTACCTTTAGCACAGGTCAACTACGACGTGCATACAACTGTTGTCCACTACACTATCTACGGGTACATACCTAACCTAGGTACCTAAGTTAGAAGTATAACCACCCCTACCCCCCCTAACCCCCTGTCAAATAAACGCCCAGCATCAAAGTAACCCAGGCTTAGTTTGGCCCAGTTTGGCCCAGTTTGGCAGATCTAGCCAGTAATAAACCCCCTCTCCTCGCTACTACAATCGCCGCCTACCCGCCGACATGGGTTCCGACGAGTCAATTGAGCACCATTCCAACCTCTACCATTCGTCTCCAAAGTCTTCCTCTCCAACAACCTCTACCTCCGCAACCCGACGAGGTCCTCATTTTCGATTAAAAAAGAGACTTACATCATGGCATCATACCAATGTTGACCTGAGGGACTCTAATTTAGGCGATAACACAACCAACGAAAAGATGCCTGTCAAGTCGTCCGCCGCTGCTGGCACCAACAGCCACTTCAACCAGAAGCTGAAGAATTTCTTTCGTATTAATAGCTCCAATACCAATGGAGATAAAGAGAAGAGTCTCGATCATTCCTTGAAGTCAGAAAACAAAGTCGGCTTTCGTCAATCTAGGAAGTTTTTCACCAACGTCGGTAGGATTAGATCGACTACCATAGCGAGTGAGGGAAATCCATTGGACGATGCCCTTAGTCCCACCGCGAATGCGAACCCATATTTTGCCCACCAGGGCCAACCTGGCCTTCGTCATCACAACGAAGGCTCCGTGCCGCCGAGTCCCCCCGATACCCCAAGTCTAAAAGTTCATGGTCCCGACGGCGAGAAAGAACAAGCCACGAATGCCACGAAAGAAGAGTTAGCGAGAAAGTTGAGAAGAGTCGCGAGTGCCCCGAATGCGCAAGGGCTCTTCAGTCATGGGAAAGGTAGCGGGGAAAGACCGGCCACCGCAGAACTCGGAAAAGAGCCGCTAATACAAGGCGAGAATCTCGCTTCCCTAGGTTTCGTTGATCCCAAAACCGCCATTGCCGCATCTAGAACCCTCACCGTTCCCGAGAATGATGGTCTTGGTGCTCTACCTCCACCAAGCCAAACCAACCTCGCTTTCCGCAGGACATACAGCTCCAACTCGATTAAAGTGCGCACTGTCGAGGTCAGCCCGGCCAGCTTCGACAAGATTAAGCTCATTGGCAAAGGCGATGTTGGAAAGGTTTACCTCGTCAGAGAGAAGAAGAGCTCCCGGCTCTATGCTATGAAGGGTAAGTCATTTGCCTTTCCCCTTGTCCCCTTGCGCCTACAGAATTACGCTTACCAAAGTAGTCTTGAGCAAGAAGGAGATGATTAAGCGCAACAAGATCAAGAGAGCATTGGCCGAGCAGGAGATTCTAGCGACGAGCAACCATCCTTTCATTGTGACATTATATCACTCTTTCCAGTCCGAGGACCACCTCTATTTGTGCATGGAATATTGTAGTGGCGGGGAATTCTTTCGGGCGTTGCAGACTCGTCCCGGCAAATGTATCCCGGAAGATGACGCCCGGTTCTATGCTGCGGAGGTTACAGCCGCCTTAGAATATTTGCATCTAATGGGATTTATCTATCGAGATCTGAAGCCAGAGAGTTTGTTCACCCCGCGCCTTCTACATAACTGTCGCAGTGCTAATATGATGGACAGATATTCTACTTCATCAGTCGGGCCACATCATGCTTTCCGATTTCGATCTCTCAAAGCAGTCAGACCCTGGTGGCAAGCCAACCATGATTATGGGTAAGAACGGTGCTAGCACATCGTCTCTTCCTACAATAGATACAAAATCGTGTATCGCCAATTTCCGAACCAACTCGTTTGTGGGAACCGAAGAGTATATCGCCCCAGAAGTTATTAAGGGCAGCGGGCACACAAGTGCTGTAGACTGGTGGACCCTTGGTATCTTAATATACGAGATGTTGTACGGCACAACACCGTTCAAGGGCAAGAACCGTAACGCGACGTTCGCTAATATTCTCCGCGAGGAGATCCCATTCCCGGAACACTCGGGGGCACCGCAAATCTCAAAGTATGCTCTTTCTGAAACCAACTAACCGACTATTGGGTGCTTAAGCTAACTAAAGACTCAGTCTCTGCAAGTCGTTAATACGAAAACTGCTGATCAAGGACGAGACCAGGAGGTTAGGTGCTAGGGCGGGAGCATCCGACATCAAGGCCCATCCATTCTTCCGCACGACACAATGGGCACTTATTCGACACATGAAGCCACCCATCGTCCCACATGCAGGCCGTGGCATTGACACGGTCAACTTCAGGAATGTCAAGGAGAGCGAAAGTGTCGATATTACAGGAACGAGGCTCAACAAAGGTGTGCCGTTGGACAGTGGATTGGCCACACCGGGCAATGAAGCTGTCGATCCTTTTGAAGAGTTCAACAGTGTGACATTACACCACGAAGGTGATCCTTACGACAGTGATAGGTAATTGTTCAGAAACATACCCTACCTTGCACGGCAATATTGTGTGTCACGGCAACTCCATGACACCTAGAAAGGAAGAAAGAAAGACCTGCTCTTGGGGCCGGGGCCTTGTACGTGATTGTCAGGGTGTCAAATTTTGTCACGACATTAACTTCATCGTCGACAAGGCATTGTACAATGAAGCCTCCAATAATAAATGAAGAAAGAAACAGAAAAAAAAAAACATCACCATCCATTTACGACTTTCCTCTACGGTCAAATTCATGTTGAAGACTGCGACCAGGACTGAGCACAAGAAGGAACGGGACAACGACGGCATACCAAGCATTCATATGTAGGGCGTTTATTGGTACGAGGAGTTTGGGAGAAAGACTACAGAAAAAGGACCGTGGGTTATCAATGGCTTGCTTGTATGACAGTTGCAAATAAGGCTTGCTTGCTTTGCTTACTTACGTCGAAGTTGTTTCTTAGAAAGTCTTGAAACGGCCCACGCTGCTTGCCCCCCGTGTGTGACATAGCATTCATTTTAACTAGTTCCTATCAGATTGCATCTCTTTGCCTCTCATTCTAATTATTCCTCTAGTCATTCTTTTACGTCGCTTTGTTGGGCTTGGTCAGGGGGAGGGGGTAGTATAGTCAATTTTCTTTGCAGTCAGCCTCTATAGTAATTGTTGAACATGATGAAACGTGCTTATTATATCCATGATATAATATATCTTGTCATTACACTAACCAGGACAGATATATTCATAAGCTACCCGCAGGTAGGCAAGTAGGAGGTAGGGAAGTAGGAGGTAGGAGGTAGGTAGGGATATGTCGTATTTGGAGATCATCGGTCATGAGTGGGGAGGCCCATGAACGAACGTATGTATTTGATTAAGGCTTACGTCCGCTGACTTCTGTAAGGGGGGGGGGAAGGGTTGCCATATCTGATACCCCCATGTGACAGTGACTCTATTAATACACGAGGCTATGTAGGCAGCTACCTCTGCCGATGGCATGGTGCAATGCAATTCTTTTAATACGTACAGTACATACACCATACCATGCCTCTTGACTTCAATGTTAGATCTCACGGATAGATAATAAAACGACACTAGGTACTACTAGGTAACCTAGGCTAGGTAATTACACACATACCTAGTTAGGCTGCGTCGCAAAAGCCGGCCGGCTATCGATGTGAGACGGCGTTGGATCGACTTCCTGTTCTGGAAGGACGTACGGCGGGAGAACTTGTACCTTTTTGCACTTTTTCGCATTCTCACTCATCAATTTTTTGTAAATTTTTCAATTCTATGTTGGTTGCCGTAAGATTCCGACTTATTGGATAGAAGGTACATACCTAGCGAATGGGCACCGCTGACGAGACGTATCATGAGACTACCTAGATATGTCATAGGTATTAGATGCTCCTTCTTTTTCTAGGCTTAGTGGGTTATATATATACTCGGGTAGGTAGGAAGGTAGGAAGGTATGATTCAACCCTTCTTAATATCGACCAAATACAATTACTGCGCTTCCACCAACTTCTTATGAGATAAGAGTTAGGTTGGTGAGGACAGCCAGGATGCCAGTAAAGGACGGAATAGGGCCCGAGGGGCATTTCCAAGGGGTGCCTACAATATTCACCACTCAGGATCATATCGCCGCGGCCGCGGCAGAGACGGTTGAGGCTCATGGTCTAGGGCTTAGTCCACGAGACCATGCCTACGTGATAGAATGGACGAGCGAGCAAGCTCGCTACACGCGCCGGCACTTTCGCGATGCTAAAGAGCTGCGCATGGATGTTATAGCGCAAGGAGCGCAAGGAGCGCAACAGGAACAGCAAGAAAAAGTAAGAGGCATGGGACGATTATTCGTTATCCAAGGCCCGCCAGCGGAGTATATGCACGTTCTACGGGAAACGCTGGAAATCGAGCCCCGGTTCATCGAAGCGCACGTTCGCCGACGCAGCTACAGGAGGAGTTTGAGGACGAGACGGGGCCGGGGAGGTAGCGGTGGTGCGGAGATCGAGTCTGTTTATTTCGAATACCCGGAGCTGATGACACCGCTAGACCGTCGAGCTTCGTTGACGGATGCTGCGGGAAGAATCGTCGATGGCACTGTTGGCGAGTCCCTCGTACACACGATATCCGCTGGTGGCGATGCGGCCGCTTTCTGTCGTGCTTCGCTGTGGCTTGGCCCAAAGGGAAACGGCAAGTACCCCTTCCATCTTCATCATGAGATTCTAACTAATCTCAAATTTGCGTAGTACTTCTGCTGGACCACCCATCACCTACATTCTCACGAGGCCAAACTCTCTCAAAAAGGGACAGTGTCACTCTATCAAACGATGCCACGAGCATCCATGACGAGACACCCAGCTTTGAAACACTGCTCTACGCCAACCTAAACGAGGTGCTATCCAACGAGTCGGGTTGGGACGTGGACTTGGCGTCCCTCGTCGAAGACATAGCACTGCACCAATGGACCGAGTTCTTCGAAGCGCTGCCTACCGACACAACCCCTGACGCAGCGCTGTATCTGCAGGCCCAGAAGAGTCTGGAGCGGAGCTTAAACATGTCCTCGACATCTACGTCCATATCTACCGCGGACTGGCAATCCTTGCTCTCTCGCCTCCTACGACGTGCCGAGCTACAACGACACCTCGGTGCCTCTATTCAACTCCCTTCCAAGCCCTTCACCACAGCCACCACCACCACCACCATATCTCCCCTAACCGGCCGCCGCCGCACCACTCTCACCCCCACCTCAATCTACCCGTACCCCACCTCCTCTCCCTCCTCCTCCGACGAGAACAAGCGCAGCCTCGACCGCGTCTCCTACATGGGCGGCGTGCTCCTGCCCCTCTCCATCGTCTCCAGCATCCTCTCCATGAGCGACCCCTTCAACCCGGGCGGGAGCCTCTTCTGGGTATTTTGGGCCACGGGCGTGCCGCTCGTCTTCGTCGCCGTCCTCGTCATCTACGCTGATTCTATTCGGAAGGCGGAGGTTTGGATCGAGGATACGGGGACGGGAGAGGGGGAGAAGAAGAAGAAGACTAATAATAATAATAATAATAATAATAATAATAGGGTCTCGACGCCGGTGCTGGAGCAGGGAAGGGTGGTGGTGGTTCCCGGGAGGGCGGCGGCGGGGGGTGGGTTGAGGATCGCGGCGATGGGGCCGGCTGTGGTGTTAGGGGAGGGAGGAGGTAGAGAAGAAGAAAAAGAAAAAGATGAAGATGATGGTGATGGTGATGATGATGATGATGATGATGAAGGGGGGTATGACCCGATTATGGAAGAGGTATTCAGGGAGCCAGCTATGATGGTGGAGAAGCGGTTCCGGGACGCGAAGCAGAAGAAGTGGAAGAAGCAACAGCTTGGTTGGGCAGGTGCCTGTATGACGGCGCTACAGCTGTACCATCTCAAGAAGGGCAGGCCGCCGAATTGGGCCGCTGATGGAAGAAGACACGGGAGGAGGATTTAATGACACGGGCATTAGCGAGATACAATTTCATTTCAAATTATGAGTTAACTATCTTATTTGTATTCATAGGTATCTATAGAGGTTGGGGGGAGCCTCCACGGCAGTGTTTAATCCTCGAGAGACTCGTCGTGGTTCGTGATGCACAGTCGAAAATGAACGACAAGTTGCATATCTGGCATGGCTTTGATAACATTCCGACACCAAGGATCATCGTGGTTGAACTGTTGTATGGTGTGGAGGACAGCGCCGGGTTCGATGAGTGATCTCATCTGAGCGCTGGCCTGGTCTGTCGATAAAATGGGAGCTGACGAAGACACATCGTCCTGCGCTTTGAGCCAGAGGTTTCTGAGATCCAGGTATGATTGCTCACTGTATCCCTCGTCGAGGTTAATGATATCCTCGAGCCAGTCAGCGACCCTTCGCTATATGATAGTATTGTGTTAGTTAACATGCTATTTTGACCATTGAGAGACCGACAAAACCAGTATAGCTTTAGCAGGAAGAAAAAAAAACACAGTAAAACTTCGGAAACTGACCTGGAAGAACGACGAATCGGACTCCTCAACGTACAAGTCCCTTAATCGTCGTAACTTTGCATAATCTTGAGCATCGACTAAGAGGGTATGGCATCTATCAACGCCTTTCCCAAAGAACTCTTCCACTTTAGGGGATCTACCCAAGTGCATCAGTATGCTATCGTGGTAGAACAGGTACCGCGGCACTCCTGACCACTTCGACGAAAGAAGTTAGCATAAGTTTTGAATAAATGATAAAGAGCGTGTTAAATACGAGATCCTCCGAGATTTAGCTCGGTCTAGGAACTACTGGTCCTCAGAGGAGATTAAGAAAGGGGGAAGATGTCTCAAGAAATCACGTACGAAACCTCGCTTACGTTGCCACTGCTCTACCAAGAACTTCCCCGATGAACCTGCCAACGCAGCCAGGCTGACGCAGACAGGGCTTGCGGGGGAACCGGCGAAATACATCCTGGTGATGGCAGGATTGTTAGTGTACTCGGTGACAAGGCCGTTTCGCTCAGTGACACGTCTCGTCAGAAGCTGCGAAGCAGAGTCGTCGAAGCAGAGAATGTCCGTACGAGGGTCGAACCATGTTGCCATCCTGATAACCCGATTGACGCCTCGGGGGTGGCTTCCTACACATCTCCATGACCCGGACCGTAACGCGAATTTGCGGGCCTCCCGGCAGACGTTGAGCAACGCCGGCGGGGCTAGCTGCACGGCCACCAAGTCTGAACTGCGAATCCGCCAAGAATCGTGGTCTACATCCTCTGTGACATCTACTTCACCGTCCTGCTTGAGGCATACCGTCTCCCTTCGAATCTCAAAGACTCGGCGTGGTAAGGCGAAGCGCCAGATGATGAGTCTCAGCTCGGCGGGGAGTGACGAAAATCGTGGAAAGGTAGTAGCAACATCAACTGCGGCAGTCTTTTCAAGCTCTGCCATGACTTCCCCCGGTAACGGCTACGTCTCCCGATGTAAAGCCACACAAGTATATCTGGAAGTAGAGAAGGTGGCTCGACAGTAAGTATGTCTTAATGAAGACTGAATACCCTCGCCCCGGACTGAGAAGGAATACAGTCAAACTGACAATGGACAGTCGAAATAGAAGAATATAATCACAGGAGGACTACAAAATGAACCGAGACAGATGGAATGCTACCAAGAGACCAAGACATGAAAAGGCGGCGCTTGGCGGGCTGCCTAGATACCTGGCCGAGACTCGGTAGGTGGTCGGAAACCGACAACTTGGAAAGACGTGGCCGAGCTAAGGACTTTGGACGTTCGGTTGGTGAATAGGGCTGAATAATACTATCAATGGCAATGGGCGACTATTTAGTATAAGTCCGGCCATGCTGGCTGGTCATAATATGGGATGTCTTCATGCTTCTTATACGAAGCCGGTAACTGGCCGACGCAAACGATGGGAAGAATGAACAATGCATTCTGATCTGTTGGTTGTCTTTCACACACACAAAGACTTATGTTACTTATTTGGCATTAGAGCTATCGGAGTTCGGCAAAAATAGACAAGAGTATGATCCGAGGCGCGAAGGATGCTGAAAGAAACTTGTAAGGAAGCAAGTTACGCTGTCTGAGGTGTCTAAGCTGTGAAAGAGACATTCATCTCGGATATACGACCAGACCCATATTAATTTTATCGCCGAATGTCTCAAATTCGGTATATACCTAATACTTAGTACATGCATACATTACATACATATGTACCTAGGTAGTAATGTACGATGCACGCCGCATCCATCCACTAGAATACCCACAATAACCTAACGTCACTAACTTAAGACAGCGGGGTGGAAACTAACTAAATTAACCTTTTATGTTCAAGAACTTCAAGAACCTACCACAGGTAGCTCACTCTTTTCGCCATGGACGGCCAAGCACCCAACCCGCTGCTATCTCCGCCCGAGCTCTCACCTCTCGAGCAGGAGGTGCTCGAGGAATATGAGCGACTCGCCGAAAGCATGAAGAAGGTAAGTTTGCCAGCATCTTAAAGCCCCGCGTCATGCGACATCGCGTATATAAGAGCTAACCAAACGGCCACCGCGCGCGCGCAACCCCTACAGCTCGCAAACGTCCTCGACACCATGGCCGGGCAGCCCACAACCGAGATCCTCGACGGCCTACGCGAGCTCGAGCGCAAGGCCAGTCTCGTCTTCACTCTGCTCAAGGCTAGCGTCTACAGCATCGTCCTGCAGCAGGAGATTGACTGGGGTGACCAGTCGAGAGGCTGAGCCGCAGTCGATCCGCAGTCGAGCCGCAGCCGAGCTGTAAGCCATGGAATTTGGCTTGCCTACCTACCTTATCTTACCTAATACGTACTGTGGATGTGGTGGGAGAAAACAAAAAACGGAGGAATGAATGAGCGAGGGAATGAACGCTAATATGATTATGACGATGATCATGTTGATGCTATCGAGGTTCTGGTCCTGATGAATGAATGATACGGGAATCAGAGTTCACGGACTACATCAATGAAAAAAAGAATAACCCTAGCGTTATGAAGCAAGTCAAAATGGGATGCTACAAACGGCATGGCTTGTCAAATCATACGTGAATCGGGGGATGGTATTAGCATAAGATTGCAAGAGACGAATCCGAGCTATATTTAAGCTACGATAGGACAAGGCATAACGTCGGCGAGGAGCAGCGACAGGACGCACATAACATGGAGATCATGTCCGCTAAACACGTCACAGAAGATACCCAAATAAATGAACAACAAATGCCCTAAACGTAGAGGACTTCTTGTCTATATTTTGATATTTGTATTGGTACAGCGATGTGATTAATACACATTCCCACCATAGTACACCTTCCTTACATCCACGAGCTTCTTGCCCCTGCCGAGCGCGACCTCGTTGGGATCCTTCTGGCTCACCAGGGCCTGGACGCAAGCCTTGACGGAGTTCATCGGGTTTCTTGCCCTCGGCATCTTGGCCGCGATGTCGTGGATGCCCACGGCGCGGAAAATCTCAAAGAGTCGGTGGGATGCGCGCAGACCAAAGCCTATTGAGAAGCAAAGTGTTAGCATGGCACTGGGGAGGAGTCACTGCAAAGTAGCGCGCGAAAACCGAACTCACCAGGTGGGCGGGCGTCGATCTGGACGATAGTTGCGCCGACCTTGGCCTGAACCATGCCATAGATGGTCCTATCCTCGTATCTACGGATAGGCTGCATGTTCTGGACAGCCAGAAGCCGGGCCTTCTGCTTGGCCACGGCCATTTCCACCGACTTGGCTTCTCCAATACCGAGTCGTCCGTTGCCATTGCCGGCGATCGCTAAAACCCATGCGCTACGGATCTTGCCTAGACGTGTCTGGTTGTCGACGAATCGGATAACCAAGATTTTGGTGTTGATTTCTATGATATTCCTCACGCTCAACCCCGTCCGCCGTTTTAGATCCTGGTATACGCCCAGGTCGTCCAGACCATCGTCGGCTGGGTCAATGGGTGCCTTGAACCTGCCGGCAACACCTGCTAGCTTCTTGCCTAGCCCCGGGGCCACTGCCGAGTTGGAGGGGCCGTTAGTGTTGACCAGGGTTTCCGGCTCGAGAAAGTACTTGGCCTCTTCCATTGGGAAGTCGATGCGCTGCTCCAATATTTTCTTTATATTTTCTTCGGGCAAATCGTCAAAGTTCACATCCTTCGGTATCAACCTCTCAAGACGCTGACTTAGGTCCTGCATGTCCTCCTCTTCTGTCATAAACCTAGCATTCGGGTTGGGTGGCGGGGCGGTCCTGGGGCGCTTGTCGACGACGGGGCGAATCTGACTGAAGTCGTCGATGTATGGCAGCTTGTAGGGATCTCTTCGTAGGCGACCTTGTATTGTTAGGTCCTTGGGGTCGATAGCTGCCTCACCAGCTTCGAGGGCGGCCATTTGCTCGGGCGTGTATCTCGTCTTCAGAACTTCCAACTCTTCAGGCGTGTATTTAGGAAACGTCTCTTTGCTGTACTCCTCAATCTTTTCCGGGGTGGTCAGTCCCATCTCGTCAGCGCGTATGCTCTTGAATCGGGGTTTTCGTCTTCCGGCGAGCTGCGCCGAGGTGTGGAAGGAGGGGTGACATTGTGATGGTGCCGCTGTCGGTTTGGCGACGGCAACCAGCCGCCTAGAAAACAGGCATCGTGCAGGCCGTGCTATGCTCATCGCATCTCCAGTGTTTAGTAATTAGCCCTGTTCTGGCTGCGACGGCGGAGGAGGAGGGGAATGACAGGTCCGACACAAATTATGAGCTTCAATTGGTACATATCAAATGTACATGAAAATCAATTTTTTAGAACCGCGATGCTTTAATTCGGCTTTACTATTTACCGAGGATTACCCTTACGGTTTTTCGCACACAGATTCAGTGTCTATTGACTATGATTGGCTAAAGCTAAATGACAGGGGAAGATGGAATTGAATGTTAAGTTACATAATACTGTATATGTACATGCATTCAATGTTCGAACAGTTCGAGATCTCATTAGGGACACATTGTCTCCATCAACTCATCGATCATTGGCCATCCTCCATCAGTCGACTCTGCCGCAGGTCTGAAACGCACGAGTTTCACAGGGATTATCGCGACTGAGCCATCGTCAGTTTTTTGTAGAATAGCCGCTTTGGCTTAATGGTCACTGACTTTTTTACCTTTACTTTCCAAATAATAAATCTAGACATTCTATTTTCTCTTCTATCCTAATTTTGATAAAGTGAAGTTATCATCGCTTTCCCTCCTTTTCCCTCCTTTATTTTATTTATTTCGAGCGTGACTGGTGCACCTTAATTCCATCTTGCTATTACTTGTATACCTCCTTTGCTCGCTCGCCTATTCATTCACTATCCCATCGCTCACTCACTCACTCGATCGAGAACGTCCTGACTTGAAGTCCGTCAACCATCTATAAACCCTACACCTTTGTAACCTCTAAAGTCAGCCCAGATTAAATCGATAAAAATGTCGGGTCAATTCGGATTCATGGGCAAAATTGGCGCCACGGACGCAGCCGTCGCCACCCTGAACGATCAGCCATACCTGTTCACCATCCTCGTCGTCGTCCTTGTTGTACTCATCCTCGAGTCTGTACTCATATGGTACATCCACTATGCGACTATGAAGCCAGAGCAGAAGAAGAAGAAGGACGCCAAGAAGAATACCAAGAAACCTGCAGCCCCCGGAGCAAAGCCGCCAGCACAACGATAAAGACTACGCCCATTCCATTAAATTGGATAGCTACGATATGCCGAATTTTGGTTATGATTTGGGATCCGCTCGCTTCCAAAGGCATACCAGTTCACCAATCAAATATGATGTGCTAGGAGAAGCAGGATCCTCCAGGTGGAATGAATAAGCATCCTACAACTAAATATATAAAGAATCATCATGAAGCGTTCCAGGGGTTTAGCGTTTAAGGGGGGGACGTATAATAGACTCAAGATGGTGCCATCTATAAAAGTGCTTTGATGAAAGCAGGCCGCGTCTAGCACTTGTAATTATTATGTATTTACTTGGTTATGTCTACCAACATTGTTTATACATTTCTGGAACCATGAAATGCCCCTTTATTTTCTCGACCAAGTTCATACATTACATCACCGTCTACTTCCATCATATAATCATCACTATATCCATGTGTGCTTTGCCCAGTCTTCATTCCGCCCTCAGTTTCTGGAATCAGTAAATACTCGTTTATGGTATCGTAGTTGGTATCAACGTCGTAGATGTAATCAGATCTGCCCAAATCATCGTCATGATCCCCAAGCTCATCAAACGAGTGTTGTTGTATAGTTGGTGGGTTATAATATAGTTCTTCGAAGGGGCTGGTAGAAAAATTACCTTGAACACCAAACCCCAGCATACGATTAGGCGTCTCCTCTAATAGGTCTGCATACTCTAGGCAGAATTTCTCATCGATACATTCTATATTCTCATTTTCGAACCTTTGCTGATATTCCTCTGCATCTCGTTCGTCGTCGTCGTCGTCGTCTATTTGAGACCCAGAAAGGTGACGTAGTGGCCAATTCTTGTTGAGGCCATTCCTGAAAACGATGTCGTCGCTACCAAACTCATCAAAGTAGTCGGCTTCTACTAGTATAAGGTCGAGTACTTCATCGGCTGTTTCGCCCCGTTGTGCATATGCATTCATATTGACGTTCTTCGTCGGAATGGTTGATTTCAATGTTGTTCTTACCAAATCCCAAAGCCTCTGCTGGATAGAATCTCGAAGGAGAGTTATGTCGATCTCTGCCTCTGTGTTGTCCAGTGGGTTATTACCATGGGCGTTGCTTATCTGTAATTTCATGCTCTTCTGTCTTAACGAGGGCGATTGGGCTTGAGTGGATGCGGCCAAAATAGATGAAATGATGTGAAAATTATTTGAATGAGTTGTCACTGCCTGGGTTTAGACGTTAGACATGAGATTTGATGATCGAAAAGGGGCAATATAACCTGTAGGTGATGGGCGTTCCATATAGCTGGGGCTAATTCGAGTAACGAGGGCCTCGTATCAAGCTGGAACAGTCGTAGACCACGCATACGTTTCTTGGTGCCAATGATTACGTATAGAGCCATCTGGACCAAATGAGCTGCATTTTCCCACTGCCGTCGAGTATTTTCTGTGGTGATATCCATCACGAAGTCTGGCAAAATATCACTCGACCACTCATGACGATATAAATCATGGATTAGGCCTGGTACTTGTGTTTGCGGGCCAAGCTCGGGGGTATGGTCGTCTATGTCCACACCAGGATGTTTCGTATCAGTATAAACCTCCCTGGAGTTTCCATGTTGATAACGGAATAGACACTCTACACCATCAAAACGAGCTGTAGGAATGTGTGGAGGTGAGAGAAGTACAGATGACTTATTTGGATGCTCGATAATGAAGTAGAGGTTTGGGGCACCATCATAAAGCGGCTGATGCTGGATGTCCTCTTGCTTGATTATAAGGCCTAATGTGGTCCAGAGCTATATTGCTTCGTGTGAGACGTTGCATTTGGAATTTCAGCCTTTTACTTACAGGACATTGGCAGATCACGTCAGCTAGATACTCTAGAAATCCAACCTCAGTCTCGTTTGTTAAGCTGGGAAATTGGTTCTGATCTATTGCGATTTGTATCCGGCAGAGTCCTGGAGAAACGAGCCATAGCTGCTTTGCTTGAATCAACCGGCAAAGTTCCTCCGATGAATGTTGCGGAAATGGCTTGTTTGAAATTAATGCTAACGAAGTTGCGGACAGCGACATGTTGGAATCCCCACTAGATAGTTCGAAGGTCTTGAGCTCGAGCTCAGTATATTCGGCCATAGCAAAGTAGAGGACGAGTGTACGTAGGTAAGCCAACCCATCTCAAGATCTCTAAGAGCATAGAGCATAATACGAGATAGGAGATGGTTTGCAACTATACAAATAAAGCATGTATTGCGATATTGTATTAGTGATACGAGATTTTGGAGTCGGGCATTTAGCTGCCCAGGTAAATAAATTGAGTATATTCACAATATACATACACCATAATATTATGTGTGTGTAGTTGGACAAGTTTGGGAGAGCACTGAAGATTTTAGAAAGGTACCTACCTAGGGTACTGGACACTTCAATGTTAGAAGACATGGATTTAGATTCAGGAAAGAGCATACCTGCCCAAAGTTCCTGCCCTAACCTTTTGCCTCACCACCTGGTTATAGACGATATTGCCTCGCAACTTCTTCATTGGATGATAAACACCTAAGTTAGAAGCTGCCACTTATATGGTATCAATTTTATTTATACATCGAGAACGAGACCTTGGGATCATGGAAGATCCAGAGGTATGCGTTGGCTTTCTGATGCTAACGTTGGAGATACTAGATCTACCGACTCTGCAGAAACCTTTCGTCTCGGTCTCTTAAGATCTTCCAGGGTGACTCCTTCTAATTTGGTAATTCCAACTATAGCAGGTTCTCCTTTCTTTACGAATTTCCATTGCCCTGAATGCCATGTTAAATACAACTCACATAATATAGTGCAGCTAGTCATGTATGGAACTCACCAGGTAGTTTGTTACCGGCTAATCGAAACGCATCGCGCACAACTTGCTCGTGAATCATTCCTCTTAGCTCTAGGACTATTTGGTTCACAGCCACTCTAGCAGCCCAATGGTCGAATGAACCTTTTCCTTTACCCATACGTATCTGGGACTCTATATTAGAGACGAAGGCGCAAATCAAAGTAAGCATTAGAAAAGACCAACCTCGTTGCCGCTGACGAACACGCCAAGATTGCAGCACACCCTTTTGTATAACCGATATTTTTCACCACGCAATCGTTGCTTAATAGTATCCTCGGCGACCTTGAGTTGTGCCGCGCTGATTCTTCGATGGTGATCAATCATCCGTAGGCCATAGTCTCCCCATTCAACTGTGGTTCCCTTGACAGAGCCACCGGTGGCAACCCGTACTCGTCCCTTCATCATCTTCTGCTTTCTGTTTATATTAGGCTCTAGCCAGTTGCCGCCCATAGAGGCTGTCGCCGAAAATAGCCGAACATTTTGGACGCCTTGAATATTATGAGGCACAATTGGGGCGGTAGGTCTTATCGTTGGCTGTAAGTTCGGGGTGTGAGATATTCTAAGGGATCGGAAAGCGCCAGCGAGACATAATGCCCCGTTGGAACGCATCGTATCGAGCTAGAGACTGAGTTGTAGTAAGCTCTGTTTTTCAACTTGAAATTTGAAGGTTGAATTGGAGAGCTCTCAAAAGATTCGCTACTGGGTACATAGTACCTAGGTAGATAAAGCACGAGCCAATTGATTGCATTCAACGTTGCCCGCAGAGCCGCTAACTTTTAATAGCACGGTTCACAGGCTGGCAGGGGCTGTAGGGTGCACTGTCCACATCCACTATTTTTACCTGCTAGGCAGCTATCGATAGGCTGGTAGGCAGATAGGCTTCTGCGGGCTCGTGCATGTTTCGCGAGTCAATTCAATTAAAGAGTGAAAGTCAGACAAGGGCGAGCGCGTCATAACTCGCGTCGAGCCTAGAAATAAGTTCTACTTCACTTTCCCGAAAAAAAATAATAATAGCATTCCTTTATTAAACCTTTTCACAACATCTCAAACATCCGACTTGATCCTTTTGGATGTACTCTACATTCAACTAACATGTCAGATATTCGCTCATTCTTTGGGCCCAAGGGCGGCGCGGCAGCCCCAAAGCCAAAGCCAGCTCCGAAGAAAGTAGAAGACGAATCTTCAAAGAGACGTACCAGTATGTATCTCTTGAATGCAAGTGGATACCGTTGCTAATGATGTTGGGTGTTAGAAGCTCGAAAGGTTGTGCATGATAGTGAAGATGACGACGACAATGCTGGTGCTGTCGAGTAAGTAAATATATATATATATATATATAATCAAATATGTATATTTCTTTGACATGAGCTAAATTTACTCCCCTCCCAAAGGACGAAGAAGCCAGCAACACGATCTTCTCCCAGGAAGAAGGTAGCGTAGGTATTATCATTCCAAGTTATGGTTGTATAGGTAACCTAACAGACATCGTTAGCACTGAGAAAGCCCAAGGAACTGCTACTACAGCTAGTGAATATTTCGCATCGAGCAAATCGAAGACTCAACCAGCTACAAAACCCGAGCCGCCAAAAACACAGTCTAAACCAAAAGTTGAGGTACGATCAAGTCCTAGGACTAAGAAGACTGTAGTGAAGGATGTTACGACTACAACCAAGAAACCGGAAACCTCATCAAAGAACCGCTCTTCCACAGCGTTCAAGCGGTACGACTTAGATGATGACGATGATGCCTTCATGGATGATGAAGATGCTGGAGATGATATTTTCACTGCTGATGCGAAGAGCCGTAATAAGAGAAAAAATGATGATTACGTTGAGGAAGAGAGTGAAGAAGAATTCCTCCCCAAACCCAAACGGATTGCTTCTCGTAGCAAGCCAGCCGAGAATGAGAAAGCTCCCGCAGTAAAGAAGAGGAAGACACCCGAGGCCGCCTTAAGCGAGGAAGAGGAGGACGATGACGAAGAACTGCCGTCTCGTAAGAAGCCAGTAACAAAGAAGCCAAGAGCCCCGAGAGCCAAAAAGACAGATGAACCAGAAGATCAAGAGATCCAGGCAATATTGGACGATATTCCCATGGTCAGACCTCCAACACCACCAGCAAAGGATCCGGACGCCAAATTTGACTGGAGAAAAGCGGCCGCTGGGGGAGGAAATTCCGGCCCGCCACCGAACCCAACTGCAGAACTACCCGAAGGAGAAGAGGATTGTCTTGCAGGCCTGACGTTTGTCTTCACTGGACAGCTGATCTCGATTGCACGCGAGGATGCCCAGGCTCTAGTGAAACGATACGGTGGGAAAATCACTGGTGCTCCAAGTAGTAAAACTAGCTATGTTGTTCTCGGCCAAGACGCCGGACCCAGCAAACTGGCTAAGATTCGCCAGCATGGCATTAAGACTATCAATGAAGAAGGATTGTTTCAACTCATTCGCCGACTTCCTGCCGCCGGCGGGGGCAGTAAAGGCGCCGAAAAGCTTCGGGAAAAGAAAAAACTGGAGGAAGAGAAGATTAAGGAGCAAGCCGCTGAGATGGAACGAGAGGAGAAGGCCCGGAAAGCAGAAGCTGAAAAATCACGAAAAGCTGCTGTCGCACGTGGCGCTGCTGGCCCCTCGCCGGCCCCAGCTCCGCTTTCTCAGCTGTGGACGGTGAAGTATGCCCCGACTCAACCAAGTCACATCTGTGGAAACAAGGCCGCCGTTGAAAAGATCCAAAGCTGGCTGAGGAATTGGCCAAAATCCCGCAAATTCAACTTCCAAAAAAGAGGAGCAGACGGAATGGGTGGTGCCCGTGCCATCATTGTTTCCGGTCCTCCGGGTATTGGTAAGACGACAGCAGCGCATCTTGCTGCTAGGCTAGAAGGTTACGATGTTCTAGAGAGTAACGCCAGTGACTCGCGCAGTAAAAAACTTGTGGAGTCTGGCGTTAGCGAAGTCTTGAACAATACGTCTCTCAATGGCTTCTTCGCTGGCGAAGGCAAGAAGGTGGACCAAGACAAGAAGAAAATTGTACTTGTCATGGACGAAGTCGATGGTATGTCTGCTGGTGATCGTGGAGGCGTAGGTGCTCTTGCGAAGTTTTGCAAAAAAACAGAAGTGCCTCTTATTCTGATTTGTAACGAGCGGAAACTACCAAAGATGAAGCCGTTCGACTTTGTGACGTTTGATGTCAAGTTTCAACGACCAACAGTCGACCAGATTCGCTCACGAATGATGACAGTCTGCCATCGAGAGGGAATGAAATTATCTCCACAGGTCCTCGATGCCCTGATCGAAGGCAGCAATCGGGATATCAGACAGATCATCAACATGCTATCCACGGTCAAGCTTGACCAATCCTCTATGGACTTTGACCAGAGCAAAAGCATGTCAAAAGCATGGGAGAAGTCAATAGTACTGAAGCCGTGGGATATTTGCCAGAAAATGCTCGGTGGCGGGCTTTTCTCTCCCGCAAGCAAAGCAACCTTGAATGACAAGATCGAGCTCTACTTCAATGACCATGAATTCAGCTATCTGATGATACAAGAGAACTACTTGCGGACTAAGCCGGCGGCTTTAAGCAATAACCAGTACAACAAGCGAGAACAGAACCTCAAGGCTCTGGAAATGATCGATAAGGCGGCAGAGAGTATTAGCGATGGCGACTTGGTAGATCGGATGATTCATGGTCCACAGCAGCATTGGAGTTTAATGCCAACTCACGCAATATTCAGTACAGTCCGGCCAGCTAGCTTTGTGGCTGGTCAGCTAATAGGGTCAAACTTTACCTCTTGGCTTGGTAACAATAGCAAGTACGGCAAGCTGGGTCGATATATTCGCGAAGTCCACTCGCACATGCGGCTCAGGTCTTCTGGGGATCATCACGAAATTCGTCAGCAATACCTGCCAGTACTCTGGACGCAGCTCATCAAGAGACTTGCCGACGAAGGCAAGGAATCTGTCGAGGAAGTTATTGAGCTCATGGATAGCTATTATCTCACGAGAGAGGATTTTGATTTGATCAAGGAACTCGGCGTTGGTCCGCAGGATGAAGAACGTGTCAGCATCGATACTCAGACCAAGTCTACCTTTACTAGGCTGTAAGTCAAACCAATACAGTATCTATCTATATTCGGTACCAAGCTAATCTGTACTAGGTATAATGCGAAATCCCACCCCATTCCTTTCATAAAAGCTAGTACTATAACAGCGCCGAAGATGACTTCGAGGGACAAGCCAGACCTCGAGGAGGCAATCGAAGAGGAAGATGACGAAGCAGTGGAGGCTGTTGAAGCTGCTGACGAGGATGAGGATGTGGATATTGAGAAGGATAAATACATCAAGAAGCCAAAGGCCAAGAGTGTAAAGAAGAGTAGCAAGAAAGCTGTGAAAGGGGGCGACGAGAGTGAAGATGTGCAGCCAACAAAGAGCCGTAAAGGCAAGGCAGGTGCGGCCAAGGGCAAGGCCAAAAAATAATGTGTGTACCTACTATGCACGGACACGACAAGGTTCTTACAGCATGAAAGGAAGTTGCCTTTCTATGCCTCGACGTACCTTAGTTATCATAATGCTAAGAAACAGTTACCTGTATGGTTAGGCTTTGGGGAAGTGGATGAATAATAGTGAAGACATTATGAAGGTTGTAATAGGTATAGAGGTAGAGGTAAACGTACGCAGGTATTTTAGAATTCAAACTTATGATTCAGGGGTAAAGGGACTCTACATGGTATGATTCCTACCTAGTATCTACATAAGACTAAGCAACTGGAATGTACATACATATGCTAACACTGAAGCAGATATGAGTAGTACCTCTTGTCGAGATCGATATACATATATATATACCCACCTACCTACCAAATAGTCATTCATCATTACATGAGCTATGTATACACAGCGGCCAGGAAGATGAGAACATCTACATCGCTACATAGATGTATATGATCTTGTAACCCGCCAGAATAGCTAAAGAAAGTCAAGTCCAAGTGACAGAACTGAAGAAGTATGGTTGGACAGGGGTAAAGTTGTGCAGCAAACCTCAGCACGCGTCTTTAGGCAGTTGCTGGCTGCAGTTTTGAAAGGGGATCAAGGAGGCAAGAGGGCAGGAGGGCAGGAGGGCAGGAGGGCAGGAGGGCAGGAGGGCAGGAGGGCAGGAGGGCAGGAGGGCAGGAGGGCAGGAGGGCAGGAGGGCAGGAGGGCAGGAGGGCAGGAGGGCAGGAGGGCGAGAAGGCAGGTACTTGCCCTTTCCCTTTCCTGTTCATGTGATGCTCCTCTTAACTGAAGTGATTTGTAGGCCTGATTCGGTTGGTACCTTCTGTAATAGAGGTGTGGGTACGCACCAACTAATTATCTTTGATCCAGCAGAGGAAGGAACGCAAGAAACGCGACAAACAGGATGGCTGTTAGCTGTTAGCATGTGGGGACCTCACCGGCGGTCCTTCAAAGTCAGGCACTGATTTCAACGCAATCATTTGTACTTAAACATTTCTTTTCCATGGTCTTGTCCCAGTCCCGTCTTCTTATTTTTTTAAAAATTCTTTTTTTCTTCTTTTTTTTACAACTCGCACATCGATAGCTTTTCTCGCAGTCGTTATTTAGCAACGCTTCCAACGCTTCCAACGCTTCCAACTTCATAGCTTTTCATCTTACCCTCATTCAGTCATTGCTATCTTGCTTACCATTAGGTATTCCTTTTACAACTTCAAGTCCTCTAGTTCACGCAGCTATTAGCTTTTGCGCAACTATTTTCGTTGTCGTGTCTAATCAATCGTGCTCTTGACGTTTGGGCATACCTTTCTACTACCCTTCTTCTCGTTGTCGCTATTAAACCCACCTATCACTATCACTATCACTATTACATTCTTCTTTTGCTACCGTCTCCTTTCTCTATCCTATCGTCGCAACCGTTCATTATTGTTCACTAGTTGCCATCAAGCTTTATGCTTCTATGATTGATTAAACATGCTACCCTTGAAGAGTACTTCTCGCGGCGAAGGCAGCGATATGCCAGCAACGAAAGAAAGCATTCCCCAGGACAGTGGTGAGTACTCCCGCTATTAACTGACTATCAGGTCAAGGCTTTGTCAGTCATTCATTTTTCTAACACATGGCCAGTTGAAGCCGTACCCAAGTCATTCAGTTCTGAACGCTTCCAAGCCATGGGAGATACCGACACAATAGTATTCGGTCGCCAGAGTCTTTCAGACTCCTCTGCCTCACACGTCGGTGTGCAGTCTGTCACTGATCCAATTGCAACTGATGCTGCGCCCACCTTCTCAGGTGGATTCCTTCTTGCAGGAAGTTCTATTCAGGGACCTCATGGCAGCGACAATGCCGATGACCAACTTCTGAAGAGCGCGATGATACAAACATATGTTCAAATGCGCGGCCCCGATATGGGATATACACCTGGCTTGGAGCTAGAGGATATGACCAAGAACCCTCAGCAGCTTTCTTCCAAGGGAAAGTGTATCCCTCCCCACCCCTTGCGCCCACATGGGAAGAAGAATATCGTAAAGTATGTAATATATGCTTAATACCCATTTCTATATCATCCCCCTTCGCGCTCCTTTTAGTTATGAGGGTATCCCCGTATATCATCCATGCTAACTCATGTTTCTTTAGAATGCTGGCCAAGGCAGGTAAGGCTCCAGATCTCAAGGATCTGGAAGGAGACTCTCCTGGAGACACGGTCTCCCAAGCACTCAAGAAGGCTGCCTATGATACTGAGCCCCAGGCAGGTCCAAGCCAGACAATGAATGATGCAACACAATCCAGAGATAAGGCCCGTATTTTTCTAGACGGTCTGCTTGATACTGAGGGCTTTAACACTACCGGTAGAGTCACACCAAGCATTCTAGCTTTGTGGTCTACAGGATCGAAGAAGTGGAATGATGTGAAGCAAAAGGATCCTGAGGAGGTAAGTTTCGACATCCCTTCTCCCTTTGACCTTTTCGAGTCCCTCAGTTTAGCATAACCCTAACTAAATGCCACAGTTTCTTGGTGCTGCTTCTCGAATTCGACTCTTAGCGACTGTCCCCTCTGTTCCTCAGGTGGGCCATTACCCTAACTGGACTAGAAGCATAGTGCCCCAGTTTGATCAGCACACGGGAGAAGAGATTTCTCCCTTCTATTTCGTTCCCACTAATCCTTCTCTCATCAACACACCTCCCGGTGTCCCCGACACGGTCGTCAGCGCGCGATTTTACGACTCGTACAGTCGAATGGTCCCTCTAGTTGCAAACCAGAATCGTGACCATGTGTACGGGAAGTTTGTTAGAAGCGTGATAGGAACCAGTACTGATGAGTTTTACTCTCAGGTAAGTTACTCTCTCATTCATATTTATTTCATTTCCCCGACACGCCTACAATCTCGAAGTAAACAAAACATGAGACTCGTACACCTCTTATTGACATTGACATCCATCATCTAGTCTTCAGCAGATCACGCTACGGCCAATTCGGGCAGATTTGGGATCCCACATCTAACGGGATCCCAAATCCCCGGTTGGATTGACGCGCATCGCGGGGCCATTCAGGTCCAGAACGCTCAACGCGAGGCGCTTGAGAAGGCAATCGTCAATCAGGAGCGACAGATTGACGCCTTGTTGGACGAGAGAGAGAACTTACGTTTCTCTCTCTCGCTCCTTCAAGAGCGTCAAGAAGTCGGCTCCCGTGCCCGCTCTCACGCCGAGCAGGCCAAGAAGGATGGAGAAGACGTTGCCCACGCGGGCCGCATCCGCGGCCAAGTCGCCGTCCGCGAGGTCCAGCACAATCTCGGCGTAGCCGCCCTTCGTCGTGCCGAAGCCCAGCTGAGGCACGACGACGGCGCGCGCTACGTCGAGCGCCTCGAGCAGCAGATCGCAGCAGAGCGCCGAGAGATCGAGAAGATCCGGTCGCAAGAGGACGATGACGACGACGAGTTCGAGCGTCCTCGTCCGAGCAGAGGGCTGGCTGGCTCCTCACGAGAAGCTGATCCCTTCCGGCCAGCCAGTCCCTCGACGGAAGCTGGGCCCTCGAAGCCGGCCCGCCGCCCTCGCCACGTAGTCCGATCCCAGTCTACCACCTCGTCCATCGACGGCGTCAAGGCCCACTACTGCAAGTATTGCCACCAGCCCAGCTTCCGCTCGGACGAGAGCGCTCCCATCGCCAAGCCGGCAGTCAAGTACGACATCTACGAGGGCAAGAAGGCGCCCAAGATCGTCCACACGGCGGTGCAGATCCCGAGCGGCATGCCGATGGAGCCGTTCAGCTTCGCCCCGTCCCCACCATCGCGTGACAAGGTAAAGGGCAAGGGCAAGGCGAGGGCGCGGCGCGTGATGTCCTTTGGTGCGCACTCCGACAACGATGCCGGTCAAGAGTGGGAAGACGATGCCTCCGATTCGTCTTCCCGCCGTCAAGGTCGTGCGCACTAAGGGCATCACCGTCAATGTCCTCGTCTAGTGCTATTGCTGTGGGCTCGCCAGCTTGTCTCTACGGCTACGGGTACAGGTACTCTGTGCTTAGGCTCTAGAGATCGCCATTACGACAACTTGGCGACATTGGGCTTACTGAGGCATCGAAGAAGACGTAAACAACACTCGCCATCGCGTCGCCAGGCACCTTCCATCCCCACTTATTCGCGCTACACCCGCTGCTTTTGCCCTCTCGGTTGTTTTCCTATCACCTCGACACGAGTCTACCTTATTCCTCAGGCACAAGACCCACTAGGGTTTAATTTACCGACAAAAAATAAACACAGGCCCACCTGTGTATCTTCTTTTCCCTTTTAACGAGATACGACCGATTTAATTTTCCGATAAGGAGAGGGGGAGGGGAGCTAGGAAATAGGAAGGCGAAATAGGAGTAGGGGGGATAGGTATTTGGTGGAATGATACCCAGCACTGCTACTACTTGACCATGATCACGTAGACAGATGCTTGCTTGATTGCTTCAAGCCATTGCTTTAATCCATTGCTTAACAATGAATTGCAATAGTTTCGTTTATTAAATTTTTTTTTTTTTAAAACTCACTTACGTGCTTTCTTAATGCGACTTGTAGTAAGTAAGTAATTAAAAAAACAGAAAGGTTCTTTATGATTACAACAGTATTGAAGATACCGTAGAAGCATTGTCCTCCAGAACTCCAACCAAACTTATGTAGGACGTCTATGTACGTACTGGGTAAGTAGGTAAGTAGGTAAGTAGGTAGGTATGCTGCCCTTATCCTTCAGAACAGCTATCTACCAGGTCCTACTCAGGTACACAATCATTTTTTCAGAAGTTCAGCCTCCCTGCTAGCTTGTAGACTCTCTAGTTAGGTTACTTTGACTTTGGTGTAGGTAACGTAAATGGCCCTGATCCACTTCAGGCCAGATTAATAATGGCATTAGTGCTTAGAGGCTCAATAACACCCACATTAAAAGAACTTCCTTCGCCTGCACTCCCAAGAGTCAAGACAAGCCTAGGCAGTAGATTACTTCATCCTAGCACGCATCCAATTCATCGCCACCGAGCTCGACTCTCCCTCTCGTACTCGTCCACGTTGTACCCGTCCCACTCAGCGCGTAAGGCTCTGGCGTCGATGTCGCTCCTCGTACCTTGTCCTGGGACTCGGGTGCCCTGGAACTCAAGGTTCATGAAGTCGATCGCAGCATCAAACCGGCCGCCGCCGAGAAATCGAAGCCAGCCGTAGTTACTGTCGCCGTACATGATGGGTCCCTCGTTTTCACGGCCGCGCCAGCTGACTGTTTGTAGTAAATAGGATTAGTTAAGTGATTCGTTTTTAGTAAGTAAGCAAGGGGCAACCCCCCTACAAATTACTCGAGAGGATGATTAGTTAGTTAGGTGGGTCAGGTACTTACACTGAATCTTCTCATATGAGGACTGCCAGGGCCGCGTATCGAAGCGCAGAACGCCCTCGACAACACCCAGGTCGAAGCGACCCCAGAGCTCGGTGCCGCTGAGCGTGAACGTGAGGTTGAGGCCCGTGTGTCCCCACTGCCGATACACGTCATAGGACTCGACATCGTAACGTCCGTTTAGTAATCCTAGGGGTTGGAGCTCTTGGCTGTCATCTTCGTCGGTGGAGTTTGCATATTCTGTGTACGGAGGTGGTGGGACATCGTCATCGTCGTCGTCGTCGTCAATGACGTAGCCCAAGGTCTGGGCTCTCGAGGGAATAAATGGTCCACCTCCCCTACGTGCCCACGAACCGCCTCGAACGGGGGGGGTCGCCGTGGATCGAAGGGGACTCGAGACTACCGGCGCAGCAGCTGTAGCACCTCCTCGACCACCTCTGATGGCCCGCGCACCGCCTCGGCGGGCTTGGCTTCCAGTAAGAGTGGAGGAGGCAGAAGTCGAAGCGAAAGGTGAGGCAGACGGTCCCTTTGGCTTTGGCTCCGACTTTGGCTTAGGTTCCGACTTTGGCTTAGGTTCCGACTTTGGCTTTGGCTCCGGCTTTGGCTTTGGCTCCGGCTTTGGCTTTGGCTTTGGGTTGGTCTTGGGAGTAGACTTGGGAGCAGGTTTGGGAGTGGACTTGGGCTCCTTCTTTGCAGCTTTGGCTGGCGTGCTCGATGCGGCTGTTGTCTTGGCCTTCTTCGTCGATGATTCTCTAGCCGAGACGGTAATATTGATGCCACCAACGGTTACGGTAAGGTCAACGTTGGAAGATTCAGCCTTGCGCTTGTTATTCTTGACAGCAGCTGACGAGGTACCCTCGAGGGCTTTTTTAGCCTCGCGCTCATTCTTGGTCCATTCCTTCTTCAGGTCCGTCTCCAGCTTCTTCACGTGAGCAGGGACGGAGAGCTTGCCTGCATTGACGGCATCATAAAGGCGCATGCGAGCTACCGCCTTGGTCTTGGAAGGTGGCAGACCATAGTGAATAAGTTGGGCCTCGAACCAATGAGCTGGGTGATCCTTGTCGGATCCGGACTTGAAGTGTTCCTTGAGTTCGGCCACAGTAGCGCGCCGATGACGATTCTGGCCGCTCGCCTCGACAAACAGGTCTCCAGCATAGGAGAACCCATCCTTCGAGACGGCTGGTGCTAAAGACATGGTTTTGTGACAATGAGGATAATTAATTGGTGTTCAATTTCTACCTACCATGTTAGTAGGTAGGCAATTGATGAATACCACCAACAGTGTTTATTGAGATTAAAAAACATGAAGTTGGAAATAACATTGAACGATACGAACCTCAGATTAAATGGTACTAGGTACCTACCTAGGTAGTTACCCAATAGTTTTAAAGTTTAAGGAGCTCGTTCTCCTTTCTGGTCTGTGCATACCATGTAATATATGTATTTAATAGGTACCCAGGTAATTACCTATAATTACCTATGAGCTAATACAGTAGTTATTACGGCGTAGTATTATCCATACTTGTTGTCCATACCTGAACGTGACTTAAGATCCGAAATCAACATTGAACCTCGGAAGTTTGGATTCTTGCATGTTTGCATGTTCATTAAATTGTAGGCATCGTGAACCTGGTCAAGTCCCAAACCCGCTGAGCATAACGTAACCCACAACCCCCCCTCCCTCCCTCTTTTCCCCCCAATCCCCAGATCCCCAGATCCCCATTCCAGATCAAGAGGTTGCTTGGTATCAACAGCCGTATCATGCACGCATAGTATGTATGTATAAAAGTCCCCGCCCGCCGCCTTTTTCATGAGAGGAGCATTTTTATATACAATCGCCCAACGCCAAATCCCATCACATGGTTTTGTGTACAACGTCTTTTCATATTGTACAATGGTAAATGAAGTGCTGAGACGTCATTTTCTTTCATATCCTTTACGAGCTCTTCACTACGCCAACCTTGGCGGCTCTGAGTACTCTTCCGTTTAATTTGAATCCCTTCTGCTGGACGTGGAAGACCGTGTTGTCTTCCTTGTCGGGCATCGGGGTCATGAATGTGGCCTCATGCTCATTAGGGTTAAACTTCTCTCCTTCGGGATCGAACCGCTCTAAGCCGTGCTTGGCCAAGGTCTGGAGCATGTTAGTCTCCGTCATTTTCACTCCCTCGTAAAAATTGACGAGATCCTCGTTCTTGCTCTCTGCTGCCGCGGCCGTAAGCTTTTCCTTGCCCATTATAAGGGCTCTGTCTAGGTTGTCGACGCTGTCAACCAAGTCCTTGGCAAACTTCTGGATAGCGAAGTCGCGTGCTGCCTTCATCTCCCTCTGTGTTCGATCTTGAAGGTTGCGGAAGTCGGCGACCGACCGTAGGCATTTGTCCTATGTGAATTACTATTATTAGTTGTTTTTTTGCATCAATTTGCATTGCGACACATCAGGTGTACACACCTTCCACTCAATAACCTCTTTCTCCTTGGCTTCTAGCTTCTTTTTGAGCTCGGCCACTTCATTGGATGGCGCATTGGCAGCTGCGCCATCTTGAGCTTCAGCCTGAGCTTCAGCCGGAGCCTCAGCAGCTTGGGCAGTTGGCTCTTCGCCTTCCTTCTTAGCTGGCGGCTCACTCTGGTCGCTATACCACTTGAAGCTCGGTAAGAGTCCCGCTCGTAGAGAATTTGAGGTTGTCGGGAGGAATTGCGACCGCCCCACCAAAGGTCGTTGCGCAATTATTCTAGAGCCAGAATAAATGGCTTTGGAAGATCTGGAGATGATTTGTTTTAACATGATAATGGATGTGAGGTGTGAGGCGTGATCGTTTTAAAAGTAGGGCTAAACGGGTCGCGTGCTATACGGATGTGGGTGATTTGATCGTGGGTTCGATGGAAAGCGATAGGTAGCACTGTAGCTCTCAAGTTTTTTTTTTCTCTAAATAAAATTTTAGTGACTTCTTACCCGTTAATAGCCCGCACGCGGCACGGCAACCTCTTGCCGTCAAGAGCTTCGTACAGTGCTTGTACTACTACATACTGATGTCAACTGACAGCTTAGTGGGGTACAACCACAGAATTTATTCTGCTCATATTCACCGCTCTTGATTCTCTGGTGGGGCCTGTGCTGCCGCCCTGAAATATATAAATAAGTGCTACCTTCCCTCCCCTCTTTTACTTTCCCTTCTTTTTCTTCCTTAGCTCTCTTTGCCTTTTGGCTTAGATCAAGTGTAGTATCTGTTCTTTTCAGTTTAATCTCTGAAAGAGTCACATAGTGGCTCGATCTATGATTATTCTTATTTTTATACCTAGGGAGTGCACCCTCTGCGCTTGCGCATGGTCGCTCCCACCGTGTCCCTGGTATTACACTGCTTCCAGGCGATGCTAATTTTCGTTGCTTTCTCTGGCTTGCCCAGTGTTGCGAAGAAGGTCATTAGTAGACTCATTACGACTAGGTTAGCTGGTATTATTAGATGATTCCTTTGAATACCAACATGGAGGTAGTTTGGATTTGCTTGTGTCGGTGAATCAGATACCAGGTAGATTACGCAACTTTGTCTCTAAATTATATGTCGATGAATTGACAAATCACGTCCCTACTGTACATATGCATACAACATCCCATATATATGTACTTCCTGACAGACGCCATTCACATGCATGTTAACAATGCATAGTTACATGTATGTGTAGGAATCATTGATGTAGCTGAGACTGCTGAATACTTAGGTAGGTACCTACCTAGTAGTAGGGTACTGTGTAGGACCTGTAGGTACTGTACGCAGTACTAGGTAGGGTACCTACAGTACGGCGTAATATAGGTCCTTCAGCCTTGCATAATAGTGATCCATTATCCCTGCTAGCGTATCCATCCCACAGCGCATCAGTACTTGGTACTCAGCCTCGACAACTTCTCAATTCTAAAAGCTTTCAATGTTCTCTTCCTTTCAACATTCCACTAATAATCATCTACATACTAATTAAACACCTCTTCTTACACTACAGATGGTCGCTTGAAATAACGTCAACGACTGTTCCCTTATCCTCTTATTATTCATCCCATTTAACTATTATCTTCTTTACAACACTCTCTTGCTGTCGTCGCCACGATGGAGTACGACAACATGATGGATGGTGATTTCAAAGAGGATTTCGGTCCTAGAGTTCAAGTTTCCGCGGTATGCGATATTCTTTGCAATCGCGTTCCCTAAAGCAGTCTTTCTAACGGTTACTTCTTACAGGCGGATAACAATCACGTCGACTTCGAGCTTAGCAATGTTGATTTGTCACTAGCCAACTCAATCCGTCGCGTCATGCACGCCGAGGTTCCGACCATTGCCATCGACCTGGTCGAAATCGAAGCCAATACCACGGTCCTAGCCGATGAGTTTATCGCCCACCGCCTTGGTCTAATTCCCTTAGATTCCCGTGAAATCGATCAACTCAACTACTCGCGCGATTGTGATTGCGACCAAAACTGTGGACGCTGCAGCGTTACCCTAACTCTACACGCCAAGTGTACTTCAGCCGAGAACATGCACGTGTATGCCCGAGATCTAGTTGTTGGATACGATCGACCCAACAACCACATCGGCAACCCTGTCATCACGGACCCTGACAAGCTCGGTTCTTTGATCTGCAAGCTAGGCAAGGAGCAAGAGATAAAGCTCACCTGCATAGCTAAGAAGGGGATTGCAAAGGAACACGCCAAGTGGTCGCCAGCTTCCGCTATCGGCTTTGAATATGACCCTCATAACAAGCTACACCATTTAGATATGTGGTACGAGCGGGATGCCGAGTCTGAATGGTTAGTTTCTCCGCCCATAACATAAAGAGCGAAGTGAAGTTAATTGTCTTTAGGCCCAAGTCAAAGTATGCCGAACTCGAAGAGCCTCCCGCAGAAGGACAGCCCTTCGACTACGATGCTGTCCCATCGCGATTCTACTTCGAAGTGGAGAGTGTAGGCAACATCGAATCCGACACCATTGTCTTGGAGGGTGTCAAGGAGCTACAAAGAAAGCTCGCTGGTCTAATACATGGTTTGGGTGAAAACGACGGCATGAACGGAGATTACGATGGCCCACGCAGCCCGGACGCCATGGACGCCACTGCAAGTTATTTGCAAGAACCCGGTTATACTACTCCCTATGCTGGTGCCGGAGGAGCGAGCGCGTGGGGCGGTGGAGCCACAGCCTACGGAACGACGCCCTATGGCAACTCAGGCTCCAATGGATGGAGTTAAATGGGTTTTATATCCCTAGACGATTCCGCGTCCTAACAATTTTGATGATTACAACGGCAGCTTCTATAAGCCTATTTTATACCATAGGAAAACAACCAGTCCAAGGACAACTCCTAAAAGTTCTGGATGTTGGTTTAATAGTTGATGAATCATGGCACGGAGTTTCGGGAACCCTCTAGTTTCGAGGAACAAGGACTTTTGCTTTTTATCGTGATGAATTTCTGAGACCTCACTGTCCTATAATGTAAATACAGTGGTAAAAAAGAAAAGGAAAAGAAAAAGAAAACCAGACAAAGAGCTTAGCTCCACGGCAACATCAGGACATAGCATGGGATAATGGATGCCTATCTAAACCTAGATAGTCATGAGTACGCTAACAAAATGAAGCATTCTTCATACCGGTTTTTTTTTTCAGGTTTTATGTTCAGAATATGTATTCCCCCTCCCTCCTCAGACGCCTGGTGCGATGCAGAAAAGCCTCCAAAGTCTAAAACGCCATTGGTTTCCAGGTATAGAGAATCTAGGTCCCGCGTCCGTTCTATATCAAATCTGCTTTGCTAGGTACATGGATAGGCAGGTAGGGTAGGGTAGTACCCAAGGTAGATGGTAGGTGTGGTGGTGTCTGTATACGAACTATACAGGGAGTTAGAGCAGCAATCAGTCCTTCAGTCTTCAATTCCCTTGAATCTTCTATAAACCTTGCGGTGTGCTTCTAGGAACATGAATGTACATATTGTTTGCCTATGTCTCGTCGTTAGCGGCTGGGCTTTGCTTAGGGAGAAGAGGGGGGAGAAGAGGGGGGAGAAGGGGAAGACAGGGATTCAAGTAGTTGGCTGAATAGGGGCAACACTTACGGTCCCAATCTCAAAAAAGCTGGTACCCATCCCTTGAACATCCAGGTTATTCCCTCCTTAGCATATATATCACGTAGTAAGTGAGCGATGCCTTGCTCGTGGCTGGTACTCATCACCCGGCTCTTAATCACGTCTACAGGTGAACAAATCGTCGTAGCTACAAACCCAGCAACGAGTGAGCTAGCGAAATGAGTGGTTGTTGTGTCGCCCAAGGGTGTATACTCCATCAACAGTCCCTTGATAGTGTCATAGCTAGCCAACTGGCTGGCATTCATGAGAGCGGCACGAGTGCTGTTAGGCCAGACACCGCGGAACCAGCTCTTGGGACCTTCCTCGCGCAGCATACGGAACATGCCGTCAAGGCCGTGTTTGTAGCCGCGTCGCTGGGCCTGGGGTAGAGCAAGGTCCTGCTGCATGCGAACATTGGTCACGTCGGCAGCGTTGCCCGATATGCCACCCAAGAAGCCAGAGAAGGTGGACAATCCGATAAGCAAAGGGAGTGATGGCTTGGTACCATCTGCGGGGGTGAAGCGAGCCTTGAGTTCCTCGTACACGCCGAAACGCACTGTGGAGTACGTCATCTGCCGAAGCAGCGATGCCGTCAACCCATTGTACAGCCCGAGCGGCCCCTGGTTTCGCACAATGTGCATAAAGGTGCCGCTCATGTTCTTGGGGGCATCGCCAGAACGCAATTGTAGTCGGACTTTGACTAAATACAGACAAGCACGTTATCGATTAGCGATTGGTTGGTTTATATGGTGGCATAAGTAGTATAATCCATCCCATCTTGGCCGGTAAGGCTGAGGAGAAAGATCGGAGAACGTACCGAGATCGAGCGGATGTGTAACGCAGGCGGCAAAACTACTTGCGCTACCACCAAACCAGAATGGATAGGATATCCGATCGTGGGCCAAAGCCTGCTGCTTCTTCTTATCGAGGATCTTGGTCTTGGCTACGGCAGCCGCGGTAGAGGAGGAGGTAGCGGCTACAGAGGACTCATTGGGGGTGACGGACTGCATTTTCTTATCTGGGAGAAGAATGTTACAGTAAAGGGGGTCGTAAGTGGTAGATTGACTGGACCGAAAGCAGCATCCCTATACAATTTTGCTTACTGTTTGTCACTGCTGTCTCGTTTCTGTATGTAGGTATGTATGTATGTATGTATGAATTCTATAAGAGAAGATGTGAAGGCGGTAAAGTAGGAAAGTAGTAACAGTAGTAACAGTAGTAACAGTAAGAAAGTCAGTGCAAAATGTACGTATACATGTATGTATAGCAAAGAACTTTATACTATTCGTATGTAGCAAAGAACTTGAAGACCCTGTTCCAGCTCATCCTACCCAAAAAAAGAGTGAACTAGGGCCATTTAAAAGGAAAATAGAAAAAAAGGTGTAATTGAACAATTGAACAATTAATCTGGGCGGCATTCAAAATACTATGTATCAGAAATCCAAAAACGCAAGCAACGCAGCAATTATAAATCACCTAATCGTCCAAAATGAAAAGCCGTTCAAGAAAAAAAAAAGTTCTTAATTCAAAAACACGGGCTCGGCTTAACCGGTAATTCTTTTTCGGGCGGTGTTTTCTCACCCGAAAAATATGGCGACTCTTTATCGTACATATGTACATACCTAGTATAATACCTAGTACAGTGGCTGCTAGGTACCTAGTACATCATACATACAATACATGCATGAAAAGGGCCCCGCAGCAACATTGAATTGGATTATGGATCTTCAAACTTAAAGTCTGCAAGGTTCAAAGTTTTAGTTCAATGTACCCAAATTTTCATGGAGCCTCAACTTTGAAGCTTTTTATATGCACATGTTATATGCACATGTGCATCATACCAACTTAACAACTTGGTGTCTTGGAGTCTTGGAGTCCTAAAGCCAAATGCACACAACAATGTGGGCAGGCCGACTCGCTTCAACATGTCTTCGAGTAAGAAGAGCTACTGGCTCAACTGCTAGCAGCGCAAATAGCTGTAGCCCTTCTCTTTTCTCACGAACAAATCACCGCCCAATATTATTAAGAGGTGTGTGGTAGCTGTTACATATATGCACTATGAAGCTCATGAAATTCACCCGTCCTAATCTATTATCTGCTCCCTAGCTATATCGGCTGCACAACCTCGATCTAATTCAACCTGGACCTATCCAACCTCTGTGACAATCAATGGCTCTACTTACCCCAGAGATTCTTGGTTCAATGTATCTCAGAACGTTCTTGACAAAGTCCCTCGCCGATTACATTTGCAAAAAGATCACCCCATCTACATAACCCGACAGATCATCGAGTCGGTTTTTCCGCCGCCCACCTTTAAATACCACAACGACTTTGATCCTGTCGTTACCACTCATCAGAACTTTGATTCGCTAGGATTTCCAGAAGATCATCCCGGCCGAGCGAAGTCGGATACCTATTATATCAATCGCGATACGTTGCTGCGAACCCATACGAGTGCTCATCAAGCAGATATATTTCGAGCTAATCTCAGCGACGGGTATCTGGTCAGTGCTGATGTCTACCGCCGCGATGAAATTGATCGGAGCCACTACCCCATATTCCACCAGATGGAGGGTGCGCGGTCGTGGGACCGCAGTAAGGCGACCAATGGGGATGTGGCCCAGACTATCTGGTCGGACCTAGAAAAACTACCGAAGCATGATATCGAAGTCCAAGACCCCAACCCACCCTTTCACGAGGAAAGGAACCCCCGCCAAGCGGAACATCACTCCCCGGCAGAGACTGAAGCCATCGCTGCCCACTTAAAGAAGTCGCTAGAACTCATGGTAGTTGAGATATTCGCACGTGCCAGAGCAGCCGCACTAAAAGTCAAGCCTGAAACGGACGACGAGCCATACGAGCCACTCAAAGTGCGATGGGTTGAAGCATACTTCCCCTTTACGAGTCCCTCTTGGGAGCTTGAAGTCTATTATAATGGAAATTGGCTCGAGATCCTAGGCTGTGGCGTAGTTGAGCAAGACTTATACATCAAAGCAGGCGTGCCGAACCAGCTAGGTTGGGCTTTCGGGATCGGACTCGATAGAATCGCCATGTTGCTTTTTCAGGTTACCGACATCCGCCACTTCTGGTCGGAGGACTGGCGCTTCCAACGTCAATTTCATGGCGTTTCAGACAACCTGAGCTTGATGAAGCCCTTCAAGCCCTTCTCCAGGTATCCTAGCTGCTCGAAGGACGTCTCGTTCTGGGTGAAGCCGTCATCTGCGGCCGGGAGCAGCGCCGACGTACCCGAATTTCATGTGAACGATGTCATGGAAATCATACGGGACGTGACCGGGGACTTTGCCGAGGATGTGAAACTAATTGACGAATTCACCGATTCTAAGACTGGCAGGCGGAGCCTGTGCTATCGCATTGTCTACCGCTGTCTCGAACGGACCTTGACAAATGTAGAAGCCAAAGAAATTCATGCCAGGGTCACCAAACGTCTTGTGGAGGATCTTGGCGTGGAAATAAGGTGATATAGCTTCTTCTAGGATGGCTGATTCTGACTCCGCAGCCTTCAAAATACTCCATGATTCGGATTTGCAGAAGAATGGGAATGGGA
Organism: Hypoxylon fragiforme; assembly: GCF_022984875.1. Taxonomy (NCBI): domain Eukaryota; kingdom Fungi; phylum Ascomycota; class Sordariomycetes; order Xylariales; family Hypoxylaceae; genus Hypoxylon; species Hypoxylon fragiforme. Next base: position 1,574,296 of record NW_026054758.1, on the reverse strand, counting down.
AGCTATAAGATACCTAGGTTAGGTACCTCTGTAGTATACTCATATTCTCTGCTTGTATACTATCATATAAAGCCATCATTGTCTATACCTATAGAATATGTTACAGGTTATACATAATAGACTATGCTAGTCGAGGCGGTACATGTACCGGCTCGCTTGCATATGTATAGAAGAATTCCAATTACTACATTGAGTTGCGCCTTGTCGATATGTCATATCAGGAGTTAGTCAGCTTCTAGGTTAGCCGGTTAGATACGCCGTAAAGTATGGCAGGCTGTCATGATTAAGGGCATCAGCATATAAAACACGTGGTGGGCAAGCGTAAAGCAGCGCCACACCTTAATTGTTCGACTGACTTTCGTGCGCCACCGTGATATTGGCTGACTTTGAGGCAGAGACATGCATAGGTACTTCAGTGTTAGGTACCTAGTAGATATCTCATCGATGAGTGCCCAGGTACCTACCTACCTACCTACCTAACCAACCTGAACTAACAACTTGCGCCGATACATAATTAGCTAGTCAGCGACGTGGGCTGCGATTGTTTACTCCCAACCGATTATGGCTTATAAGATTACCAACTAACGCGGCTTTTGAAGTTTTCCTTAGCCCGATGAAATCGGGTTGGTGGGGCGAAAGGGTCCAAGCCGGCTACATTTGCGTCGCGGGGCCCGTCTTATCGCCGTTAGCGGTTGTTGGCCCGGGCTATGCAGATACAGATAGATAACTAAGAGGCGAAAGGATGAGTTGGTAGAAGAAGTTGTGCAACTGTCTTGAAGGAATACGTGTCGGAGAGGCCGTGTACTACTAACTAACCACACCATGTTACTGTATAGTCACGTGGTACTATCAACTCTCTTGATTACTTATATGCGACTTTTGGATGGCTGACGATAGTCCATACCTATGTACATACCTGGGCAATGTCGCGCGCAAGGCTGAGTAACACAAAACACCGCAAGCTTGGCTAGGGCGCCACAAGGGAAGCACATGTCTAGGTTAGCCTCTAGGCGCTGCCGATCGTGACACGGGCGCCTCGGCCTTGTCTGCGCCGAGTAAAGTTTTGTTCTCTGACTTGGAAGTACCTGGTCTGTGCGGAAAATCTCCGTTTTTTTAAGAATTTAACCTAGGTACTTCGTGCCATGGGGACAAGAACGCCAACGTGGCTGTGCAAAAACCCGCGTTTCGCTTTTTTCATAACTAACTAAGGTTACTTAGGTACATAGTTAGTTAACTTCGAAAACGCATGTAGTAGCATAACCCGATGTTGTATTCTGTGTGGATGCCGCCTTATCAAAAAGAATATTGAAGAATTTCCTTGCTGATGATGAAATGCGACTCATGTGCGGTTTTGATAGATAGATATGGTCATTTGGGGTGATATCTACGTATTGTCACTAAGTAATTCTTGTTATATATGATATAGAAAGGTTGGTCATCACCATTGCTTTAACAGGTTCACAACATGGAATAGGTAAGCCATGTGAGATATGCTGTGCAGCGTGATATTCTCAAAAGAGACCAGCGATGATAGTCACGATGGAACCGATAACGTCAAAAATTCAAGACAAATATGCCGTGTTCAGGAATTCCTGTGCCTCCATGGATGGATGGATGGCTGGATGGATGGATGCTGGTATTGTACCTGCATCTGCAATCCCTTGACTAATTACAGCTGTTAATTGCAACAGTTTAATTCAGATGTCGTGTTCAAATGTTTTTTTGATATTAACTATGGAAAGTTTAATTTTGCCTTGAGACGGTGGAGTAATAGATGTAGTATTACATAGCCTCGGATGATCTGGATGGATGATCTCTTCAAGGTTCACTGTTGTCTGGCCATGCATGCATGCATGCAAAGCAGTGATACATGTCCAGACGGATGGGCGAAATACCCTAGGTAACTTAAGGTAAGCTACTGCAAAGCCAACGAGCTCTCAGCGTTTACCTAGTACCTACATAATCTAATACACCTCGGTACCTGCCTATACCTATGTACTATGTATGTATGTAGGAATACATACGAAGGTTGTGGCCAAAAGTTTAGACCAAGATATACCTCAGCCCCACAGTTCCTCCACTTTTCTACCACTGTAAGAAATATTATCGCCAACATACTTACCTATTTATAAAGCCTTATAAATTTATTTAATAAATATTAAATATGTTATTACGTTATTTAATTAATGTATTTAATAATAGAAATTTTTGTAATTTTTTTTCTCTATTAAATTAATGTAAATATTTGTATAATAATTTAAGGTTGTTTAGGATTAAAGGCTTTAAGTTTATAGCATATTATAACGTTTAAGTGTGTTATAAGGTGCTATACTTTTAAGGGTTGTGGGGGGTTTGACGTTAAATGTATATCTATTATTGGTAGAAGCCTAAAAAAGAGTAGCGCATTGTGGGGCGGAGGTATATCTTGGTCTAAACTTTTGGCCACAACCTTTGTATCAAGATAGGGAACTTGCAGATGCAGATGTATGTAAGTAAGCAAGATAGAAGATAAGAACACCATTGGTTCAACTTCTTCCACGATGTTTTCAAGAAACAACTTGAAGGTCTTTGCTAATAATGTTGATTCTCGTGATTAACACATGTGCCCTTAACAAGATTGAACTAACTAAATCCATGATCAAGGCTCAGCCATCATCTGGCAATATGATTCAGCAATTGTTGAGGCAATCCGAGGCAATCCTAAGCCTATAAGATACCCTGGACTAGGTCAGGTACTACTAGTATCTACTGTTCCTTGCATACAAATTCTATCATTTTGACATTCAGCTAGGATAAATACGTGTTGAAAATTTACCATACGATGGATGCTTTGCTGCGGCACAGTTAGTTGCGTACATAGTGTAGATACTAGATACCTACCCTAGGTAGTGTGTATTAGCATCCCGTTGCATAGCCGCCCCCTGCCAGTACACTGTAGGCAGGTTGTACAAAGTAGTTACCTGTCGGAAAAGTCCAGTCGCTTGAGCCAAGATGGATTTGAAGCGTTAGTTGTTTGTGGAACCAATTTACTGTAGCACTATGGATCCACCAGGGCGGTTCTGAGTAAAGGGAACATGCGTTTTCGCGTTTCTCTCCTTCACGTTCGAAACGGTCTAAGGACCTTTCAAGGTACTACGAGTAGTATTCAAGGTTTTCAACTAACTATAACGGTACAAGTTGTGTCTGCATACCTAGAGAGTACATATGTAGTAGAGAGTCTACTAGAGACATATGCTAAGTGCATGCCCCACATGGTCCCGGCATCCATGGGATTATTCAAGGTTGATGTTTAGAATTGAACTTGGGAATCAATCCCACCGCTTGCGCAGCCACCACCCGCATCACTCAAATACCTACATATTCCACGACTTGTCCTCTTGTCATCTTGTTTCGTTGCAATCTCTCCTACATAAGTAACAACTTACTTGACAAGTTGACAATAACATTCAAACTCGAATTCTACATAGTACATAGTACTTAGGCAACTACCCACCTAGTACCTACATAACGATAAGAAATCCGTTGGTTTCACTTGGCTGAACTGACTTGATACATACATACATACATACATACATACATACATACATACATATCATCAACATTTACCCCCCATTGTCTTTTAGACTAGACTTCTACTTATCTTCTTCACATCAACTTCACATCAACTTCTATCCTCCCACCTGAAGTTCTCTATTGTCCTAAAAGGACAATATCATTAAAAATGTCCGAATCACAATCACCAAGATCTATCCCCTCTTCTCCCTCACAGTCCCTCATGGCACGCCGCGGCTCTTCCAGATCGCTATCCTTAGATATTTCAGGCTTACCGCCACTACAACAACCCACGCCACCTACAAACACCCTGCTCCTCACCAACCTCAATGACACCGACATCTTCCGACCTGATAACCTACAAACCCTCCGTGACCTAATCCAGGCAACCGCACCGATATATACATGGTCCCCATTGAAGTCATTCCGCCGCATAATAGTATCCTTCTTTGACGAACAGGCTGCCATTCAGGTACGGGGAGTATGGGACGGTGAAGCCATAATGGGCGAGCGATGCCGAGTCTACTTCGGCCAACCCACTCCTCTTGACCTACACAAGGACGACCGACTTCAACTACCCGATGCCGGCAAGCTATTCTTTATCAGCCCCCCGCCTTCGCCGCCCCATGGCTGGGAGATGAAGCTGGAGGACGCCCCGAACAAGCAGGTCCACGCCGAAGATCTAGCCGAGGCCTTGGCCAAATTGCGCCACCAGGCTGGTCCCGCCACCGACCTCTCCCCTGTCTCCCCGGTCGACGCTGCTTCTACCACATTCAAGTCCAGGAGCAGGAGTAGCACCCTGATCTACCATCCCGATGAGCACGGCGGTAGCCCGAACCTACCCGCTATCTCGGTCGATGATATGACAGATTCACCGATGCAACTGAACCATCCTGTTAGCGATGGCAACGGCCCCATAAAGGCACATACATCACGGCCGCCTGTGGAGCTCATGGAATAGGAATTCCGCCACGCGGGTCTTGCGGATAACAGGTGTTGACAAAAAAGTTTTATATTTCCATTGCAGTTCGGGCAGTATGGCGTTAAGGACGAGTAATTATGGGCACATGAGTGTAGGGTTTAAACTCGATATTCCTATACCACACAGCATGGCATCATCTACGAAGGGTTACGGCATTGGTACATTGAGCACGTGCATCGCGGATAGACTGAATGTACTCGATTATCACTGCATAATACGAAAGGAGTAAGGGCCGAGAATCAAGAGCGAGCAAATCCAGGAGTATTCCATATAAATATCCATTAAATCTAAGCGTTCTCTACATACATAGGTATCAATCAACAAGTGGGATGTACAAAATATCCATATTTGCTACATTTACACAAGCCATACATCTACTTGCCATATATATGTAGTCTTCTCGCGAAATTACACCTGTAGATATGTATCCATCCATGATAGCCGAGTACTAATCCCTGATAGCTCACCGGGAAGCCACCGATGCTCCCGTAGGATTCAAATGCCTTCCAGGGTTTGTGTATACCTTTGTACTTATCCATGAAATGCACCTTTGAGCACCTCAGAGAAACCTCTTAGCATTCCCCTATTTAGTTTGGTTCGGTATCAAAATTCACACATACTACGACGACTAAATAGATTGGCCTCGGCAGGAACTGGGTAGATCTAGACCAGATGCATATACCGCATGTATGTGTTTGCATACATATCAACAAGCTACCTATGGTCTACGAAGTATAGATATCTACTCACCGAAGAGCCTGCCCAACTAATTACCCACTTCCCTACTCTAACGCAGCACCACGCGGAAGCACCAAAGAGAGCTGCTGACGCGAGCAGCGTAACCAAAGCCGTGCGCTCGACGCTACTACTAGACTTAGTGTTGTTGTTCTTCCGCGACTCCGGGGGTACGGAACCGCGCACTGTCGACGGTCGGTCGAGGGAAGGGATGAATTTCAGGTTGAACCGGGCAGTGTAGCCTAGGCCGCCTTGGGACTTGTCGTGGAGAAGCACCTTGTGGAGGGCTTTGCGGGCCAGCTGATGGGTTGAAAATGTATAAAAACTTCGTTAGATGGGTGTTAAGGGGCTTGTCGGCTTGCGAAGAAGGGTTTTCCTGGGACTTGGATGTGTACGTGAATATGGAAAGGGTTATGGAAGTGTGCTAGGTTAGGCAGGTTTGGTATGACAAAGCAGCGGGCGTAAAAGAGGCGCAGGTTGCTTTGAATGAACTAGGTAGGCAGGTAGTAGATTCGCTGGCTGTGGAGAGATACGATACAGTGTATACCTAGGTAGGTAGGTATTAGGTAGAGACAAGCAGCATATGTACGTATGATACGATATTATGCCTCAGTAGTATGCCCCCGGTTCATAAAAGGACAATATATGGGTACATACTTCCTATCCAAGCTTTTGAGAAGTTTGTGAGCTGGAAGAGGGGTTGGATAGGAGTGGGACGCACAGCCTCATCACAAGAACGAGATAAGACGAGAGCGGGCCTTGGAAAACACCCAAAGCAAACGGGGGGGAGAAGCTTAAGCTAACCTTGATATTCCGGTCATCTAAGTATTCAATGCCTCGGTTTACATAACTTAATATCATGAAGAAAATAAATTGCCCAAGAACGAGAACTGAGTAATACATGCTCGGATGCTCGATTTCCAAAGCCTCTGACAGTTCTCTGCCGTTGAGCCAGTACGTCATTGCACACATGAACTGTCGCGAGGCATACGTAGGCGGTTGGCACTGGAGACCAGAGATGATGTTATTAGCGAGGGTTGCAGATACCGCGGTAGGCTGAATCTCCGCTACCAGCAACGACTCCATCATGCGCCTTGCTGACGCCGGCGTAGACATCCACTCGTGAGGCGCACCCATCAGATACGCAACGTACCGCCAGAGCGCGAGGTAGTCGGTAATCTCCTGCTTCCGCAGCCAGATCCCTTGTCGTGGGAGACCCATCCATATCACTGTTGCCGAGAACGTGTTGATGGTACCTACGCAGTCGAGGTCATTGATCGGAATGCCGAGGGATTCCACGTTGTAGTATGAAGGGTTCACTGCTGCTATCTGTAAAACGCGCCGCCGCACTGCCGCGTGGAGCAGCCGAACGCGAACCGAGTCCACGAAACCGTCACCTCCTGGCTTAATGGATTCCAAGTCCTGGGTCACGTGTAGAGTATGCTGTAGTGTTTCTAGCAGCCGGCGTCTAACAACGTCAGCACTGAACCCACCAGTACGGTTGAGGGTCTCAACGGTTCTCCCACTTCCCATACCCCCTAGCAAGGACATGAAGGTCAACTAGGCAGGCCAAGTTTTTTGTGTTAATTAGGGCTGAGTTGTCAGAATTATTCGACTCACGGCAGTGATAGTCGGGCCTCCGTATCGGTAGAACACTCTTTGGCCCCTTTCTATCTGTTCCCAGTCGACCCAGTCTGGGACGGTATTAATCTCCTTCCATAATCTCCCCGTATCATGATCGTTCGCCGCACACTGTTGTAGCAGCTCATAGAGGTCCCTCCTGGGCCTCTCCTCTGCCTGCGTTGTGCCGTTGCCCTCTCCAGAAAACCCAACATCGGAAAAGCGAGAGGACATATAGTCTAAATGTTCCGCAGCTTCAGTGGCGAGTGTGTCGTATGTATGAATCATTGGTTGCAGGTCTGTTGGCGTGAGATGCTGCGGTGTCCACCTGAACTTCACGCCCCAACGTTCCCTCCAGCTGGATTCTTTGTCCTGCTTATTATGATATGAGAATGGCATGATTAATATGCCTAACCTAGGCTTTAGCAAAAAATGGCATTGGATTGCCATATGTTAAGAGACCGAAATAGAATGCGTTAGAGAAATGTAACGACTCAATAATACTTATAGTTATCTTTATTAATACCTATTATGCATAAAATATAAAATACAAACCTTGGTAAGTACATCGGCTCCATGTTGATTATTCATTATTCATTAAAATAAAGTTTCATCAATCTACCTTCTATGTAATATGTACCCTAGGATAGGGGTACATCGGATGTGAATGCGGATGAGTTGACGTCGTTGATGAGGAGCCTAGCATTATTCTGCTAACTTTTCCCCACAACCACCCATTCCCCACATAACCTTGGCAAGATATATGTACAAAATCTCCTTCACAATTGCATATAGGCCCATGCAATTACATGATATGCACATAACTATTTATACCCTTGTAGATAAGTAGATAAGAACCAACTAGTTATTGTATGTAACTTTTTTTTTTCTTTTTTTAAATCTTGGAAAATTTTGTTCATCCCACTTCATACTTGTAACCTTTCACGCTGTCGTTAGATAGCCCAACACAGGAATATGAGAAATTGTTCTTGCAAGTTAGATTCCTTGAGGACCTTCGTACAAAGTCTTACAGGACTCGGAATATCTCAGCTACCTGTCACGACTACTCGTCGAATCTTATCGCGAATTCCCACTGCAAGTTTTCCGTCAGAACCCGCCTTTTCGAGGCCATACAGTGCTACTGCAGCCGCACGATTTCCTCGTCAAGGCTTGAGGGGATCATATTCTCGCAACAGGAGTGATACACCACTATCAGAAGCTACGAGTCATGAGTCGTCACACAATGCTACTGCCGACCTTTTTGGCGCAGCGCCGCTTGATGCTTCTACAAGCAACCTAGACCAAGCTAAACGCCAAGGTGCAATCCTCGATTTTTCGCCCGAGTCAATAGACAGTCTCATCTCATACATAGACACGTCGTCAACTGGAGGATCTTCTCCGGACGAAGATGTTGAATCCCCTCGTTACCGCAAGCCAAAATCTGACTCGGCGGCAGCTTCTCTTGGTGCCAGCAAACTAAAACGGCTAAAGATCATCAAGGAAGACAAATATCGAGAGAGGGGTCCACGACGCGAGGAGAGAGAGCCATGGCAGATACAAAAAGAGGCACTCAAGAAAAAATTCCCGGAAGGCTGGCACTCGCGGAAGAGGCTTTCACCAGACGCGCTCGACGGGATACGGGCGCTGCATGAACAGTTCCCCGAACAGTACCCAACGTGGGTACTAGCGAGTAAGTTTGAGGTCTCACCGGAAGTCATCCGCCGCATCCTCAAGAGCAAATGGCGGCCCAACCCCGAAGAGGAGACCAATCGCCAGACGCGCTGGTTCAATCGCGGGAAGGACGTCTGGAGTCAGATGGCGGCTTTGGGTACGAAGCCCCCAAAGAGGTGGCGTCGTGAGGGCATTGTGAGAGATCCTATTTGGAACGAGCCAAGGGGTCCTAGAACGCAACCACCGAAGCGTCGTCGAGATCGAGAGTCGCCAGAGTCGCCAGAGTCGCAAGAGTCGCAAGAGTTTGGGAATAGCTGGTCGTAGTTGTATAACGCAAATGAAGAATACCTAAGCATATCTCCCATGAATCTGAGGACTAGCATGCTTAACCTTGTCCCTTTTTTCGATGAATATAATTGTCATCATCAATACCCCTTGTGTATACCCCTTGTGTCTTACATGGCGAGTCTTGGTTCAGATCTACAACGTTATGGGTGACTTTGCTTCACGTAATCTCCGAGAATGAGCTGGTCCTAAACCTTATGAACCTTGGTGATCGGGAACTTTCTAATTATCTATCAATTCCATTTGAGTACTAGATCTTTAAAATCCTCCCATTAGGCAAATCTTGGAAGACGAACAAAAAATATTAAAATATTGTGTGCTTTTTGCGCTGGTAGTGCAACCCATGATCCATCCCTGTAGTATAAAAGTTATTGTAACATGTAAGTCACAGGGTAGTACGGCCTTGCCGTCTCGCCGGTATTTAGCCTTTCAATCTTCGTATCGAATTCGTCACTCCTTGGTATATACTATGATATATATAGATATATACTAGTAATACCCTATATGTATGCTGGGATAACTATATGTGATACATATCGACGACGTAGGTAGTGTAATGAAAACTTGGCCATCTTTCAACCTTGACACATAATGAAGAACGCTGATTTAACTTACATGTTATTAACCTTTGTGTTACATTATCGGCGATGAGCTATGTTAATTGCAACATGATATAGTGATGAGATCAGGGTAAATGTAAACTTCAGTTCAATGCATCGCTGCTCTTGTAGTAGTAGTGTGATAAGGGGGACGATACTACTGTAACCTTTCAAAGGAGCCCTTCAAAGCAACGAGACGTTTGTAAAATATTGATAATGAAGCGTCAATTTAAATCTCTTGATGAACTTTGTGGATGCTGTGCATGATAGCATTAACTACTACATGTATGTATATGTAACTACATAGTCTACATTATGTAGGTATGTACTTTTGAACCGCATATTTTATCCATGTAACTATGTCTTAGTTACCTATCTACGTGGCCTTTCTGACTTCAACATGATATGCTGAACTAAACAATTGTATTGCTTGAATAGACTTTACAAATCTGATATATATCATATAGGTCGGCATGCACGTACTATGTACGTGCGACTTGAATTGAAGTGATGATCGAGCAACATTGAAGCGCTGGAGCTCATATCTTGACAGCTCATAAGAAAAATTTAGACAAGTTTTGCGTAACAACGCTCAGGGAGTGGGCTTCAGGGGTTCCCTGTCGGGTCTTGCTCATCGGTTGGAGTGGATATGTAACCGTGCGTGGCTGCATTGCCGAATGCAGTTTGCTTGGGTGTAATTGGCGTTGTCGATGGTAAGACTTTGTTGTATGTAAGGTACGGTATCTCTATCTAGGTACTACCCACAGGACCTGTATGAGAGTAGATCGATCCATTACATTCAATTGGGATTTTTATAATGTTCAAAAATGTTTCTTCCCAGGCTGATGCGCTTTCAGAAGAAAAAGAAGATAGAAAGTAACTACATACCCTAGGTAAGATCGGTAACACAACAGTAGCTTTGAATTAGAGAACCAATGTGACGTCCTTGTAAACCGACAACCTCCAGAGCTTGCATATGAGCTAGGGTGTGTCCTAGCTGGACCAGGGTAAGCGACCTTTTAGAGAACCCATCACGCCAGAAAGAGCTAACTTGATCCGCAGAAATTCAGGAACAGGCCAATCATTTTAGTTTTTCGGTTCACCCCGTTAACTACCCCCAGTCCAGCTGTCCAGCTGTCTCTTGTTAAGCTCTTGCTAGAGAGGAAACAAAGCAATACTATGTAGTATGTAGTATGTACATGCCAATACATCCACTTTCGAAGAAGTTTCTTCTATCTTAGAGGTCCGAGACTTTGGGGGGTTGGGTCCAAATGCTGTACTTTGCCTATGTACTTTGAGTCTTTGCCTACCTAGTACCTAGTACTAGGTAACTACTTCCAACTTTGTAGGTACGTACATGCTAGACACCTTACCCTACAACTCGAGGCCCAAAATCTCACCTTCTTCACACCTCTTTTTTGTATTTTCCAATTGCAACTTTGCAAGAGCTCTGGCCGTTCTGTAAAGACGGAATTGCTTCAATGACTATTATTATTCTTCACTAGATACCAACCTACTTGCCCTTAAGACCACCCTCTTCTTAAACGAGGTGTGAATTGTTGGTCCTAATAGCCTTTTTTTTTTCTTCCTTCTCGGATTTTTTCTTCACTGGCTTTATCTTTCTCCTCATCTTTCCTTTTTTACTATTACCCTATTATAAACTTCCTCTGCCTAGTATTAATAGTACCTATTTCTTTCACGTCACTGTAAGTCATCGAGGACAATGACTCGCTACGTAGCTTCCGATTAACATATGTACTTCTAGCATTTGAAATTTTCAGCTATCTTCCTTTATACATCCTACTTACCTTCTCATATCACCAGACAAAAAAAACACCATCTATTGTTTTCGCTAGTTTTGTTTCTTGGTTGTCAACTAGTAGTCCACACCTTCTTACTTTCTTACCCCCGAGCACGCTACCCATGACACCTCACCTATACAAAAATAAATCCAGCACTATCAATATTACTTGAAGACAGACTGGTTACTAGTTCAGAATCTCCTCGGTCTTTAAAGGAACTAGTTTGCAAAAACCAATGGCAATAAAATGGCCTCTACTCCTTCGAATCGGTTAAAATTAACCCCATCGAACTCGCCATATGTTCCGCATCCTATTCGGTCACCTTACCGCGGCAGAGGTTCTATAGAGCCTCGCCTGTCTTTAAAAAGGGTCGTCGGTACCACCTGTACCTCACCTACCGGTTTCGATGTCGTGAACTCTTCTTTTGCATATATTGCCGGCGGAGCTGTTGTGGTGGTGGATGTTGACGGGTCTGAATATACTCAGCGTTTCTACCGCGCGCGCCCAACCGCTCTCCCTGTCTACAATACTCCATCAGCTCCTTACTCACCCTCGACGCCGACGCCGACCCCGAAAGCGAACGATAGTCGAAATAGAGTATCGTTGCGGGAATCAAACTATGGCACCCATGATTGGGCTGACTCTTCCACGTCATCGAAAACGTGGACGAGCCGAGAACGTATCAAGGCCGCGACGTGTTTAGCTCTCAGCAAAGAGGGGAGGTTTCTCGCTGTTGGTGAAACTGGCTACGCTCCCCGGGTTCTCATCTACAATCTCGAAGATGACTCGTCAGATACTCCACTTGTCTCTATTAGTGAGCATGGATTTGGGGTAAAAGCCGTCGCATGGTCGCCCGATTCCAAGTATCTTGCCTCCCTCGGATCTGCGAATGACGGTTTTATTTACATATGGAGGATAGACACGAAGACTGGTGCTGCAAAGCTGTTTCAGCAAAACAGATGCACATCTTATATTCGCGGTATGATATGGGTGGGCAATAATTTGATCACCCTAGGCGTGCGTCATATCAAAGTATGGAGGGTCGAGGAGGGACAAACAACGTCTCCAATGAAACAGAAACTCATCGGTGATTCGAGCTCGAACTTGCAACCACATCAGAAGACGTTGCCGGGTCGAAACGTTTTGCTTGGCAACATGATAGAAGCAACATTCTCATGCGCCGCCGCCATCGACGACACAAAAGCTATCATCTGCTCTGAGACGGGGGATGTATGTTTATTCGACGACACGGGCAAGCAGATGAAGTTGACAAACGTCCTCGAAAGTGGATTTGCAACAACCTGCGTGGCGATTCGTGGAAATGTTGTTTATCTGGGGGGTAAATCGGGAAACCTAGCTACCCTCGACTTGGCATCCCTTCTAAGCTGCAACTTGGATTCCTTATGCACGAACGTGGGCTCTTTTGCGGGTTTCTTTGCTATGGGCTTTCTTGAAGAGAACATGGTGACAGTTGATGCCAAGCGTTCTATTCACATTTGGAGATGTGACGATGCCCCGGAAAAACTGGACTTGAGCTCTAGTCCCATCCCTATCCCTGGACACCAAGATTCGATTCTCGGTGTCGAAGCACTGAGTCGTCCTAACGCACCAGGTGCTGACTTTTACAGTTGGTCGGGAACAGGACAAGTTATATTGTGGGACGTTGACGGCAACATCAAATGCTCATTCCAGGTACCACTTGAAGATGCCTCCACCGAAGACGAGCCCAATCTAGTCAATCAATTGACTCTAGTACAAGCTACAGAGGGTGGCAACTTTTTTGTGACGGGAGATAAGTTGGGAATTGTTAAGATCATTGACTTCTCAACGCTTCAATGTGTATCTTCTATGAAAGCACATGCCTCCGACTGTCAATTCATTACCACCTTCGAGAACAAGACTAGGTTCGTCATTGCGACATGCGGTCGTGACCGTACGGCACAACTTTTCCACAAGACAGCCACCGGAGAATTTGAGCACTTCCAAACCCTTGAGTTTGCCGCAAGGGTGGTGCAAGTCCTCGTTCCGTCGGCAGATAAAGTAATAACCTGTTCCATGGACAGAACATTACAAGTTCATGACCTAGTAACAAAAGAGGGCGAACCGGACGCCATGGCGGCTATTCCTTCAAAAAGCTTTCCCTTAAAATCTTCGCCGGCATCAATGGCAGTGGACGCGGACGGAAAGTTCCTATTTGTGTCGCTACTAGATAGATCCCTTTGTATATTTGACTTGGAAAGTGGGAAACTGGCCAATTCATTCAAATGTACTGACGAGAGCGGGACAGAGTCCGTCGTCCTAGATTCCCTTACTGCTCGAGCAGCAACCGATAAGGAGCCTGCGTTGCTCCTAGGCATTTCGAATACGGATAAGTCCATCCGGATCTATGACGGCCAAACGGGGTCTTTCTTAGACCGTGAATGGGGTCATACCGAAGCTATCAATGGCGTAGCTTTGATCGAAGATGAAAGTAGCAAGCGAAGGGTTGTAAGTGTCGGGTCAGATGGCACTATCATGATTTGGGAGATGGATATGCAGGATTCGGCATGGGGCTTCAACAGTCGTGAACCATCTCCAGTCAAGGACGGTTCCACTGTCTCTCGAGCTACGCTTCGACGCGTGCTATCCAAAGCTGAGCTTGCCGAGTTCCAACGAACTTCACCTTTTTCGACCGGACGACGATCGCCTCCGAGGACACTTGCTAAGAAGAGATCCGCGTACAATTTGGCGTCTACGTCATCTGTCAGAACACCACCTGTCCCTACATTACAAACTAGCCCTTCGCCGACAATTACTGAGGATACTCCAACCAGGAGACCATCGGATAGTCGTTCTGGCAGTCCACCAACCAGCCCTAAAGGAAAAGTAAAGAGGCGTCCGTCTCTACCGGCCCTCAACTCGGCAAAAACTAAGAGCAACAGTAACTTGAGAGGGTATGGGTCTTTAAATATGGCCACCGAGCAGGCTTGTCGTACGCTTCGAACCTATCGGAAGAAACTGACCTCCTCGGATCCCGTCAGCCAAGAGGTCTTGGCTGAATTAGACCAAGAACTTCGTCTTACCGCAATTGCATTAGGCGACAGGGCTACACGGAGCAAGGCTATGAGTGATATGATGTTGACTGGTCTTCTCGATCAATATTCGGAGCGCTTAGTAGCTATGCTGGACGAAAAACTACGGTTAAGTTACCGGTCCACTTCAGACCCTGAGCCGGACTCTCCTAGAAAGCGACGTGAGTCGTCAGGAGCTGGCTCTAACAACGACTCTTCATAAAGCATACATTTACCCCATAATGTGTATTAGTTATGTGTATATCACAAACACGCACCATTAAGCATGCTCCAATTTTCATGGGTTACAAGGAGATGGAAGGGAAAGGGGGAAGGTAACACAGACGTCCGTGACTCTAGGCGTTTAGGGGTCATTCATACACTTTTATCGGAAAGGGGGTAATCGTCTAGGAAACAGATGGTTGGACAACGGCGTCATAGCATTTCGGGGAGAAGGGGGAGGTTTTTCTATCCGTTTACTGAGTCCCATTTGTTGGCTAACTCAACATGATACCACCGGACTTGGCAGGAGAAAATAACAGGAGTTGGTGGGGTGGGTGAAAACACGCTGTGCTGTGCTGCTGTACTGCTGTGCTGTGTAGTAGAAGGGAGGGAGGGAAGGAAACCGGGGCCATGGTATGGTAACTTGTCATTATCGTTTATATTTTCTTAGTGACGAAGCTACTTTGTTGTTTTTTTTTTTCGTTAGGACGCATCAATTCATTCTGCGCGACACAGTGGGTAATTCCGTGTCATTATCAAACGGGGGTTTTTTCAAGTCTATTTTATAAAAGTGAATTGTGACGACTTCAACATACATACACACCTATGTAGTTGAAATTGATAAATAAATACGTACCTCAGGTACTCTTCATTCCCAACACCATTACCACCCCGGTCAATATTCCTACATACATACAAGATAGATAATAAATACAGTAATACATGATGGCAGTAGTAGTAGCAGCAGCAGTAGCAGCAGCACGAGTAGGTGCATACCAAACAAGCCAGTCTCCATCGACAGTATAAGAGCGAGCCCCTATTCGATTATCTCTATGAGTTCAAGATAAAGATCCCCATTTTCCATATCGAATACCCCCCCACCCCCTTTTCCCCCTTCCCCTCCCTCCCTTCTTTTCTTTTTTCATCGGATACCTTGAACCTGACCTGACCTGAGTAAACCTAACCTGCTAGGGTACCTAGATAGGTTACGGGTTCATAGGCCACTAATCTATTCCAGACAACTCCTAGAAACGCTTTGGTTGCTCTTCTCCACCCCACCCATCCACCACCCCCTTTTCATTTACATACCCCTTCCCCTTCCTCCCTTTAACCTCCTTAGTAGGTATCCCTTTCTTCCCTCTATCCTTCACATCGCTAATCATATATTGTTCGCTTCACTTATTCTGTTGAAAAAAAGAACCCCCCGCCTCGCTTGCTGGGACATGTTCCTTTGATAACTCGTACAACCACTCACTTTACTTCTCTCTCTCTTCCTCTCATCAATTTCTCGCCCGTACTAACTAACCATACAATTGAGTTGTCATCTCCATGCTTTTCCATTTGTCTTCATGTCAGTTGGTTAATTTGTTTGTCTGGATGTTCTGTAAATACCAAAAAAGATGGGTAGGTAGATAGAGATAGATAATTATACAACAAGCCCCTCAGAGAGCCGCCGATCATCGCGTTCTAGTTTCTCGAGGCCGTTGCACACGGCGCCATAAACCCTTAGCGGGACAGCAACTTCGAAGCTCTCGCAATCCAGGGTCTCGGCAGCGACTAGTACTAGCCCGCCCCTCTCATCGCGTGAAATTTCCTCGAGCAAGGGATGGGCATCTCCCGAACGTGGAAAATCGGCAATGGAGGAGTCTGTGGACGAGGGCACAACGAATTCGATGCGAATCTTCCACTCGAGGCTAATGCCGCTAGTGACGAACTCAGGGGTGGCGACGATGGGGATGGTGGGGTTGAATACAACACGACGTGTGAAAAGCGTAGCCTCACTCGAGCTGCCATACACCTTGCGGGTGACGCGATGGATGCTGGCCTCGCTACGGAGGGCCAGAGTTGGCTCGACGCGCTCGGCCGTCTCTAGGGCAGCATGAATAGCGTAGCAGGGAATCTCAGCTCCGGTAAAGTCAATAGCCATACTCACCGACTCACCCAGTCTGTAGGCGGGACGCGCCAGCATGACGACCCCAACACGGCGGCCATTCCGAGCTATCTCGAAACGGTTACTGCTTTGTCCAGACTCGGACGAGAGATTTGATCGAATAATTGCGAGATCGATGGCATCTTTTGCCGAAGTAGACTCTTCATAAGTAGAGGTACGACGGGATTGCGGAGCGGTAGCGGTTGGGGACAAAAGTCCCATGCCCTGCCGAGGCCGATCAAGAAGTTCCTCAACGTACCCGAGGAACCCATTGTATGTGGATTCCCGTCGGTCAGGCGTGCGTTTCTTCAAAGGAATAGAGGCAGATAATGTCTCAAGGGACTGCACCTTGGCAAGGTCGCGAAGAATAATGTAAGGTGACAGCAGGTCGTGGCCAAGAATCTCGCCATGGTTGTTGACACTTCCTAAGACTCGAAATGGGATCTCGACTGATCGTACTTGTTGTTCCTTTGTCCCGCCCGGCCGCTGGGTGCCAATCACCAAGCTATACGAGATTTTCATAGCCTTGCCCCGATGGGTTGGAGGCAGCCCCTTTGGTAGCTTAAACGAATACTCATAGGTTCGACTCTCGCCAGGAGCGAGTTGTAAGTCCACAAATAATATAGACTGCGGTGTTGATAATAAGGGAATAGACTTGGTGCTTGCAACACCTCGCAACTGCTTGATACTGCTAAGCTCCCCACCACCAAGAAGTTCTCCAATAGAACTACCGAGGCCTCCCCAGCCGAAACTGGTTAAGAGTCCGCTACTTCTCCTTGAATTCTCGACGCCAATAACGCCACCTCCTTGCCCCCCAAGCACGGCCTTCCGTTTAACTGCCTCGAAGGGGCCTAGGTTTATAAGCGACCCATCGAGAGTGAACGAGCCTTGGACTTGAGCGTAGCCCATCATTAATGACTCTGGCAACCGTGCGTGATTAATGGTGGTTAAGTTGGAGCCCCGCCGTAAATGGGGTGGCCTCCGCCCGCCTTGTAACGGCTGCGTAACGTATTCTGATGCTAACGTCTCGGACGAGTTGTTACTCAGCGAATAAAACTCACCACTGCTCCTAGGAGTCCCACCAGCAATGCTTGTCGTAGATAATATTCGTGCTGCGGGGGCTGGCTGTTCGGTAATGGTCGGTATCGAGTCCCTTGGTCGTACTGGGAGGTGTATCCCTTCAACTTTTGAGATGGGGGCGGTCAAGTAATCGACCGGTTGGCCCTGGGGCAAGTTTGAAGTGGTGTCGGTGGGTTGTGGTGAGGGAAGCATGGGGAATTTGAAGTCTGGCATGGGCCCCGGGCTCTTTCTTGGGGAGTTGGTGCTAAAATAGCCAGGTGTGTTTGGGGCCGAGGCGCCTGGGGGACGAGAGAAGCCGTTAGATGGAGGGAAGGAGTGGTTAAACCCAGCAGAGCTTTCCGATCCAAACGGGCGCCGTGGCAGGGCGGCTGATTGTGGACCAGCTATTAAACCGCCCCTCGGGGATATCTGCAAACTAGCGGACCTTCCATGGCCGCGAGGAGGTCGTTGAGATCTTGGCGGAGGTGGATTCACAAGAGACTGTTCTTCAATAGTTGCAGCTGATCCTATTGACACTATAGACAGGGAGCGCTTATGGGTATGTCCAGATGGCTGTGGCGATGGCTGTGGGGGAGTCCATTGTTGCGGCGGGCCCCTCAAGCGCGAGCTGCTCGAGGGGACAGTTAGAGACAAGGTAGAGCGGTGCCCTCGGGCGGAGGACGGAGGGGTCAGTCCATTGTTCGGCTTAGCCCTGGGACTCAGCAGAGGAGAAGGCTGCCTCGATCGTTCGTTTAACGAGGCCTGTGGATGGTGAGAGTGGTTCGAAGGAGGTCTCGTGGGATTGGTACTGGGGGCGATATTTTTGAAGGTTATGTGACACTTGATATCCTCGCCAGCAAAGACAGTTTGGTCATCCCAAGATATAAAGACTCGGATGTTGCTTGATACTCCTTCAGTCGGCATGATGGCACTCCTTCGAGTTGAAGGAGAGTACTCATGTATGTGGCCGCATCGTCGTCGTCGTCAGGCTACTTGGAAGTCGATGGATGAGCTGCCCTACTACAGGCGTTGATTTCTTGTTGGTTTCTTGTTGGTTTCTTTTTATCGTGCGAGGCCTGTGTGCCTGTGTGCCTGTGTACCTGTGTAGTTTCTAGGTAGAAAAGGTAGAAATGATAGAAATGGTGGGATTATTTTGGTGGAATTGAAAGCCAATTCGTACAATTCGTACTATGTAATGGCGCGAGACAGTTTACCGAATTAATAAAATTGAAGGTTCAAAATGTTGAATTGTCAACTGTTCGTTATCACGTCCGAACGTCGCCAGGGAATGGATACATATAACAATAATGCGGTAATACATTATATAGCTTTAAACCCATGCAGGTTTTAGATCAGCAGTTACACTAAGTACCTATGTAGTACTAACTATGTACTATGTAGACTATGTACCTACCCAGGGTATCCTTGCAGATCGGCTCGAGGGAAATCTATTTCCCGAATTAGCACCTCTGGTCCATCATATCGAATAACCCTAACCCAGAACCTCACCCACTCCTTTATCCGTCTGAGTACCATTAGGGATTTTTTGTATAAGTAATAGCTATGATGATGCAATAGTCACGAAATAAAATGCCTTGGATACTTACCTTAGTACTCATATGTTACGATACATAGAGCACAATGTAGCTAGGAAATTGAAAAAGGGGTAAACTACATAGGTAGTCTTAGTGAAGATATGTAGAGTGCCTATATCAACAAGCTGTGAGAAATCTAGAAGATTTGTATTAACTTAGGTAGGTAGGCACCTATCCAAGCTCTTTATGTCTAGGTACCTAGGTAGACAAAGGCAGGTTTGCTTACCTATACAAAAGCTCAAAACACTATCTAGAATCTATTATTATCCATTCATCACATCATCATCATCATCATTCATAGCCTCCACCTCGTTTCCCCTTTCTCTCTCAATAATAATCTTATAGGCCGCATCCGCAGCCCTCGTCAGAACCTCCTCTCGACTGACGCCCCCGCCGACCTCGACGATGACCTCGTCGGCGACTAGCACTCTGCAGACCAACTCCTTCTTGCCGGACCCGTCGGCGGTATCATCACGGATCTCGGACTGGTACTCGACCGATTGGCTCTTGAATGCGGCGTGCTGCCCGAGCCGGTTCTTGGGGTGCAGCGTGTCAACGTTTTCGACGAGCATGCGTTGCAGGTACGGGAGAATGCCTGCCCTCTCGACGACCCGCGCGCACGTGTCCATGCATCCCGAGGAGTCCACCCACACGGCGCCGAGCACGCTCTCGAAAAAGTCGGAGAAAAACTTGGGGATATGGAGGTGCGCGAGCTGCGTCCACGGGTACGTCTTCCCGTGGCCGATGACGTCCAGTATGGCATCTCTCTCCAGCATGTGCTTCTCCTCTGCCACATTCTGTGCTATGCGCAGTTCCTGCGACATATGACGCATGAACTTCCAAAACGGAATCTTCTTCTTAGTCACCATGGTAACCAACCCGTCTTGGGAGATCTCTGTGACCTCCTCGGGGATGGACCATTCCATTCCTATGAAACCGAGTAGGTCCGCGTTGACGGAGGCGACGCGAAAGAGATGCATCTCTCCTTGGGACATTTCTCGCTTGTGTGCCCAAATAAATGAGGTGATAATGTTGTCGAGGATAGCATCCCCGAGGAACTCCATACGCTCCATGCAGGAACCCGCCGAGTTGACGAAACCAAAAGAAGAATGCGTGGCTGCGTCGATAAGCAAGTTCTTGTTACGGAATGAATAACCTATTAACTCCTCGAGAGGAACAAGGCCCGGTGGAAGAACTTCACTCATCGGTGTCTGGTTGAATAGAGCACTGCAAGCAAACTCTAGGCTATGCCATCTGACTTCAGGGATGAAAAGTTTGATGCATGCCAAAGCTTTAGGCATCCCTCCATCTAGGTACGCAGCGCCAATCAAGGCCTCAACGACATCTGCAAGAACCTTTGTACTTATCTTCCTTTCCTTGCCTTCACATGCATCTACCTCTAGAAGATCTTGGACATAAAGTGGTTTCCACTTTTTGGACATGTATGATTCGTAGAGAATGAATTTATCTAGACCAGTCTTGATCGTAGAACGATAAAGTCTCGCGTTGGATACTATATTTGCCTTCATGGCGTCAAGATATCCCTCTGGGAAGTTCGGGTCTTTGTAATTTTGTAATTAGTTAGCATACACTCCACCGTAGGCTGTAGATTTTAACCACATACTATTAGCTGTCACAGTGGCAGTGGTAATCGTCTTGAGAATCATATCGCCAAGAAACTCCAGTCTTTGGTAGTGTGTCGTCTCCAGGGCTGCTGGGGCGCTGATCGCAGTAGTAACCAAAGACATATCCGAAAACCCAACGTCTTTCAATAAGGTATTGCATAGCTCGGTAACAATCAAGCTGACTTCTATCTTGTGCATGAGGACGGGGATGATAGCACCAAAGTAGATGTTAGAAATATGGGTGCCGTCCATTCGGCACAAACTTACAGGCCAGGCTGACTGTAATCTTTGAGAAGTACGTTCGACTGGTTTTACCCACGAGGGCCTCCGTCGTGGCCATTTCTCAACTATCAAAAAAGGACCCTCAGTCGGCTCCTCTCTCAGCGTGTACGGTAACTGTATCGATGGGTCATAGCAGGGCAGCCATTTCTTGAAAAGGGAGAGATTCCCGTCACTTGTGCGTATGGCTGCTGTATCGTCAAGACGAGCTACTTCGATTGGGTCTTGGCCAACCAATCGTTGGAATGGGATATCCTGGGTGGGTGATCGAACATGTAGTGTGTGTTGCATGGCAGTACCCTTGAGCTCTACACGACGATGACGGTACGCTAGATCTATTAATGCTTGACTTTGATCAGTTTGGAGATCATGTGCAGGCAATATTTTTACGTCGCTCGTTTCGACTCTCCAGAATATTGTTGCGGCTAGGAAAACCTCAAAGTCTTCCAAGTGTGGAAATAAAATCGGCATCGAGACATCAAATTCGCACGTTACATTGTCCTGTTGGTCTATTAGACGCACTCGGCGTTGGTAAACCTCCGCCGGGCGACACCAAGCTTGGGCGATTCGTGGCCAGGGGCTCCATCGCCCACGCACCAAGACCTCTGAGTCTCTTAATTGGGCTTGCCGCAGAGATTCGTCCTTCAGGGGCAATAAATTGTCATTGAGAAGGCCAGCCTTGTAGATGGCGATATAAGCTTGGAAAGCAGCATCCTTGCTAGCATTCTTCTCGGAGTACCAGACTCTACTGCTTTCTACTCGTCGGAGGTTAGGTAGCGACAAGGGCAGGACTACCGTTGCTGCTATCAGTGGGAAGTCTTCTGAGGATGCATTTGTTCGTTTGAATATATAGTACGGCCGTGTATCGGAGTATGACTGAAGCGAGAGACCCTTGCAAAAGTGTTCCAGGTGCGCTTTCGCTTGGTCGAAGTCAAGGCAAGCTCCCGTCTCTGGCACGAGAAGAGGTTCAACTTGCGGTCGTTCAGACTCTTCGAGCTCGAATAGTTCCTGCTCTCGTCTGATCTCCTCGGCATACCGCTTCTTCATTTCTTCTTCAAGTGCTGTCCACTCATCAACCTTACACGTAGCAGTATCCGTCAGCAGAACAAGTTTGGATTCCCTCATCCGTGCTCTTCCTCGCCTCTGAATGAACGCCTTCAGATTACTGGGCATGTCGAAGCATACGACCATATTACAGGCTGGAACATCGATTCCTTCTTCTAGAACACTCGTGGCTACAAGTAGGTTGATTTTGCCATTTTGGAAGTCCTGCAGATCTTGATAACCACTGGTTCGGTTGAGGCCACTTAGATCCCTTTTTCGACCTGTGTAATTATTTACGCCAACCATACTGCCAACACGAAACCGCTTCTTTAGTAGCGGGTGGATCGAGAGCATGTGTGACAAGACAACAACCGACGCGATCTCCTTCACGAAGATGATGCCAATGGTTTCGTTTTCGTCAGCCGCAAGTGAGAGCTCTCGCACGAGGGCTGCAAACTTGTCGGAAATACTATTGCTGGCGATGGCATCCTCAAAAGGTGGCAGTGCTGTTATCTTTGCCTGTTCTAAGGCGCTCGCAAGGTATTTTTTATCGTCCCTCCACCATTCACTGAACAACACATCATTCTCCTTCACCGACTTGAGGAACTGAGAGATGACGGTAGAAATGAAGTAATCTACAGCCCACTATATATAGTATTAGCGACTGCCCAATGTCAGGGTTGTAAAATGTGTAGGAGGAAAAAGGTGAGTGAAGCCAAGTTACGAATGGAACGACTTACTGATCCAAGTTGTCGCTGGATCTCGATGCTCTTATTCAAGAAAGACATCATCTGTTTCTGGACAAACGTGCTTCTAGTCTCGAGAGCCTTCCTCAGCTCTATTCGACTACGTTCACTATTCTCTCCTTGCAAGTAGATGACTTGCGGATCCTCATATATGTCTAGATTGTCATACACGCCGATTAGACTCACCGTGGTTTTAGTGAAGGACGTATTATTAGTATCGGAATAGAGGGAGTAAGTGACAGTCGGCCGCTTCACGATGGACTGGAGCTCCTCGCGGTGAATACGCGGACTCCTGCATACGGCATCTAGTGTCTGCTCGATGATTTCTAGAGCTTCAATCTTCGATTTCATGATGGGGCTTGCTGTTAAGCCGAGTATTGATGGAATTGGAAGGCCGGCATTCTTGTTCTTGTAATACCGCTCCATAATCTTGCTTCCGGGATGTTTCCCGACGCAGTTGTGCGCTGCTTTTATTAGTTCTCATAATCTCGGGTGCGAAATAGATTACCCACCTTCGTCAAATACTATCAAGGAGAGCCGATCAATAGGAACAAAGGCATGCGATATTGCATCGAGAAGGACCTGGTAAGTTGAGACAACAACGCGAACATTTCTCAAATAGTCATTCCATATACG
The DNA here is from genome assembly GCF_022984875.1 of Hypoxylon fragiforme. Classification (NCBI taxonomy): domain Eukaryota; kingdom Fungi; phylum Ascomycota; class Sordariomycetes; order Xylariales; family Hypoxylaceae; genus Hypoxylon; species Hypoxylon fragiforme. The sequence goes on along the minus strand of NW_026054758.1, from coordinate 1,550,804 downwards.
AATGTCCGACCAAGTATCTAGACCATCCGCACCACTGAGAAACTTGATCTGGACGGCTGGAATCTGCGATGTTAGTACCCTGGTTTGCTGCTCGCCTAAAGCCACGGTAGGGGCTAAGAACCAAATAAGCTGTCGAGAGTCAACAATGAGTAGCAAGTTTGTGAGTATGCGTTGACTACACTCACCTTCTCGGGGGTGGATTTTTCAAGCTCGGCCTGAATTCTGAGTACAGCACTAAAAAGGAGGTGAGCCCACATCAATAATACAGATAGGGGTAGAACTAGTGATATATTCGATCGTAACGGTGTGGGCAAGCAATTTTCACTTCTTCTAAGACCTGCAGTGCTAGCAGGCTGAAAGAAAAAAAACTTACACTTGTGTTTTACCTGTGCCAGTTTCCATCTGCAGAAGTGAGTTGTTTCAGTCTGGGAACGGCACAAACATGGCGGCATTGACCTACCGCAACGATTATGTTATGCTTGAGACTTTCCTCAAACATTTCAAGCTGGTACTCGCGAGCATGTATAACCATCGGGTCTGGGTTCAGATTGCGTTCCATGAGAATGGCATCGACCTGGGCCTCGGATAGCTCAATCTTTGGGGAGATAGAGTCCTTATGGCACAGGTAGGTGATGTTGCTATTGTCATAGTTTGGGTCCTCGGATATCGAATCTACTGATGATGATGGTGATGGTATCCGGGGCTTAGATTTTGGAAGAGTCATGGCTGAAAAAGGGAAGCGGGTGCTGGTGAATGGGAGGGTTGCTCTGTATTGGGTGATATGGCTGCAGGCTTGTTTGGATATAAGATGAAGTCTATAGAAACAAGAGGTTTTTTTTAGGTCGGCAAACAGGAAACTCATAGGCATCACTGCCTGATCAATGTATGCGTTGGGAGACACATTGGGAAAAAGAAAAGACGTCAGGTTTACACCTATACATACATGTAGTAGACGTATAACATTCGTGGATGGCTGTGTGTGTGTGCATGTAGAGTAACCTGCCTACATATTCATGAATTTCATTTAGCGAATAACATTGAAGATGAATTCGGGAATACATACATATGTACTAATAGGTACTAGGTACTAGGTAAATACCACCTATTAATTACATACGAGGTATAATCTATAGAATTACATGTACTATGTATGTACTACCTAGTACGTATACATGCATCTGCCAAGTACCTACCTACATACATATACATAACCTCCAGATGTCGTCCCAACATTGAATTCCTTATGTATGAACATTGAATATAGTGACAAACCATGGAGCTCCTCGCCACCGGCTTCAATGCTTGGGGCCAACTACAATTTAACAGAGATCAAAATGAAGTTGACGAGCCCGATGACATTCATTCATTTCAACCCATTTTGAAAGATGACTTTATCGGACGCCTCTATCCCTCGTTATCATGTACCTTCGGTTAGTTATACATATCTACATACCTACACACCTAATACTATGTAGTCACCACCCCCCCTGCCTCGAACCAATTCATACTAAGGGAAACAAGTCGAAAACACTTCTGGAATACGACATGCAGGCTTCGTCGAAGATGATCTAGAATGTATCCAGGAGAAACTCCTCTCGTCGACGGCAGCGATTGCAGGGAACGGTATCGTAGCTGGCAAGTTTTTTTCTATTTTTATTTTTTATTTTTATAATTCTTTTATATATATACTTCAACCTAGGATCGTGATTTCTGCCATATTACTTATACCGGGCCTTAGAGTATGACGGCCGAGACACCGTCTTCCAGTATCCTTCCAAATCCAAAGACGAACAGCAACGTTTTACTGGCATGGGGCACATTGTCCAACTGGCAGCATTTGAGACCGGATTTGTAGCGTTATCACATGATGGCAGTGTCTGGTCTTGGGGAGATGAGCGCTATATTGCCTGCCTTGGAAGAGAGGTAACACATTCGAGGTAGGCTACACCACCTTCTACTACAATATTCAGGACTGATAAAAGATGTATAGCCCAGCCGAAAGACCTGGCCTCGTGGAGGAGCTTGAAGACTTACCGACCGGTAAAATAAAAAAGATCAGCGCGGCTGGTTACCTAGTTCTTGCTTTGACAGAAGGATGTGATCTCTACGTTTGGGGTGGGCACCCGGGGCGGCAAGCTCTACTCGAGGGACTATCAAGTAGTCCGGTGCCCTTAGTGGTCGAAGAGAAGGACATAACAGATTGTGGGGTTGGAGAATCACATATAATCGTGCTCACTTCCGAAGGGGATGTATATAGTATTGGCGAGAACGCAAGTGGTCAGTTAGGCCTCCCACTCAAGGAAGCAAGATCGTGGACCAAGGTACCCCTTTGCTTGCGAGCGGGACGTGTCGTTTGTGGTGTAGAAGCAGGATGGCGTACTTCATTTATATTGACCAAGCATCAAATACTTTGACGATTCTGCCTCAATTGGGTCCTCTATGCTGTTCTATGATACACACAAACTCCCCACAAAATCTAATAGCCACGATGCTTACAGATTCGTCAAGTAGTCCTCGATCTCTTGTGGAGTCAATTTTCGGAATCGCGGGCCAGTCGCACCCTCGACACCTTCAACACCGAGTAGGTGATCAGCAGGTGGGCCAACGATGCCTTTAAATTGTTAGCTGACTCTCCAAGAGTATTTTTGTTGCGAATTGTTGCAAGCTCACCAATCTCGACTGTCTCTCCATTCATTTCGCCTTCGATAGTCTCTTTGAGGGTTAGGAGTGCAATGTGCACGGCGTCTTCTAGCTCTAGACCTTCGGTGTATCGCTTCTCCAAAAACGTCTTGGCCGTCGTGGCACTCTTTCCAATAGCGGTCGCTTTCCAGGGGAAGTAACTTCCAGATGGGTCGACCTGATAAAGCATAGGACCGCCCTTCAAAATCCCGCCCGTTTTGCCTGATGGTTTCTTCTCGCCCTCGCCCTCGCCCTCGACAGCTGCCTCCTCATCGGGCATGATGCCCTCGTCCCATCCGGCAATTAACAGACTAACCCCGTACGGTCGAACACCACCGGACTGGGTAGCTTCCTGCATCACTCGAGCGACATCCTGGACTAATATTCTGGTGGGAGGATATTCGTTATAGATTCTCTTGTAGCCGGTGTGAGAGACCTTTCGTGCCCTGTCCACTAAGACTCTGTAATCGGGACCCATACCCGAATAGACCATGCCGATGTTGGGAGTGATCAGGCTGACCTTGGACAGAGAGGAGGGGTCGGCGAGGGGCGAGGAAGACTTCTTCTCGGTGGCTAGGACGATGCCATTTGTCGCTAAAAAAAGTTTAGGTGGCATACGAACCAGCGTTCTAGATGACTTACTGACCTTTGATACCGAGGGCTGTTACACCCTGGTTAACTGCGTTCAAGGCATATTCTAGTAGAAACAGTTTGTTAGCCACCGTCACAAATCTTCTTGGTAGAGGATCATTCAACAAAAGCTACACCCGTAGATATGCGCCTGGCAAGGACTTTCGCATACCGATCTGTACTAGTTTCCCACTGTCTAGGTGTTTAGCTTAGTAGAGTTGTTATAGGATATATGGAGGAGTTTACCTGGGGGAGAAAGTGGTCAAGGAAAACGAATAACGGTCAGCCATAATTGCAGAATAATATTAGGAGACCAGATTGTGGAAGGGTTATTCGAAATTATTAAGTCGGGCGTTGGGGAATATGGTTGTGGTGGATTAGATGGCGAGGCTATGAAACCTCGAAGCTGGTTTGGTGGTTTGGTGGTGGAGAGCTACGGTTAACAGTTGCAAGGTGCTGGTGTGGGTGCTGGTGTGGTGCTTGCAGGTGGGTTGCTCTTGCTAGGCACCGCGAGTTTGCGCGTCAGAGCTCAGCTACTATGTACTTGTACCTAGTACCTAGTTATTGGGTACCTATTACTAGGTAGCAGGCCTTACAGAGACTGGAGCTTTTTAGTGTAGTTAGTTACTTGCACCTGAATTGGAACCTGGAATTTCCATTTTCTAGTGGAGATGACTAATGATACGGATGTACAAGGCACCGGTACCGAATACTACCTTGAATTACATAATCAATTCAATTTCTTCCATGTTTTCTTCCATGTTCCCAGTTATTATGCATCCCCAAATTTAAAAAAGAAAAAACGGTAGGAACGTGGCACACGTTATTCATTATTTCTCCAAATCAAAACTGACCAAGTTGAACTTGATTTGCCTGCGCTTTAAACAATATTGAAGTTGAATCAACTCGAATTGCCCGTAACGAAAGCTTGCCACGTGCTGTGCTGGCTTACGAATCGAGGTTTGCAAAAGCCCTAAAGAATCAGACAATAAGATTGAAATCTGTTTGCAGCGATACAGTGTATGCTATTAGGTGTTCTATCCTTTGAGGCGCACAAATCCTTTCTTCTTGTGCCAAGTCTTTGACCATACGTGGCCAAGTATGTTCCCTGGATCGCCTGTTGAATGATGGTCCGCGACCTCGAACTTCTAAATTCTATTCGAATATTAGGGGTTTCATTATGGTGAGGATTTGAGAAGACGCTCGATTCTTTTTTAATACTGTCTAGCGTATCCTCGGCTTTATTCCTACTATAGCCTATAGTCAGGCATTCTAGGCGGCCCCGTCGTTCTCCGATCCGCTATCATCTCGCAATTCTTACTTCTTCAAGCATCGCAGAGAACTAGATATAAGCCGATACTCCAACCAAGACCAACGGCTTATTTCTCGCCAATATGTCGTTCCGAGAAGAGACAAGGGAGGCTCAGCCTTCGTCCGGAATCGCTTCTGGTAATGATTATTCTTCAAGGCCAGGACCGCAGGATAAGCCAAACCCGAGTGACTCGAGAAAGCATGTTCGCATGTGCTGGATCTGCCACGATGACGTAGAGCCTACGTACGAGGAGACGGGGTTTTTGGACGGTATGCGGAACCGGCGCCCGAAACGACATTATGTGTCTGAGAATGGAGACCGCCTTATCAATCCGTGTCATTGCAAAGGCAGCGTCAAATACGTCCACGAAGGGTGTCTCAAACTGTGGATGAACGAAAACCCGAATGCTTGGAAATGTGGTCGATGCCAATATCAATATAGGATGGAGAGATTGAACTGGGCCCAGCGACTACGGAGTCCAATCCTAGCCTTGGGACTCACCATCTTCATCCTGTTGATCACAGTTTTCCTACTCGGCTTCATAGCCGACCCCATTCTTAACTTGTGGCTTGACCCTGTTGGTACCATTGCAGAGTCGGTTACATCTGGTCATATCATTATGGATGACGGTATTGAACTGTCACCGGACGCAGGCTGGTTTGACCATTTCTTGAAGGGGCTCTTCTCGTTAGGTCTCCTCGGATTTGTGAAGGCATTCCTTGTTATGAGTCCTTGGCAATGGTGGAATTTACGGACTAGTGGTATAATCGGGGGAGTGGGTGGCCGTCGTGGTGGTACTGGGCGTGACCGAATGGAAAATGTTAATATGACCCTTGTCCTCATCGGCGTACTTACCTTTTTATATGTAAGTTTTTGTTTAGTGGCACCTGGTGCCTACGTATGCAATGTCTCGCTAACTTTCTTAGACTGTGTGGAAGGCTACTCGAAAATGGACCGAGAAGACCCTTGATAGGGCGAGTCAAAGGATTTTGAACGTCCAACGCGACAACAATGACGATGATGTTGACAGTGCTGATGAAGAGGACTAGCATTAAAAAGCGAAAATATAACCTACCGACTAATTTTTTGAAAGACCTTCAAGGCAACTGAGACATATGACAGCTTTGATCATGACCGTCTTGTTGCATCGTTTTGGAATTATGTACTGTTTGTTGGATGCATTGCACACTCTTAAGTTGCCTCGAAGTTACGCTTCCGTTTCTTGTCGACTAGTCTGTGTGCAAAGATTGATATCTTGTTACTGTCTGATGGGTTTTGGGCGTCTTGCTTATACCCGTATGCAGATATGTTCAAGGACGTCGGATCTCCCGCCCTATGTTGATGGCTCTTTTTGAGCCGAATCTACGTCTCCGCCCTTTTTCTCTTCCTTTGAGATTTATATAAAAGGTGTGGATTGGCAATTTTCGATACAGAACAGAATATAACATTCCATGTAGTTGCATACCTACCTATCTAAGATTCTACCTACCTAGTACTAGGGTGGTAGTATTGTATATAATACGGAAAAATTGGAATCCATTCTGTCTGAGGTTGAATTGCATGCATGTGGTATTAATTCAGGATATTTCAGGATGTTTCTTGCATAGATGCCAAGTCGTACACGGTAGAATTTAAGAGTGAATTAAGATGGAATCTGATGGATTATGTAGCATTTGAGGGCAACCCCCCATTTATTCAAAGAAGATATCCAATAAGATGCATGGATATAGGTGGTCTAGACGTTAGATACTTTGATACTTAATTATCAAATATCACGGCAGGACGGGGGAAGGACTGGGGGGTCAGCTGGGGGTCGGGGGACACGTTCGACGGTTCGAGCCATTTGAGCCAACAAGGATGCAAGTTAGGGCCTGTTAAGGCATTCTAAATTTCTAACTTTAATTGATGTTCAATGTTAACAATTACTAGCGTAAATATCATACGAAATACTAATAAATATACTGCGACATAGGTAGTAGGTACATGCATGGATAACTACAGTTTTTTGCGACATGTCAAATGCCACGGCCTTTTCGCGCTGATGTGGTGATTTTCCAATCGATAACCATTAACTAATACGTTATTGTTAAGCTTCTTAAGAAGATTCAAGAATTAATGCGATTTTAATGCGATTCGAACAGGATCAGACGCCAAAAGCCAAAAGGATTTAATTTTCCAACTGCTAGGATTAATAGGTTAGGTTAGCAACGTGCGCTTATCTTTCTTCCATCTTCAATTCTCCTTCACTTTCTTCAACGTTCGTCGCGATCGATCAACATCAATCAGTGATGATACATACATAATACTTCCAAATAATACCTATACATGCCTATACATACCTTTTTGTCCCATCATTTGCGCCAAAGTGGCCACGTCCATTCACTTCTAAACTTTGGGCAAAGTGCCGGCCTCTTGGCTTAATCGCTCGCTACTCACAAAGCCAAAGGTTGATTATTTATTAATTTGATTTGATTTGATTTGATTCGATTTCGATTTCGATTTGAATTATTTCCATATACGCCGTCAAACACGGAGACACTGAACCTGGACACTGAACGCAATCTGGGTAGGATTAGGAAGGCAGGAGGTCTTTTACCACTGCTCGACGCTATTCATATTTAACGTCACCCACGCCTCCGTGTGCGAATCGACTGCCTTTACTTCCCTTCCCTCTTCGATTCTTTCGATTCTTCGATTCTTCGATCTTCCACCTTCCAACCTTTCCAACGGGGGACATTGATTCCCTTCATTGGCATACATAATGCATTACGCCTACCCCCCTCGAAAAAGCTCGAACCCACCGCCTTACCTACCCCGTTCATCGCGAATACCGAGAATACGGAAGAGTCACTTAAGGTCGATCGCTTTGTTGGTATTGGCCATCTTTGGTTTGGTGTGGCTATTTTCCGGCCGCTCGAGACATGCTGGGCGTCGCACGATAACGGGAAAGCCACCAGTCGTGTTGGTGACCGTATTCGACGACAAAATTGTCGATTCGTTATATACCAAGAATATCCGGGAAAATAGGATGCAGTATGCAGAAAAGCATGGTAAGGTCGACCAAACCGTGGTTTTAATATTTCGTGCCTAGAATTTCCTAACGACGAAAGTAGGATATGGGACATTAATAGCTAAGACGAGTGATTACAACCTTAATGGGTCGCCTACGTCGTGGGCGAAGGTCGTGGCGATGCGTCATGCATTGACCAAGTATCCGGATTGTAAATATATCTGGTACCTCGATCAGAATGCGCTTATTATGAATCCGCACCTAAAGGTGGAAGACTACGTGATGAGCGGCAGCAAACTCGAAAGCAGCATGTTCAAGGACCTCCCGGTCGTTCCTCCAGATAGCATTATCAAGACGTTTTCACATCTAAAAGGAAACGATGTCGAGTTTGTTCTGACGCAGGATAAGGAGGGTTTAGCTTCGAGCAGCTTTGTGATTAAGAATGGCGAATGGGCAATATTCTTCCTCGACACGTGGTTCGACCCGCTGTATCGAAGCTACAACTTTCAGAAGGCTGAGACTCATGCTCTGGTACGTCCATCTGACCGCCTAACCCTTTTTTGGCAATGGGGGGAAGAGTTCTAATAGGCTATCAGGAACACATCGTGCAATGGCATCCGACAATTCTATCCAAACTAGCCATTGTCCCACAACGAATTATTAATGCTTATAGTAGTAATGATCACGGCGAGCAGTACAAGGATGGAGACATTGCCATCGTATTCGCCCGCTGTTCTAATACGGGAGACAAGAGTTGTGCCAAGGAGGCGGAGCGATTCTCTCAGCAATGGCGGACGTCGTTTTCAAGGGCATGAGGATAACTACCGAGGATACTGAGGATACACGCGATGATGTGCTGACGACAGCCGATTGACTGCCTCAGTGCGGGCACTTAACTCAACAATTGCGCGGCAGCGGCAGCAGAGTGAGGCAGGCGGCTACACATTAGTAATGGGTTATGGGCGTTCAAGGAGCATGATGACAGGTAGTAGATTCGGATATTCTAAACGGACCGGTATTCGATTAGAGGGACTCTAGCATTTACATAGGTGTTTTGATGGCTTGGAGATCCCCTTCTTACAAACGGCCGTCACAACGTCTGCGGGATGTATTATTTCTCACTCGATTTCTCACTCGGATGAGGGACGGGCAAAATTACTAAAACTTTTGGTTGGTATATTCTTGAAGTTGAGCACCATAGTCAACTTTGGAACCGTTCTATCATGTATAGTTCCTCTCAGCGAACGATTTAGAATATATGTACGCAATTGACGTCAAATATTCAATGTTGTATGTGAGTGATGTAAATACATACCTAGTGTTAGTACTGTGCCTCTGGACTTCTCAAACCCATACATAGCCCTGGAGGTAATCCTCAACAACTACCACAGTATTGAGTATTGAAGAGTCAACATTGAATGTCGTGATCATGATAAGGGAACCTTTTTGGTTGGTGGTGTTGATTGACATGAGATACCGTGGATACCTGGGGTTCATATGTACATAGTAGGTAGTATGTATGTAACTACATATACTGCAAGAGCTACATACATGTGCCTACCTCATATTCAAATGCCAACCCTATTTTCGGCTCGGGTCCATCCGATCTTAAGGAGATGTTTCAGCCCACGCTTAGTAGCCCACGCTTAGTAGCCCACGCTGCCCACCTACCTAGTAACCTACATATGTAGGTATACTTCGTATAGTGCTTATGTGCCTATTCAATGTTCTATTCGTCTGAACATCGAAGAAAAAGAATCCTTCCAGGGCTCGTCATGTACATAGTAGGGAATAAAAAAAAAGAGCAGGTTATAGGATCCTGCAAGTAGACTGGGTAAGCGTGCTAGGTAGTATCCCCTTCAAGCCAAGGAGATCGGGTCTCTTTGGATTCAATGCCAGAATACCGGAACGTTTTCGTTACATACATATACCCGGATCCCGCAAATTTGGGTAGACATTCAATGTTGTTGCCCGATTATTAACATCTCTTTCCTTTTCCTTTTACTTTTCCTTTTCTCTCTTTTTCTCTCCCTCTCTCTGTCCCTCTGTCCCTCTGTCCCTCTGTCCCTCTCCCCTCTATCTGAATTCAAACAAACAGTTGATCTTTCTAATAACCTACATATTCAGGTACCTACAAATTTCCATTGTAGAATTGAGACCTCGAATAAATGATGTTAACCTTCCAAAACCGGACGCGAAGTCAATGCGGCTCATCTAGATTGGCCGGGGCACGCCGCTCAATCCTACCTTGTTGAGGCCCCTATTTAGTCGTTTCTGCTTGTAGATCATACAGTTGACCCCAAACCACCGAAAAGGGCCACTCACGCTGTCAGCTTGAGAGGTGACTGCGGAGATCAGACATACCCCGGTTGGCATCTGAACAATTTGTAAGGGAACCTCAACTAGGCAATCCTCATCATCCAGTATCTACGCCAATGGTCCGGCTACTATCCAACGAACGCATGAACAAACATGCTCTGCGTCGATAGTTCTTGGTAGATCGTTTCTACCGAGCAACATGCCGAGGCGAATAAGACAGGGTGGAAAGAGTAGACGTCTGTGCCCATGTGCTGCTCTCATATGTGCTTTGACATTTCTCTTCTCGTTTCAACATCGTCTATCGTTCCTCTCTTCTTCTTTCCTCTTTCTTTTTTTACATTCTTTTCCTATCCTGGCCACTTAGTCCAGGCGATTACTTCCAATTCTAGTCATTCGTTATGGGCTCTTGAACAATGCTGCGGAGCGGGCTCTTGCGGTTTTTTATACTGGTCGCGCTGGGCACGATAGGGATTTGGGGTCGTGAAGGTGGAGATGGAGAAGGGGGCATCAACTTGGCATCCCGGGGAGTGGCACGAGTGCCGAGAGACGACGAGCCATTGTTATGGAATAACTTCAAGCATGTCTCTCTTGGGAAAGATGACGCAGTAGAAAGACTTCTGGTGGAAAGGGTACCCGACCCAACGAGGGGATATCCTAGAGAACAGGCCGCGCCAGCTTTAAGCACGCCCAAACCGACAGCACCGCCACAGAAGCGTCAGGATGATGGACAGATACAGGCGCTCTCGTCACAGTTGCGATCGCTTTCAGAGTCTGCTACCCAAGCCATATCGTCCGTTTCCTCGAGCGCCTCTTCGGCTATGAGCCTTGTATCTCAATCCATACAATCCGTTCGACAGTCCGCAGACCAAGCGGTCCGGTCTGCTAACCAGAATGCCGACAACGCTAACCGACAGCTATCTCAGACCCAGTCGTCAGCTTCAAGCGCTGTCTCTGCCGCTACCCAGCGAGCCAGCGATGACATGTCACGCTCATTATCGAGTATGAGCAGTCGTATTTCTTCCAACCTAGCTAGCGTCCAAAGCAGCGCGAGCAGTGCCATAAGTGTTGCTCGGGTAGAGGCAAGTTCAAGTGCGGCGAATGCCGTAAACATAGCTGCTAGTCAAGTTCAGGGAGCAAGAGCTGACGCGACTGGCGTAAGGGTACATTAACCGGTCAATATCCATTTTATATTGAGAGCATCGACTAACGTGAAATGGTAGGGTGATGCGAGTTCTGGCGCGACACAGGCGCAATCTAATTCGATTTCAACTACGACTCTTGCCATAATAATCACCGCATCAGTCGTCGGAACTGCCATACTCACCGCTATCGCTGTATTTTCCATTGTTCGCTATCGGCGCAAGAAACGAGGTGGTCGTGAAGCTGAAGTCCCAACTATAGCTACGAATGATCGCGAAGTACAACAATATGAGAGGCCGATTGCGGTCCGCGAAACCTTAGAATCAGCGATACCTCGCTTCACACCATTTGGCGGAGGGACGGGCTATCCCATGGACAAGTTCAATCTTCCTGACTTGAGTCTAACTCCCTTCCTGAAGAAGAAGACCAATGAAGAAACCCCGAGTACTGTCGGCTTTGCGAGGAACAGCTACCCTTCTACAGATGGTGGGGAGGTACCAGCCAGTAACGACGTCTACGGTGTTTCGCCGACGAGCTTTAGACTACAAAAAGAAAACAACATCAAACGTGCAACAAGCGTGAGAATAATCAGAGTAGGCAGCACTAAAGGCAAGGCTAAAGCATCGGAGGACCAAAGGGCCCTTTTGAGCCCTACACCGTCAATACCTCGTGTGCCGACGCCATCATCATTTGCAGAATCAACACAAGAGCCAGCACTTATATCACCAGAAATACAACAGCAATTTCCTGATCCACCTTCACCGGCGAAGCCGCCACCTGCAGAACTTCCACCAGTAGCTACTCGACCTGTCCAAGATCCAGAGATGGAGGAACCTGGCCTGGGCCCAATGAAGCATACGACAACTATGAATAGTCAACAACGTCTCCGTTTCCGCGACAGTAGCGACGTGGAGTCAGCAGAACCATCCCCAGCTAGCTGGCAAGCGTCGGCCGCTCCCAGTGCTATGCGGAACACGAACACAGCTAGCCTGCGTGCTATTACGGATGGAAGCGATCTGTCGCCGTCCCGACGACCTAAGAATGCCGGCGCTAGCTTTGCTACGTTCCCCAGGGTACGCAACGGTCCGCCTAAGGGCTCTGCCGCCGAGGCAATCTTGAACAGGAATCGTATCGGGCTAGACGGGATCACGGCGAGGGCACGTGAGGAAGCAGAGCGCAGGCGGCGCGGTCTAGATGAAGGTAGCGGTGACGATGCTACGCGGGTTGTGGAGAATAGGGATGGACCCGCGCCGAACTGGCCTTTTGGGAATTCTTGACTTTCCTACCTAGGTACTTAGTACTCGCCTAAATTATAGGTTCGTAGCAAGAGAGCAGGAAACTCGGTTGGATATGGGTATAAGTGGTTTTAATTCGAGACAAGACACCATGATTCCCATGAATCTGAGAAGGGGGAAAGGGGGGGGGGGGGGGGGGGAGGATGAGATGGAAAAGGGCAAGGAAATATATACCGAGCCATATCCCGTACTCAGGTAGTAGTTGGTAATCGTAACTACAATGTGTAAAGCCTCTTGGAAAATACTCAAAGTAGTTAGCTTATTAATTATTTTATTTACTCAACATCATTTTTGTCTTACGCCTAAGTATCCTCCAGAGCATGTGATCGTTAGATAATGCACCTATAAATCCTACCTAGTTACATACTCAACCTCACATATAACATGGGATGGAACGAATACAAATAAAAGCTACCCGGCTTAAGTATGTGTACCTACTCACCCCTAAACCATATATATATATACCAAGGTATGTATATAAAGCTTTATCAGTTACACAACACACCTACCTACCTACCTAAGTATCTACTTACTTACTTACTTACTTACCTACCCACAAGCCTAGCCTCGGTGTCCGTGAATGGCAACCCCGGTGATATGATGATACGAGGTCGAATGCGGATAACACAACATAGGCCCTTACACTAGGTCAGATGAATGAGGTGTTGAATCACGATGATCTAGGTGCCTAGTACTAGACGCTTTCATAACTTTTAGTTTCTCAAGGAGATTCCCTCATCCCCCCTTCCCACCTAAGAATCACCAGTTTGGCCTGGTAGGCTATTGGCCATGATGTTTTTTTACCCAGTATATGTACGCCGGCCGAAGAATCTAGTAGCAACCAGCCAGCAGATCACGCGACTATCTACCCTACTACCCAAGAAACGGCTTCGTGGGGGGAGGCGCGGCGTCTTATTCTTGATTGGGTGTGTGATCCACGTCTGACCTCTATATACGGCAATGTGTCACTTTGCTAGTCGTATTAGACCAACGATGCAGGAAATTCAGCTTCCACGCATTTCTATTCACCACGCGCATGAGCTTTCAGCTGAAGCAGGGTGGTAGAGTAGTAGGATGACAGGGTGGCAATCTACCCCGATCCTGATACATTTTCGAGAAGCCTTGTACGTAGTAGCCCCCGCCTGTTTCTTCTGCGCACCACTCCGATTTGTAGATGTGCCGGTTCTAAACACCTGCTCAGGAGGCGTATGTATGTAATGCCCTTTTTGCTGTACTAAATCTTAATGTCAACAACTCTATCCCATGTTGTCCACAACGCCTAGTTTTATGCAAGTTCGGCCTTGCCGCCTTTCCATTGGAGAACAGCTGTGAGCAGAATAGAAGGAAATGAGGTTCTAGTAATACTAAAGCCTATCCCCTTCATTAGTTTAGTTCTCTTCCTTCCCCTAATCAGGAATAATAGGCAAGAGAGGTGAATGCTATGATGCCGAATGATAGAAAAATGAATATCTCGAGGGGAGATACCACTAACTCCAGGTTCCTGGTCTATGTAATTGTCCCCAAATCTCAATGTAATCAAATGAATCGAACGGGTAAGAGAAGAATATGCGCCGACCTGCAAAAAGAGAATTGGGTCATTGGATGATGTTGTAGATAGTTTTCCCTAAAGATTTTTGTCAGATGGAAGGACCAGAGCTTGCTAAGTTCTGTGCATCGTGGATAGTTCCAAAGCTTGGGAGAGCTCGGGTCGGTCGGAAAGGGCCTCCTTCGCCTCGGAATACGTGAACCACTGACGCTCCCTCTTGTGCTTCTCGGGCCAGTTACTTTCCTCTGACACGACTGTAGCTTCGTAAAAACGATATAATGCTTTTGGCGCTTCCTTGGACAGCTTTTTGGGGGGGCGCGAGTCAATGACTTCGCCGAGGTCATAGTCGATACGGATGATAATACCGGCTTCTTCCCAAGCTTCGCGTTCGGCGGCCTCTGTACATTCTTCGTCCGATTCCCAACCCCCCTTGGGAAGAACCCAACCTTTCCTTCTTGTAGATTGGATGAGCAATACGTATAATCTATCCTCCGTCAGAGGTACCACTCCCGCTACCAATCGTTCACCCTTTGAGTTGTAGCCTGCCAGTTCAAGGGTCAGTTGGTCTACGGGGTAGGCGATTCAAAAACCGACGCGCCGCGAGAACAAATCAATCAAGATAGATCGGTCAAGAAGCTTGTAACAAACTTACGTTGTTTGCTTCTACCAGTACGAGACTCCATTGTACGATTATTCGACGAGCCGGACGCCATCTTGGGAGTTTTGGATGTTGTAGGGCAACAAGGATGACGTGTCATTCAGACTCTACCTAGGTAGTAGATCAAAGGCGTAGAAATTGTGGTGCTTTTGTTGCTGAGAAGTCCTGGGCAGAGGTGCCGGCCAGATGGAGCTGGAACTATGGCGATTTACCGGACAATGTTGAGCTGCATGGTCATATATGGTCTCAGAATATGGCAAAGTCGTCGATCCGCAGCAGGGTAATGTGATAAACCCGTAGTCTCGTGATGCTGGCGTGGTGGGTGAAGCCGTGAAGCCGTGGTATCTTCCTACTAACTTTTTCTCTCTACTGTTTGCTTGCCGAGATTAAGGCTCAACGCACAAATTTTGTTTTGCAGGCTCCTGGGGTTCCTGGGGTTCCTGGGATTCCTGGGATTCCTGGGATTCCGGTCCTAGCAGCTAACAGGGAAAGGGAATGATGAGCGGTATTGGCAAACTTGTATACAAGTCTGCGCAGAGCCTAGAGTCCTAGACACACACGTTCGAACCCACGTGTGACCTCGGGGGTTTTTTTCTTCAAGAGGTTCGGAGAGGGTTACGGAGGTGTAAAAAGGAGGCGCGGCAGATCCGGAGGGTTGCAGTAGTCAAGGTAGCGGGCGGAAGAAGGAAATGGTCGCATATGCCGACTTTCTATATGGCCTTGCAGCTGGGGGGAGTGTTATTTTTTTTGTGGAGAGTGAGGGAAACACAAGAAATCCGGGCGGTCAAGTACTAAGTAAAAAGTGTATGGATACTTTACTAGTATTAGAAAATAAACTGAGATGGATGTGATGATAGTTGTTGAGCCAGCAACGAGTGAGTGTACGAGTGAGTGTAAAAACTGCGGTTCTGGCTAGACCAGCGCGGCTGTTGTAAGTCTCGTGCCATGCCTTTAATAAAATGGAGGGGCACAGACAAGGAATTGTAGGCAGAGTTGGTTTTTATAGTACTGTGTCTCTAAAAAGGGAGTTGTTTAAGGAAAAAAAAAAAAAAAAAAAAAGGAGCCCCCAGCCCAGCGTACTATGTACACTACTATGTACGAAGTACACTAGACGAGGAGCCGCGGACCAGGGCAAAGGCATGAGCTAGGAAGATAGGTACAACTTACCTCTAAGCAAGGTTGTAAGATGCAGGGCCCAGAGTCCCAGAACTACCTAAAAGGTACCTAACCAGGTAGCTAGCTAGGACCTGCTAGGTACCTACAGCAGGTATGCAACTTTAAAACTCGAATCTTTGGCCTCTTGAAAGTATCAATTGATACATTCTGATGTCCATGTTAACATTAGTACTAGGTAGTTATGTATGATTGATACATACTACAACGCAGTATGCACCGTGCCACCAGGAAGCTTGGTTCCCAACATTGAATGCTAGGTGAGGTAAGGCAAGCCATACAGCTTTGCCACATGAACTTGAACGAGTAGGGTAGCAGATACAGTAGACGCAACGAATGATAACTTTCCAGAGTTTCAAAGACTTTCAAGGTGTGTTGCTTGTGTTGCTTGTGTTGCTTGTATCGCCAGTAAAGCCGGTCATGTAAGACAACATAAAACATAGTTATGTAGTTACCTCGCTCGCTCGCTCACTCGCTCACTCACCTACCTAACTTGCATGGTTTAGCTATCTATGCTGGTGCGTTTGAGTTGGGTTGGCCGAGCTGGTCGAGTACACATGATGAATGTATAATCATGTACGGCGTAGTATGTATATCATGTATGTCATGATATATGTATGTATGTTAGTATGTAGTACATGTCATATGTACGCTTCGGTAATAAATCACACGCACGAAATGTCCAAAGTAACGAGCACTAGTATGTAAGTATGTACTGCCTACCAGGCCCTACCTACATGCAGTACTTTACCGTAGCTGGAGGTAAATACTAGGAACCACAACTGGAGGGACCGTAATCCAACAACTTCTGGCTATGGGTCCTAGGCCCGAGGCTAATAAACTGGCCGTGTTGGCAGGGGGTTTTATCGAGAGAGCAAAGAGAACGCGAATGAAACTAGAGTGGAGGAGAAAAGTAGGCAAAGGGAAAATTTTTGCTCAGAAAAATGGACTGGAAGAATCTACATTTGGAGCTAAAGATTGTGGTAGCGACCTCACTACTTGCATTAGACTCAATTAATCAGTATATACACCTTTAATACCTAATGTTCACCTAAGCATAAGTTATGTACACGCCTAGGTACATATATAATATCACCAATATTCATATGTATTTGTATGTATTTGAAGCGGTAAAAGAGAGATTAGAAGGGATGAATAAACATCATTATGACCCACGAACATACCTACATATATACATGTATACATGTGAGGGGCTTTGATGAAGAGGAAAGTTCCGAATAGTTAGTATTGCTCGCATCTACACTAATGCCAAGAATGATATTCCTATAGCAAGATAAACATCTTTACTTTTTAAGGATAGGGCTGGCTTTAATTATGTACCTCTTACCTGCACTCTACTCTACATATGTACATACCGTCGATCAACGATACCCCCTAGTTGAAATACTACTTGAGCACACATCCATGAATTGTAGGAACTTACTATGGTTACCTTTGCATGAGCAAGTAGACATTGGCATGCGTGCTTTCATGAATCCGTTGAAAGGGGTTCAGCTTCTTATGCGGCATCTCGATGGTAACCCAGTTCTGTCAAGAGGAAGCAACTGTATTACTATAGTAAGTAGCAAACTCCATCTGAGTGACAACACCAAGCCGAGCCGTTGACGTACTTATGTAGCACTTGAAACTCGAACGAAAACATATCATTCTATTTACTTCTACATGTAGGGCTGTAGGTTGTGCCGTCGTCCTATCTACATATACACATTCAATGTTGACATGTATGTACATAACTTTAAGAGGGTAGGTACCTAGTACTTGATATGTTTTACCCCTTATCCATCATTTCGGTATTATATACTAATACTAGTAGTATGTATGTGCCATTTGAGCTCCAGACATCATGTCTACACTTACATGTTGGTTATGTACTCGGTACCTAGATATTATACATACAACGTTTGAACTTGAACATTAGTTAACTACATAACTAGGTTAGTTAGGTATTCATAAAGGTTGGGTTGTACAATTCGTCATAGCACCTGCATAATGTCATGCAGGCCTTAATCCAACGCTGCTACCTCAAGAAACAGTCAATTCCCAATCCATTCAATCTTCAGTTTAGGTAGGCACGTACGTGACACTATGTAAGTGGTACGGCAGAATATACCTCTATTCCGGCGCAAGGTTAGGTACCTGCCTACATATATGTAGTACTAATTTATGAAGAAATACATAATCTACGACTTCTTCTTCTCTTTCACAACATTGAACCAGGACATTTCAATGAACATCGATTCAAGTTGGAACCAACATTGAATCTTCAAACTTGCCAAGGTACAATAACCACCACTGTTAACCACCACTGTTACTACTTAACTATGTATACCTAGATATGTATCCCCCACACACAGTGTCTCAGTTTGATACCATACCCTTAGAAATATTCCACACAAACCATCATCGTCATCATAATAATAATACTTATTTAAGCTTCATCGTCTGACTCGACACCGACTCTTTCATTCGATCCGATCCACATCGTACACACATCAATCATACATACATAACATAGTAATGTAGGTATACATAACTACACTACACGTTACCTTGTCTACTTTGTCTACTTTGTCCAAGCCCCCCCATGCGCGCGTGCGGTCTTTCTCTGATCAAGTGTCCTGTCTGACCGTCTCATTAGTCTAGCCACCGCGGGGCGCAACTTGAAGGATGCAGGCCCCCCCTGAAGATGCATTTTTGTATATATCGCCAATTGGTAAGTTAGACCATCATCTTAAGTCTATCTACCCCAGAACCCCTCTTACGCCTCCTCAACCAACCATTCCAGCCCGTGCTGTGTTGAGACAACCTCGTTGGCCAGCTGGTTTACATATAGTTTTATGGGGAACGCAACACTCCATCTTGTCCGTTGGCACGCCACTACCAGTCTACTGGCGTCTCCTTGAACGCCGCACGGCTCCGGAGTGCCTACACACGGAACACAGAGAGATTGTGTCCATGCCAAGCATCCATTTATTACCACACAATCAGCCACAGCCTCAAGGGACTTGGTGTGAATCTCACGTGTCACTTTGACCAACCCTTCACTGTTTTTGACTTCGTGCAATTTTTTTCTTTTTTTTTTTTTACTTTCGGTCTCTCCCCTTTTGCGTCTATTTTCGTAAACTATAAGTGTGATCAAGTGATCAGTGATCAGTGATGACTATGAAATACTACACGTATATACCGTATATTCTCTTTCTCGACCATCTCTTACTCAGCTAAACACAAGAGCTGGACCTGACACCTGAAAATGACCTAAGTAGATTACCTATAACTAACCTGTTGTAGGCTATAGAAGATCATCTAGTTGCGGCTACTGCCGTCGTAAGGGTATCGGTCAGTCCCGGGAAATGCGTCTATACGGCCAGGCCTCACGATCCATTACCCTCCATTACAAACTCACCTAACCACTGATGTTCAGATGGCTCAGGTATACATTCCAGTTTTTGTCGTGCTACCGTTAAAAAGCATATTGCTCCGTGTACCGTTCTACATAGATTTCCGGCATAAGCACATGGCGCGTTTCGCCGTCGTGATTTGAGCAATGTTGTAACTTACCTTCATCCCTAGGCCACACCTACTATGCACGTGCAACATCCATGAGCCCAGCTGGCTACCAGACTCTCATTGATCGATGCTGGAGACGGTCCGGGGCGCTTCTTTATAGACCAAATCAGCGGGATGCTTGCTGTCCACACTACACCATTCGTCTTGACTCTGGCCGCTTTCGGACGACAAGAGACCAGCGGCAGACTGTCAATCGCTTCAATAAATACATCACAGGCGATTCATACACAAAAGAGGCAGCTCGTTTGCATCCGAAGTCATGCGAACAAGCTCGGAAGCGAGATACTGAATTTGACCTAGTAGAGAGAATCCACGAAGGCGAAAGCCCATCACTAAAACAGCCACCACAGCCATCCCACGACTTCATCGTCACACTAGAGTCTGACAATTTCACAGAGGAGAAATTCCGCGTTTTTGAAAATTACCAGCAGGTTGTACACCATGAAGACCCCTCATCGATATCCCGAGAAGGATTTAGGAGATTCTTGTGTGACTCACCCCTGAAAAGGGAGAAATACACGGCACCGGATGGACGTGAACGCCAGCTAGGTTCGTTTCACCAGTGCTATCGGCTCGATGGTCAGCTGGTAGCAATAGGTGTTCTGGACCTTTTACCAGACTGCGTTAGTGCTGTCTATTTTCTATATCATGAATCTATTCACAGGTTTAGTCCTGGAAAACTTGGGGCATTACGAGAGATTGCGCTAGCAATGGAGGGAGGTTATCGGTACGTACATATACAGGATTGTCTACAACATAGTTTGATAGCTTCCCCCTTGAAGACATCCTGAAAACCTGCTACCATTACGTTCACCTATTTATTACGAACCCTGCCCCTCCCCCATTTCTTCAACGAAGAGGGGAATTATCATAGCCCCAATCAAAATTGAAGGCGACGTATTAACATGGAACTAGGTGGTGGTATGCCGGCTATTACATTCATACGTGCCCTAAAATGAGATACAAGATCGATTTCTCGCCCCAGGAGATCCTCAACCCGGACACCTTTGAATGGGTAGAGCTTACTCAGGAAGTAATTGAGAAGTTTGATAAGCACGGGTATCTCAACCTGCAGAGAGGCGAAGGGGAAACTAAAGCAGTTGAATCCATGGACGGCAGTACGCCGATGGAGACGGAGGGCCATGGCGATCAAACATTCAAGGAGGAGGATGCTGATAGCGATGAAGAAGCATTCCTATTTGACGGTAATATGCCAGGCATTCCATCCATTGAAGAAATGAACTCGGTGGACTTGGACCATATCGCCGTGCGTCTGAAACAGGGATACTGCTACGCCGGCAACCTGTTTCAATGGCAGAGCGAAAAGATCGAAAATAGCGGCTCTGCCAAAGCTATGGTTGCAGAAGTGGTGGCAGCGGTTGGGCCGGAATTTATTAGCAGATTGTGTCTGGACTTTGGGAGATCTTAAGAAGAAGGGAGTCAGGGTTAGGTGATTTATATAGGCCAATAAACTAATACCCCCCTGAGCTGGATAATGCATGATGTCAAATATTATACCACGGTATATTGCATATAACTTATCACTTGTTTAAAGTACTATCGATTATGCGAGTATTCCGTACGGCGTACGCCAATCTTTCAAAAATAAAAGCAAGAGCCCCACCAATAGCTTTAACCAATGAACCAAATTCAACCAATCACTTCTAGCTCCCCACTAGGTAGCGCAATGAAGCTTCGGTTCAAAAAATCTCCCACTTCTTCAGCCTTGCGATCAATTCCCATACATACCAACCAACGCCGCAAGTTACAACAGAGAGAAGCACTCAATCCGGACCTGTCTTATAACATAGGGATAAAGACAACCACGAGCGCATGAACTACAGTACATATCCCTAATTTATCCCGAACACAATCGAATCACCTGGTCGTCGAAACCTGGCTTAGCAGGACCAAACGAGGCAGCTAGCGCTCCCCCAAGGGAAAACAAAACAAAAGGGGCAGAATCAAAAGTGGGGAAGGAAAGACAGAGGTAGGAAAAAATGGCGACAGCAACGACCCAGCACCTGCTCCTCTCGCCGGCCGAGCTCGCGTACCTGCACACGTCGCTGAGCCTGGGGCCGCCGGTGCGTCCGGACGGGCGCACGGCGTCGCAGTTCCGGCCGCTGACGGCGGAGACGGGGGTGCTTCCCGGCGCCAACGGCAGCGCGCGCGTGTGCTTCGCCGACGGCACCGAGGCCATCGTCGGCGTGAAAGCCGAGGTCGAGAAGCAGACGCGGTCGACCGCGGCGCCGTATTCCGAGTACTTCTACGAGAACAAGGAGTTGAGGCGGAGGGATAGGAGAGGGGGGAAGGGGAAAGGAAACGGAGAGGGAAAATCTGAGAGTAAAGGTTTAGTTGAGGAGGAAGAGGAGGAAGGAGAGGCGGATATGGGGAAGGCGTTGGGCTCGAATGACTGGGTTGATATCTCGGTCGAGATCCCGGGGTACAGGGACGACGACAGCAATACCGTGTTCCTGAGCTCGATGCTGAGCGAGGCGCTGCTGGCCGATGGCGAGTTTACCAAGAAGCTGTGCATCAACCGACGGTTTCACTGGAAGGTGTACATTGATGTGAGTTTTTCTTTTTTCTTTTTCCTTCTCTTCGCATACATTTTCTTTTTTTCTTTTTTTCTACATGAAGCTAACGTATTATACGTGTTCAGATCGTCCTCATATCCCCACCATTATCATACCCGCTGCCCCTCCTCAGTCTGACGACACACCTTGCGCTGCTTGCCACGCGCCTGCCCAGGTTAAAATCCGAAGCCGACGAAGACCCCATGTTCGACGACGACTGGGCCGCGTCCAAGTTCATCTACCCGCGACAGAGGGACACAAGTACTGCGCTCAGCACCCGACCGCCTATCACGCTGCTGGTCATGGCAGTAAGCGACAACATCATCTTCGACCCGTCCAAGGAGGAGCTGGCCGTCGCAGACTCCGTCCTCGCGGTCTCAGTCGGCGAGAGGAACATCCCCGTGGGAGATGCGCAAGCCATGGATATCGACGGAGGGGCAGGAGCCGGCAGACAACTCCGACTGCTCTCCGTGCGCACGATAGACCCCCCGTCGCGATTAACCGCGCCGGGCGTACCGAACGCGGAGAACGCCGCGGCATGGGGACAGGGCCCGCCCGCGGCCAAGGATCCGGGCGCCAGGGCGGCGGAGACGGACAATGTGGAAGGCGTGTGGAAGGCACCCAGAGGCGGAGCCAAGGTCGCCGTCCTCGGGACCATGGTGCAGAAGGTACTAGAAAAGGGGGGCATTGCGGATAAAATCTTGGAGGCGTTAGACGCCGTCGACTTAGAGTAGCTTCGTAATTATGATACCACGATGAACTAAAATGCCACATTTCGCCTTGTCCGGGAGCAGAGCTTCATTGCTAAGGAGGCCGCCGTAAGGGACCTCGCTGTCATAATATTGTTTTTTGCTTATTCGCGTTACTTCGTACTTGTACATGCATACAAGCATATTCCTCTCTGTCTACCTACCTATATTTAAAAGATGCCGAGCCACTTCTTGCGCTTTTCTTGCGGCACAGGCTGCTCCACCACCTCCTCAGCAGCAGCAGCAGCATCAACAACAACCGGTGCGGCTTCCAGCTCTTGATAATGCGGGGACTGCGGGGACTGATCGTCCACGACTTCATCTCCTTCGCTCACAACAGCCTCGGCGGCCATGGGGTCGCCCCTGATGCCGAGGCCGGGGAAGTAGCCCTGGGTGGGCTCGAGGCCGTGGGCCTTGCGGTACTCGTTGCGCTTGGCGACGTCGTCGAGCTTCTGGCGGCGCTTCTCGACGGTGAGGGCGGTCTCGCGCTCCTCCTCGAGCTTGATGACGTTGAGGACGACGCCCATGTACTGGATCGGGTGGCGAGGGAGCTCGGAGATGGGCGGGATCAGCTCGGCGAAGGGCGACTTGGCGTTGAAGTTCGTGATGAAGGTGTAGCCGGCGAGGGAGAGGAGGGTGCCCTGGGTTGTTGCGCAAAAGGTTAGTGTGTCTGTACGTGTGTCTGTGTGCGTATGTGTAGAGGAACAAATAATGTGACAGTGACAGGTAGGTAGGCATATGACGGCGGGACTTACCAGAGTGATGAAGAGGTGGATCGCCCGGTTATTGAGGAGCACGTACGCCCAGGTTGTGGGCGGCGGCGGCAGGCCCGGATACGACTTTTCGGTCTGGGCTTGGATCTCGGCGTCGGACATGGGTCCGCCGTAGTGCTTCGGCGTCGAGCGCGGTAGCCGTGCTCCGTGCGACGGAGGGTTAAACCGTTCGGGCTTTTCGAGCACTATCGGTTTCGAAGGACCGGTAGCTGGGGTAGACTTCGTAGCTGGGGGAGGTTTCGAAGCTGGAGGAGGGGCCGCGGCAGACTTAGCTGCGGGTGTGGGAGCTTTGGGCGCAGCCTCGGTCTTCGGTGCTGGCCTAGGCGCAGAGGCTGCAGGCACCAGTCGCGCATTCACTGGGGCATATGAGGCCTTTTGAACTACCGTCTTCGGGCTCAGTGGAGGAGGCTTCGTCGGCGCAGAGTACTTTGTAGTAGTAACCTTGGGGGCTGGCGGCTTAATGCCAATGTTGGGGGAGGACCCCTTTGGAGGATGGAACTTCCCAGCAGTTGCTGTGGCCGGCTTTGCTGCTGGCTTTACTGCTGGCTTTGCTCCCGCCGTAGGTCCCGAGCCGGCCGTCTTGGATGCGTAGCGCACTAATACCTGTCCCAATTCCGCATTGAGGGGTCTTGCGAGAGCTGTAGAGCGTGCGGTGGTCCGCCATAGTGCGCCATATTGAGGTAGCAGGTAGCGCGGGATGGCAATGGCTTTGGAAGCCATCGTGAGAGGAGGAACTCTCGATTGGTATGTATAAATACTAGGTAACTCTATATTCAAGGTTCGTATTTTATTTTATATCAATGACCCCTGACATATGAGGGTATGGGTGTAGGTATGGGTGTAGGTATGGGTGTGCTTCAAATTTCATCTGCACCAATTCAATCGACAACACAAATTTGGAGTGCATTGCATTGTTGCATATCCTTCCGATATTCGATTACTTTCGATTACTATTCGATTACTACTAAATAGTATCTTATCCATTGGATAGCTAGGCGGGTCCGGTGGTCGCCGGTTGAAATTCCCAAAGTAGTTTAATGGATATTAAAAAAGGCCAAAAGTCGGTGTTCGGTAAGCGCGTGTTTTTGGCGTCAAAGGAACAATTGAACATCCAATGTTCAAATGTTGAAGTACATATGTACAAGTGGAAAATTTTCGTAACGATTTCATTCAAGCTTTTCTGGGTCTAATGCCGAAATTCCACCTGTCCGCCCCATCGTAGAATCATTGATGACTTTTCACTTCTCGAAAGAAACTAGCGCAAATACAAACCGGCTTTCCCCGGAGTGTATTACTTATGCATTTTTCTGATTGGTCCAATTCTTGAGTCACCCGCCACAACGTGGCTAAAACTCCCGCACTACCTTGTTGTTAGTTGAATGCACACTGCCAGGTGCGCTGAGCTCATGGCCCTTTTTATTAAAATTTCCCAGCTTGCGCCGATTTTTTTTTTCCCTTTTCCTTCCTTTCGTCCCCTATAACCAAAACATCTTCCTTAGACGACCAACTTTCGTTCTTGCATACCCTTTTCTATTTCTACCTACGTAGACTTTACAACCCTAATCATTAATACTATTCTCTCTCTCTACCTACTTCACCAATCTTCAAACCATCAAAATGGGTTTCTCTGCTGGTATGTTTTGTGCCCTGTTCCTTGGAACCATTTTCTCGTGATACCGTCAGCACAGCTTCACTCTCGAGCCATTGAACCACCACTTCGACCCCTCCCGCTGCGATAAACTTCCATGAGACCCTTAGTCTTTAGATTTATCACGTCAGCTACATTTGCATCTGCTTACCGCCCCTTGTGACTCACTGTCAAGAGGGTCGCAACCCGCCTGCGCCATTTACTAGCCAATGTAGATTGTGTGCTGTGTAATTGCAGACGCATTTCTAAGCGGCGCAACAATACTCAATCGCCTTTGTGGGGTGGCTATCTTTGGTCGACAAGATGTTTATGTTTATGGATCACGGGACCCATTGTGTTCATCGAATCGTATGGCTAATATATTATTTTCTTCAGGTGACTCCAAGAAGGGTGCAAACCTCTTCAAGACCCGATGTGCCCAGTGCCACACCCTAAAGGCTGGCGAGGGTAACAAGGTCGGCCCCGCGCTACACGGTCTTTTTGGCCGCAAGAGTGGTCTAGTCGAAGGCTTCGCCTACACGGATGCCAACAAGCAGAAGGGTGTCACTTGGGATGAGAGCTCTCTCGTACGTTATCCTGCTAACCTCCCTCTTCAAGCAGCTTAGCTAACATCTTTTTTCAGTTCGACTACCTAGAGAACCCCAAGAAGTATATCCCCGGCACCAAGATGGCCTTCGGTGGTCTAAAGAAGGAGAAGGACCGTAATGATCTTATCACGTAAGTCTCAACCAGCTGTATTTGAAGATGATTTGCTCTCCTGCTAACACACATCACAGCTTCTTGAAGGAGTCTACGGCATAAACGAAGTAACGATAAAAAGACGTGTACCAATACCATCGCATTAGAAATGACCGGCCAGTCGTGTATTTTAGACTACTAGACCGCTTCAGTACCCCCTTGTGGGCGGTGCGAACTTATATCCATCTCCTCTTTTTCAACTGCAGTTACATAGAGATTCATGTTGCATGTGGTAGGAGCGTTAGGAGTTCAGGCTTTCTCTCTTGGGTGAGGGAGGCTTGGATCGGACATAATTAATGTCTCCGGCAATTGAACTCGATATATATTTGTTCCGTTTAATATTCGTGACATCTTGAATTGTGGTTTGTATTTTTTGTCCGCCTTTACCACTTACCAGATTCCCGGTATAGCCTAATCAACTTTAATGCATTACCACCTGTGAGTCTGTGACCTATCCCATCACTATGTAGAGCCGCCTTCTTCATGACGTAGATATTTGGAGACTGTAGTATGTAGTATGTACAGGTATGTATTTATAGGAATTTTTGCATGGGTATGATTCAAGTCCATTGACCAATGAGATGACAGCTGACATACCTACGGCTAAGACGATTTAATACCCTACTAGGGAAGATTTAACTTCCGTACTAAGCGTACCATGGATAACCTCCAGGGCTATATGCACTAACCTAGGTTAGGGAGGTAAGTACTAAATGGCGCCATAAAATAGCTTTGGGAACATTGAATGAATGGTCGTATCTTTTAGTTATTCATCACCACTTTTAGACGCGACCTTTATGTATATCGTTATATCACGTGGCAGCACCCAGGACCGTAACATAGTAAATTAATCCCAGCCCATTTCCTTCAAGACTCGGAATTTACTCGAGTGGCTATTAGACACACTCGGCCTGACTTGGTTGAGCGCCGACTCCCAGTCCTCCAAAGTGATCGTGTCCGGGCCTCTAGTCTTAGCACGCTTCACCGAGGCTTGGCCGGCCGCGACGTGCAGATTGTCCAGGTCGGCGCCGCTGAAGCCGGTGCACCGATCGTCTCGAGCTACTGCCTCTAATACGTCGTACTGTGTATATGATGGCAGTAGACGCCTCATGCGCGTTTTCAGAATTTCTACTCGTCCATCTGCATCGGGTAGGTCGACAAATATGTTGGTTCCTAGCCGGCCAGGACGGAGGATAGCCGGGTCGATCATGTCTGGACGATTTGTAGCCCCAACTACGTAAACGCCTGACCGACTGGCCATGCCGTCTAATTCTGTTAAGAGCTGGTTTACCACTCTAGCGCTGGCATCGGGGCCATTTCCGTCACGTCGGGGAACCAGGGCGTCCAACTCGTCGAAAAATAGTATGCATGGAGCTGATGCGCGGGCTCGGCTGAACACTTGACGGACCGAACGCTCTGATTCCCCAACATATTTATTCAATAGCTCTGGTCCCTTTACCGAAATGAAGTTGGCCTTGGATTCGTTTGCCACTGCTTTCGCTAGCAGGGTTTTACCACATCCAGGGGGTCCCCATAAAAGCACACCTGATGGTGCCTCGAGTCCCCTACTTGCAAATCGTTCAGGGCTTTGGATGGGCTCCACGATAGACAATTCAAGCTGCTCTCGGATGTCGTGAAGTGCGCCAATATGCGCCCAAGTTGTATCAGGTATCGTTGTGAACCCCTCTCGCTTGGAGGACGGCTGCACTTTCCCAATGGCGCTTAGCATGTGCTCCATTGCTAGTATAAGCTTGTCCTTGGGTACAGCCCCGTCGGGTGCTCCCATGATCGCAAGGTGTAGGCGAAGTCCTGGTGGTACCTGATAATCAGAGTCTATATCCATCTCCAAGGGACCTGTTTGCGTCAAGTCAGACATGGCCGCCCTAGCCATTTCGTTCTTGGCCACAGAAACCACATCCTTCAAATCAGCGCCGACAAAGCCGGGGGTCCTCTTTGCTAATAGTTTGTAGTCCACATCCGAAGAGACTCTGCTCTTTGACAGCATCTTTCGTAATATAGCCTCACGTGAAGCTTCGTTCGGTATCCCTAAACTTATTTCTCGGTTAAACCGTCCCGCCCTTCGGAGAGCAGGGTCGATACTATCTGGACGATTTGTTGCAGCCAATGTCACCACGAGCTTACCTCCCAGCTTCTGAGGTGTCAAATCATCCATACAGGTTAGCATCTGCGCCACTATTCTCTTTTCCATCTCTCTTTGCGCATTCTCGCGTTTTCCCATGATAGCATCAATCTCGTCGATGAAAATCAGGCACGGCGCAAGTGATTTGGCTTCGTCATAGAGCTCTCTGATCTTCTTCTCGGACTCGCCAGACATACCAGCGACAAGTGAAGGGGCCGAGACGGGTATATATGCCACCCCAAGCGCGGCGGCATACGCATTAGCAAGCATAGTCTTTCCACAGCCCGGCGGGCCATGCAACAAAACACCGCGAGCAGCCTCTACGCCGCCTTCAAGGCATTCCTCGGAAAATCGCATAGGAAAGGTAACAGATTCAGCGAGGACCCTGATAGCATCATCCATGCCACCAAGGTCATGCAAGGAAATATCGCTAGGCGGGTTGCGATCTTCCTTGGGCTTTTCAGTTTTTCGCCTTTTAGCTTTGGCCTCTCCATTAGATTGCCTTTCTACCCCTGAGGCATTTCCGTTTGGGGTGGTTGTCTCAAGTGAGTTTGTGTTTGGAGTCCCAGGCAGGTTCCAGGTCTTAGTTATGTGCTTATTCATGACAAAATAATCCCTTTCCTACATAGGTGTAAATGAATTAGCTTGATAGCCCATGGAAAGGGGATTATTATGAAGCCAGGTATGGGTCTAGCTAGAGGATAACCACTGGCGCATTACCTTTGGCTTCGGGGACTCTTCTTGAGCCTGTTCTAAATTTTCTTCTTCATCTTCTTCCTTTCTTTCTTCTTTCCGGAGGCGGAGGATCCTCTCGATGGAGTCTTCTAGTGGTCGCCTTTTTAGACGTGCAAGGCTCGAATTAGAGCGTTTGATGGAATCGTAAACACCAGACACTGTAAATTTTGGTGGTTTCTTTTTGCCCTTGTCTGTTCCCTGGCTATCTCGCTCAAGCTCATCCTCAAATTTTCTGATTATTTGGTACACATCACGGTCTAAGCCATGGAGTACCTTGGAGGACATTATTGAATCAGATGGCTACATGGGATTATGTAGCAAGCAACACCAGTCTTTTTAGGTAGTAAAGAAGAACAAGAGACTTTTGGATGACCTGATATAACCATTAAAGATTCCAAGGTTCAATATTGAATATGTAAGTTAGGCCATGAAAGTATGAATGTGCTCTTAGATATCTTAATTCATGTAATTGAGCTAAAGAAAAAAAAAGACCCTTGCCGTCTAGGTGAGATTTAGTGGAGCATTTAAGATATGCACAGACCACAATTTGTCATTTTAACTGTTGAACATTGAGGGCAAGAGTCTCCCATTGAACGTTCAAAATTCAAATGCTACTACTACTAGTTACCTAACCTTAGTAGTATGCAATATCAATGTACATAGATCAAATTCAAGGTTTCGGTTAAGAACGGGTCATGTATGTGACTTCGATTCGAACATGTCGAAGCTGCGTCATTGCATTGCCTCTGAAACGGTAGCATCATACTAGGTAGCATGACCTTAACTACTTTGTATTGTACCCAGTAACCCATTACGGTAGTACGAGCCTCCTTTAATCGATAAGACAAGCCCACCTGCCATAACCTGGAACTCAACACCGACGACATCGCTCTCCCTTGTACACCGACGACAGACAGGCACATGATTCTCACCAAGTGCTAGCCGCCTTAGACTAGGCATCACTCCTAGCAAAGAGACTTGTCCAATACAAAAAGGAAACAAAAAACAATCCCTGGGTTTCTTGGGCCAGACAATGCGCGCTTCGGATCCCAAACCAGAAGAAGATTCCAGCAGGATACGGCGAACATGGGGAACAACCCGAGCAGAGTGACCGCACAAGACAAGTAAGTTTATATTTTATTATAAATTTTGAATTCTTACCTCAGAAAACTGTATTGTCATACCTCAAGTTTCTCTTTTGGAATAAAACGCCAAAGACTGAGTTCACTAACACGCCACCCTCCCCCTTTCCCTCGGCGCGAATAGAGCGATCCTCGACCTCAAGCTGCAGCGCGACAAGCTGCACCAGTATCAGCGACGGATCACGGTGCTCACGGACAAGGAGACGGCCATCGCGCGGCAGATGCTGGCGGCGGGCGACAAGAAGCGCGCCCTGCTCTCCCTGCGGCGGAAGAAGTACCAGGAATCCCTGCTTGAGAAGACGGACCTGCAGCTGGCCCAGCTCGAGCAGCTGACCCGCAACGTCGAGTTCGCCCTCATCCAGAAGGACATCGTCTTCGGCCTCCAGCAGGGCACCCGCGTCCTCAAGGAGATCCACGCCGAGATGGGCGGCATCGAGCACGTCGAGAAGCTTATGGGCGAGAGCGCTGATGCCATTGCTTACCAAAGAGTAAATGCCCCCCCTCTCTACTCCCCTTCCTTATCTCCTTACACTCTATCTACTGGCATTATACTAACCCACTACTCTTTTCCCTCCCACTATAGGAAATCAGCGAAATGCTCGGCGGCCGCATATCCAACCAAGACGAGGACGAAGTCGAAGACGAACTAGCAGCCCTCGAGCTCGAGGTCAACGGCCCGGCGATCCTACCCAACGTACCAGACACCAAACTAGCCAAGCATGTACTCAAAGAATCACCACAACCACCATCAGCCATACACCAAGACCCGGACCCGGAGCCGGAAAGAACGGCCATGCTTGCCTAGTGATGATCACACATTTACTAGTCATCTAGCACACCTACACCCACTTACCTACCTATCTACCAACATAGACGCATAACAGGAGCAGAAACTGAAGCAAGAGCAGGAGCAAGCAAAGGAGAAAAGGTAGGGGAGGGGAACAAAGATACACGGAGGAAATAGACCACCACCATAGGATACGCTGGATTCCATCTGGAAGCAAACAACGAATCATAACCCAACTTGCCTACCTACCTACCAACTACAAAACATCGACGCATGGATGTTGGAAATCTCTGGCATAGTGGGCATCAGGGGATAAATCTTTGCGCCCTCTTTTGAATATCCAACCCCCTTTAGGAAGAGATTTTGTACGTTGAAGACAAGTTAGTTAGGTATATGAGGTATCGTGACGAGGAACCAAATAGACATGGGATTTACTAGTTCTCTATGGTAGATTATCAAACTGCTTATGAAGTACCGAGTAGTCAATTACTTACTTGATGATGCCCTCATTATATTAGTTAAATGCCCGTTCAAAAAGCTCTTAATGAATATTGGACCAATGCCATTCCACCAGCATCCCGTTTAACACGAGTATAAGCAACAATCACCAATGGCAGAAAAGATTTGAAATATTTAGTTGTTGTTTTCTTCATTAAGAATCACTACCGTAATAGTGTTCTACGCACGAGTGCTATATAGCTACTGGAGTACCTAATGTATAGTCTACTACTAGGTAGGGAAAGCATCTCCCAGTGATGGCCAAAGGCCTATGCACCTAAGTAGCCAAATCGAAAATGTAACCTTTGTACACTTTGAGATTGAGCCTGGTATGGCTGTTTTACCATCCACCATCCACCATATGCTTCATGCCATGATGCAGGTTGTCAATAACGCCTAGCCATGCAGTGATGCCGGAAATCTTCAAATGCTGAACAAAACGCAAGGGTATCTCAAATGCCATTGTGCCGAAAATCATGCCGGGAGCTCTCCATTCCATCTACCGATTGACCCTGTTGACAAAACCATCGAGATTTATTCGCCCCAAAGTTCATTGACTTGGGGTCATGAATTAGTTATCTCCTCAGGGTTTAGAATCCACCCTTCTTACTATACTGCCACCCTTGAGAATGTGATGCTGAAATATCATCTTGTAATAATTAGTTGTAGCCACCGTGAGACGGAGGAGCTACAAGTTGGGGCTGGTGGGCATATCGATGCTCGAAATGCGGCATCATAGTTTCGGCGGGCTGTTCCACTGGATATCGATAAACTTCTCGTCTATCTTGAGGCGGGTTCGAAGTTGGCGCATAACTCGAACGTTCGTAAAAGTCGTGGTGGGCACCGCTTGCGTACCGACTATACTTGGATTAGCTCATCATCAACAAAACTTGGCACAAAAGTCAATGTAGATGTCACTCCACCTAGACTATCTAGTGCTCTTGTTTAAGACTCAGCAACTTACACTTCGGGGCGTTCTGGTCCTGGCGGGACAGCCCGTATCTCTCGACCATCCATAGGTCGATTTACTGGTTCACGAACCAGATATTGACTACGTACAGATTCTTCGTGACGAATAGAGTCATAATCTGAGTGACTACCGGATACTACGTGACCTCGTAGATCTGTCATTGGAGCCCTATGAGGGCTGGATTCTTGGTGCCAAGACACTCTGTGACTGGGCTGGCCCATAGGCTCCCGGTAGTATTCCAGTCTACCTCTTGATCGACTAGGCGGGTCATCAATATAAACGATTCGACCATTTTCTGGATACCGAGTAGCTCCACGAACGGGGACATCATTCATTGGCCTTTCCGCTCTGTAATAAGAGACTTGGTGCTCCGCATCCTGGTGCCGTTGCATTTCAACTACTTGACGAGGTTGAAGAGCTACCTCATCATCGATAACAATAGGATGTGCCCTGCTCCTATATGAAACATCACTATTATAACGAGCCGCGCTCTCACTGGAAGCAGGCCAGGGCCGGCTCTGCGGTAACGCCCGGTCTGCAACTCTGAACGATGAGACAGGCCTGTCTGGAAGGTACTCAAATAGCCCGTGTGGCGGGTTGTCAGCTCGGCCCAAACGACCGTTGTGAGCATCAAATTGTCCATAGGGATATTCCGCAACATGATGCTGCTTTGTAGCCAACTCACCACCATGCGTCACCACCCTGGGCGACCTAGGATGTGAGATAGAACTCACGGGTTCATAGACCGCTCGAGAAACGAGACGGGGTGCTTCTGCGAGATAATGAGGCTCACCATGTAACATACGAGAAGCGTTCTGAGATTGCCGAGAGGCTACGGGAGATGCGGGCTCAATAGATTGAATCAACATGTCTTGCAGCTCATTTCTAATGGGTGAGATTGGAACCTGTGACTGGCCAGAATTTGCTAATGTATACCCAACTTTGGGCCTAACATTCTCCTGGTTATACATCAGTTGTGGTGACCTGTAATCATGGACTGTGTGAGAGTTGAGAGGCGGCACTGCGCCCGAGTTTCCTCGCGGGGATTCGCCATTGAATCGATGTGACCCGGATCGCAACTCAAACCGACGAGCCATGTGTTCAAGGCTAGGAGTACCGCGAGCCGCTACTGTCGGCTCACGGCTAGCAATATGAACAGAACCTGGACTTCTAGTTAAATCCACAGCCACAGCATCGATGGGAACTGCATTGCTGTCATTGGCATTATTGACAGGGCCAGACGAACTTGCGAGAGCTTCGGCAGCAGCAGCATATCTCCTAAAACGTTGCGTCCTACGAGCACTCCGTTTCTCAGCTCTTGCAATCGCTTTCTGTCTGGTGGGTGTTAGGGAAATTGGAACAGAAGGGTCACGTCTCTGAACCAAAGGTGGTTGCTGATCTGCAGACCTCATAGCCTGCAATCCTGGCGCATATCCTGGTAATGTAGCAGCAGGCATCATGCTGACACGGTTTGCCGGCGTGGATTCCGCGGCGAGGGCCATAACTGGGATATCATCCTCGGAATCTTCTGTGTCCGATATTTCGATGACTTCACGAAGGATCTCATCGAGCTGGTCACGGCCAGTCTCTTCGTCTCCTCGCCACTTGACGATGATGGCTAGACAAGGTTTCTCTACGAGTTTGCGAGCGTTGTTCCAATTCGTCTGCTTCAGTAGTTCGTCATAGCGAGTATGCGTGTGCCGGATGTGAGCGATCGCAGCAAGCTGAACTCGACGTGCTAAAGTCAGTTCTTGGGCCAAGCCAACTCTCGACTCGCCATGAAACTTGCCGTCCTATATGATGAACAGCAACATTAATACTACTTCGCGTGGGCATAGTAACGTAGGGTTGATCAACTTACTTTTTTAAATGCATGACGAATGATTTCGCGTCGATCGGTATTGGGTATTCTTGGGAAAAGGTCCTTGAGAACTGCATCGGCTTGGGCGTCAATTTCTTCTTGAGATTGGGGTATGGGCTCTGGTTTGCTTGGAAGATGAGACTGAGGAATCTCGTGAGATTGCCCATCTGCCATGAGCTTCGCGCGAGCCCGTTCCACGATGGCCTCGCGAAAATGGTAGCCGACACGATTCATGTGGTGGTCAAGGTTATCAGGATTCTTGGCGCCCTAGAATGAGATTAGATAATGAAAACACCCAAGACCGAGGCGAAACATACAGAAACGATGAAGATCATAACGTCTTGTTCTCTCGATAGATCTTTGCATAATTGCGATATGGTTGGATGTCCTATGGGGATGAATTCGAAGCCTGGGGGCGGGTGTCGATCGGTAGTAATCTACTGTTGGTCAGCATTGCTCATTCTTGTCACCCGCTATACAGCCTCCAGTTAGCTACCTTGAACTCCAGTTTCTTCTTCTTGTCGGTATTTTGTACTAGTTCAAATGTTGTCTTGTGTTTCATCTTGGGCGGCGCCTTCAGTGGATTTAGTGTGCGCCAATCGTTCTGCTGTTGGTGTTGCGCTTGAGTCTGTACTCTGTCTATCTTCGTACGGCGATTGAGAGCCCGTATGCCTCGGGTGGACACCGGGGCCTTCTTTCTTTCTCTCACCATTTTGACAGTAATGCTACCTTACCATATAAGAAGGATACAGCGTGTGAGTGATTGATACTGGAACAGTAGTAAAAAGAATGTAATGGTGGCTACGAGGCAGATTGACTACCGTATTGTATCCAAGCGCGTTTCGCGTCTTGTACTGAAGAGCCAGAACACCAGATGGCAAATAGATCAAGGCAAGAAAGAAAAAATAGGTCCTTTTACCTGTTGCAATAGGTAGATGGTGAGACCGACTAGAATAAGGCAACTTGAATAAGGAAACCTAAGATGTTGGATGTCACAATAGTATACCTAAGTGATATGCTAGAAGACG
Organism: Hypoxylon fragiforme; assembly: GCF_022984875.1. NCBI lineage: Eukaryota > Fungi > Ascomycota > Sordariomycetes > Xylariales > Hypoxylaceae > Hypoxylon > Hypoxylon fragiforme. The sequence goes on along the minus strand of NW_026054758.1, from coordinate 1,515,809 downwards.
ATTTATCAGAAAACCAAATGCCTCTAAAGGCGGTTGACAGAAAAGGAAACGGAGAAAAATGAGAAAAAGATCGCGGTTGGGTTGAGCGAAGAAATGCGCCCAAGAAAAATACTTGTCTCGTTGATTTGAGAAAGTATTGTAGTTGGAAAGATGGAAATGATCTTGGGAACTTGGGAACTTGGGAACTTGGAAGGTTTCAGGCAAAGATTACCTAGTACTAGGTACCTAGTTACTACCTAGTACCTAGGTACACATGACATGCATGTGCATGTGGTAAGTGCAGCAGTTGCCAACTGTGGCTTTGCAGATTGTGTGGCTTTGCTCACAAGTTTTCAATGTTCGGAAAGTTCATTTTTGTTTTTGAACTTTGAACATTGATAAAATCGGACCCACACACCCATTTGACCCACTAAACTTTGCCGGTTCAAGGTTGGAACGTTGAACTTGGGGAATTCTTGCGAGACTTCAAATGTTCAATTGAATAAAAGCCGAAACGATCCCACTAAACACCCTCTCTCCCCTTCCTATATTAATTTCGTTTCAACTCCGTTATGTTCTCCCGACAGGCAATCCGCTCTATTCGAGCTGCCGCTCCTCAGCGGGCCCTTTCCCGGGCTCCCGTACGCTCTTACGCTGCCGCTGCTGCACCTCAAGACGTCAAGCCCCCAGTCGCCGTCTACGGTCTCGATGGTACCTATGCCACCGCTTTGGTACGCAACTCCCTTGCGAGATTTAATATCCCAGTATATAGACTATCAATGTCTTGTAGTAGATAGTCAATTGAAGAGACCGGAGCTCGGAAGGGGCTATGAGAGAAAAAGAAGAAAAAAGAGGCTTATAGAATAAGACCTGTGTTGACTGGATGAGCTATTTAGTACACGGCAGCCGTGAAGACATCCTCGCTCGACCCGACCGCAAAGGCTCTCGGCGCCCTCGACGACCTCTGCACAAAGGATGTCAAGCTCAACTCTATCCTAAGCACGCCTACGCTCTCCGCCAAAGACAAGAGCGCCATCGTCGCTGAGCTGCAGAAGAACATTGGCGCCGCAAACGCCAACGAAACCGTCAAGAACTTCCTCGCCACTCTCGCCGAGAACAACCGCCTGGGAATACTGCAGGGCATCTGCGCAAAGTTTGGCGAGATCATGAGCGCATCCCGTGGCGAGGTAGAGATGGTCGTCACCAGCGCCCAGGTACGATATATCCTGTCCAGATCTTCTTAGCATGTCAGCCCGACCAAATTACATAACTAACAAATGAATAATAGCAATTGGATAACAAGACACTTAACCGCCTCGAATCCGCCGTCGCCAAGTCTCAGTACGTGGGTCAAGGCAAGAAGCTGAAGGTGACCAACCAAGTCAACCCGGACATCGTTGGCGGCCTCGTTGTGGAAATTGGCGACAGGACAATCGACGTCTCCGTCTCGTCCAAGATTGCCAAGCTGAACAAGCTCCTTACGGACACCCTGTAAAAAAAATCATGTCTTCTTTGTTTCGTGTGAGCATAGGGGCTGCTATGGAGAGAGGGGGGAGACGATTTGCAACTAAAAGGCTGTGGTTCTCTCTCTAAAGGATGCATGCATGCCATTATGTGTATAGGCTCGTAGAATAGAGGAAGTTTTTCGTCCCGCTACTTTGACTCTCCATCTATAGAATCAATAATCGAAGATTCCTTTTATTGCTCGTCATATTGGACTAGCTTTCACATCGCAACAGAGCATATTTCCGTTCGGAAACGCTCGCTGCATGCACCAACTATTATTACTCTACCGTTTTTTAGTGACAACAAGTAACAACAGGCATTAACATGCTGGTCGATTTGGGTCGATTGTGTAAAGACTTCATATTAAGACTATCATCTCACCGTATACCAGCTTGTTTCCCATCTAGTATTCATGCAGCCTATGTATGCGTATGCTCTACCTAAGCCTGTTCTCCTCATATACTCACGCGAGTCTTATTTTACCCTTCTAGACCCCTGGTCTTTCCGGTATAGCTCCCATCTATAAGTGAGTTTCGTATTCATCGCCATCGGCGAATTCGTCATGGTCTTTAACTCTCTGTAGTTGTTCCGAGATGTACTGATGCAAGTGGCTGTCTGCTTCCTTTCGCAAGGCCTCGCGTTCAGGGTCATCTGGTGCAACGCTCCGAGTGTCGAAGTCGTCGCCATTGACAGATGCGTCAAAGTCGCTACGTGCACTGATAGACCGTGCTGTAGATGACCGCCGCATATGCCCCTTGTGTGGTTTGGCGGAGTTGGTTATGTTGATATTGCGGTGGAAGATATCATCGAAGTAATGCGCCATGCCTACAGATGGTGTGCGTGGAGTCTGTGGGAGGCGGCAGCTGATGCTATTTCATGTGTTAGCAGTTGAACGTCATAATCATTCTTTCAAAGTAGCTTACCCCGTATCGTGGATCATCCGAGCGATCAGACCCGTCCAGCCGCATTGATGGGTCGCTCCCAAGCCACGACCAGTGTCGCCATCAAAGAACTCGTGGAACCACATATTATCTTTCCAGTGGGGGTCAAAGTCAAGCAAATCGCTTCCAGCATTAATACTCCGACGTCCATCGTCGCCTCTGGCAAATAAGTGTTGCAATCGATGTTGGATCTCCTCAGAGACGTGTCCAAGATGCATGTATTCTCCAGATCCAGTAGGACATTCAACTTGGAAGCTAGGTCCATAGAATAGATAGAATCGCTGCAGAGATTCCACCAGGAGGAAATTGACACATAGCCAAATAGGGCCCCTCCAGTTGCTGTTGCCACCGAACAACCCACTGTCTGAGTCTCCTGGCACATACCCCACTGTGAACGTTTGTTCATTGACTTCCATCGAGTACGGATTGTCTTTGTGGTATCTTGAAAGCGACCGAATACCATGCTCACTGAAGAACTCGTCTTCATCAAGCATGCGCTTCAAGATCTTCTCTAGACGATCCTTGCTCACCATGGAAAGGAGGATACGGTTACCCTTGCCTCTCTTCCGAATACTCGCCATGTTCCTCTCTGCCAAGTCACATCGGTTCTCTACAAACCAATCTACCCGCTTCTTGAAGGACGGCAGCTTGTTGATGAGTTCTGGCTCCAAAGTAAGGGTTGCGTAGAGCGGGATCAGCCCTACAAGCGACCTTACAGGAAGTTGTTGAATCCATGGGCCACCCCAGGAGATGGCATCGTAGTAGAAACCATCCTCGTCATTCCACAGTGACTTTTCATCCTTGTCGCCGGACTTGAAGGTCATAGCATCACTGATAAAGATAAAATGCTCGAAGAATTTCGTGGCGATATCCTCATAAATCCGGCGATGTTTAGCCAACTCAAGGGCGATGTTCAGCATGCATAGCGAATAAAACGCCATCCACCCTGTACTGTCAGCCTGTTCAAGAACACCTCCAGTAGGAAGAGGCTCAGAGCGGTTGAAGAGGCCAATATTGTCCAGTCCAAGGAAACCTCCTTCGAAGACATTCTTTCCATCCATGTCCTTTCGATTAACCCACCAGGTAAAGTTCATCAGTAATTTCTGAAAGACTCTCTCTAGGAAATCAATGTCTTGCCTTCCATACATCTTACGCTCAATCTTGAACACTCGGAAAGTAGCCCACGCATGAACTGGTGGGTTAACATCACCAAAGTTCCATTCGTATCTGTAGCTTGGTTAATAACTGTCTGGGTCTGTGTAAATTTGGGAAACGTACGCAGGAAGTTGGCCATTTGGATGGCAGTACCATTCTCTAGTGAAAAGGTCTATCTGCTTCTTTGCAAAATCTGGATCGATCATGGCAAGTGGGATACAGTGAAAGGCGGAGTCCCAGGCGGCGAAGAAGGGATACTCCCAAGAGTCAGGCATAGATAGAATGTCATCAATGTATAAATGTTTCCATTGTGCGTTTCTGATGGCCTTCCTCTCAGGGGGGGGAGGTGGTTGGGCAGGGTCGCCATTTGCCCACTGGTCCCAGATGAACTGGTAGTATTGCTTGCACCACATCATGCCCGAGAAGGCCTGGCGTTGGATATTACGAAGATCATCGGACATTGGCAGGGGGCTGATTCTATAATAAAAGTCATCTGCTTCCTCGCGTCTCTTTTCGATTACCTCATCGAAAACCTCTTCATCGAGGTATTGCTCGTCCTTTCTCGAGAATCGGAAACGAACAACTACCAATGTGTTAGTGCTCAATATTCCAATATTTTTCCTGTGGTGATTAAAGCCAACAACATACCAGCGCATTCGCCGGGGGCAACGCCCCCTGACTCGTTGAATTGGAACCAAGCGGCACACTTGGTGCCAGTCTTTGCTGGGTTCACCGCTTCCTTCTTGCTGTCGACGATATACTGATGGAATGCGTCCTTGACATACGGGACCTTGTTCTCTCCGTCATAGAGCAGTTCGTAGTTGGTGTCATTGTCGGTAAAGATGAGTTCTGGCTGAACATCCTCACCACTGACTCCAACACCCGGAGAAGGTGATAATAGCACATATCGATCACCTAATTTATGGTGCTTCGACTTAGCCATACCCTCCGCATATTCGGAGATAGCGGGCTTCTTATCCTCTGGCTCCCTTCCCCAGGCCCAGGTATTTCGAAACCAGACGTGGGGAATGATATGAAGAGGAGCTGGATCCGGGCCTCGGTTCCACGCTGTAATCCGGAAGAGCAATTCATCAGGATCATCTGCTTCCTTGGCCGTCTCAATTACGATATCCCAGTACCTATCCTCGTCAAATATGCCAGTGTCGATGAGTTGATACTCTTGCTCAATCTTCGACCTTTTTGCGTTCGTCTCTAAAAGATCCTTGTATGGGAAGGCTTTCTGTGGATATTTGTAGAGGTACTTCATGTAGGAATGCTAGGGAGTCGTCAGTAGGGGGGTAGGGATGAGGTGATAAGATCCGGCGTATCTTACTGTCTGCAAGTACATAATTAGCAACAAATTTGGTTTGTACAGAAGGCGTTGCAAAACTTACAGGAGTGTTATCAACGTGGAAATGTGCTTCTTTGATACTTTCACCATGATTCCCCTGAGGGTTTGCCAGGCCGAAAAGCCGCTCTTTGAGGAATGGGCTGACTATTGTGAGCAAATAACGTCTCAAGGTCCAATGAGGCATAAATGAGCAGGCACATACTCTTGTTCGTTCCAAAAAGCAAAGGCGATGTTCTGCAGCCCATGAGTGTCTGATACTCCAGCAATACCATCTTCACCCCAACGAAATGCTCGAGATCGTGCGTCGTCGTGTGTGAAATCTTACAAGTAAACAAATCAGTGTCGATACGGTTACGCAGGAGGGAGAGATAACCCACGACTCCAAGCATCGCCATCTGCGCTATAATCCTCTCGTACTACGAATAGTTAGTTGCTTGACCGGATGGAGGGGGCTTATCTGGTTTGCTTGCCTGTAGCCCATTGCCTTTCAGCGACATAAGGACCCCATTTCTTCCAATATTTACTTCGGTTGCTATCCTCCCTGAGGCGTTTCTCTTCCTCGGTGAGGTACTCGTAGTTGTCGACTACAACCATATTTGCAGATTACTTAGCCCTCAGCTACCTAGGTACCTAGTATCTAGTATCTAGTATCTAGTTATCGGCCAAAAGAAAGATATTATAACAGGCTCTATAATAAGTTGTGATATTGTGTTTGTGGGAGGTTAAAAGGCGGGTGGGCGAACTAGCTTTCAACAAAACACCGAGAGAGACACTTGCAAGAGGAAACAGAGTGACAGAATGTGACGGATGTGACAGGGAGTATGTGACAATAAGGAAGAAGACGGGAATGGCGTTTGCACAGTAGATCAGTTCAGGTACACGAGCAGAGCTTGACGACGACTATCTCGTTCAGGTAAGCCGATGAGTTGGCGACTATGCAGCTTTGGGGAGAGCTAGTAAGATTTCTACCTGCTACCTACATGTAGGGTAGATAAGGTAGCTAATAAGGTACATTAGTAGTAACTACATTAGCTATTAGCCACAGCAATCAACGTGTAAGTATTACCTTATTACCTAGGTTAGTACTGTACATAGCATTGATAAAGATTTCAGTGTTGTAGTGTTGTAGTGTTGTAGTGTTGTAGTTGCGTCAGGTATCTAATAAGGCCTCTGGGCTTCTAGACCTCTTAGGCCGTAACGGGGAAAAGAGGGAAAGGAGCCCGCCATGCGCAATGAGGGGAAAAAGGGAAGAAAAAAAAAGAGCATTAGTGGGGGGTTAGATGACATCATTAGGTATTCATATGTATGCACATAATATATACATGTATGTAGTTCAATGTTATTAATGGTACTACATAGTATGTACATACTGTAATGTAGAGTACCTACTACCTACCTAGTAGTAGGGTAGATACTAGATACTAGATACTAGATACTAGATACTAGATACTACATGTAGATACTCCAGAGTCTGCAGACTCTGCACAGTGGTAGGCAGGTAAGGTACATACGCAAGCACATGCCAACATACATCTACATACATGTATAGTCAATATGTAGTTGAATCCTTACATATGTACATCCCCTTGTCGTCCCTCTTGATACGTCTCTTGGTATATGTACGTAACACTCAAAAGTATCGACATCTCAACAGACAATGATAATTATCTGTATTTGGAGGTTTAAGCGCCAATAATACAAAGATCCACGACCATAGAATGGTCTAGACACCCGTATTCCGCCTTTGTCTTAGCACTATCTCGTAAAATTTGTTAAGACAACCAAATGAAACCCAAATGATTACAATGCCGTTATCATACCTTCATATGTTAGGTCTTAGGTAGCTTTATAGCTTCACCATTGAGAAGTACATATTGGATGGGGGTTCCATAGAAACCTTACTATAATATCATCAATCCGTGAATGCCCAAGAACGATAAACTAAACAACACAGTAGCAGTAGTAGTAACCACAAGAAAGGACGGACGCTGCCACTTATGACTTCGCAAACCAAGGGAACTTCTTCTTCCCAGGGTCGATCAAACCACCACTAGGCGACTCTACCTCAATGCTGCGCTGATAAATGTCCTACATGTCAAGTTAGTCTCCCACTGTGTACTCGGATTATATAAGCTTCATATAAGCTTGTTGGTGGATGTCTTACCTCTTCGTCTGTTGGCATCAAGCAGTCTAGAATAAGCTCCCTCGCCGTGTCATGCCTGGACAAATTCGGATACGGTGTATTCTGGCTTTTCATAATTGGCAGGAGGATCTCTCCCAAAATTTCAAACTTTTTCCAGTTGATTCGATCGCCTTGCGGTCCCACAAGTGTCTTGCTACCCTCTTCAGCCGCAACAATGTCTCGACGATGTAACGGGATGAATGGGATGCGTGGAAATGGCGAGTTTTCCCACGCTAGCCGATACGCAAAATGGCTCTTTTGTGATCCCATCAGGAGTTGCAGTCTCGCAAACCGTTTCTGCACGTCAGTCGACACGAGTCCCCGGGTCTGGGAAAGACGATGGATAGCCGTTCCGCCGATGCCAGCTAACATGGCCGCGAGACCGTTGTAGTTGTTGAGCTGCCTCAACTTCAAAGCAATGTTCATGAACTTCTCGAGCATCTGCGCCCGGTGCTTAGCTTTATCTCGCATAAGGATCATATTAGAAACCCAAGATGCAATGTGGTTGAAATGGGCAATCATCCGATTCACGTTTTTCATAGCCTTGCACTTCTCCTTTTGCTCGGCAGTCAAGCTGACATGTCGAACTAAGTCACGTATGCGAATCGAGGAGAACATGACCCAATCAATACGCGTCATCTCGTCTGCGATGTCGTCGTTTAGCGTGGCCATAAATATGTGATAACGGAACTTATGTAGAGGTAATGTGTATGTGGGAACCATTGTTGCGGCTTCTCGTTCGTAGTCTTCGTATGAGTGAAACTGGAATGAGTGTATCTTCCCAGCCGCCCCACCATCCGTCTGAAAGGACGAACTCGCCGAAGGGCGTCGTTCGATTTGGTCGTCCACACCCAAAGAGCTTATACTCTCTGATAGATCGGCATAACGCCTCGAAGAGTCTTTTGTGAAATTGGAAAATGCCTCGTTTTCGTCTATTGAGTCCTCGAAACTATCAGACTTCTCCCACCCTGTGTCGTCAGCTTCGATTGTACTGGACTCTAGAGTCCTACGTATTTGCTGCGCAGCCGCAGAGAATATAGGCTCGGAGGATAAATGTCTGATGATGTCCTCAAGGTTTCTTCTTGTCGTTGGTCGCGCAAAATCCCCAGGGTATGTCCCCACCCACTTAGCAATTACCTCAATAATTCGAAGTTGCGCGGCAGTCTTGGTAAGATAATGTACAGATTTGTCGTCCTTGACACGGTCTAGGCGGGATAAGAGAGAGGACAATAGAAATCCAGGAGTTGAGAACTTTCGGTATAAGCACAAGAAAATGTCCATGAAGTTGTTGTCTGCCCTCGACATTTTGGGTCCGATAAGACGTTCTACCAGCTCATCGAAAGTGACGCCGAGTTTCTTTGCGGGACGTTCAAAAACCGTCTCGTCGCTCCGCTGCAGTAAAGGTATGTCGTCGGAATATCGCAACGAGTCTGCGTCGGAGTCCTCGATGTCGAAGAACGAAGCGGTATGTTGTGAGCGGTCCAATCTTATGCCTGGGGTACGGAGCATGTTAGAAACGGAATGGGATGGGTCGTCGTCAGTACTATCCGGGAATTGACTGGTCACATGACTTCCTGTATAATCAACGCGAGGTGACCTTGAGTGTCGATAATCCGCCCTTGATTGGGGAGGGAAGCTTTGAAGCAGCGACATATCCGAACTAGCGCGACTGTGTTTACTGTGTTGGCTCAATGGCCTGGCGCTTGCTGTTTCTAACTGCAAGTCCAGGTGCGCAGCGGAAGCTGCCCTACGCCTTGGACCCATTCCTTCGCTATCACCCTCTACTGACTATCATTAGCAAGAATTGAACATGTGGTTATTATTGTAGACAGGCAGCCCTAGCGCAACACATACCTTGGCTTCTTAACACTAAATGCTTGAGAAGTGTTGACAAAGCTATTCTTGCGCTCTCCGGTTTGCTAGCAGATGTCTTGTAAGTCGCAAGACACGATTGACATGCTGCAGAAACTGCTTCGGTGTCGATATGTCTCGAGGTTTCCGGATTGTCGCATTTCGTCGCAACGAGAACTGCGGGCAAAGACGAATTGACCAGGGCATCTATTCAGGTTAGACTCCAACCCTTGTCTATGGGGTGCTCCAAGCCACCTAAAGTAGATGGTAGCGTCGGTGACTACTTACTCAAGATTTGAGGTAATTCTATGATACTCTCTCGGTTCATTACATCATATAAGAGTAGGACGCCATTTACACAAGGTAATATGGCACCACCCATTTGTTTCGGCCATTTAATTTGGCGATCGGGATCTACGTCAAAGTATTCAAGATCCAACTCGAATAAGGTAACCGCGTAAGGTACGTTGTCGATATTAATGCGTGCCGTTGTGGGATTTGGGCCTGGAACACGTGGTAGAGACATGGCTCTCTGTATGAAATGGGACTTGCCCACTCCATTGGCCCCTATGACACATATGTTAATACTCTCCATGGCGACAGTTATGAGAACGAGACCGTCTTCGTTTCAGCCAACGGAGCTCTGTTGGGATTACTGAGCATTAGCATCGCCTATGGCAAGTAACTCTTTACGTAGAGCAAGCGAGAGATAATTGCGAAAGGTTTATCATGACTATAATTGTTTTGTCTTTCTTGATGGCCCTTCAGGTTCGCCGTAGTATATATTAGAATGCTTGCGGGCGAAGGGTCGATGGATAAAGGAGTTGAGGTAATCCCAAGATTTCGGCGAGATGGAGAAGTTATGGTGCAGTCCAGCAAGGACAGTTGGATATTCGGGGTAGATGGTTTAAGATCGAAAAGGGCGTGCTCGATCGATAGGAATTAGGATATCAGGGATGTAGAGAATAAAAGTTGAGCGCTATGACCGGGTGACGGAATCTAGATTGGGCTCGATAAATTGCGTCGCTCTTGAATCGCTTGAGTATAAGGTACAGGGTTTAATATTCGCTTGGTTGAAAGTCGTTGTAAAGCATCGTACAATGTAGCACACCCGACGTAGCACAAATAGACGTAATAGCCTCGGTGTATGATGGTGGATAATATAAAGACAGTTGGACTGGTCACGAACCGAAGGATACGAGAGGCAGATTGACCGATTCGACCGTGGAATAAGTTATATCGATTGGACGAAGAGCTATACGATATTGCGCTGTCTGACCTAATGCGCGGATATTAGTTCTTATAGCACATCGGAGCCATGGGGCCAAATACATCCATGGATAATACATACCTACTGACTAGCACGGTAATCTCATTCGGGATGCTTCGCGTTAGGGGTAAAAGCTTTGAAAATTTCAATGTTTGGTATGAAATGTGCCGTGGGCTAAAAAGAGTTACCTAACTGACTACAACGTCGACCAGCGGCGATTGGTAAATGAACAACGTGGAACAGCAGGTGAATATAAAAAGTAATAGAGAGTAATAGGGAGTAATAGGGAGTAATAGGGAGTAATAGGGAGTAATGAGGAGTAGTTGGTTAATGGAGAGCACGAAGTAGTGTTCGCAGTGTTATGTGTGAAGGTGTGATGTGAAGGTGGAGAGAGGTCTTCAAATACGACATGGAGGGTCAAGATGAGACTAATTATCCGGTTGCGGGAAGATTGAATCCCCCCTCAGCTGTCCCTATAAATGTGGTGCTTGCTTCAATGTTCCTTCGGGTGCCTCCGTATATAAATTAGTATGTACAGTTGGGGTAATTACATTTCAATGTCCAAATCAATTATTAACAAGGTATGTGCTAAGGTATGTGCTGCCTATTATGTGCTATCTCCGTACATACATACAGTAGTAACAGTACATACATACGTGTAGGTAATAGGTATGACTGGTATGTACATATGTATGTGATAATGTATCATCTTTTGGCACTTACAAGGGTCCATTAGTGCAAGACTCCATGCTTCCACGAGGCACCCCTCATTGCTTCTGCTGCTCTGTATGTAGCAGGTCTTAGCGGCTCCGGAAGTCCTTGCGCTCTCAATATTCCTGTTATTCTATCCAACAGTGATCTCCAACAGTGATCACTCCTTCCCTGCCATAAGCTTACCCCTGCATCTCGCTAAGCAAGCACATCCGCATTTGTTGCATTTGTTGCATTTGTTATCATTTAGATACATGAATGTACTACACCTCCGCCGGGATGGTAATTATCACGCTAATTTAGTGGTCCCACCATTTCCCACTGTGGCTAAGTACCGTCATAGCAAAAGTTATATGTAAAGGTACAAGGCCCAAGTAGTGTAATCATGTGACTATGTACTTCTGCCTACAACTTTCGCTGAAGAAATACATAGTCAGGAATAGTGCTGTGGAGGCCGCTAAATTAGCGTGATAATTACCATCCCGGCGGAGGTGTATGATAGTACTATACTTCGTATAAATAGTTAGCATGCATTAATGTACGATAGTATACACCAACATACATATATGTATGTGCCTACAGAACACTTGCCCACAGAACACTCGACTATGTATCTCACCATTCAAATGTTGAGATGACCTTCCTTATAGATCTTCCTCTAAAGCCAAATCCGAAGGCAAGCCTTACTTAAATCTCAATTAATGTTTGCTTACCTGAGACATTTACCGCTTAAAGAAGTTCCCAAATGCAAACGACCGGCGGCAAACCCACTGCTAAGCTACGACAGACTCGGACAGAGCCTGCTTCTAGTTTGGCCTGAGGCCAATCGGATATCTCCAGACCTGCTTTATCACAGGCGGCCGTCCATCCTCTTAGGAAAGCTCCTTGTACGCACGTGGATAGATTAGCCAATTGGTGCTATCCTACGGATGTTCCTATCCCATATTCGGGGGAGGTTTCGTACAACACCCCTTTCGCGAAATCATGAGGTTTATTTTCTGACGCAAAACCAGATCTTCGTAATAATTATACCATAAGAGTATAAAACTAAACTTATTGGGAGATTATATATGTTTCTAAGCTTTATATTTGTTAAGGGCTTTGAGGTTCTGTACGTATATTAATAAAGGGGCGGCACCCTTTGTTACACCAACCTATGTTATACCTTACATGCCTTCAAATAGGGGCTAATACATAATGCAGTAGACACTCAATATGAAACCTACCACGGAGCTGCACATAAGATAAACTGATTAAGTATATATCTGCATACGTATATATAGAAAGGTATGTAGGTATATTACAGATGATCTTATACAAGTTTAATGGTGCAGCTACATATGCTCATACCAACCCGGCACTTAACATAATGTTGAAGTTCGTATCGGGTAGATCCTTTCGATAAGATCTACATGTACCCAACACAACATCAACAGAGGCGCGTTGACTCAATAAAACACTTAATTATCTAGGCAGGTGTAAAAATATATATAATTGGGCAAGTTTTAAAGTTCACTCAAGACCATATGTAGTACCTTCATGCAGCGAAGCTAACAAATATCCTACACGACCTTTATGGCGGCATGTTCTGGTGAAGTCACACAGAGTGCCGTTACAAGAAACATTACCGCTCTGTGGTTAGCCGAAAAAGTGCAGGCTTCAATGCACAATGTCTTTTTTACGATATGTAGGTACCTACCTACCTACAGCATATGTACATGTACGTACAGGAGTGTGTTTGCTCCACCTGTTCTACTCATCCATCGTATACACACAGGAGCGGCTTCAATGTTCTACATATGTATGTATCTTCAAAGAGCTTCTTTAGAAGGGGCTATGTACGTATTGAAGCAGCTACCAAGCACACGATCACCCTAACCGTGATAATGTAAAAGTTATGTGGTTTCGAATAGGGGTTAGGTATATATGGTTATTCCAGGTTAGCAGAAGCAAAAGATGGGTGTAGATATATATATCTGGCCATAACATTGGAAAACCCTGTTATTTTTTAAGGGAAACAAGCGTGATGTGTTATTACTTAAGTGTATGTTTATTACCCATATCCCTTAGTTACACAGCTTTGTCTGGATAACTTGTACTCACTTGAACGATAAGAACTGATATTTAATAAGCAAGGCCAAATGTGAGTTCTACCTTTATTATATTAAGGCCAGATAAACATTGAAGACCATTAAGGGGCCATGTACAGTAGAATGAGAAAGTCTTGTGCCGTCTTAACTAATTATAAGCTACATACTTATTAACTAGTATAACATTTGACGTTCTTTGAAAGGGTGTTAAAAGGAGTCTAATATCTAAGCCCACGCTTAAAGGCACGTGTTCATCACACGGCTGCAACTTGAATGATAGAAAATAAGGTTCTGAGGCTTAGAGACTTGGAGCTTTAAAGGAGTGGTAACCACTTTAGGAGAAGTTTGCTGGAATGATTTCAAATGCCCATAAGCGACTACTAAAGTCAGATGAAATTAACAACCTTGAACTTCATTAGTGTATATATGTAAGTAGTGTCTACCTACATGTACATAAACATTGAAGAGACTCGGATAGCGGCAGCAGCGTGTGGACCACCAAGAACAGACAGATGCCAGTCACTGTCCGATATATTCAATGTTTTTGCACGTATGTCATACATAGTACATAGGTATCGATACACCATCCCATACATGTACATCTGCCGCATGCATGCCTACATGTATGTAAGTATGTACATGTATGTATGTATGTATGGATTGTATAGCCGTCCGTTTGTACGTATATGTGTACCATGTAGGCGTCTTCAATGCTGATGCGTTCAATGTTCAATGTTCAATGTCAAGCACATGGCATTTAGCATTAAACACTTAAACACTAAACACTAAACACTAAACATTGAGCGTTGAGCAGTAAGCATTGTCCCGTAGTACAGATCTTTGGTTGGAATACCTGGTATTGAATTATTAGAAGTACCTACCCTACATGTAGGTCTGCCCCGCGATTTCTTTTATTAAACGGTGTTTCCAAAAGTTTGAGAGCTTTGGTGGCTCTTTCCCATTTTATGGTGTAGTGGTGCGCAGGTTACCCAAGCATTCATGCTCGTCATCGTCTCTTTCCCTCATATCCACCTCAGAGACAGTGTACATAGTATGTAACTTGCAACTTGCGAACTTAAGAGCCTGAAAACCTTGAAATTCAGGAACGCACTTCACCTGATATTTCAGGCAACATCGAGACTACCGTACTGCGACGACCCCACCGAGCTATTATTTTCCCCTTGTTGTTATCTACCGAGTTCTTGCAGTCATGGATCATTCTTCAATCTCATCCAACTCGTCTGAAGACGAAGACCAAGCAATGGTTCGTCACGGCGCAAATCGCGGGCGTACAATGCCAAAACGTCTGGAAATAGATCTGAGCTCCGTCCTCAGTGAAGCTCAACAGCAACAGCTTAACCGGCTCATCAATGGCGCTGCTGATGAGATACAGAAGCACATTCTCCTCAACCTGGATCTTCTCACTCCTGCACAGGTCGCACCCAATGAGGGAATCCAACCCCCCAAGGTAACCTGTACCCTGATTCCTAATCCCAACAGCCAAAAATACCGAGATAAGTACATCGACACAGACCAAGCTCAGACCGATGGACCTCAGCCTCAGAGAGATAACGTGAAGCCTGCCCATCAACATGGCAAGCACCTAGATCCTCCAAAGTGGAGGCTCCCCAATTCGCCTGAAGAAGCCCTCGAGATATACGGCAAAACAGAGAAAGATATACTGATCCAAAGCGTCGAGGAGACGAAGCGAGAAATTCTGACACACTTCGCCAAATGGCGTCACATAGTACAGAGACGTATGATGGATATCGTCATCAAGAACGGTGGGACAAGCGGCAATGTCACCAACGAGGAACAACCCCCCGCAGGTAATTTCAGAAATGTCGGGCGACGCCCGGACGCCGCAATAGGAAGACCTTCGTTACCAAGTGGTAAGTTCTTCCTTTCGCGAGTGGACGTCATTCGTCAAGCCATCTGTTGTCCTGCTTTCTTTTTCTCATCAACAATCCATGAACACGACCCTACCAACTAGGACCCTCTTCTTATGAAATCATTGGATCAAGGCTGACTCGGTATTTTAGCCGTCCTCACACCAGCCGAAATTGTCTCCAATGCCACCCTTGCCCGACTTCACACCGCAACCTACACGCCTCTTAGGGAAACCCCCAAAGAGAAGCGCGCATTGATATTGCACTGTGTCATGCTGGTGCTTCTCGGAGTGGATCAATATACCACATACGCAAGAATCCTTCTTGTGAAGCTTGCTTCTTCGTTGAATATTCCAATGCATGTTCTATTATTGGATGAGAGTCGAGTAGGCCAAGCTCTTGCCGGCATTATAAAGGGAATCGCCCCCGAGGAAGTTGTACAGAAGCGATCAGAACAATCCAAGACCTCTCGACGCTGGAGACCGAACACAGTCATGACAACTGGGGATAGCATTCCACTTGCCCCCTCCCTCGTGGTTGCCGGCATCGGCACCGTTTTTGGAGGCCTAGGATTGCACCCGACAATAACAGCTACAATCCTAGGAGCCATGAACGACAATACCGTCACCGTTGGTACCATGTTCGGTCTGTATGGAGCCCGACAAGGCAGCAAGACGGTTGAAGCGCATGGCAAAGACGTACAAAACTTTGGAATCTTACCTTTACACGGAGTCGATAAGTCTAATTTCATCGATCCCAAGGATGTGCGTACCGAAGACCGCAGAATGCGAGTCACCTTTGGAGTATCTGGTGTGTATACAGCACAGGATGATATCATCGAGTCATGGCAAATTCTAGGTCAACAGACCGAAGCTTATGTCATTCGATGGGATACGGAGACCTTGACAAAGATGGGTACTGCGCTAGATACTCTGTTTAAGAGTCCAGCCTGGTATGCCGCGAAGAAGGAGATCACTTCAGACACTGGTAAGTGGCCCTCCTCCGTTTTTTCCAAAGTATAAGCTAAACTATTTTGTAGTATTCGATAGGTTAAATCGATCCATATGGCCGGCCCCACTCGTGAAGGTCAGTAAGACTATCGACAATCCATGGTGTATCGGAATGGTTCGAGCAGAAAAGATGGGCGGAATACTAGCCGACATTATCCACAATAGACTCTACGGAGAGAGACCGATCACGTTGATAGGCTACGGCCTCGGTGCCCGCGCAATCTATGCCTGCCTAATGAGCCTGGCCGAGAAGAAGTCCTATGCAAGCATTGAAAACGCGATTATCATAGGCGCCCCCTGCCCTGCCGAGGTTCGTGTTTGGGCAGCGATGAAGAGCGTCGTCCTTGGCAGACTTGTCAATGTCTTTTCTCAGACCGACTATATCCTAGGTTTCCTTTATCGAAGTGGCAGTTGGCAATACGGTGTTGCTGGCTTACAATGCATCCAAGGTGTGCCTGACGTCGAAAACCTCAATATAACCGAGAAAGTATCCAACCACCTTAGTTATCGCTATCTTGTGGGACATATCCTCCAGAAACTGGGCTTAGAGGATATTGACTATGCCGAAATTGATAAAGAAGACGTGAAGTTAAGAGTGCAGATGGATAAGGAAATAAAAATTGACCAAGAACGCGAAGAGAGGAGCAAGGTTACACCAACGAGCTCCGTCCAGAAGGGTAGCATGGCAAAGAAGGACACCGTCGTTGGCAGGATGGGGAAGAAGATGAAAGGCGCAAACCTAGGACGTCAGTAGGGCCAATGTCTAGGAAGGTACAAGTATCGTCTAGGAGGAACATGACCACGGAGGCAGTTCAGGTATTTCTCGTTCTTGACGGCTTTTATGGACTAGGGAGGCTATTGAAAAAAGCCATATCTGGAACATAGCTTGAGCATAAATACGGTTCTTGCTCAGTATGAATGGTCAGACTATGGCCGGACTATGATGGTCAGGTGATTGGAAGTCATCAGTTTAGTACTACTAGGTATACCTCTTAGGGGGGATTAAAGGGGCAAGGTACTGACAGCTCTAGTACAAAGATTCGCATGGCTAGGTAGTTTAATCGGATTGCATTTGCATTAATAACGTTATATCCTGATTTGGCTGATATGCGTTGGTGTTGGTTGGGTTAGACGGTCCGGACCGCACGACGAAGTATTGGCCCACGGTCTCACTGGCTCCTCCCAACACATCCCAACCTTCTATACTAGGGTCAGGACTCAATCCACCTTTCTGCTGTGCTGCAAGGCCTCCTCGTCTCCGCGGGCGTTTCGCGTGACCTATTACTTCCTCCTTCGCAAGAGCATCTTGGAGCTGCTCTAGACCAATGGTCTGTTCCCGCACACCCTCCGCAGTCTCGTCTCGGATGGCGCGCAGGGGCTCGATACCTGTGGTGTCTACCTCGCGGATGGCCCTGACGAACTGAAGCTGCGATTGGAGGTTTGACAACATTTGCGATTCCTCCTCGTCGGACTGGGGTGGGGGCAGCGCCGAGAGGCGGAGAAGGTGGTGAAGGGTTTGGGGGGTTATGGACTCTGGGGGGGATGATATTGAAGAAGATGAGGGTAGAAGCGAACGAACGGACCAGCTGGGGTTCTCGAAAAGGCTAGAGAGGCTCTGGGGTGAAGGGGCTGAGCTTGAGATGCGCCTTCTGGATGATGCGCATGCTTGACGTGTTTGTCGTATAGAATGGAGTGGCTGGCGCATTGCCATACGGCAGTGGCTACATATTGTGGAATTCATTTTAGATCATTTTAGATTGAATTGCTTGATACCCTCTATGTAATATCAGGACATGAGGTTGGTGTTGTCTTTATTAGACGGAAAAAAAGAAGGGAAAAGGAAAGATCCTTGCTGAAAATGATGTTCACTGTTCGGCTTTTCTGGGCCTTGAGGCTGAAGAATACTACATGGCGGCTATGTATTAGTCTAAGTATTGTCTATGTACCTGATCTGAACCTCTACAGGAACAAAATTATTAAAACAGCACAATGCCATACATAAATACTTATAGATTAATTCTCTATAAAGTGAACATCAGTAATGTAAGTAAAACAAAAAATGAGTCCATGTGCTGAGACTATTGGGGCTTCAATGTTGTTTTCAATTACATGCACATGTGGTTATGATACATATTACAGGTACTTTGGATGTACTTTGGATGTACTTGAAGGGTTACAAGGGTTGCAAGGGTGTGCCTCGGGTCTGAGACGAGGCGATGTCATAGCTCAAGACTTACCTAACGTCAGGTAGCTGCGTCGCAATGCCAAACTGTTATATCTTTCTTGTTCCTTTGACAACAACACCAGCGTTTAACTGCCAAACCTTGTAATCCGCCACTTTTGCTCTATCCTTTCCTTCTTGTTCCTAACCATTTTAATATTATTAAAAATATCAAAATCCAAACCAAACCATTACCAACATCATGGCCGGAGACCCTCGCGCATTACTGCTAAAGGTTGGTTACTATGCCCCGCCATTATTCCCCACATCCAATTCAACGCTTTGCTGACGATGATGGCGACCATAGGCAGACAAGGCGCTCGCTGGCGCCTCGAGCGGATTCAGTTTCTTTGGCGGCCGTGAAGAGAAATATATGTCCGCCGCAGACTTGTACATCGAAGCAGCGAACTCCTTCAGGATCCAAAAGATGAACCGCGAGGCCGGTCAAGCCTTCGAAAAGGCGGCTGCGGTGCAGAGCAAACAACTAAACGAACCAGACGATGCCGCAAACACCTTGGTCGATGCCTTCAAGGTTTACCGAAAGGAAAATCCAGAAGATGCAGTGCGGTGTCTCGATGTCGCGGTGAACCAGTACTGCAAGAAGGGCAACTTTAGACGAGCCGCGCAGCATAAGGAGAATATGGGTGAAGTATTGGAGGTCGAGGTGGGCGATACCAAGCGTGCGCTCGAGTGCTACGAGGCCGCTGCTAGTTGGTATGAGGGAGACAATGCTGCAGCGTAAGAACCTTTACCATCGTGAAGAGATAGGCATGGCTCGAGGCTAATATGCTCATCTAGTCTGGCGAACAAACTCTGGCTTAAGGTGGCAGATATTGCCGCCCTCGAAGGCGACTACTACAAGTCGATCGAGCAATACGAAAAAGTCGCAGCGGCCTCCATAAACAACAACCTGATGCGTTACTCGGTCAAGGATTACTTCCTCAAGGCGGGCATTTGCCATCTAGCGACGGGCGATATGGTTGCTGCGAATCGCGCGCTCGAGAAGTACCGAGATCTAGACCCGACATTCCCGAGCACCCGAGAACATCAGTTGCTGGTAGACTTGGCGGGTGCTATCGAAGCAGGGGACCAGGATCAGTTCACGGACAAGCTCTTCCAATACGACCAGATGAGCAAGCTTGACAAGTGGAAGACTACCATTCTTGTGCGCGTCAAGAGCAACATTGAAGAAGCCGGTGAGGATTTCTCATGAGTAGGATTGGGAAAGTTTGAGAATAGGAAGAACAAGACTTTATGAGAGATGTCAAGCCAAACGAGTACGTTTGGATGGGTGGACTGTGTGGGGGATATAGCTGTAATGCCTGCGCCGTCTTGCAAATCGCAAGACGGAGAAGATCAATTGATTCCTGTGTTCAATGTTGTTTCTACTTGGAAAGCTGGGCTACAGCGGACCTACCTACAGTACCTAGCTATCTACTGACTGGGTAGCTACTATCGTCGTGGTCGAAAGACAGCCATGCATGAGATTGCTACCCTACTTACAACCTAATAGTACTACAACTTATTTGTGCAGTTTCCATAGTAATGAGTGACATGAAATACATATAGCATTTTGCTTGTGGCTCCCCTGACCTAACAGCAATATATCATGAAATCATCCGTGTAAGTAGAATGTACGGTGTGATACGCGCCGTGCATGTCAAATTGTCAATATCAATTACGAACTTGGAAGTACTACTAATAGTACTACTACTATAACTAGTACTTACAAACCCACTTTTTGTATGCCAAGCCAAGCCAAGCCAATGATAGATGATGAATAGTGGATGGTGGGGTTGATTTTTAGTTATGGCGATAACACCGATAAGAATTTGATAAGCCAAAAATTTACAAAATTCATTTTGCGATTAACCAAATCTTCGCCAAGTCAAGTCTTTTTGAATTTGCAATTCTTAGAGATGGCGTCCTTAGAAGAAAAGCTGGATAAAATCCGGTCGCCTAATCTTCAGAGTCAGAAGCAGGTAAGCTATTCAAGCCCTCTTTGCTCTAACAAAGTCTCCAAGTCGTTAACCTAACCTTGAATCTTCATCCAGACTCAAGTGATTCTGAAGGCAGTCGAAGAGACACTCCAGGAACAAAACACTCAACCAACCCCGACAGGATATTTTGCCGCTTTGTTGGCTCTCCTAGGCCAATCCCTTCCAAATGGCCAGGTTAACAAGGAATTAACCCCCTCCGTCGTCTATCTTCTCGACGTTATCACGCCCTTTGCGCCGCAACCACTCCTACGATCCAAATTTACCCAGATTCTTACGCTGTTAGCTCCTGTCTTACTCTTAGACGATGCAGATGCGCCGTTAATTAGATCTTCGATTGGATGTCTAGAGTCACTGCTTCTTGCCCAAGATTTGGTAGCATGGAAACTTCCGGCAAGCGAGATAAGTCCGCGACGGGCGGTCGCCGGTCTCTTGAACCTTGCGGTAGATCATAGACCCAAAGTACGAAAGCGCGCTCAAGATGCCCTGCGAAAGGTGCTTAGAAACCCTCCCCCGAGCCCTTCGTTGGACCATCCGGCAGCGGATCTATGCGCCGAAACAGCAATGAAGAGCCTAGCCGAAATAGCCAATAAAGTTGCAGCATCCAGGAAACAAAAGAAATCTGCTGCAGAACATGACCCTGGCCTTATACATGCCTTACAACTCGTCAAAACAGTGGCAGTGGCGAGTGGTGGTTGGCCAAGCAAGAATATCGAGACTCTATGCGAACTCCTGCTCAACATTGCCAAGAGTGGGAACGAACACATGACGATGGCTGTCTTCGAGATCTTCGAAATGATCTTCGAGGGCATGGCGGATGAGGTTGCGTCTACTAAACTTCCACGTCTTCTTGAGATCATCTCTGAGATGCGCCCCTCCGCCAACGACACACAGTTACTTCCTCCTTGGATTGCGATATTATCTAGAGGCTATGATGTATCTGCGCAAATGGAACCCGAAGAGACCTTCCAAAAGCTTCCAGACCTATTTATTATGGTATCCGAATTTATGGAATCTTCCTCACACAACATCAGGATCTCTGCGTCGGAGTGCTTGATTTCGTTTATGGCGAATTGTATTCCTGCTCAAGTCATTGTCGAGCCTTCAATCTATGACGAGAAAGTCCTCGAGAAAATAGCCAAGATTGCCGAGAATCTCTTAAGCGTAAAGTTTCAAGCAGCCTGGATGGAGACTTTCAACGTTCTCGGTGCTAGTTTCGATGCCCTACAATGGCGTGCTAACCCAATGATGTTGAATGTTGTGCGAACAATCGGCGAGCTCCGCGGCAACGACTCTTTCATGGGCAAGAAGGAAGCCGATGAAGTGCTTGGCAAAGCAGTCCGAGCAATGGGCCCCGAGTCTGTCCTAAGTGTTCTTCCCTTGAACCTCATCAAGCCAGTCCAGGGACAACTTGGTCGAGCTTGGATGTTGCCGATCCTCAGGGACTATACTGCCAACACAAACCTTCAACATTTCAAGACCGAGTTAGTCCCTTTGAGTGAGGCCATGTTTCAACGAGTTCTCGACAATGGGGAAGCCGAAAAGACAATGGAGATTAAGATATATGAAACCTTGGTACACCAGACCTGGTCTATTCTACCTGGTTACTGCAATCTACCCTTGGACCTGACAGTGGCATTTGATCAAGTGTTTGCAGAAATGCTTGCCAACCTCTTATACAGACAGGTTGATCTCAGACTCGATGTTTGCCGAGCCCTCAAAGCCCTCGTGGAGTCAAATCAAATTGTGGCAACATCAGAGGATGATGATGACTTGATCATCAAGTCCCGAGTTTCCAAAGAAGATGCTCAAAAGAACTTGGTATATCTTGGAAACTTTGCGGGAAATCTTCTAGCGGTTCTGTTCAATGTCTATAGCCAGACGCTTCCCCAATCCAGGGGCCCTATACTCCAAACTATCAATGCTTATCTGAGTGTTACCCCTGAGAAAGAGTTGATCAGTACGTTCGATCGTGTCAGCACGATGTTGGCTTCTTCCTTAGAAGAAACCAACGGCGAGGGAGGCAAGAACAAGAATCAAAAGTCTAAGGACAAAATGCCTTCTACAAGCCAAACCTTGATGGATTTGGTAATTACGATGTCGATTTACCTTCCTCGCCAGAGTTTTGGAACACTCTTCAACATCGCTGCGCTCATTATTGTTAAAGACGATGACCCTCAGCTCCAAAAGAAAGCCTATAAATTAATACCGCGTCTTGCCGACTCCGAGACTGGCAAAGTGGCCCTTGAAGAACGAACAGCAGAACTCCAGAACTTGATACTATCAAGTGCAGAAAAGGTCTCGGCCCCTGCGCGAAGAGAACGATTAACGGCGATCACTGCATTATTGCCATCCATTCCTGAAACCTCACTCCATTTCATTCCCTCGGTCCTATCTGAAGTTGTCATATGTTGCAAAGAACATAACGAAAAGGCTAGAACTTCAGCCTTTGAGCTCCTTGTTTTGATGGGTCAGAAGTTGGCGGAATCGAAGGGGAAGCTGATTGAGAACAGTAAGGTTCCTCACATGCCTAATGATGCGCCGGCCGTGCCCGCGAGCATAGAAGAGTATTTCACTATGGTCAGCGCTGGACTTGCTGGAACTACGCCTCACATGATATCTGCCTCCATCACTGCTCTTACTCGAATTCTTTACGAATTTCGCGAGCTCGTCAGCCAAGAAGTACTAAGCGATACTGTACAAACCATGGATCTCTTCTTAACCTCTAACAACCGAGAGATCGTCAAGAGTGTCCTAGGCTTTGTGAAAGTGTGCACCATTAGTTTGCCCACAGAGTTAATGGTTCCTCGTCTGCCGACTATGATTCCCAACCTGATGGTCTGGGCACATGAGCATAAGGGCCACTTCAAGGCGAAGATCAAGCATATCCTAGAACGAATGGTTCGTCGGTTTGGCTTCGATCCTATCAACCGAAACTGCCCCGAAGCGGATCGGAAGTTGATAGCCAACATCCGTAAGACTAAGGAGCGTAGTAAGAGGAGAAAGGACGCCGCCAAGGAAGCAGGCAATGAGGAAGAAGGCAATCAACCGGATGAGAAACGACGAGGTCGGTTCGAGAGTGAATATGACGAGGCGTTGCATAGCAGCGAGGAGTCTGATGACTCCGATGACTCCGACGCCGAGGTTCTCGGAAAGTCACGAAAGGCCCAGAAAGGCGGCTCTACGTATATCTTGGAAGATGAGGATGAGCCGCTCGATCTTCTGGGCCGCAAGGCACTCGCCAGCATTTCTTCTACGAAGCCCGGCAAACTGCGCAAGGCAGGCAGGACCAAGGCTAAGACTGACCTGGATGGCAAGCTGATCCTAGGCGAAGACGATGATGGCGACGATGCTATGGTTATCGACACCCCTAAAGATGGCGGTGACCAGGGCGGCGTTGGAGCGTACGTCGCGGCTCTCAAGAGCAAAGATGCCGGGCGTAGAGGCCGGGGTGGACGTCTGAAGTTCTCTAATAAGCGAGGCAAGGATGAGGATGAGGATGAAATGGATGTTGACGAGAAAGATGTATCCGCCATTAAAACGCAGATCAGCAGAGGTGGTAGGGGTGGTAGAGGCGGCTTTAACGCACGGGGAGGTCGTCCTACGGGCGATGGGGGCATGCGTGGCGGTGGTGGAATGCGTGGCCGCGGGGGCGGGATGCGCGGAGGTGGTGGGATGCGCGGAGGGAGGAGCGGAAGGGGGGGCATTACCAACGGGCGACGTGGGCTCGGGCAAGAAAAGAGTCGTGGCACAGGCTTCGGTGGTAGGGTTGGAAAGCCTAAGTCTCCTGGCAGGAGATAAAGTGGCCTCTCGAAGATGTTGGTACCTGGTTCGTGTTTGATACCCATTCGCAGTATACACTTGGATGGATACTATCTAAGTACTTAGCTGTGAAAGGCCTCTTGTTTTTTATTGTTTATTAGTTACCTAAGTGGTTTGTTGATGGTTTATGGCGTAATTAGAGACGGAATCATGAATAAGGGACCCCTTTAAAAACTAAGTACCTAGCACATGAAAAACAAAATCATGACGAAGGTACGAAGTATGAGATTCGTCAATGTTCTTTACATAATACGGGGCTTAGAGTACTCAGTACGGGGCTTAGAGTAAGTATGGGGCTTAGACTCAACTTTCGGCTCCAACGGGCCAGGGTGGGGAACCTAAATAACCCTGAATCATTAAGCTCCGGCCAATCAAAAGTCAGCAATTCCCAATTCCCAAGCTTGTTCACAACTTATGCGGAGGCTTGACCTTCCGTCGGGATAGTCAAGTTAGAGCCCTTAAACTTTCGACCAAGGCCAGATCTGCTTACGTTTCTTTTCCCTTATTGATTAATTACTCTTGTCGTTTTCTTCTCCTTCTTCTTCTTTGGATTATTATGTCTATATTGTAATTCTACATATGAACAATACTTGAAGAAGAAAACCGTAAAAGGGGGAATACCTACGTGCCTACCTATCTATTTATAGAATACTAGATCGCATAGCAGAGCTCGCTAGATATTGTACAAGGCAAGGTACCTAAGAAAGACCTTACCTTGCCCGCCCAAGATGGCAGAGGTACGCCAGCGCAAAGGCAAGAAGGAGGACGAGAAAAAGTCGTCCACGGTGCCCATCGTCGAAGAAATACCGACCTCGGAGTCAGACGCCGACAGCACACAGCCAAAGCCAGCGACGAAGTCGAAGACGAAATCCAAATCCAAATCCAAGCCCTCCACCAAGGAGCTCGTCGACGATGACGAGAAGTACAGCCCGTGGATGGACATCCTGCGCGTTCTCTCCTTCCTCCTCGTCGCCTCCTGCGGCCTCAGCTACCTCGTCTCCAACGGCGAGTCCTTCACCTGGAACATGCGCGCGCCGCCCAAGTACTTGCAGGCGGATTGGTGGAAGACGCAATTCGTACGTCATTGCTTGCTATCTCTGATCGATCACTTTCATCATCACCAATAAAAACATATACACACATATATATATATATAGCTAACCTAACATGTACCACACCCAGCGCGGACCCATCTACCTCACACCCGCCGAGCTCTCCCAACACGACGGCACCGACCCCACCAAGCCCTTATACCTCGCTATCAACGGTACTATCTACGACGTCTCAAGCAACCGGCGCACCTACGGGCCCGGCGGCTCCTACCGCTTCTTCGCCGGCGCCGACGCCGCGCGCTCCTACGTCACCGGCTGCTTCGCCGAGGACCGCACCCCGGACATGCGTGGCGTCGAGGACATGTACCTGCCCCTCGACGACCCGGCCGTCGACTCCCTGTACCCGCCCGCCGAGCTCGCCGCCCTCAAGCAGCGCGAGCTCGCCGACGCCCGCCAGAAGGTCCACGACGCCCTCGCCCACTGGGTCCGCTTCTTCCAGAACAGCCCCAAGTACCCCCGCGTCGGCTACGTCCGCAAGGACAAGGACTGGCTCGCTAAGGAGCCCAGAAAGAAGCTGTGCGAGGCTGCGTCCAAGGGGAGGAAGCCTAGGAAGGCTCCTGGGTCTGCTGAGGAGTAGGAAAGGGGAAAGGGTCGGGATTTTGTTTAAATATGTTGAGTGTTAAGGTTTTTTTTGGTTTTTTTTTATTTTATTTGATTGTTTATAAGAGGCAATCCTACCACATGGTGTTACATCAAGTGTAAAAACTTCGCTGCTGGAATTGTTATCTCGATAGTATGGGTGGGTAGGTACCTAGGTAGGTATGTAGATAGGTGAATAGGCTAGGCAGGTCAATAATCGAGGCAGCATTTACATGCATGCATACATTGGTTGGTAGTGCTACGCGATTGTTAGAAAGAGCTGAAATACGCTGTGAGTGAGTGTGCAATGATAGGTGGCAAAGTTACTACTCTATGAATACTATTATGCATACGAACAAGTCGCTGTCGAAGTACTCGGGTACATACCACACAATCCAAGACTCGAGCTTAGAACAAGACAGGGCCATTCACTCATATCACATCAAAGAAGGCACGTAAACCGAATTATTCTCATGGGATCAACGGGTATATTATCCAAAGCCAGAGTCATCTCATCTAACTGCACAATAATGCAATAAAAACCGATAGCGCCTGCTAGCTAGCCCCCTGGGGCTATAAAGAATCCAAAAAAATGCATAGGGATACATGTGTGCGGTTCTGTTTTTTTAAACAAAGAATTCTAGATCCGCAGCGGCGTGGCCACCTCATTTTCCCTCCCTCCCCATCCAATGGGTGTGGGTAGGGTGGCCGCCCGGTGTCTCGGGGATATTATTAGAGCCCCCCTGGACCCCGGACGGACGCTGCATGACTTTGCCTGCCTCCCTCCCTCGTAATTAGGTCATGGTTTTATATATAAGATCGTAAGTCTCATTCCATTTCTAGTCCAGCCCAGTCCCCATTTGCTCATAGGAATAGTAGGGCAGCGACAACACCCAAAAGCCCCATCGAGCTGGAGGCGCCGACCATGCTTGCGGCAGCAGTCGGGATCGCGCTGTCCGAGGCACCAGAGGCAGGGGTGCTCGAGGTAGGGCTGGAGCCGGAGGCAGTGGTTGAGGTAGAGCCGGAGCTCGACCCAGACCCAGAACCGGACCCAGATCCTGAGCCAGTCCCGGTAGAGCCACCGGTAGAGCCACCAGTAGTGCTGTTGCCGGCAGTACCACCGGTAACAGCGCCGGGGGCGATGTTGGCAGTAGCCTTAGCGGCAAGGCCCTTGAAAGCTGACAGGCTTCGGGATGAGTTGGCAGCGGTGCTGAAGTCCTTGTTAGCTACAAGTTCACTGTCATCATCGTGGGATACCACTTACTTCTCGTTAACTACCAAGACCATTCCGCTTTGGCAGTGCTTGCCTTGGGAGCAGTAGAACCACTGGGGAGTCTTGACAGAGACCATCATGGTGTAGGTAGGGATCATGCCGCTGGACTGGCCAGCTGCGACGGGTTGGTAACCAGAGAAGATGCCAGTCTGGTTGGAGGTGGACTGAGCGAGAGGCGTGCAAGGGTTGTCGAAGTTGGACTGGACCACGCTGTGGTTTCCTCCTCGGAATTGGAACTGAATCATGTCGCCGACATCTGCCTTGACGCTTTCGGGGAAGAAAGCGACAGTGCCGTTCGGAGAGCCAACCGAGACCACATGGACCTTTTGGGCGGAGGCAGCACCCAGGAGAGCGAGAAGAGTTGCGGTAGTGAATTGCATTTTGGCGATTTAGATGGTTATTTTTCTGATTATTTTTCTGACTTCGTTTAAAATAACAATAAAGATTCTTTAAAGAGAGCGTATAAATAAGCGACTCGCGCTGGATAGGACTAGCCTGATGAATATTATGAGAATTTTACAAAAGTTAAGGAAGAGAAAAAGAGAATGAAGATCCCAAAGAGAAAAGACGTATAGCGAAGAGAAAGAGAAGTCCAAACCCAGGATGGATGGGAACAGCATGAGATTTAAAGAGCTGTGGAGGATAAGACGGCCAAGATGAGGGATCGCCAAACTGCGGGCCTGGCTCATGCCCCCCCGACATATCTCGTCAAGGGTTGTAAAAAGTGAGGAAATCTATGAAACACGTTTTGGCCATCGACTACCCAGATGGCTTGTTTAGGAAATACTACCACCTTGACTAGGGTGTCCATTAGACGGACACTCCAGAGCCGGAATCTCATTTCTAGGCTCTGTGGTCCTGTGGTTATTGGCCAATATCGGAACCAACTTGGCAATAGCAAAGCCTCTCGGAAATGTCAAGTTCCTGTCAAGTTCCTGTGTTTAGGTACGAAGTATTGCTCGCATGAGTCGCCTTGAGGATGAGATGAGGCTCTTGCATATTAATGCGCTTCTCCATTGTTGAACCCGATTTCTATCCTGTTCGGAATTGTAGTTCATAATAGTTGAAATTCACAACAACTTGTGTGTTCTTTCTACACATAGTCAATGACGAATATTTCGTATACTGTACCCGATTAGTTACTTTCGTCAACGAAGCTGTTTGAGACTCGGGGGATGTTTCTTGACGTTGAAAGTGTGAAGTTGGGGGCCAGGGTATGAATGTACTATGTATCATAGTATTAGTCTATTACTCGGCAGACGAAGCCGAATTAAGGTTAAAGGGTTAAATGACATGGGTCTGGCCCAGGGGGCTCTCATTCGGAGCACGGATCTTGCTTCAGATGATCCTGTGTGACACCAGCCAAACTCAACCAGTTTCATCCTATCCCCTTTTAGTCAAGCATCTCAGCCGTATTGCACCAGTACCTGATTTTTATTGGACTACATAACTACATCGACTACATAATACATAGTAACATAGTAGAGAAAAGAGAGGCAAAATTACCAACAGTGTCCAACACGCTATGTAATATTATGACATGGATGCTGTGCCTGAGCGCTAAATATTAAATAATCACCGCTACCTCCCATAACTACCTCCCTAAGATCATAGTAAGATGCCTTAATCTCTGGCCCGCCATTCAGGGGGCACCATCTAGCCTGCTAGGCCAGAACATTTTGAGAACCATCTAAAGTTCTAAACATGCGTTCTATTACCAAAACATTGGAGGAATATTTACTTGTTACCTCAGACCTGTGGGATGGACATTACTACATTGAAACCTTTCTAACCTTTCTACATCTCTCGAAGCCGCTTGAAACAATTAGGAACTCATCAGTCAGGTTTGGTGTCTTGGGCTACATGATTTGACACTCGATGGCCACTCGGTGACGTCTGTCCTTTTCAATCGCAGAGTTGAAGGCCCTCATGGATGTTATTCTCGTTCCAACATTGTGCTACTAGCTGAAAACCCACTGTAAGAGCTGCCTCACGCTGACCCAAAAGTTTGATACCTACTCAGGTAGGTAGGTAGGTAGGTAGGTAGGTAGGTAGGTAGCTCTCCCCAAATCGGACCCTCGCCGAAACCTTCCACGCGTACCTGTATCATACCAAAGGGCATTGCAGTTTTAGAGCATGTCCCTAAACACCAAAGGATTCTAGAAACCCTAGGTGCCTTTCCCGACCCAAGGGTCTCTCTCCGAGGGACGGAACTGGCTGGTTTGCTTCTAATCCACTGCTCTAAGCTCTAGAAGAACGATATGTTTGGTTCTATCTGCATAAGCATCTTGGTTTCCTGTTGCCAAGACTCTGAGCCGTCAAATTCTTTAGATCGATCTAGGGGTGAAAAGTTTCATGCAACTCGTGTCGGCATCGCTAGCGGTCGATTGCCCGTTGTTTTGGCCGTTTTCGTTAGAGATCATGATGCCATTCTCAAAACACATGTTTACGCGTCATGGCTACTGGCTATCAGAGACTGGGTTAATAGAGCACTGACTTCCTTGAGACGTACGTACCTTTCGAATAGAACCCGATTGGACTTATACTATCCATTCGATATGCCGAGTTTCCGTTCGTCATGTCGCTCCCTTTCACAGGTCAAGTAGTAGCTGCGGCGCGACTTTCTCGAGGTCCTCGACCTAAATGTTCAGTATAAGCATCGGCATCAGCACAAGACGTCACTCTAGCTGATCGCCGAAGAAAGAAAGAAGGGAAAGGGGAAAGGGGAAAAGAGACAAAGGTAAGTGATCGTACCTCTAAGAACCCCCTCTCCTTCTCCACGACCGTCCTCGCGATCGCCTCGCGCACAAAAATATCCATATACTTCGCAATCGCCGCATTCGCATCCTTGGACACCCTCGTGCCGTCCTTCTCGAACGACTGGTGCAAAATCCGCGTCAGCAGCTCTGGCGGAATCGTCTTCCGCGCCGCTTCCTCGTCCTCTTCTTCCTCGTCCTCCTCCTCGTCCTCCCCATCTACATCCATTGCATCATCACGCCCATGCCCACGTCTCGGCTCTTCCTCCACGTCGCTATTATCGGGGTGGATCACCTGCGCCGAACGCGATGAGGAGTGGCGCGCTGTCGAGGCGGAAGTCGAGGCCTTGGATGTCGGTTTGGAGGTTTTTGAAGATCTACCTGCGGCGGAAGACGCGCTCCGTCCACCACGGGCACTCGTTGTAAATTGCTTCGGTGGCATTGCCCAGGTTGCTCGAATAGAGATCTTAGGTAGGCAAGTACGTAGGTTAATAGGTCACGGATAGATCCGCAAAGTTAGGTAGGTTACCTACTAAGAAATAGGTGCATTTGACCATACAGTATCTAATAGGTGCGCGGTTCCTAGGATGTGGGGACTGGACGTGGTGCATGTGCCATGTGCATTCAGTTAAGAGTCCATACCCTGTGCCACCTGTGCCACCTGTTCGCCACCTGTCCCACTAAACCTCCCAACCGCAACCATTCCAATATCACGCAAATTCTAGAGGATATTTCTATAGGATACTTCAAAAGAATATTTATATCCAGTGAGAATTGCAAATTACGTCAGTTGTAGCAAGTTCACGTAGTCAGGAAGAGTAGTTAAATTTGTCATCAGGAAACCACATGCAATTGAGTCTATGCGTTGTTTACAACCAAGGGGATCAAGTCCTTGTCAAACATCGAAAATTAGCGGAGATGTAGCATGCATGCAGAAAGAATACAGTTAAAGGAATTGCTGAGGTCTAAATTACAGCGGGCAACTAGCTGCTCAAGAAATTCATGGATACGAGACATGAATTTGCCTTCTCTGCCAGTATCATCCGCAAATCAAGCTGTTCCAGAAACGCCACGGCAATGGGGTGATGCCCTGTAACAACTTTCCACCGGAGCTACCGTCATGCCCCTTTTGTCGACGAACCAATCGCCCTATCCACACTGTATTACACCGCCTATCATCCCTAGTCTATCGAGGTGTGAGGGGTATTTAACCAGAGCCACCCTTGAAGGCCTTTCCGAAGAGAAGGACCTGGAGCTGATCGTAGATGGACAGGACACCGGCTCCGGCAACACCACGGAGAATGTTGGCACCAGCACCCTTGAAGAGAGACTTGACGCCCTCCTTGGCGACGATCTGGCGAGCAGCGTCTATGGTACCGTTGTACTTGACGGCCTCACCGGACGTCATCATCATACGACGTCGGATAGTGTCAAGAGGGTATGAGGCAATACCGGCACCGGTGGTGACACACCAACCGAGAGCGAAAGAGGCCAAGAAGTTGTTGGCAAGGGGTCCGACAAGGACGACGGGCTTGATGGAATCGTACATTCCGAAGTAAAGACCACGGTAGACAACGATACCGACAACGGAGGGCATGAAGCCACGGTAAAGACCTTGGATACCATCACTGGCGAGGGTCTTGCGGTAAACGTCGATAAGACCGTTGAATTGACGGTCGCCGCCACTCTTTGCGTTCTTGGCATCGTTGGCAAGACGAGTACGGGCATAGTCGAGCGAGTACACGAATAGAAGGGAAGTGGCACCAGCAGCCTACTTTGCGTTAGCATTGTCTCAAAAAAAAATGATCTCCGTAGTTTGAAACTTACACCACCGGAGGCCAAGTTGCCAGCCATCCACCAGGCGTATCCGTCACGCTCCTTCTTGAAGCCGAACATCTTCTTGAACTTGTCACGGAAGGCGAAGTTCAAGGCCTGAGTCGGGAAGTATCGGATGACGTTGGCAGTGTTGCCACGCCACAGCGACATGATACCCTCATCGGCAGTAGTTCGCTTGAAGCATTCGGCGATACCAGTGTACTTGCGGTCAAGACGACCGGTCTTCAACATCTCATCCTGTTTT
The DNA here is from genome assembly GCF_022984875.1 of Hypoxylon fragiforme. NCBI lineage: Eukaryota > Fungi > Ascomycota > Sordariomycetes > Xylariales > Hypoxylaceae > Hypoxylon > Hypoxylon fragiforme. The sequence goes on along the minus strand of NW_026054758.1, from coordinate 1,484,034 downwards.
TGAGAATTAGTAGGCCATACTTCAAAATTATAGCAGTGATTTGGGGGGCTTTCTGTTCTTTGCCAATTGAGCATGTGAAGCAGAACATGGGGATGGTGGGGCAGGGATCAAATAAACCCGATGGTGAATTTTTCTTCGAAAATAGGTAACGACGGATGCAATAGATAATAACATACCTGGTTCTGGATAAGAAGCTTGACACGCTCAATGGGAGCGGCAGCGGTCTTCGAGACGGCGGCAGAGACACCACCCACTTAAAATATTGTTAGTAACTGTTATTGTGTGGTGTGTAGGGCTTCACGGCGCATCGGCATCGGCACAATGGGATGTGAACGATTTAGATCCGGTCGTTAGAAGAAAACTCTGGCTGGTAACTTACTCAAGAAGTCCGCCAAGAAGGGCTATGATATTCATTGTCAGTAAAATTCGGTATAAAGATGAAAGAGTAGTGTTATAAATAAGGAAAGTTGCGAGAATTTTAGTCCCCAACCATCACCGCCATCCATGATGCCGATAAGAGGTGAAGCATCGCTAACTAGTCAAAATGCGACTTGAATTGTCTAACAGAAGCCAATTGAAGTAGCAGATGACATGCGCTGGGGTCATTGATGGTTGAGTGATGGCGGATCGAAAGCCGATGCTCGCACGCGGGATTTGAATATGAAAAATGAGGGTTAGAGAATTGCGACTTACCGGCATGCCCAGGACCTTGGGCTGTTCCGAAGAAGACATCTTGTCTGAAGTTCAAAGATTTCTTGATCTTCGAAGGTAGAAGGGGTGGAGTGGAGATTAGAAGTGAAGGAGGGAAAGATGTTGATGGAGAGGAGAGTTGTGGGAGATGAATAGACGGTCGAGCGAAATATTTCTACTGCGACTGGGTCTTGCAGAAAATAGGTTTGGGGGAGGGAAAAAAAAAATTGCTTGCGGGTAACAGACCAAAGGGAGCCAGCTTTTTCTAGCGACTCTTCCCGGACCCGCCGCTAAGACCTAACGGTTGCCCCGAGACCAATGAATATCACGTGCTAGTATGGATCTAGCGTTTAAAAAGCCACAACCTGTAACCACTGAAGGTTCTAGGTAACCCCAACTGGGAGCTGTTGGCGGCTGCTACGAGCTGGCCTACAGCGGCCTAAGCTAGTACGCTATAGTGCGCTAATTGATTAGGTACCTAACTCCTAGGTACCCTAGGGTATTCAACGTTGAACACCGGACAATTTCGGGATGGCCTAGGTTATTGAACCGCTATTCAGGCCAGATGCCATCTTTTTCTTTTTTTTCTTTCTTTTTTTCGGAACTCTTTCTTATCCTGCCAGTTGGCAGCCATTCGAGGTATGTACATGCATGGATGTGTATCTAAATTCTAATAGGTGCACATGTGCATTTGGTTTCTGCTTACTCTTCGAAATGACCATTAGTTAGTTAATGTGTTTCTTTATTCTACGATGAGTATGTATTGTTACGTATATTATAAGCCTACAACAAATTCCAACCCTACAACCAAAGATCTAGATAATGGAAAATCCTTCACTTTTGGTGTGTAGATCGGGTCCAGACATGGAGCTCTAAACTAGATTTAGATACCAAGTATCCATGTATAATCTATGTATAATCTATGTACATCTTGCCTTTATGTAGGTACTTACTACTTACCAGTCTTACCTAACTTCAGTAGTATCAGTAGATTCAGTACTAGGTAGTTATTGTGTCGGTAAATGGAAAAAGAGTCAGTATATCCATCCACAAGCATAGCATAGCCAGGGATCTCTTGATCTTCATCCCGTTCCCCGAGTCAAAATTCTCGGCTCAAAGTGTGGCGGGTCTTGCCTTGGCTGGTCGGCTGTAATTTTTGTCTGCTGCTACGTGTGAGATAGCTGGGTAGATGTGTACCCTACCCACGCATCCCATGCTACATATGTACGCTACTATTCGAAATTCCAACCAATTTAGAACTAAAGCCGGGGATTTAAATACATACGTGCTACTATTGTCCCAGATCTTGATTACGTACAGACGACTTCAAGAAGCGAGAGGTTTGTACATACTACATACAGAAGCCTACTTGGGACCTTGGGTATGTGACGTTTGTCCCAATGTTCGATTACAATAAATGACATTACCACTAGGTACCTACTATGCTGATATACTACAGTCTAGGTACAGCAGATTAACATTGAACTTACATCAATATCTCTTTAGTAATTCCCCATGCTTAATGGGCTAGTATAACCAGGTCGGTATACATATATGGCTCAGGCTAGTTAGTATGTGGATAACACTGAGGTAGGTAATATACAAGAGTTTATCAAGTCATTGGGTATCTATGTAGTACATCGGTGTGTCCTAGTTGATATGCGGTGTGACATAAAACAAACATTGTGACAGCTGTCGACTCTATGCCATGCCTAAATCAACTCGAACTCGTCGTTATAGGCCTACAAGTTAGGCTAAGCATGACCAGATAATACTATGCACATTGCATGGCAGGATCGTCTTAAATCTTGTATACCTACGTCCATTGTCATCATCGTCCTTATAAATACGGCATGGAAAGTTATTACAATAATGACACGAGAGAGCGGTACGGTTTAAGCAGAATGATCAGGGTTTTCTCATTTGGCCCTTATCTGAATGACTGAAGCGAAATACTGAACCATAACCGTCCCAATGCTACGCCGAGGACCAAATGCCTGAATCCATCATATTCCCCCGTCCGCGATCCATCTGGTCCGTCACTCTATCGTCGACTGTCAACCGAGCTTTTTTTTCATGGTATCGTGAGATTGATGGTTTAATCCGTAGCACCGACAGCTCGGGCTATAACGAAAGTTAGCGTCCGACTCGCATAATTAATACGGTGACAAGATGAGAAACTCACTGTAGATCTTCATCTTGCTGTGTGTGACGATGGGCTTGATCTGACCCTTCTCCTCGAGATCCTTAAGGCATTTTCGTGCCAGCGAGCCGTTGATCTTTAGTCTGTCGACGAGGGTAGCGACTGTGACGAGGCGGTACGATTGAACATCCTTGTAGAGCTTGTCGGAAGTGGTCTTGTCGAGTAGGACGGCGTGCTGGGCCTTGTCCTTGACTATAAGAGCAGTAAGGTTAGTTTAAGCGCTTGTGAATGATTGCCGTGCAGAAGTTCTCGTTGATTCTGCTTGAGAGAGTCTCGCGAAAATCCCGTCGCGAAATTTCGTGGTACTTGCCTTTGCCCCTGTGATGCGAAAGTTAGCCGAAACGTCCATTTAAAATTCATTCAATTGAAATTGTTACATACTTCGACCACTTCTTCTTCTGCTTCTTTGCGCCAGTTGCTGCGGGAGCCATATTGTCTGATTTCTGAAATTGGCTGTGCAGTTGTAAGTTGTGGTATGAAGATGGAGGGGCCGAATAATTATTTTGTGGAAGAGTTCGCTTCTGCTTGTGGGCAGCTTTGATCACTTGCACGTGACCTAAAAATTGTGAAGTGCTTAGGTAATTAGGTACAGAGATACCTCTTATGACGCAGCTGGTTTATGTAGTGGTCTGTGCATATTAGCCCCTGCAGTGTTTTACCCCTGAGAAGTTCCCGCAAGCCACGATCAACTAGCCACTAGACTGGGCACCAGCCACATTCCCATGTGATCCTTGGCTTTGGCCCTTTTTGTACTACGTACCACAGGTACGTAACGTAAACGGGGCTCCTTCAAGTTTCCCCACCAACGTTGGAATAGGGATTGATTAGGATAAAAAGGACCGTTTCCGTTGAAAGCTTAATAATTAGTACCTACATCATGCATCTAAAACTTTATGTAAATTTCAACCGTTTAAGCTTTTTGATCTCTTTCCTCGAAACTCGAAACTCGAAAAAAGGAAAGAAGCCATCCCGTCATTCGTGGTCGTAGGGGGATGTCCGATTTGAATGTTTGCCAGCTGTGAGATAAGATCGCAACGATCTTCGAAGCTATTATGAAATAAACTTAGTCCTACTTAATTTTACGTTGTGGAAACCATCTTTTTTTTTTTTTCATTCCTTCGTTCGCTCGTTCGATCGCTCATTCGAGATATTTATTGTAACGCAGATTGTTTCAACACGTAATTCATCAATATAATCCATCAATATTCAATGGTTACATAAATGTCCTTTAACTTCCTAAACACTGAATTTATTCCTCCTTATCTGTATACTAGCATAAACCCGCGCGTCCTGCGTTCCATCTCACGATGCCCAAGCACGGCGCGATCCTAGGATTTCGACTAGGTCCGCGGCGTATTTCCTTTCTCCTCGTTATCGTCGGTTTATTCGCCCTATTTACGCTTCTTTTCACACTACCGAACGGCATCCCGACAGGCCCGAGTCTATCTAAGTCAATCGCAGACCATAAGTTTTCCATTCCCAAATACAAGGACAAATTCTCGTCGAGCATCCTCAACCCGTTCCGACCGGCGTCGCATAAGCCTCCGGAGCAGCAGAATTCGACATATGGCGGAAGTTCTTGGTATTCTAATTGGAATTGGAGAAGTCCATTTTCTTCATCTATTACGCTAGATGAAAACCGCTCTCTCCTCCCACCTTTGCAGGATAGAGCTCCTATCTATTGTTATTACGACACTACTACTCAGCGAAGTGAAGCTACGAAAGAGGCCGACAGCGCGTTGCTGCTGACATGGAGACGCGCCTGGTGGGCGCAAGGATTCAAACCAATAATCCTGAGTGCGGCAGAGGCTATGAACAACCCACTTTATGACGAACTTCAAAGGCTGGACGTAGAGCCGACCTTCAAGAAGGATATAATGCGGTGGCTCGCGTGGGAGAACATGGGCGGTGGACTTCTATCGCATCATTTGCTATTTCCGATGGCGGCCCATGAGGATTCTTTGCTTTCATTTCTACGAAGGGGGGAGTACCCTGGCTTGACGAGGTGGGAGGGGTTCGACAACGCTTTATTCGCTGGCCCCAAGGCGCAGATCGCCGAGGCCATCACACAAGCCCTTCGTAATCCTAAGAAAAAGTCGGCTAAAGACTTCATCGCTGCTGTCACAAGTGATACATTTCGTGTAGACCCCTCTCACGAGTCGCTCGCCTTCTACGACTCCAAGACCGTCGAGAAGTCCTACAAAAAGGTCTCGGATGAGGTTGCGGCAGACCGCGACAAGGGTATGAAGAGTTTGAACCTCCTCATAAACTTTCATTTACACAATACCTGGCAAGACAACTTCAGCAGCGGCATTGCTGTCCTCAAGCCTATGCCAGCTCATACATCACATATGATCGAGCCAGCATTGGATCTGGCGACGAGGCTTATCGCCTGTAGCGAATCCCCGATGCCAGCAACATGTCCGCCAAATCTTCCCAAGTGCACACCTTGTATTCCGACACATCCTATGGGCATCGCAACGCCGGCTCGCTACCGAAACACTTCCGGTCTCTATACCATCGGAACTGTGCCACATCCATATACGTTGCGTACGTTAGATACCCTGCGCGACAACATAGACGTGGCCTGGGTCAGACGGGAAATCAAAAGACGTGACGAATGGCTGTATCTAGTCTTCCAGGAGCATCTGGGCACAGGAATACCTAGTTCTGTGCGAGCGGTCAAGTTCAAGGACGCTGTGGCTGGTGATTGGGCAACGTCACACTCCCTCTGGTTGACCGCCGAAAAAGAATCTCTGCCACTTGACTTGGATTGGTGGTTCGGATTCGAGATCCCGCAGAACACGACGGACGACGGGAAGTCCGAGACGCCAGTCCCCGGCCCGGAGCGTAGACCCAAACCTAAACACAATCCGGATGATGGCCCGATTGCCTCTGACGAGGAGCTCTCACGCGAGCCCCATTTCCTAGAGCGAGCTAGGGAGGTGGCAAAGAGTGAATTGGAAGAGGATGTGCGCGTGCGTAGCGCCATGGAAGCTTGGAATTTGGCCGACACGGAAGCCTGGCGATTCGCCAGAGCGTTCCTGGCACGTGCTAGGGTGGAAAGGCTGAAATGGGAGGAGGAAGAGAGCATATACGCCGACGGCGTCGGAAGCGACGTCGAGAAGAAACGGGGCGGCGGCTGGTTACGATGGGGAGATGATGACAAGAACGACGATTGAGATTACAGGTTTTAAAGATGAGTGTTCATGTATTATGCATGGTAATGAGTGGCTTACTTGGTGGGGGGAGGGGTTGAACGTTTTTTGACACTCGTGGTAGCATGGAGTTTGCGCGTTAAGGACATTTTTTAAGATCTAGAATCTGACTCCTAGGTAGATTTACATCAAGATCCTGCCGATTAATGCAGGTAGGTTTTATTTGAAATGTTAAGAGATTTTGCTTTTCTTAGAGGTTACAGATCCAAGTGTTTTGTTCTTGATTGAAAGCAAGTAAGCGATAGAGTGAGTGAGGTTTTCGAGATGAAGCCAGGCTGTTGAGAGCTGGCTCGGGAAAATGAGAATGTTGAATTCAGAATACAAAGAAAAAATATCAAGGACATGTTGCTGGTGATGTCCTTCATGCACCCTAAACCACGATAGTATCGCCGCCCATCTCGCCGCTCAGTTCCCGTGATGTTGCGCCCCGTCTCGTCAGTCCGGCGACCAAGGCAGTATCGGCTACTCCAGATTTGGTGACTCCGTTGGTAGCTGTGTTACCATTGGTCTTCCTGTTTTCCCCCGTTGTGTGACTGGCGAGGATCGCCGAGGAGAGGTAGGATTGGAGAGCATTCCTCGCAGCCTCGACCACCTTCTCGGCATGGTTCAGCGTATCTCTCAGTGCTTGAGAAGTAGCATCCTGAATGGGGACGCCCTTTATCGCAGGATCAGCGGCTACAGTACTACTGCCATTTTCAGGATCAGATTCCTTGCTGAGATCTGCGTTTCGGCGAGACTCTTCTCCAAGCAACTCGTGGATGTGTCCGTTAAGCCATATGCCTTCCAGCTGTGCTTGGGTCATATCCCGAGCACCGCTGATGCGGCCGCGACAGGTCGGCTTGCCGCAGAGACAGTCAAAGGGCTGGGCCATATTCCATTCTGTCGACGGATAAAAGAACTATAGAGGATGTAAGCTTTTGCGAGACGGCCGTGACAGGCTTACCATTCAAGGTGATAGGTGACGGACGGTTAGTTCTTCTCCGGCTTGGAGGCCTTTAGGCCCAGCAATGACGTTACGACTGGCCGTGTCAAAAATCTGTGGTTCAGGATTAGGATTAGGATCTTAGGGCCGCCTTTTGCGTCGAGAACGGGGATGTAGTGGATGGAGAAAAGATTGTCCCACTTCCCCCCCTTTTCTTCTTTATCTCCTCTTTTCATGGGATAGAGTTGGAGTGTCTGAGACGGTTACTGACGAGTGATGGTTCGCATGAGTGATTGATGTATAGCAAGTCGCTATTGAGGTTCAAGTGCTTGTCCTGGCCACACTGAACGGTTGCGTACGTTGGCATCTCGGCCAAAGTACACGGAGGAAAATCCAACTTGGCGTATAAGCCGAAAGGGGGGAGGGAGATCTTGGAAAGACTTTTGGATGTGAATTCATGCTCATTGATGATCACATCTTGAATTTCGGGGTGTGACGGCTGGTCCCAGTGTGGAGTTAGCGGTGGCATGATGAATTCTGATTTTATGGATTTTGGCTCTTTAAGTAAGTCTTTAATGTTTGATAGACGTAGGAGGCTTCTCTTCTGAAGCTAGAGTGAAGCAGTATAATAAGGGGTTGGTTGATTATTGCTCGTCTTAGTAGAAGTCTTATACAATACAGAATATGGCACGTTGCCGGTTGTGGAAGGGCGAGAAGGTATGTGATGTGTACCTAGATATGTAGGTGGGTAGGTGGGTAGGTGGGTAGGTGATGTACTATGTAGGGGGGGGTTAAAGGTATGTTCTCTCGGCAATGGCGTCAGTTTTCTGAGCTTAGCTAGTAGTTACCGGCAACCCAAGGAAAACTATACTACGTAATAATCTTTCTTGAGAATAGTTATGCGCTAAAGGTTTTTTGGAGTCAATTGCAAGGGCAAAGGCCGAGGTACATAACCCACGCGATAGAATATGTAGGTACTATGCCGTACATAGGTGGTCTCGAGGCTTGGTATGTTCCTATGGTATGTAGCTCTTGCTCACTTTCCCAACTGCTTGGTTTTCTAACGCAGCCCTACGCTTTCGGTTACGCACATGTCGACCTAGTCGACCTAAGTCCTGGTACAGTGGTACTAGGCTGGTAGACAAAGTATTAGTGGGTCATGAGGTAGTGAGAACCTGGAACCTTACAGGCTTGGAAGGGTCTGTAATACCCTGGGGCCTATCATAGGTTTCGTACCACCCAAAGCGGGCAACGACTTCTGCAAGTCAACAGCTACTTTACTTAATACGGCCATAGGTCTACAGGGATAAGGGATCTCGGGAGGTCCTCCAATGGAAATGCCTCACGCTACCGTGTGCATGTACCTACTACTAGGCTACTAGGGAATAACCCCGCTCGCTCAGGTGACTTAAAAAGGCCAAACCTCATCAAAGTAATGTTCAGTGGGCTCCAAACTGTAAATTGTAATAAGATTAATGAGATTAATGAGATGGTACTTTCATCATTGTTCATACCTAGTAGGCAAAAAGTACAGCTCTAACATTGATCCCTATAGCCACATGCAAGTGCTAACTTACATACCTACCTTCCTCGGTAGGTACCTAATTACTAGGTACCCTACCCTAGGTACTAGGTAGGTAGGCAGACATGAGGCAGCCCTATGTATGACATTGTATGTACATACCTAGCCTAGTACATATGTTGGCAAATACAACATCCATCGCTTTCCTTCTCATTCTTATTACTCGCATCGATGGAGCAAATCTTAGAAAATAAGACTATCCGTGCGGCGTTTCTATACATACCCCTACGAGGTATTCACCTATCAAGATTGTTGGTTTGATGTCAATTGATGTCATCATGTCCCATACGCGACGCGCTCCTTGAATATTTGCCGTATCGATATATACATGGCCCTTGACAAACTTGAGCCCTCAGACTATCTACGTCGGATCTATGTTCCGTATTTGGGCTCGAAGAGCTTCTGGTCATCAGCCGGGTTGCGAAAACCTAACTATTTAGCCACTTCCCTACCTATCGAGATAGAGAGATGACGTTGGACTCTTACCCGGTATTGTACCACGCCGAGTGAATTTGACAGGCCACTTAGGATACGATGCTTATGTTCCCTTGGAAAGGTCCCAGGAAATCGGCAACGGTGTCTTAATCTGATAACTATATCCGGGATGCGGCTGACTCGATATCAGGTTACCAATCCTGACTCGCAGAGCTTAGTGAGACCTCCCGCGATATGATGCTAGGGTGATGTATGGCCTGCAGGGCACGCAGGGCACGTATTGGTCCTGGCGATATCGTGTGAAGGTTCCACCAAATAGTTATTCTGAAACATACACGACTTGGCACTGGCAGACCAGATAGCCAGACTGAGAGGCCTAGGCGAGTCGGGTCTGGGGGGGCATCCTCGCCCTCTCAAAAAATAACAATAGGCATTGGGATCGCCACGGCTGATGTAGCAGCAAACGTCGATATTGCCCGTCCATCCAGGTTGTTTACTTGTATCCAGATCCTAGAGTATCCTGCCCATTCCCACTGATCTGGGACACGGCCTCAATTCTCCGAAACTTACCAGATGGGCTCTTCCGATTAATCCAAACTAGTCGCTGTCTGTATTTATGGCTCTTACTGTCACCATAGATGTGCCATGAATATGATGGACACATTTAGAGCCAGGTGGAACTCGAAATTTTGACTGGCTGATATCAGACCTTTGTTATACATATGTCGTAAAACCCCGAGCGTCACCGGACCATCATCCCCTGGGATGGTTACAGCGTGTTTAGCAACATGAGAGGAGCATGCGCATGCCGACATGATTCCATTAATATCTTGTATCTTGTGATCAGAACCCTCTTGATTTAGAAGGTAGATGACTACCCACCGTCGTTTGGTATCCCTGCTACTAGCACTCGCCAGGGCAAGGCACGCACCAGGCACGTCGCTTGGGCGGTTGCGTTGAGGAGCCTGTGCGCTCGAGCATCGTCTACCAGTAACTAGCCCTCGAAACTGGCTCGAGATGAAGACACCATCGCCTAGCCGAGAATCAAGCTATGAGAAGAATTCAATGCCGATCTATCACCACGTGGGTGGGTCGGTAAACGTTCCCATAGGGGACTCGGCTGGGTTATGTCAACCATACTCTAGAAAGGAAGGCGTGACGTTTTGGCATAATGACCGTGCCCAATAGTTATCAAGGATATAGAACTATGTCGGTCCGGACCTTAGGGTGGGGGTTACTCTGTAGAAGGACGGGTTCTACATTGTGATTACCTGCCTACCGGTATGGAACTCTTTAAAGGGTTGGTTCCCTTGCTTTTTTTTTCTTTCCTCGTCACCACCACTACCATTTCCCGAAAACGAATCACAACACTCGAAGAACGTTCAAGTCAACGATCAGTGACCTCGTCGTTATCCTCTTCCACACTCAAACTGAAAATTTTTATCCTCAAATTTCCATACCTAGTTACTTGAATATCAAGCTACACGATGCATTTTTACTCGAGTGAAGGGTCATCCAAATCTGACTCCCTTCCCTTGGTCAACTCAAAGGAGACAGATTACTCTCTAGACCACAAGCCCACGCCACCACCGCAGCCAGAACCTCCCACGCCGAACCCACCCAGCCCTGATGATCACACGACTGCCAATTCATAATACCAATTTCGTGTACCCCTTCACGGGCCAGTCATTTCCGAGTCCGTTAAGGCCCAGAGCCACAGCGAGCAGTTGAGGTAGAGTCCTCAGCACCATCTTTATCCTGTACGCAAATGTCTTCTAATGACGATTAGTTAGCCCGTACGAGTTTGATATGCAAAATATCATAGTTAGCTACGATTTTGCCTTGACCCAAGCCAGGTTAAATTCGTATCCTCCTAGGTTAGGGTATAAGTAGCTTTCAGAAGGTCCCTAAGCTTTTTCTCTCCCAAATTCCATGGCCATGTGTTGAAGTTTCGGGTTTCATACACTTGGGTTAGCATCTGGAGCGCAGTCAATACGAACATGATATGGTCTCTTATCTAGCAACTTGGCGTTTGCGTGTTGTTATTTGGAGGAGAGGCTCTTCGAATGATGGATATGCCCTGCATTGCCTATCGTATTTATACGTTTATATTATACTTTTGCTTGGTAGTCAGTGCTATATGGGAAACATTTATATTATCAACATGGCCTGCATACATGCCTATGTCCACAGTACCTATAGTAAGTATGAAAATGAGGAGTATCAATGATGCTGTTCATAACTATGGGAGAGGAAGTGCGCGCTGTATAGCTAAATATATTGTAGCAGAGACAAGAAGGCACACATGAGTTTAGATACTGTGTTCTATGTACCTGCTAGGCACGTTGATACTCCAAGATCCTTGTTGGAAATAAGAGGAGGAAGGAGCTGTATTGTTGACATATGTGCCTGCTAGATAGACGAGCCAAGGTACCTAAGTTCAACCCACAACAAAGTGAAATGTTGCTTCCTTAGGTTGAATAAGAAGTTGCAACCTTAAACGCCTTATTGGCCCCTTGTTGTTGCCATTATATGCCTGTTCTACCACGCAACGTGCAGGGTCGTGTCTTGTTTGTTGACGCAACTCAGCAACTCAGCAACTCATCTTCAACTCAACAACAAGTCCAACTTCATTCACCTCTTCCCTTCTCTTTATTTCTCTCTCTCGCCCATGCTCCAGAATAGTCCTCACAGATCTACCGTCAAAAGGTCTTGTATCGTCTACCAATTGCTGATTGCTCAAGTCGTTCGTTCGCGTTCCCCTTTTTTGGCCTGTAAGTACTGTCCCGTCCTCTATTCACTCGAACAGCAACCCGCCGTCCTCCACCCTTAAGCCCTCACCTGAAAACATTGCGAGACCCGAAATCGTATCCCACCATCAAAATTTTGGGCTGTCGAACCGCCCCCCCCCCCCCCCCTCCCCCATCTCTTCCCATTGTTCATCAACCACCCATCTACCTTACCACACAATCTATATCCTCGCCGACTTTACTCCTTCAATCGTACATGCGTACATCATACTTCATCTTTCGACTTGGGGCTCGCCCATTCTACATTCTTGCAAATTCATTTGTATTCCAGACCTTACATCAAGTAAATATCTCCACATCTGCAGAGGTATTGTTCTCTCCCTTCTTCAAACAACTTCTTTCCCACCGATTTTCTATATTTTCTTGTCAAGATGGCTACCCATCAAAAGAGTAGTGATGATAACCCGAACCTTTCCTACCTTTCCTACCTTTACTCTATCTTGAAAAGAGCCCAAGAAAATGATTGTGCGGTTACGACATATCAACTAACCATAGCCAAGTTTCGCCTTAGATATAGCAACACTATATCTCAGATCAGGATTGAACCTGGTGCTGAACTCGACATCTCGTCCATAAAGCCACCCAAAAACACCCCACGGTTCCTACTCTCGCAACTGGAAGCACAGGAGCTCGCTGACCTCGATAGCATCCCTGTTCCGATATCAGCAGCCCTTCTTGTTTCTTGCGAGTTCTTGACCAAAGACTTTGCTGGGACCGACACGCCCCCGTTTCTCACCCTTTTCCAATACTACCATCCAAAGCACTACCGCACCTATTACCTCTTCGCGTATCACAACCGCTCAATGGAGTCCCGAACTTACACCGTCCAAGAGCTTCTCCAGCTCAGAGATACCATTTCTCATGCCACGCTGAACAAGCTCAAGGCGAACCACGAAGTTGGTAAGTATTCCCTTTGACCAATTCCCTGTACAGATTTATATCCAATAACCTCTGCTCCTGATTCTTCAAACCCTTGCTACATTTGCTAACAAGCATAGCGGACCTTATCAAGGATAAAGCCAAGATGACATCGACCCAGAACCGGGTCCAGAATCGACACCTTGAGAAGGTTAATGGGGATGCCTCTTCTTCTGCTGAAGAGAGCGACGAGATCCTTTTCAAAGGAAAGAATAAGCCCCGGGGTGAGTGGCGATACCGAGGACGCGCAGGATCCGAAGCCGTTTCGAACGAACCAATCGGCGCTCCTGCAGGGAAAGAGGCCCAGAAAGCCGAGGGATTCCAGAGGTTTTTCAAGGCTGTAGTCTCTCCTACCCATGTTCGAGTTACCGCCGGTGGTAGGATTGTACCCAACAACCGTGGCTCCGTATCCCCTAGCGCCAAGTGGGATAAAGAGCACGGAACAAATGGTGCATCGGAGTCTCTGGCATCACCCAGAGACGAGAAGCTTGACGTTAGAAATAGCACCACTGCCCAGTTGTCTCACCCATTGATCTCGCCATCGTTACCTGGCGGTCATAGCCTGTTTCCCCATATGGGGTTGTCCATGCCTATATTCACCGTTCCTCACGGAATTCCCATGGCCTACGGCCTACCGATACCTCATCTTGCTCATCCCGCAATGACATTATCGGCACCCATGAAGAGCGAAAAGCATACCGAGGAGCAAGAGAGAGATGTCGTCAAGACCCAAGATGGTGCCGGTGATAAGAAGCCGAAACCTGCGCCCATTAAGATCATGCCCCGAGACCAATCCGACATGAATCGGCCGTTCTATAGCAATGGCAATGTTATTTACCCAGCCCCGTATGGGCCAGCGCATGGCCAAATGCCAATGATGCTTCCAAGCCCGTACTTCCCACATGGCATGGTTGGAACTCCGGCCCTTATAAGCCCTCATTCAGGATCTGCAGGCCATCAACCCACTGCTATGCCTCTGTATGGCCCCGCAACTGTTCCTCAGTCGCACTTATACGCGCCCCATAGTGCGGGCAGTGACTCCAGGCCACCACAGCCTCCCGCCGCCCTCAAGCAAGGTGTTCCGCCTCATATTACATCGATCCGACCTAGCGAAATCACAAAGCGCCAGCTTGATTCACTTCGAACTTCTCTCAAGTACTACGAGGATCAATTGCAGTACAATAAACACCAGATCGATGAGAAGTTCACCTTAGAACAGGCAGAAAAGGTCAGACAGAGTGTGCAACATTTCGAGCACAACTACAGAATGCAATTGAACTTCGAGGCCATACATTATCCACAGATCCCCCCGAGCTCGGCAGGTTCAACTCAGCGTGGAACATTTTGGAAGGCCGCGTCACAGCCTTCTAGTATCAGAAGCCGCCGAGCAGCCAATGCTTCTCAGAGTAGCTCCGTTAGTGGCCGAAATGTGAACCTTTTCAAGGCTTCGTCCGACCAAAGCACCGCAAGACATGGTGGTAATCGTGGCCTAAAAGGAGTTGGGATCAATGCCAGTAAAGAAGGTCAGGGGCCGTTCGCAATAGATCCTGCGCTAGAATTACTCATACAAGCAAACATGAAGAATGGGTATGGGCTTGATGAATCGATGAAGAACACTGCTTCATCCACTGATAATTCTGTGGCACCGCAACTGAATGCTGGAATCTCACCAATGTACACACCTCAGTCCGGAGAGTTTCATCCGGGAGTACAGGCAGGGTTTTCCGGATATGATGTCAACGGATGGCAATCAGCTGGCATGCCACGTTTTGACCAGCAAGGTACCTGGAATAGTGTTCAAGCTGCTAGCACGTATCCGGCCAACGGCGCCGTGGCAGCGAACACCCAACCGCCAACGACGAGCTTCGTTCATAACAGCTACGGTCAACCGTACCTTATTGGAACATTGCCTCGAGGGGTTAGTGCCTACCATGCCCGTGCGAAGGATTATGTCTACTCGCGAGAGCTAACCGACGCGGAGAAGGAGGCTCGCAGTAACTACTGGGGTCGTGTTCCCAACGTGGGATTGGGTTTGCCTAAGTTCGACGGCAAGGACTTTTACCCACCCTCTCCTGTCAAAGCCAAGAGAGGTACCGATGATTTATCGCAGTCCAGCGCGCGACACGCCTTGAGCTCTGGTGGAGCTGTCGTTGACTACCATATTCATGCCCGGCCGGCCGAGAACGACCCCTTCCAGGTCAGTCGCGAGCCTCAGTCCATCCGATCGCAAGAAAAAGGCCAGAGATATAGCAAGGCGATACCAATCGTGGCACCTAACGATGTCAGCCGAGGAAATGTATCCAAGATAACAAACCGTTCTCCGCCAGCATCGGTGGATGATAGCAGCACCGCAGGCCTTAGCAAACAGATGAGCGGTATGAAGGTCTCATCACCGACCAAGTTGCCCGGATATCTAGTAGCGGAGCAAGTCGAGGACTTAGACAACCGACGGGCTTTAGATCGATCTAGGTATGTGATGTGAGCGCACATTTAGATATGAGAAGAAAAACTAATGCTCTGCAGTACCAAGTCCAGCCGTGAACTATGGCAGACCATGTTCAAGAAGGGATCTGCCAGTGGATCCGCACTCCCCGGTGCCGTCTCCTCCACCACTGCTACGGGATATCTGCCACCATACCATGGACACGCGGCTGCATCCCTTGGACCAGCTATATCCAACGTGAGCAATAGTTCCCCACGTGGCTCACCTGAAGCTGGAGACAAGCCAGTGGAGAACGACAGTCTTCAGGTACCAACAGAGAAGGTTGATGAGAATTGCCCGCCGAATGAGACTCGCTCGGCCGACTATGATCCCGTAAAGGATGTACACGAGCGTATGCTTCGCGACGCGGAACGACGAGGAGTAATTGGCTCGGAGTGGTGAACAGTCAGTCGTATGCCACTAAATGACATACATGACCTACTACATGACGAGAATTCCCCCACAACAACAACAAAAGGAGCATCTTTATACACATTATCTTGCTAATGCCATGTCAATATGGTTAAGTTCATTTCTTTGAGGAATCGGCTCAGGGTATGTGAAAGGTTGCGAGTTACCCGAATATTTTCATCTTTTTCTGGTTCTGCCACCAATCGTGAAGTATATAATTGTGCTGCAAGACGGAGGCGGCAACTAATAACTTTATTGAACGGTTTATTCGATATGTTGATGGAGGGGGAAGGACGGAGGGCCTTCATGAGAGCAGAGGTAATATTATGTACAACTGCTTGGGAGGTATTACTTCAAGTATCAGATTGTCTAATAATGGGAGTGCTACTTACTTGCACTTGTGGCAGAAGAAGCTTCTGCATATGACATGGATGAACTTGTTTTTCCCTATGTTAGCTTTAACAATTCTCAATACATGATATGCATTCAGGAGAAAGCCAAAGACATAATCAGGCTTATAGATTCATACTGTGACAAGCCATTAAGCCATGTCCATGGAGAGTGGCTGGGACTGACTTACACTAGGTACTATATGCATCATATGCATTTTATATTAATTAACTGGCTACCTAGGTGCTCCCGTCAGTACATATATATTAACCTAGATGACACTTCACCACCAACGGCGAGACGAGAACTGGGGAGCTGATAGGACAGTAACAAGACGTAATATAGATATGTATAACTCTAGCTTTTTCTTCTTATGTCTTCTACTTCAACTCCCTCACCACGACGAGGCGAAGAATGATATTATACGTAGGAGTAGATAGGTAGGTATGTACCTCACCATCAAACCCCCAACCCCCATGAGAACGGGGTTGACGGTCTGCAGGCGAGGGGAAGGGCGAATATAATGAAGGGGGTGATTCATGAACCCACCTTCTTCGCTTGCGTTTCTTTCCGCCAGTCGTATACCTCGAAAACTAAGGGTTCTGCAGTTGACGCGGAGATGTCCTGGCGGGTTGTTTTGTGCGTTGTGTATTGGGGGTTGGCTTTTGATTTTATTCTATTTTTTCTTACCCTCTTATTCTTTCTTCATATCTTGAACTTAACCAAGTCTTACAGCCATACCTTACCTACTGGGTAGGTAGCTTGGAGTCAATGAATCTACGTATGCTCAGTGGAACATACTTACTACGTTTAATTAGGTGACTTCGGAGAAGCATTCTTCTAGGTATATGCTTTGAAAGTGAAGCCTTGTCTGTCTCCCTGGCCGGGCCAGAGCCTGTCCTAGAAAAGGTGAGCTTGACGGTTGCGTATTATAGCACAATAGGTATAAAACCACAATATTTCATCGTCAAGAAGCAAGACTTCGGGAAGAACCTCCCATGGAACATTTCACAAAAGTGAAAAGGCCATTGTGTACATGCAAATGTTTTTCATTTGGTGTGTGGTCGTGAGCGTCTAGATGCTGATCATGGAATCCCATGCAATTCGTGCCGTCTCCTTCGACGAAGCAAGTAGAAACATACCCCTCGTAGACGCCATTATTCCGTTGAATTTTCCCTATCCCGCCAATTCGTAGAACGGATGCTGCACGTTCAGCCCATCAACGGGTATCACACCTTGGCCAGACCGAAGAAACAAGGTAGGTTGTAAGTAGTGTCGAGATTGGCGATGCTTATTTGGCAGCGGCCTTGCCCTTAGATCGGAGCTCGCGGCCAACCTTGATGCGCTCTAGGATGTTCTCACGGTCCTTGTCGAGCTTTAGCTTGGTGATGACGACCTTGCTGGGGTGGATGCCCAGAGGAACGCTCTGGCCGGAGGCCTTGTCACGGGTAACACGCTCGATGTGGATCTGGTACTTGAGACGGTAGACGGAGGTGACCTTGCCCTCACGGCCCTTGTTGGATCCACGGACGATGGAGACCTCGTCATCCTTTCGGACGGGGATGCTGCGGACCTGTAGAATGAGAGGACCATGTTAGATATTTGACGATTGGAATTGATGAAGGGGGAAAAAAGAAGAGGAGAGTAAAACTTACGTTATACTTCTCGCGCAGCTCCTTGCTGAGAGGAGCGCTCATGATAACACGGCGCTCGCCGGAGGAGGCGCTGAAATGCGCCTTTCTCGACTTTCGTCGCGAGCTGGCGATACCTGTAGGCGAGAGTTGTTAGAAAGATTTAGGGCTCAATTGACAATGCAGAAAGAGGATAAGAGTATTTCAACATACCTGAGTTAACCTTGCCCATCTTGTCGGTTGGCGTGTGGTGACGGAAAAAAATGAAGGGAAAGTTGGATGTAGTGGAAGGTTGATTGTAAGTTGAGACGGTTCACGATTGACAGAAAATTGAAAGGTGAAAAAAAAAGAAGTTTGGTGGGCGGGAAATTTCTCATAGTGCCCTAACAGGGGTGGTGTGGATCATCAAGCCTCATCTTCAATTCGGTTGATTAGATAACTACCTAATGATGTGGCTGAAGAAGAGTCTCCGCTCTTTACCAGACTCCAATTAGCTTACCTAGTGGAGCCCTGTCGGTACGTACCGAGATGTTAATGATTTCAAGGTTCCAGGTGGCAGGTGGGAATTCAGCATTAGGTGGGGCCGCAGTCTGCTACTTTCAATGTCGAATGTTGCATTAATTCCTTCTTCCCACTGC
The DNA here is from genome assembly GCF_022984875.1 of Hypoxylon fragiforme. Lineage (NCBI taxonomy): Eukaryota > Fungi > Ascomycota > Sordariomycetes > Xylariales > Hypoxylaceae > Hypoxylon > Hypoxylon fragiforme. Next base: position 1,465,704 of record NW_026054758.1, on the reverse strand, counting down.
AGCTTCTACACTAAATGCTGTAGATCGCAGACCTCGGCCGACTTTCATAAAAGTCAATTAAATAATAAGAACTCGCTATGTGGTCCAGACAAGTACGCCTGAGGGAAATATCAGCAGTACCAGCATTACGGAATCGCACATCCTCCGCTATTCGGAATCAACTGCAAAGACGGACATTAATCTCGGCGCCCAAACCCGGCGATGGACCTCTGATGGAGAGACGTCCGGACCGGGAGCTTCCAAGTGTGTTTCTACCCCCGACTCTGATTCTATAACTTATCCATTACACGCATGTCCATGACTACATCTAGACAGAATAGCTGACCCTTCATCACCCCCACCCTACAGGCATAACCGGCTTCCGCTGGTGGCGCACCTTCCCCCTCTTCCTAGCCATCATCGGCGCCTCCAGCATCGCCATCTTCAACTACCAGAAACTATCCAGCCCCGTCGTAGCCTCGACCCTGTACGCCCTGCGGACGAACCAGCGCGCGCGCGACATCCTCGGCGACGAGATCTACTTCAAGCACCAGATCCCGTGGATATCCGGCGAGATGAACCAGCTGCGGGGGCACATCGACATCCAGTTTCCCGTCAAGGGCACCCGTGCCACGGCCACCATGCGCTTCGCCAGCCACCGCCCCACGCCCCGCGGCGTGTTCCAGACCACCGAGTGGAGCCTCGAGACCGCTGACGGCAGGCGCGTCGACCTCCTCGACGGCGACGACCCCTTCCAGGCGCTCCCCGCGCTGCCCATGGACGAGGAGGAGCGCGAGGGAGCGGTTAGGGGGTTCAGGCAGCAGATTAAGTAAAGGGGGGAAGGGAATATACTGAAAAAAAAAAACTCCCCCCCTTTTCTGCTTGGGTGCTTTTCAAAAAAGGAGTGTCGCGATTATGGAATGTAAAGCCTCATATCAAAATAGCCCCCATGAGGCGTGAGGTCATGTGGCATGAATATACTTGCCAAGAGTCGAAGTACGAACCGCAGAAAGCCTCGCATGAACCCAGACTAGTAGTTCTTCAAACTTGCCCGACCCCAAAATCGCAAAGGATGAGAGTTTGTCGGAAGTATCAAGCGTCTTGGGTGGAAGAGGGGGGATGAGGCACATCACAAGCAGGATGTATGGAATATCCTTTGCTATCATGATCAAAGGATCAGCTTGCCGAGATGATGCATTGTACAACGTATTTGTAAATGGGTACACAATTGTATATACGTTTATATATATTTTTACAACAAGGCTGACGAGAATTTTATCGCCTCTCCTATTTTCCCTGCCTTCCTCGCCTCCTTGAACACGGCATGTACCTCCTCCGCAGCCTTCAGCCGTTCCTTGTGCTCCGGGTCCCGCTCCAGCGTCAGCCTCGTCGCCTTGTCGATGAAGGTCTCCACCGGCGCCGGCTTCTTGATGGCATCTTGTATGCTCACGATGCAGCCCTTGGGCCCCGCCACGTGGCCGTTGATGACGACGGTGCCCGCCGCGTTGTCGACCTTGAGCACCCGTAGATTCTGTATCGTCACCCTCTCGCCGCCCATGCGCCCCGGCATCTTCTTGCCCGGGTGCACACGCGAACCACCACCCTGACTCGGACCCGAGGTACCGATCGTTCGGTGATTCTTCGAGTTACCGTGACTGGCCGGCTGACCGGAGAAGCCGTGCCTCTTCATGCCACCGGCGAAGCCCATGCCTCGGCTGTTACTCCTGGCGTCGACGTACTGGCCGAGCTTGAACCAGTCGGGCTGCAGCTGCACACCCACAGGTAGCAGACCCTCCTCGGTGCGCACCTTGAACTCGACGAGGTGGCGCTTGGGCGCGATGCCCTTGGCCTCGTAGTAGCCGAGCAGCGGGGCGGTGACGTTTCCGGGCTCCTTTTGGCCGCAGCCGACCTGGACGGCCCAGTAACCGTTCTTGGCGCGGGTCTTGACGTTGACGACCTGCACTTGGTCCATCTGCAGAATGGTGCAGGGGGTGCGCATGCCCTTGGCGTTGTAAAAGGCGGACACGCCGACCTTGGTAGCGATGATGCCGGTTCGCAGTGGTGTGGATTGCTCCGTGCGCTTGAGAGCAGCGGCGGGGCCGGCAGTGGGGGCGGGGATGCCGGAGCTGGTTTGGTTGAATCGGGTGGGCTTGGAGCGGTGGTATGCTGTGTTCCAGCCGTACTGTACACCTCGTTTAGCGGTTCGTGGTAGAAGGGTATGTCGTTCGGTGATGAGGAGGCGGGGGTTGCTCAGTGCGCAACCTTTGGTTAGGGCGGCTGCCCAGCGGGTTGGCAGTCGTGATGCCATTGTCGCTGGGAGCATAATGTTCAAGCCCCTAGCTGACCACAGGGGGTCTTGAATGAATGGATATAGTTACGTCTTGCTAATTTTCAAAGACAAGACCAAGCACTGGGGCGTATTGGTTAATGTGAAATGGTGTAGATATAAATGTTAAGAATTGATACTGGCAGCTTTTAAGACTTGGCATTGAAACTTTGGAAAAATCCGGGGTCCGTTAGTACATAGTTATGTACATGCGCAGAATTGGCAATCCGGGAAATCTGCGGTGGTATAGGTACTATGTACTTGCCTAGGTTATGGAGACACTGTGGGAGGCCATGTGCAGACAGGACGGGCCTAGAAACTCATTAATTTAGGTACCTACAGTACAGTGCCTAGGTACTTACATAATTTACTTCTCAAAAACATCTTTGCTTTTTCTTCTTCCCCCTTTTTTCACTTATCCCTCCATATTCAATTACAATTACAATTATCTATTCATAATCACCATGGTCTTTTATTTCAAGTCATCCGTCGTGGAACCTGCCGCGTTCGTATATGTCGGCAAAGACAAATTTGAAAGTGAGTGAGCCAGCTTATGTACCTATTGTGCATCTATCCACTTGTTTTGTCTAAGTCGAGCCGGTCATAAAAACTGACAACTCTGGGGGTTTTTATGAAAAAAGATGAAGAGTTGATTAAATATGGATGGGAAGAAGACGTCTGGTGAGTTATATTGGCTTTGTATATACCTAGTATGCAGCATTGATTCATATTTCTCTTGCTTAGGGTATGAAAAAAAAACTCCTCATCACGCCCCATGAGTAAAAATAAAAAGAGTTATTCAAGTCTCATACAATAGGGGGATTTTCCGTTGTCATTAAACAGTTCCACGCGGACAAGCTCTCAAGCGCGCACATCTACCTGAGGCTCAATGAGGGCGACACCTGGGACAACATACCAGAGGACCTGGTGACAGACCTGGCCCAGCTGACCAAGGCGAACTCGATCGAGGGCAACAAGAAGGACAACGTCACCGTCATCTACACGCCGTGGTCCAACCTCAAGAAGGATGGCAGCATGGCCGTCGGGCAGGTCAGCTTCAAAGACCACCGCAAGGTCAAGAAGGTCCTTGTGCCCCAGCGCGAGAACGCCATCATCAACCGGCTCAACAAGACCAAGATCGAGAAGCAGCCCGACCTGCAGCAGGAAAGAGAGGACCGCCGCAGAGAGCTGCGGAAACGGGACCAGGCCGCGCAGCAACAACGGGTGAGTACTTACTTCTAAATTCCCCTTTCCCCTTTCCCCTTTTATATCAGGACGACTTCGGCTAACCACACGGATACTCACCCGTATCAGAGGAAGGAAGAAGCCAAGGTATTGAAGGAGCGACAGGAGAAGAAGTGGCAAAAGGATCACGCCTACGATGACTTGTTCACGGAGGAGAATCTAGAGGCCTCGAGCAACCAGAACCGGCCTGAGAACTGGGAGGATGACTTTATGTGACCTGAAAATGCCTATCTAAAACGTCTCCCGTATAAAAATACAATACAATTACAATACACCTGTGCTGATAATGATGCTGATGCTGATGATGATCATGGTAATCATCGTGATGAAAACACCGATGCCAGGGGTACGCAGTTAAACTCAAAAGGCCTTTTCCTTATCTTTTTTCTTTCTTTCTTGCCTCTTTTCTTGCCAATCAACCACATGTCCGCCAATGAGCCACATTCCTTCCCCTAACTACTACCTAAGTAAATGAGAAAGTAGGTAGGTAGGGAGATATACACCTGATGCACCACAAAAAAGAAAAACACCAAAGCCTTAATACCCACCTCCATGTCGGCCCCCAAGCTCATCACTAACCCGGCTGATCTTCGTGCCCTTGATCTTGTGGTCGCTAGGGTTAGGGGCAGCCTCGTAGAGGATGTTGATAGGGGCGCGGCCGAGGGCCATCCACTCGCCGCGGAAGGCGAGGTAGGAGATGCGGGTGGGGTGTTCCTCCTCCTCATCATCATCATCATCATCATCGTCATCGGAGCCGTCGGAGCCGTCGTTGTTGTAGGCGGAGCCGAAGTTGTCCGCGAAGAAGAGAGTAAGGCTTTGCACGGAGTTGAAGAGGGCGCGGCGCACGGGGACCTCCTGCAGCTCGTTGGTCTGCGACAGCTCCAGCACCTGCGTCGGCGGGCGCACCTCGGCGCTGTCGAAGTCCAGGTCGTCCCGGTTCGTGAACAGCTTCAGCGTGCGCGGCGCGCTGGCTGTTGCTGAGGTCCGGATCAGGATCGAGTGCAGCTTTACCTGCCCCGTGAATCTGCGAGATAGTGAGGAGGTGAGTGAGTGAGTGGAGTAAGATGAGAGTGTATAGTACACAATGTGCATACGACATGGATATCCAAAATTTATAGATGACTTGAATGGGGGGGAAGGGATATAAAAGGGGAAAGAAAATGAAAAATAAAAACAGCAAAACTTACGGGATGGTCATGAGCAGTTGCTCATCCGAGTGGCTCACCAGCTCCGGAGAAGGTTGCAAACGCTCAGTCCACGGTTTCTCCACGATGGCCCTGCCAGAACCCGCCTCGGCCTCGTTATATGTGACGATTTTGTCGAAATTGATATGCTGATACAGGTTGTGATGCAGAGCAGGTGTGATGTCATCGGTATGGTCGTGCTCATGGCCATGGTCATCGCCGTGGCTGCCATGGCCGGCATGTTCATCGTGACAGTGAGACATCTTTTGCAGTGTCCTTCTTGTAATTCGAAATGGATGACTAAAGAGGTTTTTTTTTCTTATTCTGAAAGATTAATTAATACCTTACGAATATAAGGTACCTCTCTATCTTAATCGTCTAAGTAAAATGTCAGGAAACGTCGACTTGATCAACTTATATAGTGCAATGTTGTTGAAAATGCAAGTTTGTAGTAAATCAAGATGTTGGGTAATTGCATAAATACTGCGGGCAGTGGCGGGTTAAAATGACACCAAATCGAATTTAAGCCTTTTTGACTGATGCACTAAGTTATTCAAGTACATACATAATCTAGTAAGCACCATAGGTATCTACCTACATAGGTAGTTAGTGCCTAAAGTTTACGCTTAAACTCCTTGCTATTAGAAACATCCCCCCTAATTTCTTACGTTGGCTCACACTCAGCCGTGATGCTTTGGCCACCATATATGGCTTCAGTACCCAAACATTCAACTAATTGTATACCTAGTAGCTATCCATGTGCAGATAAGTACACAAAGTAGGTTCGGCCGCGGCACTTTTGCCAAATGACCAACAATTCCATGCTTTAACGCCGTCAAAACCCTCCCTTCCGCTTCTTCACCTTCTTCTTTGGCCTCTCATTCCTACGAGCAAACACGCCTGGTACCGGTTGGGACGTCGCTTGTATCGGATCTGACATCATCGCCTGGCTCTGCCAAAGGGTTCCAAGAGGCTGGCTTCGCTGTCTGAAGGAACGGGTATCTGGCGCTGGCTGAGTTGCCGGCAACCTCGATTCCTCCTGCTCCTTCTGCATCTGGAGAAGGGTCTCCGTTCTTCGTCTTTTGCGACTTTCGCGTGCCAGCTGCTTCTCTCGTCTCTGCATCCCGGGTGTTACCTCGTTGTCTCTATCAAGATCGAACACATAGTTTGCTGGGTCAGCCCCAACTGCCCACTTGTCTAGAAGGGCAGTCCGCTTCTCTGGAACAAACTTGCCCGTGCCCGTGTAAGACCTAAGGAGAGCCATGGCTGCATCTTCTTTCTCAACAGTATCTGTTTTAGTGCCCCTGGAGCTCGATGTAGACACTACAGATTGCGCCCTTGGCACACTTCCTGTCTGGTCCTCCGGCTGACTGTCGATAACCATATGGTCTAAGTCATGCGATGATGGTTGCTGTGACTCATTCAAATCAGCTTGGCGCTGAACCAACCCTATTGACGATAAATAAACTTCGCAAGCTATCTGACCAAGTACTACTGGTCTGGTCCCTTGTATCCAACTCTGCACTTTTCTGCTAGAACCAGAATTCATAGTCATGTTAAAAAGCATCGAGTACAGTTCCTGAGGTGAAACTACTGACCCAGTCACATGGCTGGTAGGGCGATCGAGCGCTAATAAAGCCACGGCTGAGTTATCGCGTCCGAATTGTTCTAGTTCGACCCCCCAATCGGCAGCTGTAAGACTTCTATCGTTATAAAGTTTTAGGCTTTCAAGCACTTGAAAACTTCATGGGGGGTCAGTTTTGGGGCTATAATAATACCATAGACAGTGAAACTTACAGAGTAATAGCAGGTAGCATTCCATTTTCAAGTGCTTGTTCTGCAGCGTTTCGAATGTACTCGATGGGGTTAGCCCCAAGCCCTTCTTCGGCTGGGGCTTCATCATATTCCCTAGCCTGGTTGCTGATAACGGCAGTCAAGTGTTCATAAAATAATCCAATAGGGCGTTGCAGTGGTGGCCATTGAGGAAGAACATGAGCTCCTCGATGGATTTCTTCGACATTTTCCTCTTCATTGCCATAATCAGCAACATCATCTGGTACTACGAAGCGTGGTGCCATATATTTCAAAAACTTTCTTCTTTCCCTGGATAGATCTTTGGGCTGGGTTACTTGTCGATCTGGGTAACTTAGTTGGCTGATGGGATATGTGAAGGTGGATGCGCAGAGCGTAGAATCTAGGCACATATCTGTCCTCAAAGTAACAAGCTGATAAAATCGAACTTGTTGCTTAGCAAGTCTACGTGCCAAGTCGGTGGGCATAGTGGAATGCTTTAAAGTGACTGCTGCGGGATGAAGACACATGGTCTGAAGTTTGGAATTCGATAACTCACGCGGATGACCGTCTAGTACGACCGCTTCAGTCTGGTAGGTAACTCTAGAGGGGTCGCTTTTCAGCATAGTGATGCAGAAGAGATCAACCCGAGAATTACTACCAGAGTAGATGTAGACCAGAGTGGTGGCTTGTTTAGACGACCTAGGCCCTGGCGCAACAGCGAGCTTCAAGTTTTGGTCAAGACTATCTCTCAAGTGAGTTACTGAGAGTATAATAACCCATTCTTTCCGCACCTCTCCCCAGTTGTGCCCGGGTAATGAATATATTCTGACCACAAAAAATTTCGACGTAGTTAGGATAAAGACATATTGCGTATCCTGTGGGTTTTCATGTACGTCCAAAATGCACTCTCGGCTTCCTTTGCGCACAAAAGATAGATCAGGGAGGAATGTGTTGTTAGTTAGATCGAGTAATCTAACCAGCTTTGCATTACACAAGAGCAATGTTGAAGATCGCATAAGTTGTACAAACGACCCATGCGCTTCAAGAACATCTGCATCCTCTTCAAAGTCAAACGCTCGTGAACTTTCTGAAGAGTCCTCCGAGTGACCCACCCAGAATATACGGTGCCATTGTGCCACGCCAGCACCTCTTGAGGGTGGATGATTCATAAGACCTTTCTCAATATGCCCGCATCCTTTAAGACTGACCTTCGAGTTTCTGGACGACTTGCCTCTGGTGTGTGCGATATCCCAGATACTCCAGAAGCCGCATTCGTCAATGATGCCAAGTTGAGGCAGCTTAGATCTCACACCAGGGTTGAAGGTCACGTCTGAATGCGGGTTCCCGCCAGTGCGGTCCTTTGCAAGATAGAGAATTGGGTTCGGTGCAATCCGGGAGGGTTTCGCACCACTGGTGTACGAAGAGGTCGTTGGCGTTTTACGGTACTCCGGTTGGAAGACGCGAGTGCCAGAGTCCCTTTGCATAACTAACCAGCGTGTTGGATCGTACCTTTTGGAACTGACCACGCTTTTTAGACGGCGGATAGGTCCTGCAGCATCATCTTGGAAGATGACCGACTCGTCCCCTTCCTTGATTTCGGGGAGAAATAGTGAGACGCTGCCATCATTACCCCATTGCCATTCCTCCACACTTGGCTTCACTAGACGAAGTTCGCCATTTGCTTCGCCAGAGGCAATGGCTACAAGCGGGACGCCCGTGATCAATCGAGGATCACTTGTATCGGTTAGTTCGCCAATTGTAAAAAGGATCGAGTCTGTCAGAGCCTTGCCATTAATCTGGGGTGGTGAAATTGATAATGAGAGTTGGTCGTGAATATACTCGTTACCCAAGCGAGCTTCGGGACATGCTTTTAACAACCATTTCTGCTGGTTCCTGCTTGTATTCCAGGGCTTACTAGACGAAGAAGCCGAATAAGGAATACTACTAGCAGTAGTTGCAGGGAGCCATGTCTTGTAAGTACCAAGCGGCTTGAACACGGGTGCTTCATACGACAGTCAGCGAAACGATTCAAGTGGAGTAGGGACTGGATTCGCAGGTAAATATACAAATTTGGGTGAAGTTCCTCGTGGATTGCCATCCGCGATCCTCCGCCTTGCTTAACCCATAAGGTAAATGCGATAGGCGTCCTGCGAGTCCGATAGTTGATTCAGTAATTTGACGGTCAGTCATTCGGAGAGCTGAGCTCGGTATATATAGTATTCGATGCTAACCGTCGTTGGCCGTACATAGCGGTTATTTGATGAGAAGGGCCAAGAGGACGTGATCTTGACTATGAGGTCAGATGAATGAGACTCAACTGGTAAGAAAAGAAGAAGAAAAGAAGAAGAAAAAGGTTAATTAGTTAACGGGAAAGAAAATAAGAAAAGAAGCTTGAACATTGCACCCCTGGTCCTGGGGTGAGTGCGTTATCTTATCGAATAACTAAGTGACAGGTCAAGTGAGTGGGGCCCGTGCTGCCAAGGCTAGCAGCTCGGCAACGAAAATAAACATTTAGAATTAGTTAGTTAGTTAACTAGTTAACGTTAATTAGTTACACCAACTTCAAATCTTCAAATCTTCCTAATCAACTCTTCAATGTTCCACCTTGCAAATCATTCGAAATTGTGCCCACTAAATATATCGGTCATTCCAGATCGCCAAAGAAAAAAGAATATAATACAGTCAAAATGGCTTCCGCATTCGAATCCTCCCTGTCGTCGAGCATGAACGGCCGTCAAACCCTGTCGGCGTCGGCGCCATCCATGGCAGACTCTCTACCCAGTATCAACTTCGGCTTCGACGAACTGCGCGACCGAATGGCCAAGTTTACCGCAAAATTCGACGCCTTCATCGAGCAAGGGCGAAAGCGCGTCCTGGAAGAGCGCAACCAGTTTCGAATGAACGTTGCCGAACTACAAGGTAAATTAGAAGAAGTTTCCTCTCCCCCCCCGCGACGTATCATTGAATTTCACAGCCGGCCAAGTATTGCTAGCATGCAGGGGCTAACCAAGGTATCGCGACATAGAGGACCAGCGCATGAAGAAGAAAGACATGGAGATTCTACAGCACAAGACGAGCACGCACCAACAGATGATCTCGAAGGAGTCGGCGGAGACGCGAGAGATGCAGGCGCTGATTGCGTCGCTGAGCGCGCAGCGGGACAAGAACAAGGCGGCGCGAGATGCGCTGCAGCAGCAGATCGAGGAGACGCAGCGAGAGATCGACAAGCGACTGGCAGCCCAGCAGGCACACGCGCAGTATGTGGACGCGCAGGCGCGCTTCAACGTGCCCGAGCTCGACTTCTGGATGCAGAACCTGTGCCTCAAGATCGAGGGCGCCGGCCAGTCGGACCGCCTCAAGTTCGTCTTCACCCACCTCGACGAGAAGAACTGGGACCGCGAGGCCTGGTTCGAGCTCTGCATGTCCTCCCGCGACTACGACGTCCGCCACTGCAGGCCCAAGATCGAGCGCGAGAAGGTCGACCGCGTGCTCGAGAGGGTCAACGAGACGAGGGATCTGGCGATACTGCTGAAGGGTATGAGAGAGCTTTTCGTGGAGAGTATGAAGGCATAAAGAAGAAAAGGGGGGTTTCTATCACAATGGCTTTTGTTACGTGTTTACGTGTATGAGATCATGCCGGTCGCAGGCGTTTCGGAGTTTGATACGACTAACCTAGGAACTACCGCCTACATAATAGTAGGATATAGTTGTTCTGGGTATGATTGAGCTACTTGGTCACTTATCAAGTTGAAGCATGGAAGGTTAGGGGTTAGGCCACCAATGATGTTGGATTCTGTTTCTGAAATACGTAGCTCTGGATACCTACAGTACTAGGCATCCAGCTCAGTCGCTTCTGAATGAGTATAAATGTATCATCAATTAATGCTACATAATATGTGCTCTCTGATGTGCAATCTTTAAAATGCTTATGCCTAGGGTACATACTATGTACTCTTTAATGTTCGCACGGCGTTTGACATTTGTATCGTCGTTTCTCGTTAAAGTCAATAGACAGTGGCAGCCAGCTGCGCCCCACACGTCTCAATTCAACTCCGACATCAGTGTTGTGACTGTTGTCACATCACTGCATTGATTAACTATAACTACAGTAACTATTAGTTAGTGTACTAATTAGCGTATTTCAACATCCAATACCAAACCTTGCAACTCTTTTATCGTGAACAGCATTCATTGCTTAGCTACCTGATATCACCTAAGGTTACTTACTATACCTACCTACATATAATTCTAAAGATCCATCCTCAGTTTAAATTCCCATAATGCCGCCAGGTCCCAGCAGAGACGACAACGAAAAGCAGCAGGCTGCACAGCAAGCCGTCGATATCCTGCACGAGATATCCACCATTCTCGTAAGTTCATCCTATCTATCTATTTGAGTTGGCTTCTCATCAAATATCCCTACAGAACTGCCATCTCGACCGCCGCACGCTGTCCATCTGCATATCCATGATCGAGAATGGCGTGAACCCGGAAGCCCTCGCGGTAAGTTTTATCTATCTACCTTCCCTCCCTTTCTGCCTCACAACTAACACGGAAAATCTTAGAACGTCGTGCAATTTCTGCGCAAAGAAGCTCAAAAGGCCGACTTCGCACAGGAGACTGGTCGATGAGAGTACCTACCTACAGACCTAGCAGCAGTAACTGAAGTAATACTACATTCAATGTTACCTAGTATGTAGTAGGCTGTAGCAAACCGAACCTAGTTGTACTGTTGTAGCCTAGATGTGTATGTAGGTACTAGGTTACCCAAGGATCATGCATTTCGGGGTTCGTTATCTACAGACTACGTGGTATACAAGCACCACAAGCACCGAGAGAAAAGAGCGAGATAGTTATACGGATACGGGTATCCTACATACCTTAGTGTTAATGACGATAAATAATGATAATAATGATGTCACGCTATCAGTTGTCCGTAAATGCTGTAGTATCACATACCACAAGAAACACTGCAAGACTTATATACCTTTATCTCATGACAATTCATTCTCTCCCAGGTTTCTAACGCGCCCAAGTATTTTGAAATGGAATACCGATTCTATACCCACCCATATGCCAATTTTGCATCGTCAGCCAACTGCCCGCTACATATGTACCGCGTGCCGACCTGTTTGCCTTGCTTTCAAAATAAAGAAACCCCCGGTGGTATTGCCTAATACGCTCGAATGCTATTCCCGAACGCCGTCCCTATGTTCAATCCTAGCCTAGCTAATCTGCGTTTAATTCCCTGTGTCTAGCGATGACCAAGCAGCTCAAAGTCGTCTATCTCATCTCCTTCGTCCTCTTCGTCATCCTCTTCCTCTTCCGAAGATGACGCCGATTCTTCATCCTCTGAAGCATACGCGTCCTCATTCTCGTCTTCGTTAGATGCTATGCTACGAGGGACTCTACTCCAAAACCCTATGATGTCTTCTCTATCTTCGTCCTCCGCCTCCGCCACGGAGTAGCCTGCCGGTGGGTTCCAAGCAAGTGCTGCGTTGAGAGGCGGTGATACGGAGCGTGCTAGCCTGTCTGCAAAGTTGGGCTCTAGGGACGCTCGATTGATCGTTGATCGGGCGATATTAGATGAATGCCGCCTTCGTATATCGCGTACCCGAGCACTATCACCCACCGGCACCTCAGCAGCAACACCCGCCCCCCTCGAGGCAGCCAGGTCTGGTAACTCCACCTCCCGCCCAAGCAAGTCGGTTTCGATCGCTTCGTCCGCCATACCCAATATCTGAAGTTGTGCCGTGTTATAAGATGAACAAACGCCGCATTTTAGACCTAGCCAGTGATATTTGACTGAGCTTTTGGCTGAACAATCATTGCACAAGACCAAGGCCCGTGTATCCTGGAATTCAGGCGGCATAGGCTGTGTTTCAATCGCGATATCCAGGTTTCGAAATTGTAACTCCATATTTGCAAGACTTTTGTTGCAAATTGGGCATTTATAGGCAACCTTCATATGTTGATCGAGACATTGCCGATGAATGCTGTGTCCGCACTTCATGAAGCATACGGCCTTGGGCGACGTAAACATATAGTCGCCGCATATAGGACAGTCACAATCTGTTGACCTTTCAATGCATTTGTGATCATTCTCCTGACCTATTGCGATACAGGCGCAACATGTCTAATTTTGTTGGTTAGCCAAGAAAACTCCCGAGTCACAGTTTCTTTTATTATCTTACCTTGCAATGGAAGAAATCTTTACCAATGCCTCTTCCAATCCTGCAGATACCACAATCATTGCAATGATAGACAGATTTGTCGGGATCATCGTTCCACAGTTTGCATATATTGCAGTAATACCTCGCAGCCGAGGCACCGCAGGACACGCAAACATCGGAAGCTCTTTGAGCGGTCGCGCAAAACATGCATAGCATATTCTTGGTATCCTTTCGAATCAAATTGTGATTCTCCACCTTGTCATGACAAAACCGGCATGTGTACCATCGATTACACGTAGAGCATTGAAGCTTCACATTCCGCCTGTAATGCTCGCAGCCAAAAGGACGATAATCTGAGTATTCGTGGTCTTCTACCTCTTCACCAGTATCCTCCGACAAACTTCTCAACAGCGCAAAGGTGGGTTGGACATCCTCGGGCGTCAAATCGAACTCCTCGCGGGCTCCCGTCCCTTCCGTTATATTTTGCCAGAACTTGAAGGAGTCTAGTGGGCCTTGGACACGCCGCAGCTCTAGGGTCGTGGGACTGGAAGGTGAAAGTGGCCGTTTTGCTGGATCTACCTGTTTCGACTGGGTGTATCCTTCTATCAACAGTTGGTGCATCAAATGGGCTTTGTCGGGTGCCTCAATGTCTTGGGCCTGGATGGCGAATATGCGCTTCCTCAGGGTGCCCATCCCATCGTCCTCAGGTAGAGACTTCCGTCGTTCGGTCCTCGGTGAAGTATGGGTGGCAGCAGGCAATTGCCTGTCTGCCGCCATATTTGAGTTACTTGTGGGTGTTGACTCGGCTTGACCGCTTGGGGTTCGAAGTTCATTTTCGTGAATAGGTAGGTCGGGGTTGTGGAAGATGGCCCGGGTTACGGAATCAGTCTGGCCAGCACTCCGGTCCGGATCAGTAGCATCGTGGTGTGCGGTAATATGAAGGGAGCTTCGTGACGAAGGGGTCGATGACAAGCTATCATCTACCTCATCGTCTAGATAGGAATCCTCCTCAGTTTCGGAAATGGCGTCGTCCTGGCCCTCTTTAAATTCAGTAGTTGTAACTGGGGGCGAGACGGATTTAGGAGTGGGTAGGTTATTCGATGATCGGGAGAATCGGCGTGCTTGTCGTATGACTGGGTTGACAAGGAAGTCGGTGACTAGGGACGCCATTAGATGGAAAGGAGCGGAAGGATATAATTGGGATACTAGAAGTCAAGCCTTCTCATTGTTAATCTATGTGTCTAAGATACATATAAAATGCAAAATAGAACAGTAACGGGCAGAAATAATTCGGGGTATGTAAAGAAAAGGATGGAAAACGAGTTGATCAATTATTAGTAAGAAGTACTTGACAGATGCAGGTCGTCCTGGCTGGGTAGCTGTCTGGTTGGCTGGTTCAATGTTGGTCAAAGAAAGTAGGTAGAAAGTGAACTTTTTACCCCTTGAAATACCTTGAAATTCCTTGTAATTAAGTTGGAGTTGTAGCCTTTTTACCAAGTAATTACATGTACTCAACTCATTGAATAGTGATAATGTTAGGCAAATATTTATGAAAACAAGCAAAATCAATAGACAAGGGGGATCATGGTTGGTTTTTGTTTTTGTTTTTGTTTCTGTTTTTGTTTCTGTTTTTTTTCAGAAACACATCTTACGATATTGCTCCGTTGCATGTGTTCAAGTTGGAAATTACCTAAAATAGCATTGAATAAGTACCATGTAAGTAACTATTGGAAGTATTGGTACTACATACATATGTAGTATTGAATCTCTTTTGACGCGATATTGCATGTGTCTGGCAGTCAGGTCGCTGGCTACTTCCCACGCCGTCTGGTTGCTTTCACGGCCCGGGGCACATTATTAACAAGCCACAAGAACCGTGCCCGCGTTAATTGGAGCGATTTTGGGTCAGTGACATCAGGTGGATCGATCATCTCCAGGGCTATGATCGAAACATGGCAATTCAAATCGATTTAATGTCCCAGAATAGCCTAGCGGCATTTAGAGTCTGCACGTACTTTCACTACTATGTACTTTCAACGTTCAAGTTGTTAGTAACAGTCTAACAGACTAGGTACCTACATGTAGTACTAACAGTTAGTTACCAGGCATTCAAGTACCTGTACGTAGTGATTAGTATGCTGATGTAACTTCAAGTTGGTGGGATACATACCCCGCTTGTGTCGCTCTACTGTATTGCAATTGATACATTGTCCCAGTTGGGTTATCCCCCTTGTCATGAGGGGATCTCTAACGTCTCCCCGGGGACTACCTAATACAGATACATCGAACTTCCAGGGCTAGCAATAAACGCATTCAATGTTCAAGAGTGCTGACATTGACTGCTAGCACTAAGGATGCTGCATGTGGGTATACGATGTATACTTTTACATAAACTAACAAATCCTTAGTTCTAACCCTTGCACCCCAAAATTTTACCAACCACGGCACCACAACATTCAATACTTTCAATACGCATTGAAACTACGAACAATGAACATACATGTCTATGTATGTATGTACAGTACCTACAGTACATAACGTCAATGACTTATTATCTATCATATGTGCTATTAGGTACGAGTCGAAATGATCTACGTAGCCTACGTAATATAAGGCTATTGAAGTCCACGAGAAGTTAGTGTGCTGATATAGTTCACAACAGATCCAAACTGAGATTAGGGGTTAAGAGTTTTAAAGAGTTATCTAGGAAGGACATCTAGAACCAGCGGCCATGACTGATATCAAGGTCATACATGCGTACCGTCACCTATATCGTGGCTTACTCCATGCCGTCCAGTTTTCGAAACCAGCTCGATTTATTGCTCGAGACCAAATAAGGGCCGCCTTTCGCGAACGAGGTGCCAAGCTAAATCCTCGAAGCGCAGCCAGAACACTGCGATTTTTAGAGGCCGCCGCTGCCTCTCGCGACTTGGAGCACAATATCCTCAAGAATCTCTTATTGACCTCTTATTACCGCCGCATTAATTCTCAAACGCCTTGGAAAATCGTTGAAATTGCGCTGAGGCAGCCTAGGTAAGCCAACCTTATGAAATTGCCCCCTAATCTGAATACGTACCTAGTACTAAACCTCTATGTAGAAGAGGAAAGGATGTCGAAGACCATTTTCTGAAGCTGGCGTTCCGTCATTATGACAGGACCATTGCTATGCTTAATAAGTCTATGGGCTTATGTTTACGATAGCATCGTTCTCAAAGCAGAACTTCGGGCATTTCAATGTTAGAAATGTCCCAAGTCACCAATTGTTAAGATCATCTCATAAGTATGAAGGCCTACCTATGTAGGCTGCCTCGCTTAATATTACCATGTTTCCCCCCTAAAGGCTTCCGGCAAATGTTTATATTCCATCGATCTCCCCGATTGACCTCATGTTGAAGGCGTAACTGACGTCGAGCCCCCTTTACTTTGACATCCGACCCCAGCATGGAGATGAGGCCTCCGCGCCAATCCAATTCGTGATTGCGTCGCATTTGACACGCACCCCTCACGAAGTGTCCCCGGACTCTACGAAAACGTGGGCCGTGGTCAATTTAATATCGATCGTTCATGGGTTACATGCAAAAGCTTAAGTGGTACGAATTGGAGCAAGACGTTACTCAGCATACACCAACAGCATCCCCGTGATACTTGGCGGATTCGATTGAGAGGCAGCAAAGCGAACGATATAAGGCCTGCGTTTTCAGACAAAGGCTCCCCGCGTCGAATGCAATTGGCCTCGAGCAATGAAATATTTGACTAAGTCCGTCATGCCCGGGAAGTACATGGACTTGGGTTTTTCCTTTGCAGACGCCTCAGTGCGTTCATCAAGGAAATGATCGACCCCAACCTTTCCCGATATGTCAGCCAGCCATCTACTAGATTTTTTTTTCGAACCTGCAGATGGCACTCTAGCTAGTACAAGAGGAAGCTTATCAGGGCAACAATGGGTGGTAAGGTAGGAGACTGGGCTACTAGGTAGGAGCAAAGAAATACACCAATGCATGGACATCAAAGGAACTAAATATCTTAAACTTGCTTTAAGAAAGGATTTTGGTTAGTAGTGATCTAGACCTCTCAGATG
The DNA here is from genome assembly GCF_022984875.1 of Hypoxylon fragiforme. Classification (NCBI taxonomy): domain Eukaryota; kingdom Fungi; phylum Ascomycota; class Sordariomycetes; order Xylariales; family Hypoxylaceae; genus Hypoxylon; species Hypoxylon fragiforme. The sequence goes on along the minus strand of NW_026054758.1, from coordinate 1,448,925 downwards.
AGATGATCGCGGTGCCCATTGTCATTGATGGCATTGAAGACTCCTACATATGTAGACAGCTATGTAAGTACCTACAACGTAGAAGTATTAACATCAATGTACAAGTACATACACACATACATTACACATTACATATGTATATTGCAGATGGAGGAGAGGCTTAGGGGATGTCACATACATGTAAATACGTAGGTAGGAAAAGATTGACTATCACGCTGCCACGTCCCAACTCATAAGCTTTGAGAAGAATTATCCATATGACACAAGCAGAAGATCGACGAATTACCTGCTTTACTACCGAAGAACAGATAGGTCTGGGGTGTGGCGATTTGTGATGGAGAATCGATCAACATTGGCAGTGGTTTTACCTGCCGAACATGCACAATATGTATAATATATACATATATTCATCCATGTGGTGTTGATTCAACTTTATTCACCTTATCGGCTTCGATTGATGTTCTTCGAATACATATGTATCTTAATAGGACCAATTTAAAATTCCAGCCGGCACCTGGCAACTGGCAACTTCAATAACAGACCATTCTCAGTCGATCTTCCCCCTCCTTCAATTCTGAGGCACAACTTGTAACTACCTACTTACATACTTACATACTTTAGTACATAGTAGAGACTCTTAAAACTCTTTTTAACCTTGAAAAGTACGGGGGAGTGCAACTCGAATTATGTACCTAAACATTGAACCTACTCCACTCATGCCTCCCGTACATAGGTATTTATGGAGACTATGAGCCAATGATTGATCTACTTATGCTTCCCTGCCCACCCTAATGACCCCATATCGCCCGATAGCCTCCAGTCTCCAGTCTCCAGTCTCTAGTCTCCAGTCTCTAGTCTCCAGTGAGTCCAGTCTCCAAGCCCATGCCCATACCAGCTTCAAATGTTTCCTCCACCCATCCAATTCAAAAACTTATTCCACTTTCACAATCTACAAATCCACAACAACCATCCACACCACACTCACACTCACAATCACACTCACACTTACATACCTACAAAAATTACCAGACTACACTACATAATCAGGCTAACCTTAGTACACTACGTAACTTCCGGGGTCCAATGTCATTCTTTGTATGTATGCTCGAACAAACCCCGCAGAGAGCAGACCTGGGACAAGTCTTGAGTGTCAGTGTCCTTGATGTCAATTGGCCTTGTTTGCAGTAACCTATCCTGCCTACTTGCCTACTTGCCTACTATTGACTGACTTACCATTTACCACCTACTACCTCCATACTTACCTTACCTACCTGCCTGCCTACCTACCAATCTACCTACTCATACCTACACACATACCACATACCACACACCACACACCACACACCACATATTATACCTGCTGCTTTTAACCTACCTTTTTATACACAACAATCATCCATCTTGTGCTTTGTGTGCATGGAATAATACCTACCTACCTACCTACCTACCTACCTATCTCAAGCCACTACAGTAATTGTTCTTGGAATCTACAATCCTTTCTCTCCATCCATTCATCTAACCCATACATACCCTCCCTTCACTCCTCCATCTATTCTCCATTACGATCGAGTTTTACCCTTTCGACCCCGCATCGCTCTCGTTTTGTTTTCAACCCCCCATCGAGTCCTCATAGTTCGGGATCTTGATGGCATATCTCTTGCTAGCAGGAGACGCTATTGTATCGCGACCACGCCGATGACTCTGGTCCTCGTTACGAGGCCATTGTCTGAAGCTTCCCCCGCAATACAGCTTCCGCTACTAAGGAACTGAGCCATGCCAGCTGAGTCCAATCTCCAAGATGTCACCAGCGCCTCGATCCGGACTCGGACCATGCCTCAGCTCAGCGGCGGAAGTGAGAAACCACGGAGGTGGATAAAACGTTACCGGACGGAGACGGCTGCTAGCACCGCCAGTGTCATGTCAACCGTCACTGCGTTCCCTCTCGATAGTGTTAAGACTCGTATGCAAACATATCCTTATGCGGGTGCCGTGGATTGCGTGCGTGTGACTTATAAGTCGGAGGGTATTCGAGGCTTCTTTCGAGGTACGTGACTAAACATCCGGGTGCACGAGCAAAGCTCATGATCTAGACCGCATGCAAACAGCATAGCTAACGCCACCCTGCTATACAGGTGTAACCGCTCCTTTAGCTAGTGTTACACTTGTACGAACAATCTCCTTTTCGATTTACCAACGCTCCAAATACGTTTATTCCGACTGGATGAAGAAAAACCTCGGGTTCTGCCCACTGGAGCATGTCAATAAGAATGGCGCATTACCGAATCTAGGCACAATTGCCTGCTTCGGGGTCGCCGGAGCCACTGCCGGCTCCGGTATCACCTTCATTGCCTGTAAGAATGCTAGATGCTTCCGAGCTGGTATCCAGACCAATATCATCTAATCTGAGTACCCATATAGGCCCCTTCGAATTAACCAAGCTGAGCGCCCAAGTATCAGTACTCATGGCGAACCAGAAGAATGCAGATCCACAAAAACAAGCTATTGCTCTCAGCTATCACAATAAAGGGACTTTCAAAACTCTTGCCAACATTGTCAGGCATAGAGGATTCGCTGGCATGTACACTGGACTCAATTTGCATTTATGTAAAATCTTCCCTCTGCCATATCGTTTTGGACATTTGGCTAATGCATTTATAGTGCGAGATACACTTGGAACGGGAATTTACTTTGCCACGTATGAGAGCGGCAAGCAGCTCTTGACTACCTTTAGTGGGAAGGATGCTCACAAGAATCCCATTGCTGTGCTTGCTGCAGGAGCTCTGTGTGGCATAGTATCATGGGCCATGATATGTATGTGCCTTTTCACACTACCTATGGTGATTATGAGCTGACTCTTTCTCTCTAGACCCAATTGATTCTGTGAAGAGTATTTACCAACGAAACGCCTTGATGTATTCCAAAGGGCAAAAGGTACCAGTCCCCAAAATCCAATTCTTCAGACGAGACATGTACCGCGGGCTAGGTGTATCTATGGGACGCTCTGCGGCAGTCAATGCGGTGTTCTTTTCGGCGTTTGAGTTCCTCAAGAAGAGGATCAATGCTATGAAGGAATTCGATTAGGGTTAGGCCCTCGTTTACAAATGGCGCCGGGTCGATTAGCAATTGTACAATCTTTCGGTGTGATGAGAAGCATTTGATGAGGCGTTTATTATGGGTTGACGGCAGCCCGAGTTATTATGACATCCCCAAGACTACGTAATTTTGGAAGGCCAATTTTATAATTCGTCTCGGGATTCATGACTGAAGTAGTACACTACGCGAAGGGGCACACAGCAGGTTTTAATAGCTGTAAACCAATAAATGCACGTTATTCATGCCACGACAGACCCAGAAACTAATATAACCCTATGACCACATACTCCTCCAAGACAGCTCACGTCCAGGTGGTGTGCCAAAGTAACAGTGTAGCAGTAAACAGCGGTTGACGGGAATAGTAGCATCGTAGCCTGCGTCGTGAGTGTCGAAATTGTCCTTAGTCCACGCCTCACAAAGTAGAAAAACCTATTAGTCCCCTCTAATGTCCGACCCAAACGCCAAACGGTAAAAAGATGCAAACAAACACCCCTTGGTTGGCTAAACCTTCCATGGAGCCTGGTTATTAATGTGAATGCAAATCACTATTTCTCAGAAATGGGTTGGGTTGGGGTGAGGCTGGGGGGGAGACCGAGACCCTGAGAAGTGGGCTTTTGTTGGCTTGTTGGTCAAGCTCAAGCTCAGTCGCTGCGCAGCATGCTCTCGACGAGATCGCCGAGGGGTCCCCAGAAGTCCTTTCCAGTGGCGAGGTTGTGCTCGTCGATGAAGAGGACGTACTGCTTGAAGGAGGTGTTGAGGTGGGGCTCGAGGCCGAGCTCGCGGATGACGGGGTAGTGGTGGCAGTAGATGTGGGCGTAGACGCGGTACATGCGCTTGAAGATCTGGCGGACGAGGGCGGGGAAGGATTTGGGGAAGGGGACGCCGATGCGGGAGGGGAGGACGGACTCGTTGTCGATGCTGGCCTGGACCCAGGACATGAGCTGCTCGATGTAGTCGGGGGCGGCCATCTTGGTGGGGCGGCGGTAGGCGTCGTTGTCCTGCCAGAGGTACTCGAACTCGTCCGTCGCCTTCATCTCGGGGCACGACTGCGGCGAGCAGAACTCCGTGATGGCGCCGTACAAGAGGTTCACTTGGTTGTAGAAGTCCACCATGTTCACCGCCAGCCACTCGTTCTCGTCCTCCCCCTCGGGCAGCTTCACGACCTTGCGCAGGGAGCCGCCGCCCAGTGTCGCCTCCGCGTACTGCCGTAGCTGGTAGCTCGTGTTGCCGCCTTTGCCCGGGCGCGAGCGGAATTGGTTGCGGGCGCGCTGGTTGCTGTTTTGGTTGGAGGCCGGGGTGTTAGCCAGGGATAATATTTTTTGGGGGATATTTTTTTTGGGGGGGGGGGGGGGGGTTGGGAGTGGCAACAGAACTCTGGATTTAAGGGGAGGGATGGCAGTGAGTCGACTTACACTGTCGTGACGAAGGAAGTCATCTTGTCTTTGCTGGTTGCTTTGGCTTGAGAATTACCAGGGGTTTCTACTGTTGGCTGCGTCATTGTGCGAATTGGCCGTTAGCGGGGTATTCTGCTAGATAACCTAGTATAATCGTGTGTAAACAACATGGGAGGGGTTCTTTGGGAGGGGAGGGGGGGGGGAGAGGAGGGGATAATTACCTAGATGAAATAAATGGTGGAGAAGTAAGTGGTGGTTTTTTTGTTATTTTTTGCTTTGGGGAGGGGGACGTTGAATGGAAGACGCAAAAATTTATGTATGTATGTATTATAATGACTGGAGAGAGAAAGAGAAAAGAATACGATGAGCTATGTTCTGAGTGGTTTGTTGTGTCGCTGTCACAGGAACTTTTCTGACGATGGCATTGAAGGTCCAGTATGTTGGAATTGCATACTTGTTTTGGTTGGTTGCTATGGATGCTACCAGGTATTGCACATATGCACGGACCGTTAACAGGGTATTGTATTGTACCTCAGTACCCGTGCTCGTCGTTAAAGGCAGGGGTTCCCCTTATTGACGTTATCCGCTTTTTTCTGGGTAAGGACTTCCTGACATTCTTTCAACTTCATTCTTTCAATTTGATACTTTTTGAGTACCTACCTAGGTAGGGTACTTGACACTTGTGCGTAGTAATGCCTTAGGTAAGCTACATAGCACTCAGGTAGGCAGGTATCTGATCGAAAATAGCAACTTGGAAATCTTGTAAAGTGAGTTTCCATACCCTAACCTAGGTAGTTGATCCATTGTCCTTGGTTCTGACGATAACTACTTCCTTCAAGCTAGGTATTTACTAGCCATTACCACCTTGAAATCGGGCTATCAACCCCCCGAAGAAATATCCTAAAATATGAAGAAAAGAAACTAGCCAGCAGACCCCGCAAGATGGGGCTCCCCAATGGGGTTCCCCAGGTTCTCTAACCCTTCTCCAGGTCTGGTTTGGGGAAGTGTTCCGGGTAATTGGATCAATATCCACTAGGTAGGTTAGGGCGTTGCAGTAGAGCTATCGTTAAGGTAATGTGGTATAACCCATGTAGGTAGTGGGCTGCTATTACTAGTAAATACGGCGGCTCGGTGAGTATGTAGCTATTGTAGCTATATAATGTTTCGTAGATCCTACTATGATATAATAAGCCTACCTAGGTAGGTACTCAAGAGAAGGGCGCTTATATCTCATACGAGCCATAACAATGCTACTTCCCTCGTTTACCTTCCTTCTCGCGAGCCTTGGGGTCGTTGGGGCTGCTCACGATATCAACAGGTGTCAAGTAGTCCGATCGTTTAATCCTCACCGCAATGCTAGCTCCAAGACTACGCCATTGCAGGTTGGCAATGGAAATTTTGCATTTGGAGTCGATGTCACCGGTCTACAGACATTCAGCCCCTTTGCGACAATGTCTACATGGGGCTGGCATAACTTTAGTCTTCCAACTACTCCATGTCAGACGTCTATAGACGGTAAGTATCTAAGAAGGTTCAAGAACCGGGAGCTGTTAGCTAATATAGGATATATGGCAGACTTCACGGGCTTAGACTGGTGGACACATGGTCGATTAGTAAACTACAACCAGCCCAATCCAGCACAGAGTGAGATCTCCAACTGGTTGATCCAAAACCCTCAGCGGGTAAATCTAGGGACGATAGGGTTTTCATTTAACGGGGCCGATGTGACGGAAGAATTGCTGGAGAGCAAGTCCCAGACCCTGGACCTTTGGACTGGTAAAATCACGTCGTCTTTCGTTCATAATGGAGCTGCGGTCGAGGTTGAGACTTGGGCCGACTCGAGCTCAGATACAATCGGGATCTCTGTCGAGTCTGAGCTCCTCTCTACGGAAGCCCTTGGCATCTTCTTTGACTTCCCTTTACCGACTCGCAACAAGTTTGATGCCCCTTTTGTCGGCGTCTTCAATGCTACAGACAAGCATACTACCACTTTACATCCCGAAGAGAGAGGAGCAACCATTAGACACGATATCGATGACACCTCATATTACGTCTCCATTGCGTGGGATTCGAGTGCTGAGATAACTGGTCCAGATGATGATACTCATCGTTATTTGCTACACCCGTCTAAGGGGTCCGGGAGAATAGAGTTGTCCGTAACTTTCTCACCAACTCCAAATACGTGTACATCATCTTTTGGTGACGTTACGGCCGCATCTGAATCGTGGTGGGAGTCTTTCTGGGAATCAGGCGCGTTCATTGATTTGTCAGGGGTCAAGTCGCCAAATGCCACCGAGCTTCAACGAATAACCATATTATCTCAATATCTCACAGCTGTCAACTCTGCTTCCTCGTATCCCCCGCAAGGTAGGTGTTCTTTACTCTGAGCTATTCACACATTTACTAACGACAGACCAGAATCTGGTAAGAAATTCATCTCGAGGCCTTTATTATTGCGGTCTTAAAGGCACGGACTAATGCCAATGGTTTAGGTTTGGTAAATAATGGGTGGTATGGCAAATTCCATGTAAGCCTCGCAGATAATCTACAATATTCCCTCACCTAGGAGCAGGAATGTTCTGGCTAGAGTATTCGCTAACCTTCGCTCACAGCTAGAGATGGTATTGTGGCATCTGCTCCAATTCGCCCGATGGAATCAGTTTCCATTACTATGGCGTAGTCTTCCCAACATGTATAGCCAGTATCTCAGCTCATCCATCGACCGAGCAAATTCGCAGGGTTACGACGGTGTTCGTTGGGGCAAGATGACGGATCCAGCCGGACGATCCGCCCCTGGGGAGATCAACTCTTTGCTCATATGGCAGCAGCCCCATCCCATGTACTTCGCAGAGCTCGAGTACCGGTCCTTCCCGAACGAAACCACGCTGAAATCATGGGATGGCATACTCTCCCCCACCGCAGATTTCATGGCATCGTATGCCTTCTTCAACGAGTCGACCCAGCGCTACGACCTAGGCCCCCCCATGTACCCGGCCTCCGAGAACACCAACCCCAACGCCACCATCAACCCCGCCTTCGAGCTGGCATACTGGAGATTTGGCCTAGACGTCGCCATCAGCTGGAAACAACGACAGAACCTCGCCGTCCCTGAGAAGTGGGTGGAGGTGCGAGACAATCTCGCGCCCTTGCCGGTCACCGACGACGCCTACGCCGTGTACGAGGGCATCCCGGACATGTGGAGGAACACCACGGTGCAGGACCACCCGGCCATGTCGGCCATCTTCGGGCTTCTCCCCCCGCCGAGTAGCGGCCCGTCGCTCAATATGACGGTCGTCAGCAACACGGCTGACAAGATCCGAGACCTCTGGGATTTGGAGGACTGCTGGGGTTGGGATTTCCCGATGCTGGCTAGTAAGTGCCCCCTCCCCCCTTGATTAGATTGCATTGGATACATACCTAAGTACCTAGTGCGTATACGGGATGCTAATCATATCTACTATTACCTGTAGTGAATTCGCTGCGCTTAGGAGACGTCGATCAGGCGGTGGCCTACCTTCTGCACCCCTTGTTCGAGTTCGACGACGCCGGGTATCCTGTTGGAGGCTCGCGGGTGCCGACGCCCTATTTCCCGGGGTCGAGCTCGTTCCTGTTGGCGATGGCCATGATGGCAGGAGGCTGGGACGGCGAGCCGGGAGTGCACTTCCCGGAAGGATGGGAGGATGTTCGGGTGGAGGGGTTTGTCCCTGGTCTGTGATTCCATCCGTGTAGATAGCAAATCAAACTGGGGGGTGTTTTCTACTTTATCATCATAATTGTTTGCATAGTTTAAGTGGAGAGAATACCTATGAGTGTACTAGGTAGTAGGTATGTCTACATTGTCACGCCGTAAGGTAAAACTAACGAAAATTAGCGCATAAAAAAAAAAAAAAAAAACATACAACACCAGGGATTCGCTGGTCGTCACCGACCCAACTACTGATCTGGCGGTATCTGGCTTATCTATGGGAGAGCGGACGGGATCCCGAGTTTTCCAAATCCTATGGTCGTATGTGATAGATTATGGTGTTGTTTTAGCTTATATACCAAACCTCTGTAGTATGCCACCCACTCGCCCCCCCTTTTCATACCACACCCTCCCCTACCACCGCTTCTCAAAATAAGTTCAACTCAGTCGTGATTATGTGTTGAATATGCCGTAGATACAATCAAATCATTAATTGAATTCTTGCATTTATTAGGGACGCCTGGTGGAGTCGCAGCTACTTAGATAGTAGTGGTTGCCCACTAAGCTACCTTCTCATACCTACCGAAATACATGTATCATGAGAATACAAGACAGGTGTTTTCGTGGTTGCTTAACTAGTTTATGATGAGCAAAAGGTTCCATTGCTGTAGTCTAACGAATGTTGATCGTGTCTGTCCAGTTGCCAATATACGCTGCGAGGTAAAATACTACAGCTAGTGGTTATAGATTTGGACATAGGGTCTAGTAGGAAGAGACTCATACGATTCTCCCAAAATCTGATTCGAGATTTAATGCTTCCGAAGAAGTCCCTAGGGCACCTCTACGAAAAGAAGAACTGAAAAAAAAGACATGGCTGACGGTTGTGTCAACCTTCTTCTTCTCTCCCACCCACACTATCTATATGCTGATACATCACACGTACGATTAGAAAATAAGAACTGTTCAGGATCGGGAGTGGACCGTATGATAGATAGGTTACTATCAGGTACTCCAACTAGGGATAGAAGATTTATAGCGGCGGCTTCAGGCTACAAAATGAAAAAACTAATAGGGGTTAAGGGGGGCTGCTACGTATTTGTTAATACGAAAATATATGAACTTCACCTGCAAAACATAGGTCCAAACTGTCAACAATATTCTATTAATAACAGGCTACTTATCATCACCAGGCTCTAGTCAAGTTGGGTTTCGAATTATGAAATTCGGAATCAAGATTGTAGCATCTGAGATCGCCCGAGTATGAATGATATATCCCATATACATACATCGGGCTAGTAATATTGATGGATCGCTTCGCGGCCTTGAGCTGCTTCAGTAGGGAAACTCTGGCTATGGGGACACCGTCGGTGTATCTATGTCGTGCTGAACGGGTTCATAAAGGAGAGACATTTCACAATATTCTGTCTCTTTATCCGTGACAAGTACCTCGAGGTATGCTTGCCACTTTCCTTGGTGTCGATTTTTGCTCTTAGCATGCTGCATGCTGGAGCAACGGTCCGGCTCTGCTTGTTAGCTGTCTAGAGAAGGATCTCTCCCAGATTCTCACCCTCGAATCCAAGCGTGGCAAGTTTCTTTAGCTTGTTCTTCTCCTTCGCCTTCTCCACGGCTCTCCGTTCTTTTGCCAGCTTCTCCACGACGTTGAAGTCTGCCCTCTCGAAGCCCCGCGGTGGTTCGTCGTCCTTGTCCAAGTCGATCTCGCCAAGGAGAAGTACATTTTCTCCGCGAACGAGGAAGATACCATGAGTTTGGTCGGCATACAGACCCTTGGGTGGAGATTCAGAGGGGTCGGAGGTGGTGGCATATATGCGCTCGACTGTAGATTGGAGGACAAGGTTCGCTTTGGAGAAAAAGAACGAGGATTAGAAGCGAGGAACATGGAAGGAACATGGAAACAAGGGACGATCTCTGAAGAGCCATAGATAGCTAGAAAGGTACTTACCGAATTGGTCCCAACTTCGTAGTACTCCAGTAAGCTTTCGACCATCCCGTAGGCATACTAAAAGTTTTTCTAGACTCGGCGGTTAGTCGAGCGTATGGTCACTATTGGCCCGGCTCGGTTGCCTTACTATCGGTGAGGTCTAGTAATTGTGCAGCTGTGGTGAACATTTGAGGAGGCAGCTGTTGCGGCTGTGGCGGGGGAGCACCGTGTCCTAGAGCCTGAGGAGGTATGGAGCCACCCATCTGAAGGTTGCCCGGCTGAGCGGGTGGGTCGTGTAGAGAGAGGTTCTCCATCATATCAAGTGTTGGGTGTTGTGGTCGATGGCAATGTCGTCAGAGCTGTCCCAATCCATAGAGAGGTAGAAAAGAGTATAAAGAAAAAGGTTAGGCGACGACGTCAGTGAGAGCCAGTGAGAGCCAGTGATAGTCTTGCGCCGAAGTCTACAACTATTTCCCTTGCGACAATGGGGGCTCGGCGCAACTTGTAGCTCTGGTGACGTTGTATTATTTTCCCTTCCTTTTCTGTTATCATGCAAGTAAGTCCAGGATGTAAAGCTTAGGATGGGGTTTAGTTGAATAACGGTTCATTATCGCTGGTCGCAATCGTGACTACTGTAAGTAGTACTTTTGCATATCCCCGCCAATTTTAGCAAATTTAGAAAGACTTTAAGGTGGGACTGGCGGCGGAACAAACGTTGTTGCGCTAGTGTAATTGAATTCTTGGTTGTAACTACCTAGTATGCTTATGTAATACAGTTCGAGTTGCTTAATTTAGATACATATGATGTACATTAATTAAGTCATTACCTACCTAGTAGTACTTCGTACCTACCTAGTAGTAACCATGGAACCCCAAGTTAAGGAGCTCTAATTTTTTGAACAGCCTTTTAATTATCTAGTATGCATCAGTGCCGGTAATTACTACCGTGACAACTTGATATTTGAGGTTATATTACTGGTAGGAATCAGTGTCATAGGATCAAATCTAGTAGACTAGTTGGACCTCTGACAGGTCTCTTGAATCTTCTAACAACATAAGAGAAGCAACCCCCCGTTTTTTGTTTTTAGGCGAATAGTAATAGTGACGTAAAAAGCAATCAAGACAATACATAATTACCTTCTACATGTAGATAGTAAAGCAATCAAATATCTACATAGTATTAATTAAGCCGATGCTTGCCTCTGGACAATACACAGGTATCAATAGCTAGTAAGGTGAAAGGCAACTGTCATCAAAGGCGAGACTTCGGATCAGATAAGCAAATATTAATACACATACATACATACATACATACATACATACATGTGCACACTGCATACCTACGTACTTAAGCAAAGTTCCCAAGTTCAACTGCGTGTGTGGTTCGCATTTCGCGATGGGGCTTGGCGGACAGACCAGGTGTTTCCCGATCTGGGAATCTGGCCTAGGCTCGACAAGGGTCTCCTCATAACTTGTTGCCGAATATCCCTGTCCATGCATGTGATGACCAAGTTCCAATCCCCAAACCTGTCCCTTCCTTGAAGTTCCTTCAGTGTTCGATCTCACTTGCTCCCTTTTTTTGCGGGGATCCTTATTTGGTTGTACTGTGTACAGAGCTTTCCCTCGTGTTACCCGGTTCTCGCGGGTCTATGCTAATTAATTAATTGAATTTGTTAATTGAATTTGAACTTCTACACCTTTCACTCCAATGTTCATCAATACATTAAAACAACTAATAACTCTTCAACTTCCCCAAAGCTCCAAGAGCCCTGACTCTTCTTTTATGTGATAGATGTATCAACATCTCCAAAATAATTGCAACTGAGAGGTATTTCGATTGTAAACAAGGTCCAAGGTCAACATTATGCCGGGCTCTTCTCGAATACCCATTAGCTTGCGCGATACCTTCAATACCGTCAAGCGATCTCGCCCAGTGAATCCTCAGCAAATATTTAATCTCGAACTGTATGTTTCTTCATCTTCTAGGCCTATTCCAGTGGCCCCAAGACCTTTATAATCTAGCGTCATAAGAAGAAACAGAAAAAGACAATCATCTAATCAGCCATTCACTATTGTTTAGATTCAAAAATGTGCTCTTTTTCTTCTTTGTCGTACGCATAGTCCGTCGGACGTTCTGGAAACTGAAGGGCCGCGGTATTATCGGCACTATCGTAGAGCTTTACCATGATACTCGACGTGTACTCTATGGGTACTTCCTGCGGGCCCCGGGCATCAGAACCCAAGTTCGGAAACAAGTCACCGAGTCGCTAGCGAAAGTACAGACGAAGATGATTCCCGCCGGCGGGACTCGGTATCTAACCTTGCCGAAAGAGGGTTGGACAGACGAGGCGCTACGAACTGAGCTTGAGGCTTTGGCAAACATGGATCATACCAGATGGGAGGACGGCTACGTATCTGGTGCCGTTTATCATGGTGAGGAGGACCTAATCAAGCTACAGACCGAAGCCTATGGCAAATTCACCGTGTCGAACCCGATACACCCGGATGTCTTCCCCGGCGTGAGGAAAATGGAAGCGGAGGTTGTTGCCATGGTCCTCTCCATGTTCCATGCCCCGCCAAAGGCTGCTGGCGTGTGCACAAGTGGAGGTACCGAGAGCATTCTGATGGCCTGTTACAGTGCGCGGCAAAAGGCATATGCGGAGCGCGGTGTTACGGAACCGGAGATGTGAGCCACCTTGTCTAATAACCCCTCCTTAACATTCATTACTAATACAGCTATGATAGGATTCTCCCAGACACTGCGCACACGGCCTTCCGAAAGGCTGGTGACTACTTCAAGATCAAGATCCACTTGGTACCTTGCCCTGCGCCTGCCTACCAAGTTGATGTGCACCGTGTCTCTCGCCTCATCAACTCTAACACGATCCTCCTGGTTGGATCTGCCCCTAACTTCCCCCATGGCGTTATCGACGACATCTCAACGCTTTCCAAGTTGGCCTTGAAACGTCGCCTACCGCTGCATGTAGATTGCTGTCTTGGCTCCTTCCTGGTCCCCTTCCTCGATAAAGCTGGCTTCGAAACGGAACCGTTCGACTTCCGTCTTAAGGGTGTCACCTCTATCTCCTGCGACACGCACAAGTATGGTTTCGCGCCAAAGGGTAATTCGACAGTCCTCTACCGTTCCGAAGAGTTGCGTACGTATCAATACTTTGTGTCCCCTGATTGGTCCGGCGGCCTGTACGCTTCGCCGGGTATTGCGGGGTCGCGCCCCGGTGCCCTCATTGCAGGATGCTGGACCAGTATGATGCGTGTCGGCGAGGCCGGATACATCGATGCGTGCGTCAAGATCGTGGGCTGCACCAAGAAGATCGCAGACCACGTTGTCAACTCACCAACGCTAGGCGCCGAGCTCGAAATCATTGGACGCCCGCTCGTCTCTGTCGTCGCCTTCACCGCACGTAACTTAGATATCTACGACATCGCTGACGGCATGAACGCCAAGGGCTGGCACCTCAATGCTCTCCAGAACCCGCCCGCCGTGCACGTTGCTGTTACTCTGCCCATTACTAAGGTCTGGGAACGCCTCGTTGCTGATCTGGAAGCAGTCATTGAGGCAGAACGAGAAAAGGAACGGGTTCGCGTTGTTGAGGGTAAGGGACCGAAGGGCAAGGCTTCAGGTGACACAGCTGCATTGTATGGTGTTGCAGGCAGCTTGCCGAATAAAAGTATCGTTGTCGATTTGGCGAATGGATTTTTGGATCTGTTGTACAAGGCATGATCTAATTTGCATAACATACCTAGACTACATAGCGAGAGATGTCACATTCATCCATTGTAAGAAAAAGCAAACATGAGCGGGCTGGAGCCGGAGTGCGTTGCTGATTGCTCGCAACGCGTTTGTTGCCCGTTTGGTAGGGAACAATTTGCATAACCAGCGGGTATGTAATAGTGTATGTTTTAAAGGAAGCCAGGAAGGGGAGAAAGCGGGTAGGAATATTGATTTGGTGATTTGGCTGGCTGGCTGGGTTGTACATATATATAGGGTACTATATAAGGTATTCAAGGTCAAAAAGGGGGGGGAAGTAGGTAGAATCTCTACTACCAAAACATACATTCAACTGCCTACTTAGGTACTCATTGTTCATAAATTGGCCTTTGGAAGAATACATGCAATGTTCATATTGTGATGATTACCATAGTCGCTAATAGGTATCTATTCCGGCTGTACTTCGCACAACGCTCGGTATCGTGCTCTCCCGATACCTGCATGTATAGAAGGGCTTCACGACGTACATACATACCTAACCTAGGCAATATGTATATACCCACCTAATGTATCACGAGATACGAATCCATGATTAAAATGTTAATATACATACATATTATAAAGCAAGGGGGTATTTTAATCAATGTTGAATGCATGTAGTACATATGTATGTAGGTATATTTAGGTGCATGTACCTACTATATAATATATATACAACCCAACATCGAAGAGATGAGAAAAAAAAAAGGAACGGTTGCGTTCGTTCGTTCGTTTCTCCCTCTCTCTCAAAAAAAAATCATATAATGTTTGTTTTGTTATTCAATGCTTTTTTCTCTTTTATACACCCCATGAAACCCGTTAAGATGCTTTGAAGTTAATTCGTTCGTAATGTTTCCGGTAAAAAGCCTGCCTAGGTTTTACCCACACACGCACACGACCCTTTCCTTGATTAACCCTCCCTCCCTTCCCCCCTCCCACGCCGCCGTCCTGCGCCGTTTGAAAAGTTTATGAAACCCAGAAACCCAGAAAAAAAGCAAAAAACAGTTTCTGCAGAGCGTTTGAAGGCGTCTATCTCATCGTTTCGTTAGGAGGGGAGAACGAGGAAGGAGAAAAAAAATGTGATGAATATGCCGCCAGCCACGTGCCTTGGTTCCGTTTTTATGTTTGCCCCCTTCGTCCTGTAGTCCAAAATTCTTGGTCTTATACCCCCATCTCTCTTTCCATTTCCTTTCAACCCCCCCCATGAAGTAGGGGGCAGTAGGCAGAGTTTTGAATAGCAACAAGAAAAGACTAGAGTTCTGCTGCAGCCTCGTCGCGGGTGAAGCGTCCGCTCTCTTGGGTGATCATGGACTCGGCGTCGCCGACCTGCTTACGTTCTGACACCTCTAGGTTCTTAAGCCGCTTCTGCATCATCCTTTTATACGGAAACGTCAATCCTTGGGATGACCACTCCCTCATGACTGCTGATTGCTATTGCAAGGGTTCCGAAGAGCTTGACAGGCGGTTCAGATGAAGGTACACATCTGTTCCATACCTATTTTCGAGGTTAGTATTCCGTTGAATCATCGAATGCAAAAAAGAAGAAGAAAAAAAAAAAGTGTTGCTTACCCTTCCATACTGATCAGTTTTAGGTCGCCACCAAAGTACCGAGCATAGAGTCGCGATATTGGTAGTCCGTAACCGAAGCCAGCCATAGGTGCCTTGAAATCGCTCTTATCGAAGTCAGGATCCAGGCTTGGCGTCCGATCCACGGTTGTATACATGTATGTCCAAACTAGCGGTATAGCACTTCGCGGGATTCCGCCGCCCTCATCGGTAATCTTGATGGTTATGTCTTCCCTTCCTTCGGCAACGATGACCTTGGTTACTGGGAATTCTTGCTTATCTTGCCCATGCGTTTCGACAACGGCTCGTAACGAATTCTTCAAGGTTTCAAACAGCATATGCGACAAATGGCCTGGAACATACATGAAAGTGAGGTCGGGATTGCAAACTAGTTGAATTTTCGGCGCTTCAAAAAGCCCATAATGATCCTCACAGACAAAGCGGGCGTTTTCGATGGCCTCTTGCGCTAGATCGCGCACGTTGGTCTTGGTGCAGATGATACCGACGTAGGTGGGATCTCGATGATGGCTCTGATCGGTCAGAGCGATATGTTGCCCTATAAGCATACGGATGCCTATGCGCGACATGTAAAAACGGTCCAGAAAAGATTGGATGTTATTGTCAATTTGCATCCGTTGTCTTTTTCGCTTGTATTCTAGGATGCCCTGGGCCATGGTCGTGACAACGCCATCGTGCCTCCTCTTGATCTTATGCAACGTTTGAGCGAACCTCGAGTTATATGCCTGGAGCTCCGGCGGCCAGTCGCCGCTGTCGTCTACCATGGCAAAGTACCTCCTTGCGGCCTGGTACTTCTTGCCATTGCCTAAGCCGATCTGCGTGGGCGGCGCTGAGGCATACTGACCTTCGCGGATGCTGGGATTGGGCGTGGCCTCGGAGAGCATAGTAGAAGTCTTGCTGTTGTGGAACCTTCCTGGGTTTAATAATCGATCGCGTACATCTCTCGACAGCTCGGGTCGTCCTAGGTTAATGATCTCCTATTATCACATGTTAGATGACTCACACTAGAGGCATTGTTGATGTGAGTCAAGAACATTTGAATACGAACCTCGAACGACTGCGCATACCAATCCTGGACTCTTTTTACCGATGGCATATCGCTAAGTCCATCAGGTAAGCTTGTAAGCTCCTGTACTCGGTGCGCAAGGCGAATTGGTAGCTCTTCGGCAAGGAATTGGGAGGCGCGAAAAAGGGTTCCTGGACGAGAGGGAAGTGGGATTAGCATTGCGATAATTACGATTTAAAGTATATACTATACATACCTGTTGATGGCCTCTCGCCAAATTGGACCATTTGTCTTAAACTGACTCCAGTAGCAGGAAAGTTGGAGTAATGGCGGATGGTATCCATCAACCTCTCGGATGCCTTCCACGACATATTGGACGGGTCCGTCTAGAGACGGGGTGAACAAACAAGAGTTCAGGGGTGGAAGGGATAATCTCAGGTAGGAGAAAGAGAGATCTGGTCCATGAGATCCGAATTGAATAATGCTAGGTATGTAGAGTGAGCAATGAGCAGTGAGCAGTGAGCAGTGAGCAATAGCACGAGACTTGAGACTTGAGATCTGAGGTTTTGAGGGTTGAGGGTAGAATCGGAGGTCGTAAGACTACTGTAGAAACTAAAAGTTGAAGACTAGGACCACCCCGCGGGAATTAGTGCAGAATGACGCTTGTTAGCAGGGGACCTATCTGCATCTAAAATGCCGAGGCTCTTAAGAGAAGTTGATTAAGACTCCAGTACACAGATCAGTACATAATTATGTACATAGAATTGTAGGTATTGTATGTACCTGTATCCGGTAACGCGGCGCAAGCTGGATATTCCCGGATTTTACCTTAGGCACCTACATATACATATAGTTATATGTACGTAAGTAACTTGAAGCCAAAATAAAATAAATTAAATAAAATGTTCCTTATTCCATAGAGACTTGGATAAGTACCTAGTTAAAGGAGTAGGTACTGCACAGTCTGTACTAAAAGATATTGTATCAAATTGTCAGTACATACATATGTATTGATGCATTGAACATTGACATTCAATGTTGTATGTACATCTTCTACCCTAGCTCCATTTCGAAAGCCGTCATTGGCTTCTTTTTGTTTGGGTTATGGGGGCGCGGAGAAGGGGAAAGTTACACAGCTTTTCGCCAGCTGTTTCTTCACTGGTAAATTTACCGAAACGATAAAAGTCCAGCCGAGGAGTCTCCTTTCACCCATGAGTGCTCTCGACAGGGCTTGACAGCTGGCTTACCTAGGTCCTAGGGTACAGTAGGGTATGTCCATTGTTTGTGTTTCCCCCCATATTTTCTGCCACCGGCACTTCCTTCAAGGTTCAAATGCTCCCTTAATAATAATTGTTCCAAAAAGTCTCCATTCTTAAACATTATTTCCTATGTATTATATTAACACGCATCTTCTTATAAGTGTCTGGCTCTATTTATGCATCTAAGAAAGCGGGTACTCCACGAATCGAATCTAGCCCTTTTCTAATCTTCAATGTTCGTTTCTAACTACCTAACTAGCATTTTCAGTCGTTTTCGAGATTCAAATGCCCAGTACCTTTCTATAGCTTAGGTACCTAAATTACCCTACCTACTACCTAACGGTCCTAACCTACCTAGTAGTAGGCTACCTAATACATATCCATACACAGATGTGTTGGCGTCAATACCTGCCTGCTATGTATAGGTAGGGCTGCTAGGTAGTACAGTTCGCAACTCCATCAACCTTTATCTCGTAATCGTCGATCGACATAGCCCACGATACCTAGTAGTATATGCTCGAAATACCCGACTATACCCATATTCACCTAGTTCTCGGGATACACGACCAGAGCCCCAAATACCTGCAACTACAGCTTTACAGCTACACGACTACACCAATACCTACAAATCTACAATTGCTGCCAAGTCACAGCCTCAGGCCACGCACGGATGTAGTCGGCTTCTCTCTTTTCAGTCTCTAGGAATTCAAGCTACCTGGTAGGTTACTTGGGTATGTAGGTAGCCACACTCCATGTGTCATCTAATAAAACCAATACACCGATCAGGCACCTCTTCATTATTGAAATCCACATACCTAACCACGTTCATTCCAGGGCATGCATCAAACCCCATCCAAGTTCGGAACTTGTTTGATCCTTGTAGCTACAGAGCTCGAGCCCGAGCTGTTTTCTGCCTCAACTATTTTTCTTTACCCTTATGCCAGAAACAGATTCGGATGCAGACCCAGACTCGGACAGAGACCCGAATAAACCGGCGCCGCAGAGACCGAAGAGACCGCAAACACCGCAAACACCGCCTTGGAATGCTAGGCTAGAACCTCACACTGGGTATTCACACTATGATGCGGCTACTCCTAGATCATCACCTCCAGCCTCGCCATCCATGAGTCTCTTTTCTTTGGGCATGTCCCCATTCTCACCGATGCGTCGCCAATTTTCATCGCCTCTTGTCAGATCATCGTCTCCTCTACATCCACCGGACGTCGACCTGATTAAAGAGGAGGGTATTGTGCAGGATAGCAAGGATGTTCTCGTGCAAAGACTAAATGACCTTGCTGCCCAGTTAAGCCAGCAAGAGGACCTTAGGGAGGACAACGTCAATAGTCTCCACGCCAAAGTGGACGAAATGGAGAAGTCTTTATCCACAAGAAGCCTTCTGCCCCAACGGAGACCACCGAGATCTAGGCCTGCTACTAGCACTGGTGGTGAACGGGACCCCTTTTGGGGGTCGCTGACACCGGGGCGAGTGATTCCTAGGATGTCGAACCTATTGATGCCTACACAAAAGTCTGCTTCGACCCAGACCACCAAAGAGAGCCCCACCGAATCCGGGGCGGAGGCGGCTGGCAAGAAGCGGATATCGACAGCAGAGGTCGGCCGGATTGCTGCGGAAGCACAGAAGTTGCAAAAAGAATTAGAGGCCGTGACCTCGAGTCTACGAGCTCGACAAGAAGAGACGGATGTAAGACTATCCCCACTCACCTGCGCTACGACAACTCTGCTAACAACTGTATAGCATATCCACGAGTTACTTATTATGCGTGCAGAACGCGCCGCCCAGAGAATTATACATCTCGAAAAGCGGATCAAGGAACTGTAAGTTTCGCCAAAACACCCTGGTCAGGGGATTGAAAGGGTTGCTAACAATGAAGGGAAAAGGGAAATCGAACGGAACGAGGGCGAGATGGAAATGCTCAATCTACAGATCCAGCTCAAGGCGATTGAAGTCCAATGCCTAAGTTACGTGCCGAAGGATGCCGATGAAGATTTACGGGAAAGCATCTCAGCATGGAAAACGGAATGGTCGGCCTTGAAGCGAAAAAGAGCACGGAGGAAAGGTGGGAGCGAAGATTCTGGAAGTCCTGGAACCCAGATCAGACAGCAAAGGGAATATCTAAGCTGAACAGGTCCGGCAGGGTAGAAATTGCCCTGCCTACTGGGTATGCATCGTTGTCCGTGGTGGTATGTGAGTATTTTTTTGGCGGTCTGTTCTACATGTTTTGCCCGGAAAGGGAAACAACAATGACGATCATACGCCTGCCTCGTCAGCTCGTTTACCGGCCAGGGCGTTTATGTGCTACCAGAGCAACCAGTAACATGCAGTATCTCCCCTATGACAATAAAGATGAGGCTTATCGGTAGGCCTATGAATCTTCATTATCATGAGGTAGGACGTAGTTGCTAATACGGCCACAACTTGGTAGAGATAGGACTAGTTGGAACTTGGGTGAGATAGAGTGATCTCTCATCTGCATAATACATAGATAACATCTAATCACCTACCACACTTGAGGTCTAAATGCTACTCATGCCACCTCCCTTTCCCCTCTTCAGCAGTTGAGGGAAAGGGGCTGGCTCAAGTTGCGTCATTCATGCAACATTTGGAGGTCTTGGCTAATCAATCCCCGGTCTTCCACAT
The DNA here is from genome assembly GCF_022984875.1 of Hypoxylon fragiforme. Lineage (NCBI taxonomy): Eukaryota > Fungi > Ascomycota > Sordariomycetes > Xylariales > Hypoxylaceae > Hypoxylon > Hypoxylon fragiforme. The sequence goes on along the minus strand of NW_026054758.1, from coordinate 1,428,540 downwards.
GACCTCCTTCAGCCCTTTTCCTTCACAGTGTTCACACACTCTACCAGTAGACTACCACCAACATAATACATACCTATTTAGTCTATTTAGTTAGGTAGGTTAGGTGTCTTACATGCGGAGCGACGTGACAGCCCAGCCGCAAGGCTTTGTGCAAGTACCAGGTACATTACATTGTAACAATACCTAGCTACATATGTATGTACATCTGGGCTTCTTGGAAGACGGCAGCCTTACATTGAAATGACGGCTAGCTATCTGTAGAAATACGTATGTGAGTACCGACAAGACGGCTTCTTTTAGCTTCTTTAGACTACACATGCTAATTCTTTAATACTACAGTATAGTCCATGCCCAGCCGTATCAGCCGTATTGGCATCTCGATCCTGTCACTTTAAAGTTATGTGGGTTATACGGGATCTTCCAATGGTAACATGGGGAATGCGGACGCCATTGTGCTAGCTCGAATCCTTTAGCACCCGTCCAGGGTAGCTTCGAAGGATTCGAACCCTTCAATGTTCCCATGTATCTGTTGTAACTGGTGTAACTGTTATATCCAGGTCTATACTTAGGCTGTCATGTACCAACGACCATTCTGCCAGACACGCCGGCTTTGGTCCTCGACACCCGTCACTACAGGCATCAGACAACAAACAGCCTCTACATATCATATACTTCGTCCTAGTAGGACCATTGTATGAAAATGTATGTACCTATGTAGGTACAAGACATACCTACTCTAGTACCTACTAACCTACGCCATTGTCTCTTCATATTACCGCTATGAGCTAGTTGGTAAAGTTTAGAAAGTGAGAGGAGGGATGATGATTACTATACTTATTGAAGCTAATAGCCCGGGTATCCCCTGTTGTCGTCGACAGGGTCAGCTACGGAACATGACGTCGTCATACCATGAGGGAATCCTTCTGGCATCTCTTCGACCAACGAGGCTCTGGAATACTGTTACGGTCCTACTTCAAAACCCGTCCGATTCATGTATAATCTTGCGTCCTTGCGTCCTTGCGTCTTACACACCACTGATATGCAGGCCTTTTCATATAACCCACCGAGAGTGGCTGCTTCTTGATATGGTGGCCTGGGTGCATGCAGCTTCTCATTAAGAAGACCCCTGGTATTACATTACATCCAGCCGAACAATATAATAAGCCTTCTCCTATCCAAAAAGAAAATTTTTACATTAGTCCCCTTTTCCAATCCTGCAATGCTCTGCTCCCTTGATATTTCCTTGTAACGTATTCGGAATAAAGGTAAAGTTTCTTAATTGCTAAGAAAAGGATACCAGGTCAACCCCTTACCCAGTGACGAACAGCACATTATTATGGCCTCTAATCCTCAAGACGCGCCCGCGGGAGGAACGTCGGGGGATAATTCGGAGAAAGCCCAACTGCGCAAGCATTCGGACAATGATGTGTCCCGGGCGGAAATTGAGCATAGCTCGAGTAAAGATAAAATATCCAACGATGATGAGTACAGGCGGCGCTTAGAGGCGTCAGCCAAGCTAGAAAATCCGCTTGCCGGCCTCACTCCAGAACAGCTGAGCCATATGGGCGAGGAGTTCTGCGCGAAGCATGGCATCACTGAAGAAGAAGATATCAGGGCTTTCCGTCTCGGTGCTATGATCTCTGGTAACATGAATCAATTCACCTCCATCGACGAGCTCACTGATCGTGAGCGCAATGTGCTCGATAGGGAGATTACGCATAAATGGTCCAACCCGATGATGCTCTATGCCGTGGTCGTCGTCTGCTCGCTCTGTGCTGCCGTTCAAGGCAAGTCTGCCTATATCATATAGCCGTCATTGACGCTGTGCCTGCGCCTCCGTATATTCGTCACTGACAATACAACAGGTATGGACGAGACGGTCGTGAACGGCGCTCAATCTATATACAGGGTTGACTTCAGCATCGATTCCGGGTCTCAGCGAGGTCGGTCATCAGTACTAACGAAACGTCTCACGCCATACTAATTTATGTGTACGAATAGATGCATGGCTTCTTGGTTTAGTCAATGGTAAACTCACTTTCATTGCCCGCCACAGACACATTACTGATGCTTATATTCATTTAGCTGCGCCTTATATATGTTGCGCCTTCGTCGGCTGCTGGCTCACCGAGCCGATGAACAAGGTATTCGGCCGCCGCGGGACTGTATTCGTGGCTTGCCTGATATCTGCTCTCGCATGCTTCTGGCAGGCTTTCACAAACACTTGGTGGCATATGTTCATTGCTCGTTTCGCTCTTGGGCTCGGTATTGGTCCTAAATCGGCTACAACTCGTCAGTCAACTACCTATCCCCCAATCTAAACCACAGCAGATAAGTGGCAGAAAGAAAGCTTGAAAAGACTAACGGCTTCCAGCTATCTTTGCTGCCGAGTGTAGCCCCCCGAAGTTGAGAGGAGCTTTGGTTATGCAATGGCAGATGTGGACTGCTTTTGGTATCATGCTTGGATACGTAATGGACCTGGCCTTCTTCGGAGTTCCTAATCTATCCGGCATCATAGGCCTCAACTGGCGTTTGATGATGGGATCTGCACTGATTCCTGCTGTCATCGTCTGTGCCATCGTGTACTTTACCCCCGAGGTTTGTGATAAAAGCCCCCTATAATCATGCTAAGATATGCGAGCACTAATGGAATACAGTCGCCTCGATGGTACCTCACCAAGAACAGGCACATGGACGCATACAAGGCAATTTGTCAGCTCCGGTTCGAAAAGGTTCAAGCGGCGAGAGACCTGTTCTACATGGACACTCTCCTCCAGGTCGAGAAAGAGACCATGAACATAGGCCAGAGCAAAATCAAGGAGTTCTTGACCATCCGCCGTAACCGCAATGCCATGGTCGCTTCGGAAATCGTCATGTTCCTGCAGCAGTTCTGTGGAGTCAACGCGATTGCTTACTTTTCCACTCGTAAGAAATTTAATTTGCCCTCTATCATATTCATATTCATATTCATATTCATATGAATGAAATATGAAATATGTATTCTAACTTTAGGTATTCTAGAAATCTTCGTCGACAGCGGTTTCTCCATCCAGATAGCCCTGGTGGCATCGCTTGGGTTCGGCATCGTCAACTTCCTGTTCGCCCTTCCCGCGTTCTACACCATCGACACCTTTGGTCGGCGCAATCTCCTCCTTACCACTTTCCCCGTAAGCCTAATCGATGATTTCTTTTTGGTACTTACCCAAAATAAAGATGATACCTTAGCTGACTTGTTGGTTGCTTTTTTTTCTTTTTGCTCATAGCTGATGGCCATATTCTTGTTCTTTACTGGCTTCAGTTTTTACATTCCAGAAGACAGCACTGCTCATGTTGCTTGTATAGCCTTGGGGATATACTTGTTCGGCGTGGTCTATTCCCCTGGTGAAGGGGTAAGTACAAACATCTCTATCTCCATCGGCCGTTGGCATTGATCTTGATCTGGGTTTCCGTGCTAATAATATTCTTCTTATCCAATTCATTAGCCCGTACCGTTTACGTACAGCGCCGAGGCATATCCCCTGTACATCCGTCCGATCGGGATGTCGCTAGCAACAGCAACGACCTGGTTCTTCAACGCCATCATCTCGCTCACCTGGCCGTCGCTGGTGCAGGCCTGGACGACGGCGGGGGCCTTCTCGTGGTACGCGGCCTGGAACGTGGCCGGCTTCTTCCTCGTGCTCTTCTTCGTGCCCGAGACCAAGGAGAAGACGCTCGAGGAGCTCGACGCCGTCTTCAGCGTCCCGCTCCGCACCTTCGCCCGCTACGGCGCCGCCCAGTTCCTCTACTTCTGGGCCCACTACGTCTTCCGCCGCGACGTCCCCGCCCCCAAGGTCCCCTCCGCCAGCGCCGCCGTCGAGTACTCGGAACACCGGTTCTCGCAGGAGAAGACGCACGATGCGACCGCGCGTGTGTAGATAAGGTGGCAGGCAGGCAGGCAGGAAAATATATATAATTTCCTCACCCTAGGTATAAAGAGTTGGGGTACTCTTTACATTCATTTTCTTTCGCCTTTTATTCTTTTATTATCACTTATTAGGTACTTGCCTATATTCTATACATTCTTTAATCTACCCAACCTACCTACCTCTCTACGAGCTAGGTAGCTGTTTGTCTCTCATTTCTACAATCCTGTAACTATATGTCGCGGATACCCATTTTTTGGAATTACGGTTATGGAAAGGAAAACGTGCCTATGGTTATGCATACCTGCTCTACAGAGTATAGGCATGTACTAGGTAGGTAGGTAGCTAGCTGCTAGACACGATAATGTTTTGGAATTCCTATTACCCTTGATCAATTACGTACAATACTAAATTACCATATATTAGCTAGCCTAGTATCGACTCTCTACTCCCCCACCCCCTTTCCCCCTTTCCCCCTTTCCCCCTTTCCCCCTTTCCCCCTTTCCCCCTTTCCCCCTTTCTGTCTTTCAAACTTTCCAAACTATTTCCAACCTTTCCTCTCTTCCAGCCATCGCGCTTATCTCATCTTATCCCATCCAAATAATATAGGCCCAGCACTTAGATTAGGTAGGTACTACTAATATAAACGAAAGAAGTGAGTAATAACTGTTTCCAAATATCTGAAACAAGAAGAAAAAGGAGAAAAAGAGAGAAAGAAAAATGATAAGGAAACAAGGGAAAGGAAGTCAAAAGTACAACATGGCAATTTACTAACTAGGTACCCATCAATTCAATACCCCGAATGGTGACGATGATGATGTCTATGTCCCCCACTCTTGTGATGTGGAGACGAAGTCGAAGGCGACGTAAAGCGCAATGCCTCCTCCCAAGTCGGTCTTCGGGCACCGCCGTTATCATTACTGTTACTGTTATCGTTTTTGTTGTTGTTGTAGTTGCTGTCGATGTTTTTGTCATCGACGGTGCTGTGCCGTCGGTGGTGGTGATGGCTACTACCACCACCACCACTGCCACTGTCGTGACTATGACTATAGCCATGACCATGGCTATGACGGGAGTGGGAGTGGTGCTTCTCCCCTGTGTTGGGCCTTTTACTACTATTACCATTGCCATTGTTGTTGCTACCGCTGTTACTGCTACTGTGGCTGTGCCTGCGGCTATTATGGCTGCTATTGTCCAACAGCTGCCGACCCGTATCCGGATCAGCTCGAACCGTAGACGAAGAAGATGAAGATGAACCGCCGCCGCTGTGGTGTCTGTCTCCCGCGTACATTGAGAGTCTCTTTGCCGTCCCACCTGTCGCAGGCGGTGGTGGTAGATACCCCACGGGCTTGGCATATGCCGTGGTGCTCACGTCGGGCGCCGAGGCCCGGTATGCTTTTGACGGCGGCGGGCTTTGCGCGCGTCTGTACGTGGTCCCAGTGGTGGTGTGGTAGTAAGAAGATGAGCGCGGTGGGTGTGGCGTGCGCGTCATCGTTGTTGTCATCGTTAGCGGGCCTGCTATTTGGGAAGTCCTTGGTGATGTAGAAGGAGGGGTGGTGGACGACGTCGACGTCATAGTGGTAGTAGTAGGAGGCACGGGCCGGTAAGTATCCTGTTGGGATTTTTCTATGCGGTGGATCCGTGCCCGTTCGCTGTCGTGGTCGTAGTCACTGTGACGGCTGTCCTCGGTAGAAGAAGTGGCGCCCGTCTGGTCTCCCGTGGTTATAGTCTTTAGGATCCCAGGGGGCATGTACCGACTCCGTGCTTTGCTCGTCTCTGGGCTGGCTAGCAGCGTGTACCCCCTTTCCCTCGCGTATGATTCGAGAGGGGCACAGTGGCGTATCGACGGTGGAGGGGCTTGCTTGTCAGAGTTTGCAGAGAGAGGAGATGGCAGAGGCGGCGCCATGATTGCTAAGGGTAGCCTCGGGGTGGACGGTTCCGTTAGCCCAAGGTCGTATATCAGGTCGTCAAACGCGGCACCCAGAATCTTCCTAGACTTGGCGTCGTGCTTGACGGGGAACTGGCTACGAATCAGCTGCCGGGGTAGTTTCTGGGATTGGCTTTCAGTGTCAGCAAAGAGCTGGACGTCCGCCACAATCTTGTCAAGGCGGCGAAATTCCTCGTCCGGATGTGCCAGAATGCAGGTGGTGAGGTAGTGTGCGAACCCCACAGGCGTCAAGGCGGGGATCCGCGGACGAGAATATGCGTCGAGTGGTATCAGATGATACTGGCAGTCTAGATCGGTGAAGAAGTCGGCGATGCGGTCGTGGACGTCTTTGGCTCGAGAGTTGAAGATCTCTGCAGACATATGATCGGATATTAGTAAAAAAATACTATGCAATCGCTATAAGCGGATCCGTATAGGGGTAGAAGAAGAGAAGGGGGCGGGAGGGTAGGTAGCGGAGAGGACTGGCATGTCATTTGTTATTCAATCAAAACTTACCTACGAATGGATAGATCTCGGCATCTAGCCGGTATCTTGAGTACAGCACGCTGAGCTTCTCTGGCGTGACGACAAGGGCGCTGCTGCTAGGTGCAAAGTCGTCGATCTGTGACCTCATCACACGTCAGCTATTGGCATATATATACTAGGTAGATACCATTTCATTTCATAGATCACATACGACATGCTTGGCTAGCCCTCTTAGAAACTGTCCATTCCGGGGGGTAGCGTATCCGGTCTCGTCGAACAGAAGCCCCCATTCAACTGCCGACGTAATAGGAGCACTGAATCGCCTAGAGATGGCAGGCCGCTTCGCGAGAGGAGGAGCGCGGTCACTAAAACGAACGCTTGGCCTTGATACTTCCGGCGCTATTGTACTAGTGGAGCTTAAGGGAGACCCAGAGGAAGAACTGCTAACGATAGAACTTGCTGCAGATGAAGAAGTAGCCGAGCCAGAGGCACTTGATGATGAGTCCGAAACGGTGTCCGGTTGTTGCTTCTTGGTTGCTTAAGACTTTTTGTTAGCGTGTGTGGGATACCTTCAAATGAGTCTTACATTCGTCCCTCTCTACCTCAAGAGCTTCTTCCATGGTTTTAGTAGAGCTTTCATCCGCTGAAGGCCATAGTCGAGATCGAGGTGTTGGTTCAGAAACATTCAGATCCCAATGGACAGATGGGTTAGACGGGCGAGCATCGCTTCCGTACGAAGATTGAGAAATATCGTTTTCCCCGAGGTTGACCTGTGTTGAATCTTCAGAACGTTGAAGGTCTGCTTCATGAACACCAAGAGCCTCGATATGCATTTTATAGACTTTGTCTACCTTCTCGAATGAAGATGGTTTCAGTCGTAATATACTAAGAATAAAAAAAAGCCTACTACTAAATACCGGGTGCTAAAACGTGTCGATATAAAAGCGAATGTCCGAGAAGTTGATCTAGACATATATCCCCAACAAGTTAGAGCCCAACTTCCAAGACATCTGTACCCAAAACTTCAGCACCACCCGGGTAGTCGCAGTAAGATATTCTCGTCCTGACAGAAGCCGGGCGATGGAGTAACATCTCGTAAGGAGGGCCATCCCTGTTATAGAGGCATCGAGGCTCGGGGCAAAGCTGCCTGTTACGCACAACATGTAGTCGGTGCTACACCTTCGGAAAGAATACAGCAGTCTTGTATAGTTGATCACCTCCTTCAAATGGACGCGGATGTCATCGAGGCGATCCGGTGGAAACTATTTGACGAAAGATGTTAGTGAGTCTCGGAAGGCTGCGTTGTTTAGCTTAGTTGAATCGAAGATAATACACCATCATGTCGTCACCAAATAGGCAAATGAGTTACATTATGAATCTATTACCCTCGGGGCAGAAATCGCCTAGGTATCTATCTACCACTTATCTCGAGGATTCATCTTTTTAGCTGCGTATTCCATGCCACCTCTGAATGGCTGGCAACTTAGGAGGATTTCTAGTATGTCTACATGGGACAACCCACCCAGTAAGCTAGCTGTCAGACATGTGCGACATAACTCTTTGGTTTCTCCTAACCTCAATGTTGCGGCTCACGAGGCCTGAATAATCAGATCCTCATCATCTTAGCAGAAAGGCCCACTTAGAAGTCATCATCTGAGCTCCAATTTGGGTCCCTGATGACAGGACGATCTTCTGAATAAGCGGCGTACTCTGGCTCGGCTAGAAATACCTTACGGGTGTCCTACAAACATTTTAGTTTTGCCCATTATTGGGGATAGAATATTGTGGGATTTCATACCCCTTTGTACCATTTGGAACGTCCGTATGATATGGTTCCTCGAGATCCGATCTGAGTCTTGGGCGTGATATTAGGCCCGACCTGAACAGCCTCTGTGCTGCGAAGGTTGACATGAGACGGATCATCAAGAGAGCTGTCGTGGTTATAATTGCCATTAGAACTATTGTGGCTGCTAGAAGAACCTTCTTGGGTATGATCACGTGAATCGTGCTGATGATTTTGGCCATCAGGCATCTCCCAGCCGTAAAGACTGTAAAAATTGGTCGATTGCTGCTCCGCTGGGGAACTCGGGGGTATAACCTGGACAGAGCTTAGATTTATCCCTTCCACAACCGGCTAGATTTTCGTCAGATCAGCGTGGTGAATTGCGATAGGGGGTAGCCGTACATCACCATCAGTATCACCACCACCGCGATTATCATCGTCATCATCATCACTGTTGAAATTGGCGCCTTGCAATAACCACAGCCCATCCCCGGACAAAGAAGAAGAACCGGTTTCATGAGTACCGTTGCTGTGTTGGTTGTTTATGTACTGCTGGCTTTCTTGCACAGGAACTGAACCATGTTCGTCCATGTCTTCCTCAGAACCGTCATCAGTGATGGCCTCGGAAATCGCATGACAGATTCGCGCGCCGCCTGGGGGAACGATTGGAGCATCCTTGCCATCGCTATACCGAGTCTTCCAGTCAGTGCACACAATACACCACTTAAGCTAATGGTTAGCAAAGTACATAGGTAAAGGCGGCAATAACATAATATAGCTTACAGGCTCGAGCTCATTGCGTTGGATCTTGCTAAAATGCATTTTCAACTTGATTTTGTCACAAGGGCCATGGCATTTGATTTCACGCTGCTCAGATCGCGCATGATCTTTACAAATCAATCCGATGCCTTGCTTGTGCTTAACCCACTTGGAGATTTGGTTTTGGGAGAACTTGTCAATGGGGAGCAAAGCACCGTCGACAAGACACTCGAACCTGTCAGTGGAAACATTAGTAAGCTGCGAATGGAATCAATCAGTCAATCAGTCAGCCACTTACTCTTTCGGAAGAGTTTTCACATGACTGCTTTGTTTGTTAGCTTATGAAGGAGTCAGACCTAACTTGGTATAAATGAAGCTTACCGCCGTTGAGAGCGAACCACCAACTGATGCGAAGACATCTTGCCAGATTGAATAGTATATATTATGAGATATCAAGAGAAGATATCATATATATACCGGGGTTCACAATTAGTGATAACCTGTTGAAGGCGTAAGTTGATCTGATTATCGGGGAAGACTAATGAGATAAGACCCGAGCATGAATGCTGAGACACCACCAGGAGAACTAAAGATGAGGAGGGCAACTGATAAAATGAGTTGAGTGTCTGCAAACGTACCTTAGTATTCCATGGCCGGATGGGTTAATGCTACCTAGTAGGTAATTAAACGTAGAAAAGAAGAAGGGGTGGAGAGAGGTTCAGTGTTCTGAAGGCGTCGTCAAAAAGATGTAGCGTCTGGTATGTGTGGGGAGGAGGAGGTGGAGTGTAGAGTGTAGAAAGTAAACTTTGAAGTTTCAAGATTCTCCAATGTTGTCTTCGACGTGGTGAAATGTTTGTTCCATGTAGAAGGGAGATTAAGGGAAAATCTAAAAAAGAAGGACGCATGAGTCTGGTGGGTGGCTGTTTTAATCTTGTATGGTACCTGCCTGCAATCCTCTTCTTTGTTAAAGAGATGAGATATGAGAAGTCATGTCAAGGAAGGAGCTTACCTGTGTTGTGAAGATCGATGGTGGAATATGGAAGTTGCTACTGGTAATTTAACAAAGTTTGTTCAACTTGTTGTTATAAAGGTACCTATCGAGGCTGCTCCTTCCACGTCTTGATCAATGATGTGTTCAAGATAGGGGTATGTGTCATGATGTACCCACCAACTAAAGTACACGATGCATAGTAGCAGTGCCACATACCTACTACTAAGCAATGTATGTACTAGATAGTATCAACCATCTCAAGTATCTGGTTACCTATTGCAAGACACTCTCACAGAATATGATTATAGGTACCTTATATCATCTTTGAATGACCGTCTGGTATTATTGATCATCCCCAGGTGCAGGTAACGTGAAATCTAGCGATCAATTCCAGGGTTAGCAATATTCGCTACCTACCTAGGTACTATCACATCTTGAGAATGGAAATTTCTATTGAACACGATTATATCAGATTTCAACTGCGAGTTGCCTCCATACTGGGCCCCTTTCTATATGGCCCATTGCTAGTAACTGGCAAGACCTGTTCCCATTCATGCCCATCACCCTCAAAATGATCTGAGGGGTGTTTTGGCTCGACGGGCTCTTCGGTAGGTTGGTCCTGTTGCGGATTGACAGTTTCGTACTCGAGAGCCTTGATGAAGACGTAGAAACCAGATGCCAAAAGCGAACCCAGGACAGGGCCTACCCAGTATATCCAATGGTACGAGTGAAACTCGCGGATAGCAACGCAGGGACCAAAGGCTCGTGCTGGATTCACGGCTCCACCGGTGTAGAACACTCCCCTATATCATAAAAATCTTATCAGCGTCCTAATCTCCAAGGGCAAGTAAGTTCATAGACAGTTTAAGGGGAAACCTACATTAACTCGGCAATGAAAAGCGACAGCCCTATTCCAATGGGGGCTATGAATGTCCCGCGATGTTTCTCGGCAGCGAGCATGAAGATTGTGAACACCAACTGGGCTGTCAAGAACATCTCGATGAACAAGCCTTGTACGACTGTTGTCCCGGGGCTTAAACTGGTTGATACGGAGAGTGGTCCAGGCGTAAGTCCTTTCACAACGGCTGCCGCTGCAATGCCACCTATGATCTGGCTAACAATCACCATGGAACCACGAATATACCCCATAGCGCCGACTAGCATCATGCCCATTGTGACAGCCGGATTGAAAAGGCCGCCGCTTATGCGGAAGAAGACCCAAGCATTGACAGCAAGACTCATGCCGAAGCATAGTGAAATGTACAACAATTTGGAAGGGTCGGCGGCCGGATCTCCTGGCAAATTCGTGTTAACGGCGTTCGTGCCGCCGAACGCGAACAATAGGAACATGAAGGTGCCCGCAAACTCGCTCATCACCGCGATGAGGTGATTCTTGATTTTGAGAGGCAAAACATTGAACGGCCTCAGGCGCTGGGGCTTGTTTGCACTAACTTGCTTCGGCTTTTCCCAGGGCCGTCGAATGTGCCCGTGTATATCAGTATTCTCCATCGTATATGACCTAAAAAAGAAGCAATAGTATGATCCGAATTGACGAATTGAACAGCAGATACTATATTGGTTGATCGATGGACTTGTCACCGCATTTGTTGAAAGATGGATATTATATAGAAACAACCATAATATTAGATTGGGTCGTAAAATCATTTGCCTTCTGACAAGCTCTCAGTAGCCTTACCTATAATCCATCGGCAAGTTGTTAGATATTCACGCAGTTGGATACCGAAGGCCAATTCCTGAATCGTTAAATGATTATAATTCGAGAGGCTCTAGGAACTATGCATCACGATCCTTAAACTCCCTATACGCGAATCTTTCGCTCGTCATAGATTATTCTTGGGAATTTAGTAACTCACCAGTTAGCATTGATCGGCTGGGAGATATCCACGGATACAGATAAAAACATATCAAAGATATTGCCAGCTATGGAGTTAGTGCAAAGCGCGATTCGCGTAGCAATATAGCTAGGTTGGATATGAATCGCATAGGGAGCTCGGATCCATGACATCAATATCGCCAGATCTTCAATATTATCTAGGTAGGTATATGAAGTATTTTAACACCTTGACAATTCTTTATTAGACTGGGCGCGTATGCTGACGTGAGTAAGAGAGCGTGTGGTGTAGATATCTAGATATCTAGTCCACTCCCAATGGGTAGACGTGTTATCGTGAAGGGAAATGACAATCTGGCCTATCGACTAAAATAATAATTTGTGTAATAAGTATCATGGTCGGGACTCGGGAGCGGACCGTATTACAAAACAGGCCAGCTAATCTTAGAAAATGTCGACAAGAAGCCACAATTACGCCGCATCCCACATCGTCCGCTCCGGGGGGCTTTGATGTTTGTGAGTCTTGTAAAACCTGACAGAATTCGTAGTTTAGTTGGTTGAAGGCAAAGACAAGCGTCTTTTGAGTGTTTCAATCTGCCTAAGCCATATCATATACCGGCACTTGATAGGATGCTAAGCGAGGGATTAGGAGTAGATACAGAACAAAAAAAAAGCAGAAAAAGCAGAGAAAAAAAGAAAGAAAGCATCTCAGCTTACGGCTTATCCATCCTACGGGGAAATGGATCGACCATCAAGGATGATAAAACACGATCTCCGTTGCCTGACTTGAAGACCCCCTGAAGCAGAACGAGAACCAATGCTTCTAGAAACGGCGTCGAAGCCCACCCATCTACGAATCTAGCTTCGGGATCATGGCGGCCTCAGAGTCAGGGGCCATCATGCACTCTAAGACTATCTTTCGGATCGCATCGCGGACGCTTGAAATACACACCTGCAGCAACAAGCATAATATTAAACATGCATCTGTTATTAGCATCATCTTCTCCACAATGTTGCTAATACGCTTTGGCCGTTCTCGAGCTCATGCAATGAGTACAAACAGAGGTAGTACATACATTAGTGAGAGAGAGAGCTGCCCATGTTATCCGTGCCGTGGAGAATCATTAAAGGCAATCCCTTGTAAGGAGGGGGTATCCACCTCACGATCGCTCGTCGTGGAGTACGCGATCTTGCCGATACCTACATAAGCCAACCAGGCTGTACCTTTGCCATAATTTAAACAAGCCACGGTCTACAAATGAGGATTAAGACGACCGAGAGATGATCTATCGTAGAGGGCAATGTATGCCTAACAGCTGCTAGTAGTTCGCAACGAGATGCCCAATGGATGTAAATCCCGACAGAGGTGCATGGCTTTAGATCGTCGAAACCGTTGACGCGTGAGAAACAAGATTCAAAGCCAACCGCGTTCCTGTAACTCTTCAGATTGGTACATAAGAAGAGCGACGAGCGGCAAAAATCAAAAATAGGTACATAGTACAGAGGCACGAGAAAAATGTCTTATGTACCTAGGTTAGCAATATGCACACAATTACGGCTGTATGTGCATAATGCCTACTAGTACTACATCCTAAGACCTAGGTAGGTAGGTAATGTACATGTAGATAGGGTCATCAGGTAACAGTCGACTACTAATCTACTAGTTTACTAGTACCTGATTATCATGCACCCAACTCAGGGGCTCCTAACCAAATGTAGGCACATAATAAAACAACATGGACCATCCTACATCCATGGATACTGCTACAGTACATACTATTGTACCTAAACTAGTATGCGGAAGAATCCACCATTACCGCATTATGCAACATCGAGGTTCCAAGCTGGAATTTGGGGATGTACATACTATGTATGTATGTAGTGTACTAGGTGCATAGGTAATAACACCTGAGGCTATCTCGCCCATATAGTTACATACAATTATACAGGTGAGGTGGTGTGGTGTTTGACTTCAATGTTACCAGCTTGCCCACCCCCGCTCATCGTGAGTGCAAACTTATGTACATATGTAGTGTAGTTTTCATCCATGTTTCCAGACTGGCGCTTTGCCTCACCTGCGGTCTGCCCTCATGCTGAATTTGACCTATAAAGGCTTAGGGTTAATTGGGCCTATCTTCGTCCAATGTGTGCCACGTCGTCCGGCAGAGAGAAACAGGCAAGTGGCCCTTCCGGATTATGCATCGTTCTTAACTAGAAACGGACGTAAATCACGTTCTCGGCCTCCAATTCTAGCGTTAGGCCTCGATACTAAATACTGCTAGGTAACCAGACTGCTTTGCAGTGCTTGCAGGTCGACTAGCAGCCCCTAGGCGCCCAGAATGGCAGAATCTAACTTATATATACCTGACTAATAATACATGTTATTACTAGTTAGAATATCAATATATGTACCTATGGATGATCCTCATCGCGCAACTCTCCCACAGAACTCTTACAAGACGATCGAGACCTCCGAGACGGTGTGACCAAAGTCGTTCTTGATATGATCGGACTACGTTCTGAATCTTGAATGTCTCGGTATGGGGTCAGATTTTTACTTGACTGACGAGGGACACATTATGTACTCGTCACGCAACCCCGGCCCCCCTTTTCCACGACCCCCGGATACGCAGGTACGATCTTCGATTACATAAGAAGGGCTTTGCAAGTTTGTCGTATGAGGCAAACAGAGAATATGGGGATATGGGTAAGCGTGGGTATTTGACGTATTCGACGGTGTCTCCCCCCCTCGTGTTCACCACCAAACCCGCCTTTTCAGCTGGGCTGAACAGAAGGGTTTACAGTCTTACCGGGAAAAGCCCCAGAGCTTCATAAGACGCAAGCAAGTTCCATATTACGTATGAAGTGCTTGGATATGAAAAGGTATGACGAAACGTCCAACCTCTACATGTGTTCGATCATACAGGTACCTATTATTGTGCAACCGTGGAGATCTGTCGGCCTCACACCGTATCTCATCTTCAAAAATACATACATGTAGTTATGTATCTCATACTAATTATGTATGTACCTACTTACATAGGTACATATCTTACCTAGGTAGGTACTATTAGTAGTACATATATGTATGTGAATACAACACTACGCCCGCTAAATTGCTATTCGTTAAACATCAAAGAAGATGTCATGGGTACGCGATAACCCATGTTGTTTACTCCATAATGCTATGATACTGGCCGGGTCGAACTGGCAAAACGGGTGCTCTGTGTTGAGTTGGGCCAGTTGGCACTGACTAAAAACAGGGTGAGCTCCCAATCCACGCGTTTTTTTATTTCCTAAATTGGCGGCCCTTGTTTCTTCCCGCGGTGTACTATGCTTCTTGGCATCAGAATATGGCAAAGATATTATTATGTACATGCACAATACACAGGACCACAGGACCACAGGACCACAGGACCACAGGTACATTGTCTTGACGTTCCCATCTCAGCACCGTAGCAGTGCATACTTAGTTATTCCGTTCAATGTTGATGTTGGTCCTTTATCCTTCAATGAGGACATACATAGGTATAGGTATGTACATCCATCTATGCAATCTATTTACATAGGAATAATACTACATGTATTTATCAAGCAGGAATCGAAGCACATATAGAGGAATACATAACTGGATGTCGATGTACAAAGTATACCTACATATGAATATGTATGTACTATGGAGGTAAAAGTTCGTCTTATTGCACATGTGTGCTATATCTACCTCGGGTACCTACATATGTGGGGTTGATGTGTAAACGGCAGGTATTGTACAGTGTGCTTTTTCTTCATTATCATCTTTTTCGTACCTCAATACCCCCTGTGACACCCATAATTAATGGGGGGCCGGAAATGTTACCGGCCACTTAGACCTGGTGCTCCCTGTTTTAAACACACAGTGAGCGTAGATAGATGACACACTAGGTACAACGGCGTATCCGAATGATGATTTATGTATTAATATGCAATTGTCAATTACATGTATGTACATCTTGTATCGCTTCAATCAATGATCTAAGAAATCCAATCGGTTTGGCAAGTTGGCAACGTTAGGATTCTTAGTTAAGTTGTGGTACACCAAAAGCAGATATACATAAGTTACTAAGAAATTCATGTTGGTAAGACGGCATGATGTCGTAAGTGACCAAAATGGAAAATAAGACCATAGCTAATTAAACTAAGTAAGTAAAAAAAAAAAATTAGAAAGAAAAGAGAATCCACTCGAATTGTAACTCACCAAAGATTTCCTCTTTTTTCTACGGATCATCTAACTACCTAGTATGTACTTAGTTACATAGGTACTTATGTATCTTGAATACCCCTGGCTCTAGGCGCAAATTGCTAAGATTGGCTCTTGATATCCTTCACTTACATCCAACATTGAACCCGACATGTGCTTATGAAGTACATATGTGCACTAATGTACTCACGAAATTGGGGTATGTTACCTAAAGGTACATATGTACAACATTGGAAATGTGAATAATACTGAATATCATCAAATGCTACATAGTACTATGTATGTACCTAGTAGTTATCCTACTGGGTATCCTACTGGGTGTCCTACTGGGTATCCTACTAGGTATCCCAGTAGGTATGCCACCCCCGGGGAAGTTTATTCATGCTAAGATGTCAAGGTCCATGTCCGTTTAGAGACCCCTTCAATGCCCTGCCTGACCCTTTCTAGTGTTCCTAATCTGAGTGACTAGCGTAGAGAAGGGGACCTGTCAAACACCTCTGAAATCACTTCAATCAATCAACCCAACCCAATCCCATCAAAATTCGTCCATTCATTCGAAATCCAATCCAATCCAATCCCATCCCATCCGACCGTTCAATTCGACCCGCGCCTCTCTTCATTTTTTCCCTCTCTTCTCTTTCACTCCTTTACTCTCTTTTCTTATTAGCGATTCAAAAATTAAACAGCTTTCGCTCATCTTCAGATACGAGGAGGAATCTATCTGTATACGTAACGGCAAAGCTGGGCCAATTAATCGCCATTACATAGTTCTCACAGCCCTCTTTTGTATCGTTGGTTCCTCTTTCGACCTTTTTTTTCTTAGATCTCCCGCTTCATGATTTGATTTGCGACAACATTGAACCTCTGGTCCACTTCACAGTACATACGCACAAATCGGCGCAGCGAAATAATCACGGCAGCATATTGCAAAAGGAGGAGAAAAATTGGGGTTTTAAAGACGAAAAGAAAACCAATAAAACAAACTATATCCTAACCGTTGATAATCTCATCTCGCATCCTCTCTTTTTTTAAACAAGCATTAACGACGAAATCGTCAATCCGTCACTCCCTTGGACCCGACACAACGAAATCTAATACGCTAGCAAGGGGAGCGTGCTGCAATTCCAGAAGCTCTACCCCCTACTCACCTACTCCCTACTAAAAGGGAATATACAACATCAGCTTTGACCACGCCTTGCTGACCCGCTCTCCGACGTACTGGTTCGACTTCCCCCCTTGTCCCTTTTTAATTATTGAAGCTACCCTATTAATCCATTCTCTTCCTGCTCATTTCATTTACTATTTGTTCCTTTTTTTGCACTTTTTCCTTTTTTACCCCCCCTAGTTTAGATCTTGGTGTGTTTGTACAGTTTCTCTTGGGGCACCTTTACCTATTATCCGGTCTATCAAATACACTCTCCTGGCCCATACCGATCCTTTCTCTATCCGATCTCGACGATTTGAGGCCAAACTGAATGCACCGGTAAATCAACACAGCTCTTGTAGAGAGCTATCAAGTGGATATAAGAGACTGTACGTGAACAGGTGGGCATACCTGTCTCCAGCAGTGGGATAAGAATTTGGGGTAAGCAAGGAAATTGGTTATCTATAATCGAAGTTGAAACAGACAACGCAATGGTCAACATGACGGTCACACACGATTCCCATCGAGGGTCTTCTACCTCACAGGGAGCGGCCGGACTTGCTCTCGAGGATCGGTTTGAAGTCCTGAAGGAAATTGGAGATGGAAGTTTCGGTAGCGTAGCTCTGGCAAGGGTGAGGACTGCAGGCGCCAGTGTAGCTCGCCGTGGCACTGTGGTAAGTTATGGTAGAGACGTGTGGTGTGTAAAAGGGAACTCATTAAACTGATTGTGTCTCTAGATTGCCATTAAGACTATGAAGAAGACATTTGAGTCCTTCACGCCGTGCCTCGAGCTCCGCGAAGTCGTCTTTCTACGGACACTTCCACCACACAGCCATTTGGTCCCAGCCTTGGATATATTCCTCGATCCTTTTACTAAAAAGCTCCATATTGCCATGGAGTATATGGAAGGGAACTTATACCAGCTCATGAAGGCCCGCGACCACAAGGCCCTCGATAACGGAAGCGTCAAGAGTATCATGTTCCAAATTATGCAGGGTCTTGAGCACATACACGCACACCACTTCTTCCATCGCGACATCAAGCCTGAGAACATTCTCGTAACCACATCTGGACACCAGGACTCTGTTAATTCGTTTAGGCGGTATTCGGCTTTAATGACACCGCCTTCTACACCTCCGGCATACACAGTAAAAATCGCAGATTTCGGCCTAGCACGGGAAACGCATTCCAAATTACCGTATACCACATATGTATCAACCAGATGGTACCGTGCTCCCGAAGTTTTGCTGCGGGCCGGCGAATACTCGGCTCCAGTGGATATCTGGGCTGTCGGTGCTATGGCTGTGGAAATTGCAACTTTAAAGCCGCTCTTCCCCGGAGGTAATGAAGTAGATCAAGTTTGGAGAGTTTGTGAGATCATGGGAAGTCCTGGTAATTGGTACAACAAGTCGGGTGCTCGCGTAGGAGGAGGAGATTGGAGGGAAGGTACACGATTGGCCGGCAAACTAGGCTTTTCTTTCCCCAAGATGGCCCCGCACGCGATGGACACGATACTTCAATCTCCTCAATGGCCTGCCTCTCTCAGTCAGTTTGTGACGTGGTGTCTTATGTGGGATCCAAAGGCTAGGCCGACGTCGACTCAAGCATTGGCTCACGAATACTTCACGGATGCGGTTGATCCGTTGCGACCTAAGTCGTCTGCGTCCAGAATACTTGGCCGCAAACAATCCGACATAGGGCGTGGAAAGGATTCCGGTTCTACGACGCCAGCTTCATCGAAGCCGTCATGGTTTAGAAAGTCGTTGATCGGTCGAAACGATAGCTCGGACGCTTCAACTGCCCCGGTTAGCGTAAAAGACATAGTAGCTGCACCACGTCCGTCGCCCATTCATTCGCCGGAAGTAAATGACGCTGCAGCTGCCAAATCTCGACCTGCTCCAGGTAAGCGAACCACGTGGAACAATGGCCCATCCAACGTTGCGCCGATGCCAATCCTGCCCACGATTCGGCCCATCTCACCTCTTTCAGATGCTGTTACTGCCCAGGCGTCAAACCGAGCTCCATCTTACAACGATTCCTATGCCAGTAGAAGTCAACGTGCTATGGAGGAGAAGACGGCCAAAAAGATTGGCCGACAACTATCTGTACAGTCGGGTACGAATCATTATGCTGAGATACATCGGCAACAGGCTGAGCGCGCCCTAAATGGCACTGGTGGGCTTGCATCGCCCCCAAGTGGACACAAGGAAAGTTTCTTCTCCCATCTTCGGAAGCGGGCGAGGAGATTCTCTGGCCGGCATCAAACTCCAGTGTCGCCGACGAATGACGAAGACGTTGAAGCACAGGCGGGTTGTGGGCCTTGGGCTAGTAATAGGTCTTCCATGGTTATCGATCAACATGGTTCAACTACCAAGGTAGACAACTATGAATCGCTAGACAGGACTTTGCGAGACCCTCATGACTTGGGTGTTCCCGCACCACCCATTCACATGACCACATCCAACGGAAACCTGAAACGACATCACTCATTACCGCATCAACAACCCAGGTCTGTGGATAATCTTATCGGAGCGGCCCGTACTACAGGACCAATCTCCAGCAGAACAAGACGAGCACAGGCAACTCACGGCGTGCAAAGCGACGCATTGGACGAAGAAGACGAGCTACTAGACGAAGTGCTGAACTCGACCCACCGCGCAATGAAACGACTTGAGAAGGACGGAAAGGGTAATCTACGTCAATCAGCTAGTAACCTTGGGCTTTCGAATCCATACCCGACACCATCGCCATCCGCCAGTGGAAATGTTATACTGTTCGCGGATGGGCATGAGTCGGTGACGCCAAAACCATTAGACTTGAACAAAAACTTGGGAAGAGAAGGCCAATCGAAGTGGCCGACTCCCCCTTACGATGAGAGCGAATGGGCGTCGTCAGCAGCAGCAAGCATTTGGGCTGCTGGTAATAGGTTTTAAAAAGCGTTTCTGTACCTGGTTGTGTTATCACTTATTCGTCATGGCACGGTGTTGGGAGTTGATTTATGGTTCTCGTGGGTCTTCGGCATTTATATCGCAACTCTCTTTTCCAGCATATTTCACGATCTTGGCGTCGATTTTGACTTCGCCTATCTGGAGCCTCTTTCGACATCTGATCTTTTCATTCTGCAATGTCACAATCTCGAATCTCAAATACCCCCGACAGCTGGTTTGAAGTTTAGGCCGGTTAATAATGTGTTTTCGGCCGACTTATCTTCGAGAATACCCAATATAGACTTGATTTACAAGGTTTCAACAAAAAAAAGAAGGGCGCTGTCCCAATATGAGATGATTTCTTTTGTTAGACGTGGATG
Source organism: Hypoxylon fragiforme (assembly GCF_022984875.1). Classification (NCBI taxonomy): domain Eukaryota; kingdom Fungi; phylum Ascomycota; class Sordariomycetes; order Xylariales; family Hypoxylaceae; genus Hypoxylon; species Hypoxylon fragiforme. Next base: position 1,408,152 of record NW_026054758.1, on the reverse strand, counting down.
GTCCGTGTCATATTTACTTGATTGCATCTGATGGCAAGAAAGACTGATCGGAGTATGTGCGATTGTGGAGGAAGGGTTGAGAGGGACAGTCCCGACCAGGCTTCTTTTTTTATTTATAATAAGCCTGAGCAACTGTACCAAAAAAAATATTAAGCTGCATATGTTTTGATTTTGGAATTACCTATGGTGGAAGTCCTGCGTGGCTGAGTTCAAGTTTTAGACGCGTTATCTCTCTGGAGGCTCGTTACCCCAATAGTTTGTCCATATATGGTGCAGCAACTGGAGGAAAAGGGTACCTATATATACACGGCAATATTTATACCAGAGGGCATCATCAGCCCGCAATCAGTTCGCTTGACAATATTCATGAATCAGTGCCTATGAAATAAATATCTTGTACGGCAAATCAAGTGATATATCATATCCATGGATGTAGGCCAGATTTCAAAAATTGATGCATGAGTTAGTTGTCTGGATGTGTGCATGTAAGTACATATGTAGGCGCAAGGGTATTTACTATACATACATACATGTAGTAAATATGTACATATGTAGGTAGTCGGGGACCACTTCAGCCCTATCATAAGAGGATATTAAGTACCTGCCTAATGTACTTACGATCTTCCCGCCATTCTGGTTATGAAGACATCCATATTACATTTTTAGTCTAGGCAACGAGAATTATCGAAATAGCTAACTACTACGTACTACTTATATATATTCTTACCTTGGGAGGCCTTCCTTCCTTTTTTCCCCAAATCAAAACATTAAAAGTTAAAGGGGAATTCATGATTATTATACTTTATTACTTCTGGGAAACCTCCTTCTACTAAGGCTTCTAGTACCTACATAGTACCTAACCTACCTAACCTAACTACTAGTTTACCACAGGTTACTACGTATAGAGTTATATCCGAACTTATAGACGCATACGGCCCCATATATGCACATATGGGGACGGAGGCGGCTGTACGACTCCGCGCTTCATTTCAAAGTCCTACATAGCAACATAGCGATTTTAAGTCTTACCTGACATTTCACATTATAACCATTATAATCATTTTCATTATTTATTATACCTTTACCCCTTTTCTCTATCTCTCTATCTCCCTCCTCCCTCCCCTTCCCTCTCTCTCCCTCTCTTTCGGATATTCGGCTCTCTTTCTTCGGCTCACCTCCAGCTATCTCATTTACCCTTTGCCGCACGAGCGCTCGTCCTTTTAGAAGGCACATAACGGCACATCACCTTAGTCAGGAGGGCGGTTTAAAGTGAGGGCCGCAAAGATCGATCGATACCTAGTATATATGATTGGGCTCTTACGACAGGCGAAACGAGAGGCGGCACCATGAATGTCAATTTGCCAATTCGATCGTCGCCGAGTTTAAGGAATCAGGCTAGTAGAAATTATTTTACCAATTACACCCCGCCATCGTCCACAGAAGCCGTCAATGGCCCGGTGCGCGAACCCGCTCGCAGTCATTTCATCATCAACGACCGCCTGATAGTTGGTGTTGACTTTGGCACCACCTTCTCCGGGTAAGTTCTAGCTCATCTATTCTTATAATGTTCGTTTTAAATATGGCATAGAGATGAGATCCACAATATTCTCAGAAGTAGCGCATAGTAATGAGCTAGAGCAATACTTGATAGCTCAGAAGTCCTACACTATACTACCCAAGTAGGACCAGACTAACAGCAGGACAGAGTAGCTGCAGTATATACGTCGACACCAGATGATATCGAAATCATCAAGACGTGGCCGGGAGGAAATGGCATCACGTCGGACAAGGTTCCTACTGAGATATCATATGATTTCCCCCCTAATTCACCTCCAGGGACTACTCCTACAGTAAAATGGGGGTTTCAATTCAAGCCGGAGGAGTCCCGGTTGCGATGTATCAAGCTGTTTCTCGATCGATCTCAAAAACTCCCTTTCTACGTTAGTCCTCAGGAGACAGCCACGCAACTCAAGACGTATCACAAGACAGTAGTTGATGCCGTCAGCGACTATCTCACGGAGATTTATAAACATACCATGGATACCCTCACTAGGCGATACGGCGAATCTTTTATGGCGTCAACCAATGTAGACTTTGTATTGACTTGTCCAGCTGTGTGGTCCGATGCCGCAAAGAACACGACATTGCAAGCCGCTGAGAAGGCTGGCATGGGCCTGAAGTCGGAGATCCAGATGGTTAGCGAACCTGAGGCCGCTGCAGTTTACACTCTCAAGGCTATCCAGCCAAATCATCTTAGCGTGGGAGATAATTTTGTGGTATGCGATGCTGGTGGTGGGACGGTAGAGTCGGTGCTTTCTACAATTCTCTGATGCATTCCGGGTCGATGACTAACTGGCTGTGTAGCTTGATCGCCTATAAAATCATCTCACTGAAACCGCTGAGGGTAGAAGAGTCAGCCGTCGGGACGGGTGGCCTCTGCGGAAGTGCGTTTTTAAACTATAGATTCGAAGAACATGTCCGAAGCCGACTAGGCCCTAGCCGATTTGAGGAGATGAAGACAAAAAAGGCGAAGACGTGGCAAATGGGTCTTCGATACTTTGAGGAGTTTGTCAAGAGAAACTTCAACGAGGATGAATACCAAGAAGTCAATGTTCCGTAAGTTACTCACTCTTTAAACAATACCGAACTTATTCGCTCATATCTTGCAGATTCCCAGGACTCCCCGACGACGAAGATGCCCGGGTCGATTCTGGGTTCCTGGTCATGACAGCTGATGAAGTCAAGGAGATTTTTGAGCCTGTTGTCAAGGAAGTTTGCGACCTAGTGCAAGGTCAGGTAGACACCATCCGAACCAGGGGAGGTATCGTATCCGGTATCATACTCGTCGGCGGTTTCGGTCAGAGTGATTATCTCTATCGACGGCTAAAGGCGCATTTTACGAGCGCGGCCCCGCCACCGTACACGGAACGGCCAACCCATACATCTAGCGCAGCATCATTCGATAGCAGTAACAATATCGAAGTCATGCAGCCTGTCTACGCGTGGACAGCAGTGGTCCGAGGTGCTGTGCTTCGCGGGCTCGAGGGCAACATGGTTATTAGTAGGAAGGCGCGCATGCATTATGGAACGTCCTACGCAACCGTTTATGACGAAGAGAAACATACCGTCAACGAAAGGTACTGGAGCCCCTTGTGGGAGCGCTGGATGGTCAGTGACCGGATGCAGTGGCATATCGCTAAGGTGAGTAATTCTACGTCTTATCTTCTTTCCCCCTTTGTTTCATTTTAGCATTTATTTATGCTTTCTGTTTTCCTGTTATTTTTCTCCTTTTGTTTTATAAACGGCATCACCGTACTACTTACTTACTCCCCCCCCCCTCCCCCCTTATTAGGGCGAAGCCATATCCCCCCTATCCCCGATCGCGTTCCACTACACGCGCAACTTCCGACCGGGGCAGTCGCTCATCGTGACGGACGACCTCATCGCGTCGGACGCAGACGAGCCACCAGTAGCGTACTCGCGCGACCTCATCCACGTGTGCACCTTGACGACGGACCTGAGCGCGGTGCCCAGCAGCCTGTTTACGCGACTCACGACGACCAGGGGCGTTGAGTTCGATAACCTCGACTTCACCCTCGAGATGATCGTCGATAGCGCCGGTCTCGGCTTCGAGCTCAAGGTCGACGGTATTAGGTACGGTCGCGTGGAAGCTGAGTTTCATTAGGATTGGCACGTCTACAATCTAATAAGACTCTGTAGAGATAGAAGGGGGGAAGAAAGAGAACAGAATACTTGGGCTCATGTAAGGCTACTGAGGATAGGTTTGGTTTGGTTTGGTTTGGTTTCTCCCAAAGCAGCCACGCCATGTCATCTCTCACCATGTTTGGAAATCTCAAAAGGTCGAAAAGAGGTATACTTGATTGATCGGTATTGTACTGGATTGAATTGGATTAGAAGTAGCAGGCTAAAGAAGAAGTAATTGCCGTATTTTTGGTTCTTTATTTTAATTCCTCCTCTTCACTGGGTGGGTAGTTTTTCAGCTCGGCGCTTTTTGGGGGGAGGGAAAGGGGAGGTTTAAACACCTATAAGTACCGATATTTTGGTTTCTCCTTTTTGATTTCTTCTGGGTTGAAGCGTAATGTTTGATGTTGTTTGACTTACATCTATACCTACTTATGTAACCTAGTTACTTACTACTTACTTGCCTATCTACCTACGTATCTACCTACCTAGTACCTAGGTGCCTAACTTATCTAAAAGAAATTATGTTAAAAAATCCGAGGAAGATTAATTTATATTTTATTTTTCTTTATATGTGTCCTAGGTATGTATGTGTATGTAGGTATGTATAGGTACCTATCAAGCAAGCCAGCCGTCTTTTTTAGAGTAGTAGTGGTGCTTTTCCCCCCCCGATCATCCAGCCAGGCGGACGGTTGCCTCGTTTTCTCTATCTACATACATACATATACATACCTCCAGGGCTCTCTACCTACCTATACTTTCCCGCCTTACCTTTCCCCTCCGCATTAGGTTCCCTCCCCTTTGATTGGTTGATGAGTTTAGGAGCACCTACCGAGGGGGGGGGGGGGGGGGGGGGGGGGGGGGGGGGGGGCGAAAAGGCGCAACCAATCTAATAATCCGGAACTTCTTGGGGGATTTGCTTACATACCTACCTACCTACCTACCTACCTCCACTCCCAATGGTAAGTAAGTAACAGCTACTCTGACAAGGAGAAAGCAACGAGAAGTAATATCATGCAAGTACTTAGTCATCCTCATCATCATCATCATCATCGTCGCCGGCCCCTCCACTACCTACATAAGAGGTGCCTACATACCTTCCTTAGTACCCATCCCAATAGACATCTTCCCCTTGCAGAACCAGCGAAGCAACTGATATATACCCCCTAGCCACTACTTCACATAGTACAGGCTAGCAAACAAATGCACAATGTAGGTCCCATACACCCTCAAAATAAAAAGAGGCGAAGCCGCTGTGCTTCGCCACTATGGTACACATCCACCCATTGACACTCACATTTACATTCACAGCCCTAGAAAGAGGGGGGACGAAAATTGCGGTGAGAAGGCGAGGGAGATGAAAAAGAGAGTGAGAGAGGAATTTCATTATATGCCCAAGGTACCTAGTAGCTATTCTAGACGAGTAGACAACCAAAATACCCATCTCAAGTTTCTTGCGTCTCCCTTCGTTTGCGCGCCTCCGATGCTGAAGATTCCCCCCCCCCCCCCCCCCCCCCCCCAAAAAAAAAAAGACTCAAGTCAACTTTCCAACATCTAATATCATCCATACGTGCTATCATTTCCTTTCATTATTACCTTTTCAGGTTGATTTGCTCAACTCTGCTTGTACGATCATTCATTCGTATGTAGGTACGTTGTGCAACAACCAGAACAACAACAAATATCTCAACAGCCGCCGAGACCCACGTAGGTACATGCTAATAAAAGTCGTGACATGGTGAAACTAAGTAAAAGGGATATCTTGTGCGTATATTCTGCGGAGGGGAGATATAATAAAATTAACATCATAAATAAATAAATAAAAAATAAAAAAAGATTCAGGGTCTCATTTCATATATCTCAGTCACCCGCGCCGCTCGGGTAATGCCGTTACCCGTCCCGATCCAGCACCGTGTGTGTGTACGGATCGAAGCGCCCTAGACAAAGGTGCATTACCCCGGACGCCTCCGGGGAGAGGGAGGGATGGAAAGAACAAGGCTGCCGGCAGAGAACTAATGGCCCATGCTCCCTTGCATGGCACCTGTGTCGCATCGGACGGACTGCAAGCACAATCAGACTGGGCAATCCGGCGTTCTGTAAGGCTGAACGGCACAGCACGATTCTGCCTTGTCGGTACTGATCTGCCCCATGCATGATGCAGTGAAAGTATATGTGCACTTCCGATCATGCACCGCCCATGTTTCAACACAATACCATACAAGGCAATAAGTTTCCCCCTTCCCCTCCCCTTCTCCTATTTTTGTAGTAAGGCCCTCATGGGAGAGGGAGGCATATAGATTGAGAAGAAGAAGAAGAAAAAGAAAAAGCCAAAAATGAAACATCAGGGTCACAGTCGTAATTAAGTCAAGGCCAGCTTTGGGGCGGAAGATGAGCAGGGATTTTGGAGTCAAGTCGGTGAGAGAGATGTACCTAACTTATTAGGGAGGTTAGGTAAAGATACCTAGTGGGTATGTATGTATGTATGATGTATGGTGTATGGTGTATGGTGTATCCATGTATAGGAAAGGTTGCCTTGTCGGCTGTCCGCCTGAAAATTCATAGAGAGGGGGGCGATGGTTCGCGAACCATTTGTGGGTATGTATTGGGTATTTCCGATATGCTTATAGCCTTTTCTTCCTTCTTCCTTCTTCCTTCTTTCTTCTTTTCTCTCATCCCCTCCCCCTTCTCTCTCGTCTCAGTTCGCCCCTCGGTAGACTGCGAATTACTTGTGCTTCTTTTTGTCATTGTTTCTTTTCCAGCGTCGGTCATCTTTATCATGATTTATTATGACCTTATTCGCATTCTCCCGCTGCCGCCGCCTTTCCGGCGGCTCATAGCCGGGAGGGTGTATATGCCTTATCTGCGAGTGCGGACATGGCACTTCAGTCCATCTCCTTGCTTCATGATAGCGCTGTTCCGTTATTAATCTGTGGTGATACAAGTGGTCGAGCATGTGAAAATCAGGACGGATGTTATTAGCCGTCATGCCTTCGTCTATGATGTGGTCGCGGATATGATACATCCGCATATCGAAGTTCACGCGACGGTCGTTTCGGGCCACAGATGATTTGACGTCGAATTCATACGTATCGCAGAACCAACACTTCGCCTTGGCTGGAAGTCTGTCCCGGAGGTGTTCCACAATTATGTGCTCGATCCAGGCTTCGGTCTCATCGTAATTGAAGTTCACATCACAAGGTCCAATTCCGACAAATTCGCACGGCAGGATGACAGTTCCAGCTACCGGATTGGGATACATGTTGTAAAAGGAGCCATTGGTAGAGGCGGTATACCGAGTATAGTCAGTATCGGGAGACGAGCCGGTGTATGGAGACCCGTTGGTGTATTGGGTGGCATCAGTATACTGAGAATAACTCCCCGCGGTCGAAGTGGATCCGAAATCCATGTTGGCCAGTAAATTGCGATGAGAAGAGTCGCCGTTGTATGGCGAAGAGTTGGTACCCAATCCAAAAGATATCGCCGGAACCAACAGCTGCTACAACCAAGCCAGTTAAGGAGGTGCTGTCCAACCTGGTTTGCTGCAACAAATAAGGTAATGGCCTATCAGATCCTGTTGGGGGCTGGATCTGCGGGAGTTGCATATGATATTGGGGCGACGACTTCGACACGGAATTTCACACACGCAACTATAACCTGACTAGACTAAACAGAATACGACTCAAGGATCCAAGGGCCTTCTCTTCTTTTCTTTTCTCTATTTTCCCAAGCTTTGTTTGGAAATTCGTCAGCAGTGGTACAGCTAGCCACACTGAAAAATGAATATATATCTTGGACGACAGTAACCAGCTGTCAGTGACGCCTTGTCGAATGTGCAGACTCCAAATAATAGTTTGCAGAACGAATAATCCAAAGTGAGTCTAGCTCGCTGGGCATTAGGCACCGGGCCGCAAAATACCAATTCGGCCGGCGTTTTGTCGATCCCGAGCAAGAACGATATATGATAAGGGGGGGGTTAGGATAGAAAAGAAAAAATGAGAAAAGGGGGGGAAGTTGAAAACTTTTGGGAATTTCCAAGATCTTTTGGAAATTCAAGATTAGATGAGCTTGGGGGTCAAGGTAAGTTTATAACTTTTTCTTAACTGGCAATTTGGAAAAGGTATATTGGAAATATTGGAGGAAACAAAATCCCAAAAGCAAAAAAAAGCAAAAAAGAAAAGAAACGAAAAAAAAAAAAAAAAAAAGGTAGATGAGGGGTCGTTGTTTCTCTGTTGCGTCTTGTTTTCTCCTCCTATTAGACTCACGTCAAATTCGAGTATTGGACTTTCAACCACTACCCGGGGCATCGGCACCCACCATCGTCTGTTTCTAAATATGCAACCCGACCCTCCGGGCTTTGTTTTGCTGCATGATCCTGATCCCCATCCACATTGCCCCCCCAAATTCCCACCCTACCCATACTTCCAGCCTGGATTTCCTGCAGCTGTGCCATATCAGCATGTGGGTTTTTGTCGTGATCGTTGGGCGGATAACAAATAGTGACACCATTCACTTAATATGAAGCATGAAGAAGCATGAAGCATGGGGGGCATTCTTGGACCACGACTATCCGAGCTTCCATCCGAGGACCAGCATTCCACTGGAAGGAAGCAGCGTGGCGTGAAAGTGCCGACGGCAATCAATTTCATCTTCCGGCCTTGCTACGATGCTAACCATCTCATGAATTCATAACTAGGTAAGGGGAGGGGGGGTGAGGATCATAACCGATGGCTAGATGGTCCATGAGTTTCACCCGTACCAATCAACCCCAAACCGGGGTCTACAGAAGTGGATTGTCGTGGGGGGGTGTGAGAGTCATCTGAACCGGAAAGAGTTTGCTTTGCTATAAGCGCAGAAAGACCACGCAGGAGAATTCGTCACACCCTTGTCATATCGACTATAGCCGCGTATCCTCTGTGTTAACTCTGTGTTAACTCTGTGTTAAGAGACACCATAAGCCCAACTCGATCTCGTGTCGCGTGATTAGCTTGGGGTTGTTGGACGATTTGTGTCCCCGCCTATCGGACGGATCTGGAGCCTCTGAATATTCTAGGTATTAGCGGCTGCGCGAATTGCCGCCAAAGGTTACATCTTGAAATAATTGGTCTACGCTGCAGCGTCGTGATACCAAGCCTCAGAGATACCTCCCTCAAAACGAACGTCTTGTATGACGTGTAGGCATAGCTGATAGGAGTTTGGTAGATTAGCTTGCCTACTACATATGTAGACGAGTAGCTAAACTACTTCGTCATGCTGATGACATCCTTCCTGTCTAGTAGATAAATTGCTGCCCCCTGAGGCGCCACAAAGCCTTTCTAGTCTACAACATAAAGACGAAGCTAGGAGGTGATAGGGATTACCTCAGTACCGGCTTCAGGTCGACTTTACCGAAGTGTCACAAACTTGTCTCGAGATTTTACTCGCTAGTCTTGAAAACGAAGGTTTTCTGTAGCCGCTCCTGGCAGCATTTAATACAGCTTGTTTGCCAACGTTGGCAGTTTATCAGGAAGCTAGAATATCTGGAAGCCGGGAAGACAATCCCGAGTGATACAAGACGCCGATCCGGTGGTCAGACGGGAACAACCCCAGTGTACAAAGTTCCATAGTTAGCCGTTATTTGCGACACCGGTGAGGACCAGGGGATTGTTCGGGTGGTTGCTTTTTCAGTCATCCTTTGGGGCTTTTTATTCTTGGTTTTTCCATTTCCTCCTCCTCCTCCCTTCGTCCCTTCGTTGAAGGGATTCGTCAAGATTCGTCAAGATTTGTCAAAAAAGTGAATAGCGTCCCATATCGCGCGACAGGATTGCTTGTACGTGTCGAGGGTAAGGGGGGGTGATAGACATGCGTCTGCATGGGATATCGACTAAGACATGCATACAACCAAATTTGTTGCAATAGGTGCGATCGATGGAGAATCGACTGGGTGATTTAATGGGGGGAATAGGATCGGCCGAAATTTTAAGCCGCAGAGCCTCAACATTCCTCAGATTTCCCCACTTTCTTCTCTCATTCCCGTGCCCACTCCGATCTTTTCATGCTCCGTTACTGGCCCTTCTCCCTCTCCCTCTCCCTCTCTTTAGAGTCTTTACTCCTTTTACCCCCCCAATACCCCAGCATCCCCCCTTGCTGACATAGTAGTATCTGCACTTTAAGATGTGTTGTGCTTGTAAACCCCGTTACAAATTCATACTATCATGTATGCGTATGTATGTATGTAGGTAGGTACTGAGCAGGCACTGGGCAGGTACGCAGATACTTCAAGCTATTAGATCATCCCTTTAATGTTTTGTTATATATTGTGTGTTGTGTGTTGTGTGTTGTCCACGATCAAATCCCGAATATCATGCTAGATCGAGTGCTAGATCGAGAACTAGACCACGGGACGCCACATATACCCATGATTCCTGCCCAAGTCATTCGATTCTTATCCATCGACTTGTTTTAGTCACTGCTTATTGATTTGGTTCTGGTCGTAGTATGCGACCTCGTTTCATTCGGGGTTGCAAAGAACCCGGGCCTTTGCCACGACATTCATGAACTGCGGGTGGCCGCCGTGCTCGTCTCCCGTCTTGATGATACCGGGGAAAGTCACGCAGCATATCTCGCGCCCTGCTAAACTTTCCTCGTCTTCGGCCCCGATGTCTTCCATCGTAGATAGCTCAAACAACGTCTTTTGGTGCGCATCTATCTTAGGCATGTGAACTTTGAATGTGGCTTTTTGCACGACCAATAAACGTGCGAGTTCAACCGAGCTATGCACCAATGTGCGAAGTGCATGATCCCGCGCATCTGTCGCGCTGACATCGGTGATCGCATCCAGGATATGATTAACCCTGGAGATGACGGATTCAGTTGACATTGACGTTTCTTCCTGCATCTTCTGCGTGGCCTCCTTTCGAAGCATTGTAAGCGTCATGGCACGCCATTGGCTTACCGCTTCAACTGAACCTGTTTCAGGGTCAGCCCACGAATCCTAGTATCAGAAAGAGTGCTACCTACTGAGAGAAGCAAGATATTCTTCTACCTGTGCTAGTTGGTCGGCGCGAACTTTGGTAAGGCCAACAAAATAGGCGTTAAAGATGGTCTCCACTAAGATGCTGGAAACTAAACTCTGCAGTAGATGCAGCTTTGCCGATGCAGCAAGCTGTCCATACATGGGAACCAGTTCGGCAAGGTCGTGGAGAATTGCCTCGTCTACATGGGTGAGGTCTAGAACCTGATTAGTTCAGAATGTTCAACCATATCGTATGTACGCCTTGTGGCTGACGCATCCTACCAAGCTTCGCTCGTCTAAAATGTACGATAACCCAATTTTGCAAGCCATTCCCCAGCTTTATCATGGAATCCCCGAACTCTTCATCGCTAGTCTGGTCGCCTCTCGTGGTGCTAGTGCTGACCCATTGTTTTAGCCCAGCGATATGGCGTTTTAAAGAATGAATTTCGTCGTTACGCTCGTTTAGCTCGTTTTGTAGTACCTCCGACCTCTCACGCAACTTGGTATTCTCGGCCTCTTTCGCGTCCATCTCAGCGCCTAGTACTCGAAGCTCTGCATAGACCTGTGTGAGTTCTTGGCTAAGGCTCGAATACTTTGCCTGCCAGTAACTAGCAGTCTCGCTTTCCTTTTGGGCGAGCCTATCCAATTCCTGGGAGAATTCTACTTCAATAATATCCAGTTCCTCCTTCAATTTTGTAATTTTCTCGTTTTTCTCCTTGAGTAAAGTACTCTCTTTCTCTTTGGTTGCTAAAGGCGCACCACCATTGTCTTTATTTACTTGATTCGTGGTCTCGTGGGTATTGTCATTTTCGGGGCCAGGTGATGGCGACGAAGAAGCACCACCGGTGAGCTGCGCGCGAGGAGGAAGAGATATTATACTGTTTCGTGACGAAGCTGGAGAGCGAATGGGATGGGAGTTGTTTCCGCGGCGCTTCTCTGGTGGGCTCATGGTGTCGAAAGTGGAGAGCTACACCTAAATAAACACATTGTCCTGGTGCCTGGCATTCCCCCCTCACATAAAAAGCAGCAGCACCATGAGAAAGTTACTAATCGTAAGCCGCGAACGGAGAAAAGACCGATGTTCTGAGGCTGGCGCAAGTTCAGCTGTAATAGCGAAGTGGATTCAGTTGCCTATAGCGTTCGGTGCCTGTAGGTGGCAGTTTGATTAATTAGTCTCCGAGGTTCCATGTTAGTATGATGTTACTTTACAGGACTTCAAATAACTATGTATGTATATATTACTACATACCTTGGAAATGAATACCCTAAAATGTTGCCTATAGTGGCGGCTCAAGTTCGGATGTATGTAATCGATTTACCCTATATGCATGGGCACATGCATGTACAAGTATTATTTACCTAATGTAACTATGTACTAGCACTGCTAAGCACATGTACGACATAAGGCCTTGAACACTCCCCTAACTTTAAAAATGTCAATTCCATCTTTTTTTTTTGCTAAACATTGAATATTCAACATTTTCATCCTTACCACGTAGGTCTGGTAACTTTGAACTTGAATATACTAACCACTGTATATCAAACCAGGTCAATCTCTGCTTCGACTTCATACGCCTCATCGCCGTCCTCTTGCTTCTTTGCGCCCATCCTACAAATCGCGATCTTCTCAACCGGCACATCCTCCATCCACACGAAGTCATCGTAGCGACTCAATATCCCGCGCGCATCGATCGTCAGCTTCCTGGACCTCCTCTCGCCTTTCCCTTTTCTCCCTTTGACGTATATCGTGTTCAGTATCGTGGCATGTAGCAGCATCGGCCGATTTTCCACAGCCATCAACCCGGCTTCCTGAAACGCAGACCGCAGGTTCTCGCAAAATTTCAGCAGCGTGCCCTCGGTGTCGACCGGCGAGGCAAACAACACCGAGGCATCCGATGTCTTCTTTGCCGTCGAGTGTAGGCCCTTAAGTGTTATGGATAGCAACGGACCCGATGGCTCTTTGCCTTTTTGGTTCGCTTCTTGAGCCAAACTTGCAGTAGTTGGAGCTACAACAGCTGCTTGAATGCTGGCTAAGATTTTACTCGGGCAGAGTTCCTTCAGTAGCGCCACCGCCTTCTCCCGCTCTTCGTCCTTAAGAAGGCTCATGACACCGATGGTTAGGTGCAGCGTCCCCAGCGGCCGAACAGCCTGCTCCGGTATAGCAAAGCTTTCCGGGCTAGTCACATCCGCCTTGAAAGCTGATAGATTTACCGAAAGTTGATGGCGAGATGCTCCCGTGACAAGTGGTAAGCATAAGAAATGCGTCGGTGATGGTCGTGGCGGCATATTGACGATTCAGTGAATTGTTTGAATCTACCTGCTGGGTATGCAACTTGCCCAGGTAGGTTTGGTAGGCACATATGTATGCGGCCTGCAAGCGAGGTTCGGGTCTGATGATTGCGAATCAGTCAACAAAACATACATACCTCGTGCATTGCGAATACGAAAGTATATACTTGCTCATACATTTTATGCTTCAAATCAAGTGAAGCAAATGAAATTTGATGTGGAAATATTATAATTCCTAAGGTGTGTGGCTGAGTACATAGATCGTCTCGGCGAAGAAGACTCACCGGATATCGTAATATGATACCTACATATAGCTATAAGTTAACTTGTCGATTTGAGAAGGTACTGTATAATCTGCCTGATATGTAGGCACTCAGGACCCTGAAATTAAGTTGCAACCACTCTAGGCATTCCACGTGTAAGCTGAATGCTCTTTAAAGAAGAGTAGGTCTCTTCCTACCTACCTCGGTACATACATACCTAGGTAGATATGTAGTACATAGTAGTATGTAGCTTCTTACATACATGTACGTCTAAAGCCTGGGCATTACTCAATACTTCACTACAAGGATAAATCCATAACTATTGCAAATCACTCTAGACCTGAAGCCGGCGATCTGCATTGGCCACGTACGGAGAAACAAGCACCGACGGTCCTGCGTCACAAGATCTCGAAATGAACATGAGAAATATGACGTAGGGGAGTACGTCAATAAACGCCCGCCAGCAGACATTGGGAAACCCTGGTTCGTGTTTTGAGGGGTTTGGCACTCCTAGTCCAACGTATGAGGTACGGTACGAGATAAAAACACTTGGGTTAGATCCACGGAGGTGAAAACAGATATATTAGGTAGGAAGCGCAATTTGCATGTCTGATCGTATGAAGCATTTTTGCTTCCCAAGACCGGCCTTGACGATCATACTCTTTTTTATCGTCTACCGGTTCGCGCCCAACCATCCGCGTGCATTAGAACTGTCAGAAGAAAGTAAACTGGTCTCTAGCCGATGATTCGATGTTGTGAAGTACGAGGTAATTGGCGTGGGGTATATCTCAAGTCAACTGATAGATAGGTAGAATTAACGGCAGCCTCTCCTTCCCTCCTCTGACGACGAGCAGCCTTCATTTCTAATGATGCTCGAAGTCCTTAAGTAGCGGTCGCACCTAGTGAAGGGTTCATGCGATAGCCATGGTCGTTCAGGTCGATCGCACACGACAACTCGTGGTCAAACACCATTTCCGGTCCTACATCCGCCGACTAGGTGGTGCTGAAGAAATTCTTGAGCGTTTGCTCTACATCGGCATATTCTGCCTTGACCGTCTTAAGTGTCTCCGTAACTCGGGTAAGGCAAAGCGTCTCATCCGTCTCCGGTGTGCCGTCGAGGTTTTCCTTCTTGCCGTATCGCTGGATTTTCTCACAGCTGTCCTTGACCTTGGTTAGGCCAAGCGTCGCAGAAGAGCCCTTCAAGAAATGGCCGAGTCGGTACAGCTCCTCAAGATTTCGAGACTCCCTACATTAGATGAAAAGAAAAGGGTCAAATTAGCTTCTATAGTATGGATGAAAGAACCGGTGAGATCGGTGTTAAAATGAATTGTGGTTATAGCTAGTAGCCATGAGCAGGCGAAACGTTAGATTCCTGTAGGACTTACAAGGCCGTGTCCATTTTCTCAAAGGTCTCCTCGGCCTGCTCAAAGAAACCAAAGACAATGGATTTACTGAATTCACGGTCATCCTCACTATCGTCCATCTCTAGAATCTGACTAAAAGTCACGATGTCGATCGCATCCCCAAGGTCTGGTAGGTTGCTGGTGTCATGAACATCATCGCTCTGTTGCGCGGGCAGACGCAGACAATTTGTCAGTCATTTGCCTAATTTGTATTTGTTGGCAGTGGATCCTCATTCATACCTGATCGTTAGTAGGCATGATGCCAGGCCGTACTGCTGTAAGAGAAGGGCTCCTGAAAGACAAGGCCGGTCAGACAAAGCAAGGGTTGGTCGTGACGAAAAGGAGCCTTCAAGATGAGCCAGACTCACAGATGGGCGTAGCGGAAGATAGCAAGTAGTAAAATTGGGCGAATATGCCTTGGGAGAAAGGTCGTGTGGGATGGTTCTGAAAAAAAAAACCGCGGTGACTTTAACCACTCTAGTGTTGTCGAAGAATATTTAGGTGGGGTCTGTTTCGGTAGGAAGGGGGAAGTGATGGTGATGGGTAATTCTAATGGTAATGGTAATGGTAATGGTAACGAGTGATGGATATGGTATGGTTATGGTTATGGTTATGGGTTATGGATTACTATGGTAGTATGTATGGATTATTGGGTTATGGGTTCAAATGGGTTATGGATTATGGGCTACATATGTGCTATGTGCTATGGGCTTTGGGCTATGGGCTATGGGCACGGAGTATGTCAGTTGGTGTATGTCGGTGGTGTCGGTGGTGTCAGTGGGTGATGGGGCAGCAGGTCGCACACAGTGTATGCATTTATTTGCTTAAAAGTCGAGATTATTCGCTTGTCGGCATCTATGCCGAATAATAATAATATACATGTATTGTACTTACTTGCGCTTGGATTTAAAATACCAAAACTTGAGTCACTTGGGTCACCTTACATATGAAATGGGCAGGTAGACAAGCCTGGCAAGCCTGGCAAGGTAGGCAAGGAAGGTTATGTACATTTTCAAAGATCCAATGTAATGATTTTTTTTGGCTCAAAATATCATATGTATGTTATACTATTGATGTACATATCATTACATACAAGTTGATACAACATGGTAGGTGAGGGAATGCATTGTGCTACCTAACTTAGGTACAAGATAGGTACTGCATGGAGTACTACATACATGTAAATATTTCAATTTGTTCTAGGCGGTACATTGGAATACTAGGTGCATGGATTATCTTAGGCAAAGTCCAGCGCACGGCGGTTACAGTTTTTGCGTACCTGAGGGGTTCCGTCAGGGTCTAAGAGACAACGTCACTGCCGCAGAATCATGCACTTAAGCTACTAGTACATAGGAAGGTACAATACATACATGATCCGCAACCTTACGTACAGCACTGGATGCCACTGATGAGAGTCGCAGTACATACATGTACCTAGTAGTTACGAGGTATCTTCTACCTTTCCAACGTACATACTATCAGTGATGTATGTAGGATATCCGCCTAACATTGAACATTGATTGAACCTTAAACTGTGCAATGAATGCTTCAATGTTCCTAGCAGCCTACATAATGTAGACATGGAAACCCAGTAACTACATCAAGTAGAATAAAAAGAAAAGACACCGTTGACGCTATTAAATAGGCTGATAAATACCCTAAGGTTAGGTAGCTAAGCTACATAACAAAGAATGCTGCAAAGACTCAAGACTTTTAAGCAAAGACAACCTTGCTCATGATCGTCGACCCTATTCAAAAGAAAATAAACGATTTTAGTGGTGTCGGTGGATCAGTGGGTTTGTCTCTAACGGGTTAACCCTCTACTAAATCCGACCATCCATTTTCTAGACTCCTAACTATCGTGAAACCCAGTCTATTGAAGGGGTCTGGGGGCTACGATCATTACTAAAACAACCAAACGCACCTATGAGAGGTGCACTACGCCCTATCCGCCATACCTGCGCCAGAAGATTGACACGGCATTACATCTATCGTACCAACCGAGGGCAGGAAGGATCTAGGGGATTCAATGTGGGATGACAGGAGAAGGGATGGATGTTTGATGATATTGTATACCTACATACCCATCTAATCATCTAACCTATAGCCATCTGCTCGTCAGACTCGTCTACCTACCTACCTACCTACCTACCTACCTACCAGGTCCTACCTCATACCTACCTAGGTGGGTAGGTATTTATTTAAGCTCACCTCACCACTAGGCATTTCCTCCTTACATGTTTCCGGACCCCTGAGCGCGCGATATCATTAGACAGGCTCGTCATCCTCGTTTCCAAATTGGCGAGCACCCGTGCCTATTTAGCTGCTTAGTACCACTAAGTATCTCCACGAGTCCACCCTCTCGTCTTGGCCGGACTTGATGTCCATGACTATCATGAAGCCGAATATTCCCCGTCAACGTTGCCTGGCATGATCAGGAGGGAAGGTGACGAGAAGACCAGAAAGCCTCACCAGGCTCGTGTGCCCACCATTCAGCACATTGCTAGCATCGCTGGAAGCTTCTGTGATCGACATTGACGCATCTCCCCCCTACGGGCCTGCGCTACAATCATATTGCATATTTGCCCCGGTTTGCTTGCGTCTTTACTCTTTAGGGCACAAGCGAATCCTGGACTTGCATAGTTGCACTCCCGCCAAGCTAATCCTACCAATTAATGGTGTCACTATTCAAGTCTCATGCCCCTCGCCGATTTCAAAGTGTCGCGGATACTTTTAGGTAGGCAGAATCACAGCTGTGCTATCATGTAAATCGGAGTGCTCAAGATACGGACATTGTGCTACAGCACGCAGTTAAACTACCTAGCCACGGCATGATTCTTGCAGACATCAGGTCGCAATTACAAATGTTACCATGTCCGGTTACTTTTTAGCCCTCGAGCTCCGCAGCTATGTGTTAAGTATGTATAATATCTGAATTCAAAATTGCCTTACCTATATTATTGGCACTATCAAGGTGGAAATATGCATACTAGTATATAGGGCAACAAAGCCGTAGGTATTTCTCTTTTCATCACCTTCGTTCCTATTTGGTGGAACAAATCCAACAAAAAAATAGAATCGATGAACGCATGTTCATGTCTACCAATACAAGACGGCCCGTTATCTTTTATCTAAGGTTAAAAGAAGTCTCAGGCTTAAAGGCTTACTCGTCACAATGTGAGAAGTGACGCAGGGTCTTTTTAAAATCAGTAGGCAGCCACGCCGAAAGAAAAGAAAGATAGAACAATTAAGGGGGGGTGGAGGAAAAGCTTCTTGATGCCATGAGGAGTCTAATGAGGACGCTTAAAAGTGATAATAAAGTATTTTATTGATTTGAAAAAATGATTTGTAACATCAAGTGTTTGTACTACTAGTAGTATTTCAAAATTCATACAGAAAGGAAAGTAACTCGTGCCCCCCCTGCCTGTGCACCCCTCAATTCATCGCGAACCCCTCCACGACAAAGTTCGCGCCCCCTGCACCGAGGGCTTGGTCACGTTGTTTGATTCTCGAAGCTTTTCCGAGTCCCCACAATGCATCTGATGTCCAAGTGGGGGGAGGACTTTGAATCGGGAAAACGTCATAGTCCAGACCCTGGATTCCCTCCCGTGTGACGTGCCACAACACACAGTGCCGCGCACACCTTCAAAAGATCATTCGATAGCCTGTTATCTGCATGATATGTACATATACCATAGAACAATAACTACCTACACATATTACATACCAATTACTAAGTAACATATTACTAATACTACCTACTAGTAGTGTACCTAGTAATAGTTAAGTAGACTTGGATCTACTTTCTCTACTTTCTCAAAGACCTCAAGAGTGCTCTTCTCAAAGGCTGCATGCAACCTAAACATGAGATGGATGCAAACTCACGTACATATTCTAATAATGTCAGGATTGAACGGATAGGTTTTCGGATAACCCTAAAAGGGCAAAAGAGGAGCAGATCTCCCTCCCTTTCTTCCCGCGGCTCTTTCATGTATTCAAACCTCGAAAAAAAAGAGAGAGAGATCAATAAAAAATCAGGTGGGGTTTTTCTTTCCATTTAGTGTTCGCTAATGATGAAGAGACCCTACGGATATAACAGTGAATAACAAGTTCGGCGTCATCGTCCTTATAGACCCAGACATTCGCCGAACTAATTTCATAGATGGTCTTTTGCTTCGAGCCTTTGACTAACCTAGGCTAGTTCCCGAAGTTCCCAAATAACTCAGTTAGCCGCAATAAGGGGGCGGAAAAGGGGATTATGTACCCTACATACCTACCTACATGTAAGGCATTCGAATTCTCTTATGAGTCTTATCACTACATATCACTGTCTAGTATCTACTAGTCACAAAGTCACCAGGTGGGGGGGTCAAGACCGTCAAGTTCAATCATCAATGCGGTACCTAGTGGTACATAGTATGCAGTATTGGCCTAACCTAACACCGGTAGCAGCAGCACCAGGGGGGCCATGCCGCTTTAATACAACCGCTTGTGCCTTTGTCTTAGTTCCTTTTTTTTATTCACATAAGTGCTCGGATATCAAAAGATGTCTGACCTTTGACCCCCGACCTCAATAAGCTCACAAGTCGCTTGTGATCTAGAATCAACTGAATTGCGCCAGTTGTCTTGATTAGCCTTGCTCATTCATATCCGCGCAACTAAATGTGTTGGGATACCGCGTGGGCATATCACACGATGTCGGCATGTTAGGTCAAGGAGCCACGTGATCTCTTGCGGCTCCTAGGTATCTTCAAAGATATTACATGCCTAGGTAAGGTACCTTACTTTGATGAGGCTGACGCTACCTAGTTGCAGACGTAATCTGATTTTGATGAAGTCATATTTCTTACGAGAGCTATACCCTGGAAAGCAGCCCTATCCCTTTTTTGTTCACGTGGTAGAGAGGTACTTATCTATAAGCACTTACTTCCAAACTTCAAAGTCTTATATCAACATTAAACACCGAATCTAACAATACATGGTAAAGTTCATGCTATCACGGGGCCTTTTTACATAAAAGAAATTTACGAAGATAAAAAAAAAGATTTGCCTACATGGCCCCCCCTTTTACAAAAAGAATGCGCATATAACACTAACGTAGACAATCACCGGTGTACATACCATCAAGTAGGACAAATTAGTGTGTGCCTTCACCGAGAAGGGTAATCCCGGGATCTTCAGTTCGAACAGCTGACGATTCCCGGAAATTTATTTCACGTACCATCCCAAATATGCTTCAGCTAGATCTTTGGAATTAAGTCCGGGTTCGCAATACCCTGAATTTGTTAATCCGAGGTCTAGCTGTGTGGTTTTGTGGTATTACATACATGAATTGGCTAGGGGGGAGGACTCGGAGGAGACAGGGAGGTATGTATGTACATATATTAGTGCCCGCCAAATCTTCAGTCTTTACCCGATGTTATACTTACTTATATAATCACTTATAGTATTGAACTAAAAGGATAATATCCTATTCGCTTATTCACTTACAATAATAAGATATCTACATATATAGCCCAGGGTTGAACTCATCGGGACGCGACCCCCTTAGCCGACATCGAACTCCTATTTTCAGCCGCATAGCTCTTTTTTTTTTTTTTTTT
Organism: Hypoxylon fragiforme; assembly: GCF_022984875.1. NCBI lineage: Eukaryota > Fungi > Ascomycota > Sordariomycetes > Xylariales > Hypoxylaceae > Hypoxylon > Hypoxylon fragiforme. The sequence continues at coordinate 1,387,901 of NW_026054758.1, read as the reverse complement.
TTTTTTGAAAACACCATATTTCCATCATTGCATAGGTACCTATAAACTAAACTGAGTTCATTAACTAACCCAAGCCGGAGCAAAAGCAGCGGACTCGCTAGACCCAACTTAGTCGAGTACACTTTACTTGCCACCATCAATGGTATGTAGAGTAGACTGGCTCCTGATCTACCTTTTACTATTATAGTATACCAGTTCTAATGGTCACTCGACATCCGTTCTCGGGACCAAGGGCAAAAAAAAAAATAAAAAAAAAAAAATAATTCACGTCTCTCTCTCACCCATACCATTGGTACCTAATAACCCTTCCCTACCACCTTTCGTCCAACCCCCATCCATTGTGCGAGGTTGGGTATCCAGGTTCCAGGTAGGCAGGTATGCTATGTGTGTATGTACAGCATGCCGAGAGAGCCTCGATCGTACACATGATCGGCTGCAGTTACTATGAGTAAGGGAAACATTGTTCTAGCCCTGCTCCAAAACTTTAGCAGCTGAACGAGTCTCGCTGCGGGTTGGCTTCTGAAGATGTCATACCCATGGCTTTTATTTTTATTTTTTCCCCGCACCGCATCTCTTTACCTATACATAGATGGCCTACCTTACGTATAGTATCTAGTAGTTGGGTACGGAGGTTAAAAAAGGCCCATCCAGGTTAGAGATGTCGGGCTGCACAATCATAGCAAGGGAGACATATCCGTAACACTCCTGTGATACGTAGGTTATCTTGGTTTGTGCTCTGATTTGCAGCTATTCTGCTTGGGCTGTCATTCTTTAGCGGGATCCCCGGGCCTTAGGCCGTCGTGGTTCTGACATACGCATCAGACATCCCTATAGGTCCCAACCCAAAAATCAAGGGCAGGTTGGCAATCTAAAGGGGAAAAGACTATACTCTATTCTTAGTAGCGGATTATCATTGCTAGGCCCATATATATGTATATCCAATTTTCTTGCGCCCAAAGGAAGCAAGCTTCCGTCGTGGAGTGGCTTCTCAGCGCAGCTGCGGTGTTACTATCAAACGCGACAGTCAGCTGTCAACATTATGCGTTTGGCCCGCTTATGGACATGGTATTATAGCATGAAATGCCATGCCATCTTAGTGAATCGTATTCTCCGCAGAGAATTGCCAGCAAGCCAGCCTTGGGTCCTATAGCAACACTTTGGATGCTACTGTCAAAAGCCATGCCGCATCTTGCCAACCACCTTCGTCTAGCTTTGGCGGTGGGATTCGTTCCTCTGGAACATTAGAGAAGCCTTCGAAATCCGCGGTGCTTGCACTTCGTGGAAGATGGCTTCCTTCTGTCTCGCCATCGGACAAGTCTCCATCAGCAGCATCCGAATCTTCGTCGTTCTCCTCAACAGAAAATAAAGACCACATCCACGAACCCACTCCCCCATTCTTTCTATAAACCAGTCTTCGCACAGCTGCCTCGTCCTCTATGCTTGTATCTAGCTCGAAAGATTCAAGCTTCTCGTCTAGCCCTACGAAATCCGGCCCTTGTATGGATTCTTCTCCAGACACTTCTTGACCGAAATAACCATCCTGTGCACTGCGCTCGCCGGGCGTCCTTAGATGGGTTATATTTCCAATCCTGCTATGTGATCGGCTTCCATGACGACTGGTCAAGGGAAAAACATCCTCCTCTGCGTTTGTCAGACTACCTCGACGACTGCTCCGTCTGCTCGCAAGTTCTCTTTCCCGGGCAAGTTCTCTCTCATAAGCTTCGTCTTCCACGTTATGCATGCCAGTTAGACTAGTTGAGCTTTCTCTTGAGATAAGCCAGGCCTGGCCTTTGGACTCTCGCGTGCCGGAGCTAATCAAAGCCCCTGTACGCAGTACCCAATCGTTGTCGCCTCCCTCTTTAGCGTTGGGCAATGCGTGATGACGTGGAAGAGGAGATGATGGGCCTAGGCCAGTGCGTCTTGCATGCGATGCAGTAAGATGGGTCGTAGATTTGCTTTTTGGAAGATTCGCATTCAAGACGTCATGGGCGGATGCGCGACGGCGGCTAGGTGAGTTGGCTCGCGTTCGAGAAGGGGACTGCAAGAGCCTAGGTGTGGTAGGGGCGGATTTCCCCTGAAGGTAGGAAACATTATGTTGAAACGCAGATACTTCAAAATCGGGGAGGTCTTCGGGGTCGGTCAGGGGAAACTTGGACGTGAGGGGCGCGAGAGAGAGGTGGTGGAGGTTCGTAGATGATCTGTTTTTTCGACGTGCCTGGTTGGCGTGTTGCTTGTACGCGACATCCATCGTACGATTTAATGCTGAGGAGAAATCTCGAATACTATCTCTGCAATATCTCTGCAATATCTCTGCAAAGGATAATTCAAAGTAGTGGTAACGTATAAACAGATCCCAATTGGCAAGACTACAGTAATGATTCAAGGTTGGTCCGAGATTGGCGAGAATCCGGAGCCACCTACGAGTTTTGACAACCAGAAAGACAGGAATTGGGACAATCAATGACTTGCAGATCAAAGTACGGAGATGGAGTACTACTAGGTATGTAGTAGGTAGTTATGGAGTAAGGTGTGCCATCAGGCCCATCACTGCCATGTGGATAACAGGTGCTAAAGCTTAAGGAGAAGCTTTGACCACTCACTGACCGTTAACGGTTTCCGTTGTTCAATGTTCCGGCTATTACCTTGTAGAGACTAGTTACCTAACGGTTAGAGTTGCTTTCCGAGGTTCAGCGGTTCAACCGTTCAAGACTTTTTCAAAAACTTTAATCACATCACATTGCGCTAAGACGTATCGGAGATAACTACCTAGTAGTGCCCGCCACATATGTACATGTAAGATACATGCATCTAGCCAATGTAGCCAATGTAGCCAATGAATGTACTAGGTACAGTATTAATAACTAGCACAAAACTTTGATCGCACGGCCTTCTAGTCCTTCGTCATTCCTAAAGCCATCAGTCTAAACCACCCACTACATACTACATACTACATACTATGTAGTCACTTACAAGGTAAATAAATACTAGGTACGCTGCGTTGACATAGCTCTCACAGCTCGTGGCCACTTCTCAAAATGCGTAATCTACGCAACATTCGATATAATGCTTGGAGACCATCGACTGACTTGGATGGGGAAACTATCACATCGACATGTTGGGATCCTGCCAAGGATGAAATCTTATGTACCTTTGGTCCAAGAGAGCAAGATGGTCACATTCGTCTGGTGAGGATTTTAGAGCATGTGAGGGCTTCTTCTATTGACATGTGAGTTTGCGCCATCTTCCGAAGATACTGGCCGTCCTGTGTTACTTATCATTTGAACCTACCTCCAGCGAATGTCAAGATGTTGCCTCATGGGATGCTCCAAGTCCAAATCCAGACTTGGCTGTGGATAAGATCATAAGTTTGCATCATTTTAGCGATACTCTTACAACATGTCTGGTCCTCGAAGGGGGCGATATAGTCATCGTCCAAGAATCAGATGGCATGAACCCTCAACAGGGAGTCCATATCGAAATCATGGGATCCATAGATGAGGGTATCACCGCTGCAAGCTGGTCTCCAGATGAAGAACTACTAGCCATTACCACCAAGGCGAACACCATGGTTTTCATGAGTCGTGGCTTTGATCCTATATCGAATATGACCATGGCTGCTGACGACCTGAAAGCGTCCAAGCACGTCTCTGTCGGCTGGGGTAAGAAAGAAACACAGTTCCAGGGCAGGGGTGCCAAAGCCCTTCGGGACCCTACAATACCAGAAAAGGTAGACCAGGGCGTCCTTAGCCCCCATGATGATGGAAGTGTCATTATTAGCTGGAGAGGCGACGGGGCATACGTTGCGGTCAACTCCATCGAGGCAGGCATCCGTCGAGTCATTCGGGTCTACTCTCGAGACGGTGTCCTTGATAGCGTGAGTGAGCCTGTTGATGGCATGGAGACTGCCTTGAGCTGGAGGCCAGCCGGAAATTTGATGGCAGGCATACAACGCCTCGAGGACCGCGTAGATGTCATCTTTTTCGAGAGAAATGGTTTGAGACATGGGCAATTCTCGCTGAGAGCCCCTGAAGACCGAACACTCGCCGAGGACAAGATACGACTAGAATGGAACTCAGACTCTACAGTGCTAGCCGTCACCCTTGACGACCGGATTCAACTTTGGACTATGGGAAATTACCATTGGTACCTAAAACAGGAAATTCTCACGGAAAAGCGGCCTCTTTGCCTTACATGGCATCCCGAAAAGCCGTTGCGTTTTGCCTCAGCTGTCTCAAGTACGTTTCAATATATCGATGCATTTTAGCGCTAACATGATCGCAGGTAAGCTATTGCTCGCAGAATACATCTTTGAAATAACTCGTGGGTCTCTTACGCCGCCCTACGACCACGGAGCAGTTGCCGTGATAGACGGGAAGACACTCAAACTCACCCCCTTCCGGACCGCCAATGTTCCTCCTCCAATGTCCTTGTTCGAACTACATGCATCGTCGCCTATTATCGACGTGGCTTTCTCCCCTGCAAATACATTCATGGCTGTCCTTCACCAAAATGGGGTAGATGTACACGAGTGGAGAATGAAAGAGCACCGCTCTTTGGCTCCATCGTTGGTGGGTAGTGTGACTTTTACCAAGGATAATTCAGGTGAAGAGTGTATGCCTCTGCAAATCGCCGTCACTGAGAATAGTGTTGTTCATTGCCTCGGGTTCGAAAATGGGCCGGTGATCCAATCACATCCCTTTGATCCGACTACTGGCGAATTCTCCTCCAATTCAAGTATCTATGCAGGTTCCATGTTTGGATTTGTGCGCTTAACTCAAGCAGGATCCACCGATGTGCTTGCTCAGGATTGCATTGGCAGGCTTCATGGCGTTGTGAACCAGCAGGATGAGCTATACTCAACTCGCCTTCCAGTTCAGCTTCCATGGAGCGAAATCGTCGACTTGGCTGGAAACGTCATCGCTGTTGGGTTATCTAGAAATGGTCATCTATATGCAAATTCTCGCCTCTTGCTCAAGAATTGCACATCTTTCTTAGTCACACCGGCTCATCTCATAGTAACGACTACAACTCATCTGGTCAAATTCATCCACCTGGTTGACGTTAACAGTATGTCCTTGGAATACCGTTATTATTTTTTGTAGCTAACTCATTTTGTATTATTGTAGGCTTGGAGGTACCGCCAGATGATCCCGAAAACGATGAGAGATGCAGGAGCATTGAGAGAGGTGCACGGCTTGTAACAGCAATGCCTACAAACATGAGTCTGGTTATGCAGATGCCTCGAGGGAACCTGGAAACTATCTATCCTCGAGCCATGGTTGTGGCGGGCATAAGACAGCTAATCGATGCTAAAGATTATGGAAAAGCATACTCACATTGTCGCACTCAGCGTGTAGACATGAATATCCTTTATGACCATAGACCTCAGCAATTTCTCGAAAATGTTGGGCTCTTCTTAGACCAGCTTGAAGACGTCTCATATATCGACCTTTTCCTCTCGTCTCTTCGGTAAGTCATCATATACATACCCCTAAGTTCAAATCTAACGCAAGATAGTGATGAGGACGTCACACAAACAATGTACAGAGATACGAGAGGCGTAAGGAACCAAGAACCACCCGAAAATACTCCTAATGGAACGGTCGTTGGTAGTACTCAAGGTGCTTCTAAGGTCAACACAATCTGTGATGCAGTGCTATCCCATCTCCAGTCACATAAATTCAAGGGCCACGGAACACTGCAGAATATCATTACCGCCAATGTCTGTAAAGTACCACCAGCATATGAGGACGGTTTATTGGTTATTGCCTCTCTACTCCAGGAAGACGAACAACTTGCCGAGAAAGCTGTTGAACATATCTGCTTCTTAGCCGATGTCAACACGCTATACGATGAAGCCTTAGGTCTCTACCACCTAGATCTAGCACTTCTAGTCGCACAACAGTCGCAAAGGGATCCTCGAGAGTACCTGCCGTTCATTCAAAATCTGCACCAACTCCCTGAGCCAAGACGGAGATTTTCTATTGATGATCACTTAGGCCGTCACGATAAAGCCTTGACACATCTACAATCTACTCATGCGCACAAGGAAGCCCAAGAATATACAGTCAAGCATGCCCTCTATACTACGGCGTTAAAACTGTACCGCTATGATCAACCAAACCTGACCACCCTCATCGGCCTCTATGCGACATACCTTGAGACCAAGTCTCGATTCCGAGAAGCAGGACTCACGCACGAATCCCTCCACGATTACGCGTCAGCTACAAGGTGCTATCGCGCCGCCGGTACTTCTTGCTGGCGCGAATGTCTCTACACGGCGCAACAACAAGACCCTCCTTTATCCCCCGACTCCTTCAACGATCTCGCCTCGACCCTCGTCGAAGCACTTTACGAAGCGAAAGACTATGCATCCGCGGCCGCCATCCACCTCGACCACCTCAATTCCCTCGAGAACGCCATCCCCTGTCTGTGCAAGGGTTACCTCTTCGCCGACGCTATGCGCCTTGCGGCGCAGCGCGGGTGCCCTGCCACAATTGTGGACTCGGGACTCGCGGACGCGCTGGGGAGCAGCACCGAGTTCTTTGCAGACTGCAAGGCTCAGCTGCGTGCGCAGGTGCCACGAATTCTCGACCTGCGCCGGCGCGCCGCCGAGGACCCCCTCGGCTTCTATGAGGGCGAGCGTGCCGGTGGCGGCGGCGGTGACATCCCCGACGACGTATCAGTGGCGGCTAGTTCGCGTATCAGCACGAGCGCGAGCCTGTTCACGCGGTATACGGGTAAAGGAGGCGGTAGCGTGGGCACGGCTGGAACAGGGGTCAGCCGGGCGACGAGTAAGAACCGCAAGCGTGAAGAAAAAAAGCGTGCGCGCGGCCGCAAGGGCACCGTCTACGAGGAGGAGTACCTCGTCAACAGCGTCCGGCGGCTCGTCGAGCGCGTCGAGGCCATGCGGTCCGACGTCGAAAAGCTCATCGCCGGACTTCTTCGCCGAGGCATGCACGAGCGCGCGCGCGCCCTGGAGACGCTGGCCGCGGAGGTCATCGACGCTTGTACGGTTTCTATCAAGGAAGTCTTCGTTGCTCCTGGTAGCAACAAGGGAGGGGAGGAGCAGAAGAGCAAAGGTCAAGCAGTTGATGGCGAGGATGGAGATGGGAATGGGGAGTGGAGGCACCTGGGCGCGGACGCGGTGTTCTACGAGAACCTGGAGGCGGCGTGGAGGAAGCAGGAACCGCCTGTTATCAAGGCGATGGAGAGACTTGCGTTATTGGCATAGCATACTAAGGCACGGGCATAAAGGGGGTTTGGCTATAGTGGGGTCAGGGGTTGGTTGGTTGGGTGGATGGATGGATGGACGGGGTAGGGAAAATGGCCAGAAGAAAAAATATATGGTGGGAAGACGGATCTCATATCACATGCATGCATTTTCGATACATTTTTTCAACCCGTTAAAACGTAAAACAGGCAAATATGAAGAAGGGTGCAGAAATCGATTCGTTCGTACGTGCTGCTACTACTTCTTCTTCTGCTTACTTTCTTTCTTTCTTTTCTTTTCCTTCCTTTTATTTAGGTGGGGTCCTCATAAATGCATTTCGTTATATACAGTTATGTTACAGGTCTAAATGGCATCTATTATCCTACATTCCAACCGGGCCTTATGGCGTCGACGAGGAGGAAGGAGGATCTGATGATGATGACGGTGGTGACGATGAGGAGGAGGATGGCTCCACGTTCGACTCTGTGGGGGGAGGAGGTATAGGTGCTTCGGCTGCTGGTTGCTCTGGGGAACTACTGCTGCTGCTATCCGCGGCGGTGGAGGTTGTAGAAGCCTCTGGTAAAGCGAGCCCCGCATTCCGCGTCCTCTCCATATTCCTGGCCATGACCTCGCCAATCTTCTCGAGCATCTCGATGGTGAGGCGGGGCTTGCCCTTCTTCTTCTTGTTCGCGCGCTCGGCGCGGTGGAGTTCCTGCAGGGGCGTGCGCATGGTATCCATGAGCTTCTTCCGGTCTTCCTTGGCCTTTTCCTCGGCCTCAAGACGGGCGATGTACTCGGGCTCGTGGCGCGTGCGGAAGCGACTGTACTTGTTGCGAAGCTCGTCTATGACGGAGGGGGGGAACGGGGGCCGTAAGAGAGTTGGTCGGAAGGTCTTTTCTTCGACGTCGATCCGGAGGGTGTCGCACTTATAATCTTTGTACTCGGCCTCTTCTTTCTTGGGCCACGGGATCGATACGTTGAGGCCGGGAACGATGCGCGACCACCGCGACTTCCCTGAGAGTCGGTCGTGGATGAGCCCCTTGTGAACTAGTTGGTTGATTATGACGTCTCGGGTGATGCCCGTTTCGGGGTCCTTGATCGGGTGGACGAGACGGATAGCGGAGATGGATATAGGGAGTTCTATATTAAGGACGGGTGGGTCGTTTTCTCCGCGTAGTTCTGCTTGTACTCGAAGATTGCTCTGCATTAAGGTAAAAATCCGTATTAGCTATCCAAGCTTGCTCTCCTGTCACATAAGGGAGCATTTTACCTTGTTTAGTCCATCGACAATGACCTCAGCTTTGGTCTCGTCGATCCTCGAAATCTTCCCGATGCGACCCTTATCCGGACCATCAATTAGCACCACCCTGTCCCCTACGGCGAGGTTCAAGTTAACAGCGCCGCCGGCCCACTGGCAACGGCGATTGCGCATAGCAAGGGTGATGCGGCCGTATGTAGCGTATCGAGTCTCATGGATGGCGCCCTTCGCACCAGCCCATTCGCCAATGTCTCGCCTTGGTGCTAGGGGGCCCAAGTTCCAATCGTCTTTTACGGCTTGTTTTGCTTTGGCAAACTCTTCGCGGGCCATGGAAATCTGCTGCCGTTGTTCCTCTGACTGCTCCTTTTTTTCCTTTTTGAACACCTTTAAATCTTTCGCCTTGGTCCGCTTGGCGGCCACCCGCTCGGCGGTGGCCACGCGGCGGAGGATCTTTTGCATTTTCCTATTACTTCTTCTTCTTCTTTTTGAATCAATTCGGTCGAGGGGGGTGGAGAGAAGAAGAAGAAAGCAGAAGAGGTGGGGGGTTGTGGGGGAATTGGAGGGGTTGTGTATATTTTCTTGTTCCTTCTTTCCCTCACAAGTTCATCTCGTGCCCTCCAAACCCAAAATTTTGGCGGCTTTCGAGGTTGAATAACTCATATGGGTCCAATGGCCAATGCGTTTATTCAATTGGTCCACTTGAATTGAGAAAAAAAAAAGCCCTGTTCCATTTGACTTTGACTGGGGGATGGATAAGATGCCCCGGAAAATCTTAAAATCCGGCAATTCACTCCAAGGTCATTAGGCCCCACATCATCATTGATGGGCTTGCCCTTTCAAGATGTCGGTGAATCTTGCATCTTGCGAGCATGGATTTTTTATAACTAAGCTTGCAAGCTTCTTATCAAAATTGGATTCACTCTTATCCAATCTTTGATGTAATTACCAAATTTGTCTTGCAACAATGCAATAATGCAACTAAAAAGCTCTTTTACATACATATGTACATACATATATTGGCACATCCATACTATTAGTAGTACATCACAAGCTCTAACTATTGATTGCCGAACATATGTATGTATGTAACAGTTTAGCTACTGTAGCTTTTCTTGTAGGTACTATGACAGTATTGTGCCTCTCGTCTTGTCCAGCAAGATATCACAATGAGATATCACATTGTGCTACGGAAGCCTGCTCCAAACTTCACAGATAGTTGAACCATCTATCGGATTCTATCCACTACGCCGGAACTTTGGTTGTACATGGGTCATACAAATTCGCAATCATCCGAGGTTGTCCATGATTTGTAATGTTTTATATGTATCCAATGCTGATGTTTGCCTACGATACATAAAATGTCTTATATCAAATATATACCTAGGTACCTACGCACACATGAGACTGGTTTATGCCGAACGTTGAAGGTCTACCACGGAGCTAAGGCGAAAGAAACAATAACATATCTCAATTGATCTAACCTGTTTAATTTAGCTAGCAGATCTACTCCAATGCGTTTCATCGACGTGTGGACCATACTATGCAGAATTAACACCGGTTCCAAGCCTGGCTGTTGTAGACACCGAGCCGCTAGATATTGCTTATATAAAATACTAGGTTACCTACCTAGGTACAGTACTATGTAGGTATGGGTGTGAAGCTTGATAGCATAGCATTGATTGAGTCAGTCGGCTGTCACAGGATAGATCACCTGGGCAGTCAAGCCACAGCGACCGCTAGCTAAGTCTTGCCGCGTCAACCTAGGCAGTGCCGTTACGGGAGCTAGCTATGTTAGATGATTGATTCGAAAAAAAAAGGGGTAAAAGCAGTAGAAGCAGTAAAAGTAGAAATTTTACTATGTAGCAACCTAGGAAGGCTTGTTGGTTTTTGCTCGTATGAGCCCAAGTCATACGCGTACGCCAACCCCCACAACTCGTATCAACTAAGCAGGCAGACAAAGGAAATCAAGACTACGCGATAGGGAGAGAATGTGGAATGGAATGACATGATAATACTGAGCCACACCTTTTCAGCTGAAGAAGTCAAAGAAGCCCGGATCAGCGAATGGCTACTGCGGCGGCCAGTCGGTGAGAGACACAAACTCCTTGAAGATCTCCCTGGTTCCGGGGGAGACTTTAGCGGTTAAGTTGACTCAAACATGCCTACCTATGTGAGTGGCCTAGTCTTATTTTTTTTTAACGCTGGAAGTTGATCTACCGGCACATACCCCCGGTATCATAGCTATTACTTTGTAGTATCATGTATGTATGCAGCAATACTCGCATATATTGGACTCTAGGCAATTCAATACATCAATAACATTATCTGAGTCAGCGCGTGGCCTATCAAAGATCATTAGCGTTGGCTAAGTATTTGCGGTTGGGATATATGACGATGTGTTGTGCGAACATTAGAGAGCCTCGAGCTCTACCTAGTACCTACCTACCTACCTACCTACCTACCTACATGTATGTTACTGCATACATATGCTACCTAGCACCTATGAACTGTATTGGTGTCTGTCCATTGTCCACAGTGTGTGTGATGTTCATACATGTAGGTACGACACAATATCCGGGGGTTATGTATGGCTTTTCGCTTGCGCCAGGATATAGCTACACTACATCTTGCGCCGATTTGCCGACTACGACGGCGTGTCAGTTACATGGCAAATATATGTCTATATCATATTTTACTATTGTACAGATGAACTGTTGGTTATGTATATTATACGTAATGACATAACAAGCTGAACACGTATGAGGCATGGCTTATCGGGTGCATGTGAAATAAAGATGTTCATATGGAAGCGATTTACAAGAGGTGCAAAAGAAAGAACACTGAACAGCGATTGAACAGCGCACAGGCCCGTCCAGTACCTACATGTAGTAATAGTGTCTACATATAAATGACGATAGTTTAATACATGCATTATGTACCTTATGGACCTTGGCAAATGTGCTGCACTTCACTGTTCTTCTTGAATGTTCGTACGAGCGAGCTTATTTATGTATGTACATACGTACCTAGGTTCTAGATGTAGGTACATGTAGGTACTACTAGTAGTACATAATAATTAGGTAGCACCGGAATATGTTTGGGTGGGTTGCCTCTTCGATTTCCGGAGCGCAGGGGCCACATCTAGCACCTGTTTAGCTGTTCTAGGTACATTATCGTACATTACCTGTGCTAAAGCAAATGTGTTAGAACCTGGGCCACATCAATTCGTAATGTCATGGATGTATTGTACTACTATCATATACATGCATGTATGTAATGTTTATTAAAACGATGTATCTCTTTGTGCTTCAAGGCGAATGCCGACCAGTGTGATTAGAAACATTTGAACCAAAAAGTGCAAGCGGGTGCAATTACATACATAGTAGTAGTACTACTCACTATGTACTCTACTATGTACAGTAGCAACTTGGCAAGGAGTACATAATACATGCTACACGTAGATTCTAGGACTTTATTGTTCTTTGGATCGGTACTAGGCAGGTCGCTAGGACTACCTAGTAGGGACCTACATTCGTACTTAGTAGCTACCAAGACTTTGCCTACATTCATACCCTACAGCACCTTGAAGCCCTGTAAAGGAAGAAGAAAAAAAGCACCAGACCCACTAAACCCTGCACTGAGTTTAGGCCCTGTGCCCTGTGCTCCTGTGCCTTTTTCCCAGTTAGAAAGCTCCAGGGCTTGCCCAGGTGTCCCTTATTTCCCCATTGGACATCTGGATGTACCTACCTTTGGCCGTTTATGTACAAAACTATGTACATACCTATGTATGTAGGTACTAAATTACTACTAAATTACTACTACATTTACTAATAACATTGATGAATGTGTATGTACTCAGGTACAATAAGGTACATACTGTGACTGTTGTAGCCCTGGAAGGTTGCTTGCCTACCTAGTACCGTCTTGCCTGTCTTGCCTGTCTCTCTCTCTTGCCTGCCTTATCCTTTTCCAACCTTTTTTTACCTTGCTCTTGCTCTTGCTTGCTTTGGTGCTACCGCTGTCAATTGAGCAACGTCCTTCCAACCTTTCCTCCTTCTTACAATTCTCCATCTCTAATCTCCTCTCCCATCTTCTTCCATCATCATCAAAACATCCAAAGGGAAGACCAACTGTGAGAATTAATTCATCAAAGTCTATTGACTTCTTTTTTCTTGCATATTCTCTGAATATTCTACTGCAAAATAACCCTTCTATTCTCTGTCCCCTAATCCAACGCCTTTTCCCCAACCATGGCTGAGATCCGCCGAAAGCTGGTCATCGTCGGTGACGGTGCCTGTGGTAAAACCTGCTTGTTGATGTACGTCGCTCAACCTCCCCCCCAAAATAACAATTCCATCTACCACCATGCTAACCTTTACAATAGTGTTTTTTCCAAGGGAACCTTCCCTGAGGTAAGAAAAATATCATCCGCATCGTCATCATCCTATCTATCCCCTTTCCCCCCATCTACTTATCTCTAGCATCCGTCTGCGTAATACCGAGACAAAGGGACCGCGGTCCAATCAATGCTCCATCTCGAGCTATTGCCTCGTCGCCCATTGATGCCATCACCAACTTCCTTCGTGTCCCAATTCATGACAATCGCACATGACACATTGTACAAATGACTGATTTTGTTTCCTTGACAGGTCTACGTCCCTACCGTCTTCGAGAACTATGTCGCCGATGTCGAAGTTGATGGCAAGCACGTCGAATTAGCCTTATGGGATACGGCTGGTCAGGAAGATTATGACCGTCTCCGACCTTTGTCCTACCCGGACTCGCACGTTATCCTAATCTGCTTTGCCGTCGACTCCCCTGATTCTCTCGACAACGTTCAGGAGAAGGTCAGCATTCCCGCATCCTCAAATCGCCCATCTCGTGCTTTCTAGATAAGCCAATAATGCTGACACGTGCCCTATCTATAGTGGATTTCCGAGGTCCTTCATTTCTGCCAAGGTTTGCCCATCATCCTCGTTGGCTGCAAGAAGGATCTGCGTTACGACGCCAAGACCATCGAAGAGCTACGTAAGACTAGCCAGAAGCCCGTGTCTCCTGAGGAGGTAAGTTATATGCATCTCAGCCTTGTTATCATCTATATTGCCGACGTGTCGATAGACGCGACGTTATTTAAATGATAGCCTCGCTTCGCCTTTTACTTGGTGTAACCACTAACCATCATATTCCATCACAGGGTGAGGACATTCGTAAGAAGATAGGTGCCTACAAATACCTCGAGTGCTCGGCCAAGACGAATGAGGGTGTGCGAGAAGTTTTCGAGCACGCCACCCGGGCAGCTCTGCTATCTCGCAGCCGCCAGAAGAAGCACTCCAAGTGCTTAGTCCTTTAAAGAGATAAACAAACCCCTTTATGACACCCTCGACATGCCGTCATAATTCATCGTCGTCCTGGGTTCATTTCGTGGACGAGATACACAGATGACAAAGGGTTTTGGACGGACTGGAAGGGTTGGACGACCACTGTGTCATTAGTCCCGGCTGGAGTTTGATTCGTCCAATCGTAACTGCTACTTCGGCCGGCGTACAACTCAGGTCAGCTTTTCGCGCGTCTCCCATATTGTATTGGGAGTCTATTGGTGATGGGGTAGCGGGGTATCATGGTACTTTGAATTCCCATGGATTGTGAGAAGAGAGAGAAAGAGAGAGAAGGGGGGGAAGGCATGTGCTGCTGCCGTTAGAGAGAATTGTGGTGAGCGTGTGGTATGTGTGTCAAGATTGGCGAGACAACCCCCAGAGAATACGGCTATATCATAAATCTTCTCCTTTTTACTGCTCTCTTGGTAATTCCCGCGTTAGGCCAACCGGGAGATGGACATTTGTTGCGCAGAGGGGCTACACTTTCTACCTGTCTTTTTTCCCAATCGTACTCCTTACTAATCCTCATGTCCCCTGGTCTTGCGCTCAGTATGTGATCTGTTTGTCGTGCATGATCGTTTGATCGTATTGACATAGAAGAAGCTCCCAAGCTGTGGGGTGTATTTGGCGAGCGTCATCGAGTAATTCGCCTCGCTCCCTAAGCTTTACGGTGGCCCTGACGTCAGCTCTAGCCGTATCGTATCCTTGCCAGTGACTCAACTCGGAGTCTCCACCGTTCCAATCCTCGTGATCTATTCCAAGGTCCTGCTACTTGTAGAATAAACCCACCTGTCCAAATTCTTTCTCGTCTTCTTTTTAAGGTACTTATTAAATAAACTGTATGACTACGAATGAACTTGCTTCTGCTTACTATTTAGAGTGAGATGGATGTGGATACGCTACACTCTAGATATTAACTAGCTACGATCTATTCGATGCTATCTATCTATCATGTGCTATCATCATCAAATACAACCTCTGGAGATGAGAGGGCATGGCATAAAGGGGGAAGCTTGATTCATCCTGTTATCAGTCGGACTTGGGGATAAAGCTTTTGGATGAGGCTGGGGGGTTAATGGGAGTAAGTAGGTATATATCTGTTTATAGGTATCTGTTTATGTATCTGTCGTAAGGGTACCTATCTAGTAATAGGCTTCACGGAACGTGCTCGTTGAATGAATGAGTGGGGGAGTAGGTGAGGGTTGGAAGTAAGAGGCTGGGTACTCGTTCTGTCTGCAGCGATGGTAGTGATAGTGCAGGTACTGGACCTCATTCCTCCTCCTCCTCCTTCTTCCTAGCTAGGTATCTTTGGTGCTATTTCTTCTCGCCCCTGCTCCGGGTCACCTTGATTTTGTGGTCTTGTGTAGGTATAACTTATGTGGCATACTCAGCTTGTTTTCTTGCCTGATAGGAAGGAGGAGGAGCTAGATGGTGGCAGGGGTGGGGTTTACAGACGGACAAGAAGGGGGGGAACGATAGGGGGGGTCGGTGGATGGTTTGGTGTATTGTAGTTTTGATCACGGGGGGGCCTGTGTTTGCAAATGTAGCCACCAAGTTTTCTTTCAGGTTCTTTTGCTTTACTACTTATGATTCAATGTTTATTTCTTCTGTCTGTTCTGCTCTGCTCTGCTCTGCTCTGCTCGGTTCAACGCAAAATGAAGGAAGGAAGAAAAGAAAAGAGACGATAATAATAACAGCAAGTAAGAATACAACAACGAACGCCCGAGTAGGTTACCTAGGTAGATAGGTAGGTTGCGTAGAGGGAGGGCAAGTAAGTTGAATGAAAAGGGGTACGTTAGGTTTCTCTCGCGAGCCCCCCATCCATCCCCTGAGCTGTCCCTTTCTTTGCCTCTCTCCCCTATCCCCTACCCCCGTCGCGATTTCGACCCCCAAACTCCCCTATCCCTCACATCGTTGTGGGCTCCTTCTTTCCTTCCCATTGCTTCACCTCCTTCTCTTGGTTGCTTAGGCGGGGCAGGTCTAGGGAGGCATATGTTAGTTTCTAAACAAAAATAATTTTAAAAAAACCCCACTTCCTCCTTTTTGTTCCAACTTTTTAAGGGCTTCCTGTTCGGGGTTATGCAAGTTATGTATGCTCGCGAGAGAGAAGCATGGCGGTGGTTTTAGGTAGGAGAGGGAAACGGAAGAAGAGGGGTGGAGACGGGGTTATATGTGTAGGCATGTATCTATATCCATATTCATCTTCATACACACATGACTCTGGACAAGGTCACAAAAAAAAACAAGCTAGAGCAGCGAGCCAATAACAAGCAGAACAACGAAGGGGGGGGAGAGGGATGCTAGTACTTACGGCACCGCAGGAGCCGCACGTCTTGACGTCGCCGGAGAAGGTGCTACCGCACTTGGGGCAAGAGGAGTTATGCATCTTGAGTAGCTGATGTGGTTTGTTGTAGACGTGAAAAGGTTTCTATGTCTTTCTTTCTTTCTTTCTCTTTGTAGAGATGAGATATCTGGCGCCTTGTTAGTTTGGGCTTTGGTTTGGCTTGGGGGTTTAGTTAAGAAGAAGAGGTAAGAGGTAAGGATGGGCGAGGGAGAGAGATATATATATGGGCCGTATCGTATGATGTATGGGGCGGGGAAGTGGGCGTAGATGTGTTCTGGGGTATATGAGTTGTATCATCCTCTTATCCAGCCTTGCCTTCATTTGCCTTGTCTACTATGCTTCTCGCCTCAGCTAGATGAGGTAGACAAGGATAGGATAGGATAGGATAAGCATATATAGGGCAGGTGTGCAAGTTGTTGATACCACATCATAACCATCTTCCCCAGAAGCTAACCCTCAGGGGGGGTACTTCTCACTCGACGACAGCAGCATCGAGTGAGTGATGGTGGTGGTATGTATGTTGCATATCATGTATTGTGTATAGCAGTAGGTAGTATATATAGATAGGAATAGGCAAGTTGACTCACAAGTGGATAGCAAAACCTAAGTTTTGGATCAATGGATGGATATGGGCTGGCTCGGTTCGGTGTACCTTTTCTTCTTCTTTCTTTCTTTTGCGTGGGTGTGATGGAAGGAGGGCGAGGAGGAGGGGGGGTGTTGGACGAAGATTATATAGTTTTGGGGAAGCTTGGGATTTATCTTGCCTGTATGTATGTATATCTCTCTTCTCTACATGTACCTAGTAGATCAAAGTAGGTAAGGTAAGGTAAGGTACGTAGGCAAGATAATCAATAGTAGTGGAGGTATGTATGTATGTATGTATGTATGTAACATGTTGGAATAAAAAAGCAAGCGGGGTTCGGTGTGATTGGGGGTCCCAGAGACCAAGAAGCAGCAGCAGCAGCAGCAGCGAGTAGCAAGCAAGATGATGGAGCTCTATCTACTATGTAACCTATTCTAACTAAGCTTGGGTAGGTAGCTAATAAGCTATCAAGCGTACATGGCAGTTTTGGACGTATGAACGTATAGACGTATGTAATCCATCCCCCCCTTCCCCTCCTCTACCCTCCCATCCATCTATCCTCTTCCCCATCTGATCTAATCTCTCACACAACAACCACGAACACAAACCAAACCCGTTCGTGCGTGCGTGCGTGCGTTCGTGTCAAGTTATTAATGGATTCTCGGGATATTATTTCTCGATGCTTCATCATCCCGTGTCTTTTCTGCCTCACTTACACCCCCTCCTACTCCCACTCCCACTCCCCCATTCCCATCCCCACCTCCACCTCCCCTGCCTACCTATACACGGGCATGATGCCTTTCTCTTCCAACCAAGACATACATAACTACATGAAACGCGTGGCCGTTCGCGTTCACACGCATTGGCTCACATGTACGTATGTATGTACTTAGCCTGCTTCTCTAGAATGAATAAGAAATACCGTTGGATCCTGCCTAATGGGGACCGGCATCGATGGGGTCACCTGGCATTGCTGCGCGCGGGTTACCTACTAGAGTTGGGGTAGCGTCTATCTATCTTTCAATTGTGTGTGTGTGTGCGCGCGCGTGTGCATGTGCGTGGGTGTATGCGAGCAGATATGGACGACCTATCTAACATCAATGTAAGCAAGCCAGTAAGTAGGTAGGCATGTATCAGAAAGAGGAGTCATCGGTCTGCCCTGTCGGTAGCCCGAATTCGCCCTCGTTTTCGGTCTTTTGTTACTTGGATATTATATGTACATTAGTCTATCTACATGATATGTATGTGTTAAGTGTAAAGTGTGTGTGATGGTGGAGTCACGAGGACTGGCTATCTACTTCAAGCTAACCTAGTAAGGACTAAGAGGGGGACCCTGAACCAAGAGGTCCAAGAGGTGGAGATGACGATGATTGCTACTGCTACTCTTCCAAGTTCCTACTCCTACTTCTGACGATAAACTATTGTTGGTGTTATGTATGTAGTGGACCTATATCGTCTCACATGTGGCGTGCTTGTTGCTAGACGCTATGCTCCTATAGTATAAGGTATGCTAATAGGTAAAAGGGTGGTGATCTGTTTAGTGTAGGTAGGCAAGGGTCTGTTTCTGCAACTTGAAGGCGGGTATGCGATGCAAGTAAAATGCATGTGTAACTAGGTGGTAGCTAGGTAAGTAGTGTAGGTGTGCTCACTGGTGCTGGCGTAGAGATAGTCGGGACCATTATGGATATTCCCCAAGAAAAAGAGACATCATCGCCGAACCACTCACTGGACAGTTGGTTACGTATCTTAAAAGTGGTGCTTTGCATCGGCCCATCAAGCCGCGGGACTCGCTATCTAATCAATCGTGCATGTGTACGCCTTCATCTGTATGTGGCCTAGAAGAGTAAGACGTAGAAGTAAGACGCATAGTCCCGCGAGGCAGCCAAACACCTTGGTACACTGGGACCGGGCAACCTTTTAATGTTACATACCTTCATCATCCCGCCATAAGCGATACAACACATCCACGCACCCACACTCACACACACACACACACACACACACACACACACATGTGCAGCTTAAGAACCTGAACCCCTGAAAGCCTTGGCCCTTTGCTGTCGTGCATCTGCGCGCGACCGAGGTGGATAGCTGCAGACAGGCGGATCCCGACTGTTTGGGAGCTTCCTCAAATCACAGAACACAGCTTCTATCCCGGAATTCCTGCCTGCATCGACGCCGTGACCCGTACTCGCCTGGTGGCGTTGACCGATCGTTCATCTGCAGCCTGCAGTTTGCCCCCTTTTCCTATGTATCCCAAGAACATCCCATTACATTGACTGGGTAATATACCTTATACCTATACAAGATACCTCCAGGGCTACAATGAAGGGAAAAAAACAAAGTCTATGACAACGCTCTAACCTAGACGCATTGCGCTGGCTCGCCTCCGCCTATGGAATAATAAGGAACATGAGTCAGTTTTTTTTTTCTTTTTTTTCAAGCAACGGAGAGGACGGGGAAAAGACGGGTAGCCACTGTCGGGGAGGCAGGACAGGAGGAGAAAACGAACCTTTGATGACCTTCCCAATAGCCTGCAACATGCTGATAAACATGACAGCACAACCAAACGCCACAACGCCCATAGCGACATACGTCTTCCAAGACCTCGAGCTCAGTTTTATATAGCAAAGTGGCGGCAGGATATACGCCAACGCGCAGGCCGAAGTCGCCCCCACAAGCTCGAATACGACTCCGAGATCACAGGTCATCAGGCTCAGCGTCATGGCGGAGACCACCAATGTCGAACTGAAAATTAGATGGATGTTCATATTAAATGGCTCGTTGGGGAACCAATAGTTGATCATGACTTCCCGACATACGAATGCCTCCAAGGGAAGCGTCGTAAGCATGTTTAAACCGAAACAAAGCCGAGCAATAGTCACCATTATGTTATCAGCCGGGAAGTTGTTCAGCACGTTGCCGAGAGTCTTGTCGCCGAAGGTGAGGAAGCCCGCGAGGGCCATGACCATGCATGCCAGCATCGAGATGCTCGTCGAGTAGTGTGTCACTTTGGCAAACCGGTCTATGGTCGGTGTCTTGAGGGATCCGTAAATTAGAAGAGAATTGTGTTGGCAGACGAAGGCTGTGACTCGATTAGCTTCGAGTCAACGGTATCTACCGGACGCCCTTGTTTTACCAAGTGAGACCTACCAAATGAAATAACCCCGATAGCCTGGAATATGCCATCGTTTACGGTGAGTAAGGAAAGATTAAAGGACCCCCGAGCTTCCTTAGGTGTGAGGGCGCTTTGAACGATGACGGTAACTAAGATGATGACCATGCTGATCAAAGCCAGCGTGCTCGCTTTTGCTAGCTATAATTCTCATTTAGCCACCAGGCCAGACGAGAAGGAGTACCTACTGAGCTGTGATAGACTTAGACTTACTTTGGCAATATCTCTATATAATGTTAATGGATAACTGATTCCAAGAATGAATATGACAATAACAGCCCTCCGGTCCGCTAAGAGCCATAATATGGGCATGTCGCTTAACCCAGGCCATATAGTGCGCAGCACTTGTGGTATTGAGTCGCCTACGATGACCCCAAAGGCCACCATACCGCCAAACGCGAAGGCCCATTGCGCAACACTTATGGCAATCAGTCCCGTTTTGCCGTAACAGTGCTCGACCGTCCCCTGGAAGCTGTTCGCGCCGCTCAGTTTGCTATTGATGACGATTAGGCGAATAGTCCAGTCGACGACAATGGTGAGTCCAACCAGCAGTACGATACCTGCCAGTAGACCAGCATCCTTGAAAGCGTAAGGTTGCCCAATGATGCCGGCACCGATAATACTATTGGCCATGTTCATGAAGGCCGAGCGCATACCCGACTTGGGACGGGTACGTTCTCGCTCGGCCCACTCATGTACATCATCGTCGAGACTGTTAGCTAGCGTGACGGACGGGGCTTCGATGCCGGTTAAGAGCGGATGTCGTGTAGTTGAGCCATCACCGTCGGGGCTATCGGGTTCGGCAACGTCAAAGTAATCTGTAGGCAAAGTTGAACTATCGTGACCGTTCGCTGCGGGCGGAATGTTGGTAGGTCGTAAATCGAAGCGCACTCGGTTAGGGGTTCTCGGAGTGTGCGGACTGCGAAGAGCACTGTGGTGAATATCGTCATCAAGAGGGCCCCCCGGGTGGACTATAAGTCCATTGTTCTCTCCTCCTTCTCCTTCTCCTTCATCATCATCATCATCGTCGTCGTCTTCGTCATCATCAGAAGCGTTATTTGTAGCGAGCAAGCCATGATGTTCTTCGTTGGAGCGAGCTGCTGAGGTGGTAAGATTGGTGTTACGTGTTTGCTCTCTATTAGAGGAGCTATAAGATGTGGCCTTGGCCATTGTGTAATTATGGTGGCATTGTTGCAGAGAAAAATTAACTTGGATCCGTCCTCGATAACGGTTTAAGATGAATATGATTATGATCACCTAAAAGTTCAATTGCTTGTTGGCGTAATAGTAGAAATGTATGTATTTATTCCTAGGTAGGTTAGTACTTTAAAATGTTGTAACAATAACGTTAATTGATTCTAGAAAAGTTGCTCAGCTTGGGCCGCGTCTCCGACTTGCAGGGCTGACAAGGGTTACACCAAGCTTGACTGGTAGTGATTACGTTCTTTGAAATAACTAAATTATTTCAAAGAATTAACCATCCCTTATCGTCATGTGATAAGATGTACGCACTTTGCTACTAGCTAGCTAGCCTGCTACTCAAGTACGCAGATGCTACGTAGTGCAGGGATTATTAATTTGAATGCTGTTTCTTCAGGGGCTAGCTCAACCTTTAATATCTGCTAGCTACTACTAGTTACTAGGAGTATTACCTAGCTACTAGGTACCTAGGGTATGTAGCCTCATTACATGACCCCTTTTCTAATGATATTACTATTGAACCTCCCTGAAGCGACAAAGACACTCAAAATAGTGGCAAGCATGGAACTTCTAGAATCGAAATATTTGCATTGTCTATTACATGTTTCTATATACAATGCCGAACACCACATCTTGATCTTCGGCTTCTTTTTTACTTCGGCTGACTCCTTCCTGCCTATATATTCCTTCCTTGCCCTGGGGTATCAATCATGTGTGTATTGTTCCGCGCATGGAAACGCGGCTTTCGTGTCCTTCTTCGCATGGCGAGGACGCAAAGTTCCCCGGCTATATCATGAAACTGAAAACCCCCTTCCCCTCTGCTCTATTCTACCTAGGTATAATATATATATATATATATAGATCATATAGGATATATAGGACATGGGGCGGGTCTGTTAGATGTGTGTTGCTAGGGAGCAATACTGCATATTCACTGCTCATGTGAAGCAGTGTATAGTGAGTGTGAATGCGAGACCATGAAGGACTTAAAACCGCATTTCAAATCAAACAAGCATGCCAATAGCCAAGAGAATACAAGCCAAGGAGGCATATATGCCTGTCCCCTGCAATCTCTCCCCGGATGATTCGTTGGAGGGTGAGCTGCCTGGTGCCGTGTCTGTCGCCGAACTGTCTGAAGTACCGGCGGCTGGCGTCTCGTGGGGGATAAGGCCCATACCGGAATCAGTCGAGGCCGTTGATGAGGCCGCCGTGATGCGGGTTGTTGTCGATGTCCCCGTAGTAGTAGACGATGATGATGTTGCACTCGAACTATCGCTGCTGGTTGGAGAAGCTGAAGCTGCTTTAGCGGCAAATCCTGTGTCCATAATTAGTTTCTGTGTCACGCGTCACAACGTATGAATCTGACATAACACTTACCAATTCGCTTCTGGTCTAGATCAAACACGCTGTAGACATTCTTCAGGAACATATCCCCCAGAAGCCATGCACCGGGCACAAATTCCATGCCGTACACGTTGCCGACACAGACTCCATCACCATTTGGCGCCGAAATGAAATCCTTCGCAGAAGCATTCCATATCTGACCTGAAAAGCTAAATGCAACTGAAGCATCGCTGTCGCATGGAACAGTGTAAGTCTGACCTTTGTCAGTGGTCGTGGACCCTGGAACCAACGCATAGAACGCCTTGACGTCGTCGGGAGGTCCGAAAACAAATGTCGTGCCGGTGTCAATATAAGCCTGTCTGCCCTTGACGGAAGCTGATTTACCATCATACAACACATCGTCCATCGGGATAGCCCAACTGTTTCCAGACTGAATGGGAGTGTACGAGATGTCATCCTTAAACTTGGCCTTATTAGGGGCCCCGAAAGCAATTTCTCCATCATTTGTACCGTCCGCGTTTCTAGCAAGCGAAACCCCAAAGACATTGGCATTAATCAACTTGGCATCTTTAACGTACGTAAGCCATGTGCCCGGAGTCATCGAAAGTCCCAAAATACCCTCGAATGGAAATTGGGAGAACTGGTCTGAGGTGACATTCGCAACGCCAAAAGACATCGATACTTCTAATCCGGCGATGGATATGCTGTCGGATACGACATGCCCACTCACCTCGCCCGAGCCATACTGAACAGAATAGTTTTCTCCAGTGTCCTTGTATGTGTTGGAATCGTTCGGTCCAAAAGTGTTATGTTGGGTACAGGCCTCGGACGTGCAGCCCGAACCCATAACCCAGGTTGTACTTGCTCCCGTGTCGACCAGCATGTACAACGATTTCCCTTCCGAACCAAAGTCGGCTTCTATGAAATACGAGTAATCCGTTCCGTCTTGGTCAATACCCACAGCATTGCTTGTCTGAGGATCGACGGCACTAGATATCTTGAAATCATTTTCTCGATTGTGAAGAGACCGGGTCGGCACTTCAGATCCGTACTTCGAGGCTAGGTTCTGTATAGCCCTTGAAACTCTGTCTGGGAGGCTCGATTCAGACTTCATGACTGGTTAGTGGGTTCCCATCATGCATCTATTAGGGATTGACATACACCTGATGGCCTTTGTTCTAGTTTAAATGTGATAAAACCGAAATCTCCAGCGGTCTTGTCTGGGATTTGTTCATCTGGAGAGTCTCGTGCCTCTAGTCCTCCATAATTGCTCGAATCATGGCGTCGAGGGAGATATGGTACGGCGGCGTGTATACCAGTTATCCATAATAAAAGCTGAAGCGATACTATGGTCGGATACATATTGACAAGGTCCCACGTAGCCTTCCCCAGATCGAAGATGCCTGGCGTCTGGATGTGTTCGCCAGGATGAGTTGCTATGTAAGAAAGAATAGCAAACTAAACCGGCACACACATCTGGAGCAAATGGCACGCGGCCGATTTTGGACAAAGAAGCTTGCTATCAATGGACGAAGCAAGGAGTTGTTTGGTTAGTTGAAGTTTGGTCGAGCTGGTCTAACCGAAAGTGAGTGTAAGTTCCAGAGTCGCAGACTCTCCGGTCGTGTATTATAGTATTAAAGATTAAAAGAGCGTCATTGGTAAAAGCCGGGGGGGTTTAAGGGAAAATGATCCAACCAGGAGGAGGAACGAGTTACGACAGAAAAATAGGAGGTCGTCAGCGACGAGTATTGTACAAGGAACGTAGGGTCTCGCAGGAGTATTCGATACGTCGATATGGAATTCCAAGACAAGTGCGCCGGCGGGAGAAACACGTTTGAGAAATAAGACAGACAAGAAATTACAATCAGGCCTCCCGTTTCTAGTTGAATTACAATAAGAGTAAAGTTATGTATGTAGAGCAAAGCAAAGCAAAGTAAAGTGATGGTGATAGACGATGTGGCCAAGAAAGACGACCAAACCAATATACAGATTAGAAGTACAGCCGTGGAAAAGACATCGGGCGGGATGTGGAGAAGAAGGTATGTAAGGTGTCGTAAATGTGTGGAGGTCGGTACTGTGTAGAGATAATCGAGCACGACTCAAGACTGGAGGAGGGAGGAGACGAACCATGCTAACCAGCATCCTCCCCTAAGCCCCTGCACCATACATGCATACCATTAGAAGCCTACATGTAGCCTTCCTGGTTGGTTAGTTTCCTCGACGGGGATCTTGGAGTACATAACTACTACATAGTACATACATGATTACATATGTAGAATCATTGTAGATATGTACTGACATACTGTCGATTTACCTGCTTGTATTGTACAGTACAATACAATACATACTTATCTCTGTAACTAACTATCTAGTAGTCACCGTGAAATAATAAATAGTTTGCAACTTGCAATTCGTATTGCAGTTTAGGTACTTCATTGTTAGAAAGGAAGCTCAAGGTCAACCCTTGTTGACTACATCTACTAGGGGTAAATCAAAGATAGCTACATGTACCTATGTATGTATCTTTGAGCTCCCGGTTCGGTCATTTAATACTTAGATGTTACTTCTAGAATCCACTTGCCATAGGCTGCTAGCCGGGTATCTCATTAGTAGTATTTAGTACTACTACCATAGTATAATTATGGTGATCTACTTCAATGTTGGTGAAATTGGGATTTTGTCCTTATGGATCCGTGATTGGTCGATTGCGATAAATCCTTTTGTTTGTGGCGTGTGTAAGAGGCTAAGAGCTTATGGCTTCGAAGCCTCTTCGTGATAACTATTAACTATGTCTCCCTCGAGGCTCTGTCCCTTTCTCTCTTTCTCCTTACCTGCCACTCTATTCATACATACATATGTAGTACCAGACATATGTAGTTTACTTAAAATACCTCCCAACCATTTACATACATGTATATCACGAATACCCGAGCAGTTGGAACTTCTTATTGGACCCATTGGCCGGCCTTTTCGGCTGGCTTAGGAAAAGAAACTGAAAGCGGAGACTACCGCATCGACGATCGCACAAGGGTATCTCCATACAGTATCTGGAATGGTAGATTACGTGCAGGGATTTAGCACAATGACCACTTAGTGAGCCCAGGTCGACCTTAGTCTCAAGGTGGAGAATGATTCGATATGGGAATGGATAAACAGCCAAGAACGCTGGCTCTGGAGATCTTTGATTCAAGAAATCATATCTGTGATTCCTATCCTTGCCAACCCGACATCTACATGTCGCCAACTGCTATTCGCAAGAGCTAGTCAACTAAATAATAGATATTTAGGGTCCTCAAGCCAGCCTAAAGGGAGAATTCCACGATAGGGTAAGTCAGTATTGCGTGATGTCCAAGTAGAAATCGGGTCTGAATCAAGATGAGACTAATCCAGGGCGACACAAGGTAGCCGACCCAACCGATTCAACTAATGTCCAATTACGTATGGCGTCGTATGCACATACATATGTACCTACATATTAGCGGCCACCGGCCACCGGCCACGGCTCGAGAAACATAAAGCTTTCTCAAGGTTGGTATATTTGGTATATTTGGCATTCGTTGACCATAAGCCACCACGAAAATTTGTCCACGAGGTTGGCTTAACTCTCTAAGCCCGCATTGGACGCCGAATCATAACCATGAACCCGGATCTTTGCGCCTGAGTCAAGGGGGACTCGTAGGAGGATCCAGAGGATTGATGATCTTGATAATCCCCAAGTAGGTACGTGCCTATGTATGCTTGTATGTAACGGTTAGGCAAATTTCAGTGTTCTAATGTTGTGTGGCTCAATACCTAAAACGTAAGGTGAATAATATTATCTACTGGGTATTAATAGTAGTATACCTACCTAGGTTAGGTAGGTAGCGGGGATAGGAACATTGAATAGGAGAAGTATTTTGTGATCGCCGGTTACGTAGTAGAGCCGAGCCCCCTGCGTTAGTTACAGGATCTGGGCCTATCAGCATTGTTGCCGGTATGCTGCCGAGCCACGTTTTAGCCGCTCGAAATTCATCGTCGCAACCTCATTCTCTCAGCCGCCATTGGAATAGGTACCTTACTACGTAGTAGGGTAGTTATTGTGCAACTAAT
Source organism: Hypoxylon fragiforme (assembly GCF_022984875.1). NCBI lineage: Eukaryota > Fungi > Ascomycota > Sordariomycetes > Xylariales > Hypoxylaceae > Hypoxylon > Hypoxylon fragiforme. The sequence continues at coordinate 1,361,320 of NW_026054758.1, read as the reverse complement.
TAACGAACCTCATATCGAAGTAGATGATGATCCTACCTAACATTACGTCCATTACAAGAAAGAGACAGCCACATGACATAAAATATCCGGGTAGCTCGTTTCAGTTTTCTGACCGTCTATCTTTTGGTGGACGATCCCTCAGCCACCAAAGAGCACCCAACAATGTCAGCACCGAGGTTTTCATCTTATATTTGGCGGCCTTTCCAGACTAAAGTCTATGTATCCGCTATGTTAGGCTTTGCTAGAGGGCGATACATCTCACACCACCGACTTGCGCTATCTAACGTTCTCCACTGATCGTTGCCTTTAGGCGTTGTGGAAGCAAGATTTTTGTTTACGCTTAGGAATAATTCAAACAGTTGGTCGCTGATGAATCCTGTTGTTGCCAAGTCGCGCAGAAATATCCATACGGATTCGTTTTTCCAACGCAACGAATCTGTGATTTGTAAGACTTCTGTGAAGATGGAAGAGCTAATCTGCCGTTGGCTCTCTTCAGACTTAATCCCGCCTATGGCGTAGCTGAGAAAACTCCAGCTGGACGTGTCGGTATGATTCTTCAAGCAGAACTCCTTAACATCACCAACTATGTTTTCAGCGGATATCGTACGATGGCTCATTAAAAAGCGTGCATGGTGCCAAGCAGGGTAGTTGCGAGGATGTCGGATTCCTGCCACCATGACAACGTTTCTGATATCGTGCTGTAAGTCTACCCGCACGCCGCGAGCCGCGAATAGGCGAAGCAGCCAGCGTCGATGGGACCAAAGAGTGGGAGACTTGGCGTGGCGGTAAAGTCTGGACGTGAGCAGGCTATCCACGAATTGCTTCTCTCGTCTCAACGCCAACTCATCAGGCTCACTATCATTCAACGCTGATATGAGCAATCGTTTCCGAGTATTGGCAGCCGTCAGGTGCTCAGGATCCATGAGAAGCAGCACAGTTGTGGCACCCATTAATTCGCAGCGGGCGATGGGGCTTCCTTTTTGAGGGCCCTGCAGTGTCTGACGAGCAACGAAGAATGCTTGAACCAGTCTCAGCTTGGGTATTGCTACAGCGGTGCCATCTTTCAGGTAGTTAACACCTGGTTGTAGAGGATGGCTTTTCCCAAGGAACTCGATCTCTAGCAGCTCATTGTCTGGTAAATCGGTCAAAACTGTTGAGATGTCTTTATACACTTTATCTAGGTCATCAGCCTTTAGGTGATCTAAAAGATCTTTATCTAGCGAGCGGGACATTGATCGTGTAGGTAACTAAGTTTCAAGAATAAGATGAAATATTAGACATCCTATTCCAAATTACGTGAAAAGACACAGATTGTATGTCGTCGTCGATAGAGAAGACGCCAGAATGATTCGGTGGTGATGAAGCTTAAGAGATGGATTGGATAAGTAGCTGGATAGCTGGCTAGCTGGGCACATGGCAGTTAACTCGAATAGGTAACGGTGGGATGCATGTGGGGAAGGACGGTGTGGCTTCTATGTACATTGTAGACAGGTTACCTCAGCACCGAGGACTCACCAGATGCCAGGTGGCTCACGGTCTGCATAGTGGGGCTAGACCAGCTTACATGAATAGTATGGTATAAACTCATGATATAATATGTAATATTACACTAAACCCCGCCCAAAACATAAGCCTCAACAAGGTTTAAGGTTACATATACGAAACTACATGGTACAAAGTACAGAAGCTTGTCTTGTTGTCGTGGCCAAACTGATTCATTTGTGACGTATCCTCTCAAATCACGAAAAAGCAGTACGGGATATACAAAATGTTATCGCTGCTGCTTCTAGTTTTCCTGGTCGAGCTCGGCGCTCATCTAGTCAATACCATCGGTGCCGCGACCATAAATAATCTAGTGAGTCTCTATTTATCACTCTCCCAAGATCCAAGGCTTTGCCGTCTCGTCACGGCAATCGCATCGCTAACCGTGAAATAGCTATGGAATCTATACCTAGCCCTACCGACCCAGACTTCGAAACAGGCGGCAGAGAACAAAAAACTACAGAAAGACTACCTCACGATCCGTCGTGACTTGAATGCTACGAGCAGCCAGGATCAATTTGCGAAGTGGGCGAAGCTCCGACGACAACATGACAAGATGCTAGAGCAGCTCGAGAAGATGAGTACGTCTTATCCCGACATACGGAATTTAGTGCTGTGTTATGAGACCATGTAAACTAACAGGCCATGCGCGACTAGAATCATCCTACGAAGCCTCAAAATCGAAGTTCGAGAGCTCCATCGGTATCGTACGGTGGACAGCTACGACAGGATTGAAATTTATCCTCCCTTTCTGGTACGCTAAGCAACCGATGTTCTGGCTTCCGCAGGGCTGGTTTCCCTACTACGTCGAGTGGGTTTTGTCCTTCCCACGAGCTCCCGTTGGTAGTGTGAGCATCGCATCATGGCAGGCCGCCTGCACTGGAATGGTTCTATTGGCAAGTGACACGGTTGCAGCAATTTTAGGGTTACTATTTGGGGCCAAGGTTACCCCGGAACAACCGTTCGAAGGTGGCACGGAGAAGGAAACAATACCCAAGTCACAGGAGGCGAAGAGCAAAAAAGAATCATGAACACCTATGGATTAGGCAGGCTGTAATAGAGGGTATAGAGGGTACAGATACACGTATTATTCGGGCTACCCTGTGGTAATAACTATCTACTTAAGTAACATAGGTAATGTCTCTCATCTTAATTTGACGCAGAGTTTTTCATAGCATAGAAGCTCGTACTCTGTAACACGATTGAGATGACTCTTGGCAGAGTAACTTGGGGTCTTTCTAGGCAAGCAATTTGACTCTAGCGACCATCGAGAAAAGGGATCGCCAAAGCTTCGAAAGTGCCAACAATAAAGATAAATCATTGTCTTTAAGAGGTTTGTTACCTTGTATTTTTACCTGATGTTCTTCTTCATGTTCATGTTCTTGTTCTTGTTCTTGTTCTTGCATGCGGCCTGGGAAGTAAGGCACATATGATAATACAAGTAAATACTTGACTGCTTCATCCATTATCTTGTTTGGCTTTGTAGCCAATGGGGGAGCATACTCAGACTCGTACCTACTACATGGTAGGTAGTATGGGTTGAGAGTTGCATTGCATTGCAAAAACTGAATAAAATAGAACAGAAGGTGAGAAACAGGAAGGAAGATGTAGAGTTGAAGAGTTTTCTGTAACTATGTAAGTAGTAAGAAATTCCCAAGAATTTAAGCGCATCCTGAGGAATAATATGTACGCTAGTAATTAAATAATATGGGTACTAAACAGGCACAAGCCAATTATAGACCTTCCCCGCGTCACAGGTCAATCCATTCAATCCATTCAATCCTGTTGCCCCATAAGTTAATGCTTAGCAACTCGCTTACCCTTTTAAATAGCTTTAAATATAGCAGTGACGATCCGCTACAACCCGTTGAAAGGTTGAAAGGGAACAAACAGATAACTATTAACTTAAACCCGATAAGACTTTACATAGTACCTACTACCTAGTAGTCTAGTACTGACTTTCTTTACATCATCCATCTATCCATCTGGCCAAGCTGGCCTTCGAAATCCCATGGAAACATTTGACCAACGTTGTTTAAATACGGTATCTTGTATACCGCATACTTAACCTCTCATTAAAATACTGATCGAATGAATGATCAAATGAAACCTTGACAGACATGTTATAATTGCATACAAACCACTACAAGGCTGAACTGACATCATGGCGATTCCTTGGGGGACGTAAGTTAATGCCATTTGATGTCTATGCCATATACCTACCTATATATATATATATATATATATATATATATCGAATGTTAACAGTGTATGTACACTTTAAATGCTAACATCATTGCTGCTTAGAATCAAGTCCCTACTCATCTTCTTTGGGCCCATGCTCCTACCTAAAGCCATCTCCTACTACCGCAGCTTTCGTAATAAGCCCCAAGTCGCCGGCGTCACGGTGCGCCCGATCCCTCCCAAGGCCCTCAGAGCTCTTCTCGTCCTCGCTGCCGGCGCCTTCGTCTTCATCGTCCGCGCGCTCATCCCCTACTTCTCCCCCGAGAATATCTTCGTTCGCACCCAATCCCGCTTACAGATCCCGACAGACGTCCTCTTCAACCGTCTGGCCTCGTTGCGCCCGGACAATATTCTGACCGACGATGACAACTCCCTGCGCGCCAAGTTCGTCAATATGGAGTCCCGCGCCCTATACCTCCATTACGGCCCGGAGGCCCTGGCCCGATGTCCCTTCTGCACCTCAGACGACCCAGCTTCTTACTTCTACTATGCGGTCCCGACGCTCCTAATTCCCCATCTCGTTAACCTCATCATCCTATCCGTCGCAACCTCCGACTTCCTCGCTGGCCCCGTCGGCCCGAAGTGGCGCACCACTGCCACGGTTCTCATGATACTAGGTGTAACCATCGATCTGTCCGTAGTGAGTACCTACAACTACCAAGCAAACATGCGCATCAACCGTCTAGAGGGCCTCGACCTTTTCTTCTGGACCTCGCGCATACTCCGGTACCTAGGTCTCGGCGCTCTCGACCTCCTCCTCGCCACGCTGCTATACCTCTCCAGCACGAACCGCGCCTTCGTGACCCCCATCAGCGCCGCCGAGCGCGTCGAGGCCATAACGCGCCAGCTACAGACGGCCAAGGGGCGCATGAGCGCCATGGGCATCATAAAGAACACCACGATGCGCGACGAGGCTCTGCGCGAACGCATCCAGACCTACTGGCAGACCGAGGGGCGCCTCATGAGCACCGCCTTGGAGGACCGCGAGGTCATCGAGGGCATCAACGACGCCCTCCAAAACCGCATCAATATAGAGGATATCACGCGCGATGCCGAGGCCTACTCAAGTTCAGCGATCCCGCGTCTCGAGGACCTGGCGCCACAGACGACGGTCGGATGAAAGAGAGTGTGTATGGGTGTAATGCCTTCCCCCCTTATTCACCTACGTACGTACCTTAGTAGGTTAGTAGGTACGGTACATGGGTACCTAGGTAAACACCTAGCTAGCCCTAGAGGATATTTGATAGAATGCCTTGTGGCTGTTATGTATAACAAGATAGAAAAATAGGTACAGCGAAAAGCAAAGCAAATCAAATCAACCCCAAAGTAAAGAAAAGGCGAGATCATACCCTAGGTACTCTACATGTACGTACTATAGCGATATGCTAGATAGATGATGGAAAATCAAATCAACAACTTTGGTTAAAAACCCATATATAGGTTCCTACCTACCTACCTACCTACCTACCTACCTACCTAGACCTCAAGGCAACATAACATAGCACACGATATATGAAGTAAAATACTAGGTTAGGTTAGATAGGCAGATAGTGCGCTTTGTGGTAAATGTGCGAATTTGATGGTACATTCGATCCAAATCTACCCAAGTACGAAAGAATTCCTTATTGGGATTTTCTTCCTTTCCTTCGTCTCTCTCGCTCTCCCTTTCCCACACACTTACATATACACACACTATTTCTCTGTTGTGTTGTGCCCCTTTCCTTTCTCTTGCGTAAGGTAGGTAAGTAAGTCTGTCCTGAGACTTACTGACTAGGTTAGGTACAATGTAGCAAAACTAGGTACCTATCTACTGGACACAAGGCTGGTTTTGATTTGGTATTGGTGGGCTTGGTATGTGGCTTTGGTTGCAACCTAGAACGAGACGCCACTCGTTCTAGAGAAGTTCATAAATACCTACCTAACTAATAGGTAGGTTAGGCCGGTGCTGAAGCGGATATGAGAACGAAGCCTCGATGATTTTGGGGTGGGAATGGGAGAATGGGAATGAAAAAAGAATCCAAGTACGGCAACCACCGCTTTGGTTCGATGGATAGAAATAACCCTGCCCTATCATGCCATGTCATGCCATGCCCTGCTCTGTCCCTTCGTCGTCGTCCCCTCCTGCCAATTATCAGAATATCACATCCATGTGGTCGTTTCCTCTCTCCCCTTCCTTGGGGTTCCCGCCGGTATCCCGATGAACGCCGTGAAAATGACAATATAGGTATTGGATGGATGGTGTATGCTTTGAGCTTTAATGTCACATGGAGTCGATGGTACTCGGAAAGGAAGGGGTAGAATAAGGAAAATTAAAACAGGAGAGAAAGGGAATAGGTAAAAAATGCATTATACTGATGCAGGATAATACAAGTAGGTATGGGGCTTGAGATAGGCCGCTACTACCAGAATTAATGAGTCCCTCGCGTATCCGGTCTCGTGCCAGCTGTACTCGACATGCTTCCCTTTCTCGACGTGCCATCTTGAGACGCCTCATCCACGCTTCGTTCCAAGAACCCAGCCCATAAATCAGCCAGGGACTCTTTACTAGCTGATGTTGGCGTCGGCTCGGAAAAGAAATCCGCGCTGAGAGACGGCGTACTAGGCGTCCTGTGGAATGGGGAACTTGGCAGGCGTAGAGAATTGCTAGAGGCTCCTGGTCGGGCTAACCCGGCCTGTTCCCTCTGTTCGTCTGTCCAGTTCAAAAGACCGGCAATGATCTGGAGAATCTGGAACTTCTTGGGATCGGAACGGTCAAGAGCGAGGAATTGAAGAAAGTGGTTGGTAACAATTTGTCTATACGGTGTCAGTGGGCTTGCCATAAGCGGTTGCGTCGGTATAGTAGAACTAACCTATCAATACTGTCCTCGGGCTTGGTTTTCTTGAGATATCGAAGAGCTTTAGTTAAGTGATCGTTGAGGACGATGGCCTCGTGTCTTAATTTGCCAATGAGGAGATTCTTCTCCTTGACCTCCTTTTCGAAAGGCGCTGTGCGCTCAAGTTCCTTTTGCAACGTGGCTTTGACCTTCTCCGCTTCCGTAGCTCTCGAGTCCGCGTCGAGAACAAGTTTCTTGAGGGCCTGGAGTTGTTCTTCAGACGTCTCGACCATCTCGCGCAATTCCTTTTTACGGGCCTCCTGGATCTCCTGGAGTGCTCTCTGAAGGCTGTCGACGGCTTGCGACTGAGTATCTCGTTCCGAGGCAATCTGTTCGTAGCTCTCTCGCATGGACGAAAGCTGCTCCTCTAGCGCTGCAGCCTTCTCAGCTAGACTCTCCCTGATCGACCGCTCCTCCATTGCGAGCACTTCCCAGTCACCCATTGCGTCCTTAGCCGCTTCTGCCTCCTCCCTTAGCTGCCGGATTTGTCGCGTTAGATCCTCCTTCTCCTTCTCTGTGTGAAGAAGCGACAAGTTACTCCGATTGCGCAAACCGGTTAACTCTCTCATAGTATCTTGAAATTCGGCCTTAAGCTTTTCGATCTCATCTTGGTGATCTTGTGCGCTCTTTTGAAGTTCCTCGTTCTGGCCTTCTAGTTCTTCGATACGTTGGTTTGCTTCTTCTAATTCTTCCTTTCCTCTGGCTAATCTGTTGCCAACGCTTTCCTTGATTTTCTCGACTCTACCCATGAGGGTTTGATACTGCTCTTCTACTTGCTCTTTTGCGGATTCGGATTCTTCTAGATCCGACTTGAGCTGAGTGACCTCTTGTTTGTGGGTTTCTTGTATGCCTTCAAGTTGTTTCCGCAGCTGCTCGACCTCTGCTCTCAGAGCCTCGCGCTCTTGCGTTATAGCATCTAGCCTAGCGCTTGTATCTGTGGGTTCGGCCGTTTCTTGTGAGTTGGGCTCTTTGTTAGAGTAGCCATTGGTGGTGGGCGACGTAGCATGCCCATTTGTAGATTCATTATGTGTATCCTGGAGACTAAGTCAGTCCCATCCTTATGATATGAGGCTTGAGGAAGATTGTGGTCAAGTTCACCTCTATTATGGAGGAGTCTGGGTCATCAGACTCATTCCCTGGGGTTTCAGCGTGTTCTCCATCTGGCATGGTATTTGGGAGTGTACTGCCATCGTCAAGTGGCTTTGGCTTTGCATTGTTCTTCTTCTTTTTGTTATTCTTTTTCTTAGCAACTGAAGGATGAAGGGTCAGTTATTAGATTGGACGTGCGGGATAATGAGGGGGATGGTTGATGACTGACCTGTATTTAATTGTTGCGATGGCTCGGTAGGTGCCATTATGAGATTATTTAAGAGGCATCAAGGTGTTTAGCTTAGGTAGATTCATAGATCGCAGGTTGAGTTTTGAAAGATGATTGAGAGAAAGTTGCGCCGTTCAGTTGTAAATGGAGAATCCACAATTTCCACACGTAAGCCCTTTCGAGTTAATTGACTTTGGAGCATCAAATGTTAAGGTTAACTATTTTTAAATTCATCTGACCAATCAAATCGCCGTCGATTGATTGAATAACCTTGGAAATGTACCTGCACACGCAACTTCAGCAGCTACCAACCACTGTAACGCGGGGGGACTTATCCGCCTGTAGTACCCTTCATTTATCGCCCTTTATATAATAGCACCACATTCAGACCAGCACGTGCACTTCTGTGACAAAATTCGAGACTCAGCTCATGTATACCTATGTATATTCAATGATACTTGTAACTATTATCATACTTGTATTATTACGTTGTAGTTAGTAAGTAATGTAGCTTAGTAGAAATGCATCATCTACGTAACTACTACTTGCTATCAGGGTCTAGACCATCAGTTACCATCTAGAAGTGACATCCAAAGAAGTCTAGAGTTGTAAATAAAATAAAAACAGCCTAGCTAGAAACCCTGGTATACTAATATAGCAGACTTAACCTCAGCAGACACGAAGTTGTCTAACCGAAGCTAACGACATTCATGTATCAATATTGATACCTACTAAGATACCTACTAAGATATCTAACCTAGGTAACTACCTAGTAGGAATCTTAGACGCAAGGTCAACCGAGAGTAGCCATATGGACCTTTGGTGTGAATTAATTATGGATATTATTACATACCTGCATACCTAGGTACGTTTTGTCCTTTAACCTCCCGGGGATTGCATTCAAACAGAGTTATCTTCATAATGAATATGTATAACTAGTGTATTGTACATAAGCCCCGCTGACATCTCCAATCAACTTGAACTAAGAAAAAAGATAGGGTTATCCACATGTGTCACTTGATTGGTCAATCTTTGTTACCCATAAGATCTCAAAAAATTGAAACATTTTAGGATCTTTCTTTTCTTCTTCACATATTTTACCATCTTCACTGGATCCTTTTGGAATCGAAGCTGCCGCCACTTAATTGTGATGCTCTGATGGCTGGTTCATAATTCTAGTTGAAGTAGAATGATATTTGCCTTTCAAAATCCCGGTGTCTGCCCGACTTAGTCAATGGTACGGCGGGTTCGCTATGCGCAAATATGATAAGAATACCTACATATCGAATGAGGTACGTAGGCATGTAATAACTAGGTTAGACAGACAGAAAACAACGACAATGAACCTCCAGTGCTTGAATATAGGAAATCATCATGAATTTATTAAACTACTCGATACGCCCTAGAACCCTTATGCTGCAACCTTCTTAGCCTTAGATGACTTCTTTGCCGCCTTCTTGCTTGACTTGGCCGTGCTTTGCTTGCTCGCTTTAGCAGGCTTCTCGACAGCTGGCTCACTGTCCGGCAACTCATTGCTCTCAGTCTTTTGTTCTTCCTCAACATCGACGGCCACGGGGGCTGAAGCCTCAGGAGCTGCCTCGACAGCCTTCGGCGCCTCACCATCCGTACCTTCAAGTTCGGCAGGGACTCGCTCTACTTCATCAATAGACTTGATCTTGGGCGCCTCAAATTCGTAGCCCATGTCCAGTAGCTTTTTTGCTCGTTCACTGCGCTTCTGTTCTTCCTTAGAGATCTTCTTCGTCCATGTTGATTCTGATAGTGGCTTCTTGAGAGCATTGCCGGTCAATTTGCTTCGAGGAATCTTGTTGAAGCGCTTGTTGGCACCTTTCCAGACATTTTCATTAATTTGCGACTTTGGAACGACCTTAACCTTCAGTATTCGACCAAAAAGAAGATAGTTATCCATAGTCTTTGCGACAACCTCTGCAACGGGCGCAGAAGCAAATTCAATAAAAGCGAAATGCTTGCTGGCTCCTGTCTTCTTGTTTCTCGACATCCTGAGTCTCTCAACATCGCCGAATTGTGAGAAATAAGAGCGCATCTCACGCTCGTAGAAACCATCTATAATCGTTAATATCTGAGGCCCGTCTGAGAATGAATTGATCTACTTACGCGGCAAGCGACCGACGTATACAACACCACGTTCGCTATCTTCAGATTTGGCAGACTTGAGCAGCTTCGCAGATTCTTTCGGAATTTCGCCTACGTCTTGCCCCTCTTGAAAGGTGACATCGCCATCAGTCACAGCATCCTCGCTGTCGTCATCGCTGTCATAAACCTTTGCAAGAGCCTGAGCATCGTCTTGTTCGTTATCTGATGACTGCACTTCTTCTTCTTCGTCCTTCGCCTCACTATCCGCTTTGTCTGTTGGGATTGTGGATTGCGCGCTCTTGGAAGCCTTCGTCTTAACGGGTCGGTCATCGGATGCTATAGCTTTCTTCGATCGACTAGCATCTTTCGTTGGCTTTGACTTCTTCGTCGAGACTGGGCTTGCATCATCGGCAGCTAAATCATTGGTATAAGCTTAGGAAGTATACGAGAATATGACACTTCATGCTCACCCTTTCTTTTAACAGCAGGAACCTTGGCTTTGGCTTGAGACAAGGGCTTCGGGGCCGATATGACAGCTTCTAAAAAAAATATTAGAGGATTGGCATCTTAAATCAATTGGATTAGAAACTTACCCTTGGGCTTTCTCTTTCTCAGTTCTGGTGCCATTTTAAATGAGTATTTTTCTTCAGAGTTCCTTGTTGTTGAGTACTATATATGTAAGTACCAATTCAGGACGGTTTTTTTTTTCTTTTTCCTTTTGCGCTTTTGCTTTGCGCTGGGGATTCTGCCGTACAAATTTTGGCGGTGAAAGAAAGAACCCCACATTCCCCGGGTACTTGTCCAGGTATTTGAATTTTGTACAGTGGACCGTGGTACAGCCTGTGCCCTGTGGACCGTGCATACAACATTGAATTACAGTAGTTAGTAACTAACTATTTGAAGCAGCTTCAAATTGAAGGTGCCTTGTGAATATCAACAATACTCAGTGAAACTAAGTCCTCATTTACCTAACCATAAAAATAAAAATAAAAATAATTCATTTGAGCATGCGAGAAACTCACAATTTGCCAATTTCGAATTAGGCGAACCAGAGAAGAAGTCTTGGTCTACGACAACATTGAACACTCCTTTCCTCTCTAAGATTGGTTTTCACAATAACTATTACATAGTGACCTTTCTAACATCAATCATTTCTTTCTTCAAAACAGCGATAACATCAGCAGCAACAACAACGGGACTGATTCGCACGTGCACTCATTAAGAGACGAGTCGTCAAGATGAGTCCATCTGAGGAACCACTAACCCACGATGAGATTTGGGATGACTCAACCCTTGTTAGATCGTGGGATGATGCTCTAGAAGAATACAAGGTACTTCCAAGATCTCGCACATCAAACTGATTAGTACTCTGCGGCTCACCACTGTTGTCAAGAAATATCACAGCATCCACAGAAATGGAGGTAATGTGGAAGATCTTCTAAGCTCTAACCAGTGCGTATGATTTTCCCCTATTCCTAGCAGCCTTCAAATGCTCACAGAAGATCCTTCAAGGACTACTTCGGATGCCAAGAATGGGGCTGATGAAGCCCACGAACCGTCAACCCGTGATGGTCCCCAAACAGATTCCGAAATGAGAGGGGACACCACTGTAAGTTATCATCCAGACTAAGTTGAATTACTCCCCCCAGAAAATCTTCCGGGTGATCAATAAAGCTTGGCTTAGATCTCCCAAGATTCTGACGAAACACAGGACGGAAGACAAGAGAACGGAAAGTCAACCATCCAGCATAGCCATCCGCTTGGTGGAGGTCCCGGCCCTGGAGGGCTACTAGGTTCAGGTGAGCATCAGACGAGCCCCAGTCGTCCTGACCTGTCGCGATAAGGAACAGCCCTACCAGAGACAACGTTTAACTAATGATTATACTATAGTGCAAGACGAAGGTCTCAAGAGACTGCTAATGTCATGGTACTACGCAGGCTATTACACCGGCCTTTACGAAGGCCAACGCCAACAAGAGCCACCTCAACAAGAATCTGAAAAGAGGTGAAAAATAATACATAAGTCTAAAGGGTGCGCAAGTCGACCCGAGATCTACAGTCGTTGCAAAATCGTTCATGGGATTGGCTCGATTAACAAGGATTCGTAACGCCATGCGTTACAACCTTCTGAGGAACGCTCTTAAGGATGGTGACGTTGTCATCTGGGTTACGCTTTGTAATGGGCATGCGACAAGTAACGCATCAATTGTAGCTGTTGGAAAGAGTCCAACAGAGCACTACAAATTACTACATAGGTAGTAATAAACGATGAGGAGGAAAAGGGAGGAGGGAGGAGGGAGGATGGAAGGAGGAATCAAGTCAAGGCTGTATATATGCATGTTACTCATGAAAACCATGAACAGACTCTTCCCTATTCCGGACTTTGAATAACAGCCTAGCCGTGATAGGTTTGTTTCTTTTTATTGAACAAGAAACAAAAGCTGTGAATTGTTGGAATCCCCCTTGTGAGATTCAAGAATGATCCTATTCAGAGTGACAATCTCAAATCCAACACTTGGAATGGGCAGTCAACAGCACTTTCGTTACCACTCCTACATCTAAGCGCTTAAGTCACTCTAACATAGTTAGTTACTATGTAGAATTATGATATTATGGCAGTCGGTATTATACTATGTCGTCGTATAGGTTCAGCTATTATCTAGAGGCCGCCAGTTTCAACTCATTGCGCGCTTTTAGCACATGACAGTGATGACACATGGTAATTCTCCATGAGGCCGGAAGTTGGAAGGATGGCAAAGGAAGCTGTACAAAGTAAATGAGACTAGTCAAGAAGCAGCATACTTTGCGGAAGAACCAGTAAGTATGTAGTTAGAGGGCAGGGATATTTTCATAAGCGTGATATGTAGACTATTGTAGTAATACTACAAGATAAGGTTGGCCCTTAAGCAGGTACAGAAATCCCATGCAATCCCATGTGTTCCAGAAGTTCAGATGATAACAAGGATTTGTTACTTAACTATCCCCAGGGCCCCAGATCTCCTCTTAGGCTCTTACAGATAATAGTTAGTTACTAGAAGGAAACATGCACGTTTCATGCCAAGGACTGTTGCATTGGTTCGGTAACAACTTGGAAGTCCCCTTTTCTTACATCCATAGATTCTAGAGTACGGACATAAGCGCCAGTACTTAATATGTATGTAATATTCAATGTGAACTTTGATGTCACTATTCAATGTTGTACGGCATAGTAAAGGACGGAATAGTTGAAGGTTGATCCCGACTCCCTGACAAGTTACAACTGAACTTAATGCTTGCATGTGGTATAAGTTAATTGCCAAGCACGGAGTACGGCAAGCTAAAAGTCAGTAAAAGTCAGTTAAAAGTCAACTTTAATAGCTGACATCTTATAGGACGCCTTAGGTGGATAACAAAACTCAATTCAACATTGACTATTAACTATGTACTACTAGGTACTAGTAGTACCTGCTACTACCTGGGCCTTGTGATGGATGATACATGCCTAGTATTCACACGGCTGGCTCATTTCAAAATCCATCTTCACCGTCAAATCTTAAAAAGAACTCATTTCATAACTCGAAGGTAGTAATTATTTCAATTCATTTGGTATACACATATGTAAATCATTGACAGAATGGATCAATTTAGGATTAGAGACTCCTCCTACCAGGGTAAGTTGGGGTTTGAGCTATGACATTTAATCCTTGTACCCCTGATCTATAAGTCTGTTTAGGCGAAGGGTCAAAACACCATCCGAGACATTTCTGTCACAACCTCCTCCTAACTCTAAGCATCTAAGGTAACCCAAGCCCATGGCATACCTTGGTGCCGCCAGACCCGTCCTGGTTCTAGGACCGCCTTATTCTACATACTATGTTAGTATGTCGTACCTAGGGTATACTACTAATACCCTAACTACCTAAACAGTTCAAATGACATTCTTCCGAACGCCGCCCATCTGTGTACAACTCCACTTTGAGATCGGCTACTCTTGGCCCCGGGCAGGCATACCTAGGCATACCTAGGCATACCCAGTTGCATCCTGCACGGAGGTTTTGCTAGACCTGTTTCGAGAGCAACTCCTGGTCAAGGAGGCAAGATGTCAGGATGCCAGGGCACGCTCCAAGACCTGATGGATCTTCATCTTCGATTTAAGTAACGAGGTCCCCCTTCTGGCCCAAAGGTGGGTTGTTTCTTCTTCACTCCTCTAAAGACGACTTGTTCTGTGTATACGCTCTTTTCTTTTCGCTCTCTGTGCTTCGTGTGCTTTATCACTATCCATTCTCTTAATTACGAGCAGGCCCTCGCCTTTACAGCATCTCATTTGCCAGGTCCAATACGGTTATTCAGGAATTTCCATCTACAACGACTCCTTCCGTAAACATTACGTTTAATTCCTATTAAATCGACATCATGAAGTACGCCGCAGCTCTATCGCTAGCCGTTGCGCCTCTGGCCATCGCTAAAGCCGTCCACAATGTCTACCCTCAACACAAGAGGACTAGCCACATGAAGGGTGAAGCCTCCAAGGGTGAAGTTCTTAACCTGATAGAAGGCGTCTCTCTCGGAAGCACGACTCAGGTTATTGTCATTTGGGCGAACCCTGGAGCCAACGCCGAGACCACAACCCTCCACGAGCAGGTTACCGTAACCCAGACAGTTACCGCTGGTGCGCAAGCAACAGTAATTGGAACCGATACCCTCGCTCAAGGTGCTACCACCACAGCCGTCGCTGGCGCGATACAAACACACCACGTCCAGGTTGGTGGCGATGCCGGCCTCGTCTTCACCCCCGCTGAGGTGAAGGCCAACGTGGGCGACATGGTCGTCTTCGAATTCATGAGCATGAACCACACTGCTACTCAATCAACTTTCGCCGAGCCTTGCAAGGCTATGGAGGGTGGTATGGACTCTGGTTTCCAGGCGAACCCCAACAACACCGTCTCCCCCGCTCCCGCCGTTGCCATGCAAGTCATGACCACTGAGCCTTTATGTGAGTAGAAATCTTCCCATTCACATGCAATTATTCATAACTAACCAATTCCAATAGGGTTCTACTGCAAGCAGAAGGGTCACTGCGGCAAGGGCATGACCTTCTCCATCAACCCTACTGCTGAGAAGTCCCAAGCTATCTTCCAGCAAATGGCCATTGCCCAGAATGGTGCCGGAGCCGGCAGCGCTATCACCGGCAACGCCACTGAGACTGCCCCTGCCGCCTCTTCGGCTGTTGCAGCCGCGCCTCCTGCTGCCACAGGAGCTGTCGAGATGCCCTCTGGCGTCACCCCCGGCTCTGGCCTCATGGAGAACGGTGCTTGTGTTTGCGCTGTTACCTGCGGTGCTGGCAGCTTTCCCGCTGTACAGGCCCAAGGTGTAGGTGCCTTCGGTGGCTTCGCAGGTTAGTAGCTCTTCCAATCAGATCTGTCTTCCGAAGACAATATGCTCATCATCTTTGTAACAGGAGCTCTACCTTCCGGCATGATGGAAGCCTAAGGGAATAATGGGAGTGGCGTCCGGTTTTTGGGGGGAATCACGAGTATGATACCGAGGCGAACTTGCTAGCTGCTTGCAGGGAGCGAGATGGTCCCATGTTTCCGGAGGTTAAAACCTGAATGACTACCTAGACTTCTTTTTTTCGATATTACCTGGCATTTGGGGGCTTTTTTTTGAACAATATGACTGGATCGTATACTATATAGGTGCACTTAATAGGTCATCATAAGAAGTAAAATATTACTTCTGTTTAATATCGTAACCTTGCGTCTTTTGATTCACTTTGACTTGATTGGCCGATTGTCTTGCTTAATTACTTTAAACTTGTGTGTTGTGATGCTATTATGTTGAATACCAAAACTGTCAATACGTTATTACGCTACGTCTAAGTCACAAATGATTTTAGATTATATTAGGTGCTGGACTATATATCACGTTCACCTAAATCAACGACGAAGAGGGAAGGAAGGGCAAGGAACGAAAATGTGGGAAATGTCCAGACGCCGTAGCACGTCTCGGAACCGGAGATCCTGCTAAAAAAAGGGCAATTTCGCCTATGTGTCGTGATATCGTGAAAACGGCTTCTTCTTCCTCCTCATCATCACACACACACACCCAACGTCTATATTAGTTTAATAAATAACTTCTCTCCTTGCGCGCACGCCTGCCTCTACGTTTGGGTTTTTTTACTTCTTGTCTCCGGCTCCTTGCTTCTTCGCGTCGGCTAGGAAAGGGGGATCGTATCAGTTATTTTGTCCATCATATGGTTGGGGTGTGTAGGGGTATGTTGTGCATGGATAGGCGGTCTATGTGGAGGTGAGGTAGATATAGGTGGATAGGTAGGTAGGTAGGTAGGTAGGTAGGGTGATCGTGGATTGTTAAATCTTACCAGCAGCTTGCTTCTTGCGCATCATCTCGGCGACGGCTTCCTTGTCGCGCTGCATCTCGAAGCCAGTCTTGCCGCTCTTTGATTTCTGTAGGAGGGAGAGAGAGATGATTAGTATGGATGCTACGATCACTTTTTATACCACAGTGCCTGGTTTTTTTTTTTTTTTTTTTTTTTATGGCTGTTGGATGTCGAGATGGTCGGCAAGAAAAGTTGATTGATGAGACTTACCTGAGCAGCCTGGGCTTTGAGGTTCTTCTCACGCGCCTTTTCACGCTGGTTGCCGCGAGCCATCGTTTATTTGGCTTTCGTGTTTGTTTGACGAGATTTAAAATGAAGAAGGGGTGTGTGGTAGAGCGGCGCTTGATAAAACGCGAAGGCGAAGCGAAGAAATGCTTTGTTTGTCGGGGTTGCCCTTTGTCGGAGGTAGAGAGGAAAAAGAGAAAGGGTGGGCGAGGAGGAAGAAAGAGTTGTTGGGTTGACTTGGGTCTGACTAGTGTAGTGTAAGGAGGAAAAAGAAAGGGATACAGGGCTAGGCTGGTTCATGTAGGCGTCTAGCCGCCTGGGTTCCTTAAAATAGGCGGGAGAAAAAAGAGCAAAAGGTACGGGGTTTAGGGGGAGACAGAGACGTGGGGTTTCCACTTAGAGCCGCGCTGTCAGCTGTAATGTCAGCTTTAATTAGGTACCTAGGGTATGTATCGCTGTGGGCGCGTTTAGCTGCTTGGAGCGCAGACCCTTTTCAGTGGGCCTGGTCAACTGTAAATGCCTGTAAGCATGGGCGCCAGAACCCACGGGGGAGACTCCTGAGCCAATCATGCTGCATTGTAATCGCCTATTTGGCCCGCAAAACGGGTACTAGACCTTCTGAATCCTTCTGAACTCTTCGAAGGATACATATGTACCTGGAGCATTTCAATTGTGGATGAATTCGATCACTCTTCAGATTTCCAGATGTCTGTTAATAGACATGTGTACCACATAGGTCTGTATCATCATTCATGTCTGGTCATCTCTTTGAAATCGGTCTGAAGCCCATACGTTCTGTAGTGAAACAGATCAGTTATATATTTTATATTTGTAATACATAGTACAGTCCGCAGACATGAAGACTGGGATGCATCATAACTATGTATATTTTTATCGCAACTTACACAAGGGTGCCTACTGTAATATGAACATTCAATCTATTCTGTAAAGTGTTCGCGGTACATACGACATATTATATGAATATATTATATGAATATATTACCATTTAGCTAAGGATCTTGGTGGGGTTATTCATGATCGATATTATATGTGTAGTTACATGGGAAATAGGCCAAAAAACGACATCTGGGCGTGAAACAATGTTAGAGAATTGTCAGCCAATAGATCTGTAGTCCCAACCCAATTCTCACGATGTATTCGCTCAAAGGAGCAACACCGTCTTGAAATCATTGGATGAGGTGAGGTTTCGCTGCAGGTTCAATATCACATACCCTACCTGCCGGTTTCTCATTATCATAGTACGTGGATCGTTAAAACTTGTGATTCGTGTCAGTTCGCCAAGCAGATTGTTGCATGGTGTTGATCTAAACTGACGAAGGGAACTGATTCACCCACCTGCATCGCGGGAGGATGCAAGCAATTCATCTCCAAGATCAGGTCCTCGTACCCCTCTAACCCTAACCTAGTATAATGGGTAGGGATGAATCCTTGCTAGGTTTTTGGCGAGTGTAGATATTTCGATCTTAACCGGCTCCTAAGAAATTCACGGGCACTTACCGGCCAATGGCTTGAGCTATTTCGAGTTCCTTTAAGGATGCACCTCAGGCTACAATCGAGCCCGAGACCATTCACCCTCCAGACCGTCCATTGGCCAGGCCAAAAACAACTGCCCAATGCGAAACATCGATGCCGCCCCGAAAAGAGCTGCTAGGTCAGGTCCTTGGTCTTCCTATTGTTCGATTGTTCTATTAAATCATTATCTTTCCTTACAACCCTTCTTTAAAGGAAATTTTCCTTTTTTCAATTATTAAAAGATCCAGAGCGCCTGGTCTGCCAACTTTCATTGTACATCGACCTGGAGTGACAAGGACCCATTGTCCTTGACGGACTCACATAATACCAATATCTTCAACTTCATTCATTGTCTTAAACCCCATAAAACTTTTGTTGATGCGCCTGGCAGCGCCTCACTTTCCCTCCCTCACACGCATAACTTTCCTTCCACGTCTCTTCTCGACCAAATCTCCTCCGCCAACCCACGTTCATTCGATCGAAATCTCCAGATCTGCTAGCCAGATTCCTCGTTTGTATTAAAGAAAAAAAAACTCACAACTGCTGGCAGTTTCAACGGTTGGTTCCCTTTTTCTAGAACCCCGTAATGCTACCAAAGCAACGAAACGCTAATGCTTATATACCTAGAGATATCACACTAGGTATTACCAAGGCCCTCAAGATGGTGGGAATAAAATCTGGTTCCGGCTTCCAAGGCTCTGCCTACGTCATCCTTCAGGTAATTCGCTACTGTAACATCGCCGTTCTCCTCGCCGTTATATTCGTTTCGGGAGTTATGATGTACTTCGCCAAGATGCCAAACGGCTTCCAGTTCTTCAATGACGTTTCCCTGGCTTTTGTTATCGCCGTCGCCGGTCTCCTGCTGTGGACCGAGCTTCCTATTAACTTGGGCAAGAGAATCATTGCAGAGAACTGGCCCGTCATTGGTGAGAATCGTGGCTTCACCTGGCTCGGTGTCGCCATGATTCTCATGGGCAGTCATCATCTGGGCGCGCTCAGCAATGACACCTACAACAACAAGAACGTACCATTCCAGGCCTGGCAAGCGATCATGGGATCCGGTATTATCGCCATCGCTTTCGGCGTCACCAACATCCTGGCCTCGCTCATCTTTAGCAACCGAACCAACGGTGTCCACGCTCGTGAGGTTCGTAGCAATGGCGCAACTACCAGGGATGTCAACTTCACCGAGGAGTATGACAGCTACCGAAGCAACTCGATTCGCAAGGAGAAAACGAAGAGCCTATGGTTCCTCGGAAAGGGCGCTGCCAAACCTAAGATCAGCCACCCCATTACTCGCGATGTCGAATACGGACAGGACGACCAGCTCCCCATCGTCGATGACCGCAGCAGCCCGATCATCCCCGATGTGAAGCGTCCCCCAACCGCACTACACCCTGCCTACAATGCCGGATCAAGAGCCAGCCGATACAGTGAGGCCAGCCATCTTGATCGCTTTACTGAGAATAGGATATGAGTCTCGCGACCTTTATGGAATGGCCAGGGGGTTTCAGCCTAGGTAGGCACTGAATACTCATAGCATAACGACATCCACGGTGTTCAGTGAGGAGAGGCGTTGCGGTTGATTTGCAGATACCCTGAATCGGGCCAACAGGCATTATTTCCTTTTTTTATATTTTATCCAATGGGTTCATTATAGCATTGATTAGGTAATTAGGTGGCATGAGGTATGCATGGCTTGGACGACGATACATTAATTATGACTTTTTCTTTTCCGTTATGCAAATTGATTCAATGTTGTATTCTTTGAAGTGTGATGAATGCTGAAGATTGAAGTAACATGAACTGCAGTGTGGTACTACTGTAGGTAGAGTACTATTGATGAGTCATCACGTATTGATGTCTTTCAATAGGTTCGCACGTGACCTTTCTAATTCCATTCATTGTCATTCAATAATCCTCGTACTGTGTACCGAGGAATTTATTACCGCAGTAACCACATTCATGTCACTGGTACTAGATCAATGGTAGTACTGTGTACATAACTAATACTCTTTCCGATGTACTAGTGATTCTACTATTCTAGTGCATGTAACTTTTCCGTGTACTACTAAGGTTAGTACAATACATACATACATGGACTTCATCGACCCAAGCTTCCCATCTCCTACCACTACAATAACCTCAAATTTATTTTGCGCACCTTTGGACCTTCTAACTTTTAACCCAAGACAACTTTGTTGAAATTGGACTTTTCGCTTATTTTAGCAAATACTTCTACTTTCCTCCTACCTTCAAAACAATTGTTCATTCTTCGCAACGGCCTTTCATCTCTCTTTCACTCCTTCTTTAACATCGACGCCATCCAACCTTGTTTCTTAACCCGTTTCCTGTCCTCGGACCAACAACACGCTCTAGTTGATTTTCAACTCGTTTCGTTCACGTTCACGTTCGCGTTCGCGTTCAAAACATTTGTCGATTAGCACTATACTGAGTAAGGGCTTAGCAAGAATCATTAAAAAGCATTGCGCGCGTAGTTCTCGCCCGGAGGCCCCGTCGGCGTAGCGGGGTCCTCGCGAAGGCTGTCGTTGATGGTTTTGAATGCTCAATACCTAGTCTTCCAGTATTGAACCACAATTTGGCAAATTCGGAGAGTCAACCAAGAACTGCCTAGCATTTCCATTCTCCCACTTGTCTTCTTTCTTTCATGAGAACATTGAATGCGAAACACACACAGTGGCTATAGCATTTACGACATTACCTCGGAACTCGACGATTATTCCTGCACCAGTGCTACACATTGAAGAACAACAACCACCACCTAACGAGTTTTAATATTACGATACCTGACACCATCCTTGGCGACATTACCCTTCAATAGCACCTTCCTCATCTTAATCCCTTTCTACTTCCATTTAATTCAGCAACCATGTCGCACGAATCCGAGTCCGAGGCTGTGGCCGCCGATTTCCGTGACGCTCTCGACGACCTCGCCGGTTTTGCTCGCGCTGAAATCAATAACCTTACTCTAATCGCAAGAGAGAATACTGAGCATGCCCTCGCTATCTCTGGAGCTCTTCAAGAGCACATCAAGCGAGTAAGTTCACGCTTCCTCCCTTCCTCCCCTCCTCTGATTGTGGTACATCATACGTGTTTCATTTACATGTCACGTTGTAACTAGGGACAATATAACGTGTATACACGTATTAGTATACTAACAGGTGCTTATAGGTCGTTCCTCAAAAGAAACTCCCAGCTTTGTATGTCCTTGACAGCATTGTCAAGAATGTGGGCACACCATATACGATCTTCCTTAGCAAAAGGCTCTACCAGACATTCATGGATGCCTACGCTTCGGTTGACATGGCCACCCGGCGGAAGATGGACGAGATGCTCAGGACGTGGAAGGAACCTGTGCAAGGCTCTCTCGATAACCGACCTATATTCCCCCCAGACGTCACGCGACCCATCGAGAACGCCCTGATTAAGGCAAGAACGACTATGCTACAGGCACAGCAGGAGTACACGAGGAATCAGCAGCAACTGCTTGGTCGTGGGAGACCAATGAGTCGGGGTGTGCCTTATCGTGAAACCCCTACCCCTCCAAATGCCCATACACCTCAAGCCAATGGCTATCCACCGACTTCAATGCCCGCAGTCAATGGCTCTTCCCATACTAATCCCACTCCGGTAGCACAACCCAGCTACTCACAACATCCGGTAGGTGTCCAAATACCGCGTACAATGGTAATATAGCTAATATTGAATTTAGACTCATATACCCCCACAGTCTCGATCTACGCCACAACCAACACAGGCCCAAATGGCCTATCACCATCCTCAGCTAGGAGGTTATGGCACACCACAGGTTGGAATCAGCGTAGAAGCTTTAAAACAAGATATCCGTGGACTCATCACTGCCTCCGAGTCTCAGTTGGCACAAAGTCCACATGAACCTAGTATACAGAAGAGACTGAAGGCTCTGGTGGATTTACAATCGATTCTCCAGACGCAGAACCTGCCACAAGATCAGATAATGCTTATAAAGAACCAAATAACTGATCTTGCCGTGACCATAAGAGCACCCCAGGTTTATCCTGCCACTACACCTACACCCCTGCCACAATCTGTAGCTGTAGCCCCTCCTCCAGCAGCGACTCCAAAGGTCTCTCTGGATACTCTATTCGGTGCAGGCACTTTGGCTGCTTTGGTGGCACGAAATTCAGTGACACCACAGGCGTCTGCACCTTATGTTCACCCCCCTCCCCCCGCTGCTATACATACCCCAGCTCAAAGAGTTGAGCCTCAGAAGCCTACTATGACTCAACCGGCACCGCCCTCAGACCCTAAAGCACTGATGGACATGTTGAGGCAGGCCGGCCTACTTCCGACCTCCAACCCAGTGGGTACTTCAGCGACAGGCCCTCGCCCTCCCCCCTCAAAGTCATACCCGCCCTCCCTAGCCATTCTAGGAATGGCTAATAACAATCAGCCCGACCGGCCTATGACTATTGAGGCATTTACGCAAGACATCATCCTCCGGCCATCGTCACTGAAGCAGTAAGCCCCCCCACATGAAACTATGTTTAAACCGGTACTAATGAACTTATAGATACCGCCCTCATTTGCTTCCTTTCCTTTTTGGGTCTTTGGGGCCTCAGTGTACGCAGTGTGGGCGCCGGTTCACAAAAGATGAAGAAGGCAAGAAACGGAAGACCGCCCACATGGATTGGCACTTCCACGTGAACCAACGAATTGCCGACGCTGAGAAACGAGGGCAGCACCGAAGCTGGCTAGTCGACGAAGTGGTGAGTAATCCCAATCTAATCATGTGCGGCAGATGGGTAGCTAATATTATTCTAGGATTGGATCAAAACGAGAGAAACCATCGACGAGGATCATGTCGCTCCTCCCGGTGATTCTAATACTACCTCAGGCACCTTCGCTCCGAAGACACCCAAGATACAGTACATACCTGTCCCTGACGATCCCAACTTGGCAAATAGCGTGTGTAGCATCTGCCAAGAGAAATTCGAGACAAGATGGCTAGATGACGCTCAGGAGTTTGTGTGGGCAGACGCCATGCAGACTGGCAATAAGATTTATCATGCCAGCTGCTATCGAGAGGCGTTCAAGGATGGCGGAAGTACGCCGGTGTATGCAAGGGGTACACCGGAGCCAACAACCGGAAATAAGAGGAAGGCTGAGGTGAGTTGTCAAATATAATGCACAACTTAAAAACGTAGGGCTAATCACTAATGTGTTGTAAGCAGGAAGAGTTGTCCTCCACACGAAGTAGGGGCAAGGTAAAGGTGGAGGGTACCTAGAATGTGCGTTCCCAACCAGTTCGTCATAGGGAAAGGCATTCCCATACGGCGCGCCCAGCTGCAGCACAACAGATTCCAGCACGACAGATTCCAGCCCGACAGATTCCAGCCCGACAGCGTCCGGTACGACAGAGTCCAGCACGCTCACGCTTGTCTTATAGGTGTCCAGGGTACCAGAACTATCGACCCTTGCGTCCGAGTCCCTTGCGAAACTCGTTCTAGGGGGGAAGCGCCACCCATGAATGTCTCGTATGTTTCGAGCCCATGGGATTTTGGGACTCCATCTAACAATGATGGATGTTGGAAAAGCGCCACGACAGCAGGATACACCATTCTTGTATCTGACTGCCTCTTGGGAAAGAAGCGGGTACATAAAGGGTAGAGGCAGAGGACGGGTGAAATACTAATCATAGATTCATCTTTTGTCCCATAGTCCACCACCTACACATATACCATATACTATCCCATCACCCGGTTGCCCTTGGTGTAAGGTGAATGGAGCAACAGCAGTAGCGGGACAGGCGATAATAGAGTATGTTGCGGTGCAATTGCAGAGAAAAATCATGCGTGTGAGGCTATATGATATTTGCTTTTTGCTCTACCTGGATTTGCTTGCAACTTGGCGAGCGTACAGAGGCATCGATGGCCTGTTATAGGCCTAGGCAGCAAATAGTAAAACTACTTTCCCGTACTATGTCCCCTTCTAAGTTATTCCTTTTTTTCGGTGATTAATATGTGTGTAATGACTCATGAGTCTTGGGGTGAGATTGCGTCTGGGGCTTTGAGGATGTGACATGGGTTTTAGTAAGAAAGGCGATAATATGGTTGTAAGATCTCGATGATATATAGGTATCTTTTCGTGTAGTTCTATCCTGGTGTCTCCTTTAAAGTCACTTGTTTGATACGGTATTTCGGTTTCTTATATAAAACATAATGACCTAATCCTAGGTAGTTTGTTATCACAAATCACCCCTTTTTGTTGCTTTTTGTGGATAGGTTACACGGAAATCATGACTGAAAACATGTACACTAGGTGTTACATACATTGTTCTCGTGGTAATGGAATTATGATCAGATGTTTAGGCATTGTGTGAATTGAAAAGGGGGTACATAACCAAGATACATACCTTACCAGCCCTGATATAGGGGTTAATGAGTGAGACATGTCAAGTTTGTGTCATATTGGGCTTCTGTCACTACGAGATACATTTTCAGTTGCTAAACAGGGCACTTTGGGGGCCAAAGCACACATAGAGTTGTTCTCAAATACGCAAAGAGACAGAACCCTGGGTACTATTATCCAAGGGCATCGTATTGTCTTGTTTGCTATACCTCGTGCTGACTAGGTGCAATATCATGTTCGATCTCAGATTAGGAGTTTAGAATATATTCGTCGACTGGTGTATCGTACTTAACTAGGTTTCATTATTAGAAGCCTTGAATAATTTGTTGATGTTACTCTAATGTTAGTAACGTATCTGTGATTATTGTGCTAGGTTAGAAGAGGACATGTCTTATTCTATTAATAGAGCTCAAGGCACACTTGTGTGGCCTGGTTTCTGGAGAGAATATACCATTGCTAATTAGATATAAATATAGATAACCGACCTACGTCTTAAGCTCTCCTCAAGCAAGATTGCGGGTTGCCAGCACCAGTTTCTGTCTATTAGGCATGGAATAGTTCTGAGTGTTGTTTTGCTCCTTTTTCATATCATTTCGTTATATACACAGCTATGTGAACGCTCCGGGGATATGCTGATGTCACAGTCACACGAAGACAAAAAGCATGGAAACAACTTCTCTCGCTCAATGCCCACCTAGAAGAGATACAATAATAGTCTGTATATACAGATGTGTCGAGAATTACGAACAATACAACTTGTGTTAACCAAGTGGTCCCTGATGAACACCTGCTATTCAGTCTAATTGTTTTCGTTTAGTTTTACACAGAGCCTCTATTGTAAAGCAAACCCGTCTTTACTGGCCCAATATGCTGTTTTTAACACATCCTGTGTGCTTGGGTAGGTAAAGCAAAAGAAAAAAACATGTTACATTCTCTATTACTACCTAAGCACTCGTAAGAATTATCGAAACGAGTCTACTTCCTACCGGAAGCGGGCGGTATCTAGTCATTTAGGCCCAGGTAACTAAGTTTGGCAACCATGGAAATAGAGTCAATATAGCATGTCAGTGAGTAGGTAGGTGTGCGAGTATCATAGCCTCGAATATCATAACAAAAGGGCCCAAACCTCAAAGAACCTACTTAGTGCCTATGTGTGTAGGTTAGGTGGTAGGTAATAAGTTGGGGTTTCATTTCAAACCAAGATGACCATGTCCATAGTGGCATAGCTTCGTCACATCGTAGAGAAGAGAAGAAATCATCATAGTACATTTATCACCAATTCACCAGGTTACACAACTTAGGAGATCACTTGTTAACTTATCTATGTTCTACTGATATGTAGTGACTACCTATCTACTTACGTAGATACTACGGCAGCTGAGCTTCCTCGAAAAGGCTCCGGCTTCTGTAGCATTCTAAAAAAAATAAAAAAAATAGAAAGTCTGACTCACCTCAGTACTCACCTCTACCTTTTTTGATTGGTTGGATAAATGGGCGTTATTTACCCCTTATTGAACCTGAATCTTTAGCAGACTTCTTTGTTTTCCACCTAGCGCTCCTAGAATCTCCCCGATTTATAGGTCTGCTTCGACGACCGTACATGATGATGATGACGATGTGATCGAAAATGATGTCAGACACTTTGTCCTAGGGGAGGAGAAGGGATGGAGGCCTTTCGTGCTCTCACGCATTCTTCACAGGGGAGTTCAGAAAAGGGGGGAATACAACGCTCAAGGGGTTCAGCTGAACGAAGCGAGGAGAATAGGGCCTACCTGGAGGAGCCATCTGCCCCTTTTTTCCTACGAGAAGGCCGTTGAATACCTGCCTACCTATTAAGCGTATTTGGAGAGTCCACCCCCCCCCCCCCCCCCCCCCCCCTATAACGAGATCAAACCTAAGTAGTGGTCGGTCGGTTTCGTACCCAAGACACGGCTTGTTTGCGGTACAGCAAACTGCATATCCTACCTGGCCGATAAACCTCAGCTGGTACTGGGGATCCAAAATCATCAACCAGTTGTTTGTCTTCCCGGTCACCAAACCAACTAACCCGCGCTGCGTATCGCTCGCTACACCCCCCCCCCCTCGTTGTACATCGTGTGCGAAGAACGAAGACTACCAAGCCTTTCCCCTTGGGCTTTTCGGGGATGTGTTTTGGCAGAAGCACCCATGCGACCGCTATAGGTACATGATCAATTTTCGAGCTTATCCTCCCATGGCTAAGCTACCTGGTAGACTGAGGAGCTGGTGGAGAGAGGTAGGCATTATGGTCGCCGGTCCGAACCTGAAAGCGGGCTGGCCTTAGCAGAGAGCAAAGAGAAGGGAAGGATGGGTGGAGGCAACGGGAGGGGAATTACGTGATTTGTTAATGAAGAATATAGTAGATATAGGTCAGGGCTTCGTTGTTCGATGGTCGTGTTAATACTAGGTAGTTAGTTGGAGATGTTTTTTTTTTTTTTCGTAGAATCCATTTGGTATCCATCGTGATGAAGAAGAAGAATAAATAGCTTACCATAGTTTTCTCTAGCATGGCTTGATGTATGTATAGGTGATGTAGGTTAGGTATGTACATAATATCGTCGATGATCCCGCCTGCATATGGATTTAGGACAGTGGGTCTATATCACAAGTTTAAGCGAGGAGATTCGTATCTCTGACTAATCAACTTGCCTATACTATAACAGAGGCACTATATGCGCTATTTCTTCGAGCACATACTCTAGTTTTAACCTGCCATACATATGAGTGTGTGGACTTTGAAGAACTACATATGTGTGCTGTAACCTAGATACTGACCCTCCTTACACACGTACTAATACCCAACACAAAACTTAACCCTCTACCTACATATCCTACATATCTAGGTACGTAACTTAACATACCTTCAGTAAGGCTATCTCGTCAAAGGGGTGTATACATAGTATTTATCGACCTTTTGACAAAGCCTAACCATTGGTTCTGGTACGCCCTGAACGGGGGGAGAGGGGGGAGAGGAGAATGAATAATAAGTATGGGCTAGTGCGGCAATGCAAAAAACCAACACCCTGGTTTCTTGAGCTTGGAATTCCCGACCCCAACGTAGAAACGATGTATCATATTTGGGCTCCCAACTCCGGCTGCGGGTTGTACACTAAGTAGATAGGTAAGGTAAGGTTATACAACACCGCCGCCTCCCCCCCCATCCCCCCCCTTAGGAGATAAAAAAAAAACAGTAGTTTATACCCAATGCCTACTAGTTAGCTGCCTGAAGGATAAGGCAATATTCAGCCTTTATTCACAAGCCCCTCTTCAAAATACTGATAGAAGGAAAGCTAGAGACAGGGGTATGAATAGGTACAATACTAGGTATGGCTTGATCTTCTAACTATACCCCTTGGCCCTCGGGAGCCTAGTCTAGGGTCTAGGTGCCCTATGAAAGCTTATTTTAATACCTATTTTCTTTTCTTTGGCCCCCCCCTGTCTTATCCAAGAGGTATCTGCCTAGGTAGGTAGGCTTCGGATATGAAGACGAGACATGGGGATAGGATCCTAGTAAAGGATGAGCTATATTGAAAGGAAGAGCCAGTTTAGGCAGAAAAGTATCTTATCCTACACGATTGTGATGGCAGCTGAGTGTATAGAAGAGGAAAGGAGGATGGAGAATTGGATAAAGGGGGGAGGGGACAGCGGTGTAGCAGGAAACACACAAGTGCTGGCCTTCTTTCACATCGTGTCTCAGGGCAGCAAGCTCTTACAGCAGGGCAGGCCCCATCGTACGACATCCACCCAGTGGATTAAGTCCATGATAACGACGTTTCAGCTTACTCACATAACTGTAAGTTCGACTTCGGGATGTGACAACAAGGACTTGGGTTGTTGCGAGCAATTCCGGGGTAGATTTTGACGTGAACTATCGTTACCATGGTATACCAACGTGCCTGACCAGGTTACTACGCAGGCAGGGAAGGGAAGTAGGCGGGCAGATGGGTAGGTAGGCAGGTAGGTACTCTTTCAGCAGCCATGAAATATATGGACTCGTGCCACGTATGTATTGTATTTGCTTCTCCTTCACTATACTCACGCTGAGGTACATGTAGGTGACCAAGGATTCCCGCCTGCCCTCACGTCAAGTCACTTGAGATCGGAGCCTAATGAGCTGCTAGGCATGTATATGGCCGTGGCCTTTAGTGGGTAACTATGTGATAGTCTTGCATGAAATTCACTCAGCGACAAGACTAGGCCGACCTCCTCACAACCAAGGTACCTACATATGTATGTCTTCCCGCCAGCTGTGACCGACATCGACACATTCGGTGCTACCAAGTACGGCTAACTTTGGGTGAGTGATGTAGTTACTTATGTTAGTAAGTAAGAATGTGGAGGCGTCCTGCATCTGACCCCGTTTAGTACTCCGTTCTATGAAGAAATACACTTATATGGGGAGCTTCCGAAAATATATCAATCCAGTTAGATAGAAGATGATAATTGGGGTATTTGCTGTGGCTTTCCTAACACTACGAAGACCTCGCAGCTTCTGCGATAGGCTCGGAGTGGCCGTGCTAAACGCTTCCTGGAAAGGGGGCTCTGGCTACCTGAACGGTAACTACTTGCCTGACATATGTAGAAGCATGGCTCGTAACAATAATTCTATAACTTTGGGCGGCCTACTATCGTGACCTACTTGCAAACAACGAGCCTATGAGTATCACTTGGAGTAGAACAGATATGGCTCTACTATGGTAGAGACCACAAATGTCCTACTTGCTCCATTATCCTACAGGATAACCCTAAAAAGGAATAGCAACGATGCCCTTCAGGTCACCACATTGTTGGCCTAAGCTGGACGGCAGGGGTGTATCCCAGGGCATCATACGCTATGGTACATGTATTTCGGTATGGGGTATGTACAATACATACAAACACACGACGACCACTGGGCTTATCTAAGTACCTGCCTACCTAGGCAGCTAGGTAGGTAGGATGCTATGTAGATACGTAGCCACAGGGGCAGAGAGAGAGAGATGTGAGATCCGTTAGATACATATGTAAGGACCTATGTAAGGACATAGTTATGGGTACGTCTGAAGAATGAAAGAGGTGATCTCATAGTGCTCAAGTACCCAGGTACATCCCACAGCAACTTGTCATGTCTACACTAGTTCCCGAAAGTCTTGTGGAGGAGTGAACATAATATGTCCGGAAGGGTCTTTTGGCTAGTTAAAGTGGTTTCAGCTGGCAATCAGTGGGTGGCAGTCATTTTCCCCCGACCCCTTTGCACAATCAAGGAAATTTCACCACCAAAACAAAACGAAGAAAACAACAAATAATATGTCGAAGATGGACCAAATGTTTAATCTTGAAGGGGTGTTTCAAGTTTCAAGATCCCTTGGCCAGGCTTGTGATTGTATGCATGCCTAGGCAATTAGGATCCATGGTAGGGAGAGCAAGCTTTGTTCATGAAAAGGTCAGCGCTTCGGAGTCGAGACTCTCAACATGCTAGGAAGCTGGGTGGGTAGGTAGGTAGGTAGATTGTAACTATTCTCGAGAAACTTGATAACCTGAGACTGTTGCATGATCTCATGCTTTGAAATCAATATAAATGATACCTAACAAAGTATCAGAAGAATAAGTGTCCTTTACAATCCTGTTGACGTATCATCACGAAATAGGGGGCTTGCCTTATCCTTGTGTTAAAGCTGTGATGGTTATATCCATGTTTTGAAAATTTTACAATGCATTACAATGCATGTGGCACTGCTTAAGTCCGGCTAATCACAGCCGAGGAGGAATGAAGGCAAGCATCTACGTAAGGTCAAGCAAATCTATTTCTGGATGGCATCCAACCATCTGGGGTTGCCTTGTTGGGGTCGTGCTTCTAAAGTTTGCTTTTTCTTTTTTGATCTGTTTCTTTGACGGACCTCCTACGACAACCCTCCCAACAATTCAAACAGATGAGCTAATAGTAGAGTTAAATGATGGTATTGTAATATTAATTTTCTCTGAGCTGCTCCGGTTTGGTTAGGGGATGTCTAGGAATGTTCATGGGTGTATTCTTGGGTAAACTACCGGTTGCCTCCGGTGTTGAGTGGGCTGCTCGGGTCATACACATTGGTAGTGATAAGATCCGGGTACTTGACATCTCCCTGCTTAAGAGCTTCCTCCATAACTTCCATTATGACGATGCTCTCGGACAAGGGTAGGGTGGCGCTCTCTATCTTGCCGTCCCGAATACACCTAGCGCATTCGTCCGCCTCCCAGAACATGCCGTGACCCCAATTTCGTTCTGGGTCTATTGGCATAGGGCAGTCCACGACCTCAACTTTCCCTCCTCCGTCTTTCTTGACGACTCTGTACTGCAGAGGCTTGAAAGCGGGACCCATTACTTGAATTTCGCCCAGGGGTCCTTGAATCTTAATAGCGGGTCCACCGCTGTTCTGGCCATCAGTGTTGGTGGGGATTCGCAAGCAGGTCATAGCAATTCCCATGGACTTGTGCTTCGGGAACTGAAGAATAATGTTGGTCATCTCATCGGCCCCCGTTGAATATTTGTTTATAGCAGCTACCGTTCGCGGCTTCTCTTTTTCTGCTTCGGGTTGAAGGTGATAGAGGATCTGGAAGAGCCAGGTTAGGGAATAGATGCCCAAGTCCAGCAATGCACCGCCTGCCAAGTCCGGATTCACCATCCGGTCCTCGTTGGGAAAGGTCAAAGTGCCGTTCGGGCCATCATTTCCAAAGGAATTATCGGCTGTAGCCGACTTGGTTAGTCTGTGCTTCGATTCGATCGACTACTAACTTGAAGGCACTATTAGACGAAAGCCACATGAACTTACCAATCACTCGATATACGGGGCCAATGATTCCAGATTGCACCAGCTCGCGAACCTTAATGCTGAGAGGGAAGTATCGCGTCCAGACGGCTTCCATTAGGAACAAGTTCTTGGCACGAGCCGTGTCAACGAGTTTCCGGGCCTGGGCAGCAGTCACAGTGAAGGCTTTCTCACATAGAACGTTCTTGCCAGCTTCCAATGCTAGCATTGTGTTCTGAAAATGGTGACTATGAGGCGTTGCAACATAGACAATATCGATGTCTGGGTTGTTTACTAGCTCGGTATAACTACCATACGCTTTCACGCCATCTGGGGCGTTGACCTTCTCCAAGAACGATGTGGCGCTCTCTTTGGAGGAGGAGGAGGCGACAGCGATCAACTTGTGAGCGACATCACTGACACCACGAGTTGCAGGGTTTGTGAGGAGATCCTTGGTGAAAGCTAATTATATAGATTAATTATTAAATATGCAAAGACCTAATCGATTTCAGCTGGGCTAGATGTATGACTTACTTTGGGCGATGCCACCAGTGGCCATGATACCCCATTTGAGGGTAAAGGGTTGAGAAGCCATAACGAATGGTATACAGGTCCGCCTTCGTTTATTTGTGAAATTCTTGGGATGCCTCGTAGTGTCAACAACCTACCTACTGCGTAGTACGTTGAATAGATATAAACATCTATATATCCATCCAACTGTAGATTGTATAGGATATTGTATAGGAGACTGTATAGGAGGTTAAAGTCAAAGGTGGGGTAGGTGACTGTGTAGCCCATTCTTGCGATACCGTCCCGCCCGCTCGATAACCTAATCTATGTAGATTAGGTAGTACATACTAGGTAGTATATACCGTGGTTTTCGGTAAAGTATCGGCATTGGATGTTTAATCCTTCGGCGCAAGACTCTCCGTTGGAAAATGGTTAAGTGGGTCATGGACCGTTGGTGAAACCAGACGTCATCGACATCTGGATGATTAAAGTGCCTAA
This sequence comes from Hypoxylon fragiforme, assembly GCF_022984875.1. NCBI lineage: Eukaryota > Fungi > Ascomycota > Sordariomycetes > Xylariales > Hypoxylaceae > Hypoxylon > Hypoxylon fragiforme. The sequence continues at coordinate 1,328,896 of NW_026054758.1, read as the reverse complement.
TAAACCTTATTTTATAAACCTTATTTTAAGATGAATAGTTACCTAACCTAGGTACATATGTAGGATGTTTTGAGTTTTATTACTACATATACTAGTAGTAGAGAAGAAAACAAAGGAAGAAGGCAAACTCAGGCAAACTCCTTTTTGAAACGACGAGAAAGTTCCGAATATAATAGTGGACGGTAAACTGTAACAGGTAATAGGTGGGGAAAGTATGTGCACGACAACATACAAATCAAGTTGCCGACTATTTGGCTTAGCCACACCCCTTCGCTCACCTTTCAATATGTTTTACATAAAGCGAAGCAATTCCCCCACACCTAGGTCTAGGTCTCTGACTATGGATACAAAGCCGGTAACAATACCAAAGCTGTTATATGGCACAGCTTGGAAAAAGGATGCTACCGCTGACTTGGTACTCCTAGCCTTGAAGGCTGGCTTCCGAGGCATCGATACTGCAGCTCAGCCACGTCATTATAAGGAGCCGCTGGTTGGCGCGGCTGTAAAGTCAGCAATATCATCAGGAATTGTAAAGAGGAGTGATCTGTTTGTATGCCACACCCTATTCGCGAACGGAATATAATAAAGCAAAGAAGAGTTCCTATTAATTACTTATCTTTAGATCCAAACCAAATTCACTTCAATAGATGGCCAAGACCCAGATAATTTGCCCTATGATCTTGATGAGCCACTTGAGAAGCAAGTACACGCCTCAGTGGCTTCGTCACTTCGAAATTTTGCCTATTCAGATTCAGACCCATCCTACATTGACAGCTTAGTCCTCCACTCACCACTTCGCACCTTGGAAGATACTATCACGGTCTGGAAAACGTTCGAGACATACGTGCCCCACCAAATCAGACAATTGGGGATTTCCAACACGCCTATACAGATCGTTGACTATCTATGTAACAGTTCTGATATCACAGTTCGTCCAGCTTACGTACAGAATCGCTTCTACCCAGCAACGCGCTGGGAAAGGGACCTGCGGGCATTCTGCCGGGAGAGAGGCATTGTGTTCCAAACTTTTTGGACGCTTTCCGGGAACCCCCATCTACTGAAGAGTGCGCCAGTGCAAAAGCTGGCCACTAGTACGAATGTCGAACCGCCCGTCGCGTTGTATGCGCTTGTGCTGGGCCTTGAAGGTACAACAGTTCTAGATGGAACTACCAATGAGACGCACATGAAGGATGACCTCCAAGGTATTGAGGTTGTGAATGATTTCGCACGGAGCGAGGAAGGCCGACCTGTCTGGTCGGAACTTTTGGGACAATTCAAGAAGCTTATTGGAGAAAAGGCGTAGATGGGCATTGCATCACTGTATATCAACAAGGATAGCGGAATGAAGATCGGGGGGATATTCAAGATGTCCCCCATCGAGAGATCGAGATCTAAATCACGCAAGGTCGATTGCATAACCGTGGTCCCATTAAGACTGCATCCATGGATATCTACAATGTAGGTCGTTCAATGAATGGAATCAAAGTCTGTCTCTGGGAACTGGACCCGCAAATTTCCTTTCATGTACATGTATCTATCGGCACACATTAATTGATCTCGTGAGATGGAGACTTTTAAGTATCATATCATGTCATAAGTGATTCACTTGAACATGACAACCACCAATAAGAATTTCAAGAATGTAGGGGGGGTAAAGTTGAAATTTGATTGGCCACTAGCTGAGTTGGCATACTACATAGTACGACATGTACAGTACATATGTATGTAGGAGACGATAGTAAGTACTCGCCCGTGCGATAAGTGGCATGATGTTGTCCTCGATGTCTTGGAAGAGACCCGGCTGTGGCTGCTTCGTTGTCTTAACCGCATTTGCTAAAGACTAGCCTCTCACGATGTATGAAATCTGGCGACGTAGGGGAGAGGAATAGCATAATCTATCACCGAATGAGATGAACTGGAGTAAACACCTTTAGTTATCACGGGAATACGAAACATGCGATGCTACGCCTTGCCCACGGGATAGTTACCTTCTCGGTACCGACAGGAACCATCGTGGACCAATGAAGATTGCTTTCACGCACATACGTATGTGTATGTATTGTACATACTTGTACATACATACATGTAGGTAGCTCTACAGGTACCACTACCTGCAGTATTCAAGACCAGTCAATGTGTATGGATTCATGACTAGCACCAACTATTATAGGTAACCTACCTGATTGATAAGAGATGTCTGAATGGATTGAACCCGAGTTGTTCTGCATGTCTCGGGAGCTCGCAAGTTTTTGAACAGCAGCACATGGCATGCATGGCCTTGCCGTGTCGTATCTCTCAAGGCTTGTGCCTTGTGTGGCCGGGCCGTCATGGTGCTAGGATCTGGGGGGAGATTTATAAATACATACATACATGGCTGCCAGGCTACCTACCTAGATAGGTACTAGGCATGTAATAAGAGAGACAGAAGCTGAGCTGCAAGATCTAAGACCTGCAGCCATTAGAGAGAAGGGAACCAAACCGGTTCGAGCCGGCCCCTCGGGTGGGCCCCGCTTGACACGACGAACATGGCGAGGAACTGTTCCATGTACCGGTTTTCCATGGATCATGGATTGATGGATGGGAGGGGAGAAGATGTACATATGTACATCTTACCTCACATCATAATACAACATTGAACTTGTACTTTTTATTAGTATGATAATGTAGGTTCCCCACTTTCTCTTGGGGGCATTCGTTCGTGAAAAAAAAAGCCACATGTTGCACTTACTACATAGTGTACATGTACAAAGTATATATGTATGCAGTCACCAGTCACCAGTGGCATTATCAGCCTATGTATGTACTATGTAGTTAGTACCGCAACATATTACTGCCCAGAGGTTGAATGATTCCACCGACATGTACACTTGACCGTCTTCTTGCTTTTTTCCTTTTTTCTTCATTTTAGCCTATGTACCTACTATGATCCCTGTTTAAACCAATTGAATTACTTCCAGGTTACTTTTTGTGAGTGCAGCTTCGAAGGTGTGTATATAGACAGACACTAACTTCAATGCTATACCCCCCGGTCATACTATGTATGTATGTACTTACAGGGCTATTATGTAGTACATGGATTGTACCTAGTAGCCTGTAGGTGTGTGCTACCTATGTACTGGTTATGGTTACTCAATATACATACATAGTCGCACAATAAGCAAAAACTAACCTTGAACCTTGCAAAGTACAGTACCTTGTGTACATGAGCCCTACATACATACATTAAACAATTTGACCCGAAAACGATAAAAAAGCAAAAAAGAAGAGAAATGATTGAACCCCCACTTTGTTCTTCCCCGAGCTACTAGGTACTGTACCGGGTTACTGGAACCATCAATCTTTACCTAAACCAAACTTTACCTTATCCCAACGACTGCGGGGCCCTTGCTGCTGTTGTACGACGTTCGCATAACCACCCGTCACTGCCAGGGCTACTAGGGCTATTAGGGCTACTAGTTACTGGGGGGCTACTGGGGCCTGCTAGGTTTAATATAAGAAAAAAAAAGAAGGTGAAAATCAATGGATACGTTAGGCAGGTATTGATAACTTTCACCTATCAACTTACATACTTGGCTTCTTTTCAGGTCCCCACTTACCTACTTCCAAACTTCAACTTATTCCAGAGTCGTACATAGTACAGTCGTACATGCTACATAGTACATACACGCGCAAGTTGCCCTTGTCTATACGCACATATACATATCTTTCTAACTGCATGTAGGTTGGGATGTGAAGTTGTGAACTGTTCTTATCCAACTATTACCATTACCATCACTACATACTATCCCCCATCACCACCATTTTCATCAACATCTTGATCCTTTGCATAACCTACCTAGCTATCTATCCCTAGACTGCATCTTGCGCGTATCTGCACTATCGAAACCCGCTGCATTACGTTGTGTGTGCGTGGTTACTTGTCCTTGTTGTCCTTGTTGTCCTTGTTATATAGGGTATAGAGTTAGGTCGATAGTTGGAGTCATTTATGTAGGTACTGTATTTTCTTTTACATTGGATAAAGAGAGTATAATCCCTATTTCCACACCCCCTTACCCCCCCTACCCCCCCTTCAACCCCCCGGCTCTTTGCCCAGATCCAGGCGTGCCCCCTGCCTACCCACCAACCAGCTACCCGCCTTCGCGCCTCCATCCCGCAGCACCAGTGGTAGGCGCAGAAGCCAGATCCTGGCGGCGGCGCAGACTGAGGTGCGATGGAGCATCCGGCTAGACCACAACAGCAACACTACCAGCAGTGTACGAGAGGCGGTGACGACGCTGACAGGAGAAGGAAAAGGAGGTGGAGGTGGAGGTGAAGATGTCGAAACGGCCCACCATCCAGCATACTACTCTCCTCCACGTTCATGCCCAACACCGGGCACTGCATGATTTATGATGACCGTGCCGGACCAAACACCTCCACCCGTTCATGTCGTCCGCCTATAGGAGACGCAGGACAAAGTCACGAACACCTTTCTCCTCCTGCTCCTGCTGCTGCTCCTGCTCCCGCTCTTGCTGCTCCCACTTTCTTCTTCTTCTCCTTCCTCTTCTCCTTCTTTCTTTCTTTGGCTTATACTGGAGCTGGAGCTGCAGCTAATTCCACTAGTGCTAGGACTAGCTCTAGTCCCCAGCGCTCCTCCTCCTACACCGGCGGGAGCTGCAACTGCAACTGCAACTGCAACTGCTGAAACAGCTGTAGAAAACATAACCATGGACGATGGTTCAACGGCTACCGCAGCCACCACTGCAGCCACTGCAGCTGCAAACTCGGCAGAATCCTATGAGCAGGAGCACGTGCACAGCGTGTACGAGTCGATCGCCTCGCACTTCTCCTCGACGCGGTACAAGCCCTGGCCCAATGTAGCCTCCTTCCTCACCGCCCTATCCCCGGGCTCCGTTGGCCTCGATGTCGGCTGCGGTAACGGCAAGTACCTCAACGTGAACCCTGACGTCTATCTTCTCGGCTCAGACCGCAGCGCGAACCTCGCACAACTAGCGCGGGACCTCAAGGTGCGTAATGCTGGCGCTGGCGCTGGCGCAGACGTTGTAGGCGTCGCCGACGGCCTCTCTCTACCCTTCGGCGCCGCACATCGACGCGTTGACTTCGCCATCTGCATTGCCGTCCTTCACCACCTCTCCACCCGCGAACGCCGCGTCGACGGCCTCCGCGCTCTCCTCGACTGCGTGCACCCCCGCGCGGGTAAAGTGCTCGTTTACGTCTGGGCGCTGGAGCAGGGGAGCAGTCGTCGCGGCTGGGACGAGGGGACCGCTGACCAGGATCAGTTGGTGCCGTGGGTCATGAAGCAGCAACAGCAACAGCAAAAGAGCAAAAAGACTAGTAATAAAAAAGCACCCAAGAAAAAAGAAAAGGGAGAGGAGACGGGGGTTCAGGGGGGAGAAGAAGCAGAAGTCGCAGTAGTAGTAGATGCAGAAAAAGAAAAAGAAATACTAGAAGTTCAAAAAGGGGTAAGTGGCGGTGATACCACATATCAGCGGTACTACCACTTGTACCGCAAGGGAGAACTAGAAGAAGACGCCAGGACGGCGGGAGGCGAGGTCTTGGATAGTGGCTACGATAGGGATAACTGGTGGGTTATAGCGAGCCCGCGAGAAGAAGCTTGAAGAATAAGAAAGCCGAGGCTTGTTTCTATAGTACATATCTGTCTATCTACCATCTACCTCATAAATTTTAGGTTACATAAGGTAATAAAAACATCGCCATCACCTAGGGAACATCAACATAACCTCCTAACCCCCTATACCCAAGGATACAATGAACAGCCAAACCCTAGAGGTATTTACCAAGAAACAGAGAAAAATATATCCATATAAAAGAAGAATTCTGTACATTAAATTTCTCAAAAGCTACCAACAAAACTCACCACTACCTAGGGTACTTAGTATCCAGCAAAAATCCCAAGAAAAAAAAAGTAAAAAGAAAGAAATAACCACCCCTCCCCTTCCGTCCGTCAGACACCAACCATCGTCGTCTAACCAACCAACCAGCCAGCCAACCAACCCCAACCCCCCAATCCCCAGTAGGTATCATCTATTGAATCATCATGACATGCGGATGACTGATCGGCCCCTTTTTTCTTTTCTCAAAGCTCGAGGCTGAGATGAAAAAAAAACTAAAAAAAAAAACTGGCCCCATCCATCCAATCTCCTTTCCCTCCTGGTCAACACTAGCAAGCATATTCCACATCCCATTGCCCAAGACAAAGCAAAAATCTCCCCCCTTTCTTAAAAAAAAAAAGGGGGGGGGGGGGGGGGGGGGGGGGGGATGAGAGGGATGGAGTAAAAAAGCCAACTCCCCATGATCGATGCCGTACATTAAGTTTAAACCAGAAAAAAAAAAAAAAAAAAAAAAGAGAACTCCCTCTCACACAACACCATACTTCAAGTTGTACCACATCATCACATAGATAGCATTGCTGCTTGTATGTGTAAATATGCCCAAAAAAGTCCATACATACATACATGTAAGCCCCCTACAGCCCGAACAGTTTTCTTTCCACAAAAAAGTTAAAGAAAAAAAAAGAATCTACTCTTCCCTTTCCTTCCCCCCCCCCTTTTTTTATTAATTTCCTTAGCTGTAGCTCTCAGCCTTCCATCCATTTCCTTGCTCGCTTTTCGCAAGAAGGGACCATGATAAGTCTTCAACGGAGAAGTTTTCAAAAGAGTACAGAGAAAAGAAAAAAAATTGAGGGGCTTTAAAGAGAAGAAGAAGAGGATAAAAATAGGGCGGGAACAATGTACAGGCGAAGAGAATTATGTAGGAGGGGGGAATAAGAAGATGGGAGAAAAGAAAAACATGATATGAAAAAAAAAAGCACTTTTCTGTTCTTCCCCCTTGCGCCACCGCGTGATTTCGGGAAGGGGTGAATAGGGAGGTAGGTAGGTAGGTAGGTAGGATAGAAGGACTGAAATCCATCAAGGAAACCCTGAACAAGAGATGTGAAAATAGACAGAGAGAATAGGAAGCCAACTTCACTCCCCCATGCCTCACCTACCTACCATGCTCTCTCACGCTCTCTTCCCTACTTTCCCAAAATGCCAACCTGCCCATATGTTGTTTGATTTTATATTTCCCCTTTTCTGTTCGTGTCGTCAATCCATGATTCCCGTCGGTATGTCCGATTCTGAAAATATCCGCTCCGGTCCCGATGCAACGCTGCCAAAATGTAGAAAAGCGTACGTTACGTGTGCTGTCGTACGTTCTCATCCCGAGGATAAAAAAAAGCACATCAACAAGGCTACTAATTCAAGGTCCAGATCCCATCGAAGAAACAAAAAACGAAAAGCCTAGATCTCATCTAAGTAATCTCCTAAGACTGCTCTTTTGTCTTCGCTTAGCGGCCATGCTCGTACTTTGTGGGACTCGCCTTTTCGTAGTACTCGGCTCGTAGATCGAGGTGTCTTCGTCTGTTCATATCGGGAGACATAAGGTGGGTATCCGGACTCCTACGCCGCTTAGAGCCTGTTGGCTCCATAGATGGGTACCCAATCGGGCTCATATATGGACCTGGACTCGCGGTGGCGCTGAGGACAGGACTAGCACTTGGTACAGGAAGGGAATACGCCGGTGTGCTGTAGGGGGCAACGCCTGTCGTAAGCTCCGCGATACCGGGGAGTACCCCTGACGGTGGTTGGCGATCTCTTGTCTTGATGGGGGCGAGCGGTTGGGGATATCCATAGGATTCAGGAGAGCGTTCGGCATAGATGGAAAGGTGCGGAGGTACGCTTTCCCTTCGCGATGCTAGGGGCCTGCTTGATGGCACTGTATTTCCACGAGAGTAGCCTTTTCCAGTTCCCGAGTCGCGAGAAATGTTTCCTTGTGAATGCGAATGCGTATGCCGCGAAGACGATCTAGATCCACCCTCCGATGCCGATGCCGCGAGTTGGAACGGCGTCGTTCCAGCCCGACGTGTCATCTCCTGATCTCCGAGGTGCCAATGCATCGCCTCTACCGCCCGCCATGGCATCCCCATCTCTCCCGCAACCCCGGCCCACATCTCGGATTTGAACCTGTTTCTTCCCTTGTTAGCTACGCCGACCCTCTAAGACGGTTGGCCAGGGGGTTGGAGACGCTTGCCCCCTACGAATTTCTTATTTCACTTCAAGAATCACCCGCGAGGCATCTCACTTACCTTTCGTACAGTCTTGCCAGCTTATTTTTCTTCTCTTCATCCCACTCGCACCTTTTCTCAAGGTAGTTTTGATAATGTAATCGACAACTGATAGCACTTCTTCCCGGTAATTTCTTCGAAATATCCTCCCACTTCATGCCACTTTGCCGAAGTTCGATGATCAGTCTATCTTCATCCGAGCTCCATTTTGTTTGTTTCTTGGCAGGCGATTCTGAAGAGTGAGGCGGCATACTGCGCTTTCCAGGTACTACACCCGTCACGGACGATACTAATCCTCTTGGGCGTGAAGCGGCGTACGATGGCGGCCCACCAGTAGATGCCGCTGCTATAGACGCCGCAGCCGTAGATAAGGGCACTGATGCGGATCGAGTATGCCGAGAAGACACGGGTGACTCATTTGAGTCGGGAGCTTTAAGGAGTGAGGCGATATCCACGATGACGGTAGGGGGCCTAAAGAGCCGTGAACAGGCTGATTCTCATGGAAGCGCTAGATAGCGCTTTGGAGGGCCTCGTGGATGTGAAAGAGGCGGTGACAGTCCTGTTTTCTGGTTCAGCGGTGCCCTATGACACGCTGAAATCGTCTCAAAGCGTTTCGTCTTTGTTTGGTCTGTTTAGGGAAAGTAGCAGCAACGACGACTAACTTGTCCAGGTGGTTATGTTAGGATGACTAGGAATTTACAATAGCTCGCTAGCAAGGCCTTAAGGCTGAATGGACGTGATCACTGAGCTCGTGGTAAGATATGGAGAATGATGGAGGAAAAGGGGGTCTTGAAGTACACTTGAGAAGCAAATGGAAAAGAACATCCAAGAAATCCGAAAGCCTAGGTCAGTTTAAGCGTGATATTGTGTTTTTATGAGTTGTCACACATGATTGGGTGTCCCAGCTCTGTTGCTAGCCAATAAAGGAAGTGACAAGTTGAAAAGCTTCGAACGACGAGGCGACGTTGGGCGGGTAAGTACAGTATACCAGTCAAGCTAAGTAGAGGTCAATGATTTCGCCAGTTCAATGTACCTTTCTCTCGATATTCATAACCACTATGGGGTGTCGTTTTAGATTTTATGGGGAGGCACCATAGCTCTACATCGGAAATGCGCATTGCAGATTGGTATCATAGAAAGAGAAATAGGGCCAGAAAAGAAATACTAAAAAGGATATGTCTACAGGAGCTTGTGGGCTGAAGGCTTCAGGGTTGATGGAGATAGCAGCTAGGGTCTAGGTAACAAAGTATGAGCCCAAGCTCAAATGGATAACCAGGGTGTGGGGTGTGAAGAGGGTATGGTGTGTCGAAATAGACGAGTGTGGAGACGATGGGACACCAGGTTTCTACGTAGTTATAGGTAATAAGTAGGTCGTGCTAGGTATAATAGAGGCCAGTAGTTCGTAGTAGAGTTGGGTAACACTTCACCGACTATGCCAGCGCAGAATACATCTGCCATCGCCGCCCCCCCTCCCCTCCCTTAATGGCTCCGAAAAGGAGGGGAGGAGTATAGCTAGTAAGTGGCATGTTCTTGAGCCGTACGCCCTCAAAATCGGAGAATACTCCTGGAGACGCAGACCGCAGAGTTTGTGGATATTCATCTATCCGTCCCTAAAGAGGCTTTAGCATTGTAAGTCGAACAAACGAGTTGTTGGCGACCATGGACCATGCGAGCTATTGACCGGGGGCTGATGACATTCAATGTTGCCACGAAACCTTGCATGAGAGCACGCAGAGAACAATTCACCATTCCCATCCATGTATTTTCGGTTAGCACGCTAGTAAATCGGCGGATTAATGACGCAAATGGAAGCGCGACGAACTGAACAAGCACACAAACGAGCAAGGAGTTCGAGAGGTAGCCGGGACGTTTAGGATTGGAGTAATCACACCCCCCTCTAGAAGAGAGCATTGTCGGTAAGAACCTTAGGGGTTTGTAGCCTTGGAGCTCGAGCAGGATGAGATGGGTTGGCCAGAACGGATTGCAACATGCGCTTTGAGCCTTTGCGCGTGTGCCAGAGCGTAACAAGCACCTGTCCAGTGCCGTCCAGTTGCCGTACCAGTGCCGTTCCGAGGCTTATGGACCTGAAGACCCCTTGACGATCCGTTACAGGGCAGCTTGCAAGGCTTGGATGAGATCGATTCGGAGAAAGTACCCGTCCCTGGCGAGCGATACTACCAAGAGTCCGAATTCCAGAAGCCCTACCTAGTATTAGGTACTAACCTAGGCAGTGAACAGATCGGGTGGCGGTGGCGGCCATGTATGCCCAGGTACATAATGGCCCAGGTATGGCCCAGGTTGCCCATGAAACTGCATAGTTAAGTGGGGATCATGAAACCGACTGCCATACCTGCCTGTCAGGCCCTGTCTATGCCTGTTTATGTCACTACTACCTTAGTACCTTATGGCAGTTCGGGCATGTATGTAGCTACTGTTGATGTGCATGTGCGGATACATCCTTGGAGCCTGCTGCCACTACTAGTTGTTGACGACGAAGGCCTTTTCCAGAAGCACTAGAACTAATACCGGCTAGGCGAAAGCAGGAGGAAGCATGGTAGGATACATACATGTACACATGTAGGCCTTCGCTCAAAAGAGCAAAGTACTATATGTACATACATCAATATGTAGGTATGTATGCCATTGTATGGCTAGTGTAGTAGCTACATAGTACCAGTGCTGATATTGATCCATATGGATGCTGGTACTTATGTGTATAACATACACATGATGATGTATAACATGGGATGGATACGTAATACGTACCTACATACCTTACATAGTATAGTAGTTATGGTATATTGCCTCGTACGAAGTATGTATTGTATGTATTGCTGCTATTGCATACATATAGACCTGCGAGGTACCTATATGTGTAGTCAGGTATGTAGTTGTAGTTCTCTGCAAATATGACGGACAAGGATATCAATCTGGTTATGCCTGGGGGGTGGTGTTGCCTTGTTTAGATCGGAGCGTGCTAACCGCAGAAGCGAAGGGAACTATTAAGGTATGGTGTGTGTTGTATGTGTGAAGTTGTGGTGTGTAGTATGTTCGAAGGTTGTCGGAACATTGAAGAGGTTCGGTGTTGTATTGTATTGTACAAAGTACATTAAATACCAAAAACCAGTGACCAAACCCTAATACCACCTGGCAGTGACTAACATTACCCAGCAGCCCAGCAGTACTAGGTACTGTAGCTACCCAGTACAATGTATGGATGTACAATACAATAAGATACAATGCAATACAATTCCTTGTCTACTACTACACCTGGCACTTGCCATCAATACTATTATTTAAATGTACCCTAAGTAAGTACAGGAACTGCGCTAACAAAAAAGAACAAAAGAAAAAAGAACCTTGAACATTGAAGAGAGAAAAAGAAAAAGGAAAAGGAAAAAAAGAAAGACAAATGTCCACTTTTTTTTTATAAAAAAATCCCCTTGTCCCTCGGACACGGGAAATGGGGCTCTCTTCAACGCACGTTGCAGATAAAGCCTAACGTCTGTGCGCTATTCACGCTTTGATGAGCATATTACCATCGGCTCTGGTTCGTCTCATATGATCATTGATCGTGGTAGATCATACATCGGCCTGTAATAAGGAATAGTGTTTTATGTTTCCTGGTTCGTCTGGTTCTCATTAACGGCATCTTCAAAGTGTGAGTGCTAATATAAGTGTAGGTACATCTCAGGTCGTCATAGTCATAACCCAACTTTTAATCAATCAGTCAGTAGGTCACGAACGAATGCATCTGGGGCTCCGGGAACAACCCCAGCTGGGGCCGATGAACTGGCGGTCAGCAGGCATGCGTAACAGGTTTGGTAGCTACAGGACCTACCTATATTACTTATTCGAGCATCCATTCTAGATGTCCTACTTAGGAAGATGACGACGTGCGACAGGAGTACCTGGTAGGGAGCTAAACAAATACATACCTATTTATCTGTCCGCCATACATATGTAGGTATGTGTGTATAATGTAAGTGTAGGTGTAGGTGTAGGTATATACCCCAGCCTAGATGCTAGGTAAAGTACATACTATATGTAGGCAGGTCTGGTAGATATATCTACTATGTACCACATATAGAGGTTGGCAGGACATATGTATGTATGTAGTCATGTGAGTAAGTATGTCGCTCTTCCTTTTATTTCCCTTGTTTCCCATATTTTTATTTTCCTTTACTTATTCCTTTCGTCCACGCACAACACGTCAGTCCGCAAGTACAATACAGATATGTACGTAAGGCGGTACCGAACTTCAGCTTTTAGTGTCTGTTTTTAATAGCATGCATAGTAGGAAGGAAGGAAAGAAAAAGAAGAAAGCCATGAACCATGATCGACTTTACTTGCGTTGCATCACAATAATTAGGAAAAGTTGGTTTGGGCCCATCTTCGTACATGATGCTTATGCTTGTCAAGGTTTTACGCCACATCAAGTGCGTTGTTTTGTTTGTTTGCCCTACCGGTATCCAGCGACCTGATAGGATTATGACCCCTGTTAGTTCCTTTCTTGGAAAAAAAAGAAGGGGGAAAATAGGACGGGAGGGTAAGCTTGGGTTTTGAGAGGGTGATGACAGATCGCGTGCACAACACCTGGGCACTTAAAACAGTTCAGGGTCTATCTAGACTCTAGAGAGGTGATATCAGCTAGGTACCTAATTAACTAGAGGGGGGGTGGTAGTAGAGAAGAACCAAGGAGAAAAAAGAAGATAATGGCATTATACCGCACTCCTCAACTGCATACACCAGCATGCCTACATGCCTACACACGCCTACATAATACATGTACATATGCGAGTGTTGTGGGTAGCGTAACTAGCGGCATCTGATTGCTGCAAGCTGTTGCAATTACCTTGCCTACTACTTTGTACGTACATACATACCTACATGTAGGTAGGTAGCACAGAAGAGAAGAACATCGAATACATGTACGTACATATGTAAAGAAAAGGATCGCACACACTACTTATTTGCTCAATATACTTACTTATACATACTATTACCTGACCTGTAATGTGTAGTCGGAAAAGATGGCAGTTCGTCACTTATCCCCTCGAGACCCAACACCGGGCTTTTTAGCGCCCCCCATATTTTGAGCCTCGCTGGCGAATAAAATACAAGAGCTTGGACCTACTCTCCATATATTTATCTGAGCTTATTTTGAACATTTTGTACACTACTTCTAAGAGAAAAATCAATTAAACTTTTGATACTTGTACGCGTCTTTCTTTGAATATAAGGCATACCACTCTTATTAATAGTTACATACCTTTCATAAAGAACTACTTACAGTAAATTAACAACTTATGTTCGATTTAGCTGGCTCCCCTATCGCCATCTTAAATATATTAAAACAAATAAGCAACATATCGTTATTATTAAACCCATCGCCGTCGGTGTCGTCGTTAATAAGGTTTCTCGAGCGTTGAAGGATGAGTACAAACGAGACCAAAAAATTAAGTACCACGCGTTGCTGCTACACGTAAAAACGCGCCTATTATTTGAACCGGTACATAGTCGATGGTAAAAAGCTGGTAGCGAGCCTGGCCCGTGTGAGGTTTTAGTGGGGGGCGCTAAAAAGCCCGGTGTTGGGTCTCGAGGGGATAGCATTTGTATTCTTGCTGTCATTATGGCTGATGTAGTTGCACTTGTACATATTCACACCATCACCATACAGGTGGAAACACTGAATGCGTGGGGGGATGAGGTGTGGATGAGGAGAAATCGATCGCCTACCGGCTCGTTTGACTGTTGCTGCCCGAACGTGCGGAGCAATTCCATTTTTCTCTTTCTTTTTCTGCTCTCTGTTTGTTAATCAATTAACAAGAAGCGCGCTATAGCCCTGCTAGGGCTTATGATAGACTGGATACAAAGTCTTTCCCACCTACATAGCTGCCTAGTACATTTCTAAAAGTATGTGTACGATCCATTGTATCGCCGTCACATACCTGCAAATGACACGAGGAGGCGAATAGGTCGAAATCTAGACATCGATGGGTCTTTGAAGAGCCTCGAAACCCCTGAAGTTCGTTACTCTCGCTCGTATCGTGAACCACATGTGTAGTCGTAAGTCGACGCAAGGCGTGTACGAAAGTGGCTGTGTTTGGATGCTTTGATGAACTGCCCAACGTGCAACGTTGGAAGTCAAGTGAGGCGTATGTACCCAATGTATGTATCTTCTACTTCATTTGGCCTAGATTGTGATCGAACCAGATTGTCAGAAATCCGATAAGCCAGTCAATCCTGGGACCGTCTAGTTGGGCTCATCAGCCCCCAAACCAAATCCAGCCACCACCAATATTGTTTGATAATCTTTATACCTCGTTGGGATGTTGAATTTTCGCGATAACCTACATGTAAGTAAGCTACATACTTACCTACATACATGTACCCAGCCACGAGTCAGGTCTTGGTACCTATTTGTACTCCAAGCTCGTCTTAGCCCGACTCCCTTTAAAAGCTGTGCTGGCTTTGCATTGACGGGCTGACCTGTTTTAATTATTTGTTGTTTATTCTTGTGGACACACCACCGGCTAATTCATGGTTAGCTTGAGCCGTGACTTCGTTCCATATGTTCGGCTATTATTAGGTGTACTTCGTACAACAGCTACTGTAGAAGAGGCTTTGGGACAGACGCCAAGAGATCTCGGGCGCAACATATCTTCGTAACATAATTGCCGTGGTGGGATATGATAAAAGCCCTGGTGCTGCCCGATGAATGAACTTGGTCCCGATGGGAAGGCTAGCACTCTTGCTTCATCAAATTGATGTGAAGCAACATGCCATGGTGTGCTAAACTTTATTCAAACAAGGAGAGTACATAAAGCTGCATCTTATTGTTGGGTCCTTTTTCTAACAGCCGACAGGCTGTCCGCCCGAGAGGAAGCGGTGAACAATGCCATAGACGTCGGGGGATGCCGGCAAGAACAACGCATATTTACCTCCACGATGAATCCACGCCACTCGTGTTCATTGAATATATCACCTCGGGGGCAAGTAAAGGTAACGCAATCAAACGAATCTTACCCCTAGATGTGTTCGCTCAGCACTCTTAACCCAACAAGTCTCTGTATACTGAGTATAAGATGCAATGAGGCCATATGATACTATAGGGTTGCGATGTGAGCGGAGAGAGAAGACGTGCAGGACAATACAAGTGCGTTAGGCTGTCAGTCTAGGCTCGGGTGGCGCAGGAAAAACCGATATATGACCTGTCAGCTCGAAAACTGTGATATCCAAGATTCCGAATACGCCATAAATACTTCTGTTTGTTCGGTCCTCGGTTTCTGGATCACAGCTCCCGTCTTCCCCGCGCAGCCCGCAGCCCGCAGCCCATAGAGCGGCTGAACGTGGGCATCTCGACCTAAATAGGATGTCAGATCTGTTTGAGGATCGCCGGCCGACTACCGTCATTATCGAGGTGTCGAAAGCAATTGATTATACGTGGGGGGCTGAAAGGTGACAATGATGATGAAATCACGTATCATATCCATGCTGTTTTTCTGTGGATGAAATACCAATTCAGCTGCAGACGCTCGATGCTCGATGGAGCCAGATGCCTCGATGCTGCCGGAAAGCCTGTCGTGATACCCGATGAGTTGGATCTTCAGGGACAAATGATGCAAACGGAGTGCTTCCAAATAGTTGGTCCCTTAACCTAGAATCGTTACACCTGGGTTGTCCTACGTGACAAGCTATTGTATCATTGGATCTCGGGGGCTAGGTAGCTGGACACAAACGTCAGTGGCCGCCGTGGGGGGATGAATTGGCATTTCACGATAGCCTCATATATGGCATATGTGCGAACCATGCTATGGGCGTACTGCATTAGGTGGGAGCTATCCTTCATTGGATTCATTGTTGATTCATCGAATTAGGAATTAGGTGGATGTGCATGCCGGTTGTACGGGTGAGATCGCGATTGTGAAGAAGACGATGCAGTGCATATAGGTAAGGTAAGGTGAGGTGAGGTGTGAAGGATACACATGTGCATGCAATGTAATAGTACCGGTATTATGTATGATAAGATGTAGCCCTGGAGGATAATATGATGTAGGAGGATAGGTAAGGTACAGTACCTACTAGGTAGCTGCCTACAAGATGTAATGGTGCAGACTTTCAGTTCGTGGGGAGTTAGGAAGTTGCATTGGGGCGCATCCCTTATAACCTTTGAATGCAGGTGACAAGTTTTGTCGCGTACCAAACTTTATTGTAGTTACCTTCATACCTAGTATGTAGTATGTACCTATCTGTGGCTTGCATAGGTAGTGAACATTGAAAACTGTGGCGGAACCTTAGTTGCCGTTCCCCTGATGCGCCCTGCTACATGCCTACTGTAGTACCGTAGTACTCCAGACTCCAGGGCTATGTATTGTACAAGTACAATACAGGACACCCCCTTGCTACCCAAGTTGACATCACCCTAGCAGTGCAACGTACTTGTATTGTACAATACATAGTACCTAACTAGGGTAAATTGCAAAAGCAAGGATCTGGAACTTCTATTTTCAAGCCATCTTTCTCCAACTACATCTCCGCTCTTGCACGTTTTCCACATATACAACCATATACAATACGCATAACACGCGTACGCAACAAGATTTTTATTTTATTGTAAATCGTCATTGCATGCATCTACTGCCCAACATTCTCGTGTTCTCAAACGCATTTCATACCCGGTACCAGGAAGCTTAGCCGGCATCTTCATTGTGCGGCCCGAGTATTGTTTCCCTATTCCCGTTCGTTTACCAGGGGTCCCAGTCCGCCGTTCTGGTGGGACACGTTCGAGAGCCTCACACCTACAGGACGCCACATTTCATCACAGGTACTCAGCTTAGGAACGTATGTAGTCCGATCGAAAGCTACCGATCGCCGACCTCAATACGCCTTTTTGGTATTCTCATTTTCCACAGACCAGTGACACAAAATTCAGGTGAGCAATGGCGGATATCCCATTGCAAGTCATATCCGAGAATTCGGTTTCGGAGAGGAGAATTACTCCATCATGGTCGATTACCCAACTGAGAAGAAAACTTGAGCCCGTCACGGGCATTCCCCCGTCTTCTCAGCGTATCAGCTTAAAGACCGCTACCAAGGAGACTATAGCTGTCGAGGCTGCCGATGAAGACACCGTACTCCTATCAAATTTCCCCTTGTCTGCCTATGCAGAGCTGCATGTAAGCACGCCGATTCTCGTACATACATCATACAGCCCAAATACCTAGAAAGCCATTGCCGTTGGTTTATTGCTCGTTGTGCATACGTGTCATCATCATGAATAACCAGGAGATGTCTACATGCATCCTGGAGTTACAACGATACGCAGTGAGTGATGAGTAACTGACCAGGTTTCCAAGATCGTCGACACTCGGCCAGCTAGCCTCAGGTTGAATTTGAATGATACCTCTGGTGTCGAGAAATATGTCATGCCCGCAGAGGAGTACGAGAAGAAATCTGACTCAGTCTTGGCTTGGAAGAAGGCTGAAAAATTAGGCCGGTTCAATCCGGATGCTCCCAGCTTGGAAAAAGCCAAGATCGATGCCTTCAATTTCGATGTTAAAAGCAGGGGAATAGAGGTAGGGAAAAGGTGCAGGGTTGGTGGCAATGATGCTCGCAGGGGAGAAATCAAGTACGTCGGTGAAGTCAAGGAGATCCCTGGCTCTATAGGTGCTTGGGTTGGGGTACATCTTGACGAACCGGTGGGAAAGAATGATGGTAGTATTGGAAGTACTAGATACTGGGGCACCGAATCAGCGCTCAAACACGGTGTCTTTGTCAGACCAGAAAGGGTGGAGGTAGGCGAATGGCCTATGCTAGATGACCTGGAAGACATGGAAGAGATATGATCTGATCAGTCCACCATCAAGTTTGTATCTCATAGAAAATCTAAGTCATTCTCAACCATGGAAGGCATCCATGGATGTTACTATGAGACAAGAAAACTTACAGACTTTAGAATACCCCTTATATCTTTTCATTTACAGCACTACATTAGTATTTGGCCCCTAGATGTATCCCAGGTGCTACTGGGCACACGGCCTGCTATAGGTGTTAAATAGTGAGGATGGTGGGCTTTAATGTTGGTATACCTATTAGGTACCCACATGGTAGTCATCCGCATGATTGCCTACTTGAGCAACATACTTAGGTAACGTATAATTATTCTCCTTGCTTCGACAACACCAACACGCAGACTTGCTAGCCAACCAGGACTCGTCGGACTTTTCCCTTCTTCCTCACAACCAAGGGCTCATGGCTACCAAGGCAAGAACAACGAATTCTAAGAGCCTATCCCCAAGAGAATGTGACAAAGGATTTCAAGGCATGATTACTTTATAACCATTTTGATTGGAGACGCAAGAACAAACTGCAATAATGATCGTGATCTTTACTAGGTTTAACGCCATAACGGAATTACTAACCCCTTGTCTTGAACCGCATGGCGTGTTCATGCCGTTGTTAAGACATTCTTGTCCTGCTACCACATGGGCAACCTTCGCGTTCGGTCACACGTGAATATTACCCAGATCGAGCAGGTATAATCTGAAATCATGCTTCTCTAGACTCTTTGGTACTACGGGTGTTAGATTCCGGGGGTTCACTACATGTAGTACCTTCGGGATTTTAGGTTTGGCTTAGGGTATACAGTAGATCTTGAAGTAAACCTGGGCCACGGGTAGATCGTACATTTGCATAAACACACATCTACATATGCTAGCAGCTTGAATCGTACATACTTGGGTATTACGGTAGTTCCGAGAATACCGAGAAGCCAGAAGCCACAGTATCACATGGGCAATGCTGTGTTAAGGAAACAGCAGTTTTCATCAGTACGAACTATATAGGAAGGTGATATGTCTTCTAGTCAACCCACGCAGAAGACTTCGTGGCACAGGTGTACCACAAGAGTTGCACAAAGGCCATTTACGAATATACGTATTAGGCCATTAATATGAGCGTTCATTGCGTAGTAACAGCTGAGTTTTTAATTTTTGAGTTGTGCTCTTTGACTTGATAGGTAACTCAGGTTAGTTAAGTAACACATAATACACATGCTTTCATATAATCTAATTTACATGTGTAGGCAGACATCTGATGAACCAATTCCACTGTACGTATGTAGCATTCAAATGACCATGTAGTTATTGCCCAAGTCGATCTTGAGTCGGCACTTGGTCGACTTTATTAAAACAGGGTTTTTGTCAGGAATGAGGCTCATCCACGGGCCAACAACCGCCCATTATTTCCCATGCTATTTGATGTCGTCACATATATTGTATCAAACCCAACCCAAAGGGCGGTGAAAGCGAATAGGGCGAGTTTTATATTGTACAGTAGTTGAGACCTACCATAGTATGTACTGTAGGTTATTGTTGATCGCATTGAGGAGAATTGTAGTATCAGTGTTTGAAGATGCCTGGTACTAGGTTAGGTAAGGGCCGTGCTATGGTGAATCTAGTACAATAGTTACTAGTTACTAGGTTAGTAATAGTACGTAGCCCAGTAGTTTGATTTTAGCAGACTAGGGTTAGAAGGTGTTTGAGATTCACATATCCGTGTTTCCGTGAGGGAATAGAAATGGTTTTCTTTCTGTATTAATAATCCAATTCTTCTTGAGCTGCTGAACGACTATAGATCACTGATTGACTACCTAGCAATTACATTGTCCTATATATCGTGAGTAAGCCAGCCGTCTTATAGTCCAAAATCACTATAAGAAGTTGAAGAGTTCGCATTTAAACGCATTTAATCGCATTTAAACGAGTCAACCAACCACATGCCTCAAAAGTCACAGAATCGGAAATAATATGGAGAAGGAGTTTATATAGCGGGGGCAGTAGCTAGCCGAACAGCCCGAGTTGCCAGATTTAGATCATTGATAATGCTGCACCTGCTATTGTACCTGCTATTGTACCTATTAGGTACATATTATCCTCCAATTGAAGTTTGGACACTGATCTTGTTGATAATGATGCAATGGGCATCTATGTATGTATATATGTATGTATGACATGGCAACTTGAGAAAAGCTTGGCTAAAATGGCTTAACTATACTCCGTATCAAGGCTCTTGTTCTTCAATGTATAGTAATACACAACACGTAAGATGGCTCATGGCTATGCATGGGGGGATCTACTGTTAGAGATGTTGAGCCAAGCTACCGTTGAGTTACGTAGTAAAGGAATGATGGCGCTAAAACGATGCCCGTCTCGGAATATCTACTATGTTGCATGCATCAAGTACCACCCAGCTAGTTAGTTAGATCAGTCCTTTTTTCTTCTTCTTTCTTTCTTCCTACCTGTTTTGTTTTTTACACTTAGTTAAGTGTTAAATAGATAGAAGATACCATATATACTAATATGTACTACATTATTTAATTTCATTTTGTGCATCCAAGATATAAAGATGGGTATATGTAAGTAATCATGTTAATCCTTAAGATACACTACATATGTAGATAGTAGATACCTAGGTTAGTACACTAGATGTACCATAAGGATCCCCGGAATTCCTGAGGCTTTTCTCGGTGGAGTTCCTTCACAAATCCGATCTTGGCATGCTATCTAATGCGTATTACGTATGTTACTACTATACTTGTAAATCCTACATGTGAAACAGCAAGGGAGGTACTTGGGGCTTTGGTAGATCTACCATACTAGAGATAAGTACTCAATCTAAAGAACGCTCTTTCCCCACATCCCACCCGTCGCAGTTCAGGTCGTACTTGTCACCTCGAATCAAACCACCGACTGGATTCACCAACTGCATGTGGATTCAAACTTACCTGCCTAGTACCTACTTCCTTACTAACCACCATACAACAACTCTCTTCCTCCTTCACTTTCCCTTTCCCCTTCCGCGCCCGTTGTCCGACGAAGTAACGCATCACAACACGACGCAAGCCGCAACCGACCCCCCTCCCCGAATATCCTCATACCCACTCATAACATACTCATAACATCGGATTCATACTCCCCGCGGCGCCAATCGCTTATTGTCGATCAAGAAGAAGAAGAAACACTGCAAGTTAATCAAGAAAATGTCTGGCCTATGTATGGTTTCTGTAAAGTAGGACGATGATAATATGCGATATCAACTTTCAATGAGTGGCGCTAGTTAGGGCCGTCCCTCATACAACTTGTACAAAGAATCCAGTCGATTCCTCTCTATCGGCTTAGTTTCGTCTACCACCTTCTGTCCCGTCTGTCCCGTCTTTAACCTTCCTCTCCCACAACGGCTGGCCCATCGTGTGAAAGTCCGCAACCGCCTGAAAATGGCGATATCGACCATCTCCAATATCGCCAGTATGGCGTACTTTATTCTTGGCCTTGCCTCTATTCTTTCCGTCGCATCCGCCGAAGATGCCACCACGAGTACTGTACAGGGCAACTTACCTGACTATCTGCAGCAATCCGCCATGTCACTTTCTCTGGACAGTGATGTTGCTCCAGTCCATGTCGATTATAGAATTGCACCTTTGACGGCCGAAACTGGACTCAATCAGACCAATGGGGGTGACCTGAGTGTATGAAGCCCTAATTGTGTTACTGCATAATAGCTAATATGCCTCACAGAGTGTTCGTATGCGAGCAGACATGGTGATTGTTGACCAAACCAACTATAACGAGATCAGCCTAGAGGATAATATTGCCTACATTACTTGCGACTCTACTACCGATAATACCTACATCACTCCCAGCGACGTGCTCAATTCTGTTATGAACAGAAAACCAAGTCCAAGGGCAATTTTGCTTTTTAGCACTGCAGGAACCTATTGTTCACTTGTGGGATCCGACCTGGCGTTCAGAGAGATTTGGACCATGACCAATCCAGACGAAGCTGGGGAAACCAGGAACCTGACTTTGGCCGGTGGGGTTCGTGTCATAATTCCGACAGAAGGCACTGATGCAATGAACGGCACTCGATCTCAAGGCGGGAGTAGTTCGGCCGTGGCTATGAGCATCTTATATAGTATCACGGGTCTAATCACTCTGCTTTTCCTCCTCATCATTGCTACCGGTGCAATTCGGGCACATCGCCATCCTGAACGATACGGTCCTAGAGCCGGTTTCGGCGGAAGACCAAGACAGAGTCGGGCCAGAGGTCTCGCACGAGCTGTTCTTGAGACGCTTCCCATCGTCAAATTTGGAGATCCTGATCCTCGGCCAACGGCTAAACCGGACCCGGAGAATGAGCTGGATAGTATATCGGGGGACAGACAGCCCATAAAATCTCTGACGCAGCCTGACTTGACACCGGCTAGCATCGGACAAGGCGAGAACCCTCAAAATTCTGCTACCCCTGATGCTGCTGTAGCTGCTGTTGCATCGGATAATAATAATGGGAACAACGAACCAGTGGAGGATAACAATCTTGGTTGTTCTATCTGCACAGAGGACTTCAGTGTCGGACAGGATGTGAGAGTCCTCCCTTGCAACCACAAATATCATCCACAATGTGTCGATCCATGGCTAGTCAATGTGTCTGGCACCTGTCCTTTATGGTAAGTCACCACAACATAGGTATTCCAAGCCATCCTAAGCTAATGAACTGTAAACTAGTCGACTTGATCTTCGTCCTCGGGAGGAGGAGGAGGCACCAAATGATGACGGTACAGATATGTACGAAATCGCTCCACAGGAAGCGGCTGGTGGTCATACCAGCGGTCAACTTGCTCCTCCGCATGGGGATGAAGTAGAGATGGCACAGAGACGACGACTATCGCGTCTTCTAGATTGGAACAGGCTTAGACACGCCTCCGTTGATGAGCGTATTCAGGCTCTTCGACAGTATCGGCAAACCCAACAAGGACAAGCGGACGCTTCAGTCGATGACCAAAGACGACATGCTAAATTGTCGGACCGACTACGAGAGAAATTCCACGTCCGGACAAGAGCTCACCCGCCTAGTGAGCCGCCATCTACCAACTGATTGTGGGTTCCGGCAACGCCTAGTTTGAGTATATGTACACGCTGATAGGTTGGGTTTGTAGAAGCCATCAGTTACTAAATGGGTGACGAATAATGCGTTCGGTGGCTAAATACGGACATGAGATAATGGTTTTGAAGTGGACGGGTCAAATGCTATGCCTGAAATAGAACGGCGTCGGATGTTATTAGGGAATGTGTTTAGGGTGTCATGGAAAGGAATCGCATTGGTTGGCGTTAATGTGTGCGAGGCTATCTGGTTTTTGGGCCATCGGGGTCTCGAGGTTCAGCTGGCGTTAGGCAGGACACACGGTGGCAAGCTTTATTACAGTCATTAGGGCAAACCATCCCATATCATGCAGTCGGAATAATGAGATAGATATTGAAATGGGTCACACTTGTTTTCCCCAATCTTGTTGCATCAAATTGGTGACATTGGGATGGTGTGAGGATGAGTCGCGATAGGCCGAGAGGACTTGGTGTGTGAAGATCAGATGTATAGAATAATGATGAGTACAATTTAAGCATAACTACTATGCCTACTTGGTGTAGATGAAGTTAATATTTATACTACAACTACAACTACAACTACAACTACAACTACAACTACAACTACAACTACAACTACAACTACAACTACAACTATACAACACGAAATCCCTAAAAAGTGCTTTCCCCGTTTGAATGAGCTCCCCCTATTGCCGCCATCTCATTCTTACTAGACTAGAAGGGGAGAGATGAAGTGCCCGGCCAGTGCACATACCTAGGTATGTAAGATCGGAGAACCTAAAAGTGGATGGCCTCTATTGTTCAACGTCGTCGAACTTTTCTCGGATGTAGGTCTAGCAGAGATGCTAGGCTGGGCCGGGCCCGGAAAAGGTCGGCAGGATATGAGGTCGCGAACAGGCAAGTAGGTAAAGCGCCTATACTAGAACGCCAATGCGAAACACCTCCCGCGGACTCTACTAACATCAGGATAGGCAATCTCCAGGCACCATCTCTTTTTATGACTCCAGTGTTGTGTCTTTGGATGACTCCGCGTCGGGTTGGCCAAGATGTATTCATCTTAAGGTGTTACGACCAACCTTAAAGTATCCGGTTACTCATCCGAAATAGCGTCCGCCATCCGTTTGGAAAGCGTGAGATTGATCATGGGATCTTAAAATGGGTGGACAAACTTGGGGCTGAAGTTACCTACTCTTTGGGACACAGACACCGCATACACACCCATCCATTCGACTAGATGAACCTTGGGTAGATGTTCCTTCGGCAGAGTAAAGGTAGACACAGCTTACTTTACTAGCCCGATCACACACCCCCCGTGAGCATTATTGGCCCTCTTTCTATTCTCTTCCTTTTCTCCTCGTGTCTGTCCTTTCCCGCGCCACGTCCTTTCTTTCCCGGTGTCCCAAGAAAAGAAACACAAACCAAAGAAACTGCGCGCGATGTGTTAGGAGGCAAGAATATAGGCTAGGAAGTGAATTTCGATATGGCCTCCATTCTGTCTCTCCGAGACAATGGGGTCGCACTATCGACCCGACACCTCGAGTATGATGTCGGGTTTGTCTTCAGCGCGATCCTCACCTTCAGCGCTGGCTCCGTTCTATCGTACTTGCTTGGTCCGTAACCGATGATTTCTGCCTGTGCATGTGAAGAAGCGAATGCGCTAACGAGGACGATAGTACAACGAATACTTGTTGCAAAATGGTGGCGTCTACCATTTGTCGCCTGGGGTAAGCTAAACGAACTCCTCTAATCGCCAAGCATTTGACCTAAGAGAGTGCTTACTAACAGGTAAACGTTGCTATTGTTAGTGGTCCTGTCTATCTATGGTGTTTCATGGGGTTTCGTGTTCGCGTCGACCATCGTCAACTATGGGATAGGAGTCAACTCGAGCCTAGGCGCCTGCTCGGCCGCGATCCTCATATGCCTATTCTGCTACGCTAACTCAAAAGTTCGTATAGTACCCCTTCTCTGACCCTTATCACTTCCTAGTATTGTATCACTATACTAACATCCGCTTAGATTGTGAGCATTCCGGCCTAATACTTTTGGATAGGGGTGTTATGAGCTTACGTTTTTACTCGAATAGTGTATCTATTTGTTTCTCGTCGAAAAGGCGGTATGTGCTCCCTAACACTAATCCCATTCCAACTCACTGAGGGTGAGATTATGCTAATAAATATCAGTTCATCATCCGAGGCGGCACGAAACGGAGACTCGAGTCTAAGCTATACATTTTCAACTCGTTCGGTATAATGAGTAAGTCCTATATGGTCCACTATATCTCCAGATGACTATCAGCAGCTAACTCATTCGTAGCACTATACATGGTCGTGGGCGGCTTAAGTTTCTTCTAGTAGGTTAAGAGCAGGAAACGTCGCCACGTAAGCAGACGAATCATTTCGCTAACGATTCTATGTGCCGATCCTTAGCCGTATGGTCCGCATGGAAAATGGACACTGCATCATTGGAATACAAAACCCGGGGCTGGTGCCTCTTATAGTACTCAGCATCGTGGCTAACGTATAGTAGAGCCTGAGTATTACCCCGGACGCTTCGAGTTAAGGCTGACAATAACGGTATAGGTTTACATCACGTTATTAATTATAAACCCATTTCGAGGTTAGATCACCCCTTTCCGCGACCCAGAGAGTTGTTATGCCTCGAGTTTGCCTATAAGATACCATAGCTGATTTTGGGTCACTTATCACCAGGTATTCCCCTTTTTAAGGGACTTTCCAATGGGACGGCCAACCCTCCTAGACTGCGCGCAGCGGCCACGCGTACTGCTACCGGCGCGCTATGTACTATGATATCCGGTGTAATGTAAGTATATTGTTAGGGAGGGACATTCGTGAATGTACCTACTAGGTATGTGAGCTGGTATATGAGCTAAGACGATAATTTCCCTCTAGAAACTTTTCGGTTCTCATGGCACTCCAAGGCGAACCCGGATGGATATTCCTCACGTGTTGTAACGCGGATAGTACGTATATACTAGATGGTCACTCCGAATACTGATCTTGCTCCATTCCTTTACCCCCTACCTACCTCAAATGAACAAACAACTCATAACCAATCTAATCGTTTTCACTACCAGTCTTATTCTCTACATTAGTCATCTACTGGGTAACAGCTCGCGACAACTCCAGCGCCATCGAATCGGCTCCCACGGCCTCCCCGTCCGCCTCTTCTAACACCCCATCCGATAAGCGCTCCTCGCGCCGGCCCCACTCGGCCTCCATGACCTCACCCCTATCCTCCGCCCTGTCCTCGCGACGGAGCCAGAAAAAATTCACCATCTCTCTCCCACTCAACACCACCAGCTCCTCCCAGTACGAGCACATCTTCGGCGAGCCCGAGCCCGAGACCGAAACCGAAATCGTGAGTGCCGCCAGTGCGAGCACAAGAAGAAGCAACAGCGCTGCTGCTGCGGGCGCAAGCACGGCTGGCCCCTCCGCCTCGACCTCGACTTCCACACGAAGATACAAACCCGGCTCATTCGGTTCCGCTGATATCGATTATCGCCTGTTCGCCTGCAACAACGGCAGCATGGAGGACATAGCCCTGGACGACACACCGGATACTAACAACAACCACAATGACAGGGGCGGTCACGGAAACGGAAACGGCAAGGGAAAAGCCAGTGACTGGCGAAGAATAAGCAGCATGCGCATAGCAACGGAAGACAACGACCATCACCGCCTCCTCCGGCTCCATCACCAGCAACAACAAGAGCAAAAGCAAAAGCAATCACAAACCCACCCACCAGAACTACCAGCGGACCTCCAAGGCGACGCTCCCAGACAAGAGCTCCGCAACGCGGCTGCCGCGACCTCGGCGGCGATGACCGCGGACCTCGAGCGCATCCGGAAGTACCGCCGGCAGCGGTACGGGTCCGCGGGCAGGATGACGTCGACGACGCATTCGCCTTCTACTTCGCAATCACAGGCACAGGCACAGGCAAAGGGGGAGAAGACACCATCCCAACCCCAGACACAGACACCGGTAAAAGCAGAGACCGAAACAAAGGCAGAGTCAAAGGCAAAAGCAAAGGCAAAGGCAAAGGTAGTAGACTCGGCAGCAATAGGCGTAGCAGTAGCAGTGCCAGCACCTCAACCACCCAAATCACCCAAATCCCCTAAATCCCCTCCCCCTCCCCCTCCTCCTCCTCCACCGCCCCCGCCCCCACTACGCCACTCATCTACCCAAGCCTACCGCATCAGCCACCTAGCCTTCGAGGGCGACGACATCATGCGCTGGAACGTGCTTGCGGGGATGGAGGAAGGCTCGGGGAGCGGTAGTAGTAACAGGAATAGCGCTGCTGGTAGTGCTGGAGCCGGGAGCAGGGTTGGTAGTGGCGTTGGTGCTGGGAAGGGGGTTGATCATCCTGCGTGGATTTGAAAAAAAAAAAAAAAAAAAGAAAAAGAAAAAAAATTCAAAGTTACTTACCTAGGTTAGGTAGGTTGGGGGGGGGGGGGGGGGGGGTTAAGGGGTTGGAGGTGGGTGAGAATGCCTAAAGGAGGCTGAACATCATCGAAACGAGGAAACCTTGGAATAAAAAATAAAAAAAGTAAAAAAACAAGAAAAAAAAAGGAGGGGGGGGGGGTTCGGAGGCTAGGAATAATGGGAGGATAATAAGGATGGGAGGAATTAAGCAAGTAAAGAGGTAAGGGAAGAAGTTTATCGTGGCGGCGTGTGGTGGCGGTGGCAGTGGTCAGCAATTCATGATATGTTCTCTGCTCTTCTCAATGGTTTGGCAGTCAGTTTGTACAATACAATACCTACTAGGTATGTAGTAAGTAATTACATGCCTTTTCAGCTTTCCTAAGAAAGGGGGTTGGCTGACGACGGTAAAGGGGCTGGAGTTAGTAGTATGTATGTACACCAGCCATACTATCTCCATATCCATTATCTTTCCGAGATACCTACCTACCTACCTGGCTGTCAGGCGGCTGAATTTTCAATTTCTTGATATGGAAATCGCTCCATCTTGCGAATATGAAACAAGGATGGATGAATGCATGGATAGTATTTACCTAGGACCTAGGTATGCACCTACATATCCACCGAAGTTATTTATACGCGGGACGACTAACTATTCGTACCTACGTCCGAGAATTTCTTGTTTTCCGAGGCCATGTACTTCGTAAGGATAAGGATAAGGATAAGGATACCAAGGTAGGTTATCTACTCCGATCGTCAACAGAATGCCCAGTAGATAGCTTCAATGCTATGAACCCAGGTAGGCATGCTTGGGATCTGTGGGTAAGTTCGTATTCCATATAGTTACAGACGATCAATTACTACTAGTAGAACGTACAACTTCCAAGGTTTACCTTGATAAGAATCATACCATTAAAAACCTCGTATTCATCAACTGAAGAACTATCACGGTCACAGTTTTCTCATTTCAACATTAAGAGCCACATGTGTGTAGTTGCGAAATGGGAAACCCCAATTTCTATTCAGCATAAGAAGAGCGAGGTCTTTTGTACCTGCCTCGCAACGTGTTCATATCTTCGGGAATTTTCCTTGGCCTTTAGATGCCTCCGGTCCATGCCTAACAAACAAGCAAAACAAAACAAACATACTAGATTCTGGTGGGCGTTTAACCCAAAACAACCAGATATCCAGGGGCTCAAATGGCTTGAGCCAAAAATATGTACAATGAACTGAAGAGCCGGATTTTGTACCCCTCGCAATGCATAAGCCGTTCCCCTTTCCATAGACTAAACAATTATAGAACAAGAACCCCGTGAAAAGAATCGAATTTCACACTACTGAAGTTGCGCGGCTGTCTTAGGCAACGCCGGCAAAGATCTTGCCGTAGGAGCTCAAGGTTGAAGATGTCTCCATGAGGCTGCCCTCCTTCAGCATGAAGTACGAATACTTCTCAACAAAGCTGTACTCTTCACTGTCTAGACCTTGCGTGATCGCCTTCATGAAGGCGTCAGTATCGCCACTCTCTGCTGCGAATTCCGTGATCCAGACGTTCTTTCCTTGGCAAGCCGTGTGCACATTCTTAACGTGGGTCAAGAACTCGGCCGCTCCGGCGTCACCACCGGGACCATACCAATGGGCAGTGCAGAAATCAACCTTGCACTGGCCGCCGCAGGCGGTGAAGAACTGGCCAAGCCAGTCAACACCCTGGTTCGCGTTAGCACTGCTAGAAATAGCAGGCGCACTAATTCTGGCTCGGCCAGAGTAGGGGTTCATGAACTTGATGTGTCCGGCTGCAGCATCCGCAGGTGACATGTTAGCCTGACTAGGGATATCTGGTTCGTTAAAACTGAGGAGGCAGTCGGATCCCTTGGCAAGAGCGGCTTCCGCCTTCTCGGTCCAATCGTTAGAGTGATCAGGAATCGGGGACCAAAGCATGGGGTAGTAAGCAACACTAGCGTCAAGGTTGCCAGGGCTTGATCCCCAGTTGTAGGCCCATGAGATCTTGTTGGTCATGCCTAGGAGAGTGCTGACGAGGCTTGGGTCGTTGTAGGCGGCACCTCGCTTGCTCGTTCCAGAGCTGGATGATGATGATGAAGGGACATTTGCTGCACTGATGGACGGGGCAGCGGTGGATACGACTTCAGCAGGAGTGTACACGGCAGCGTTGTCGGTAGGAATGGCGGGAGATTCGACAGGCTGTGTGATTGAGGAAGCCTTGACCAAGGTAGCCATCGTGGTTTTGCTAGTGGAAGGTGTTGGCTCCGCCACAGTAGTGGGAACATCAACCTTGGCAATGGAAGTGGTTGATAGGATGACCGACTCGATAGCTGGGACATTGACAATTTGGGTAGAAGAAGGGGCTGCAGCAGTCTGTATGGTGGCTAGCTCCTCGCCTTCGGTGACGGTCATGGTTACATACTCAGTGACGACGACGGTATCAGTCGCAACCCATGCGATATCCCGCTTAGGGTGCATGTGGCGATGATAGGAAGCAGCGGCAGCGCGTTCCACAGTGGAAGCCGCGCAAAGCGCAAGAATGCTAAGCTTGCCCTGCATGTTGACTATTTAAGTATCGGTGTTGTTTAGTTGATACTTTAAGACCTTCAAGTATATGGTAAAGTTGGATTGATAATGCAAGTAAATTGTTTTATCTTTCCTTATTCTAGAGTTGATGTTGTGATTTCCGTGGAAGGAGTGTCGAAGCACCAGCGTCTCACTCAAAGGAGAGAAAGATGTATCGAGGGATACAATCGAGAGAAATGAATGAATTTGGTCGCAGGATGTTGTACGCTCTGCGCAGTATGAACCCGGTACTGAGACGGGAGGCAGGTTGCGCAGTCTATCAAAGACGCAGAAGGATTGATGCGAGTTTGATGAGTTGAGTTGCACCTTTGGACAATGAAAGTTGGTTGTGGTAGAGTCGAATGCGTGTGACGTTTGACGAAGGACAACGCACTTCTGGATATGGGGTAGCTCGTTTCTTTTATATCGAGATTGACCACAAAGAACAACCAACAACTTTGGACGCGAGGCAGTTGAGGTAAGTAATGAGTGGATCAGAGATGGCGACCTAGCTTGGTGACCTAGATGGAAATGTACACAAAATGATGAATGAACGTATGTGCGGGGAAAGGAAGGAGAGTGGTGATTCTCGGTATCCAGTGGATGGAAGATCGAGAAAGAGTGGTGAGGGTAAAGGAAAGATCGGAAGAAGGGTAGGAAGATGAATTTATTAACACCGATGTTTTGTGTTTTGTGTGACTGCCCACTTACACTACACTACATAGTACACTACACTGCCTTAGGTAGACATCCACATGTGCAGGCAAGTGCGCAAGTTGATAACTACCTGGGGGACGACTGTACATGCCAGACCACTTTGATAGTGTACACTGGTGCATTCACTACGAGGTAATCCATGTCAGGTACTAGGTATGTACATGCCTCACCTAGGATACCATACACACTATGCAGGTCCAGCAATCGGGATACAATGTGGGGCACGGGTATACAGTGGGGCACAGGGGTCAAAAAGCAAGGGGTCCCATCAGGGCCGTTACTTTTACTGGTCAGAGTAACCCGCGCTTACCTATTTGACAGCTGCTAAGTGCCCAGACGCCCAGGTTTCGTATAGCCTTTCTAAAAGTCGGGCAGGTGCCAAGAATGGAGGCTACTTGCCCGTTCGGATGAAGAGTGGCCATACCCGGTACTTCCTATTGGCTCGTTCTAGAACATAGAACAACATTAGACAACTGAACATCAATTCAATGATTAACACCGCTCGTACCCAGGTACCAGACCCTCATAAAGGATTTGAATCCATGCTGGTAATTGAATGCAATTAATCTTCCTTTGTTGACCTTATCAATCGATTTTCTTGTGACATACATACATGCATACATACTTGAGCAATAGCCTTTTCTTTTTTCTAAATATAACATTGAAAATCATAACTGACTGTTTAATGTTTTTAGACGTTCTTTGAAACTTACTAGTTAATACATACCGGCCGGTACCCTAAGGGTACAATACCTTGCACACACGTATGATGTGCTGACGTACATCCCTAACGGGATACGTAGGCGAGTAACAGGTTATTGAATGCAACGCAACCAATTGTGAGACGGAGCCAGTCCAGCTTCCGGGCCTGCGCTAGGACGGACTGCTCACGTAGCTTATGCAGGTACGGGCTACTAGAGCTGCAGGAACAAGGCATAGGACCGACCGCTTTAGCTCAACATAAAGGGCAATGGGCTGATGGAGGGAAGGAATTCAGGGGCTGTTACGGATTTTTGCCTGTTGGTATTTGTCAATAGATGTAGCTATTTGCAGGTTTTAGTATGAGCAAGATACCTTCCTACCTACATACCTTAAGGCCACACCTCAACCCTCTTACAAACATGTTTCTTTCACAACCAGACCCTTAAACTTGAGTATTCTAGCAGCCCTTCATTCAATACCTATTGTGCGCAGGTTGGTAGTACACGATATGTACATGACGAGTAGGTATGGTTACAAATTTATGATTGGGTGATTGGGTGATTGGGTCGCCTAATCTGAAACTCTAACTGCATTGCGATAAAGGCCAACCACCAAATCATTGTCACGGAGAAAAAAAGAAGGAAACGAAACAAAAGTAAAAAGAAGAAGAAGAAAAAAAGAAAAAGATAGCTAGTTTAGGGCAAACAAACGAAAGCCGCTCAAGCAGCAAGATGCCGCGCGCTCTCCTTTTTCGCTCTTTTAAGGAAAAAAATGCGGTGGCGGTCTCAACTACAGTCGGATTTCTGGAGCTCTTTGACTCTGATTTGATGCTGCGCACGTGTGGATCATCTGGTGGTTGGCCCTCAGCCGTCCAGGCCGAACTCCTCTTGCGCTTCCCCTCTATTCTGCTGACGCCTTACTTCTTTTCCGGCTTAGCTTCTTACGTGTGTCCACGTACTACTAGGTTGTGGTACCGACTATTCGGTGATCTACAACAACCCCTGGCCAGAATTTTGAAGATAGCCCTGGAGGGAAAAAGAATAAATAAAAAAATCAAGGATAAGAACCACTTTGCCCTACGAATGACGTGGTTGTGTAGCGCCAGTTATTCCTCGAATGAAATAAAAAAGCGAGATTGCCCAGTTACCTAACCGTCACTCTATTACTGTATTGCTGTATTGCTGTATCATACTTACAACTAAAGTCGACAACTTCATCAGTGGTAAACAATAAATGTTGTTGCGACACTATAATTATCATGGTATGGCACTGTTCTATCGGGCATCAAAATTCAATTGGGATTATCATATACCAAGCAGTTTTCGTCTGTTCATCAAATGTTGTTGTTCCCCAAGATTCCGTGCCCACTGCCGCCAACGCCCTTGTTGATTACAACGGCACATCAAAAAGCTTAGCTATTTCCCTACACGGATATAAACCGGACGATCTTTACTACAGAGTAGGATCAATTGGCTTTGCAATTTGACTCAACCATAAACCATCTCGTAAATCCTACACTACACTAATAAAAACACTAGAAGCATTGAGAACCGCTTTTCTAGTTTTAGCAGATACTTCTAGAATGTTGATGCCCTTTTCGCAAAGCTCAAAACAAGCCTCATCATCTATAAAAGGGAAGGGCTGATGTTAGTGGCCTTACTAATTGCTTCATGTTAAAACATAGGGCTTGATCTGATCTGATCTGACTTGACTCTGACTGACGTGTGGAAGCGCAATGGATATCCGGGATTATTTTTCGTCTGATCCTGACATATCAATCTCCAGCAGGGCTATTATCGGGGTTGTTTATTTCCAGGACGGCCTATATATTGCCTGCTAATAGTAGGCCGGAATCCAGCCGGAACCCAGCCGAAACGAAGAGCACGGAGAGCCACCATTCTGCTGTAACCCGCCGGGACTCCGCGTGAACGCCTGAACCTTGTAGATCGAGATGTCGAGAGGTATGATGATATTTTTTTTTTTTAAAAACTGAAGTTTTTCGACCACCTACTCAAATAGATTATCAAAAGCTGGGGCAATGCACTTGCCACGGGCCATAGTACAGCATTCATCCGCAACTTGGAAGAACAGACGTTGATCTACATTACGTGATCCAAAATATCAATGCAATTATCATCATAATTCTAGCTAGCCTTGTTATGTTTCCTTTCGGCGACCTCGGGAATACCGGTACCTAAGTAAGCAGTTTGCGGAGGCGCCCGGACCTTGATCGATTCTTTATTACATGTCATGGCTTGGCAATTAGATCCTCGGAAGCTCCAGATGTTGTTCAATAGGTAGTCGTCGACGAAGTAATCGCACAAGTTGTATATGAGATTGCTAAAGATAAAAGCTACCAAAATGTATATCAACTCAGGTAAGTAAGTGCATACTAGTAACTATGTGCGATTTGCAGGCAAAAGTCACAAATGCCTAGGTTACCTAGGTACCTTGCACCTTGGGTGAATCACCGCAATGCGATATCAGAGATTTAGACGAATATATTGAGCATTTGAACTCTGCAAATCGACCTGCGCGAAAATTAGATATTCAATTATCTAACCTAGGTGAATAACAGCGTGCTACTATGTATGCACCTACCTCATTGCATAGGCATCTGATACCTGCTCTAAGCGCACTGCATGTCCTGAGGATTTAACATTGAACCTTAGAACTTGAAGTTTGCCTTACTATCATGGTGGTGCCTTCCATGATTAATTCTTAACAACTTCATTGATGCGCTTTCCTTCAACTACCCAAACACAAACCAAAAAAAAAAAAAAAAAAAAAAAAAAAAAAAAAAAAAAAAAGGCATCCGCACATAAAGAAGGTATCGCCTGCCTACCTACCTGGGGGGGGCATGACAAGCATACATGTATACAGCCCCTTTTAGGTTTTAGCCTTCAATATTCTTTTCTCCTTATTATTTTCTCCTAATTATTTATCAACCATGGAATCTCCACTTCACCTTCTCATTCAACATCCATTCAACCCACCATTACTAGGTCCGGTTGACTTACATTTAATTCGGCCCCGCGCAATCCCGATGACAACTTTCTGTTCCGAATTGTCTACGGAACCATCTGAGTCTGAGTCTGAGTCTGAGTCTGACACCAAGTCGGACTCCTCATCGGTTATTTACGTCGACCAAGAACCACTCATTACTTTCCAAGTTCGCGTTCTTGACTTTGCTCTTCACAAGATTTGGCCCGATGCTGCCTCCGACGAAATCGTTGTGGAACGCATGGTCGGAGGCGGATTCAACCGTATCATCGGCGTTTCTTGGCAGCCGAGGGGAAACCCCGAGCCTCTGAGCCGATACATTCTGCGCATCCCTCGGTATGCTGACCAGCCCGTAGCCAGCCAAGTTACCATACTACAATTTCTAGTTCAATACTGCAGAATCCCCGCTCCATTAGTGGTTGATCACGATGACACCGACAACAATGAGCTCGGCTCGAAATATATGATCCAGAATCGTGTACCGGGATCCTCCCTACTTTGGTCCTATCCTGCACTTACTCATCCGGAACGATGCAAGGTCGCGCGAGAGCTAGGCAGTGTTTTCAGGGAAATGCTAGCCACCTCCAGTACTGCGTCTGGAGTCTTGGTGCCATCGACAGATAAGTCGGCGCCTCTAAGTGTACTATCGTGGCATCAACCAAACACTGCATTAGCTGTAGAGTATGCTAAATCCTCGATTCCGCAAGACATCCACAAGATACTGGAGGAAATTTTCACAAACCAAAAGCATTCCGAATTGAAAGAACGGCCAAACGCCATCATCAGACCGCATCTCATAGACTGTTTCTGCATGATGTCTTCAGAATTGGCAGCAGACGGATGGTTCTCGAATTGCCGTATCTCGTTGGCACACCTCGACTTGGAGCCCCGTAATATACTCGTCAACCCGGACCCTAATTCGGATCGACCTATCATATCCGCCATCGTCGACTGGGACAGTGCCGTCTTCGCTCCACAGTTCATGTGCTGTGCGCCACCTCTGTGGTTATGGGCGTGGAAGGATGACGAAGATGAAGACGAACGCACTGCTAATGATGTGCCACCAACACCAGAAGCGCGCCAGATTAAGCAGCTCTTCGAAGAGGCTGCTGGTTCAGACTACATTCGGTTTGCCTATCCGTCTGCTTATCGGCTCGCGAGACGGCTTGTTCGGTTCGCAATTGATGGATTGAAATCCAACGAGGACTACGAGAACGCCGAGGATATGTTGGAGGAGTGGAAAACGCTGAGCAGCTGCGAGTCCGGCCTTGTCTCCTTGATGGAGCAGCACAATAATGACGGCACCCCTACACAGAGCGAGTGGGGTGCTTCTCTAGACGACGACGATGATGATGCCGATATATGGGAGCAGAGTGATATTTTAGGGCAAGATGAACTCACCATTGACGAAGTCGAGGAGCATACTACCTTTCAAAATTGTGCCACTGGCGCCTAGCAAGCTACATATACCACTACTCAGCAGGATGAAAGTACTGGTGCTTGGCGGGACTGTTGCGGTATCGAATGGTGTTCTCTGAAATGAGCGTACCTACCTAGGGTAGTTACCCATGCCCTAGTACTGTTAAAAGCGTACCTATCTACGTGGCTACCTAGTATTCAGCGATCTGATTTTTAAAGTAGTTAAGCATAGCATATCAGGCGACCGAATACCATGTATAATGATAATAATTGAGAAGAAAAGTGTATTTATGAGGGACATTAATCGAGTTATAGTCATCCTTTCATTTATGTCCTACTTTGCTCCTGTCTATATTCCAATATAGGAGTATTCATTGATACCGGACGTAATACCTAAGCCAAAATGCCTTGACTAGAAATAATTACGATCCCTATATATACAGACTGTATGCGGTTACTAGCTGCTACGTATATAGGAGGCCATTGCAATAACATCACTATATTTTTCTTCGATATATACTATCTGTGTTCCATTTGAGCCAGCCTCGTCACTTGTGCTGTTTTTAGAGGCTACCAGATTTCCAGAGTTAGGTTTCAGGGTGAAAACAAGGCATGACACAGTGTAGACGTCGGTTTACATATGGGTGCCTGAGTACCTTTCCATTCCTCAACCTGTGAATCACTGTAAGAACAGATGGATGAATATTTGCAACACACATCGTTTACGTGGATCATCTATCTCTGCCTCACAAGCTTCACGCGGCTTAAGGTACCTAGGTAAGGATGCCAATTAGCTAGGTATTTCATATATTCACTGTTCTCTTCTCCTGGTATGCTATGTATCATACACCTTTTATGTTAAATGTACCTGTGAGATGATATCGAGTGACTCTCTTCTTGCCATGCCCTGGCCTAACTGCTTCTTCAGGAACGTGAAAATGCTGTTATGATTACTTACATACCATTGTCTCGACCTCGTCAATATTGCTAAGTACATGATGATCGAAACGCTATCTATGACTGGCTCAGGAGATTTCTACAAATCCTAGGTAACTTAAGTACCCTCCGAGAGATAACTTCTTTGAAATGGTTTAAAACGATGTTGAGACAATGACCAGAAACATACACCAGCAATTATAACGTGACCGTGGCTCGTCTCATTGGCCAATCACATGCGAAGTTGTCAAAGGGCATCGTCCCGATTCGGTATTCACGTGATCGGCCCGGGATACGACGAGCTGACGATGTGCCTAACAATCAACGTCTCTTTAACCATCTTGGCATCGAAATACATCTAGGTTACCTAAGTATTCAGCTCTCAGAGACTAACCTAAGCTACAAGATAAAGATCTTCCAAACAAATTCGTCGTCTTATTTGGACTTTCTCTCATATACCTAGACCTTAGCTATCCAATGGCCATTCGCCCACTAAACGACCAAGGAATTCTAAGAATATCAGCAGAGATTGGAACATGGAGCGGCCGAACTTGACTCATCGCATGATACTCCCACGGACGGGCCCGAATGATGTAGACAATGACCTGGACTACGCGGCCTTCTTCCAGCATGGTGATGATAACGACACATGTTATCTTCCCGACACTGGCTTTTCTGGATTTACTCTAGACTTTAATGATGATCTCGAAATGTATAACCTCCCGTCCTCGGCAACCCCAGCCGAGAATACCAACAACAACAACAACAACAACAACAATAAAATCGGGACTCGTAAACAAGGATTAAAGCGGCAGAGACATACTAAAAGCCGTCACGGATGCTTCAACTGCAAGCGGCGTCGCATAAGGGTAGGTACCTAGCTATAAAAAAGCGATGATGAACAGACATTATATCACACCTTGTATGCTAATGTTAGAGACACAGTGCCAAGAAACCCATCCGGCGTGCGACCACTGTGTAAAAGGGGGGCTGAACTGCGAATACCCAGCGGCTCCCCGGATCGTACACCAAGTACGCACTCCCCCCATCGTCGTGGATGGATGATTGTTCGGGGGAAAAACCTTCGCTAACCAGCAGGTGTAAAAAAAAGCCACAGCACCTAGTCCCTCTTTTCAGCCTGCAAGACATGCGCTTCTTCCAGCACTTCTTGCTGACCTGCTTCCCACACCAACCCCTGGGGAACGAGAAGATATGGACCCACGAGGTTCCGTGTCTGTCCCAGAAAGTAGGCATTTCATTTATTACGCCACACGACGAAACCAGCGTGGGTGAGTACCTCCTAAGTCAGATAGAACTGATGTTTTCATAGCACGAATACCTTATGCACGCGATCCTAGGCCTCGCGGCGTCCGATCTCATCAAGCAAGATCCAAGTCTAGTCACGTCTGCCATGGTGCACCGGCTCAAGGCCATCAAGGCGATTAAGAAGACACTTAACGATGTCCGCAAGATGGACACTTTCGAAGAAGGAAACGCACTTGGTAAGTAGCCTCCTAAGATACCTATCTAAAGCTTTCTCTTCGAAGCCTCATTCCTTACCATGCAAATTACCCTGCATTCACGACCACCAGTCAAAGAGGAGTTCATGAAACTAAATCATCACCAACAGTAGCGACCTGCTTCGCGCTAACCTTCCAGTCCGTGGTCCTCGAGGACGGCATGGCGGAGTTCATGACCTTCTGCCGGGGGATCGTCATCGTCGCGACGCAGATGTGGATCAAGGGGGCCCGGTTCCTCTTCAAGAACCTGCTCGAGAACCAGTCCGCGGCGCTCCTGCGTCCCTTCATCGACGCGCTGCCGCCCATCCGCCGCGACTGGGTCGACATGGCCGTGGCTGGGATCCAGGGGCTGGAGTCGTTGTTATGTCGGGATGACGACGGCGCTTCTACCACCACTGCTGCTTCTACTTCTACTTCTACCTTTACTTTCGCTTCCACCCCCACCCCTACTCTAAACCACAATAACAACAATCTCCCCCCTAACACACCCACTCCTCCCAACCCTTCCCCCCACACCCCTCCAAACCACCACCAAACCAACATAATCGCATCCGAATACCACACCCACCTCCTCCTCATGGCGACCTCCCTGCGCACCTCCTCCTTCCGCGCCTACGAGGCCCTCTGCGCGCACTACGCGTGGTGGCTCGCGCTCCCGCATCCACACTTCCAGGCCCTCGTCGACCCCGCAAGCCAGACCTTCACCTTGCTTGCCGCGCACTGGATCGCGCTGAAGCAGCTGATGGCCCCGATCACGGGGACCGAGCACCGGATGCGGGCGCGGGAGCCGGTGTCCTCTTCGCTTACGCATCCGCCCCCGTCCCAGTCTCAGTCCCAGGGAGGTGGGAAAGGTAGGGGAGGAGGAGGAGGAGAAGGGGAGGGAGGAGAGGGCAGTAGTAATAATAATAAGAATAATAACAGTAGTGGTAGTAGCAGTGGCGATAGTAGTGGCAGTCTAGACATCGGCATGGTCCGCTGGCTACGCTACCTCAACCGCCAAGTCGACGCCGAGCACCGGGCCTACAACACCTGGCCCATGTGGGTTGAGGAGCAGCTGGCTCGGGATGGCGGCTTTTTTCGGCAAGGTAACGCCGTAAAAACTGCCTAGCAGTCAAGGGAAAGGGGGGAATGGGAGAATGGGGAAAGGAGGGGCCGGCTTCCACCCCGAGTAGCCAGTAAGGAAGAAACTCAGAAAAACGCCCCAACCAAATCGCCGATCCACGATAGCGGGCTTCTTCCGCATGCCTACATACGCCGTAATACGCACCATTCTACCAGGCCAAGAAACAATTTACATATGTATCTCCCACCCTAGTATCATCGTACCTACTAGGTATCCAGGTACCTACCTATTTACCAATATCACATGCCATCCCAGCAAAACATTCGAAAGCACTACACACTTGCCTGCCTGCCTGCCTACATACTTCCTACCAAATCAACCCCCATCCACTCATCCCAACCCATTCGCCTCACGACCGTCCAAACAAACATCCGTAACCCCCCCTCCTTACTCGTTCTCCCTAAAAAAAAAAAAAAACCGTCCACGCCTCCCTCGTATACCAGCCGCGTAATCCCGACCGACACAGCCCCCCGCGACCTCCTTAAATTACCGAGGCTGAAAATAAATAGTTCCAATATCATCCGATCCCAGGAGGACCGAGTTATTAATCTAACTACCTATTACACACATATATTATATATACATACATACCTATCACGCAACTTATACATACCTAGGTACAAGCTCCCTGATCTCGCAGTCTCAAGGGTAGACAACCTACACTAGGGAGAAGAAAACCCTATTAACTACTAGTATCAACGTCCAAGGTCCTTAATATGGTGGTATTCATATACCACGTGACTCTAACCGTATGCTCCATTTATAGATTAGAACGTGACCATGATATTAATAGTAGACATGTACCGTGTAATAATATACCATGACACGATAACAGTACCACAACGAACAGAACTTCAAAGATAACGACGGTCATGTCATAAACGAAAGGATACGAATTACGTACGTAGTCTAGGATTAGAGGCTACCGTATTTGTAATGTGCGTTGCGCTGGATGCGTATTCCAGCTAATCATTCTTATATTTGGGAACCGTTGAAGGACATCACCTTCCCCAACCAACACTTCCTTCCGTAAATTCTCCCAATTTAACGGCCAACTATGTTGGAAAGATGCCTCCCTTCGAAACCCGTTATAAGAGAAGACAAGACCAGAACACCATCCTCCAACACCCATAAACTCCTATGTACGGAGTTTTCTGTTTTACCCCAATGCTATCCCACTCAAGCTCAGCCGACGCATTACCCCTAGGTAGCCTACCTATCCAGGTACTACACAACGCTGCTATATAATATAGGTAGATATTTACACATCGATAGAAATAAACACAATGCTCTTTTCGAAGTACGAAAACAAGAGGTATAGTGAGTTTAGAAAGGAAGGAAAACAAGTTAAACAGGTGCTAAAACATTGGAAATGAATTTTTGGGCAGTGTCGCGTGGGTTCGTGATAAGAGCAGTAGAGGTCTTGACCAACGTGACAGTACCAGACGCTAGTGAAGGGGCGACACTGGCTAACATGGCGCCCAGTATGAAAATGAGGATAGGGATCTAAAGGTATCTATTAGTAATTGGCCCCCAGAAAGAAGGATTTATGTTACTCACCCAGACAAACCACAGCATTTTGTCACTGCTGCCGGTCTTGAGCCTTTGAGCATGAGCACGCTGCAGATGTTCTTGCTGCTCCTTGGTGATATTGCGTTGCCGTCCAATCTCCAGAAGCTCGGGGACTTCTTGTGATCGTGACATTTCTGCAGTCTCTTGGTCGTACAAGGCCTCGTATTTACTGTCTGCTTCATGCTCGGCTACTGCGGCAGCGGCTGTAGCTTGTTTGGTGTCGAAAGCCTCTCGGGGGAAGATGTCTTCGTAGCGCGGCGGAGGGGACTCTCTGGTGCCGAAGAAGGGGATATCCCACCACTTACTGTCGGCATCTCGAGGAGGTTGCTCGCCTGCTGAACCAGGGCGTGGGCCTCGGATGTTGGGGACAAGTGAGGTAATACGTTGCATGACAGGGGCCGAATACAGATAAGCGTGGTAGTCAGGAAGAACCGGAATGGGGGGTAGAGTGGGCATTTGTGGCATCTGCATGTGTGGTAAATTTTGGAAATGCATTGTCATGGAATTTTGCCACTGGTGGAGTTGTGCCGAAAATTGATCTCGCAGAGCTGTCATGGCTGCGCTTGGAGATGCTGGTGGGACATCTTCATCAAGTGATTGATGGTGTGAAACATCCTGACGAGGGCGTTGAGGTGGAATTCCTGGTCGTCTCATATCTAACCAGTCGTCATTTTCCTCATCTGTGTCCTTCTCCGACGACGAGTCACCGCTACTACTGTCATCCACCGACCCTGAATCATCAGACATAAACTCTTCTCGATGAGCTGGAGTTATCGAGGGTGGCTCCCATAAAGATCTGAGTGAACTGGCACTATTGACCCTACTATTGATTGAGCCGTTACTGCGGGATCTGGAGTGGTTCTCGATGTGCCGGAGGACTCGCAGCACGTCGCTTGACCGAGCAATATCGGCGGGAGTGAGACCAGAAAGACTTCGCATATTCGGATCGGCCCCCTTTAGGATGAGGCGTCGCACGATATCAGAATAGCCATTCATGGCCGCCAAATGTAAAGGTGTAAAACCTCCCTTGTCACGGATACCCACATTGGCACCTCGTGACAGAAGACCGGCAACGAATCGGGCAAGGCCGAGAGAGCAAGCGAGATGAAGCATTGTCTGCCCGCTTGACCTCTTAAGATTAATCCGAGCTTTGTTGGGGCTATCATCGAGATCGATCAGCTCTAAGACACGGAGCAACCCCACCTCTACGGATTCTGAGAAATCTTGCTCAAGGTTGCTGAAGTTGGTGTTAGGTGTTTGACTTCCGGAAGGAGAAGGACCCCAAGAACCTCCATTCCCTGGCCCGCCAAAAATGATGTTTCTTGCAATATCTGCAACATCCGTCATCTTGCCGCCCAGCTTGTTGCCTAGAACAGTCAGAGCCGTACGTATCAAGCGGTGCTCATCGTCATCGACGTATCGGAAAAGTGGTTGTTGATTGCCGCCGAAGAGATGTTGGGGGGTGACGCCAGGCTGCCTGATTGATACCGGAACAATCCCTGCATTAGGAGACGGTGGGAGAAGGCAGACCAATGACGTCTCGCCCCAGTAGGTCGTCGTAGCGGCCCTCTGCTCCCCAAACATGACTTCGAGACCACCATTAGTAAAACCGCTGCCGAGAATAGTCACTTCAACTCCTCCAGACTTTGGGCCCTCGCCGGGTATGATCTTGTAAATCATCGGTTGCGGTGCCCTGTTTGAACTCATTGCTGTGGGGGTGTTGTAGAGATTTTGGCCTAATGGAGCATGCGACATGTTTTGCATCTCGTTTCTCAGCCGATTCGGACTAGGTGCACGGCTCGGGTGAGCTGATGTTGGCGCAGAAAACATTTGAGCCATTTGCATATTATCAAGACTGATGTTCCTGTTTCCTGATGGGTAGATGAGTTCAGCACTATTGCTGTTCGGCGTAGGGGGTCCCGTTGGAAAAGCTTGTCCCATGTTATTTAGGTGTGGTTGCTGCCCATGAGAAAATAGCGAATCGGTGGCCATTGGGAACGTTGCCATATTTGGCGAAAATGGCGAGGTGGCTGCAGAAGTAACAGCTGACTCGTTCTGTGCCCCTGAAGAGACTGCCGGTGGCGACTGGCCGGTTTCTAGTCTCGTCATCGCTAGGCCGCTGGGCAACTTCACAGATCCGCTTGCCTTCCTCTTCTTGGGTAATGGAGCCGAAGGGCTTGTTGGAGATCCCTGCCTGGATAAGTTACGAGGTGTCGCCGCTATCGATGTTCCCTGTGAGTTATTGCTGTTGTTGACAGGCACTGAAGGAAATGGGTAAGTCCCATTCGGAGGCATCCCTTGAATGTCAGATGTAGTTTGCGACGAGTGAAATATGGCTTGCGCCTCGATCGGTTTGATATCGTTCATCGAAGGGGGCTCAATGGCTGGCATAGGCGCATTGGGAACCTGTGTTGTGGTGGCTTGTGGAACATGTGCCTTGTGGTCATCCGTTATCATGATCGAGGACGAGATCTGCTGGCAAATAACGTTATCCTTGTAGTCTTTTATGGTGAAAATGACTTGAAATCCCATTTTCTCGCCATGGTGCCGGCAATAACACGCAATGCGCATCGGCGCATCCACCTGGACGGTACCAGCAGGGACGGAGAGATCGGCTGGCCCAGTTCCCGTAGGATCTATCATACTAGGCGTTACCACCTGCCACTCTTTAATCTCATTAGTGTTGAAAACGATGGCTCGTTCGTTTTCATATCGATTCCACAGCTCTTCCTCCTCCGGTTTCTTATGTTTCTTCCGACCAGCCCGCTTGCGCTCCCGTGTTATGCAGCCACTGCATATTCGTACTTCACCACCATTTTGGGGCTTCTGCTCGTCATCCTCCATACCGTCCCCTGATCGTCGCTGACCTAAGAAGTCGTGTCGAGCCGCCGCTGCCCGCCTTAATGCGCGCTGGAGTTTTTCCGGGTCTTGCATAGCACTGGTGCAAACTAGCATGGTGTACGCTTCAAGCATGTCGGGGGAGCGCACTGCTGGAGGCTTAGCCAGTAGCTTGGGCTTCGAGATTGTGTGTGTTGGCAAGTGGATCCGCTTGATGCCCTGGGGCAGATTATGAATGGTTAATTTGATAGGGATTTGTGTTTCAACCCTAGATTTGAGAGGAGTGGGTTGAATCACAAGCCTTGGGGTAAGAGCTTGGGTTAAGTTCATCTGCGGTGAATAGGACGGAAGGCCGTGAGGTACAGCTGGTATACCCATCGAGTCCTGTCTTACTTGAGGTGCTGGGCCTGTGGCTTGTAATCCTGACATGGGCCAGACCGAATTCATGTTTACATTTGCCATACTACCATTGAAATGGCCCGTTGTGACATCAGAGGGGGGCGAGTGGAACATGGCTATGGGGGACGCCTCTTGGCTAGTTACCAAATTAGACATAGGTGAACCTTCTCTAGAGCCACTCGTCTTTAATCCATTCATTGATTTTGTTAAAGAGTGTTGCTATACGCTAATTAGTTCGAACATGGTGACGATATGATGTATGAGTAGAGGGGTACAAACCGACTGCCCTTTATGGTGACCTTTTATTCTCTTGGCGACTGGTCCATTTGACATGAGCTGTCCTGCCGCATTTGATTCTTGTATCGGACCATTTGTGGGAGGGCTAGGGCTACTCGATGCGCTCTCGAAGTCGAAAACATTAGACATGTCCATAGTTGCGGCGTCCGTAGAATCGAACATGAAACTGGTCTCGTGTCTCATTACATTT
The DNA here is from genome assembly GCF_022984875.1 of Hypoxylon fragiforme. Lineage (NCBI taxonomy): Eukaryota > Fungi > Ascomycota > Sordariomycetes > Xylariales > Hypoxylaceae > Hypoxylon > Hypoxylon fragiforme. The sequence continues at coordinate 1,284,114 of NW_026054758.1, read as the reverse complement.
TCGAAGTGCCACGCCGGCACATGCTCATCTGTCATCATCACGTCGGCTGATGTATTGCTAGTTTTGGCGGAATTGGAGTTGGCACTTTCTCGGGATGAGGACGAGGAGGACGAGCCACGGTGGGATGGAAGTTGGTGACAATCTGGAGCTGCTCTATTTAAATTGGTTCGTGTAGATGGGATAGGACCCGATGAAAATGGCTTGGATTCTGCAAAAACGGTCGGGTCAATTAATTCGCCTCCGGCGAAATCAAATAGAGAACCGCCTGCGGTGTGATGAACGTCGTCGGCGTCGTAGAGTTCAAATTCGTTGGCGAGGGCGAAAGGAGGCATTCCCGAATCTGAAGCGAATTGGCTCGTCCCAGTGAACGGAGGGGAGCCAGGAGTCGGCATGGCCCAGTATACGATCTTTCGATACGCCGAGGTGCGTTAACCTATGTGAATCTAGGAGCTAGAGGTAGTTATTCGATACAATGACGGCCGACCAGATATTGAATATCGAGTCTGAGTTGTGGCCGTCTTAGTCCTAACACCCCAAAAAGATCTCGACGACGAATGATAGAATACGTCGGACTGGCACCCGAAAGGCGTTAACTAGCGAGCCCTGATAGTGTGATGCAAGAGCGCCAGATAGGTTACAGCCACATTATGACCCTTCCACCACAGTTTAATTGACAGATTGATAGCGAATCTACAAGTAGAAAACGGTATTGGGGTTCGAGACCCAAAATCTCAATCCTTAGCCACTTTCAATTACGCTACGATGAATGAACCCCCGATTTCTAGTTGATGGACGACTCGAAATTTGTTTGGCGATCGTTGGATCGGAAGAGTGTGCCGAGTATGCGGGAAGGACGTGTGTTTTTGGGCAGTTATTTTTTTTTTTGGAGCGAATATCGGTGAAAAGTTGCGGTAAGTCAAAACAGACACTTCGATTGCTGCAATTATGTAGTATTATCCGGTTATCGGTTTCCGAAATCTGACACCGTTATAAATGACAAGACGTTATTTTTTTATTTTCAGGTAAGAGGTGATTATAATGATGATGATGGTGATGATGATGATAGAAAGAGGAAAGAATGAAGGGTTAAAAGGAAAGTCTTCCCACTCTCGATAGCACCGGTCACACGTCGTCAATGGAGGGACTCGTTAGAATATGAGATGGATTGAGATAGGAAGAGGGTAAGTTTGGATCAATTTGTCCAAGATGGAAGAACCCTGAGCGTGCAAAGCTGAGCTAACACTTAGTAGGCTTAGGTAGCACCAGACAAGCAGAGTGGAGCTTGTAAAGTGGTCAAGCAGTGGTCAAGAATTGGTCCAAGGTGCAAACGTAGCAGGCAAGTTCAAGCACGCTGATAGGATAGCTAGTGGGAAGAACGGGTACATGGCAAAATAGTACGTAGATACCTACCTAGACTTGACTAAAACTAAAATGGAACTAGGATTTATGTGGCAGCAGCAGCAGCTCACTTCTCTGTGCTCTTCCCCCCTCAACTCCTATGTAATAATTCCTGTTCCAGTTCTTTCCCCCCCCCCCTTGCTGTTAGTTACCACCTTGACGAAAATATCAGGTACTTCAGGTACAATACATCAGGTACCTAGTAAAACCGGGGTTTCTCCCATCTTTCACACTTCCACTAATAAATTACTTAAAAAGATCAATTCATATTAGCCTGGAAGGTTCTACTACTACTAGTACACATAGACAATCTCATAATCTCCAGCACTCCACGAAATCTTTTTTATACCGTTCAAGTTGACAATTACGGAAAATTGTTAGTGGCTTAGCAACCAGCCTGTAGTAATCTCTCGTGATATTCCTCTATAATACATAGTAAGATAGCCTATTAGCATCCTATCGGTAAAACCATTCGAACACTCACTACCTAATGATGATAGAAAAAGGGAAGAGAAATTCTTATAAATGCGTTACATACATACCTCATCTATAAGTTTGTGAGCACTGTTTACTGTATGTAACCTGAATACCAGACCTACCTACCTACATATGGACATTATGTACCTGTTCGCATCCAATCCACGTAGTGCAACTACATAGTACTACATACCTACATACCTACATACTACGTCTATACATCCATACTTTCCACGAAGGAACCCCCAATTTCAGTGGCTTCGGGGTTCTCAGCCTCAACTGGATCCTTCTTCAGCCGGTCTTCGGGTTACCAGGTAATCAAGTGCTGACCATCGCGCGGGCATGCCGCATCAAAACCGAAACACATGAACACATGAAAGCAAAGGAATTCCCGAGTTCCAAGACCAGCATCGAACCTATGTATGTAACTACACATGTGTATGTATAGGTATAGGTATAGGTATAGGTATAGGTATAGGTATAGGTATAGGTATAGGTATAGGTATAGGTATAGGTATAGGCATCGGTAGGTAGGTAGGTAGGTAGGTAGTACATGCCCATGTATGATGTATGTCACTGGTGTGTAGTAGGTCAAGATACCTACAATACATAGCAATTATCTATCTCCTTCTGCGAAGCTAAAACCCCGGTGTACACGACATATCTTGGCGAATACATGTATATGAAGCTTCGTCAACTCATTCTACACACATGTGCAATTAAACTCAAAAGCAAAAAAAAAAAAGAAGAAAAAAAGCATGTATACGCAACTATATATTCGAGACGACGGCTTCTTTTTTCCCCTTCTCTTATTTCCTTAGTCCTTTCCCATAACCAACCCATCTCAATGAAGTTTTTGCCACTTTTTGAGTCAAAGCAGTATTATCATACGTATATCCCGTCTGGTCTTAACATACTAACCTACCTAGTAGTTAGGTAATTACGTAGGTATTTATTAGGGCTACATATTCAGTACAACAAAGTGCCAAGGGGGGCTGGGCTCCAGTACATACAATACACACACATCACATACATCACATACATACCTATATTACCTTCAACTAATCTCCAGGCTAGAAAAATATGAATTGCTCAGGGTCTCTCTCCTTCTCCTACTTCCCTAGCCTAGTACATACTTAGTAAGTGTATAGATATCTGATGAATGAGCTGATAAAACGTTTAAACCTCTTCTAGGTGCTATAGCTACATTCTGCCCTGGTTATGAGATGTCAGGTGCTCTTTAAGGTAATGACCCTTAAGGCATAGTATCCCCAGGTTATCTTGTACCTACCTACATCCCTACCTCAATACTACTTTGCCATACCTACATACTAAATAGGTACCTTGCCTACTACCTACTTGGGTAGTTCCGGGGAAGGTCGCGGCGGTCACTGTGACATACTTGGTCCCCCCCCCCCCCCCCCTTCTCTCTTCCCCTGGGTGACATTCCACAGGAACGGCTTTTGTCAAAGTAAGCGATACCCGCTTTCTAACTACTCCTACTATGGCACTAGGTAGACAAATAAGTAAGTAAGTAGGGTACCTGGTTAGGCAAGTTTGTACAATACACACTTCATCAGAACAAAAAAAATAAATAAAAAATACGTGGTTTCTGTTTCCTCCAACCGTGAAGTGAAATGTCGAGCCGCATCCACCAGGAAACAACCCCGATAGGAAGAACCCCGGTTATCTCCTGCCCTGCCCCGCCCCTACCCTACGGGCATCATCATCATCGTCCTTCATCCTCATCCTTATCCTCGTCATGGAGGGTTGCACCGATCAAAACGCAAGCATATTTCCCTACGTGATTGCTTGCTTAAGACACGCAGCTCTTTTGGTTTGGAAACATTATAGTACATACATACTTACCAGGTAGGTATCTAAAGGCATCGGGTAAGAAAAAAAAAACATCAATCATGTGTGCATATGAATGACCGAAATGTACAATACCTACCTACCTACCTACCTTACCTACCAATTCGTTCGCTGCATGATTCTTACGCATCCCACACTCCCATCCGCATTCGCTCCTCCCCATCCCAGAGCCACCCGGACAAACCAACAGTCCAGAAATCAACACCAAGTCCTAGAGCATCTACTATATCCAGACGTATGTCGGTTATCTATATAACGCGAAATTCTTTTCCCCGGGGAACTTTTTTTTATTAGGTAGCCAATGCAGCCAGCTTCCCCCCCCCCCCCCCCCCCCTTCCTTCGAACGCAGCACATTCACTGCCTAGGTACCTAGGTAGATAGCCAGGCAAGGTGGGTGTCTCAACATGTCTATCTAATTACCATGAATATGCAAAGATACCTAGACGGCAATATATCTGCTAGTCAAGCTAGTTGACTTACCTAGTTCTTTAAGCATGCATATGCGACCATTTTGCAGGGTCCAGATAGAATGGCGCGGGGGTTGCACGGAGTTGCGATATCTCTCGCTACCTACCTACTCAAGACCTCTAGAAAGTCGACTCGCCAATCCAGGGGACGATACGACTTCGAACCCTGTATGAGTTAAGGGTCCTCTGCCAGCAAGGGTAGGCCAGGCTAGAGCTAAGACTCGGTTGTGCTGGATATACGGTTGCCTATGGCAGGTCCAAGATAGTCAGCTGATATCATACCAATGGACCGAGTTCGGGCACTTTGGCTTCAGTAAGCCGGTATCTGATTACTGTATCCGTCGAAGACCGGACATCCGTCCCAATGTGAAGTTCACATCGCCGGAGTCCCGAAATAGGAACAAATAATAACTAGATATTGATATTTGGAATGGGCTTTGAATTGACAACTTGGCAGCAGAAAGTTACTAGTAAATCGTGATGCCCTCTAAGTCTATGAGCTAGCAATACCAAATCCAAATGTATATAGCACCCACAAAGAGAGAAGCCCACAAGTATCTTATACATTTGAGGTGATATTTTGAAACTTGATTGGACCACCTCCATTACTTCGACTCTTCTCCCTACGTGATACTCTATTCATCATTCCCACTTCAAATGACACACACAGAGATGACCGCTGCGACCTTCTGAGCATCTATCTATGCCGAACTCTAGCAAAGCATGAGTAGCAATAAAAAGAAATGCCCAGGAAATGTTTGGCATAGCATGACAAATCATTCAAAACTCGGTGATAGCACCTCTCTTTCGGGTTGGTGGGACGCTTCGCTATCCGGCTGTTCGTCGGGAAACCGAATGGTCCGGCCGGGGTAACTCGACGGGTTAACGTTGGTGAATGGCTTTGTGTCCGGTTCTGAAGGCCGAGGGCTCAGTTCACGATTGCCTCGGGGGTCACCTACCTCGCTAGAGATTGATAATCGAAAAGTAGGACTCCTCGTTGCTGCATGTCGTGGGATAACGGAACCGCCTATCCGAAAAACGGGCCGCGCAGACGTAGAGCGCGACTCATTAGGGGTATTGGCTACCGTATCACCCCCAGAGTTGGTTCGTGGAATCACTCGCCCTCTTAACTGTGAAGATATCGCATCCCCGGGAGAGGATAAGGACCTTGATATGGTACGGGGAAGATAGATCCCAAACTTACCCAAGGGGATACTAAGCCCATGGACAACCTGCAAAGAATGAGCATGATGGCAGTGTTTGTGATAGATTGGGGTTGCTTACAACACTGCAGATTACCATAAACCAAACCAGAACCGAAACAGCTTCCTTGAGATTAGCTACATCTGGCCTCGGCGTATCCCCATGATTGGGATTCAGCGTAGTGATGAATTCCAATGTGACGTAAAGATAGAAAATGGCCGAGCAGCCAATTGGACCAAAGAATCCTGTGAAGATTGCTCGCTGTAGACCGTCTATTTGTGGTATTACCTTACGGAATGCCAGAATAATGGGAAGACGTCGAAGAAGCAATATTAATATCCCCAGAGCTATCAACCGATAAATAGGAATGACACTATTCGCGACAAAGCTATGCCACTGTGGTAACAAATCAGTGTTTGGTAGATCTTATAAAGGCTCGCGGATAGTTTGGAGTTGTGAGCTTTTCACCGACAAAGCCTAGGAAAATACATACCGGACAAACAGCACCATACCACATGAACATAACCACGTTGAGGAGCATATCAATGGTCGGTTGTAGTGAGCTAAGGCGGAAGCATGTGGTTAGCTTTTGCTGTTCATTGTCAAACTCGAGGATATCCTATGAAACTAAGCAGTAGTTAGTAAATGTAGCTTCGAATTATCGGGACATGTTGATAACACAAACCTTACTCATCAAGTGTCTCAAGGCGAAACCAATCATCCCAAGTGAAGACGTTGCCAGCGATAAAGCAAGCCAAGATATCGTCGCTACCAATCATACCACAGGTACCGACAATGAAGAGCGCGAGCGATAGAGCAAAGACAAGGAAACTCTCGCGATCCACAAACTTGCGTTCCTCGCAGAAATGGAGAAGCTCCTTGGCTATCCAACCTGTGACCGCGCCGTATACCACACTAAGGATAACAACATATCCCCAGGTCTCGCCGAACCACAGTCCTATGGCAAGGCCAGCGCCCCCCGATTCGCTGACTCCGCCATCGCCAATATACTTGATGAGGTATAATGCAAAGAACAGGAAGGGGTAGCCGAGGCCATCGTTAGCTCCAGATTCTGCGATGATTATCTTTTGAAGATCCTTGGGGATGTTATGATCAGCAAACCTCCCCTTAACAATGACGTTAGACAACACTGGATCCGTAGGTGTGACACAAGCAGCGATAGCAAGGGCGTGGAGGAAGGGCAGCTTTGGTACAAGGCCCCAGACGAGAAGGCTTGTTACAAGCCACATCATCGTCATCACCGGCCCTAAGAGCAAGGCCAAAGGCTTCCATTCTTTCCTCAAATAGCGACTTGGTAGCTGGACGCCAGCGAGAACCAACTGGACTCCTAGGACGAGACGAGTGAAGTATAATGTCTATAGTCAGAAGTATTAGTATCCACAAGTTGAGCTGCAGAAATTCCTAGGCATTAAAATTCATGTACGGCTTTTGTTGAGTCCCACCCCGAGGAAGAAAAGGTCTATCAAAGGGCTCAACTAATTTAATAGCTTGGAGTCTGCTTACAATCGCATCTAAGTTTTCTTCCGAGCCGGCATAGTCAAGAGGGCGGATAAAATTAGTTGCGTGGGGTGAGAAGACAAGACCAGCTAGAAGAGATATGACTGGATAAACAAGTGAGATGTCAGTTACTTCGTATAGAGCATATGATTTGTAGGTAAACAACTACTCAAAAAAGCAACAAAAAAAAGCATAACGATGGCGAGACTTACGAGCCTCGGAGAGATAGAGCGACTCCTTTAGTAGATAGGAGACCAAGCCAAAGAGGGAGATCCATCCTCCCAATAAACCAACAACAATGTTGAAGTTTGTAAGAGCAAGAGTTGGCATTTTCAGGTGAGAGATAGGAGTTCAAGAGCGAACAGTGCTTAGGGTTGAGGTATGTAGGTGTTTTCACGTAACGCCCGAATCGTCCTTGCACACACGCAAGGCAGGTAAGCAATGGTATGCCGGCGAAGCGTATGTTATTGAATCATCTGGATGTGAGGTAAGGTGAGTGGATGTTGATATGCGCGCCACTTTGATTCCAATTCCTGCGACAATGGCACCGGTATAGGTAGCAGGAAAGCAGGAAGGCGTAGATAGTGTCTTTAGATCTATCAGAAAAGCGGTATTCTTGTTGAATACCTAGGTAGGTAGGTAGGTACCTAACTCTCTTTTCCTTTCGTATGCACAATTGGATGCTGTACAGTAAACAGCAAAGGGAGTCACAGATAAGTGAAGGTGTAGATGTATGTACTATGTAAATATAATCAATCATAAGGTTAACATTTGCACTGAGATGCACATGCAAAGAACATCATTGAATTGTACAGCAATACCCTAACCTAGGTACATAACTATGTATTAACAATAAACACAATAAACATTAAATGTGGATGTGTGTAACTAGTTATTGATAAGCCCCACCTCCTTCAAAGATTGATTGACTTATCTTGGCAAGAATGCCTGTAACTATTTACATGCATGTCCTAGGTACTGTAGTTAGTAGTTACCCATGTAGGGAGTTATGTAGGGAGTTGAAGTTGCTTGCGGCCGTTACACACACCAACATTGAACTTTGAACTTTGAACTTTGAACTTCTCAACATTGAAGCCTTTACACGCTGAGAAAGGAAGAAAGAATAAGTAAACTAAAGAAACAAAGAAAACAGCGACCAACCTATCTCATGTGTATGATTAATCATTTTACAAGGTGAGAGTAGTAGGTGTATATTTATATTAGATATATTTTGTGCCACATCACCGTCTTGACAGACATCATCATGTCTTGTTATAAACATTGCTTGCATACAATTTAGTATTTGTCAATAGGGTTAACAGAAAAGAGAGAGACATAGCAGTCCCTACGATGGTATCATTTCAGTACTGCTCAACGTAAAAATCGTAAGGTCTTATCGGTATGTGTGCATTCAGTAGTCGTCCAACCCGAACACCCAGTATTCACCTACCTTACGTAGGTACCTAGTCTCCAGTGCTGTCCTTTCGTTGCTTTCCATCATGCTTCCGCTTTGAGCTTCGCCCCTTGGACAGCAAGCTTATCCGCCGCCACATTTCCAGCTTCTGCCGCGTGCCCTTTCACCCATTGGAAGAAAGTCCCTGTCCCGGCTTGAGTGCGTTCATCGATCTTAGTTCGAATAGCTTCAATAAGGTCCTTATTCTTCACGATCCCGTCCTTCGTTTTCCATCCGTTCTTTTGCCAGTTCACGTACCATTCCGTCACGCAGCTGATCGAATACTTACTATCCGAGAAGATGCGAATTTTCTGATCGAGTGGCACACTTTCCAACGCCCGTAAGATTGCCGTTAGCTCTGCTCGTTGGTTTGTCTGTACCTCGCCTTTAAGGCGCTCCGAGATATTCCTGTGTCATGCCCGTCAGCACTTAGGTACCCTAGGTAGCTAGTAGATTTCCACTTGGGATCACAAATAATACATATCAACAGCACTCACCTTGGATCACCTGTGCCGAAGTAGACTCCAACTCCGGCAACAGCTCCAGCACGGCCATTAGAGGATGCACTGCCATCCGTATAGACAGGCTCGATGTCTGATTCATCGTCTGTAACAATAAGATCCTCAAAATCATCCTCCGCCGACTTCTTCTTCTTCTTCTTATTGAGAGGCTCAACGCCTTCTTCCATTCGGAGTACTTCTTGGGCGGCTTCGTTCCCGTGCGTTCGAATATATTCTACCGCCTCCTGGCGTGTATCAAATCTCTTATATTTCGGCCCTTTCCACCCTTTGATAGCTAGTGATGCTGTGTCCCAATCGGTGTAAACTCCAGGCTCCCTGCCAATAGCCACCGCATAGTATCTCTCCTCGCCGGGGGTGGTGTTAGATGTTTTCTTCCCAGCAACGTATGCTTCGGCGTCTGCTCGACTTAGGAAAGACTTATCTATCAAATGTTAGCTATAATCAAAGTGAGAGAGATATTCAGCTCACTCACAAGAAGCACCTCTGAATCCCGCAGTTTGCTCTTGGCATTCTGCCCATGTCATGTATACACCAGGTTTTACGCCAGCCCTTACCGCATAGTATTTCTGTGCATCGGGGTCCAGCTTGCGTTTCTTGCTAGTCCTGGCCGTGCTTGTGGTTGCGGTGGCAGGTTTGGAGGCCGATTTTGATGCCTGGCCTTTCTTGGATGCGTTGGTCGACATGTTGAATAGTAGGAAGGCAATATTGATCGATATAGGGGGTAGATTCACTGGTCCATAGCAATGTGCAAATCCTAATCGTTAGAGGGATGGGTGGTACTTGTTCAAAACTCGTGGCTTTGTTGGTGATAATGAACAATTGGCAGGGAACCGAGGGCGCAACGATGCGTAAAAGTGTTGTTGGAGCAGTCAAAGGAGTGTCATTTTCATTAAAGGTAGACAACAGGGACCCTGGTATAGGTCAAAGATAGATTCCGTTCTCGTCAAAGCCTGTCACTTCTTTTTGCGACGCGAACAAATAAATTTAAGTTAAAATCTGAGGAAGAGAAGGGGAGAGAGAAGGGGGGGGGGCTTCTTCAAAGCATGACCGTAACCTTGAAATCTGTAATGCGCATTTGGGTTCATTTAGGTAACTATTGTACCGTGGACCTTAGGTACATATATGTAGTGTAGGGGTATGGAAATCTTATCTAGCATAACCACAATACTGCCAGTATATTATACATGGGTACATACCATCCTTATCGATACAGATACGAGTAGCTGCTGTTATACGGTGTAGAAAGGTCCACATACGACACCGTGCTTCAGTAATTGAACATGGGTTTTTGTAGTGATCCAGTCACTGTAGCAGTCACTGTACTATACCGCTATATTTCAGCCAAGTTAGTCGCTGAAGCACGGTGCGCTACACTAGTATGCATTGCATGTTCAATGTTATAGTAGCCATCACGTCAAATAGAATAATCACGAAGAACATCTAAATAGCGACATCATGAAGGTTCGTAATGGCAATGCCTCATTCTGTGTATGTATATATTTTCCATACGGCATTACACGTCTTGACTGTGTTGCAATGTGCTTCTGGAAGACTATGTCCTATGTTACTACCTAGTATAGAGCAAGCCCTTCGTCCAATAAAATACAATGAGTCCTTTGATGTCCTCCACTATCAGGGTATTGCCGGTGATGATGTCGATGTCGATGCCGATGTCGACCGATCAAGGAACCAAATTATAACATGATGTGAAGAGACAAGGAAACCTGAATGCTCATCATACTAGTATCCTTTTTTTCTTCTCTTCCTTGGGATGGGGTGGCCTGTTCAGCATTTTCATCACAAGATGACATACTCTTCAGTAATACCAACCCCGACGAAAGGATTACCTAATTCCCTCGTCGCAAAATTAAACTGACTGTCGTCATACCGCGATTGCCGAAAATGCTTATGCATGCAGGTGTGCGTCAACTGGCAATGCTTCGGTGCTATCAGCCTCCCATTCCCATCCCAGTAGGGTCCAATTCAACTCTTTGCGCCAATGGAGTCCGAGGCCTTTACCTCCACCACAAGGACTGCCTTCACAAACTGTAGAACCACTGCAAGCATCGTAGCCTCGATCCTCCGAAGTCATACCTCCCGTCAACGGCATACGGTGACGAAAGACAATCCGGCCCATACGCGAATGTAAAATTGCCATGGCACACATCGTGCATGGCTCATGAGTCAGGTATAATTCCAGCTCATGGCACAAGTAGCCATCAGGACAAGGGTGATCAGCATTGAATACAATCTGCTCGTCGTTAAGCAGTGGCTTGTCTTGAAAAGCTTCAAACTCCATAATCTGTGGTTCGTTTTGGGGACGTTGTTCGGCTCGCACTAGTTTCTGTGCCACCATACTGATTGCTCGAAGCGCGGCGTGGGCCATAGGGTTTCCAGTGCGACCAGTCTTCTCTTGCTGATGCCAGCGGGCATCAGCAGCAATGGCCACAATCTGTGTGGTTTCTTTGGCTTCTTCCTTGTAAGCTGAAATATCTTGAGTCAGGGTCTCTGACTTGCAGTCGTCCATTTGCTTATTGTCATTCATGCCATCATCAGGTGCCATATCGGCGGCCTCGACGTTCTCGACATCATCTGTAACTCCGGTACCTTCGCCGTTGGAGGTCACCGATACTGCTTTGTTGGTGATGGTCTTTTTTTCATGTTTCCCTCCAGGTATAGTTCGTTTAATGACGACAGCTCCGATAGGTTCACCGAACCCAGCTTTCTGGGACTTTTTAGCAATCTGATGTGCCAAGGTCATCCAGATGGAAGCATCTCGGGAGACGGTAGATTCAGTTCGCGAAATAGTGCTTGGGTGAGGACCAAGAGGGTTACTCTTGCGGTAGACAGTTTGCCAAAACTGCTGCGACCACATATTGGCCTGAACTTGAGAGGTAGGTGCTAGAAGCGGGATAGGAACCTCAGCCACAAAAATGTCATCTCTAATGTCATCAATTGTGGCAAGTCCTCTCACAAGTTCCCCATACGGCATCTCATCTTTCACGCCGAGAATAATGTATAGGAAGTTGGACTTTCCAGCATGAACTGATCTTCCATTCCCTTCGTTCATGAACTGAGCCTTTAAATGGGGAGGGAGGTCTCCAGGCTTGACGCACCGACGCAGATGAGGTAGGTTGTTAGCGGCATCATCACCAGCTAGAGATCGGGCGACACTGTGATGGCGAGTGTCAGCTCATTAACAGCGAGAGTCTCTAGGGGAGGTATATCAACTCACTTTAGAACATCATTAGTAACTTTGTTGGGCGCACGTGTGATATAGGCAGAACCAAGCGAAAGATTGTCTCTAAGCTCAAGGACAGTCTTCAGAGGCACCAGAGTACCTATGCTGATATCGGGTGGAAGTATGCTTTGCGTAACGGGGTCGAGAGCCTCGATGACTTCCTTCATGGAATCGCTCATAGCTGAAACTTTTGAGGACACGACGTCAGATTTTACTGAGCGTCGATGTCGGAAGAGGAAACAAGCTGTGGCGAGACAATGCAGTTGAAAGAAGCGTAGCCCGAAGCAGTAAACAGGTGTCGGTCATATAGGCAGGGCGAGACAATGAGGTGTACGACGCAATGCGACAACGAGCTGGAATTGCCAGCCTGATGTTTGGCTGAGATCCAAGAACCGATACTTCGGCGAGGTCCAGATCAATGGGGGTGGTTAATCCAAGCTATGGTCAGGACGAAAGTTCCTAGCATAGTACAGTGAAGTGCGAGGATACATAGATGGAGTTGAAGGGTATATGAACCGGCGTTCTGAAGGTAAAGGTAAATAAAAGAAAGATGTAGGGTTTACGCGGATGAAGGAAGGTAAGGTTCGCACGGCGACTTCGTATTGTTGTATTGTTTTGTATTGAGAAGGTGAGAGCTTTGAAGGTGAGAAGGAAGTATTCAAGCTCCCAATTCTAGACTGTCGTAGCTTCTAGCAAGACTGTCGATGTCGATGTCGTTCTCGTTTTTATTTTCTCTTTTTTGTTAAGTCGAAATGGAGATAAGGTTAGAGACGATTTGCGGGAGAAAGAAAGAGTACGTATGATGATGTTGAAGCTCACAAAAATTGACAAGCACTTGTGGTCGCGCAAAATGTTGATCCACATGTGAACTTCTAAAGTTCTAGTTACATAGTAACGCATTTATTTACAATTTCTCCACATATGCGAGAGTTTGGTGGGGTTTATCGATTACCACATACATAGTTACTGTACAGTGTAGACTGTAGTACATAGTACTAAGGTTACATACTACTATGTAGGTACCTGCCTACCTAGTAGTAAAAACCTAGGTCCATACATCGTGTTTACGCCGATAAAGCTTAAATTTCAGGGTCCTTTCTTTGTACGTAACCACCGCACTTGCCACAGGCAGCTAATGCCCTTGCTGATGAGGTAAGTGCCATGTGTAGTTTACCTACATTGTACGATGTAGGTAGTACCATAGTACTATTATTGAAGGAATGAGCATCCATGGATATGAAAAGAAAGGTACACGGTTGACCTCACTGATGTCTCTATCATCATTACCTCAATAAATCCTGAATGGATCCTAGGTCTCAATTTTCATTGTCGTCGCAACAGCGTGCCTTGATTAGTAGATACCTAAATACATAATAGGCATGTGACACTCAGTACACCATCATCTGCAAGGACGTCGCTTCAATGTTTCCTACAATGCGTTGGTACTACACTGTGCATACATACCTAACCTACATATGTAGGTTAGTACCCTAGGTACTGAGCTACATATCTACATACATAACATCAGAGCCTCAGACAATGCGCATTACATGTGATAGACATCGATATAGAGTGTGATACGTCATCTGTAGTATTTGCAACAACCCTATCAAATATGTACCACATGCAGCCGCAGTGCTGCTCAAGCCTCACAGGATGGATGCCTACATGTATGCATCACCTGTGCCTCCCCTTACTGTCATCTAGATAGTGACAGCATTCTAATGACATTGAAGATATTCGGTATAAAAAGAATAAGAGTACATATATGTATCCCATATATATGTATTCTAAAAATCCAAGTCCAAAGGTCAACAAAAACATGGAATATGACTGGGCACTTAACACCTCCTGGTACTAACTATGTTATCATTGATGTATCTATGATATACTTGTATGTACATATACATATCGATCAATGATTCAACTGATGTCCCTAACGCTAGACTCTTCTGGAACATTTGGAGTCTAGTACTTGGGACGTACCTAGGGTAGCGGCTAGGGTAGTAATCGCTCTAGCTATTTGGGACGTCCTCCGATTCGTCGAATAATATCGAATTGTTCGTTTGTCTCTTTGCTCCCCTGCTCATACTCTATTCGGCATATCCATTTCATGCGCATAATTCCTATCACCGAGACAAGGGTACCTGGTATTTATCTAACTTGACCGTGGGGTTATTTACCCAGGAGAGGGAATCCCCCACAGAGAGGCTGCAACAGCGAGTGCTATTATTGGCTCAAATGTTATTGTATTGTGAGGGTAATACGGAGTACATATATAATCCCTCAAACCGGCCTTATCCTCCACGAATGGATAAACTTTACATCCACCACGTGGGCTCTCAATGGTTTATACTAATTGTTGAGCTATTATCTGTATTATCTCTCCAGCCCTCATAACATTGAAGTTTATCATATTCTGAGTTGCCTAGTGGCAAACAAACTTTCATTAGAAGCAAATCAACTCATCGGCACTCCTTCCCCAGGTTTTGGTTGCATTGGCTTGGCACTTTGAGCTTACGTACCGTCGTACCTATCTAGGCATACATATATCAAGTATGGATCAAGTATGGATCAAGTATGGTATGGACCGTATGGTAGGTACATATGTATACTACATTGCATAAACAGGCACATGACATCCATCAATGAAGAGACTACTGATAGATCACGAAATAATACTAACCTACTAATAACCTACCAATACTATACATGAGCAGATGAGTAACTATATCATATAATATAAATTACATAGTAGAATAACGAACCACCTATGGTGATGCTTAGCAAAGAGTCGTTCAACATGAAAAAATGGGTTGGGATAGCTGTCAGATGTCCCACCTGCGCTGATCTTAAAATCTTAAGCGAATGCTGACGGGTGCACTTTGGGAGAAACAATGGGGAATATGCGTCCATACAGTAGTCTCGGAGATGGTTGGGTGTGAAACATTGTCCGGCAGGGACCCAGGTATGCATCAAGTCCAAAAAAAGAAGCCATCGCCAAGACGGATCTCCGGTAAATCTCTCATACTACGTAAGAGGGTGAGCCTAAGCTGTCGTACTGCGTAAGCCACCTCACTTACGCCTTGCCTGCTGGGCGCCGAGGACATATAATCTAAAACTAACATGGGGAACGGGGGTAAAAAACAGCAAAAGAAGATATCGCCAAGTTCGGAGTTATGAATATAGAGAGCAATCAATATTGGGTGCGCAGGAGATATGGGAGGGGGTAGGGGGAAAGGTGGAAGGTGGAAGGTGGAAGGCGAAGAGGAAGAAGAAGAGGAAGGGAAATGGAAAGAGAGGAAATCCGAGGCCCGTTTAGGAAATTATATGCCTTGTCTGCCTTGAATGTTGATATCAACTCACCGGACCTTTACATCCATCCATCCATCCTTACGTCTTCCTTCCTACGCTACGCTCCCGCGATAGCTTAACCCATTGAGCGATCATTACGTTCGCAGGCCACCCCCAAACATAGATGGCAGATGGGATTCTCAAGTCAGCGAATCAGCCGCAGCAGCACTTCCATCCCCCGATCGGGAATACTCAAAGATCCAATAGAAGATGACATATCTTGAGCGGATGTAATTGCTCCACCTAGTAATGTGTAGGTTTCTTTCTACTCATCTACCCCTATGCAGCTTCGAGGTGGGTGTCGGCGGTTGCAAGGTTTGTTATGTTTGCGCGAAACCCCTGGCTAGTATGAAGGATTGAGGCCACAGCCTTTTCTTATAGAAAACCTTGTCTTCTCCCCCCAATACCAGACTGCAGTGACTGCGCAGGTTGACTTTCTCTACCCAGACGACTTTAAAACCTCCGATACTCTTTAGTCAATTATACCTAGCCTTGCCTCTTATTTGTATAAGGATTACTAGTCGGTGAAACAATAACCTGTTGCTGTTGCATTCTGCCTCAATCGTCTATCTGGAATTAGAGACGCCGGACCAGCAACAGTGGAAACAAACCTAGTAGGCGTCGATCAAGCCAAGACGCTCAGCCTCTGGACCTCATTTGGGTTGTCTTGAAAGTGAACCCTTTACAATATCATCCTCGGCGGCCGGTACGGCTTGGCTTCATATCGAAGAGACCTGCCAAGGTTCGAGCAGGGCCAACTGTTGAGCACAAGCCCCATCTATAGGTGTTAATACCTCGAGTCTGACAAAACATCATTACGACGACGACAGCCATCGGAAACGTTGTGAACATCAGGCATGCTTCAAGCCTTGGACAGCTAGAAACAACCTAAGAGGCTACATCATAAAGTCCACCACAGTCCACCCACGCTTAACCTCAATCGATCTTTTTTGACCCGCCTAAGAGGGGGACGTGCCACTTCTTTTCTATTCACTTACACTATCCTCTTAGTGATATCGCAAACGACTTCGGGGCTAGATACGGAGGCTGATAGATTTAATCACAAACCAAAAACCAACTTATTCATCTCGGCCTCTCTTTTTTTTCTCCTCTTTTTTTTTCTGATTCACAATTATTAATATTTTCTCATCTTTGCACACTTGCACATACTCACGCACATACTCACGCACATACACGCCCGCCGATACAGATATTTCACTTACGCCCATCCTTTGGCAGTGACACTGGAGCAAACAAAGCGAGGGGTTCATCATTATCCATCAGATAACTACTGACTGGATTTTATATTGGGCTGCCACTTTCACTATAAGTAAAAGTGGCAGAACCAAGAAATTGTACAAGCCAAGCAATTGATTGTTATTGCTTGTTATTTTGGTTATTTGAACTTATTTAACAAGCTTTCACGATTTCAAGGTTTTCAAGGATTGGAAGTGGAAGTTGTCCAAGACTCTAAGTGAGTGAAAGTTGCACAATTAAACAACAATTAAAACAATTACCAACATTGAACTGTACCTTACGTTCTAGCCTCATCCGATTCGCCGGTTTCGCTGTGGCCTGCCCTACATTACTGCAGGTTCCTGCCCCTCGCTACCCTCCAATTCACATCATTTCCATGCCATTTTGGACGCTACCATCACCCATACCCTGTCCTGCCTAGGTACTGAACGCACTAGCGGTCTATACTAAGAAAAATATTTGAAACCTTAAACCAGCTAAGGTTAAGGGACCCTGACAAGATCCATATCGAGAAGCAACTTCAAGCAAGAGCTACCAATTTAGTACGAAACAACTGGACCGTAACTGGGGCAATGACTCCTCGAGGTCGCCTGCACCTTAAGGGAGATGGCCCTCTTGAGGTCTTTCCACTATTAGAAAACAGCAGTTTAACGACGCAACATCATTATTCTCCCATTACCACCAACACCAATACTACAACTTCTAATAATAATAATCCTACAACTGGCACTGGCACTAGTACTGGTACTGGTACTGGTACTGCACCTACCACCATACCTATTATCGAATCTACCACATCATCTACCGCATCTATTGCATCTCCATCTCCATCTCCATCTACGTCTACTACATCAATATCTACCAATTCCCACGGTAAGTAAGAAATTTCGGCGTTATGTATTACTATCCCCCATTTTATTTATTTCTTTCCTCTTCTTTCTCTCTCTCTCTCTCTCTTTTCCCACAGATTTTCAACACGAACAATTCTTCATTTAATTCCTCCCTTCCACGTACTACATTTTATACGCATTACATCAAGTGTTTGTGGCCGCACCTGCAATTCCCCATCACACCACAGTCGCATTCCGAGTTGCCACTACCACTAAAAGTACCTATATCCAAATTCTTGTATACTGTACTTGAGTACACGGCTAGCAGCTTTGTACCCTGTTACTAGGTACATGTAATAAATACATAGTACCTAACTACGTACATACATCTGCACGTCCGCCCTGTCTCGGCAGCCCGATTCGGATACATATAAATAACACTTACTGACACAACATCCTTTGGGCTTTTTTTTATTAGATCGCAAACCCGTTCGTCGACAATCACAATCGCAACAATCATCGCTTGCTCGTGCTGCGATGAGCAATCAGAGATTAATTTCTAGTTCAACTATCCCTCGATCAACGCCAACCTCGCCAGACAAGACAATCACCACGGAGCCTGAGTCCGAGTCTTCCACTACGACAACGCTCGACACCACACTGGCTACTACTCACAATGGCGCATCATCATCACCACCTACACCCCCTTCCTTGAATGACGAGCATTATATCCCATCTTACCAGAGCACACCCAGCCAGAGGGGCCTCGCACCGCCAACTCTCAATGCCCTTCCACATGTTAGTCTCGGTCCAGCCGCGCATCCATCTTCGCATCCCTCGTCTCTAGCTAGTGCGCTCAGGGCCCTGAATGAAGGGCCCAATGGAGTTGTTTTTCACGGCGTCCCTATACTTTCGGCTAACGATTCTCCGTACACCAAGAGCATCTCCTCGACTGCGCCGGGTTCGCCACGAATGTAAGAACTATCCACGCCCCCTCACTTATTTTATTCTGTTAAAATACTAATTCACCATCTTAACAGTCCACCTCTAAGACAGAATTCGGGTTCCCAGACCCCGCGTGTACGCCCTCATGCCACAACCCTAAGTATCCCTGGCATGACTCGATCGCTCGTGTCGCCAGATGGGAGAATATCCGATAGAGATGTGGCGGCAAAACTCGTCATTATTATGGTTGGCCTCCCAGCTAGAGGCAAATCCTACATCACCAAGAAACTTCGAAGATATCTCTCTTGGCAACAGCACAATACCCGGATATTCAATGTCGGCAACCGAAGACGTGTTCACGCCGTGACTTCACCTACCAAGCATCGAAAAGAGAGCTCCATGGATATGCCAGCACCCAGTGCCACCATCTTGGTGAATGGCGTTGAGGCTCCTGATTCTCCACTGCAAAAGAAGCCGTCCATTGATCAAAATGATGATCAAAAGCCCATGGATCAATCAGCAAAATTTTTCGATCCCAACAATGAGCAAGCATCCAAGATAAGGGAGGAGATCGCCATTGACACTTTGGACGAGTTGTTAGATTATTTGATCAGCGGTGGAGGCTCGGTTGGGATTCTGGATGCCACCAACAGCACGATCCAACGTCGACAGAAACTCTTCGACCATATCAAGGCAAGAGAGCCGATGCTGGGTATCCTGTTCATTGAGAGTGTCTGCAAAAACCCCAACCTCCTGGAAGCGAACATGCGCCTTAAACTTTCTGGTCCTGACTACAAGGATAAGGACCCTGTCAAGTCACTGGAGGATTTCAAGGAACGCGTCAAGGCTTACGAGAGTGCATATGTACCTCTGGGTGATTATGAGGAAGAACATGAAATGCAGTACATCAAGGTGAGAACATGATAAGAAAAAAACGCGCATAGTGCTTGGGAACATGGACTAATAACGATGACAGATGACCGATGTTGGCAAGAAACTTACACACTTCGGACTGGGGGGTTTCCTCAGTAGTGGCATTGTGCATTATCTATCGTCCTTCAACTTGTCGCCGAGGCAGATCTGGCTTACCCGACACGGCCAATCCATAGATAATCAGCTTGGCAAGATTGGTGGCAACTCGGAACTGACTAGCCGTGGTCATTTCTATAGTCTATCCCTGTACAGGTTCATCACGCACAAGCGTAGGGAGTGGCTCGTGGAACAAAAGGATAAAATTGCGCGGTCGTCATTCCCCCCTCTGCCAGGCGATCGATCACCCCCGTACCCTGACTTGAATCGCGAGCTTGACGAGAAGAATTTCTGTGTCTGGACATCCATGTTGACCCGTACCATACAAACGGCCGAACACTTTGAAGCTGACGAAGACTACGACGTCAAGAATTGGGAAATGCTCAACGAGCTTAATTCAGGCAAGTTCGAGGGCCTCACATATGAGGAAATTGCTCGCGAGCATGCGGACGAGTATACCAAACGCCAGATGGATAAGCTGCAATACGTATACCCCGGAGTCGGAGGCGAAGGCTACCTTCAAATCATTAGCCGTCTCCGAGACATGGTACGCGAGATGGAGCGAATCAAGGACCATGTTCTAATTATTGGACACCGATCCGTATGCCGCGTCTTGATGGCATACTTCATGGACCTTACCAGAGACGACATCGCAGACCTGGACATGCCACTCGGTATGCTGTACGCCATCGAGCCCAAGCCGTATGGCATCGAATTTCATGCGTATAAATACAACGAGGCTAAGGGATGGTTCGACGAAATTTCCGACTATAAACCGACTAAGACGATTGATCGTGCTGCTTAAGAAAGAAAGACTTACATGCGCAGATTTGGATACTATTTCCCTCTCAATCACATTTACTACTTGTACAATAATTTCCTTCCTTTTTTTCTCTTTTTTTCTCCCTCTTCTTTTCCCCAATTTAGGCGAACGAGAAGGCATGCATGGACATATGATACCATGAGAAACGGCGGCATTAGAAATGTCTTTTGGGGAGGTGATTTTTCATTAATATTTCCCCCTTCCTTCCTTGCCTCTTTTCTGGGAGGGTTCCATTCTATTTCACGAGATACGGACCCGATTGCATGAAATGCGGAGTTTTTGGTCGGTCCAGAGAGAGAACGGTCAAGGAGGGAAAGGGTAACGGTCATGGTATCATCGGACGGTTTGAGACTGGTTGGTTCGTGGCAAAGGGGGCTTCAGAAGGGAGGTCTTCATCGGTGTTACATAGTCCATCCTAATCTTCCGTGGCGACTTGAGAACGAGCAGGTGGATTGATGGCTTTGGCCCACGGCACCAGAATATACCACGCACTTGTAACGTAGGTAGTTGACGTAGCATGATATGGTCTTCCTAGATAGGCGGCCTTGAGGCTCGTTAATATATACATACGCACGACTCGGCTCTTATAGAGCACAGTAAATATACACGTATTCCTTGAAAATTTCACTGTTGCTTGTTTGCTTGTGAGGGCGTAGCTTGGCATGCTGCCGGGGAAGTTGTAATATGATATGAACCTCGGGTGTGTGTGTGACTTTCAGCCAACTAGGTGTCTACCTAGGTAATTATCTATTCATACATACGTAGTTGCGTATCCATCTTTCTAATCCGCCAGGATGGTAAGCGTTGTTGTTGGGTAACTAGTTAGTTCCCAAGGTTTGCTTGTCTATCTGTTTATAGTGTGTGCGTGAGTGTGAGTGCCAAAACCAGATATCTGCCAGATACGGGTGGTGGTGGTGGTTTGATAGTTAGTTAACTACCTAGTTATTATCAATGCATACCAAGCTATGTAATACTATCAAGCTGATATACCTACTAGGTTACTAGGTAACTAGGCCCAGTATAATATGTATGTATTTCATACATATTAGTAACTAGTTATCGGGTCCAGGGGGTAGAGGGGGGGGGGGGGGGCCTGGACAATGACTCACATACACGTACATACATATGTATGTACACACAGGCCTCCTTCTCCTTAGCCTACTAGCCCAGCCGCCTGGGGGGTTATAGACATGGGTCTTAGAGAGAAATAAAATATATTTAACGGCCTCGTGATAACTATCAATGCATGCAGTATATAACTAGTTATGTTCCCTGCTGTATTATGTTATCCTATGTTGTGAATAACTAACTACATGCCTAACCTTAGATAACTACCTACATATCTACAATTAACTAGCCTAGTAGCTCAGCAGCTTACTAGCACGCACACGCCTACCTACAGTACCTACTACCTACCTCCTACACTACGCGAGCCTCACCCTTCCCAGCATCCCAACTAGGTAACTACTAACTATCCAGCCATCGATCCATGGAAACGGGCAAGCCAGCAGACCAAATATAAGCCGACAAGGCGAGCAAGGTCACCTATGTGGCCCCAGCCAGCCGGCCATCCCCCTGGGTTGAGCAACCAAAACCGAGGGACTGGTAAGTCCGGTACACTAGAACAGGGCAAAAGAGCGAGAAGCGAAGGGGTGGTCATGTGTTCTATTTCCCCATTAATCACCTATAACTTACTTAGTTGGTGAGAGACTAACGAAAACCTCCCCTGAGCTAGGTAGGTTTCTCCTATTTCATTCAGGGGAACACTTTAAACTAGCGTCACATCATGAAGATCACGAATATATAAAGAGCAGAGGAAGCCAGCAGGTGTGCCTATGAACAAGGTTATCTATTTTTTTTTCTTCCTCCTTTCCCTCCCCTTCCTCTTACCTAAGCCTAAGTAGGGCAAAGGCAGAGAGGCAGGGCAGAGTAAAGGCAGGATATCTAAGCTATATATATATGTTCTGTATGTAGTTTTTTTTTTAGCAATTTATTGCTTTCGTTTCAGTGAGTTCGTGTCGTTAATCCATATCATTTCCCATTCCGTAATCATTCATAAAACCGTCCAGTCCTCCATATTATAATTACAAGGTAAAGTTTTCTTCATTCGATTCGTTTCGATATCATACCAAAAAGAAAAATCGAACAAGAAAAGAAGTTTTTGTTCCATAAGCACAAAAGTCAGTTTCGTCTCGTCTCATGATCGGAAGCACCATGCAAATGAGCAAGTGTCGTTCGTCTGTTCGTAATGTAAAGGGGAAGAGTGGGTAGAACGCATCCCTTTCCACACCAGAAAAAACATGTCGTTGCCTCTGTTGATGTATATAATCGCGTACTCGAAGGGTATTGTTTGCATTTCCTGCTCGCACAAATGTGCGAGCAAGTCAAAAGAAAAGAGAAATCGTAAAGTTCGTTAAATCAAGGTCTTTTTCGTCGTCATCATAATAGAAAAAAGGAAAGGAAACCACCAGGAAAACGCCTAGTTTTTTTTGTTAAATAAATTGGTTTTCTCTCGTATCAGTATGCATCACGGTATAGGAATTCCAGAAGGTCCAGGCATCCGATGAGTGCTATTGGTATCTCTTTAACTCCGTCATCTAGCAAATGAATCCAGGTGAACACAATGCAAAGGATATACTCTTATAGGGCATTCCCAAACTGCCAATGGGAATCCGCACTTTCGTTCTCATCTCCTTCTTGGTCATCGGTTTGCGGCTTATGGTAGTAGTGGTAGCGATCTGGGATCCGTGGTACCGAGGGGATGCCACGGTTGGCATCTGGCACGACACACAAAGGCGTATCTTCTCGTGATCGTGAGGGAGGTGGCATTGATTCTGCCCTCACATCCATCGAGCTGCGAGGAGTCTCGTCAATGGACATGCGTTCACCGGCCATCTCCCACGTCTCAAATCCTATAGATCCCGACGTGGACCGCGATCGTACTGGGGCCGACCTACGTCGCTTACGCAGCTTATTGCTTTCTTTGCTACTGTTCGAAAACGATCGGCGTGGGCGCTGTTCAGCTCGTATGATGACTTGGGGCGGTGCTGGGGACGGCGAGCGCATGCGTATCATTATCTCCTTAAAATGCAAGGTACCGCCAATGGATTTAGACTGCGGGAGCTGCAAGACACCATCTGGAGAGGTTGGCCGAGAATCCTTAGAGGAAGGCATCTTCCGTAGCTTCTTTGCCACCCTCTTAAGTGGTTCAGCAAAAGAAGACGACGTTGATGCTGCTACCTCACCGCTCGTCTCGTCCGTATCTAGTCTGCTGCGTTTGCGGCCACGGAGGCGTGGATGGCGAGAATCCTTATTGCTTATGGTAGGCGATGATCTACCATCAACTTCCTCTTTCGATGCCCATCCCCGGTTGCCTAGTCGACTTTTAGACAGGGGGCTGGTAGGGCTCTGCGGTGAGCTTGACCGGAAGACAGCAGCTATGGAAGAGGTACGCGGAGGTGGCAGCGGAGAACAAGGAGCCGAACCTGGAATTGGGGGCATAGGCAATGGTGAACGGCGGTCATTGCCACGGTTTGCTGGGCCAGCATGGCGTGTAGATTGAATGGCATGAGCTTGAAAGAAGCCAGAGGCTACCAGTTGATTGTATGAGTCCAGGACATCCTCTCGGGTCGGACGATTACCGCCACCCCCACCACCACCCAGGTTAGCTAGTTGTGGGATGTTATACATCTCCGAGTGGGATTTAGCAGCTCGGAGATGTTCTGGTCGCGGGGATGGTGATGGTGATAGTCGTTGAGGCAGTTCCTGTAGACTGCTATGTTTCCTCGCAACTGCCTGCTTCTGTCCGTTGTTGCGAGAAGAATTCCACCCTAGGACATCCTTCACCCGTCCGAAGAAACTATTCGACTTTCTATGATTGCTCATTTGCTCCGGAGAACTCATTTGATCGGCCACGCTGCTCTCGGAGAATGGTCGCTGGTAACGCATCCTACGCATTTCCCGTGGCGAGGCAGGTGGGTCGGAATAGAATTGCTTCTCATATTGTTTTAACTGGTCGGGCCCAAGAAACTGCACTGGAGGTGCAGCGCTTGCTCGATCGTTCATAGAACCCTCCAGAAAACGTGAGGTCGGTGGACGAGAGCCGCCATTTTGTGTGGGAGGCCTAGAAGTATCAAAGACCATCATGGCGGTGGCTATATTGATACCTGGCAAAGGGGTTGGCGGTGGGACGGATAAGGCATCAGAAGAAGGCCGCTGCGAGGAGATGTATTTCGGCTATGTGTAAAGGATTCAAGATTGAGGTAATTGAGAGATTGAGAGAACGTGAGAATATGAAAAATAAAAAATAAAAACTAATGAAAAATAAGAAATGGTGATGGAAATGTGATGGTTTTGAAAGTTCAAGGGTGTCAAGGTTTGGAGTGTGAGAATGTTTACTTGATTGCTTGGTTGCACCTGTCAATACACATTTACCCCAGTTTGTTAATTCCAAAGTGGGTCGGGGGGCAACCGAATAATTAAATCACCTGCCAAGACAACGGTCTAACGATGCAATAAAACCGTTCGCAAACCTCTACTAACCAAATATAGTAAGGCAACGTTCCTACATAATCTTAAAACTTTTTATTCCTATCATATTAATATCATCTTAATATTATATCAAGATGAGAAGGAGCTCATTCTATGGTATCGGGCAAGGAACTTATCTAGGTTTAAAAGAAAGAAGTAAGTATTGTGTCTCGCCTACGTACCTATCTTACGTACCTACATACCTAGTACCCTACCTAGTACCTAACGTAGGTACTGTAGCTATTAACTATACTATGTAGTTAATACCGAGGCATTTGAGAGTCAGAGTCTAGAGGCAGCCGAGGTAGGTATTGTATCTGCTATACGAGGTAGTTAATAGGTAATTAATCAAGCAAGAAACAAAGCCATCTTCGAGCATGTATGCATCGTCTTGATTTCTTTCATGTTTTTTTATGATAAAAAAAAACATCTAGGGTACTTAAATTCCAGTTGTCGTGTATATATACAAAAAGCATCGCGCTTTTCTCCCTAGATTCCTGTAACTAACACATGAAAACCGCGTGCTGATTCCTTTAAAAGGCCCCTGGGGATCACTGAGCAGAGAGATAGACCATGTTGATCCATCGTCGCCAACCCTCACCGAAGACACGCCCCACCAGAGTGATTTGACCCCTAGCCGTTTGGCTCCGTCCCAGACCGTTCTGCTCTCGAATAGGCAGAACCGTGTGACCAAAATAACCCTCTAGTGATCTCAAGCTGTCTTGGAAGAGCACCATGCGTCCGAAGAAAAGGTAAAAAGAAAAAAAAAGCATCAGCATGGGATAACATCCGGTGCCCAGAGCCCGATATGCAGAAAATGAATTATGCAGCGCAAATGAGTGATAGGGTAGATGGAGTGTCGAAGACAAACGAAACAGAAGCGGGCAATGGGTATGGCCTCAAAATATATACAAAAAAAGAGGCCGAGCAAGACATCGGCACCTAATAACACCCAACACCGCTGCAAACGTGGGGGCATTGTCACTCGTAACAACCGTGAACATGCAAAGCAAACATCGCTACGCGACAGTGTCCGGGAAGACGGCCAATTTTTCTGAACCGTCGGCTCGTCTATACACGGGGAGAGTTGGATAGTCTATTAATGGCCGGTCGCCATTCACATTACGGCCTTCTTGCGTGCTCGATGTGAGATCGTCGATAGAACGCTTCATAGATCGAGGTTCAGGCTGGAGGTATGGCGGTCTGTGGAGAGATGTTATGGAACCATTCCGGTCGGAATAGTGGTGTGGCGACATCTTGGGACTTGCGATTATGGAAGGGAGAGAAGGCATTAGGTCCCATAGATGTAGGTTGCCTGGGAGGAGCTCGAGACATCGAGTATGGCGCCGGTCCTTTGGAGGAAATGGTCGAGTAGCTCGCTGATGAGCGTCTCCTGAGGTCCGGATCACTCATAGTATCGTAGTGTGGATATCCTGGAGGGGCATAACTCGGAGAAGGTGGAGGCGGTGGATAATTGGCAGTTTGTGGGAAGATTGGTGCTGTAGGAGATACGGGAGTTGATTGATTAGAAGAAGGTGCTGGGCCATAAGGCTGAGCAAACCCAGTATTTCCTCCGTGCCCAAAGTTCAACATAGCCGAAGGAGCCTGGCCGTTCTGGTACAACGGTGGAGGCGGCGGACCGTATTCGGCATTGGAAGGGCGTCGTGGGTGATCGGGAGCGTAACTAGCTCGGTCTATACTTGAATTACTCGCTGATCGGGCGCGGAAAGTCTCTGGGGTCTGTGTTCTGTTCCGTCTTCTCGCATACTCGTCCTCTGCGTTGTTATCGTATTCGCTAGCTGCCGAAGCTTTTGTGTCACGTCTCCTCATCCGTACATCACGTCGAATACGCACGCGGCAGCCCTGCTCGGCAACCGTACGACTTAATGATGTGCTCTCAGTCAGTCCAGGGAACTTTTTAGCGCTGTAGACGATAAAATCAGTCGATCTCAGGTCCATTCGGTGATTGGCATTTCCTGGGCTTAAATCGGCTAGGCCATCCTCGTGGTCCTGATGCGGAGCATCCCGATCCTGATCCTGCTCTTCTTTAATCAATTCATACAGACTAAAGACCAAACGATAACGTCCCTCGTGACGAACAGACAGATCCGGAAATAAGAAGTATCCAGCTGGATCGGGTCGGTCGAGATAGCAGCATCCCGATACCGGGAATCCAGTTAAAACGGGGGGCGATGTAGCTGCAGGAGTTTGCACCCTTCCATGAGCCATAGGCCGTGCATGTTCGAGCGAGGCGTAACAGAAGAAATCGACATTGTAGTCAAATGTGATATCTCTGGCCCCCTCGAAATGTTCTCCTTCAAACACCCTTAGGATAACCACAGGCGGCGGATCGACTGGCCGACGGTCGGCAGATGCTACAATCTGAATTAGTCCAAGTTCGCAATTCGACATTCGCTGTAGTCAGAATTATCCATACATTTGGGACCCGAGCCACATGCTCTCGCACGTTCAGGCTGTTGCAGAACCTCTAATTGGTACCATAGATGCCTGCCACCCTTAGTGATGCGCTGCTCACGAGCGTACATTTTGGGTTCTGCTTGAGGAACCATGGCATTTGCCATATTTGACTCCGGCTAGGTTATCAAAAGTTAGCATGAAAACCGAGTAAGGGATGGTTTCGCTTTCATTGACACTTCCAAACACAGATTGTGAGACTGGAAAGCCAATCACCCAACCCACGACAAGAAAGTGGAATCGCCCGAGATAATTTCGGGTTCAAGCTATAACTGCGACATACCTGAATCGGAAGCATGACGATCATGCGTCCTACCAGACGGGAAAATAGGAATAGTAATAGTAATAATAATAATGGATGGACTGAAATCGATGTATTCTTCTCATACCAATTCCGACAGGTATTCGCACGATGGAGAAATCCCAGAAACTCGGACCGTTAGATACAACAGAACCAGAACCAGAGAAATGGGATTAGTTTTAACTCGCTCGCAGGCATATGTCAAGTAAACCCGTGTTGGCGAACAGAATAAAAAATTAATGAACCGTTAAATTGGGTCGAGGGCGAAGTTTGTTTTCTCTTATTTCTCTTTCTCTCTCTTTCCCACTCACTTCACTCACTGTCTATCTCTTTCCCAAGTACCAGGTGAACCCGAACCGCTGGCTATCTTTTTAGTGCGAGACAGATCGAAAAGGGTGCAGGTGACGTTTCGTTCGCTACAGCTCCCGAGTACTCGTTTCGCTTTGCCTTGATTCGTGGACGGCGGTAAAACTCGACTCAGTTGGATAAGTCAAAAGTTTGTCGACCTGGCCGACCGACGACAAGGCCCACAAAGTGAACAAGCTGGCGGGTTGGCGGGTTTTGTCTGTCGTCAGAATGATCGGGGTCGAAAGTTTGATGTGTGTGAGGGAAAAGGAAGAAATGAGCCGGGCCGGATGCCCAGAGAAGGGGAGTTACCAAAGTGGATGTTGTGTGGATGCTGAGTGGACGGTGAGTGG
This sequence comes from Hypoxylon fragiforme, assembly GCF_022984875.1. Taxonomy (NCBI): domain Eukaryota; kingdom Fungi; phylum Ascomycota; class Sordariomycetes; order Xylariales; family Hypoxylaceae; genus Hypoxylon; species Hypoxylon fragiforme. Next base: position 1,255,719 of record NW_026054758.1, on the reverse strand, counting down.
ATGCTAGAGCGGGCAGGTTTGAAGCGTGGGAGCCAGCGGGAGGACCAGCAACATGCAGTAGTAGCAGAAGTAGGCTGGTTTAGCTAGTTGGCTTCAAGTTGTTAGGCACTAGGGGCATGTAGGTAGGTAGTAGGTACTACTATGTATGTGAATACTAATAGTAGATACCACAAATACAAGTGCAGATACAAGCAAAAGATACAAGTAAAAAAAGAGGGTGCGCTTGTGAGATTTGGCAGATTGGGCCATAGCACGAGCGCAAGGGAGATGGGATTGGCCCGAGCAAATCAACCGGGGTAGTACGGGGAGGCAGGGTGGAGATGATTGCATCGCGTTCCCTACCTATGGGCCAGGTTTAACCAATGATGTAGATGATTAAGTGGGTATAAGTGGACAAAGCCCCCCCATCCCAGGCATTTTCCTACATACATAGTAGTCATCCTAGGACATCCTGGGCGCATCCTGGGTCGTCCAATCCTTGTTGGATAGTCCCTGTCTAGTGCCCCCCTGTCTGGGCTGTCTGGCTGTCTGGCTGTCTGGGAAGTCATGTCCACAGTGCCGCGTCCAGCAGTGCTCAAGGATACAGGGGTGTAAGGAACTTTTTGAACCAAGCAGCAACCAAGCAGCTTGTATAAGAATGGAAGGTCATCCACACCAATTTCACGCCCGCTGAAGTCCGCTAGAAATCCCCGAATGGGCTTACCCGACGAGAATCATCTTTAAGTGTTTTAGTGTGTTCCGCCTACTTGGACCGGAGACAGTGCGGGAATCCTTCCAATCTACTATGTAAATACATTTCTATCCATCCCATAACTAATACCAATACCTATGTACCCATCCATACCATCCAATCCACCCACCCATCCATCTGGCCGTCTCTTTTTTTTTTTCTCCAATGTCTCCAATATCTCCCAACTCTCCCAACTCTCCCAAAACATGCAGGACCAAGGACCACAAGGGGCTACCGGACCGCTGCGCTGCAGTGCATCAAAAGCTGGGATATGTATAAATCAGTGGAACCTTTGGCGTATTGAGCCAACCAGCTAGCCTTCCGGGAGCCAGGATTTTATTCATCTGAATTTATGAACGGTTCGCGTCCTTGGGAGATCCTTTTTTATTTTACTACTAATATCTATGCTGTTAATACTACAGTACTCTTTTCTTTGTCTCAAGAAGAAACGCGTGGGTGCCAAAACGGTACTACTCCCCTCCCCCCAAATTTCCGTGGACCGTGACTGCGGGGGTAACCGACATTGCCGTAGCGGAGTATAGACGATAGACGATGCGCGGGTCGAGTTGAACTTCATACATATACGAATAGGTATATAGATAATAGTCTGTCTGCCTAGTTGACGTGTAGGTAGACATGCTGCAGTTATATGTAAGTAATTACTGAAATGCTTCGCATCGTCCTACACGAATACCGAGTGTCTACCGATACGTGGTTGCAACTACATACTAAGCCTATGCCTAGGCAGATACATGCCTAGGTTAGGCGTACATGATTATACAGGAATGGAAGTTCCATACGTACCTAGCATATGGCTCCGAATGAGGATTAGGGAGCCCTGGAGAAAAGAAAAATTGGAAATAATACCATTACATAACTATGTACTATCTATGTAGTAACTATTTTTATAACAGCGCTTGCCGATGATCATTAAAATGGAGGGCATCTCATTAACTACATTAATAGGTAGGTAACCTACTATCTACGTTTTTATGGCATGTGTTTACTTTTTCTTATTTCCAGCCCACCTCCTTACCTCTTAGGTACTATGTACTACACTACAAAAAGGCCTTCAATGTTTTTGAGACAGCGTGATCATTTTATGACAAGTCCAATTCAAAAGAGTTACTGTAGTTATACATATACTATCTTATCATCGCCTCCTTATGCATGCCATGCACAATACATCCATAAACGTCAATACCACATACAGCAGGTAGTAGTTACAGATATGAGACAGCAGCATTATGCGCAGCCTCGAGTACATCTTGTTGAAAGCAGGCAGTGTAAACAGGCAGCCGGAACTAACTACTAGGTAGGTAGGTAATAATTCCTTATAATGAATCCCTTGTTCCAGAGTTTCGGGTCTTGCGAAGAGAGAGAGGGCGTAGCATTCAACATAGCTTAGCTACATACTGCATGTAGATAGCTATTAATATGTAGTATTTGGAAGATTACACATCGAACAATAAAGACACAAAAAGGGGCGTTTCGAACTATCTACATGTATGTATCATATCAGCCCATTTACTCGGTAGCTAAACTTATGCAAAGGAGGATGCATGGCATGGTACATACCTGGCATACACCTACATATAGACAGCATGTTCTAAATACAGTATACATATCTTGAATACCACCTACCTATGAACCAACATCAGGATTCAGGACGCTACAATTACACTATCTTACTAGGTATGTACATAACTATATGTACAAGACAAGACATATGTGACATATGTGTATGTGTATAAGGTAATACTTTATAAAAGCTAATAATGCTGTCCCAAGCTTTTCCAGTATCAGGATCTGGGAAATCTCGCGCGGCATCTGTGCCTCAAGATGCCCGTCGTCGCACGTTCCGGGCTTGCTACCGAGCTAAGGTACTCAAGAATGATCCCCTTTTTTTTTTTATCTTCCGCTACATACACTCAACTACAAAGTACATACATATAACCTACCTGATCTGATTGCATGGATAAAGAAGGTTCAGTTTGACAAGTGACAAGGCCATCGCATGCTATGTAAGACGGTACGCGCCATCGTCATCTCCACCGAATAAAGCAAATCAACTCTCGTGAGAATGCAATCATTAACTAGTACGTAGCTTATTGTTTGTAGGTTATGTAGGTAGGCTACATATGAAGGACTTGGCAGATTATACATCCATACACTCTACCTACATACATGTATGTATGTAGTTCACCTTACCTTGAACATAGCCATAGCTCAATATAATCTACGGATTCCCAAACTCCTGGGATGTCGATCCTTTAGTACAGACTACAGTTGTGGGTTAGTGTATTGATATAGACACTGAAACATATCCAAGCTTTTTTCTTCCGCTTCCTTTGCTTTTTTCTTTTTTCTTTTCTTTTTTTTTTTTCTTTCCATCTTCTTGTTGGAAGTTTTCGAGACCTTAGAACCATGAAAAGCCCATGGTGTAGCAATTACATGACCCTTTCCCACGGGCCACGGGTTTGACACGTCGATCTACTCTTACAAGAATATTAGTCACCACTTAAGCTTCTGACGGGCCTTGGTTCGGCCTTCTCTTGGCAAGCGTTGACAGAAAACAGAACAGAACGGGCGGCCGTCAAGCTAAAAAAAAAAAAAAAAAGATTAAAAAGATAATTAAATTAAAAAAGACAAAAGACAGAAAGTATGCTCATCTACATACATATACATATACATATACATATACATATACCTAAGACCTAATCTTAACAAAGTTCGTCTGATGTCAATATGAGACGACATGCCCGCCCGGTAAACGGGCATTTCCAACTATTTTAACTTTATGATTGAAGTTGGGGTAGTGACTCTAGTGAGTCTACAGTACCTAGGCCCTAGGGTAGGGTAGTGAGTTTACTAGGTTACTAACCTAGGTACCTAGTAGTGACCCATACATCCGGGGCAAAGTCCCAAATCTTCCTTCGCCCGTCATTTAATTAACTAGTTTTTATTTGGTCCCTTCATCACATACCTATTTTAGTAACTATTATACTCTCCTCCTTTCCTTTCCTTTCCTTTCCTTTCCTTTTCTTTTCTTTTTAGTCATTGATGATTGAAGGCTACATAATAATATCTAACGTTCATTAATGATAGGCCATACTACTCCAAGATCGTTGCGTCGTACAAAGTACGGCCGAACACCCTGTCGGTCCTTTCCTCTGGGAATTGAGTGGCTGTGACCACTGACCATGGACTGCGAGTCTGCGACTAGAGGACTGACTCGATGAGAAATCTGGCCGTTGTGAAACTTTTGCTCTATCCTCTCATGGAACCGTCACCTCTCTCTGAACCGAGCGCCTTACGCCACAGGACCCGACTTAGCGGCACCAAATCTTCTTTTGGCTTTTGCTTTTGAATCCCAAATCCAAATCCAAATCCCCATGCCATGTTGTGCTTTGCCAGGGGTTTCCTAGATTGGGGGTTCAGGCAAAAGCCACCACCCAACGATCTGACCAGGGAGGGGGAGGGTTTAAAGGGAAATAAATAAAATGCTGATGACATTGATGTAAAACGGGATACCAGAACGTCTGGTCCCCTTCATCAATGTCTAAGTGTCTTAGGTTGAGTTGAGTCGGGTTGGGCTGAGTTGGGTTCAGTTCGCCATTCCATCTCCAGGCCTGCCACCGCTGTAGAAAACTAGGTTATGCATGCGTGTTCGCCAGGCTTGTCCAATATTCCCACGTGCAATCTATCTCCCAAGTGTTCCTTTCCGCTCTATCCCTTGCTTGCTTTTCCATGAGCAGCAGAAGCCATTTCGGTCGCTAGCCGTGCAGTAAAATGTCTTATCATATACATGTACATAGTAAAAAAAAATATGTATGTCTTATTCACATGGGGTAAACTGACGTGGAGTGCCGTCTTTTATGACAGAATTACGCCCCCCTCTCTCTCCCAAGCTTGCAAAAAGTCCCCAGGTGTAATTATGTCTAACCTTAGATAGATTGAATAATAAAAGCAAAATCCAGAAGCTATAATCTTTCCCAATTCCATATAGTACTACCCACGAGTCATGGTAGCACTCGCTGTAGCAGCTCCCAGCTCTCCTTTTACCCCAGCCCCATAGAACACCCGAGTCTCCGGTTCTCCTGGAACTTGCACCGGCTACCTACATCAAAAAGATGCTCGGGCTGGGTAGCACAAGTACTAGCACTGTTGGTTCTCTGGGTTTCTCGCCTGCAGTGTACCCCCTTGCTCTCGCTTCTTCTTGCAGCAACAAGAATCTATCGGCAGGGCACGTAACCCCTAGGCTACCTACATTGGTATGTATGTATGTACATACACACACACATATCTACATGGTGGACATCGATCACGACGGATCTACATACATACATACATACATGTAGGTAGGTAGTACATATAAGAGACCGTCTGTTCTTGTTTGTCCTACGTAAGGAGGTAAGATTCCGCTCAACCACCACCTAACCTAGGTTATTGTACTATGCAAGAGTGTAGATACCAAAAGGACCTGCTGCACCGGGATGATGTCTGCGGGAAAAACAAAAAACAATCGCTTCCGTGGTCGACGATTCAGTTCTAGTTTTATTTCATTCTACTTTTTTGTTACTTTCCCCCTTTAAATCAAAGGACTAAAAACTCAAAAATCTGTGTAAAATGCGTAGCTAGCATTTTGTGGGTTGATGATAGTGGCACTCGCTAACTAACGCCGCCATCAGTTTGCAATACATACCTATATGTACCTCTAACACATGCCCACATACATACACAGTACGAGTATTCCGTGTGTGGGAGGGAGGGAAGCCTTGGGAAGGAGGAGGGGTCTTAACATACATTACCTATGTACATACTTTTGCTCATTCTCGATACATATTATTCAAGATGCCGCACAACCAGTTACACGAGATCGCCTTCCGTCCATATGGAAACAGCTGATTCCTGTTATTGGATATAACACACCATGGCCTGATTTTATTTTATTTTATTATTGGTTTTGCAAAAGGACAGACAGAAAGCCATTATCGTGGCATGGTAGCTCTACAGATACGTATGTACATAAAAAAACCCCCCCAGCTTTGCCCTGGTTTAGCAAAGATGCACCCTGTGCTTTCCGATCCAGGCGTAAGGAGAAGGGAGATGGATGGATTCACAACGATGATGGCTACTCAGCAGCAGAGAAAGAGAAAGGGGGGTAGGTAGATACTAGGTACTAGGTAGGTAGGAGGGTCTTCTGGTTATCTGCATCGACCAAGGTCACACGACATCTTCAGCAGCCGAGACTAGTCTGTGACACCCCATGTTAGCGGTCAAACAACACCCCTTGATATTGTGAGTGTAGTTAGGTATATCGAGCTAAACATGCTAGGTAGTAGGTAGGTATGGATGGATACGGGAGCAAACAGTTGATAATATGCTCAAGGGAAGGGGGGGGGGGGTCTTGTTGGGTAGGTACCTACTTACGGGTAACCTAGACTATCACTGAGTGGATATCAAATTACCAACGATGTTGGCAGATCTACCTGTAAACGGCCAGTATCAACATTGCCTTACATATGCCCAGATAATACAAATTTAAATTCAATGTTGATGTCCTCATCAAACATAATTCTAGTAGCTGAAATCCATACGATACGAGTTTAAGAATGCTATGTATGGCCTCCTTTTCTTATGATCCCCCTAACTAGCAATTGTTTGTGGGAAATCTATTCGAGTAGGCACCTACCTAGGTAGTAATTAGATATGTAGGATTCGTATTGAGGCATTGTCATCCCCCTTTCAAATTACACTTGAGAGAATCGAGATCTTCTCAAATCACCACCAGGAAACCGTGTAGGCAGATAACCCTCCCGTTCCTTTCCACAACACTCCCCCCTCTACCTCCCCCATCCCCTCAAAATCCCCTCACGACTGGCACTAGCACTAGCACTGCCCTCGATCTCGCCCCACGTACATCTCTTATCCCAACGCCTCTGTGCCTGCTTCTGCCTCTCCCTCTCCCTCGTATCCCTCCTCATACTCAGCCTCCCCTTAACGCTCTTCTTCTTACTCTTCCTACTCGTCCTCGACACCAGCTGCGGCGTCCACTGATAGACCGGCTCCTGCCACCTCTGCGAGACCAGCATCCCGTCATCACCATCAACCCAGCCCCAGCCCTTCCACTTCCAATCCCTATTCCAGCTCCAGCCCCAATTCCAACCCCTACCCTTCCTTCCCCGATTCTGACCCTGATCGCGGTTCTTGCCCTCCTTCCCGCTGCCACCACGACGTCTGGAGCCAAGCAGCATATGCTGCCAGCAGTGCGCGAGCACGCACACCATGGTGACGGCGACGACGACGCAGACGACGGCGACCGCCATCGCCGCGATGAACGCTTTGGGGAAGTCGGCCGGCACCGCCTCCTCGTGGTCCGGCTCGAGCGCTGCATCGCACGGCGGCGCGAAGGCGAGAGTGGAAAGTAGGAGGACAGCGAAGGGAAAGGAGAAGATGGGGAGAGGGGGTTCCATTTCACCCTCGTGCCCGTAAACCTTTTGCTGGTCCACTCTCTCCGTTTTAGAGAGCAGATACGATGATAGTAGGCAGGCAGACAGGTAGGCAGGTATTGGATAATCCTCCCGAGAGGTTGCGTGCTGTGAAGTAGGTGGGTATGGCCTCCCCTTTCCAATTCTCACCTATCACTTCTCACCCCTCCAAAGAAAACCTGTACCTAGACCGAAGTTAAAGGAACGTCTAGAGTGACGAGTAGCAGTAGGTAAGCGATCGAGTAATCAGTGACATACTTTCCACTCCCCCTTTTTGGAGTGAGTTTCTACCCTCTGCGTGAGAGCAAGAACAGGTCAGCCCACGCAACAACGTTCAAGACCTGGAGCATCTTTATGTAATATCCATCATCATCATCATAGCCGTTTTCCCGACTGATCTCTCGCCGTCATGATTGCTGCGACACTTGCCGAATACGAGCCGGCGAACCGGCTGTCACCAAACCTAATCTTTGATGTCTGGATAGGAATAGGTAAGGCCTATATGCAGCCTCAGGGTTGATGTGAGTTCTGTAGTTTTCCTCTATTCTTTTTAAAGTTTATATCTCTCTGCTCGCCCCGGGATTGGAAGCCCCTTGTACGTGTATCGGTAGTCAATCATCGAGCCATCAGCTCAAGGACCTGTAAGAAAGTGATGCAATCATAGATATCAAGGAACAATGAAGTGTATGTCACTATATGATATGTAGATGTCCACGTGACCTCGATATCAGGTGACATTGGTCGAACTTACGATGCATGTTAAGTTGCGCGCAAATATTAGTAGGTTAGATAGAATATTCAAAGATAACAAACAGATAACCAAAAAAAAAATCTATTAACTAGTTCCAAAATATTTTACTTGCAAAAAAGATGAAGTAAGTAGTTAATTGAAAAGTTTTCAAAAAAGATAATTCATGACAGCGAGGGGATTCGAACCCCTGCCACTTCCGTGAGTGGGATATTCTCGTTATTCTGAGAATAAGAGTTTACTCAAGGTTCTCTTGAATCCACCGCCTTAGACCGCTCGGCCACGCTGCCAATCTCAGACAGGATGTTGTATCCTGATTCGATATCAATTGGACCGTAGTAGCACACTATATTGTTTGCACTTGTCTGTTTCGTCCGAAGTGTAAGCGACAAGTACTACGCTAGTGCGTACTACTATCATAGTACTATGTACATAGTATGTATGTAATAAGTATACGTAGCTTAGCCGCACAAGAGCTTAGGAAAGTGTGAGTGGGGCTCACCTATAACTACCTACATGTATGATGTATGATGTATGTACATCATATTATGTACAGCTTGATCATTGATGGCGCTGATAGGTCTAAACCTCAACAACATTGAAGCATAGAATGATAACAATATATGCCACTTATTTTCTTCTTATATTCTACGTAACAGTCTACCTATTACCTAGGTGGGTTACCCTTCATAGGTAGCGCGTACGTATAAAATGCATTATAGTACTAGGTATATTACTAGGTATTACCATCTGTCTTGTTAAAGGGGGACAGTCCTCCTAATCTTGCATAGTATCATATCACTCGAACAACACCGATTTGGGACTAAACGAGTCCATTTATCATTAACTACCTAGATAGGAGCCTAGCCAGTAACAACAAGAGAAGTTATGTCCGGGATATAAACGGAACAATTGGTCTATCTCCCCAACTTTTTTTGTCTCATTTGGCGCATTACTAGCCCTCCCTTTCCTTAGTAGCCGCATATCTCTCTTAACGTAGCCTCTTCCATGAAACAAGATATATGCATTCATTTATGCCTCCTACCCATCACTCCACCTCCCTTTTTCGGTTCGCCCTACACCTAGTTGGCCATCGTAGGAATACCGTCTCCCCTTTGCTCGGCTGACTCCTCGCCAGATTCAGGGCCTGGTAAAAGAGAATGTGCAACTGAGCAACATAGCCTTGACTGGCTACGAAACGGTACAGCCATCTGGGCAATGCCGTAATTGCTAGCCACGACAGTTCTATCTTGGTATCACGTACAAGAGAATAGAAAAGAGGCAATAAAAGAGACATGAGGGAATGGTATAAAGTTGGAGCCTCATGGTCTCACCCGAGTGTCGTGGGGAGGTTTCCTAAAGCCCATACACTTCCCATCCGTCGAAATGATCGACCGAGGTCGGACCAGAAGAATCCGTCGGTTGTGTCCGAGGGGCGAATTCACTTCTAAACTCCTGACGCAGTCACAATTCGTCGTCCTCCGCTTCGATCTCGGATGGCTTGAGTAAGCCTCCCACCTTTGCTCGTCGTTCGTGGTCGGCCGTCAGCTTGTCACGAGCCTCTTGCTCCTTCTCCACAACGTACAGATCTGCGTTGTCCCCGGCGAACTCCTTAAGAGAGATTAAGAAATCTCGGACTTGAAGTCGGAACTTCTCATAAGATGCGTTCAGGGTGAAGAGGCATTCAATAAATGCACCAATCTGCGCACTGTACATCCAGTTAGCATTCGCAAGTGGCTACCTTTTATCCCGAGGGTTTGCTTACATCTGTAAATTTGGGAAAGCATTGCGTAGGAGACCTGCGACAAATTCAGTCAGGAATTCCTTGTTACTCGTCCCAGCGGGGGCCTGGTCGGTGTAGACGGGCCCCTGAATCTTGGGTGTGGAACCATCTGCAGGAAGTGCGAAGTAGAACATGCGCATTAACAATAGCGATTGCGTTTTGAATCCAGCCTTGTGATCGGGATCTGTCAATACGAAGAACACATCTTGCAGGATGCTGATGAAAAATTGCTGGAAAAATGCGTTGGAAGTCTGTACATCGGTTTTCTCGGCGATATTCGTGACCAGTTCCAGGCACATGTTCAGTCCGGCACCTTCGACATCGCGGTTGTCATGTTTGCTAGCCCACATGCAAGCATCGATAACGAACTTGAACTGCCGGTTATCCAACTTCAAGAGTGCTGGGAAGCAGTGTAGGTTAATCGCTCTAAGCAAGTTAAAGAACTCTACTCGGTGTTCTGGGAACTCTGAAAAGTCCTTGTTGATCATTTCCAGAGTGCACTCAAATACGTTCTGCATAATGATCGGCACCTGGTCTTCCATGAGGCCCTAGATATCGTTAGTAAGAATAGGACATTGCGATCCTCAAAGTGAGCTTACCGTGAGTCTCGTGATAATAGTAGACATAGCCTTCAGAACTTCTGCATCGCGGGCGCCTGGGACATTGCGATTGTAGTCTACCAACACCGAGTCCAAAAGCTGCGGGACCATCTGTTGGCGAATCGCCTGTAGGTCTTCAGCTTTGTCAACGTAGCTCTCAATCAACTTGAGAATCTCCTTCTTGATCGTTCTTAGCCCTCGAACCTTGGGCATACGGGGAGCAATCTCGCCTAGTTTGACAGGTTAGTTGAATCTCAACAAGAGGTGGAACATATAATTACCATCGCGAGCAATAGCCTCCGAGATTAGCTGGCTAGTAGCACGATACATCTGTAGCATATCTAGGTATATTCTGCCAATCTGTGGGCCGAAGTAAGGTCCGATGGAGGAACAAGCTGAGACGTTAGTCTTCATGATATTCCCGATAATCTTAATTGTGTCAGAATCCTGGAGGATCTGGGGATCTTGAGTAGCCAGTCTAATGATTTCATCCCATGCTGCATTCGGGGCATTCATTAGCTCGGCAAGCAACCGTTCTTGCTGGTGCTTGTTTCCTTGTGCCGCAACCATATATCCGCAGGCCTCATAGAATGTGTGAACTTGTTGGGGGGTGAGATCGCATGTAATGCGCTGGAGATTTCGAATGATTTCCTCGATAAAAGGCTCGTTCTCGCTAGGCTGCAAGGCAACGAAGTGTCGTCTGCATTGCCTGGCGATCTTGATGAACGTATCGCACGCCATATCCTGGACACCTATAATATCATTAGCTATCAATCGAGAGCCTTTGGATTGTGGAGCCAACCTTCGTGAGACTCATGCATGAACTCGAACAGCTTATTGACGACGGTCTTCAGAAATTTCCAATGGGCCTTGAGGAAACGAGGATACTGCCCAACAATGTACATGATATTACTGGCCACAACGGCCTTGTTGTCCTTGCCACGCTTCATTTCCGTGAGGCCAAGCAGGTCCTTAATAACCGTAACTAGGAAACGCTTCTCAGTTTCCTCGTTCATTGCCAGCGAGATCGAGCCGATGGCCCAGCACAAGACGTTGCAGTTGTGCCATGACCATTCAGTACCATCAACCTGCTTTTGGAGTTTCTCGGTCATGATAGTTTCCGTATCAACGACGTCAAGATGTGTCAAATAGACGAGACATTCACGAATGGTCTTATATAGTTGCACCGTGTCGCTCTCCTTCACGAATTCGCGCACGATCTCACCCTCATCGTTCTCAACGATGAGTACTTCTTCAGGTCGCACCATCTTTTCAATCATGACCACTCGCAAATTGGATAAAACCTCCTTATACTTGTGCATGCGCAGCGGGAAGCTCAATAGCAAGTTCGGATTCACTGCTCCACTGGCGGAGCCACCGCCCATCATGAGCGGGTTCATCTCTTGCAGAGGCGCAGTCTGCATCTCCTCGTAGAGTTCTTGCACAAGCTTTAGCCAATAATCTAGGCAGATCTTGAAAATCTCTCGATCTTCAATTTGTGAAATTCGGATTAAGTAGAAATGACCGTGCGTAAGGAAATCTCGGTTGGGGAGATTCTCAACCAGCTAAATCATTCAGTTAGTCAAAGTGTTCTATAAGGACGGCATGAATAAGCCTACATCAACATGCTGACCAAAGAAGTTGCACAAGAAGAGTGCCAATTCTTGGAGGAACTCCTGGTCTTTGGAGTTGCTCTGAGGGTATGTGCTCTTGAGGTCAAGATGTAACGGGATGATACCCGCAATAGTCGTAAGCACATCGACAAACATCTTGACCAACTGTTCGCTGTATGCGTTTGGCTGGCCCGGTCCACCGGTCACCAGGCCTCCAATCTCAGTAAAGACTTGTAGAGTGACGTTGCGGAATTCCTGAACTTCAAGGAATCGTGTTCGCAGAGTCTCAATGAGCGGCGTTTCAAAGATGTAGCCTAGCGGAATCCAGTTGCAAAAGCGCAGTAACGTCTCGAGAGTAGCCTTCACGAGACTGGCCTGATTCGCCGAGGTAAGGATCTCCTGGCATAGTTGGAAGATCTGCGAGAATTCGTTGCACATAGTCGTCTTCAAGTTTCTGGTCTTGGCCGAGGTCATTTGCTCGGCGGAGTAGTCGAAAACTTCTTCGGAAAGAAGTCGAAGAATGATCATGTTGTTCTCGCAAATAGATAAGTTCGATCGACAAGCGGAGATGATCTCGTTGATGAACGTAGGCCAATTATGAGGCCATTCCTGCTTCAGAATAGAGACAAGAACTAGGTTCAACTTGTTCAAAAGAGTACGCTGGGACCTGAGCGACTCTTCCGTGCCAGAAGCTTGGATAATGAAGTTTACAACAAAGTTGCGAATACCTGCGCCGTGGTTAACTGTAACAGTTCGGGCTGACAATAGTCGGGGAACGGGAAGGCATACCTAAACACTGTTCTCTGGGCAGCACCTTCCATCTCGTCATGATGACATTGTCTAGTATTTGGAGCCCAAGATCTGCAACTCGTCAGCCTTCCGCGATATCCCATGCCATATTGTTCTGATTAGCACGACGTACATTTCGTCTGGGGATGTCTCGACTCGGAGAGAATCTTGTCGACAAGAAGCCAGGCATCGGGATCTTCTTTGAACTATAGAGAAAATGGGTAAGCTTTGGCATAGGGATAGCAAGAAGGGAGCATGGCGCATCACATACCTGGTTCAAAGCAGTTTGGGCAGCTTTTTGCTGAAGGCGGGGAAGAGGTCAGTGTTAGTAGCTCAGCTATCCACATCTTCACAGATGAACACATCTGCAAAAAATTGGACAAAGCGGATTGACAATAAGCTTACCTGCTCACCACGGCCGTCGTAGAAGGACTGGACCATGAGGTCCAGCTCTGTGATCGTAGGCGCCATCTCGAATGGGGTGGCGGGGGAAAGAAGAAATGAGGCAGGCTACGCGCCTATAAACCCACAGAAAGCCTCGCTCTAGGTGTGTGCGTCGAGAGAAATATTAGTTGAGGGTATAGAAAAGATGTCGAGTATGAGCGCAGGAAGAGTTGAGGAAAGAAGAATGATGTTAGAAGTTTATTAGCAATGAAGAAAATGATCACTAAAATAAAAGGTGCGATGGGTGGAAAGAATTGCTCGGTAAATGGAGGTGTTGTAAAAAGGTATGTATCACCAGAATTCAAAGAAGCGGCGAAGTGACGGGTCTCTGAGAAGATAGCGACTAGGTACCTATTACTTTTTGGTGCAGTTGGTAACTAGTTGGTTAGGTTAGTGGGGTTTTGGGGGGGGGGGGGGGGGGGGGGGGTGCTTTTTTTTCTTATTTTTTCCCGTTTCTCTTCTCTTATTTGCGAAGCTTGCGCTGAGGGGGAAGGTGGGTTAGTGGGCTGAATCAACAATGGTTAGATGTAGGTACTGATGTAGGTACTGTACAGTGCCTACATTCTAGGAACACCACTGAAAGCAGGTTGCTTAAAGCTTACCTAGGTACCTTAGGTAGGTATTGTATTGTACAATACTGTACTTGTACCGCCAGGGATTAATCAATAGGTATGTATCACCTAAGCACTGTAGCGGCTGAAACTGCTCCAGGGCTCACTAGCATTTTAAGTTAGCACCTGGCATCTTCTAGCATTTTAGTTATTTTAGTTATTAAGCACAGCACCAAACGAAGTCGGAGTTTGCGGAAACCAATTATATGCCAGAGATTCTTATTATGTCATTGGCTTGTCACGTCGTTAACGCTTCCGAAAATAATTTAGTAAAGTTGCACTGACCAATCCGAATCGATTTACCCCTCTGTGAAGCTTTGACTCTTAAGTATGGACGTGTGTGTATGGATGTATCGCGCGCCGAGGTTTTTGATGTACATGAACATGTACATGTATTTAACATTTAAAAGAATTAAAATCTCAAGTGCGGTGCTCTTTGTTACTGGACCAAAAATAACATTGAAAAGCCGAATTCGTTCAATGTTGAAATACCATTTTTAGCCTTTCAATGCTGTTCAACAGTTCAATGTTGTTGCAACTTGAAGTACAGATATGTACGTATTTGTTGTACATGTATGATATATGATAGATCATAGAAGGCAACATTGAAACTCAATGCTACATATGTATTATAAATCAAAACTTCACTTACCAAATTTCACCGATGCTTCCGACTTGATACTTGCCTTCTCACGATGTTGCGTTCAATGTTTCTACATAAGGTAGGTAGGGTTTGCCTTTGATCGTGATAAACTGTACCTAAATTGTAGTAAAGACTTCCGAGTTCCTAATCAGTATGTATGCCTTACAAGAACATATGCAATCTTCGATATAATATGTACATACATGTGCATGTATTCGACATCTCTGATACTTGAAGTACATTTATACCTAGTACCTATGTAGATAAGTACCAAGAATCCAAGACCCATCGTCCTAGTTTACTGGTACCGAGGTATTAAAGGCAAGATTGAAGGTGGAAATTTATTCGATACGCCTTCTAAACCCCTCGGGATTTCTTTTTCCAAACGACCCTGCGACCACTATCACCATCCCGTTGCTTCTAGAGAACGGAGAACTATGGAGGCCACTATACCAACATGTCCCCGACATTGCCGGTCTTGTTAACTACCACTCTCTACATGTATGTAGATAGATCTATGTATGTATGTACGTAGGTACTAGGTACATATGTAGTGTTTGGCGAACGTACAACAGACTTCGATTTATCTTATTGAATGATAGCAGCAGTTTGTTTGGTTGCCTGGCTCGGGATCCCCAACGTAAGTTCCCGATGATATATGACAAGATCCTACCCAAGTGCCTAACCTACATATGTATGTAGCTTCTCCATACATCAATCGAGAAGCAAGTATGTAGTACTCATGGGTACATATTATCTCGTCTACATTGATGGCCAAAATTCGCACCCAATGGTTTACATACATGTATGTACTAAGTATGTATCACATGGCTAGAGGTACCTTGGATATCTATCATTCTTGATTTTCCGAGCCTCAAAGCCTCTACCTAGTCTAGGTACCCATAACCTCCATTTTCTTCCGGCGTGTTTACCATACAAGTATTTGTTTTTTATCATCTAAAAAAGAAAAATATGCAGATGATAAGGTATCCATTCTTTTAAGCCAATAATTATCATCATGGAGAATGGTAAACATGAGGTGAGACAGCCACTACGTTCGCACACCAACTTCAACCTACTGAAACGATTACGCCTTCTGATATCCGCAGTCGGCCAAACCGTTCTTCAACGCAGCGAGCGCCTTATCAATGTCAGTTCTGGCAGGGTCGGTCTGCTGCAGTTAGCTTCGATGTTCCCCAGTCATTATGATACAAACAAAGGTCTTATAGAAACATACCACGCTGACACCCATGTGCCCGAAACGCACATATTTTGCTGCGATCTCTTTATGAATGCCGCCAGCAAATACGACACCGCTCTTGGCAAGTTTGGGAAGCAAATCGGTAGCCTTGACAGTATCAGGTAGATAGATGGCTGTCATACCGTGCGCTTGATCGTCTGGGTTGGCGGCAACCTGTTTCAAGCCCAATTCTATTACGGTCTGCTTGATCTTGTCTGAAACCTCCCGGTGTCTAGCAAATCTTTCAGAGAGGGGCTTCGTGAGAATTTGAGATAACGCTGTGTGAAGAGCGTGGATAAGTTGTGGTGACGGGGTTGCAAAGTATGACGGCTTCTTTGCTTCGTAGTTTTGCATGACTGTGGGACAGGTTAGCATACATCGTCACTATTCTTCTTTTCTTCTTCTTCTTGGCTTCAGGGTACTGTCATACTGGGTGTCCAGTTCTTCATCGAAGCGAAGTACGATGCTGGCGGATTCTTTCTCGCCTTGAATGCGTCCATTGCCTTCCCGCTAAACATGGATATAGACAAGCCCGCAGGACAGCCAATGGCCTTCTGGCTTGCTGTTATGACGCCGTCAAGTTTCCACGCATCGAACTCAATCTCTTCGCTGGCCACACTGCAAACGCCATCCACGATGAGCAAGGTATCCGGTGACACACTCTGTACGGTTTCGGAAAGCTTCTGGAGCTCGCTCAACACACCGGTTGATGTATCGACATGGGTGACCGTGACCACCTTGTACTTCTTGCTCTTCAATGCCTTTTCGATCTCGGGTAGCTGGGGTCGGCTACCTACGGGGGCCTTGAGTATGTCGACATTCGCGCCGTAGACCTTGAGGCAGTCGGCAAAGCCATCGCTGAAGTAACCGGAGCTCAGAACCAGAACATCCTCACCCGCCTCGACAAGATTCGCTGCTACTAGATCCCAACCTAGAGTTCCTGACCCAGAGATGACGAATGGCTGCGAAGTCGAAGAGGTGGTCTGGAAGAGCTTGCGTAGCATGGATAAGGCTTCGCCAAAGGTATTAACGAAACCTGGGCCGACATGAGACTCGCTAATTAAGGTATGTTAGAGGTGATTATTATTGTTGTGTGCATATTTTATATGCTATGTGTAAGTAAGTATTACCAACCTATAATGGCTCATGGACTGTAGAACAGCATCATCAAACTCGATGGGGCCCGGGATGAGCAAGGTGGAGTGTTCGGGCTGAGACGACATATTCACGGACGGAGAGGAAGAGAAGCTACGGCGGTGAGTTGCAGTATTGAGAGTATTAGGAGTATGAGAAGTAGCTGATAAGTGTCGTGATATGATAGAAAGCCGGGCTGCGGGGTTGGAGTTAGAGGTTGTGCTGAGTAGACGGTGGGGCATCTCGCCGACCACAGCTCCGGCGACTCTCCGCAGCGTTGAGTAAGCCAGTTTTATGGATTGCTCGAGGGCAGCTGTTCCTCCCTCCAGGCCTAATTAATTAAATAATTAATTAAATTAATAGCGGGCACCTAGGTAATTGGTTGACCGTTGAACTCAAATTGTAGGTAGGCAGGTACAGACGAACAACATTCAAGTTAAAACTTGGCCCAGAGGATTACCCCGGGGTTCTATACTTTTATTAATCCCCTGTTTTCTAGAGGTGAACTGGTTAGACTCCCCCACTATTGGTAACACGCTTGCTGAGTATACCGAAGTCTCCGTATTCGGCTATATTTTAATATATTAAATTTATTCAAGGCTGAATCTAGACTGTAGTACCTATCATATAAAACGAAAACATTGAAAAAGCAGGATTTTTAATCATGTCATGGCACTGCTGTAGCTTGTATACCAACATAGATATGTATGTACTGCAGCTATACTATCGTAGATATTGCTGCGAGGTTATGTAAGTATCCATACTTTGAAGGTACCTAACTAGTAACTACGTAGTTGTGGCGCTGCGCTGCGCTAATAAGTGAATTTTAACATGGAGCTCTAAATTGCGGGGCTGGTAAAGCTCCCGGACCCTGACATGGACATCGGAGTTAAACGTCAGCCTCCAACAACATTGAAGGTACCTGCTGCACATATTATTGGCAAGAGATGATAGCTTGCTCAATACCTGCCTAGTACACATTGGGGTATCAAAATATACTTATATTCTACTGTACATCGAGGCTCAAACAGCAAAGAGCTTATACAATAATACTGGCGAACCTCCGAATTAGACGTATTACACCGCAACGTACATTCCTACCCGATCGCGCATCTCGAATCGCTATCGTCCATAACCGCTCGCCGAAGAAGTAGAACTGCGCAAGGTAGCGCTCTATTCTCAAACAAACGATCGATTGCCAATTGTCGACTGTCGTATACTTATTGACTGATCTACAACCTAATCTAACTCAGCAAACCTCGAAATCTCTAATAACTTCATAACCAAATGGCCTTCCTCATCCTCGTGATCGGGGACCTCCACATCCCCGACCGCGCCCTCGATATACCACAAAAGGTGCGACAACGTCCCTCTCCGCTCCCCCATATCCCCCCCTCCTACCTAAACTGGCGCTCTGCTTACCCTTGTTACCTCTCAAATAGTTTAAGAAACTCCTATCCCCCGGCAAGATCGGGCAGACGCTCTGCCTCGGCAACCTGACGGACAAGCACACGTACGAGTACCTGCGGTCGATCGCGCCGGACCTGAAGATCGTCAAGGGCCGCTTCGACGTCGAGGCCACCTCCCTGCCGCTGTCCCAGGTCGTCACCCACGGCTCCCTGCGCATCGGCTTCATCGAGGGCTTCACCCTCGTCTCCACCGAGCCCGACCTCCTCCTCGCCGAGGCCAACAAGCTCGACGTCGACGTCCTCTGCTGGGGCGGCACCCACCGCTTCGACGCCTTCGAGTACATGGACAAGTTTTTCGTCAACCCCGGGAGCGCCACCGGCGCCTACACCTCCGGCTGGACCCAGGACGGCGAGGACATGGTCCCCAGCTTCTGCTTGATGGATGTGAGTTGCGATCGCCCTGCCCTACAATCCGCCCCCTCCCTTGCGTCACGTTGCGCGTGTATTACCCGAACGAGGGAAGGAGACAAAGGAATCGTCCTTCTCACCACTTACTTACTAACCATCAAAACACCCCAGGTCCAAGGAATATCACTCACACTCTACGTCTACCAACTGAGGAAAGACGACAACGGGGTGGGGAACGTGGCCGTGGAGAAGGTCACTTACACAAAGCCTGTAGCACCCACAGGGGGGTCGTCGTCATAAATAAACAAATAAATTCACCGTAAGAAGAGAATAAGAGACTTAATAATATCTAGAATACCTACCAAACTGGGCCGGTTCATCACCATACACGAAGACGCGTTTGATGTATACCTACCTACCAAACCACTCACTCTCATAAATATAAGAGCTGGCCTCTTCCATGTACTTACCTTGCCTTAATCAACGACTAAAAGGCATCTTTAACATCTTGAAGACAATCTGGTAAATCACAACGCAACGAGAAAAGAAATCACTTTCTCTTTTTCTTTTCTTATGTTAAAAAAAAAAAGGGAGTATCTTAATCTGGTATCCAGGCCACACCGAAAAGTACAGTACGCCGTTGAGTATGATGTAGGTACCCTATGTACAATGCAGAACCGAACGCCCATCTCCCCCCCCCCCCTTTTTACATTAAAAAAGTTCATGACGAAAGAAACATAATAAAAAGTGTGAAGAAAAGGGAGGTTTTCATCATTTGCCCTCAGTCTTTTTCCAGTGATTGATTTATTCAGTCAGTATGCCAGCTTGTTCTCTTGCTTGCTCGTCCACTTCCTTTCTGATCCACCTGTTCGCCCGTCTCCATGCCTTCCTACCTGCTTCAATGCAGGCAGAATAGAAACATAAAGAAAAGAAAATCCCCTTATGCTCCTGAAGAAAATGATCGTGTGAATTCATTACCACCATGACCACGGAATGGTCTAGTGCGTTGCTCTTGGTCTCGGGTTTGCTTTTACTCGGCTCCACCCCCTCCTCATATCATCATGCTCCTACGTCTCGTCGCAGTCCGGTCTCGGGCCGCAGCGTCCGCTTCCGCAGACGAGGAGCTACCGAGGCTGTCCCCCTCCATAGAGTTATCATGTGCTGTGCTTTCCAAGTCCAATTTGGATTCCCTCGACGCTGTCATCGTAACTCTTCTCGTAGGCCGACTCTTCTCATGATGTTGCTGCCGCTGCGGCTGGTATTCAGGGTCCATATCCAAGTCCTCACGAACCATTGAGGACAGTCGTCTCGATCTCGATTTCCGGGCTCCTCGGATGTCACTCTTTTTTAAAATCTCATCGGCGTCCGGTGGGTGGCCGTTCTTCGAATCGTCTATCGGGGACGAGTGCGGCATGTCGTAAATATCCGATTCATTGTGGAATATCTTAGCCACCTCAGCCTCTCGCGCCGCAACCTCGTCTACGCGACGACCGGATGTTCGGCCAGAGCTCGATTTTAAAGCACCCCCGCTAGATGAAGATGAGGACTCAGCATCGGCTGCTCCTAATGTAGTTGTCATCGCAGAATTTCGCTTCCTTCGATCCATCACTACAGTGGTAGGTAGGTCATCCGAAGGGGAGGATCTCGGGTTCTTCCTGGCCAGGGGACTAGCCATGGCATCTGGAGTCGCCTTTGAAGCGCTCGCGACCGCGGGAAGTTCCTTCCATGACATTGGCTTCTCTTCAGATTTGATCGCGGATGATGGGGCAGAGGAGAACTCGTCTTTTTTCGAGTGGCTTGTTCGTCGGATTTGTTTGCCCTCCCCTGACACGGCGTCGAGTAGCTGTTTCGAGGGTCGGCGCATCTTGTCTCGGAGGTTCGGCTCGGCATAACTAACGGCAGCCCTAGCTCGACGACTGCCTCGCGATGTCTCTCTGGACGAGATATCTGCAGGAGGTGGAGTGTCTCTAACATCATCCCTCTGCATTGATTCCGGAGTCTCGGGTACAGCCAAGTTCGGTTCCGTGGTGGGTGTCTCAGTCTCAATGTCCACGTTCGCGACCGGTACTGGCTGTGGGGATTTCGGAACAGGTATCTCGATGGGCGGAGGATTCTTCTTTGCTCTGGGCTCCTCCTTCGCGGCTTCGTCTAACATGGGAGGCTTTGCGGCCTTCTTTGGAGACTTCAAAAACTCGTTGGAGCTCTTCGCACTTAGAGGTTTCCTCGGTGCTGTTGAGACGCCAGTCTTTTCCTTGATATCTTTTCGGTTTGCAGGGAGCTTGATCGGTCTATTGCTGATGGGTCGAGCTTTGAGGCTTGCGGTCTTCTCCGGTTGGTTCTTTGCAACCGAGGTAGTTTGAACAGGTTGCTTCGACACCACTTCATTCTCCTTCTCATCTTCCTCTCTCGATTTCCTCTTCAAGCCGGCCTTAACAGATTGATTAGGAGATGAAGGTTCAGTTGTGTCTCTTGTTCTTGCTTCATGCGAGTCATTCATAACCTTGGCAAAATCAATAGATTGTTCATTATTCTTTTCGTCCACTTTGGGGGCCGCGGGTGGCTCGCGTTTGGTCTGAGGTTCAGATGATGTCTTCTCAAGGGACGCGTAATCCGACTTCTTTGGCACAAGTCTTGCAGGTAGATCAATTTTAACCGGATCTTCATCCACGAAACTTGATAATACGGGCGGAGGTCCAAGGTCTGGAGAGTCGGTATCGTCGACGATAGAGCGCAACGCCATGATTTCATCCCGACTAAGTAAACCAATTAGCATGTCCTTCTTAGAACGGCTTTCGGGAAGGTGGCTTACCCTAGTGTCTCACGAGGACATGGTTTGTTTTCCCAGATGGGTGGCAATCTGCCTTCTTGAGCCGCAGCAGCCTCCAAGTCCTGCATAGAGCTCATTGTATCCCTTCGCTTCCATTCTGACATACTCGTGCGACCAATACTTGATCTGTGTTTTGCCTTCTTTGCTGATCTAGGTGATCGGCTCTTGGGTGTCGGCTCATGTCCTAGTCCGGCAAGCATAGCGCCCCATTCGGCAAGTTGCGCCTCCATTTTCTCCTTAATATCGAGGGCATGGTCGGCGATTCTCTGTGCTTTATTATCTTCTAACTCAGTTTGGAGTCGTAGTATTTGTCCGCGGAGGTCGAGATTCTCGGATAGTAGGCGAACACATTCATTCTCTAAACTACGAATTTTCAATGATTGGGTTGAATTTACGCGTGCGATGTCTCGATTCTGACGTAGAAACTTTCGGCGTACTGCAACAGTTATATCAGCTTTGTATGTTTATGGTTATGGTTATTATTATGATTATAATTATGGTGATGGTGATGAGGGGTGCTGAGTAGATGAGAGAATATGAGAAAATGTGACAGAAAACATACGCGTTTCTAGGCTGTCTGTTGACACCATTGGCTCGTTGAGTCGTGCCATTGTAGAAAATTCATGAGGTGGATATTTTTGAATAATTATCGCAATGTGACAGCTTGTTGATCATGTATGTATGGGATCTCGTAAGCGTGGAATGGGTTATCAAGGCAATTCCTTGAATAACCACAGCATACAAAATAATAGTGGTGTTTGATTAAATGCGGTGAAGAGATTCAAAAGTTTTGAACTGCGAAATGAGTTGGCAAGGTTAAAAGTTTGGGCCCATAAAAAAAGGGAGGATATCAACAAACTTCCGGATATGGTATAGTCTGTAGAGCTATGACCTACATATGCACTACATATGTATGTAGTACGGGATTTCTACGGTGATTCTAGTACTATGAGCCCGTTGCGCTGGCACCCACATGTGACTACACTAGACACGCTAAAAACATTTAAACGCTAACACGGCTAACACGTGGAAACTTACCTAGGTATTCATGCATATATCCGATAAAACTTGACATTTATCAGGCACTTAGACATTACATACACATATGTATGCAGTACTATGCACAAATGAGTCGTTAACTTTAAACAACGCTTCATTCTACGAACCTATCATTTCATGTTACCAACTATAGACATCTATTAATATCCATGATCACTATTAGTGGACTTGATTAATGCGACTCGCCAATTGCCTCGACATCACAGGCTTCTGTTAAACACACAGTACGAAGTAGTCAGTCTTGAGTTTCTCGACTTACGAATTACATAGTGCCAAAAGGCAGTCCACAAGACAGAGCACTCCAACAACGGTTCAGCCTATCTAGCCTTTATTCAACTATCCCTGACGTCAACAGACTCACAAATTCACAATGGCATTCCCCTCACGGACACTCCCTAGCCATATGCGCCAAGGTTCTACCTCAAGCAACCCTGGCGCTCCGTCTAGTGGACAGCCTTCCGCACTCCTAGCCAGAGTTAACGAGAAGAAGGCGGAGCTGGAGAATTTGAAGGAGCTACGAGAACTGAGCGCGGCTATGGCGAATCAGATGGAAGCCTTGGAGCAGAAACTGGCTACTCTATCCGATGGAACAGAAGGTGCGAGTAACTGAATAGACCTTTCAGTCATGCAACTGACTCAAATTTGATAGCAATTGCAACGGTGTTAGGTAACTGGCACAACGTTTTACGTGTCATTAACATGGCATCAGGTACGCCTATATTCAGATGTAAAGATCTAGGATGATCTTGCAGTACTGACTTCCTCTACAGCCAAAATACCTACCCCATCAAATCCACCAACTGCAGACGAGTCTGAACCAGAAGCCCAAGAGGAGGAAACATTACCTCTACCACAAACTCTAGTCCGAATACCGACGGACCATGCACCAGCCTTACAGGCTCAGGCCGAGGCTGTCATGGAAAATGAGGCCAACTCATCCTTGACACCCTGAGTAGGTATCTTTGTTGCAGGTGATAAGAAGGGATCTCAAAGAAAGCAATTACGTAGTGATGCTTACTTGCCGCCTCATCATTGACTTTATGATGTTTATGGACAATTATGTCGCATATACTTTCCAGTCGATATACATATGTATGAGTCGTAACCACTAATACATAACTACTCTTATGTACAAGTCTGAAATGGAGGAAGATGTCTGTGCTGCATTTCCTGCAAGGATATCTCGATTTAAAGAAAAAAGTGAAGTGGGGGAAAGATCGCGTCTATCTACGTCAGCTAGGCTCAGGGATCTTTTTCCCATAGCAACAGCTTAGTAAGAAACGCGATCAATCAGACGCGAAAGAAAAGACGGTTCATTGAGCTAAACTCACAATCAATTGTCGACTATCAAGTACAATCTATTGTGTACCCAGTAGACTACCAGTATGTAGTGCTTGCCTAATTAGTACTATGTACATGAACATCATCTATTAGACTATTAGACAGTTTAGACTACCTACCTAGGTACCTAGTAGTATTACATGTATCAGATGTACGATAAGTCGCATTACGCCATGGAGTAATAATAAAATAAAAACTTCCTTCGGCGAGACTTCCGAAACATGAAAAAAGGAAAAAGGAAAAGGAAAATCGGCCAAAAGGGTAGGTAATAGTAAGTAAGTGCTACTCATATAAAGTCACACTCATGCAAGCCGAATCACGTACATGTAGGTTACTATACCTAGTACCTACCTACCTACCTACCCGGGTACCTACATTATTGCCTCAATACTAGGTACATTATCTTATTTTATTTCAATAAGTTATCCCTTACGCAACTTTGTTCAACAATACTCTTCCATCGTAACATAATAAATACTAGTCAGGGCTGTTCTCTCTTTTTCTTTCAAGGACAGGATATCAAGACATTCAATTCAATAATTCAGTAACAAACCCCGCTACTACTTTTTGATAGACGCTACACTTTATGATCATCAACTTCCCCGTGCTTCACAGTTCACTCTCTGGCCCGGGATTCGTTAATAACTGGCCTGTGCCTAGCTGTGCCTAGCTAAGTAATAACGTTACATAGCAATAACTCATCAAACCCTTGCGTTAACTTGCGTTAACTTACAAGCATTGACCCCTGAGCCCTGCGACCCCAGCTGCCTCACTTTTGGTTCCCGTATATTACTGGTCAATTGTATCCAATCCAAGTTCAGGAAAAATGGCTCCTATCCCATCTCGAATTCCATCTCGATTATTCCCTTCTGAGATCTTTAGCGATACAAGTTCTTGCTCTTGCGAAGACGATAGTATTTCTCACGATAACTTGAATAATCTCGATTCAGTCTCCTCTACACTTCGTAGCCTTTCTATTCCTCAACTACTCAATCGTCAATCAACAGATCAACCCACTAGATGCACCGAAGATTCCTTGACTACTCGTCTAGATTCATTGACTGCTCGTCTGAGTAACCTCTGCATAGACAACACTACACCTCGTGGATCCAACTCGAATGATAACCCCAAAAACCAGACTCGACGCCGCTTGACAAGACCAGCAATCACGCCCAGCACCTTCGAAACACTTGAAACCGTTCTCGAGGACGAGATACAATGCGCTTCTAAACTTGCACCAAAGATCGTTTCGAACGAAATCGAGGTACAAGGTGTCTTCCAACTTCCAACCCCAGGTACGGGCCGCTAAAGGAAAAAAAACGAGCATCCATGTACCTTATGTGTTGCACTTAATTCTGGTATACTAATTTTATGCTTCTAATAGGAGAGAAATTCGCAGATCACCCTTTAGTTGCAATCGCCCGTAAAGGTGTAGGCTCAGCTCAAGAGCAGCTCGCAAAGCACCGTAGCGGTTGGTTTGAAGGCATACTTTCTACTAAGGTGCCCATTGAGTCCCCCACTTCGGAGTCCAACGTCGCTTCAGAGTTCACGGACCTGCATTGTGGCTTCAACCTCTTGCCCATTCAAGATAGCGCCGAGTCTCAAAATCCGGATAAGGCTCCCAACCCGATCAGTTTCACAATCTTATTAACACCTTTAGCTCCGGGCGAAGAGTTGTTAGTAGATACCGAAGAGGATACAGACGAAGAAAATATGGCTCTTGCAGAACCAGCGAAGGGACTAGAGGTGTCATCAGCAGCATCTGCTCAGCCTACCTCAACACCGGTTAGTCCAGCGAGCGAAAGGGGAATGCATCTAAAGTTAGATACTACTCCCTCGAGACAATCTGCAAAACCTATCGCTAGAATCGAAGATTCCGTTCAAGCGCTTGATGAACTTGAAGACCAGCTAGAAGCTTTTGACGAGGCCGCTCTTTTCAGAAGAATTATTTCCCCCGATGCCGGTGATGTAAGAAGCAAATCGATAACCCATTCATTATCTGTGGCGACCGCTGGAGTTAAGCGAGCTACGACGCCACAGCCAAAGCGAAGCACTCCATCTAGGGCCGATTCTGCTTTTCTAAGTATCCAGTCATCCAGTGAGCCACGTCGTACTATACGTAAATCAGCGTCTATGATCTTCCTCGACCCTCCAAAGCTAGGGACCGAGGGCAAGCTCGTAAATCAGGGGCCAGCAAGAAAGCTCCCCAGCAAGGGTATAGCAAGTCTAAATCCGCCAAAGCAGCAACCCAAATCAGTCAAAAAACTGACTGTTCCGACTTTTGAACTGCCTGGGGATGAGGTCGCTCGGAAACTGAAAGAGAAGCGCGAGGCACGTGTCTCGACGCAGATCGCCGCCGAACAAGCGATAAAGCCGACTGTATCAAGCCTCCGACGCGCCAAGTCAGCAAGACCCCCAACACGACCGAATTTCGAGTTACCGGGCGAGGCTATCTCCCGTCGTAAGCGCGAGGAACGTGAAGCGCAGCTGAAGGCTCAAGAGGAAGAAGAGAAGAAGAGGCGAGAGTTTAAGGCAAGGCCTATTCGTTCTAGTGCGCTGCCTAGTACTTTCCCTCGTGAGACGATCGCGAGTCGAGCACGGCAGAACAAAAAGCAGTTGGTAGAGAACTCGCTTTATCAGGCCCCGCTAAGCCCAAACAAACCTCCATCTACCGCTTCTTCTACCAACTCAGCATCACGCTCCCCTTTGTCGAAGGCCAACAACCAATCTCAACCACGTGGTCGCGGACTCCACCCTGAGCCCTTTGGAATGCAATCGAGTAGAGCTACCTCGAGCTCAACAGTGGGGAGCATGAGCGGCCAGCGAAGCCCGGTGTCGACGGAAGAAGTACAACAACAGCGACTCCGCGGCCAGGAGATATACAAGCGAGACAATTCGTGGAGTGGCGACCGTGAACGTGAGAAACGTGAGCGTGAAGCCCTGGCTAAGCTCGCAAGAGAAGAGGCTGCCGAACGATCCCGGCAGAGGGGTCGTGAGTGGGCGGCTAAGCAAGCAAAGAAGAGAATGACGGTTGCCTCGTATCATGATATCATGGCGTAATCACTTGCTCGCTCACTCGCGAGGGTAGGAAACCTCGTCATTTAAGCTATGATTGTGCTTCGGGTTGGGTTGGAGTTGTCAGTGTGGTGGCTGGCGTTGTATTATTCTATGCATTTGCATAGGTACTATATTTTGTATTGGGGTGGTGAACAGGGTAGCGCCGAGTCTGGCGTTTTACAGGAAAAGGTCTATATACCCTTTGTGTCATGGGTGCTACGCATCATCCCCTTCTCCCCCTTTTTCTTGCTTCTGTCTTTTCTTGTTTCTTGCTTTTTGTTTTTTGTTTTTTGTTTTTGTTTTGTTTTTTTATGTTGTTTTACGGATTCATTTTCCATTCGATAGGGCATTACCCGGGCACTTACTACTTACCAAACATAGTCGTCTTTCTTGTTTTTCTTCTTGACTTTGCAATTGGGCCCTCATTCTGTTAGTTGTTGGTTTGTTTGTATTATTCGTTGTACAACACGATAACTTCGATAACTAGGTACTCTTATAGTATTGATTCAAGGGGAATATAACCCCTTTTTTGCTAAAAAAAAAAAAGGGAAATATTAGAAATGAAGTCTATCAAAATAATATTTGGATAGAGATTGGTGAAATGATGAGATTTATTATAGGGTTATTCATCAATGTCTATATTAGCCACTTGCGTGTCTATTTACTGATATGTATTACCTAGTACTTACGGAGTACCTACCTAGGTACCTACTCCTGGATATACTCGACCTTAACACAAAGATCGGCCGTTGTCGAGCGGTATTCGGGGTGTCGGCCCTTGCTACAGCTTCGTAGAGCTATGGTGCTAGGCTAATGCACGGAGTTGATCTAATATCGAGCGGTCATTTCCGAGTCATACACATAGTAAGCGGTACATATTAAGTAATAACTATGCACTAGATTTATGCTGGTACCTGGTATGCATCTCCCCCCAAAATACACATATTGACCTACCTACTTAGCCACGAAAGATGGGCAAGCTAACCATCATCAAACACGTCCGCGTCTTCGACGGTGAGACGGTCAGCGGGCCCAAGACGGCCGTTATCGACGGATCACGCATCGGCGATGATTCGCTGGCAGACGACCCGGATCCGTCGGCCGTCACCGTCATAGACGGCACCGGGTGCACGTTGCTGCCGGGCCTCATCGACTGCCACGTCCACATCCGCGATGCCGCGCAGCTGGCTTCGTGTGCCTCGTTCGGGGTCACGACTGTTCTTGATATGGGGTGAGTACCTACGCAGTCTTGTGATTGTGAATTTAGAAATGTGAATGGGGGTCTGAGGGAGGGAAAGAAGTGGAAAAGAGCAATGTCTCTCATCATCAACTACTTATTATAGTATAGGTGCATACCACCGGAAAAGTCGGTTGAGCTTCGCGCAGCAAGGGGCCCGACGACTTGGTTGGGTGTGAATCTCCCAGCATACGAGGTTAGTACTACTGTGCCTACCTAGGTTACACACGAACCAAGCCCGGAGAGGCGGTAATTCATAGGTTAGGTAATTATGGAAAAAGCATAGCGTTCGGGGTTTGAGATCATGCTGTGCCCTGCATGTCATGTTTGTCCTACATGCCACATTCGAATACGCGAGACAGCTGCATACCTACCTACTATGATGGTACAATATGACACGAGGCGCTAACCCTTCGATGTGAAACATACATATTTATAGGAGAACTCCAGGCACGGCAAGCTATTCAAGCTATTTGGCGGCGTCACGCCAGATCACGCGGTCCACAACACAGACGAAGCGGCAAAGTTCGTGCAGGACCGAGTGGACGAAGGCGTGGATTACATCAAGATCATCGCGGACGTCCCAGGTCACGAGCAAGCTGTCTTAGACAGGATCCAGGCCGAGGCTGAGAAACACGGGAAGCTGACAGTCGCCCATACCGCGCAGTATGCGGCGTTCGAGCGCAGCCTGCGGGCAGGGTTCGACGTCTTGACGCACGTGCCGATGGACAAGGCCGTCGACGAGACGATCACAGAGAGGATGCGGGAGCAGAAGACCGTCGCGGTGCCGACGCTGTCGATGATGGAAGGCATGACCAACAGCTGGGTCCTGTGGGGGATCAGCTGGCTGACGCTGTCGGCCGAGCGCAACCGCAGCTTCGAGGCGGCGCTGCAGAGCGTGGCGGGGATGCGCGAGGCGGGCGTCCCCATCCTCGCGGGCACGGACGCGAACAACAGCGGGATCATGACGATCGCGGCCGGAAAATCGTTGCACCACGAGCTGGAGCTGCTGGTGCGCGCCGGGTCAACCGCGTTGGAGGCGCTGCGGGCAGCCACCTCCTTGGCGGCGCATCATTTCAGCCTGCAGGACCGGGGTCGCGTGGCGCCTGGTTGGCGAGCCGATCTGGTTCTCGTCGGCGGTAAGCCGGACGAGGATATCACGGTCACACAGCAGATATTAAGGGTTTGGAGCGCTGGCGAAGAGGTTCCGGTAACTGCGGTAACACGGGAAACAGGCTGTGCGGTGATGTGAGGATTTACATTTGAGGTACTCTACCCTAGGTTAGGTAGGTACTATAACTATGTACTAATAGACTAGGTAGTAGGTAGGCTACTACTATGTAACTAGTTACATGTATGTATTATGTACGTGGCCGTATTACCACGTATTAAATTCAATGTTGTACAAAGTTAATTGCCCACATAGGGTAGGTAGCAATTTCTGCAAGGGTCAGGACTGGGTTGCTTCAAATGTTCTTGCTCACTTTTCATTTTGGATGTTCAATGCTGTGCAATGGAGTAAATGGAGAGTTCCCCATTGGTTAGATCTACCAAGAGAAAAAGCTTGATCTTACTTAACCCCTGATCCTAAATGGGGTGTTAGGGATATGGGTATGGTATGATCTAGACCTTGCTTGCCCGCGGTCATGGAACCTTTTTGCCAAGTGATTCGATAAGCGGGGTCCAACCAGAATCCAGGGTTCAGGTCAATCCCGTATTGATACTCAGGTACCTGCCCTAGGTTAGCTGCTACTATCTATTAGCTGCCCACGTCTGGTGCTAGGACCTACCAGGTAGTCCACTGTAGGTATCACCAATGTGCGGGCTTCAAGTTTCTGGTTCTGGTTTGATCGACAACGATGATTAATTATAATCGTGGGTTCCTCAATTCGAGCTTTCAAATGAGTAACGCAGGCTATGTAATCCATATGTCAAAGATGTTGGTTGATTACTTACCTACCTATATTTGCGAATCCGAAGCCGAAGGAAGAAGATCTTCTACACTTATGCAGCTTATGTCATCTTCAGCCCAAGACTGTAATTTGGGGTCTTGTTGGTAATACTAGTGTATGTATGTACAGAATCAATAAAGGCTAGCCATCAAGCTCGGGGAATGCTTCCTTTTTGGTTTAGAATGCTTTTGTTGAATTCAACTGGCTATTATAAAATTATATCACAGTTCTAAAAGATGATGCCATTCATGAACTTTAGCATAAAGGGAAAAGCTTCTTTACACTCTTGGTTTGATGGCCCTATTATGGAACAAGAAAGGCCTAGTGGCTTTTTCATATCTGGTTTTAATCAGGCACAATGCAGTTCTGTGTACTTGGGCTGTACAAATTAGACAAATATTGCTGGTACCTTTCTAGGGTATTGTAGCAGAATGTTAGAGACAAGACCCTGAAGTAAGAGAAAATAACTCAGTACCTAGTAGGTATCCTACAAGTACCTCTACCCCAAACACGTGCATGCCTAGGTATATATAGTATGTAGAATAAAGGCAAGTGCTACATCTACTGCGACATAAAAACCTGTCCCATACGGCCATACCAGTCAAAGTCCAGGCAGGTCCAGACCCTTGACAGAACAAACATCAAAGATGATGCCTGCCACCAGCAAAGGTCAGACCTACATATGTATGTAGTAGGATCAAATAATCCATTTCATGTAAATAGCTGGCTCAGGCCTGTGCGGGGCACTGCCTGTAACATTGAAGTTTATCACAATACAATACAATACCATACAATACAATACCTCTAACAATACCATACCATACCTACCTAGTATATACTAGGCACTTACATGTTCCATATTCCATATTCCCATATTCCCGTTACCCATATCCCATTTTCTATCACTTTCATATTCACCGCCATGAATCATAGACCCTTATTAGACCCTTAGAAACCCACATTCACTTCCACAGACAGATACGCCCTGTTTACAATTAGGTAGCCAAGGTCTTGTAGGGCTACTTAACTACTATTATTATCTGCTAAGCTTTCCACATCCCTGACTCACCCGAGAATCCATTGTGCGTTATTGCTTTATTGCTCCGCCTCGTTCGTTATTCGGTAACTTTTGCTGCGCTTACACGGCTCGGCGCTATCTTTGTACAATACATTGCTGTACATTGTACTATACCAGGTACCTATTGCTGGCAATTACCTTAATACCTGCAGGTCGCGACGGGAATCCAGCTTGAAGAACGACGCAAATCCGAGAAACCCTTACTTATTATTATAAACTTTACTCCAACACACACGACAGATTCAAATACGAACATGCCTTTATTCTCACGATAGTACTACATATCTTAAACCCAGGTTTTCCGTTTCTTCCGCGCCTCCCTTCGAGAAACGCCCGTGGGATTTCCATGGCCTAAACTAACCATGGAATCACTTTCATCATCAAGCGACGACAGTGATAGCACCAAGGCACTGACTTCCCAGGATAATAAGAAGAAGTCCTCCAAGATACCGCTCTGGCTGCAGACGCAGGCTTATAAAATCCGACACAGTCGAACTCGCCAATGTCTAATCGCGTTCTTCTTTACCATCATCATCGTACTTTTGGCAGTTTTGGTATGGCTTGATACCAGTGGCCGCTTACATGAAGTATTCAAGGTATGTATTATACAAAATCCACGTGGCTTGGCACGCGCATGCAATTCTGGTTGTCTTTGTCAATCATCTTTCTTGGCATCCTTAATTGATTTACATAAGTAACTAACTAATCACGCAATGCGACAGAAAACAACCCCTCTACAGCTAACTCAGGGGTCCTATCTTGGCGAAGTCGTACCACAGAGCGCCAAATACCCACGCAGCGTGGAAGCATTTCGCGGAATACCATATGCACAATCGACATCTGGTGAAAACCGCTTTAGACCCCCTCAATTGTTGAATGGAACAGGAAGTCGCAACAATGTTCAACGTGCTCTTAGTTTCGGACATAGGTGTCCACAAAATGGAGGCGGCAGCGACCAAGGCGAAGATTGTCTGAACTTGAATATCTACAGGCCTCATTTTGGTGATGATCCAGACACTGCGACCGTCGAAATGAACAAGCAAGGTGTCAATGGCACGAAACTACCTGTCGTTATTTATGTTCACGGCGGCGCATTCAATGGTGGGAGTGGTTCGGAAAGAAACATGCTGAGTTTTGTTGCATGGTCAGAGACACCTCTCATTGGAATGAGTTTCAACTACCGTCTTGGAGCTTTGGGGTTTCTGCCAAGTGGAATAACCGCGAAGGAAGGCTTGCTCAACTTGGGGCTCAAAGATCAGCAGGCCTTTTTCCAATGGGTGCAGAACAATGTAGCCGATTTTGGCGGAGATCCCAACAATGTCACGGTGATGGGTGTAAGCGCTGGCTCTCATTCGGTAAGTTCCCGTGCCTTTGTGAATGGAGTTTAGAGATCTATGACTAACCATCCCTCAAGATCGGACATCACTTGATATCGTACTCTCCTGCGAACAAGTTGAGTTCTGGACCTCCCCCTTTTCAGAAAGCGATCCTCGAATCCGGTGGATCGTTAGCTCGTGCTACCTTCGTCCCTACCCATCCACTCCATGAGAAGCAGTTTCGAGATTTCTTAGACCTGTGTGGACTTAGCAACACAACTGATGACAAAATATTCGAAGAGCTTCGGGCTTTACCCTTGAGCACTATTGCCACTGCGTCTAGTACGGTATTCGGGCGCTATAATCCGAGTTTACGCTGGCCCTTTCAACCTGTCATTGATGGCCCTGGGGGTATAATACCAGACCTACCCATTATTTCTTGGCAAAAAGGAAATGTTTTGCGTATTCCAATCTTGACGGGCTCTAACACGAACGAGGGTGCCATATTTGTTCCATCACGAGCCAATACTTCGTCGGCAATGGATAATCTCATGTCTGCGATCCTTCCGGCTCTAAACAAAACCGAATTAGACACTCTAGACACTTTGTACCCTAACCCCACCACAGCCACTGGACAGAGGTTGTACGTTACTCAACCACCTAATGGGTTTGGGTCCCAGTTTTGGAGGCTTGACGACGCCTACGGACACTATGCATATATCTGCCCCGTGCTTCAGGCAGCGCATTTGGCTTCCACTGCAGAGAACGCTAGTCCCGTCTACGCATATCATTACGCCGCCCGATCCAATGGTCATGGTAGTGCAGACCATGGTGACGAGGCCCCCATTGTGACACATGACATGGATGTCATTGGCCAATATCCGGGTGTCGTCAAGATGGCAGACGCGATGAATGGTTATTGGAGCCGGTTCGCCGTTACAGGTGATCCGAATTCAGGGGCGCGCAGTAATGATACGAATAGTGTGGTGTGGCCGAAATTCGTCAGCCCATTTCTCAACAATACCGCTGCTACCAAAGACGCAAAGACAGTGATGACCTTTGGTCAGGGCAACGATGAACGGATGGGGGTGCGCGGACGTCAAAACCAGGGCATCGCGGCGCAACTGGGCAACGTGACTGAACGAACACAAGACGAATGCCACTTCTGGTGGGATAACGTACTCTTCAGTGAGGGGTTCGGAACTGGCACCACGAGTTTGACGAGTAATCAGACCACCAAAGCAAGTTCATAGTTGCTTGGTGGGAAAAGGGGGAGGAAGGAGTCGAGATACGATGAGCATTATCATCGAAGTTACAAAGGGGTTTTGAAAACCAAAGGGAAATATTGCACAAAATGTTTGATACCCTATTTGCTTTTGTACCGAATATGGATTGGCGCACTGCATATACTAGGATAGCATGAGGCATGAGGCATGAAGCATGGCGTTTCGGTCAGGAAAGAGGGGAGTTGTGTTTTGTAATGTAATTATAGCACGTACCGCTGGGTAGCATATGTGTCTTGGAAGGCCTGTATGTACAATATGTGTGTATCATACCTAGGAACCTAGGTTACGTACACACTTGATAGGCAAATCAATGTCCCAACTGGATCATTTATTGTCTTGTAATTCGTATTAGTCTTTGGCTTTTGGTGGTGACTTTTCTTCTCTCCTTGGAGTTATCTGCTCGTTGATGAGATAGGATGGATTCCCACCCCCTTTTTTCTTCCCGTGCCGTGGTGACAAAATACTGAATAAGTACGTTAATAGGTAGGCTGGTAGTCAGCTAGCTAGGTTGGAGTTCTATAACATTGAAGTCTTTAATATTCTTACTTGGTACTTGGTAGTTGGTAGTGACTTATATACACATATACTAGGTGCTAAGGTCGCAGTTCTACCACGGGCACAATACCTACCTACATAGGCAAATGGAGGTACATACATACATATGTCTGATTGGCTCGGGGTGCTTGGGGTTTCCGCGTGGAATCTTCAACCTACACTACCTTACGCTATGTATGTACCTATCGGCGAAATTCCTGGCTGGCTGGCTGGCTGGAGTTGCATTTCCTACCCTCCATGTGGTAGATACCTACCTATGATAGACAGAGGCCACAGCAATAGGTATGTTGACATTGCAATGTGCTTTATACATACCTACCTACCTACCTGTCTTACTATCATTCCTTTCTCTACACCGCTGCCTTTGCTTGCTTTCCACCTTTACTTTTCCACACCTAGTTAAAAGGAAGGAGAAAACAACTACCTAACTACCCACCTGGACATGCAAGCAAGACATGCTGATCTACATACCTAACCCTCACCCTCACCCTCGGCCTCGGCGTACCTACAGTACTCGTCAAGGACATAGTTATGTCTGAGGCGGGGGAGTAAAACTCTGTTACTACATACATACATACATAGTACTAACCTACTAACCTACTAGATTAAGTACCTCGGCTACATTGTATGAAGAACCTTGGAAGTTAGAGCGGCCTATGGTATAACTACTTAGACACTTCATGCTGCCTAAAGTACTAAACTAGGTGCTAGTACCTAGTAGTATGTAGGTCACTATAATGAACGGCTTCGTTGAGCCCGGGTAGCTAGACGGGGGCAGATGTTGAGTATGGGAGGCCAAACGTGATAAAACGACGGTTATCAAATAGTTAATGTTTACGTAAAGTATTACCCCCTCACGTGTGAGAACATGATACGGAACTAGGATAGGATAGGATTGTGCTCATTTATTGAAATTCATGCGCACGACGGGTTGGATCTGAGCTCGATGCCAGCCAGATAATGCCAGATAATGCCAGATAATGCCAGATAATGCCAGATAATGCCAGTCGAATATTTGGGTAAATCTAAGCTACTGGGCTGCTATGTATATGTTCCATTTGCATTCCATTCATGCTCGGAACATGTTTTTCCTAGGACCTAGTGCGAAAAAGCAACAGCGTGTATGATCATAAGAACGAGCCAGCTAAACACCGAGATAGGGAGAGAGAGTGATGATGATTGATGTTGTTGATGGCGGCGGTGCGAGTTTGGAGTTTGACAGGCAACTTGGCTTAGATCCAGTTGGAGTCCTGTATCCAACGAGTGGATGGTGAAGAGGGAAGTAATAGGCGACGAATTGATTTAGTCCTCATCCATCTTGTCTCCGTCATCCTCTGCCGCCTCCTCGACCGCGGGCTCGTAGTCGTCCTCATCCTCATCATCGTCATCTTCGGCCGGGTTTTCCTCTGCAGCCTTAGCCCAGTCGATGACACGGCCTCGGGTTCGTCGACCACCATCGACGATGTTGCCAAGATCGATCTCATCCATGTTGTCCTCGGCATCTTCGTCACCTGCGTAGAAGGGCATGTTAGTATTTGGGTCATAGTGGGACCATCACTCGTTATGGGAGGGGAAAAAAAGGCTTACCAGCTTCGACCTAGAGAAGTTATTGTTAGCTTAAGTAAAATGAAATAAAAGATTGGGAAAATAGTAACAACGTACCTCTTCCTCCTCGTCATCATCATCGTCGTCCTCGTCCATAGCGGTGTCGACGGGTTGCTCAGCTGTAGCAGCCTTGCCTTTGCCCTTAGCCTGAACGTCTTCGGCCCCGGTGGCGGAAGCCTTTCCGGGGATGGCGGCGCCGTTCTCAGTCATTTTGTGTTGTGAATTTTGGTGATTGGAACTGGGTTATAAGAGTTGTGTGTTAGGGTGTGTAGCAGTTGGAGATATTGGAAGAGGGAGAATGGAACGCTTTGCGATTGATCAATGGTTGAAATGGGAAATCGCAAGATTGGCGCAATTGGCTGCTGGAGTTGAAAGTCGTAAAAAGGTGGAAAGGTTCAAGTACTTCTGTGACTTTTTGCGCGCTGGAAAAAAAAAAACAGGTACCACTGCCAACTTACCACTTGCTGCCACTGGTGCTTGCACTTGTGTGTGTTTATTGGTTGGCTGCAAGCTGCAGCTTCCGTCTCCAGCAAAAAGCGAGGGGGCTAGTCTATTATGGGTATGGCTTGCAAATTCTGCCTGTTCAATTGATTGACCGCCTTTTGAAAGAAGGGAAACTGGAAAGCTAACAGGGAAAGAGGAACAAATTACCATACACAGTAGCATCGGCTGCCTTTTTCGCCGACCTGCGTGGCATCTGCGTGGCGTGGGCACTGGGCACTAGGTACAAAATAGCACTAGACATGCACCAACATTGAACCAGTATGCAGTTTGATAATGCCTAGGTGTTATTTTTGTATTGTAATTTGAGCACTCGAAACTGTGCTTTGTAACACTTTAATATTGAGACTTGGGAATAGACACTGGGACTCACAAATCTATTATTTAATACAACATACGTAGGTACAACTTGTAGTTATGTAGGATTATAAAAACTTTCTGGGATATCCATGAGATTAGGTACTACGAAGTATACAGCAGACCAGAAATCCAGAGAGCACCACTAGGTAGTCACAAGTAGAGAAAGCACAGAAATAGTTATAAGGAATAGAAACAACATCAAAGTGTATTTCTAATACTCGCTTCAGCAAGCATAAAGCAGTAGTCTATTATTTGGCCGGCTCCCCACCTCCTCCGCTCATCGTTAGCATGACGACTATCCCTATCAACCACCAGTATCTGCAGAGGACAGTTAGCAAACTCAAACAAGCACCGCCAATAATGCCGGTACGATAACCAAGGCGCGACGACAACGACAATAGGAGTGGGTTTTGCAAGCACATACTTCTGAATAAACGACTTCTCCTCCGGCTCCGCCTTCTTTCCCTCCGGCGACAGCACGACCGGCCTGTTCAGCTCAGGCTGCTTCCCCGGCGCCGCGCCCAACACCAGCACCTGCGGGCCAAAATCCCTCGTCTGTCCCGCATCGATCCGCACCCCCCGCAGCGCCGCGCCAAACACCTCGCCCTTGCCGTCCACCGACAGCATCAGCGTGGGCGAGTACCCTTTGCCGAAGTTGTCCACCGACGCCACCGACGTCGACGACACCCACCGCTTCGCCGACGGGTCGTACACGCCCACGCGCACCAGCCGCGCGTCCGCGGGTATCTCGGGCGCTTCGTACGAGAGGATTTCTGCGTCGGACGCGGCCATCACGGGGTTGTACTGGATCTCGGCGAGCAGCGAGGGCGCGGTGGGCGAGGGCGACACGGGCTGGATGTATATGGCGGCGGTTCGGTCGGCGGCCTTGGCTACGCTTGCGAGGGCCAGGGCCGCGAGGCCCGAGAAAGCCGATGAGAATTTCATAGGCCTTGCTTGATATTGCTTTTTTTTTTAATTTCTCCTTGGATTTAGTTATTAAAGTTCGATGTAAGTAGGTAAGGTTGTTATAAAAGCTAGAGGGGGGGTTGCTTCAATAAGTTGTCGTTACTTGATGTTTTATTTGAGCAGGTAGTTAACTAACTATTGTTTCTGGAATTGTTATTGTTGGCAGGGTTGGGTGCTAATACCCCAATTTTTTAGGGCCCTGTAGGGTCGAGCCTACATACTAACCTACCTGACTGCTACTAATAACGTAGCTTTTTGATCAGCAATCTTCAGGGCTATCTGGGGCTTATTTGAGCCTCAACAACCAAGGCTCATCGCGCTCAGCCGAACACCTACATCGATACTATTCGATAGTAGTATTTTTATATATATATATATATATATATAACTACATATATTGTATATATTTGATATGAGTTGTAGAGTTTCGTCAGTTTACATTTTATATTCGTTTGTCTTTTGATTTGCAGACTTTTGTACTAAATATCAATTCGACCTCCTCTTAAACCTCATGCTTCGCTATGAACGTTACAAAATGGGTATGCCCACGATTCTACCAATGTCGAAAATATCGTTATTGGCCTCTCTAATAACCAAGCCAACTTTACTGAACCTAATCCCCCCCCTGCACATAGCGCCAGATGCAACCCGTGCCCACCTAGAAAACTCCTAGATTGAATATTCTTGATACCTATCGATGTGTAGTATCCTGAGCAAGTCATTATCCACCTGCTATTACCATCCTACCAGCTTCATTTCATCTCTGGCGTGTCTCACTCCTGTCGTCTATGAATCCTTGGTTTCCTCCTTTTCATCTCCTTCCTTGGGTGAAGAGGCTTGCTCACCCTCCAGGACATATCCGTTACACCGCGCAACGAGGCCCTTATAGTAGACTATTAGAACTTCCGGGTTTGGTACTATTCTCCAATCCACGCGGGTAAGGAATTCAAGTTCTAACATCTTCAGTTCGGCTACCTTAACGCCCCCTACGCGCGCGTAGAAGGAATTATTCCAGAATGAATCCGAGAGCCCTTTCCCTGCCACTGTTGCGGCGGTAATTAGGAAGCGATGTACAGTTAGTGTGTTAATCGTGAAGTCCGGATAGTACTCGCATAAACGGTCGATGTAAGATACCATAGAGAGGAGAAGTGGGGGAGTCAGCGTAGCATGCTTCGCAAGCCGCTGTAGATAGTCCAACACTGAGATACCAGGCGCTGTCCTATACATATAACACGATTAACATGATAGCTCCGTCACTGGAAATAGTGGGGGCGTAAGTAGTACCTGGAGTGAAAACGGGTAAGTTGACCACTTTTCATCGCGATCAAGTCATTGGTTTCAATGAGTTCCCCTATCATATTTGCTATAAGAATCACTATATCCTCCACATCGCAGAACTCATATTTCAGAGGCAGCACTTTGGGAGGATGCTCGTTTGGTTTCGATCGTTTGGGGGAATTCGCTTGGGTTGATGCCACTACCGACGAAGATGGGTAGGGCGTAACTGGATCTTGCGATTTGCGCCTCTTGTGAGGAGAAAGTGGGAAAGCCTGATTTTGGGCTTGAGTGCTCGCAGATCGATTGGGTGATGGGGTTGGCCCGGGATTTTCTGGGGCTTCAGGCTGTGGTTTGGGCTGGCTCGACATTGACACTATGGTTGTGGCTGTGGAGCTAGATATCCGCGGACCTGACACGGAGGCGGCTCGTAGGGGGACCATGGGATCGAAGGGCTCCATTGGCGAGTACTGCGTAGCGGCATCAACTGCAACATATTGTTTCGGTCGAGAAAGAGATGGTGATCGTAGGGCGGCTGAGGGCGAGGAGCGTGATAGTGAGGGTTTAGATTGGCGGCGCGGTAAGGGCACCGTTATCTTAGGGGATTGGCGGGGTGAGCGAGAAGTTGCATAATGGAAAGTCCTTGGTGATGCGCTTGTTGCTCCTGGTATTGTTGGCGACGAAGTTAACATGATTTCTGAGGCGTCATAATGTCTCAGTTGCGTTGAAAATGGAGTCGCAGAGATTGCTTATTAGGCTGCACCAGATTTGGGACATTCATAAGAACTGCGAATTTTGTCGTCAGAAAAAAGGAAAAGGGGGAAAAAAGGATTCCCTTTTTTTTTCTTGATCTTGTATTGACCTATCAACCTCGGTGCTGTGCCGGTTTCCGTCCTGATATCTACCTAGGTGGGTAGATATGTACCTAGATAGGCAGGGTATTTCAGTGCTAGGTATGCGGTTTACCTATACGAATAAGCATTCAGTCCTTCATTTATGTGACAGAGGCAGTGGTGGGACATGCTTGAACTCATAATTCATACGGCAAGTTCTTGGTTGTAGAAGAATTGAAAATTGAATTGAGAATTGAGAATTGGTTAAGGAAGTTGGAAGCCAAGAAAAACACCAGATGCAGAGAAAAAGAGAAGGCAAATTTCAGTGAGCTTGCGGCTGTTGCTCTTGCTGATTTGCTCGGCCAAGACTTGAACCAAGTGGGGAATATCTTATGTAGGTAGTAGGTACCTTTACTACTACTCTGTGACTGCACTCACCCACCGCCCATCCAGGTTCTAGGTTTTTACTTTTTAAAGTGATCCATCATCATACCCGTGGACCTAAAAGATTGGCTAAGTTTATACCCCGATTGCGCTCTGCAGGAGTCTGCACCTGAGAATTAAAATGTTCAAGGGTGGATTGATCTAAAAAGGTGTAACTAAGTGCTACTATGTACTTCGTACTTAACATTTTTGTACCTCTCAGAAACGCGATATATGCCCACGTTTTGATGTGATTTAGGAGAGCCAACGCATACCTAACCCATTCAATACTTAGTATCTACACTTATCCTAGCAAAGGTGCATGCTACAAATGCATATGGAATCAGATTATGGATAGACTCCGATGTAGATGCTAGCATTGCTAGGCCCAAAAGATAGTACATAGTATAGTAGGTACCTACATAAGTTCTCGATATCTACTATCGTGGAGAGTTAAAAAAGCATAATACTATACTCAAATATTTATGTCTCTCGACGCCCTCGAAATGCAGGGAAGCCAGTCTCTTGGCTGACCTTGAATTTCTATCATGGGAACAGAATCTTGTGCCTTAGTGGAAAACCAGGAACTGAATGACCAAACGATATGATGATAAGAAGCCTAGATCATTGATAGTAGTACATGTAGTTACTTCTTGGTTACAATTATTACAAAGGTTAAACTCTAACAGAATGAAACTTTTATGTATATCTTATCTTCAACATTGAATGTTCAATGTTGTACAACATACCGACATCAAGCATCTAAGGTTAGGTTAGTAATCTAATGAATAAACATTGACGTTGGTGAACTGTAATAACAACTATTAATAACTATGTACAAGTATGTACAAGTATGTACTCGAGGTCAACGGTGTATCTATTACATACAGCTTGTTCGACAACATCATGATTTCCTGTGAACATACAGACTCGTAGTAATTCTCTCCTTCATTATTTGGCCCTAGTATGTAGCGGGACAACTTTGACTGTAAATGCGAGGAGTATGTCACTGCCACAGTGGCGTTATGCATGTAGTTATTTACTATGGATGTAACTATTGTATTGTATGTACATCAATGATATGCAGCACAACTTCAAATCATCAATTCCCTGGGGTATGTAATATGTAATAAGTATCTAGGTACCCGTACAACATATTATCCTTGCAACCTTGCAACCTTGTAACCTTGAAGTCTTCATTGTTCATGTTCGCGACCAACGTCGTTATCGACAACAATTCTCTAATTTCCACCCTATACCATCGACCATCGACCATCGCAACATTGCGCCTTGAATCCTCCATCCTCACCACACCTCTGTATTAACCTAACGGCCACGGCCACGCACATAACATCCATGGCTCTTGATCCGGAGTCCGTCTTAGCAAAGCTTGATGCTAGTGCGCCCGAGCAAACCGATGCTTTACGATATTTGAAGAATCAAGTAATCGGTCACATAGAAAGAAAGGAAGAATGGCTTCAACGCGGCATACTTCTTCCTATCGTCAGAATATTATCTTTGGGTGCCATTGAGGCGGGCGAGAGGAACCCAGAAACTCCGTTTTTGGCCGTAGATATATTGACCGACGAGGACAATGCCAAGTTGCAAGCTCTACAGCTTCTTAGCAGCTTTGCAAATGGTAAGCAAATATCTTCTGCGTGGTATCTTGTCACGTCTTAGCTACGACGCTGGCTAACTTTCCTTGCTTACAGCAGGTCCATCATTCCTCTCTCCGATGCACGCGGCGGATGTGTTGCCTGCAGTCCTGAGCCGTTCAACCCTCCAAAATGAGAACCCCCAGATTGCCCTAGCTGCTCTCCGAGTCCTGCGAGATGTCGCTGCCACTGCTACATACGCTTCTCCATCTTCGCCAATCACTCTAGAATACCTCGCCGACATGTTATTTTCCGATAGCCACGTACCGTCTCTCTACTATGTTCTATCTCTCAGTACGCACAACGCAGAAGCCCAGATCACCATTGTGTCCCACCTTATAAAGGACCTTTGCCGTGAGGAACGTCACCAGTCGATTCTGGTCAGCAGTGGGATCCTTGACGCGCTTGCCACGAAGCTAGCAAGTTTCGCAGTTGCCCAAGGACAGGTGATACCGAGGGCGGAGATCATCGCTGCGATGGAGGGTCTAGAAAACTACATACCGAAACCTGCCCCAACCTCTAGGAGTTTGGAGGGTATTTTAGGTGCAATTGCTTCTATTATACGCGATTCACCATACCGAGCTTGCAAGCTTCTCTACTCACCCTCCATTCTGGCTATATTCCCTGTAGCCGATGTCGATCACCTAATCAAAACTGAACCGCAATCGTATCCTAGCTCTATGGAACTGCCTGGACTGCGGCCGACAAAACATTTGAACTTCGAACCTATGAGCCTTCTTCTTCCCCGTATGGCCCAAGAGTCTACATATACCACACCTTCTCCATCAAATACATTACGAGAAAGTTCGAGTCGCAATGAGCGGTCCGCATCCAGGTTCCCCAGTAACACAGCCTCACGAACTCCTTCAGCCGATACTTACACCTCGACAAACGATATCGAGGGTGAAGAAGCTGAAAGTCCTATGATACCGTGGCTTCTTACCTTGATCAGATCGACGAATGGTACTGAGATGTTGATGGCCGTTTCTGTCTTGGCTTCTCTCTTCAAGGCTGGGTTTTCTTACAAGTCAAGAGAAGCTGACCTAGGGCTTCTTGTCGTGCCCGTTCTTTTGAGCATGCTAAACGACGTCCAGACTAAGCTGAGGGATATCGACTACAACTCCTCTAATCATGATACCGTTTCTACACTCAAAATTGTCGAGGAGGCACCTGCTATATTGGCCCGTCTCATAACTGATAGTGAACTGCTACAGAAAGCTGCTTTTAATAGCAATGCAGTTAAAACAATATGTAAACTACTCAAAGACAGCTACGATGCACCACCCCCTGTTACCAAATCATGGTCCTTACGCAAAAGCCCGGAGTCGGCGGCCGAACTACGGCCTGAGTGCCGGCTAGGTGAAGAAGGCCAGCACCGGTGTTATGTCCATCGCACCAAGGTAAAGGAAAGCACACTGCGGGCTTTGGGTGCGGTAGCGTCTTTTAAAGACGATTATCGGAAGGCAGTCGTTGATCAAGACGTAATTCCTCGCATCGTCGAATCTCTTACCCCAAGCCATAACAATCCAGTCTCGGTTGTTTTAGCAGCTTGCTATGCAGTTCGTATGCTCTCTCGTTCAGTTGGCATTCTTCGGACGGCTTTGGTCGATAATACAGTGTACGCCCCCTTACTTCAGCTATTGCAATGGCATGATACAGACGTACAGGTAGCTGCTGCTGCAACTGTGTGTAATCTGGTCATGGACTTTAGTCCGATGAGAGAAGTAAGTGCTATAGCAGAGATGAAACTATTCAACTCATACTAATTAGGCTTTTGTAGTCACTTGTTCAAGCCGGGATCTTGAAGGCACTCTGTGAGCTTGCGCATTCTCATAGTGCCGATTTACGATTGAATTCCCTGTGGGCTCTCAAGCACCTAGTGTACTCGGCTAGTGTTGATTTGAAGAAGAGATGCGTAGAAGAATTAGAATCTGGATGGCTAGTCCGCTTGATCGTCGACGATACCGAGGA
This sequence comes from Hypoxylon fragiforme, assembly GCF_022984875.1. Lineage (NCBI taxonomy): Eukaryota > Fungi > Ascomycota > Sordariomycetes > Xylariales > Hypoxylaceae > Hypoxylon > Hypoxylon fragiforme. Next base: position 1,211,780 of record NW_026054758.1, on the reverse strand, counting down.
TCAGGCCCTTTTCTCTGCGTCTACGAAGGCAAGGAGTGAAAGACCAGAGACGACAACCGATATGGATGAAGACATAGACATGGGCATCGGCGAGGACCACGATCGGGCTTGGCTATCGACGTCTTTCTACAAGACGCCCACCCCTCGGGCCCATCCAAATGTTCGTATACTGCGGCTCGCCGAGACACGCCTAGAAGCGCTGCGCGAATCTGAGTCGAGTCTCATACGGAAGGCTAGGCATGACGATATGGCCATTCAAGAGCAAGGTCTCGGGCTCATCCGCAACCTGATCGAAAGTGGTCATTCCAGTGGTAGTGCCGACTCGCCAAATGACACGACGGAGATGATTGACTATCTGTTCAACACTTTGGGACAAGACCGACTGTTTGACATACTTAGTGCTAAACTACGAGTTAAGGTCCTCCATCCATTAGGCCGACGAGACGCTTCGGGCAGCGAGACGCGGATTCTTCCTCCCCAAGCCAAGACTATCGAATCAGTCATATATATTCTAGTCCATATAGCAGCTAGTATACCACGTCACCGACAACTTGTGGTATCCCAAACGGAATTGCTCAAGCAGCTAGCAAAGCTATTCAGCAGCCACGACAGGGAAGTGCGAGTTGCCCTATGCCACCTGATCAACAACCTAACATGGCAAGATAACGCCAGCGATGGACCTGGATGTTCACAGAGGGCCCTCGAACTCAAGAACTTGGGGTTCTTGTCAAAACTGGAGGCACTCGAAAGGAACGACGATGAGCTCGACGTACGCGAGCGAGCAAAGTCGGCGGTATGGCAGATGAAGCCATCGCATTAACCCCAATAACTGTTAATTTCCCCCCTACCAGAAACAAGAAAGGGGGTTTAGAAATTATGGTACGGAACGCGGTTGTAATAGTATGGTGTGTAGCAACTTTAAAAGACGAATACAATGGACGGATACACACAACAGAGAATTTGGGGGTTGCATGGATCGGCGGTGCTACAAAGGCAAATCAATACCTACTTAGTTGGCGCGTTGGCATTTCAGGAGAGCCATACAAACTTATACCCGTCGCGAGGCGAACGTGTGTTCTGTGGATAGTATGATAGTGCTGTCGTTGTTGTCAGCATGAAAATGATCGATCCGTTTGCCTTTCCATCTATCTTGCTTACCGTATGCATGTACCTACCTAATACCTACCCTCCCCTTCCCCCGGTGTTGCTTGAGAGCACACGGCAGACAATGGATGCATGAACGCGCTGGGATTTCAGGAGGCGACGACAGCTAGCCCGGACCAAGTTCACCGGGCGGATGAACATTGGATGTGAGCCAATGGTGCACACGGCGTGGGTGACACGAGAGACTTGGTTTGCTGGGCGTTGTTACTACATACCTACTTAGTAATACAATACTCGTCACGGTAGACTAGTATGTAGGCACCATTTGGCGACCGCATTCCCCATGTTTATTTATGCGAGCAGGCTAGATGGTAGTTCTACATAGTTACTAGGTAGTCGATCTGGAGGTGGAGGTGGCACGGGCGTCTCAGCAACACATGGATGCATGTATGTATGCTTACTTACACAAGTAGGTAGGTCAACGATGGGAATGAGGAGCTACGTACTAGGTATGTATACATATGTATGCTAGGTAATTCAGGTGTTGTAAGCTGCACCCATGGATCAAGATTGGAGAGGAGGATCGTTGGGGGAGGAAACAGTTAATGTGGTGTCTTGTTCGCATTTGCGTAATTGGATCGCCATCTCTTCTCTTTGGGGATTTGGGGTTGCGTGCGCGACGTTCGGTTGGCCACGGCCATGTTGTGAAGGGGTAGGATAGGACGTGTATTACATTTGACGTCGCTTTTCACTTAGGTACGGATGGCATTCGTCTGGTAATCGAGATCATGCCTAGGTATTGTAAAAGATGCCCAAGCTATGTACTTGGTATATAGATCACCTACATACTTGCCCTACGACAGACAGCTTTTCCCAAGTTGAGATATTACTGCTCGTCGGTGGAGGCCGAAGCAGTAGGTAATAAACCCACGGAGTTTCGGGGTTTCTGGCTCGGTGTTGTGGCGTCCAGGGGAGGTTCGAACAAGCTCTAGATTAGATCGATTCCTTCTCTGTAATTTTCTATTTCCAGATGATTCGACGGGTGGCTTGTATAGGTAGTTTTGCAACCTAAAAGAAGAACAAAGAAAAAAAGGGAAAAAAAAAACCTCGCCTGGTGGCATGACACAGGCAAATGTCGATCGTTTTTCTAATACAAGCATAACTAGCGTAGCATCGCCGATGGATTGGCTGTGGATTTCCCGTAAAAGCCGGGGGAGGAGCTGCGGGAGAGAGACTCTGCAGGGATTTTTTTATTATTTTTTTGAGACATGTTGAGGCTCTCAGTGGTCAATGTCCCTTTCCCCCCCCCCCCCCCCCTTCTTCATCGATCTTTAACAACCTCTCTACCTTGGCTTGTAGGGTAATGATGAACTTCACTTCACTCACCATCTATATAGGCCAAGAGGTTGTATTTTATTAGGTAATTGCTTTTATATAAAGCACATACCGATGAAGGAGAGTGGTAGGTAGGTAGTTCTATACTACGTACCTACACTATATACGTGGACATTCCAAGTGGATAATACAATATAAATCTATGATCGAGTGGTTAGTCTGGTCTTTCAATATCTAGATTACAATCACGTCACATCACGTCAAGTCAAGTCGACGCCACTCTGCATTTTTAGCTATGTATATACGGCCCTACCGGCGTTCGTCGGGGCTGAGGAGGGGAGCTACCCCCCCTGCAAGCGCCGGCATTGTTCTCACGATGCTGCTAGGCTAGTAGCCAGAAGTTGGTGTACACTATGCACAATACATACATACATATGGTAGCACCTAATCCTAGATGTTTGCCATTTTCGGACAGAACGTGGTCGAGCACATTCGGTGGAACCATCGTCAGTTTTTCGAAATGTGTAACCTAGTGTAGGTAGTGCGTCTTGTCTTGTGCAATCTCATCCGATGCTGCCGTGAAGCGATCCACCAATCTTGCTATTCCTCACAAATGGTAGGTAGTTATAGGTTTTTATTGTTACTTACCTAGGTACCATGTCTTTGCTTACCATATCCGGCCGTCGGTTTAGGCTTTTCTTCTGATGAAGAATCACTCTCTCATCTACCTAACCAATCCCAGCTTTCTTACTTACTAGGTAATTTGTAAGATCAGCTCTTGTCCGTCTCTTCCGTTACCTGACCAACAATCGGACACCACGGCGTTATATTCGCCGATTTTTCATTACATGTTCAACAAATGTCTAACACCGGTTGCACCGGGGTCACAAACTTGAAGCTTGCCACGTTCCTGTGGTATGTACACTAGCTATTCCTATGTAGTACTTTGCCTAGTACTACAACTCAATAGTGTAGAGTCTTATACCTACCTAGCCTCCCCACATTAGGGCTGATACCTACCTACCTAGATCGCCAACCGTGCTGGCTTAGGTACTGGGTATGTAGAGAAACCGGCCATGCATACCTAGGCACAGTATACTCGGAACTGTATTATGTCGATCTAAGTACATACAAACCTAGAAATACCTAGCTTAGCTCTTTGTGATCTTCTGACATCGCGTCGTCCCGTCGACTTCCGTTTCCTTTCTTTTCTTTTTTCTTACCTAGTCTTCCAGGTTTGGAGCTCCGAATATAGTTCCCGAGTGGGTAACTCCTTGTACACAGGTTTCAATTGTTGGTCTAATCCCATCCATCCCATGCCACAAACGTATCACCACGATATCCCGTCCTGATCCGCTTCGCACCTTACCTTGCCTGGGAGGGGGAGGAGGGGCGAGGCCTTGTGGAAGCTTCCATCCGCGAGTTGTGAACAAGTGGTGGTTGGATCATATGATCATCTAGGGAAATACATCGTGCGGGTCTCGGCTTTAATCATCGACTGCGTTAATATGTGATGTATGTATGAATAATTTCTTTTGGGGGCTTTATAGAATTGAGTCATCGCCAATCGCCGGCCTTCCGACCGTCGCGAGAGTGCTACTCTACCGCATTCGATCTTCGATGTCTGCACAAGGGGGCCGAGAGGGGGCATTTCTCCTATGTATGCATGCATGTATTAATATGAGCCTCGTCCGCCCTGTTTTCCTACTCGTCCTATATCTCAGCTACTCGGCGAACCACCGAAAACACCGTGGTCCAAAGTTTATATATCAGATCTAGCCCCCCTTTCCCCTATCTCACTTTGAAAGTGAACTTGCTTCTCTTTGGACGCCCTTAGGCTTGCTTAGTAGAAAGGGAATACCAACCAATCTTATAATTATTAAACTTACCTAATTCAATAATGGCGATCCTATTCCATCGCGCAAACGATGCTCTGAACATCAACCTCCCGAGCGGAGACGACCAGCTGAGCGTGAACGGCAGCGACTGGCTCTGGGCCGTGACGGCCATCTACGTCGTCTCCTTCATCGCCTTCTACGCGACCAGCTTTGTGGCCCGGTCCGGCGAGAAGATCTTCCACTACCTGTTCACCATCGCGCTCCTGGCCGGCTCCATCTCCTACTTCGCCATCGCCTCCGACCTGGCCTTCGTTGAGATTCCCGTCGTCAACCACAAGCCCGACGACCCCTGGACCCGCCAGATCTTCTGGGCCGAGTACGTCAACTGGGTCGTCAGCTTCCCCGTCGTCACCATCGCCCTCGGCCTGCTGAGCGGAGTCTCCTGGGCCACTATCCTTTACAACGTCGCGCTATCCTGGACCTGGTAAGTGCCTATTGTCGGCTGTCTCCAAGATTCGAAGACTAATTAGGAAATAAAAGGGTTATCTCATACCTCGTGGCCGCCTTCACCACGTCTAACTACAAGTGGGGATTTTACGCCTTTGGTACTACCGCCTGGGCCCTGCTGGCCGTCAGCACCCTCGTAGGCGGCACAACCTCCGCCAGGCGTGTCGAGGTCTCCCGAGACCGTATGTATATCCCATGCCTCTGCGTTTCTTTTCCTCCTATCCCTTATCCTCTATCATCAACTAACCTTATTTACGTTTAGACACCCTTCTGGCGGGCTGGATCAACCTCCTCTGGCTCCTGTACCCGATTGCCTGGGGTCTCTCGGACGGCGGCAACCGCATCGGCGTGACCCCGGCGTACATCTTCTTCGGCGTCCTCGACGTCCTGCTCGTCCCCGTCCTCTCCTTCGCCTTCCTCTTCCTCTCCCGCAGATGGGACTACGGTAGGCTCAACATCGCGTTTACTCGCTACGGCCGTGTTAACCAGGTCGGCGGCGCCTTTCCCGAGAAGAGCACTACTGCGCCGGCTCCACCTGTTGTGGGTGAGCAGGCTGCGTAAGTGGGTAGGCAGATGTCATTGAGCGCCGCCTTGCTAAGGGCCGTGCCTGTGGAAACTTGGCTCGGCTCCTCGCACTGGGCACTCCTGTCTCTTACGTATGTACACACTCTGGAACCCCCGGTCTCGTTTAGTGTCGAGCTTTATGGTTAGGCTGAACCTGTCGCTCTTTTTTGATGATCTCGTGGGTCACGACCACGAATTGTAATCTCAGGGGGGATGGTAATTGGTAGCTAGCTGTCTGTTGTTTGGCTGGTTGAATCGGTCTTACCTACTTTTTTCTTTAAATACCCCAATCACTCGCTTAGAAGGAGGAAGGAAAAAAGATTATACCCTTCGTAATTAATACTAGCAGGTGTTGTTGTTGGTTGGAAGGGGGAACGGAGTATGGTGGTGTGGGTGGTAATACTTAATGCTAGTTAGTTGTTTGATGAGGATAATAGAATACCCCTTTGCTGCTATCACGCAAGTCTTATGATAGACAAACTGTTGACATGAGATTGTATTAAATCCCCCTATGTGTTATGTATGCACAGATAAACTCTCTGGGTGTCGTCCTCAGCTTCGACCAGACATGCTCGCCTAGGTTAGATGACTTGGGGAAGATTGAGCAAATTGAGCAAATTGAGCAGCATACCGCTCGCTCAGGATTGAAAGGGTCTGACACACCTAGTTGAACTCTATTCGTGTATATACCTAACCTACATATGTAGGTATCTACCTAACCTAGTGGGGTACCTAGGGTACCTAGGGTAGCCAGTTCTCAGAGATGAAGAGCGTAGCTTTCTTCTTCTCTATTATATATTCATCCCAGTCTTCTCATTTGTGCCCTCGCAATATACCCAGCCCATCTCTGTCCTTACAGATATCGAGGCAAAAGCAGTTGTTGATCAAGTCAATGCACCTCCCCCACTCATTATAAACATGCAGGAAATGAAAGACCGCGGCGGACTGACTCTTGGATGCGCGAAAGACATTCGTTGTTGTCAGCACACCTCCGCCCGTCGACAGCGACATATGCCATCTTCCATCCCCTTGACAGATAGATGATGCTATGGTATTATAGGTAGTACCTAGTACGTCACTGCTTATCTACGTAGTGCCTATCAGTGGTCCGCCCGCACTCCCCCCGATCCCGGATTGTGCGGGGCAGAGAACAATAGGGCGTGTTGCTACTCCACCTCCGAACTTTTAAGCCTTTGTCCAATCGAGGCTGATATGATGACCTACCTACTGTACTAGCATCTATATCCTTATCTTTCCTCTTGACTTAGTACTATTTATAGGAAAGCAGAGGAACGGATAGATATCATATCGACGTATCTACTACTACTTCTTCTGTTCAAAGAACCAATACCTACCTACCTACCTACCTCCCTACCTCCCTACCTCAAACAATAAGAAACCATGGCTCCCTCAGCAACCACCACGACGCTTCCAATCAGCACGGCACCCAAAGGCCTGGCAGAGAAGAAGCCGGCGGGCAGCGAAAAGGCGGCGACGGAGAAGACGCCGCTGGAAGCCATCTCGCACGGCGTAGTGCTATCGGGGATTCCCACCTTCCCCAGCTTCACAGAGCATAGAAGGCATATCCTAGTGCACATGTCCGCCGTCTTCCGCTTCTTCGCCCGCAGCGGCTTTACCGAAGGGCTTTCCGGGTAAGCATCTAACCTTACATACCTAACCTACCCACTTACCTGCCTGCCTGCCTACCTACCTACCTTACATACATACATACTCGACGTATATATATATATGTATATATAGTAAAAAGTCCGATTGATGGATGGACTGATTGATTGATTTAAGCATCAAGCAATCAATCAATCAATCCACCAAGAAATCACTTGTCCCCCACATCGTCCTTCGCAAAGACTTGCCTCGTAGCTTAGCTTAGGAAGCTTAGCTGCCTTAGTGGGCACGGCTTTGTTACAAATTGCTTTCAAATCTGCTGCTGGGCCACGTACATACGTGCGAATATACCCTCCCCCCTTCCCCATTCCCCCTAAAAAAAGAAGACTATTCGGAGGATCTCTATGCCTACTAGGCAAGGCACTTACATACATACCTAACCTACTGTGTTAGCGTTACAAGTTTGATTCCCCATTCTCTCCCCACACTTTATCTCCTTTTATTTTGTTTCCTTGTCCGTTTCTGAAGGAGTGGGAGGGGGGGAGAGGGTGTACCTAGTGTACCTATTGTAGGCAACTTGTAACTGACATCATACTCCGTACGCAGACACATCTCGGTGCGGGACCCGGAGTTCAATGGCCTCATGTGGATGAACCCGCTCGGGCGGCACTTTGCGATGCTGACGGCGGGCGACATGCTCTGCCTGGAAATCGCCACCGGCAAGATCGTGGCCGGGAACCCCAATCGACCTGCGAATGCCGCCGGCTATCTGATCCACTCCGCCGTGCATAAGCGCAGGCCGGACAACATTCACGCCATGTAAGTAGATTATGACACCATACCCATCAAAAGGGGGTGGTATTCTTTCACATTCCTCCCTATCATGGTTTTCGTTCGAGTCATAATTAGGTGTATAAGGGTTTTTTGGATGGGGTTGGGTGGGCGGTGAGTCATCTTCGGTATAGTCAAATGAGCAAATGATTAGGATCAAGCCTCGATACTTACTACAACATGACGGGGGAGGGGGGGATGACTTGACGACAGAGGTTTCCTTTTTTTTTTTTTTTTTTGGCCAAAATCGATGATGCTAACCGATCTTGTCTCAAAAAAAGCTGCCATGCACATTCGAACGCCGGTCGGGCGTGGAGTGTCTTTGCCCGCCCCCTGGAGATGCTGAACCAAGGTAAGTCAACTCGAGGCTCCACCATCTCATCTCAATCTATTTCCACTTTGCTGCGCCGTGCGGAATATTCCATAAAATCAAGGCTACTCCTGCCTACCCTATGCTTGCTTCCCGGAGGAGTCGCTTCCTTGTGTTATTTTCGTCACCTTTTTAAGGCTTAAAAGGAATACAGGCGTCGGAGTTAAGTGAGTGAGTTGGGAACTTTTTTTGCTAATACGTGTCCTGAAACGCGTTTCCCTTTGCAGATGTATGCAATTTTCACAACGCACACGCCGTGTATGCACGTTACGGTGGCATCGTATTCGCCGCGGAGGAAGGCGAGCACATCGCAGAGGCGCTGGGGGATAAGAACAAAGGCGCCATACTGTTGAACCATGGTTTGCTGACGGTGGGCTCGACTGTGGATGAGGCCGGGTTCCTGTTCGGATTGCTGGACCGTGCCTGTGCGATGCAGCTACAAGTCGAGGCGGCGGCCGCCAACGGCATCCCGAAGCACATCATCAGCGACGAGGAGGCAGCGTTCAATTTTAGAATGGCCAGTGAAGCGAACGCGCTGTACCGCGAAGCGCAACCGGACGTCGAGTATGAGCTCGCGATGGCCGGTGGCGAGGAGTATCTCGCTAGGGGGTTTGAGTACCTGCGGATAACGCCGTAGAAGCTACCTAGGTAGTCGCGAGTGGTGCCATGATACGTAAACCTGCTGCGCGCTTCGGCGAGATATTACACCTTCATCTACAATCTTGGTTGCGCGCCTTGTGATAGGCGCGGGGAGAGTTAGATTTCCTCGCTAATCAGCCATCTTTAAGATAGGGGGTATTAATATGTAGATTGAAAACATCGGCTAACTCCTTAATATGTACTTGATCCTGGCGCTTACGAACATTGAGCGAACTACATACTGTTTCTATGTATCTACTGTGTTGTCTATCTACACAGTCGATAGCATTATGTGGTAGATGATATGATGCCTAGGGGTGACCGAAGCGAAAGTAACCATTTGCCGAATTTGCTTTAGAAATAGGATGCTCAAAAACTACCGGGAACTACTGTAAGTATGTGCATGCATCCATGGTTGAGGAAGAATGGTAAGATGGTAGGGTATGATGCAAGACATGCGATGAACACAAAAAAAAAAAAAAAAAAAAAAAAAAGCTGCAAAGTTCCCCCTTCATTTACTCTGCCGCCGACAGTAGTCCAAGCCGTAAAGGGAATAGCGCTGAACCGGGGAGACAATGGGCACATCCCGCGAATGTCAGGGACGGCCCGCATATTGCGTGGTTTTGGGACAGGGGTGCGAAGGGCAGCAGGGGGGAGGGGGGGAACGAGGGAGTGGGAGTTTTTCTGCGATGCAGACATCGCGATCGCCCGATCATCGAGAGGTAGTTAACCCTGAATGATTAGAAGAAAAAAAATAGTTATTATATGTATGTATGTATGTAAGAAAAATAAATAAATAAATATAACTAGAAGAAGAGGGATTTATTTACAACGGAGAAACTTACGGTAGGCAGGCAGCCAGTCAGATGCCCACTAGAGGTATATAGTTAGGTAACCTTTGAAGTAGGTAAGTCAAAAATGTCGTAGGTTACGTTACTGATGTAGCAATCAATGCAAACCTACCTAGGTACGTAAATAGGTCACTTATTAACTGACTAACCTAACCTAACCTACCTAACCTAGTGTATTATTAAATAATACCTCCTTCCTCTCTGGACGAGGTCTTGATATTACATAGTTAAATGCGCAAAAAAAAAAAAAAAAAAAAAAAAAAAAAAAAAAAAAAAAAAAAAAAAACATTTAAAAAATTATTCTCTTCCCGGTTGTAGATCAACCGAACTTTCACTACGTACAGTACTCAACAACCATCTGCCGCGGCTTGGGGGGGCCTCACTTTTAACGCCGATGGTTTCACACCTAGTTAGTTAGTTGGTTAGTTGGTTAGTAACCTAACCTACCGACAGTAACTATCTCTCACCGAGAAAAGAATACAGTAGGTTAGGTTAGCTGCTTACTTATCTACCTGCATATAATATATATATATACATCTCGGTACCCCTATGTCTATGTTCAGGGTCAAACAGGAAGGGGGGGGAGGGGCACTATCTTTCCCACCGAATTTATACCTATCTATCTACGTAGAGAAACTAACCTAGGTTAGGTGGTTTATAGTGCAAATGCGACGTCGATGTATAGAATAGGTAAGGGTGCCATTCATTGTTGGTACTGTAGTTCGCGGATGCAGGCTCTGTGCTCTCGAACTCTGGAAATCTGCAATCTTGCTTGCTTTGCTGCACTGCCACCGGGAAGGCGACCCCAGATAGTTAGATGTATGCTACTATCATGTCAATTTTCCCTCCCCTGGCAATGAACCGCTGCAGCGAGATCCGCCCCTAGATCAATACCACAATAATCTCAAACGTACCGGGTCAGACTGAACTGATGGGGATGTAATGCCTGTGTATACACCTAGGTTGTTGTATGTGGTTCGGCTAGAAGCTACCTAGTAGGTAGGTATCCTCTGCACAAAGTGGTTTAGTTAAAATTTCAATCAATCTCGTATGAGATTGGGGCTCGTGCGGTCCTTTGCCATATCTAGAAAGTAAGCACACTATCTGTGCGTACCCAATGTATCTTATTATTGCGTGCAGCTTGCCTTCTGACGAGATCAAGGATGCCATTGCTTGGCAGATCGGCAACATTTTGATATGTATGTACATACCACATGCACTTGACTAATAACGTTACCTGACTACCCAGTGTACGTAACTCATTTCGTGCTGGCCAGCCCTTGGACATCCACAGTTTGGCCGGCTGTCTACCTCAGAAGGTAATTGCCTGATTCAACAGAGGTTATTGTACGACAGTGGATGATATGATAGAACTACCTCGGACGATTCTGCAGAAAATCGCTCCGGGTTGACGCAGCAATGGGCGCATGGCGGACTGGGCGAAGCCCCGATACTAGATAACCCAATAACACACCCTACTGCAAGATAAGCCGTTGATTGATCTGGCCATAATCATTCCCGCTGTGCCGACAGAGTAGTTGTGGCTGCAGTCAATTTATCCTATTCCTTGTTTGGTGTAGCCCAAGGCCAGGCCCCATATGTACGGTGCGGCTCTAATCAACGACTACCCGAATTGACATCTTCCAGATACTGCAATCTGTATAATGCAATCTGTGATCTTGTTCTTGGCTCCTGAGGCTTCGTGATTCAGGTGTAGCCGTAAAAGGGCTAGAACTCGTCGGGATCTTGATGACCCACGCAATTCCAATTTCGACCCGACGCCGATAATTTGTGATCGGGGCATGGAATGCAACTGCATCGTATCTAGGATGCTGGCGCCTCGATAGAGGGCATCAGCAATACAACAGCATACAGGCCGGCTCTGGTATTTCGGCGGCGTTCAAACACGCCTCTCAGAAAATCATACGCAGATTGTGAAACCGTCATAATGAATGACGAAAATTTACCACTCATGGATCACTCCGAAATGATTTCGAGTATGACTCGTCGTCATTCAATCGGTATGTGATCACAGAATACCAAGGTAAAATCAGACCATGAAGAGCCTCCACATATACTGGGGCAGGCAGCAAAAGCCCTTGCCTAGCGGCGCCATCCAGGTATCCATCAATCCATTGAAAAAAGAGACGGGCGAATTCCATGGCCAGATGAGTCAATCGCCTGTCGTAGAACTGTAATTTCCGTTTCCGTCCTCGCAATGACCAATTTGGGGATGCCAGGTTAGCGATACATTTGTTTGAAAGTGCGTCAGTGACACTATGAGCATTCCAGGAGGAAAGGTGGAATGATATGACGAGTAGGGAAATAGGCTTCTGGAAGCTCCCTGCTGCCTGCTGTACATACAGTTTAAATATGAGTCCTGGCTTCAAGACTTACGAATTGGCAATATGAGTCATCCCTAGCGGAGCTGGAAAAGGGGTCCCTCTTCTCAATAGACTAGTTCCCAATCCTCAGGCCTACTCGCCTAGGAGGACATCGTTGTCCATCACCGGAACACTGGCACGACGAGACACCAGCGTAACTAGAGCGGAGAATTAATCACGATTTGAGACTGTTTGTGTGGAACAATTGGGAACCTATCCGATTGAGTCTTTTCTCCTCACCTACCTGCCTAGATTAGAGGCTCTGGATATGTTTTATGTAGTACTCTCAACAGCAACGGCTGCGAGTGATGATAGACCTTGGTGCCTGGATCATTATTAGGTAACGCCTCACCGGTCAACTCGGATATGTGAGACCACGAGTAGGACAATTAGTGACGCCGCCGGGACCTTCCGCTATTGGTACATTTTAGGAACGCGTGGAACGAGATCGCAAAACACCCATTCATCTCTCTATTATTAAAGTTATTCCGAGGCAAGGGATAAGACGGGATCCACGCTAGAAGAATTCATAGAACGATCATGGACGAATGAGATTCCAGGACGAGAAACAAGCCGGCTCATTTCAGTCACTTCAATGCCTGTGGTACATAGGTGGGCCCGGACTGGTTCAAAGGGCCAGTCAGGATAAAAAAGCCTCTGAAACGTGGCATAACAGAAACCTTAAGAAACGTGCCTTGACAATGATAGTGCCAAGGTCCAAGGTGGATAGAGAACCCGACTGGTTCAGGCCGTCGACCAACGAAGCCGTGCTATTGACCGTCGTATGGGTCCGGTTTCGGTGGACTCTGGAGGTCCGGATCCCTCCATGGCTGACACGTCGACAAAGTGGATTAGTCCGACGGCTCTAGTAATCTTGGACTCGGTAGTCCAGGAAGAAACAGTTATGCTAAGGTAGGAACAAACCCCCGTAACCCCGTAGGCTGGCATAAAGCCCAAGGATATGTACATATGAGGTCGGACGGGGCACGGAAGACAAGCCGGGACGGGAAGAGCAAGAAAAGGATAGAAAAGAGAAGGGACTCAAGGGAGAGAAGCAAGATGCTACGGCACACAGTATACCCTTATCCCAAAGCAGTAATCTCAGGAGTACAAGATGTCATGGAAGTTCCAATCGAAGATGAGAACTTGGATTGACCCACGGAGGACATTATGCGACATTACTGCCGTTATCCTTGTTTGCGATGCCGTGGCATTGAAAAATGCCAAATGCCAGTTCCATATTATTATTGCACGTTAGAAGAGGAGGGAAGGGAGATGGAAAAAAGAGAGTGAGAGAGAATTGATTGGAATGTTTCTAGTGTTTCTAGTGTTTCTAGTGTTTCTAGTGTTTCTAGGTTGCTGTAACACCATTTGCGCTAACGGCACTTCAAGGTTTATGGGTTGACGTCTAAAGGGGACATCAAGGGATGTGGTTGGTTTAGGGTTGCGTAAAATGCGCACTTTAAAATAAAATGCGCGTATTATTCAAAACCCCTGTAAAATGCGTATTATACCGTATTATTCAAAAGTGGGTCACGTGACCACCCTAACCTAATACACTTAATATATACCTACATATAATAAGGCTTTACACTCTGAAATAATATGGAAGATTTACAGGATTTGAAGCTAAATTATATGGCCATTTTTGCCATTTTCCCTATGCAATAGGGCGCCGATTTGATCATACTCTTCGAGCACATTATGATCAAAGTCCAACGCAATCTTCAAAGCTTAGTTCAGCCGGATCACATAAACGACATATCGAGATTTGCGCGCCTTAGATACCTGTAAAATTAGGTAATATCACCAAATTTTGGTGCAAAATTTACTCCACTTATGTACCGATCCACTTTTCCATTTCGGACCCACTGCATTTTATAATAAAATGCAATATTATATTTGAATAATACGCGAATAATACGTTTGAATAATACATTCCGCAACCCTAGGTTGGTTAGAAGTTTTGAAAAATATTCCGAAAAGGTAACTATGTACATGCTTATTGTACGGATACATGGCCCTTGCTCTTATTACTACGTGCATGTACATAACATATGTACTACTAATAGACTAATAGTACTACTAGGTACTAATAGTACCTCCAGTGCTGTGGAGAGCAAGCCTTATAGCGAGATAGCGAGTGGAATCTCCAAAAGATAACGAGCTAGTTGTACCTAAGATTGTCTAACCTTGGGAGCGACTTTCTTTTCCTGCTGGGGCCAGTAGAGCACCCGTGGCTCACCCGTGGCTCTTCTATGGAATGATGGCAGCTGATGGGTGGAATGTACATATTTTACATGCTGCCAGGGCTATTCTATGTAGGTACTACTAACTAGTAACTAGTAGTACAATACAATAGTTACATTGAAGTCGTTGATAGCACTGTAGGCACGTGCCGCAAGTTGGCAACCCTGAACCAATAAACATGTCGCAAAGGTACCATGCCTATCGAATTAGGTAGAAAGGTACACGTAGGTCGATAGTGGGCCAATCTATCCCCTTAAGTGGCATAAAGCAGCAGCAGACACACCGTTACTAAAATTAGTAGCAGATACAACCAAGCCAATTTACCCACCGCCCCATAAATCTATTATCCAATAAAATCAACAAATTCTGTAGGTACTTAATTTACCACTTATTTTTGCGTATGCCACTTGTACCAACAGTACTTAGAATTACATAAAGCCACATTACAAGTGCCACATCGAGATCGTGGCTTAATGTTTACCATACTTTTTGGCATCAGCTTTAATCCTCGACGAGAACGTCCCCAAATATGGTTTCCTTGACAAGCTTGACAATTAGATGCGTTTTTAGATCTTATTCGTTTGAGAGCCGCGTTTGAGAGCCGTAAAAGGGAATTGCCTCATCTAAAATACGGCTTATCCAGGTCGCGTAGCGTGCCGGTTTCAAGGTAAGAAGAAGCGTTCGGACGACGCGTAGCTGGATCGGTATCGTCAGCCTGGGTGGCGCTGGCGTATCGGGCCCTTTTTAAAGACTAATTATCGAAATCATACTCAATTACAGTTACACTAAACGCCGGAATAACCTAACGCCGGCCAGCTTTGTACCGCGTTATATTTGAATGAAAAATGGATCAATATATGGGGCTGTGGGTAAATGTGGGAATAGTGGATTGAAAACGATGTACTAGGTGTTATTTTTAGTAACGGTGTGTCTGCTGCTGCTTTATGCCACTTAAGGGGATATAATCAATGACTGTAGCATTGACATCTGGAAGACCGAAAGCCTCACCCAAACATTTGACACAATACTTCCCAGGGCTACATGTGGTAGGTTATGGGGGTTATGGGGCACCACATGTGCATTAGGTATTCAACTTGGTATTGTACATATTGCCTACATATCCAAACTTACTGTACAATATAACTATCGTATTACTTCGTATATTATGCTGTTATATTGGCATGTACGAAGTAGCAGAGCGATATTAACATCAAATCCCGCCTTACCTCCATCCCACGCAAAACCGCATATTATTATCTACACATACCATATATAAATATGTAACTTTGACTTTCATATAATTTGATAGTTTCAATATGAATCTTGTGGGGGTCACCCTCTCATCTCGGCACATAATCCGTAAGCAACAAAGTAAAGCAGGTTATTTGAAAGAAGCCGAGAACTTCTATTGCTTCTACTTAGGCTCTAGACCTTTCAGTTGATTACATCAACAGATCCAAGTTATGGAGGATGAAACATGCTTGTAAGAAACAAATTCATGCACAAAAACCACAACAACCAATTACTTAATGAGAAAGTTTCTATGTTGGTGGTCAGAGCCTGACTGCTGTTTCTTTAACACCCAACGTCATATGCACCTATGGTTCGTCCTTTTCCAGCCGCTATTTTCGCTGGGCGTCCCCGTCCGCCTTAGCCGCAAAGTCGTTACATAATCAATAGTATCAACCTATTTCTTACTAGAGCTGCTATTAATATCACGTTTGGTTGGATTCTAGCAACCAAGCTTGCTTACCAGACTGTTGCCAGATTTCCAGACTTACGTGTCGAGCTCATGCTGTGTCAAGGACTCATTTGTTATTCAGCCAGCTAACGATCAAGGCTGAGAATGATGAGAAAGAAAAAACTTTTCATCTGCTAAGCCTGAAACATGCCATCATACTTTCGTATTGCATTGAGAAGAAAAAAAATTCAAACAAGCGAGCTTGAATAGGGATACACCCCTTTAGTCGCCCGGCGCATAAGAAACAAGTTGCAAGACAATCCAATTCTGCATACAACAACAACAATGTCCTAGGTTTGGGCTTTTTTTTTGTATTTTTTTTTGTTTTTGTTTCTTGTCAGTAGATTACTCGGTCTGGGACGTCCGTGGCATTTCCAACCTTTCGATCGTTTCTGTTATTGTCCTACCGAAAGAAAGAGAAGAAAAAAACATAAGTCCCAACATTTTTTTTTTTCTTGATTCCATACAATTAACTATCTCTCAGCCTGCATGAAGAAAGATTGACTGTTCAACTTCGCCTAGGAGAGAAAATCTTAGTTAGTAAAACTACCGTATGATTTGGGGGCTATGATGCCTCTTTGGGCATCTTACACAAGACACGGGAAAACTCTTCCAAGTTTTATTTCGTCCATTCAACATTGAAACTCATGCGTCTCGGCTGAAGCTCTTGTCACATGTACATATGTATCTACAATCTCTGCGTGTGTGTGTGTGTGTGTGTGTGTGAGAGAGAGAGAGAGAGAGAGAGAACAGGTTTATGATATTTTAATGAATTACATAGGGAAAAGCTATGTCTAAAATTATACATTTTTATGTACTAAGGTCATTAGGTACATAATGTAGCATGGAAGAAACCTGCTGGAGCTTGGCTACATACAGACTTGTACCTACTTAGGCAGGCATTGCACCGGCTCCTGATGCCTGCATAGCACAATAGCTTCCCGTAGGCCGTACCTGAGTTAACTTCCCAATCGACCAAAAGTATAACTCTAATGAATGGGGTACATCGTATGCACCGTATGCACCGTATGCACCCCTTATGACCCTTTTTGCATCACCGGGCCAGGAGATTGCCATACCTGTTTGCCATACATATTTTAAAAATTCTATAGCAGAAAATTTTTCAAGGCTGTGAGTCGAGACGCCAACCGGTAGATTCTTCTTGGATCGACTTGCCTTGCTTGCTCGCCCGGCGTCTCGCGCGGGAGGAAAAGGGATTTCGTTGACGCAATTCGGAAAATGGTGCGATTGGCCCTAACGCTGACGCTGGCCCTGAGCCACTTTGCAAATCCACTGAGGGAGCCTCTGTCGCTTCTTTAACCAATGGATCGATCTATTCTAAAGCTGTTTCAGTAAGACCAGGACGCTATGTATGTACATGTCTATGTAAAAATTCATACTATGGTGTGTGTGTGTGTGTGTGTATGTGTATGTATGTACAATTTTATCTTTATCTATGCGAATAATAACGAGAATAGTTCGCTTCGCTTTTGGTATCCGAAAGAACTTTTTACTGAACAAGCAGGTCTAGAACGGTCTGTCTACCTTCAGATCAATCTACTTTTATACAAGGCACGGGAGGCATGGTTAGTCACCGACCCCGAATCCGAATCCGCGTTGTTAATTTGCGGAAATAGCTGTGCATGCCGGTATATCTCAGATACATGTAGATGTAGATGGATAGATTCGCATAACGGCCTTCGTTGCATACCAGATATAGTTCGTCACTCGGGTTCTCCTTACTCCATCCATATAGTGAATATTGAACCCAATGGCCTGATGTGCCCATTAGATACTCCTATTTGTGGCTGAAGATTGATAAGAACATCGAATCCTTATGAGATCATATAGTACCATTGAGTAAAGAGGTAATATATTGACAGTTACTATTATTATGTAGGTATGGTATTGTACCTGTTCTCTATTCTACGTACGCGGAAGGTCGGTTCGGCCGGAATAGCACAAAGTCCCACTACGAATACACCTAAGAATCTGCATAGTATATGTCCCCATGGGGCCATTGGACCAAGGGTTAAAGACGATCATGGCGTGTTGCGAGAAAGAGACTCATCCCTGATTGAGAGGTACCTTAGGGTCAGATTAGCATCCATAAGCATCCATAGAGGTCACTTACTATAATAGTATGCTCTGTTTTAGGGAACAACAACAAGATGCAATAGGTAGTAAAAAAGAGACTACAAAATTTTCTCTCAACTCCATACCGCCGTCGCTGGAGCTACTACTAGATAGAGTAGCTCAACATGCAAAACTGCATCAAGTGCACATCCGCTATCCCGTTGTCCTCAGAAGTCAGACTTGGCGATCAGGTGTTACACATCTCTAGCGCGGTGGCCTGACGATCATTGTCTGAGCATATCTGGGGAAAAAATGGCGGAATTTAATAGTTACTGGTTGTTTAAATTGTTCTGAAGTTTTTTTTTTTTTTTGGAATAACTAAGTTAGTTAGCGGAATTTAGGACCCCACCTGAGCCTAATAAGCTGTACAACTTTTTTTTTCATCGTGCATTTCAAAGTTGTGCATCCATCCATTAGTACTTCGTATGTACATATTGCATTCAATGTTAGGCATTGCACTAAAAAAAAAAAGGATAACAGATCCGACAATACATCAACTAGATCCACTTAGCAATACAATGACTCCCTCTAATTCTTACTATTCTAGACTTCCAAGGTTCTCTCTCCACAGAATATGCCTGAACAGGTACTTACCCAACAGCCTAGTACCTATCAATGGGAGTACCCGTTTGAAGATGGCACTCTAAAATAAGACCCAAGATATTGCCTAAGATAGCACACATCACAAACATGGAAGGTCAACATACAAGGTCAAGACTATAGCATATAGTTACCTAGGTAGGTATTATTTTCATAGATATCCATCATCTATCTAGAGTAGAGATCAAGTGGCATTGCAAATATGTACAATTCAAAAGGAACAAATGCTTTTTATGAGGGGCTTGAACTGTTTTATTCGATTCTTCTTATGAACGAAGCTCCAACGACTTCTGTATCTAAATAATACAGCGCCGATTTGGAGTGGCAGCATAGGCTATCTAATCCTAGCCGCCTGGAAACAAGTTCCAAGTCCCATCAATCCACGCTGTGCGCGGATGAGCCTGTGATTCTGGGTAGACCCCCTTCACGGCTTCTTAAACTATTCTAACATCCCCGTCTTCTCGACGAAACGATATAATCTAACCGATCGCTGTCGGTTCCTGTGCCAAAACCCCCGATTCCCGGCATCCATGTGCCATGCAAACAGAAAAGCAAGTGATATCTCAATACTGTATCGTGGTACAATAGTGCCGTGCCTGATACCGGTAGCCCCCAATAGTACGCCCGCGGGTAGAAGCAAGTCGAAGACAGAATCCCGAAATGACCCAAACTTTTTTATGATGCTGTGCTCCGGAAGATGCTCTTATACAACAAAGTAACAAATGATGTGAAAGTGTGAAAGTGTGAAAGTGTAGTCCGTCGTGCCTAATCGTTCTTATCAAAATAGGGTAAATAATAAAAAATAAGAAGTAGGGAATATAATGAAATGAATGAGTCGTGTGGTGTTTGTAAAACTGATGGTTATAACATGTTTGTTTGGTACAATCAAATATAGAAGAGTAGCTTGTCCAGTAGAGCCTCGCCTAGTAGGATCGTCGTCGTTGTTGTTGAAGGCGAGCGTGTTCGAACGAGCTGGCGTAGTCCCTCAATTGCTTCTTTGCCTTGTCTGATAGTTGAGTGGCTTCACTCCCTGACGAAGAGGTGCTGCGAAGGGAGCAGAGGCTGCTGTGTGAGCTCGATGGGGTAAGCACTCGGGCAGAGGACGAGGATGATGTTTCTGATCGTTGGGACAGGTAAGACGGAGGTAGAGGGGTCGAGCCATATGGCCGGGCGTTGGTAAAGTCGTAGGCAGGAGGCAGGAAGAACTTCGATTGAGGTTTAGGAGTTGTCCAGCTGTAGGAGGACGGACTAACTAGTCCTGGCGTGGTAGCAGGTGAGCTTGCTGTGGAAGACGTCTTCTCGAAATCAGAAAGCCTGCATGATTCTGAGCAGTAGGTAGCGCCGCAAGGCAGTACTCGGGTTCCCAGGATAGATCAGAAGACATGGTGAATTATGTGTGGTTTGGTGTTGGTACGTAGAAGTTAGTGGGCTATGTTGCCGACTGGTTCGATCGATATCGAGGCCGATTCAGTTGTGGAGGAATGGTATGAGAAACCTGCTCAGTTGTCTGATTTGACTCGTACGAGACTATTGAACGTGTCCAATATGGAAGGAATCTAGGTGAAGTTGTAGTCGATATCGGAGCTGGAGAGCGTAGTGTGTTCAAGACGAGATGTCAAGATCGATGCGGCGTGGTGGGTGGTTTATACTCTTACAAGGCAGTCGAATATTGTATCATGTTCTGCTTTGGTGTTGCAATGAAGCACGCAATAGCGGAGCAGCGGATGGAAGAAAAGAAGGGTTTGGTTTTCGAAGCGTACGATAGCTGGTTGTGGGCTGGTGGAAATAGTTTGGAGGAGAAGAGGTTCATTTGTATGAAATCCAGCTTACACAGCCAGGACGTAGGTACGTAGGTACAATGACTTCTTGGTTGGGATGCCTGCATCAAGAGGGCAGTCACATCAGCGAGCGTTTCGATCAGCAAAGACAAGGGGGCCCACATCTAGACTGACAAGGGCAATTAGCTCGGTGGAGCCATTTTGCAACTCTGCGCTACAGTACAGCAGTACAACAGTACAACAGTACAACAGTACGAGAGAGAGCGAGAGGACTGCCCAGTGCCCACTGCCCATGCTGCCCATGCCCAGGTGCATGTGTGGTAGGGGGGTGTGAGGTCAAGCCTGCCTTTCTCAGGCTGCCCATGTCCTTGCAGCAACTTCGCATATGAGCTAGACCATTTTTAATCTAGCGCCAAAGTTGCTGCCGATCCACAACTGGAGGGTCTAGCAGGCTGTAGCAGCAGGTACGGAGGTACCCGTGCAAGGGCCTCTTTCTGAGAAGAGAAAAAATCTTCTGCTGCTGCAGGTGTGCGTGGAAAGATTAGAAGGGGGCATGTTCTGTAAAAATGGCGACAGAGCAAGAGGAGGGTGTGGTGGAGAGGGGGCGTGTGATCTGATTCCCCATTTTACTTCACGCGGCACGCCCCTTTCTTTCAAACGAACCCCCTTCTTCTTTTTCTCTCTCACTCACAGAGAGTATTGTACAATGTATTAAAGTACCTATTAGTTATCCCTAGTACTAGTAGATTCCCTACCCTGTTCAAGTTAACTACTGTACACATCCATTTGCACTGGTTGACGACCTTGAAGGCATGTTGGCTCTGTAATCTATTAGGTGCCTAGGCTTGTATGGGGATGTCATCATTGAATGGACAAGGTCATTTATTCGTTATTATGGATGAAAATGAGCATACATGAGCATACATGAGCATACATAGGTGTAGATGAATAGGATAAAACCATTTGCACATTTTAATTCAATTTCTTCAATATTCAATCTAATGGATGTTCGCTTGTCCGCCTCGTCAAAACTTCTACTACATAACTGTTTACTACATAGTTAGCATGCGTGTCTGTATAGAGTAGGCTATCCGTACTATGTAATGCGCAAGCAGTCAGCTTGACTTTTCTCTTCGTTTTTTTACTACATACGACGCCATCTGCAGACTCTCTTGTATAATGTGCCATGCAACATATGTAGGAGCTCGCCTCTCTCACTAGTTAGACTCTTATTCGCTCCATAATCCCATTGAGCATGTTTACTGTGCTTCAACTATGCATAACAGATATCAGTATTATTCTATGGTTGGTGAATAACTGCTTCATCGTCTATTCGGTGCTGGGAACATTACAGGCTATCACTGCCTATTTTCCACGACTTGCATAGCAATTCCGCCCGCCTTTCAACTGCACAATACATAGTAGAGCCCCGAATAGTCTAGGTTAGATACTTAGTATAGGTAATACATAATTACCCAATGTCTATATGGATGGGCAACGCTAGCCAAACAAGCCGCGAGACGAATATGGACATAGGGTGGAACTCGTGGGGGGCGGTTTTTCCTCAGCGACCTTCAACCACGGTTGCCACATCGCCAAACTGACATATACGATCGTCAATTGTCAAGTCAACAACCATCCAGAATGTCTCAATGGCAAAGGGTCCATGGCCCAGCATGTCATGTCCTACGTACAGTTCCTTACGTACAGTGGGATTCTGGGTAGGCGGCATACCGAAGCATAGAAGTTTGTAGGTGGGCTGGCAAGCTGTGACGCAGATGGCGAAAGCGCAAGACAAGGCATACGTAAGGTGGTATGCATGCACTGTATGTCTGTAGGTCTATACCAGTATACCTACCTTCTCTACTCTTATACAAATTCCTATGCCTCGGTATGGTTGCACGACGACTATCATTGCATCAGTTGTACGCGGTGCGCAAATGGGAAATGGGAAATGGACACAAGGGTGCCCAAGGAGACGATAGAGAAAAGTGGACTGCATCGTAGTGCGTCGAGATGGTGTTGCAATAGAGGCAAAAACAAAGTCAGGTTAAAGATACGGCTACGTTTTTAGTTTGCGGGGAAACCAGACCAATCTACATACATCACTGCAATGTGCAATGTGCAATGATCATGTAAGGACCAGTAAGGTGAGTGAGTATGTATATCTAGGGTATCTAGGGTATCTAGGATACCTAGGATACCTAGGATACCTTACGCATGATAAATAATCAACCCACAATGATCAGTGAGGTAGTGTCGTAGAGTCGCACAAAGTAGTTGCACCTACCTGAGTAGCTTGAACTAGTGACCACACAAAATACACGAAATAGCACGGAATATACTACTATGTGTGTACTAGGTTAGCGTAGTGCATATATAGTATATACTACGCTGGTGATAGTAGAGAAGAGGGAGGGAAGGAAGGAAGGAAGCATGTATGAGAAAGATAGTTACATAGTTACACCTCCATAGATATCAAGTAGGTAGGCACTACACTATGTATGTAAGTAGGCAGGTAGGCAGGAAGGTTAGGTAGGCATGGGAAGGGACGGAAAAGACATGGGGGGCATACGACCGACCGACACTAGTCCAACTTGAACTTGAACTGCCCATAACGTCGCTGCAGGTCTTGCAGGACTTCCAGGTCTTGCATACGCATTCTAACTATACAGAAACAACTTTCTTAGTCCGCACATCTTCATTGGCTCGTCGAATACTTCCAGACAGGATGGCAATTTGTGAAAACCGCCTGAGGTGGCATCGAAATTACCACCCTTCCCACTATATTCCAATCATGTTCGCGCTCTCCCCCATGAAGCTTCAATTCAAGCTACTCACTTGTGTGGCTGCCCCCCCCCCTTCTCTTTATCAGTTCCTGCTGCTATGCTATCACTGTCGTTCATGGGAAATGCCGTCTAGTAGGGGTGGATTGTACATGCATACATACAGTAGAACATTGAAACACAGCCGAGTCCTTCCTGGCTGCACTTTGGCTGATAATGCAACAACTAATTCTTATTGTATGATTATGAATTAGCAATCTTACCAAGGCAGATTTCAAATTTGTTTACAGAAAGGTCGTCTACCTATAACGATATTTTAGCAGACGACAAGGGGACTTGGAAAGGAAAAAGACAACCCCCATCCCCTAAAACTCTCGGCTTCGACATCTGACATCATCGTACGTCCAGGATTTCAAAACACAACCCGTCTGCTGTAGCGACACTAGTTCCGCCGAGCGGGAAAAATCCCAAGATAAGGTCAATTCATTTCAAGGGTGTTTCTAAATATCCACTACGGCCGGTACCTTACATCGGCCGAGCAACCTACCAGTCACCTTCCGGCCCTTGGTATGAATCACGGGGAAGGGCTGTAAGGGAGGGAGACCCTTTCGTTATCATCACTATCACGGGTTGCTCGAAAGAGACATTGATGCTCACCTAACATCGCCTACCGGCTGGTCATCCAATTAGGACACCAGCTGACATCTCCATGCCTTAAACTATTAGTATCATGCTGGTAGTATGAGCTGCACGATGCTCATGTCGTCAACCCTCTGTATCGTTTCCCCTAGTCCTAATTGATTAGAGATGTTGCTGATAAGTTAGATATCACGTTTATGCATATATTTCGAGGCTACGATAGATTTCCAGCCGACGCCACAGGCTACTAGGATGATTCGGTGCCTAACAAGTATGATCATTGGACGTATGCCAGATCATAATGAAAAATTTTCTATACTTCCTGTCACCTCGTAACTAAATAGGAGCACGGTGGTCTCCGTGCTGATTATGTTGTCCCAGCCTTTTCTATACCCCCTCGACGCCAATCCAAAGCCAAGTGGCCCTATCGAGGGCAAGCAGTTTAGATATGAGCTTGGCTGGCAACACCGCAGTGGTCTAGGATGGTCCATTCACATTAGTAGACGAAGAGGTATCGTCGTGGCAGCCAGGGAGCATGGCGCTAGGCCGAAACCGATTTGACCTGCGTCGAAAGGCGGGGGAATCTCCTGCAGGTTCTTGCAACCCTCAAGAAAATTGGTCCAAATGGTTCCAATCGACAACCACGGCTCGTCATTAGTAGTCGATTCTGGAGCTGTTGTGTGTGTGTGGGTGAGCCACACCTTTGTAGGCGACCTTGAGACTACCACCTGATATCTGTACCGAACCTAGGTGATTTGCCTTTGTGAGGGCTAGTCTCTGCATACCTACTGTACTTCGTCGCTTCCCGCAGAAGGATGCCATCGACAGCCCAACGAGTAAATCTTGAACCTCTCCTTCCACTAGGACCCTTAAATATGCAGGTTTGCTAATGATAGCATCCCCCCCTAAGAAGCGCATGAGTTCTCCACTCAGCCGACATCTCTTAAGCTTTTCTAGGGACCGCATCTCTTGAGATATTGCACTAGATTTGCGAACGCTATAATGATACAACCTCAACTGGGCTGTGGCTATTGGCCTTGTCGATCTAGCGTGATCGACGACTATACTAACTATACTACTGTAGGAAAGGTGTTTGACATATCGCAGTTCTCAACGATGCTCGACGACTATTCCGTGTCGCCTCATACCTCCTAAACGTCCGGGTGTGCCGATTCTACCAGCATCGATCGTAGTTCGCGGCAAGACGATCTCAACGGCACTAGAGGGCTTTCAACTATGACTGTGTGTAAAAGAAAAAAGTGGCAAGGCTGTCGCGGATAAGAGGTAAAATGAATGTATGGGGGTCTTCAGAGACATTGTGTTCAGTGCATTAACGCGTCGGTTTAGGAAAATGTCGTTATGACGGCGAGATACGGCATAATTGTCGACATTTAGTTATGTACTTGACTATCATAGGTAGGTGGATAGTGTACTATACTAGGTGAACATCGTAATAGTTACAGGCTTGTATTTTCAATCATGACTGACGTGCGCGACACTGCGTAGCAGGCATCCGCAAATGATACTCAATACTGGAGGCCTAATATGGTCCCCCTGTTACGATGGTACGCGTAACGCACACAAAAGGAAACATCTGCTGTTACCCTAGGTGTACCTACATAGCGGCACCGCCGACGTAACGGGACGGGTTACTTGTCTCGTCATCTCTTCACTCTTGCCATCCTCGCCATTGCCGAGCTAGTCCCATTGGGAACAATAAACGTCAAATCTCGAAAGGAGGGTCCGCGTGGGATATGAATGTCTTGCCTTGGATGGCCTATCTCTCTGATATGAAGAGGCATGCGTTTGGAGCATGTGGAATATCTGAAACTACTGAAGAATAGGTGGGTACGTATTGGATAGGAGAGATGGAGAGCCAGAGACAGGAGTGTGTGTGTGTGTGTGTGTGTGTGTGGACCACCTACCCACGATATGGTCACATTAGATTACCCACATAGATCTGGTTTATCTCGGCAGGCATCGTACACTAGTAAACAAACAGAGACGAAAATCTCCATAACGACGCTATGAAAAAGATTGAAAAGATGGTGGTAGACCTCGTAAGTCGTCCCAGTCTAATAAACTAAACCCCATGCATTCAGACAATGCCAAGCTCGGACTCTTGAAGGGGCTCAGTAACGCACTAATCACTAATTTAACAATTGCGACATCTTGGTCTCTGGTTTGTAATATGGTACAATATAGCAAATCCTTTCAGTTTCCGAACAATCAATCTTCAAAGACGTTACCTACCTATTACCCTGGGTACTTGGTTATTGCCAGACCACTACACTAGCTCATACATACCAAGAGCTCCTTTTCTCCTATCTACCTACCTAGAGCTACATACCCGCACCAAGCTCGGCAATTTTCTGGGGTGACATTTGATGCACATATGTACATATGTATGCAAAAGCAAGCTCTACTGTAGTTAGGATAGGTAGCTGGGTAGGCAGGGTACCTCGGGTACCTAGATATGTGCAATGTAAGATATGTATGATAACCTCGTGAAGTAAGGTCACTTGAGATTAGAATGGTGGGTTTTGTCTTGAGATACTGGAGAATCAGGGGAGCACGCGGCTACCAATGTATGGAGACATGCAAGAATGTGGCTTGGCCACCCTATCTATTCCGAACATCCACCGTTATCCCCCCAACCTGTGCATGTCCTGCATCTGCGGCCAGGGGGGGGGGGGCATTTGGGGGGTGGTTCGGAAAATACCTATCATATCTCAGGAGGGAAAACCAACGCCTGACAGGTAACGGACATGGCGTTCGAGATGGTCAAACCGAAACGGGATCGGAAGAGGGAGTTAAAGCCAGGTAACGAATAATAAACTCGGTCCGTACGCCAGCCCAAGCGTGGAATCCCTACATAGAAGAAGGCCGATCGCTGATCCGGCATTTTCCATCTGGCTAACCTAATGTATGTAAAGATATTGCCTAGTGATACCTAGTAACTACATGGCTAGTTAGTTAGTAGGCATCTAATCTATCCTCTGTTTCTATCCGACCCCCACGCGTATCTAGCCACTATTTGGTCCCACAGAACATCGAATTGAGGTCGAAGTTGATGTGATTTTTGGTTTTCAAGATACTACGTCCTCATGCTATATTTCCGAACCAATCCGGATATTCCAACTATATCACTTACTCTCCTCATACCGAGACTACCCTTTTTCTCCCCTAAGGAGAGAACACCTTCTTTCATACTAATCAATGATTGGGTTGTTTATTACCATGTAACCTCAACACTCCCCCCCCCCCCTTCCCCCTTGGAAAATTAACTCGTCACATTTTTCCATTTTTGTAAGCACGACGCCAAGTTCGGTCAGGTCGGCAGACAACGTGTGCATGAACGAGTTTATAAAAGTCCCCCCTGTAGGGTATCCAATGAGGAGCGCAAAAGGCGTCATAGCCAAGAGGCTATAATCATCGGATCCTCAGAGCTGGGAAATTTGAGATTGTGTGATTTTATATGTGTATATAATAGTTAACCTTTACTATATGGTATGTAGTAGTAGGTTAGTACAGTAAACCTTGGCCATAACGATATGGAAAAAACACCACCCTTAATTCGTTATAGAGAGATATCGTTATGTAGAAATGGACCCACTGTCATGGTCCGTGTAATGCCGTTGTACCTTTACTGCCATTTTATTGAAAAAGGTACTTACTATTTTATGAAAAATATTGTACAATAGATATTATGCAGTAAGCCAATTTTTCGGCGATTAGATATCGTGGCGGTGATTAGATTTACCTGAAAAAAGGGCAGTCCAATTGGCTACCAAACGCAAAATTCCACTTATTCCACCAAAATTTTATCAAAATAAACGGTTTTTTACACATGGTCCATAACGATCTTGGTGGTGGCGGTCAAAAAATTAACGATATATCGCTAAGGTTAAAATATCGTTATTTCCCATACAAAATTGCAATGTTCCCAAAATTATATCGTTATACAAAAATATCGTTGTCTACCGAATCGTTATGGCCAAGGTTTACTGTAGTATGTATGTATGTATGTAATCCATCAAACTCTTTTTGGGGGTGATGGGCGAGAGCGAAGGCGTTCGTTGCCTCCGAGAATTCTTTTATCCTAAACCGTTCATATGGTGAAACGTATCCCAAGCCAATGGGTTTCATTTTTTGTGTGTGCTACCTAGTACCTACAGTACATAGGTCTAGTAGTAGGTCTATGTTGTAAGTGAGATTTACATACATACAGCCTGCTAGCCTTAAGCCTACTAGTAGGTAGAGATGGGTTTTCCCGTCATGGCGGACTTCGGAACGCCTCGAATTTCCGAGGCCAAGGTAAGGGAAGAAGGGACAAAAGGCTCAAGTCAGTTACCAAAAAGGGACGGGACGCGCCAGAGCAAGCAAGCAAGCAAAGCGGCACGGGCTGATGGTGGAACACTGAACGGTCTGTGAACACTGAACAGCATCTTTTTCGCTTAGCTGATCGCTTGATTACCAAGGGACACCTTGCGACCTGAGCGCGGTTAAGGCCAGGAAAGATGGAGACATATTTTTGGTGTCTCTTCTCTCTTGCTATGAATCTAGGTAGTTATGATACCTAGTACCTAGTTAACTAACTGTTAACCTAGTACCTTGCGATGGTAGTACAAGTCTCCTGTCGATGATCATCGGCGGGTTTAATTCAGCCTCTTAACTCCTTTTGCTCTAATTTGGCGTTCGATAGACACAAATTGACGAACCAAGCCCGCTGCCCGCCCCTCCACCCTCCGTTCCTCCTAACCCCCCAAAGCCCTAAATTTTATATACATAATTAGTTACCATGAGCCTTGAGCCTTGAGCAGCAACCAACGCTATCAATGCACTAAAGATAATTTGCCTGGGGTTTTAGCTCGCAAGCGCGGCAACCTTTGGATTTTGAAGTCGCCGACTTCATTTAATACAGAGAACCTAGCTTGGAGAAAACGTGGGCATGTGTCATTCAGCTAGCTTAGGTATGGTATGGTATGGTATGTGGGCATGTATGTATGTGGTTTAGGGGAGCGACAGCCACCATTTTTTTTTAAAAATTTCTCTCACCATGAGAGGAATTCTAGATTTGGAACGGAGCGAGAGAAGAACCTGAACACAACCCCCGTAACTATGATCCTGATTGGTCCAGATGCGCGATATTATTCCCAAGGGATTGGGTCGAGCTTTACTTTTCTCATCGTCCACTAACTAAGCCAATATCTCTTCAAGTGCGTCCCTGTTTGTCTTGTCAGCTAATGCATACCTTGTCGGCTCACTCACCATTTTTTTCTCTCTCTTTCTTTAAGGCTACGGAGCCGAAGCGTATAACAATCAATATGGCCTAGTGTTCATCCAGGCTGCGCAGAACCTTAGATGGAGGTATCTTGGTGCCTGATGGCTAGTTTGATTGGCGGTGCAATACAACATAACTACTGTACATGCACTACATAGTAGTACATACCTACCTACCTTGGAATTGGAAACACACGCTACGATCATTAGTGATAATCAAGACGGGCCAAGCTAGGCTAGAATCAGAGCAGTAAGTTTCGGGCCTAGCGATCCTTTTTGCGAAGGCGAATTTTTGAAAGTTTTTTTTTTCTTATGTCTATACCTTTCTCGTCCTCTCTTGTTCGGCGGTAGCCGAATTCTTGGAAATGAGTCTCTCTATTGCCCAGAATATTACCCGATAAGCAGTGCGTCCCATTCGGTTGGGACGAAGGTTCGGGATCGTGAGGATTAGGTATTATCACGAGGAGGGGTGGAAGGGTGTTCTCCAAAAGAGTTGGATTCGAATCCGGGCCAGAACATCTTACCTACCTACGTAGTAGTTGCTTACTATCCCCAACAGCCTAATTTCTTCAAACTACAGTGCATTTATCTAGGTCACAGGGCTTCTCGTTTATTAAGCTGAGAAATGTGAGATATCGTCAGCCGTGTTCGTCCGCTTTGGGGTATAGAGTGCTTGTCTAGGGAGTTGAACCATGTGGTAATCAGCTGTAGAATCTTTTCTTGTGCCGACTATTATGGCAGGGCTCGTATGCAGGAACGGCATAGTCGCAGTACCCATGCTTGAAAAGTATATCCGTCAAAGATCTTTTATTTGACAGAACACGTAGATTTGTCATATCGTGAGTCGGCGTCGGGTATAAATGTTGGCCATTATTAAGGTACCTTGCCTAACTATCTACGTGTAGCCCACCACCCATCCCATGATGATGATACCAGTGCTCTGGGGCCTAATATTGGTGCCTTGCAGGCCTCCTTGCAGGGGAAGCAGCAGAAGAAGAGGAAGAAGAGGCTAAAGCTGGTATGTAGTATCACCTCAGACGAGACCCTCCGTGGGCGTGAACTGCTGTCCCCCAGAAGTGAAGTGTGATTCATGTCGCTTACCGGCAGGAGACTCTGGTCACATGAGCATCGACCTACGTCGTTGTGCATCGCCAAGACAAAAAGGAGGAGCCAGTACATATGTATGTGCCGTATTGAGTGGTCAAATTATCTGGATGTAATCATGCTGTATTTTTCTTGTCTTAATTACGCATATTGCGCCATAATTGCACGATAATTGTGAGTTTGTTGGACGATGGACCACCTATGTGTATGACTGGGTAATAAGGCATGTATGTACCTACCCAGAATCCCAGATGTTCATTAATACCTACTATTACCTAGTAGTAGTTTAACATTGAAGGACACGGCCCACCTGTTTGGTCCTTTTGACAATAGATTTCTGGAGATTCCAAACTTGCTAGCGATCTGGAAACGAAGTTCAAGACTATGTACCTACCCTAGGTGGTGTAGGTACTCAGTACTAGTAAAAGTACTGTAAGGAGAGAGGCTAGGTCAGATAACTACATTAGCAATCATAATTTCATTCTTAGCATTGGATATTTCCAGGTTAAGTAAGGAGGTGGTCAAAATAGATTTGCGACTGGGTTTAAAATGTGTACTATGTAAGTGTCAACGGCGTACGGCGTACTGTCAGATATCATATCATCTACTCATCGCAAGGCTAAGCCTTAACTCTAGTTCCACAGATCTCGACTGTCTATCAAACCAGGTGTATGCTGGGCGTATGCTGGGTATGATGCTGGGTATGATGCTGGGTATGATGCTGGGTATGATGCTGGGTATGATGCTGGGTATGATGCTGGGGTCCTGGAGAATACGCGAGTGTTTTAAGAACTAAAAAGAGATTAATTAGCTATCATAATGTAAGAGTGAGGATTATTAATCGGCACATTGTTCTGCTAGCTCGACACTAAACATGGGCGTTACCCTAGGTCCCTAGGTAACTAGTTCTGGGCGGTTCTGGGTAGCTCGAGGGTGCTAAGAGCCTTAGCCTTAAGGCTCTGATGTTACCTTAAACGAAAGCGAAAGAGAATTTAATTCCCGTCAAATTTCCAGTACAGTGTACATAGTACATATTTGTGCCTCGCATCGGGGTTTTGCCCGAAAGAAAACAGCCTTTCCCCAGTTAGATCCTTGCCATCAACCCCGGATTATGAGCAATCCCCCAATGACATTTCGATATTCATCAGGACATTTGCACCAACCAAGGACACTAAGCACTAATACAGTTAGCGTAAAGACCCTTGAAATCTCAAGGCTCTTATGGTCAATGTTCATAACTACCTAGGTACATACAACACCAACAAAAAGCCCATGAAGATATAAGTACCCTGTTCCTTAGTATCCGTTTTGTTATCCACCGTCGCTGCCGCAAACCAGGTTGGGATAATCGTGGTCAATTCGGTAGAAGCCGTATCTCTTTTTTTTCTAGTCCTTTCTCCTTTTTTTTTTTTTTTTTTTTTTTTTTTTCCAAACTCCAAAATCTTCAATGTTCTTCTCAATGGTAATACTACTAACTAGTAGTAATGAACTTTTAACATTCTTGTCACTAAAAATACAACATACCTAACCTACACACCTCTTCAGTGTGCCTAAGCGACGATCAATCCCAATTTAGCAACTTCTCCTGCGAGTATATCCCTTTCGGTCTTCATACGTCGTGGCCCCCAAGTTACACAAAGATTTTCATTCGTCCGACCAGGAGTTGCATTCGCTGCATTCGATGCATTCGATTTCATGTAGTAGTAAATGTAATACGGGTCATACTGTTCGATATCCTGAATAGGGGCATCGGGAGCATCGGGAGCGTCGGAATACCTAGGTATATTGAAACTGCTATCGGTTTTATGCATATGTATTGGTTTATACAGTTGGTTCTACGAATATCAATGATGATATGTAGTGTCCCATGTATGTGGATGTGGATGTTCACATATAGGCTCTGCTGTATGGCTCTGCTGTATGGCTCTGCTGTATGGCTCTGCTGTATGGCTCTGCTGTACTCCGTAAGGTACGTTATCTACCTATAGAAACAACATGGAGATGCATGCATGCTTAGGTACCTACGATATCATATTCGACCCCAATTTGATCTTCCAAGGTTGATACATAGTTGATAGGTAAGGAGGTCAAGTCCTTTTCGGAGGGTCTATCTGCCGGACCTCCGTTGACGCATTGCGCATTGTCGCTCTGCTGCCTCTGCACCTGGTCTGGGGCATTACTACCTAGGGTACTATGATATGATTGATATCCGTATATATATCAATATATCGACTACTATAATAGCTGCTCATGGAAGTGCGCCCAGAGGCTACCCATAGGTCTGGCTCGATGGCTCGTTTGGTAATAGGACAACCGAACATTGGCATTGTCTTCTATGCAGCCTATCTTCCCACCTCGACCAACAAAAGTACGGCTTCCGTTTTACAGCTATTGGAACATTGAAAAGGAATGTGGAACTTACCAAGCTTGTATATCTCAGGGTCGTATCAGCTAAAACCCCGCATTCTATATGCTTGGCATTGCCTTATCATACCAATGTATGTAGTTCATAGACGGCTGTGCATGACTACCTGCACTAGGTGGACATGTAGTAACAGCATTGGCTGATACAGTGATACCTACATAACTAATGTTGATACAGAGACCTCAGTGCTGTACGTAACACTTAAGTAAAAGTTCCTAAGCCTAGTTGGCTTTTAACCTAGTTGGTTCAGTAAGCCGCTGTCAAGAGTCACCCTCTCAGGTACTATGTATGTAGGCATGCTGTGCCATCCCCTATCCCATGTTCTACTAAACTACTTAGGAATAACTACATACATACCTACACAGTTAATGAGGATTGTGAACCTTGTAACGAACCAAAAGATACATGTAATAAAATAAAATACCGGAGAATTCGTCGTCAGCCGCATTCCAGTTCAGTCATGGATAGGTACACAGCTTACAAAGTACTACTAAACGAGTCTCATACATACAAATATCTGACATGGATTCCATACACGAGAATAACATGGGTTAAACCCATGACGTTGGTTGAAACTTGGTTGTCCTCGATCTACAATGGCGATCATACACACTCCAGATTTCTCGAGGGTCGTTTTAGAATTGCTCACTGTTCGCTAGTGTAAGTAGTATGTAGCTCCAAGAGAGCTGTTGGATTGAAAGGACTCTGCCGTGCATACCGAAAAAACCCTCTCGGGGGGCGTCGACTCAATAATTACCTTACCTACCATGGATGCTGCTGCCGCTGCATGTCTAGCCGCTTGAAGTCGTCTCTCCGTGCTGACTGAGCCATTTGTTTCATGGATCTTTTTCTTTGAGTCATTCAATGGAACTTGAACAACATACATACCTACACATAATTCTAGGTATGTATGTAGGTATGGATGTAAGATAATCGTAGGCAGGTACCTACCTAGCCTACCAACACAACCTACCTAGGATGATACCTAGGATAATTAATAACTAAACTACCTTGAGCCTGTCGAACAGAAGACGACACGTCATGTTACACATCGAAATGCCTTGTTGCCCCTGTCAAAACATCGAACCACAGCCGTCAACTAACTGGAACCGACCTGCCAGCCTACCTAGCAACGACACCTACGTCCCTACTATCTAAGTGGTAGACGCTGACTCTTACCTATAGTTGAAATTTTTACAGGTGACACAGCACTAGCACTACTACCCAATATAGGCACTGGACTCCTTGGAATCAGGATCGAATATAGTGGAATGCATGTTGTTGTATGGCGCATTAGGTAGGCAGGCAGGCAGGTAGGAGATGTCGTGCTGTCCTCCTTTCTTTCTTGTATATGCAGCCGCAGAAGATGGCAATATATCTATCGTACCAGCTTGTCTGCCTTACTGCAACGCAATATCTGCTCCGTCGCCCGTGATCGGCCGTTACCGTGACACAATTTCGCTCGGGCTTCTTCGCTTGGGTTGTTGTTGTTGTTGTCTTCTTTCCGTTGCCGCATGGCCCCTCGTGTTGTGCAAGAAGACGCATCTGAGACTGCATCACATCTAGGAACAGCAAAGGAATACTAGGTAGGTACCTACTTGGGTATGTTGGCACGAAAGCAAGAACCAAGCATAAGAGTTGTGATGAGGCGAAACATCCCGTTACACGACGGGGCCAGACTCGCCATCGCCTACCTGTGCATGTCGGGTCTAGAGCTCAGTTTTCATTAATCTGTAATGGCAGTCGGCATTGTCCGTAGAATGAATGTGCTTTACCTACTACTACGCATGGGTAGCTAGGTAGCTAGGTAAGGTGCATAAACTACATCTCACATTAGACGGCTTCCCTGATTCGCCTTTGTGCAGGACCAGTCCGTGGCTGCGAGACAGCATCTCCTCCCTATCTACAGCCTACCTAGCTACCTACCTAGGTAGGTATCTCGAACGTCAGCCCAAGAGTCAAGTTCCTGATGAGAGACACAAGATTAGGTAGCCGTAGAACCTTGACAGAGCCATGTTTCTGTTATATCATCATCATCATTTTTTTTTTTTTTTTTTTTTTTTGCTTTTCCTTTTTTTGCGAGGGCAAGCCACGAGCTTCCCACGTTCTGGAACTTGAAGAAAAACTAGCGATCGCCTATGTACGCCTGAACCTTTGGAGACTTTTTAGCTAATACATATGTCACGACTGACTTGAAAGGCCGCCACTTTGATTGGGGGGGGGGGGCTGGCTTGCTGCCAATACCAATTCCTACGTCAACTTCACGTTATGGTTTCTCAACGTGGCTACTACAACGCCCTGCTGCAGGATCACGCTGCTTCGCTTTGCTTTCAAGGTTATAACGACACACCACCCTTCGTCTTCTTCTTCTTCTTCTTCTTCTCTTTGGGGCATACAGTGCATAGGCCCAAGTTTGATGTGGCTTGCCGTCAGCAATGGGCGAGAAATTCTCCACGCTTCCTCTCATTGGCCTCCCCGCACCGACGCAGCGGTTCTCATTTCCCATCACACTTACGGCTGCAGGTTTGGTTTTTTTCTTTACCTAAGCTTGGGAAGGGAAATAGGGTCGTTGGCATTTCACTGACCTTTTAGGTACATACATAGGTATGTATGTACGAGCTTTTTTTTTTTTTTACCGGGACTTGGATCGTACAAAATGTACTCTCTGAGACGCTAATGTTACGCATTACCGTTGTCTGTGTTCTGTGTCCCTTGCCTCCTGTGACTAGGTTTAGCTGAAAGGGAGAGGTCCGAAAGGGCGGGCAGCAGCTTTCGATCCCTGGCCTAGCTGCCTACAGTACATAGGTAAACACCATACATCCATCCTTCCTGACATGTAGATGCTGGGGCTAATGATACTTGGTCGCTTCCAGCCGCTTGGGAACCGCTGTCCCGCTCTCAGCTCAGCTTAAACAATGCATGCAAACCCTGGCCAGCAGCGTCGAGACTCTGGCATGAAGGCCTTTGTTAGGGTATCCGCCTGTCCCACGGGGGGTTTTTAGCTATACCTAGTAGCACACGGGAGGAAGATATATTCCTTGCTTGCACCAACTCCTCCCAATCCGCCGGATGGGAGTCATCTCCGAGCAAAGGGTTCAGCAGCAGAAGGGTCGCGGTAGCGCTGCAGTACACATGTAGGCAGAACGACGTGTGACGGGAACTACGGGTTACCTGTGTCGAGCCGCCGAAATTGTCCGTAGTCGGGTCCTCTCCTAGTTCTAGGTGAGAGAACGCACGGGACTGCGATACCGAAAGGGGGGTTTATCTGGGGGGAAAACTTCTTCTGAGGTTTCACCCAACCTTAGGTACGGCTTCGGGAATAAACCAACCTCTTTCACAGAGGGAAAGCTGGGCAATTGAGATATGGGCCACTGCCTATCTATCTATCTATCTATCTAGGTATCCATATCATACGCGAGGATGAACTACTACCTACATACATACTCGCCACCCCTATCTTGGGTTACGAGGGGCTACCGCATTTACATAGGGCCCAAGCTGTAAGGGGCCCGAGGAAGACACAGTAGATGCCTCGGTACCGTCCAAGGGCAGAATCCCATTACCTGGCAAGCTTGCCAGACCACCTCCAATCATCGCTCGTCATTTGTAGAAGGATCTTAATAAATCAGGCCATTTCGAACTTTTGATATGATGTGTGAAGATAATAACTACCCTGGGAATTGAAATTGTGTATCTACATACATACATACATACCTACCTAGACGTCACGCGCGAATGTCTACGGTAATAACGTGCGAGGGCCGGGACTTTGGGGAAACGAAATGCAAACCCTTTTTTGCCTCCAGCGCATCCGATCTCGAATGACGATGGTGACGATGGTGACGATGATGGTGATTGAAATTTTTATTCGCCCCCTACGATAGGAGCCCAGCGTGACACTCAAGCCCGGCATATCTGAACCCGATGGTTGTCAGGTTAAGTGGCTGGGTGTGCGACCGATAAGAGAGAGAAAGAGAGCGAGAGACGTAACCCTCCGCGTAAGGTTGTGTGTGGCAGCATGACGCCTCAAATTTTTGCTCTTGCTCCCCCCCCCCTCCCCTCCCTCATTTCTCTATCTCTCTAATACTGTGTACCTAGAACTCTCTATACGGGTAATTGGATTTGGTGTGTGACGCTCGGCAAGAAAAATTGCTTGTCTCTCCTAGGTATCGAGAAAGGACAAAGCAAGCAAGCACCCGAATCGCGATTCAGATCGTTCATATCGCCCAAACGCATGCACCCTTACTCCGATCTAGCTGGTGGTATGCTTGCCTGCCTGCTTGCCTCCACTGACGAGAAATACCGGGAAAATGAAACGATAAGCAGTCGTGTGTGTACAGTCGCCATCGCGCTCTCTTTCTATTCTCTCTCGCGCGCGCGTAAACACATACACACAACCCTACATACATACCTACGCATACGACACACATATAGTGGTCCGGTTAGGACGTAAGCACTCATGTCATGGGACCGCGCCTGTATGCATCTTGCCGTCCTGCTTGTCTCTCATAGTGGTTGCGTCCGAGATCGCAGCCCTTCTGCGATACG
This sequence comes from Hypoxylon fragiforme, assembly GCF_022984875.1. Lineage (NCBI taxonomy): Eukaryota > Fungi > Ascomycota > Sordariomycetes > Xylariales > Hypoxylaceae > Hypoxylon > Hypoxylon fragiforme. Next base: position 1,174,441 of record NW_026054758.1, on the reverse strand, counting down.
ACGCTGGTCTTACCTACACACTTGGAGGTCCACCACTTTACACCTTTGCTTCATGTACTTACTTACTTACTTACTTCAACTCCTCTACGGCAACTGTAGAGCGAGTAAGTATGTAAGTAAGCTCCTGTTTCCTGCTGTGCTCCAGTCTTGGCTTCAATGCGAGACGAGACGTTCGCAAGCATACCACCACCACCACCACCATCCCATCTGCATGCCATCTGCATGCTCGCAGTTTGCAGATCTCCAAACACTCTAGATCGCACGTTTTGTCGGCTTCGGTTCGCTTGGAGCTGTTGTGAAATCGGCTTCGGCAACAACAATGCCTTGCCTCGAGACTGTTTCCGCTTGATTGCCGATGGCGTGCAGGTTTCTCTTTTTCCTTCCTTCCTTCCTTCCTCTTCCCCCCTCCACCTCCTTTTTATTTTCGCGATCCAATGACTAGGTATTTACCGTACTCGCTTTTTTCTTTACCATTAGATGATAGCATCGGATGCGATGCTCTTCCTGTCTTGGCGGTGTCTCGAGATATAGGTAGAGTCGCGGTAGTTGAACAAATCTTGGAAACCCCGTACTTATGTTACTTCCGCCCCCTCCCTTCAATGTTCCCCCTTGCAAGTAAGCATGCTCCTCCGGCATATAACTGCGATTTTATGCTTATGTACAGTATGCCCTACGAGATTACTGGCTGCATATTACGATGACTACTTACCAAGCTTTTCTTCTAACATCGTGGCTATAGGTAGTCTAGTCCTCTATGTACGAGGAAGAAGTTGTGGCCAACAGGTAGGCGGTCATGGATCAGAGGTGATGGATACGAGGCAGTAGAGGAATTCTGTGGAGGGGAGATGGGGGAGGGTGGTTACTTGGAATGGATGAGTTGAAAGTTGCGTCAGGTGTCTAGCCCTCTCTTGCCAAAAAGGGGAGCTGGCTGATATATGTATGTCTTAGGAGGGATAAACATCCCTTGGGTCTTTGGCTTCCCTGTAGAACGTGTCGAGTGTATAAGCTGTAGGGTCATATGACGCCTAGATATGACGACTGGTACAGTAGTAGAAATATGATAGATATATCAGTTGACCTGCTCATACGAGATGACGGCCTAGGAGACTCGGACTTTTTACTCATGAAATGTAGTCCTCTCACACCAGAGGGGGGAGACAATCGTCTAGACGGAAACAAACAACTTACTGTGTAATAACACCTCTACTGACGGTAGACATCCGAATGACGCCTGGAGTGGTTCATTGCTTCTTACATCTCGGAAGGGTGTAATGGTCGTCTCAGATCCATGAACGTATGGAGATCTAACTACTGACATCGGACTATCTTTCGGCGAGCTTGGTCGATTTCAATGGTCATAATCATCAACGTCAAACTACTTCTAAATGAGAATAGGATGATGGTCGTTATTCTCTGTTTATCCAGATGCTTTGACTTGGAAGGTTGAGTATGTGAAGAAGAGAGATGCCCATACACAGAGATTAGATAAGAAGTGATGATGTAGGTGTAATGGTACTAGGTATACCTGTAATGGTATACCTGGGTGGTGTAGCTGGGTAAGGTACAATACCCCCCTATTGACGTTGAATTAGAGTGCGTTGCGCACAGACCAGTTGCACTGAAATATGTGTGGATCTCCAAAAATAATCCCCAAAAATACTACATACATACCTAGTATGTAGGTACCTAGACTAAGTACCTAGGTACCTTATCTACACGTAGACGGTGAAATTACTTTTCCATTATCCGCGGGGGAGCTCCAAAAAATTCCAGGCGGGAAACACTATTCGAGATCACCAAACAACCTTGAAGCTTCACATTTCGACATTTCGACCCAAGACTTGTCCTGTAATATTTTCGCATAAGGGATTACTGATAATACATCAGTCTATATCAAACAAAAATACCCTAAATATACAAGTTATTGCAAGCAAAATTCAGTCAAGATGCAGGCTCCCGTTGTGGTTATGAGTGAGTTGCCCCTCCATCCATTATTTACTATACATCATCCATCACCCATCCCCCATCCCCCATGTGAGCTCAGTGCCCAAGACTAACCATATTTAAATCTCAGACACCCAAAGTGGTGATAGGCAAACTGGACGAAAGGCTCAGCTTTCCAACATCGCCGCCGCAAAGACGTATGACTCCCGTTCTTCGACCTTCTCCCCCCCCGCTAAATTCAATCCCTAGTGTTTCCGATATTATTCGATCATGTCTTGGTCCCAAAGCCATGCTGAAGATGCTGCTAGATCCTATGGGTGGTATTGTTCTAACGAACGACGGTCACGCTATTCTACGAGAAATCGAGGTGTCACATCCGGCTGCAAAGAGTATGATCGAGCTTAGCAGAACGCAAGATGAGGAAGTTGGCGACGGCACAACCACCGTCATTATTATGGGTGAGCAGCACCACTAGTATTATGTGGCCATGGGGTCTTCTTGTCTTCACAACTAACAAGTGCTTTAGCCGGTGAGATTCTAGCATACGCCCTTCCTCAATTAGAGCGAAACATACACCCCGTTGTTATCATCTCCGCCTTCAAGCGCGCACTCAAGGATGCCCTAGAGATCATCGACGAGATATCCTTACCCATAGATGTCAACGACGACAAGGCCATGTTTGGCCTAATCTCCTCTTCCATCGGTACCAAGTTCGTTTCCAGATGGACCGACCTAATGTGCGGTCTAGCTCTCAACGCCGTCCGCACCGTCACATGGGAAGCAGGAAATGGCAAGCAAGAAGTCGATATCAAGCGATACGCGCGTATAGAGAAGGTTCCTGGTGGCGAGATCGAAGATAGCAGGGTCTTGGACGGAGTCATGCTCAACAAGGACATTACGCACCCCAAGATGCGAAGAAGGATCGAGAACCCAAGAATTCTTCTTCTGGATTGCCCGTTGGAGTACAAGAAGGGAGAGTCCCAGACGAATATTGAAATCAGCAAAGAAGAGGACTGGGAACGTATTCTACAAATCGAGGAGGAGCAAGTCAAGGCTATGTGCGAGTCCATTCTAGCCTTCAAGCCCGACCTGGTCATTACGGAGAAGGGCGTCTCAGATCTCGCACAACATTACTTCATGAAGGCCAACATTACGGCACTCCGCAGAGTCAGGAAGACGGACAACAACAGAATAGCACGCGCTACTGGTGCTACCATTGTGAACCGGGTGGACGATCTCCAGGAGTCGGATATTGGAACCCAGTGTGGGCTGTTTGAGATCGAGAAGATTGGTGACGAATACTTTACTTTCCTTACCAAGTGCACTACCCCCAAGGCTTGCACAATCCTCCTTCGAGGACCCTCCAAGGATATCCTAAACGAGATTGAGCGGAATCTTCAGGACGCTATGGGAGTCGCTCGGAATGTCATGTTCCGCCCCAGATTATCACCAGGTGGCGGTGCCACGGAAATGGCTGTATCCGTACGACTGAACCAACTGGCGAGAGACATTGAGGGTGTGCAGCAATGGCCATACAAGGCGGTTGCTGATGCTTTGGAAGTAATTCCCCGAACACTAGTACAGAATGCCGGTGCCAGTCCGGTAAGAGTCCTTACCGAGCTTCGTGCCAAGCAAGCAGAGGGTAAGAGTTCGTGGGGTATCAACGGTGACACTGGAGCCATCGTGGACATGCAGGAGTACGGTATCTGGGAGCCAGAAGCCATCAAGCTGCAGAGTATCAAGACGGCTATCGAGGTAAGCTTCTATAACTATCGTATTTGACTCTATGGATGCTAATTTGATTATAGGCTGCTTGTCTCTTGTTAAGAGTGGATGATATTTGCAGTGCCAAGAAGGCACAGCAATATGGCTCAGGCGGCGGTGAATAAAGGGGGAAAAGAAAAATAATGAAGATACTGAGCAAGTCACATAGGTGCGAACTATGGAGAGGACGGACATACCCCTATTACCAACGGTCTGGTCTAAAAGGTTTCTCAGCATAGATGAAATAGATGAGATGGCTTGCTTTGCTGACATCCTGACTCATTTATGCCTCTTTATGATTTCTTGTTTTTTGTAAAAACGGAAATGCTGCCTTGTATGAAAGTCTAGAAAACTATGAGTTGTAATTAAACCGATCAGTGTCCTCTTTTGTTTGTTGCCATTCCTAGGTGCGTACCTTACTTGCCTACCTAGTAGGTAGTATCGAATACAAGACATCAAACTTCACCAAAGCTTCATGAATATTTCCACCGTAGGTAGTAGTCATCCGAGCTAATCTTGGACAGTGGCATGGCTGTTTTAGCATGGTGCATCCTCTATCACTACATAAGCGTCACTACTACTCAGGGGTTACTCAAATAGAATAGCTATGACGCGTTGGTAGGTACCTAAGGGGTTTTAAAAGAGTTGTTCTACGACTTTCCAAGTAATATGCTAACCTAGGGTACTTAGGCAGATTATCAAAAAGCCTAGACTTATAGTCACCACAGGTTCTACAGTCTGGATTGCAGTCTTCATTGATTCAGTGACACATGCCTTGCTAAACAATACCACTACTTACCTCGGTAGGTAATCATATTAACATAACACACGGATGGTGATTTGATTGATTTGCTAATACGGGTATCTCAACTCTAAGTATTAGACAAATGAGCATTTTGTAAGACCAAAATCAAACGATGGCATGAGTCACGATACACTCAGACCGCTAGCAAGTGCCCTTGCCTAGGTAAGCATCGCTCATGAAGGGAATATCTATCCTCTATTCCTAGAATACCTATGCATGGAAAGGAAACTTTCGGTGAGCTTGTTGTACAGTCCCCTTTCCGCTTGTGTGGTATCCTGTGCACAATCTTGGTTCTCGCGGATATTTATTACCTACCTAGGTACTAACCTAGCATCTTACACAGCTACCGAGCCATATAGTTATAGACGAAATATATATCTACGGACACCACAATAGTCCAACTCTCTATCCCTAATTCAACATTCACATCGCCTATAACCATGCCTGTCCTCGCCTGAAAGCGCAAAGGCCGAGTAAGAGGCGGCGAAAGAAGGCGAGGGACAAATCCAGACACGGTCATCCAAAAGACAGCAGCTCCAGAAGGAGAGCGACAGAGAAATACAGGGCGTCCTCTTAAATGCCAGAAGACAGACCCGTTCGAAAGAGTAGGTCCGTTTCGTCCTCGTCCTCGCCTTGGTTGCTCTACTGAAACCAGGAAGAGAGGAGCCCCATATAAGCCGAAATACCCCTTACCAGTTGTCCACTTCAGCATAACATCTGCTAGTCTGGAGAACTTGGTCCCTACCCAGGCGCGTGGTAGCAATAACCCTGATATTGCTATGGCAACTAAGTTGCTGTTTGAGCACGCGAAGTGAGTCTTTTGTCACCCCTGACTAATTTCTCTCCTTATTTACCTCCTATTCCTAACCCGTTTGCCACCCAACATCTGGTAGGCTTTCAACTGATTAGTCCAGCATATTTATACTCTTACATCTTCACCATGTTATCCGCCCTTGGTCTATATGTCCTGTTACCTACCAACAAAAACGAAATATATTCTCACCATCTTTACTCCCCATCAACTTATATAAACACAAACACTAGATACCATATTCTTCTCATATCCTCGTATGCACAACCCACAGTAAGCACGGCACTATCGCGATGCGGACCAGAGAGGCTCTGAAGGCCTGTCTTCATCAAGGTGCGCTTAAGTACCTCCCGATTCTTCCCTGCCAGGCCGCGTCCACCGATTCAAACGCCTGCCCGAGGACTCCCCTTGCATCTCAAACAGAAAGATCGCACCTGATGCGTCCGCCAACCAGCGGGCGAAAAGAAAAAAAAGAGAAAAAAGCCCCCCATCACCCAGCGCTGGAAGAGCGACTCCCCAGGACCTGACTTTTCCGCGCTCGCCGTGCCGTGGCGGACCTACTAAGCGATGTAACGAAAAAAAAACCTAAAAAAAAAAAAAAAAACTAGAAGCACTTGACAGCCAGGAAGAAGCAGCTAGCGATAGTCGGTCGGCCACAAGCACAGGCCCGGCATAGACCGGACCAGAGTGGAAGGGCGGCTTGCAGCGAGAGCTGGGTGCGCCTCTCCAAGAAGTCCTTCCTCTGCGCACGCCTTGCCCTAGCCAAGGAGCACAGAACTGCCCAAACCAAAGCGGACTGGGGGTGTCCGCCTGGAGAGCCACCCCCTTCCCCCCTTTATAATGAGAGAGGAGGGGGGGGGCGTGGTGTGGTACCACAACGGACCACGAGCTGGCAATACCTGCGGCACAAGCATCTGCCAATAAAAATGCCGCATCTCAAGAAGGGGTTTGCTCTGGGGAGAGGGAGAGGATGTTGACGAGAACTGGCTCCTCTGTCATCACACGTATCACATACGCGAACATGGACGCAGCACACCGATTAGGTGCTGGAGCAGCGACGGGTACTGTTCGTTACCTAGGTATGCTAGCGCCGACACAAGCTATAATTGATAAGAATGCCCTCAAATGGGGGGAGGGGCATACACCCCGATTGCATTCCCTCCTCCGACTCCCTCCCCCTTTTCCATCTACCATAAAATGGGCATTTTTCTTTGGGGGGGGGGGGGGGGGGGAGAAGGGGGACGGGTTACTGTAGTTCGTACCCGTGCCCGTACACCTACTTCACTTCACGGGCATTTCCTCGAAACGAACTATCACAACGGGGAGCTGGCTGTATGCCTTCATTCGATGCACACTTCCAACACCGGAGATATGTGTCGGGGGTTGTGTTGGTGCCTTGGGGCTTTAAAGCTACATCTACCTCGATAGCAATTGTGCGCGTCTCGAAGGTAAACAGACCATCATAATGGTTACAGCGTTTGACTTCATGCTGTTTTCATATATATATATATATATATATCTTTTCTCATACAAACCGTTATTCATCTCCTCTCCCGCTTATTCAATTCCTATACACATCCGCCTCCACTATTTAAGGAATCTCACATTCAAGGACGATGCCACCTGAAAAAAAAGAGCTAGAATCCCCAATCAACGCTCCGTACCTCTGGCATCGAAGCGCAGAAAGACGCGCAGCGGCTATGTTCTGGGTAATGGCGGCGGTGATGAATTACATCCAGCCGAACACGCTATACCAGACGTCGACGACGCTATGCCAGCCGAAGACGCTATACCGAACGGCGACGACACTATGCCAGACGTCGTCGACGACTCATCGACACTCGAGTCTGATCACGATGAATGTAAGCATAACTACGCATCCTCGAAGACACCCCACCGCCTCCAGTCCCCTTTGACCAGGATGACGGCGACGAGGATCAAGATCCACACATCCCGGACGGGCCCCATCGAACGTGAAAAAAAAAAAAGCAGGCCGGGCGCCTGATATCTCACGCCTAGTCCCAATGCGACAAAACACCGAGATTGATTCAGACGTCAACTCGCTCGCTGAAAAAAGGCTCTTGCTATACCTACCTAGGTACTCTGTTCTCTCTTGGGCATAAGCCGTCAAGTGTACGCAGCCCTATGTGAGGTACCTAGGTATTGCGACTCTTCCGCGACGACAGCGGCAACCCCATCTCGGAGATCATGAATCTTCCCAAGCAGTTGACGACGTTAATGGGACCGCCTCCATGAGCGGCTGCCCAGGTTAGATATGCGCGAGGCTGATATCGCACCTGCTGTTCGACATCACAGTTGGGTAGGTAGATAGTTGATCTACAGTACTTACTAGCTTACCATGAAGCGAAATATTACATCTCAAGCAATACCTGAGGTAGCAAGCGTGATATGTGAATATGTTCTAATACACATCATTGACCACTACCTCCTGACATGACAAATCTACCCAGGTTAGTAGGTAAGTAGGGAGAGTTCACATGTACTTACGAAGAGAATGGACTTTGTATGCTTCTACTGTGATAATAATGATGTATCTATCTGTAAGGGTGAAGTCATCAAGTCAGAAACGACAGCATGGTGTTTGCAATTGTTGACACATAAGACATTTTTCCAAAATAAAGCTGTCCTTTTATAACACCTAGGTACCTAGGTACGCTTGTATAATATACATCCATTCTATTCATGCGCACTAATCATAAAGGGTATCTCCAGCCTGCCAAATGGACCGCTTACTATTCACGTAATAGCACATCAGTAATGTCAATTTCGTTTTTCTTTTTCGCTTAGTATACGCTCCCCCGAAGGCTCTTATCCTCTCGCTCAGCCTTGTCGATATCTTCAGCTTCGTCACCACCATCAGACCCCTGATCAGAGTTACTAGGTGCGTCGCCGAGCCTGTTCGCGTGTGTATGGCGTGTTGTCGAGGGTTCTCGGACATTCGCTAGATTCCCGTTCCGTTCGCCGTTCTTAACGCGCGCCGCCTTAGCAGCGAGGCGTAGTCGAGCATCGTTCTCCGAGAATTCCTCCTCACTAGCATGACCTGAATAAGTTCCACCGAAGTCGCGACCAAGGTGGAGAAATGACGACTTCTGAGGAGTCTTAAGCGCGTTACGAAGTCGGTCCTCTATAGTTATGAAAGAAGGTGTCCCGTCCGGCGAAGAAACAACCTCATCTTGGGCTTTAGTAATGTCGATTTGGGGAGGGATCTTACCCCGAGGATCGTCCGAGTCGTCATCGGAATTGTTGGGTCCTAGGAATCTCTTCGCCGGCGCCCTACGAGTGGCTATACTGCCATTAACTTCAGGGACAGGATGGGTAGTACCGTTCTTGGCGCAGTTTTCATCGTGTTGCCTAAGCTCAGCCAAGTCGCGTCGTATCTTAAAGTTCTTGCCGTGGTTGCAGCCATGAGGACAACCGCCCCATTTTCGTGGTTGGCTAGGTGTAGTGCTCTGCCTCTCTATTTTGGCAGGTTCTCTCTCCTTCCCCGTTTCTGCGAGCTCCTTATCCTCCTTAGCTTTGATGGCAGCCCGCTCTCGACGGAGTTCAGACCATGTCCGCAAGTTATTCTCAAGGTCATATTTGCCACTATCCTTTTGTTTCTTCATGATGAGGAATTCGCAGTGGTTCACGTTTCGTAAGTCCTCGAAGTATTCGACCGAGAAATGATACCATTTCATGAGGAAGACTCGTGACATGAGACCGTGAGTTACTAAGTTGATATGTTAGAGACAAGGGCGTTCAAGAATAGCAAGGGAGGGTTATGTGGTTATCTACCTAGTACACACACACTGGGGAAGTCATCTTCCCCAAACTGCCGCCATAAGCTCTCGTTGAAGCCCGAGACACGATCGTAGGCGTCGGCAGCGCTCTCTCCGTTGGGGATACGGTAGAAGAAGTGGCCATAATCAGCACGCTCTTGCCACATGCGTTCCATCTCAGCACTGCAGGGCTGGAAGTTTCCAAAGTCTTGTTCTCTTAAGCGTGGTTCCTCGTATACTTTCATATTGGATCGTTTAAAAGGCGAGGGGTCGGGATCATCCGAGGACAGAGTCTCCAGGATACCTTCTGTCGTTTCTCTCGTTCGTCGATATGGCGAAGTATAGAATTGGAGGGTGTCGTCTGGGCGGAGTAGCTTTCGCAGCCGGCGGCCTGCGTCTCGGGCTTGTTGCCATCCTTCGGGAGTCAATTTGACTCTATGATCAGGGATGGTTTGATGGATCTCGCGGTTTTCTATAGTGGTCGTCTGTGAGTTTCTGGCAGTTGAGTCTCGAGCGGGGGTGGCGACATACTATTGCCCTCAGACTGGGCATGTCTGATTAATATGATAAGTCTTGGACGACCCATTTTGACTTGTTTTCTTGGAGGAGCTTTCCTACGATATTCCTAGTCGATGTGAACTTTCGAATGGCGAGAAATCGATTTCGCCTTGTTGGTTGGCTGGATGTGTGGGTGGTATAAACTAAGACTCGGGTGTCTGTCTTGGAAGAGGTTCGCTTGGAAGGTTAAAGTAACTGTATATAAAAACACAATGCTATGGTGCTTAAGGTCACTCGATCGAAAGGGACTATCAAAGAAGATATTGAATTTCGATCTGCTGCTCTATGCTAGAGGGGTAATTCCAAATCATTCACTGAATGAAGTAGTCCACGTATTTCGATGTTGTCTGTCAGTCAATTTTGCCTCTTTGGCGCCTAACCGGCTGAGAGACAGTACGATATTAAATAGGTTGGTGATGTTTGAATAATTGGCTGCTATGTCTTTGCCATGTAGTACGGACGACGCCAATAGCTATGTATAAATAGCCACTACCTAGTAGGCTGGTTAGGTTAGGTTGTGGTAGGGTTGTAACTTTTACTGTGTGGTAGGTAGTAAGGTATTTTTACCGGATTTGAAATCGTGAAGTAAGAGTGGACACAGTGGGCAAGGGGGGGTCAGTGAGTGATGCAGTCAGTGCCAGTCACACTACTACTAGTAGTAAAAAGTTTGGTTTCCAAGGTTGTTTCAAATCCTCTCTCGTCCAACCAATTTCAAAAATACCATTACCTGTGCCAAATTTATCTAGGTTACCCCCCCTGGAAGTCAAGGGCATAAAGGGTAAAAATACTAAAAAAAGCCTAAAACGCTCAGTTGTCTGTGAATGCTGTATCTTAATTGGTTCATAGCCCTGCTGGAGAAGGATACTACGACGTATGTAAAAAAAGCAATCTTGACCCATTTGGGCCCGATTTCGGCTCCAGCCTTGGGTTGTGCTTGGCTTTACACGCTGCAAGGGGCCAAGCCGCCAAGGGCGACCCGCGGGGTACCGGTATGGTTTGCCTATGCATTTATCTGCCGAATGCACAGTACGAGGTGTGGCGTTACCCTCCAGGAAATGGGACCACTTTTTCTTTCTTTTTGGGCATAGGACCATAGGTAGCCTCATCCTTTACCTTTCGTCATCCAACATTGAATATTATAAATCTTTTTATAAATCTTTTTACAGCCTCGTGGAAGGAAGAAAAGTAAAAAAAAAAAAACACCACACTTCCAGAACAACTCACTTGCCATCGACCGAACAGGCTAATGCAACTCTCTTCTCCATAATAATCCAATATTCCCCAACATTATCGCATGCTTCTCGAATCATCCAACCAAAATTATACCCCCTTTTCATTCCCTATCATAGCGATAAACATAAGAAGAAGCAAAAAAGGAACGTTCGCATCACGCCACCAACATACGATCCCGACTCCTGAACCAAAAAATTCCATACTAAGTAGATAACACGAAATCTTTTTTTTTCAGCCTCAATAACAAGGCCACCTGCACGACGGAATCGGAAAGGGATAGGCGGGGCGGCGCCAAATTCTTGACGATCTTGTTAGCTACCCAGTAGGTAGTTGCCGGATACCGAAAAAAAAACCCCCCCAAACCAACCGAATCCTCCCAAGACCCCTACTACCCCAACCATGTCCGGCGAAGGCCCCGAAAGCATCCCCACGTCCGCGGACCCGCGCTCGAAGCGCCCGACCAAGAAGCGCGCCCTGACCCCCGTGTCCGCACAAGCGCGCACCGTCGACCAGCTATTCGCGAAGCCTGACCAAGAGATCCGGATCCCCTCCGTAGCCACCACCACCTCCAATGGCAAGAAGCTCGGCGGAGGCAGAGAACTCCCACCCCCTCCCGAAATCGTGACCAACGTGCAGGGCTCAAGCGCCGGCGCGGGGTCCGGCGAGTTCCACGTGTATAAAGCGAGCCGGCGCCGGGAGTACGAGCGCCTGCGGCGGATGGACGAAGAAGTTGCCCAGGAGCGCGCGCGCCTCGAGTTCGAGCGCACCCGCGAGGAGAAAGAGCGCCACGACGAGGAGAAGACGCGCCGGAATCGCGAGAAGCGCGAGAAGGCTAAGGCTAGGAAGGCCAACAAGGGGAAGAACGGTGGTGGTAGTAATAATAATGGCGAAAAGAACGGGACTTCGAGTAAACCTGCCACCGCCGCTGCCGCCGCTCCATCGGCACCACACAGTAATAACAATGTAAAAGCTAGGATCGATACAAAGAGAGACGAGAACAAGACCGAGGGAACAACAGAGACCGCGGATGGCGACGTGTCCTCCACCACACAAGGAGAGGCGCCGCCAGTGGAGGTGCAGGGCATAGTCATCGAGGAGGATTAAATACCTAAAAGGATGGCAATTAATAAGAGATACCCCCCCCAGGCCAAAGGCCCCTCCCTAATCATGTATGGATGAGATGAGGCACTGTTACGTCTAAAGATAAGATATTTATATTTGCATGGACCAAGGAGTTTTACTTACCTATGTAAGGCATAAGAACAAAAATCGGCATGGAAGGAACTTGATAGTTTTTTTTTTTTTCATAACTCCGTAGTGTAGCATCATCATCACTTCATAATAATAATTCAAAACAAACGAACGAACGATAATTTTCTGCGGATCATGAATGGTATCGAATTGAACTGAAAAAAAAAGAGGTGCCCACAACCCAAAAAACAAGTGTGATATTTCGCTTTCACCAGGCTTACCGGGGGAAAACATGCAAAGATCCTTAAAACTCCTGTAGGGGGCGAAATGCCTCTCAACCAAGGGGGAATATTTACGACTAGCAAAGAACCACCTCGCCAGCCGTTTCCCTAGAACCCTTTTTCTAATTAATCAAAAAACCGTCTTTCCCTCCGCCTGTGTCTCTATCGAACATACCATTGGTTAAAGCCGTGAAGTCATGATGCTACTACTTCCGGAGGAATTTGGCCCATCGAAGGTGTTGACCGGCCTGCGTTTGTACAAAATTCCCCCGGGTAGGGCCTCGCAGGTCCAGCACCGGTGTGTGAACCCTGTGTCTCGCCCTACCATTCTTACTGGTACATGCGTTCATCCAACATAAATACAGATGCTTTTTATCTCTCGAGCCTCAACCCCTGGACGATGCATCCGTGGTATACAACGCAATCCTTTTTAAACTTCTATTTCCCGGGAACGCCATGCAGATGCATTGATCATGTCTTGTGACTGGCAAATCGTTGTTGACTGATCGCCCGTGGTGGCAGATCAGAAGAACTTGGACATTGCCGTGCTTAGGTCGACGAAGTCAACTGGCTTCGTGACGTAGTCGCTGAATCCCGCCGCTGCGCACTTCTCTTGAACGTCCGACATGACGTTCGCCGACAAAGCAATGATGGGCAACTTACGGAGGTTAGCCTGTTCCTCCCATTGCCGAATTTCTCGGCAAGCCTGGTAGCCATCCTTGCGAGGCATATGGAGATCGCACTGGGAACGTTAGCTATCTGTCTGATTGCATATGCAAATCGAAGCTTCATAAGTCAGACTTACCAATATCAGAGAGTAGTGGTATGGGGCCTGCGCGAAGACCTTGTCGGTACATTCCACACCGTCGGCCGCAATCTCTGCATCGATCCCGACCTTTTTCAGATACCTGACCAAGACTTTCTGGTTGACAGGATTATCCTCGACGAGAAGAACTCTGTACCCCTTGTTGCCTATTCGCTTTTCTACGTCCAAGTAGTTTTGTTTCTGATTCTCAACCATCTGAGCGGCACTGGAGCGGTTCAAATCTACACTGAGATCGCGCTCCCTGCCTGGATCAAAAATGGATGCGAAGCGGGATGGTTTCACCGGCTTGTACACAAATATCATCCGCTTCTCCGCGAGGAGCCGCTGGTGCTCGGCATCGGAGGCTAGTTTGAGAACGGCTTGTCTTTGAACGGAATCCGTCAACACTAGGACTGATGTCTTGCCAGCAGAACTTGCAATTACTTTGTCGATGACGCCTATGATCTCTTCAACTGAGGTGAGATTAAGGACAACATGAGTGAATGTAACGGATTCATGACCTCCAATCACCTCTTCGGCTTCTGACACGCTTGCCATTGCAGTGATCTGATGTGGAACGTCTTTCGGCAATGTCATCTCGATGTGCTTTGTGGTGGCTTCTCTACTATACCTCTGGGGGCAGATGACGAGTATTGAATACATCGGTGGACGAAACTGTGGTAAGTCTACGGGAAACTTGGTCACGTCTGGTGTAGGTACTAATTGAGGGGATATCTTTCCAGAAGGCATCTCAAGCTTCATCTGGGAGATGTCCTGCCCGCTAGCTTTGGCGGCTTCGCTGAAGTGCGAAAGACCAACATTGACCGACGAGATCGAAGACCGTGTTGTATTTTGAGTTCGGATAGAGCGAACAGAGGGATCTGAACTGGCGGACGACGCTGGGGCTGGTGAAGTAACCCCTATATCCGAGATAGGGCTGATAGTATGGGCAGGATCCATCGTTCTGTGAAGCAAAAGTGGCTTGATAGCATGCATTGACTTCTCATCTGCTGGAGTCTGTGTGGATGCAGTCAAAGGTGGGGTGCTGGCAAAGTTGGGATGATCTTCAGGACTTGGTAAGCCAAACTTGGCCGTGAAGGTGAATGTTGAACCCTTGCCTGGTACGGCGGTGCCATCCATTTTACCGCCGTGAAGCTCGACAAGCTGCCGTGAAATTACGAGACCTAGTCCACTGCCGCCATGTTGTCGGGTACTGCTCCCATCAATTTGACTGAAAGGTTTGAAAATCAGTTCAGCCTCCTCTTTCGAGAAACCTCGCCCGGTATCGATGATAGAAAATTCAAGCAGGATCGAATACTCTCCTAATATAGCCTTATTATCTGAATAGACTCTACAACGACTGAAAACCTCTCCCGCACTTGTAAATTTGATAGCGTTGCCAATGACGTTTAGAAGCACTTGTCGAATTCGTACCTTATCACCTTTGACCCAAGAAGGAACGTTCTCTTCCACAATGTAGTTAAGTTCGAGTCGTTTAGCGACTGCCATTGTCGAGACCAATTCGTTTACATCTTCGATGAGCGACCGGGTGTGAAACCATTCGAAATTTAGTTTCATCATACCGGCATCGACCTTTGATAAATCCAGAATGTCGTTAATGATCATGAGGAGACTCTTAGCACTAGTCTGGATAGTGTTTGTGTAGTCTCTCTGCTCCTCGTTGAGCGTTGTGTCCTGTAAGAAGCTCACCATCCCGGATATTCCGATCAGTGGTGTGCGAATCTCATGGGACATGTTGCTCAGAAATCGACCCTTGGACTCCATAGCTTCTTTGAGTTTCTCCTCTAGCAGCTTATGATCGTTGATGTCGGTGGCTGAGCCAAAGTAGGAGCTTGCACCGCTTCCGAACCCAACATCATCAATTTCCACACACCTTATCAAATGCCATCGGTATTCGCCGGTCTTAGATCTGAGACGCACTTCAGTCGTATAGGAAAGTCGACCGTTGCTGTCTATGGTAACTTTAAGAATACCCTTTCTAGCCAGCTCGCCTAGATCTGCCGTAACAAAATCGCGGGCCGAACTAGAACTGTTGTGACGAGACAGCGGTGTTGGGCGGCGTCCTCCAGGTGTCTCGACAGAAAACGATTCGTGGCCCATCGTTGTAGGACTTTTGGTAAACTGATCGGCATTATCATCTGTGTTCGAAAACACAACCGTTGAGCGATCTACCGGCAGTCGACATTTGGCCAAGTCATCTGGATGAACAAAATCTATGAATCCCAATCCTAACGCACCCTCCTCATTTTGACCGGTGTAAGATAGCCATTGCTCATTCGCAAATGTGATTCCATCATTTTCGGTTGCGGTAAATATTATCTGAGGTATTAAATTTGCGAGGAGGCGGTGTTTCGCTTCCGAAAGCTCGATCTCTTCTTGACGCAACGCCATGAGTTCCGCAACTTTCTGGTCGTGAATATCCATGTAGGAGCCAATGAATTGTACTATAACTCCTCGTCTATCCCTCGAGGCTACAGCACGTGCCTGGTGCCACCGGTATGCGCCATCGAAGCGACGAAGGCGAACGGTGTGGGCAAATTGATCACCTGATCGAAGTGAATGAGTCCAAGCACGCATATAATCATCGCGGTCCTCAGGGTGAATGCTGCCCCAAGGATCTGCAACGAGGTCCGAAAGAGTCTGGCCCCTGTATGTCAGGTATCTGCTATTAACCCACACAATTTCTCCGTTTACCGGAAGTGCCACGAAAACGTGTACCGGCAATAGATCGAGCATGAGTCCTTTCAGACGGTCTGAAGGCGGGAGCATAGTAACCTGCGCTGCAGATGCAGACCCAGGCCGTGCTAACGCCGATGATTGCGACGTAGGCTTTGTAAGAAGAGAGGTGCTAGACGGCAGAGATTGGAAGGATGACGAGAAGTCACCACCATATGAATGTAACAGGGTATGTCTATGAATAGCGGAGGGTATGCTCTGGCCGGACAAACGTTTCCGGCCATCATCCGTGTCCTGATGGGATTGCTTGGTTTCCATTCCATTGTTCAAGTCGGAGGAGTCTTTTGACGCAGGACGAGGTTTCGCTAACTGATTTGTACCTGCCTCGTCGAGAGCACCCGGGCTCTCTCCATCCTTTGTTATTGGGCTTAAGTCTTGTTGGAGATGAAGGAGACTCCCTGATCTTCTTGGCGGTCTGCCAGTAGTGCCACTATCCAGCATACCGGCTCTTGAAGCTCGTTGAGCTAACGTACCTTGAGCCGATATATCTGTGGGACCACTGCTACCCCTAGGCACGGAGCTGAAATAACTGTCACCTCCCAGCTGGCTAGGGCTAGAGCCGGCGGCTCTTCTCTCCACAAACAGTCCAAAAGAAGTTGGCTCCCAGAGTGGTGTCCCACTAGGTGATGCATTGATACTCCGAGATGGGCCTGAATATTCGCTGGGGCTAGTAAGACTTCCAGTGGCTGAGCGCTGAGAGAGGTCTTCAGGCGGTGCTGAGTTAAGGTGTGAAAGCATGACAGAATCTACCATAGGTCGTCCATCGGGACCAAGGGCACCGAAACCACTAGTAGGTGGTCTTTTTCGATGGATACCCATGACTTCTGTCTCAAGGTTGGAATAGTGTCGGTTAAGTGAGAAGGTTGCTGCTAAATGAGGAGCCAAGTGTTCAAGAGAGTGGCGTAGATTAGAGGGATATGGTATAATGGGGGTGAGGATCGACAGTATTGCAATAGGCAAATGTTTGCTCTTCTTGGCTAATTCATCGGTAGATAAGCGCTCATGTAACATAGCAGAACTTATACCTGGCTCCATCTGATTACGCTGAGAAGCCTTATGTTCCAGTGCAGAAGGATCTAGTTTGAACTTCTGCGGAGGCTTCGAGAGGAGAATATGATTAAGGGGTACGTGAAGAACAGTCCAGGAATTATCAACTCCAATAGTTTCAGGAGGCTGTGCGGACGTGTAGTCTTGTGGGCTTGGGCCGGGATTAAACGATTCCTCGTCAACCATGGCGTCTGTGAAGAAGGGGTTCTCGGAAGGATCGGCTCGAACGGCGGGTGAGGGCGCTGGAGATTGAGACCATGGTGATGGTGGTGCTTGCTCATATTCTTCATATTTAGGGGTCGGGGGTCGGGGCACAACCTCATCCATGGCAGAGAATAGGCTGGAAAACTTCTTCTCTGTCGAAAATGATTTCAGGTTTCGGTTTAATGACCGCGGCGCGCTTGCATTTGCTAATAACGAAGACAATTTTGTCTGGGATTCGGACTTCATCATGGGTTTCCTCAGAATTTTCCTGGATTCTTCGGGCACGACGGGCTTGGAGTTTTTAGATTGGTGCTTGTTTTCTTCAGAAGCTGGGTCAAGATATGGGTACGATCGAGTTAGAGCAATAACTTTGCCTCGATCTACGACGCGAGCGATGCCGTTGTGGTCGATGAGAGGGTCCGCTTCGAAATCAAGACCCTGCAATACCGGAAGGAGACGGCCCTTGGTTTCTGTCTTCGATTCAAGCTTTGCTTCCCATGTTGGAACGGGTTGTTGCTCTTCGAAAGCATCGTGCTCCTCAAGTGTCTGTCTATTTAATAAAGGATGAGGTGAAGCCGGATCATGCCTGTCGCCATCCGGGTAGTAACTCTTGCTCCTCTGAACTAGTCCAGGTCGCAGGTTACTAGGCTTTGCGACTTGATCCGCATCTGTCTGATGAACACCTTTTGTATCTTCATATGCAGTGAAAGAATGACGGCTCTGTATAATCGGTCGCAGAGGCCTATCACTCTTGTGAGGCCCTTCAAAAGTCAACGGGGTCTCTGGCTGCTCACTGCCACTTTTCGCGACACAGCTACTCCCCCTAGCAATATATCCAACGCTTAGTTCATCTTCCTCTAATGAATTATAAGTAGCTTTCTGGCCCCAAGGTACATTTTCAACATCCGTCGGGTCAGCTGGCATGGAAAGGGTTACTCTTTCAGCTTTAAAATATGTGGTCATAATTTGAACAACACTACTCCACCACGCGTCCAGGCCAGGCTCGGATGAAAGCATCAAAGTTAAATCGTAGAGATTAGGGGTAGGGAAATCGAGATTCGGTGGCTTGGCAATTACTCCGGTGGGTAGGAAAGTCATGGCCGACGCCGGGGACGATGGGTCAGATCTTAGCTGATCATGCAGCACAAAACTACCAAATTGTGCACCCGCCGCACTAACAGCTCCGCTTTGAGGTTGTTGGCCGAGAACATTTTGTAAATAAGTTGAGGTGAAATTAGGAGTACCCATGCGTGGAAAGGGATAAGAGGGTGTTCGAGCCGGGAATCCTGGAGTCATACCGCCGCGGACCGTCTTGCCCGACTCGCTCGAGGCAGTCGGGATATCAGAGTCAGGTGTGGGCGAGGGTGTGGTGCTAGACTCCTCCTTAATAGGCGAGATGCGCTTCTTCTCAGACACATTTCTCGTAGGCGACGGAGGACTTCGAACCGCTTGTTCGCGGCGTTCCATTTCTTTGGCGAGGCGGGCTCGATACTCACTAAGTGAGGGTTTGGTTCCTATGACGTCGGGCGAAATGCCTGTAATGTTAAGCTCACTGGCTTTACTCCTTGCGCCCGAGCCAGCTCCTGGGGTTGGCCGTGGTTCATCCTCTTCCAATGGCACATCTCTGGCAACAGAATGAAGTTTCCCAACATCGACCGCGTCTGCTCCACCGCCTCGCAAATTAATGTGGTCTACACTTGAAGAAGCGAGGGTCAGCCAAGGTGCATCAGGATTTGTCGGCCCTACCGTGCTACCTGGCGAGTTGCGCATGGAATCAAAGGTGTCCGCAAAGAAACTAGACTGTTTCTCGGTGGTCAATGGCTGAAGGGGATTAGTGTCATGGCCGGGAGGAGGAGGGAATGGCAATGTGGTATTGTTGTTGATTATGTCGCGTGGTTCGTCCGGGTTTGTGTAGTGATGAGATGGCATTCCTCATTCACGGGCGCCCCCATGCGGCAGTATCGGGGACGGATCTCACTACGAACTCGTGATCTCGGCATTCGCATTAGTCAAATCCAAAAGGGTCTTCGTTGCTAGAGGAGATTAGACAAGCATACGACCGAGAACTGGTGTTTGGAAGTGCCGTATGATGGTTGGGTGGCAGTAAGGAATAAGGATGTGGTTTCTTTTTCGGCTAGGACAATTCAAAACCGGTAAGTGGCATCGCCTTGTGTCGATTGCAAGGCTCATCGCTAGTCAGCAAAGTCGGTTGGGTCACTACCTACGTCAGACAGTGCTTCTGTCTGTTACTGATACGGATTATTCGCGATCCTCGGGTACATCCGCTGGTGATAGGTACATACATAAGCTGAGAGTAGGTTATGTACCGTACTATATAGGGTACTTTTATAGGACCTAATAGGTACTATGGTATTGTATGTATTTTGGTTGAGATAAATAGGTACCGTGCCTAGGTAGGTATTGTACTATACGACGTAGGTAGTATTTAAGTCAAGTTCAAGTTACCAAAGCTGCCAAGGAGCATCAGTTCAGTAACCCTGACGTTGGTTGACCTTAAAAGATGAATTAAACAAGTTTGTTTTCGGGGGTTTTAGGTATGTACGATCTCTCATAAGGAATAAATTATTGGTAGCGAAGCAATATTTCATGATTATCGCTATTCACTGGCTAAAACGGAGAGGGGAGACATCAGGCGGAGGAACATTGAATGAAAAAAGGGAGGGCATAAAAAAAAGTCGCAGCGGTACAACCGCAGAGCGGGTACGCTAACAAAAAAATTAACAGGTAGGCAGGCAGGCTAGTAGACTAGCAGGAAGGGACATGGCTGGTAAGGATATGGATGGCAGGTGGGTGTCTGTCCACGTTGATTATTGCATCTCTTGGACACCCCTAGATCCAATCAAGGTTAGATGTACCGTTTAGCAGGTTACCGCGCAATGTTAATCTGTTTTCCCCGCCTAGCCGAACCTTGAGCGGGCCAATTCTTCCAACTTCTCGCATGTCTTAATGTGTCTTAATGCCTTGAATGCCATGATCTTCAATACTTCATTTACAGCCCACAGCCCCGAGCAACTTGAAGAATACAATTATATTTAACCACTTGACAACCACACCCACTCCCATCACTCAGCTGAGCCGTAATCTACCTAGGTAATCAGCCATTTGTTCATGTGACTTCCTTCTCGTCGGCCCGTGAGTTTGCCAAGTCATTGAATGTTTAAGGAACATCTGGTGGAGGTGGCGGTATTGAAACTGACCCTATTGCCTACCCTACTACTACCTGCCCTACTACATACCTAACCTAGTAGCTAGATGTAGGTATTTATAGCGTGAAGACCTCATGCAGAGAGTACATACATTTACCCTAGCAGCTGCAATAGGTACATGTATCGTATTGTATTCAATGTTGTACACATGCATACCGTGGCTCGAGGATACCAATATCGATGTATCTCCATCGTGAGGCAGAATGAATATGTACCAGTCATATGATCTGACGTACTGCTTATTATCGTGGAATTCTGTCATCAAATTCGACAATATTGACCTGGTTAATGGCAAGAGCGGTCAAGCACGTACTATTCATCGTAGTATAATACATGTAGAGTGCTACGTAGTGTACATGTAAGTATAAAATCGCCTACGTGAATAGGGGGTGGGGGGTTAAGAGTATGTAATGGTCGCAGTTTGTAGGTACATACATACAGTAGTAGTTAGTAGATAATTTTCCATGATCTTCCTAACCCCAACCCCGACCGCTTCGTGGTAATACGGTGGTATATGTAATTGCAACTATTAGCTTCCTAGCAGTGCTTGTGGTTAGGTAGTTTCGCTAGTGATAGAATTCAAGTGCTTCTCGAATATTACTAGGTGCTAACACTACCTAGGCAAGCAGCTGAAATGAATGTGCAACAATTAACCTGGGAGTTTTCAAAACTAACATTGAGTTTTTCAGGCTTTTGGTTACTTACCTAGGATAAAGTATGGTAGTTATAATAAACATTCAACGTTGAACCCCGTTTCATTCCAGCCTTATACGCTTAAATGGACTTACTTTACCACATATCTACCTAGGGTACCTAGGATAATAAGTTTAACATTGATGGTATATAAGGATGTATGTGATGTATGTATGTGAAAAGTTAAACGAAGCTTTTATCTGGCAAGGGGTTAATAGGGTTAACAGGCACTATGTATGTAAATGCAGGGTCGTCCAGAGTAGTACAAAAAGCACCTGGGCAAGTTGCGTCATTCCATTGTGTACGTCATCTCACCTGCATGGAAATTTGGTAGAGCGTTCGTTATCCAGCTGTTTGTAGCCCGGATAAGAATGTCCGTTTTAATTTTGAACTGAAGCGTAAAAAGTTGAGCTACCTATGTACCAGGTTAGTATTTTCTTTGGACTACTAGGGCTAGTAGTTGGTTTTGTCTCCATAGTCGTTACGATAGGGCCCCTCCAACTCACTGGTCCCGAAGAAAATAGTGCCCGCCGAGGAAAAAGTTCGGAGAGACCGGTTTAAAGCTAGCGTATATCACAAGCACTTTAGAAGAAGCTTAGCGGACGTTACTACGTATGATGTAGGTAGTAGTAGGTACCTACTAAGCTATCTAGTTCTAACTTCTATAATAGCCCTGGAAATGTTGAAATCCTGAATAGGCAGGCTGACAGAGTGTTCGGTGAGCTGCCAGGTATTGACGCTTTTAACTTCTGATGTTCAATGTTGTTCAATGTTGTTCAAGTTGTATTGTCGTTTTTAAATCAGGTGCATGTGGCCAGATTGTGTCTACTCGATATAAAGATATTACAACTTTGAACTTGTACACATAACTTGTACACATAACTGGTACACATACATCAAATACATACAGTACAGAAAGTAACCTCATTCACAGTAAATGTTTCACAATGACGGAATACGTATCAGTTCATGTAACACCACAGGTGGCTCCTTGACCTATCAATGATGTTGTGAACCGAGGCGTTCTTTCTAATAGCCAATTAAAACGAGGGCTGTCCATAGTGGTAGTTTTTGGAATGCTCGATAAATTAAGGGTCCCTCTCTTCTTCAATCTTTTTGTTTACCACGTAACTACACTTTCACCAGTTGACCTTTACAGTTTGCGATTCACAACCTCGATGCATTTACTGTACATTGTAAAGACCAATCAAGTCAATAGGTCATATGTTATTCCGAGTCTAATGCATACTTACATGCATACCTACATGCCTACCTACATGCCTACGTACCTAGTACTGGGTAAATGCAATACCTGAAATAACATATTTCCCACTTTGTTACAGGAAACAGAGGCTTGCTCAAACACCTAACCACCTAACCACTGCCCACCTACAGCCTACCTAGTATGTAGGTATTAGGTATGTAGGCATGCTGGCATGTAGGTAGACAGGTAGGTGGACAGGTAGGTAAATACATATGTAGCCAAGCCAACACGAGCGTGATAGATATTGATAATCCTACATAGCGCATTTACCCCTGTGTTTGGCCTATTAATGGCATAGCCTGTGCTAATCCAAATATCTGCTGCACAAACAAACGATAGATCACTTCAGATAAGTTATTAGGTAATTGCGTACAGGTAGTTACCTGCACCATGGTTTTATCTTAAACAGGCAGGCAATGCAGGCAACGCAAGGCAGAGGTACCTAATGACGATATGATGAGGTGGTGTGTATGTGATCAAAATGTCCCGGCCGAGTCACCCTTCCGTTTGCTCGCTTCAAGCCCATAGGTGAGCAGCTGAGCTGCTGGGCTGCTGGGAATACCTATCTAGGTAGCTAGTTGGTTAGCAACTTACTATGTAGGGACTTCTAACTAGTAGCATTATAGGCCTGAAATAGCGCAGCGAAAACTACGCCATAGTATACGAAAATTCGGGGTTGTATCCCATCCAAGGGAGACCCCTCTATCGATTCTACCACGTACCTTACGGTGTACTAAATAAGGCTCTTTTCCATAAGGCTAACACTAGAAGGGGTTAGAAAACACGCCCAGGGCTACCACTAGGTGCATCTCGCGTGACCATCAATCTGTAGGGGCTATCTCTTTTGTCACTTTTTGATCGACGAGGGAGCAGATGGGTTGTATGTCGGTAGCCAGAATTGGGAGAAGTCGTTTCAACGCAGTCAAGGGGTTGACTGTCTTGATACAAGCCGGGCTGTCGAAGATTGGATATTATTGTGTGCCCCGAGCATATTACAGGCAAGGAGAGCAATCCTTCAAAATAGTCCGAGCCCTCACTGGTTCTCCACTACACCGATTTACAGTCGTCCTTCCGAGATGGTAACAACTTCTAGATGCAGCGGGAGCGGAGACGGAAGTCCGCCTCCAACGTCGCACGGCATGAAGCCATCGGCGTCAGGTGGCTTGCCCCTGACCAGTCCAGATGCGGCTGAGCCCAAGACAGTCTTCAATGCAAGCGTCATTTTTCAGAGACATCTACGACATGCAATTAAGCTCGAGAAGCAAGTGATTGTCACTATTTCTACTGGTCTATGATCGCTACCGTTGTTGCCCCACCGTCAGTTATAGACGTTTCATCCTATCAACATGGGCGGACAAGACTCCTCATGAGCCGCCATGCCCGTATTGCAGCCCGACGGAATTTGCTCACAGGCCCGACCTCGGACATAGTCCTAGCGTACCTTTAGGCAAATCCTCTCATTTTAACCTTCTCACTACGCCGCCGAGTCTCGGTGGTTTTGCGCTCGAAATATAGCACCATGCCCACTCATCGCCGAGTCTACGGTAGCCGGTTGGCCGCTCCGTGAAGTCTGGTGTCAGTAGGCTTTCAGCCCCCCGCCCAGACCCTCTCCAACTGCGATATACGCCACGACGGGCCGTGATATAACGTATAGCTGCCGAGACTCTATGCTAGTCAAACAGGGGTGCCTTGACTTTGTGGAAGATTGGACCGACGATCACGTTACCTTCCCTGTCGGTTGTTTGTTCAGCTTCGAGTCAGCTCTGATAGCAGCAATACTCCCCTCGAGGCACAGCGTATGAGGCCGCAACTTGCCAGTGTATAGGGCCACTGTCCAGTTATGCCCCGCAGGTATGTTCTATAGTGGCACGAACGTCGTATCTATGCGACCGTATGGCCGCAGATGTCGAGTGAGTGCGAGGTTTTTACACGAGATTGCAATGCTGCGCACGGTGAACCCATACAGCCTGGGGTTGGGACGCGTTGCTGAGGCTAGGTATTCGTGATATCGATGCTCCAGAGTGGGGGTGGCAGGCGGTTGACAGTGGATGGGAAGCCCCTAGGGGAGATCGTGGGCTCGGATGCTGAACACCCCCATATTCTGTGGATGCGGAATCACGCCCCAGGAGACGGGCTACGAGAGCTTCCATTCAAGGGATAATTATGGCACATGCACCAGGCCTTATATTGCTATTGGACTATGCCAATTCTAACATTTTGGAAACAACGTGGCGCGACTCATGTGGAAGTAATGCAAATCCAGATCTACAAAGGACTATTGGACCCCTATGCTGAAGACCACTTCCAAGATAACGGTTCCCCCAATGGCATGCACCTTACTTAGC
This sequence comes from Hypoxylon fragiforme, assembly GCF_022984875.1. Classification (NCBI taxonomy): domain Eukaryota; kingdom Fungi; phylum Ascomycota; class Sordariomycetes; order Xylariales; family Hypoxylaceae; genus Hypoxylon; species Hypoxylon fragiforme. The sequence continues at coordinate 1,149,733 of NW_026054758.1, read as the reverse complement.
CATAACTTCGCAGCCACTTGATTCCTTATCTACCTCCTCAATACTCACTTTTATTCGTACTATATATCCTAGTCTGATCTTCTAGGTAGGTATTCATCTTTGAACGTATGGGCAACGAGGGCCAACATATATATTCCATCCCGCGCCACCTAAAATTGAGCGAGAGAACTCTAGACGGTAGGATTCGAGACGATGTCTTCGATCAAAATGGTGAGCTTCTACATTCAGACGCATAACCCAAAGTAAGAAAGCTACGAGGTTATGAGACTAAAAAGTACTAAAAGCATCGATGGTATGATTCTACGTGTTATCCCCACGTGGTACATTCGCAGGGTTTCGAATATGATAGGTGCCTACCTTTCTATTAGTAGGTAAAATCTTCATTCCTAGCAGATTTCACGTCCAAGGGATGAAGTCTAAATCCTCATAGGTAAAGTTGAGTAGATTGATGCAGAACGCACTACTAGGTACTCGATACAGCCTCAGCTCAGGGAATTCCTAGCCGCATCATCGTCATTGGTCGATTTCTTCGGGAGTATGTCAATAATTAGCCCTATGGAAATTATTAGCATTAGTACTAAGCCAGGGATGATTCTAGGCAAATAGGTAATGAGTATACCTTTGCGGCAACCGACAGTCCTCCAGATGGGATCATGGCCTTGCTCTTCGCCAGGGATTCGGGGGTTTTGCCCTAGGGATCAGCAAAACCTGAGCATCCGCAACGACTTTAGCGGCGACGATCCTCCAGACTTGAAAGAGGAAATATGGTTCTTGTTGAGGTTCATGTGTCTCGTCTCTCCTCTCGGCAAGGGCACACAGCTGAAGATGTTTCTAGTGTAGTTAGTTAAACTGCAAAGGCCTAAACCGGTGTGCTCATGCACGTGCGTAAATTCACATCCGTTAGCAATCAATGTCTATAAATACGTGCCTACATACCTACCTTGGTAACTATGTACAATTTTAATAACTGCCCGAGCTTCTTATAGATGGATACCCACCTGGGTAAATATAAGGTACCATAAATACATATGTATGCCTGGTAATTCAAAGATACCTATGTACCTAAATAATATCTCTAATGTCTACATAGTAACTACTATGTATTAATTGAGAATATATGTTTATGAAGAAGACATGTGAAGTTCAACGGCTTAGAGTTTGGATCTTTTGACCTATCGCATCTCTCCAAGCTCCATATCTACCCCTTTCTAGGTGGGCTAGCACAAGCTCCCGTACGCTAATTATTAGTATTTTTGCAAGGGGAAAACATATGACAGTTTCACAAACCAATCAACATCGAGTATTCGTGATAAATGAAGAAGCTACCCCGGAAATTTCATGTCGATCACTTCCATTCACGTCTAGCGTATGGAGTGCTGCTGTTGAGTTCCTGTTGCCTTTCCTTCCATACTAGGGTTTGTAGCTGCCTACAAAGTAGCACCATGCCATCCTACCATTCAGCCATCCTAACCACATACATCTTGCATCTACAAACACTAACAAACCAGCTGAGCTCATCAACATAGACGTCACCTTCTAGCTTAACTACATACTGACATCTACCACGAGTATTGGTAATTACCCCGTAGCTAACTGTATAGGATTATAACACACTGCTGGCCTGTGTGAAGATCAGCGTTGTTCACTGTTGATGCTGCGCACCAACGACTCTTGGCTCTTCAATTGCGATGGCTGACCACAGCCAGCTGCCTGGTGATGAGCGGACACCCCTGCTCCGTGATACAATAAATAACGATCGCGACGAAAATGGAGAAAACGATGACCATCTCAACCACCAGGTTAGAATCTGGAGGCTCCGCCGTTGGATATCACTCATTGCCAGCGCTTTCCTCATAGTCGTTTTTATTGTCATTTTAATTCTGTCTGGAGGTAAGTAACAGTCCCCTTCCTATCCATGATCTGCCAGGCAGTCGAGGTCAACCTTGGGTCTGTCGAGCTACCTATACTATACCAATTCTAAACATTGAACTCTGTGCTACGCTCCGTGCTTCCTTCAAGATCACTTATGCTATGGCTTCCTGTTGTTCAATAACTAGGCAAAATTGGTGTTACGCTTGTAAATTACCAGGTAGCTCGGCAGACTGGAAAAAGGGACAGAATGGGTATTTTGCATTCACCCGTTGTTTCCTTGCCACTCGACTTGTGTTTAACACCCCTGACCGCTCTCCCTTCTGCTTCTGCCACATCCTCGTCTTCTACCCCCTAATTAGCCTCAGCTCCTCACGCCCTACATATATTCATAACTGGTGAAGGCTTTCTAAGTGTAGTATAGTACTGTCCCGCGCTCGACGGAAGCCCGATATGACTTCCTCTGTGTGTTTGACACCGGCCTGTATCCACGCAGCGTCTGAGATACTCTGTAAGTTACATCTACCAATCATTATCAAGGAAAATATGTACTTATGGTATCGCCAGACAATTTATCACCGGATTATCAGACAATCGACCCCTGTTCTAACTTTGATACCCTTGTTTGTGCGGGCTTCGATAACCGTTATGACATCCCAGCGGATAAGAGTTCTTACTCAACAGGGACTATCATGTCTGAAAATGGGCAAACTACTCTCAGACATATCTTAGAGTCTCCCTACCCAACCAAGTCCGAGGTACGCCATCAAATATCAAATATACTCACCGAGTTCGAGCTGAACCCGTAATGCCCTTTTACCCTCAGCATCCCACCACCCCGTGGTGTTAACGCATGGGGCTGAGGAGAGGCAATGGAGTTTTCGACATCACTTGCCAATATATTTCTGCTTTGCTAACTCATATCCTTTAGCACTCCGCCTTTTCGCCTAGAAACCTCCTCATGCGTGCTGCTTCCACTGACGAGGAAAACTTCCTCATGATACAGGAGGCTTACAAAGCATGCATAAATGAGACGGCCATTCAGAAGAAAGGGATAGCTCCCCTGGTCAGCTTGGTAAACGAGATTGCAGCGTCTTTTCCCGTCAATCAGCTTGGCCAGACACTACAGGAAGGAGATTATGCTGCCCTGAGTGATACCATCCTACTCCTCGAGAGGTTAGGCGTTCCTTCATTCATGGGCATCGGAGTTGGTGCCGATGACAAGAACCCTGACGTCGTGATTGTGCAAGCATATCCGGCAGGACTTACTCTGCCAACAGTTGAATCATATCAGGACAATGATACCATCTCCCTTTATCAATCTATGCTAGAACAGGTTCTTGCCACTTTCCTTCCTACCTTAAAAGTATCTGCCAAAGAGCTTGCACGATCTGTTATTGAGTTCGAGAAGAAGATCGCAGCTATAACACCACCCGTTGAAGAGCAGGCAGATGTTACAGTAAGTCGAAATTGCTAACTCTTGATCCCATTTTGTGAGCTAATCTGACACAACTAGAAATACTATAACATTGTCAAGGCTAATGAGCTCAATAAAATCGGCCCAGCAATTGGGCTAGAGTCTATAATCAATGGTTTGGTCCCTCAGGACTATAAGTTGGACAGCCTTTTATTGGCATTTCCCGAGTTTCTAGGAAATATCTCAGATATCATTTCTAAAAGCCCCAAGTCGACCGTGCAAAGCTATTTACTCTGGAATGTGGTTAACGCGTATTCATCCTACGTCGAGGGTCCCGAGGTCCAGCCAATTCATCAATTTTCCAATGTTCTATCAGGAAGGGTATGTGTTAACCTTCCATACCTCAGAGTAGCAGGAAAATTAACAATAAATAGGACCCAGACACAAAGGCTGAACGGTGGAAGACCTGTGTTGCCTATGTCGATAGTACCCTCGGTTGGATGCTCAGTCGGTTTTATATCGAAGAGGCCTTTTCCGATGAGGCCAAAAAGTACGGCGACCAGATCATTATGGATATCAAGCAACAGTTCATCACGAAGCTAAATGGCTTGAGTTGGATGGACGATTCTGTTAAGAAATTAGCAGCCAATAAGGTACATAACATTGACCAGAAGATTGGGTACCCGACAACAAGCCCAAATATCACGGACCCGGAGGCGTTACGAAACTATTACAATGGGTTGGTCGTTACCGACGCCTTCTTCAACAACGCCGTATCGAGCAACACCCTAGAAACCGCTAGGACTTGGTCTGCCCTCGGGAAACCGGTTGACCATGGCGAATGGGGCATGCAAGCCGATACAGTCAACGCTTACTACAATCCTGTGGGGAATGAAATCGTTTTCCCTGCTGGTATAATGCAGTTTCCTGTTTTCCAACTAGACCTGCCTAGCTATGTATCGTACGGTGCATTTGCATCGGTTGCTGGTCATGAGCTTTCCCACGCATTTGACAACTCTGGCAGAAACTATGACGAGCACGGCAACTTCACAGATTGGTGGACTAAGCACACTGTAGAAGAATTCGACAAACGCGCCAGCTGCTTCGTGGACCAATACAGCAACTTCACGGTCAATGGAAACGACGGAAAACCCGTACATGTCAATGGTAGACTCACACTTGGAGAGAACATTGCCGATGCCGGCGGCGTCTCTGCGGCCTTTGCCGCTTGGAAGCAGCGGACCGAGTCAACTCCGGATGAAAACCTGCCCGGACTAGACTTCTTTACCCAGGAACAGCTCTTCTTCGTCTTTTATGGTAATTGGTGGTGCGGAAAGATCCGCCAGCAGGCAGCTATCGAGCGTATCTACAGCGACCCCCATTCCCCAGCATTCGCTCGGGTCCTGGGAACCACGGCGAACTCGAGGGCGTTCAGGGAGAGTTTCAGGTGCCCCGTCAAGGAACCTACTTGTGAACTATGGTAATACCTAGGTAGGATATGTTTGAAGTACCGACCTAGGTATGCTAGTGGGCACATAAATTGTATAACACAAAACTTGGTAATCATGGAACTTGCAAATTGAACTAATGTTCTTTGGCTTTCGATATAATATCTATAGCATACATAGCTGGTAACCTATCTACCTGCCTAGATACCTAGGTAAGGTAGCTAGTAGTACATATATTACATTAACCAACGCGCTGGAAATGCAAAAGATTCCCATGGATTTTCTATGTGCTCTCCTGATTGATGTAGTATCTGGTGCCTACCTACCTACCTACCTACCTGTTACTGTAGATCTACGTCGTTCTTCAAACATTCGTGCTACTAACTACTATGTACCTACGTAGTAAATACCTACCTAGAGTACCCAAATAAATAAAGCTTTCGATACATATAGTTATCCATAACCTAACCTAGATCAATAACTAGATCCATTAATAGATGTATGGATATCCATCTTGATATTATATACCAACCTCGTATTGGTGGAAATGTGGTTGGCAATTTACCCCATGTTTAGGTAAAAAAAATAACAAGATAACCGTCGTATGGAGGCTCACATGACATGATAGGTAGGTAGGTAGGTAGGTAGCTGACGACATCTATTGATTAATTTACCCCTATACCAACCTACCTCAAGTATCCACAAGATCATACCAATTACCAAGTACGAGATTTGAGAGCCTTATGCAGGGTAGGTAAAAATTACTTTGGCTCCAGGTTTGTGGGTAATAAAGTCGAATCGATGGTATGGATACCTATCCTTGGTTCACCATAGCCAATAGTTAAATCTTTATTTTTTTGTCTCTTATTTTCGAATATCCACCACAAAAGCAACCTCAACATTTTATAGCCCGCTCTCTTCAGATCCCTTTCCTTAAAAATGCATCCTTTTCCCCATCAGAACAAATCTGTCTAATGAGGGTGCCCTTATACCGAGCTGTCTTGTTCCCCAAGTTTTGACGCCATAGGTAAGTGGTGCGATAAAGACTGGGAAAAAGTAAGGAAGTATAACGATTCCATCTTGCCATGCCAAGCAGTATAATGCACGCGAGTTAAGAAATCGGCATTACTCCTCGCAACCCGACCTGACCCGCCTGATCTACTCGTTGTACCTCTGAGGCGTACTACTCCGCTATATCACAAGCCAAGCTTATGCTTCTTGATCCGGGGGAAAACGCCGATAACGAGGAGCACCGAGATGACGATCATGGCCCACAGCTTGAGCTTCAGGACGCCTATGTTGTAGTCTGTCTGGGTTGCGCTGACCACGGTGGCAGCTAGGAACAAGAGGAGGACGTAGCCGCTGGAGCGGTGATACTTCCACATCTTCTTCGCGTTGGCCTCGCCGCCGTACAGCTGGGGAAGGCCGAACATGGTGAAACCGACGATGTACTGGGCAAGGAGCCAGAAGGAGGCGATAACACCGAGGTAGCCATGGACGGAGTGGAAGTGAGCCCCGTTGTTGATGAACTTGTTGACCTCGATGCTGATAACGCCGACGGCGAAGATGGCAAAGGCGAGGAAGTTGAGACCGGCGTGGATTTTCTGGCCAACTTGCTTCTGGGCCCCTGTGTGGGTCGGCTGTAGGACGAGGATGGACTGGATGAGAACGAGCAGCCCCGCGGATTGCGCTAAGGGATGGACGGAGAAGAGGATCAGAGGGCCGTTGAGGAAGACTGCGGCCCAGACCGAAGCTACGAGGAGGATGCCAGCAGCCTCGGCGATGACGCCGGTGCCTGATGATTGTATGAGCTTTGGCATGGTATAGTAGCAGCGAACGGAGGTAATGGCTATATTTGAGGAGGAGTGGGAATTGTATATGGTTAAAGCCGAGGCGGGGCAGCAAAGGCCAGACAGACACTGAGAAACAAGGAAGTCTAGGACAAAATAAGGAGAATGTTCATACCTATGATCAGGTTTTTGGCTATGGGGGCATTTTCTCTTTGAGAAGCATCTCCGGGCCGGCCTAATAGAGGTTCCAAATCCTCTTGTCCTTCGTTGTCCGGATCAATCGGGGCATGTTGGGGTATTCCAGTTGCGGATGCCATTCGGGGCGATATTTTTTTTTTAAATTAAGGTAACGTCCTTAGAGGATCTAATTCGAACTACCCGGTACTTGGCTTGGGGGGGAGGGGAAGATTTGTGTACCCGATATTATGTAGGCAGATAGGTATTGTAGATATTCACGACTTAAGGTGTAAGTTATGTGTGTCCTTAGTAGATGATATGGAAGATGGAAGGATTTGTTTCACATCTTTTTAAAATAATTAAAATACATCCATTGTACCAGTCATGAGACAGAAAGGCTGGCTTCGGTACATGTACTGTACTGTGGTAAGCTTTGAAAGGGATCGAGCTCACCATCGATGACGATATCTGCTTGTATCAAGCTTCGACCTATCAGAGCCTTGCGATTCTTAAGCCACCCCTATGCTTGTAGCGTGGGTCGCCTAAAATTAGTTAGTGTAGGTACGTTGTAGGGTCACTAGGGTGGCTCTGTCTTACATGGTGCGGGGGAGTTGGAGCACTGAGAGTTGCACAATTGCTGCAAACATTGAGCCCTTGTTCGGGAAGGTTAGTACTACAACCGAGGCACCTAACTGTTATCTACAGGTGTGTTCTACTACATGTATGTACTGACAGTACTGTACCCTACATACATGTAGGGTACCTACTACCTAGGTAGGTAAGTTATGCACTTGTAATTCTCAATACATAATAGTCACAACTATGCTATACACTACATATAGTGTGTGGCTTGTAGATAAACGAACAAGTATATGCGCTGTGCGACAACATTAATCTCAAAATCTGCAAACATTGAAGTAATTATTAGTAGACCACAAGAAGTCTTTGTATGGAAGAGGAAGAAGAATGGTGGGGGAGTATTTACAGATCTTCATGCAAGAGAAAATAAAGTCACGGGTTGAACCGTCAAACATTGAACATCTACTACTGTAGATAGGCAGGTATACTTAGGTATATACATATAATCCACATGCCATTTGGCATTTAACATTTGGCGTCAGACTTGTCCGTATTCCGGAGCATACCCCACTAAGAATTAGCCTTTAATAGTTCGAGATCGGAATGTCTTGCTTGTGAAACATTTTGTTTTCTGTATTGCCTTTTTGACATCTAAGAGACATCTAAGATTTCTTTGTAAGAAAGAACGTTTGTCGTAGACACAGGTCCTAGACAGCGTAAAGCAAGCATACAACATGGCCGACCCTATTCCGTACGAGTTAGACGCCGTTAACGTTACCCCGATTGCTTCAGGTGAAATCGATGGAACTTTTCGATCCAGCTGCATTGGTATGTGTATAGGAGGCCGAGTGACGAAAGATTGAAAGGGGGGATTAAGAACAGCTACAATCTTGCCACCCAGAAAATGAAAACTTCCCTTAGCTAACCCACTTGTGATCAGATTTGATATCTGGGGCATTAGGAGGCAAGGTCCTAGGATTCTCGGATCAATGGTTTGCTGATGCTGACAACCTGTTGACGCCTACACCCCCCATAAGGCAACCTGGAAAGATGGTCTACACAGGTGCCTGGTATGACGGCTGGGAAACAAGGAGACATAACCCGGAACCGTTTGACTGGGTTGCCATACGACTTGGCGTTGCGTCTGGTACCGTGGAAGGAGTCGAAGTTGACACTGCTTTCTTTTCTGGAAATCATGCTCCTGCGATTTCCGTTGAAGGCTGCTTTTCCTCAGATGACGACGAAGTTCTCTCCTGGAAGGGAGGAAAGGGGAAATGGGAAACTATTATAGGCATTCAAGAGTGTGGTCCATCACAAAGGTTTGGCTGGAAGTTGAACGACCCTACTTCGAAGCAATACACCCACGTGAGGCTGAACATGTATCCCGATGGAGGCATTGCGAGATTTCGACTGTTTGGACATGCGGTGCCAGTCTTCCCAGCAGACACGGATGCAATCTTCGATTTAGCTGCAGCTCAAAATGGCGGAGTGGCAATCTCTTGCAGTGACCAACACTTTGGCACCAAGGATAACCTTATATTACCTGGCAGGGGAAAGGATATGGGAGACGGATGGGAAACGGCACGATCTCGAACTAAGGGGCATGTAGACTGGGCAATTATTCGGCTAGGTGCTCCAGCTCTGATTCAACGGTTTGTAGTGGATACGGCATTTTTCAGGGGAAACTTCCCTCAAAAAACAAAAATCGATGCTATAGAATGGAAAGGGGAGGGTGAGCCAGGGGCAGATGTTGAAGGTTGGATTGCAGTTCTCGAGCCGAGTAAGTGTGGTCCTGATCAGGAACACGACTTTCCATCTGCAATACAGGACAGGTCTTTTACCCACGTTAAGCTTACCATCATTCCTGATGGGGGAGTGAAGCGGTTACGCGTGCTGGCCAAGAGATCTATTTGAACGCTAAACTGGAAATATGGTAATATCCATGGATGTATTCTAGGTACCTAGATAACCTAATAGCAAGATGAATAGATGTCTACTTACATACTTGGGTAGCGTGAATGGGTATACACAGCACTGAGGACATTCGTGATCTATTGTTGTTAACATTATGCTGGATATGTGCAAATGCTTGGTTGTTGTTCAAGTAAGTGTAGGTACATACCTACTGTAGGTTAACTACATATGTAGTAGTTTGGTAAGAAGATGCGTATACCGCCGTGCCTGACTATGATGAAAGTCTAAAAGGATCTAAACAACGCACGGACCAAGCACCTGGATTTTAGTACCTAGTACCATTCAACCTCTCCTACATGTACTACATACCTACACAGCCTACTAACTTTACCAGCCGCCTACCTAATATGTATTGTATTGTACATTATTGATATTGACTATCCTAAGGTTAGGGGACTAATCTACCCTGTTACCTCATAACCTTGAAGTAACCCTGAACTTGCCCGCTACTAGTTCACTGTTACTTTAATGACGACCATCCAAAAGTCGGGATTGCAATATAAAGATAAACGACCCAAACGACCCACAAGGTCAACAAGTAACACTCTTTTGAAAGCATGATTCTTCAACATTCTTGATACAACCTTGAACAAACTCTCGACCGTCCACCGAAATTCGAAGTACTCCTATGCCTTCTCCCATTCGATCATGGACCTTGGGGATTCTGATGGTGGGGGATTCGGCGGGGAGCAGCCCCAAAGGACTCAACCCCGTCCTCTCCCAGCCGACCTTCCAAAGTCTCTAGATGATCGTAGAGTCGTGTCAGTTGACCTAATACCAGAGACTGAGATGTATGATGGATGGCAAGGTACGTCTTCAAAACTTTCCTGACGTGTAGAGTCAGATCTCGACCTGATATCACGCATTCGACCCAATATCGTATCGTATCATCCATGCTAACTTCACCTCCCTCCTCACCTCCCAGGTCAATCACAGTTCTTAACCTCACCGATAACCGCAAAACCTCTCCAATTTAGCAATTTGACCCTAGATGACCCGAACTATGACGAAAACATTGCCAGTAGTATGCCCGACAGCGATACGCGGTTGATGCAGATGCTCGCAGCGCAAGCTCAACATCTTGGAGGGCAGGCTTTTGGCGATGTAGATGCCATCGCAACAGACGACAAATTATCAGACGATGAAAAAAGGACAATGCTTCAGAAAGCTTTAGTTATGTCTGCTAGCAACGGCGATCTGGAAAATGTGAAGAAAATACTTGGCGGTCAAGCCAGACCGTTTGTGGATATGAATGCGCCAGATGAAGATGGAACACCATCTTTGGTCTACGCAAGCTGTTTTGTTAGTCAGGCAACTTGAAATTCGTTCCAGCACCCGTTTTGCTAACATTATACATCACATAGGGACACGAAACCGTTGTGCAAACTCTTGTAGATGCTGGCGTGGACGTTGACCAGCAAGACCGCAACCATTGGAGCCCCTTAATGTGGGCAATGACGAACCGACATAAGGGCATCGCAAAGATTCTGTTAGACAACGGAGCATCCCCTGAAGCGAAGACCTCCTCGGGAAGAACCGCCTTTGACTTCGTCGCACCTGATAGTGAGATGTCATTTTATTTGCATGACAATGGTTACAGCATTGGAAATGCCGGAGTCACAGATGATTTTTATAATCCAGGATTCTCCCAAGATAAGTTTGAGGAAGAGATGGCTGAGAACGAAATACGCCGGCGCATGATGATGAACAGTGCGCGAGACCTCGAGGTTGATATAGGAAACATGGGAATAGACGACCAACCTGATGTAAGTTGCCCCCCCTATGCGAGAACAGAAGATATATCCATATTGACTTTAGCCGACAGCTTACGGATGATTTTGAAGAGGACCAACAGGAATTTGATTGGACTCGATGTCTGCATGATCAAATGTTTGTCTTCCAAGAAAGTGATTTGGACAGGATCCTCGACATTGTTATTACCCATATGCAGCCTCAACGATCACCGTCTCAGAAGCCCGTCCCAGCGAACATGATCTTCCTTAGCGCGCGGTATGCTCACTACCATTCTAGCCCAGAGTTGTTGGCAAAGTTACTTGTGACCGCTCAAGATAAAATCAACGAGGTTGTTGAGGCTCATCAATGGGACATGACTATCCTAGCTTTCTGGATGTCGAACGCAACTCTCTTACTACACTATCTCAAGAAGGACACCGGCTTGGTTGAGGCCACGACAGAGTTCCAAGCACAGCTTTCAGAGCTCATCAACGAGATTTTTATTCTCATTGTTAGGGATGCAGAGAGACGACTAGATAAAGCACTAGACTCTGCAATGCTTGACCACGAAACCATTCCCGGACTAAACGATGTCACCTTCCAGCACGAATGGAAGATTTTTAAGAGGAAGAAGGAAGTGAAGGAAGAACCACCAGAGAAGCGATTCGGGCCTCCTTCACCAAAGCAACGTGCCAAACCTGCTCCTCGCAATGTAACGTCCCTCCTGTCATCCACTCTCTTCGTCCTCGACCTCTACGATATCCACTCTGTTATTACAGCACAGGTCATATCACAACTGCTGTATTGGCTAGGAGCCGAGCTTTTTAATCGGATCATGAACAATAGGAAATACCTGGCCAGGACGAAGGCAATGCAGATTCGAATGAATGTTTCAGCCTTGGAAGATTGGGCTAGATCCAACAATCGCCAGCCGGAGCATTACGAACATGGCGAGACGAGTTCATCTGGTGAAACGACAGTAGAGGCGGCACGCAGACATTTGGCCCCCATCGTCCAGCTTCTCCAATGGCTTCAGTGTTTCTCATCTTTGGACCCAGATGATTTAGAGGCCTTAGTTGGGACACTACAACAACTCAAGCGGTTAAGTCCGCAACAACTGATTTATGCTGCTAAGAATTATCGACCAGAAGTGGGTGAGAAGGGATTGCCCAAGAGTGCTATGAAGTACCTCGATGCAATCCAGAAAGAAGCGGCATTAAGAAGAGATCGTAGAAGGACGATTTCTCCCCTGTCGGGGGGTAGCGCACCTTCGACCCCTATTAAGAGCACGTTTAACGGTCATAGCGCGGAGACCCCACGTACCATACAAGGTACACCAAATCCGGACCTTGATGATGATGATGTACCAGATGGTGTTAATCTTGATCCCTCCTTGATGTTACCGTTCACTCTTCCAACTGTTACCGACATGCTTGTAACCTTCGGCGCTGGATTTGGTGGAGTCAATCGTGAGCGTGAGAGAAAATACATCCCCACCATCCCTCCAGAGTTTCTTGATAAGTTAGAAGTAAGCGGTAACCCAAGTCGACCAATGTTCTTCGAGAAGGATTGGGAAAATGAAGAAGTATAATAGCCCGACATATGCTCACGACGGGTCATCAAATAGGTGACCGAGAAGATCGATGACTACCCATGGCTCGGGCCAACACAGCATGCACGAGAAATTGACTCATCACTACCTATCTACCTAATACGCTGACCCGGCCGAATACCGCCGTGTTGGCACCAACGAGGAAAACTATCGATGCGGTAATGAACCATATGCAAGCTGCAAGGGACGAGCACATGGTTCAGGGGCAAACGAGGGATGTTCGAGTGCATAACATTCGGGTGAGGCATTGGGATGAGTGAGATGACGCCAGTAAGACGACCAGAAAGCTTACACTAATGCATCTAGCCGTAGAGTGCTAGACACGATGGAAATGGCCATTGGCGGGATATCAATTGTGAAGATGAATACTCCATGCACAGACAGGGGGAAGAAAGGAAGACAAAATAGGTTTCCCTAGCCTTTCTAATAACTGCACATGTGTGTTCAACCTCAAGATAACTATGTAGAGCCTGCCTGCCTTCAAGGTTCCTGCTCCCTACTACCTACCTACACAGTAGATAGAAATGGCACCCATGGATGGTTGTCCAGTGGGCCTTGTTCACACCAAGTTACCAATAATAATTGTTCAGGGACTACGATGTGAATTTGTTTTCTACAATGCGGTCAGGCCAAATGCAGGGCGCCGTGATTGCCAACTGTCCTGTTCGGTACTGCCTAGCCACGTCCGCCCAATCCTACCTAGGTGGTTTTGGCTTTTCTTCTCTTCGGTGGTTCTTCCTTTTTCTTTTTTTCGATGTTCCTTTTCGATATACATAAGTTCAGGGTTGCGTTCGTGCTTGGCACGTACATATGTAAGTAACACCGACCTTTTGGGTCCCACTGGAGAACCAAGTAACAGCCCAAGTATGTAAAGCTGTGACATGGGTTAGTTACCTAGGTTAGTACTTACTACTATTACCTACCTAGGTATTTTATATAACACTGAAGGTGTTATTGCCTAGGTAGGTTCAAGTTATTAATTGGGATGTGCTCTCTAGGCTTTCTAGAAGCTAATTATTAGCACTGCTATATGGTAATAGAGACAGGCAGTGCTCATTTCTAATTTTAGTGTATTACACGTCCGAATTTCCAGCGTTGAATGTTGAATGTGAAAGTTAATAAACAATACTACATTGCTATGTAGTCAGGTGGTATGTATGTAAGCCGACCTAGGTCTATATACGTAGAGAAGAGACTTTCACCCCGCGCGGGATTTTTATCACCATTTAGGGTCCTTCAGATCTTTTCGGATAGGCTGGCTAAAATGGCCACGTCAACATTGGAATTTGATCACAAGTGCTACTAAAGTTAGGGTATACAGGTAGGTAGGTATGTATGTATGTATGTAGTCGATGTCGGAGTCGAGGTCCCGCGGGATTATCATTATTAGGTAGGTAGGTAGGTAGGTAGGTACCTAGGTATTATTTTGGTGTGGCCGTTTACATACCTATGGAAGAAGCTTCTTCAGTCTAGAACTTACACATACATAACATCCTACCTCTGGTTGATACTCACACACAAGACATAAGACTCACATACGAGAGTGACGTATAAAACCCCGCAAAAGAAGGATGTGGTGGCCATTCACTATGTCGTCGTATTGGAGAAGTCGTTGGATGTCTTTGATATTACGGAATCATGCGTCGGAATGGGGACGGAGGGGAGGAGGAGGAGGATAGCTACATAATAGGTAGATGGAGTGGTGGAAGTATGTGTATGTATGTATGTAGGTAGGATGGACTTATGGAGTTATCGTGAAAATCGGTTGTGCTCTTTCCTTGGCCAACCCTTTTCTTTTTTTCCATTCATTCTTCAGTTTACCCTCCGTTAGTCCCGACTCGGCTAACCCGTGGTCGATCCCTGGGTTATCCCATCGCCTAAGAGGAGCCAATTATAACTAGATGGGGCCAGCCACTTACCGATTTTCAAACATCCGGTCCGTGAGTGTTTCTTCACCTCCAATTGGCGTGGGGCTCTCTCCCTCTCCCTCTCACTCTCTCTCGCTTTATAGGATAAACGGAGCGATGGGCTTAACCACCTGTTTTATCGATCAGGAAACCTTACGCATTGCGGACAGGCGGAGGGAGGCATAGCAACCGGGATGGGGGTCTCCTATTTACCGTCATGGAGTGGATGATTTACGTATATAGAGTCTTGCGGGGGTGCGGGTGAGGATCAAGGACGAAGACACTAGGGACACTTTGATATCAAATGAAGACACACACAGAGATATATAGGACTCAAATACATACATAGTTCATTAGCTAGTCTTGTTGTAGGATCACAAGCGTGGGAGGGAAATCCTAAATCGGCTTTGATTCTCTCACATCTGTCATCTTTGAATTTTTCAATGTTGTCTCTTGGGTAATACCAAAGCATTGGATACAGATATGTAGTTAGTACTTACTACTAGTAGTACATAAAGGGTCAACCCTTTTTTTTTCTGGCAAGCAAGTACTTAAGCTTGATTCGTCAACTGGAATATCAATAGACGGATGAAGTGGACAAGCTATAGTTATATGTACTATGTACGTATATGCATACCCGACGGCCTACATGTACCAGGGTAGTAGATATACAGACCGCCATATTTCCACATCGAGTATGTGTATTACAAGAACCAGCTACACATGTAGTTAGCTGCTATGTAAGTAGCAAACGGGAGGAAGCTATGCGTGACCGCTCTAGCCTTAGATTCAATTATCGGTCTGGGCCAGAATTGAGCGTTGTATGTGTACTGTACTACGCCTTAACCAATCTGAGCCTTGTAGTGGACCAGCTGGGAAGGGTGGGAACTGTGTCTCTCTTGCCTGACCAATTGGGAGAAACGGTAATGGGTGGTTGTAAGTTGATGATGTGCATCGCTTCTATTGACGCCTTCCGCGTCCTGGTACATGTAAGTATGCACTGCATGTAGGTAGGTATCAATTGTATGTAGTTGAGTAGGTACATACATATACACATAGCTATACATAGCATACATAGCATACATAGCATACATAGTATACATAGTATACATACACATGCATAGTTACATGTAGAATGTGAGTATGTAAGTAGTACTAGGTAGGGTATCGGACAAGATCCCAATGGAATTGCTGCCGCCACGACACATCCACTCTTGCATTAATACATGCTGGCTAGATCAGATGAACCGTGGCTCGAAAGATATATAGGGATGTTTCCCAAGACAAACATATTAAAGCAAGCAGCGCCTGCTTGCATTATTAAGAGTGGGAATGAAGAATGAAGAGTGAAGAGTGAAGAGTGAAGATTGAAGATTGAAGATTGATATTCCAAATACGTATCGTACTAGTTACCTACTAGTAGTACAAACTTCCAAGTTTACCTTACCTTACCCTACCCCAGACTACGCCTTCCTTAGTAAGAGATATAGGTTTATATACACGGCAACCACGACCACAACCACGACCGCATCTGTGTAAGTCGCTACTGACTTATAATTTCCTACTTTCATCTGTCCGAGCCCATGCTTTGAGTTTGCAATCATTTCAATTTCATGTTGCTATTGTGTGATGACCCATGCTTTTCACATTTTTCCAATTTGAAGTTCTAAAGTTGTCAACGCCCTGTTTGTTAGCATCACGTTTTTTTTTTCCTTTGAACACTCATAACTCCCTAAAATGAAATCACGCTAACACTTATTACTACCCACAGCCGCAGTTGTGTAAGTGGTGGAGGAGGCTTAAGACCTTCGACAAGGCTAGCCATCAATATTCCAAGTTGTGACTCTGTGGCTCATAACAGCTGGGAGTCCACATCCCGAGAAAGATATTGAATGGTAAACCTGTTTCGTTGTTCAACGGTCTAGGAAAAGAGGAAGAAACGGAAAAGGAAAGAAAGGGGAAAATCTAACCGCAGCTTGTCAAGCCCTATTACGGTTGTTAACAGCGTTTTCACTCTCGGTGTTACTAGACACGACATACTCATACTGAGTACCTGAGGTGTGGCATTAATCATTGTCAACGCTGCGCACACTTTCTATTTCGAACGCCGCCTGCCTTATCAGGTACCTGAGTACTTACCTAATCCTCACTCACAAACATTTGATTGAACCTAGTCAGGTCAGATACATACCAAATAATGTTCGGAGTTACACCAACTGCGGTATATGTACCGCCACCAATGCCACTTAGGAATGCAAGTGTCCGGTACAAGAGCAGTAAATCGTCAAGCCTCGTTCCTTTTAGGGATGACTCTAAATTGGTCGGCTTGCGATACGATCAAACCGTCCAGGCTGAGCCACCAATCCCAATACCACCACCTCGGTCTTCGCGCCGCCCGCCGCCTCGCCCTATATCGTGCAGCACTACCCGCAATCCTGTTGTAGTGCCACCTCCTCGTCCTGCTCCTCCCACTGAGCAGCATCCGGCATTAAGGACCATTACATCTCCACGAAGAGTTAGCGAGTCTGGAAAACGGGATTCTGTTCATTCGCCGACAACACCAAGTTCGTGGACCATTCGTGAAGATAGTGAGACAGACGACGAGGATCCTTTTACGTACGAAAACGTCCATCATAGATTTGGCGGTATTAAACCCCTCCAACTAAAAATCCGGTCTGCATCACCATCTCTATATGGGCGTGAAGGGGGACGAGTCAGTGAATCCAACAGCAGAATTAGCGCACCTTCAATTTCTCCAGCACTTTCGGATGGCGACACAGTTTCACCAAATTCACCCACAACACCTCCTATGAATTTTTCTAAAAGGTTTGTCAGAAGCTTCAGTTTACGATCGAATTCGTCCAAGACGTCAATACCAAAGATGAAGCGTTTAAGGAAGAAGATGGGAAGTGATGGTGGCTCGTGCGCGGATTACCCCAGTTATCCACTAAATGAACAGAGTAGCTTGGCGCCTAAATCCCCTAGCGGTAGATTGTCGCCATTACCTGACCCCCATGACTCTCCAGTTATATCAACCACTATCCCCACCGAGAGTCTTTTGGAAGATGATTTTATGACCCAGTTGTCCTTCTCTAAGCGCGGTAGCCTCATCTTTGGTGGTAAGCATTCGCGCAGATCTACGAGAAACGTCGCCACCGCCATGGCCGCACAAGATACTGGCGTTGCCAACAAGAATATCGTTTCTGAATCAACTAGAACGCCACGCGCCTTTGCTCTAGTACCTGCGCGAGAACAGAGCGCCGACACCGACGCCGTTGCCAACTCAATCAGCGCTAAAACCGCCACAACTTCAGGGGCAACCGACAATGTTAATGCCAATAATAATGCCGAACCCCTAAGTAGCCCGCCATCCTCGCCATCCTCGCCGCGTCACCTACCGCCCAGCGTCCGGCTTATAACTGCTGATGCCGAGAAGGAATCTCAAAAGGTGAGATCGCTCTATGAATCCGGTGAAGGTCTCCACTGGGAGGACGGCGCGAGGCGCTCATCAATCGATGAGCGTGTCCAGCCCGAAGCAGAGCACCCAACTGAAGTGAATGAGAATGATGCGTACGGTTTCCTTATCGATCCAATTCCATTATCTTTGATCATACTGACAAATCACATCTTTTTACAGGTCAAACGACCCGGATGGACGCCCTATTCAAACCTCGGCTTCTACTTCGTCGCTACCAGATAGAGATCCACGACACGAATATGAGTTAGCAGGTGGAATTGAAGATTGGGAGGGAGTCCACGGTGCAGATGTCGATCGTTATGGTTTTATCTCTGTTCAAGAGCCACCAAACCCTCGACCGAGCACCTCATACGAAACCACATCCGTTCACTTTTCGCTTCGCAAGCAGCGAAACGTTCTCGTTCGTAGGGAAGCAACATCACACTCGTTGGGCATTAATAAGAACAGTCCCCGTAGAAAGGGGTCAGCCCACTCTTTGCACACACAGGCGTCGGAGTTTTCTACCATATCGCGCCGTTCCGCTCTCTCGACTATGCGCCAGGCCACAAACTTATTGCCACACAATAGAGATAGAAGACTGATCGATGAAGCTGGAGATGTTCTTGCATCACCTCCAGGCTTATCACATACCGATGACGATGGATTAGTTGGAAAGAAAATAGCCGAGGCGAAGATGAAAGAAATGCAGCGAGCAGAGAAATGGCGGAGGATGGCTAAGATCATAAGGCCTGGCGAGGAGGGACAAGGCATGATGTTCGAGTTTGACTTGAAGCATCCGAAGCTGGCCCAACGGGTGTGGAAGGGTATCCCCGACTGTTGGCGAGCAGCAGCCTGGTATTCCTTCCTCACCTCTAGCGCCCACGCCAGCAACGAACCATTTGCTACAGACGAACAAATCGCAGTCGAGTTTTATCGACTGCTTGAATGCCCATCACCCGATGACGGACAAATCGACTTAGATGTACCCAGGACCATCAACCAACACATCATGTTTCGACGAAGATACCGTGGTGGCCAGCGACTCCTCTTCCGGGTACTTCATGCCTTATCTCTTTATTTCCCCGAGGTAGGGTATGTCCAGGGCATGGCTCCCCTCGCAGCAACATTTCTTAGCTATTTCGACGAGGAAAGATGCTTCATAATGCTTGTACGGCTCTGGAAACATCGCGGTCTCAATCGGCTGTACTCATCCGAGTTTGTCGAGCTTCTTGGTGCCTTGAAGGACTTCGAAAAGGATTGGTTGGGCAATAGAGACGTTGCTACGAAGCTTGTAAGTTTATCCATGCTTCGTTCACATTCATACCTATGTACTGTAACTAACCCTTACAAGTCTGAGCTCTGCATCGATCCGACCGCCTACGCTACGAAGTGGTATCTCACTCTTTTCAACTTATCGATACCCTTTCCAGTCCAACTTCGCGTATGGGATGCATTCATGTTGCTCGGTTCTTCGCCGAACCCTCGTGCCACCACACCCGTCCCAGGCAAGGCTGCTCCGGAAGAGCCATCGTCTAAGGGCTTGGAAATTCTTCACGCAACCAGTCTCGCCATTATTGACACTCTTCGACCTTCGCTGCTAGATTCCGATTTCGAGAACGCCATGAAGTCCTTGACATCCTGGGTTCCTATTAAGGATGAACAGGGATTCATGGACCTGGTGCAATTAGAATACAGGCGGCACCAGAGTAAGCAGAAGAGTTAGGGGAATAGTCCGCGCCCTTGATCCGCTTAGTCAAGCATCTCTTAATACACAACAAAATCCTTCCGTCGACCACTGCGATTTCTAGGGTGTGGGAAAAAAAGCAGGCCACATTCTAGAATTCATGTTGGGATGGGCTGTTCTACTACTGGCATGGCTGGCCCGGTTAATAGGCCTAGGCCACGACATTGGCCTTTCGCATTATTTGCTTTACTCGGCATCGTTCAGACCGCGACAAAGGTCTAGTTTAGCATTGGAGTTCCCTTTGTGTTTCGATGAGCGGTGGTGTTGGCCCAAAGTGGGCAGCGAGGCGTAGAGCCTGAGATATCGGTGGATGGTTTTCGCATTATACCCCTATGCATTCGATGCATTCACAAAATGGAGAAGGATGGTTGCGGAGGTTGACAACCATGACCAACTCGTTGATACTTACCTACTTAATAAGATATGGACTTTCAACTCCATAGCCCTATGGGCCCTTTATGCCTAACTATACCCTACTGGAAAATGCCCTGTTTAATATGTATACTTAACCCCAAAACTATCATGATAGCATAACTACCTACCTAATTTGATTTCCCTAGTTTTCTCAATATCTTAGATTCGCGGTGTGATGCTTCACCACCAAAAGCAAACATGTGCATGTGCTTAGATAGCTAGCTAGCTATAGCGATGGCTTGAACTGCGTTTGCCTTCGTGAACTATGACGTATGGACTTATAGACTAGGTATTATAGCGTACACTAGTAGTAGTGTCAACGATGTTATGCACCTAACTGCCAGTGCATAGGGCTGCTAGGTTAGCTGGTTAGTAGGTAAATGTGCTCTCCGCCTTCCGAAGGGGCAAAGTTCAAAGGGAGAAGGAAGTTCAAGGAAGTATTCTCCAAAGAATTAGTTGAAGTTGTACAACATTAGTACATGCTTTAGCTAGAAAAGTGGATATGAAATGCCTCAGCTATATCGGTATTGTACAAGGTTCTAGGTAGTAACACCCCTCGAACCCCTCCCACATCAACTTCTCCGTAGTTACATGTATGTACCTAGGTATGCACTATTGCATACATGTACGTATTCTAAGTAGGCAGGTGCTTGGTGGTTCGCGTTACTCAAGAACACAAACAAACAATCGATAGTATCGTTATCATACGACGTTAATAATTATGCGGCAGTTCTTTAGGGTTGTATGTAGGCTTGTATGACTCGCCGCAGCTGTCCTACTTAAAGTAATCCTTTAACTTCGGCTGCTTCGTTTCGATTAACCATACGTATCACATTCAATGTTGAACTCTTTAAACTCACCATTCACCTTTCAGCCTACAAATTAGCAGCTATATGACAACACATCAGCCGCCTACCTACCTCGTTACTCTAGTAGAGATTCCAATATGAAATCCCACTCCAAGCCATCAGACGCAGACCTCAACCCTCCTCCCTCGTACACGGAAGCCATACAGCAAAATGCTCCGCCACAACCACAACAACAACAAACCCGATCCGCTTCGCTGGGCCACCAGCAGCATACGCATATGCCGGCTTCTTCTTCTCGTCGAACATCAGCGCCAGCAACGCACGTGTCGCGCCAATTCCCACCTTCTTTCAACATGTACAACGTGTCCAGCTTCATGGACCGCCGCTACGTGCTAGGCGAGCACCAGGACCGCCCCCTCTACGCCCTCTCCTTCCACAGCGGCTTCTCCGGCCAGCCCGACCTCGTGCTGCACAACGGGCCCACCGAGGACCACCCGGTGCTCGCCGCCTTCCAGCGCGAGTCCTTCAGCTCGTCGGCGATCATCACGTTACCGCCGCCGCCGGGCTGTCCGGGGACTCGCACGGGGGCGGAGGAGAGGCTGGAGCCGGCCTCCTCGGGCTTCGGCAGCACCACGTACGTGTTCACGATCGAGACGGGGCCGGGCAACCGCCGCGAGACGTTCGAGTGGCGACACTCGCGCGGCGGCGCCGTCAGCCAGCTCGGCGGAAAGACGTCCGGGTGGAAGCTGGTGCGGCTGGCGACGGGGCCGCCGAGCGGGCTGGAGGGTCCAGGTCAAGGAGGTGGATCATCATCGTCCGCCGCTACTTTTGTGGGCGGTGGCGATATGTCGAGTGATGGCAAGGAGGTGGTGGCGGCGTGGTGCTGGGCCGTCGGCAGCATCACCAAGAAGCTCAAGTTTCAGTTTTTGGGAAGTGGGAGGACGCCCGGGGTGCTGGGCGAGAGGTGGGCTATCATGGCGGTGGTGTCGGCGCTGAGGATCTGGGAGCATGAGAGGAGGCAGAAGGAGAATTAGTGGGGCGGGTCGTTTTGCTGGTGTGCTTGTGATGGTGCGGTGCGGGCGCTCTTTGGGTAGCTATCTACTAGGTAGGGTAAGGAAAAGGGGTGTTCCTCGGGGGGTGGGCTGGCATAAATATTTTTATAGAAAATGGTTATTTTATTTAGGTTAGGTTAGGTAGACAGGTAAAGTACCTACATACCTGGGAGGTTATTGGGGGAAGAAAAGGGGGGTGTCTATTTGGGCATTCGGAACGGTGTTAGCATTTATTATACCCTTCACTGAATTACAAGCATTCATTAGGTACTTACCTACCTATCCAACTTTGCGAACTGTCGATTTCTTTGTTTCGCCGAATTGGGTCACTAATCATCATATACCTAGGTATATATCTTATGGATGGTGATTAGAACCTGTCATTTTGAGTTGATATGGATTCCCATGAGAATGGTAACACAATATCACTCGCTTTTTATCACATTGTGATTGAATACCTACCAGGTTAAGGTATGATTGAATATGGGTTCATGCGAGTTGAGTGTTCAGTATTCACCTTTCTTACCCCTGTCTACCCTGCCTTTGCCAATCCGCTGTTGGTGCACAAATGTTGGGCCAGAGTATTATTACCATGAAACAGGCTGAAAATTTGCTAAATACATGTGGCTGCTCTTTTCAATATTTTTTTTCACCCCGTCCCTTTTTTTTTCTTCCTCTGTCTCATAGGTACTAGGTGGGCTTAGTTTGATAGATGACGGATCCCCTCCCCAACTGCAGTTCGTGGTGTTTTTAGTATACATATGCATGTTAGCCCGAGGTTACACATACTTGCATACATACCTACCTGGGTAGGTATTGTACCTATCTTATTAGAAAAGGCTCCTGATATTATTAAAAAATAGACAGGTAGGATCAATCGTGTCGGCTAGAAGCGACGGGGCATTGGCTATCACCTAGTACAGGAGATCATAAAATTGGGCAGCCGAGCGAGCCTACAATGGCGGTGGTGTGTGTGGTTGTGGTTGTTGGAGGGAGGTTGCATATGTCTGCGCCATGAACACGGAGATCAAACATAAAGAAGAAGGGTAAATGCTGTTACGCTATGGGCCCTCGGTACCCGGTTCCTGAGTACATATCACGAAGCCTCCCATCCATCCATCCATACATACATACCTACCCTTACGCATGCCTACCTCCCCTACCTACTTACTATATATCCTGTAAATAAGAAATTTGGCTTCTAAGAGGTTTGTCGTTTATATGTATATGTATGTCCTGAGGAGATAAGCACATCCAACCATGCCATCTACCGCGGCAAGCGGGCTGGCCTCGTTCGTGACATCACCAACAACAAGCAAGGCGTCCACCTCCTCGACATCAGCATCAACGATCGATGGGGCCAGCTTCCTGACCACACCAATAAACACAACATCGACGACGGCCCCGCTCACGCTGCCGCCGCAAACCACGCCCTTCACGCCGCCGGCGGACGCCGACTGCGCGCTGTCGGTGTACTGCCCGTTCCTGACGTACTGGCTCTACACGCAGGGTGGGCACCAGCTGTCGGGGATGCCGTGCCAGGCGCTGAACAAGCTCGACGCGTCGGAACCGCGGCAGATCGGGTACCGGCCCGAGTGCCTCCCGCCGGGCTACTACACGCTCTTCGACAACCTCGTCACGGAGATGGACCCGCGGATCCCGGGCGTCCCGACCGAGAGCGACGGCGGCTCGACGCGCGCGTACCCCGGCACGGCGTGCGTGTCCGGCTGGACGACGGCGTGCACGACGACCATCACGGCCGAGATCAACGCGGGCGACGGCGGCGCTGAGGGGACTTACCCCCAGGCCTGGTGCTGTCCGCCCGGCGGCTGGGAGTGCACGGCCACGGAGGCTATTGGCGTGCCCGGACGCCACTGCCAGAGCGTCATGACCGAGGCGACTAACATCTGGATGACCTGGGACCCGCCGTTCACGGACCTCACGCGCGGCGAGTACTACACGTACCCGGCGGGCGTGACGAGCGAGGCGAAGGAGAACGGGGCGACGATCTATCACCGTGTGTTCCCGCTGCAGCTGACGATGGTGGCGACGGCGGAGGCGACGGCGGAGGGGGGTGGGAGTGGTGGTTCGTCGGATGCGCAGCAGACTTCTTCTGGGATTGGCGATGGTGATGGTGATGCCATTGACAGTGCTGCTGCGCCGGCTCTGTCGAAAGGCGCGGTGGCGGGCATTGCGGTTGGCGTGGTTCTGCTCGTGATGCTCCTGGGTGCGGGGGCTTTCATCCTGCTGTACCGCCGCAGACGGAAGAAGAAGGGGGAGGAAAATGGGGTTGGGAGTGGGAGTGGGGGGGATGGTCCCGAATCTACATCTGAATATAAGCCTGACGCGCTGGATCCCACCCTTCCTCCTCCTCCTCTTCTGATGACGATGACGATGACAGGGGGGATTTTAGGCGATAAGCCGGAGCTGGAGGGCAGCTCGGTTCAGCTTCCGCACGTGTTGCCCAAGGCGGAGCTCGAGGCGCGGACACCGCCGGGATACCACAACCATCTGAGGCCGAGTTCAGAGCTAGATGCGTCGGGACCTGTGTCGCACCGCGGAACGGTAAGTACGATGACTGGTGGTTATATGAGTCCGAATCCGACGGGGGGTGATGGTATTTTCCCCTCGCCGGATTCGAGGTATAGGAGTGTGTTTGAGATGCCGGGTTGAAGTTTTGATTAGTTAAGTAGTAACTAATTAGTTAACTACTAGGTATAAAAGTTTTGTACAATACAGTTGTTAAATGGTAGCCCTGGAGGTGCTATGTAAGCCCCAAGCTCCGGGGCTACAGTACCTAGATGGGCATGGATGGTTCCCTGTATTTTACCTTGCTGGGTAGCAGCTTACAGGCTTAACAGCACCTACACCCTATTAAATCTAATTGCATTTAACTATTTCGACTAAAACTTGAAAACTTCTTACAATCAACAATTATTCAAAGTTGATCCCACCAACTCTCGTACACATCTCGCAAGTCAACACTCTCCGGGTGCTTAAGGTATGTTGTCACGTCGGCATCGGGATCTTGTTCCTTCTTAGTTGATCCAACTCCCAAGTACCAAGCGAACCTATTTCCAGTCTCCGACAGGTATTCGTATTCCCAGTCCTCCCACCGCGGGTTGCGATAAATGATGCTCACCGCCGACGCGCTGGCCGGCCACAGACCGTGAATCCTACTTCCCGGTTTACCGCTGTTGTACCAGGAGCTGCAGTTCTCGGACAAGACGGTAGTGTCGAAGAAAGCGTCCGAGTATTGTATAAAGTCGTCTGTAGCTTTCTTGGATGGCTGGATTGTCTTGATCCCCTCGCGACTGACCTTGCGAAGCAAGTTCGCGATGTACGCCACCTGAACTTCCACACTGTGAGGCACCGTCCCAGAACGACCTGACCCGTGCGGGCCGTGAATGAATCCCAAGTTTGGGAAGCCCGGTGTTGAGACGCCTAGGTAGTTGTACGGGAATCCGTACTCGCCGCCCTTGTCCCAGAGCTTCGCGAGGTCCTTACCATGAGCCCAGATGCTGAATGGTGGGACCATGTCTACATTTGCTCCAGTGGCGCAGAAAATGGCGTCAACCTCGCGGTGTTTGCCGTCGGTGGTCTCGATTCCAGTTTCTGTGAAGCGCTTTATCGGCGTCTGGATATAATCAACGTTATCCTCTGTAATGGCTTCAAAGTAGCCTGGTCCTGGTGTGAGTCGTCGACAATGCGGCGAGAAGTCGGGGAAGATATTTTCGAGCAGCTCAGGCTTCTTCGCCAAACGTTTCTTTGCAATATCGATAAACTCTTGGCGAGATTTCTCGTTCAAATCGGATCCCTTGAGCCAGCTAGAGAACCCTCTGAAGTACTTGGACTCTAATGCCTTCCGATACTTGATGTATTCGTTGGGGTCTTTGAAGGACTCTTGGAGTTCGGGGGATATACGGATGGGCTCGATAGAAGTCTCATCGCCCGCAAAAGAGGCTGCCACCCAGGTCTTATTCCGGGCATAGTGGTCCAGGTGTTTCACCTGCTTTTGTAAATTGGCTGTCAACTGAAGACCACTTGCTCCATTTCCAATGATCGCGACGCGTTTCCCTTTTGGATCAAAGTTGGGATCCCAGTTGGAGGCGTGCCGAAGAACACCTTTGAAGTCGTTGATACCAGGATAATCCGGTAGTCTCCAGGCATTGAAGCGGCCAATGGCTGTCAGCACAAAGTCAAACTCCTGACTGGAGATTTCTCCCGTAGTAAGATTGTGTACGTTCACATTCCACACCGATTTCGCTTCGTCCCATCTCAGTTCTTCTACCTTCTGAGATAGCTTTAGATAGTCGTACACATTGTACTTCCGAGCCAGTCCCTGCCAGTAGGCCTTGATCTCGGCACCCTGTGCGAACTGCTCAGTCCAATTGGTATTTGGAGCAAAGCTACTTTGATAAACGTGTGCTGGCACGTCGCATCTAACACCGGGGTAGATGTTCTCGAACCATGTACCACCCTGGATTCGGTTAGCAATAGGGTAACTCGTTTTTGCTATCGACACTATCACTTACCACGTCGGCATTTTTCTCGAATATGGTCAATTTTAAATTTGGAACTTTGGGAGGAAGAAGTATTCCGGCCAGGACACCGGCGAGACCTGCGCCGACAACTGCAACCCGTAATGCTCTTGGTTCGTCAATATAGCGCTGTTCTAATGAGATGCTCGGCAAAGGATAGTTGTCGGGGAACTTGTGTTCCACAGGTAAAGAATTAACTGTCTCTTTCACTTCTTGGACTATGGGTACTTTCACGCCATTGGTCTTTTTTTCTAAACCCTCCTGTACCGATGAAGGTGGTTCTGAGCCATTCACGCTAACTATCTGCTCCAAGTCCGCGGTGGCCATGTTGAAAAGTGAATGAATGAGACTTCCAAGGTTGTTTGGCAGAAAAAGAGAAAAATTCGATTGATTTAGTTTCTCATCTTCTCGATTTCATGAGTTGGCCAGATCTAAAGACTTATAACCACTTGCATGAGGTTATCTTAGAACGCGTTATCGTGTTCCATTATGCCGTATCGCCTACCTACTTACAACGTCTTCTTAGACGTGAAGCACGCAATAGCCCCCGCCTCTTTGCACCTCCGCAATAGGACATCCGGTAACAAACACCCCGTGGATAACGCCATGTGCTCCCTACTGTTTCGGGGGCGATACTTAGACAGTGTCGGATTATACTTATCGTCATAGGTGTAAGTTCATGCATCATCGCAAGACAGGCTTATACATAATGTGAGGTGATCATCTATGGATGTTGAATTCACCCAGCTATTCTTTCGAGCATGTCAGGCTCCTAAATAGCTAAAACATATAGGAATTCACACAAAGTCAATACACGCTGAAATTCTTTCAAAATGGCATCTTCGGAGGAAAAGAAACCAATTTTATTGAATGCATTTGACATGTCCACCGTTGGCCACCTCTCGCCGGGCCAGTGGAAGGTGAGCGTTATGACCCCTAATGAAGACACTGAACTAATAGTACACCAGAATCCCGTGGATAAGTCGGCCACAAAGCGCAATCTTGACTACTGGATAGAGCTGGCAAAATTGCTAGATAGGGGAGGATTCAACGCATTGTTTCTCGCTGATACATACGGAGGTTACGACACTTACGAGGGCAGCCTCGACAACTGTATCCGGCGAGCGGCCCAATGGCCTATAACTGACCCGACCATCGTATGTTCATTGGAGTAACACCCAAAACCACATCTAACGTGACTAAATATTGGTATTGCATCATAGCCTATCGCGGCGATGGCAGCTGTGACGAAAAACTTGTCATTTGCCATCACCGCTTCAACTTCTTTCGAGCCTCCTTTTTTGCTAGCGAAGCGCTTTTCTACTTTGGATCACTTTACCGGGGGTCGGTTTGGCTGGAATATTGTCACCTCCTGGAAAAAGGCCGCCTTCAAAGCCATCGGGCTCGACACTCCCATCGAGCACGATGAGCGGTACCGTCAGGCCGACGAGTACCTGAAAGTTTTATACAAGTAAGCCACAGAAACCAGCCACCATTACCAGGTGCACAGTGAGACTCAGAGAATATTTAGACTCTGGGAGGGATCATGGGCGGACGACGCCGTAGCCCCTGACCCAGAGAACGACAGCTACGCGGACCCAGACAAGATCCGCAACATCAACCACAAGGGGAAATACTTCACGCTGAACACGCGACACATTGTTGATCCGTCGCCTCAGCGGACCCCGTTTCTTTTCCAGGCTGGAACTTCATCGGCTGGTTCCGAGTTTGCAGCGACACATGCGGAGGCCATATTCGTGTCCTCTCACTCAGCTACTCTTCTCCGGCCGAAGATTGCCAAGATTCGGGAGCTGGCCGCTGCTCAGGGCAGAGACCCGCGTTCGCTGAAGTTCTTCGCAACGTACACCCCTATCATCGGGCGTACAGATGAAGAGGCGCGTGAGAAGTACGCGGAGCTGCAAAAATACGCCTCAGTGATCGGGGGCCTGGTTCTGGTCAGTGGGTGGACTGGGATCGATTTATCTAAGATCCCCCTAGACCAGGAGATCAGCGCCGCGGACTCCTTAGAAGCTCACAAGGTCCGCAGCATACTGGATGCGTTTACCACCACCAGCGAGGACATACCCAAGTGGACGCCCCGCGTGGTCGCTCAGAAGGCAGCCATTGGTGGCCTCGGGCACGTGGCGATAGGGGGCCCGCAGACGGTGGCGGACGACATGGAGCGCTGGATTCGCGAGGGGGACCTGGATGGGTTTAACATTGGCTATGTCACCACGCCTGGAACGTTCGAGGAGGTGGTGGAGCTCTTGATCCCAGAGCTACGACGACGTGGGATATACCCCGACCCGCCGGAGGAAGGGGAGAGGTTGACGGCGCGAGAAAGGATCTATGGAAAAGGGCAGAAGGGGCTAAGGGATGACCATATCGGTTCTAGGTATAAGTATGACCGATATCAGGAAGATCCACCGTATGAAGAGGGGGGATCTGTCGATGGCAAAGGTAGTTAGGTTAGGTGAGTGAGTACCTTGGGGACAATTTTATCTACTCCTAATTCGACAAGCCTCGGTTGGGGTTGTGTATCTCTCTAGTACCTATGGGTGAAAATGCCTATCCACCTGGTAGTCAGTGAAGTACTTTTTTATCGACAGTGACATCAACAATTCTTCATTCAATAGGTATAAACACTAGGTACGTACATAATATATAATTGCCTACCTACTAGCTACCCAGTACTCGGTGAACATTTCATGCAAGACTAGAAAATGATGTGCGAACCAATGGCTTAGCCTTCAAAAAATCATAAGTTCATCAACGAGTAAAATCGCTGGCAATAGGGATTTACCTATCATCTCCCATCCATCTATCAGTTTTCCCCGCCTTGTTCACCTATACAGGTGGGTGGTTATCATTTCCTTCCACCGGAGTACGTAGTATATCGAATATCGCGTGCTACCTGTATTGGGGAGAACCCCGCGCAAGCCCCTATTGCGTGATCGCCTTGTTCGCGTTGCGTGATTATAGTCTATCAGAATCGCCAGAATTTGCCAGAGAACCAATATGAATTGCCGGAACTATGCAAGGACAAGTACAGTAGTTCGTCGGACATAGTCGCCGGCATTCGGAGCCTATGTTGAACTAGCGATTTCTTGATTTCAATGTTGCCAGAGATGTGTCGCTATTGAAATAGAACTACGGTTCTCGCCGATAGCTGGGTTGGTTAAGTAATTTGAACAAGTTACATAGTATCTACTACATACCTAGGTAAGCCAGTCAGATATAGCAGAGAAAATGAGTAGCAGTACGAAACCAAAGAAGAGCCTCGTGCTCAATGCCTTCGTTGAGATGTGTAAGTCAATTAATTACCTACACAAGTTACCACTATCTGGGTACCTAGTAATGAAATTCACTTACTAATACACATCTCAGGCAGCGGGCATCAGTCCCCCGGACTATGGAGACACCCGGATGATGAGTCCTGGCGGTTCAATGAGATCTCTCACTGGGTCGAGTTAGCAAAGCTGCTTGAGAAGGGCAAATTCCACGGCATCTTCATTGCCGATGTTCTTGGTTGGATATACCTACTCCTGAAGTCTCATTTCACAATCACTAACTGCGACGACTAGGGGGGTACGATGTTTACAACAAGTCCCTGGACCCCGCCAAGATCTCGGGGGCGCAGTGGCCGGTGAACGACCCCTTTGCGATCATATCGGCCATGGCGGCGGTGACGGAGAGCATTGGCTTCGGCGTCACGGCGTCCACCACCTACGAGCAGCCCTACCACTTTGCCAGGCGCCTATCGACGCTTGATCACCTTAGCAAAGGACGGTATGTTTTCTCCAGGCCCCCTAATTTTTGAAGTAGTTCATCATCAGCTGACCGTACGATATAGCATAGGATGGAATGTGAGCTAAGAAAAGCTCGCGAGATCGCAAATTGAGACCATGAGCTAAACGGTCGGTGTAGATTGTGACAAGCTACCTGGACTCGGCCGCGAAGAACATGGGCTTCACCGAGCAACCCAAAGTAAGTCTACCTACCCACCTACCTGCCTAACTACCTATACCTATGCTTGCCCCCCTCCCCCTTGAACACAACTCTAAAGACCTTCCAAAACAAAGCACGACGACCGGTACGCGCAAGCCGAAGAGTACGTAAAGGTGATCTACAAGCTGCTCGAGTCATCCTGGCGCGACGACGCCGTGAAGCTCGACCGCGCGGCGGGGATCTACACGCAGCCGGAGCTGGTGCGGGAGATCGCGCACCGGGGCAAGTTCTTCAGCGTCCCGGGCCCGCACATCTGCCAGCCGAGCCCGCAGCGGACGCCCCTCCTCCTGCAGGCGGGCACGTCGCGCGCGGGGAAGCGGTTCGCGGCGCAGAACGCGGAGGCCATCTTCGTCTCGGCCCACGCGCCCGAGGTCTGCAGGAACAGCATCGCGGAGGTGCGCGCGCTCGCCAGGGAGGAGTTCGGCCGCGACCCGGCAAACATCAAGGTCCTCGCGCTGGTCACGCCGATCCTGGGGAGCACCGAGGAGGAGGCCCGGGCGAAGCTGGAGGAGTATCGTCGGTATGCGTCGCACGAGGGCGCGCTGGCGCTGTTTGGCGGCTGGACGGGCATTGATCTCGGGCAGTTTGGCGACGAGGAGGAGCTGAGGGAGGTGGAGAGTAATGCGGTGAGGTGAGTTGAGCGTTGGGCTGGGCGTGCTGCCTGCCTGCCCCTATCCCCCTACCTACCCCCTTTTCGAGGTACCTACCTAGGTAGGTAGGTAGGTAGGTAGGAAGAAAATGTATTCTATTTGCTGACGTAGTCCAGATCAACGGTGGAGGGCTACGCGAGGTTCTCGCCGGGAACTGCGAAGTGGGCCAAGCACACGATCGCGGAGCATGTGGCCATTGGCGGAAACGGCCCCATCTTCGTCGGCACAGCTTCACAGGTTGCTGATGGGCTGGAGACCTGGGTTGCTGAGGCGGATGTTGATGGGTTCAATTTCGTAAGTTCTACCTATCTGCTTGTCTGCCTGTCTACATAACACCCCCCCTCGACATAAAGAGGAGAACACACATGTTTACAGTCCGTGTCTAGGCCTACGCGCTCTTCCCGCAGTCCTTCAAGGACATCATCGAGCTACTTCTCCCCGAGCTGCGCCGCCGGGGTCTGTTCTGGGACGACTACGCGGTGCCTGGGGGCACCTACAGGGAGAACTTCTACCAGAAGCCGGGCCAGTCCGGTCCTCTGGACGAGCACGTCGCCTCGACGTATAGATGGAAGGCGGGCGTGCCGGCTGAGCAACATGTGATTCAGGACTAGGTAGGTAACACTGCCCCCTGAGAATCTTGTCCCCCCCCTTTTCTTTTTCTCCCCTCCCACCCGCTAAATCCGGTTGGCCCTTTTGAGGGGGGGCTATGGCATTTCCACTTCATGTGAAGAATCTTCAGGACTACCCTACGAAAAAGGAATGAAGAAAACAAAATTGTATACTTAGGTACCTAGGCAAAAAGAATAACATGCGGAATTTCTTCTGGTTTACGTATTGGTAACAAGGGTTTGGGGATTTCACTGTAGCTACCTACATACCCACTTGTCGAAATAGGTATGTGGATGAGTGCCGCGAGGCCTCATGGTCTCATCTTAGCGGCCCAATAAATGTGCCAACGGGCATATATCACTCTGCATTTTTTCTATGGAACCCGCTGATCTTTCGGAATTGCAACCGCATTTCGTAGACTAAGGTAGGTGCTAAGGTAGGTAGGTGAGGTAAGTAGCTGAATACATGAGGATCCCCTAGGTTGAGACGAAGAGCTCGTCGCAAGACGAGATGGAAAAGGGGAGGGGGGAGGGAAGGAAGGAATTGTACCTATGTATGGAATCATTGGACTAAGACAACAGACCAAGATTCCATAGTTAAGTACCTAGGCAGCAGTGAAACCGATTAACCTTCGTCTTGTTGTTTTCAAATTGGATTTGGGTTCTTTATTCATGATAAGGCTCACGAAGGATTCGGCTGACGTTGTCCGAAACTGTGTTTCTGTTCCTGGAAGAGAAAGAGGGGGGGATGGTGAAGAAGGATCCCGCTCCTTTGTACCTGTCTACTTTCTACTTTTCTCACACGCGATTCCTCAAAAGATCCCTGGCGCGGCACAGCAGACGAAAAAACAGACAGGTTCGATCGAAATTACCGGGTTCGCGTTGCTGGATCGTCATGCGATGGGGAGGTACGCATGTGGCTGCCCTGTCTCTTGCCTTCCTACCAGGTAAGGTATGTAATCTCGACATCGACATCCAGGAGGTTCCCCCCGATTGGGAAATGCGTATGGTGCCAGATCAGGCAAAAAGGATTGAAGGTTCCCTCAGCTGAGTGAGCCGGCAATGTCCAGTCCCGAGCTGCGACGAACCAGCGTCGGATCCTCCTTCATCGGCTGGCTGTAGAATTGCCTACATACAAGCCCGAGGACGACGACGAGTAGCCACCATTACCACCACCACCACCACCACCACCACCACCACCACAACAACAACAACAACAACAAACGCCTGAAACAATAAATAATAAACAATAAACAACGATAACACATCGTGGGGCGAAGACTCGTATATTGTAGGCAGGCAATTTCCTAATGCATCCATAGCCCACGCAAGTAAGCCTCGCTCTCTCTCTCTCTCTCTCTCTCTCGGCGACGATCTCGGTGATAGTATCACGCAAGAACTGGACGAGCCAACCAGCCCCCCTTAGCTGAAAATGTTCCGATCTGCCATCGGAAAGAACTGTCGCAGTATTGACGCACCGCCGTTGATCGAAATGAGTCACTTCACCACCTGCTTGTGTCGCCCGCCCGGCCTTGAACCCAAGTCTGCCATTTCCCCTCTTCTTTGCCTTGCTTTGCCTTGCTTTGCCTTGCTCTGTTCTGCCTTACCTAGGTCCCTACCTACTAACTAACTTAGTAACTAACCATCTGGCCTACACAGGTACATTATTTTCTAGGCACCTTCATATGCAACTACGACGATGCTGCCTGCTGCTCGGAAATTGGCCAAATAAGTATACCTATCCTTCCATCCTTTCATACCTCCCTCCCTAGATGCCTAGTATATAGTGTAGTACCTTGGCATGTATGTATGTATGCTTGTAAAGGCACTACCACATGCAGCCAAGTAGGTTAGTACCGGCCAGTGGTAAAGGCTGTTACTGTCGCGTGTGTGCCTGTCTCAAGTAAAGTAGACAACCTACCCAACGCAACTCTACCAGGTATCTACATACAGTAGCGTCGCATTCGAAATCATGTATTCTTGTGTTTCAGAGATATTATTATTCTTATTAAGCGGCGTGCGGAGAAGAAGAAGAAGAAGAAGAAAGAAAAAAAAAGCAGGGAACAAATGGTAGGTAGGTAGGGGAAAAGAAAGGAAAGCTTGGCTCTTCCCTCTGCACCTATGAGGCGTCGCGCCTACACACTAGGTAGCGTTACCCTCTTCATCGACTGGTTTTCTTACCTGTCGAAGCTAGAGTCGTTTTGGATGGACTGCTGCTTGTTGCGCTCTACACAACATACACTAGGTACATAGGTACCTACGCACGCATGCAGTCAGCGCAGCGTCCCATGCCGCCACAAGGTTGCAGCGCAGCGCAGCACTTCGCATCTGGGACACTGCGTGGTTTTCTGGTGAATGGGGGGGGAAGGGGAATACACACATGGGGATGAGGATAGGGATAAGGATAGGGATGGGGAGGTGTGGGGAGGAAAAGTAAGCCGCAGTAGCTACTAGCAGCAAGCAGTGACAAAGCAAAGGCCATGGAGAACAAAAAAAACAACAGGGAAAAAAATAAAAGATAGGGAGAACTTGAAGGAGGGGATAATAGAGGGGACCGGGCCGCATTTTGTGGTCGCGTCGCGTCCCGGTTCGTCTCGTCCACTCAGGACGCAGCGACGTCTCAACCGACCGACCGATCGACCAACCAACCAACTTACATAGGTAGCCAACCCAAACCCGCCGACCAACCAACCGGCCAGCCTAGTTTACCTAGCCAGGCCAACCATCGGTTCGCCTTTTGCTTTCGAACGTTGGGTAACAGTAACAGCGGAAAAGAAAGGAACGAAACGCCCTGCTTTGCCTTGCCCTGCCTTGGCCCCCCTTCCCTTACTGTTACCCAGAACGCGCAAGTTATGTCCGGCCCTACCGGAAACACCAGAGAGGCAGACATAAATACGCAAACCGGTATTTTTTTTTCCTCGGTGAAAGCTGTGGTTTTGGGAGCGAGGGATGGGATGAGATGGAGGGAGGTAGGGAGGGAGGGCATATCGGGGCTTTCCTCCTTAACTACCGCAGAAAGAGCTTGCGCGTCGTCGAAGGATACAGGAATACCACCTTCTTCCCCATCGTAAGCTTTTGGCCCGGCAGCTAGGTAGGTAGGTAAGTAAGCTTACCTGGTAATTAGACTGATGCAGAGTGAGGTTTCGGGCGCCTCTTTGCGATACCTACTAGATACCTAGGTATTCCCAGCCATAGGCATGTAGATAGATAGGTACGTATGTGTAGGTATATACCGTATATATTGTATATAAGTACATGATTCCAATGATAATATGATTTATAGGTTTCTATAGCCACTACCACGGCCGCCGCTATAATTAATATACAGGTACCTACCTAAGGTAGACAAGGAATTAAAACTCGATTTAGTTCGAAGGATTCAGGCATCTCGCGCCCCAAAAGAGGCCCGGATCTGCGACAGCGGGCGCCTCCTGCCTGAGCTATGTACCCGTTCTCGTCTCCCTCGTCATGGAATTAATTATAAGGGGGGGAGCGCTACTGCAAGTCATCATGCATTTCGCGTAGGTATGCTTCTACCTCACAGCATGCTGCTTATACCGAGAGAGGGCGCGGCGCCGGCAGGTAAACAAACAATAAACATCGCGATGGCTACAGAGAGGGAGAAAGGGAAGGCAGACCACGGTAGACTCGTATGATTTGGAATGCGAGTCCGCGTTTAGTCCAAGACTTTTCCTCCCCTTCCCTTTCCCTTCCCCCCTATATGGGCATCACCCCCACCCACCGTGTCGAGAATGCCTACGGCATGGCATGGCATGTAGGTACTGTAGCGCTGCAGGTAGGTAGGTAGGTAGGTAGTAAGAACTAGCTGATCCTAGCTCCTACATAGCTCAAGGATCCCTCGTGTTGGGGATGCGTTTTTTGGGGGATGGATGTCCTGTTGATGTATGTAGGTAGGTAGGTAAGATAGATGCATGAAGGCTTTTTAAGCTCGGCACTGCGAATGTCGTGCTCGCTTGGGGCTTTTGTTTTTCGATCCAAAAGCCTCTATCATAGAATTGGACACTCAATGTTAATGCCGTGTCAACATGAAGTGACAGCCCTACGGGTAGGTTACCCTAGGTAGGTGGCCCTTGGCCCACGAGTTGTTCTACTACCTACCTAGGTAGGCATTCACTTGGTCCTGCACTTGGTCTTTCTCCAAGCTGCCGGTTTTTCCGTCATCCCATGTCCAGTCCTTAGACCGTAGTTCTCGTCCCATAGCACACACGCACACACACACACATAAAAAGGCAATACTTACTTTGTTCGATATCGTACCTCTCTCTCCACATACGTATGCTCATAATATTGGATACAAGAATACCTATCTAACTAAAAGAGAGAAAAAAAAAGATCGCGGTTGGATGTTCGGTCGTTGTTGGATCGATTGACGAGGATTAAGCGGCTGGAGCGCGTGTGTGGGCGCGAATCAATGAATTGGATGGAAATCTTTAAACCTGGCTCACTTAGCCGTCTGGCGCGCGGGTATTTACAAATTGCCCTTTCTTCTTTTTTTGATATCATACCTACCTAACCTAGGTACTATTACCATCGGAACCCCTTTACTCGCTCGCCTCTTTTTTCTTCCCCCCCCCCCCCCAGTAGCCTTAAGTATTATTCTTGTCTCCGTAGCACGTATCTGCTGTGCGACGTAGAAGAGCCTATATTAAGCAGCCTCTTTATCTTCCCGACGGGCTGCGGACTGTCGTGCTAATTGAAATACTAACCTGGTCACTTAGGTACATATAGGTTATGTACCCTTTCCCGTGTTACTTAAAAAGGGGGCTATAGACTGGAAGCCATTAAATCTCCGATGACGATCCAAGTACTGACCAACCAATTGTGTCGCGACATTAATTCACCATCATAATAACTACCTAGGTAGGTAATAATAAAGGTACAAATCGAAATACGAGAGGCTTAGGGTATGTAGAGTTCGGGAATGGATGTGAGCTACTAGGTATCATAATTGTCGAAATACTCACAATAACACCAAATTCACCACACGACTTCGATATTCATCTTGCTCAGCCCGGCTATATATATATATATATATGAGGTACCTAGGGTAGGTATATATTGTATATGTTATAATACACTGCGTGACTAGCTCCAGGTCTGGTCCCCGACTTTAGACGCCCTTCCTCATCCTCCCTTTTTCACAAGGTATCTATTGTAATATACAAGGCTCATATGCGTATTTCCCAAATGATAGAAGAAATAACAATGATGATGATAATGATAATAAAAGTCCGGTGCCCAGAAACTCCTGTTCCTCTTTCCCGAGCCCATTTCTCCGCCCTGTAGAATGCTTTTAAACCGTCAACTTCCCCGGTGTATGCAGATAGATGATTTGTGTTTTTAGTACAGACGAGAGCTATTAGTTACAGTGAATTTTTTGAAGACGGTCGTCGTAAATCGAATCTTATGATGCGGCTGTTAATACTGGCTGTCCGGAACTTTGGCATGGCGCAACCGCTTTCTTGTTCAGCCGAGACCATCGTAGCGGCCTATTTGGGGGGGATAATCAAATCCATAAAACCCCCCTCTCGCTTATGAAATTATCATGTCCCGTTTTTACGTCCAGGATAATCATGCCTGTTTGTGGTTTTTTTTTGTTTGTCGTAAGATTGATCCTCATTTCGAGAACTTGGCAAAGACCATGGTTGGAAAAGATCCGGACTCAAAAGGCTGAAATACGCGCCGATATCATCAACATGATAAAATATATCCATCTCCATTTTAATCATTTTCTCGCCCGGAACTAGGAGCACCTGCGGCTGGTCCTACCCCAGTTACTCCACCACGCGATCTATCATCCGATGTTGTCGGCGAATTTCGTCTTTCCGCCTCCTGCTGTGACCTCATTTCCGATACGTATCGTGGCGACGGCTGATCTGATAATAACGACGAAACCGAGTGAGCGCTACTTCGAGGATGCGCTAATTCACCCACACCGGCCTCCCTCGATACGCCAAGGCTGGGCGAAAGTCCTCGGTGTGGCCCAAACCCTTCAATTCGGCCGCGCCCCGCCGGTCGATAGGACGAGATATCGCTCCTTTGTCGGGAATGACCTCTTCGGCGCCCTGGTGGAGGATTCGACAAGGTCGACGGCCCGACGTGCTGCCCGAAAGACGGAGATCGAAACCGCGTTTGGCTCGGTGGAGGTGCTGCTTGCTGTGGGCCTGTGGCTTTTCGTTTCTTGGGCGATTCCCCTATTTACCGAAGGCCAACATTAGTTAAACAAGATTGTGCTTGCTCGGTTTGGATTTGGACAAACCAGAAGGCGTTCCTGGCTGATGAGAGCCTCCTTGAGTGGTCGGTGGTTGCCAATGGTGAAAGTATATCGAGGGCGACTGTGTATCTGATTGCGGCGCGGTAGCTGACTGTTGCGCTAATGCATGCGCTGGGTGAGGAAGGCCGGCCGGCCCGGCGGCTCCTTCGCCTGTACTTAATCGAGGAAGAGCAGAACCTCCCAGAGGTCTTCCCACAGCGCTACCCATGCTCAATGTATGCGCCCTTTGTCTCGGAGGCGAACTAGGCCCCTGATAAGAAACAAAACTTGCCTGGGCACCCGGTCCTGCTGCCGATCCTGGTGTGGACGGGATTCCACTGTATGGTTGTCCTCCATATTGCTGAGATTCTCTGCGGTTATCTGGTGATACCCCTCCCTGTGCTGGCAAGATCTGTCCTGAATGTACCTGTTGCTGCGGGACCAAGTACTGTTGCGCCCATTCGAGTATGGCTTGTGGAAGTGCTCCACCGCTCATACCAGCGAAAACCACGGGCACCATAGGTGGCGGGATGCCTCTGTCCAGAGAAGTTCGTAGCATATCGTATTCTAACCTTCTTTGTTCGAGGCGCAATGACTCCTGCCGCGTCCTCTCCTCTTCCTGTTTTCTCCTCTCCTCTTCGGCCTTGGCTATCAGCCAACTCCTCAAGGGCTCTTCGGAACCTTGGTGTTGCTGAGGTGGTGGTGGTAATACGCCGAGTGCTTGACTATGCGGAGAGGGAATTGGTGCTCCCTGTGAATGTAAAGATGGCCCTGAAGGGGGTGGATGAGGAGGACCAGGAACTTGAGATGGAGGTTGAGGTAAGGTCATGGCTGCCGGGGGAGGCAGGCCACGATGAGGTGCTGACATGGGCTTGGTAGTTGGGCTCTGCTTTTGTGGAAGAGCAAGAAATGATTTCTGCAAAGAGTCCTGGACACTCAAGGGGGGCGAGGATCGAGGCGGCGTCGGAAGGTCATGGACAGGCCGATACCCGTGATGAACTGGCTGCTTGGCTGTGAGCATCATCTCGATAGCAGACGTGAAAAGGGACTAGACAGTGACACGGAGAAGCATGCTGAGAGTGGTAGAAGGGAAGCAATAACTAGACGTGATAGTGTATATGGAAACTAATAAGAGGTGATGAATAACCTTTGCATAAGAAAGCTGGAGAGGGCGGCCAGCTTAGTAGACAAGGGATAGGATACAATCGGGGCTTATGGAACTTTTGGATCCTAAAGCCCAGCCTCATTTGAAGATCGGTGCTAAACACATGGGTAACAGTTCTAAAGGATTAAACGAGGGGGGTGAAGTTGTGGTTGTAGTTGCGTTGTATTTTGGACGTTGCAACTGGACATGCGCCGACACAAATGCGGTTGAGGGAATCCTAGACGTTTAGGAGGATCGGTGCCCAAAGTAGCTCCAAGTCTCGGGAAGGACCAAGTAAACTAAGTAGGGGAGATCTTGGAACGGGACGGCAATGTGAGAGTTGATAGATAGATTCTACCACTTGAAGCCAATTTAGGCAATGCCCAAAGCGGAAAGTAGAGGTCGTTCTAGGTGTGGAGAAAAAAACGAGGTGCCTGGCTTATCTGAATGTAATAGGTAGGTAGGTAGGTATGTAGGTATGTATCTGGGAGATTTTCACACAAGAACGAATCGTACCAGACCGGATACCAAGGGAATGGCTATGGAAAAAAAGCTAAGGGAACTGGTCCGAGTAGTCTAGTCCAGTAGTCCGATTCACACGAGCGGTGGTGAGAATTGTTCGAATCAGAGGCAAGCACTCACTATCAAGGAGAGCGTCGTATGGACATGGTTAGTCAAAGCCGTCAGTTTCAGGGAATATAATAAGATGATCAGGTAGGGTAAGGTAAGTAAGTAGGTAGGTAGACAAGGTGAGAAGTTTTTTAGTAAACAAGCTCGCGTGTCAAAGATCCGGCTATGTAATGTTAGCTTGAAGTTGATGTAGAAGAGTGGCTGAAGTGAGGTGAGGTGAGGCGTGACTGGGAGGAGGAGTAGAGGAGGGAGGGGAAGCCTTCTTTTCACGCCACTGCAATGACGAGGCTGATCAAGTTATTGAATACAGATCAGATCAACTCGGCCTGTCCCTGCTCCCCGTTTATTTATTCCTAGGGTTGAAGGGGCCTGTCCTTCATGGAAG
Organism: Hypoxylon fragiforme; assembly: GCF_022984875.1. Taxonomy (NCBI): domain Eukaryota; kingdom Fungi; phylum Ascomycota; class Sordariomycetes; order Xylariales; family Hypoxylaceae; genus Hypoxylon; species Hypoxylon fragiforme. The sequence continues at coordinate 1,109,510 of NW_026054758.1, read as the reverse complement.
GGTAGGGTTTTCTGTTTCTAGACCGACCTTGGGATGGCGTGTGTATAGGGCTAGTGCGGTCTCTTTTCGCCGCAGGACCCCTTTTCTAGTACTAGTGAATACATAGCAGAGACTAACCTACCCCGTTTCGAACTCGAGTCTCGAAGGAAGCACAGGAAAGGGCCGGGGGTGGTAGACTTGCCATGCAGGGTCGATCCCTCGACGTCGGAAAAAGAATGTCAAGGAGGATGCAAGAGTGACGAACGAATCAACGAGTGTGGGGGGCGTGCAGGTATTGGCAAAGCGGTTACCTAGTACTTAGCTTGCCTAAGTATGATGCTTGCTTGACTAGGTAATAGCTAGAGGGTGAGAGTGGATGGATTGAAGTGGAGTTCCAGAGAAGACCGCACGGCGCATATGTGGGCAGATGGGACGAAAACTAATAAATAGACACTCCTCTGTTGTCAGACGTGTCAAAAGAGTTCGAGACTTGGGATAGGATGGAGAAGGAGAAATTCTCGCGAAGAGATCTAGAACCCGGACGATCTTCTTTGTTTTTGGTTGTTTTTTTTTTCTCTTTTCTTTTTTTACTCTTCGTGCTTTGTAAGTGTTCTTTTTTTTTCTCTTGCTAGGCAGGTAAGTAAATCTAGGATCAATGTATCTATCTACCTACAGTATGTAGGCAGATAGGACGTACGGATAGGCAATACATACGTGCGTATGTACGAGGCTCCTATCGAATACGTATATGTATATGTAGCCAGGTAAGTTAGGGATGTACTACCTACATATATGGATATAGGAATGCGTATAGGGTATGTATGTAAGCAGTTATTACATATGTAAGAGATTGTATGTGCTAAGCCTGTACGTAAGGCATGTTCATGTAGGCAGTAGGCATGTACATATGTAGGTATGTATGTAGGTAGGTTAGGGGGGAATCGGCAAAGACGGTTGGTACTAAAATATGTATGATAAGTTTGAAAGGGGCAAGTACTTACGACTTAAAGCACTCGCTTATACCGTTTATACCGAACTAAGGTAGACATCAGCAGCGTTAGCAAGCTGAAAAGTGGAGGTTCTCGCTCGAGGCCTACATGGGACATCTATAAGTACCTGACTACAAGCATACCTACCTCTACCTGGTACACGCCTAGCATTGTAGGTAGGCATGTACATACCTAGGTAGTTAGTTATCTAACAGAATTCAATGTTTGAACATCGTAGTGTAGTGTAGTTTGGTATTGTGGGCTGAGCAGCATACCCGGCATGGACGTGGTCGCTCGCCTAGCCGGAGTCGAGATGGATCCTCTCGAGTCATGCAGAGGAGAGATGGAAAGGAGTAATTGCATGTACTTTATGTACCTAAGTAACTATTTGTTGTACCCAAGTAGCAGATATCTGTAGCTTACATGGTTACTAGGGGTTGGTGTAAGTGTATGTAGACAGTATCATTGATTGTACATAGGAAGTGGAAGTGGAAGTGGATAAAGTTGTTTGTGTGGGTGGGTGCGTGTTGTGGCTGTACGAAGAACATTGAAGGTCTTCGATGTTCTTAATAAGATGAAAAGTATGTATTCTGTACTGTGCGCTTCAAATGTTGTTAGGTACGAATGGATTCCACTCTTGTTCAACTCATGTTAGTACATGCACACATGCGTGTAAGGAGTTACTCCATCTACCTACTATTTGCATAATTATACATATAACATGTATAGATATGTATGATAATTAGTATGTAGTTCCGCGCCAGGAGAACATTGAATGACTCGACGGAAAATAGTGTAAAGGCAAGGTAGGCGGGCGAGTATGCAACGAGATTCAACATTGAATGCCACTCCACTGCATCAAGGTTATGTGCGCAGTTTGGGACTTTTGTGCAATGTAACCTGCCTTAGGTACATTAGCTATTAGGTTATGAGGATAAATACATACTCGCATGCAGGTAGTAAGAAATGTTGCGATTCCGTTGCAATGCTCTACGCATATATTATGTAATAAAGCTCTAAGTGCTACGTACGAAGGTATCATGGTTACCTACATACACTACATACCTGATTACCAGGTACAGGCATAGGTACTTATAGGTAGTTAGCTGACGTACCCCTATATACATAGGTCTGTACCTACTGAGCCACCTACATGTACCACATATATCTACATAAAGTAGTAGTCTTGAGGAGTACTACCATACTACTATGTAGATAGGCAGGCAAGGAAGAAGCAAGTACATAGTTAGGCAGTTATGCGAAATGGCGGGGTTTTTCCCTCATTATTCTTAGAGCAAGGGGCGCGGCTTTTGTCCTGTAACCCGGCTTGTAAGCTTCGAACAGTGTAAGCTGTAAATATTCCCGATCTCGCAACAAGTCGAAAACGCGCGCGCGCAACGGAGACAAACAATCCTAGAATCTTGGCAGCTGACTTCCTCTTTGGATGATCAGCGTTATACCCAGGCCGGTGTACACTAGGTTGGCAGCTGGTTGGGTAACTACTACATATGGATGTAGGTAAAATACGAACAACAGTAATACCTCCTACATCCTCATAGGTCCATAGGCTCATAAGCTCATACATAGGCTCGTACGCATTACATACCGGTATACTTTGGGCTTGCGGCTACAATTTTGTTCGTCCCTTGCCTCGGGATCTGGCTTGGGATTCAGTCCTGATAGAGAGCTTTTTTTTTTTTTTTTTTAATTTGGCATCGTAGGAACGTCGTGTCTCGGGACCGAAAAGCTTGATCACGGATTTAAAAACAATATGGGAACTTGGCAGATACTGTACGTGAGTAAATACATGCCAACATCTACATAATACTACTCTATGTACGATGTATGTGTATAAACTTGGAACCTGGAAGCTTTCCAGTGTCCACTGCCCAGTAGTTTTCAATGTTACGATTCAGCACCAAAAAAAAAAGGTAGTACTATACCGAGTTTGGAGTTATTAGCCCATGCTATAAACCCCGGCCATTGCATGGTTTCGCCTTCTCGCAGCCCTTGTCAGCCAATGTTTCAAAATAAGCTCGATTAGGCAAGTAGATCTCTTATGTTTAGACGTTTCAACTAAGGCGGAAAACTGGGGGTTCGGGGAATTGAAGGACGCCTGCAATAAGGTATCTAGGGTAGCAGTAATAACTTCCGTGACCCGTCACATACCAAGTAGGGTACTACTATCATAGTGTATGTAGGTGTAGGTATATGTATTTCCAGGGCTGGTATAATATAAATTGCTTGTCACTATTTCAAGTCACTTCTGCCGGGCTCGAATTGGACTGTGGAATAATAAAAAACTACCTCATCTAGATCTGACTTGCGAATGCAATGAAAGGTAGGTAACTTACTGACCTATAACAGTAACAAAATATTTCTCCTTTTCTCCTTTTCCCCCTTTCTCCCTTCTTAACCTCCTGAAACATCCGTCGGCATGTACTTAACTACTTAGGGCAGTGTTTCGGATTCTGACCGCCGAGGTCGACTATTAAGTCAAAATGGGGAAAGGCAACAAGAATTGCAAGAGATATGAGTGGTGGAGGCTAATCCACAGGAGGGGTTGCGGAGTTAAAAGGAGGGGCAGAACAGAACAACATCAACATTGAACATTGAATTAAAGAGGGAAAGTACTTCGTACTCCATATTTGCATACACTATGGATATCTTCAAATCCCCTTTACAGCTGTTAACTTGGAACTTTACACCGTAACGAACGACCTGAGGTAATTCTCTAAAAAGAAATATTGAATCTCAATCAACTACACACACCGTACGTTTTATCGTCGTCATTGAAAACTTGGTGGCTTTTTTTTTTCTTCTTGTCCTACATACAAGCAATACCCTTGCCTCCCATATGCTAAACGGAAATGGTACATAATGTACTCGGCGACACATATGATATCAACATTCAATGTTCAACATTGAATGAACATTAGCGACTCCCGGTTTAACGCCACAACCGAACGGACCCTGGTAGTACACAACATGTAGCATCTCCATTGGGTTGATATCTCAGCTACATCCATATTCTAAGTAGGTTAGTATGTAGTGGCTGGCGATGGACACGACATCTAGCGCAATCATCGTGAGCCTCACGAAGCGTCGGTCATTCGACATTACCTGAGATGGTAACACATTATTAGCAGCCAAGCCCATTCGTAAAGTGACCAATTCTCTCCCGCAAATGCGATAATCTAACATAATCTTATACTAACTATAGTACATTGAAGCCAATTTGTCTGCACGAGTACGAATGATGTGGTGCAGCGTGTAACCAATCTACTATACTACATAGGTATATACAAGTACGTATGCGGCGACCTCGTAAATATTGCTGCTCGTATGGGCCGCTGCTTCGATCTTTGGTGATATATGATGGAACCACATAAGCATTACCAATCGCTTTGCTACCTGTGAGACCCGGGAATTTATTTCGCAGGCAAATGCGAATTCCGTCATACAGCGGCGGCATTGGATACGAAGCACAGGCTCGATATTGATTGAATACCTACCTACATACATATTATATTTGCCGTATGCCTACATACACAGCATCAGCCACTTTATAGCTGTGTGACCACAAACTACAGGACATTACTAACCTAGGTAGCTAGGACATTAGCTATCTAGGTAACTAGATATGTATCTAGATATATTTATACATGCCTTTTCAAGACAATAGACAAGTGCATATGCATCCACGAATGCATTTGTTGGGTATCCTTAGGGATAATTTACCTATTATCTGCATATATATATATCTGCGTGTATCTCTGCATATATCTGCATCGATATATCGAAATACCTTCCGTTATGTACCTGGGTAACTAAGTACGTAGGTTTTGTAGTATCATACTAGTATGCAGTACGGATGTATTACCTTTTTGCGGCTGAAGACGCCAGCTGCAACTCGAAAAGAAAGAAAATCAATAAGAGGCATAATGCTACATACCAGGTTGGTAGTCAATTCCCCTTGTGCTGGTGAACTCCACGTTTTATCGTACACAGTACCTAGGTACATAAGCCTTATAATTCCTAAATGGGGAAGACGAGACGGAAAAGGACCAATCAGCGATGGGTTGTGTATCTTGACCGGGAGTGCTAACCAGGCCACCCGTGTTCCGAGATCCCCTCCAGGGGCTTTTTATCCAAGTTGCAATTGCCAATTGGGGCTTCAGCCTCTCTTCAGGTACATGGTAGCAAGTACAAGGTACTATGTACTACATACCTACATGCATCATGAATTCCGTAGATACCTACACATGTACATACATGTAACTAGGTTACAGCATTTGAAGCTTCCAGTCTCCGCAGATCAATCAATGATAGTTACCAGGTACATTGCCTACTATGTAGGCCCTGGGCACTCTAAGAGTTCTACACTAGTATAGTAGGGAGGTGGTTAACCCCTGAATTTAAGCCCCAGCCTACTACTAACTAGCACATGTAGCCTGATGTAGGTACCTGACTCGACCCCTCAAAGTATTCTCTCTAGGGCTCTTCAATGTTCAAACTTCAATGTTAGTTATTTGTTACCGGCACTACTACTAATTAGTAGTATATCAACGATAACTACTATGTAGTAACAATGTTCAACTTTGAATACTACATACTCAAAGGAGGGAGGGAGGCATATTTCAACCAACATTATAAACACAATCAGCATCTCAACATTGAATGTAGTATGTAACATTGAAGTTTAAGCTATTTCAACGTCGTATTATACATTACCGTCGTACCAATATAGTCTCGCAACTCTCGCAAACTTCGCCTAATCTGGGTTGAAGAGAGATTGGAGTTACCTGATCGATACGGAGACTTTTGAAACGACTCCATTCATCGAAAGAGGCAACAGATTCATACACATGATACATGATACTTGATATATCATACCTTGACCGCGTCGCCGCTAGCTCTGCAGACGAACTAACTTGGAATGGCCGCGACTTTTTTAGTCCAGCCCCAATAACACGATCCTTGGCTTTCCGATCCAAGACCCATTGACCAAAGCCAAACATATTGGTCGTATCCGACTGGTTAGAATTTCAACCTGGGCACACTGTGGATGGATCGATTGTATGGATGGATGGGCCTATCTATTTTCTATTTTCATTCCCATTTTCATTTCCATTCTCATGTGTTCTCTTTTTTTTTTCTTTTTTTTTTGTTATTTATTTTCATTTTTATTTCTTACAAGTGGATTGGCACGTTTCAAATCCTCACCTCTGGACCTTCTTGCTTTCCTCGCCCCTTATTGGTACGAACCGGTCTCATCTTCGAGTCTGCAACATATCCCTGCCTACTGTCAATACAATACTATGAGAGTGAGATGAAATGGGATAGCATGGGATGAGATAGTATCATCCGATCGGCCTCGTTCTAGGTTGCTGCTTGTTCCGAGGAGCTGAAAAAAAAAGGAATAAAAAACTAATATGAGGCTATACCAAGACTTCTACTTCCGAGCGAGAAAAAAAAATAACCTACCTAGTACCTATCGAACCTATTGTAGTTCAGGTGTTAGCTCTTCTTAGATATGGATATCATCTTCGTGAGCAATGACTTCTATACGGATAAGCTCCCGCTAGCTTACACCGTATACCAATTGAGCAATTCGAGCTAAGGGACCATATTCGAAATTCTCGCTTCAGCTAACGTTCCATGAACACATATCCGGACTCCTAGATAAGGGGCTGTTCGGTCTAGTTCCTCATTCGAGAGGACAAAGTCCTACACTCGAACATATCGATCCCGTGGCAGTTCCTAGGGAGGGGAGAGAGACCGAATAGGTAGTCAAATGCCCACGCGATACGCCAGATCTGCTGGGCATATCAGAAACGCTGCATACATATGTAGGTAGTTCTACATGGTATTCTACATGGTACCTAAGAGCGAAGACATCCCCGTGCAGATACAAAGTACTATGCAACTACATCGGGACGGTTCTCAGGTCAGAGTCATAGGCCAGGTAACCAACTCCTCCCAACCAAGTGACTAACTAATGAAGCCGTGCCGCGAACTGAATCGGCCAGGTGTTTGGTGTCACACACCTGGGTTGATGGATCATCCACTTGGAGCCGGTAATCATTGCCGTACGAATAGCAAGTCAGGCCTCCACGAGTCTACGACTCGCCGTTACGACCTAATGGATCTTCATGCTGGAACTGGTGGAGTCGAGAGAACGCACAGCAGCGGGTAGACTAGTGTTAGTTTATTCGTAGCCGCCAATGCCTAGAGACTTTCCGAGCAGACTAGTTCCAAAATACTCGGCTTACCACACTTCATTATCTACATACATATAGAAGTACATACACAGGCATGGATGTAGGTAAGGTATGCACTATGGTAGATGGGCTAGGTTTAGGTACACAATCAGCAGCTATACTAAAGAGGTATGCCCATCCCTGATCTATCTCACTTGCGGCGCATAGTAGGGATAAGAACTAGAAAAGAACGGGCAACAAAGCTACTGTGTAGGTAGGTATGTAGGTATTGTTTGTTTCGTTTTACGACAACGTCTCCGGCCCAGAATCTTAGTCAAGACCCACTTGCGGCCTCGAAGATTTCACAACAAACTTGGGCCGGCCGTTGTGGTGGAAATTGAACGGACTTCCGGGGAACCACGCGCATACATAATTACATGTGTACGCCCATACTTACACACCTACATAATACATATATTTACATCTACATCTACGTACTGTATCTACATGTATCTATCTACATGGTAGGCTGGCGGCCGAAAAGCGCAGGTTGCATGGGCAGTGCTGCAGAAGACTTTGAAGTCAAGACGGTAATCGACATGGTCAACCAGGGTCGAAAGAAGAGACGATACCTATTGTGTATGTACGTATATATGTATGCAACTGACAGTAGGTGGTCAATACTTTCTCTTTTCAGCGGCCCGAAATCTCAAGTGACAAACTTACTGAGTTTTTCTTTCTCCACCCCCCTGGTCGACTTAGGGGATGTCATACAGACTCATACTAGGTAGGTATGTATATGCTAATGTAGGCCAGTACTACATACGCTTTTGATTCTCCCTACATAGTACATACGTAGACAGTATTACGACGGCCTGTGTAGTCATTCGTTCGGGCATCAAACACGCGAGCGAGTATGTCAGGTTTAAGCCACGGCTTGAGTTAAGATTACGGGCTAGCCCTAGAGTTTACTTCCATGAGCTTCTTTGTTGTCTTTGAATAATCTCTGGCAAGCCTCACTCCAGCATGAGGGAAGATGACCCCATCGTCGCCATTGTCACCATATTGATATATGCAAAGCTTACTTCGTATTAAGCTGTTGCGAGCTTCTGGTGATTACTTCACATGCCTACCCATCTAACCTAGTATGCTATCTATGTACTATCTTGAACAGATCCTTCATTATGAAGTGTCAACCTCATGCGTTGTAACCGCCAGCCTACCTTGCTAGTACCCCAAACCTTCTCTCTCTCTCTTTCTTACTCCCGCTCTGGGTTTAACATAGGACGACATCAGCGGCTCTACGTTATTTCCCGAGAGGGTAGGTTAGCGCCTACAGCGAACTTTGACAACTTACCTACTAAGTCAGTAGCTACGACGCCCAGATTTTGAACTAAACCTAGGTTATTCCTAGTTCAGGATGGGTGTCAAAATATGCTGCATGAAAAGCATGTGCTACACCCGGCATGCATGCACGCACAAACTGGCAACCTTTTCCGTCTTCTTGGCTCGCGCCGATCCATCACGAGCTTGAAACCTTGACCCATGACACGCACGACAGCCTTGTGATTCATACCTTATTTCGTACGCACACAAAATCGGTTGATACTGAGACGACGTACCTATGTTTAGGGTCGTGGGAATAGGCAGGCCACTTACAAATCAAACTTTACCGCCATCATCCTTTCAAGACAGGCCAAAACATTCTCTGCCTACCTTAGGTGCCTATAATTTCGGAAGGATGAACTTCCTCCCTAACTCCCCTTGAGACGGGCGAGGAGGAGATGGAGAAGAAAAAGAAGAAGGCGTTTCGATGAGATTCTTTGGCTTCTTTTCCACCCGCCCCCACGAAGCCCCAAGCCGGGTCGTCATCATGCAACTGGACGCCACCTTCGCTCCAAAGCGGCCACTGGCCGAACGCCATCTACAGAAAGCAAACAAAAATGGATGTTCGTCCCGTTGCGTTGCGCCTTGCTTCTTTCCACCTACCTTATTCGACGGGCCCTTGGCCAACGACGCTGAAACGTAACAAAAAAGCATCTACGCCTCCCTCCCGCCCTTCCTAGCCAAGAGCCTCCTCCATCCATCCATCCCGGAGATCTTCTATTCTAGATCATTCCCGCACCAACACATACATGCATATGTACGAAGACAAGCTCCATAATATCTTTCTGCACGTGAGTATACCTGCTAGGTAGGGAGGTATGGAGGTAGGGAGGTAGGTTAGTATATTGCGTACGCGCCAAAATGTTTGATGAAGATGAGTTTGGGGCTGAAGCGAGTGAGACACGTGCCATGCCATGCTCCGTTCGAGCCGCAGGTCCTAGTTCCACCGCCAGTAACTACCTAGGTAGGGACATACCTACTAGTGGTAGTAGCCTTGGATGAACAGCCCGCCAAGCCGTACTCAAGACGAGACCGAGGCGGGACGCCGGAGATTTTAGAACCTCGGGCGGGAAAAACAACCCCATCATAGGAAAAATCCAGTCTCTCGCCCCCTTTTATTTCTCCCTCGGCCGATAGATAGTTGCGTTAAGCCCTTGTCCTTGCCTTACGGGACCATGAACTGCATACACCTGCCTCCTACTAGGTATGCATTTAGCAAGCCAAGATCCAAACACTACACTGTACTATACTAGGTAGCAAAGTAATACGTGACAGATCCTGTACTCAACCTCTGACACAAGCAAGCCACTCATGTAAGATCCAGACAGGTTACACGAGAGCAAAAATTTAAGGAAAAAACTGACTACCTACGCAAGTACCTACCTAGTACCCTACCCTACGCCTCCTACTATCTAGTAGCTAGGTAGTTGGTTTGCTTGACTAGGTAAAACCACCTATAGTAGGATAAACTAAATTGAAGAAGAAGAAGAAAATTTGCCCAACTTCTTCTTCCGAAACGGGGTTTCTCTCTCCCAAAAAAAAAAACCACATTATACCCCCCCTAACCTTGGCCAACCGCCTCCGTGTCACCTACTTCTTTCGTCGCCCGATGAGCCTCTGACCGGGATGGGGAGGGCTGGAGAACAAAAAAAGCCTCCTCCCAATGAAGTACGTGGGGAAGGGGGTTTGTCGTTTTAATATATATAAGAGTCGACGAGATAAAAACAGCCGGATGACCCAACTAGGCAGTGTTTGTTGTACACATACAGTACTATCTATAACTCACCTACCATATGAACGGGTAAACATCATAACCTAAACGGTTTATTGACCAGCGAGCGATCTTGGCAGCAGCAGCAGCAGCCGCGGCTGTAAGCTTCCCTCCCGAGTCCCGGTGGTGTATGTATATAGCCCCAACCTACATATAGTGCCTAGCCTACTAGTAATTAGTAAAATAAGACAACGCGGCTCCGTTAGAATCAAGTTCCAAGCTGCCGGCACCCAAATACCCCACATGTCCGATACAACATTGGCCTAACCAAGAAAACTGAACCACTACTACAATACTACCTCACACCAACAAATATCTAGTTAGCTAGACAAGGTGGAGATAGAACTAGAGTTAGGGAAAAAGATAGAAGGAAAAACTCTTATACAACCCACCCATTAAACAAAAACAACAACCATAACATCAACGTGAAAACCAAACACAATAGTAGCCTCTCCTCTCTCCTAGAAGAAAAGAAAAGAAAAAGGGGGCCAGTACCGATACCAGAGATCCCGCCCAGCCCTAGCGAGATCTCGGACCGACTTATTAATCTACCTCACAACTAACCTAGTTGTGCTTTCCTTCCTCACCACACGAGCCCCTCCCATCTCCCCATCTCTTCTCTCGGGCCCTATCCAAGAAAAGAAAAAAAAAAAACCATTACACGCTACCGGCAATCTATCTAATCGACCCATCTATGCTATACTACGCGTAACGCCACACCATATAGAACCGATAGTAGTAAATAGTTAGTTACCCCTACCCAGCTCATAACGCTCAGGGCACCTACCTACCTCCTACTAGTTACCTAGATCTCCCCAAAACCTCGGCGTTCGCAAGCGGGTAGGTAGGTAGACGAAGAAGTCGAACAAACAATTTTCGATCCCCATAGTTACTTGAGCAAGTTCCTTTTAGCTACCTACCTACTTAGGTCGGCTAGTGAGATTCTACCTACATATACGAATGAGTATTACAGGTAATATCCATGTTCTTGAGCTTTGATCCCAAGGAACCGGAGAAGATAACCCCCAAAACTACTACTACTTACTACTAGGTACTCTTTCTTCTCACTTCTAAGCGTATCCGCGCGTTCGGAGACTCCGGAAAAGAAGAAGAAAAGAACGATCCAAGCTCAGCAGCGGGATGGAGTTCAAGAGAAAAAATTGGAAGGAAAAGAAAGGCAGCGGAAGTTCCGCAGTCCTTACCATCAGATCTATATCGGCTTTCGAGGCTAGTTTACTAGGTACTTATGCATATGCGTATGTCTAATGTCTAGACTCTAGTTAGGTAGATACCAGATACGGAAGCCGAGGAAGAGCATTGAAGAGCAAGATTCCTTTACAAAAAAGATCACACTCAGAAGGGGCTGCTGGGCTGAGATGATATGTTGTTGTTGTTGTTGTTGTTGTTGTTGTTGTTAAAGGGGCTTACTTTCCATATGTATGTGCATAGTTCGTATATAGTTCATCTCCCATAATTCTTTATCGTGAACCTTTCGATGACATAAAGTTTCTCGTGATTCAAATCAAAACAAAAAAAAAAGACAATACACTTGAAAACAAAACAATAAAATTGCATTAAACCCGCCTCGTATGCCAAACTTCCCTCGGGGAATCCAGAATGATGATGGAAAACAAATGGCCCGCGTATATGCTCCGAAGCCCTGGCACCAAATCGCCCGATCCCTTATTTGCCTTTGGCTAAGACAACTTAATGGCATTGGATAAGGGGCAACCTCCATGCTGTGAGAGGACCGCCGCCAAGTAGGAAGTGGAAAAGAAAGAAAAGTATTGGTAGATGGTTTCACCACGCCTTCTAGGTAATTCAGCTATGCACGCTCCCATGTGATTGTTCACGACTCTGTGAACTAGCCATGCTCCAACGACGAAACAACCATAATGACCGGAAGCATGTGTTTATATGGCAAGACAAACAAAGCCCTCCCCCCCTCCTCTTTTGTTCTGACAAAATATCATTCAATGCTTTACCGAGGCTCCTGTGTCTCGTAGGATCATCAATCTAAGGGGGAAACGGTATCCTTCGGACGTCTACTTTTCGGAGTGTTGGTATTAAACAGGCATCGTTAACTCTGTCATAAACTCGTAGCTCATATCGTTCTAATATAGGTGAATAGCTTCATCACGGATTTTCGGGTTGAGTTGCTTTGGCACTCTTGCTGCTAGTGTCCGCAGCCCCAATTTCATGGTTATGACCTTCGGTCGACTCTTCTTGTTGCGACTTCGCTGGTGGCGGTGGGGACGACGAGTTCGCAGGCTCACTCATGGAGCCATGATCTGAGGGGGTCTTTTCGCCAGATGCACTACTGGAAGCTTGCGAGAGGTCCAGATCACCCCTGATTGGCATGATGATAGGCGGTGAGTGGGTTTTGAGGTCCAGCTCGGCCGCTGTGGGCAAAGTAGAGGGAGGAGTGCTAGGCCTACTAGCAACGGCTTTAGGGGGTATAGGATGTGTGAGGATGGGATCTGGCGAGTGCTTAGCCGGCGGGGTCGACGGGTGGGCATTTCCTGTGGTGTAGGCATCTAGTTTTCTCTTAAGCAGGTCTGCTTTGACTGGTTTAGCAAGGTAATCATTCATGCCTGACGCCAAGCACCTTTCTCGATCACCTTGTATGGCAGAAGCGGTCATAGCGATGACCACGACTTTCCGTACCTCTTCGATAGGGTCTTTTCGAAGAAGCTCAGTAGCCTCATAGCCGTCAAGAATAGGCATTTGAACATCCATCAAAACGACATGATATGGGTCCCCTTCCTTGGCTTTCTGCCGTAAACCTTCTACAGCCTTGAGCCCATTCTCGTAAGTATCAACCTTTTCATATCCAAGCTTGTGTACAAACTTGATAGCAATCTTCTGGTTGATAAGATTGTCTTCTGCGATACAAATGCGGATTTGGTCTTTAGGTACTCGTGCGAGGTCCACTATTGGACTCAACGGAGGCTGCTGAGGAGATGGCAGAGGCGCATCACGTTTCTTACCGGCTGGTGCTGCAGGAAGTGGTTGAGCTTCTCCTGCCGACACTTCGGATGCTGCTTTGTCAAACGTGACGCTGAACCAGGCTGTCGTGCCTACGGTCTCCTGACTTTCCAGCTTAATCTCGCCCTTCATCATGTTCTCGATGAGCGATTTGCAGATACTAAGACCAAGGCCACTGCCACCATACTTGCGAGCCGTGCTGGCATCGGCTTGGCTAAATGGCTTGAACAGCTTAGCCAGTTGTTTGGGCGGGATCCCGATACCAGTGTCCTTCACCCAGAAAGTCAGCCCTGCCTTCTCGGGCGTGTTAGAATCAACCTTGACACCAATGGTAATAGATCCGTTGTCGGTGAATTTCAAACTGTTGCTAATCAAATTTCCAAGGACCTGATGCAAGCGTATGGGGTCTCCGTATATGAGCATTGATGGTAGGTTGATATCTTGAATGATCTTCACGTTCTTCTTGGAACGCTTTTCCTGGTTGCTATATGAAGCAGCTCTAACGACCTCGCGCATCATTTCTTCAGGATTGAAGGCAGTGATGTATAGTTTCATCTTGTCAGCCTCCATCTTCGAAAAGTCCAGGATATCGTTGATGACAGTGTGCAGGAGATCTGCTGATACTCGAATAGAATCTGCCATCTCGAGCTGCTCTTTGCTGAGTTTGCTGTCCCTTAGGAGTTCAGAGTTGCCTATCACACCATTCAACGGGGTTCGCAATTCATGCGACACATTGGCGAGGAAGATGCTCTTGGCCTTGGCAGCTTCTTCGGCGATCTTAACGTTCCGCTTGGCTTCGGCTTCAGCATGCTTCGCCTTGGCCTCGGCCTCTCGAGCCTTTGCAACTGCCTGTCTCTGAATGCGGACCATAGCCTCATTCTCCGAGGATACCTTCTCGATGGCCTTCATTGCAAGGGCATTAGAGTAACTGATGCCGATCTGGTTTACTAATAATTGCAACACGGTTACATTCCTGTCAGTGAAAGAGCCTGGCTCGCCCTCTAGGTAAAGGACACCGAGGAGTGGCTTGGCTCCATGACAAATAGGTATCGCAATGACGGCTTTGCTCAGCGGATTCCCCTGCAACCAAGACTCGCTAACGTTGCCAAACCTTTCGTCACTAATTAGATCGGGAATAAAAACCACTTCGCGGAACCGAGCGCAATATAGAACAACGTTCTCAGCTACAAGCGATGAACCGATCAACGACTGTCCATGAATATGAGCTGACGCGCCTCTTTCGGAGTCACCACTGGCTGCAATACACCAATTGTCATCGATGTCGTCTTCGTCCTGAACAATGATGGCTGCCTGTGTTGCGGACCCGCCACATGTCTGAAGGATAACGTCGCACATTGTCTTAAGAAGGACATCAACCTGTAAGACGGAAGATATGACTTGGGACGAGAGAAGTATGGCGTGGAGATCGATCATGTCAAGCGCGGGTAAGCCAGCACCAGCTTCTGGCTGCGTTGAACCGCGCCATGCAGCCATTCGGGTTTCTCTCTCTTCTTCGTTCACGGGTTGCACCGACTGCGGCCCATCTTCACCGTCCGCAGCATAGGTGACAGAAGCGGAATCTCCAGCGAAGTCAGTCTGAACCGCGACTTCTGCTGTCCTTGAATGGCGGGCGGGGCTATGGAGAAGGAAGGCGTGATCTTCCTCGATGCGCTGTACGATTCCGCTTGCTCCTAGTTGTCGCCAAAGCGCGACCGACTCTCTCAAGACCGCAGTTGCAGATCTTCTGGCTGATTGTCTGACGAAGAACCCCGCCATCAAGAAGTTCCCTAGGGCCTCTTCGAATATAAGACTGTATTCTGAGGCGTGGTCCAGTGCCGTTTCGTAATGTCGCATAGCAGATCCATGATCTTCACGGAGCTCTGCGATCTGAGCGTCCAACCACTTCGACCAAGCTAGATAGTTCGAGTCTGACACGATTTGCCAGTCTTTAATCTTCTTGTTCAAGCCCTCGAGCTGTATAATGGTGTCATGTGTTTCGTTGTTTAAGTCGGTGTTGGCTGTTCGCGGATCGGTAAGTTTGCGTTGTAAGAGACCTGCGAGAGCAAGACCGTGGAAGACGAGAACAGATCGTGTGTTGCGGTGAGACCAAACAAGATCCAACTTATCGAGACATCTTCTCCCCATTTCGAATGCTTGTTCATAATGACCGTACAGGTATAAGGCAATCATTTCCATCATTTCGTATATCAAAATGGAACGGCCACCATTTCGAGTTTGGAAGCCCAGCCATGTCTTGTAAGAACCCGAGTTGTGTTGCGAATCGGTCATCACGCCATCCGCGGTCGTGGTATCTGTCTTCCCTTGGAGTGCGCGACATATCTGCCTTACCGCTATTAAGAAGGTACCGCCCCTTGTGTCTTGATGCCATCCCGGTACTTCCTCACAACAGAATTGGCATATGGACTCTAGCAAGGCTACATTTTCGCTCGCGAAGAATCTCATCTGGGCCGAGAGCCCAAAGCTCAGAATAACGGATATACGGTCACCGGCGGTAGAAGCGCACTCAACCGATTGCTCTGAATGATTTACAGCAACACTGATAGGAACCCGAATGTGACTTACGAATGTAGCGTATACCATGTAGCCACGAGCCGAAGACACAGGATCTCGGGACCGCTCTAGAATCTCTAAGCACTGACTGCCGAGTTCTGCAGCGAATTCGACCATATTGAAGCGAGATAAGGCAATTACAGCGACATGAAGGAAAGCTAGGCCGGATTGAGGGAAGTAGCCTAGGTTTAGATGGAGGTTGATATGCGTGAGGGCGAGGTTATAGAAGTCCAGATTATCACTCCACCAGGCGGCACTGATGGCATCTGTAAGGATGGCTGCAACGATTACTTGACGGGCATCAGCGACGCCAAGAGGAGTCAGAATCTCGGCTCGATCCATCGATCTGATCTTGGTAGCTATTTCCATGAAGGCCGCGTCACATTTCTCAAAGGTCGGGTGCTCATCGACATCAACCTTCAACTGACGGAGACTCTCCCTGAGGATGGCAAACGAAGACTCTGCGTTCCCATTCTGAGCTTGAGCCCTGGCTAAAAGAAGCCAGGCAGGGGCTTTATCTTCGGCGTTTCTGGCACTGCCGAGAACAGTATTTGCCAGACTATGGGCTGCAGTATTGTTGCCCATGTAGATATAGCATTCTGCTGCGCGCAAATGGAGCTTAAGGGTTTCGTCATAGTCGACGTCTTCTATGCCATCCGTCCAAGGTTCGGGCTGTAAAAGGTTTATGGCACTATGGTAGTATTTGGCGGCAGTCGGTCTTGCGCCGTTTACAACAGCAGTCGCCGCACACTCCATTAGATGCTTCCGGTAGGGTTGGCGTACATGGACACGGGCCTTGATAATTTCGACCGCTTCTGTGATGTGTAAGGCAGTATTATCCTTAGCCCGGACTTCGGATCCATGGTAGTTCAACAGCGTTTGCGCGATAGCAAAATGCATCGGGGGAGTATTGCATTCTTTCAACGATGCTGCTGCTTGAACGTATCTATCGTGGGCAAACCGGAACCTATCGTCGGTCTCGCCCTGGACGATGATGCAAGCATTGATCGCCGCCTGGAGTCCTGCTACGGCCTCTGCCTTTGTAAACTTTGTGCGATATAGGGTCTCGTTCGGACCATAACACCCATCATCGACGAGGTCAATATCGGCACTTAATAGTTGATATATTAGATCAAATGAGAAGGCATCGCCCAAAAGAGCAGCCCATGCCATGATAGCCCGCGAGGCTGGTGGAAGCTCGCTCAATCTGCGCGTGATGAAATCGTTGTTTAAGATGTCATAGTTATCCTCGCCTTTGAATTGCTCAAAGAGCCAGTCTAGGTCGAATAGCCATCTGTTTTCCTTATAATCGTACCATATACATCTCTTGCGGTAACAGGCATTCAGCATCTCTCTCATATAGAAAGGATTGCCAGCTGTTTTCGATTGGATTACGAGGGCTAAAGAAACAACATCCTCCTGGGGTCGACATAACGTCGACGCTACATACTGGAGGATCTCGTACTCAGTTAGGGGTAATAAGACGATCCTTGTAATCCTAGGGCCACTGGACTTGGGATGTTCTGCTATAAAAATTAGTTTGATTTTTTTTCGAACGGATACGAAAGGAGGTGGCAATTCACCTTCAGTTTCTGTTGGCATGAGAATCTTTTGGACCTTCTCAGGTGATAGCTCATCAGGCCGATAGGTTATTATTAGGACCATTTTCAGCCTAGCTGAGATGACTTGCGTGATCAAATCCATGGACTCGTCGTCAGCAAATTGGAGATCATCAAGGCACAAGCAGACGAAGTGGTGGGTTGTGAATATTCTGAGCAGATCTAGGAACGTATTCATCAAACGAATAGTTTTCGCAGATGCACTACTTCGTAAGAATTCTTGCGAACTCTGGGATGGCACGCGCGGACTCTGAGGACGTGGCTTTCCTGATGAGCTTACAGGCGATGAACTGCGCCTACTCGCGGGGATCCTGTTGAGTTTGCTATGGACCGAGCTCTGCGCCGAAGGGGATAGATACGTGTTCGGTTCTTGCGAGCTGAGGAGAAACTCGGGAAGTCCAAGTAAATTGTGAAGCACTGGCCAGATAGGGCGGACATAGTCTTTGAGGGCTCGATGGAGAAATGTTTCCGTGTTACTCTCACCCCAAACTTGCTTGAATAGGGATGACAAGAGCTTCAGGAGCGGTCCAAATGCGGTTCTTCTGGCTGGGTCAAATTTGGCCGTTGCACAATATCCTCTCCGCCTGGCATCGACCAACACCTGCTGAACAAGAAAGCTCTTCCCCAAGCCTCCTGCGCCCTCTACTGTAACAACTTCACACTGGCCCCGCCTCCGAAACTTCGCCGAGCCGAGTTGTCTGGAAAGGCTAGTAGAAGTCTCCGTGCCGCTATGTCGAGAAGAAGTCTGGCGCTCTCCCACGGTATCTAGAACAGTTCTGGGCTCGAAAGATACTGATTGATGCCTGTCCCATTGTCTAGATAATCTAGAGGTCGACTGGGTCGAAGATACCGTGTCGCCGGAGATTGTTTGGGAATCTGTCCCGTTGACTGAAGATTGGACGGCGCTTCTCGGCGGTTTCGAATCCGACAGGTTGGTTTGGGTGAACGAGCCACTTCGCCCACTTCGCCGAGTTCCCCCTTCAACGGAACTCGCGCCTTCGCTAGAAACATCGGCACCGTCTATAAGCTCGCTCGATAAGCCAGAGCCGTCCGAGAAACGGTTGGCGGCCCCGATACTGGGGATAGTATGGCCTCTTACCACCTTCTCAATAACTTTGACGATCTCGGCACGTTCTTTCTGGCGCCCAACCATAGCTGTGGGCAACATGAAAAAGGACGAGATATCCTTGGATGCGATGTGCCACTCCTTTAAGGCCGCCCAATCACCGTTTCCTAAGAATTTCTGGACCATCTGGAGATCATGACGCAGGCCACTAGCCGAGTGATACCTCTCGGAAATAGTCTTGGATGTGCATTTTTGTATAATCCGGCCAAGAACATCAGGAACATCTGTCCGAATGTTGGATACTAAGGGGATACGACGGCTAAGCACACACTGGACGATATCCAATGGCGTTGCTCCCGTGAATACGGGCTGCTGAGTTAGGAGCATCCAGAACAATACACCTAGAGAATAAATGTCAGTCCGCGTATCAGGCTCTGCAGGCATGCGGCCGGTCTGCTCGGGGCTGATATAAACTAATTTGTTTTTTGCCCCGAGCTCCTTGGAGAGTGTCGACCACCCAGTGCTAGTGAGCCCATGTTCGAACGACCTTACCCCAGAACCAAAAGATATTAGCTTGACCTTATTTGTTTCGATGTTGAAGTGAAATGCGTCAGCTCTGATTTCTCCATGGACCATACCGTGGCCATGGTGTAATATCTCCAAGCATTGGGTTGCACCGATGGCAAAGTCTAGGAAATACATTAGACTGATGGGAGGTTCCAAAAGGAAGTCATCCTTGCGGTAGGCTTCGAATCGATCGTCGATTTTTCTGGCGTAGTAGAAGGCAGGCCCGAGATCTAGAGCCCTGAAGAGATAGTTTTCCCCTGGGTGCTCGTAGATGGCTATGATGATGGGCGCACGATCACCTGGTTGCGGGCTCAAGCGGATGAGGTCGATGGGCTTCGCATTGTGCATACCCTCTGGATCGGCGGTGGCGATAAGGTTCTTGGCTATGTGGAATGCCCGTTCTTCGCGAAGGACATGGTAAGATATCCGTGCGATGATTTGCTTCTCTTCGACGTTGGATAGATCGGTGGCTAGATTGGAGAAGGCGGGCGGAGAAGCGGAAGAGCGCTCGCTGCTCCCTTCACTCTGGGAGGTGAAGCCCAAGTGAAGATCTCCGGGTGATGCGCGGTTCGGAGCGAGTTTAATAGTTGCTGGCGGGCTGGAGAGGTTTTGCAAGGGTGTTGTCGTGGTCGTAGTTGAATACGGCGATACGAATCTTGTGCCATAAATGTGCCTAGACGAAAATACGTTCCACGTTAGACATCTGCTACTACTACGCATGCGAGCTCATCGCATTCGGGATATAGGATACCAGTTGTCATAGCTTGAGTGAAAAGGCCTTCGAGACTCATCCCAAGTAAAGCCGCCTAGCTGTCGGAGCCGTTCGAAGATCCGGGCTGGGGGATCAAGTTGGTCCTCCGGCATGACCACGGACCCGTCCATGTTGATATCCCGACATACATAGGTAGGGCCAACCACGATGTCGTTCAGTTGGTAGAGTATAACGGAAATGATACCGTCGCGACACACATGGCTCGTTCTGGTTCACGGTTCGAAATCTCTCTTGGCTGGTGATCTCCGCCCGGAGCTTTTTTGTTCAATCCGTCCAGGTTGATCAGGTGCCACTAGTGTCAGGGTCCTTCATCCACTTTGGGGGGGTTTTCTTTTCCCTTTTTTTTTTTCCTTTTTTTTTCTTTTTACTATGTAAGGATCCTTCTCAGAATTTGGTGCTTGTCGTTAAGGATTGATTTGGGACCGCTAGTATTAGGCGATCAGTTTGCTCTATCGTACATTTAATTGATCCAGGAAGCTCCGAGAAAACTAGCTAGTAATGAATATATGAATTTAAGATATTATTGAATGGCCAGAGTGCGTCGTACAAGAAGAGCTTGTCTAAAAGTAAAAATACCAAGTTGCATACCTTGGGTAGGTAGGTACATACGTAGGTAGGGTTCCAAGGTTGTAAGTAATAATTTAATACCAGTAACTTCAACGTTAATATCATTACGGGATTGCACCCCTCTTTTGCTAAAAACCGTGGGAAGCCCCCTAGATTAGGTTAGGTAACTATGTCATTCGTTTAAAAACGGGAGAACCTGTACCCGCCGTTTTTAACACCAGTGACTACATACTTTTAGTACATTACAAGCCCAGGGGCAGCCACAATACCAATACATAAACTTTAGCATTTAAGCTAGTAAAACTTGGCTAATCCTTGACAGCAAATTGTACATAGCCATCGATCTGACAACGGTAACAACGGTGATAACGATAAGTGTTTTTTTTATTTGTTTTTTCTTTTACCAGTTGACATGCACCGTTGACAGATGTCACTCTACTACATACACACATACCTACATAATGAATAGTACATATAGTGATGCATTCAATGTTATCACAAGATTAATTACCCAATACATGCCATCAATCTTTTCCCTACTTACGCACTTGGCTTCAATTCACTCCTTTGGGAAACAGTTACATAAAATTTACCCATTGATCTACATATTTCATAGTAGACAAGACTTGCACCAGCCATACAGACAGGCAGATAGGACTTGGAGAACCACTAGGGCTCCTAGGGTTATCATACTACTCGACTTCCCCTTTTCAACCATCTACGTAGCCTCTCCCTTACCCACTGATTGGTTGGCTTCTACACTATTTAAATCATGCATGATGGGAATATCATCTAGTTCATAATTCTATGTTTCTATTCATTAATGCCCTCTAGTAGCGCAGAGATATCGGCCTTTCATGCTATCTCGTTGTAAGAACCAAGTCGGAGCCAGCTAAACATTCCATCACCATTGCACTCATCAAACGTGAAGAATTATATAGCGTATAACTCTCAATCGACAGAAAACCCTTCCAGGTCTTATCATGACCAATGGGTCACAAAGCCAATCAAATGGTACACTGTACGAAGACATTCAAAGACACCTTCGCACCTCAGCGACTTAGCTAGCCAGGAAATTACTTTCGAGGATGCGAGGGCAGACCAGTCTTCTTGGCTGCCAAGGGGCCCTGATCAAGACGACGCTCAGAGTTCTGGCGGCCGTTGACAAAGTCAGGGTAGTTGAGTGTGAGCTCGATTGCGCCGTTGACAATGTGGTCTGCGGCCTCAACACCAAGCATAAATGAGTGGTCCTGGTTGCCAACCTCGTATCTCCAGCTGCCGAAACGGCCACGGGAGTAGATGTCCAAGTCCTGAAGCTTGGGGAGAAGCTGCTTCAGAACTCCCTCGCGCTCAAGGGTAGGTGTGGGGTAACCGTGGTCAAACTTGCGGTGGTAGGTAGAGACAATCTCATCATCGGGCTTGATCATCTCAGTGTTGACAAGACCTTGGATACAGTCCTTGAGCAAGTTGGCCTCGTCAACGGGCTTCAGAGACGATTGTGACACCTCGAGCATGATGGACCAGTAGGGTCCCTCCTTGGCCTCCGTGCTGGCCGGCTTGCTGCCGTCTGCAATGGAGATTGTGGGGAGCTTGGCATCAGCCTGAGGCTGGTTGAAGGGCGAGTAGTTGGAGAAAATGGTGGCACGGTAAAAGGGGCAGTTGTCTTCGGGGAAGTACAGCTATAACAGAATTAGCTTTATTTCCATTTACTCGATTCACAGTGCAATGATTTGTTTGACTTACCCAGCACTTGTCACCAATACGTTCAGGTCGTGCACCTCGCAGACCAACACCAATGACATGGGTGGAAGAGTAGAATAGGCCCTTGCTTAGGGTAACGAGCTCTTGGTTGCCCATAGACTCGACCAGTTGGTCAACATTCATGGTGGAAATGAGCTTCTCATAGCCAATGGTGGTGCCATCGGAGAGGCTGACAACCTTCTTGGTGGCGTCGACCTTGGTCACTTCTCCCTTCTTGCCGAATCGCTTCTTCTCGTCAGGAAGTGTGTTCGCAACAGCAATCCAGATGCCACCAGTGCCGTCGCGGGCAGGGAAGCGGAATGTCGCATTGGGACCCCAGTTGCCAGCAACCTTGTTCAAAATAATGTTCTCGGCACTCTTCTTGACATCAGGGGCAGCCACACGCTCTCCGAGCCATTGGCATTGCATCTAAAAGCTGGGTTAGGATTTAATCCATGTGTACGTAATATGAGGGGCCTATATACCTTGGTAGTGGGGACAGCCCAGACTTTGTAGTTGTAGGGTCGCATGAACTGGTCAGCAACACCAGCACCGTTTGTGCGTAGGATCCACTCGTCGAAGTCCTTGGGCTTTGTGGAAGCGACACGAGCCTCCAAGGCAGCATCGATCAAACCCGAAAGAGCAACGACTTGGTCCTCCTTGGGCAAGACAGCGATGTTGTTCTGGAAGGGGTAAGGAACCCAAACGCCCTTGTAACGGACATAGGAGACACGCTGGTGGGTGTACCAGTCATCGTCCTTGGGAAGTGCTTCATTGATGCAGTCGTCGAAGTACTTGTAGTGGGAGAAGATGACGTGACCGCCAACATCGTAGAGCTACCAAGAAGGAGAGTCAATGGTTAGTTTTACTTCTCGAGTCGACGAGCAGACAAAGAGACGAGCAAAGACTTACGAAACCCTCAGGTGTGACGTCGGTCGAGGCAAGACCACCTGCCTTCTCGTTGGAGTCAATGATCAACCAAGAGGGACCGTTCTATCAGTAAAAGTCAGTCCACGATACCAAATTTGGTTGAATGGCGGTGAAGCGTACCAATTGCTGTAGGCGCTTCGCAGCACCAAGACCCGTCGGGCCAGCACCGATGACGAGGACGTCGACGTTGCTATGGGATATCGTAGATTAGCGAACCGAATTAGGCTTTCCAAGAAACACAGCGATCTGTTTAAAGTGGTTTTCTCCCCTCTAAAAAGAATAAAGATATGAAATATGAAGGACTAAATAAACTTACATGTCCGCACACATCTTGTCTCTGGAAATCCTTTTAGGATAAGTTTTTGGGTTAAGGCGGGGAAAGTTGCCGAGAGTTGTTGTTTGTTTTTGAAAAGACAGAAACAAAGCGTTGACGTGAGAAAAAGAACGGATGATAGACTATCCAAGTCAACGAAGGCTGCAGGATAAAAGTCTGTCTAATTCTAATGGTATATGCGCGAAGAAGAAGTCTGTTGGCAGACAAGAGGGTTTCTCAAAAAAAAGAGAGGCGAGTACTGCACATGTGGGAGAGCAAGTGTTTAGTGTTTTGTATAATTATTTTGGAGGGGTACAGGACTAAAATTGTGGACGGTGTTAATTAGTGCTAGTAACTTGTAAGTGCTAGTAAGTGCTACGCTAAAATGGTACGGTCGTGCAGTTGTGCAGACGTGCAGATGTTAGCAGATGTGCAGCGTGTATGTGCGTGCGACAACCCCACTTATATTACCCCTGTATCTCCTCCGTCATGCAACTTGGCAATGATTCTTCCGTCCAATTGGATGGAACCTACTACCTAATTTGGTCAAGATGGTACAATGCACCTGCATATTCAAGATGCTATAAAGGCTAGTACCTTGTAGTCCTCGAAACAATTTACAGCATGAACAATCCTTCCCAGTACATACATATGTATATTATAATATTATAATATTACAATTGATATCACAATGTTATATGTATCACATCCAGCTCAATCAACTTGCTACCCATCATCAATCCTCGACTGTGTGTAGTTACTACATCCAATTGTATGCATGAAACACTTTGCAATCAAGAGACGTTGCTATGTATTGTACATGTATCTAACTTCCAATGTTGTAAAACGGTGTTGCTAATTTGGGATCTTGGTATCTGAGATAAAGTTCTGTAATTCCAGATCAGTCTGTTCTCTAATTAATATCAAGTGAGTCTTTACATAGTACATACATACATACATACATACTAACCTCCCTCTAGTGCTACCTACATATGTACTACACATAACTACTAATTACTAGGTATGTACTACAACTTACTAGACTGGTAATAACTTATACAAGTACTACTATAGTACACAGGTTAGCATTGAAAAACGGGATTCTTCTAGGCCGCCTGCAGGGACCAGAGGCAATTGATGGGCAAATTGGAATTATTATATGCGTCCAAACCTCAGGCTTTGTGCTGAGAGCCAGCCTCCTTTACCTTGATTCGTCCAGGTGGCCATACTAGCCATGCTCTGTACTTGGTAGCACGCATAATAGATACATCTTTGCCCAGCTTGTCTACACCTACCCAAGAAGGTAAGTAACCTGCTCATGCTACACATATATATATATATGTACATATGTATGTAAATCTGTGTTGTTACCGCTATTTTGCCTTCCACTCCTTGGGGAAATCATTAATAGGAATTGTCACGCCAGGGGGGTAAACCCTCCACCACTTCTTCCTACCTACTTAAAAAGGGGAAGTGAGTGCTTATGAGTATGACGATCTTTAGGTAGGGAGTCGCTCAATCGAATATACCTACTACATACATGTACAGTACTGTGCGAATACTTTGCCGACATTACGTGTCCGCATGTGAAAGTTGTTCGATTTCTGATAGGAGCAAATTCAATGTGTGATGGTAATCCAGAGCATAACATTTTCAATGTTGGGAACTTGGGCTGAAGGATGATTGATGTTGATTGAACCACCTAGAGGAAATCCCTGCCTCTGCAATTTCATAATAAGATGAAGCTCATACCCTATCCCTCCTATCCCTTGTACGCGTCAACCTCAAGCTTCGAAACCGTCGAGCACGACATCTGATGCTTGTCTCCGCCGTCCGGTACAATACCTTTTTTTGTGTACCGATACTGTATCATACCTACCGAATTTTCTAGTTAGGTAGCATCGAGCACGTCGTCGGTTTAAACATTAGTTGGCCAATGGTGGCATCTCTATTGGTATCGTGGGTCGCATGGGAAGCAAGGCTGATGATACATAAACTACATCTATGTAGGTACCTACTTATAGGCTGGGCTGGTTCCATGCTGGTACAATACATCATGTACGAACCTACTGTAGCCTAGCATTGAGATTGTAAGCTGGCCTCAATTCTCGTCAAAGGTGGCAAGCAAAGTTGCTTTTACCCGTTGACCTCCCGTTTCCGTCCGTCTTGACCCTAGCCGTACGGAAGCAAATCCATATGCACGGCTTGCACGAGTCGAGGCGGTGGGAACGTTGGCGACTATGTACACACTACAGACTACAGTATCTTTCTTCTGTCTCCTTAAACAACCCCAAGCCAGATCTAGAATCCCGGCAGCTGATTTGGTGTTGAAACTACCTACCTAGACTCTACCTAGTATTTGCCCACCCACTAGAGTAATGAAATAGTACAGCCCGCTCCTATCGCTCTCCGATTAAAATGTTGCATTCGTCAACCCATTTCGGCCTTGAAGATCGTTTAATTTCGATAAGGTCCTGTCCCGCCTGCATACCCAGGTCGATGGCTATTTTCACCGCGGGCACGTACTTGTACATTGGCTTGTGTCGATCTTGTTTTCCGCTCATGACATGATGAGACTACGACTAAGCTAGGTCGGTGAAACGGCGTCCCCTCCTCTCAAACTTGGCTTCTACAGAGCAGTCGGAGCGCCAGGGCCGGTTAGGTCCGCAAGATCGACGGTAAAGATTTGCAAACACACTAGAGCCGCCGTCTCAAGTTGATGTTTTTGGCCCACGGGACAACCTAGCGGCTTAAAAGAAAAAGTCTCCAAGTGGAAATACCGAGTTTTCACTTCCGCTGGCACCAAGTTTAGGAAGGTCTTCCCTAAAAGTGTGCGTGCCGCAACTGGACGTTAGCTCTCAGCCGCCTCTGGTATAGGTACATACATACGCCTAATGTCACCTATACCATACGTACTATAGCGCAGTACCTTGAGTCAATAAGGCGCTACTAGTACCTAGCAGGCTAGGCTAGGAGAATAGGAATAGGGGCAAGGCAAGGACAAGGGAAAAACTTGGATTCCAAGGTACTACCATACAGAGTATAGATCTTACTTAGCGTTATCTTGCCGACGGCTCAGCCTCATTAGGGGGGCTACTATAAATATTACTCTGGTACAGATCCGTCACAGTATTGCGATGAGCATTTCTTTGTGGACATACGCTACGTAATCCTCAAGGACCAACAATCTTTTACGCTTTGATAATAGCAGCAGCAGAAAAAAAAATCGAGTGGCAGAAGTGGTCGACTGAGATAAAATTGCAAATCGTAGATACATTGTAGAATCGAATTAGCTACTAGGTAGATGAGCCATAGGAGATTATGATCCCGCCGTTCGGATATGATTGCCTCTATTGAAACTGTTTTTGAAAGTTCCAACACGACAAGAAGCCTTACTAAGAATGTATCGTAAATACATATGTATGTACTGTAGCTTGTTCGATATTTTAGTGACTAGAGTATGTCATACCTTAGGTAAGAGACGATAAACCTCACAGTGAATCTGGTAAGATGCTAAGACGCTGACATGCAGCTGACGCCATTTGGGGAGACCCTTAGGTGAGTGGAAGCTGTTAATTGGTGGGGGCACATTCCTGGGGCGCTGGTACCTACATACATACATCTACCGTATGTACTAATCTATCTGCACAATAGTTACATACCATTTGATTGTACATATGCAGCATGTATGGTATGTAATTCTGGTAGGTCACCGTCCACTTGGAACGCACGACGTTGCTCAAACATACGCCGTAAAAGCGATAAAAAATCCCATTAAAATCCCATTATGAACAGATTGTCGACAATTCGGGAAGCCGAAAGGGCATGGCTTGCAGTGGTGGAACATCTAATACCGAAAGAAGATCGAAGCCGCAACGCGTGATACGTGGCGGCAAAAGTTTATACTGTATTGTGCCTCATCCCTCGTATTTCTAGAGAGCGCCGGGAGGTTTGATGACGTTGCACACGAGCAAACCTTCAACACGACCAAGGACCAACATGGAAGAGCAAGATGGTTGGGACTAACTATCTACTTCGTATGTCTGGAATACGATGATAGTTCACCGTCTAATCGTCTAATCGTCTAACTCGCTTTACTTGCTGACTAGTAGATGACCTACCGGTCAGGCCGGTATCTCTTTTGCTATTCCGCCGACCCGCCGACCCGCGAAACTTTACGGCATAGTAGATAGACGGCGATGCCTCGTAATTGCCAAGACAGGGCTGAAAATGGGGACGAGAGTATTATTAGGAGATCTGGTGGACTCCATACCAGGCGTACCTAGTACCATATATATTGTAGTAAATTACTAGTAATAATTGTACAATACCATACCAACATACATACCTCACTACGTCACAGCACAATGAACTTGACGGGGGCTCGTTCGCCAAGTAGCCCCGGTACGGGATAATAGATAGTGTCTGGTCTGGTCATTCCAATGTTCTAGCGATGACGGGCAGCAAGATGGAACCTCGTGGCAGAATAATTCCCGTGGCGCTTTCGATAGCTACATCTAGCTATCTTGTCTATCCACTCCACGATCATAACGCAAGCATAAGATAAATATGTATATCTAGGTACCTAGGACCTAGGTAGGTATGTAAATATGTAAATAACCCAACTTTGACAATTATTAGGTGGTTTTAAATAGTAACACTTGAGGTATGCATTTGCGGGAGCATCGGGCCTAAAGGTCCTAAAAGGAGATAGATCTGTTAATGTACAATACAGTACATATAATATTACACCCATGGGTATGTACCTACCTAGTAGTATATAACACATTCAACGAAGTCAGTATATCTTACTAGGTATTTTATAAAGTCCCTAACCTAGTATCTGGGATTTATGTAGGTTAGCAGATTCTCGGATCATTCTCCTATGTAAGTTTAAGGGTTTGGTAACTTTGGTAACTTTGGTTGCAGATTCGATAAAAGAATGCTGCTTGTTATTTTGAATCAGAAGTTCAGAACATATGTTGAACATTAAACGCTGTAATGTTAGGGGGGTCCCCTGGTATGCCTACCTAGTACTCCGTACCTAGAGGCTAGTGTACCTAGTGTACCTAGTGTACCTAGTGTACCTAGTATATCTGGTATATCCACTATGGATGTAGCTGTGGGTAATGTTTAAATGTGGTTCACATCCATACATACATCAGCACTCGAGATAATTGATATGATTGATATGATTGATCAATACATATGTACATGTAGATTTACTTGTTGTATAATGTACAACATCAATTGAACATTAAATGTTGTAATTGAACCCAATCAACGACGTTTATGTGTTATCTTGAAACCACGCCTCAAATTAGCTTTTCGCAATATAAAGTGACAATAGCGAACAAATAACAAAAATCATTCGGCCTTGTTCAAGATTATTTTAGATTGGGCAAAGATTAACAATGATATACAAAATGATAGGCAGGTTGCAAGTTTTACACAGTACTATGCAGTAGAGGGATGGTTCAATGTTAGCGATGAAATGAGAGGCTCTCGAAACGACATCAGAGGCTTTGTGATTTCAGGTTTTACCATGTACCCATTTCCACCAATTACCTAAGTATAGAGCACTCCAGCGGGCTGCCTACGCAATTAGTTGCCCCCCAGGTGCTAGGTGCCCCCCCTTCTCCCCTTCTTTATCAACATCGGGGCCCCCTGAGTGCAGGAATTCCAGGGAATGAGCTTTAGTGGGGGTGGGCCAGATTACATTACATCCTGTATGTACTAGTATGTAGTATTATACTATGTACTACATAGAGGTGGTGGGTACTAACTATTGTACTACACTACATACATAATATGTAGATGAGACTTGTACCAATACAGGGAGGTTTGTACCGCATGGCACGCACTGACGAACATTTAAAGGACACCTGGGATATGAATGATGCGACCGTGTTTGAAAGCTTTAATTCAATTGGGGCGGGTTCTGGGGCTAAAATTGTGCGGGATGAAGAGTACAGTCACAGTTCACTACATACTACTAATACATAGTACATACCTAGGATGTACAGTGCTTTTACTCATGTAGGTACCTAGTACATACAGTATATAACTACATGTAGATACTATCTTTACACCCAGGTTATGCCTGTCGAATGCGAATGCAGCTTTCAAATGAAAATTTATTAGCCGTACCGATCTCTTTTCATCTTCGTTTTTTTTTTCTTGTCTACCGTTTTCTTAACCTACCTTTCCTTACCTTACCTTCTTCTCCCTCCGCGCTAACAACCGCAAATCGTCACATCTGTTCTTCCAGTTGTCGACGAATTTTCTCTCCTCCGCACAACAACCACCTCTCAAACAGGTCACGGAAGAGAGAACACAAAGGTTCATTTTCGACTATTCCCATTATCTTTACCGTCACGGCCATCAATCAACCCTGGTAAACGCCACACCCCAAATCCCAAAACCTACCTTTTTAATTGGTCTCAGCAGGCTTGGCCTCGTCGCTCATTCATAACTAAATCATATCACAACCATCTTCACTTCTTTTACTTGACCCCTTTTCTCAATTACATCGCAACTCGCGACTTTTTTGCTTCTTACAACACACCCTTTTCACAACAACAATTGCAATCAACAATGGCCGACGAGAAGAGTCGTACCTCGGGCGAGATTCCCCGACCGGAGTCAAAGGGTCCTATCCTGCCCACTACTACTCAGGAGGCTGATAAAATTCAACCTCCTAAGGCCGCCATTCACCCGGCTGTCTATGTCGCGTACGTTATTCTCTAAGTCGATGCGAACAACAAGCTGCAGGAATATAGCTAGCTGACACCAAATATCTACAGAGTATGGATCTCTCTATCGTCATCCGTCATTCTCTTCAACAAATGGATCCTGGACACCCTCGAGTTCCGTAAGAAGCCTGCTGTCGATTAATTATTCTACTCTGAACAGCATCTAACGCTGTCTTAGGTTATCCCGTCATTCTGACCACTTACCATCTGTCTTTCGCGACCATCGCTACGCAATTAATGGCGCGTTACACTACCCTTCTCGACGGTCGCAAGTCGGTTAAGATGACTGGTCGTGTCTATCTCCGAGCCATCGTTCCCATCGGTGTCTTCTTCAGTCTCAGTTTGATCTGCGGAAACTTGACCTACCTCTACCTCAGTGTCGCATTTATCCAGATGATCAAGGTATGCATAATTATAAGCGATGATTGTATAATTGTCAATGCAGACAATTGCTAACGGAATGTAACAGGCTACCACTCCCGTTGCTGTACTGCTTTCCAGCTGGGCTATGGGTCTTGCCCCTCCCAACCTTCGACAGCTTATGAATGTATCAGCCATTGTTGTCGGTGTCATGATTGCCTCTTTTGGCGAGATCAAATTCGTCTGGATTGGATTCCTCTACCAGTTGGGAGGTCTTATGTTCGAGGCTATTCGTCTAAACTTGGTCCAAGCCCTGCTCAGCTCTGCTGAGTACAAGATGGACCCCCTTGTCTCGCTTTACTACTTTGCCCCTATCTGCGCTGTCATGAACGGTGTTGTTGCGCTTGCTTGGGAAATTCCCAAGGTCTCCATTGCTGAGGTTTACCACGTTGGTCTCTTCACATTCTTCTTGAACGGACTTTGCGCATTCCTGCTTAATGTGTCTGTCGTCTTCTTGGTAAGTTTGCTCTATCATTGTACAGCTGTTATAGACACTAATCCTCCAATAGATTGGCAAGACTTCGGCTGTCATCATGACCCTCTGCGGTGTCCTCAAGGATGTTATGCTTGTTGTTGCATCTATGCTCATCTGGGGTACTCCCGTCTCCGGTCTTCAGGCCTTTGGTTACACCATTGCTTTGGGTGGCATGGTCTACTACAAGCTCGGATTCGATGCTCTCAGGGGATATGCTGGTGAAGCCGGACGACACTGGGCCGAATTTGGTGCAGCCCGCCCTGCCGCTCGCAAGATCGTTGTCATCGTCGCGGCACTCTTGTTCGTCTTCATCCTCTTTGGAGGTTTGGCTTCCCCATACACTGGAGACTACAACCCCTCGCAATACCTTGCTGGTGCTGCTGAGAAGTTTGGCGTATCCTCATAAACGAAGATGTGATGAAAGAGTCTCTATTTCACCATATGCTTTTTTAATCTTCGGGGTGGACGGGGATAACGGTTAGGTTCGACTACGAAATCCTAACTTGATGGGTAAATGCTACGTGATGATCCAGTATGCGTTTCCCTAATTTTTCGAGTACATACTTGCACATTTTCCAGATCATCTCCGTGAAGGGGGGTAACGGGTGGTAATTGGAGAGTTTTTTCTTTGTGTCGAGGACACTTTACGAGGGATAACCAACGTGGCTTATAGTAGGGCTATAGAGAAAGCAGACAGGCGTCAATTGCAAGGGTCGGGTTGCATCTGCTTCGCATCACGATAAGGCAAGTTCTTCATGTAACTTAGAAGGTCCTGGGAATTAGACCTGAATGAGAACCAAAAAAAAACCGAAATCATAATTAATGCTACTTGATCCTCTTGTCATTGTCTGTGATTGTGGTTGTCTAAGTTGGTACTGCGTGGCTGCGTAAATGTAGTCTATTGCCTACCTATCTATCTACCTACACATGTACATCAGCCCGTCATTTGGATATTAGGTAGCATCGTGAGCTTGCCATGATCGAGTTTAGGCTATCCATAACTATATAGGTACGTATGTAGGTATGTAGGTAGCAAGTTTGTAGTCGACTGAAAGTGACATACACGCCTACCTACCAGGTCCTACCTTCGTATGTTGAGTATAGTACTAGGTAGGCAGGCATAATGCTGTTTTGACAGGTACATCCACCAGCTGGGAAGGGTGGTGAGGAGGTAGGGAGTTGGTACATCGGCATTATAAGAACTGCTTCTCGCTACGATACTCTGAATAATTGGGTTTGTTTAGATTCCTTGATTCTATGTAGGGGATCTTCTTGGTCTCGTCGTTGCGTATTATACCATGTTGGCGATGGTGTATTACTATCATCGGGAATTAAGGCAGATACATCATAGATATCGTCATGGATATCATCATGGATATCATCATCATACGAGTTGACAGACGGAAAAGCGGACGAGTTCATTCGTCAAGTGTATTCATTTTTTTCATGATTCTGAATTCAGAGCAAAGACCCTAAAGGCTCCTAATGCCATTTGATGATGCGATTTACATCCCAGACCGAACCCCCCTTAGACCGAACGACGTAAGTTTATGCAGACGAGAGGATTTAGAATTCTGTTGATGATAGAAATGGCAATTAGCAGGTTTTCACTTTGGATTTGCTGTCTCTTCTCGTACGAGTAAAGCGAAGGGGAGAAGAGAAGAGGGGGGGAAAAGGTGAAGAAAATTGAAATTAAAAAACGTACTCAGAGGTGTGAAGAACCATCGGTTCTTCCCGCTTGTGTAGCGCTCCTCTAGGACCTTCTTGACGTTCTTCTTAGCATCCTCCCGCTGGCTGACCTCCTTGAAGGTGTCGGTAGAAATGACACCCTTCAGGCCCTCGAGTTCGAGTGTGTAACGAGTAGGCATGAGATGGTTGTAGTTGATGGCCTTGACGAAAGGCTTGATCTTGGATCGCTTCTCCTGTCGCGTCTTGGACATGCGTCGGGTGATCTTGGATGGGTAGCGCTCAATACCGGCGACGAGAGCATGGCCGTAGGGGTGGAGCTTGTTGCCACTGTCTACGGGCTGGATGATGACGACCTGTGGGATAGTTGGATTAGAAAAGATGTTCCCAATTCCTCTCCGGCGATGTATGTATTATATAGAAATATTATATAGAAACAAGGATGATATGGAATTTCGTATGACTGTGAGATTGTTTGCCAGATAATTGACTCGGACTCGGGAGGGCATCGAATGGGTGGGTAGTGTAGTGGAATGTTCGGCTGTCCTTCAATTGTCTTCCTCATCTTCATCTTCATCTTCATCTTCATTTTCACCTTCATCATCACCAATTTAAACGTACCTTCTTGCCGGCATATCGGCCACGAGTAATGATGGCTACTCGGCCAACCTTGAGGAACTTCATCTTGTCGGCTTCACTGTCGTCGTTTAGAGAGTGAAAGGAAGTCGGGGTTGTGAATTGGATTAGTAAATTGTCGTAGTATTGAGAATCGGGTCGGCCGTGAAGAGGTTCGCGATTGCAGGTTGCTAAGAAAATGGAAAAAAAAGATGTGCCCAAGAAAATTAAGCGAAAAGAAAGGGTTTTGGTGCTGATTGGTGTAAAATGTGTAGAATGCAAAGACGAAGTGGGGCTTCAACTGTTCTCGAATATGGTCCAAGCTTTTATTCTTATCAAGCCATATCAAGCCGGGTAAACCCCGCGATTGGTTGGGGATAGTACGTAATTAACATTGCCCAGGGACTTTGAAGCGCAACTCAAAACTCCAACCTTCGACCTTCGACCTTCGATCTTGGAATTATATCCATTCGACAGATTATAGCTATTTGCCAGATAACACCCTTTGATCTACCAAGGTATTACACAGTCAGTACCTCTGTCCCGCGCTCAAAAAATGGCTCCTCCAACCTACATCATTTCCCGAGTCGCAGACCCCATTTTCGCTGTGGTGATCGGACTCGGAGCAGCTGCGACAAGAATCAATCGTGAAGGCAAGGAGAAAGGTAGAACACCGACACAGACTCTAAGCGCTGGTACAAGGTATGCAACATAATTTAAATCATTCGTATTACAATACCTAGTATATCGGAATACACCACTCTAACCTAGATATTCATTTAGACGACTTGGAAATCTATTTAGCAAGGCTACTTAACGTTGCCTAGTCAACTTCGATGCTTTACCTAACGACACCTGACGAGCGAGTGGCTCAAATCTATTGAGCTTATTACTCAGTCCCGAGTTCAATACGAAATACATAGGTACTCTATGCCATGATACTATCTAGCTAGGTACCTAGTTATCTGAATCATCATGCGGCATATGCTGGGCCATATTCCTTTTTCATGGCTTCCCTCACCATCTGACCGCAAAGCTTGGCAGTTGGATTCGTGCTCACGGCCAATCCCTTTGCGATCTCATTTCCATACCTTCCTCCTAAAGCAAAATCTCTCGAGGCAGCCTCCTCAAAGTTAAGAGTTGCCCATCCTGCTTCCTTTCTTTCCACGGCAATATTTGCTACTTGGCCAGCTTGAAGAGACTTGGCGGTTGTATGATATATTGCAGCTCGTTGAGTGTGGGCAAGCGAGAGAGTTTTTCCAGCTTGCGGCGAGATGGAAGCGAAGACGGTCTTTGGGGTCAACAATTCGATAGCTTTGCCGAGGTCAGAAAGGGCTAGGGCTGCCGCCTCAGACTTTTCAAGGTCATCTATATCAGACAGCAGCGCATTCGAATTGGCGCTGCCACGCAGGAGCATGGTATCGCCATATAGTCTCCTAAGAGCTTGCGCTCTATTGTTTCGTGCACTGGCATACTTTGGGTATTCAGATATGAGCTCTCCAAGTGTCGATACGCATTGGTGATATTCGTTAATTGGCTCGGGAGTTGACTTGGGTCTTAGGCCGGCAAGTTGCAGTTCTAAACTTTGCATAGTCTGAACAATATCCCGTTCCTTTTGAGAGACGCGATCATACACAGACGTGTCCGTCATGTTCGGATCTTTGGGCAAAGTCGGGTCTACGATGACAGCCGTCAACGGGTTCGACTCAGGGTCTTTGATCTTTTCGAGGACATTGAAGTCGCGACGGGTGAGGGAACTCGGCTCCATAATGAAGTGTGATGTGGATGAATTATCGGAACAGAATGAGGTACGGATTATCAGAGTCCCGAGTATTACGGAGGTTGGAAATGTTGTATGAAAGTGGAATGTGAGACGGTAATGGAGTAAAGACAGCAAGGTAATAATAGTGGAGGGAGTTTCTGGATTCTGGTAATAGATGGCTAGCTACGTAAGATAGCTAAATAATGATCGAGTCAGGTCCGGGCAAATGTCATCATGAAGCATAAAGGTTATTTGTCCATCTCGGCCCCTATCCCAGTGCCGAAGGTGAGTGCCACTTTCCGCGAATGTGGTTCTTCATTCACCCGCAGCTACATACATCCATGGTCAGTGACATTCAGTGACATGGTCAATGATAAGGGACAATGTCGCTTCCCGTTCTAACCGTCTAAAGCCACCTGCCCCTATTGGATAATCAGCAATACGATCTACCTGGTACTTGTCGTGATTGGCATCGGGCAGATGCAGCTCGGGCCATTGGAAACCAGCGGGACTCGGCTAGCCTCGGCAGGTCTGACGTAAATAGCATCGTTCATCTTGGCTCCCCTGGCTTACCAA
Source organism: Hypoxylon fragiforme (assembly GCF_022984875.1). Lineage (NCBI taxonomy): Eukaryota > Fungi > Ascomycota > Sordariomycetes > Xylariales > Hypoxylaceae > Hypoxylon > Hypoxylon fragiforme. Next base: position 1,073,760 of record NW_026054758.1, on the reverse strand, counting down.
ATACATACATAGTATTACATACCAATAAGTTAATGCCATTACTTGCCAATGATGGTGACTATCAACGCCAACAATGCTATCTATCAATGCCAATAAACCTTCCATGTTATTTTTACATGTGCACAGTAGTATTATATAGTTCATCGTCAGCTCACTGCATGAGCTATCAGGACCAATAGCCTAATGGCCAAGTGTACGAAGTAATGTAGATACAGCCATTTTCGGCTTACCGAATCAATCACACTGCCTGCTCCCAGTAGGTATCAAGGCGAGTGAGTGTGTGAAGAAAGATTGCGATCCTTATCCCTATTATCCCCGATACTCTGGGGAGCAGCTCCTTGCCTTGGACGTCGGAACCAGAAGCAGATCTTAATGAGCCTTACGTATATAGGTAGGTAGGTATGTATAATGGTATATTATGACCGAAGGGGCCGAAGGTGAACACTTGTGTACGGCTTGTGAGTGCGGAATTCGATCCGATCCCGACCAATTCCTCCTTTAACCCGCCTGAACTCTATAAGATATGTAAGTGAGTAAGGTGCTTACATAGGTAGATGTGTAAGTTGCACATCGGAAGTTAAAAGTGATATACTTTCTTCAACTTTTGTTTATTGTACACTTAACATGTACTAATCACTCGCCCTGAAGTCCTTTGTGTGTGTGAGTCTCGGATCAAGTCATCATCACCATTACCTCCCCATACCCATATCCATATCCATATCCATATCCATATCATAGCCATCTCTCCATGACATCTAGTATCTAGATAGTACATAACCTACCTACCCACCTAGTCCATCTAGTTACATACCATCAAATAAGTCACACATAAAAACCCCCAACATGGCCCCTTCGGCAATCACAGAAGACTCATCGAGCTATTCCTCGGCCCTGTCCACACACCACGACGAGTTCGCCATCCAAGCTGGCGTGTCCGAGCTCCAGGGCTACGACCATGTCACCTGGTGGGTGGGCAACGCGAAGCAGGCCGCCTCGTATTACAACACGCTGCTCGGCTTCACGACGATAGCGTATCGCGGCCTGGAGACGGGCAGCCGCTTCTTCACGTCGTACGTCGTGGCCAACGGCGCCGTCCGCTTCGTCTTCACCTCGCCCATCCGCTCCTTCGCCCACCTGCCCAAGGATGAGCCCATATCGGACGCCGAGCTCGTGCTGCTCAAGGAGATGCACGATCACCTCGAGAGGCACGGCGACGCCGTCAAGGACGTCGCCTTCGAGGTCGACAGCGTCGAGGGCGTGTACAACCGCGCCGTCTCACAGGGCGCCTCTTCTGTACAGCCCCCGCAAGTCCTCCACGACAAGAAACACGGCGACGTCCAAACGGCCGTGATCCGCACGTATGGAGACACCACACACACCCTGATCTCGCGGCACGGGTACACCGGCCCCTTCATGCCCGGTTTCCAGCCGCGCTCACCACCCCCCTCAAGCGTCTCTCTCCCATCCGTAGAGCTAGTGAGCATCGACCACTGTGTGGGTAACCAGTCGTGGGGAGAGATGGTAGCAGCCTGCGAGTTCTACGAGCGGTGCTTGGCCTTCCACCGGTTCTGGTCCGTCGACGACAAGCAGATCTGCACCGAGTTCAGCGCGCTCAGCAGCATCGTGATGAGCAACGCCACCGACACCGTCAAGATGCCCATCAACGAGCCCGCCCTCGGCAAGAAGAAGTCGCAGATCGAGGAGTTCGTCATCTTCAACTCCGGACCCGGAGTACAGCACGTCGCCCTGCTCACCCACGACATCATCGCCGCCGTCTCCGCCATGCGCGCCCGCGGCGTCGAGTTCATCTCGGTCCCCGACACCTACTACGAGACGCTTCGCGAGCGCCTCCAAAACAACATCAGCGAGGACGGCAGCAAGAAGCCCCGCCGCACCTGGGAGCTCCAGGAGGACTTCGCGACGCTGCAGCGGCTGCACATCCTCGTCGACTACGACGACCGCGGCTACCTCCTCCAGCTCTTCACCAAGCCCCTCATGGACCGCCCCACCGTCTTCGTCGAGATCATCCAGCGCCACGGCTTCGACGGCTTCGGCGCCGGCAACTTCAAGAGCCTGTTCGAGGCCATCGAGCGCGAGCAGGCTGAGCGCGGGAACTTGTAAATCGATTTTATGAATTTTGGTGGGGAAGAGAAGGAAGGAAGCGGAGGAGAGAAGGAAGAAGGTGGCGATGGCGATGGCGATGGAAGAGCATAGCATGGAATGTATATGATAGGTACCTACTGAATACCCCTTGGTTTTGGGGTGTTTGAGAGATTATTTTGATTTATTAACTTACCATTTAACTACCCCTTAACGAGCCCACGACGCAAAGCACACAGCAAAGCGCGGCGAAGATTGATTGCTTGGTTTGATTCTGTGGTTGTCACGTTGACAGCCAGAGAGAGAGACAGACAGAGAGAGGACACATGAAAGGAGGAGAATAGTTAGGCCTAGCCTGATCGATAATAGATATAGCACATGGTTCCACCGGCACACCCTTGTAACCTAGGTTAAGAATATTCGCTACAGGGCCAGGCACCTACCTATAAGTTATAACTAGTACATGCCAAGTGGTAGTGGCAGTAGCTACCCTGACAACTCTTCCATTCACGAATGGCTCTTTAGGTAATATTGATTTTGCTTCAATTAATTAATCGGTAGGTATTAGGCAGGCATTAGGTATGCAGTTCATGGTAGGCCACCTAGTTCCCCCAAACCAAGACCATTGTATAGCTCCAAAGTTTGCCCTTTTCATGAGTCAATATCCATGGCGCCATTCTCTTGCGATCCGCCCCCATTCGCACCCCCCTTCTGCTCCCCATTCCCATTCCCATTCCCATTCTGCATACCTCTAGTATCGCTTTGGCACCCGGGGCAGTTATGCAACACCTCGTGCGCGAACAGATCGCAATCGATACAAAAGTGGTGACCGCAGACCTCGCAGGCATACCGTCCGGACTCGCTTAGTCCTCTCAACGATGGAGGGAGCTTTGTCCCACTACTCGCGTTCTCCTTGCCCTTTCCCTTATTAGCCTTTCGAGGGTTGGATGTCTCAGGAAAGGATGCGAGGCAGGAGTGACACGCCTTTGACTTCTTGGCTTCGGACCATGGGACCTCGACCCAGTTACGTAGGGGAAACAGGTGATGGTATGAGCGCGCAAGATGCGTCGAGAGAATGAGCGTGAGTCCGCAGCCAGGGCACTCGGCAGGGAGACGGCAGACTCGAGAGCCACATCGGGTGCAGTCGTAGCCCTCGCGCGTGGGTCGGTTGTGGCAAGCACAGTAATGCATACTATCGCCGGCAGCAAGCTTGCGGGAGGGGAACCCCATCATGAGGAGACTCGCATTATTCTGCTCCTGGGTTCGAGTGACTGGGGGTGTTGTGATAGCCAGTAGTAGTTCCCTAAAGTTCTCCTCGTGTAGCGCGATCCTGTAGCTTGAGGTGTCGCCACCGTTGGTCTTAGAGCAGAGCTCGTCGCAGATGGCCACTTGAGCAGAGAGGCCGACAACGGAAACGCGTATATGGTCAGAGACTAGAGAGCGTATAGTTTGATGGATGTCGCCCGGGTCGCTGGACATCAGGGCACCGTAGACTATAACGACTTCTCGAGTACCATGCGATGGTGTGTGGCTATACTCCCACACGGTTAGCGAATCCATTTAGCCTCTGGGCTTTAACCCATCAATGTTATAGAAACCTACAATAGAGCTCCACGGCACATTTCTAGTGAATTCTGCAAACTGGGGCTTCCTTGCGGTTCCTGCTTGACCCAATTCTGTAGCTTCTCGAGATGGTCGGCCGGGTTCCCACTCATATCGCTTATCCTGACTGCGACACCATCCCGCATACCTATGATGGCAAGTTGCGAGATAGGATTCTGCTCAAAGTATTCTCTGACAAACTGGGTGGAGTAGGCCATGCTCAGTTCATATCGGCTTGGTAGCATGTCTTTCTCCTGCATCGCAAAGGACATGTCCAAAACCAGAACGAGGTGTCGTATTATACCGCGCTGTAATGGTGTCGTGTCCTTTAGTAGTCGTGCTCGCTTCTCTGCCTCTGCGCGACCTTCGATAGCCCCAGCAAGTGTACCATCAGCATCCTCAACAACTGCGTCCCAAGATCTCTGGATATCTTCCCAGGCGGCTCTAGCGACCTTTCGATTCCCCTTCTTGCTTTTGTCATTTCGGGCCCCAGCTTTTGTCTTTGATTGCGTGCCGGATGTGGTTTGGTGCTCGCCAAACTCGTCATCTGAGCCATGGTATTCGCCGTCCGAGTCGGCCATGGTCGTGGTCGTGGTCGTGATCGTGGTTGGGCTGAGATACACGCTCGTGATTTCGGGATTTATGAAAAAGTGTGAACCCGAGATGGACGAATGTTTTCCTTTGTTGGCAAAAGTGGTAAAAGTGAAAGATGGCGTTGAAGGGTGACAGAGAAATAGAGAAACAGAGAAATTAAGAAGCTACTATGTGAAAGAGAGACAGCTCCAAGGTAGTGGTCCAAGGTGGTGGTACGTTTATAACTTAACGTCGGCGTGCGACTGGGGAATCTTGACAACACCTCAAGGCATTGTCAGCGGTGAAAGACTCAAAAGACGTCATAACCCTCACAAATGAATGATAAGGTAATTATAGAACAATGTATTGTAATGTGGTAGAGAACTTGCGAGATCAAGACAGCAAGTTTTGGATTTTTGGCTTGTAAGTTTCTTTTTTTTTCATAAAAGAAAATAAAAAAAAGAACAAGGCAAGGCTGGCTACCTGCATTTCAAGTTAGTTAATGAGACATTGAGACTACTAAGACAGTAAGACTGCACAGCCTTGTACCTAAAACCCCGAGCTTCAATGTTTGGCCAATGAGAACCAGTGGATATACCGTTAACACACAGGGTATATAGTACTATGTAGTACCTATTAACTGTAAAGTTACAAGGATAGTTCATACTTACATATGTAACCTAGTAGGTTAACTACATTCATCTGCACAGGGAGCACGTAAAGTTCAAGGTTGTTACTATTCTTACAATAGATAGGTATCTAGTACCAACTCAGCCTCCTATCACTGATAATTGATACCGAACAATATCAAGAGATATCCTCAATTCTTGAACGTGACTCGTCTTGTCGTTTGAACTACCTACATAAGAGGTATTCAACTCAGCTATCATACGACGTCATATACATTAGTCGCGCATATCTGGGGTATACTTTCAACCAGGCTCCAAAACTTTCCACCAACTGGCTAATGGCAAGTCTGCCACCATATGTATGAATATAAACCACCATTACTCCCACTACCACTACCACTACCACTATCACTGCCACTCCTACCTCCTGCTCCCCCCTCCCACTCCTCCGCCCACCCAGACATGTTTGCGTAGCTTCGTATAGCGCATGCAAGCATGCCACTTCTCGTTGTCTCACCGTCCCCGTCCCCCAAACCCTTATAATAAACTACTACTACTCTTATGTGGATTAAATTGTCGTGATATTTTTGTCGCCGTTCCCTTCGAGACGACGTGGTTTTTTTAATCGATAGGACACAGCCAAGGAATGAAAAGAAAAGAACATGAACGGGTATATTGTCGAACCTGAACGCCAACTCCGGGAATATTCAAATGAAGGTCGAGAATTAAGGATAGCCCGTGGGCTGGCTGGCAATTGGCCAATCATCTTCCGTGATGCTTGACCAGAATACCCATATCATCACAACTGCAAGCAGTGTGAATAACGTCTCAAACAACGCTCCATCGATTTTGCCAGCAGTTCCATTGCAGATATATGGGCTGATGACGTAGTTGAAAACCTGCCCAATTGCGAATAGAACACCAGCGCCCGTGAGATAGAGCATAGGTCGCACCTCACCAAGAACCCTTAGCACTAGTATGGTTTCTAAAACATAGAAGGCAACGAGAAAAACGAGCGGCGCAAGCTGGTAAAGAACGTAGAGTGCGATGTTTCGGTAATGGTCATTGGGATCTGGAATGAATTTCGTGGTCCAATGGTAGCCTGTGTCCAGGGTGATGTAACCGGTACCGACGAACAAAATAGCTCCAGAGATGGCCATGAGTCCTAGGGATAGCGGAGTTCCATCGTCGAGGATCTGGTATCCCACAACAGCGTTGAGGAGTAGGATCCACGTAGTTGTAATGATCATTCCGATATGAATTCCCGTGAAGGCCTAGGTACGCATATTAGTTAGCTGTTCAAACATGGGATACCATCGGATTTTCTTTGGGTGTCGCATACAATTCGAACTGTTGCATTTAAAGGAAACTCCCCCACGGTAAATATTTCGCATATTTCAATAATAATAAAGCCGATGAGGAACAATTGCATTTCCCTATAGCAATGTTAGTAAAGAAACGTTACTCCAAAAGATGCGATACGGACCTCCGGCCAACTGCAGCTTTCTTCCTTTCTGAGCGCAACAACAATAGCACTGATGTAACAATGGCAATACCGCAGAGCAGTATGGACCCTGCGATCTATTAGTAGTGATCAACGCAGTTGTTCATCAGGACGAACCTAGATTTCCCAAATAACGGTCGCCAGACAGTGGGATACCTTGGAGGTTGCAACCACCCCAGCCCCCTCTTTGATCATGAGTATCTGAAAGAACCTAACGCAGATCGTTAGTGATCATAAGCTATTGACAGATACAAGTTCACATAATTATGCCACTAGACCAACGTACATTGCAGACCGGTAGCGTTGAATCGCGACAAAACGCCTATAAATCACGAGATAGTTAGCAATGATCATTAGTTATGGTTGAAACACCCTTATCATGGCAGGTTTGCGATGAACACATACGTCGAAATTACCAAAATTTGTCGAACCCATTTCACGGTACAGCGCGAGGTGATCGCGCAGAGATGTTTGGTTGTAAGAGAGAATGCAGATGAGTTGTCGAAAGCCACAATTTGCGCTGGCAAAGTTTTCTTTCTTTGACTAGCTTGGTAATTGAAACCGGTTTATCTGTGGACGCGCAACCATTCACAAGCTTCTTGATGTGTTGTTGGCGAATTCAGTTTGTAACTTCAATCAAAACTCATAAGAGAAGCTACGAGGTATGACAACAGCCGAGTTGATGTTAACTTTTCATTCCTATTGTCGGTTGGGTTGAAACAGTGCTGACTCGCGTTCGATTAAAAGGCTCGAGGCACTCGATTCGAGCTTGAATGCAAAGGTGTAAGACGGTTGTGATTTCGGTTTCTATGATGTAGTTTTTTTTTGATTTTATTCCCCCTCGAACTCCCTTCCTCGCCAAATATCGTATCGCAACTCGAGCGTAATCGTGCTTGTCGTGCTTGTCGTTTCGGTTCCAAGAAAAAAAAGTGTGGTGTTTTCTCTGAATCGTCCGGGAGAGAGGGAGGGAGGGATGGATTAGTGATTAGTTTAGGGTGATTAGAATAATATTAGAGTGATGAGACGGGAAAAGAGGAAATTAGAAACGAAGGCAAGGCCAGGGCGATAGCTTGCTAGGTTCTAAGTTGTAAGGGTGATTGGTGTTGCTAAGCCAAACTTGGGGAATCCCCTTGCGCCTTCCTACTTGATAATGCAACACTACAACGATAGGTACAGTAGTAGACGAAGCTACGGTAGGAAATCTACCCTAGCTAAGGTAATCTAGGGAAGTAATCTTGGTAGGCGAGGGAAAGACAGAGGAAGGCAGGCAGTAGTAGTGGTTGGTTAGGTTGGGAACAGTGGGCCCCTTTAAATTATCCCAAGCCAATTTTGTCAGTCGAGTTCGAACTTGTTCCTGAGCGAAGAGGCAGGAACAGCGCGATTTGGCATGGTGAGCAGGGGTTGAAAATCTTGTTGTCTGGGTTGTCTGGGTTTTGCAGTTTTGCAGGGGGCGGAAAAGGGAAAGTCCAAAAATTATGATTCTCTTTTTAATACAGTTGCAACCGACCGGCGCCAAGTTCAACAGCCAATTCTAACTTTTTCTAACTTTGCAATTCCATTTTTAAAAATAAAATAAAAAGAATAATCCCAAAAATACAAAAATTCTAGTTGGGATAGAACTTGAACTTTGTTGTTGTAATAGCGTACCTAGTACACACATATATATATATCTTAGGTCTGGTACAAATACTTCTGGAGAACAAGTCAAAGCCAACCTTTTCTTATCATCTGATTCTGGATCTATTATATATAATATGTATTAGGCATGGGCATGGGCATGGAGTCAATCCGTCGCCTTGTCGTATGGATTCCATCTGTATCAATTAAGAGAAAGACGAACAAAAAAGGTAAAGTACTACATAGGTGCTCAACGAACCGGATTGTAAGATCCGCGATGTCTTGCATAAAATATGGTCGTACATCTTACTAGGAATGGCCTAGAATAGAAGTTACGTGTAGGAGGAGCTACCATATGGTGAGATATCCATATGTAAGTCATTTGGATTGGACAATCATCATGCGTGATGAGCTGTAGGTTGTAAACTGTAGCCTATTATAAACATCACCACTTGTCCGACGAGCCTTTCGGTTTCTTCAATCTCCATATCGGTGATGGGGGCTATCTCGTATCTCGAACCTCGAGCCTCGAGCCTCGACGATGGTTGATGGCTGATAGCATCCTGGCACTTGTTATAGCATGTGTGAAGGTGTAATACGTCCATGCTATTCATGCTATGTTATGTCATACGTATTTTGACCGGGACGACCTTGTGCTGATCTTGTCCCAGTACTTTACATTTAATGCAAGCTGCTTCCAATGAGACATCTTTTTGCGGCGTTACATATTTCTTTGCCGCCTATCTTGCCGCTACCCGCCAATGACCCTTGTTCTTTCTTTCTGTAATCTTGGATGAATATCCGCTTACGGTCCGTTTTCCTGGAGGGAGGCAGGGAGGGCACATACATACTTTGTAGTGTAGGTACAGAGTTGACGATAGGTCCCACACCTGAGATCGAGCGCACGGTCTGGTAGCACTAGCCATATGTATGTAGGTATTTATGGCCTTGCACGAAAAGTGAGCGTTTTTGAATATTCCGTGATCTGTTACACTCTAAAACGAAAAGTCGTAAAGATGCATCGTACAGCACGTGTTACCTGTAACCTACCGATGGCTAATACACTTTGGGCCCTTGCTTAGGGCTCTTCATAATCAAGGAACTCAGCCAGTCGTTGTCTCTTGTGATAGTAGGAGTGAAACCTACTAAGCTCTTAACCTAGGTTGGTGGTGGGGGTGGATAGCTAGGTAGGTTAGGGCTATCATCACACTAACATTTCAACTTCGTCTGGGCAACGTCCAAGTTTGAGATTCAGGGCGCGACCAATACGGCGTCTCTCAGTCACTAACCAACATCATAGTATGAGACTATGAGGTAGTTTAGCGTTTCAGCCACATCTGATACTAACCGAAGATCTAATGGATCTAATGCAAAAAGGGTCAGCCTATTCGTATATGATTTGACACTCATACTTCCCCCTTCTACATACATACCAAATTATTACCAATCAATGGTCAAGGTTGACCTTTTGGAGGATCATATCTAGTCGTTCTTACGCACTTCTTTTCCTGAAATGGGATTTTATGCCGCCTGTGCCACCTCTCTTAGGCTCTCTAAGCCCGAGGTCCCAGTGGCGAAGGCAAATTGTATAATTGTATTGTATGCTCCAAAATATTCTAGATATTCCGTACGAACTTCTCGAATTCTCTTATAGGTTATATGCTATGCGAGGCGACCCGAGGATTAGTTAAGTAGGCATTCTATACGAATCTGGTTGACCACCCCTACTTTGTCAGTATCTATTATAGTAATTCAAGATTGCCAACAAATTGAGCATAAAATTCCCTAGGCGATATATAGCCTAGTGTTAGCCACAATGACGACGAAACTTAGGGTAGCTTGAAGGAAAAGAGTCCGTTATCATGATCATATTGAGTAGACGTCGGCTGATAGGTAGGTAGGTAGGTAGGATGATATGCCTGTACAACAATCAATAGACAAGTTGAATGGTGAGCGGCTTCGACAGCCATTCGCATGGCTTTTAAGGTATAAATTCGGCAGCACGTGTATGTGGGCGCGAGGGGTAATAAATGAGGGGGGGATAGTCAATCGAGCTGTATGCAGCCTTGGGGATGGTTCTTATGATCAAGCCCCCCAACTTCCCAGAAAAACAAACTGATACACTAGTAGAAATGGGAAAGGGTTCTTTGAAAATGAGGGGTGTTTTCTGGGGTGTTGCATCCTCAAGTGACATTTTGGTTGACCGCCTTGGGCTCAATTCGTATGATATCCATGATACCCATATTCAATATGATGCCATCGTGGATCCGGTTGCATACTGAGCCTCCATATTCGGACATATGAAGAAGTAGATAGGCCAGCACCTGACCCGAACAGCTGCCGAGTAGTGTTCTTGAGTTCGCTTTAGTTTATTCGTGGAATCCAGTAAGCTAGAGCCTAGAGAAGGATCTGACATGTGCTGTAGTAGTTAATCGTATGCGAATTCCGAAAAGGTGACTGATCTGCATTGGCTAGTTTTGTAAATAGAAAGGATATCCCCCCTAACGACGTATCCCATAGAGTTTGAACAGCTATCGGCACTTTAAGGACATCATGTGATTGCTTGACTGTGGGTTACGTCGTGAAGCGATGTTGGGATTGGGACTTGGGTAGGAGGGAGGGAACATTGAAGATGGAGGCAAGGAGGCAGGGAGGGAGAAAGAAAGGGAGAGGGGTGAGTACAAGGGCACAACTTAAAAGAAAGAAGAAGCTTGTTCAACGTCGTGGTTGCACGTGGGATCCAACCATAGGTAGGTATTCATGTAGTATATAACACTAGAACTTAGTTGGCAAAGTTGTCTACATGTGTGTACCGACCTAATCATATAGTAGTACTACTATGTTGTAGTATGTAGTTATGTAAAGGTTGATGAACTTCAAAGTTTTAGATGGGAGGGAGGTCGATGGTATTTCGAATAGTTAATTAAATTGATAAGACTTGACTTACCAATCTAGAGGTACATAATACATCATTGATGTAATTGAACACAAGCACAGTTATTCCAATGCAATAGATACGGTAAAGTACCTGCATCGTATCAGTTATAACATAATACGGTCTAGTACCTAGCACTTGTCTAGTGTCCCTAGGTGTACCTACCTAATAGCCCTGGAGGTGTGTAGTACTACAGCTAGTGCAAGACAATCCCTGTGGGGGTGTCTTTACCCCACAACTGGAAATGCTACAACCCTGAAACCCCCAAGGCTATGGTCGCGATTACCGCAGAAGAGAAAGGCTGCTGCACAGTTTCCAAAGACACGGAGTACATCCAAGAACTACCAAGACCGCATGTATGATATGGCAGCTGGGCAGTACTATGTACTAGTAGTACGTAAGAATGATCAGCGGCAGCTATCTCTCCCTTTGGTTCCCTGAAGTTTTTGAGAATAGGGGAGTGCAGCAGGTAGGATTCACATCAATATTTTCCGTGTCCTGTGTCCTTGTAGGCCATTTGGGAGCCTTGATCTGTAAGTCAACCTGTCTAATACTTGTCTACCTGTCTACTAGGTACATTACATACATACATACATACCTACATACAGTTTTTACATGATTTCGAATTTATTAATTATTTTCAACTTTCTCCCTTTAGCTTCAATGTTATTTTCAACCCGTCAACTTCAATAGCATACAACATTTGAACAGTTTACCAACATTCCTCCTGAGTCCTAACTCTTGACTACATACATCTTTGCCGTACGCTGGTACCTACATACGTACCTAGATCTACCATACCTGTTAGTACATACATACATACATACATACATATCAATGGTAGGTAGCCAAAAGGTCTCACTTAATACCCAATACCCTTACATCCACTTCAAAGACAATCGTCAATCATCTTTTTTCTTAAGCAAAAAAAAAAAAAAAAAGAAGAAAAAAAGATCGATATTGATTGCTCTGCTTATTCCTTTACATCCATCCATCTCACGTCCGATTCTCGGTTCAATTCAGTAGTTAGGCTACATACCTACATGGTCGACGTTGATTTGACTAACCCAGATTAACTAACCTACATAACTTATTTAGCTACATACCTTAAGGTACATGCCTACATACAACATTATCTTCTACTGACTCGTTTGACTGGCTTGACCGTATTGTACCTACAGTGCGTGATACCTTACCTTACCGGTTTTGGAACGAGCTTCGATTGTGCATGTGTCTTGTGCTTTGGTGATCCACCTGGGTGTGTACGTTCCGGTCGAAAAAAAACTTGTCAACAGCACTGAGCATTTCGTCACTGGTCAGGCCCGGATGACACTGAATCTTGGGGCCCTGTCCTATATACTCACTCCACCCTTTCCTCAGTCCCCAACTCAATTCCAATCTATACCTTTATCTTCGCAGGAGGGTGCTGCTGCTTGCCAGCCCCAATACCTCCAAAATTCCTTCACCAAAATCAAACCGTCTTCCCTCAAACATCCCTCTCCGCACCCTTACTCATCGATCCGACCACGGCGCCCAATCGACGTCATTGTTGGCCGGCCACCGGGACCAGCCATCCCATACGAGACACTCCTCCGACTCTGCCGACTCCGATTCCTGGACTGACACGGGTGATCTAGCCGAGCAGCTGGCGGATGAGGAGGATCCCTTACGGAAGACCATCGCTGATACGTCGGTGAACGAGGACCTATTCTCCGGAGTTCTTAAGCGTCATCCAAAACACAAACGCGTTCAGTTTAGGAGATCCGTCTCCGAGCATAGTCATCATCGTTCCTCTAGATCTTTCTCTGGGGTCATCGATAAAGAAGCAATCGAGGTCCCTAACGTCTCCCCACGCCGTATCTCAAGAGCAGAACGCATCATAGCCTCCATCATGCCGGGCGCTGGGGTCCACGGCTTCACGGGCAAGGCCCTCCTGTACGTATTACACCACCACCACCACGCCAAGGCAACAAGGCAATAAGGCAACGAGATATCAATCATGTACAATGATGTACTAATTGTGTATCTTACAGTTATTTCACGAGCATCTTCGTCTCATTAGGTGTATTCCTGTTCGGCTATGACCAAGGAGTCATGTCGGGTATCATCACGTAAGAGTTCAACGATGGCGTCCTTGCCTACTCGCCTCATGGTCATATACCTAACCATACTTCAGGGGTCCGGAATTCCGGGGTTATTTCAATCACCCGTCGAAAGCCGAAATCGGTACGATGGTTGCCATTCTCGAGATCGGTGCTCTCATCTCGTCGTTAATCGTCGGAAAAGTCGGAGACATCATAGGCCGACGAAGAACGATTTTGTATGGTTCAATTATCTTCTTCATCGGCGGAGCCTTGCAGTCATTTGCTGCCAATATGCCTATGATGATGCTGGGCAGGATCATCGCAGGTCTAGGTGTTGGATCCTTATCCACCATTGTTCCCGTCTACCAGTCCGAGATCTCCCCTCCACACAACCGAGGTAAACTAGCCTGTATCGAATTTTCAGGTAATATTATCGGTTACACGACATCCGTCTGGGTCGATTACTTTTGCGGGTTTATCGAAAATGATTTGTCATGGCGAGTTCCCCTTCTAATGCAATGTGTGATGGGAGCTTTGTTAGGGTTGGGTAGTTTGGTCATTGTTGAATCCCCAAGGTAAGTGATGATAATGGAATCCTACGGGTCAAATTTGCTAACATGTGGACAGATGGTTGTTGGACAACGATCACGATGAAGAGGGCATTGTCGTTATTGCGAACCTATACGGCGGTGGCGATATTCATAACCCGAAAGCAAGAGAAGAGTATCGCGAGATCAAGATGGACGTCCTACTCCAGCGTATGGAAGGCGAAAGATCTTATTCTGAAATGTTCCGACGCTACAAGACCCGAGTATTCATCGCCATGTCTGCACAAGCGCTAGCACAGCTCAACGGAATCAACGTCATTTCATACTATGCTCCTTATGTTTTCGAATCAGCCGGTTGGATTGGCCACGACGCTGTTAAAATGACCGGTATCAATGGCATAACATATCTGCTCTCAACTATCCCACCTTGGTATCTAGTCGATCGTTGGGGTCGTCGATTTATCCTCCTAACAGGCGCCATCGCAATGGCAATCTCTTTGTCCTGCGTATCCTATTTCATCTACCTAGATATCCACTCTACACCAATATTGGTGGTCATCTTTGTCATGGTTTATAACGCTGCGTTCGGTTACTCATGGGGCCCAATCCCTTGGCTTTACCCACCTGAGATCCTGCCACTAAGCATTCGATCTAAAGGAGCAAGTCTCTCAACCGCTTCCAACTGGGCTTTCAACTGGCTTGTAGGAGAAATGACTCCTATTCTTCAGGAGTGGATTCAATGGCGACTATATCTGCTGCATGCGTTCTTCTGTGTTGTTAGTTTTGTTGTTGGTAAGTCTCAGTCCTAACCTCCCACCCTTCTACTAAACTTGCTAACTTGGTTTCAGTTTACTTCATATACCCCGAAACATGCGGTGTGAGGTTGGAAGATATGGACTCGCTTTTCGGAGATGCAAGCACTGCAATGGGCACTCCTGGCATAAGGTCAGAAACGGGCTCGCTAATCAGAGCAGGATCGCCGGTGCCGTCGCTCGATCTCCGAGGACGACCCCTTGGTTCTGAGAACGTCCCTTCTATGGATGTCGAACCCCCTATCCTTAGTATCGTAGATGGAAAGCCGCAAATACGGTCTGAAAGCCAGAGTTCACGGGGACGAGTGGGCGAGTGGCTCACCAGAATGGTTGGCCAAAACCGGGGGTCCAGCAGTAGTCCAGCCGGTGGAGCCAGGTACGCACCATTAGACCAGCGAGATGATTGATTTGAGTTCACGGAGCAAGTGGCATTGAAATTGTTGCGGAGGACTACTAGACCCTGGTTCATATAGACGGCGCGACAGGAATTCTGACGGCCACGGCGGCCGCATTCCAGCATTATTGTAAACTGTTTTGCCTATTTTGCATAGGGTCATTCCGCGAGTCAAGCGAGGACCATCAACATGGACATGGACATCATTATCGACATCATCATCACCGTCACGACGATGAGACAAGACGGAAAGAGAAACGGAGAGACGAGTTTCATATAATAAGGTGAAAGGGGGGAGGCCTTTTTACTTTCGTGTGTAAGACCGAGCGAGCCCTTGGATGAAGTTCACGGGTGTACGGCATTAGCCAATTTGTCAAGGAATCGAGATAAGGGTCATTAGAGATAATATTCGAGGTGTCTAGATTAATGCCAACTTAGTTGGCGGAAATCTACGTAGCTGTGTAGTTGACAGCTTTCTAGGTATGTATGTATGTACGCATGTAATAAGATACAATTCCTGTGTGTGTGTGTGTGTGTGTGTGTGTGTGTGTATGTGTATGTGTATT
This sequence comes from Hypoxylon fragiforme, assembly GCF_022984875.1. NCBI lineage: Eukaryota > Fungi > Ascomycota > Sordariomycetes > Xylariales > Hypoxylaceae > Hypoxylon > Hypoxylon fragiforme. The sequence goes on along the minus strand of NW_026054758.1, from coordinate 1,058,396 downwards.
TGAAGTGTTGGTGACCGTGGTTGGACAATATATATATATATATATGTACCTAGGGTAGGTAGTTATATAACAGTCAGTAGGCGGGTGATGGAAACGTGTTGTTTTACTGCCGTTTACCTAAAGTTAGATACCTCCAGGGCTACACCAATAGTACTAGGCAGGCTAGTTTAGTGCATGTAGGTGCTATAAAGTCGTATGTAGCGTCCATGTGAGATTGTTTGAGATGCATAGATATGTATTTCCAGATTGCAATATATAGTGTATATATGTATATTAACGTTGAATGATACATTGAATGATACATGTCAATGGGTGGTAACGGTTGTTTCAAATGATTCGAAATTGATTCTGTGGTGCGTAAATATACCTACTTGGTACTTGCGTGACCTCATCTGGCCAGAACTCGGCAAAGATGTGGATGCCATGATACCCGACAAAGTGGGAACAGAGTGGGAATAGATTGAAGCTTCCAAGGTGCTGCAAGGTGCTGCAAGGTTGAGGCTTGGTCGTAAGTACGAGATACATCCATGATATTATTGTACCTGTACGCGCGTGTCAAATAAATCGAATGAACAAAGTGTCCCTTAAAAAAAAAAAAGGGCACCTTTTGAAAGGTGCTAATGTGCTAAATAAAGCTAGCTAGTTGGCGCAGGGGGGCCAGGGGCCAGGGGCCGATGGCTAGTGCATCCTATGGTAGCCCGTCCCTCAATTTTCAGTAGGAATCCAATCCAGCGGAAGCAAGAAATAAAAAAAAATTAATAAAAAAAGGAACAAGAAAAAAAAAAGGTGCGAGCATTTGGTGGGAAAGTGCTGCTACATACATACATATTTAGGTACAGATATACATTACAGGAGGTACACACTACATTTGAGTCTTGACATTTGTAGCAGTAGCTGCAGGACGGGCAGACCAGGTAGTAGCAGGTACTGACTGTACTAGGTATTGTATTGTACCTAGTATTTTGTACCATCAACGTTCTAATCGTACACGCCACGCAAACCTCCTTTCCTTCAATCTTCTTCTTCAACTTCTTCTCTCCTTAGCCTTTCTTCCAGTATTGGGTTCCCATTATATTCTCGTAGTCAAGATTACCCTTCTATTCTTTACTTCGTGGGAGAGATGCACTACTTCTGTCGTCTTTGACTAGTCTAATCTATTCTTCTTCAGGACCTTCCTTTTCACCTTACCTAGTAGCATCTTTTTTCTTCTTCTCTTTCCTCCAGGCCTCCTTTATCCAACCTGTGACATTCTTTCTACCATTTTCTCATATTCTGACTCTTGCCTTGGAGAACAAGGCAGAGAGTTAACCCATTATTATGGCCGACAAGAAGGCCGCAGCGGCGTCCGGCGCTGATCCAACTGGTGACGCTGCTCGGCGACGTAATGTACCTGGATATACCATTCCAGGAGCTCTGGCGCAAAGGCCGGAGCTTGACGAGAAGTTTCATGGAAAGAAGAAGGTACAGATACACCCTTACATATCATTGCATGCCATTGTAAATCGATGCTTGGTAAAGAGCTTCCTCGGTAGACTCTTAGCTAACTCGAATTTGTGTAGGAAGCTTCGGTGCTCGATATACTTGACCAATGGGAATTTATCATTGCACCCCTAATTTTTACAGCATTCGCTGCCTTCACACGTCTATGGAAAATTGGCCTCAGTCCAATTGTTACATGGGATGTAAGTTTAATAGCCCTTGTGTTTTCTCATCATGCCTGCTAATCACCGCATAGGAAGCTCAGTTCGTCGAATCCTCCCAAATCTCCTCTGCCTTGATGCTAACCTGCACATCTGTTCGATAGCTTCGGAAAATTCGGATCGCACTACATAAAACGTGAACTATTCTTCGATGTGTTAGTCAATACTATACCTTGACAGCTTGGTTGGAATATTGGTTTTAACACGTACAATAGGCACCCACCTCTTGGTAAAATCCTTGTTGGCCTCTCCGGGGTCATGGCCGGTTACAATGGATCATTCGAGTTCAAGTCTGGCGAGACCTATCCCGAGGAATTAGACTACACCTTCATGCGAGCTTTCAATGCCTTTTGGGGTATACTATGTGTGCCATTGGCGTACTACACTGCGAGGGAGCTTAACTTGAAGCGTCCTGCTGTCTGGCTAGTAACACTCATGGTTTTGTGTGAAAATTCGTACACGACAATCAGCCGATTTATCCTGCTGGATTCCATGCTCTTGTTTGGTACAGTTGCAACTGTCTTTTGCTGGTCTAAGTTTCACCGCCAGCAAAAGTCGAGCTTCGAACCTGAGTGGTTCTTTTGGCTGTTCATGACCGGTCTAAGCTTGGGATTTGTTTGCAGTATCAAGCTTGTTGGACTTTTCGTCACCGCTCTCGTCGGTATATACACAATCGAAGACCTCTGGCACAAGTTTGGCAACCTCAAGATGCCGATCCCGGTGCTTGCTGGTCATGTCGGCGCTCGAGTCGTCGGTCTAATTGTCATACCATTCTTGGTCTATATGTTCGCTTTTGCGCTTCATTTTGCAATCTTGATCAAGAGTGGCCCCGGAGATGCGCAAATGAGTTCTCTATTCCAAGCGAACTTGGAAGGTAGTGAAATCGGACGAAACTCTCCTCTGGAGGTCGCTTTTGGCTCCAAGGTTACCCTCAAGAACATGGGCTACGGTGGCGGTCTGCTTCACAGCCACGTTCAATGTAAGTATACAACATTCCATATTAGCTAAAATCCCCACGTCTAACTTCTCACAAGCCTACCCCGAGGGTTCGACTCAGCAGCAAGTTACTTGCTACCACCATAAGGATTCCAACAACGAATGGTGGTTCTACCCCAACCGTGCTGAACCTGACTTTGTCCCTGAAGAAGAGCCTCGATTCGTTGGAGATGGTGATGTTATTCGCCTAATTCATTCGCAGACGGGTCGAAATCTGCACAGTCACGATATCGCAGCCCCCGTTACTAAGTCCCACAAGGAAGTTTCTTGTTACGGCAATCTTACCGTTGGCGACGATAAGGACCACTGGAAAATCGAGGTTGTTAGGGATGTGGCCTCTCGTGATAGGTCTAGGGTACGGACTTTGACAACTGCTTTCAGGCTGAGAAACCCGGTGATGGGCTGTTATTTACGGGCAGCCAACGTCAACCTTCCACAATGGGGATTCAAGCAAATCGAGGTGACTTGCGACAAGAGCAACAACCCCCGTGATACCTTCACCCACTGGAACATCGAGTCTCACGTCAACGACCAGCGTAAGTTTTGCGAATGAGCTTTATTTATATAGTTGCTAACCAGCGCACAGTCCCCCCCGGAGACCCTGGCAAGTATAAGTCGCCATTCTTCCACGATTTCATTCATCTGAATGTGGCCATGATGACATCTAACAATGCTCTGGTCCCTGACCCTGATAAGCAAGATGACCTCGCTTCCCAGTGGTGGCAGTGGCCTATTCTAAATGTTGGTCTGCGAATGTGCGGTTGGGATGACAAGATTGTCAAATACTTCCTCCTCGGCAACCCCTTCGTCTATTGGGCTTCGACCGCTTCCCTAGGCGCCGTCGGTCTTATCACTGTTTGGTATATTCTCCGATGGCGACGAGGATTCTACGACTTATCACAGGAAGACATTGATCAAATCCACTACTCTGGGCTTTATCCAATCCTGGGCTGGTTCCTACACTACCTTCCCTTCGCCATCATGGCCCGAGTGACCTATGTTCATCATTACTATCCCGCCTTGTACTTCGCAATCCTAACCCTCGGTTTCTTGGCCGACTGGGTGCTGAAGGATCAAAAGAAGGCAGTCCAATACAGCATCTACGGCTTCTTGTACACCACTATCATTGGACTCTACATCTTCTTTTTGCCCATCTGCTGGGGCATGACAGGTAGCAACGAGCAATATAGCTACATGAAGTGGTTCGACAACTGGCGTATTTCTAACTAGAGTGCCAGACTCGAGCCATAATAAGGGGGCGAGGGCCCAAAAGTACGAGGTCAGAGCTAAGTAAGCTTAGCTGTTGGACCCGAAAGAGCCAATTCATATAAAGCAAGGACTATCTAGTCCAACAACTGGTTAAGGCGGTCTATCCACCGCAAATTTCCATCTCCATCTCCTCTTTATCTTCTCCATTGTTTGATGTAACGATACGAGGGCAAAACTTGCATGAAAAAAGGGAATTGAGAGTGGAGTTCACTGTGGTTAACGTGAATGAGGCATTATTGGGAAACTTAGCAAAAGAAAAGATACTCATCAGTTGTACCGCTTTCTAATAAACATACACCGCAAATCTTTTTTTTCTTCTCCTTTTCCTTCTGATAATGTATGAATGTGTGAGAAGTTGTGTCGATGTTGGTAGTGAAGAGTGCCTACCTAGGTATGTATGTATCTATCATGCAAGCACATAGGCAGGAAGGTATGTAAGTGGCAGAAGTAATGTGATATTCCAACATCCGCCCAACAACGAGTTAGGGTTGGGGGAAGGGGGAAGGGGGAGATTTCCGTTTCCCACTGCTTGCTTGATTGCTTGCCTTTTGGAGGAGTCGTGGAAAGTTAGACATTATTACGTAGGGTATCATCGAATGCGTTATGCGATGCCTTCCAGTGCGCAAAGTTTCTATGTACAAATAGACACCACCAAAAATCCAGACCCAGACCCAGACCCAGACCCAGACCCAAACGTCGAACCCACATGAGTAGCAAGTAAAGTACCCCGTACCCGGGACCCTATCTATGTAAGACTTCAGGGTTTCGGGGCATGCATCAGCATCTAGAGAGCCAACTTCATGATAAAACCTGGCTCTTTTTTCGTAGGTTCTATGACCTCGAAAGATGATGTTGGTTGGTTGGTTGGTTGTTGTGGTTTGTTGGGCATCGTCGTTTATGAATCTAATCTGACTGACCGTTTGAAAAATCCGGTTGGAAATCTGGTAAATGAGTTCGATTCCGACTCACATGCAGTTCCGGGGTTTATTCGACGTAACACAACCCAAACCAAAACCAAGCCGGCCCAGCCCAGCTAAATAAACCCAGTCCAGTCCAGTCCAGTCCAGTCCAGTCCCACCCAGCTTTGCCTTCGCTTCATTCTTACCTAAGTAGTAATATGTTGTAAATATATGTTTGTTTGTTCGTTGGCTTCATGCTATTCATTCAAGCGTCTCAACAGCAACCGCCGGTCTGCCCCACCGGCTTTTCAGATACGGAAAGCCTAGCCCCATTGCCGCCGCGAGGACCGGGACCCTTGACGCCGGAGCGGCGGTCATTGAGGTCGTATTTGCCCGCGTTGATGTTCTCGAAGATGCGCTCGGCGACGCGCATGAATGCCTCCTCGACATTCTCGCCCGACTTAGCCGAGGTCTCGACGTACTGCAGAACGCCGTTGCGGCGGGTCCATTCTTCGGCCTCCTGTTGGGTCACCTCGCGCTTGTTCTCGGACGTTTGGGCTTGGTCGAGTTTGTTGCCGACGAGGATGACGACGATGTCTGGGTCGGCGATCGCGCGCAAGTCATTCAGCCAGTCAGTAACGTGGTCGAAGGTCGCTTTGCGAGTTATGTCGAAAACGAGCAAGGCGCCGGATGCGCCACGGAAATAGGAGCGTGTTACTGATTTGTACTACGAGAGGAGATGTTAGTAACATGTCAAGTTGGTTTATCTGCATCGTTTCAGGTCTATAAAAAATGCTTAAAACTCATTCAAGACAACCCTTCCTCAAGGATCCTGAGTTCTTGAATGGGGCCAGGGCACACAAGTCTGCCTCGAGGGCTACCTCGGCAAGTATCCCATTATTGAAAAGATGGGTCAGAGGGGGGGTACGCACCGTTTCTTGACCCGCCGTATCCCAAAGGGAAAGCTTCATGTGTTTTTGCGGCGTCTTGTCGACACGGGGCGGCTCAGGTAGGCCGCCCTCGGTGGGAGGGGTAGGTGATTTGGAGTACGGGGGGCCGACGGGCACAATCCTCGACCCGAACTCAACCCCGATCGTTACGTCGTGCTGGGGGCTGAAGCGCCCCTCGCAGAGCCGGATGGTGAGAGAGGATTTACCGCATCCCGAGTCCCCGATGCATACTAGCTTGGCGATATAGTCCCAGGGCGGTGAAGACATTAGAAATTATTGGATCTTGGAGAAGGTAGGTGCTTGGAGAAGAGAGGTAGGCGACAATGTAGGTATAGAGAAGATGGACCACGAGGTATGGAATCGTAAAGCGCTAGAAATAGAATGCCTTTGTTGCAAGTTGATATGTAGTGTGTCCTTTAACTGCGATAGGTAATAAGCCTAGCCAGCAGAGCTAGGGTGTGTCCAGATCCAAATCGTCGGCTTTAACTGATAGCGCAAGACTTTGTACAGTACAGATACGCAGGTGGCGGCGAATATATGGGGAGAAGGAGGAAGAAGCAAAGCCAGGCACGGTGGTTTGGTCTTTGTTACTTGTTTTCCTTTCTTTGAGGGGTGACGGTAGTTACATAGACTGGGGGGGACAAAGAGTGAATGCTACGTACGGCTAAGATAGGGTAAGTAGGTATGGGATGTCTGTATGTGTTTTCGGGTCAACTGGTAAGAAAATTAGGATTTATATCGGATTACTTATAACGATGATGTCGCTGGCTTTGACTTGTTTAAACTTAACTTGGCGTGATGTAGTGCACTACTAGTACATACTAGGTACTAGGCTAGGTATGTACTACGTACCTATGTAATTACAGGTAGGTACCGTTGACCTAGGTTCATAAATTGGTCTACATAGTTATCGATAAGTCAGGTACTCAGTGCTGCATTCAAGTTTAATACATTCATGGATCAGGCCTTCATGCTATGTAGAAATATGCAACTTGGAGTGAGGCGGGCTTCGGTACTTCGAGCAGCTGGCAGCGCCGATAGCGCCTGATGAAGGGTGCATGACCTCACTGCATCTGACACCTGGTCTCCTATGAAAGGCTCGTGACTTTTATATTTGCATGGTATAAGAGGTCAGTCATACATCCGTTAGCATCAAACCAACGGGACAATACATGGTATCACTAAACTAGTTCCTTGGGCATTTCCTTATCATCATCTTTCTATAACGGCACAAGGTCTATATTTATTTCATCCATTCAATAATAAGTTCTTAATATTAAACAAATCATTTGATGTCTGGAACATTGAAGTTATTATGGACTTTTAATTTATGTATACATTATGTATGTACCTATACTAGGTACCACCTATAGGTACGTAATGCGGGTAGGCACATTACAAGCTCATACTTTTTATCGTTGATAAACCGCTTTGAGTCAAATGGAAGGTGGTTGGATAGCTTACCTAGGGTATGCCAGTATGTTGCTTTGGATCGCTGCAGGCGCAGGGCCCATTAGTCAAGATAGCGGTGCTTGTTTAGGCTTCATATCCACTAAAATCTAGGTACTTATGTATGATCATTCCCACTTTGACCGCTTCCGTAACGCATTTTTAGCGTTTCTAGCGGGCCTTAAGTCCGGATAAGCAGTTCTTGGGGGTATTGGTAGGCAGGAGGTATTGTACCGTTGTATTTTAATATTGCTAGGTACTAGTTACTACAGTAAACCTTGGCCATAACGATATGGAAAAAACACCACTCTTAATTCGTTATAGAGAGGTATCGTTATGTAGAGATGGACCCACTGTCATGGTCCGTGTAATGCCGTTGTACCTTTACTGCCATTTTATTGGAAAAGGTACTTACTATTTTATGAAAAATATTGTACAATAGATATTATGCAGTAAGCCAATTTTTCGGCGATTAGATATCGTGGCGGTGATTAGATTTACCTGAAAAAAGGACAGTCCAATTGGCTACCAAACGCAAAATTCCACTTATTCCACCAAAAATTTATCAAATAAACGGTTTTTTACATATGGTCCATAACGATCTTGGTGGTGGCGGTCAAAAAATTAACGATATATCGCTAAGGTTAAAATATCGTTATTTCCCATACAAAATTGCAATGTTCCCAAAATTATATCGTTATACAAAAATATCGTTGTCTACCGAATCGTTATGGCCAAGGTTTACTGTAGTAGTACAATACAATTAGAATACAATACATTTCAATGTTATAGGTACATTATGTAGCCTAAAGGTGCTGTAAAGCTATGCCTGGCACCTGCTGTGGGTGCTGTGGGTGCTGTGGGTGCTGTGGGTGCTGGTGGATGGAGGACGTTAGACAGACAACCTTCAGGGCTGCATGTGAGCAATCGAAGTATCAGTCACCCTCATTCATCCAATCCAATCCCATTCTCATTCATTCATTCATCTACATCACCTTTACGACGCCGCAGCTGCTGTCGATTGTACCAAACCTCAACTCGTTATTTTTTCATCCTTTTCTTTTATTTTGGCCTTACTCTTCTACTTCTTTGTTAACCCAATATTACCAACATTATTCACACCACAACACCCAAGATTAATACGTACAGTAGATTACGTATCTCTACTTACTTCTTTTATTGGCAGGAAATGCCTCCAGATGGTTCCTAGTTTTATTGTTATCATCAGGCATCGTATTGTTTGCATCACTGTGTCATCGTCACCGCTAATTGTGTTGCCTTTCCCCCAAATCCTGCCTAACTCCGCCTTATCATCTACCCCTTAGCCCTTCCGCTGGAGTCTACCTCCTCCTGCGCTGACTGAATATGTTTTCAGAATGTAAGTTATCCTTCTGCTCGGTAACCAAGAATCTAGGTCTAATGTTCCATTACCAGATGCCTCGAGGTTCCTAGCCCAGTCGCAGTCCCGCCTGTCCAACTTCGGGTCGCCGGACAACAACGATGCCTCAAGTCGACAGCCGCAAGGCACCCCCGGACGGTACTCTAGGCATCCCGCACGATCTTCGTACCAAGGCCGGCTTGGAAATCCTTATCAGCCCTCAGGCTCCCGGTTTGGAGGATTCTCACGTATTAATACTACTTCGGATGCCCCCCTCTTTCACAGCGCCCTTAACGAGTTTCGAGAAGACGAAGATGATGATGACGCTAGGGAAGCTGCAGATCTTCGTGCCTTGCAACGATCTCGCCGGGTTTTTGTCTCAAGCCGGTTAGAGGAGAGCTCGGCTTCTGAGAATGACGGACTTGGTGCTTCGTCCGAGCACAACGAGAGCGAGTCGTTTGGAAACGCGTACTCTCACATACGCCCCACAGGCGCAGGTGGTATCAAGAGCAGTTGGAACGGTGAATCTAGCTTCAAAGATAGGCATTCCAAGCGTGATACAGTCAAGGAGCCTGACGGGCCAAGTACCCACCAGAGCTTACGACAGAACTCGGATAGTGATGAGAGCGGGAAAATGGTTGATATCGGCTTGAACTCAACGGTACTAGATAATGAAGTGCCAGACGATCTTCTCCAGGAGCCCCCTATAGATTCAGCACCCCCTGCCTTCCAGCAGTTCAAGCCTGCCTCAGGCGGTCCAAAGGGAACGGCTGGCAAAAGGGGCACAAATCTGGAGCACGATCAACGGTTAATGCGACAGGCTATAGCTGAGGAGGATGAGACGGAAGAAGATCAAGGCGATATCCCTGCGCCAACACCTACTCGGATGTATGGCGAGATCTTCGTGCACGATCAGTTCTTCGCTTGGATTTACCTAATAGCTATTGCATCTCTCTTTGCCACCTTTGTGCTCGTATGGCTGCACACCTCTGTGCCCAGCAGGAAGATCGGTGACACTATCTACACGACTCTTCATTCTTCCTTCTACCTCCTTGCCGTGGATACTCTAGTTTCCGTCGTCGTCGCCCTAATTTGGATGGCAGCGCTGAGGTCCTTTGTCCAACCTTTAGCTCTACTTATCTTACTAGGCGTTCCCATCGTCCTCTTCTCGTTTTCGTTGTACCCGATGATCTCCAGCTTCCAAGGGCCGGATCATGGATCCCGAGCCCAGGATGTAGTTATGCGGTATGCTGCCATAATTCCAGGAATCTGTTCGATCATTTGGGTGTGGCTACTATACAAGGGACGTCACGAGATACAGCGGGCGATAGACATACTCGACTTCTCCAGCCGTATTCTCGCAGCCAACCCAGCATTGGTATTGCTTGGGTTCGGTTCGCTAGCTTTCGTCGTTGGGTGGACATGGGTTTGGTTGTCAATGTTCACCAGAATCTTCCTCGGTGGCTACTTTTCCAAATCCCTTTCGACATTTGTCATCGGTACTGCGACCTGGTGGCTTGCGGTCTTCTTCTTTATCATGTACATATGGACCCTTTCCGTCATGAGCGGCGTCGTACGCGCTACCACCGGCGGCACTGTTTCAAACTGGTACTTTTTCCGCAACAATCAGTCTTCCGCCTCGTCGAATGCGATCGTCAAAGGAGCCCTAGGTCATTCTACCACTACGGTGTTTGGCACTATTTGTGCTTCCACCCTTTTATCCCTGGCGGTTAGAATCCCTATCTTGATCTTACCCCGTCGCATCGCGAGTATCTTCGAGTTCATAGGATGGCGATTAGCTCCTCGCCCGGTGTCCGTCTTAACCAATCCTCTAGCATTGACCTATGCATCGATCCATTCACTACCCCTGATGGAGTCGGCCTCGCAACTGAGTAGAATCCAGTTCCTCGCCACGGGGCCTACTACGACCCTTACGCCGAGCGCATTCTCTCGGCGCGGACAGTCAACGGCATCTCTCATGCCGTATCGCATGGCCAAGATGCTCCTTCACGCGGCACGGTTCGTCATGTCAACGGCACTTGGGTTCGCGGCGTGGGTAATGACTGCACGGCAGCTGCAGGTCCAACTCCCGGATGGAATTGGTGTCAAGGGGAGCGCTTACGCGTATGTTGTGGGCATGGTGGCCAGTATGATAGGCTGGGGTGTGTTGGGGGCAATGGAGGGTATTCTATCGGGAATACTCGATGGCGTTCTTATATGCTACGCCAGCGAAAGAAGGCTGGGTAGCGAACGCGCTACGTATTGTATCGAGGCGGCGAGGCTATTCGAGGAGAGGCGATACGATGAGAGGGACATGGTTTGATATTATTTCATAATAGTTTATGACTACCTAGGTATGCATTGCACTTTTCAGCCTCGGCGTTGGTGTCCAGGCCGTCAAAGATGGTGGATCGGGAGTCTCGAGATTGGACATGTTAGAATAGAGCTATTGAAACTCTTTAACCATAGCAGACCACACCGAACTTTGTGGTGACAATATTTCTAGTCGCGTCTATTATGGCTCCGTGCTTGGTTTACTTTGTTAACTTGGGCGAAACCCTGTAGGGAGGCACACAGTTGTAGACACACATTTGAGTTTTACTAGAATTGGTTATATTGAGTAAAGTGCCATGAGCTCACACTTGTTATTCTTACTCTGGTAGTTGTTACCATCACTGTTGCTATTACTATTACTATTACCATTGCCATTATCATTATCATTATCATTATCATTATCATTATCATTATCATCACCACCATAGTCCAACCATCCCGAGGTCATCGTCATGCGATCACAAAAAAATGAGTGTGCCGAGAGCATACGGACTCACGGTACGAAGGGCACTGACCAGGACGACGACTTGTTGCTTTGTGTCGATTCACAATCCGAGGGTAAGTTCGATTACCTTTTCTTTTTTCCCCTTCCTCGCCACGGACACCATATACTAATTCATCTTCAAAGCTCCTAAAAAGGATATGGATGGTTGGGAATGCGTTGAGGAACATGGTGTTGATCCTGGCAAGTACACGAGTTCCCAGTTCTACTTGCTCGTAACCAACTAACCAAGGTAGATACCGTGCCAGAAACGATGCCAACATCTTCTCGCCCAGGCACGCTCAGCCTACGGCGCGACTTCGTCACAGAGAAGCCGGTGGAAGACGAGTGGATGTACGTGTCGAACGTGCCGGCTCTGGAGCGGGACTGGCAGATGGTAGAGATGGTGAAGCGGGACGGCAGCGGCAAACACCGAAGCAAACAACACAAACATAGCAGCAGCCAGACCGCCGGTACCGACGACGACAACACCGTGGGAAAGACGGAGACCCAAGGGGCTGTTAAGGATCGGGAGGCTGCCAGAGCGATGCGCAGGGTAGCGCGGAGATCGGTCACGCCGCCACTACCATCCCTAAGATTGACGCCTGCTATTAAGGGGCGTTCTGTGGTTGGTGTCAGCGTTGGTGGTTCTGTGAGTGTTCAAAGTGATGCTCATGACGGCGCTTCTTCTTCTGCGGATGGTTTGGATCTGGGATTGGCTAAGAAGAAGCCGGTTCGGCATCCGCTACTAGGGATACATAACAAGGCTTAGGTAGGTGTCAGCCTATTACCTACATGTAGTAGTTGGATATGAGACGGATGAGTCACTTGGTATTTGTTTACTACATTATTGAGCATTAGGCGGGCATGCGATGGTACGAAGTAGAGATATGATATATATGTATGTCTACGGCGTGTTAAACGCGTAATGAGTGTCGAGTCGAAACTTAAGTTATTATTATTCTTGTTATTCTTGGTGGCTCAGGACATGGGGACTCGTAAGCCGAACTGGTATGTAGATGTATGTAGATGTCAGTGGCACTTCAAGTTATGAGCGTTGTTTTTCAAGACAGGAGAGGACTCAGCCACGCTGGTGATACCTGCTGATTGGTTACCAGGGAGGTCTCCAGCATGGAGGGGCTCGAGGGGGTTAGTAACTTAGAGGGGCAAATGGGGGCAAATGGGGGCAAATGTCACAGGCAAGTTACACGACTATGACTAAACGTGAGCAAGTACTTGCAGGTACTTATGAATAACTACATATGTAGTAACTAGTTAACTTGAAGGTACACCGGTGTTGGAGATGCCGAAACTGCCCTTACCCAGTACGTATGTACTGTACGCGAGTAGCTAAACGGGGCGGTGCATGGATGTACATAGTAGGTAGTATTTCAGTTGAGTTACCTGCTGTACATAGCACCTTCTAGTACCTGACACGCTGACACCACCAATGGATTGTACCTACCACGTACATTGTCCGTGACAGAATCAAGAAGGACCAGTTTAATCGGTTTCTTCGGCACAACTTGAAGTATATGTATGTATTCCCTACACAGTACATGTAGATACTAAAATAAAGGTCCCTGCATGAATAGTTATATGTATTAAGCATTGAACATCACATCCATTTCTTTCTCTTCACCTACAAGAACTTAGTTCATCCTAACACTGAACATTGATCATTACAACCTTGAATCCTCCAATTCCCTTCAACCGCTTCGTACATATAACAAAATCCACCCCCAAGACTGCACAGATCAGAAAACCCCTCTTGATCTCCCCACTCGATCTGACAGGTCGATCAGTCTATTTATTACTTACATATTAATCGCATCATTATTATTACTTCATCGTCGAATTAACAACTTTCGCATGTCGGAATTCGCACCGCCCACAGGCCCGCCGCCTCCCAAGGTCCCGGGGGGATGGGTCGCCCGCTGGAATGATCAGTACCATGAGTGGTGAGTCTCGGCTGGCACGACAGCTGCATCCTTCCTTGTCTTCCTTGTCTTCCTTGTCTTGCAGAGATACTTTTATTCCTCGCATTCCTTCCCGCTACCAATCTGTCAATACTCTTTTGTAATACCCGTTGCAATACCAGTCTTAGCATTGTTACTAAATCTTTAACTCAGGTTCTATGTCAACACCTTCACCAAGAAGTCGCAATGGGATAAGCCCACCGAGCCTGCTGTCGACCCCAGTCTTCGCGATGATGGTGCCCCGCCTGGCCCCCCACCAGGCTATAGCTCTGGCTCTGGCCCCTCACCTACCGATAGCAAGAACAACCCCTTCATCAATGAGTCCACGAAGCCTGGTGGATCCAGCTCCCACCTGCATGACGAGGACGCGGATGCGCGGTTAGCAAGACAGCTCCAAGAAGAAGAGAACGCTCGCGCACGCACGCCCGGTGGAGGTGCTGCTCAGTCTTATGGCAACAGTCCCGCCCCGCCACAGGGCTATTCGCCCTATCCAGATCAGCTCCCTCCTCGATCAGGCAGCTCCTCGACAGACAAGGCTAAGGGCTTACTTGGCAAGTTCTTCGGTAATAAGAACAAGCATGGTAGTGGTGGATACGGTGGTGGTGGTGGATACCCTGGCCAACAGTCGTATGGCGGCTATGGAAGCCCACAACCCCAGCAGGGATACTACCAGAGTCCTCCGCCCCCAGGTCAGTACGGCGGATATGGCCCCCCTCCTGGCCAATACGGGGGCTATGGTGGTGGTGGCGGATATGGCGGTGGATATGGCGGAGCGCCTCAGGGTGGTTACTACGGCGGCCAACAACCCATGCAAGGTGGTAGAAAAACCGGCGGGGGGATGGGCGCGGCCGGAGGTGCTGCCTTGGGTCTGGGTGCCGGTCTGCTTGGTGGTGCGCTGATTGCGGACGCCGTCAACGACGGACAGCAAGATGCCTACCAAGATGGATACCAGGACGGCGATATGGGCGGTGGTGACGACTTTGGTGGCGGTGATTTTTAAACCAAGGACACCGGGAGTCTTTTTCTTTTCTTTGCGCTTGTAATTAAGGTAGTGGACGATGGCTACTACGAAAGACAGACTAGGCATGGGTTCAGAAGCATACGTGTATTGATTATGAATTAATGAAAACGAGCAACTAAGCATGAATGCGTTTGCAAATGAGTAATGATGTGTGTCTATCTAGGTGAATATTCTTAACTGCATGTAGGTGTCAGTGGCTACGTGTTCCTGGTATGTGACTTGGACGTGATACACTGATGTTTGGGAGGTAGGTACCTAGGTAGTCTTGAATTCGCGTTCAATTGGTGTAGACACGTACATTACACATGTCTTCTTTGCTCATTCTATCCTATTCTCGTATATACCTGGGTAGGTATCTAGGTAAATTAGGGACGGTATCCAGGTACCTAAATGCCCACGTAGGCCGCATATAGGCAGACACCTAGACAAGCAAAGTATACCCGGATCATCCATCCCACGTTCCATAAAGCCAGTAAAGCCAGCCTTACTTTCCTCTCCTAATCCGATACAGCCAATTCATTCCTTACTCCCCCTTCCTCCGCCCACCTTTCTTCGCCACACTGCCGGCATTATCGGGGGCTTCTTCCTTCTTCCCGGTCCCCTGGCCGGCAAGGTACGCAGCCATGTCGAAGTTGCCCATGGGGTTGGCGCCGGATCCCTGGCCGCTGCCGCCGCCGCCGCCCATGATGCTGTTCATGGGGTTCTTGCGCTGCTGCTCTTCGAACTCGGCGCGCATCTCGGGGTCCACTGGAGAAGGAAGGAGATGTTAGTTTGGGGAAGATGATAAAGGGAGAGGAGGGAGGGAGGGAACGTACTGTTCTCGACAAGCTTCGGCATGCCGATGAAGAGAACCATGCTCACGAGACCCATGAGGATCATGGGGTTCTTGAGGATGCCGAGGATCGAGACTTTGTGTGTGTTAGCATGTTTGTTCTTCTCCGCCTACCCGGCACAACCCTAGGTATTTTATACCTAGATAGGTAGATAGGTAGATAGGTAGGGAGGGAGATAGGGAAGGATATAAATATATATGTATCCGCAGGAAAACTACTCACAAGACCCTCTCTCAACATAATACTCCTTGGGCGCGAGCGCACGCATGGCAAACCCGGCGGCTCCGCCGGCGGTGCGCGGCACCTCGGGGCCCTTGTTCTCCCAGTCGTTGCCGCGGTACGTCTCCCACGCTCTCACCAGCAACGCCTCGTCAGCTGCAACGACGTCGATGCGCAGGGGGGCGAAGGCGTGGGAGCCGCAGTGCACGTCGGCGAGGTAGGAGCCGGGCGTCACGTTGCGGAAGACGAAGGCCCCCGAGGTCGACAGCGGGGCGTCGTGGAAGGAGCGCAGAGCTGTGAGCGTCGCGTGCGTGGTGGCCGAGAGCGTGCGTGGGTTTGGGAGGATGGCGGAGGAGGGGATCCAGAGGGATACGGTGGTTTGAGGTTCGGGGTGGTGGGTAACGGCGGTGGCGGAGGGGGGGAGGAGGAGGAGGGAGGCGGCGCCTAGGAGGAGGCTGCTGAGGGGCGGGAGACGCATTGCTGGTTTCTTTTCTTTTCTTTTCTTTTTTTTTCGTTGGCCTGATCCCTTTTGGCTTTTCTTCCGAGTGATGTGGTTTTTGGTTTGTTGCTCGGGTTGGGAGTTGAAGGAAGAAGGGTGCTGAAATTCCGAAGCTACTATACCTATTTACAGTATGTACATGTGTACGCTATTATGATGTCGTTGGTCACTTCCAGTACAGAAATTCGATAGGTAAAATAAAAGTGGAACATTAGGGGCACTAACTAGGTCATATCCACATTAGTTATGTACGTAAAGCTCAAAAGTCAAGACAGTACCTAGTAGTCACAGTACTAGGTACTTGAACACATGTAGTACCAAGGCAACTACATAATAAACTTCCTATTCATAAAAAAAACTTCGACACATTCAAGTTACTATAGTACATTCACTCTGCAATTTCAAGAAAATAAATTGCTTTCAATTATCTTAGTATCTTTGGTGTATGGGTATAATCCTCCTCCAGTGCTTCAACACCCATTAACGGGCTCCTAAGCCACTGTCGGTGCTTCTTCTGTCTTGGCTACACTCTCAGGGGCGCCCTCCTCTCCCTTCGTAGTCGCTGCAGCAGCCTTCTTAAATGCTTGCTCAAAGTCAGCAATAATGTCGTCGATGTGTTCTGTGCCAACAGAGATACGGATGAGATCTTCGGTTGTGCCAGACTTGATCTTCTCCTCGTCCGATAGTTGCTCGTGCGTTGTCGTCCAGGGGTGCACAGCCAACGTCTTCGAGTCGCCTACGTTGACCAGATTGGAGATCAGTTTGAATGAGTCCACGATCTGGCTACCAGCAGTACCGCCGCCTTTGACTCCGAAGTTGAGAACACCGCCAAACCCTCTCTTCATATACTTCTTGGCTATTTCGTGGCTCGCGTGATTTGGCAATCCGAGGTACGACACCCAGCTTACATAGGGGCTAGACTCGAGGTACTTGGCGAGTGCAAGTGCATTCTGTGCGTGTCTTTCAGCTCTCAGGCTCAGCGTCTCGATGCCGATGATGAGCTGTTGCGCAGCAAAAGGATTCAAGCAGGATCCAAGATCACGCAGAATCTCGACTCTTGCACGAATAGCAAAGGTAATAGGCCCAAAAGTTTCCCAGAATTTAAGTCCATGGTACCCATCTGACGGCTCAACCATCTGAGGGAATCGAGCTCCGTTCTTACCCCAGTCGAATTTGCCACTATCAACGATGACACCGCCGATTGTCGTCCCGTGGCCACCAATCCATTTGGTCGCCGAGTGGACGACTATGTCCGCACCGTGATCGATGGGCCTGATGAAGTAGCCTCCTGCTCCAAAAGTATTGTCCACCTATTTAAATCAGCAAACTCTCTACATTTAGGGGTAACTTAAAGATTCATGCCACTCACCACAAGGGGGACGCCCTTCTCGTGCGCAACCTTGGCAATGGCTTCGAAATCTGGTACATTGTAGCGAGGGTTCCCGATACTCTCAATGTATACAGCCTTGGTCTTATCGTCGATAGCTGCGGCGATTTCCTTGGGATCGTCACCAGTAACGAATTTGGTGTTTATCCCAAGCCGAGGTAGGAAAACTTTGAGCTGGTTGTATGTGCCACCGTAAAGATTGGTAGTTGAGACGATGTTGTCACCGGCTTGCGCAAGAGCAGCGAATGTCATAAACTGAGCTGACTGACCAGACGAAGCTGCGATCGCAGCCACGCCTCCCTCCAGGGCAGCAATTCGCTTCTCGAAAACATCCACAGTTGGCTATCCAGTTAAATCAGTAATAGGCCAGTCGGGGAGTAGGAAGTGATTACTAACGTTCATAATACGGCTGTAAATGTTTCCAAACTCCTTGAGGCTAAACAGCCTAGCACCATGCGCCGAGTCATTGAAAGTGAAGCTCTAATAATCAACCAAATCAGTAACATCGTTCAGCACAAATATCAGCTTGAGGTTCACTGGGGGAACAAACAGTTGTAGCGTAGATTGGGACTGCGCGAGCATTCGTTGCCGAGTCGGGTTCATGGCTTCGATATGGTTAGCTGCCGTAAAGCCTCAGAGTTTACACAGCGTGGAGTATATGGCATACCCCGCATGGAGCTGAAGAGTCTCAAAGTGTTTGGCTATTTCTTCTGCCATTATAACCACGGTTTATTATGATAACTCTTTTCACAGGTATATGAGCACGTAAAGCTGCGATAATATAAATGAGGGGTGGAGGGGGGGATATGTAGGGCCAGATATCACAGAGTACGCGAGCCAAAGCCGGCAGAGATTCGAGGTTATAGGCCGCAAGGGTTGCTACAGAAGAGAAGTGTTACTCGACTTTACCCCTAACTTATATATACTTGCTCGTCACAAAACGCCTTTCCGACAAAGGCATTGGCATGTACCTCTTGAGAGAGTGTGAACCGTCACGTTTGGGGGGAATTGTGGAGAAAGCACGCCATCGACTATCCTCCCATATCCAGGTTAGATGTGCCTTTTTCACATCCAATGACAGGGACGAGGGAATAATAGTTTGCATCTATCTAGCCTTGCTAGCGAGCTCTCGGTTCTGAGCTATCGAAATGGAAAAACTGACGACTTTCTAGGAAAATCGTTCAGTTCAGTCTTATCTATTACCTGTCTTGGAAAATTGTCATGCCCGTCTTGTCCTGTTCGGCAGTGAAGTCCTTACACCATTCTCAGTAAGCTACTGTATGTTACCCTAGGCAAGTTAACTCTCCTTTAAGCCAAAGGCTATTTCTAGGTAAAGAAACGCCTTACAGTAGTAGGTATGGTATAATTAGAGCTAAAATATCTCCAACGGACCGCGGGGCACACCTTGTGAGGTGTAAATCATAGGACAAGCGAAGCTTATGGCGGGGTAACTGCAAGACACCATCCCGCAGCTAAATTGCGCCAGATCTAATACAGTAGCAAGGTGGGAAAGGTGGGAAAGGTGGGATATCGGGGTAGGACGCATGTTGCTTCATACAACGTCGGTACCTACTACCTAGTAGCCGGGACCATTCAGAGAATCTTCAAATGCGTAGCTACTAAGTATGTAGGCACAATGGCACATACTACCCTAGGTATAGCAGGAACATTCAAAGGCATAAGTACTGAGCACTTGAGCACATAACTTTGGAACTTTGCAGCTAAAACCGAATTAGGTGACTGTTACTTGATACGCAAAAACGAAAGCAAAAACTGGTGGTATATTGGATTCATCTCGTTCCCGTCATCGTAACAAATTCCTTGCAGAACTCAGTCCCCTTCAGTGATTATGGTTTCAAAAAAGCTCCCTCAAACTCCCCGGGCCCTTCCCGTGCGTACATGAACGTGTTGGGTTGTCTGGCTGGCTGGTCATCTAGACGAAGCCCGAACCCTGGTCCATCTCATTCATGAATAGACCCCCTTTCCCATAAACACCCCTCGTTTTTTTTCCAGTCATTGCGATTTGACTAGCTCATCAACAGATGATCAAGAAACATACACCACGAAACCCTAGCCTTTACCTAGATGCAAGTAGACGCGATCCCAACGTCCGGTCCCCTTCGGCGCTGCCTGATAATAATCGAGAGATGGACGGTATGGCGACAGGGGTATATCGGTATAGCCGCCGTCGCTTACGCGGCCTGGGAAGCCTCCTTCATCGCAGGCGCTTCTGTAGAGTCCTTGGCGCCAGGGCGGCGGAACTGGAACTTTAGAAGCCCCTGCTTGCACACGTCCTTTCCCATAAAGACGGCGGAGGCGGTCCAGAGAGCGAATTCGAAGGCACCGAAGGCCACGCTCGCCTGAGCAGCTCCGCACACGCTGCCGCGGCAGAAGAGCAGCCGGCTCATGAAGACGGCGAGGGCGATGAATCCTGCGAAGTAGAAGAGTGCGTTCAACACTTCGAGAGCCATGGCAACGATCGGGTGAGACACTATGAGAATGTAAGTTTTTTGCACGGATGGTTGTTAACATGCAATTTCTGGCCACTCACATTTGGGGGCAAATCGAGGCGTCATTTCCAGGTAGATGACAGATATAATGTTGATTACCGACACAGCCAACAGCCAGTTGATCTGGGATGGCGACGAAGTCAACGTGTCCACATTGTACCAGTGGGCAACTGTATCCAATCCGGTCATTAGCTTCGATCTCAACTTTCATGTGTCACTTCATTCTCTGCGGACGAGGGTAAGACATACCGTAGGCTGTAAGGGCCATGATGATGAAGGCGAAGAAGAGCTGAGCAGCTCGGAGTCCGAGGATGATGAGACTTGAGGAGGCCATGTTGGCGACGGGGTTCCGAGGTAGGCGGTTGGGAAAACGAGCGTCACGATGCGTAGTAGTCGTCATGAAAAACAGGAGCTGCAGCAACAAGTTGCGCTAGAGAGGGAAAGTAATGGATGAAGGAGGACGTTTTTATTTCGATTAGGTAGAATCAGAGAGTGACCGTGTTGGCAAGAGAAGGATCGATGATATATCCTTGAGCAAAGAACGGAAGAGAGGAGGGCACCAGGCACACACACACATACACAAACAGGGTCACAGGATAATTAATATGTAAGTACTAGGTAGGGTTATAGATTGGCAAGAAAGGAGGAGGAAGAAAAGAGAGATCAAGATGGAAAGGAGAAATGGGAAAAGTAGAACAACAAGTAGAACAAGAAGTAGAACAACAAGTAACTAGATCACGTACATTAATGCAACCTGGGGTTCTCTTTCTTAGCTACGATGATCGTTTCCCATGCTGCCCTGTACCATTACAGACTTTACAGTCTTCCCCTTCTTGATTATCCAATCTGTGCGGTGATTCACTTGCCTTGAGACCATCATCTGAAACGAGCAACGATCAGGGGGTCACACACACTTCAATGCTTCCCAAACAGGACGCGGAACCTTTTTGAGATGGGCTACTTATTCCCCCTGTTTAACCCAATCATCTGCCGGTGCGGCTCGACTGGGGAGGATGAACTTTCAAGGGTTGGGTTAATGCAAGAGACTAGGCGCTATGCGTTGTTAGGGTATGTAGGTATGCTAAGGTATGTAGGTACTAGGTAGTTAGTTAGTTTAAAAGCTTTTCTTTTTTTTTAAAGAGAGTTTCTGGTTGAGGATCGATCGTGAATCTGTTTTGAAGATCTGAGCCCACTGACTCCTTTTTTTTTTTTTTTTTTTCCTTCTTCTTCTTCTTTTCAAGGTTTAGATGCATGTAAAAGTCTGGGACATGGGGTTTGAATACACCGGTGCTTGAAGTTCATCGTGAAGTTCATCGTGAATGAATTATGAGTAAATACTTAGTTATCTACAAAGTAAGGCAACTAATATTGGACACTCCTGGCGGCAAGACAGTTGAAATGGGAGGGGCTTACACGTGGTAATATGCAATGCGCCGAGCGGGCGCCTACACAATACCTACGGTGCTATGCAGCTAAACGCTTATGTATGTAGGTACAAAAATAACAATGAGCAAACATAAATAGCGACGAGAATGCGCGCGCGCGAGAGACGAGAAAGAGAGACTGAAACATAACTACATAAGATCTCTCCCGAGATTTGGAGCCAAAAATAACTATTGTACAATACATACACAAAGAAACAGAATAGATTCCGGGAATGTTTGTACAATGTATCAAAATACCAATTCCGAGAACCTAATATGGTCTTGGCTACCGGAGCCAAGTCGTCTCAAATGTGAAAAAAATGTTGCTGTACTTAAGGAAACTCAAGCTGCTGTTTCTAACATTGGACCTTTTGTATGATATTGTATCATCGACGACGCGGGTACTATTAGTATTATGTAGTAGTGTGTCTTTGCGCTCAGACGCGCGATCGGATCAAACGTGCTAAAGAAACTTATGTAGGGCTAGTAGGTACACTGTACTGACTGTAGTAGGGGCCTGTAGGGCTAGTGTTAAGATACTAGTTACTCAAGGCGATGCTCGCTTTATCGGCCATTCGGAGGGTATGAAATATGCCGTCCAGTGGCACAGAATGCGGCAAGTGCCTGAATCATATGCTAAACTTGAATCTTCAGAGTTCAAAGGTACTACTACTAGTACCTAGTAATAGGTAGTTATGTACTGTAGGCATCGGAAGGGCTTAGATTATGTAGGATTGCCAGAATGCACGAAAACGTCATGAGCACAGCCATTCGTGGCTTTGCGGTAGTTCTGACCAATCCGCTTCTTCCGAGGCTTTAAATCGCAACCAATTAGATGTCGCATCACCCGGCCATTACCAGATGTTTCCCCTTGCCTCGGCTCCTGGTTCAGATAAGGTTGCCATGTTATTAATTTCGTGCATAAGCTGGGAGCGCTGCAGAATGCAGAAAATAGAATGCAGAAAAGCACATGTGCAAAGCTTTGAAGTTCATCCCCCTTTGACAGCCTTATGTACTTGTAAAAACGTTCACAATGGCAAACAACTTTTTACATTCATTGTTAATGAGGATGCAAGTATTAATAACCCGATGAAGTTCATACTAATTGACATAAGACTTTGATAAGGATTTATGATACATATGTAGGTATGTAATAGTACCTGGTAGGTAGGAATGAGTACACTAACCCGTTTTCTTACTTCACCTCGGCATCTACTGAAGAGCTAAGACAGCTAACCTAGTAGGATCAAAGTGGATTAGGTTAGGCAGTCTTGCGCCGCCTGTGCTACCACTGTATACTACTATTAGTAGTTAAAGATTGCCCACATGCAGTTGCCCTCATGTCGCTTCTTCCTCATACCCTCATATGTAGGCATTAGCTAAATACATATCTATATACCTACCTACCTACTCTTGCAGCTGCATTGCTTACATTGTTGGTTGAGTTTGCTGTTTTACTGCTGCAATACTACCTCAGTTCTGTTACCTAGTATAATCAGCACTCACAGTTTTCATATATAAATACTAGTCCAGTACTGTTAATCAAACAACCAACCACGACCACCAATAACCAACAACCAACAACCAACAATTAGAACTACCTAGGAACCTTCTCTCTAATACGTAACAAACGATGGCCGGGCCCGATCCCCAAACCGCTGCACAGATCAAACTTCTATCGACGCCACCTCCCCCCGGCGCGCCTTACGCTCTGCCTCTTCCTGGCACCGAACGGGAAGGCCGATCCCCCATTTATAGGCATTGGCGATTTCAAGACAAGCCTCTATTAGCAACTTACGCGCCCGAGTTACGCACCTTTCACGATCTCTTCCAAGATGCCGTCAAGAGATATCCCAATAACAAATGCCTGGGGACGCGACCCTGGAACCCCTTAACCAAAGCCTGGGAAGACCACTACGTTTGGCAGACCTATGCCGAGGTTGCGCTCCGGGGTAAGAATTTTGGATCTGGTATATACGAGCTTCATCGCCGTATTGGAGTTCCGCCTGGCAACCATGGAGTTGGTATCTGGAGCCAGAACAGAGCCGAGTGGCAACTCGCAGGTAAGAAACTCCCACTCAATTTCTCTATTATGCAGTGTTTTTTTAGACCTGTCGTTTACTCCTAACCCCCTACGTGTACTAATCTTGCTACTTGAAGATATCGGATTCAGTTCGCAGTCGCTATTTTCCGTCTCCCTCTACGAATCCTTAGGTCCCGACGCGTCCGAGTACATCATCCGACATGCCGAACTTTCTTGCATAGTAACCTCACTACCTCACGTCCCCACCCTTTTAAGTATTGCGGCCCGGATACCTGCCCTAAAGCTTATCATCTGTATGGATCCTCTAGATGCTGGGGAACAGCAAGGGTACTCTAAATTGGCTCTGTTGAACGGCATTGCTGCCCAGCATGGCGTGCAGATTTGGTCAGTAGAGGATGTCGAGGCGCTTGGGGCTAAAGCAGTCCATCCCACGAGACCTCCCCGCCCTGAGGATATCCTTACCGTGAACTACACGTCCGGCACCACTGGTGATCCCAAGGGAGTGGTGCTTACGCACGCAAACTGTGTTGCGGCACTCGCAAGCGCTCGTTCCAGTGGTTCCTATACCGACAAGGACATCACGATATCTTACCTACCCCTTGCCCACATATATGGGCGTATGATTGATCAATGCACCGTGGTTTCAGGCGGCGCAGTAGGATATTTCCATGGCAACATATTGGAATTGGTGGACGACTTGAAATTACTTAGGCCCACGGGCTTTATTTCGGTCCCCCGTTTGTTCAATCGATTCAATCTAGGTATTCGAGCCCAGACTGTCAACGCTGAAGGCGTAAAGGGTGCTCTTTCACGAAAGGTTATAGAGACCAAGAAGGCAAGCATGAGATTGCCGCCTGGAAAAGCTACCAACAAGCACTTCCTCTACGACCGTATATGGACTCCCAAGGTTCGGGCCGCCATGGGGTTGGACCGGTGCCGCGCGATGGTGAGTGGGAGTGCGCAATTGGACCCTCACGTTCACGAATTCCTTCGAGCGGCTCTGGGGAATTTCTTCTCTCAGGGCTATGGTCTTACCGAGTCATATTCTGCGGGGTCATTCCAGGTTGACGGTGACTACTCGACAGGAAATATCGGTGGTCCCATGCCTGGCGTGGAAATCTGCTTAGAATCCCAACCCGAACTTGAGTATCTTGTGACAGACACGCCCAGGCCGCGAGGAGAGTTGTTATTGCGAGGTCCATTTATCTTCCAGGGGTACCTGAAGAACGAGGAAGAGACCCAAAAAGCTCTAGAGTCGGACGGATGGTTTCACACGGGTGATATCGTCGAGATTGACGAACTAGGCCGAATTAGGATCATTGATCGCAAGAAGAACGTGCTCAAGTTGTCTCAAGGAGAGTATATTTCTCCCGAACGGCTCGAGAATGTGTTCATGGGCAGCTCGAACCTGATTGCAACAGCTTTCGTCCACGGCGAACCTACCGAGTCAACCTTGGTTGGCGTCTTTGGAGTGGACCCGGCTACATTCGGACCGTTTGCTAGCAAAGTGTTGAAGAAGACGGTGGCTCCGGAGGATATCGAAGCGATCAAGGTGGCGGCCCGAGATCCTCGGGTCGTAAAAGCGTTCCTGAAGCATCTCGATGGTATCGCCAAGAAGCACAAGTTCAACGGCTATGAGAGAGTGCGTAACTGTATCCTCGACTTTGAACCGTTTACCATCGAGAATGAGCTTTTAACTCCAACGTAAGTGTTTTTCTTCCTTTTCCCCTTGTTTACTTTATCCGTGATAGCGTCACATTAAATTATTAAGCTTGCGTGAGACATTTTTGCTAACTCGAGTCGACGCAGACTAAAACTAAAACGACCGCAAACAGCGAGGAAGTTTAAGGATGATATCCACCGCTTATATGCGGAGATCAATGCCGAGACCGAAAACGTGAAGTCGAAGCTGTAACTCTTACCCCGAAATTCGTATCATGAACGAGTTAATGTATTTCTTACTTTTGAATGTATAATTTAGATTTATATAAAGAATAGTTAAGTGAAATGAAGGAATTACTCATTATTTTGATTTATAGAATTTATGAAAAGAAATTTCATAATTAATTCTTTTTTTTTTAAAAAAAAACCCCCCCTCGTTTAAAATTTTATAAATAAAAACTTATAAAAAATAAATTAAATAAAAAAGCTTACTTAATTAAGATTTAGCTTATTTGTTTACTTTATTATACGTTCTTAAATCTTAAGTATTGATTATGGATCACTTACTTAAATCGCACTATGGCTATTAACGCGTCTAAGGCCTCTTTGAAAAAACGCGAATTAATCGATTTAACTGGTGACGACGACATAGATGAAGAGGAGAAAAGAAAGGAAGAAGAGAAAGGGGGATTTGTAGTTTTGGATGGATTTCGCCGACCGCTACCCTCAATGGGGCAGACTCCTTCCACCCCCGTCAACGACGAACAGTCTCGACCACAGTCACAAACGAAGTCGAACTCACGTTTGGCCAACGCCAACGCCAACGCCAACGCCAATGTCACGCCTAGTGCCGTGAGATCGAAACATAAAGACAAGCACACATGCACTCCTTCCAAACAACCTACTCCATCTAACCGACCATTACAATCATCTTCATCTTACACTCAGCATTTGTCCGTACACGATCGCCCTCCCAAGCGCCGGAAGCTACAGGATGGGGCAAGTCACAAAGTGGCCTCCCCCGCGGTAAACACCAAGACTTTGACGAAATGCCTCCAATTTCAAGTGTTCCCACACCTCGAGCGTGCTGTCAAGCATCTAGACAGGAAGGTTTACGATGTAGAGAAACTCGGTGCGAAGGTCATCTGGAGCATTGCGGATAGTGACTTTGAGCAGAGATTTCATGATAATAATGGTCGTCTTCCGCCTGATACCGAAGCTTTGGTTATAACACGCATTCACGAACTCGTAGGCCAATTTACAAAGGGAAATGTTGGTCTAAGCATACTCCCTACCCGGCTAGCTTGTTACTCACCTCGTCTACAGGAATTTCGCCTCAGCCAAGCTTCTTTGGAGCCGATATCGACGCCAGCTCCTAAGCCTAGCCTACAACCAGTCGCCTCGATCTTACCTTCCATTGAAATCCCACCTAGTGATACACTACCTGACAGGCTGCCTACCTCGCTGCCTGCAAAGGAAGATCGTGATGCCGGCAACAACATTAATGATAAGGAAGGCGATTATGTATACGAAGATGTAGGTAAATCCGAGCAAGTAGAGTCATGGCACGTCCAGACACCTCCTCCAAAGCCAAAGCCGAAGAACAAGACCCTCGCCACACCACAACAGGTTCGAACAAGATTAAAAGCAACACAGTGGCAGTCAGGTAAGCCTTACGAGTTTAAGAAAGAGGGGTCGCCTATTCAGGTAAGGAACTCGTGGTTCGGCTTACCTCTACGGCCATATCTACCAGCAAGAACACGCCAACAGATTGCAGCCGGAGTAAACCGTGGGCGTCCTTTCCACCTTCAGCCCGATGACCTACGTGAACCAAGTGTATACCATGTCGACTTCAGCGACGAAGAAATCAGGTATATTCGATATATCATGAGGTGCTTGCGTGGAAAATCGGCAACCAAACCTGATATATCAGATCTCCATGATTTGCGTTATCTATTGAAGAAATATGGTGGACTGAGAGACCGCTTTGTTGAAGCCCATGGCCAGAAATATGCCCGCTTCAAAAATCCGCCTTCATCTTTAGTGAAGCGCTCTCTGGAGGATGTCCAGAATTTCCTGGATGATGCAGAACAGGACCAGGTCGGCCTAGGACGCAAATTGCTATATATCAAACGAGACAATGCTGGTGCTCGTAGTGATTTCGCTAGGACAGACAATATTCCGAATCTGCTATTAGCCAGGGAGATTGCCGGTAACCGCCTCGGAGCTACTAGACGATACCTAAACTTTCATGAGGCGTTCAAATGTAGCCGGGAAGATTATATGGAACCGAGGATCGAATGGACGAATTGTGCGGGAGATTTGATGACGTTTAGCTGGATGGGAAATTCCACAGACTTCGTCTGCGGCACAACTACCCATTCAGATTCCCATAACCAGCAATACAACAAGCCTGGAAATCTCTTGTTCGGCTCGACGGTGACCAAAAATCTCCTAGCATCCCCTGAACACCGAATTCCCCGTCCTGTAGTTGCACACGGCGACAATGCCTTGGCGTCGATGAGGGAGAGTCAAGACCCTTGGCTTTTCACGTCAGTAGTTTCGTCAGACTACGATCCTGCCATGGGGTTTGCTTTCACGGCGAGCTACGACAACACGGTCAAGGTCTGGGATGGAAGTTCTCGGCTGGTAAAGGAAACATGGCACCACGAAGGGCGTGTCAATTTCGTCCTGGCGAACAAACAGGAAGACTGTAGCAGGGTAGCCACAGCTGCTGATGTCCCTACAAGAGCTGTGCGGGTCTATCAGGTGGAGCGAAGAGACAACGTGGCCGGGTCATATACATATGATGAGTATTCGTGTAAAAGAGTTCACGGTGAAGACTACATCCCCTCTGATAAGTGGGCTTACTTTCCTTCCGCAATCCGTTGGGGCATACTGCCGAGTATGAAGCATCTTCTCCTAATCGGTTACTCTCCTCGGAGTCTAAGCGGCGACGACAACGATATACCCGAAGATAAGTCCGACACGGGTGAGCTTTGCCTCTGGGATACCACCACGAAGACGGAGGTCAAAGTAAATAGTGCGGCAACTGCAAATGTGTTCGAGGTGGCGTGGCATCCCTCCCGGCCAAGCTTCGCCGCGGCAACATCAGCGTCCCAGACTTCGGAGAAGATTGAAGAACATGTTCGGACGCAAATTCGGTTGTTTGAGCTCAACGAATTGACCGGCCAGTACACTGTGGTCAAGAAATTAGATTGTCCGGCTATTGATATCAACGAGCTTCTGATCAGGTAGGGATGGAATCCATCTACCAACGAGTCGCCTATCCTCAAGTACTAATAGGAGAATGCAGACCCAATAGCACTTTGTACTCGTACGTCGTTGCTGGTTGCACCGATGGCAAGGCATACGTCTGGGACTCGGCGTGGACTGATGATCCCATGTGCGTCCTAGATCATGGTGGTGAGAATTCGTGCCTCCTATTATTTCCTGACATTTCTAATAAAAGTTTAAGAACCGGTCGAAGAATTCATTGGCGATCGAGAGCACGAAGACGTCGGAGTCAAATTCATTGCTTGGGCTACCACAACGGACCGTCTATATACCGGCTCGTCTGATGGGGTAGTCAAGATATGGAATATACGACACGGGAATGGGGTTCTAGTGAGAGACCTCATCGAAGTTGCTGCACCCATCACAGCTGGGGCCTTTTCTCCCGACTTCACGAAACTACTAATTGGAGATGGCAGTGGACGAGTCTATCTCCTAGACCTAGATGGTGACGATGAGGATAGTTCAAATGCCGCTTCCTCTGGATTTTTAAATCTCCAACTTGATGGAAAGCAGCGAGCAATTCGACGACCTCGTCCCATAACTTTACATAAGGACATATCTCCACCTCACCCTCCCCCGAGCCACGGAGGGAATAATCCAGAATGGCCTGAAGAGTCTGACCTCGAGTCCCGAGGATACGGAATCGGGCAGAAGAGGGCTAAGCAATACTTAAATAAACAACAACTAATCCTCCACCCGAATCCTACTATTGGCGCTCTCCAAGGTCCGGCGTATGCTGAAACGGCACTTTATCGAGCAGAAGCCCATATTGGTCGGGACGTAGAATATGATCTCATTTCTGGATACGAATTTCTACAGTGGAACAACCAAGAGTCCTTACGGGGAGCCCGGATTCGCAAACAAAGGGATATGGATATAAACAAGTGGCCAAAGTCTAAACGGCAGCTTCATAAGCTGAATAGGCAATTGGATTTGGGCATCGACAGCCTTGATGCACGTATTCGCTCCCAGCTCTTATCTGAAGGAGCTGAGCTTGATGTGTCCCCACTAGACCTAGACTATGAGACCGAGTAACTAGTGGACGCGAATCGAATCGAATCGTCGAAGTTGTTATGGCTATTAATTCAACATGAAGAGGCATCTAATATAACACAAATTGTATATACTTATCGTTTGTATTGGTATTGTGATGCGATCTCATGGTGTATTCTTACGGAGTTATGTACTTGCGTACCCAGGTAGGTAACTACTGTCATACTGGAGACATCAAGTGCTAGTACTACAAGGTGAGCTACATCATGTAGTTAAGTACCCGACAGATCCTCAAATACCTTACCCGAGGCCAGCCACATGCAGGCAAAACGGGGACGGGAGTAAGTAAGTAAGCAAGCAAGTACCTGATGTGTGTATGTGCTCTGTCCTGCTAAAAAGGCTTAAAGGGGCGAGGTTCTAGAACCCTTCCTTCCCCTCCTCCCCGTCCTTCCTCCGAACTCCCCGAGGAATAATATCAGATATCCCCGATAGGATGGATAACTGCCTACCTATGTATGTAGGATGCCGAGGCAGGCGAGTTTTGATGAATAGAAAAAGAAAAAGAAAAAGAAAAGGATGTAAGATGTAAGAAAGTTGATTTATTCGGGGAATATACATGAAGTGAGTAAGCATGTCTCGTAGCCGAGTAGGTAGGTAGCCGAGTTCAGAGACAGGAAGCGAAGCAAAAAGAAACAACATAACTATCACGAGATAACTACATACAAAGTATAGGTAGGTTCCAGTAATTAACTAACCTATGTATATATGAATGTACGTGTAGTAAGGGTCCTGTAATGCCTGCATACACATCAGGGTATCTCTACATAGATAGTTACATAACACAAGCCGAATTCCGCTCTTAGGTATCCCGTAACCGTTTGTTTGCTTGCTTGCTCTCTGCCCACCTACCCATCCCCCTTATCCCTTTTTTGTGTTCCCCATTTGCTGCATTTGAACCCCCCCCCCAAAACCACCAACTGCGATACCTTGGAACCGGGGTGCCGGCGTCGAACTGGAAAAATATAGATTTTAGAAATATGCCTCACTTTATTATGTATCATTATCATATCATAGGTAGTTAAAGGCTACCCGGCGAACATGTAACTACTAACTACTAACCTCGGTCCCTACATAGATAGATAGGTGTACACTGTATACATCCATCCATCATTCATCTACATATGTATACATATTACAGCCAGCATACAATCATCCCCCGAGAGAGAGAACGCCAAAGAATAATATAGTTCTTATTTTTTTTTGTTTCTTTTTTTACTCCTGGGTAAGCGGCAGCGTACTTGTAATACCAACCAACCAATTCATAGTAGTACTGCATTTGCATGCATACCTACCTATACAAAAAATATATATAAAAAAACAATCCATGATAGCTTACATACATGCAAGTGGTTCATAGATCTGGGTCGTGGCCCCGGCTAAGGGAGAGCTTTTCTTTTCTTCTGTGGTACAATAACTACCTCCATATAACATGGAAGGAGGGAGTAGTTAAGGCTTGCATGATGCAGAAACGTATCTGTACCCGTCTCTTACCACACAACAGTGCAAAGTACTGTCCGCGGTAAATGCTCGTACTACCTCCCTACATCCCACCTACCTCGGCACCTTTTACATGTAGGTAGCTATTTATTCACAATATCAGTCACATATAGAACTGTCCTATCGGATACATATCACAAATCACTCTCGCGTGCCTGTCACAATCCATGCTGCAATAACAGTATATTGCAACTGCGTTGGATCCTATCTACTACTCCTTCATCACTTAGGAGTAGGAACAAGTAGTCGTCAAATGAGCCGCCCCGTCCTGCTATGTGGTTTTTTTTCTTGCCCTTAAACGCCTTTCTCTGCTTGGATTACTATACATTACGGAGTCTGAGTATATCAAGACTGCCTTTGCTCGGCGACGAGGTAAGCAGGCCGACCATGTCAAATTCCACGAGGAAATTACAAGACAACACCGGCTACTAATCCCAAAATCCACCGACCATATACTTTGAAAAGTGACCAGAGTTCGTCACGTAAAAGTGTGATGAGATATCGCACTTGTAAATGCCGAATCCTGGTCCTAACCATGGATATTGAATGCCTGCCCCCAACGCCAATTCATGCTGCGTGATTTCGTAAGGTTCTCGTAGTTCTTGTAGTACTAAAGACCCCATCCGACAGGGGTTCATGCCAAGAGAGTCTGGGATTCTCTCTTTCTCAAAATTGGCCAGCTATGCCAACAAACCCCTTCGATTCAGCCAGACTAGTGTCTTGCTGGACCCACGTCCGTCTCAAATCGTCTTCGGTCCTACTGATCGGACGCCGGTGGGGGGAATGCAAATCCGGGAGGGAAGACGGGCATTCCATTAGGACCGGCAGTGATTCCAAAAGGAAAAGGTGGAATGGTCGGTCCGTTAACTCCATTTCTGTCCTCCTGCTGTGGATCTTCTCGTCGAGTGTCACGATTTCGTCGCCATCTAGTGAGGTCACCGTCGTCGTCACTACCGGGGCCTCGACTCGACTTTGGTCCATGTCTTCCGCCTTTATCCGTCTGCATACGTCGGCTGATGGCTTTGGACGAGACTCCAGCACCAATTTCGATATCGGGCTCTTCTACGACCAGACCTGTCTCGATGGGACGACCACCGCTACCACCATACTCAGCGGTCAGCATCCACTTTCGGTCCGCCTCGGTCAGCTTGCTGATGGGAATAACGCTGATGCCGGTCTGATAATCGCTACAGTCACGGGGACCGAACCCGACTCCCCAGCGAGTCTGTTCATAAGTTAGCATAAAAAGCCGCTTGCCTTCTAGGTAGAAACCTACTCTAAACGTGCTGTTCTCCATTGCCTCCTTGGCAGTAACAGCGTCTCTGCGAGTAACCATCTTCACAAATGCGTGACGTTTGTCCTTGTTGAC
Organism: Hypoxylon fragiforme; assembly: GCF_022984875.1. Classification (NCBI taxonomy): domain Eukaryota; kingdom Fungi; phylum Ascomycota; class Sordariomycetes; order Xylariales; family Hypoxylaceae; genus Hypoxylon; species Hypoxylon fragiforme. The sequence continues at coordinate 1,026,146 of NW_026054758.1, read as the reverse complement.
AATACAGGTTTGTACCTGGCCATGACGGTTAAAAACGCTACGCAGCTCGCTCTCAGGGCATCTATGTCTATCGTTAGCACACGTCGAAGAGTTTTAGCCCATGAGTATTGCTTACGTGACACCTCCTACGAACAAAGTTCGGCTCAAAACTACAAATCACGTCAGTAAAGTTTCTCTATAACGCATACGAGAACAATTTACCTTTGATGTGGCCCGTGGGAATGGTTCTGTCATACTCGGCCCATTTGGCACCCGGGGGGAAGCTATGCTGAGGGGTAGCACTACGACCCCGGCGGCTAGGGCTACGTTGTCGGTAATCAGCGCCCCTTGGGCGACGATCACGATCGTCCATACGTCCCAAACCAGGCGAATTACGTCCAAACGAGCCGAATTCACGATCAGAACGACCGCGAGGAGAATCACGCGCATCCCAATGGCGTGGGGGTGATCGCGATCGCGAGTGATTGCGATATCTATTCGGCGATCTCACTTGCTGGAAGTCATGGTCACGTGGCTCGTCCGGTCGGAAGCCAACTTGGCCCCACGATCCAGTAGCATACGGTGGCTGACCTACTGGGGGAGCCGCTGCCGGAGTAGCTGCATTCGAAGCCACAACACTATTGCTCTGCATGCTAGCTATGATGGCAGGTATCTTATCAAATGGTACGCCTTGATCCGCAAGAAGCTTGATCAACATAACCTGCTGCTGGACGTTGGGGTCCATGCCAGGAGCAGGAGCAGGAGCCGCAGGGGCACCTAGAGCTACACCGGGAAAACCGGGGACTTGATTACTAGGAGTCACCGAAGGCACAGGAGTTGACGTCTGGACTTGGCCCGGCTGAGCATATGGGTACGGCATTCCTGGCAGACTTACGGGCTGCTGGGGCGTTGCATAAGGGACAGGGGTGTGGTTCTGACCCAGGGGAAGAGTGGGCTGCGGAGTAATGCCCGCCTGCGCCGGAGGCATGCTGTAAGTGGGAGTTGGGGCTGAAACGCCGTTGTGGACAGACGCCGCCGTGCCATTCTGTCGCACAATGTTGGCCAGGGCTTCCATGATGGCGTTTGGGGCCTCGGTAACAGGTGGCTTATTCTCTGGTAAACCTGGAAGGCCCGGGCCAGGAGGAGGACTACCGACCGGAGTCGTGGTCTCATCTACACGAACAAACAAGGGTCAGATTTGTGACCTCGAAGTAACAAAGCAATGGAATCACCGCCAAGACTCAAGATTGGGGGACCTACTTTTGGCTGAGACCGCCGTAATTTTCTGCTTGAATGAATCAATCAGAGGCTGAGGGAAGGTTTGACCCTTCTCCCAAATGTCAATGAGCTTCTTAATTTTCTCCTAAAGTGGCAAGGTTAGGTAAGTGCTTCTTTTTTTATGTCAAGTTTGCAAAAAAATGTCTTAAGTTAGAGGTTATTGGATGCAAGTTTCCCACAGCAGCAGCAGCAGTAGTGGCAGCAGCAGCAGTAGTAGTAGTAGAAAGACAACTAGTACCCAGAAAACATGACTAGGTGCGTAGACATCTGGATATAGCTTATTCCAAGGGGCACTGTGGTCGGTGGCCGATGCTATTGCCTAGACTACGATGAATGTTCGACGATGATATGATAAAGCGTACCTTTTGTTCTCCGGGAGCACTCTGAAGGATGTCATTCATAAGCACAGGAAGCAGTTCCGTTACTCTATGCACACCGGCAGCGTAGGTTCCATCCTTTGCAGAGCTATTGATAGATTGGCCATGGTGTTTAGCCTGGTCAACCCAACGGCGAGTTACGGAATCTACTACGTAGAGCACTCCTAACTTATGAGTTGCGGGGGCTTTCTTGAAGTGTGTATAAATTTTCTGGATGAGTACGGATTCGGACTGCAGCAGAGAGACACGGTAGTTAGCATTTATGCGCCTGACCAATCGCAGTACACAACCAAGAGCATGGTCTTACCTGAATATTCTCGACGCAAAGGCTGGTCAAGGATTGAATACGTGATCCGGTGACTCCAGGTGGTTTCAGACTAAGCATAGCATTCAAGCCTGCCTCAAGCTCAGCTACGGGCGATGTCATGATTGCTCTAATGTCCTCTTGGTACGTGGGAGACTTGCAGGGGACGGCAGAAGCACAATGTACAGCGAGAACAAGCCCGCAGCACTTGTGGGATGGTATACGATGGAGTCGCGATAGTCACCCTAGTATCTTGTGTCTTGTCTTGTTGGTTCTTTCTCGGGCGATTACTTGTCTGTATTTTTGTCGCGACCTAATGAGTTACAGTCGTGAACAGTCAAACCTAGGCAAAGTCGATGCGATGTGTTTTTCCAAATAGTCCTTTCCCAAATGTAGAATAGGTTGAAAGAACTTATGGACGATGAGTGATTCTTGTTCCTGTTTTTGTTTGATGCAATGTTGGATGGCACCAAGAAAAGAAAAAAAAAAGATTTGCACTTCTACTGTGGCGTAGCGTAGCTACAGGTCGAGTTCAAGAAAATCTGCAGCGCGTCGACTGGATTGCTAATTTGTAATAAAAAAATACAAATTTGCAAATTGTCGGGTGCAGGTTAATAGCTAATAGCTCGACGAACTGGGTGAAGATGCGGATGAAATTTACGCAATGCGGAATTGATGGTGAGTTTGATGTAAAAGGTGGATGAGTTCACCGTGGACAGGATGGAAGGGTTAGAAGGGGAGGATGGGGAGGAAGGGGAACGTGGTGTGGTGGATGGAAAAGAGGGAAAAGTCGGCGCGATTCTGGAGGCTTTAACCTGTTGGCTAGCAAGAAATTTTCAAGTTGCGTGTTGCAAAGGTGGGGGTAATTGGGTAACTAGCGCAAAGGTAACACAATTTTAGTACCCAGGTACGCTTACGGAGGATAACCTTGAATACTACCAGTGACTAATGTCGCTACTACTGAAATTGATTGAAGCTGGAAATGCCCACTAAGCCACAGTACAGTTTATTTATCACCCTAGTTAGTCCACTCAGGCCACTTCCGATAGCAATTTGAAAATTGATCACTATTGTCTGCACTTTATACGTGTATTACCAATATACAACTCAAATCAAAGTCTTCTACATAAACGAAAGCATTTCTAACAATGATAAGATGAAATGAAACCCTTAAGATTGTTTGATCCCTCGATGTCGAAAGATATCTACCTACATATATGATGTACGTGACAAACGAAATATTTATGAACTTACCTACCTACATATATACATACCTACCTACATAGATATGTACCTAGTACTTTTTATCTATACGTACATACTAGGTATGTATAGCAGCCGATCTAGGAGGGGATTTTCATCGGATGGTCACTTGTCGGTTTCAAATACATGTATTGTGTCTAATATGTATGCAGTTGCAAGTATGTATGTGCGTAGATGAGAATACCTAGTATACAAGATATTAAATCAGTAGTCCAGATTCTTAGGTAAAATCTGTACCTTGGGTAGGTAGGTATACACATAACTTGACATAAGTGCTTGAGAGTAGTAGCACAGAAACGGGATTGTAACGCTTATTGTCACGGGAATTTATGTGTATTTGATATCTTTTCTGAGCTGCGAAGCAGTTCTATTGACGTCAGCTTCACAGCGATCGAGCTACCTATGTAGGCTGCGGGCATGTATGCAACTTTGAATCGTACATAGTATGTACCTAGGTATGTACATAGGGATTTACGTTAATCCAATGCATGTCGTGTTCAGGTCCAGATGTCCCGATGCCCTTTAAGATTCAACGGTTAAGCGGGCACTAAAATATGTATGTACTTACATATGTACATAAATATCCGTAAGAAGGCCTGGTCTTCTCTTTTGTTGGCTGGGCTGTTATATGTTTTTTTATCTTTTTCTTTTTCCTTTTTTTTTGGTGAGGGCTTCAAAGGATTCCTCTCAGCAGGTTGGAAGGTAGTAAGTATGTAGTAGTAGGTAGTTAATAAGTCGTAGGTACTAGGCAGTAGGTACATACGATGTAGGATGTAGTTGCCGCGACCCGCTAATCTTTTTTTTCTTCGGTTTCCCCATCCAACCGAAGCTGCCCCTAGTCCGTTGCCCGTCAATTTTACCAAGGTACAAGGCACTTAGTTGTAATTTTCCGCTTCTGAGGTATTTCACCACTTTTCTTTTTGGCCCTCTTAAACATTCCTAACACATTTTTCTCTTCCTTAACCATCTTCTTACCACCACCGTTACCATCACAATTCAGACTCCTCCACTGCGTCGTCTGCAATGGCTTCCACCCTTCGTCTTAGTTCTTCTGCCTTCCGGGCTACGCTAAGGGCTCCTAGTTTTACGGCCCGTACCACAGCTTTCAATGCCGTGCGATGCTACTCCTCTTCCAAGAGCCAGGTCGGCAACCCTCCAGTACCTATCCGTCTCATCACAAGCTTACCAATTGGTCTAGACTCTGAAAGAGCGGTTTGCCGAGTTACTTCCCGAGAAGATTGAGGAAATCAAGGCCTTGAGAAAGTAAGTCACTCCATATAATTGTTCCCGCAGTTCCGTAGCTAACGATATGTCCACAGAGAGCATGGCTCCAAGGTCATCGATAAGGTCACCCTCGACCAGGTATACGGTGGTGCGCGTGGAATAAAATCCTTGGTGTGGGAAGGTTCAGTCCTTGACTCCGAGGAAGGTATCCGCTTCCGTGGAAAGACTATCCCCGAGTGCCAGGATGTTCTCCCCAAAGCCCCCGGCGGCAAGGAGCCTTTGCCGGAAGGTCTCTTTTGGCTTCTCTTGACTGGCGAAGTTCCCACCGAGCAGCAGGTCCGAGACCTATCTGCCGAGTGGGCTGCTCGGTCTGATATCCCCAAGTTCGTCGAGGAACTGATCGACCGCTGCCCCACCGACCTTCACCCGATGGCGCAATTCTCTCTAGCCGTTACTGCTCTCGAGCACACCTCGTCTTTCGCCAAGGCTTACGCTAAGGGCATTAACAAGAAGGAGTACTGGGGATACACCTTCGAGGACTCTATGGACTTGATTGCCAAGCTGCCTACGATCGCTGCCCGCATCTACCAGAATGTCTTCAAGGGTGGCAAGGTTGCAGCAGTCCAGAAAGACAAGGACTACAGTTTCAACTTTGCTAACCAGCTTGGCTTTGGCGAGAACAAGGACTTCATTGAACTTCTGCGTTTGTACCTGACCATCCACACTGACCACGAGGGTGGCAACGTGAGTGCGCACACCACGCACCTTGTTGGCAGCGCTCTAAGCTCTCCCTTCCTGTCACTTGCTGCTGGTCTTAATGGTCTTGCCGGCCCTCTGCACGGTCTTGCTAACCAGGAGGTCCTGAACTGGCTTACTGAGATGAAGAAGACTGTCGGCGATGACCTCAGCGACGACAAGATTACCGAGTACCTATGGTCTACTTTGAACTCTGGCAGAGTTGTCCCTGGCTACGGCCACGCCGTTCTCCGCAAGACCGATCCCCGATACATGGCCCAGCGCACGTTCGCTCTCGAGAAGATGCCCAACGACCCCATGTTCCAGCTAGTCAGCCAAGTGTACAAGATTGCGCCTAAGGTTCTGACTGAGCACGGCAAGACCAAGAACCCGTACCCCAACGTTGATGCTCACTCGGGTGTGCTCCTCCAGTACTACGGATTAACTGAGGCCAACTACTACACGGTTCTCTTCGGTGTATCGCGTGCTATTGGTGTCCTCCCGCAACTCATCATTGACCGTGCCGTTGGTGCGCCAATTGAGAGGCCCAAGAGTTTCTCGACTGCCAAGTGGATTGAGATCTGCAAGAAGCTATAAGGACAAAGAACAGAGAACAGAGACGAGTTGGCAGTGGGGTTTTCCTTGGTCTGAAAAGAGCATGTTTCACGAACGGAAATAGAAGGGTATAATGAGGGCAGCGGTGTATCAAACGGGGAGTTGAAATAGAGATGCTCCTTATGATACCAAATGCTGCACTTGTACAATAACACGCACGTCATGATTCATATTTGTATAGGTAGCTGCAATTGATCATTCACTATCTATTTGCAATGGGGTTTCCGTTTGCGATAATAGGGGGGGTTCTCTTGCTAGCTCGTTGTTTGTATTACCTAAAGAAATCGCATCTCAACTGAGGTTATTCATTGATATTCATTGACCTTGTTCATGCTTGGGATGTTTGTGAGGTTTATCACCTCAGGTGATAGTATTTTGAAGTCGTATAGTTACATATGTACTGATTACTATGTGTACATACATGTTCAGACACGTGCATGCGCAGCATGTGCATGTGTAACTGTAGGTACCCTAGGTACGTTATTCGTTGTTCGTTATTTGCCTAAAAGGAATAATCATTGGGGAAAGTCCGGGCCGCTTGTTGAGGCACTTACATGTGTAAGCATCTGTGATCCTACTAATTAATACTAGCAAACATGATGGGGAAGTTGCAGGTGCTATATTTATTGAGCGGTGGGCGGAGTATCTTAATAGCAAAAAGCTTGGCAATTGTTGAGAAAGGTAAGCTCCAACAAATCAAGGGATCTAAGATCCTAGGTAACTAGTAAGTAGCAACAGGCACGTTTTTTTTTTTCTGGGTTTTCGGTTTTTTCCCTTTTCTTTTTAGTTCCTTGTGGCTTGATAAAGAGAGAAAACATTGACCCCTCGCCATTTTAAACTCCGTACAAATATTTTTGAGAGACACAAATTCGTTAATTATTGCTACAACCAAGGTAAGAAAAAAAAAAGAAAAAAAATCAAGTGCAAACCTAGGTTCGTTTCATATCCGTAATGATCCGGGAAAACATTCTTGGGATTCGGGTTAGGTTGAGCCCAATCCCCTGAATATTATCTCAGCACATGTTTCCCGAGGCTCTAGTGATTTGCCCAGTTGAGCTTGACCGCTGACTACGTCCTTATCCAGCTACCTAGCAGTGTCTAGCACCAAACCTGGAACCAATAATAAGCTTACGGTACGGTCCTCGATACACCGACACCAATCACAGGCCTACTGCTGCCAAAAGCCCCCGATCCCCGACCCCCGACCCTCGACCCTCGACTTCTCAGTCTTAGTTTCCAACGTCTTGGTTCCCATTTTTCACAACTCCACGACAACTTGAACAACTTTAATCACTCACCTCGTATTTGAGCCTCAGGTTTCTCCAACGTCCTACTCCTTTACCCCCTTTCCTGCGAAGAAGCACCCGTTTGCCTTGGTCAGGCCCCCTTCCATCCACGATCCTCGCTTGATATGTCCACCGCCACCGTTGCGACCTCCGGGGCTACTCCTCCTTTGCCGGGCGGTGTGCCGGAGAAGAAGCCCATCAAGTTCTCCAACTTGCTGCTCGGTGCTGGCCTCAACCTGTTCGAGGTTACCACTCTCGGTCAACCTCTGGAGGTTTGCAAGACCCATCTTGCCGCCAACCGAGGTGATTCTTTTGCCTCGGCCCTGCGCTCCATCTGGAACCGCGGTGGTGTCTTTGGGTGTAAGTATCAGCAAATATCCTCATTGTTCCAACGCACTGTTCACTGACCCCAAGTTTCTGTACCGTAGTCTACCAGGGTCTCATTCCCTGGGCCTGGATCGAAGCCTCGACCAAGGGCGCCGTGTTGCTCTTCGTTGCCTCTGAAGCCGAATACTATGCTCGAGTGGCCGGCGCCTCGGATTTTGGTGGTGGAATCATTGGTGGTGTGACGGGTGGTGTTGCCCAGGCCTATGCTACCATGGGTTTCTGCACCTGCATGAAGACGGTTGAGATCACACAACACAAGATCGCCGCCTCGGGCGTCAAGCCTCCCAGCACCTTTGCGACCTTCGCCGATATTTATCGCAGGGAGGGAATCCGGGGCATCAACAAGGGAGTAAATGCTGTTGCTATCCGTCAGATGACCAACTGGGGTTCGCGTTTCGGTCTATCTCGCTTGGCCGAGCAGGGCATTCGCAAGCTCACGCACAAAGAGGATGGCGAGAAGCTCGGCGCTCTCGAGAAGATCACGGCTTCTGCCTTGGGTGGCGGCCTGTCCGCCTGGAACCAGCCCATTGAAGTCATCCGTGTCGAAATGCAGAGCAAGAAAGAGGATCCGAATCGACCTAAGAAGATGACGGTCGGCAATACTTTCAAGTACATTTACGATTCTAATGGTTTGAAGGGTCTTTATCGTGGTGTGATGCCACGTATTGGATTGGGCGTTTGGCAGACGGTTTGCATGGTGGCTATGGGTGATATGTGAGTCCTTCCCTTCCCCCCCTTTCTGATTTTCATAAAACAAAACTTCTCTACGTAAACAAACGGATTGCTAACGAGGGTACACCAAATAGGGCCAAGTCTTACGTGGAAAAGCTGACTGGTGATAAGGTCACTGCTAAGCATTAGACGGCGTTAAAACGGACGGGTGGTTACTCGGGTGGTTGCTCGGGTGTGTTTCTAGAACATGAGGGATCAACGGTGACGCGGATTTTTCTTCTTTGGTGCCGCTACATATAGAGGTTCAACTTTGGCATGTATCTGGGGCATCTGGCTTTTGTTGTCGAATTCCTATTCTACCTACTGGCATAGATGCCCGGTTGCAATACAAAATGTTGTCTGTTTGAGGCCTATGATTTCTTGGTATCGCACGTGAACCATGAATACATTTGATCCCTATCTTTGATGCAGATGCCACATGTGATTTTGGTCATCATGATATGTAAAGATGGTGATGAACATATCAAGGTATATGTGAACGCGCGTATGTCAATGTGTAGTTGATATGATAGGTGGCTGTATATGAAGTAGTCGAATGGACGTTTATTGATCATTCCAAGTTGACTGCCTAAGGATCTACATAACTACACTCTTGTAGCTTGGACTTTGGCATCATGATACATATATGTCTATTAGGTAGGTAGGTAGGCAGATGCTAATGTGTTCTCACCCCTTGGACCTCGCCGGTGAGTTTCATTTGTGCCTAGTACATGCTGTATCTACCATGCTGTATCTACATACCTAGTAGTGTCTAACTTAGTTACGTCTCGGCAAGGCTTGCCATATATCGAGATCATGTTTTATCCATAGTGAAAATACGCGGGCTTGGTTAGATGGGTTTAGATGTCTGCTTGGTATGGTCCGTGACAATGCCAGATGGTTTGGGTTGGCTATGTCTTGGTACCTAGATAGGATAGGGGCACGGGCAGCGACGCTGTAGACGCAAGTGGATAACACCAACAGGTTACAACAGGCTATTACATTTGTCTATCTCTATATGCCTCCCGAGTCCCGACATCCTCAGAGACGAGGGAGAGAATACCAAGGACTGTAGCGCGGGACCTTTTTCTTTCTTTAATATATTTGAAGCGGCAATGTTCCACTTGTTAGCTGTTCTTAGTGACGAGGCTTTTCTAACGGTGACGAATGGTGTCAATATATAGGGGTGTATAAGTCTTGTCATTGCTTGGCTGAGCACACTCATATGTACTTCGTGAAAGTGAGTTTTCCAGCGATAGCTAAAACACCATCACTTTGCACGTTTGCAATAGTGAGTAGCGTGTTTTGATATACAACATAAATACCAATCAAAAAGGAACGTCTACTTTTAAAGGCATTTGTTAGAGATAGATCCTAATACCGAGGCATCAACTAGGTAAGTATGGAGGAGATTCAATGTTGTGCATCCACAGCTTGGAAACTGCAATTTCTTGTACACCTGGGCACCTAGATTAGGACCGATGTCTCTTTGATTGCTTTCTGCGTATTACATGACGAGCACTTTATCATGAACCTCGCGCGAAGTCGACGATACTCCATAATGTCTAGGCATTGCAGCTAAGGCCAAGAGGCAAATAAAACAAATACATATAAAGGACCAATCAACCGCGTAGGTAGTTTTGATTTTAAAATAAAGACTCCCGGAGTTGCAGGTATCCATTGCTTGGCTGCGCACTTACTAGGCAGCCAAGAGAGCCACCGTTTCCGCTAGTGAAGACGAGGGAGAGGGAGAGAGAGAGGGAGAGAGACAAGAGAGATAGAGATCGCGAGCTCACGTATTTATCTATCTAGATCGTTGAGATACATAGGTATGTACTGTGTCTACATATGTACATACATACATACATATCTACATACTTGCTGTATGGAAGCATGCAGAAGGTAGCTAGCTCATCGGCATCCGATGATGAGGTAATTATTAGCTTTGTGATTTCTTCATGTTAGACTGAGGCACATTGCTTGCTGTACGGCAAATCACTCCAATCAACAACCCTCAATTACGTGCATCGTCATACGCGCCGATGTATGTACTTACATATGTCGGTTGATCAATATACCGGGGTTCTTCGATCCTTCGGGCTGGCAACTCCCATTTCAACTACTACCTGTTACCTAGGTGCGCCTTTATAGGGCTATGTGGCGGGTGGCAAAAAAAGAGCCCTGGAGGTATTCCGTGGGGGTAACATTGGCCTGAGCCATTTTTGCTGTGTTGCTTTGGGCATCCAGAAAGAAAGAAAGTTGATGAACTGCATTGCAACAAGTTCCTGTCGGGTACATTGCGTCGCATTATACGTATGTCAGGCGTAGGTTGACGACGACGGTGATATTCAGATAGGCTTGGCAGCTCCCAAAAGAATCAAAAATAAACCTTAGAATAGCTATAAAAATATCTCATAAAATATCTCATACAATCCTATCAATCGGTGGCCTACGTAAGAAGGAGGCTTTGCTGGTCAAGTGCTGCCAATCATCTATAGTCAGCGCATATATCGCCATGCTAACTGTCGCTACCAGAGCTAGAACCACTTTATTGACGAACGGGCGACCAAAACTCTCCTCTGCTGACGACGATGCCCAGGTAAAGTATGCGACGTGCATACATACATACATACATACACGTTGTGGCTAAGCGGTCGACAAAGTCGGTCAAGTTCGGTAAGGGGCTTCTTAAAGAGCCGCAGGCTTAACCTAGGTTATGTATTAGGGGACCCCCCCCCCCCTAAAGGAAAATAGAACACGGGGGTTAGGAAAGGGGGAAGAGGGGACAGGAATGCCCAATTGTACGGGCTGCTGAATACGGGGCTTCCCGGGGAAGCAAGCCGATCGTCACCCTGCCGAGCCCGAGACGGGCCGTACTTGTGTCCTACATCAATCATTCGCTGCGAATCGGATGGACCGCCCCTGGCTTTACGTAACCCCGGCTTGGAGGCTTTTGTGTGTGTGTGTTCGGTCTCTTTGAAGTCTTGGTCTACTATGTAATTTTTCAACCCCCTTAACCTTGGGTATGGTACGGTACGGTACGGTAGCCTTGGGTACATATGTAGGTTCAATGCATAGTTAGTACTATGTTACGAATGCTCGAGCTTTTTTCTGAACGTTCTAGGTAGGGTTCGCTGTACCAAGCAAAGAAGCTGAGAGGTAGAGAAGGCGAGATCGTCCGACTTGCCCAGCCCATGGAATAATACCATACCAGCCTTCCCCAACGCGCGCCTGATGAGGCTGGTTGTTGGGTTAGCACGGTTTAACTATTTTTATCACTCTATTGCGGCATTCTGACTAAGGTAAGGTAGATTCTACAGCGTAATTGTATGTACGTGGCATCTATGAATTTTGGATTTCCCACCTTCTTTCCCATCCATCGGTGTCTAGTAATCGCAAAGCGCACATCGTCATCTTCCTCTTGGCACTGCAGTTTGCGCGGCTACTACTCCTTATGAAGCGTATGTATAAGCGGTAACGCGTTCTTTTACCAATACCTTTGACCGTTACTTTATTGATTGAGGAAGAGAGATTACGATGTAGCAAGCCTGCCAAGGATGTTTCGTGGATTAAAAAAGGGGACCGGCGCCCACCCCATGGAGAAGTTAGATGGATCGTCATTCGCCTGGTCGTTCTACTGGTCTTGGCTTACATAGGCATTCATCCCACCGCGACAAAGTGTTTAGATCCAAGTTAGCGGTAGCGATGAGTCGATGACAATAATAACAGCAATTGCGGCGCGAGGGATTTGGGGAATGGGAATTGACGAGGATTAGGATTAGGAACGAAGTGAGGACCGGCAGTGGGAGCCAAGACCCTATACTGTCTGGTTTACGTCTTCATTCTTTTTTGTCAATGTCTATGTCTATCGTGTCTAGAATACCGCAATCCTGATCACCGAAAAAGGGAAATACCAAGATGATAAATGTTCATTAGGGCCTTCCTATACGCTATTGGCATCTTTGCGGCTCCTTGGCGGGACGCGCAAACTACACTATACGTGCCAAGGCGATATTGTCAGATCAGGAACATTCAAGACCCTAAAAAAAAAAACTTGAATTAGTTTGTCCGTCTGGCAAGCACCGTGGACAAAGTACAGTTACTTTGAGAGTTACTTTGGGATTGATTGTCCCTAAAGACATCTGGAGCCGGATACTTACTCGGGCTCACACAGACGCTACTGGGGAGAGTAACTCATATGTCAGATGTTTCCCACGATCGCATGAAGTTTGGTTCCGCGGATGGTGCTAAGAGGAGGCCAGGCCTGGTACGTCCCATACATCTTCAAAAATTGTGAGTAGGTAAGTGCGCGCGCCAGGGAGAATCAAGTCGGCCTTGGCGGCGGAGAGATCGAACAATTTTAGATCTGTCATACCCTTTCTAAGCACTTGGTTGGGAGCCATGTAACAAAAAACCCGTGTGACAAGCTTTCGTGGCCGTTACCATGACTTTAAAGGCGTGCTATGGATGATGCTAAACGGGAAAAATGGCCACTTACGATTCGATGCTAGGTAGTAGAGTCTGGAGAGTGTGAAGTCTGGATGACAAGAGACCCGAGCTTAAGATAAAGCTACCACCAGGACGGCGCCTAGAAAGGCTTCTAGATGACATAGTCAGGAACGTGGAACCTTATGTTGCCATCTACGGCTAAAGCCTAGAGTCTCTTAGTCTGGGGCAATCAAGTTGGAACAAATTCGTCTTCTGGCGTTGAATTTAGTTGATCTATTTTGTTTTCTAGGGCGTTATACCTGCTCAACGCTATCTCTAAGGCTATATGTATCTACAACATACACGTGCACTGGTAGTAAGTAAACGTTGAACTATTCGAAACTATTCGAACGGAAAACTTTTATACTAGTCCGTGGCCAGAAAGAGAAAGAAACAAAGAAAAGGATCTATGAGGAGGCTTGAGCACATACAATGTATACAGGTATGTAACTACTTTCATTGCTACTAAATTTAAATAACATTGTGTATGTTACTATGTAATTTTGACAATTTTGATACACGTACTGTAGTAATAAACAAACACCAAATTTGCCATGTTTACTATGATATTCCTATGTAGATGGATTGTTTCAAGTGCCATTAGAGAGGAACCAAGCTTTTCGTAGCTGGGTTTCATCGTTACTTGCTTGCATCGGATCCTTGCCTTAAACACGCACGGCGGCTGGGGCGTCTGTTACCATGTTACCACGACGAAGCATCGTGGGTACTGGTATATCACCAAGGGGGCTATAGGATCTGATTCGCAGGCCCCGGGGAAGCAAGAGACGAGGCACATGTGCGCTTCCGGGTAGTAGCTCGGCTGTAGGGAAACGTACTAGAGCAGAACGCAGAATGCAGAGTCGCAGAGAGCCGTTTCGCAGCATGGGGGCCCCGTGAGTGGCCCGTGGGGAAGCAATGTTAAAAGCAGCAGAAGCGCGGTTTTTTTTCCCACTCTCGCTCACACTTTCGGCCCTCGGAGACGCGAGCATTGATGGTCAAATGTCGGGGGTCAAGCACTTGTTAGGAAAGGGTCTGCCCGTAAGGCCCGTTACGGATCCCCCTAACATGTTGAAGCTACTACCAACTTGGCCTTGTGCTGGGTGCCTGGGTTCGGAATAATAAGTCTTGTAAACAAATCATAAAATTACGCCCTGAGCAAAGGAACCACATAATGTCCGAATTAGAGCCTTTTGACCACTAACAGAAGCTCGAATGGGGACCGCGAAATGGGATATTCCTCTAGCGACACGAGCGGCTTCGATCCTCGGATCCTCCCAGTGTAATTCCTTGGAATTTCCACTGTACACACACACTTTCAAAGAACAAGACTTTCTCCATGCCTGCGCATCCATGTTATCCATGCCTTTGCCCTCGCATACCTCCCACGCCTCCCACGCTTTCCGGCTCTTCTGAGCCTGCCCAGATGCCCAGCTGCCCAGCTACTTAGTAATACCGTAATACCGTAGTTAATACCTAGACGCCCGCGAACGGCGAGGTCAATCCTCCTATCGTTTCCCAGACGCATCCCTTGGCACAATCACGTACATACCTATACTAGCTGCGCGAATCCCGATTCTTGAGATAAACTCTTTATCGTAATTATGATTGGTGAATCCAGTTCTACTAACTTGAACTAATTGATGATACGTACCTATTTTACCTGACCTGGTAGCCAGGGCTGGCTCCAGATCCGGATGTTCAAGTAACATGCTTGATTAAGTCTTTGTTAAAGATTCCCTATGACTTTGCCCATGCGACCACTTACTTGCCCCTACGGTGAATGAGATATGTAGCTATGACAATGCACTTGGACTTATGTTCGGCTTTACTGGCGGCGAGTCATGACGGAGGCCAGACAGCCATAAAGAGTCTCAAGTGGTTTGAGCTAAGATGAGGCAAACCGTCGCATTCGAGATAGCGAGGATGCCGATGACCGAAAAGGGGCCTTTCGAATGATTTTTAGAGGAGATCGCGCTGTTCCGGCTTCATTTGGAATAGCAATCTGTGGGGATAAGTTCGCTGTTCAAGCTTATTTAAGGCTGGCCCATCTTCACCCTGAGACTAACGCACTCCGTGTATATATGAAGGGGCAAGTAATAATAGCGGATATCGGGCATCGGCCGCATACATGCTATCTAACTGCTTAAAACTTCTAGATGTATGTATGTATGTATGTATGACTATGTATGTATAATGATGTATGCAATTGATTGACGGTGGCCACGAGATTTCAAGCAGCAGCAAGCTTTGTGGAGTCGCGGCCATACCGAGCGAATGTCCACCCGAGGAATTGCGGTAGGCGATACCGTAGTAGAACCAGCGCCTTTATTTTTCACCGAGGTCGTTTTGCCGGAGCATGTCGGTGAAGAGACAGCCGCGAGGACAAGAAAAAAAAAATCTTCCAACGCAAACTACGATATGGTACCATCCATGTGGTCTGTGACCTCCCAGCTGGGCCACTGGTCTGCTGTAGGATGGAAAATGCGGGATTGATCCCATGGACCCATGACGTAGGGAAAAGTAAGCCACACACGCCAGAAGCCCTGTCTGGTGTCGTAGGAATTGGCGGAATTGGTACCATCACATAGCGGTGGATGTGGATGTGGATGGTAAGTTACATGGTACCTCCTACGCTGGGTGCTTTCGACGGTTCAAGTTCCCCTAGCCCGCGGCTCAGGCACCTCTGAGCCCATGAGCCCTGAGCTTTAGCAACAAAATCCGCATTTGGTAGGCCACTGGTAGACAATACGTATTGTACTCCACGTCAGACAATGACGATTGTCGGTTAATAGGGACGGCCTGGGCAAAGGGCTGGGCATTTTGATGGATCTCGCAATAGTTGCCCTTGGGGGATGCTGGGGATGCTGTAAATAGCCCTGGAGGTGTTGTATTGTTACCAACCGGCACCAACCAGAAGTTGCAACCACTACTATGGTACCAACTAACCTAGTAACTTAGCAACTTGAGGACCTAACCTAGGATAACTAACCTGCTAACGTATCTAGGTAGGTATTACTATGTGGTTAGCAGCTGCATGGCATGGTGTGTGCCCAGCCCAGGTGGTATGTAGACTCTAATGAAACCGATGGACCAACCGATGGACCAGTTGTAGACTTGTAGTAGAGCTCTTACATATTATTAGTAGATAATATGTAGGTAGACGAACATGCTAAGATGCTGCTCATGGTGTTTCTTAGCAGGATCGGCAACACAATGGTGGGTTCTAGCGGCTTTCTGCTTTCGAAAGCAGCCTCACTAAATGGAAAATGGCTCATAATCCGGAGACTGGCTGGCTTATCCATCATGTATGTACATATGTACCGTGTCTGGCATCTATCTATCTGCTTTGCAGTTTGCAGATGGTGGATGTGGATATGATTAATGGGATGTATGAATGTGGATGGATGTGAAATGTGGGTAGCGTAGCATAGCATGCTTAAGTAGCGTATCTGCTAGGTAGTGTAGCACAGTAACAAGGAACACTAACTGGGGATTAAGTACGAGCTGACACTGTGAAGAAAAAACGTACTAATACCTACCCTAGGTAGTACAAGTAACAAGTACTACCTGACTTTACATGGGCTTTCCTAGTCAACGATTAGCAGCCCTCGCATAAGCCCATTGGCCCCAGAAAAGAGCGACCGTGCTTCCCGAATGCAGAGAGCTCAAGGAATCTTGATTTGGGGCAAGCGCAAAATTTAGGAAGGATGAGGAAAAAAAAATTTAAAGAAAAAAAAACATTAGAAACAATGAGATCATAACATGTTTCCAATGCCAATCATCGCATAAGCATCAATAAACAACATTTCAAATTTAATCAATTGGAAAGATTAATTACCTCTTCAGCTTCGACACTATTTTTTTTCAAGCTTTGACTGCGAATAATGGTGGTAAAAGTCGGTGCGCTTCTGTCATCATGGGAAAAACATGGGCGCAATTGAGTAATTCCCGCAATATCAGGAAGTTCATGGGGTGCAAAGATACTCTTGCCTTTAGAGATGGGATGTGGAGTCGAGCTGTTCAGGTACCGAGAGGTGGAGTCTGCAGGGACCAAGTCACACTGTGACTAGTGCACATACTTCTGTATCCTGTACACTATTTCCTGTACATAGATTGGGTACTCTTCGCCTAATTCGGTATACCTATGCTACGTACAGTACAAGACTAGCTACTAAAGATTGCGTGCGATGGGCCGTACCTTTAACACCTGGGTACTGATGTGCATAGAAAGCAATTTCCCGAGAGAACATTGAAGTCTTAAGGTAAACCAAAGTCATTTCTAGCTACGTAACCTACATAATACACATATTACTACATACATGTAGGACCATTGTAGGTAGAGAAGTATGTACATTAGACGTAAACAAACCTTGGGATGAATAATAGTGTTAGAATTCGCGACCAAAGTCACCTACAAAGTTATCTACTAACTATGTACATCCAATACGGACGTATCACTAAGATGATAGCTGGAGTCTGGACCCCTAGAAAAAAAACTTACACGGTGATAATTGTAACTTGGTGAGGCAGGTTGCTTTGCGAAATTCGCGCTTGAGTAACATGAATTCACGCGCTACAATGAAAATTAGATGTTCACGCCCATAATACTAAGTTTACCATTGTATGTACCGTAGATGCTATGTACTATGTACAGTCGGAGAAGCTATAAGATATAGTACTATGGTACAAGCTACGGTATCAATTGTACATAGTAGTTATAGCTCGCCCTGGCTTGGCCAATGGGGACCTATTGGTTGCTAAAAACTGGAGACAATGGGAACAGACGGAATAGTGATTCACACTGTGCTGCTCCGTACCGATACTTCTGCTCTGTGAGCCACTTGAAGCTTGGTCAACTTGGGCCCCACATTCGGATTAGCTCTTTCTCTCGTTGCTGTGTCTCCCAAGTCTTATAAAGAAATTGGTCGCCCACACTGAACGCGCTTTCCTCTTCTCTTCCTCATCACGTTGAAGACTTGGTTCGGCTCTCTCGTCAATTCCACCCAAGGTCGTCCGTGGTGCCTTCCGCCAAAAATCTCCCCTCTTCCCCTCTGTGTGATCAGTTTGACCGTCGTCCATTTTACACTCACGACATCATACCTCACCAAATAAAAAAAGAAAAACATCGTCACCTACATAACACCCTAATCAGCATTTCACCATCCCGGATCCTACTTTTGTCGCCGATCTCTCTTACTCGCCTAACCTGGAGTAAATAATAATAATTCCCTGGACTTCGTCCTCTCAACAACTCTTTACCTTCTATTTTGACACTGAGTATTACTCGGCTGTCATCTCTAGAAACTCGCCGCAATGGCTGAGTCCAACAATGCCGCCGCGCCGGCACTACACACCAATATAGAGTCGGGGAAATTTGACGAGAAAGAAGCCCACCGTGTTGAAGATCCCGCCCCAACCAAGACTGTCAAGGGCGAGGATGAGGATGAAGATGAGGATATCGACGCCTTGATCGAGGACCTCGAATCTCAGGATGGAAACGCTGATGATGACGAAGAGGAGGAGGCTTCGCCTGCCGGTGCTGGTCGTGTTGTACCAGAGGAGATGCTCCAGACTGATACTCGTGTCGGTCTTACGGAGTGTAAGTTAAACCCCCACCTCATCGGCGAATCGATCGTTTCATGATTGCTTGTTGCTAACACTATTCACAGCGGAGGTCACCAACCGTCGCCGAAAATATGGTCTCAACCAGATGAAGGAGGAGAAGGAAAACCTTATCCTCAAGTTTCTCGTGAGTCTTGAAAGCCAATATTCTATTGATGGAGTAGTCTTTGTTAACATTTCCTGTAGGGTTTCTTTGTCGGACCGATTCAATTCGTTATGGAGGCTGCTGCTGTCCTTGCAGCCGGTTTGGAAGATTGGGTCGACTTCGGTGTCATCTGCGCCCTGCTGCTTCTCAACGCCTGTGTCGGTTTCATTCAAGAATACCAGGCTGGCTCAATTGTCGACGAACTGAAGAAGACCCTTGCCCTTAAGGCTGTTGTTCTTCGAGACGGTACCCTCAAGGAAGTTGAAGCTCCTCAAGTCGTCCCCGGTGATATCCTCCAAGTTGAAGAGGTAAGTACAATTTCTCGCTCAGCAGCCAACAGTTTTTGCTAACTTTTCGTTCCAAGGGTACTATCATTCCTGCCGATGGCCGAATCGTCACCGAAGATGCTTTCCTACAAGTCGATCAGTCTGCCATCACCGGTGAATCACTCGCCGTTGACAAGCACAAGGCCGATCAATGTTTCGCTTCTTCGGCTGTCAAGCGTGGTGAGGCCTTCATGGTTGTTACCGCCACCGGTGACAACACTTTCGTTGGACGCGCTGCCGCTCTTGTCAACCAGGCTTCCGCTGGCAGTGGTCACTTCACTGAAGTCCTCAACGGTATTGGAACTGTGCTACTCATTCTGGTCGTTTTCACTCTCTTGATCGTCTGGGTTTCATCTTTCTACCGATCCAACCCCATTGTCGATATTCTCCGGTTTACTCTTGCCATCACCATCGTTGGTGTTCCCGTCGGTCTTCCTGCTGTCGTCACCACCACCATGGCTGTCGGTGCTGCTTATCTTGCCAAGAAGAAGGCTATTGTACAGAAGCTTTCCGCCATCGAGTCTCTTGCCGGTGTTGAAATTCTCTGCTCCGACAAGACCGGTACTTTGACCAAGAACAAGTTGTCTCTCTCTGAGCCCTACACTGTCGCCGGTGTGGATCCTGAAGATCTTATGCTCACTGCCTGCCTTGCTGCCAGCCGCAAGAAGAAGGGTATGGATGCCATCGACAAGGCTTTCCTGAAGTCTCTCAAGTACTATCCTCGTGCCAAGGGTGTTCTATCCAAGTACATTGTCAAAGAATTCTTCCCCTTCGACCCTGTCTCAAAGAAGGTTACTGCGATTGTCGAGTCCCCTCAAGGCGAGCGTATTACCTGTGTCAAGGGTGCCCCTCTATTCGTTCTCAAGACTGTCGAGGAAGACCACCCCATTCCTGAGGAGGTTGACCAGGCCTACAAGAACAAGGTTGCCGAGTTCGCTACCCGTGGTTTCCGTTCTCTTGGTGTTGCTCGCAAGCGTGGTGAAGGTGCCTGGGAGATCCTCGGTATTATGCCTTGCTCTGACCCCCCTCGCCACGATACTGCCCGTACTATCAACGAAGCCAAGCGCCTAGGTCTATCCATCAAGATGCTTACTGGTGATGCCGTTGGTATTGCTCGTGAAACTTCTCGTCAACTTGGTCTTGGTACAAACGTCTACAATGCTGAGCGCCTTGGTCTTGGCGGTGGTGGTGATATGCCCGGTTCTGAGGTCTACGATTTCGTTGAGGCTGCTGATGGTTTCGCTGAGGTTTTCCCTCAACACAAGTACAACGTCGTCGAGATTCTACAGCAGCGTGGCTACCTCGTTGCCATGACTGGTGACGGTGTGAACGACGCTCCCTCTTTGAAGAAGGCTGATACCGGTATTGCTGTCGAGGGTGCTTCCGATGCTGCCCGTTCCGCTGCCGACATTGTTTTCTTGGCTCCTGGTCTCGGTGCTATCATCGATGCTCTTAAGACTTCCCGTCAAATTTTCCACCGCATGTACGCCTACGTTGTCTATCGTATCGCCCTTTCTCTCCACTTGGAGATTTATCTTGGCCTGTGGATTGCCATTCTGAACCGATCCCTTAACATCGAGTTGGTCGTCTTCATTGCCATCTTTGCCGATGTCGCCACTCTGGCCATCGCCTATGACAATGCACCTTACTCTATGAGCCCTGTTAAGTGGAACCTTCCCAAGCTTTGGGGTATGTCCGTCTTGCTCGGTGTCGTCCTTGCTGTCGGTACCTGGATTACTGTCACTACCATGTATGCTCAGGGCGAAAATGGTGGTATTGTCCAGAACAACGGTAACATGGACGAGGTTCTCTTCCTTGAGATTTCTCTTACTGAGAACTGGCTGATCTTCATCACCCGTGCCAATGGTCCCTTCTGGTCGTCTATTCCCTCGTGGCAACTAACTGGTGCCATTCTTCTCGTTGATATTCTTGCCACTTGCTTCACCATCTGGGGTTGGTTCGACCATGGATACACTCACATTGTTGCTGTTGTCCGTATCTGGATCTTCTCCTTCGGTGTCTTCTGCATCATGGGAGGTGTTTACTACATCCTCCAGGACAGCGTTGGATTCGACAACCTCATGCACGGCAAGTCCCCCAAGGGCAGCCAAAAGCAGAGATCGCTCGAAGATTTCGGTAAGTTAATGAAACCCTCCAATACCCCCCTTAACACTCTGGTGGTGTTCGTGCATAGGATCTTGGCTAACGTAATTCATAGTCGTCTCTCTTCAACGTGTCTCTACCCAGCACGAAAAGTCCCAATAAATCAACCCCTTATGAAGTGAATGTCGTCACGTAGGTGGTGGTGGCCTGGGGGGGAGTTTTAATTGGTGGTACATACTGTCCTACGGTCTATAGATATAATCCAAGTAGGCTTGGTTGTTCACTTTCTTTCCTTCTTGTAAACTGAAATACCACGGCGTATAGGCCTCGGTTTCATCATACCCACGTCTCTTAGGCTTAATAAGAATGAAAAAAGATATATAAATATTTGGGCCTTGTGTTTTGTGTGAATGTTTGCTGATGTTTGTTTATATCCTATACCTGCCTACCTAGGTAGAGTCTAGAGTGTAGACATGTAATTACATAGGTATGTGTAGGTCTTTACGTATATGTAGGCGCATACATATGTAATTTTCACATTTGTGGCCTCATTGGTCAGTCACGTGGATGTGCGTAGGTATTGTTTGGATGGGTGTAGTGCATATATCCCTGCAGCATTCAAGGCATTCAAGGCATTCAAGTCGACTTTTTCGACAAGGCCATATTACGGGTAGTTACATAGTGAGGTATGTAGATACCTACTATATCTTAAAAGTCGATATGTCTAGTCGTCGTTTATCACCGCCTTAGAATACCCATTCAGTTGCCATTCAACGTTCTTTTTTTTACCTTCTACACATCTCCCGTCTTTAACTAGTCTTTAACTAATTCCAATTTCCAATTTCTTCCTCACCAGTCAGTGCCACCCCCATCCAATGCTTTCAAGATGGCGCCGCCAGAGATTCCGGGATTTTATTATGGTAAGCTCGAATCATAAATGTTATATGCAATTATTAACAGTAACCTTTATGGTAGATCCCTATAAGCGTCGCTATTTCAAGGTTGAGAACAGTAAGACCGCACCGACCAATGCGGCCTGGTCTTCGGACAATGTGAAGAAGCGCAAGTTCAAGGACCGTGAGGCTGTCACAAAGTCTCGTCGTCTCGAATTGGACGCGAAGCGCATTGCGCCTCCTCCTATCATGAGGGATCTACGAGCAAGTCGCTTTCTGAAGCGTGAAACTGGCGAGGATATTCGTGACTTTGCGGCTGTCAGCTTTGCTCGTGATATTGTTGAGATGGGCCACGTGCCTTCGGGCTTTTCAAGCACGTCGTCGAACCTCCGACACCTGGCTCTATCTACCAACTGCTCAGTCGCCGTGACAAGTGAGTCGATTCAGTAGAATACCTCGCTACAAATGGAAAATAGGAACTAACCGTACGCGAATGTTTGCAGGTCTTGACGGAGATAATCTGAAGACCACACACTTCGTCACTAACCCCAACACCCAGAGGTAGAGCAAACTCCTTTATCTTACACATCAAGATAGAAAGGCTTCCCAAGTACACTACGCTAACTAAAGCTACAATTACAGAGTTTCATGGGATCCCACGTCGAGAACAAGGTCCCGATCACAATCTTCTGTTTCTTGCATCAAGTATAGCAAAAAATTGCATGGCGTTCTCATCGTCTGTGATGACCTTTCATCACTGCCATATGTGATGTATGATCCAGGATTGTGGTTTCGTAAGTGGAGCGTTTTCTTTCCTTTTTCACTACCCTGGGTAGGTATGTGTGAGTGATGATGCTAACATGACAACAAATATAGGGGAGGCACACTTCGAGCGCAGTGTAAGCCTCGCAGGCATACAGCTGGGCCCCGATCAACCTCCTGTTCAGAGACACTCTCGGGACATGGAATACTTTGCTGGCTACTTTATCTGCCCTTCCACCGAGAACAATGACACTGTAGCTTTGATAGGTACGGACCGTGGCCTAGTGAGCCTCACGGAACCGATGGGCTTACGGTACATAACCCCTATTTCCGGCCGAAATTCTTCAAGCTACACTACTCGTTTCCGCGACATTTTCGCCATCGACTACCAGGTCAACCATCACAGCACTTTCTTCATGGGCGGCCGTCCCGGCCAGTTTCACAAAGGCGACTTGCGTGAGGCCCCTATGTCCTGGGATAGCATGACGCTGCCAAACTCCATTGCCCACATCAAGTCCGTGAGCGACTACCAGGTACTAGTGGCTGGTCTCAACAACATGCTTTCGATATTCGATCTACGATACTGTCGATACAGCCCAGCCTCGGATGACAACCCCTACCACAAGGCCTTGCCCCTCCTGAATATACCGGGCTACAAGAACATGGCTCACTTCACCCTCGGCTTCGACTTTGACAAGGACACCGGGGTCGTGGCGGCAGCGCATGACGACGGCAAGGTTGCGCTCTACTCCGTCCGGGACGGCCGTCGGCTCCCTTCTCCCGTGATCGATGCGATTCACTCGGGATATGGGCCCATTCACTGCATACAGATGCAGGCCCTTCCCGGAGACAACATGCCTCGATTGTTCATGGGCGAGGACAATCAGATCAAGGTGTATTCAGTCGATGCCAGCAAGTAAGACGACGAGGATTGATTGTCTCGTTCGGCGTGAAGGGGTTCTTCCAGGTACATATAACAAGAACAACAACAACATCAACAGAAAGCACTGCTTGAATGCCCGGGGGCCTTTTAATATTCCCATTCCTCTGTTTCCTATCTGTATTAATTGCATTTCCTTGTCAACATTAAGGACCACTGCTATTCCCCATCCCCCACGCCCCTTTACTTCCCGGGGAGGTGCTTGTATATGGCAAACGACAGGGCATGGAACGGCATAGCATAGCATGAATTTGGGCGAGAAGGGAGGGAAAGGAGTGCTTTCCCCTCTATAATGGTAATGATGGCATACGATCAAAAAGAGATTCCTAACCTAGGTAGGTACCTACTTACATAAGTACGTACCTAATACCTATGTACACACATAATGCGCCGGATCATCCGGCCAAACGAAGGGATTCAAAATAAGGCAATGAATTTGCATGGGAGATAGGGGCGTCGGGTTCGGCATCGGCATTGA
The DNA here is from genome assembly GCF_022984875.1 of Hypoxylon fragiforme. Taxonomy (NCBI): domain Eukaryota; kingdom Fungi; phylum Ascomycota; class Sordariomycetes; order Xylariales; family Hypoxylaceae; genus Hypoxylon; species Hypoxylon fragiforme. Next base: position 1,002,230 of record NW_026054758.1, on the reverse strand, counting down.
AATTGGCATTTGCAACTATTCATGGCTGATTAATTGATTGGCTGGTTTGGCTGACTCTCTTGCATGGATGGATGGATGGCTAGCATAAAGGGGGCGCGTATAATAACATCGTTTTCGCTAATAACGTACATGCATGTATTATACCTACCTAACCTACATTAATTATTCCAAGCTTTTCATCTCCTGGGACATTCATCAACCTGATATCTAGACCCCCCCCCCATCTTTACCGGACTCATGGCCCTTATGAAGTACTTCAGCACCAGAATCAACATGAATGATTTCGACATAAACAACCTATAAATCCTTTTCTTCCGTATCTATATATTACCTATATATAGTCGGTGCATAGTCCCTACCTAGGTAGGTAGGTGCTTACTCAGTTACCCAGCTTAATCCATATCCTCATTACATCTTAACCTCCTCCCCGTGTCACGTCGTTATATAATATAATAATACACTAGCCTGGGTGATTATGTAGCATATATACATATACCTATACATGTATATACTCAGTAACCATAGCCAGCCCACGTTTTTATCACCTCTTGCTCAGCAAAAAGCCCTTGTTAAATTTCCTGCCTTACGGAGGAAACTTGTGCCCTTCCAAACTGGCATGAGGATTCGAGCCCAGCCCCTTTCCCCCTTTTAGCCCGGTCTAAGACGTCACATCATTGACGTAACAGGTCGGCATGAGATCTCTTAATAGAGATATCAGTAAAGACGAACACATCTAATCCTCGCGTAGATACCCAGCTACCCGCCATTAAAATGCCCATCCGCGTTATCTCTCATACCGGGGCCAGACCTCTTCAGATTGTACGTGCCCCTGAGCCAGGGGAAGGCCTTGTCAAAGGCGTCGCCCAACGTCCAGTTCTCGGGCCTCCGCATATGACGCTCGAAGACGGGGTTGACGAGCAGCTCGCCCCCGTCTGGGCTCTGAAGCAGCGCGTCCGTTTCCTCGTATGGCCAGTTGAGCGAGATAGTAGTCGTGAAGGGGATGAAGAAATCGTCGAACAGGTAGTCGACCGGCTTGTACTCCTTGATCAGTTTCTCTCGCATACGCGGGAACGGAATGTGATCGACCCACGCTGGGTGGGTGATTTGTTGCTGTGCGGGCGTGGGGCGAGCAAAGGTCGGTAGCAGGTCATAGTTTTCTTGTGTGGGACTGATTTGCCAACGCATAAGGAGAAACATGAAATACAGCACGGCTACTCGCTCCGGGAGAGTGCTTATACCCGGGAAGGCGGCCAGGATATCTGTGAAGACTTTGGAGAGCGGATGGGAAAGTACGCTGCGTGCTGGGTTGAGGAGCGATGAGACAGAGGGATATCTCGGTCCCACTACATCCCGTGCGGGGACACCTTCAGCCGCTCGCTGACGTCTTTCGTTAAGAAATTCGATTAGGAGGCTATCAAGCGGGCAAGTAGGGGGAGAGTTCTTGATTGGAGCTCTCATGCTAACCCGGGATGCGTCTAGGTCTTCTGCCGTGATCTGTGGTGCATATTCGATGCGTTGTTGCTGGTGTTGCTGCGTTCCACCCATCACAACTGCACTGTATTGCGGTGGTGTGAACGAAGCGGCATTCCAATCATGTTTCATAGGGAGATGATGATATTCGGGAGTGTCTTGAGCCCCATTGGGGCCTGTCTGCATTTTATTCACGCGCTGCGTGGAATCAAGCAGGAAATCAAGCTTTAACTGCTCACCGGTGCCGAGGTCTAGGCTGTGAGATAGGCCCTGTCGTTGCTGGTTCAACAACTTAACCTGAGAAAAATTCGGACTTGGCTGCGTATGTCCTGGGGTCTGCCACGACGAGTCCGCTACCGAGGCGGGAGACGCAGCACTTATGGGTGTGGAAGCATTGTAGCTAGCAGGAACGGAGGGTGAACGGTGCGAGGTCTGAGTTGGTGTGAAATGGAGGATTGGTGATACGGAGGCCGCTTCGGCTGAGACGACATCTGTTAGCTTTCGCTATCCTTTACTATTGCACGAATGGCTGAAAGACAAGTTTCCAGTAGTATCTCAAGGTACAGATGCTTTCCGACCCAACCAATGAACTCGAACTCACCTGGCGGATTATTCAATATGGGCTGTATCAAGGACATAATAGAAGCTAGCCGGCTCTTGATTTCGGCATTCTCAGCCTCGACAGCCTCCTTAGCCCGTATGACGGCCTGAAGCTCCTGATACGGCTGTTGGGAGGTCAATTCGCGGATCCGCGCCTCAAGCGTTTCGATCTGGTTCCTCGTACGCTCGCGGATGGCTCGTTGTGCCTCCCGATCTATGATGATTAGTTACATTTTATGTATGATTATAGATAGCTAGGGCTATATGGTATTGGCAAAGTACCAAGCAAGGGAAAGGATACGGAGAGTAAGCCGATACGGCAACGTTTACAAGACTTAGGGTGTATACGAGATAGGAGGTCAGGGCCAGGAAGTTTCACTGAAAGCGTAGCGCGGAGAGCGTAGAACTACAGATTTAAAGAGAGATATATACCATTGGCTCTCTTCTTAGCTAATTGCTCAGGTGTTAGGTTTGCTACACCCCTCGTGCTAGGGCCGATACGGCGTTTCTTGGTTCGCTGGTCCTCGAGGCCGCCGGCAGAGGCATGATCACGGGCCGGTAGAGAGGATGCGTTGCCGGAGTCGGAAGACTGGCCATCGTGGGAGGGGCCGCGTATGTGGAGACTTCGGGTTAGAGTAAGCCTAGGTTCGGAGGCCGTCTCCGTACTCTCGGAAGGGTTCCCGTGGTTGTGGGTGGGACCAGAGGTAGAGATAGAGGTATCGGTATCGGTATTGGTGTTGGTAGCGGCAGTGACAGTATTAGTGGCAGCAGTAGTAGCAGTGGCAGTAGTGGTGGTGGTGGTGGTGGCAGTGGACGAGGTAGACTGATTGGCTGCAGAGATGGCGGCAGAAGCAGAAGTGGAGAGGGGAGTGGAGTAGGAGAAAGGCGAATTTGCGGTTGGGAGCATTTGATGTGACAATAATTAATAGCAGAAGAAAGATTAAAGGGAGCCAGTGTTGCCGTAGTGTTGCCGTAGTACGAGTACATAGTACGTAGTTGGCGTAAATGGTGTACTATCATGATTTACTACTAGTTAGTTAGTAGTATTGGTTTAACATTGAACAAAGACAAGACGCGTCAAGCCAACCTGGTCTAATCAAAACTTGCTTTATTTTATTACCACTGACCCCGTAACTGACCCCGTAACTGACCCCGTAACTGACCCCGTAACTGACCCCGTAACTGACCCCGTAACTGACCCCATAGCTAACCCCACGAGGCTCCACTACGAACATACCAAGTGGGTCACATAAAACTTAATTGATAACTACTCAATTCACCCATTACTACATGTACAATACATAGTTACCACCATTACCCTAACCTAGTAGCTTCACACATCTTGAAGCTTCACTTTCAACCTTGCGGCATCTCCCTTAATCTTTTATCGTTATCGTTGGGGGAAAAAGAGAAAAACACAAAAGCATCCTTTCTCTCTCCTTACTTATTTATTCATTTCTTTCCCCTCTTTCTATTTCGTACCCTTCTCCTTACTAATAACAAGTTTACTCCCCCTTTGATTCCCCTCCCTAGCCACCGCAGGACACTATACTACTCGTTACATGAACAATCTTCTTGTTCCTAGTCAGAAGATGCCCTGGCCAATGCCTCATGCAGATGCGGTGGGAACCGATATCTCAGCTGGCTAGTATATGTAGTCAAGTCCATGCTTATCTGCTTCAAGTTCTTACACATCATCTTCCGCGTGCCCTCGTTTCCACTGAACTGTCCCGTCGCAAGTCTCTCCCTCTGTCGAATGCAGCATGTAATCGTCCACATCAGCAGGTTTGGTACATTGATAGCAACCGTCTGAGATAGTCCAGAGAATTTAGCTGCGTACTGCCGGATTCGAGCCGGATCGCCATTAGCATCCAGCGGTAAAATCTCCAATGCACGGATTTTCTACGTAATTTGTTAGTAGCATTCACCATAAAACCATAAAGATACAGTTGGGTATTTGAAGGCAAAAGGCAAATAGACAAATAAAAAAGAAAAAGGCACTTACGTCTAGAGTCTCTGGCCATTGGCCAGCCTCGACGGTGCCCTTGATATCGCTCATCTGTAGGAGAATGTGGCATGCGACGCGGTTTTGGTTTTCGATCTTGGTGTAGAACATGGCGTCCTTTTCGTACATCGTCATCATCGTCATGGCAAGTTGAACGGGGTCGTCAACCGATGCCAAACTCAAGCTGCTGCCAGGCTGCGCCTCGGGGCTCTTACCGTCCGATCTGGGCTTAACTGGCATCAAACGCATGGGGTCCTCCCCAATCTCTAGTGAGATGGCCTCACTGAGAGCACGGCTCACAATCGTCACCACACTATCGTAATCTCCCGCCAAATGGTATAATAATACAGCATCTGTCGTTCGGCCGTTATCATCGGCGAATCGGGCTGCTTGTAAGGTAACTGTTTTAACGAAATCATCTTCCTCCCGAAGGCCAATAAGCGAGGCGCGTTCTTCAATGAGACCAGTGATACGGCGCCCATCTGGTCGAATATCACCAATGAGCTTACTAAATTCCCTAGTCTCTAAGACGAGCTCTCGTAAAGCCACGTGGCATAGCTCTGCTTGCTGTCGCCCGGCCTCGCCGCCCAGGTCGGCATTGAGACAGATGAGCGTGAGATAGTCCACAGCAGAGGCAACATCGGCAGCACGGAAATCGCGTGTGTAGTATCCAAGCATTCGGCCAAAGCTCAGCTGTGGTCTGGAGCGAGTATCGTGCGAAAGGAGAGAATCTGCCGTGGTCCAGGGGTCTGAAGAACGTAAAAGACCGTAGTACTCAAGCGCAATGGCAAAGTGAATAGCATCGACATATGAAAACGCATAGAGATATGCGACGGCCTGCTCGAACATGCCTGAGAGGATCTGTAGGAAGAAGTACATGCCAAATGCGCCGTTATCGTCATCGCTTGGAGATTTCGGAAAGTGCTTGAGGCCGATCTCTCTGATACTAGTTCGCAGATCTTGCAATCCGTACGATTCAGCAGCCACTTCGGTTGCCTTGTCGATTTCACGAGCGAGGTTGAATTGAAGCCATATCCAGTCCTCAATCTCCGTATTTAGTCCATCAAGACTACGGTTGTTCACGTCGCAGCGTCCTACAATCTTGTAGCAGGCCATGCGGTAAGGATCAATGGAGTTCTCGGGCGCATTGCGAGCTCGTTGGTTGTACTCATTGTTACAACGCTCCTGTAGCTGACGTCTCAGGCGTCTGTCGGGGCTGCTAACATACTCTAGGAGGTATGATGCGAAGGTACGATCAATGCTTCGGAAAGTGGTCGACTGGGTCTTAACATAGTCGGCAGCCTCGGCAATCTTTCCGGAACGAAGAAGGTAGAACACAATAGCCCAAACAAATTCCCCTTCCACTTGCTGAAGCTCGATGTTGTCCGGCACAAGGTCCTTCCTAGCGCTCCTTAGCCGAACATAAGCCTTGATCTTGCTGATAACATCGGGGCGGCCACCCAGGTTGGCCTCTCGGGGGTGCTTAGCAATGACTCCTTCGACTTGCTGAAAGAACTTCCGCTCAAGGAAGGTATTCGCACCATGAAGAATTCGCTTTCGCATTTCCACCGACCCAAGAGATTTCTCATTTGCGTCCAAGTATTTATCTTTGAATTGGCGCTCTCGTGCTGTGGCATCGCTCGCAAAGCTCTCTGCTTCCGGGTTCTCTCCCACGATGGCCATAGCAGCATGATAAGCATCAACGAGCTGCGGAGCATGTTGGTCACCAGAGGTACTCGCCACCTCAGCGAGCTCGTGTAGAATTGGGTAGGGCTGCTTTTCGATTCGGGCATGGTTAAGCTGTCGTATTCTTTCCGCAAGTCTGCCTTGCTTCTCTCGAAGGAACCGATCGTCCATCGATGCAGTTCCGTTCAGAGCAGCTGGAGTCCCTGTTGTATCCTGAACGTCGGTAAATTCAGGTTGATGGGAGCCAATCTTGCTGGGAGTGCCAATGACGGATTTCTGGAGGTTTGATCGTCCAAAAGCGCTCGCCTTGATACCTGGTGTGGTAGACCGTGCAGTTTTCGTCGTTCGTCGTGATCGGCCGAAGCCCGCATGGGACTCTCTGGGTGTGCCATGGGGTCCATCCTGGGGTCCGTCATGACTAGTCTTAATGCCAAAATGCTCGTAAATGCGCTTCCTCTGTGCCTCCCACTCCATCGTGATGTTGTCTTCTAGGAAGTTGTCGAAGTCCCTCGCCGATCTTTCCAAGCCATCAGCAATCATACTCAATGTAGTCTTCTTCTGGAGATTCTCAAGATAGGAATCGACATCGACGTCGGTAGCGGAAGGGGCAGCCGTAGGGCGTTCGACGCGGCCTCCAACTCGAACATCGAAGTCGTTTAGGTCCCTCACCGCTGCCGCTGGCTCGACACCAGATGCGGCGAGGATAAATCGTGCCTTATCGTGCGCTGCAGGGTCTGCTCGGGGGCCAAGTTTTCGAAGGCGCTGGCGAAGGTCACCTAGGCCAAGCTGGAGACTTGGAAGATCTTCGAGGGGAGACTGCTCATTTCCTTGTTTCTTTCCCTTGGAGAGTAAGCTGTCGAAATAACCCGTCGTGTTTCCTTGTGGCAGGGCACTCGCATTAGCTTCGCCAGCTCCAAGTAAAGACGAAGTTCCTAGAAATGCGTTGTTTCCAGTAAGTCCAAAGCTTCCAAGACCTCCTGCGGCTGGCTGAGGCTGGGCCGTAGATGTACCAAATATGCCTCCCCCCTGTGGTTGTTGAGTAGTCGTAGATAGTCCACCACCAAATATGCCTCCTCCTTGCGGTTGTGAAGTAGCCGTAGATAACCCGCCACCAAATATGCCTCCTGTTCGAGGTGGTTGCTGCTGTTGCTGCTGTTGCTGCTGGGTATTCGTAGATGCTGTGCCAGCAGCGGAAGTGTTGAAAAGACCACCACCAAGTCCACTACCAAGACCACCACCAAGTCCACCACCAAGACCACCACCAAGTCCACCGCCGAGACCACCACCGAGGCCACCACCAAGGCCACTAGACTGTTGTTGCTGATTCGTGGTTGCAGCACCGGTGAGGTTCGAGAAGGGTGACTGCTGTTGTTGCTGTTGTTGCGTAGTGTTAGCCGCGGAGCCGAAAGCGCTAGTTTGAGTTTGCTGTGCGGGTGGTTGTGCGGGTTGTCCAAAGAAGGAGGGTGTCGACTGGGCTGGCTGGCCAGTAGATGTGCTTGGTTCAACGCCGAAGAGGCGATTCCTGGCAGCCTGTCCTGCCGCTCCCGTCGGCTCTCCGAACATCGACGTCTGGCCAGGACTTGGCTCAACGCCGAAGAGACGATTTCTGGCAGCCTGCCCTGCCGCTCCCGTCGGTTCTCCAAACAGCGACATGTTGAGAAATTGAAGGACTGGCGGCGTCGCGGTTGAAAATTCGGTAAGAGAGTGCTGCGATTGGCAGCGAAAGAAGAGACCCAAATGAGTGTGGGTATGATGGGATGGTGATGTTATGTGTTGTATTTGGAGGTGTTGGAAATTTCAAGGCAAGGCTGGTTTTTTAAAAAAAACAATCAACAAGGCCAACAAGAGCTAGTTAGTTACTACCGTACTACGTGCTACTATGTACTAGTTATGCAGGTATGGGGTAGCTCATGCACGGGCCAGCAATCGCTCTTAGGAGTCTTACTGTCTTAGCTATGTAAGGAGTACCTAGGTACATAGTTACTAGTCTTCCAGTTTAAGTCACTCCCTAAGAGGCTGTTTGGGAGCATAAGTAAAAAAAGACTTATGGGGAATTAGTGGGTTTTCAGCAAAAGGATAAGTAAAGTGTTTGTAAGGTATAATTATTCTGAAACCCACTATAATTCTGCTTGTGGATCGAACCATAATACTTTTTTTTTTATCCAATCATCTTTCTTGAAATAGCTTATGCTTATGGACTTTTCATGAGCAGCTATTTGGATGCTTATTTCTACTTATGTTCTTACTTACAGAGCTGATGAACTAAACTTACAGGGGGCTACAGGGGCCTTAAATATGCGAATAGCCCTGAAAGGCCTATATCCTAGGGTCTCAAGCCCTTAAGAAGGCTCTAAAGCCACCCTTTGTCTTAAATTCAAGCCTTTTCAAGGCCTGGCTGCTCCAAGGGGGGTCACGTGGGCGCCCTAAGCTTACCACCCGCACCGGGTCAATTGAAACGCTGCAAACTGATATTCTTGATCAGTCAATTGATGCGATTCAAATAGGGCCCTGATCAATTGATTTGAGATAGTATTGAAGAAGTTATTCAATTGCAAAGCTTAGAAAAGGTAACATCTGTGGAATATCAACAGGTACATGGCCGTACAGCAAATTTAGGTTTGACCCATCGTACCTCCTGTTAGCGCCTGGACAATAGCTACAGTCCGGCTTAAATTTAGAGCAACACTAAATCCGCAGTAGGAGTACTTAGCTTTTTGTCCGCAGTATAGCGCTAGTAGCGCAGCTCCGGCGGCTCCAGTACACACCAAGCTGTCAATCAATTGCGACCCATCCATACCATCTTCAAATCTTCAGTTGAAAGTATCAATTTGAAGAGCTCAATTCAAGAAGCAGATTGATTCCAGTTGCACGATCGCAGCTGCTCTATTGAAAGAGTTATTCAAGGTTGAAGTTGCGACCGGTACCGCGCATGGACCACCTCCCTTACCACCCTGATTGAGGACATCATACAGTAGGACCCGAAGAGATCAATCAAAGATCAATTAATATCTCAGTCAATACAATTATTGGAGATCTGAAACATATATCAATCAATCCGTCTCGTCAAGGCAATAAAGATAGTTGTTTTTGGGGATTTTTAGAAAATTGTTTGGATGGATTGGAGTGGGGTTGAAAAGGTGTTGAATTGGGTGTGGCAGAGGTACTTGTGCGCGCACCCAATTTGTGTGTGAGACCAGGTAGTACTGCGGACGAAATGCATGTACTCCTACTGCGGATTTAGTGTTGCTCTAAATTTATATGTAAGTATAACACACACAAACATCTCAATACTTATCGACATCGAGAAATGCGTTGATTGGTCGTGGTTTTAGTGGAGAAAACCCCCACAATCAAAACGCACTTCAGCATACTTATGTACTAAAGTGTCACGGACCATAAGTATAAGCAAAACTTATGCTCCCAAACAGCCTCTAAGCCCTTAAATTCCAGGTGATGGCGTACATACGTAGCACTGAACCATTGATTTACATAATTTACCATTCTTTATATCACTTTGTCCCAACGTCTCATTCTTTACCCATTGCATCAAAGATAATAATGTTCGAATTTATATTGCTTGCAGAAAGTGCAGTCTATACAATAGGTATACCATAACCATGACCATCAATGTTTGGTTCTACTCTACGTACCTTTTCCCAACGCTTATTCACGCCTATCCGCCCATGCCAGCTATCAGCTTCAAGTTCCCCTTTTCCCCCTTATATTCCATTTGTCTGTACAACCCAAGAACTGGTAGCCGCGTTGACCTTCTCGCGATACTCTCTCTGGGTTCGGCATTGCTCTAGGAAAACCTCGTACTTGGCGTCAAAGAGTCTCTTTTCGTTACTGTCTGACCCGGGCTTAACGAGTCGACCAGGTTTGCTCATGCGATCCATGATAGCCCAAAGATTCTCTTTCTTGCCCTCCTCTTCGCTGGCTGCCTTTGCCCCTAGCATCGCTGCTCCGTGCACTACCGCAGCATGGACGTAGCGGGGGATTAGCACTGGCATGTCACAGACCGTTGCGATAAGGTCCATTAGCATGTCATTCTGGCACTGGCTGCCAGACATGAAGATGGTCTGGATGTTGTGGCCCGCTGTGTTCATCGACTCAATGATTTGCCGGGTTTGTAAGGCAATAAACTCCATTGTGGCGTAATAGTAGAGTGCGAGGCCGTCCACGCTAGAATCACTGCTGAGCCCGATCACCGAGCCCTTCATGTTAGGGTCTGCAATAGGAGATCGATTTCCCCATAAGTCGCCGTAAAAGAAGAAATGTCGACCCAAGTATGAGACGGTGGGAGCTTTGGTGCTCTCAGCTAACTCCCTGAGATGACCATTCATGTAGTCGTAGATGTTCATATGCATAGCTTCTGCTAAGGGTATCACTTCTTTGTGTGCTGGATGGGTCTCCAAGACGTGTCTCAGGAGCTCACCCGTAGCCGATTGACCACCCTCTGCTAACCAATAATTAGGCAGGAGTACGTCACGGTAGGGGCCCCATACACCATTTACAAATACAGGCTTATCCGACATGGCAAGATGGCAGGTGGAGGTGCCAGCTACCGCTGCAAGTCGGGTAGAGGCCTGGGCAAGGTCGTTCGCGGGAGCGCTTTCGTCGGCATGACCATATTCAGTGTCGACCTTTGCTCCCACGGTACCAACCCAGCCTGCGTAGGCATCAATGACTCCACTGCCCACTGCGATACCTGCATGCAATCCTAATTGTTTACTAGCATGGTCGGACAAGTAGCCAACAAGTTCGCCTGCACTGAAGTATTTGCCATTCTAAAACACGGATTAGCCAGCCATTCTGCTTCTACCAGAAAGCACATGTGACCCATAGGTAGCATGCGCGAGGAAGATGAGGGCTTACAATTCCATGCACGCCTCCCATACGCTTAAAGTTGTTTTTGGCGAGGTCTCCGAGGCCAATCTCCTCAAAGAAATCTTCCTGCCAACCCTTTTCGCTTCCATCTACGCCAATGGGGACATAGCCCTGCTTACAAACAGTGCTACAAAAGCTTCGGTTCTCGTTACCCGTAGCTAGATGTGTCAGGGCATCAGTCAAGTCGTAAAACTTGCAGCGATCGAATCTCTCCTTAGGCATGTTGTTCTTCAGCCAGAGCACCTTGGGGATTTCCATCTCGATGCTCATCTTGCCGCCCACATAGCGTAGAAGGTTGTGACCTGTGGCATTGATCTTCTCTGTCTCTTGGACGGGACGGTGGTCGAGCCATAGGATGACATTGCGGTCATTCCCGTCGTTCTCGAACTCTGGGCCGGTAACAGTGACAGGAAGGTCATCGTCTTGGTTGAAGACGGCGAGGGAACAGGTAGCGTCGAAGCCTAGACCTTTGATGTGGCCCACATCGACACCGGATTGGTGGACAACGCGCTGTACGCAATGGCAGATACAATGCCAGATATCCGTAGTGGATTGCTCCTATAAATAATTTGTGTAAGATGGATGCTGCCATGGTCTAATTGGACAAGACAAAGGCGGGAATGGAGCTTATGAAATGACGCACATAGTAACCTTGCTGGGGCTGCCATAGCTTGATTGCTTCCGAGGCAAGGGCCTTGATATCTCCGGAAGAGTCTATGAGACAGGCACGGGCAGACCCGGTGCCCACGTCAATGCCGATGTAATGATCCTGCATGATTGATTTGTGAGTTAATTGTCAAGTAGTTGTTGAAGTTTTTCATAACACAGGAAGGCTGAATAGGAAGTTGCTATAAGCTAGGTACAAAGATGCTTGTTTGCTAGAGACAGTTTGCTAGAGAAAGACTGCTAGAGCGTGACAGAGCGTGACAGGGAATGACACAGAGAGAGAGAGAGAGGTAGAGATATGTTGGGGAGTGCAAGTTTGGGTCAATGATTGATTCAGTTGGCTCAGGTGGTTCAAATATGGTGTAGTTAGGTTATATTGCTGTGTCTGCTGTGTCTGCTGTGTCTGTTGGAAGATAGATGTGACATATGTGACGGGAGTGGCAGGTGTAGTAGACGTACGTTGTCTTCAAAATGAATTACATTCCGGGTACTAAATACAGAGAGAGAGTCTTTGTTAGCATATGTATGCAGTATGTAGCAGGTTCAATGCCTTTAACTTTCAGTGACACAGACGATCAGGGACTGTTACTAACTCCATCGTGGGGGAATGAATGGCCTCAATGTAAGCCACCAAAATCGGCAAACGAGTGAATAGAGTTATGAATCAAACAGGAAACTTCAATCCGCCCCAATCGTGTGTGCTACCTTGTGAGTCCTTAGTCTCGTGCACAAAAATCTTCCAACCTTGACAACCTGACAACCTTGGACTCCCCGATACGTCAATATACCGGTCCTATGTAGGATGAATGCAATGTCAGCTTGGGGAATATACGTTCGGATAAGAAAAACGAATAATTCACGCAGAGGTCGAGATCTGTCTCTATGTCTCTCTGTACGGAAAAGGCAATACGAAGGCAACACAAGAGGAAAAAAAAAAGATGAAAAATATAAAATATAGGTATGTATTACATATGTATGTAGGTATAGGTAGGAATCTTCAGTTTCTCGTAAGTCGTGCTAGTCTCCCAAGGTCCAGAAGCTCCCCTTGCTACCTTGCTAATCAACCCTTACAACCCCTACACCCCCCTCCAAAGAAGGTATAGGATGGCCTGGTCTACCTGGACTATCTGGTATTTTGTCTGGGATAGCCTAGGCCTTGAGAGAACAGTTGCATAATCCTACCCTTCTATAGGGTACACCGCAGTACTAGATTATACAAGTTGGTTGTACTGTTGTACATATTACATTGATGGTGCCGTCACATGGTGGGGTAAGGTGGAGAGATACAGCGTCAGAGCCAGCTATAACCCCGCCAATCCTTACCTGACTAGTACATTTGACGAGCTGTTTCCCTCCGCGCGGGTTGGGCTTAGTCGGTATTGTACAATACTAGGTATTGTACCTACATCTACATAGTACATACAATCATGTTTCTCACCTCCAAACTTTGATACTTGATAAGACATCGTGACTTTTTTTTTTGTTGGGTTACCAGTCACTCCACATTTTTCATTCGGTGAGCAGAGGAAGACCATACACGAGAAAATTTTTGCATAGCACATACATATAACATACCTAGGTACACATATAATTCCGACGATTCTAGACTATTGGAGACGGCATCGGAGCCAACCCCTACATTAAAATAAAGCATATGCGAATTCCACATTACAGCTGTACAACACCGTTGCTTGAGATCCCTGGACAGGATGATGAGATATACACCCACAGCTAGCTTGGCCCCCGGGAGTTTGCAGTACACTAAGTCCGGTCTTAGGAGGATAGTGACCGATAGTCACGATGATCTCTAGTGTGGCAAGCCGCCACTACCAATACTTTGCCCTCGCTTGGAGGTACAGCCAGAACGTTGATTGTTGGTTCGTCCAACCGTCCAACTCCCTCCCTCAGAATGCCGATCATTCCCAGCATGATTTACTTAAAAGCCGCACTTAGGAAAATGAAAAGCAGGGAAAACATTATTCTCTTCTTCAAATAAATACCCATCCATGGATACCTAGGTTAGGTAGGTAGATATCTAGTAGGTAGCAATGAGACTGAATGAATCTGAATAAATCCGATGAACAGCAAAGCAGCAAAGCAGCAAAGAAAAGAAAAGAAAACACATTGACTGGGTATATATTAACGCGAGCAACTCCCTTTTCCTTGCTATAAACTCAGCTTTCTGCTAACCCAAATCATTTGCCTGACGCCCAAATCGCCTAGACAGTCATGTAACCATCGTGGAAGTCACTGACTGTGTCATTGCAGCTGTGAAATTAGTGCGTGCATGCACCCCTCCTCTCCTCCCGTCTCATAATTCATCTCAGTAATCCTGCAAGCATTATTCGTGAAACTCTTGGTCGTCACATCGTTATTCTGCATCCTCTGGCTGATCCTCAACAAGTATTACCACCGTCAAGGCTGCCGCGTAAGCTTCGCGGATGGCGCACGCCATGCTGTGTTGCATTAGCCTCTGCTCCTCTACCATCATCGTGCAATGGAAACTTGAGAACTCACCAGGTCTGGCCAATATCGGCCACGATCGCACTAAGGCCCCAGTGGGAGCACCATGCTCGTGCCAAGACTTCATTATCTTTGTTCCCAAACGCCTCGATTACCATCACTCCCTCTTCGTCGATGGGTGCCTGCTGTTTGCTACTTCCGACTGGTACTGAAGGCGGGTTCTTCTCCCTACTACTAGGCCTGCCCCAATCCAGAATATTTACTACCTCGTCAACCTTGCGGGAGGTATAGACATAGTCGAAAAACAGAATATGCGGTCCATCGGAGCATGGCCATGCATTTATAAAAGACACATCGAATGTAAGATTAAGTGGCCAGGACACACCATCAATGGCAAATTGTATCGAAGCATCAAACCATTTGGGGCCAGAGTCTTGCTTCTCAGCAAGCCCCTTGAGATTGACCTGTTCGATTCGCACCGTATCGACGATGTCATCCGTGTCTGGCATGTTCAAGTCGTAATCTATCACAGGATAGGTTGTGGAGGGCGGGCCTAAGGGGTCAGACCTTTCTCTCATGGTAGTGATGTCCTCTGGTTTTAATATTTGCTGTCGCGGCTTTTTCGAGCGGATTCGGGCGATCTGGGAGCGTCCAAGATCGACTGTTGGTCTAGCTGGTCCTACCCATCCAGCCACCTCGAGGCAAGTCGGCGCAAGCACTTTACCGACGATACAAGTCGACGTCCAGTACGTATAGCTGTTCCGATATTGAAAGCCGCAGTGGGGATTAAGGTGCGTGAGTAATGCAAGGTTATCTGTTGCTTTATCGGGATCGATATCGATCAACGAGTTCATGATGAGGAAAGGAAACGTTGGCTACATGATAATCAGTAAGTCTTACAATGCCATACATGCCATAGTCACTGGATGGAATTGGATGGTAGATGCTTACCCCTGGGAGAACAAGGCCGCTAAAGAATGCCATGGCATGTGAACTGACAGGCATTAGGGCCCCTTCTGCATCCCTCTCCTTCAACTCCTCCAAAGTCTCGGAAAGGTTTGGCCATTTCATCATTTGTGCGAATCTCTTTAACATCTTGACTTGTCTCTTTTTCAGCTTATATCGTAGTTTCACTTGATCGGCATTCTCGCCATAGCTCTCAACGCGCACGAAATCCCTCCATCTCTTAGCAAGGGCCATATTCCACTGAATCTTAGGTGGGATCTGTGCCATGAGTCTCTCCTTGGCCCAGTCTGTGTGAAGTCTCGAATTGATTCGTAGTTCCAACTCAAGGCTCAAGAGCAGTTGGTAGAAGAACTTATGATACTGTTGCTGGTTTGCAGGGGTTGTATCGTAGATGAACTTCGTGACGACCTGGTGTTTGGGATTTGAAAAGTCAATCCAATCTTGACCTGATAGGCACATGACCAAGTCGGTGATTTGTCTCTCCATGGTCTTATGTGGGCTAAAGATCTTGTCTGGGTCTCGGAGAAATCGCTTATATAGACGATACAATAGTTCCTCACTATCGTCTTCCAGGCCTTGTTCTAGATCCTGCAATCGTTCAAATATCTGAACTAGATCAACTTCTCTGGGCAGCACACCAGGATCACGAAGGCCAATAAGAGGCGGAAAGGCACTAGAAAGACTAGCCCAGTGGTTCAAGGTAATGGTACCAGGCCGAGCCCCATATCCAAAAGCGAGGCTTGGCTGCTCAAGAGTCTCCCAGGGATAGTTGGGCGGGCCAGAGCCTTGTAAACGAAGGGTGGTAAGTTGGATCATCGCATCATGCTGGTTCGCAGCATCGTTGCCATCACCGTGATTACCTGCTGTCGTGGTGTATAAGCCAAAGTAGTTATCTGGTGCATGAGGAATAGGACGTTTATGGCCTTGGTGTGCCGGTACACCTCTTGAGATAAGTTTCATCGCATCTCCAAGTGTGAGATCATCATCATCCGAAAGACCGGGGGGCGGCCATTCAGACAAAGGTGCCGACTCGTATATGTGGCCGTTCAGCTGCTCCTTGTCCTTGCCCTTGGAATCATGTGGATCTGGGTGACGAGGTCGTCTGCGAGAACTAGTAGCATCTGACTTCTCAGACCTTCGTCGCCTTGTAAGCGCATCTGCATCACTAGGGCGTCTCATCGGCGGTTCCTTCTCCTACGTGATTTCGTAAGTAAGGCCTCGATGTTCACGATAAGCGGCAAGTTACGGCTTAAAACCCAACTTAATACATACCAGCTTGCCGCTTCCTTGGGCATTACTGAGCTTGCGGATCAGACCGCCCCATAGTCCTTTCTTCTTTGGTTCGGCCATGGCTTTTTGTTGGGTTTTGTTGCAGTAAGGCCAGTAAGGCTTGGCTGAGCTTAAAAGCAATCAAGTGTCAGGATGCGCACAAGGGATCTCGATGCACATATGTAAACCTTTTCTAACTGGAGGTTTAAAGGACGCAGTAGATACGCGTCAGTCTCGTGGCTGGGCACCCGAGAAATCTAAAAAATGACGAAGCAACAAACAAGACAATTGACTTCGAAGGGAACCTAGTACTCCATGCACCTACTAATATGTATGTACAAATCATTAGCAGGTAGTCAAAGGTCAGGTATATGTATCTTCAATGTTGGTACTTGGAATAAAATGGAGTTGTGTATGTACCTCAATGTTGTTTGGAACTGAAATAATGTTACTAGAAACTTTTGCCTGCACATATGTCTGTCTCATGTGATAATAAGTGATGAAATGGATACGTGAAATTGATATGTGAGAAAATGAAATAAAAAAAAGTCGGAATACTGCTGCCGTTGCCGTTGCCTTGAGAAAACTATGTATCTGTTTTCTAGTCGGTACCTGCAGTGCCTGCCTTACATAGTAGTAGGTCCCAGGCATGTACTGGATAACTACAGGAATGCGCGAAACAGGAAGCTGCATATTACAGGTGTACACATGTGTGTTTGGTGTATATGCACAATCCACTAACCTAGCAGCTGAACATACATACATGTAAGGTTAGTACATAGTAATATGTAGGTATGTACTATGTAGAAGGAAAGTTTAAGATATATACATACTAGCTTCAATGTACAATACAATACCTACCCTACCTACCTAGGCCCAGGCATTGTATCATGCTAAAACAAAGACATTGCATTAGACCAAACCCTCAAGCAACTTTTGAGCCATTCAGGAAACGACGACCCTGTTTGTCGGTACGTATGCATACCTAGGTAGGGTAGTATGTATGGAGTCAGATATATTTAAGTTGACTCACTTACATAATTAGATAGTACCATGATCCATTTACATAGTAACTACGTATTAGTATGTAACTATTCATAACCAATTCGCATGAAACTTCAAGTTCTTGTTACTATTTTACATAGACTCGTTTTGATTCAAATTCTCAGTACATACACTACAATCATACAATATTTAAGCAGTACATAAAGTACATAACAAACTATACACGCAATAGGGAGCAAACAGATTTCTTGCACATTTTCACTCTGTTGGCTGTCCCTATCATATCTTAGATCAGTTCGCCACCGAACATGGCTTCAGTTTCGTTGAACAATTCGTTGCCCTCCAGCCTTGCAAACGCGGCCCGGAACTATGGTAGGTAAAAGTCATTAGCATTCGCCCAAATAAAGAAGAATGGCAAAAGGAGGGTTAGTTGATCTTACCGAAAACACAAAGTTCAATATCAAGGCCAGCATCAAAGCAGCACTAATAGCCAACGGCCCAATCATGTTATCGAAATCCTTCCCACTACGCTCCACGATCATATCCCGGCGTTTGTGGAGCATCATGTATCCCCATCCGCCGGCCATAACCGCTATCAATATATAGGCGATGCCCATGCACTCGGCTACAAAGTTCTCTCCCGCTGCTGTGTATAAACTGATGGCCAGGCTGCCTAAGAGAATGCAGATGTGTTGCCATTTGAGGAATGTTCGCTCGTTGGCGAGCCACACTTTAGGCTCAACCTGCAACGGGCCCGCGTTTTTCAGCCAGACTTCAGGCTTGGTTACACCTTCTGGAAGTTGTGCCCGCTGGCGCTTTGCACGAGAGTATTTCGATAACGAAAAGCCAGGGAAAACAGAAGAGAGGGTTCCGTAACCCCTCTGTCGGGAAGAGCCATCCTCCTCGCCTGGTTCGCCGTCTTCATCACGGTGGGTTACTGCGGTTGGGGGCAACGAAGCCATGGCGTCTCTAGCAGCTCGCTCCGACAAATAAGATTTTCCTACTGGTGAGCTCGTCGCTGGTTTATAGGAGCCCATTTTAGCAGCTGCGCCGCCACCTAAGAAGCTGCCTACAACCATCGCGTCTTCCGCCTGTTGGGCTTTCCGCTGCTCCTCTGCATCATGTGCCATCTGCGGGTCTTTCCGGATATCGGTTTCGAGATCACTGAGCCACAGCGGTAGCTGGTTGACGTAGTCCTCGAAGAGAGACGCGACACCATGCACAAATTTTGAGAACCTTGGAGCTGAGTGAACAAGATGCGAGACCATTAAGTCTTCTATCCATCCTGGCCGCTTGCGTCCACCTTCCTCCTTCAGCTTGATCTCGAGAAGTGCGAACGGGAACCTTGACACCTCGCTCTGGTTGATGTTCTTAAATGGATAAGACATATTGCCGCTGTCGATATCCCGCCGGTGCCACTCTTGGGGGTCACGGCATGGTCGATCACGGTCTAATGTGTCCTCGCGGATGAAGGCGATATCAGTGTCAATCGAGATTCGCACACGATCATCCGAGGGCTTTTGGAACGCCGTGCGGGTGTAGTTTGCCCGAATGACGGGCCCCAACTTGCGCTCGGTAATAAAACCCTGGAGATCTCCTACTGTCGTCTTGAAGGACTCAATCGCCTCGGCTGTCTGGCCCTGCCTTTCCATCTTTTGCACCGTCTTCTCCATATTGTATTCTCCGTCGATGAATTGCTTGATATATTTGTCCTTGATATGAAATTTCTTCTCCTCGCTGAGGCCATTCTCGTGTACTATCTTCTGCTCAAGAACGATATCCGGCTTCGAATCCAAGTGACCGTACCAACGCAAGCGCAAGGATGAGGCGTCGACGTGACGGTCTACTTTCCGTCCGTATAGCTCGAACTTCGAGTTGTCGAAGTAAAGCGATGTGATTTTGGGGTCTTCGTTGCCGCCGGGCTCTTGCCCAGCCTGCTGTGTGTAGACGAGAGAAGGCAAATGCCGTAAGATAGCGGTCTTAACTTCGAGGAGGTTGTCGGCGTGTATCCAAACTATAGAAAGCCTCTGTTAGCTTGCATAACACTGAAATGGTTTGCATAACTTACATTTATGAGCGGTGTATCGTTCTCCATTGTGCACTTCTTGCTGGTTATCCAACCCTAGATCCATTGGCTGCTGCTGTTCACTCTCGTCCAGGTTCTGGTTGATGGCATAGTACATAAGAGACAGCTTCGTGAGCAGCGGTGAATAAACTTGCTCCGAGTTGAAGCCGCGCTCCGACAGGCTCACGCGCATCATGGGGCGGACCTTGTAGCGGTCACCACGCTTGCGATCGTGCTTCTTAGCAATCTTGAGGAAGCCCGTGTAATTGGCGCTGCTGTACTTCTTCAGCTCCTTGACCTCGTTGGTGATGGAGTCGAGCTCGGCCTTGAGCTCCTTCAGACGGGAGGTCGTGATGTCGCTCTTGGGCTTGTCATCGGAGGAGGGCGCCATCTCCTTGAGCGTCTCGAAGGCGGCCTCGGCGCGCTCCTTCAGGCCGCTCACCGTCTTCTCCTGGAACTGGGCCACCTTCTCCAGCTGCACGTTGAACACCTCGTCGCAGAACTTGTTCTCGTCCTCCTCCGTCCACGGCACATCCTCGTCTTCCTTGCGGTCCTCCCGCAGCATCACCTTCAGCTTCGAGTAGTCTATGTACTGGTCCTTCCATGGTGCGTAGGTGGACTCGCGGAGAGTCTTGCCGAAGCGCATCTTTTCTTGTTTCCTTTTTTCTTCCTCTTTTTTGTTTTCCCTTTTTAGAGAATAATACGCGCAGGTAAAAGGGGAGAGGTGTTTCCAATTGTCAGCCAATTGATAAAAACTAAATATGATATATTATTCCAATACCAATTCAAAGCTCCAATCCAAGAATCGTGAGAACGCGGTAAAGGATAGGTATATTCAAGGAGGTTAAATGGTTTGTAAAGAAAAGAAACAAATAACTAACTACAACCGAAGAGAGATTTAGTAACTTTTTCTGTTTCGGATTGTTGCACAGTACCAAAAACGATCTGCAATTCTTTCGTCACAGATTTTGATACCAGCGGGGCACGGACTAGTCTGGCCAGGGGGTGGCCGGATTACCTAGCTCCTCTCTGTGTAGTTCCTGCTGTAGTATGATAGATAGCCCTGGAGTAATTGCATACAATCCATAGTTAATTGTATTGTACAATACCAATGAGCCCACGTGCTTGTGCAATGTGCAGCTAGGAGTAGTTACAGTGAGCTGACCTAGAAAAAAGTGAAGAAAAAAACTTGAAGTGAATACCTAACCTAGTAACCTAACCTAGTTAGTTACCTAGGTAGTTAGTTACTAGCTACCTAGTAGATACATGTATTGTGCATAGTCAGTCATGTGAAGATTACATACAATAGTTACATTTTGTGCATTTTTCAAATTCATACATACACATAACTAGTTACGTATATACAGCTCGTACAAAATTTTTGAAATCATCTAACTCCCAAGCTTCAACAACCGACATAAATATAAAGACAATGAAAAAGGTATTTTTCTTTTCCGAACCGCGTGCATTCTCACCCGTCTTCATGGTATCGTAGAAATCAAATCAGATTGTGCCCCTTTTCCCCCTATATTGTAAAGCACTGAGCTTGTCGAAAATCTAGGTTTTGACATGGCCGTACAGGCATTCCAGTCCGTCCCCCTTGAATTTCCTTGTCGAGGTACCCTCTTACGCAGAAATAGCGCCGAGAATCTCTTCGGCCGTCTGCTTGATAATGCCACCCGTTACAGGCAAGTTGGTGTAGTTCTGGAGATACAAGTCAACCTCGCGAGCGGACTGTCGTCCTTCGTTGATACCCCTGTATTGTGTGGTTAGTTATAGTCATTTTACTAAGGGAGGCGAGTAGACTTACCAAACAATCAGGGACTGTCCACGGCGGCAGTCACCAGCTGCGAAAATGCCCGGGACATTAGTAGCATAGGAACCACCAGGAGTCTTCACGTTCTTGCGGGCATCCTTTTCAATCTCATCCCCAAGTACACGGGCCTCGGGGCCAAGGAAGCCCATAGATAGGAGGACGAGGTCGGCGGGGAAGAATTGCTTGGTATCCTCGAGTTTCTTCATGTCCCAACCCCCGGTAGCAGACTTGGTCCACTCAACGCGGATAGTGTTGATTCCTTTGACACGTCCACTACCATCGTCGACGAACTCCTCAGACATGATGCAGTATTCACGAGGGTCCTTGCCCATGTGTTGAGCCACCTCTGAATGACCGTAGTCGACACGGTAAATGCGTGGCCACTGGGGCCAGGGGTTGTCACGGCCACGCTGAGGTGGAGGCTGGGGAAGAAGTTCGAAGTTGATGACTGATTTGGCGCCATGGCGAACAGAGGTACCGATGCAATCGTTACCAGTGTCACCACCACCAATGACTATGACGTGTTTGTCCTTGGCAGAGAGGTAAGCGCCGTCAGCTAGCTCAGAATCGAGGAGAGACTTGGTGTTCTTGTGTAGGAATTCCATGGCAAAATGAATACCCTCGAGGTTGCGGCCCTTGATCGGGAGATCTCGAGCAACTGTAGCGCCAGTAGCAATCACGACAGCGTCATTCGTCTCCTTGAGACCCAGTAAAGTGATGTCCTCACCAACAGTGACACCAGTCTTGAATTGTATACCCTCGGCAGCCATGAAGTCGGTTCTGCGCTTGACCACGCGCTTGTCGAGCTTCATATTCGGAATTCCGTACATAAGCAGTCCACCAGCTCGGTCAGAGCGTTCGTAGACAGTGACGCTATGCCCAGCTTTGTTCAATTGATCGGCACAGGCGAGACCAGCAGGTCCAGAACCAATGATAGCGATTGTCTTACCCGTTCGAACCTCAGGCGGTCGCGGTATCATCCAACCCATCTCGAAGCCACGGTCGATGATGGCGCACTCGATAGACTTTATGCCAACAGGATCTTCATTGATACCGAGAACGCAAGCTCCTTCACAGGGTGCAGGGCACACACGACCAGTAAATTCCGGGAAGTTATTAGTCATGAGCAAGCGGTTGAGAGCCTCTTGCCACTGGTTGGAAAACACCAACTCATTCCACTTCGGAATGATGTTAGAAATTGGACATCCAGTATCAGATTGGCAAAAAGGAACACCACAGTCCATGCACCGAGCTGACTGGTACTTGAGTTCGTCCTCGCTCAGACGTTGGGAAAGCTCAGCCCAATCCTTGGTTCTGGTCTTCACAGCACGATACTTCTCGGAGCGTCTCTGGTACTTCATGAAACCCCTAGTCTTGTCAAGTACAAGGGCGCGCTTCTTATCGGCCGCATTGTCGCCAATAGTCTCTTCAATATCCTGGAGCTTGGCCGACTTCTCCTCTTTCTTAGCTTGAACACCAGACACAATAGGAAGATTGTACTCGGCGCGCTTGGCCTCAGCAGCCTTGATGGCCTCCTCCTCAAGGACACGTTTGTAATCCACCGGTAGGACTTTGACGAATCGTGGTAGAGCACGGTTAAAGTCTACAAGGATTCGAGCAGCGAGTTCAGATCCGGTGTAGTGGTGGTGATCTTCGATGAGACCTCGAAGGAAAGCAATCTCGGTAGGCTCTTCAACCTCAGAAGCTTCAACCATCTCCATGTTAAGCTTGGAAAGGAAATCGCCATGTATATCAAGGACATAGGCAATGCCGCCAGACATACCGGCTGCGAAGTTGCGGCCAGTGCTTCCGAGGATGACTATTCGCCCACCGGTCATGTACTCGCAACCGTGGTCACCAATACCCTCAACAACAGCAGTTGCGCCCGAGTTTCGGACAGCAAAACGCTCTGCAGCGACACCCCTGAAGAAGCATGTACCACTAGTAGCTCCGTACAAGCAGACATTGCCAATCAAAATGTTCTCCTCTGCCTTGAAAACAGCCGATCGTGGCGGATAGATGATGAGCCGGCCACCAGACAGGCCCTTGCCGACATAATCGTTAGAGTCACCCTCTAGCTCTAGAGTGATACCAGGAGCCAGGAAGGCACCAAAAGACTGGCCAGCTGAGCCCTTGATGTTTACATGGACGGTGTCCATCGGAAGGCCAGCTTCTCCATATCGCTTAGAGATTTGGTAAGATAGGGAAGTTCCCATGGCCCGATCGGTGTTCACAATGTCACACTCAATGCGAGAAGGAAGCCCCTTGTCGAGGGTCAACTCAGCCTCCGATATAAGCTTGTTATCTAAGCGGACATAGAGACGATGGTCTTGCTTTCGAACATTGAAAGTAGCGACGCCGGGTCGGAGCATATGTGCGGGAGTGAGAATAAGCGAAAGGTCGATGTTAGCGGTCTTGCTAGATCGTAAATCGTCTCGAACCCTAAGACACTCTACATGGCCAACCATTTCGTTGATTGTTCGGAACCCGAGTTGAGCCATGATAGCTCTGAGCTCGTTAGCAACATAGTAGAAGAAGTTGATAACGTGCTCAGGAGTACCGTTGAACTTCTTGCGAAGTTCAGGGTCTTGCGTTGCTATTCCCACGGGACATGTATTCAAGTCTAAGCAGAAGGTCAGTGTTTTGTTGAGTTTGAAGGGGCATCAGGGGTACGTACGGCACTTCCTCATCATGATACATCCCATCGCAATCAGCGGCGTTGTGGCAAAACCCCACTCTTCAGCACCAAGCAGACAAGCGATAGCAACATCGCGTCCAGTTCGAAGTTGACCATCAGTCTGGACGACAACGCGGCCACGTAGATCATTCAAGACCAGTGTCTGGTGGGTCTCGGCAAGACCAAGTTCCCATGGGAGACCTGCGTACTTGATTCCGGTCCATCTACTAGCACCAGTGCCACCATCGCTAAAAGAGTAGCCGTTAGTCATAAGATATGTAGTAGATAATTGATATAAGCAAACTTACTGTCCAGAAATGAGGATATGATCAGCCTTAGCCTTTGCGACACCCGAAGCAACGATACCAACACCCGTCTCGGAGACAAGTTTGACGGACACGCGAGAACGGGGGCTTGAGCACTTGAGATCGTAAATAAGTTGCTTCAGATCTTCGATAGAGTAAATGTCATGGTGAGGGGGTGGTGAGATAAGACCAACACCAGGGGTCGAGTGTCGGGTTCGAGCAATTGATTTGGAGACCTTGTAACCTGGAAGCTCACCACCCTCACCGGGCTTAGCACCCTGTGCCATCTTGATCTGAAGCTCGTCAGAATCGGCAAGGTATGCTGAAGTGACACCAAATCTTCCCGAGGCAATTTGCTTGATCGCAGACCTCATGGTATCACCATTGGGCATGAGTTGAGATCGCTCAGGGTCCTCGCCACCTTCACCAGTGTTCGACTTGCCACCGAGCCTATTCATAGCAACAGCTAGGGTAGAGTGCGATTCCATAGAGATTGAACCATAAGACATGGCACCCGTGCAGAATCTTGTCACAATTGCTGTCCATGGCTCTACTTGTTCGATCGGGATGGGGTTGTACTCCTCAAATTTGAAGTCAAGCAGGCCACGAAGCGTACAGGACTTGATTTGCTCGTACTCCGAGCGTGAGTAGGCTTCATATGATTTATCATTCTTGGTCCGAACAGCATCTTGGATGTTCGCAATGGAAGTCGGGTCATTGATATGAGCTTCACCACCATCACGCCAGTGGTACTCGCCGGACTCTGGCAGGCCAGGAATTCCAACTGTGTAACGAGAGGGGTAGCCACGCTCGTGGAAACGGAATGCATCCTCCGCAATAAGATCAAAGGTGAGACCCTTGATTCGCGAGGCTGTGCCCCTGAAACATCGCTCAACAACTGAATCGTCCACACCGAGAGCCTCGAAGATCTGGGCACCCTTGTAACTGGCCAAGGTAGAAATTCCCATCTTACTCATGACCTTCAAAATTCCACCGTCGCAGGAGTGCTTATAGTTGGCGATGAGAGTATCATCAGGGAGGTTCTTTCGAATCAAGCCCTCACGGTTAAGCTTCAAGATACATTCCATGGCGAGATAAGGGTTGATAGCATCAGCACCGTAACCGAGTAATACACACATATGGTGGACTTCACGGGCCTCGGCGGTTTCGAGCACAATAGCAGCCATTGATCGCCATTTGTTGGTGACAAGGTGATGATGGACCATACCCGAAGCTAGAAGCGACGAGACAGCCACACGATCAGCGGACGTCTTTCGGTCGGAAAGCACGATGATCCTATCCCTGGCCTCGATGGCAGCTGTGGTCTCATTGCATATATAATCGAGGTGCTTTATGTACCCAGCAGTGCCTTCTGATTTGGGGAAAGTGAGATCAATAGTCTTCACCGTCCATTCGGGGTGTAGCTTGGACATATTAGTCAGTGCGTTGAATTCCGGGATAGACAGAATCGGGCTTGGAAGTAGCAGCCGACCGCACTGAGAAGCATCCATCTCGAGCAAGTTGCCTTGTGGGCCAACGTAACACTCGAGCGACATGACAATAGACTCTCGAATAGGGTCGATGGGAGGGTTAGTAACTTGGGCGAAAAGCTGTCGGAAGTACTCATAAAGGAGACGGGGTGCTTGTGAGAGACAGGCTAGCGGTGCATCGTTGCCCATAGAGCCCAATGCCTCCTTCTCGTCTGAAGCCATGGGTGCAAGAAGCAGGCTAACCTGCTCATAAGTATATCCGAATGCCAGCAAGAGAGGGTCTTCCTGAAGCTTTGTGGCATCTGGCTTCGCTGCAATATCTATGGCCTTGTTTTCCGATATTTGGCTAAGAACTTTAGGTAGGCTGATAAGCTCGTTGTCAATCCAGCTGCGGAAGTCGTTGCGATTTGACACAGCTGCCTTCAACTCCGCATCATCAATTATACGCCCAGCTTGAGTATCAACCAAAAGCATGCGACCTGGTTGTAGGCGGCCCTTTTGGATAACTCGCTCAGGATCAACATGAATGGTACCAACTTCCGAAGCGCAGATGATGCGGTCATCATCCAGGACGTAGTATCGGCAAGGACGGAGACCGTTTCGGTCCAAGTTGGCACCACAAAATCGACCGTCAGCGAACGTGAAGAGAGCAGGACCATCCCACGGTTCCATTTGGCAAGCCGCCCATTCATAGAATGCTGCCTTCTTAGGATCCATGGCAGTGTTACCTTGCCAGGCTTCGGGAACCATCAGCATGACAGCTTCAGGTAATGAAAGCACGCCATTGATCGTGAGCAGCTCCAGTACGTTATCAAAGGCCGCCGAGTCTGAGCCACCAGTCTCAACGATGGGGTACAGATGTTCAAGCTCGTCACCGAAAATGTCAGATTGCATAACTCCCTCTCGGGCGCGCATCCAGTTCTTGTTTCCGCGAAGAGTGTTGATCTCACCTGAAGAATGTTAGATATTTTGGGCCATGGGAATCTAGAACTACACATACCGTTATGGGCTGCCCACCGCAGCGGCTGAGCACGATCCCATGAAGGGAAAGTGTTGGTGGAGAAACGAGAGTGTACAAGAGCAAAGTGCGCCTGGTAGTCGGCATTTACCAGATCATGATAATACTGATAAACTTGGACAGGGGCAAGTTGTCCTTTGTAAACAATATTCTTGTTTGACAGGGAGCAGAGGTAAAACCAATTATGAAGACCGATGGAGTGAGTGGCACGCTTTCGAAGGACATATAACTGTCGTTCAAAATGTCGTTCGTCGAACTTCTCTGGGTCCGTCATTTCAGGAGCATTTCCAGAGCCATACGCGGATGCAAGAACAACAAACGGCTGTAAAATGAAGGGCTCGCGCGAGGATGCAGCAGGTCCAAGGAGAGAAGAGTCTACAGGAGGTGCTCGCCATCCCAAAACTCGTAGTCCTAACGATTCAGCAATATCTTCCAACTGCCTCTTCGACTCCTGCAACGTTTCCTCATCATTCGGCTTGAAGAAAAGATTTCCCACAGCATACTGTCCCAGGGGTGGTAATCCAATGTTCTCCTCCCTCTCAAAGTTCTTGACAAAAAAATTGTGAGGGATCGAAGTCATCACACCAGCACCATCACCATCTCGAGCATCAGAGCCAACCGCACCGCGGTGGGTCATGTTGCAAAGAAGATTCCGGGCTGTGTATGATTAGTCTATTATTCTAGCCATCCACGAATATGCTATAGATTATTGGGAACTTACCATCGCTGACTATTTTATGACTTGCCTTGCCCTTGATATGGCTATGCAGAGAATTAGTGGGATTTACGTGAAGATATGGATTTGGTATATTCATACCAGGCGAAGCCGACACCACACGCATCTTTCTCGAAGCTAGGATCATACAATCCTCTACAGAAATTTGGTTAGCTACAAGTTTCTATGGCGACTTTGGCTTTCTACTCAGCACATACTGCTTCACCGGCAGGGCGCCAGCCCAGGAGTCGTTATTCTCAGTCTGATATTCATAAGGATGGTAGGCCTCGGCCTCTGAATTGAAACGGGTTTGTTTATCGTTGTAGCCGGCAGGTAAGCCCATGTCAGGCAAATAACGGTGCGGCCAGATGTGTGTACGAGTTTTGGGGGTGAGAGGTGCTACGATGTCTCGCAGGATGCGGCTCCCGTGTATACACAGAGGATGAAAGCAGCTCACGCTGCTTCAACGTTAGGCTTAGCTAGTTTGAGATTAATGTCAGCTCCCTTGCAATTGAATTTGAAACTGTTTAAAAGTACAGGTCGGGTCAGACAAAGACAAAGGTGAAATATAACGCAAAGTGAGATAAGGTTGATCCAATGGCAGTGGTAATTTAGTGGAAAAGGGTTCGATATGTTCGAGACTGGATGTGTCCAGGGTAGTCCAGGGTAGTCCAGGGTGTCCAGGGTGTCCAGGGTGAGGGGCATTGGCTTGTGAGATACAATGCGGGGTGATTGTAAGGGTGATTGTAAGAAGTAGCAAGATGCCTTGGAAACGACGCTATTCATCCATTTTTAAACTCTAACCCTTCTCTCTTTCCCTCTCTTTATCTTTTGGTGTCGCAAAGAGTGGAGTTTTCATGCGGTGCTTGCAGCCGACGAAACTTTATCAAGCTCTAGGATCAAGTTTGATAAAGACCCCAAACCAATTCTGCGGGGAACCAACGGATTGCAAATTCCATGTGACTTTCCAGCGATAAGTTTGAATCATCTTGTCCACTTGTAGGTACTTAACAGGTAAGGCACCCAGGCTAGAGACGACATGGGAATGATGAGCTTCTGCTTTTTTTCATCGCGGCGAATTGAGGAAGCGTTCATAGAGGATTTGGGAATGATCTTTGGTGCGCTATTGGCGTCATAGAGCTTGAACAAAAAAGACCCCCCAAGCGCCACGACACACCCATGTAAATGTAGGCTCAATCTGAAAATGCTCTTGTCGAATCATGAACCCTCGCACAGGGCATGGCGTGGGGAGTGATATGACGACAGCCAATTATAGTGCTTCCAAATGCAGCTATGCGGCTATGTACCATTGCGTCTGATAGGTTGGTGATCGTGCATAAGTGTTTTTGACCCCCGATATCTCAATCATTCGTACAGTACTCTTATAGAGATCAAGACCGTCTGCAGTTCAATGCTTGTATTGAGAGCACCCAAGTGCGTGCTTTTTTTGGGGAGGTTTTTTTGTGTTTTTTTTTTGTGTTTCTTAATTTTTTTGTACCTCATATTCCTTTATCGTTGAAAGTCGAATTGATGGGGTGTTCATCGACAATCGAAATCATGAGCGCGATTCGTTTTCCATTTTCACTCCAGAAGTTTTGGTTTAGGTCCATGGGTCCAGTTTTTCGGCTTTCCTGGTTGAGATTGTTGTTGTTTCGTCGCTGGCGCCGGGGCAGGCTGGGATAATAATGCCAATGGTAGATAGAGGAGGGAAAACTATAGAAATCAAAAAAGTTGCTATTACTCACATGTTCAAGTGATACAAGTCACGCCGATCTGTTGATTTGTTTCTATGCTTTAGAATTCTCGAAAGGAGAGTGTGCGAATGGAATTTCGAAGGATTTCGACAATGACTTGGGTATCTCGCTAGATGGTCTGGCAAGAGAAAGAAAAAGGGAAGGGAAGAGAGAAGTTGAAGGAAAGGTGTGGCAGCTAGCAGGCTTTTATGGATGTAACGAATAGAATGAGATGAGCTAAGGCGGGTTACAGGTTACAGACTACAGACCAAGGCGTCTACAATAATTCTCACAAGGTTAGGTTAGGTTAGACCGTTAGAACCGTTAGAGTAGAAAAGAAGGAAAAAATGGTATTTATTCATATAGAATAGTAACAAATTTGAATATTGGTGTAGGAGCCGGGCGTGGAAGAGAAGATCGGCCTCCTCCACCTCCATCTTGGCATCTTAGCCCCAGCCCGAAATAATAAGAAGCGTATACTCTAAGTGGGGGAGGGGGAAGGAGATGGCCGAAGGACGGACGACAAGTCTTTCAAACCCCGGCATACTGTTTGCGTCTATTGGTTTAAACTGCACGGCTAGTTAAATCGGTGACGTTACCGGAGTTCAAATTGCCTCTGCCCTTGGTACGCCTTGGTGCATTTGGTACGTAGAGCTATTGAAGATTAACAAACGCACAATTCTGATTGGTTATAAGTCATCAAACCTGGCAAGGTCTATGGCAGTTGCTGGTAAACCTTAGCCTTTTAGTCTGACTTTTAGCTGCTCTGTACTATGTACTGCCTATGCATGCACACCCTAGTAACTAGTACATAGTTGATGTATATTACTAGCTACCAGGTATATAACGGTATCCATATGCGCTACCTAGATTTATGTACGTAGCTAGGCTACTAGGTAATGATTCTATGTAGTAGGCAATTAGTTACCACATGCAACTAGTTATATACACGGCAGGTAGTAGGTGCCAAAATGAGCAACCCATTGCATATGTATGCATAATATTCAATATTTAATATTTTGGGAACTCGGCCGCGACCTAAATCTTGATTAGAATACATACATAGTACATCTCAGGTCGTATACATTCAATGTTGTACTTCAATGATGTATGTACTTCAATGTTGATAGGTAGGCAAATGAGAGTGTTGAGAAAAATAAAATATCGCGCAAATCATGGGATATTTAGAGACAAGAGATTTATATAAACTTGTCCAATAGGCGGTGTTTTTATTAATGTGTGATCAAAGAAGACGACGTAAGAGGCGAATGAATGGGGACGATCAAAAGATGACCACGTAGATTTACGCTATGGGATGCAAGAGGTGACGGTCCAACCGTCCAAGCAATTGGGTAGGAATTCATGATATAGTACGTATTGTACCAGAGGAGAAGTTGGGGGTAACCAAGAACTACCTACACTACCTACATAACATGTATGGTAGGTAGGTTAGACTGTTAGCTATTTTGCAGAGACTACTCTGCTATGTACAACTAGGTATACTAAAAAATGCAACATGCCATCATCTTGGTCCCAATAATGCTTCTCTACATTTCTGGTGTGCGAGTTTGTTTGCGTGCGTCTGGTGTGAATTAACTCGCTTAGTATGCGAACCTGGTCACATCTGATTGACTCTTGCAAATAAAGGGAATAAAAGTTCTTGCCGTTCATCGGAGGCCATCATGGCTATTAGCTACGTAGCCGCAAATGACGGGCTTTGAGTAATACATAATTGAAAGAACCGAAAATGTACCCCTGCCACCTGGAACGTCTACAATATCATAATATGAACATTGCTCTAGCTATAGTAGTATAGTTATTAGTCTAATTCCAGAACACCCTGCGCACCCCACACAGACATGCATAACCCGGGTGGTAGGGGTATCTGTCCAGGAAAGCTAAGAGGAGTCCCTTCCCGTGCAGACGGATTGGCGGGAGAGGAGTAGGTTAGGGCTCACTCCAGAATGTCGAATGAGGAGTTACATATCGAGAAAGTCCGTGTATAGTTAGATGGTAGGATGTGCCCAATTAACGCAAGGGGCATCCCTATGAATCATAAGGAGCTCCATGGTCCGATGTCGCGTCACCCGCTGCTGCGGAACACTACGATACTGTACGTATGTAGGCATGTGGTGTATGTATGTAGGTATGTAGGTATGCATGTAGTCGTATGCAGCATCAATGTGCCAGGGTAGCAAGCCTACCTACATAGTAGGTACCTAGGTAGGCAAGGTGGTAGGGTCCGATGTGAACGAACCCGCTTAGGGAGAGCCTCCATTTGGGGCTTGCTGCGTGGCAGCGTGGGGTCTAAAACTCTCGAACGGGCAAATACGTTTGGAGAACCAAAGAATGAGGGGACACGGGGGGGTTCAACCAAGATGCTCTGGTTTTTGGTTGTCTCACGTAGGGGGTATGTACATATGTACCTACCTACCTACCTTTGTCGTCTGAAATGGTAATAACTACCATTATATCCCGCAGACTACATACTTAGATACTAAACATGCCTGAGCTGACAAGTGTCAAATAACTAGGTATTTATTACCATCAATTCTTATAATCATTCCCATGTTAGCTGGTCAATTGAAAGTTCTAGAAATAACTACATGCTATTACAAAAGGTCGCCCAGGCCCCAGGTGACTACTGGGTGTTCAGGTATACTACATACGACCCATTTAAGATAGTCAGCCAGTAAGAAGTTGTGAAATGCTTTGTTTGTTAGTCTGGGGACAGTCTTTAATCTTACTCGGTGTTATTATGCACGGCGAACCTGCATTCAACTTCAAGCACACAGACATGGAACTACATACATATGTACTATAATACGCGGTAGAGTAACATACATATGTATAAGTAACCCAAGATGTGACTGGGATCATACATTAATAGCCCGGTGTTAGAGGTTCTGGCCGCGTGATCTTCCATACCACGGCTACTAGGTAGTATTTTTCCTCGGTTGGGAGAGTTCTAGGTTCGAATATTAGCAGTAAAAGAATCGACAACAGCAAATAAGCAACCCGCCAATCAAAGCACTTGTTTATAAGATGAATGTTATCTATGCACTAGTACATACCTTACCCTGGGTTTATGTAGTATTTTCATACATACATAGGTAGTATAGCTCTCCTGCGAGCCGCTAGTGCTAAGCAGGCCGGAGACCCCTAACTAGCAGGCCATCTAGATCTCAGCTAGTACTAATGTGGTCATTATATATGTATTCCTAATATGTAGTAGTAGTAGATATAATAGTAGTGTTGACTACCTAGTACATACTTACATACTATGTATGTATACTACTTATATGAACAAAAAACCCCATTCTCTCGTTTAGAGGACGGAAGGCCACGCGGTATCAAGGTTGGCTTTGTAAGATGAGCGTAGGAGTTGTTGTGCCATACACCATACACCATATATTCATAGTACAGACTATACTCATATACTCATAGATGAATACCATCTATTACCTACTATGTACATACTTATTACATCCGTGGATATATACACTCGACGGGGAAAAGTGGCAGGATCAACCGAGATCGGCCATGGTGAATTAAGCCTTGAGAACCCTGCTACCTACCTAGGTAGGACCTGGTAGGTACCTATTCTATTCCCTGCTGTCCGCGGAGGAGAGCGGGGCGGACTTAATTAGTGAGGGCTGACGGGCGGGCTCTGGGAACCCTAGTAGCACGTGCACTACATACCTAGTAGTTACATATGTCTGTAGACTCTGTACGACATTTTAAAAACCGGACGCCTTCATCGCCGTTGAAAGCACAAAATGTTTCCACCTTGCCACTTCTTTATTCCGATATTTCCCGAAAACTCCCTTAGTCTATAAACACTATTACGAGGCACAGCCGAAATATACAAGCAGTTAGTTATATGGGGGTTAACGACTTGTGCCTTTTCCTTTTTTACCTGCCGCGGTTCTTTCCACCGCTAAACCCTCCGAACATCATACCGTACGATTTCCTGCCTTAGTAGGATATCAGGGTATTTTCATTACTTGATGAAAACATAGTTTGCCTTTTTTTTTTTTTTTTTTTTTTCTCTGTAAGCGTACCTATGGGCAACCTGACTGGACTCATAACTCGTTACATAGTACCTACATAGCATCTAGCTAAGGTTACATACTTGTTGGCTGGGGCTGTCGCGCAACGGCATGGGAGAAACGAAAACGAGAATAAAAGAGGAGAATAAGTTATTGACAGCCCAACTCGCTCATGGCTTATGAAGAGAATTCGGAGGGACAGCACATATATTAGTTGACGAGAAGAGTATTGATGAACAAAGTGGTAGCGCAGGATGCAAGAAGCACTTGACTTGCTGCCAACGCCTGTCATAGATTGATAGACTGATACATACCTACCTAGGTATGTTTTCAACCATCAACACCTGGACGCATATTTCAGTAAGTGACAAAAAGTAGTCAGGACCTGTCAGGACTCAGGTAAGTGCATTGCAATAACTATCAACTGCCTTACCCACGGGCCACGAGGTTGTGGGTCCTCAGTGACCCCCCTATGTAGGTATAGAAATGCTTAGTCATAATCGATTGTCATTAGTTAAATGTTTGGAGGCTCAAAAACAAACAATTGAAACATTGAAACCCCAACATTGAAAACACCTTCACCCTCCCTTGACAGTCTTGACTATGTACAATACATCCCCAGATCTCCACAACTGAGGTCACTATAACCACTAGACAACTAATCCCTGGTCCCTGGAACTTGAGTTACTTTCTCCAACTCTTCCATTGCGAATGATGTCCTCCAACCCGCCATCCCTATTAGCCATCAATTGCAATTAGCTCGGGACAATCTGTTCCCGAGTCAAGCTATCACCATGTTGTCTCTCCTTCCAGACCTATCACCCCGCGACGTATGTGCCCCTTTCCTCCTACCTCTACCTCTAACCCCCACGCAAAGCTGATCATAAAATGGAAACAGTCTCATTCACTATGGTACACTTCCTCGCGTAACCCGCTCGCCTCGGCCCCGCCCTACGCCCCCGACGGATACCCCACATCTCAGCAACATCAACAGCAACACCAACAGCCGCAAGATGGACCTGGCGGCGTCTCGCCTAATGGGGCTAATGGCTATCACCATCGGCGGGGCGCCCACCTCTTGGAACGGACCCAGCTCGCGCGCCTGCGCGCCGACGAGCTGAACATGGAACGCCGCCGCCAGAACGTGGTCAACTTCGGCAGCACGTGGCTGAAGCCCCCCGGTGTCTCCAAGACCTTACACCAGCTGCGCGAGGAACGCCGCGAGGTCGAAGAGCACCAGGAGGCCATGCGCCGCGAGCAGCTTGCCCAGGAGCTTGCCGAGGCAGAGGCCGCGGGGGCTGGCGGCGTAGATGGCGGGCTCAATGCGCCGGAGGGCGGCGACGAAGATGGTGTAATGGATGATGTGCAGCTGGACGGGGCGAGAGATCTAGACGAGGATATCCCTGAGGCGGACGCTGCTGACTTCGGCATGGGCTCCGACGAGGATGATGAAGAGGAGGATGAAGATTCTGACGAAGACGAGGACGAGGATGAGGAAGAAGACGATGGCCCAGAACAAAGAGCGGAGCGTACACAGCGGGAGCTCATGGCACAGCGGATGAGAGCTGCGGATGATGCGTTCCGCGAATCACTGGCCCGCGGTCCAGACGGCCCCAGCTACTACGGCGCCGATGACGAAGTAGACGAAGAACACCAGGCCCAGATGATCCAGGAAGATGACGTGGTCGGCCACGGAGATGATGGAGACGGTGGCCTGGACATGGATGCTGACCTTGACGACGACATCCCGGAAGCCGAGGACGATGGCTATGAACATACGGACTCGGAAGATGATGTGACCAGCAGCGAGGCGGACCAAGGCGAGTTGAGCTTCGCGGCCCGGCCATCACAACCGTCACAGCCGCAGCTACACCCGCAACACCGATACCGAAGCAGCCTCGCGCGAAGCGACGCGACGCGCAACAGCCTTGCCATCAGCGACATCCTGTCCCACGACGAAAGCAGCATGCTCGAGAGCAGCCCAGAACTCCATCGACAGAACCGCCACCACAGCCACGGCCATGCGCGTCGTGGCCGTTAGGTTAAAGATACAGATTTGGAGCTGAAGAAACCCCTCCCTTCCTCATTCATTTACTTGCGTCGCTTGCATCACTATTCGTACATAGGTACCTTGCTTTGCTTGACCTTGAGATACCCCCTTTTGCTATCTATCCCTCTCTTCACCATACCTACACTACATAATCATCTCGCCCCCCAATCCTAGTCCTAATCCATGGACAAAGAAAACCCGATCGATTATCATACATACATACATAGCTCGCCGGCCGGTGTCGCTGAGTTACTTGTTTTTTAACAAAATACGGGACAATGGCAATGGCAATGGCAATGGCAATGGCAATGAAAACGAAGACATGGATTATGATGACACTACATGTTGATTATGATAATAATATAAATAAAAAAAAACCAAAACCAAGTTCCTAATCTTTCTTGTCTTGGTAACTGGTAACAACCTTGAATCAAAGTGCCAAGTTCGTGGTGATCCGTCCGTAGATGACTACCTAGTACTATGTAGGTAAGTAGGTACTAGGTATATACTCTGTACTGTACTATAATGCATGTATGTTATGTTACATACGCGTGACCCCTCGTCCTAATCCTCGCGAAGTAGGTAGTTTTCTTTCTTTCTTCCCCTTTCACTTTGCCTAATACCTAGGATGTAGGTAGGTAAGGCAGGCAGGCAGGCACCTTAGCTAGCTGGGCTCCTACCTGAGGATTCGGAAACGGGGGTTCGTTTGTCTGGTTCTGGTTTTGCTACATATGTAGGTAGGCAGGTGGGAATAATACCATTCGCATGCAACCAACCAACCAACCATCACGCCGTAAACGCCCCCCTTCTTCTTTTTGATATTCCATCGTGTGGCTTACTCGCTGTTCTCTCTCTCTCTCTCTCTCTCTGCAAGCTTCTCCGTAGGTGCTCATGTATTCAGAATGCTTTTTTTTCGCTGTGTTGGTTGTATATTAATCGGTTGCTGTAGTAATGTATCTAGGTAGGTAGGTAGGCCGGTCGTTGGGGGGTATTTTATCCATCGTCCCTCACATAGGAAGTGAGAGACGTGTGTGAGGAGGTAGGAGGAGGAGGGAAGTAGATCAGAAGAGCCAGACGTAGAGGAATACGAAAATGACGGCAGCGAAGAAAATGAGCCAGACCTTCCAGCCGACGCCGGTGCGCTCGGCCATGAGGAGCATACGGTTCATGGTGCCGCGCAGCCGTAACCGGGTCGAGTCGAAGGTGTCGTTCATCTTCTCCGCCAGCGCCGACGACTCCCTGATCTCTTCGCCGATCGCCGTCGTCATCTTGGATGGTGCGCATAACACATTAGCATCGTCGTTTATGTTCTAAGCTAAATTGCTTAAAAGGAGTAAAGAGAGGTCTAGACAAGTCTGATGATGTTTTTGCTTCTTCTTCTTCCAAAGAGAAAAAGGAAATCCTTGGCAAACCCCCCTTTCCCCTTCGGAACTTACGCGCAGCATCAGCAGTAGTATAAAACTCACATCTTTCAGAACCTTGACTTTGCCTAGGATGCCCTCGACGTGCTGGTCATTCTGGCTTTCTAGCTCGTTGAGCACCGCGTCGCTGTACTGGCCCCTACAATAATCACACCCATTGCCATTAGCATTCCCTATTCCTCCGTATTTCCCCGGGGGGAGGGGAGCGGGATGTGACGGATAAGTTCGTACCTCGAATTCGGTGTTGCCGGTCTGTAGCTCGCTCTGTTATCCACACCTAGATGGGTACCGCCTAGCCCCGAGCCGTTGCTGCTGCCCCCCGAGTATCCATAGCCATAACCACCCGGTGCCGGGCTCGGCCGTCTCGCCGGATCAGCGCTGTTTCTGCCGCTGCCATTGTATCCCTCGAACAGGGCGCTGCGCGAATCCCGCTGGTGGAGCGTCGAGTGGCTAAACCTGTAATCGCGAAATAAAGAAAAACCCTTGTCGTCAGCAAGAAGCCCTTCTGATAGATAGCATGATTCCAAAGCAAAAGTCGCAAGAAAAGATTCTGGTATTTCGTGTCCTTTCAACCCTAACCTCCTCCCAAGTAAGCTTGTCTCCTCCTTTCCTTTCGTATTCCCTATTAGCCGCGCGGCGACCGCGATTCGTAAATGAGAGTCCCCAGTCGTCCCAAGAAATTCGCATCATCGGCTCGCCGGTGGTGCCCGCCAGTAAGCTATAGAACTAACTAACTGTCGTATATGTATATGACTTCTTCCCAAGCCAAGGAAATAGTCTGAATGGGAAGAGATCCATAACGTACCTTGATGACATGCTGCTGTTGGTGTGCGGTGAAAATTAGACGTACATGTGGTATAGGAGGAGATTAGGTATCGGGCGTACATGTAGCAAAACGGAACTTGGGAACTTGGAAGTTCCAGATGTCAAATAATTTGGTACCTTATTAGTAGTACAGATTGAAAAAGCATCTGCCAGCTGTTGCCACGTGGAGCCAACTATGTACATCGGGTACATGCTAGTAGTACATCAATATGATACATCATGCTAGGTACAGTGTATGTACCGTAGAAATACCGTCCCTCGTTCCCCCAAGTCACAGATAAATAAATAACCTTAACTTAAATGCTCAAAGCATGGCAGAAAATCATGGTTATCATAAATCTTAAAAAGTAGGTAAATTGAAATCAAATATTGCCAAGGTTAAGATTGCAGCAAGGATGTGGAGATACCGGTTTAATCATATCATATTAATATCCGTTCCCTACTAAATACATACCAGGTAAACTTATCTGTAGATCTTCACAGCATTGTGGATATTACCATAGTAGACGATTAGTAGTATGGTGTGGATATACTTCGTACAGTCTGTGGATATTGTACGAACTACACTACACTACACTACGTACGTGGATATAGTTAGTTACGTGGAGAGCGTGGAGAGCAAAATCCCCCTTTCAAGCTGTTGAGGGTACATATGTACCTTATAGTATTAATAAACCTGACTGAAACCTCCAAACTTGAAGCCATCCCTAAGCCATAGTTACCTAAAATGCAGAATGTAAAAAATCAACATGTTGAAACGTGGACAGATGTTTCCATTTATCACAGACAACCGCTTTTCGCGGCCATCCTTTTTATTATTATCAACCTAGAACACTATGTGCTCCGGAATTTTATTTCGCTCCTCCGAGATGTTTTGGACTGTTCAAGTCTTTGTGTATCCCGTCCTACATCCACTGAGCCCCCAATAGTAGGTAGCCGCGCGCTTCCAAGCCTACCAGTCAGCCATCCATCCATCCATGACTACCTCTTATCAATCCCTCTTTTTGATCATAGTGCTTCTTTGAATCCTCGGACTAGATCACCAGTACCAGTGCTCCTCCTCCTTGCGTGGAATACGATGACTTTTTAGGAAAGATTTCCAGCAATGCCGTCATATTCCACTCAATGCAATTGGATATTAGGCCATAAAGGTTAAAACGCGAAGGTGAATTGAAAATCCCAAACGCTAGACACCGCTTCTGACGCACCATATATACACATCAGTTGGCGTGATCCCTCGACTGTTTGTGGTGATTGGGCGAATTAATATCTCCCAAATAGGAAAAAAAAAGGGAGAGATCTAAGATGTTTCGACTAAATTTGTTTGTTGAAAGATTACGCTTATGAACGATAGTAAAACTATAATGCAAGAACCGCCGGGCGCCATTTTTGAAATCCAAGAGGACGCGTAGCACCAAGAAAAAAAATACATGAAAAACGTTGCGTGGCCGAAGTTACGTCGCGTCCAAGTTCGGGTATCATCTGAACGGAAACAGGGAAATGAACCCAGGGTCGGTGAGACTAAAAGTTCTGCGAGATACCGGCGGTTTGCTGAGGATAGTGCGATGGGTTCTCGATACGAGTATTGCGGCGGGCTGGGTTATCTCGGATGACAGGCTGCCCCCCAGCCTCACCTGGGCGTTGTTGGTCATATGCGCCGTCAGCATACGGATTATTACCACCATATTGGTCGAGGTAAGCGGGTGCGCCGTAGGATCCAGCGTCACCAGAGCCATCAGATCGGCCTGCAGCACTATATGACGATGAGGCATTCGACGGCCCGCGGTGAACGGTTTCATTGCCGCGGTTGTCGGTGGCGGCTGGACCCATGGCTCCCAGAATCTCGCCCTCGGGTGGTTGGGAACCCTCATTGATTAACCCATCTCCTGATCTAGTGTCAGAAAAGTTTCCTCTAGTAGGTGAGGTTGCATCCGAGTAAGCCACACCTGCTGCACCGCCAGACATTGTAGTCGAAGCTTTCCTTCCTGTTGAACCACCGAGAGTAGTTGAACCCCATCCACGATAACCCGTAGATCCGTCTTCCTTCATCTCGTACGTTCCTGCAGCGCCGCCAGCAGCTCCCATGTCTGGCAGAGTAGGGTCGTTGTTCGGATTATAGCTATAATCTTCAACCTCTTTCCTCCTCTCCTCCTCGGCATCCTTGCGTGCCTTGCGTTTCCTCCACCAGAAAAGACCGCCAATAACCAGAAGTGTCACGGCGGCTATGGGAACGACAACAGCTACAGCGATTTTAGCGGGTTCCGATATGGTACCTGTCTGGGTAGGCTTTGACGTTATGATAGCACCATTCGAATCCGTAGAGGTAGCTGCAGTGGTTGACTGGGCTGTGTTGGTTGCCATCTGGGTCGAGGTGACCGTAACAAACTGAGTGCTTCCATCAACTCCCGTGCTAACCTGTGTTGTGGTGATCACAACACTAGAGGTTGGTAATGGTGTTGTTATGGTGGTTGAAGTAGGTGTTGTAGCTGGGGCAGTGGTGCTTGTAGAAGTCGAGGTAGGTGTCGAGGGTTGTGCTTCACTGGTGGTGCTAGTGGTGGTGGGAGTAGTAGGTACACTAGTGGTAGTGGAAGCTTCCGATGTGGTGGATGTAGTCGTTGGGGGATCGGAAGTGGTGGTAGGAGTGGTTGCGGGTAGGGTAGTAGAGGTGTCAGACGAAACACTTGTAGGTGTAGACACCGACGTAGGCTCAGTGGCCGGATTTGAAGTGGTCTCCAGTACGGAATCCGTACTCGTCGCGTTGGTAGACATGGTGAATTGTCTCGCGACGTTGAATCCCAATATGTCCCTGTAAGGCGCCATGTTAGTATAACGAATGGCGAAGACTTGGTAGCGATGAAAGCGTGAGAGATCAGTTGAAGGGAATGTAAGTAAGTTTGGTCCAAACAAAGCGGAGCGCTATCCGGCTGGATGGGGCACTGGAGCTGAGTGGTCCAATGAGGGTATCATGGAATGTGTCGCAAGTTCGCCACAACACAACTTGTCAATGTGCATTAAATGCCATCGATTGTGCGGGCTCCACGGAATAAGATCATCATCGTCATTCATTCATTCATCCAGCCTTTCTTTCATTCATTCATTCAGAAACGTACCTATAATAATCAAAACCTGCTAGTCAAGTAAACCAATCGACAGATTAAAGAAGACTGGATGAGAGAGTAGCAAGTATCGAAAGGGCGTCGACAATTGAACTTGCTTGGCTACTGTTTCGAATTGTGCTGACTTGAGACGCGAAAGGGAAGACGCCAGGAGGATGGACGAGAACAATGGGAAAAAATGAAGTACAGTACTGTCAGTACTAGGTCAGTACAAGTCTGGTTGGGTGTACCCAACTGGTTAGACAAGCCTTGACAAGGGCCAGAAGGAATTCTAGCGATTGAATGATTGAATGAGCGAATAGGCTAATGCATACGAAGTACAGGTACAGGGATTCTCCTAGATAAGGCGTGGCTGAGTCTCTGGTTTTTTCATTTCCCGCTTGTGCCTTTTTTCTCTTCTCTCAGCTTATGCCGACAGAATGAAAATGATAGGGCAGGAATGCTGCAAAGCCGCGGGTCCAAGGAGGTTTAGCCTAGTACCAAGTAGTTGAGACAAGTCTCGGAGTCGGAAGTATGGTAATAGTAAGTGTTTCTGACAATGATAAGAAGAGAGCAAAAAAGGAATAAATATTATAAGTCGGTCAGTCAGTCATAAGAGTTGGCAATTTGAACTTGTCGGTTAGAAACAAAACACAAGGAGGGGAAAATACAAAATGGAAGGAAAAGGTGAAAGAGCTGGTGATAGATAGATGGGTTGAACAAAAAAAAAACAGAACAAAAAACACAAAAAGTTGGAATTTTCAATCTCATGTACATGCATGTATGTAAGTCAATATGTTAATTCGTACTACTAGCAGTAGGTAGAGTAGGTAGGTACATATTCATAACAAACAATACGGGCGGGCAACCCGGACAGACTCGTCGAATTGAGTTTAACTACATATGTACACCAGGTACACCCCGGGCGCTATGATGATTTTTAGTGATTTAAGATACTTCCCGTCGTATCACACACAACTTGAAAAGCAGCTAAGGACATGAGATGCCTTAACTTACCTAGCGTTGTTCCTCCTGCATTTGTCTCCGGTGCCCCTTACGGTTGTGGCTTGACAACTATTGAGCCGAGAGAACTGAAGTTACTGAACAATTAGGCAGGTATTAATACGGAAGGAATACACTGCGATGCATAGGTATCAGTACCTACTACCTATTACTTATCAACTACATATATATGTACCTAGCATGTGCAGTTCATTCTTCAACATTAAACGAATGTTACGATTTGCCTATATAAAATATAGAACATGGCCTAATATTATTTATGACGAAATGACTTCTGATCGTTCTGCCTCTAACCCCCTGACTAGGTAAGGTAGGTATGAGGTACATAGGCGCCGGCCACAAGCTACGTCTCCGATACGAATTTTCGGTGGATTCTGAAGAGCAAGATCTGCCTGTTTGAGTTGCTGAGGCAAGGTACACATCGATTCTCTGACGTGATGTCAGTACCTATTCACACCCGATCAAACGTTACCTGCTAAGTTTAGGTACAATACTTCACCTGGCGGCAGTTGTTTGGTCTAGCAATAGGTAACGGCCCCATCATTTGCTCCAGCTAGCTACATAATAGCACTTGCGCAAACCTCACGACTTGCTCAAGTTCAATTGCCCCGTATCCCTTAGTCCAACGAACTTCACCCAAGCCGGCCCTATGATAAGTCTTTTCCATATAAACCTCAAACTAGGTAGAGATTGCCTAGGTTAAGTACTCAACATCGATGCTAGTAATCCGGCATGTCAGAAAGTAGTACATACGTACCTACATACACTACCTACTAAGCACGATTTTTAACTTGCAGATAGCCAATCGTATAAGCTAGTTCTCATCATTGGCCTGCTTCTTACTCTCTATATACATATGTATATACTTGCTTTTGAGTAACCTGTTTTTAATCAAATAACCGGTAGTTATGTACAGTACGTCGTATAAATGTCCGGTATTCTCACTTGACGGCTCGTAAAGAATACCTAGGTACTTCCCTATCTATTGCTTAAATAGATCATTGCCACAAACACAGCCTTGGAGGTTCGTCCATATGTAAATATAATATAAGAGCTTGACACCTCGTCTGACGTGATATACATATGAACAGGCACCTCTACATGTTACATACAAAAAACCCTTACATACCTGCATGGCATATGTACAACTCATCAGACGATACTTATAGTCTTATGTCCCTTACGTACATACCTAACCTAGGACAACACGCAAACATTGAAGACTTGAAGTAACATTAAACTCATAGTTCCCGACCAAACGTCATATCCAAACTTCAATTTCAACAAGCAACAACTCTGATTGGCCTGATCTTGCCCGTTCCTTGATGTGAGACTTCCCAAAAAGGCCTTCGATCCGACCCGGGCCGAGCAGCGGACGAGACAGAACCCTAATCGCGTACAAAAACCTTGTACCAACCTAGGCTACCATACCTATAGTAGTACATATAACTACTGCGTTGGAAACCCATGTTTGCCGTCTAACTAAACAGTCGAACCCCCGGATCTACCGTTGTATGCGGGGAGAGAGAGCGTCCTGCTGTACCTTGCTACTCACCAGCTGAAGACTCGGTGTCTCAATTGGCGTTCATACTGTACTATGCCGTACTTACATACATAGCAGCTAGCTAGCTACATAAGTAGCACATACATAGTTAGGAGAATGAAATATATCTATAAGATTAAACAATTACAAAGACTACTAATAAAACATGAATATCAGCGCATGCCATGGTAGGTACATACACATACGTACAGGAAATATTAACAACGCTCTTACAAAACCTCCTCTCCCACTTATGTAAGGCTAGAAAGTTGCTGCTATACAAAGGACACGGGAGTTGGATGTGCGACAATGCCACGCTACAGGCACCGAGAAAACCAAGACAGTGAGTTTAACTATAACAGTTGTCACCAATGCCAAGGCAAACCAATGGATATATTGACAAAACCTAAAGCAAAAAACACTAGTTACCTGACGGTAGATACTGCACCGATCCTTCTATATAAAAGCCGCCATGCAAGGCCAAATGCTTCGCCGGTCATGATTGGTTTCCAGACTACCTACTCCGGAATCGAAGAAAAAAAGAGGGCATTAACGGTATATATTGCTCAGATATACAAGACGGATGGCCTTGCCACATTCGAAGTTCCTATGTGTCCAACTCTAGGCTGACAGCCTTGCTTTAGTCTCTCATCGCCCACGACGGCTTGAGCGTATCGCCCATAGAAGCCTGGGTGAAGACGGTATCACCAGGCAAGCGACTGACTCTTCCAGCACCTCCACGGATAGCGCTGAGGTTAGATGATGATATCCCGCTATGGTTGCTAACCACACTGCCCGCGTCACTCATCGTGTCGGGGTCCTTGAACCTACGCGGGGGGGCGAAGTCAAGGGCAGTAAACGTTCCTGATTTACGTAGAAGATGTCTGTCGGTTCATGTTAGATAGATTGGCCATATCATAATAATAGGGGATTTACTTACGGGCTGGGCAACGCTGGAGTGTCGTCAAAGGCACTCACTAACGGTGAGTGGATGGGAGTGTTTAAGACGTATGGTTTACGCTCGCCAACGGGGCTCTGTGACCGACCAGCTGCTACATCCTTGAAAGTAGGAGGGGGGGCGAAGTCGATAGCTCCCAGGATAGCAAACGAGTCATCTCTCAGCTTAGAGGGCGTAGGCAGTGTGCTGAGAGGAGCAGGAGGGGGCATCGGTTTTCGTGGTTTTCCATTTGGCATACGCGGGTTGGAGGCAGAAGAATCCGGACGCGGGCTCATCGGTGCCCATCTGTGGCTTGATGTTGATCCTGCCCTAGATCTTCCACGCGGTCCACCTGGCATGCCCATGCTTCCGTGAGGACCATGTCCATTAGGTCCATGGGGACCGGGGCCAGGCATTGGTCGTCTGTTGCGTGGAGGCGGGGTCATTGCACGGCGAGTAACAGGTTGCGCGTAGGGCATAACAAATGCATTCGTGTCAGGGTCAAAAAAGGCAGTGTCACCGAGGTAGTTGCTGTCGTCGTTGTGGTAAGCTGCGTTTTGAGGAAGAGGCGGGGGCTTCCCCGAGTCTGTCTTCGTCTCCTCAAAGTATTCTTTGTAGAAAGAACGAATTCTGTTGGCTCTAAACTCGGGATCTTCTGACTCGAGAAAATCGTCAGGTGGTAGAGGACGTAAACCGACGGATAACCTCCTGTTATCTTGCGCAGGTACACCTAACCCAGCTGATAGTGGATGCTCTTGTTGACCAGCATTACCAGCTGCCTCATGGTCTGGACCGTTGAGCTGGATATTCG
Source organism: Hypoxylon fragiforme (assembly GCF_022984875.1). NCBI lineage: Eukaryota > Fungi > Ascomycota > Sordariomycetes > Xylariales > Hypoxylaceae > Hypoxylon > Hypoxylon fragiforme. The sequence goes on along the minus strand of NW_026054758.1, from coordinate 957,637 downwards.
CTGCGTAGTTATTGAATTCGATCGCAAAGTCTGGGCCAGCTGGAAGTGATTCATTTCTCGGCGGTGGTGTATTGGCGGAACGTAGGCCCGTGTTCCTGGGCGACGAACCCACAGAGCTCTGGGAAGCACGGGTGTCCATAATACCTAAACCTTGGGTCATAGAATCTCCGCGCCCACCGTTCGATCTGGCTGATTCATTTGAGATGGGTCGAGAGCTGGAAGGGGAAATCAGCGCCGCGGGTACTGGTTCCTGAATTTCAGGGACTTGGGGCATAGCCGTGGAATCGTCAACAAATCGGAATTCATTCTTCACTGGTAGAGGAGGCAGTGCTCCAACTGGCTCACGAAGCTGCGGGGGCAGCGCTGCAGGAGGTAACGGCGAGAGAGGAGACGTTGGGAGAGACTTCTGGCGGGGCGGGTATTCGCTGATAGCGATGGAAGGTCGATTCTGTGTGGAGTCACGACCAAGGCTGGAACGTCCCGAAGAGTTTCGGTTAGCTCCCTTTGGAATAGAGCGCATCGAGGCAACATCACTACCAGCATACTGGGTGACAGGCCGGTACGGGTCCTCATTTTGGTGTAGGCTCTTCGCCAAGGAGTTCAGGGACTCCCGTGAGTTTTGCATATTTGGCGGGAGTAGATAGGGGCTGGAAAGGTTCAAGTCCATGGAAAGCTGGACTTTGTGGCCCGGGTCCTTCTCCTTTCCGAACATAGCGCTCCGTCTCTTATTTCCCTTTCCAGGTACAGGGCCGTCAAGACCGAAGTCCATAGACTTGTACTTGTCTGTCTCATCTTCTTTCCTTTGTCTAACGGTAGTTCGATGGTGTAGGTACACCAAAACTAGAAGCGCAAGGCCTAGAGGAATGCTACATTGTGTCAGTCATTGTGAAATTAAACCAATTTATAAATCAATTACTTACCAAATACCTAGAATGATGGGAATGGTCATCGTGCTGCCAACTGGCTTCTCATCAAGATTATTCTCTCTCGCCGTAATTCGTCCTATAGCATTCGCATCCCCTGTGCCATGGTCACCTATCACTCCACTGGCCTCCAGCGGGTTATGTCCTTCAGCATCTGAGGGAAGATCCCTCGAATGGAGAGGGTGATGGCCATGTCCGTGGCCACGAACATGTAAATAGCGCCCCGTCATCGTTTCCACCTCGTGGTCTGAAATCCTTCTCGTAAAGCCTATATCGTTTCTCAAAAAGAAATATAATTAGATTGCTAGGCCGTACTCGATCAACCCCGAATCCGAACTTTGTTCATGCCACGCCGTTAGATAGTGACTCGTCGAGGTCGTGAAATGGGTGTTGTAGGGCAATGGTTCCTCAATTTCGATGCTAGGACCGAGCAGTATTATTTAACGAACCGATGTTTCGATACCAACACTTGATTAACAGCAGGCCCAAAATGAGTGACTTGTGGTTGGTGCACAAAAGAGTGACTTGAGGTTAGCTGGATGGATTTAATGAATGGCACGCCCGCTGGCAGGCAGTTAGGTCAGTTGACCGATTGTCGTCGAACTCCTGTAATGAGACGGTAGATTGAGGGTGTGAAAGAAAGAAAGAGTCAATTGAGAAACCATCGAAAGGGACAAAAGATGATGGACCGAGAGTACAAACGACAAGGTACCATTTCTCAATGGACCAGGGTTAAGCCAATGAGCGAATGAAATTAATATAGCGGAAATGAATGAAGGGGTTGTGGAGGCTACGATACACTAGCTCAGAATAGGGAAGAATTCCAACCAAATTGATCATTGAAGGTAGGGTTGCGGAATGTATTATTCAAACGTATTATTCGCGTATTATTCAAATATAATATTGCATTTTATTATAAAATGCAGTGGGTCCGAAATGGAAAAGTGGATCGGTACATAAGTGGAGTAAATTTTGCACCAAAATTTGGTGATATTACCTAATTTTACAGGTATCTAAGGCGCGTAAATCTCGATATGTCGTTTATGTGATCCGGCTGAACTAAGCTTTGAAGATTGCGTTGGACTTTGATCATAATGTGTTCGAAGAGCATGATCAAATCGGCGCCCCATTGCATAGGGAAAATGGCAAAAATGGCCATATAATTTAGCTTCAAATCTTGTAAATCTTCCATATTATTTCAGAGTGTAAAGCTTTATTGTATGTAGGTATATATTAAGTGTATTAGGTTAGGGTGGTCACGTGACCCACTTTTGAATAATACGGTATAATACGCATTTTACAGGGGTTTTGAATAATACGCGCATTTTATTTTAAAGTGCGCATTTTACGCAACCCTAATTGAAGGCACTGTCTTCTCCACTAGGTACCTACCTGGGTACCTACGGCGTAGTACCTAGGTACCTATTTACCCTACATGGTACCTAGTATCCATATCACAGTACTAAATCAAGGCCCAGTATTCATTACAAGTTAGTTAGCTGTGTAACTGTTTACCCTAGGTTACGTCCCTCACATCGACTTAGGGAGGATCCACTAATGCAGGAACAATGGTATTTATCCAATCATAGGTGATCCAATCATAGGTGATTATGAAGACGCTGATAAGGATCATGGGTTGCATGGGTAGCATAAGCTGGTAGATCCAGTCCCAAAGTAGTTTAGTTGATCTAGCCCCCTTTTTCTGTTCTAGGTATTAATCTTGGCTACGATGCTTGCTTCAACCTGTTCACTCTTCACTTCTTCACTGCTGTCAGACCGTTCACTTACATACATACCATTATCGCAGGCAACAAATTCAAGCCTTTACACCCGACATTATTTTCGTTATTTCCATAATAATAATTTTCTCCTTTCCTGTCCTTCCACAGATTATGGTTTAATAATTAATATTTCATCTTACCGTTGATCAAGCATACCCATACCCAGTTGTTATATGGACATAACTACTCTCTACCAAAAAAAGAAAAAGAAGAAACGTAGCAGGATTCGTAAGTCAAGGAAGCCATGCTGTACTTTGTTGTAAACTTTATAAATAGGTTCAAGTATACGTACGACAACATCTGCACTGATTCTGCAGTCCCCGATCCTACATAGTTAGTACACACGTACGCACTACACCGTACGGCATCCATACGCCCCTGACCTAGGGGGAGACACAGTAATCGGGACGGATCTAACTAGCAGTCTTGGTATTACATGCTTGATTCCAAGCTTTACGTAGCATTAGAAGTATTTCGTACAGGGTGCGCTAAGGGCTAACCGTAGAGCCAAGTTTGTTTCTCTCCTAGACAAGCCCTTCCCATTGGTTCCATTGGCTAACCCAATACTCACGTCTCAGCCTCAAAGGTCTAGCATCGATGTTGTTTCATGGTTGCATCTCTTTAACAAATTTCCCTTGACAAGGTACCTAGTAATTGTAGGTATTATATAGAGATGAATAGGGGGTAATAACTATTAGTTACTGCGTAGATAAATGGTTCTAGAAGAACTGACCCCATCGCCAGCCATCAGATGGGGCCTTGTCGCCGAAACAAGGCCGATAAATTGACGTTTCTCACGACTTAAGCTGATAATATCCTGACGCATATTCTAAGAGCCACCCTTTCTCGATTTTGCTGATATCGCGAATGAAAATCTTGCTGCCAGTTTCCATCACCTCGTGGAATATGACCCAATCAGCCTTGCGATTAAACATCAGAGAACTAGGATGTGCATAGAGCGTCGTTCCACCCTCAACGTTACGGAAGCTTCCGTCCGGTTGCATTCTTGCGGCATGTGCAAAATATCCAGTTGTAAGGCATCTTCGAATTTGCTCTCCCCTGTTAACTGCCGACGGTTTGAGGCTCTCGTCTACAGCTATCCCAAACCGTTCTAGGTACCGTTTCAGTTGGGCTCTGATACTCACCGCACGGGTCATAGCTTTAAAATTCAGGTGGTTTTCATGGCAAAATTTAGACTCTTTCTTGCCCTTGGTTACGAATGCTTGGTAGACATTCAATAGCGTCAAGTGATCACCTTCTTCAGCTGCAAATTTTCGTCGTACCGACTCCATCTGCTTTTTCTCTCCGTCCCTCTGAATCCATATCGAACCGCCAAGGCTTGCCATCGCTGCTATAGTTAGTATTTCACTTAGGCAGCCAAACGTGGGGGCCGTCAGCAGAGTCTTTGCCATCATTGGCTCAACCGCAAGCTCTGCCATCCTCATACCCAGGGGCTTTGTGAGTTTGGCATACTCATCTAAAGCACCTAGAGAGAAGAGTAGCTCCGTTGCTTTCATCATTAGTTCTGCGGGTGGAGGCGTCAGATAATCGAAGCGTACGACATTGTCGATCCCGAGTGCCTTGAGTTGTAATATGAATGGCGCAAGATTAGATCTTTGGATTTCCGGGATGTTCGCGTCGGGTAAGTTCTGGTACGCTTTCTCAGTATAAAGCCGAAAACATTTTCCCGGTTTCGTACGGCCAGCTCTCCCTGCCCGTTGTGATGCTGAGGCTTTCGAGAGAGGAGTTGCAGTTAGTGACTCGATGCCGGTTTTAGGGTCAAAAGCTCTCAGCTTCACGAAGCCTGAATCGATGACATAAACAATGCCATCGATGGTGACGGATGCTTCCGCTATATTAGTAGAGAAAATGACTTTCCTAGTGTTTTCAGGCGGGCTATCAAACACGAACATTTGTTGCTCTGTTGATAAGCCTGCATACAGTGGCAAGGCTAGGATCGACTGAGATGTGGGACCAAGTTGAGCTGATCGATCTGCAACAGCTTGGACAGCAGTATCAATCTCTTCACGACCTGTCAAGAAGACAAGGATATCACCATCCGACTCCTTTGTGTGGATGTCAAAAACAGTGGATATTGCTTTTTCGACATAGTCCTCCGCCGGTGACTCTAGATAGAGAATGTCTACGGGATACATTCTTCCTTCGAGGCTGATGATTGAGCCGACTCTGTTTTCTTCGTCTTCCGAACCATCTTGATTGGTAGGCTGCTCGGAGAAGAAATTAAGGAAATCTTCGGCCTGAAGAGTGGCGCTGCTTATGATTATCCGTAGTTCTGGCCTCCGTTTTCGTATCTTTTTCAAAAGGCCAAGAAGAATATCTGTGCTTATAGATCTCTCATGGGCTTCGTCCACCATGATCACAGAATAGCGAGATAGTAGTGGATCGACCAAGGCCTCCCTGATGAGTAGCCCATCGGTCAAGAATTTGATCCGAGTTGCAGCTGAGGTTACGTCCTCGAATCTAATAGAGTATCCAACTTCTTTTCCTAGTTCACAACCATACTCCTCGGCTACTCTAACAGCCACAGTGGTAGCCGCCACACGCCTAGGCTAGTTACTTGTCAGCTTATATGACTATATCGGTAGGTAGTACATAGGTAGGTAGCGATATCATACTTGGGTAACGCCAATGAGCTTTCCATCGGAGCACCATCCTGAATGCTCGAGGAATTGCGGTATCTGAGTGGTCTTGCCGGAACCGGTCTGGCCAATGACGATTGTGACAGGGTTTCTCTCGATGATATAAAGCAAGCTATCGTGGTGTTTGGCGATGGGCAGTAAAGCGGAGGGCTTATGAAGAGCAGGGATGAAAGTGGAAGCAAGGTCGAAATCCGCCATAGCAGATACCTAGGTAGGTACCGACCAAATTTCTTATTTCCTATAATATTATGCGATGTGAATCGATCCGTTTATCATGTTGTTTTGTTACGTCTTTTGTAAGATTCCCTGTTATACGGCGTAGTATACAGTACTACTAGTAGTACCTGTGCTTGAAATTACATAAGGCAAAGAATGGTCTACTACTACTAGTAGTATGCATTTAACCTAGTAGAATATTCAACGATTACATAAGAGTTAATGTTATGGAGCTGCTACCACCGTGGCTATCCACAATGAAGCACGTGCTTTTTATGCATTATTTAATAGGCAAGACATTCTTGCCTTCAATTAATTACTAAATGCCAACCAACCAACCAGCCAACATATTCATGAAGAAATATTGATCCCGATAAAGGAAAAGGAAAAGAAAAAGGAAAAGGACCTGAGCGGAAACACGAATTTGTACCTTATCAGGGCCCTTCCAGCTGCCATGGGGCAATACGGTGTTGGTGCTGTACGGCGGTTGAGAATGCCATCATGAACCAGTGATAACAATGTCCTGGTCTTCCTCCAGGCCCTCGAATTTCTCCCTGTCATACACCCACAGACAATCCAAAATGCCACAACAACAGCATCAACGGTACTTTACGCAATATAACTATGGCGGACTTATGCTTAATTAATATTCTATGTCCAGCCCACGTGACTTGTGCCCGTTTACAGGTTCGTCAAAGTTGTCGGCCTGTAATAGTAAAGGGGGCTCTCCATCCTACCAGCTACCAACTCCTAGGTTAGTAGCTAACCCAAATTAGAGAGCAGTTCGAAAAGATCCAGCTAGTTAATTATTCAAATCAATAGAGCAAGCTTTGATTCTCAATGCCTACCTAGGTAGGTAGCTATTATGATTAGGATAAATCTCTAGCGGCTGGCTGGCTCTATGGATGCTTCCGCCACCATTCGCGATCGACATTCCCACATACCCACTCCCAATCACTCTTGAACTAAACTAATCCAGAAAACTCTTCTAAGACCATTTCTTTGTGATGTTCGTTATTGCAACTCACATCATCACCATCTATAGACAGCTCCACCAGATCTCATCCCAAGATTAGGTCACACTAGAAACATAGCATCGCGCAAATTTCATGCAGTAGTCTGTTCCCTTGCCGAGGCTTGATGTGCGTCTTTCAGATTTATGTAACCAGATAAGCTTGGCTGGCCACCGCACGTACATGCCTAGGTTAGGTAGTTAGTACTATGTAATTAGGCGCCGCAGGCCCATAGTATTGTATTGTATTGTATTGTATTGTGCATGCACAGGTACCCAAGTATCACCACGACCTGAGCGTCTTTCAGCTCAGCTCAGCAACAGCCGCCTTGCTGAGACCCAGCAGATACTTGGTGGAGTGGAGAGGGCTGTTTTTTCCGTCTCCCTTTGTGGAGTTGCGGAGTGCTTGGGCTTATGTACCAGAGGACTACGATGTTCTAGATTCTAGATCAGCCCATCCATCACTGACTGCATCGAAGGTCCTCGGTTCGGAATCATCTTTTTTCTCTTTCATCAATCGAATTCTGAAATCTCCCAGCTCTTGCGGACCGGAATCCTCTCTGAAGATGTCGCGTTTCTTCAAGCCCTCCTTGAACATGTTAAAACGTCTATCTATCTACCTAGACACGAATCTTCTTCATATATGAAATTCCAGTCAGCAACTGTTGAGTAATCCGGCATTCATACAAAAAAAAATAAGTAATCGAAAATTAACGTGGCAAGAAACATTGCCCTGCAGATTATGTATCTACAGCTTGAACATAGTAGAGTCCCACCTTTTAGGGCCAGCGATTGGAACTTGGGAAGTCTGCCGATAACAAGAAAACACGTCTGTGGTAAGAAGTCCGGTCTACTAAGCGAAAACAGTTTAATCACGATGCCGATGCCGAGGAATAGATCTATATCGTTCTAGGCGTCACCGTTGAGGGAAATATGTGATATGCCGTGTGGGAATGTTTGATGCTTTCAATTTAAAGATATCCCATGATAGTTCATTTCGAGATGGAAGTGGCGTATCCGTTACTAGTAAACCGGATCCATGCCTAGCTACCTATGTGAGTAGATCATCGTCGATTAAGCGACGATTTAGTTGGAATACCCTACGTCTTCGATCATTTTTATCGGGTCAATATGATCGTCAACGTCCTTGGGAAGACATTCCCAATTCCAATTCCTGAAAGTGTCGACAAATGCTATACACAAGAGGCTTAAGCGTTGCCTCTTGACTCGCTACATACTTGACTCGCTACGTAGGCGGCCAGCTTGCTATGCCCTTTTTCATAGCAAGACACTATAGTATACTATTAGTTCTCCGCGTGACGCTTGCACTCAGCTAGGTGGATATATTCCCAATGGGGATTTTAGATGTGTCTGGTTCGCGGCCACAGAAGCTGAACAGAGTCTGGAGAGAGTCTGGAGAGAGTCTAGAAGACCTGCGTCTGGCCACAGAGTCCATCGAAGCTATCTCACTCATGAGAAACGCTTCCTATGCCAGGTAGACTAGAGCCATACCTCGGCAGGAGGTCGATGTATTCAAAAGGCATCATGGTCCTCTCCAGACGTCCGGTGGTATTGCACAGGCAAGGAAGGAGAATTCCTGTGGCAAGCATTCGTCTCTTCTTCTCAGCATGAACTTCAACATCTTCTTCGCGCTGACAGCGTTGCTCTGTTTAGTCTCCGGCGACGATGCTCTGGACACGAGGGCAGCAGCACGCTGCGGGATCAAAGGCAATCGCATCCTTCGACCTTATTTCACCACACAGCAAGCAAGCTTCGCAGTTCCTGCCCAATGTGGTGCCTTGTGCGCATCACAGGGTCAGTGTAGGAGCTATGCAGTAGAGAATGGCTACTGTCGTCTCTACCCCTTGCCCGTGTAGGTATTCCTTGATCAAGAAAAGATGTGACGGGGCTGACTGTGCCATAGTAACACCATCATGACACGCCCCGGGCCCGGTAACAACACCTTCTACGACAGGGCATGCGCAACTAGCACCAACATGTGTCAAGTCAACGGCTTCCGGTCCCCTTTCACCCCACCATTCTCAACTTCTAGCAAACTTGCCGACAACAGCTTCAAGGCATGCTTTGCGCTATGCAAGAAGACGTCAGGTTGCCAAAGCTACTCAATTGAAATTGCAACAGGAGGCAAGTGTCGTCTGTACAAGAAGCCCCTGGTTAAGGACTTCGCCCCAGACTCAAGGAATCTGAACATCTATTGGGATGTTAACTGTCCGCGGACTGTTGCGGATGCTGTAAGTACATAAATCATTATGCTGACTTCCAAGCAATCTCTTGATGAGCTTGGTTGACAAGTCTTTGCTCATGTAGGGTCCTTCTTTGGGGAAATACACGCCGACTGTTACCGTTCCCACGCTCAGCACCGAAGCAGCAGTAACATTCACATCGAATCCGGACCCGACCTTGCTGACAACGGACAGCCCACCATATGTTCCAACTGGATCGCAGGTGCCTCCAGATGATGATGACGAATACATATCGACGTATACATTCGATGAGTTCCCCCTACCCACTGTTGATGCAATGGGGTCAGCGCCTATCACGACTGGTATCACCCAACCAACAGCCATACCGACTGCACCATGCATGGTACAGCCGGGCGCGCAGGCACCGTTCGTACGTTGACACATGCAGTAGCCCTTAAGAGGTACCCAAGAGCTAATTTTCCGCAGAGCGTTCTCAATGAAAATTATATCCCAATGGTCAGCAGAGCGTCTGATTCGATTGGCCCTTTGCTACAGCCTACCCAGGCACCCGCTGCCAACGACCCTATTCTTAACCCAGAGACTTTAGCTTTACCTGTCTTCTATCTCCAACAACCATCTGGCGTTTCAGGTGTGTATGATTTGGTATATGCTGGGTCAACACCCCAGTTCGTTGCCATGACCAATACCGGAAAGATCGTTCTCGTGAAAGCGTCAACAGGAACCAGCTACAAGAACAATCGCGTTACGTCCATATTCAATGTCGACTGTTATGGTCGTATCAGCATCTCTCAAGGTGGCTCGAATTATACCTGGAGTACCAATGGCGCATCAAGCAGTTTAACCAGAGCATCGATGCCCGCCAACAACATGAAGGCCCTCCCCAAGACCATTCCTGAGGTACAAAGCGCCCTTAAGCACCGCAGGCGCAATCAGGAGCTCGCGGAGAGGCTGGTAAAGCGATCATATTCCGACGGTCCTGCCCCGAAGTGTCCCGCTTCACCTCCCAGCTTAATAGCCAAGACGAAGCAAGGGTACCAGTTGGGTGAAGGTAATTTCTGTGAAAGCCTCAGCGAGTACTGGTCGATCAGCCCGTTCGACTTTGACGGATCCTGTGCAGTTCAAAGTCTCTGCTACGACCAGTGCGAGGACTTTGGGTGGCAAAGTTGCAATGGCATTTTTGGTACCATGATGATTCTGTCATGCCTAGATGCCTTTGAAAGCTGGTGGGAGGTAATTCCTGCTGTGGCATGTGCTGCGCAGGCAAGCTATTTCACCGGTGTTGCCGCGACCAAGAAGGGTCGCGATCTATTCTATAAGGCCCAGGGTGCCATGTGCCGTTGTTTCTGTTCCAGCCCTCCCGACACCTGTGTCTTCAGCAACGGTAACTTCTACTGTGCTGATATCCACGGCGCTGATGATTCCAACTGTGGCAACTGTGGAAGGCAGTGCGGCCCGAATTCAAAATGGTATATAAATCTCCCAGTCTGTTTCGTTCAATGGATTACCTACTGACTTGACTCTTCTTACAGCCGCAAAGGAAACTGCGGATGTCCCCAGGACCAATGTGGTACCACGTGTCTCGATCTGCGGAACAACCCCAAGAATTGTGGCCAATGCGGCAATGTGTGCAATCCATCCTACTGCCTTGATGGCCGATGCTATGCCCCTCAGCCGGGTCAGTGCACACCAGAGCAAAGCGTCACCAACAATGACTTCTCCAACTGGTATCCTAGCTTCGTCAACTGGACGATGGCTGCCTACCCCAGTTGTACCTTGGGAGACAACATCAAGTTTTCTGCCACCAACTACCTTGCCAATGGGAAAAGCGACCCGGCAGTTTTGGTGGAGATGACAAGCCTGCCAAGCCAGGGCTGTGAGGCGGCCATGGTGCAAGCAGAGGTCAAGATGTGCCCAGGGATCAAGTATGAACTCACATTCGCTATGGGCTATGTCAACAAAGTTGGAGACAGCCAAGTGGTTAGCAATGCCGATTGCACGGTACGGTGGTTGACTGGAACACCTGCTACTTGGAATAGCAACGAGAACTACCAATCCTCGGACAGCTATCCAATCGGACTCAACAATGCCAATTATAAGACATTCGGACCGTGGAAAATTCATGCAACGGAGGGCGATGCAGGAGTTACTAAGATTAAGAAGAGTCTTTATGTTAACTTGACAGCTGTGATTCACTGTGGGAATGCCAACGGTGGAGCTGGTAGATTTGTGATTAGGGATGTCGAGTTGAACCCGGTGGGCCAACTAAAAGCCAGAGCTCTAACGATTGGTGCGGAGAAGGCAGGCCTGATCTTGCAGCGAGATGACTCTGCTACAAACGTCACAGAAGAGTTGGCGCCATACTATCCGGAGCAGAAGAAGGGTGTTGTGCTTGTGACGACCTTCACGGCGAATGTCACTAAAAGAGAGGAGTCTTAAGACTACCTAGCTACCTAAGTTAGGTAGTTTAGCCTCTTCTTGTTTCTTCGATATTAATTCTTACATTTTCTTGTATATATTGTATGGTGGGGTTATTGTTAAGATGATTGGGATGAGTGGTATATGGCATGAATGGAGTAAATAGCATCAACATCAGGATACTCAAATTAGTAAGGATACATATAACTAGTTAGAGTTAGGTAACATAGCAATTTCTAAATAACATTAAACTTTTATTACAGGAGATGTCCTTTTTAGTAGTGGCTGCCTACATACATACCTCTAACCTACATGGTATGATATCATTGATATGTACATACCTAAATTATAAATATATAGAAAAGGTACTTGCATACGTGAGGTTCGTGGCGCATGCCTTCAATGTTCCTTTTATCTACATCAGTGATACTACTACTACTACTAGTAGCACTGAGTACTAGTACATTGTGGCGGGGAACGTCATCAGCGTCGCAATTATCATTGCCCCTCAAGGCCGAGGTGGGAAGATTCAGGCGCATGCGCTATGCTGGGTAGCTGTATCACATAATGTACAATGCCTAGTACCTAGGTTAGGGTACTAATAGTACTATCAACGATATTCATGATACATTTCAAGTACTTCAATGCTCTTTTTGCTCTTCAATGTTTTAAACTCTTGATAAACCCAAAACATTGGCAGACACTAAATAACTATTTACATCGTGCCTGCATTATTGATTCATTTTAAACTATTGTTTGTTCTCCTTATTCTCCTTATTTGATATCCATTTTCATTTCCCGCTTTTTCTTAATTCTATCCAGTCAAGATGTCGGCTCCGACTGATACGGTAAGCTTCACCCAATCTTGAATCTAGGTACCAACTTCATTCTTACACACGATCGCTAACCTTGCGCTTTATCATTATTAGAACAAGAACAACCTGACTTCTTCAGGACCAGAATCTCCCACTACCGTGCACCCATTTGAGATGGACGACGATGATATTCAAGACACCGGCCTCCTTGGCGAAGAGAGCGCTCATCACACCACGACCGCCTCAACAACTACCAACCCTACTGCACCCTCGCAAGAAGCTGCACCACCCAAACCCCCTCGGCCCATTACTGAGCAACAGAAGAATGAGTTGATTCTCAAGGAGGCATTCCCAGACATCGAAGCCACAGTTATCAAGGCTGTCTTGATTGCGAGCGGTGGCCAGATTGATCCGGCTTTCAATGCTCTTCTAGGTTTGTATAATAGGTAGCCCAATAATATCAACCAACTATTTTACTAACCATAAAAAGGCATGAGTGATCCAGATGCCGTCCAGAATGAGCCCTCGCGCGATGCCGCTCCTCCACCTCCACCTCCGCGACCAGCTGGGCCCCAAAGCCCCATGTCGCAAATGGAGGCCGACGAACTCTACGCTCGACAGCTTGCCCAACACTACGATAGTGTTGGCGCTTACGAGGCGAGAACGACAACCCGGGGTCCTGGCGGCCAGTCTCGGCATCCAGAAACAGGCCTCAAACCCAACGAGATGTACGATCGAGACCACAGTTTCATCGATGATGACCTTCCCGTCATTAAGGAAAACCTACGTAAAGGCTTCCTCGAGACTCAGGTTAAAGTCAATTCTTGGTTCACCAGCTTGAAGAAGAAAATCGATGGAGAGTATGATGAGAACGAGGATGAGTCGCAACCTTCAAAGCACCAACGTCAAGGCGGTTTGGGTAGGCGCAGTGGAGAAGGCTCACGGAGCGTGGACTACGACCGCTATGATGCCGACCCACAAGTTCTCGGCGATGACTTTGCCAGGATGCGGCTTCACCCAGAAGGAAGTTAGTAACAGCTTCGATTTTCTTTACACGATGCGAAAGTTCTCGAGCTAACCATAGAATAGGGCCCTCTCAAGATCGCTCAACAAGCAATCCCAACTTCTACCGGCCTCCCCCAGCTTCTACATCCCCTAAGCCTGAAGGCCGTAAGGTTGCTTTCAAGGAGGGCGTAGAAGACATCGACCAGTACGATGCTTCACCAAAACTTCCACCGAAAGATAGCAGTGCAACTCCTCCCCCGGGCAAGCAGAGCAAATGGCAACCTCTGTCAACCGTCGAGCCGAGTCCGATCACAGATAATGACCCGTTCAGCCTAGGAGATAGTGAGGATGAGAAGGATGCGAGGAGCGGTGGAGCGATCAAGATGGAGGACAGCGAGAGGCTCAAGCAAGCCACAGCAGATGCAATGGCTGAAAGCTTAGTCAGCTCCGGAAAGAAGACTGGCGGTACTTAAGTAGTACATAGTATTGAGGACTAAAGGGGCTAAGAAGGGTTTAAGGAGTAAGGGGGTCATGCGAAGAGAATCACATGCATCTAGTACTACAGAGAGTGTACTACAGAGAGTTTATGGTTCCATTAAGTAGCGCGACTGATTTGCATCATTCTGAATCTGATGTCAACGATCTTCTATTCTTCACTTGCAACCGAAAAAAGCCGGTGTGTTTCCCAAATCCAGTTTCTATTCCCGACGTGGTGTAAGAGCTAGAAACAGCCATCGCAGATTCGAATACAGTAATATATACACACACCTGGGTAGTCATGAGCACCTGAGGTTACCTACCTAGGTAGATAGACGTATATGGCTGGCTAGGATAGCTGGCTTCAATACGAGCTTTACGATTAGCGATGATTCAATTGGCTTCTGGGACATTGCACCTTTCAACTAACCACAGGGCTATTTGCGTGTGCAAGGTAGAGGTAGGTAGCACCTACATAGCAATACTACGCGCAATGCATTGCATAATGCTTAATGCTACCGGGTCACTAAGATCCGGTAGGAATGAATAGGTAACTAACCTAGTTATATGTGCTCCAACGCTTTTAATCCCGTCCATGTCTTCCTGTAACGTAGCCGCCTCGCTAGCTAGCTAGTAACTATACGCAACTTCTATTCAACTATCTACCTAGGTATCCTTCAAGGATCTCTGGAAGCAAATCTCGTCATAGAACCCCGCATTATAATAGTAGTTTAAAGAAACATATATCATGTACATACCGGATGGACCCTCTCGCTTATGGAAAAAGTGTCGATCTGTACCTAGATATCTACACCTACATTCTGTAAATAATACCTAGGTAGACATATATACATTGCCCACCCCCGTTTATTCCCTTGACCAGTTTGATACATTTGTTTTCTCTTCTTACCGATGTAAAAATGAAATTAGTCGAGTTAACGGACATCAAGATGTCCACCATTTCGAAATATGGTCTACTCATAGCCTTCTTGGTACGATCCTGATATTTGAACGAAAGGTTTTCCAGCAATGACAGCTAATGACAGACCCCGCGGCGCAGTTCATCGGACATCGAGTAGTGACCATCATCTACAACCTTTTCTTCCACCCTCTGCGCAATTTCCCAGGGCCCAAGCTCTACGGAGCTTCCAAGATCCCGTGGGCAATCCGCCACGCCACGGGCTCCCAGGCGTTCAACACGCAAAAACTCCACGATAAATATGGCCCCGTCGTCCGCATTGGACCCAACCATCTCTCATTCACCGACATCAGGGCGTGGAGGGATATCTACGGCCACCGTGTCGGGGCCGAGATTGGCAGCGCGACGGAGATGTCCAAGACTGAGGTCTTTAACCGCACGCTGCGCGATGTGCCCACCTCGATCCTAAATGCGGACCGGGAGGAGCACTCGAAATTCCGCCGCGCGCTCTCGCATGGGTTTTCGGACAGTGCCATGCGCCAGCAAGAGGCTATGATTGTGAAGTACATCGATCTTTTGCTCAAGGTTAGTAGTTTAGTTGGAAGGCCTCCTTGCACTCGTGATCTACATCTGACAACCTATGTGCTGGCCTGCCCTGCCAATAAAAAGAATTAATATTTTTTCTCATCGCCACTTACTTAGTGGCCCCTTTGCCTAGCTACTTGACTACTAACAGTCGTATAACGTGTAGAGACTACACGAAGAATGTGGCGAGGGAAAGAAGAAACTGAACCTCGAGGCTTGGTTTAATTGGACTACCTTCGACATCGTGGGGGATCTGGTGTTTGGGCAGTCGTTTAAGTGCCTCGAAAACATCGACTACCACCCCTGGATTGAGTTCATCTTCAGTAGTGTACGGTTCGGCGCTATACTGGTGGCCATGAGATATGCCGGCCTGGACACACTGGTCCAGACTATTGTCAAGTCCGGGAACGTGGCGGTGAACAGAGTACGAAAGTATACCGACGAAATGGTAAGGACACGACTAGCCATGGAAAAGGATCGTGACGATCTTTTCGAGGGTATCGTAAAACGCCGTGAGGAGTGGGTATGTAAAAGAAAATACACCCCTATCTGCCCCTTGTATGACCGAGGGGGGTTAACTGACTTGGTAACACCTCTGGGATGTAATATAGAATATATCGTTCCAGAAACTATCCTCCAATGCATTTATCCTCGTCTTGGCCGGATCTGAGACCACAGCGACCACCTTGTCTGGCGCTACCTACCTCCTGCTAACACATCCCGATATCCTCGCAAAGCTCAGCGAAGAAGTCCGCTCGTCGTTCAGCAGCGCTGATGAGATCAATATCAGCTCAGTCGGAAAGCTACCGTACATGCTTGCAGTTCTCAACGAATCGCTACGAATGTATCCCCCGGTTACGTCGAGTCTGGTTCGAAACGTGCCTCCTGGAGGAGAGCAAATTGCGGGCCAATTCATACCTGGCGGCGTAAGTGTTTGACCCCGACCCTCCACATTACTGATAGCTCGAAGAGGGGAGGGGCTGATGAGTATCTACGTATCTAGACATTCGTCGAGATCCAGCATTGGTCGATGAACCATAGCAAGGAAAACTGGAAGGATCCATGGGCGTTCGATCCCCAGCGCTTTCTAGCCACTCCCGAAGAGGCTGCCAAGGCAGGGAACAATCTTGAGGCCCTGCAGGCCTTTAGTGTTGGGCCTAGGAATTGTATCGGGCGCAAGTAAGACCACCATATACCTACGTACCTACCTATTTTTGATCTATAAAGACACTTTGAGTTGGTTAGACTAACAAGTATTGTGTCGTGGAGTCTGGCCTATGCCGAAATGCGAATGATCATGGCCCGTATCGTCTACGATTTCGACATGAAACTTGCCGACGAAAGCCAGAGGTGGATCGAGAGGCAGAAGTCGTATGCGCTTTGGGATAGGTCAGTACTTTTACACTCATTATCAATGTTCTTCTTCGGTCAAATAGGGGCCAGTGTAGCCTCTGCCGGCCTTTGACGCTGCGAAATTTCTCATGAAGTCGCTGCTAACTTTAGAGGGGTGATGTAGGATCCCGCTTTACGTACACTTGACGCCGGTTCGATGATAGGCTGAGACAGGATGTAAGAGTTGAAAGGGTAGGAAGAGGCCTGGCTTATAACTATATTCTTAGTAGGTAGATATGTAGGCATACGAAGAATGATATATTTGGAGAGCTTGATTTGTGTGGATGAGAGTATATATCTTAAGGTATATAGTCTTCTGGGATGGTGAACGGGGGAGGGGGGGTGGGGGGATGATTCCCTACTTAGATACATGGTAAGTCTTAACACTAGTCCATGGCTTATATGTAGTTGCTCGCCTATACGAAGTATATCTTCTGAATTAGTGCCATGGCCAATGGAATATTTCTTCTTCTGGCTGCCGTGCTATTCTGATTCAAAGACCATAGTCTTGATCTGGATAGCTAGGGGTAAATAGGGGGGAGGGGACAACTTACGTAAGATAAATAATATAAAATTCTACAACATCGAGCGGAACAACTCTAGGAGCCTACATTCATCATAGCACTTTTTAAGTGCTACGCTAGGTATACAGCCTTATGTATAGTAATTAATAATGAATATGAAAAGAAGCCGGCGGTATTATGGAGATAAATGTAATATTTGAAGATGGAAATAAAAATAAGACGGTCGGAGATGATACCGGAGGTGATGGCGGAGGGCCACCATAGGGCTCCGGGACTTGCCGAAGACTTCAAGTTCCGCTAGAGGTCACAACTAGCAGTAGGATCGTTCTCCTCACTCAGCCTCGTGCATGAGATGTCGAGGACCACGGGGTCTTAATTGGAATTCTCATTGGATAGAATTATGAGGAGTGCCTAAGTAGGTAGAGAGAATAATGTGGTGTAGGCAAATTTAGCTACCTACCTAGGTACCTAGTAGTGTACCTACGATGCGAAGTGGATCGATCGCTTACTTGTGGGGTTCAGCTGCAACAGCGTTAAAGGCATTGTATTGTACTTGTACTTGAACCATCGTATACATCAAATAGATAACGGCTAGTTCGCCCTTGGTAGGTAGGTACTTGTACTTATTTTGGTATAGAGTTATTAAGGGTGTAACATCAATTGATGCTTACAATAGACAGTGCCCCACTACTAGCGTATTAATAAAGAACACACTTAGCTGGGAAGGGTCTTGGTTTGTTTTAACTTGTCTACGTTACGTTATTTTGGTAGCACGTAGCACTTTCAAAAAAAGAAAGAGTGAAAAATAGAAAAAAAGGAAGATGAGTGTTAAAGTTTGGCTGTTAATTATCAACAAAACCGTTTAAAACATTGACAGTCTTGACTATGGCCTACAGTATCAACTCATATCATTATCGGCAGGTTATTAATGAATTACGTACGAAATACGGCACCTTGACATGAACTCGGGGTTATTATTGAATGCCTTGCTTAGAACGCGCTTCGATCCACATTCCTCATGTGTGTTCATAGAGCTAACAAATCGTCACCACTTAGCTTCTCTGTCCGAGTCTGCCCCTCTATATTCGAAGTCTAGAGCTAACTAATCTATACCTACCTGGTATATACATATGTACGTATTACAAGCTTGACGACGTTGAAGCTCTCCATTTTTAATCTGTAAGGTACACATACATTGATGCTTTCATTGCTTTGCCATTGAACCCATCAAACCCATCGAACCCCTCTGCCCACTTGCCCCTCCATCGAATTCGACATCATCATATTAAATTCTGGGGCACTCCCTCGTCCTTCTTCTGCCGCGTCGCATTCGTCTTTCAACTGCGCCTATCAGATAACCTATCAGATGCTCACCCGTTTTGTTACCTGCCAGGAAATACAGTCTTTCAATCCTTCTTCGGGATCACTAGCCTCCTCGTGCAGACAACAATACTCCATCTGACCCCCACTCCTCTTTCCAGGAAGCACTCATTGGATAGAACATCTAGTTCTCTAGGGGGTTTTTCTTCCTCTGCACATCGTCTTACCAAACCAAACGACTCCAGCTGCCCGAAGCTTAGCTTCCTCTCACTCCAGTACCCGAGGCGCCCTTACACGACTGGTCAGATCGTCGTGAATGTGACCCTCCCTAGTCGCCACTTGTTGGTTCTTCGTCGTCGTGAGAACTCAGACCTTGTCTAGAAGATATCGTGCGCCTGCTACATTTATCGGCCTCGACCCCTTCTCTCTCCCTATGCTGGCCTAAATATCCTCTGTGCTATACCTAACCTATCCCTACTGGTGTCTAAGACGTGGGAACTATACTTTCAAGACTTCAACACCCTTTTAAGAATCCGCCTCTCCCCTAGCGTTGCCACACGCCTGGATCTAAACCCACCAGCTGCTACGTGTCATTGGCCGTCGATTTTCTTCATCTGCCTGTCTTCTCTGATTACTCAATATTCTCCGAGCAGACAAGTATATGACTCGTGAGATACATTTTAGATGTCTAGTATATTATCCTTACATCAACCCCGCCGTATCGCCAGTCTGCACAACCGCCGTTTGAACCCTCTTCCGTATAACCGCTTCCCTGCATTTAGTTACACGGAAAACAGCCATCTAGGTCATTCAAGATATCTATTGAGACAATCTTCTCCTACCTACCTATCCTGAGACTTCTGCTAAAGTAGACAGCCCTCACAGGCTGGTTGCGGGTGCCTCTGCCGAATCATGTGAGTTCAATGTGTCACCTCCCATCAATTGCCTTGCCCTTGCTTGGGTTGTCACTCTCTTCATCAGAAAGCGGTTACTGATGTTACTTTAGGAAGTTCGGCAAGCAAATCCAGAAGCGTCAGCTTGAAGTACCAGAATATGCTGCCAGCTTCGTAAATTATAAAGCTCTGAAAAAGGTGTGTTAAAAGCGCTTCTGTTTATTTCTCTTTAATCAACTACGAGCATTTTCCGTCAGGGGACATTGCATAAGCCAAGTTCATGTGTACCGAAGAGGACACATACAAATTTCATTCGTGCAATGTCAAGATGAGATGTACGTTGCTCGTAGAGTAGGATTATATCACTAACACCAGCCAATAGCTTATCAAAAAGCTCTCTGCTACCCCGACTTTGAGCGCCCAGAATGACCCTCACTTTACTCCCACGCCGGTAGATACCCAAGTTGCCCTACAGGCAAACAAAGCAAAGTTCTTTTTTCAACTGGTAAGACCGATCTATCTCTCTTGAACAGACTACTGCCGCTGGGACCATTACTCACACAAAATAGGAACGTGAGCTAGAGAAGGTCAACGCATTCTACCTGCAGAAAGAAGCTGAAGTGAGTATATCGACTCGTACATAAACCCACATGTTGATAGCTGATACTAACACCGTACAGCTTAAAGTCCGGCTGAAGACATTGCTGGACAAGAAGAGAGTATTGAAATCTCGCCAGGGTGTCTCTAGACGGTCGGCTAAATTTACAACTTTGGAAGAAGGGTTCCAGCAATTTGCCAATGATCTGAATAAGCTCCAGCAGTTCGTTGAAATTAATGGGACTGCCTTCTCCAAAATTCTCAAGAAATGGGACAAGACCTCTAAATCCAAAACTAAGGAGTTGTATCTCTCTCGCGCTGTAGAAGTGCAACCGTTTTTCAATGCTCCAGTTATTAGCGAGCTCTCAGACCAAGCGACGACTAGTCTGCAGGAGCTCGGGGCCTGGGCGGATGGTGATCATGTGCCGTTCGAAGCTCGATCCGATCATATGGTGAGTAGTCAGCATTTGCTCGGAACAGACGAAGGCGACGTAGACAGTCTGGTACTCGACACAGCAATCACTGGTAATCTGGATTCTCTGCGAGACCTCTTAGCTAGAATGCGAGCTGGCTCTCATTCGCCGTCAGGCATGGATATCTCTTTGATGGAAAGGGTAACCCGCACTTTTCTCGCCGCGATACATGAGGCACCACAAGCTTCCCTCGAGGTTTTATTGGAGACCGGGCTTGTCGATATTCGGTCCGAGGATGATATAAATGAGCGAAACTGCCTCCACCAGGCCACCATATACGGAAACTCTTTCGTGTTGAATGTTGGCCTCTCAAGGGGAGTTGAAGTTAGTAGAACGGATGTTTATGGACGGGTGCCTCTTCACTATGCGAGCATGCATGGGCGACTAGATATGCTTGAGCTTCTTCTTCAAGGTAGGTCTAACTTCAACCTCCGCTGAAATGTTTTTGGGTTGCTAAAGCTTATGCAGCTGATCCGACAACGATTGACCTCATCGACCATGATAACTTCACTCCGCTGATCCATGCTATCATTCATGGCCATCTTACATGCGTACAACGGCTTCTTGCAACGTCAACGCGTTTAGACCCCGTGTCCGAAACAGACCACATACCACTCAATCTAGCTTGCGAGCATGGATCGCTCGATATTGTCAAGTTACTTTTGCAGCATGGGGCTCAGATACTTCCTGACGCTGAAGGGCTATATCCGCAGCACCTCGTAGCGCGGTCAGGCCAGACGCCTCGGTTACTTCGCTTGCTGCAGGAATATGGTGCGGATTTGGACCAGATCGACAAGCTCTATGGCTGGACTCCTTTAGTACACGCGGCAAGCGAGGGAAATGTTCCTTGCTTGGAGCAGCTCTTGGAAGTAGGGGCTGACCCTAATATTGTGGACGAGAAAGACTTATCTGCCATGTATTATGCAGCTTGGGAAGGACATCTGGAATGCATGCAAAAACTTACGCTGTACCAGAAGGTAAATGTGGAAAGTCCCCAACCAATGCAAACGAGCGGCCCCCTTTTGGCCCCCATAGGGAGTGGAGGGGCTCCCATGCCTATGTCGCTTGACGTTGATGCCATTCCCGTTCTTGAACTTCCACCACCAATCATACCATTACGACGATACGGGCATAACTTCCTTGACACCAAGGCGGTTATCCAAATTAGCTTTCAGGAAGAAGGGGAACACCCGTTGGTTTTCTTCCACGACAGCAAATATCCTGCTGCACGACTCACCATTTCTTCCAAGCTATCGGATCTTATTCCCAAGAATATCATGCTACCTTTCCAAGAAGATACCCGACTTGTGTCTTTCCAGGTCGATAATCTTGACACATTTACTCTCGATTTTGATGTTTTCCCAACATATGGCGCGAAGATTATTGCGAAGACAGTTGCTCTTCCAAACACGCTTCGAGCTTCCTGGGGTAGCACGGGGAGATGTTGCCTCCCCTTATTTGACCCTCGACTCCGGGCGATTGGCCAAATTACCTTCAACACCCAAGTAATCAAGCCTTTCCAGGGCGCTCCGCTAGAGATTACAGACTTTGAGACATATTGGAAGGCCACAAGCCAACTTGATCAAAATCCAAACATGTTTGTCACAGGCTCTAGCCTATCCGGCGACTTTGTTCAGCTATTTGTCCAACACACTAGTGATGGGATTCCCGTGGTCTGGCCGCAATGGAAGATAGAATGTGGTGGAATTGATGTAGCAGTCTCGCGGCTATCTCATGAGCAATTTTCAACCATTACTGCATCAAACCCGAGCCGATCCCAACTCCCCTACATACCATCGCAAGGCCTCGGCAATATTGCCGAAATACATCGTGTTCTAAACACAGCAGGCGTGGCTTTGGACCAAGCCCTCTCTCTCCTTCCAAGCTCGATGCATGTCAACCTCCAGATTATCTACCCATCAGAAAAGGAAGAGATGAGACTCGGGCTTGGCCCAACTGTGAAAGTCAACAGCTTCGTAGATTCCATACTAACCATAGTATTCGACCATGCGAGGGAGCAACGAGCACGAAGGATTGCAGCTCCAGACACTATTAGATCGGTGGTTTTTAGCTCGTATAACCCGACGCTTTGCACGTCCCTGAACTGGAAGCAACCTAACTTCCCCGTCTTCCTCTGTAACGACCTCGGCCGAGAAGAAACCATGTTATCGCCTAGCGTGATTCAAAGCAGTGGACGAAGAACATTCTCAGTCAAGGAGACTGTGAGGATAGCGCAGAGCAACAACTTTATGGGGCTAGTTTGCTGCTCTCGATTACTGGTAAGTTCCCGGCGTTGGAGAGAAACGATGTATCGGACATGGCCCATGTGGCACCGCTGACATGATTTTCTCCCTCTTCCTTTTAGAACATGGTCCCAGCTCTCGTAGATGCGATCAAGTCGCACGGACTAGCGCTGGTTGTCGATAAATCAACTGAGGAGGTTGCGGAGCCGTTCTCACACACGGATGCCTTCCCGATCCCTAAGGGTGTCGATGGAGTTTTGAAGGGCAACGGAGTCTTAAAATTCAACGGATCTATAGACGTGTAGAGTAAGCGTTTGTGATCAAGGTCATTTATTAGTTATAGGCATCCCGTTTCTACACGGATGGGCGTTGAAGGTGCGCTTTTGCTAGAGATAAAATAAGGGTGTGAGCAACCGCCGAATGAAAAATGAAACTTGCAAGTAAAATATGATGAATTTATTTCAAATTATGTATCTGCTCGAGAACTATGGTTCTCTATTTCGCTGAAGTGATAAGAGGATAAGATACAAGCAACCCCCCGATCAAGCGCCCTTGTATTCGTACCGCAGAGCACTTAATTCCCTCTCCGGGTCCACGCTGCCCATCATCGTCTTGGAAAGTATCACCACACCGTAGACAATAGCAGGTAAGTTGCTCAGGCCGACATGACCCCAGTGGCCCTGCGACACAGCCGACCTAGACAGGAAGCCGGCTAGGATGAGCACACCGCAAAGACCCACGTTCAGGTACGGCAGATACTTCTCCAACGGCGACCGATGGTCTTCGACCCACGGGAACGTGGACGTGCGGTCTTTGCGGCGCGAAGCCGTCACCCCACCACCACCACCGGCGGCATTGCTATCCTTGCCAGCTACCCACGCGTCCAGACGGCGCAGCCCGGTGACGGCGGGCGGAAGCGCCCATAGAGTCCAGGCGGTGGACGCGAGGCTCGTGAGGCTTAGGAGGGCTAGCATTCGCGCTGTGCCATTATTATTATTATTACTATTGACCCCACCACCACCACCACCACCACCTCCTCCTCCTCCTACCCCTTGTTGGCGATCGGCAGCACCAAAGATGGGCGACGCCAGCGCGACCACATACGGCACGGCGGAGACCAGGGGCAGACAGAGGAGCAGCAGGCGGAACTGCGCGTTTCGCGCGTCGTTTTGCTGCGCGAGCTGGCGGATCAGGGTTTCTTGCTCTTCTTCGTCGAGGGCTTCGGGGCTGGAGGAGAAGGGGTCGTTGTCGTCGTTGGAGGAGGAGTAGGTGAAGGTGTGGCGGAGGCGGGTTGTTGCTGTTTTGGGGAGGTTTTGCATCTTTAGGGGGGTTGGTTGGGGATGAGGGTGGGTGGTAGCAGGTAGGTAAGGAGAGAGAGAGAGGCTGATAGCTAGTATTCGTTAGGTTTTGCCGGACATATTTGAATGATGTGAGTCTATGTAAAAAATAGTTGGGCAAGTTAGATGCTTTAGTTTGATTAGAGCGATGTGGTTGGCTATTTAAAGATTTGAGCTTAGGTAGGTACGTACGTGAAGTTATAAATGCATGTGCATGGTCTCGTCGCAAGATGACATGTAGAAAGGTGACGTAGGTGGTGTGGTGCTACATTACAACGTAGAAGAATGACATGTGGCGTGTTTGTGTGGCTTGTTACTTCGTAGTTACTGTACAAGTACCTAACCTAGGGTAGTTAGTCAGCCAAAAACTGACTAAAAATTAAGAACTCGGAGCTATGAGCTATATAAGAACTAAGATGAAGCTATCGTCAACTATGAGAACCAACTTCCATCTTCGCTTCATCTCAAAGGTCTCCAAATGAGCCAACCATAGCAACGCCTAGGTACATATTCTAGAGCTATTTTATAAAGTTGAAGTCTATTAGGCTTCCTCGTATGTATTTTGCTACCAACTCGACCTCGAAAGGGAGAGCGACCTTGAAATGCTACGTTTTACATGTTCCGTCCAAGACAAAAGTAAAAGTGACTTTGCATATGACCAAAACCACTTCCTCCGCGTATGAAGAAAGAAACGCCTTTACATGTGCAATTCCTACTACAATGCGATGCGATGTCAAGTTTTAGAGGCCGATGGAAGAATAATCCAAGATGTTTCCCGATCAAGCAAACCCCTTTTATAGGACCAAACATAAAGGAGCCATGGTAACACCTCTAACCTACTTTGACTCCAATGCTATGCTAGATGAATTTCAAGGTGCCGGGAACGACTTGAAGTTCCCGTTATTATCATACTTGGCCTCTGCAAAAATCCAGTCAGCCATTTATTTATTTCACTTTCCCCAACTCAAGATCATACATATGCTTCAAAGTTGACGAAGAGAGAAAAGAGGGGGATTAAAAATGAACATACTAAAAAACGTATAACTCAACGTGACCTCATTGATCCCGCGCATGTTGAGGTCATTCAGCATGTCGGGGTCGAGGTAGAAGAAGACGGGCATGTCGACGGTCTCGCCGGCGTTGAGGCGCTGCTCCTCGAAGCAGAAGCACTGGATCTTGCTGAAGTAGGGGGCGACCTGGGCGGGGGTGACGCTGTAGGTGGCGACGCCGATGATGTCGCTGTCGCTGCGGTTCGTCGCCGTGTAGAACGCAAGCGCCGTCTCACCGGGAAGCACGCGCACCTCGCGCTGCTGCGGCACGAACTTCCACGGCAGCACGTCCGACACCGAGGCGTTGAACGTCACGCGGATGCGCCGCGCGTCCGTCACGGGAACGAGGCGCGACGCCGGGTCGAAGTCGGCGTCGCTCGAGGAGGGGCCGTGGCCCGGTGCACGTATGGGCTGGCCGCCCCAGCCTGTCGTTTGGCAGATCTGTTGGTTTGTAGCAATGGTTAGACCCGTTCCGTGGGTATTATATATAGGCATTTATGTAGATAACCCCGACGCAGGCAAGTGTATAGACGTAAAACATGAAGCACGGCGTACCATCTTATACATGGGCACGGAGCCATAAGAGAATGCGACAGTGCCGAGGATGACGCTGAGCGTGTAGTACCTGTGATAACGATTGAGTCCTCTCGAGCATGATTAGGGGGATTATAAATAGGTAATAAATAGGTAAAAATATACATGGTTGTTCGGTTCTTCAGCTTGTAAAACTCTCGCACACGGTCCATCGAGGCAGCGTGGGAGGCAGTGGTGGTGGTGGTGCTTTGCGACTGCTTCTTCGCAGTGCTGCTGGACATGGACTTACGCAGTGGTGGCGAGGGCCGCGCTCGAGTTAGGGCTCGGCGACATGATGCGCAGGCCCATGACGATACACCTGCTTGCAATGACTTCCATGAGGATTGGTAAAGATTATTCATATTGCCGGGTAGAGGTTAAAAGCTCTGTTGGGGGTTTACTATATGCATGTAGTATACCAGACTGTATCGTACCATGCTACCATCGTGGGGTTCTCAATGGATGTGAGTGTGAATGTGTGAGTGTGAATGTGTGAGTGTGAATGTGTGAGTGTGATGTGATGCAAAGCTAAAGAGCTAGGCAAGCTAAGGAAGGTTACTGTCCCTGCAGTTTTTAGGTGGGGTTTGGTTATTTAGTGCTATTTATAGGTACCTAGGTAGGGTATGTATTGTACCTATCCCTACATACCTAGTAGACTAGCTGCCCTACGCTGCTACATGTAGGTATTCCACCTTCTGTTGAATGCCTATGGCTTAACGTCTTAGGGGAGTCACATATTAAAGTACATAGTTATAAGGTACCGAGGTAGTATCCATCAATGCTACATGCATTTTGAGGCAATCCATATACATATGTGTGTCTAATATATACCATGTACTATTAATTTGTCATGTTTCTTATATGTTCAAAAGACAAAAAACCGTTTCCAGTTTACATTTGCTTGATGCTCAACCTCCTATCCCTCCCATTCCCGTTTGCCTGTACCGATGCCTTCCTATTTATTTTACAAAACACCCTCTCCAGCACGTCTATTACAAATATTTGAATCGCCAAGATGATAAGCCTTACCAAGAGGTCCACGATCCCTAGGCTCGGTCGTCTTCCTCGACTATACGTCGAGTCTACGAACTCGAACGGCAGCTTGGCCCCAAGGTGAGCCTGCGCTACGTGTAGACCGCTGCTGAATCCATCTTCGTGAAACCCATACTTGGTCCACGCTCCCGCGTAACTTATCCCTCTCGTGTTCTGTATTCTTGGCAGGGCTTGCTGCGCTCGGACTGCCGTGGGATTGTATAGCGGGTGTGAGTACGAATATCGGCCTTGGACAGTCTCCGGCCTCGGTTCTTGGATCGGGTTTAGTGTCACCAGTACGTCTCCAAACGCCTCCCGAGGAATGTGTTGCAAAATGTTCATGTTGTATGTCAACGAGATCTGGTCGATGTCTCTGCGCGTCCAGGGCGATGATACTGTGAGGTAGTTCCAAGCCGACCATGCATTTTGCCTCCTCGGCATATGCGACAGGTCTGAATGGAGAACGCATGTATTCTCCGACGTCTTGAACTGGGACATGATGGCACTTTCCTCTGCAGTGGCCGAGGGTTTAATGATTTGATACGCTTGATCTCCGTGCGTCGCCAATACGACGTGGTCATACACATCTGTTTTTCCATTCTCCAGATGGAGCCTGACCTGACCATCTTCATCGTTGGTGATGTATTTGACCGCGGTTTTCAGGAATAAGTGATTAGGGGGGAACCCCCTAACCACTGCGTCGATGTATGATTTCGCGCCCCCTTCTAAAGTAAGCCAGGCTGGTCGCGTGGCAATAGTACTCAAGAGGTGATGATTCCACCTAAACAACGATTAGCGATATGACTATGGGTAGGTCTAATATCTGGACTCACATAAATCGAACAAGTGTCGTGGCCGGGAACTCCAAAGTGCACTTGTCAGGACTCGTACTCCATACAGCCGCCGTCATGGGTATCAGATAGTCATTGCGAAATGCTTCCGAGTATCCTTGTCTGTCCAGATACTGTCCAATCGTTTCCATCGGCCTGGCGGAGGCTTCGTCGTTTCCAGAGGCATGATAGGAATCATCCACGTCCTCCTCCTCCTTCAATAAATCGAGGGCAAATTGGTTGAAGCGGATGATATCGAAGACCAGCCTCCACATCTTCAAGGAGAAGATGTTTCTCCTTTGGCAGAATAGGGAATCCAGGCTTGCCCCTGCCCATTCGAACCTTCCACGGTCCCGTGACACGCCAAAGGTCATCTCTGTAGGCACCGTTTTCACCTTAACCCTTTTCAGGAAGTTTATGAAATTGGCTGAGGCTAAGTTAGTAGGGGCGCAACGCTTGCAGGCTGGTAGCTGACGTACGATATGTTGCCTCGTTGAGGACGATAAACCCCGTATCTACCAAGGTGGTGAATTTGCCTTTCTTCCATACTACCGTATTAGTATGGCCACCCAAGCGGTCAGCCGCCTCGTAGAGGTATACATCATGGTGAGTGCGGTTCAGAGCCCAGAGAGCACCGATTCCAGCTGAACCACTACCAATGATGGCTACCTTCTTCCTGGGGACCCAGTTAGTGGTCGATGTCATCGATTGCTTTACGATAGACGAGTGAAGACTGGGAAGACTAGGAAGGCTCGGAAGGTAGGGGATGCTGTGGCAGTCGAAGCACAGACTTTCATAAATCAAACAAGGACAATAAAGCAGAAGGAAGATGTCTCAGAATAATACATCAAGTTTTTTTTTTCAAATGGGAAGTGAAGTGCTCTAAAAGACAAGGGCAAGCTACTATGTAGATATGTAGATATGTATGTATGTAGGGCATGCAGTGCAGGATAGCATGGAAATAACATGCAGGTGTTACGTAGGTGCTATGAAGGACTTATGTAGATTGGCGCCGTAAACGTCCTATGGCGTTTGTCCAACCTCGACATTTCCACCAGATCGGATCGGAAGAGGCTGTGGCTGCAAGAGAGTGGATGGACAGTGGATGGAATGATAACGCTCTGTCCATCTACAGAGGCTTTGGGCATGTAAAGATATAGAGACGTGGGGCCCGGAACAGCTGCCATCTGGCTCATACACGCGTTTGGATCCAGGTAATTGACTAGGATGACTAGGATTATTTCGTACTTACATCTCTTTATCACATGCAAATGTTGTAAAAATGCGAAAATGTCGTGATGCCCCGTTCTTATATATTCTAGACGTTTAAACCGTGTAAATCATTGGACGTGGTTGAAGATGAGTTGAGCGGGTAACTATTCAGACGAAGGTAAAAAAGAGTGTAGACTGTGTAGGTAACCTGTTTACCCTCGGCTCCCCCCCAAATATTAGAAGAAGCTCCTTGAACTAAGCCCAAGCTTGCCAGGCTTGCCACAAAGTTGCCAGCCCCCATGCCTTCCTTGTGCCTTGAAACCGTTACGGCCCTTACGGGCAATGTCTGACGTGGATCCACCACACTATTAAACGAGACAACTGTAACACGTTAGATTACAGCCATTACAGCCGCAAATGCTAATAATCAGGTGCTTTCAAGCCTTTGACCACGTTGAAAATGATGCCTGAAAAAAATAGAGAAAAAAAAAGATGTGAAGTTTCTAGTGGAGGTTTATTTTAGTGCACATTTGTGATTGATCGGTGTGCAAAATGTTGTATCATGCACATGTGTTCGATAACATGACAACGAACTACTACTAGTAGTAGTTATGAGTCTATGAGAAGCATGTGAATTCAAATTTCAAGTGTTCAAGACTTTGGCAAATGTACATACAGTACATGTATCATACAATCCGGTTTCGTCAAAACACATCTTCTTTTCTGACGGGTCATATCCATAGGGCTACAGCACCAACATAATATGCAAAGGCTTAACCTGGAAATGGGGTAAATTTGATGTCTCACAAAAAGATGAGATGTCAGATGAAATGTCGAGGCTCAACGGGATCGAATATACAGAGACAGCGGTTCGAAAACCGTCGTCTAATACACAATTCTTTAAAGCTCCATGTTTTAGTCTGCCCGGCTAATACAACTCGGCGTCCGTTATGAAATAAGACGCAGAGCCTTAATTATCTGCTTCCGGGGGATCAACTTTATGGAGAAAAGAAGAAGAAGAAAAATTAGAAAATGGATCGATGAAAATGATTGAAATACTTTTTTTTCGCGACGATGTAGAGCACGGACCACTATATTAGCTGTAGTGTGGCTGAATAGTTAGTTATGTGGTGTGGCTAGAGTCAGACAAGACTGCAGTGGTAACTGGACTAACCTTGAAGTAGTTAGGTGGGTATAACTATAGACCCACTTGAATCTTACAGTGGTCTGAATCGCATTGGTGGATCTTGTGACTGCCAGAATTACCCGTGTCTGGGAACGACCTGCTGTTCCTGGGTTACCTTACGCAACCTTACGCAACCACACATGATCTTTCCTGCGACTTCCATATCACGAACCATCCATAAACCATCCATAAATCATCCAAGATTATCGACGACTATCTCTACAACGATAAAAAATAACCATTCTTTTGCCGACAATTCCAAAACTTCTCGCCCAGTTTTAACGATAAAAATCCTACCGTTTCAACGATATAGGAGCCTCGAAGACGAGCTAAGGAGATAAAAGGAATCAGACCAATCCTTATTCAACGCCATTCAATCATGGCCAACCCACTCGACACTGACGCCGGCTCGGAGCTGTTCAGCAGCTATGAGGCTGAATTTAAGCTAGTCCAGGCCGACTTGACACAGAAGCTCGACCAAATCCCCGAGCTGAACGGGGAGCCGCGCAAGGCCGCTATCAGCGCCGCCGAGCGGGCCTTGGAGGAAGCAGATGAGCTGGTACATTCCCCATCCATTCCCTAAGCTATATCTCTTCTCCCATGTGATAACCAGGCAATCGCTCTTAACTAACTCGATGGGACCCTTCCCTAAATGTAGTTAGGACAGATGCGACTGGAAAAGCAAAACATCCCCTCCTCATCGCGACCCAAGATCAACCAGCGCTTCCGGAACTTCGAGACGGACGTAGACGGGTACAAGCGGAAGCTACGGTCTCTCGCCTCAGACCGCGCGGCCTTATTCGGCGGGCGCTACACCGATAGCCCGTCCGGTGGGACGCCGTCCGACCTACAGCTCGAGCAGCGGCAGCAGTTGCTTAGCGGCACCGACCGCCTCGACCGCAGCACCCAGCGCCTGCGCTCCTCCCAGGCCCTCGCCAACGAGACCGAGGCCATCGGTGCCAGCACCCTCGCCGACCTTCACCAGCAGCGCGAGCGCATCACCCACACCGGACAGGTCCTCTACGAGAGCGAAGGCTACGTCGACCGTAGCGTCAAGACGCTTAGGGGCATGGCTCGTAGGTACTGGCTTCCCTCCCCTCCCCTCCCCTCTTCGATGCACCGTACAAAATACTAACCTAGGGCTTTTCTAGGATGGCTACGAATCGGGTAATCACCATCGCTATCGTCGCCGTGCTGGTCATCCTCATCTTCTTCGTCATCTACGCCAAGTTCAGATGAAGCAAGCCTAATTCCAACCGAATGAGCCCTGACTACCCATTCCTTAAGGAGAAAAGTAGGACTTGGGAGTTTTTCTTTGGTTGTAGTCCTAGGATAACAACAGTAACAACAACAGTAGCAGCTGTGGGAAGTCTAGGAAACTGGTTAGAGCCAGACATCACTAAGCCAATCCGCTGGCTGGGTGGTAGAAGTCATGTGTACGAACCCCTCTTTTCTCTTTGAAAGGGGGGAAAGAAAAGGCTACCTCCCGGTACCTATTTGTGTAAAATTCCCCTACTATTATTGCGGATTTTTTGTCGTTTACCTTGGGTTCTTAATGTTCAAGAGAAGAAAGTGTACACGGCGTTTGAGGAGCGAAAGAAACGAAATTCAAATTTATTCAACAGACCTACTTACCTAAGTATTTATCTACCTATCTACCTACGTATTGAAAGGGGTGAAAAGAAGAGTGGGTTGATTGATTGGTTGGTTGAGACCAATTATCAGTCATATTATATCATACTGTATTACGGTTTTCCCCATCGTACGTATATATAGACCTACGTATATCATCAATATTCTCTATATTCCCAAGTTTCCTCCCCCATTTCTGGTATTCTGAACCTTGAAACAGGCGATACATTAGCCCTAATCCAAGAGATAGGATGTATTGTCCGTAGCGGCGATCTCTATGGGTCCCCAGATAACCCCAAGTAACGTCGTGGTCTATACGGTACCTATACGAACGCTAGCAAATCGGTTAGTCGCTAAGACTGTCCAATTCGCAAAGTCGGTGTGCAATTGGGTAAGTAGGTAGGTAGGTAGGTAGGTGGTAATGGCACTGACGCTATAATCGTAGATGCATATACAATCGCATATGCGGCGTAATGGCCAAAGAAACACGTTACGCTCTTCCCCGGCCTTTCGAATGCGCACACCACCTAACTAGGTTGCGACATTACAGTACAGTTTGAAAGCAATAAAGCGCTCTCGCTCAACCCGATGTCGTTCCTCACAGCACAGCACAGCACAGCACAGCACAGCACAGCACAGCCATGCCAGCTTAATACAGCGTCCCATTCACCACCCCCTCGACCAAGTAACTGACCACCTTATGGCACCGTTCCTGCGGCAAGGCGTCGAGGACACTCCACTGCGACAGCCTTCTAGGCTCGCCCGGCTGCCAGGACTTGTCGACGAGCACAGCCTCGATCAGCACGCCGGGGTTGACCTCGCGGATGAGGATCTCGCTGGTGATCATGACGTCGGCGCCCTGGAAGGCGTCGAGGAAGGTGCGGCTGGAGAGGACGGCGTTCTTGAGGGATGCGAGGTCCAGGTGTGTGAGTATTTGCTGGGTGAGCTCTACGGGGAGGCGCTCCATGTTGGTATGATAGGTAGGTAGGTAGGTAGGTATATATGTGTTTCCTAGGTGAAGAATGGGTATGAACCTCTTCGCACTAGATGTTGTGTGCAATAGATGTTTAGTTAAATATGAGGGTAGGTTATAAGTGAAGGGACCTTAAGGATTAAGCCAGATAGCTTGTCCAGTGTTGTGGTTAAAGGATGTAACTACCGACGAAGGATTCAATACTGCATGTACCTAGGGATAAAGTCCACGTCACAAGAACTGGTCGTATTGTACATTGGCCAAACCAGCCTTTGCCAAGGGATCCATCTACTGAATGCCACCAACGGTGTAAGCACGATTCCTTGTTTGGCCGTCTCTTACGCCGATCACCTGCGCATGTGTATTCAAGGGGATGTTCCGCATTCCGAATCGTTTGAGGCTTGTCAGCACATATACTAAGCAGGTAGGCTTAGTTGCAATGTTATCAGATGGCTCCTCTTGAGATTGTCTGGGACACTGTATTTGTAATTGATTCCATCCATTACATATACCTATGTAGGTATATATCATCCTGTAAAAATACTTAGGTGGCCTAGCCACTGGCAAAGCCCTTGAGTCTTGTTTAATAACGGCGAATCGCGGTGGATGGCATCGTGATGGCCGAAGCCAGGGATGCTTCATCCCTCCATGGGTAGCTCTCCATACCCATAAGTATTCCATGGCTATCTATTATAAGCCTCGACTATCTAGCACCAAACAGCTAGCCGTCCAGGAATCAACCAAGCTTCGACAAAGTGACGATAGGAATAAGGGGGTGAAAGGAGGGGGGGTGCTTGGAGTCGTTCACAGACCATATGAGCTACTGGAGCCTCTTAGCTTGAAGACACTCTCGTGAAAGCATAGGGGGTGCGTATGCTGCGTCTTAACATCATGTTGGCGTCCGCCGAGATGAATTCGCTAATCTGCGATAGGAAGAAGCTGAGTAGGTATGTACTGTAGCAGGGGAGATGTTTGATGGCACTACTATGTCAAGTACTGGACTTACTAATGGAAGACATCGCCACTCGGGGCATGAGGAGGTTGGTAATACATGTTATGAGGTTACAATACTTCGTACACCAGGTATTAAAACATCTGTGTCTCGTGCTCGATTGTTCATATCGGTACTCACGGACGACCGGAAGGGTATGTTATACGTTCCCGGCAACGTTCCGGAACTACCTACTCGTCGAGGCGCCATGATTGACGTCACGCCAACTTCATGTCGGTCCCGAGCCTATATTAGCCGGCCCCTAATCCGTCATCGTACCTTATCTCATTCTACACACCAGTAAGCTCCTGTTTATATTTAAGAGGCAGTCTCTGTGAATAGAGGATAGGGGTAACATCATCGCGATCGCTATGTCCATCAGTAAGCAACGCGGTAGATTCTGTGTCGGTTTTCGCACTTCGCATTTCGGTAAAAGCTTGATAGGCGTGCTGCTTTGGAGTACCCCTCATGGTGACTTAATAAGCGCGTAATGTCAAAGGGATATCGAAACCTCCTATATATGAGGAGGGTAATCCATAATTTAGGGGGCTGTAGTTCTCCGATTGTAAGCCAAGAATATAATTGTTGTCACAATACTGAAGCGCACCCATCTTTCGAAGGATAAACATATATCACCAAAATTATTCCTTGACAGAAATGGCCCCCTCTACTATGCAAGCCGTAGGAGTTACCGAGTATGGCCCCATCGAGAACTTGCGAGCGAAGGAAGTTCCTAAACCACCAAAGCCAACCGACAGGCAAATGTTGGTTCAGGTGAAAGCCATCTCAGTCAACCCTATCGACTTGAAGGTCCGCGGTGGCATCTATGACGACCCCCCTGAGTACTACGAACGAGTTAAGTCACTGACTCAAGAATCGCCCAACTTCCATATCATCGGCTACGATGGTGCTGGGGTTGTCCTGGAGACGGGGCCGGAAGTGAACCATTTCAAGGCTGGTGATGATGTCTTTTACCTTGCAAACCCCGCCAAGCAAGGGACTTATGCCGAAGAGGTGCTCGTGGACGAGCGCCATGCTGGCCATAAACCTCAGTCGCTAGACTTCGTTCAGGCGGCGTCAATGCCACTTACTTACGCCACAGCTTACGAATCTCTAGTTGACCGGCTAGAAATAAAACAAGGGGAAAAGGCAGCAGTCTTAATCATCAACGGTGGTGGGGGAATGGGGTCGATCACGTCCCAAATCGCTCGGAACGTGCTAAAACTGCCCATCGTCATTACGACAGCCTCGAGGCCAGAGACGGTCGAGTTCTCCAGGAAGATGGGCGCGACACACGTGATCAATCATCGCCAAGACATTGTCAAGCAGATCCAGGACCTCGACCTCCCGGCGGACACGCCGCTGAAGTATGCGTTCATCACGTCGCGAACGGAGCAGTACCTCGGGCCTGTTGCGGACGTGCTGGTACCGTTTGGCAAGATCTGTAGCATTGTACAGGCCAAGTTCGACATGTACGGGACGCAGATGATGAGCAAGTCGCTAACGTTCGCGTGGTGCTGGCTGGGGACTGGAGTGTACCACAACTACCTTAATGATAAAGAGGAGAAGCACCACGAGTGGTACGAGGAGATGGCTCAACTGATGGATCAAGGTACTATAAAGTGCCACCTTATGCAGAGAGTTAGGCTTACGGCGGAGGGGATTAGGGAGGTGCATAGAAGACTTGATGCTGGGAAGGCTATTGGGAAGATAGCTCTTGGGGTGGATGAGCCTGGAGAGGGGAGGGCATTTTGTTGATTTGGGTATGTGATATGAGGTTTACAGGTTCATGTACCGTATAACATTGAAGTTGAATAACACCGGGATTATTGATGTTTCTTGTAAGTTGTGATAGTATTTAACTGATCACGTGTGGCCCCATATTTTAAATAGACGAAGTTCCAGGGACCAACAAGCCTTATCATTGTTATCAACCGTCAACCAGCTGCTTGTCACTTAACTAACTACCTAGTACTTGTACTTCCGTACTTGTACTAAAACAATCGAAGCCCTAGACTAGCGCACCAATTCTTACCCACGGAATATTCAAACAATCGGATGTACCCGACCAAAATTTCTCAGACTTTGAACTTCAACAGTGGAAATTGAATTCGCGATCCTCCCCACCACCAATCTATCTCTACCTTCGACCTTCCACAACACCCAGTCTTATTGCCAGTACGCCAGATCGCCAAATCGCCAGATTTAAATCAACATGTCTGACAACGGCGAGGTCGAGGTCGAGTCCTCCTCCTACCAGGTCCTTCCCAAGGATGTTACCTCCGAGATTGGCAGCATTAAGCTGTTCAACCGATGTATGTTCTGTCACCGATACCCTTCATTCCTCGACTGAACTGCCGAGCGACACAACAAGAAAGCAACATAATTAACAATTTGCGCAGGGAGCTACGAGGATGTCGAGATCCGCGATATCTCATTGACGTAAGTCGACCTAGTTACCCAGTTACCCAATCAATTTTCACGTCTATCGATATCTCTTGTCCATATTTTCAACTTAGGCGATACGATACGATATTATACTACAACAACCTCTACTGTGTTGCAACACCGATATACGCGATCAATTAATATGTTTAATGCGACATACTAACCAAGACTTCTTTCTACAGCGATTACATCCAGATCCGATCCCCCGTCTACATTCCTCACTCCGCTGGACGATATGCCGCTAAGCGATTCCGCAAGGCCAACTGCCCCATCATCGAGCGATTGACCAACTCACTTATGATGCACGGCCGCAACAACGGAAAGAAGCTTATGGCTGTCCGAATTGTTGCCCACTCCTTCGAGATCGTAAGGCGCCCTTCGCAAAGTGTATAGGGGGGAATAATATTCTAATCAAAGTAAAAACAGATCCACCTGATGACCGACCAGAACCCTATCCAGATTGCTGTTGATGCCATCGTCAACTGCGGTCCCCGAGAAGACAGCACCCGTATCGGTTCCGCCGGTACCGTCCGACGACAGGCCGTCGATGTGTCTCCTCTCCGACGAGTGAACCAGGCCATTGCCCTTCTCACCATCGGTGCCCGAGAGGCCTCTTTCCGCAACGTCAAGTCGATTGCCGAGTGCCTGGCTGAGGAGTTGATCAACGCTGCCAAGGGAAGCAGCAACTCGTACGCTATCAAGAAGAAGGACGAGTTGGAGCGTGTCGCCAAGAGCAACCGATAAACGGTTTGCTCTTTCTGGGTTTTCTTCGGCGTGGACGATCTGGGCATTTTACACTGCATTTGTGCGTTTCTGGCTCAGGCGGGATGTGGTCTTATGGCATACTAGTCACATAGGGCTTCCTCAATAAAAGGCTCTGCCCGTTGCGGGCGCATCATGAACTGAAACAACAATTAATCTCACCACTGGTCTTTTGTCCCTAGTAGGATTGTGATTGCGTAGTGTGATATTGCTACTCTCTAAATACCTAGGGCACTGACTAGATACTTCACATTGAAACTCATGAGATGAAAACTAATAAAAAAATTGGTCATGCTCGAATTGATATCGTTGTAAATCTTTGCGTACGTGTCATGGGATGAATAGCAACGCTAATAACGGAGTAAGCAGCTCTAGATACCTAGTTTAATCTTCCCCTTTTTTAAAACCTCCCATCTGCTCTTCTGTGATGTGATGTGATATACATCATACTTTCGGAGTAACGTTCTTGATATTCAGCCGCTGGAACATGCCGACGTGAGGGATCCCTTCCTCAAACCACCTGCCCATGCCCTCGTCAACGCGAAAGCCCCAACGCTCATACAGGGAGGCGACCTGCTCCTGGGCGTGGCAGCAGATGAGACCGTTCCACTTGGGGATGTCGCTGGGGGCGCCGGCCTTGAGCTGGTCCATGCCGAGCTCGGCGACGCTCGGGTTAAAGAAGGCCGGGTTGTCCTCGAGCCACTTGCGGGCGGCGCGCCAGAGCTGGCCCGCGATGTGGTGGCCCCGGAACTCGGGGATCACGGCCATGCGCCCCATCTTCACGTACGGCTCTTTTCCGTCGTGAAATGTTGTGGGTCTGTCTGTGCCGAAGGGTAGGGCGGAGGCTTGCCGCTCTTCTTCTACGGAGGTTAGGGTCCTGGCTCGGGGTCTGTTGGTAGCGGCGGCGGCGTCCCCGGTCTGGTCTTTTGACCGCGTGGCCTCTGCTTCTTTGTCGTCGCCGTCGGCTTCTTCCTCCTGTGGTAGTAGTACATTGTCTACGTACCTACCGCCGGGTACGGGGTGCGGTGGGTGGGGGAAGGGGACAATGCGAAGGGTGCCGATGGGTATGGAGCTAGTCTCAGAGCGGCGTGGGTGGAGGAGTTTGCCGGTGGAAGGGTCACGCTGCTCGTGGGCGGTGACGCGGTTGACGCTGGCGTAGGTGACCCAGTGGCAGGAGCGGGGGTCATCGGCGTCGAGCTCGTTGGCGAGAGGCACACCCTGCTCGCGCACGAAGACGGCCTCGCGCACCTCCATCGCATCGCAGAACACCTTGGGAATCTGCGCCCCCACCGGCTGCTGGTCGTGCGGTAGCGTTCGGTCATACCCGTCTAGCCGCGTGGGCTCCAGGTGTGAGATGAAGGGTGTTCCCATTTTGCGAATTTTTTGATTTTTGGCTCTCCTTGTCTATGTTTTCAATGGCTGTTGGAGAGACCTTTCCCTTTTCTGATCTCGAATGTAAATAGTAACAGTAATTATTTAAAACAATAGCTCGCAGATACAGACAATCTTCATGCCAATCTTTCTGTTTGATTTCAGATGACTTCATGGAGTTGTGAAGTTATCTACAACACATTGATGCAATGTGATGTCGTTTCCCTATCGCCACGGACAGATGCATAGACTATGATTCCTTCGAAACGAAGAGGGGCTTGGATGTAAATCTGAAGATCCGTGGATAAAATACGCGGAGTTATGAGGGGTTTGGGAAGTTGATGTCGAATGAGTGAGCAGGTTATAAAAGCTTAAGATGAGATGTTCGCCAAGGTTTTGAAGTTGAGTCATCTTTATTTTTACTTTTATAAATTTATGTACAGAAAGAAGCATGGAAGGCAAATATAGGTACATATGCAAACGTGATACATAGAAGGCATGTTACACAGGCTGACAAGGTGGTTGCGCCCGCTAAATGAACATTTCATTATCATATATGTAAGTCGCCACGGAGCGCCAAGGTCTCCGTCCCGGCGTCTGAATTCGCCACCCCGTGCCGGCTGTATGCTTGAGCCTTGTCCGTAACTGGCCGGCAGGCCGCGTAGATCACCACGCATCAGTGCTAAATCAGATTCAAGATACTAGTAACGGGTTTATCAATTGATACTTCTCCAACTAACCTGGAAACATATCTGACGATATAATGCAATTACTAACCTACACAAAGTAACAGCATACCTATGCATAAAAGAAAAGCCTCACACAGCTTATACCACGGTAAGCCAATTAATTAATCGTGTTTTTCTTCAATTGGCTGGACTGAGCAAGTATGCCGAATGCATGTCAGATTTGAAAGGCGCAAACACACAAGCTGAACCCAAGTATAACTACCTATTTCAGACCACCGCTCAGTAGAATGCTCTGCCCGGTTAAATAGCCTGTCTTACACATCATGGTAACGACGTTTGCGCATTCTTGCGGCATCCCTAATCGACCAACCGGAATATTCTTCACGTCGCCCGGCGTACCCTCGACGAATTTCGCGTCCGGTATCATCCCGGTCTCGCCAATCATGGCCGGGGCTACGTCGTTGACAGTAATCCCTACCTTGGCGTGCTTCATGGCCAGATTCTTCATCATACCCGTTAGACCAGCTTTCGAGGCTGCATAGTGACAAGCGTTGATGCCCCCCCCTTGCGCGGCGATAGAAGAGATGAATATAATTCGTCCCCACTCTTGGGCTTCCATGTGCGGAATGCTCAGTTTTGTAAGGATGAACGAAGCTCGCAAGTTCACGTTGAGGGTGTAATCGAACTCTTCCAGACTCACATCCAGAATGCCGGGTTGTCTCTTCCCATATCCCGCGTTTGAGACTAGAATATCTGGACCATCTTGCCCATGCTGCTCCTTGAGTTCGTGGAAGAGCCGCTCGATATCCTCGGCCGAGGCAGTATCCACGCGATGGATACTAATCTTGCGACCTTCACTACCACCATCTGATTTTCGTAGCTCCTCGGCTAGATCATCTAACGGTTTTCTGTTCTGAAAGCAAGTCAGAGCTAGGGAGGCACCGTTATTCCACAAGTCTCGAGCGCAAGCAGATCCGAGTCTAGGATACGTCAACGCTTGCAGCAGACAAGATTAGATAAAAGGCATAGGTATCAAGTTGGCATACCCTCCAGAAGCGCCTGTTATCAGGGCTAGACGCCCATTGATCTCGTTATCGACTTTGGGCATTGTGGGCAGTATGTGTTAATAGAACAGTACATAGGGTTTAGGGTAACATTCTATGCCCCGGGTGTGTGTATACACGGGGCAGACGGGTAGTCCTCAACCAGGTTCCTGGTCTTGGATATTGAATAGTATTTGCTACCTAAGTATGTACTCGGTACTAGGTAGGCCGATTAGCGCTTCGTTGAAGTTCGTTGCTTAAACGCGGGGCAACTTGGGCTAAGGGGGGAGATGCAGTTAAGTAATGATTACCTAGCCACAACTCAATGCGTGCAAAGGATCTCTTGGAAGGCTTGGAAGGTGCAAATGGGATTCAATTGAATTTCCAATTTCGAATCATTATAGATCCACATTTGGTTATCGATCCAATCAGATCACTATCAGTGTCTTCTGCATAAAAAGTCAGCCACTTTGCAAGGGTTGCAATTCCAACAAGCTGTCCTCTGCGGTGAAGTTCATAACGTTGAGGACCAGCTGGGCTTAGCGCACTTGCTGCTTTTACTCAAGCTCGACATCCCTTCCAAGGTGCTGATGGCAGCCTGATGCAAATGGGGGGTGTGTCGCTTCAGATTAAAAGCGGCCTGGGTCCAGTGGGGATCCCTGTCCATCGTGGTAAAACCTCAGGAACACAGCTACTACCTAGTAGTTGTAGGTATTCACTTTCTTAGTAGAGGCCAGATTGATTCTATTAAAATAGAAGAAATATTTCAAGTTTATAAGACAACATTAAAGATAAGGGACAGGAGCCTTACAAAACAAACAAAAGTCAACTTTTAATCTCTCCTACATAACTTGAAGTTGAATACCTACCTAGAACTACTAATCATCTAGTAGCTGGAGGTATTAAAATAAAACTATCACGAGCAACGCACTCGGTATTAAAATACTAAACACTTTAGCAGCTGGTCTCAACAACTTTCACTGGCGAGCTTCTCGCCCCAGTCACCCCTCCTAACCTTGCCCACCATGCCACAAATATTCTCCCCTCGATCTATACTATTATGTGTAGTCTTCTTATTCTCTACAAACGTTCTCGCCATATCCGCTGTTCTTGGTATTGATCTCGGCACCGAATATATCAAGGCCACTCTCGTTAAACCCGGCATACCTCTCGAGATCGTCCTAACCAAGGACTCGCGAAGAAAAGAGGCTGCCGCAGTCGCATTTACACCTTCACAAAATGCACCAAAGAGCGGTTCATACCCTGAGAGGACATATGGCTCCGACGCCGTAGCCCTTTCCGCTAGATTCCCCGGCGATGTATACCCGAACCTCAAAGTCCTTCTTGGCCTTCCCGCAGACGACTCGATTGTGAAGGAATATGCTGCAAGACACCCCGCTTTACAATTAGAGGCGCACAAGACTCGCGGTACTGCTGCGTTCAAAAGCAAGGCTACGCCCAATGAGGAAGCATGGATGGTGGAAGAGTTATTGGCAATGGAGCTCCAGAGTGTTCAGCGCAATGCGGAGGCGTTGGCTGGCTCCGACAGCAACGTCCGATCTGTCGTCATTACCGTCCCGCCATACTACACTATTGAAGAGAAGCGCGCTGTGCAGTTAGCTGCAGAGCTTGTTGGTCTCAGAGTGTTGTCCTTGATTAGCGACGGTCTTGCCGTTGGGCTGAACTACGCTACGAGCCGAACGTTCCCTACCGTCAACGGAGGAGGCAAACCAGAGTATCACATGGTATTCGACATGGGTGCTGGCTCCGCCAAGGCAACCATCATGAAGTTTCAGGGTCGATCTGTTAAGGATGTCGGCAAATTTAACAAAACGGTTCAGGAAGTGCAGGTTGTGGGAAGTGGTTGGGACAGGACTCTGGGTGGTGATGCTCTCAACTACTTGATTGTGGACGACATGATCTCCAAGTTTGTTGAGACGTCCGCTGCGAAGAAGGCCTCGGTGGCGGCAGAAGGTGTTCAGGGACATGGGCGCGCTATGGCTAAGCTTTTCAAGGAGGCCGAAAGGCTGAGACACATTCTCAGCGCTAATGCTGAGAGTGGTGCCAGTTTTGAAGGTCTTTACGACGATATTGACTTTAGATACAAGATTAATCGGGCAGACTTCGAGAAGATGGCCGAAGTGCATGCTGAAAGAGTTGGTGCCATCATTCTACGGGCACTAGAGGTAGCCGAGCTTGATATTAAACAACTCGACTCCATCATTCTTCATGGTGGCGCCTCTCGAACACCTTTTGTCCAGAAGCAGCTCGAAAAGATTGCAGGAAGTGACAAGCTTCGCAGTAATGTCAACTCAGACGAGGCAGCTGTTTTCGGCGCCGCTTTTCGAGCAGCAGAGCTTAGCCCCAGCTTCCGAGTCAAGGAGATCAGAGCATCTGATGCCTCCTTCTACTCGGCAGGGATGAAGTGGACGAACCCCAATGACAAGCCTCAGCAACAGCGACTCTGGACTGAGAGGTCTCTTCTCAGCGCCGCTCCCAAGGAAGTTACCTTTACAAACCAAGAAGATTTCTCTGTCCATTTCTATCAGCAGGTGTTCTCCACTGAAGGTGCCTTGGTTGACAAGGAGACCAAAACCCTGACGACAAAGAATTTGACGGCTTCTGTAGCATCTCTAGCTGAGAAGGGCTGCTCTCACTCCGATATTCAATTCAAGGTCAAGCTACGGCTTAGCACTGAAGGCAGTGAAGTGGAAGTTGATAGCGCATCTATCGCATGTGAGGCTGAAGTACAAGAAAAGGAAGGCTCGGTCATGGATGGTGTCAAGAATCTCTTCGGATTTGGGAAGAACAAGGACCAACAGCCCTTGAAAGATGGCGAGAATGCCGACACAGAGGCTTCTGAGAGTTCTGAGAGTGCTTCAACCACTCAATCTACTGAAACGGCCACGACTTCTGTGGATTCCAGCAGTTCTTCAACAACCACAACTGCGTCTTCAGTGCCTGCCGAATCCCCGGAGAGCAACTCTGCCCCAAAAAAGAAGCAGCTTGTTGTAATCCCGATAGACTACACCGTAGAGAAGGCGGGCATCCCTGCTCTAACCAAATCAGAACTCGCCAAGGCCAAGGAACGCCTCCAGGCATTTGAAGCGTCTGATAAATCCAGGCGTTTGAGAGAGGAGGCTTTGAACCAGCTTGAAGCCTTCACTTACCGAGTTAGGGATTTGTTAGAAACCGAATCCTTCACAGCCGCCTCTTCCCCGGAAGAGCGCAGCAAGTTGGAGAGCAAAGCTAGCGATGTTAGTGACTGGCTCAACGACGAGGGCGCTGATGCATCCCGTGAAGAACTTAAGTCTAAACTCAAGAGCCTCAAAGGTCTTGTCTCGCCCATTGAGAAGCGAATGGAGGAGGCACGTAAGCGACCTGACCTGATCAAGAGCTTGAAATCTGCACTGGATCAGACAAACGTTTTTATCGACAATATCAAAGAGAAGATTGCCGAAGGAGATGCACAGATGTCCTCCCTCAGCGCCAGCATTTCTTCCACTAGCGAATCAAGCTCGACTGTCACATCCGCTCCTTCACAGGATGCTGACTTTGAAGGTCTTGAAGATGACGTAACCACCACTTCAACTACTACTACTACTGCCACCGAAGATCCCGCTCTAGTGCCGCCTATGTATACTCTTGATGACCTGAAAGATATCACGGGCCTTTCAAGTTCTATCGTCATTTGGCTAGAGGAGAAGATCGCTCAACAGGAGAAACTTCCTGAGACAGCAGACCCCGTATTGCTTGCCAAGGATCTTGAGGAGAAGACGAAGAAGCTTGAAAAGGCAGGGATGGATCTGCTTATGAAGTCTATCAAGAGCCAGGAGAAGGGCAAGAAGAAGAGTAGCTCGAAGAAATCGAGTAAGACGAAGACTAAGACCAAGAAGGGATCTACCAAGACGGATAGTGACGGGTCAGAGCCCACAATAGATGCAAAGGATCGGGAGAACTTCATCAAGCTCGGAAAGGACGGCAAGGGCCCGACGGCGGAGGAACTGGAGGAGATGATCAAGCGCATGTCCGAGGAGCAACTGAAAAAGGAGGAGTCAGGGAAAAAGCACGATGAACTATAAACATATACTTAGGGTGCAGATAGACCTTGACGAATGATAAAAGACAGCTTTCTAAGAGCAACTAAGAGCAACAATCCTAATTACAGCCCTAGTTATCAGGTGAGGTGAGAGAGCTGGTTTGAGCAAGTACATCACCTATACTTGTAGTATAGGTACCTACATGTAGATGCTCATCCACTTACATACCTATGTATAGAATATGTATCTCCAATATGTGCCTTTACATACTTACTGTACATGTAGTAGGTAGGTATCAACTTAGAGACATATAGCCAATCCACACCTACATGTGTGTAACACGTTCTACGGCACAAGCGTTCCTGTTTGTGCTCTTCACGGGTAGACTGCCGGCGCAAGGGGCTCGTACATGACTTCATCTTAGTTTGTTCTCTGTAACGTCAGACCCTGTAGCAGACTGTTTGCCATTTACATCCATATTTACATATCAGTGCCTACATATATATGTAGTACAGGTTCTTTCCCCTGGCAACCGTTTTAGAAAGACACATTGATTTGCGGGTTGGCTCGGTACATACGCTACATACATGTATGAGCCCCTGAGGACGATATAAGTATGTAAGTATACATGTATGTAGGGTGAGTGTTTTATGGAATCGAGACGTACATGTCTACATACATACATATGTGATGTATGTATCCATCTTCTTTTATATGAAATGGAGGACGTAGAGCAGGGTCAACCTTGAATTCGATGTTACTTCAATACTATCAGGTGTACTAAAGTATGTAATGAAATGGTTGGACGATATTTATATTTCCATTTCCATCGATATCACTGTACGTGTATAACATCAAATGTAGGTATATACATAGGTAGTGAGTATGTACCTGCATATGATACTATAGATGATACATGGTACCGTACATATTATTGATTCCTGAGGTATGTTGAGTGACATGGAGTTTGTCATGTTCAATGTAATCATTGATGTTTGTCAACATTGAACATCTCAACTCAGCTTCGGCATTATCCATGCAAGTTCCATATAGGTTCCAGGCACGTACATTTATTATTTATTTGGTGTATTGAAGGCAGTGACGGTTAC
This sequence comes from Hypoxylon fragiforme, assembly GCF_022984875.1. NCBI lineage: Eukaryota > Fungi > Ascomycota > Sordariomycetes > Xylariales > Hypoxylaceae > Hypoxylon > Hypoxylon fragiforme. Next base: position 912,885 of record NW_026054758.1, on the reverse strand, counting down.
GCAAAATCATCGTGTAAGCCTGTAAGGTCCTCTGTCGTCCCTTCCGTCCCAAAGGAAGCTGCGCATACCCGTCTTGGCAAGATCACCAACAAATCCAACCAATATTCCTTCCGTTTGAAGTTTAAGGTTAGTGACGAGCAACTGCCTCAGCTACTACTGCCTTATATCTTACTAACCTTAGGTACCTGTAAGTAGTCAGTACCGGTCAGTACCGGTCAGTACACGTCCCCTCAGGTTCAGTTTTGGTCTGATGTCGTTTGTTATGTTTGGTTTGTGACATGCCAAAACAAGTACATATACATCTAACTTAACTTACACGTGTAGGCAGGTACTTAATCTCTTGAGAAATTACTGCGTGTACCTTCTCGCTACCATTGACGACACACGCACTCGCACACTCGTTTATAATATCATCCACTCTTTTTTTTTTCAATAAAAGCTCCTTCCTTCTTCACCTCTTCCCTTCTGCCTCCTTTTTCCACCTCCGAAGTTCACCTTTTCTTCCGAGTCTCTCGTTAGTTTGATCCTGTCACGATCGTTTGAACGTTACATTATCAGAGGATCCATCAACATGGCATCCTTCACCCGTTTTTTCGTGGCACTAGCCTTTTGTGTCTCTCTTTTCACCGTTGTCACCTCATCTCCAGCCTTTGGTGCGAAGGCCGGTAAGACGGTCTCACTGCCCGTCGCCCACAATGCTGACCTCCCGCGTCATGGCCCGACTGATTACCTTAGAACCCTGAAGAAATACAAGCTCAAAATTCCCGATGGTCTGCAGGAAGTTGTCGATGCCCACAAGGCTACTCACCGCAAGGCCGTGGATGCTGAGATTGGTGAGTGGAAGAAGGCACATGACTTTCAAAAAATCTGGACACCGATAACTAACCATTGTTGTAGGAGGCTCTGCTCCTGCGTCTTCGCGTGATGGCGATCTCCTCTGGATCACCCCGGTCAGCATCGGTGAACCCCCTCAGGAACTGTTTCTAGATCTTGATACCGGTTCCTCTGACACGTACGATCTCCCTGAAAATCCTATCGTGCATTATTGTATACATCGGCGCGCCAATGACTAACATTTGACGTAGGTGGTTATTCTCGACCGACACGGACAAGAAAGGGGTAGCCGGACAGACTCTTTGGGACCCCTCCAAGTCCTCCACTGCCCATTTGGTCCAGAACTGCTCGTGGTCTATCATTTATGGCGACTTTTCCACCTCTGAAGGCATTTGTTACCGGGACACAATCTCCTTTGGCAACCTCTCAATTGCTAACATGACAATTGAGTCTGCCACTGAGGTCTCGAGCATGTTCACCGATTCTGCGTATATGTCTGGCCTCGTGGGTCTTGCTTGGCCTTCCATCATCCAGACGGTCCCTCCTCAGAAGGGTCTTCTGGATTTCCTTCCCCAAACGTTAAGCCAGCCCGTGTTCACAGTCGACCTACGCCACAACAGCAGTGATGGTACCTTCAACTTTGGCTACATTGACGACAGCCTACATGGCGACCAGGTTGAGTATGTTGACGTCGATACCACAGACGGCTTCTGGACTGTTTCACACAAGGGCTTCTCTATCGGGGGGTCAGAAATTAAGTATGAGTTCAACGAGGCACGTGAAGTCATCATCGACACGGGTTCTACCTTATTCTTCGCGCCAGACGAGGCGGTCAGCACGTACTTTGACAGCGTCCCTGGAGCCAATTATTCGTACAGGGACTATGGGTGGGTGATACCTTGCAACTCAACTCCGCCCGACTTCATCTACGAGCTCGGCGACGCTGCAGGAAACACGGTTACTGGATCGATACCCGGTGCGTACTTTGTATATGCCCACACATCGAATGAGTTGTGCTATGCTGGCATACAGTCTCTTGGCTCCTTTAGTGAGATGCAGGGTATTTTTGGTGATATCTTCCTCAAGAGTGGCTTTGCTGTTTTCGACATTGCCAACAGAAAGTTTGGTATGGCCCCCAAGCTCTTGAACACCAACAATAATAAACGAGAGAAGAAGGCTGGAGATGAAGGCCGTAGTTGAGCTGGGAGAAGGAGGAGGAGGATTGGGGGTTAGAGATGATTCATTTGCCTCCTTGGATGTCAAACGATGTGGATGGGTGTTTACGCCTGACATCTTTGCTGTCATAATGGGCAAGTCTTGGGTCCCTAGACGCAATTCTTCATGTTTGTGCATACGTGCTAGGTATGTATGAATCTTGGACCTCTCTTTGTTGAGATAGACGAGTGACATACCATACTAGTACCTACTTAATAATGATAGAGAGAGATTGGTTCGATAAATTGATGCTTTCATCTTGCCTTTTGCCTCGTGCAGTGTGACCAACGTAGCCTGCCTGCCGTGTTAGACTCTGTAAAGCTTTCGTATTGACTTCGTATCCAAGGGGCTTTGGAATCCTAGTTGCGGTCTCGATCTTTATATTCTTGATCTTCGTACTAGCGTAGGCAACCCCCTTTCTTTTTTTACCTTTTTAAACTTTTTCATTGCCTTTTAATGTTAAAATCTTGATTTCTTATTCTTATCTATAGCATCGTTCCGTCCTATGTATGTATGGGGTATATACATACCCGCCGAACTTAATCTTCGGCCCCGAGAGCTTGAGACTAATTAGCGTCTGGGTTTCTGTGCGCATGTCTGCAGCGCATTGTACATATATAGGCACCTATATATGCATGAGGAAGCAGGTATGAAGATAGTGACGGCCCCGAGAATGTGTTGTACGGATCTGCCCACATGGAAGAGGTGGATGTGGTGTGGTTGGGGTGCATAGGTATTAGGTAGGGTGCTGTATGTACTGTATTTCTCAACTTCATCTCTGGAATCACCACATGAAAACGGTATTACTTACTGTAGGTAGATTATGAAGATGAGATGAGGTGAGATGAGATGGTGGGTTTGTGGCGCTAGATACCCACTAGATATAGAGCAAGATGTATGCAAAGGTTCGCGCAATGAGCCACTACCTACAGTAGGTGTTGACGATGTAATAATAGTAAAAGGACTGCCGGCCCATATGATGACAGTGGCCTTCAGAGCTAGACCGCATAAGCATTTATCTCCGTGCCCACTCGTAGGTACGCACACATATGAAGCCGACAATTATCCAAGTATCACGGCTGACACACACACGCACACATGACTTGAATGCAGTGGGTATTAGAATTATCCAGGATGCCTCGACGGCGCTCCCCAAATGATATAAAAAGGGCAGATATGTACAATGATACTCATTTTGGGCAGGCCAGTTACCTAGTAGCTGGTGATGGTGGTGCGCAATGCATCCAGAGGACCCCTTCTGCATTTTCCCCACTGTCGCCCTTTCTTTAAGACAGAGGCTTCCCTTCACTCACAAAAAAGATAACGTCAGACCTTATGCCATGCAAAGCCAAAAAATGCTATGAGCGACTGCTGCGACGTCTTGTTCATGGACGACTGGACCCCCCTAACTCTTGCTGCTTCGTTTCTAAAAGCTGCTTCTCCCCTTCCCCTCTCGTTTATGGGTGCTACTAAAATGGTCCAAAGATGAAAACGAACTGACGAAAGAGAAGATGAGACGCCTTCAACGCCAGACGGACGAGGGGGAAAATGGTGTCGATGCGTCTTTCTCCAAACGAGGGTATATTTTGAAACTAGAATTTGGTTCGTCAACGACTAAAAAAATGTGATTCGTGTTAGCCCCCTTTATTTTAGCGAGAAGTCGGATCGGTCGAGTATCGTTCGCGGTCGCATCCCGGAAACCCCAATAGAAAGTAGCTCCGTTTCGTGGCCGTATCCAAGTACTCCAGCCGAGTCATTGCCGAGGTCTTGTCCAAGGTCGGTTTGTGAGGCCGGCTATTGTCGTTGATGACGCATGAGTGCTCTCCATTAGTCGTTCGATTACCTAGAAAGAAGAGGTAGGGGGGGTAGTCGGATAAAAGCCAAAACAACGAATCATTCGTAACGGATAAGGGGCGCGGGCGACGGGGCAAAAGGGTAGCTGAAACAATTATAGTTGATTTGTCCACTTAGTGGTCGCGGTCGCCATCTTGAGAAACGTAGACACGGTCAGTAAACATCCGAGGATCGGCGCCGCCGTCACGAGAGGAGCTATGATTAACTAGTACGTATTCACCTTCGCTGGCCGTTGGAGTCGGAGGCATAGCTCCTCCATGTGCAGGTGCATGCTGAACTTGTTTGGCAGTTCCTGGCCGGGATCTCTGCTGTTGCGCTGCGGCTTCAGTTTCGGCATGTGCTTTGCCAAAAGCATCATTAACAGCTTGTCGTTGAGCTCGGGGACTCAAGCTGCCTGCTTGCCCTGGGGGGTTTTGCTTCTTCAATCGCTGTTCCATTTCCTTGATCCTAGCCTCGAGAGCCTCTAGTTCGGTCTGACCAGTCGTGACTTGTTGCTTTCTGACAGGCGGGAAGACTGTGTATTAGCGCCCGTTTTCCAAGTTGGGTATGGTTGGAAAAACTGGGTATAGTATTTTGGTGGCTTTGGCAAAAGGGGAGGGGGAGCGTCTTGTGCGGGACATACCGCCTATCCACCTGCTCATCCAAGTCGGTAATGCTGTTTTCAATTCGGAAGATATCCATCAGCTCTTGGCTGAAAGAGCGGGCAATTGTTCTGTAAGAAACAATGTCTTGTTAGTTCTTTGTTTTTTTTTATTGTGTACTACTTAGTAGTATATCAAATATATTTATATTTTTGGTATGCCATTCTTATCCCTTTGTTATGGGTCATATTTAGAATGGGGAAGAGGAGAACTCACGATTGCGGACGGCGGCCATTGGGCTTCCAGTCGCGGTCGAGTTCCTCATCAGAAGGGTTCATTTTGGAATAATAATCGGGCTTATCGGTAAACATAGGAGGTTATAAGAAGAGAAGGGAAGGGGATGAAGTGGAAAAAAAAGGTTGCAGAAGTAGAAAGTCGCAAAGAGTCGTAGAAGCCGTAGAAGTCGCAGACAAGATGTCGCAGGAATCGCAGAAAAGTCGTCTTAAGCAAGCTTAGCTTGAAGTTGGCGGAAGAGAAGGGTACTAAAAGCCTGGAAGTGCTAGAAGTGCTAGAAGTGCTAGAACTAGTGTTATTATTATTGATTCAAGTTTGGAGTTGGCGGTGGGGGAGAGAATGAAAGGCGGGTCGCAGGAAAGTCGGGACGTTGAACGGAATGGCCGTTTAAATCAACTTTAAATGGATTTGGATTTTAAAAGGGACCGAATAATTAAAAAGGGGGGGGTGGTTGCTAGGTGGAAGGAGCCTGCCTTGTTGCTTGTACCTGATCATTTAATACAACTTAAACTTACATTTGTACCAATGAAATAAGTGTTCCTAGTAGCTTTGCATAAATTATTATTAGTTACCACTTGACGTACATATGTGTATAGTTATGTGTATACATATGTAGGATGGATGGATGGATGGATGTGTATTGTACAATACAAGCAGCTGTTGTATAGATCTGTACACGAGACTTTTTATAGAGAAGGACTAAAATACAAAATAGAGGCAGATGATTATTATGACTATTTTGCCCAGGTAGCTTTAGTTAAACCTGGATACTTTAGTCGTAATAGTCGTAGTAGTCGTTGTGGACTTTTGCTTCAAAGCTCATAGCAAGTAATACTTACTACGGTCAAAAAAGGTCAAAGCTGAAATCGGGAGGATGCGGCAAATATACCTTAACCTATTCCATGTTATTACATGCTTTCAGTAGACAATAATATTTGTCTTGGCATCTAGCTTCTTTTTAGGATGATCTCAAGACGATCTCATCACTAGACAAGCAATGTCCCACCATGCCCTCGGATTCGACAATGATGATCTAAATCAACTGACCAAACCTACCGTCAGTAGGTACCATCATCAGGTACCATCATATTCTGCCATCTCTCCATCATGCAAAACTTTACATCCACGAAAACTATCCTACATTTACTTCGACATATGTGTAGTATATGTATGCACGATAACTAACATACTACATAGCTATGTAGGTAAGATATAGTTACACGCTTCGTATGTCACTTGCATGAAGCTACAGGCATGCATGTGTTGGCTTAGGAGGTCTGTGAATGGCTCGCGCATGAATCTGCGCCCCTATCAAGATGTTCCCGTATTACCTACCTAACCTCTTAGGTCCTTCCCGGGACCCAAGGTAAAGCATTTTAATCTCCCTTGCTGTTATGCACTCCGTACTAGGTAGGTACAGACCTAATTAGTGGTTCGTACATAACGCACCCCCTTATTCCCGCAGGAGCTTGAATAATACTTACATATGTACCAGCATAGATACTAGTATTGCTCAAGTGGACTCAACTTCTGTATAATAATGCGCTACTACGGAGTAGGTACTCACGAGGAAGTGTCACTAAAAGGACCTAATCATTCAACAATTTCAACTACTGTATGATACCTAGGCAGCTAGGCTAGGCAACTACATAACCTAGTAGGTTGCCCATTTGCCCAAAGCTCGATTTGGCATTTCAATGTTCTGCTAGGGCTATTTAGCTGCTCGAGCCTCCAAGGGCTACGTAGGATTTCGCTCCCAGTCGATACTAGGTCTAATCAAGACAATACCTAATACCCGGGTACCCAGGCAGGTGTCTTCATCTGTAAGAGAAAAGAGGCAGTTTCTACGATGATACTATGTACACATCTCTTCAGGCCGATCCATTTTCTGGAAGCTGAAAGGTAACATGACCTGCGAGGCTTGTCATTACCTTCGTACGTGTGATCTCAACCCCTATGACATCAACTACGAAAGTAGCTAACCTAGTAGATATTGAGTACGAAGCAAATTGGCAGTCAAGACTAAAGCCATCGCTAATTTCAGATTAGAGGCTCTGGTATATGAACTAGGCACGTGCGCTATCTAGATCGCGTGCCGTATTCTCATGTGATATCTTAAACTATATTGAGATGGTTATCTTTAGTGATGAACAGTTTGCTTGACTAGAAGGATTAACTACATACCTACGTACCTACTTATGACAGTTAGATACCTTAGGTACCAGGTTGTCGTCCGGTGAGCATGCCTTAAGGCTACACGTGGCCATCAGTTCACGATTTCAGTGTACATAACTATCTGCCAGTTTATCAGATCGATTTAACATCCTTATCATGTAACTACGTACATGTAGGAAACTACCTAGTAGTATGTAGTCCCAGAAGAGGCTCTTAGAAGATCGAATTCTTGAACACAAGACCAATTCGAATCCACATGTGAAAACCGGATATTATACATGTACGAGTATTATGTATGTATAGTATATTATGTACTTATTATGGTTGTGTAGAGATAAGACTCTGGATGCATCGATAAAGAAGTAAAAAAGATACTAACCTAACTAGACGATTTAAAGTTAGATTACCTAGGCAACCTAGTTGTACACTGTAGAGTGGTCCTACAGAAGTTTCTCTAAAGTGATTACATAATTACAATTACATAGTAACTAACAAAATCGTTTTTTGAACCTTGAACTTCCAAAGTTGCAAGTCCCCGGATTCCGCATTCCGCATTCCGCATTACAACCCACTCAAATCATCAATCTGGCAACATTCGCCGATCCTATCACATCGAATTATACACCACTGTGGCCTGTCCAACCTGCCAATTACCGAATACTTACTTTAATCACGTGATTCTTCCTTAACGACAACCAAACCGTGAAAATTATTCATCGCGAATAGCCTCATCTAAAACCGGCCTAAATCGTCGCCCTTCCACCAATAAAGTGGTCGGAGTAGTCTTGACGGACTTCTGCGACCCTCCAAAACATATTTAGTACGCGTCAGAATCGTGTTTTCCCCCTCCGAATGGCCCAAGAAGCCCTCCTCTAGCTCCTTTAGGCTTGCTGACCGTGACTTCAGATCGTGGCGCCGATTCATCTTCTGCAGCGACGTGACGGTCCCCTCGACCAAGGCCGAGGTGGATTCTGGGGCATGAATCATAATCCGACAGCATATACCTCTCTCGAAGCATTTGCTTTATTCCAAGAGCTCAACAGAAATTTCCAGAACGGTCTGGTCATCGGCACCTTTAGCCGCATCTCCGAAACTCTCAGGAATACCCCGTTGATATACGAGCAAGACAACTACGATGCCGATCGACTAAGCCCCGATTCTCTTCAGAGCTTTGCCCTACAATTGTTGCGGGAGGAACGAAAAGAGGAGAAGAGACGAGAAGCCGAAGCTGCTGCCGCGGATAAGAACAGCGCCACCTTATCGCCGAATTCTAGGAAAAGAAAGCTTCAGAGCCCCCCTTTGCCTACCTTTCAAGATGCGTTGGAGCAGAAGGATAAGCTGCCCACCTTAGTGGAGAAGCTCTACGCGCGGTTCCGGGATAGTCTCGTCAAAGAAATCAGGGAAGATGAAAGACGCTTTGAAGAGCTCCAACGGGAGCTGACCGAAATTGAACGAGGCGAATGGGATAATAAACTAGGCGTGGAACAACATCCGGATTCAAACAAGAACGGGCTGCCTGTTATCACTAACTCAGTACCCGGGGGACCCGAAGGTCAAATAACACCTACGCCAGTACAGACACCGGCTCCTGTATCAACACCAGTCCCGATACCGGCCCCAGTTCCGCCCAAGATACATGACCCTGGGAGAAGGGTTGTGTCGCCGCAGACTTCCCAGCCGCCGCAGGAGAGGAAACCTGTCCAATCAGTTCCGCTCCATCCTCCTCATCCTCCTCCGCCGCAGCAGCCAGATCTCCAGCCTCCGAATGAAGTACGTCGTGTCACCCCTGATACTAGACAAGAGCCAAGCCGCCCAGCAAGTAGTGCAGCTCCAGTTCTACAACATCCTCAGACCGCTCAGGGATACACTACACGCCCGAGTTCTGCTACATCACAGCCACCCGTGACGGATGGGTTGCAGCGGCCCGAGAGTGTGCCTCAAGGCAGAAGCCCTGCTCCGATACACTCCAATCAACCCCACACTCCTTCTCCTGTTCCCGCCCCAGCTTTGAAGTGGGAGCCTCCGTATCAACCTCCTTATCAAATGCCATATCCACACCCGCATCAATATCCTCATCAGCAGTCTCACCAGCAACCTCTACAGGCTTCTCAACACCTGCCGCCAGCGCCACCGCAACAACAACATCCGCCACCGCACCAAACTCCGGTCCCGTCTCCTCGACCTCCATACAATACGGGGCCTAGTAGACTTCCGACATATCCCTCTCAAACGCCGATCTCTCACCCTCAGTTTCCTCCGAACTATCCCAGTGGCAGGCAAACTCCCGGACAGTATGCTCAACAACCTCGGACACCGGTGCAAGGTCCTGCACCGGTATCGCCTTCAGTGCTCTTACCACCACAGAACGCAGGACAAATACCACCTTCCCTACAGTCTTTGCCCGTAAATGCGACGCCGGATAGTGCAGGACAACAAGCGACGCAACGGCTTCCGGCTTCTATGCCTCCTGCAAGCTCACCAGGTCATACCGCTACACCTAGCTCCTTCGCACCGCATCAAGCTCAGCACGTACCAGCCCAGACTCCCGTACAACCACCTGCCATATTATCAGCAACGCATCCAGCTGTTACCTCTTCCAAGCCACCTGTACCTCCCGCCCAATGGTCGCCAGCATCCGTGCAAGCACCAGCACAAACTAGGCCTTCTCATCCTCCCCCGTCTCCTATCCAAGCTACACCAGCACCGCCACACAACCCGCCGCAACAACCCACAGGATCGTTTAGTTCATCGTATGATCTGCCAACTCAAATAGCCAACACTATTGAACATCCCCATCGTCCGCAGATGCCTGTCTTGCAAACCCCAGGACCAATACCACGATCCCCACGCCCACGATCAGCATCCCAAGTACGAACGCCAGTAGGCAGCTCTCCTCATATAATTAGAGGTCATGGTACTAAGTGGACCTCGACGCCAACACCCGCAACGCCGCGCGTGGAAGATGTTTCTGGATATTTTGACCTCCCAAGCCCAGGTTTCGAGCCTATAAGCCCACCTTCGCAGCCAGCCCCATTCCCAAAGACCTCTCCTGACCATACTGGCAAGAAAGATATGCGGAAGGTCATACAGAAGCCTGATGGAGTAGTAAGCCGACCCAGAGGTCGACCGCCTAGAGTTCCGCCCAAGATAACTCCTTCGGCTCCATTAGAGGAGGCCTCAACAGAAGGGGATCTCTTGGGAAGTAAGATTAAGAATGAAGAGGCAACTCCCAAGGCATTGGAAGACATTGGCGATGCGTCAGTGGTCGATGAAAGTGTACTAAACCAGACTCAACCTGGGGTGGTTCAACAGTCCAACAAACGGAAGCGCCAAGACAGTCCTCCGAACCGGGCTCCACCATCGCCGGCCACGCATGTCTTATGGACACGTTCGTTCAACAAGATCAGTCAATCTGCTTTGGACCAAATCATCAGCCACCGTCATGCCAATATGTTTGCACATCCGGTCAAACCGAAGACAGCACCAGGCTATTTTGAAATTGTACTCCGGCCCCAAGACCTCAAGGGCATCCAGAAGGCGATCACGGCTGGGTCTAAAGCGGCAGCTGCAGCGGTGGCAACTATGGCTGATATCGAACCGAGCGCAACAAATGTATGGATTCCGATATCAGTGGACCTCGTCCCACCGCGCGGTATCATCAACATTGCGCAGTTAGAGAGAGAGTTAGTCCACATGTTTGCAAATGCTATCATGTACAATCCAGATCCTTATCGTGGATTTGGGCCCTCATTTCTAAGATTGAATCGTCGGGCCAGTTTGGAAGATGATGGGGAAGACTATCGGGGCTACGAAGTGGATGAGAATGGGGTTGTGAAAGACACTCGTAGCATGTTTGGTGAAGTAGAGAAGCTTCTGAGCGACCTGCGTAACGAGGTGGAACGGAACGCGCCTCCACCAACGGGGGTACCACCGTCAGCCAGTCGTAGCATGAGCGTGGCAGGGGCGGATGCGAACGTAGTTGAGGACGATGCGGATGAAGCTGTAGGGGATGCTAGTAAAAGACGGCGAATAAGGGGCTAGCGACATACATAATATGTGCATTGATATCTACCTAGGTACCTACACGGTATACTAACCTACCTGTACATATATAGGCAACCTAGGTCAGAAGCGAAGACTACCAAATATATGATAAACTTGAGCGGTTGAAGCCAAAGTCGAGTTATGGTACTCGTTATGTTAGTATAAAAAAAATCGAAGACTCTTACCTTTGGTTCGCATAAATTATACATTGGGTTCTTGTCAACCGTCAGAATCTAACGCCACCTGGTTCCAATATGTAACTTATGTACTAGGTTAAGAAGTATTACATTTATGTATGCACATAAACGAATGTGTATTATGCACGTGCCATGTCCCCACATTTCTTGGGTTCGCATATGTACTCCGTACTATGCAATTGTGTCGCCGAGCAATTGCATCTTCATATTAATGCTCTTAATATCATTGTCATCAAAGATCAATTCTAAATAAAAAGAAAATTTTTACTTCTAGACCTTGATCTTAGCCTTTAATATTGCATTTCCCACTTCCGAGGTTGTTTTTGAAATCTATCTCGCGAGCAACCGTTCTTACCGATATAAATAGCTTAGCAATTGCTATTTCGGGACGCGTCAAACGCGTTGATTGACTGGAAACCCTTTTAAGTACCGAAGTAGATCATGGTATCACACCGGGTGATTGCCGACTCTGATGCTGAGGATGACGACGATGGTCCACTGAGCCCTCTCAGAGAAGATGTCCTGGACCCTCCAGAGATAGAACCATTGAGCCCACATCGTTTAGGCTCAAGCCGTGCGACATCAGACACGCATAATCAAATATCTGATACTACGGACCAGTCATTCTTCGCTAATGTCTATGACGAGCAACAGAGCAGGGCACTCCAACAGTCTCATCTTATAGAGCATATTGTACGTCAAACTCAAAGAGCGAGTGGAAGCAGTGGCGAGGTTTCACTCCCTGCCAAAGGCAAAGGCAGGAAGACCAATACTTCCTCGGCTACAGATGTTACCTCACCCGTAGTCTTGAAAAAACCAGGAAACCAGCCCTCGCTTTTCAGCGATGATGCATCTGTTATCACGACTCCAAGAAAAAGCTTACCTGGGGAATGGGATATACCCAGTAGTCCCGAAGATGCTTTTACATCAAAGAGTGTTAAGAGCGCAAAGACTAGGAGGGATAAGACGTACGGCAAGCGAAAAAGCCAGCCGGGGTTAGCCCTTAGCCCTGCCGCGGCCAATATATTTACAGCAGACAATGACGCGTCTGGGGAGGCCTTGGAGGATGTTGGTGTACATGACACGGATGAGCTATCCTGGCAGCCCATGGCGAAAAAGAGGAAAATCTCGCTCCATGATTCTACGCTTCCAGAGGCGGCGACCACGACGAAGTTTTACGTTGCTCAGAGCAATATGACTACCATGCAAAAGCTTGAGTACGAAAAGGTTCATGTATCACAAAATAGCTATGCCGGTTTTGCTGGCCCTTCCGCTAATCAAAAGTCGAGTGGTATGACAACGGTCGCATATCCTACGCCTAGCCGGTATGCATCTTCTTCTGGGCCACCACTACCTTGGGAGGCAGGCCCTGCTCTGGATTTACAACCGGAAGGTGGCGATGTTATAGACGTGTGTATACTCATACAGCTTAGGATTCCGAACTTTAGCTAACAAAGGGTTAGATCACCTCTTCTCCAGATATAATTGCAGCCAGCCATATTTTTACTAGGCCAAAATCAGTGGGAACATCTCCTATGGATTCGCATGCAGGTAACGACCAGGACGAAACAGTGGCCGAAACTGTTGTTATGAAGAGCCAGGCTAGCAAGAAGCGAACGAAGAGGTTAAAGAGTACGCAGGATGAAGATGAACTTGTGCAAAGTGACCCTGAGACCCTCGAGAACTATCGAGGTGGCTTGAAACGGAAGCCTAGAAGAGAAATATGTAATTCGCCAAGTCAACAGGATGGCGACGAGGGTATTGAATTGATCCTGGATCATGGAGAGGAAGTCCCCATCAGAGAAAACTCGCCTAGGCAACCTTCCGAAGAAGCATCGGAAGTCGTTGATCTTCTTTCCGAAATCCCTGCAACAGAGTCACCCAGCCATATCGGTGCACCAAGACTTAACGATTTGAAGGCCAAGATAACTCCTCAGCCGAAGAAGCGCGGGCGCAAGAAAAAGCAGCCGGAGAATATACCAATAGTTCAGGACGAGGAGGTTGCCGAAGCCCAAACCGTCGTTCATGAGCAGGCAGCGGCTGCCAAAGACCCCGAGAAGCCTAAGAAGAAAAGAGGCCGCCCTCGAAAATCAGAGACTTTGAAAGGTGAAAAGGAAGCAGCCCCTGAGCTAGAAAGCCGCGCAAAGGACAATCAACGTGAACAATCAAAGCCAGACCAGGCTGATACAAGTACTAAGAAGCTGAAGACAGGAAAGGAGCAGGCTCAAAACCAAGAGGAAGAAAACGAAGATATAAGCCCACCATTGCCTAACGAAAGTGAAGGTGAAGCTGCCTCTCCTTTGAGGGAAATTGATAGAAACTCAAGAGCCCCTGCGCCTACAGAGGATGTTCCTGCAGAACCTGCAGATCGGGGGCCGCCGCCTAAAGTTCAAGAGAAGGGGAGCTCAATGATTAAGCCTACGCCTACAGCCATGGCTTCCCAACCTAAAGTATCGTATCGAGTCGGCCTTAGCAAAAGAAGCCGGATATCATCGCTCCTAAAGTCGATCAAGAGATAGACGAGTTGGTTTAGTATTAGAAAATACGTCATTAGGTACAAAAGCATCGCGGTAGTGAAGAGCGGTGCAGGTAGTCCCCGCAGAAGTTATATTGCCCCCCATTGGCTTCACCTAGCTGCGAAATCACATGCATGCAGCATTAGGTAGGCACCGACATAATAATTCCCATAAGCAACCCCACACAGTTATACAAGTTGAAGTACTGGGCATCAACACGTCAGCTATTGTACCACTATAAGAACAGACCAGGGAGGTCTAGCTTTGGTATGACCGCGGTCCTTTTCAGCTTTCCTCCTTTTCAGCTTTCCTGCCTTTCTAGAAACCCGTCTTCTATCGCGTCGAGCGGTGAAGACGCGCCGACATGGACTCATTTGCGGCAATTGGACTCGCTTGCGGCATCATTGCTTTCCTAGATTTTGGCTTCAAGTTGGTTTCTCAGGTCGAGAGCATTCATGCATCTGATTCTGGAGCTCGCGCATATAACGATGACTTATCTTCTAGTACACAACAGGTCCAGCGCCTGGCATCTAATTTGAAAGCAAACAAGTCACTATCAGATCAAGATAATTCCCTCCTCGAAATTGCTGCTATTTGCGAGAGCCTATCGGGTGAACTCGTGGGCTTACTCAATAAGCTGAAGGCAAGAGATCCGAATGCTGCATTGAATGACTGGTTTAAAAAGGACCAAAAGAATGATTTAGAGCTAAGGCTAGATCATTGTAGACAGCAGCTAAACAACTTGGAGTTAACATGCTTAACCAGGTGAGATGCGATTCTAAAAACTATTCAAGCTATCTCTGATCGGTAGGATATTGTAGAACCGATTTGTTGGTCAAGCTCAACGAGTTTGCCACACATGGTCAAGCTACTAGTGCCGAGTTGCGATCACTGTCCGAAAACATAGAATATCTACGTCTAGCTAGCAATGTCTCTTGTCTTGACCCTGAAGCACTTGCCCAGATCCAGTCGCTGCTCCAGTTGACCGATGATGCCATCACGAAAATTCGCCAAGCCCGGATTCTAGATGGATTGCTGTTTGGTCTTATGAACAAGAGGATTGAAGTTATCCAGGAGGCCCACGAAAAGACCTTTGATTGGATATTCAATAACGAAGACGTTCATGAAACCGAAATATCCTCGACCTACAGCTCTGAGACGGAAACCGACGAAAGCCCCGATAGGGATAAGATTAGTGAGTATGAATTAGAATGGGAAGATCCAAGTGAGAGTGGGAAGTCAAATACAAATAGTCAACATGGAGATATCGATAGCGGAGGTGCCGGCCCCAAATCGGACAACTCGAGCTTCCAATGGTCTGAGGGTGGCTACCATTACTCAGACTCAGACTCCCAACCTTCTATCGTATCAGACAGCGAGGTGTTGGATGAATCGATCGAGAGACCGAAACCCTCACAGACTCTTTTACGAAATCTTGCTGGGGCACACACTCAGTCAGATATGGAAGAATCATCCGAGTCGTCAAGACAGATTATGATGGAAGCTCGTGATAGCTTGATTGATTGGCTAGAAAAGGGCACCGGTATATTCTATATTGGAGGCAAGCCAGGATCTGGTAAATCGACACTAATGAAATATTTGTGTCGCAAATCACGGACTAGAAAACACCTTGAAGTTTGGGCGGGAGAAACGGATCTCGTTTTAGGAATGTTCTTCTTCCGGAAGTTAGGTTCTCCTCTTCAGAGCACTATCAAAGGTCTTATTCGAGGTCTATTACACTGCCTTCTCTCAGAATCACCCAGCTTGATCCCTCTCGCGTTCCCAACGCAGTGGGAAGCGTCAATGCAGCACGACCGAGTTCACGTTGAAAATGAGGAGTGCTCTTTGGCATTTGAAAAGGTGATTGCAACGAGTCAAGCTTCTCCGGAACACAAGCTTGCGTTTTTTATTGAAGGTCTCGACGAGTTCGATGGTGACCATGCAGATCTGATACGGCAACTATTTGTGTGGACCAACAAATCACAAAACGTCAAGCTCTGTATATCTAGCCGAGAGGGGCCGGTATTTCAAGAAACGTTCAAGACGTGTCCCCAACTTCGGCTACAAGATCTCACACGCTTAGATATTCGACAATATGCCAAGGACAAACTTAGTCGAATGCATTTCAATGACAGCGAAAACAGTGAAGTACATGAGCATTTGCTAGAAGAGATCTGTAACAAATCTGACGGTGTTTTCTTATGGGTCACTTTCGTGCTTCGGCATATCGAAAATGGACTCATCAACGGCGATCAACTAATAGACTCGATGAGAATCATTGATTCTCTCCCGACTGAAATTGAACCTAGTAAGTAACGAAGTATAATCCATTGTGGCCTACGTGTCCACTCCTAGCAGGCACTTGTAACAGGCACTGACATTATCTCAGTGCTTCAGCAGCTCTTGGACTCGATTTCTCCCAATAATCAGAAACTGGCATACAGTATGCTATTGTTTGCCCAATTCTGTTATCCCTACGATAGCCGAGTCTCTTTGATGCAATACTCGTTCCTGGAGGAATACGTTGAAGATAAGGACTTTGCCCGGAACTCTGCTGTCGTACTTTTCACACCAGCTGAGAATGCAAGAAGGCTAGATAAGGCCGAGAAGCGTGTGTATGGCGTGTGTAAGGGGCTTCTTGAACTCCGACCAGGTAACAGCCTATCCGACTTCCACGAACTCTTTTGCCCGCCCGACTTTCTTCAGCATTACGGCGTAAGTGAAGTTCGCAGACACTTGTGGCCATGTGAATCGCGCCGGCGCCGCTTCCCGGCCCAATATCAGCATAGGATTGGGAGTATAGTCCGCCTCACACATCGATCGATTGCGGAGTTCTTGGACAGTCCCGAATTCCAGCAGAAGGCGAAACTCAAACTTGCTGGATTTGACCCCTTCGATGCCTACTGCCAAACATACCTGGCCCTATTAGAGCGCGTCCGTTTACCGAGATCCTATTTTAATCGACCCCTTAAGAAGCAGTCACTACACACCCCTAATGGCACGAACTGGGGTCAATACCGGACAAGAGCTGGCGAATCAGTAATCTTTCATTCACCCAGTCCCTCGTTACGACAGAATGTCGGGTTGAGAATTCTGCAGCAAATCCATCTTGGTCAGCCGGGGACTACGCCACGGTTTTGCGACTTCCTCAATGACATCTATAACACAGTCATCAAGCTGAACATACAGATGCCTTGTAAATGGCGTATGCTAAGTTCCATAACGGAGAAGGCAGTCCGCCTGCCTGCCGCAGCCATGATCCCGCTAGCCTGCGCGGAATTCGGGTTCTACGAATACTTCCAAAGGATCAGTCCAGACACCCACCTCGAGTCAGGAGACTTTCTCGCTGCTGCATGTGTGTCCGTCCTAGGGTTCCCTAAGCTAGAACGCCCGACAGAGTGGAACCGCGCCCTGAAAACCTGCCAAGCTCTCTTCGACCTCGGCGCCTCTCCCGATTGCTCCTTCGTTGCTGATAGGGAACCCGCGTTCCACACCATGCTGAAGAACTGGTGCGCGCACTACACCCCGACCCGCCCCCTAGCCATCCTCGCCTTCATGCTCTACCACGGCGCGAACCCGCGCTTCACCATCGTCACGCACCCGACCACATTCACGCGCCTCATCGACGAGGACAAGCCCCCCTGGATGCGGGTCTGGTTCAAGTCCGAGCATCCCGTCGCAGGGAGGAAACTGCAGACCACGCGCCTCCGGAAATCCAGAGGCACCCGGTGGCTCGTCAAAGCCACCCCGCAGACTCTCGCCGTGACCCGCGACCACGGCTACGATATCACCTTGCGCACGCTCGTCGCCCTCTGGTTCCCAGCCGCGCAGAGCGACGTGCTAGCGCAGGTCATCGACTGGATCCTCGCGCTCGGCGCGCCCGTGGACGCGCAGCACCGCGCGCAGCTGCAGGCAAAATTCGGCGCTCAGCTCCGGCCCTTGTTCGATCCGGAGGACCCGGGTTTCGTAGGCGCGGCGGTTCGGCAGCCGGAAAATACTACTACTACTACTATGTGGCCGGGCGGGCAGGTAGTGGCGCATTGGGAGACGTATATTTTGACCCGGCAGGAAGATGGCAAGCAGTTCTCGAGTTATACCGAGATGCCTTAGTCGTGTATATAGCAGTATACAGATATGTACGGGAAGATGGGGTGAGCGGGATATACAGTACATGTCTGTCTCCTGTGTAGGTGCTCCGCGGGTATCGCGGTCCCCTTGAATTAGGTACCTAGGTTAGATATATTGCGTTCTGAAGGAGGTACTCATCTACCTACCTAGAGTTAAGAGATATCATCATAATAATGACGTTGGATATTCAAGCATTAGGTAGCTCATGCGCGCAATTTTGGAAACATGTCTTAGGTGCTTACCTACCTGTCTGTCTGTCTGCTACCGACCTAGATACCTAAGGTTAGGTAGCTAGTAGACATTGAAAGAACTCCACGACTACGTAGTATATTCAATGTTCTACAAAAGCATCAGGGTCAGTGCCATCAACTCTTCATGCGTTGATCAAGTACGGCAAGTCACAATTACGCAAATCACACGGTTAAACAAAGAACATAAAGGGGGTTTGGTGGAGGTTTTCAATCACTAGGTACATGGGGTCATTAATGTATATCTAGTATACCACCACTCACTCACTTTCTTTTGGGCCTCGTTGACACGTTTCACATTACTAGGCCAGGTCTTTCGAACTTGTTCTAGGGCCACAAAGCAACGACAGTATAACTCACTTAGAATGCCTTCCATAATCCCGTACCAGCATAGTGGGGCAATGCCATCGTCCTGGTATCTGCTTGAATACCACCATCATCTTCGATCAGCTTTGCAAGCTTCTTTGGCAAGGGCGTATATTCCTTTTCTCTTTCTTCATTAGCGTCGTCAATGATACCAATTCCTTCCTCGCTCATATCGTCGATTTGGCTATACCGAAGCTTTCCGTTTCTTCATATTTTGCCACCTCGACCGTCTTCATAATCGTCGTGTCGAGAAGTTTACCTATTTTCTCGGATAATCCTTGATAATCCACCACAACGAAATATGTACGGAACTCCATAAACCATAGCAAACCCTTAATACAGTCTTCTAGCATCTGGTTCGTATATTACGGGCTGTGCATCGGTATAATGAAGAGATTTTGGGTTGAAAGTTAGCAAACCACAAAAAACTGTCAGGAAGTCTCCTGTATGTTTTCTTCTCTGCGGACAGAGAACATCCTCAAAAAGACTATCGTGGGCAAATCGACTCTATTCTACCCAGACTAGGTATTGGCTAGGACCTTGACTACCATACTAGGACACAGCGTGCCGATATTAGGTAGTTACGAAGCATTGTTGATCATCATAGTCGTGGGTTACTCTCTCGTAGAATGTCGCTCAGGCGTCGAGGTGAATACGAGTCACCATCATTTTCGTGAGAATTTGAACTGCCAGAAAAGGGACCGGACATGCTCGGCGAGACGGTTCCGACTCTCCCTCGCTCCTGTAATCGGAAGTTCATGAGCCATCTCACATGCATGCCAAGTACACCCATAGTGCTTCGCAATTCCGTGAGCTGGTCTTTGATTTGCGAACTCTCGTTGAAGAGCATCATGGAATGTCGTCCCTCGACTTCATTCAGTGCCGTAGATAAACGCTCTACCTTGGATTCCATAGTTTCGAATAGGGATAAGAAGTACTGATCTCGGGATTCATAAGGCGCATTGTCTTCATGAGCGGGAATGGCTTCGGACATGGCGATGTCTGAGATGGGCTCCGGGGGATTTTGCATAGGCAATGGGAACCCACGATTCTCGAGAAATTTGATTCGTCGATCTTTGAGTTGGTCCTTCTCTTGGAGGGCCTTAATCTCAGCTTGAAGTTCGGCCAGTTGCTCTCCCACAGGACCAACAATCCGGTACGGGCATGTTTGCACGTGTTGTTCTAGCTTCTTGCGCCTGACAAGCGCAAGACAACCCAGAGGTGTGAACTTGCAAGATGTCCAAGACTCAGGGCATTCATTCGAGTGTTCCTCCAGCTTATGCCGCACATACTCTCCCTTGCACTGATTGCATTCGGCCTTCCGGTTTGGGCATTCGGTATCTTGGTGTTCGTCCATGTCGGCCATCTGCTTTACTTGGTCGCAATATTTACACTTGACATTGTAGTGAAGGCATCCCTTGACAATATCCTTTCGCATCACTTGTTTATCGCAATAAGTGTTGGGGCATGGTACAAGGGCCTTGTCACAATATCGCTCGACGTGATTTTCGACTAAGGAACGGGTGACGATTAGATTACATCCACGTGAGCTATTTGGGCATTTGACGGTCAGATTATCAACTTGATTGTGGATAATTCTAGGGGCTCTCCGCGTTTCCTGCACTAGCTTCAGAGGTGATCGGTCAACGGGGCAGACAGGGTTGAGAGCATGAGCCTGGATGATACACTTTGTGCAGAAGACGTGTTCGCAGGCGGTAATTATGGGAGAGACAAAAGGGCATCGACATATAGGACATATAAGATTCTCGTCGACATTTCCCTCGTATTCAAGAGCTCGAAGATCGAAGTTTGAAGGAGGAGAATGTCCACTCGGAGGTATGGCGCCGGCTAGAGCTAAGGTAGTTCCAATGATTAGCCCTTCCTCCGGAGTATTGGGCGGTGGCATCATGTATATGTCGTACGGCCTCATAAGGTTCCCCATCGGAAAGGTGGATTGGATAGATAGGATTGAAGATTGAGGATTGAAGATCAAGGGCGACGGGCAAGGTTAGGAAATCATTAGTGGTAGCGGTGGTAGTAGTGATGTGATGGTATGTAGGAGTAGTTGGTTGGTTGGAGTTTATGTTAATTGACTGTCCGGGTTTAACGTCGCATGACCGAGGGGCAATGAGTGAATAACTTCATATACCTCTTTGATAGATATTGGACAAGGATTAATACCTTACTTGATTGCATAACTTAAAGTGACGCCATTATCCCAAAAAAGTAATTCACATGCAACATTGGACGCCGTTTCCACTAGCTTCAACGTTGGTCTTTTCTTATTTACCTAGGCAAGTACATGCAACAAGTTACAATCCCCATTTACTTGGCAACAACGACGTGTACTATGAAGGCAATAGAGACATCTGGAGGAAGCTGAATACCACATGCTCTAGAGGTACATATACATTTATGTATACCTACATATATGTAAATGGATGTATTTACATGGTAGCTCCTACTCTATATAACCTAGGCATTTCAGTAATCTTATCACATTGAAGCTCAAAAAAAGTAAAAAGTGCTACGTAACTACGTACATAAGTAAACACATGGCATGGTTCAGCTCAACAAATTTCCCACAAAAAAAAAGTCTAAATAGCTAGGGTACCTAACAGCTTTCCCGTTCAACGTTAATTCCTCTATCTGCTTATCCACCATATTACCACCTACCTACCTACCTACCTACATACCTACCTAGTAGTCCTTCTCACAAGTCTCTTGAGTCTGACGTCCCTTCTTTTTTTGACCCCTAACACATTCCAATTGAAACTGGTAAAATGCCTGGCTTGACCTTTAAAGTCGTCAATCGGTCCCGGAAGGGTCTGAAAGGACTACCCCCCGCCATTGAGCTCCCCCACGATGCCACCATCGAAGATGCTAAGATCGCTGTTGCGAGGGCCAGCAAGGTCTCCGACCACAACCGAATTGGTATCTTTGACCCAGTCTCTAAGAAGACCTATAAAGACAGAAAATCTCTAGTCCGAGACCAGACTGAGATGGTAAAACGCGGTGAATTGCTCGTCAAGGACCTGGGTATGATTACTCACTATCCCTTGCTAAAACCATTCGAAAACTAACAATTTGTCCAAACAGGCCTCCAGATCGGCTGGCGAGTTGTCTACGTGATCGAGTACATTGGTCCCCTAATATTTCACCCTCTCTTCTGCGGTCTACGTGATTACATCTACCCGCCCGTATACCCTTTGATCAAGAATCACCTGCCTCCCTGGGTCCAAGATACCGTCGCCAGTAATAGCGGCGAGCTTTCTTATATACAAAAAATCACCTTCGCCATGGTCATGGCGCACTTTGTTAAACGCGAGCTCGAGTGCATATTCCTACACAAGTTCAGCGCCAACACTATGCCCTTCCAGCACGTCTTCCGGAACTCCTTCTTCTACTGGGCCTTTGCAGGCTTCCTCGGCGCCCTCGAGATCTACGCACCCTTCTCACCCGCTGCCCTGGCCCCGGATACGCTGACCCCCTTAAGTTATGTTGGCCTCGCGCTCTTCATCTTTGGCGAGCTTGCCAACTTCAACGTCCACTGGTACCTAGCACATTTGCGCAAGCCTGGCGAGACAGCTCGCAAAATCCCCAAAGGTCTTGGATTTAACCTCGTAACCTGCCCCAACTACATGTTCGAGGTCATCGCCTGGATCGGCGTCATCATCGTCACTCGCAGCCCTTCCCTTGTCCTCTTCATCAGCATCGGCTGCTCCTACATGTACTCCTGGGGCTGGGGCAAGGAAATTGCTTACCGCAAGCAATTCGGTAGCCAATACCAGAAAAAGCGATTCGTTATGCTTCCAGGCTTACTATAGAGAGGGGGGACAAGCACCAACTCCCCAAGGCTTGCTCAACATGGAACCTGTTCTCACATACAAGTGTATGAAATATGTAATAGCGTAATGAATAGGATTTTGGGGATAGTCATACGTTCTAGAGCTAAAGGCGTGCAGTCATGGGAATGATTTATACACGTATCTCATTAGACGCGGAATCGGCAAAAGGGGCGTATTAAAGTGATCTAGAAATAGAACTCGTAATGAATTATGTTATCAAAAACTACGTGGTATGAATACTAGCACGAACTTGCTGAGGTTCGAGGTTACTCTTGTTTCCGCGTAAATTGCCTTAATGAAAAATGAATAAGTATTTCGTAAGTGTATTCTCATAAGATAAGCCTCATAATACTAGGTACTGAGTAGGTAGAAATCCCAGACCGGTAAAATACAACATAAGTACAGTAGGTACGTATGCAAGTACAGAAAGTAGGTCATTCTTCGAATAAATATCCAGATCCATATTCGTTTTAACATATCTCAGCCGCCGGGAACCCGTTACACCGTACCCAAACCATCGTAATCCGTAGCCCGTAATCCCATATTCCCTATTCCCTATAAAAGTATACTGTACATTATATAAATATGTAGTATCTGGTAGTCAATAACCTAGCTCGCTCATCGGGTGCCTAGTATACCTACCGCCGAGAAAGTAAAGGAGAAGAGCAGGCAAAAAACGCAACTTAGCGCCACCTACTTGCCATCCGGCCAATATTGCCGGATGGCTCAGCTCGGTTCGGTTCAATGCCTGCCTTGTCACCTATATCCGTGCTCTCCCCCGAGGTGTTGGGGCTGGGAAGAAGAAGAAGTATTAGTTGTATCGAAGGATGGAGACAGAGAGAGCTCACGGGGCGACGAAGCACTCTCATCTCCTAAATGTATCGCCTCGTCGTCGTCATTCAGGGTGGCCCGCTCCTTGCCCTTGGCGGAACTCGCGAGCGTGCTGCGGGTGGATGAAGAAGGCGGCGGGTTTGCTAGCGATAAAGACTCGAGGGGCTCGCGGAGGTCTGTGTTCATGGCCTCGCTGATGCGGTCTGCGAGTGTTTTTTCGTCTCCGGTGACGTTGATGCGGATTCGGTCACTGCTCGCAGCAACAGCAGCGCTCCCGTTTGCATCACCATCCTCATTATTCGTTTTCTTCTGCGCATCCCCATTAACCCCACCCGCCCTACTCCCCCCATCCGCACTATAGCTCCCCGACCAGCTACTCCTCCTACTACTACTGCCACTCCCACACTCACTACAGCTACTCCCATCACTCCCACTCCCATCTCCCCTCACCAACCTCATCGTCTCCTCCAGCACCAAGAAATCGCGCTCGAGCACCTCGGCCCAGTTCTGCACGTTGCCGATCTCCTTGATCTTGCGCTCGGTGTCGCGGGCCAGCTTCTCGAGCTTGTCGTTTTCCTTGCGCAGCGCCTCGGTGCCCTTGACGACGTCCCGCTCTTGCTTGCTGAGCGCGCCGGCGTTCGCGTGGAGTAGAGAGGCGCGGGATTGCAGCTCCGAGTCAATCATGTTCGACATCGAGGCCACGAGGGCGGCGCGCGCTTCGGCTACGTGCTGCGCGGGCGCGGGTGCTGGGGGGGTGGTGGTAGTGTGGGAGGGTAGGAGGGCGGGGTGCAGGTCCATGGCGGTGGCTGCGCGGGGCTGCTGGCTGGTAGCGGATGATGTGCTGGCTGTGGCTGTGGTGGTGGGAGGCGACGTGGTGCTCCGCGATGCGGAAGCGGAAGGAGAGGGGGGTGGGTGGTGGTGGTGGTGAGTTTGGCGCGAGGAATTAGATTGAAATGATGGTGAGAGGAGTGATGAGCTTGTAGCGTGAGACGAACTAGCCGTTCCCGTTCTATTTGGAGGAGCTGAGACTACTGGGGGCAGGGTACCCGAAGTGGAGGAGGGTATAGGCGTGGGCACCAGCACGAGCGCGGTTGTAGATGTAGATATGGTTGTGGATGTAGTTGTGGTTGTGGGTGCGGATGGGGATGGGGACGAGGGGTTGAGCAGCGGTGCAGGGCGTATCGTTGCACTCGAAGATGCCATTGGACCCGACATTCTGGCTTTGTGCCTTTCGGAAAGTTTGTAAGTGTGTAAGTGTGTAAGTGTGTAAGTGGATAGATATGAGTTTAAAAATAAAAAGGCCGAATGGAGAAAATGGAATGTTTGATATTCGGTATTCGGATGAAGAGAAATTGGGATTAGGAACTTTATTGACGAACGAGAAACGAGCTTCAATCCTGCAGATTGCCGTTCATGTGTATGTAGGTAGTAGGTACGTATGATAATATACAGTACATACATGTACCTATGCGGGGTCTCTGCTACCTGGTATTGCCTATTATTACCTGGTTTTGACCAAGCCGATTGGAGGGATTCGAAAATGACTTGCATGATGTGCCAAATGTCTTCCAATGTCGGTTTACTTTCGTCAGAAAGATATTAAGGACGATGTTACCGTAAAGGTATAAATCGAACTAGACACCACCATCTCTCATAAATCACTCAACTCACTCACTCATCCCAATCTACATCGTACAATCCTCCTTCTCTCTGCGTGCTAACCCATTCCTCACTTGCCAGGCCTCTGAGGATACGCCTTTGGAGATCGGCACTATCCTTATGCCAGTCGCATGCATAATCGCACGTCGGCGTCGTGTTCTCCCCAAAGTAGTTGCAAATCATCTTGTGGCGACAAGCATTTGTACTTTCGCAATATTCAGCCAATGCTCGAAGACTCTTTGCTCGTGCTTCAAAGTTGGACTTCGAAGCAGAGCGATCTCGCATGAGCAGGCTGCTGACTCGGTCCCTGTCTTCACGACTGTAATATAAGAAGCAATATGCTGCATTGCCATCACGCCCTGCCCGTCCTGCTTCCTGGTAGTATCCCTCAAAGGACTTGGGTAACCGCCAATGCACCACAAATCGCACATTGTTTTTATCGATACCCATACCGAACGCTGTCGTGGCGACGATAATGTCGTAGCCAGGCTCGTTAGCAATCCACTTCGCGAGAGTCTGCTCCTTTGCCTCCTTGGATAGTTTGGCATGGAACGGCTGGGCCCCAATCCCTTCTTGTCTTAGCTGTGAGGCTAGGCTCTCACACTCTTGCCGTGATATGGTGTAGATGATACCAGGGACATTGTCAGCACGTTCACCCACGGCAG
Source organism: Hypoxylon fragiforme (assembly GCF_022984875.1). Lineage (NCBI taxonomy): Eukaryota > Fungi > Ascomycota > Sordariomycetes > Xylariales > Hypoxylaceae > Hypoxylon > Hypoxylon fragiforme. Next base: position 887,430 of record NW_026054758.1, on the reverse strand, counting down.
CGAGTTCACTCTTTCGTGCATCCTCAGCTCGGCGTCGATAAACACCCCGAATCCACTGGAGAAAATCATCTAAGCGTTGATCATCTTCATCCCGGGTGAAGCGGATTTCGAAGTGAATGTTTGGCCTATTAGCTGTCATTGTGAATGATTTCAGTTTCTCCGGGTTGGAATCTAGCCCAAGGGTGGCGAGTACGTCATTCCGTACCTGACTGTTGGCTGTTGCTGTCAGACACATGATGGGCACGTCTGGGAATGATTCTCGAAACCAGGCTAGCCTTTTAAAGTCTTTCCGGAAGTCGTGCCCCCATTCCGAAATGCAATGCGCCTCGTCAATAGCGATACGAGCAAGCTCTCGTTGTTCGTGGACCACCTTTAACCTGTCCCGAAAACGATCTTGGGCACACAGCTCTGGAGTTACGTAGAGCAAGCGAGTACGTGGGTGGCCTGTCTTGAGATCATTCATAATGCGGTCTTTTTCCGGCAAAGGTGTATTGCTGTTTAGCGAGCTGGCGTTGATATCGGCAGCCCGAAGAGCTTCCACCTGATTCATCATAAGGCTCAACAATGGCGAGACAACGATAGTAACTATGCTTTAGTGTGAGTATAAGTGACATAGTGACAAATATGAAAAGAAAGGGGCACACGGCGGGCCAAGGGTTGAGAACGTACTGCCCTGGTCCACTACTGCTGGAAGTTGGAAGCACAAGCTTTTCCCAAAGGAAGTTGCCGCTTGGACGAACACATCGTTGCCGTCTAATGCAGCTTGTATGATATCTCGTTGAAAAGGACGAAAGCTGCTCTTGTTGAATTGCCGACGTAGAGTGAAGTCGAGATCGGGAAAGATGAATGAGTTAGATCTGACAAGAGCAGGCATTTTGAGCCTCGTTTAAGTGATCACTATAAAGTAGCTTGAGTATTTGCCTACCTAGCTCTTATAATGACACAGGAATTGGAGGGATTCATAGACCTTAGAGAGTCAACGAGCTCGAAATAGTGTGTTCTTGATATTCAACACAAGGTGAGAGAGACCTTGCTTACATCCTAGGCATTCTCCAGCCGAAGCACCAAATAGATACTGTACTGGGTAGATGTTGATACTTCCGTGACTGGATGAAGGTTTGCTATTGCGTATAATTTGGGTATCTTTAGTGAGCATCAATCTGGATTTGTTGCTGGATGTTGTCCAAAGTTTCGTCTTCAGTAGATCTGAAGAAGGTCCCAGGACCCAGGCACCAGGTTGGCTGATGTAAGTACCTTGCAGATATCAAACAGGTACGGTCAGACTTAGCTCGGCGGTAGTAAACTCAATTGTTTGTAGCTACTATTATAGCTACTACTTGTCTAGGTTAGGCCTGTCTATGTAGGTATGTTATCTTCCTTGACCTAGAAGACTCACAACGTTCTTTCGCACTTCTGTGTCGCGACTTTCATAACCTTATGCTTAATTGCCTAATCACGCTGATCTCCACTGTCGCGTGGGATCATGGAACGTGCCTTGCATCTCTGGCGGGAAACTAATTGGATCTTTGAGCAATACCTGGTCTGTGCATGCAAGATTTAGTGACACACCGTAACCTTACACCCTAGCGTCCGTTCTCTCTCTTTTTTTCTTTTTTTTTCCACTAAGTTGCTGGCGCCACAACTGTAGAGTACTATAAAAGTATAGATTTGTACAACGAATCGAATCCTTTCGAGTCTCACCAATCCTAATTGTGTATATTAAAAAAACCCCCTTTTCGAGATGTAGAAGACTATAGAGAAATGTGAAAGAAAACACCGATTTTATGTTTCTAAGTTACGATGGGTAAGATGCAGTGAAAATACAGTGCACATAACTACATAACTACCTATTAGTACCTACACAGTAATAATGTAATATTGCACATAAGGTATTAAAGTACACAAGTTAGTACAATAAGGAGAGGGGGATAACGGCGGCTGGCAAGGACCTCCCGGGCCTCTACCGCGAGTGAACCGCAAGTCAATTGCAAGTGAAGACAGGGGTAATCCAAGCGCTGGCCCACTTTTTTATGCTTCGCTCACCCCAACTTTTCCCCTTTTCTCTGTCACACTCCCTTTTTATAGGCTTCAATGTTTTTATAGGTCTAATCACTATCGGATTAGGTTGTACACCCACCGTGTCTCTGTGGAAACCCCTTCTTCTAGGCGGTCTCTTAGTGACGCTAGCGACAAAGACCCCTTCCCTCTAACCCTCCAACTGGTGCCCAAGGCTTTTGATCCCTTGTGCGTCCTCCCAAAAGATTGCGCCGCACATCTCGCCTGGCCAGGTCGTCTGGCCCCCTTGATATACCACCTGAATGAAAGAAGCTCCAGTCCAAGAAACAAGGGGTTCCATTCGAATTTCTCTTCAGTTCGACGACATCAGTGCTTCACCCTTTCCACTAGGCTTGTTTCAACTTTGAAATCTTTTTACGAATTGATGCCAAAACATTCACTTGTTGAAACACTTCTCTCGCTATTCTATCTCTTGTCACTCTTGTCACTCTTGTTACTCTTGTCACATCTGATCCTAATGTCTCCGTAGATTCGTTCCAGAATCTCCAAGTCTACGCCTCCGAATATTACGTCTTGCGTCTTGCATCTTGTTCAATTCGTCTTTTTCTATTTGAATCGTCGTCTTCGCTATTACCATGGTCTCGGTTTACCTTCACGGCTCGCCGACCTGTATTCCTTGATCCATTTACTTGGGCGTTATTCGTTAAGAAGCCTTGGAACATTTAGAATTACTGTGCTTTTTACGATTCTAAAACCCCGATAGCAACTATCAAATTACCTCGGTTCATACGCATCAAGGAAAACAACGCGTCTACTAGTGGCAAAAGTCGAGGTTTTTGTTTGGTTGCCATGGACGTTGCCTTAGGCAGCAGTATGGCCACAACCATTTTATCACCTCAATCGTCGAACTCGAGAAATTATCCTCCAAACCTACCTCCAGGCATGAGACGAGTACCTACCAACAACACGATGCCACCGCCTCCACCGATACCCGAGCAATTCAACAATATGGCTAATAGCACACCCGGTTCGATGCTCTCTGCATCTGCTCCCTTGTCTACTAGCCAAGTCATCGCTCTTGCCAGAGAAGCGATGGATAGTGCTCTACAAGAGAATGAGACACAAGCAGCCGAAGCCAGTGGTGTTAGCACTGATCTCAAGCCTGGCGTCACCATTGATCTCAGTCGAAAGAATATTCAAGCTTTGCCAGAGGAAGTGGTAGACATAATAAAGAATGAGCTGGAGCGGTTAGTTTTCCTTCCTTTCTTCATTCAATCAAGCCCTGGTTCTAATACTAACGATTATGTTGCGTAGGTTGGCACTATCGCACAACAAACTATCATCTTTACCCTCTAGATTCTCAGAGTGCACACACCTACGCTATCTCAACCTAAGGGCCAACCAGATCAGAGAATTCCCACCATCGGTAATTACTCCCTTTTCATAAGCATGAAGTATCTTATCTCACCAGTATTGTAGTTATGCGATATCAAGTCACTCGAAATTTTAGACATGGGAAGAAACAAGATCCGCGTCCTCCCTCCAGAGATTGCGAAATTGACCTCCCTTAAGGTGCTTGCATTGCAGAAGAATCGAATACAGGAGCTTCCTCTCTGCTTGGCTGACATGATCTCGTTGCAAATGCTGAGACTGGACGGTAATAACATAACCTTCCCGCCAAAGGAAGTGTTGCAGGTTCAAGCCAGTAGCCCCCCTAACGAGGGCTTCTTGGAGAAGAGTGAAATAACTGAACTCACTGCTACGGCACATATCAAGAAATATCTGAAGCTAAAGGCCCAGAGTCTGAACGGGAGAGAGAAAGAGGGTGAAAATGGCGGAGATGAACTAAGCGATGGAACTGAAACGCCTCGTATGCCAGTCAGAAGGAATGTTAGCGGTCGATTCCCAGTCCGAGTAAATGGTAGCGATGTGTCGGATCTACGATCCCCGGCCGTACTCCGACCGCCGCCTATACCATCCAGGTCACATGCTCGGGGGCTCTCACAGCAGAACTCAGCCACGGCTATGCGCAAGCCTGGCGTTATGCCTCTCACCATCGGCAACCCTAACGAGAGGTTACGCTCTAATAGTGAAACTCTGTTACAGGCGTCAAGGGCGGAGCGTCCATCTGAGCGAAACAGGCGTATGGGTATCGTATCTAGAAAACCTTCAGAGCTCGGGACCCTAGACGAAGGTCAGGCGAACAACAGGTTTAGCCACTACCGGGGATTAAGCCACGGCTCATCGATGACAGGTAATCCAAATCCGAATGCTACCTCGGCGGTTAGCCCGAACAGCCCAGCCGAGCCGCTGCTTCAACGACCAAACTACGTCCGGCGGCTCTCCGTCTTGCCAGAGCAGAGGCGAGAGTCGAAAGTTTTCGACCCCATCATCGAATCTGCTAAGGGCATCCTATATGCAATATTCCAAATCCATCCGATGATACAACTCTTCACGAGATTAACCAACGACGGCACATCTAAGCGATCTAGTCTCGAGATTGTGTTTTACAACACTAATTTCCACATCGAGGAGCTTGAACAGGAGATTACAAAACACGAATACGCTACAGAAAATGGGCCATACACACTGCGTGAGAACGAAAATGTGCAGAGAGCCGTCCTGACTTTAATTAACGCTTATAGTCATATTTGCTCACTGCTAATGAACAACATGAATACGATCGTGGATAACGGGGATCCTCGTTACATCCGTACCATGATGATGCTACTATATCACAGCATAATGGAGCTTCGCATTACTGCCAACGAGATATCCGGGGGCACCTACGAGCCGGCGCGCAGCCGGAGCCGAAGATACAATCCAGCAATTGGAGACACCATTCGAGCTCATTCGCGAGAAAGCTCAGCAACACCTACTATAGAGCGCCCTGGCCGAGGTCGAAGCCCGGGTCCAGGTGCAGGTCCTCGTCCAGGCCGAAGTCCGGGTCCGGGTTCACGTCCAGGTAGCCGACCACGCCCTGGAGCATTCGTCCATCATCCTAGCAGCCTCCGGGTGACGACAGACATGTCCGTTCCGTATATCAATGGCACGGGGCGTATGGCCCAAATCACATCCGCAACACCTCGGTCAGGGGAATCGTTCGCCTCGTCCAATCCAGACTTGAGGTATCCTACCGACTTTACTGCAGACGAACGTTTATTTGAGAGAATATATCTATCGTTGCAAAAGTCATCGGATTTGGTTATGCGGATCCTTCCAAACATCAACCAGCAGTTTGTTATGTACAGACGCGGTGCGGAACATCAACGAGCCCCAGATCGTATAGTACGCTGCTGGAAAGGTCTAGTCGCTAAATGTTCGATCGCTATCGCTGATACGGAGCGTTTAAAGGAAAGGCTATCCCTGGTCAAATTGAAGGACCCTAATGTCAGGACGGATCCCCTTTTCTGGACTCTTTGCAAAGGCTTCATCGATTCCTGGGCCGAGTTTGGGAGTAGGCTTAAGTCGTCTATGGATCAGATATCTTTTCCGCTTGATATTCGGACTAGGTTACGACCCATCCAAATAGGCATCAAGGAGACGAACCAGCTTATCATGACTTCCCCGTGGGTGTATCTTCTTCGGCATGCTGGTAATATCACAGACGGACCCAACCACTACTCTCCTAACCATTACACGTCTAGCTCGGGGAATACTCCAATACAGATGCCGATGACACCACAAAGTGCCGCTCTTGGACCAGCTGTCCAAGCAACGGTACCGTCGACGCCACAAAATGCATCCTTCGCCAGTGCGTTCAGTGGGAATGTTTTTGAACGGGCCGACGCGTTGATATCCATGGGAGGGCTATCCATGTCCCGTACTGGGACTATGAATAGCGCCACTACATCTCTCAACTCTTCGTTCTCTTCCACGAGTTCGGTACAAGACGATCGCCAGGGCATGTCGAGCATGCTGAGCCCCAATGGGAGCACTGGCTCCATGAATTCTTATCGTCTGAACGGAGGTAGTAAGCCCTCATTCTAGTCGAGGCGGGCTTGAAAACTCCCGTGAGATATATACGCCATGCTTCCGCCAAGTTTGAAAAATTGAAGCACACGCTTGATCTACCTTGGGTGCTTAGCACTTCTAGGTCATATGAATACGAATGTTGTGTCTATATTTGACACGAAACGTTCGAAAATCTCGATGAGTTGGAAGAGAAATGATGATATTGTGAGCTGGTTTATCACTCAAATATCTCTGGTCCCTTTTTTCCCCTTTTCGGCCTAATTTGTTGTTGTATAAATGGCATCTCATCATATCCTGGACAACCAAAAAACGGGCAGAGGAAAGGGGACAGGCGAACACGGACATTGACACCATACAGTTTGGCGTTAGGGGGGAGAACTTCTTTACCCCAAGGTTGTGTTTCTTATCTTTTTCTTTTTTTGAGCTCTTGGGCGGAAGGGGGAATCTGATCTTCTGACGTCGGGATACTTACTTACCTAGGTACCAGAAAAGAAAAAGAAAAAGAAAAAGGAAAAGGAAAAAAGAAAAAGAAAGATAAAGAAGATAAGAAATAATGCCAAAGTCAATGTGTCCCTATCATAATGTCTGTATACCAAAGCAAGCCAGAGAGAGAAATACAAAACTTGATTTTTTTGTAGTTGGTTGTGTTGCATGTACGTACCTGCCTACTTAAATTGGCATGTATGGCCTTTCTGTCGAGTGAGTGAGTGAGTGAGTGATGGTTTTATGAAAATTGCCCAGGTGGACCAGATGAGAGATGTTGAAGGTATGAGCATGAGCATGAGCATGAGTATCAGACTGGAATTAACTAGATCGTTTGTTGTATGCTTCTTTTTTCTTTTTCTTTTTTTTTTCCTTTTTGCTTTCGTTGCTTCTTTTTAATGATAATCAATAATTGATAGTTGATAATTACCTAGGTATTAAAGCTTTCCAGGGCTCTCATGATGGAACGTTTTGACATTGAACATATTTACCTACCTACTTAGATCTAGGACAGATAGGGGGGTGGGGGGGAGGGGGATAAAGGTGAGGAATAAACCGACCCCCTTTCCTAACTTCACGAGATTCTAAATAGACACGATATCTTTCCAACCAACGAAAGTTGAAATTCATTTTTGATATAACATTGCATATGATATGGTATTGGCTCTTTATTTATGGCCTTTTCTTTTCTTTTATATTGTCTTTCTCTATAATCCACCTATCTACATTGGTATCGAGGTAAGCAAATATAAATCCCCTATTTTAGTGTAACCAGCTCCTCAGCGCTCGTGGGGTGAATGGCGATACAAGAGTCGAGGTCCTTCTTGGTGGCACCCATCTTGATGGCGACGCCGAAGCCCTGGAGCATCTCGCCGGAGCCGAGGCCCATGATGTGGAGGCCGACAACCTTCTCCTCGGGGCCAGCGCATATGACCTTGTACTTCGTGGGTGCCTTGTCCTCCGGCTCCATCATGGCATAATACATGGCCGTGAAGCTTGTCTTGTATACCTTGAGGTTCTCGCGACCATACTGAGCCTCTGCTTCCGGCTCCGTGAGCCCGATGCTGCCCACCTCCGGGTGCGAGAATACGACGGATGGTACGTTGGTGTAGTCGATGCGCGTCGTTTGGAACTGCGAACCACCATATAGTCGCTCGGATAATCGGCGGCCGGCAGCGATGGCGACGGGAGTTAGCTCGACGCGGCCGGAGACGTCGCCGATGGCGTAAATGTTGTCCACGGAGGAGTTTTGGAACTCATCCGTGACGATGTAGCCCTTGTCGTCGAGCTTGACACCAGCCTCCTCGAGCCCAATGTTCTTAGTCATGGGAGTGCGGCCGATGGCCCAGATGAGGTGGTCAACGTCGGAGAGCTGGGCCTCGCCGTTGCTGTTGCTATCCTGGTAGTGAATCGTCAGCTTTCCGGTGGATGGGTCTTTCTCGACGCGGCTTTGTGTCGACTCTTTGTGCACATGGACGCCGAGACGCTCGTACTCCGCAGTCACGCCATCCTGGATCATGGGGTCGAAGGTGCGTAGGAAGGTCTTGTGCCGGATGAAAAGGTGGGTCTCGGTACCGAGGGCGTTGAACATGCCGGCAAACTCGACGGCGATGTAGCCGGCACCAACGAGGGCGACCTTTTTAGGGAGGGTGTCAATATCGAAGAATCCGTCGCTGTTGATGCCATATTCGGCGCCGGGGATGTTGGCAGGGGGTTTGGTAGGCTCGCCGCCGACAGCGATCAAGATCTTGTTGGCGCGTACCGTCGCCTTCGAGCCGTCGTCCAGGGTAATCTCGACCTCATTCCTGCTCAAGAGCTTGGCCCAGCCATGAACGTATTCTACCTTGTCGTTGGCTAAATTGCGCTCGTAGATGCCGTTTAGTCGTTTTATGTAGGCATCTCGCTTGTTCTTGAAGGTGGTGAAGTCGAAGGGCTTAGTTTCTTGTACGGAGAAGCCGTAAGCCTTGGAATCATGAATAGCTTCAGCGAGGGCGGCAGCGTTGAAGGTGACTTTCTTTGGTACGCAGCTACGGTTTGCATTATATTAGTTTGTTTTTCTTCGGTTTTTTCTACAGCGTAGTTTGACAAAGAATCGTATCACCACATACCCAACATTGACACAAGTACCACCAAGTCGCAAAGCCTCAACAACCATAGCCTTGGCGCCGAACCTAGAACTAGCCATACGAGCACATCCTAGACCACCGCTGCCACCGCCGATGACAAGCAGATCTATTTCTTTGGATATGGGAGCCATGATGCGCGGGGTAGAGGAGAAGTGTCTAGAGAGAGAGGCTATACGGTAGGTAGCTATCCTCGAAGAATTAGAAGAACGAGTCAAGGATGTCAAGCTTTTTGTAGTAGTAGTGGTAGCCGATATCCGACCAAATAACCCCAACGCTTGCATTGACTTGTTGTATCTATTCCAACGAGCAAAAAAAGAAAGAGAGAGAGACAAAAAGGATGGTGGGGTATGGGAAAGGAATGACGTGTTATATGATCAACTTTGCGGAATTAATGCGCATAGATAGGGTAGGTACTATGTAGGTTAGTAGGATATGTAAGGGGAAAGAGAAATTGATTTCCAATCTTTTCTGAGTGTATCATGTGTACTTGGAAGTATATTCCTATAGGCAATTGCTATCCAGATAGGGAATCAAGGGACTTCAATGTTCCAAACTAGCACCGACAGGATAGAGAATTACTAAGGTTAAGGCAGGCAGAACCGAAGCTACTAGGCAAGGACCGTTGGATCAATAAGCAGTAAGCACCGATTGCCCGGTTCTTGCCGGGGTTATAGATTCAGGGGTCTATGACAAATACTACTGTATTGTACCTATCTACCCTACCCTAGGACCTAGGTAAGTTACTCTAGAGTCTAGGCTACTCTATAATTAGTTCTTACCCTAGATAGTTACCAGGTTCAACTTCTTAACGGTCGCTGACTTTGATGGTGGGTGTGACGACAGTACCGGCAGCGAGGAGTAGCATAGCACCTATGTGATACAACAAGGTGGTTTTCTATGCACTTTGGACAGCCATAACTTTCATCTAGTTACTCCCAAGAGGTCGGAGATAGTAAAACCAAACAATATCTAATACGAAGTATATATGTAGTAGTACAAATAAGTTTAAAGTTACTTAGGTTTAGCTAACTATATGCATATTATAACTCTACTCTATCTACTCCATAGCCACCCCTTTTCCACCCAGCACGCAATAAGAAACAAATATTCCTATGTAGTAGATCTGCTTCTTAGTAATTACAAACCCTCCTCTTGTCATGTAAACTTGGGTATAACAAATTCCTCAACGGCCTCGCAGAAATGGATAACTCAATTAAATCAATTGATACAAATACATCATACTAACAAGATATACCACTATACCGGGGCTCTTTCCCTACCTAGTGCTACTACAACAGTGAAAAAAAACAAGTCACGATTTCAAAAACCGATGGATAGAATATCAAACCAAGACTCGATGCAGCCACCACGCACGCGACCATGACAACAACCTCTCAGCTGGCGACCATCCTGCCAAAATTCAAGAACAAGCATCTTTCCCATATAGCCTTCCTGTGCGGGCTCAGGGTGACCGGGAAGAAATCCGAGCTTGTCGAACGGCTTGTAGCTGCCGCTGCTACTACCACTGCTACCGTTAAGCCGCAGAAGTCAGCAAAGCAAAGCAATGACAACAAAAAACCGCCCTTGATCCTAAGCATCGACCTCGGGATCCGCAACCTCGGCTTCAGCCTCCTCACACCCGTGACCACAAAAATCCCAACCACCACCACCCTTCCCCTCACAGCTGCAAATATCCGCGCCCCGCCCCGCGTCCGCCTGCACGCCTGGCAGCGGCGGCCCCTCCTCCTCCCCGCCGACATTGCCGCCATCTCCGACCCCAACCCTGACCCAAACAACACCGACACTGCCCCAGCGGTACTAACCCCAGACCCCGAACCCTACAGCCCCGCCTCCCTCGCCATAGCCGCGGACCGACTAACCCGCCGGGATGTGCTCCCCCTGAAACCCACACACGTGCTGATCGAGCGGCAGCGCTGGCGCAGCGCGGGCGGCTCCTCGGTGCAAGAGTGGACGCTGCGCGTGAACACGCTCGAGGCGATGCTGCACGCGTCGCTGCGCACCCTGCGCGAGCTGCACTACTGGGACGGCGAGATCATCTCCGTCGCGCCGGAGCGCGTCACGCGGTTCTGGCCGGCGCCTGCTGTGCCGGTCGTTGCTGCGGTGGCGAAGAAGGAGGCGAAGGGGAAGAAGAGCCGCAAGGATGTAGCGGTCGTAGTCGACGAGGACGGGCAGGAGATCGAGGTGGAAGTCGACGTAGACGCAGACGCAGACGCAGCAGCACCAGCGGGCAAGACGCGAATAAACAGCAAGAAGCACAAGATCGGCGTGCTGACGGGATGGCTGCGCCAGGGGCGCGCAAGCGAGAATGAGATCGTGGTGCCCGCGAACCCCGACACGCAGAGCGCGGTCGAGCAGTTCCGCGGGAAGCTGTCGCGCGTGCGCCGGTCCAAGGCAGCAGCCGATGATGAGACGGCGGTGGTGCGCGATGCCGGGTCCCGGAAGATAGACGACCTGACGGATAGCCTGCTGCAGGGGGTGGCGTGGCTGAAGTGGGAGGAGAACAAGAAGCGGCTGCTTACGGAGGAGGGGCTGCTGCAGCTTCTGGGGACCAAGATTCTGGACGAGCAAGTGCTTGATGATGTATGAGGATAGGGATAAGGATATAAAACGCTCTATTTGCAATTGTACAAAAATACGGATCTGAGATACCCCAGGTATATTTTCAAAAACAAGGCCCGAACAGATGGCATTTGGTCCTCGTAAGGAACTGCTACTACTACTACCACTACCACCTATCATGCGACTCTTGACTATTCACTTTCGAGTCCTTGGGATCGGGGGGTATAACCAACACAGAAACCATTCAACACATCAATCAATCATCGTCTCCCCCTCACTCAACCACATTGACCGCAACTAACCTACCAACCTACCAACCTCCCAAGACGACGTCAAATTTCTTTCCAGAAATTATTTTACAAAATCATGACGCTGATCAAGCCTGAAGCTAGGAGCACGGCGGCGGTGAAGAGGAAGGACTGAGGTTCCACAGCCATACCAGCGCTAGCAGGAGTTTCACTGTAATGGGCATAGCCGTGTTAGCAAGCTTGAGTACAACCGAGTAGACACCTAGTTATGTAGCTAGGACAAGAGGTACTTACGTGCTGCTGGAGCCGCTTCCGGTAGCAGTAGCGCCGTCAGTCGCGGTGGCAGAGGCAGAGTTCGGGCCAGTGGCAGAAGCGGTACCGGTGCTGGAGGAGCCGGACGCGGTGGAGGTGGGGAGGCCAGCGATGGTGACACCTTCGGCCAAGCACTTGGAGGAGTAGACCTCGTAGGCCTCGGGTAGAGCGGCTGAGTCGCAGGATTCGGTCAGGTTGCCCTGCATAGGGGTGAGAAGGTCACCGCAGAGGGCTTTCAAGTCGGTTGGGTTGCCCTGGAGACTGCGGTTATGTAAGTGTCGCATTAGCATTGCCGTGTTCTGCTGTGTATAATATTGAAAAGGAAGGGAGGAAATGGCTTCTAGCTTGGTGTAGCTAGGGGTCTAACGTACCCAAGAGCATTCAAGAGGCAGGCCGGGGGAATGGCGACGGCGACCTGGAGGAAGGCCATGACGGCGGCGAAGATGGCGATGAAGGAACGCATGGTGATAACGGAATTGGTATTTTAGATTAGATAGATCGGAGGGCAATCAAGCTCAGAATGCAAATGAGACACAAAAGCTCGAAGATGGCAACGCGCGCTGGTGTGACGGGGAGAATAGATAACGCGACCGAGTGTACCTTAGGTAGGTAATTGTTTGTTTGTTTGTCTGGTGGACGAAAAGGAGTGGCTAGATCCTATAGGCAATATAGAATCAATCGGTTACTGAATGAGTGAGTGATGAGTTTGCAGCGTAAGGAATGACTACAAGTATCTCAAGTTCTAAAAAACAATGGATGGGAAAATGAGGTGGTGATGGTGGATGATTTGGTAGAGATGGAGTTGGAGATTGAAACCCTTCAATTCTCTCCTGAATCCTAAATCTCGAGCTTGGCCGACAGGGGTTGTGGTCCTTGTTCAATTCAGGGTAAATCTCGGAATGGCATCCATGTTGATTTAACTAACCTAGTTATATCTTATTAGGTTTAGTGTTGCATTTAGTTATAGCAAACATCATTATCAACCCTTGTATTAGTTACAACTTACAACTTACAACTTGCAATTAATATTTCCATGATACCCTCACTCATCATATGCAACACTAACTTGATTCACTTTAAGAAGGCAACTACTTACTACTACTAGTAGTAGGTACTAGGTATACAATACAATACAAACCCCCCTCCCCGTAGTATACATTATGAAATCCATTTACTCCCCCGGAAACCATGGCTTCGGCGTAGCCCTTCTCGTCTTCTTCTTTGCCCTCTCACCTTGGACTCGCCTCTAACTCCGCAACACCTCATTCCCCTTCTAATTCCGCCTTTCTCTTAACAAGCACACGCTTACCTTTACCTTTACCCTTACCACTATCCTCATCTGTCCCTTTCAACTCCGCCTTCTCGACATAGATCCCCGCACCTTCACTCTCCCCCAACGTTCCCTCGAGCTCCGACCGTACAGCCTGCAGCGAGGTATCGAGCTCCGTCTTCTCGTACCGCTCATTCCCCCTCCCCCCTCTCACCGCCGTTAATACACCCTTCTGCTGCTGCTGCTGCTGCTGTTTCTTCAAATCCCGTTTCTTCCTGAACCAAAACCAAAAGGCACAAAGTCCGGCAATATGTACCGCCCCTAGCACCGCTCCCAACGACGCTCCAACCACCACCACCTCATTTTCCGCTCCGTCCCCGCCCCCGCTCCCGCCCCCGCCTCCTGTTTCCGTACTCGTACTCGTACTTGTAGACGTGGACATACTACTACTACCACCATCACTACTATCACTACTGCCACCACTTCCCCCCATGAGAAATATCCCCTCAGCCCGCGCCGTCAACACGATGTCCCGCGCCGGTATCGACCGCGTCACGAGCGCCAAGTTACTCCACACGGATATTACGATTTCGGTGGTTGCGAGTAGTACCCCCGTCACATTATCTACTTCTTTGTCGCTAACGCTGCCGCTGCCGAACGCAAACGTGCTGTCCGTCGTGTTGCAGCTGTATCCAGTCGAGATGAAAGTCCCGCCCGTCAGCACCGTCGAGCACCAGGGTGGGTTGGCAGCCCAGGTTAAGCCGCTGTTTTTGTTAATGGGTTAAGGTTAGTTATTTTATTTGCTTAGATTGAAAGCAATCGACATAGATGTACGCACCTAGGACAACACCACCACCCCGCAGGTGACATAACGCTCGCCGCCGTGGTCATCCCTACGGGACATACGTAGCCCGGGGAGTACGTGCGCTGCGGTGTCGTGATCCAGGAGTCCCCCAATGTCGCCGTCGCCGTCGCCGGGTAGCACCCCAGGATCCCGGTACTTACATGAGCATCATCTCGTGCGCATAGGTTGTCCGGGAAGGCTTGCGCGAAGCACGAGGTTGCGACTGCGCAGTCGGCGGCGAGGTATAGGCTTGAGCATCCTGGTGGTGGTGTGAAGGTTGTTGTTAGGGGGAAAGGAGGTTCGGTGCTGGTTATGCTGGTGCCGGTTGTTGTTGTCATGGTGAGGATGGCATAGTTTGGAGTTTGGGCTAGATCGAAGGGTCCGGTTGTGTAAGTAGGTAGGTAGGTAGGTAAGGGGCTAACACTTCGAATTTAGATTTTGACATGAAATATGTAGGTAGGTACCACGCCCTCCCCCTTTCGGTAGGTAAGCTTTTGGCTGATACAGACGTAATATTCCTGCCTCCTTACCTACCTACACACACGAGCACGAGCACAGGTAAGCCGCAGGGCAATCTACCTGGAACATCTCCAGCCCTAGGAGCATGATGGCGTTCAACTACGAGAAACGGAGGCAACCTTGAACAAAGCCTGTCGATCCATCCATGGACAATGAGCTGAATCGAATCGTAGATACCTACTTATTCAGCAGCTTACACATATATAAAGGTCCTTAACCTAGGCTGTTCCAGAGTGATGATGTATCATCGACACCGGCTGTGTGGCGTTTGGGGGTGTAGTAATCCAAGGGTAGGCGTTTCCAGTTCGAAGGCCTACATATAGCTGAGGTTGCCAGTAGGCAAGGCGCACCCAACTTCGCAAACGTTTTGGAATATGTACCTACCTACCTACACATGAGCAGGCCGGCGTGATACCATTATCATAGGCACCTAGGCAGGTAAGGCAAACGGCCCCCACGAAGTTCTGTTTCAAGCTTCATTGCATACCTACATACATGGCTCAAAACATCTTTGGCATGTCATAACTTCTTCTTCTTCTTCTTCTTCCTCTTCTCCTTTTTACCAGGTTTTGGTATGTACCACAAGTAAGTAGGTAGGTAAGTAGGTAGGTAGGTAGACGGCCATCTACAATTTGAAGACGCCCAAAGAAAAAAAAAGACCCCCTGACGTGGCGCGGGAAATAAATACCTACCTAACCTAGGTAGGTAGGATGTAGGTATCCTCGCTTTCAGGGTCTAACCTAGGTATGTATGTATGTATGTATGTATGTATGTATATATGTAATACCGCATTATCAAGATCATGTGTTTTAAATTTTTACCTACCTACCTATGTATATTGTAGCATAGTACATACATACAGTACCTATGTATGTAGATAGGCAGTGTCTTATAAAGTCTGCAAAGATTGGCTACTGATAATATGCAGGGGCATCAAATCAATATACGTAAGGCAAGCCCCTATCTACAGTACATACCTAGGTAACTAGATGCTTACATAATTAGGAAAAAGGGGAGGGGAGGGGAGAGTAAGGAAGGGAATAGTTATCAGCACCCAACCCAAGTTGGCGAGCTTATTAATAACGAGGCGGATTTTGTCACGAGATGGCTCGTTCAACAACACCAAATAATTACGCACTATCACCAACATAAGTGTAAATATAATGTTCACGATGATCTTGCATTGATCTCTGTCTCTGTCTCTGTTTCTCTGTCTAACTCCATGCGAGGGTATTGCCATAAGTTGTATCCGTTTCCCCACCTTTTTGCTTGCTTGCTTGTTTGTGTCCTATTGTTCTTCAAGACTTTGAGTTGCCTAACCTAGCCTTATTCTGTTCAGTTCGTTAAGTCATTTGTAGCCGTAAAACACCGCCCACCGTTTGTGTCAAGGACCTAGTGTACAGGAGACTACAGAGTAAAAAGAAAAAAAAGGAAGAAAAGAAGCCATCCATGGATGGGAAAACGAGTCCGTAAAAAAAGCGCAGTTGAAAAATTGAATATGTACAAGTAGAAAGACGACCGAGGAATTCCTGTCTCCCTGGTCTCAGAATGAAGGCCTTATATGCATGCGTGTCCGGAGTATCCTTCTATTGTCCGGATTGTCCTACCAGTGGCTTGTCTAGTAGCCCCAACCACCAAAGCCAGTGCCGGATCGGCGAACGCGGTCCCTGCGTCGTCGCATGCTGAGGTTGCTGCTAACACCAGGTGTGCACTTAGTGCCAGCTGCCATGGGGATAGCGGCACTCCATGCTCCAGATGCACATCGCTGGAATGATGAGCCATCAGCTGCGCAAGACCAATCACCTTCATTGGTGCAGGCTCCTGCTTGAGTGCTGGCGGTACCACCAGTGCTCGCGGGAACCTTGGCGCTCGTAGTAGCTGTGCCAGCGCTGCCACCGGCGGCAGCCGATGACGGGGCACTGGCAACTGCAGACGAGGTAGCGGCGCTTTCGACTGCTGTTTGAGTAGCCTTGGTTGCCGTGGATAGGGTCGTTGGCGTAGCAGCGGGCGTAGAAGCTCCGTTAGGAACAGTCAAGAAAACACCACCGCTACTGGTAGGAGTTAGTGAGCCGATCGGAATAACAGTCAAGATATCAGGATCCACATACATTGAAATTTGAACAGCGGCTGAAGAGGTAGGCTGCTGGGCGGGTGCGGAAGATGTGGCCTGGTAACTGGCAACAGAAGAGCTTGATCCAGATCCAGATCCTGAGCCAGATCCAGAGCCGGAACCCCCCTCGGGAGCATCCGCGCCGGTGGCACAAAGGATTGCAGCGCCAGGACTTGTGGAGGTGTTTTCGACATCAGGGCCTGGCTCGGGGAACATAGTATCGACACCTTCCTTGGTGCAGTACTCACCACCCAAGTTCGCGACGAAGACCTGAGGGCGGCTGGAGAAAGCGGTGTCTCGCTTAGGGTTGAAGGCCGGAACATCACGTTTCTGGGCACCGGCCTTGATGGTGACGACGGCGCATGACATGTAGAATTCTCGGTTGCCAGTGTGGTTGACCCAGGTCCAGGCAAAGACGACATCGTCGCCTTCGGGAGCGTCAGAGGGAATGGCGAAGTTGAAGTCACCACCGGCGCTGGTTGGGCAACTACCGATGAAGGACTTGATGACGGTAAACGTGGCGCCCTTGTCGTACGACAGTGAGAGCTGGCAACTGCCTCCATTGTGGGCGGCGCCACCTTCGACGCTCATGGTGTACTGACCACCGGGAGCATAGGTCGCAACTGAAGCACCCTCGGGGGTACCGAGAAGCTTGAGGTTACCTTTGCAAGGGTACTGAGCCTCAGTAATGGGAGAAGTGATAGAGTAATCAATGTTGGGTTCCTTGGCGTTTGGGTTACCCTTGTACGCCAAGGGGGGAGGGGATTTCATATTCATATGCGCAGTGGCTGTACCAGCAGCCAGAGCGGCAACGAGAATGGATCGCAACTGCATCTTGACGGATTGTCGCGAAATGTTGTATCGAGTTTTCGAAGGTTTCTCGTGAATAATTTGGAAAAGGAGTGTGGTGGTTTTGGTGTGCCGGTTTGGCAAGTGTTAGATATCGATCGAGGTCGAGGTCGAGATCTAGTTTGGGGGGGATGAATCTGTTTTTTAGTGATAAATGATGGGACAGGTTGCCGGGATTGAACCTCGTGGTCTAATCAAATTGATGTCAAAGCGATCTTGTTCGCGAAAGGAGAGTAGCGAACAAAGGTCAGAGTTGCCTCAGACTTGGACTTTGTTTTGAGAATGAGCTGCAAGAGTCGCAATAACAATGATATCCTAGGATTTGTGAGTTACCGAGGTACCAAATGACCGTGGTGAACAATGAGGTGATGCACAAGTGCACAATGGTTAAGTAAAAATAAAAAAGAGGAAATCACCGGGGATTTCCTTGATCAAATGACCAGCAAGAATGAAAAAAGGATAGTAAGGAGGGTGTAGGAAGACTAGAGAAGAATATCTCTGGCAACACTGTATAAAAAAAACAGATGGTGATGGGTGAGAAAATAAGAGAGGAATTAAAAAAGAGTGACTGGGGACCCAAGGAAGAACTTTATATTGAAATCAAATGGTGCAAATGGTGCAAATGGTGCAAATAATTGATACCTAGCCACAATCATCAATGGATCGAACATTTGAATGGGTCGAATGGACCGAATGGATGGGCGGCAAGTTGCAACCTCAACGTCACATGAAAGACTTGACAGCCAAGCAAGCCCAAAGTTGCGCGCTCGCGCTCCTCATCATGGCTGGCACCGTCTAGTGTATTCGGGCTGAATATCCTAACATCGTGTCTTAGTTCGGAGAGCCCCTGGATCGTGAATTCGGTACATGGATGCGCCCCGCCTTATCCACACACATCCACCTTACCTGCAAAGGTCTGCAAAGGGTACCGTATTTGCGTACCAACCAGCCCATCCCGAGAATCATTTGAAGTTACTTACCGATACACGCAGTACCTTTCGTACCTTTCGTACCCACGACGTAGGGACCGGTAGGGTAGAATAGAAACATCATAGCAAGACCTTGATCCTTGCCTCCAAAGAGACGAACGGTGGAGTGACAGGAGTGTAGTCACTGTAGTGGACAGGAGTGGAGCAAACCACTAAGATAGAGTGGTTATGCACCGATCTTCACGAGGCAGATCCACACAGCATTCTTGAAAGAGATAAGGTAGGAGGCCGTCTAACGGATGGCCATTAGGCATCTTGGGAGTCCGCATAGTAGGCAATGTAAAGCTAGGGGAGGGATACATAATGTGAGGAAAAGGATAAGATCATCACTTCAAACAATGCAAAACGACCTTTCTTCAGCTCTTCTGATCGTTAGAACCATTCATCCATCCGTCCATCCGTTCACTAATTCATAATATCACACAAGGTTCTTCGGATTAAGATGCCATGGGTTAAGCATAAATCCCTGGTGTAATGCGCGATGTGACATGAAAAAAAAAGCACACAAGGGAAAGAAAGACGTCCAGCTGAAGAGGGGAGGGGGAGGGGAGGAGGGGTTGATTGACAGAATTCCCCAGGATGATTATGATATTTGTCTAGGCTAGAATGTTTGAACATGTTTAAGCTTGGTGAATTGAATAGAATGCATGCGCCGTCGTTGCTGGATGCGGCGCGCGGCGGCAAAATCTGAGGTGGGTGGTGGGAAGTGGGGAATTAATCCAAGCCAATCAGGCCTATCCGGTACCTGAATTGGTGAAACAACCAAACGGGAAGAGCCAGTCATTGGCTGTAGTAGAAGCGACATTCGACCGTCTTTGAAAAAGCGGGTTTCAGGGGATTTCTATCTAGTGGCCTCAGGCTGCTCATTGGGCAGCTGCCACCTGCTAGATGCCAGGTAGTTACAGTACATATGTAGTACCAATGTACCATACAGATAAATGTGGGTGGACCTGTATATTAAAAGGATAAGATCTAAGGATCAGACCTTGCTACTGAAATGTTCTTAAATACATGACCACAGTGCTTCGCACTTTCCTCTCTGGCGTACCTGCCACCATCTACTGGGGGGGGACAATAGTGCCTGTCCCAGGCACCTCCAGGCTTCGTTTCAACAGCGCCAACAAGCTCTGATATAGACGTTCCCGAACCACACAGCCATTCAATGAGTATCAGAGATAGGTGACGCTGTATTGGAACAGCGACAAGGTGCCAGAAGTGTGGTCTTTTAGAGTAAGGGGTTAATCGGATAAATAAGGTGTAGTGCATCCCATATGGGAGGTAACAAAATGAGCCATAATGGCTAGTAAACTGTGGGCTTTTTGAATTGAATAAACGGTTTTTGGACTTTTTGATTTGAATAAACTGACTGTGGACTTTTTGATTAAACGACTTTTGAATAAACGGCTTTTGGAACAAACGACTTTTTGAATAAACGTTGACTTTCAGAACAGAGCTTTCAATCAACAATAACGTTTCAATCAATAAAAGGATCAAAACAACTTTGAAAACAATAAAGGTCCCAATTATCAAAAAAAACCAAAAACCAAAAATGAGGCTATCACCACAGCTCTTCCGGTGGGGGGTACCAGATAAATGTGGGTGGACCTGTATATTAAAAGGATAAGATCTAAGGATCAGACCTTGCTACTGAAATGTTCTTAAATACATGACCACAGTGCTTCGCACTTTCCTCTCTGGCGTACCTGCCACCATCTCATACCTAGTACCTACATAACTACATCTCACACCATTTTAACTTCACACCTGCCTGACCTGTCTTCAATTCACCTGATTGCTGATTGTACATAACTAGAAGAAGGGACACACGGAAGCACTTGCCACTTAACTACACGTTAGGTGAGTTGCCCCACCAAACCCTCTTAGCCACAGTCGTCAGCACTTAAACCTTTTGAAGTTGAAGGCTTTAATGGCCCCACGGCTCGGGCTGGGCACACATATTCACGAAGTTCTGCGCCCTGCTAGCGTGTGGCTTTTCAACTTTCAACATTCATGCAATGCACTTTGCATCCCTGAAACCCTCTCTCTCTCTCTCTCTTTCTCTCCAAAAAGTCCCCCCTTTTTTATTATTTCCTTTTCTTCCGTACCGGGCTCAAATAAACTAGCACACCTATTTTTGCGGCCAATGACGGGTTTACTTGCACTTAGCATGCAGCTACGATTAGTGCAGACTAGGCATTTGGCGGTAAATCGCCGACATTTTGATAGACCATTGGTGAATGTACCTACATAAGGTAGATCGGAAACGCGGAGTTCGTGATATACATGTACATACCTACATATACATACATCCAGTGACCATCCAAGTAACTTAAGTAAGTGTTTAAAATCAAGATAAATCCTCGATTGCGTTTGCTAGAAATGGCAATCAAAATGATATAATTACTAGCACGACACCATCCATTGAATATCATAGAAGGGCGCCCACCTTTGCCATCATTCATTAGTGATATCCGGGCCCTCAATTTTCCCCTTGTCAAATGGCTAGCTAGGACCCTAGGTATTGAACAAACGAAGTAACTTTAGATTGTACTCATACTACATAACTAGCTGTTGCCTGTAATACTGTAGGTGAGCAAAAAAGGACCTCTTCTCCGTAAATAATAAGGCCGCTCCTCTTTTTTTTCTCTCGAATCCCCAGATAATCCCAGCGGTCAGATTTTTCGTTCGCGTTTTCTTTTTCCTTCTATCGTTCGGTTTGGCTGAGCAAACGTGGGCACGAGCACGGGCCAAAATTGACAGTCGAGAAACTTTGAAGTACGATGTACGCCGTAAAAGGGGACACAAAGGCCCCCTCTCCATTGGCCAACAGGGCCCAGGAGCCGACTGTAGATCTACAGCAGATCGCATCATTTTCAATACTACACAAAAATTAAAAAAGAACACGAAGGAAGGGTAAAAAAAAAATTAACTACGACGTAAGAAAAAATAAGAATAAGAATAAGAATATAAAAATAATTACCTAACCAACCCCCTCCCCTCCCCTCTCTATACTATGTTCCCCCTGAAATCCCTGCAATGGGATTTTTTTCCATGACATGTACTACGTGTAGTACGATGTAGTACCTTGCACTAAGGGTAGCCTATCAAATGGCATCACTTCCCCAGACCCAGACGTTTTTTCCCAAAATCCAAAATCCAAAATCCAAAATCCAAAAAAGAAAACCTGGCCAAAGAAGAAGAAATGGAACAAAAAAAAAAGAGGTTGCCTCTCTCGGTGTTTCTTCTCCAAGACCTGCTTACGTAGTTCTGATCATGAAACGTTCTAAACCAAGTCTCTCTTTATTCTTCTTTGCCTCCCCCCCCCCCCCCCCCTCCTCCTTCCCCCTTCCCCCCTGCACATGTGTAAGATCTGGAACTAAGGGAGAGAAGCCCAACCACAACCGCCTATTGGCCGGGAGATCGAAACACTTGAAACAAACCGAAAGGCATTCCGCCAATCGACCACTAAAAAATTAGAATGACCCTAAAAGAAAAAAAAAAAGAACTAGTAAATAAGTTCCTAGTTTCGCATGAAGCCGTCATCCCCATTCCGCTCCCTCCCTCCCTATCCACCTATCAACCCCCCCCCCCCCCCCCTTCCTCATATACATAGTAAACCCCCAACCTTTAACTACCCTAAAAGTAAGTAGGGAGCCAGTCAGCTACATAAGCTACCTAGGGCAGGGTAGCTGGACAGCCAAGCGAACAATTCGCCATCTTCGTCCTCGGTTTGCGGCGTCCACGGCGCGAATGTCTGTTTGAGGCAGGTCGGTAAGTCTAACACAGGTACATAATTGCATCGTAAGGTGAAAGTCATTGTCACACATATAGTTGCTTACCTATAACTACATATTATATACCTACCTACCTACTTAACCTGCACACAATGCACATGATAGTTATGTCTGTTTGTTTCTTTTTGCTCGTCGTCAGCCTGACTGACGTACTTTTCTGCCTTGCGCGTTTCATCGTTCTTCGGTTTTGCCAGAATGGGAATGGCAAGAAGAATAGGGGGAAAGGGGAGGGGGATTACACACATAGGTATGGATGGAGAGAGAAAGGGGGAGGTAGCTGAGCTTGTTTCATTTCCTCGTAGAACCAGAACATAATTCGCACACAGCAGTAGGTTACCTAGGTAGTTAATTCGTCATTCCCTGATTGCTGGGTCATCTATTCGAAATAAATCAGAGACACGAATGGCAGACACTTCTTCTGTTTACGCCGTCGAGCTCACTCTTCTTTACCTGCTAGGGTGGCTTCATACCCAGGCGGTTACATACACATAGAACCCTCTCTACCTTTTACATCTTCCTTCTAGGCCAGGCACTCCTTTTTGACTACTCTAAATAAAGCACCACATCCATGGATGCCTCTCTAAGATACCTAGATACGTAGCCCAAGCTGAATACAACATAGGTATAATAGAAGAGGGCCAGCCATAGCAGTAAGATGAGGCAAGGTACCTGCCATCGATTCACGTTCATTGACGTATTTGTATTGTTAATTTTCTACATCGGTGCTTTGGGAATTACGCCAAAGCTGCTCTTGTGACGAATTTCCAATCTACCTTGGAAAAAAAAAACTTCTACCAAAAATGGATTATCAATATTGATTTTGGTGGCTAACTTGGCTTCTCTCTACCTTGATCGACGTACCAGGCTGCAAAAGGCAAAATCCTTCACATGACCTGGTTCGTCGCCAATACACATCAGTAAACTACTACATTTCCTTTGGTGTCCTTGAGAATGATACTAGGATATGGCTGTCTCATTCACATATGTGAGGACATATCAATAATAACTTCGGCTACGCGACTGCTGCTTCGACCAAGAGCCAAAAGCCCTCGTCCTTGCCCTCGGAGGAAGCTGGCCCTCAAAAAATTATAAGGATACGTTGAGCCATGATGCTAATGTAGAGACAGCCCTTTCGAACGGTCGGTGCCACATCCGGATAAAAGCTGCTTGACACTTCTCTCTTCATCAACTCGTAGAAGCTCAAGTACATGATGCTACTCCACTTCGATCTCCATCGCCGGCTGAATCCCAACACCTCCTCATCCTGGTCAATGTCTTCCCAAGCCAGTCGTTGCTTGGGTGCACGCCCGAAAGACATATCCTACGAGGCCAAGGTAACTAAGGGCCACGTCACAGAAGATGGTTGTTATGTGTATATTTGTTCAAGATCCAGCAGGATATGCGTTTAGACTTTCGGGCGACAAGTCCTCGGAACAAAATATTGCTACTACTCTAGGCCTCTTCATTGCAGGGGTTTTCAAAGGACCAAGACCAGGCTGATGTCGCAATGTCGATAATGCTAAATGTTCATGCAAAGGCGCCTTTATAATCGACGAGCAAAGGTGGTGGCTGATATCGATGCTATGTTGAATGAAGAAAGTGGATATGCGCTGGAGCGCGGCGCGGGTTAAGTTCTTTGCGAGCAGGTTTGAAGAATCTGTTCACTTCGCTTCATCGGGGCTGTCGGACGATCGACCCTGAGGTCCCGATGGGATCGCGTGGCCACCTTGGGGACCTTGGTGCTGCTGGTTGTGGCCTTGGTAATTCTTGAAATTGCTGCTTCCGTTGCGATGAGGAGGCCCGTACTGATGCATCTGCTGCGGGCTCGTGCCGTACTGCTGCGGACCAGGGTTGTTATACCCTCGCATGTTATTCACTTTGACTCGCTTGTTAGTTGTCTTCTTCGGGGTAGAGTCTTGTCTGTACCACTTACTCTGCCCTTGCTGTTGTGGGACAAAGGTTGCTGGCTGCTGGTATTGCACGCCAGGACTCATCCCGTACATCGGCTGTCCCTGTTGTGATCCTTGATGGACCATCATAGGCGCGGCTGGCCTACCAGGACTTGGGTATCCATTGGTGCCAGGCATTGGTTGTGGTGGAGTGCCACCGGGAGGCATAAATTGGATGTGACCGCCGGGATACGGTTGCATCTGAGGAGGACCGACCATCGGCTGTGGTGTCATGAACTGGGGCTGCACCATCATAGGCGCACCCATTCCACCTGGCTGCTGTGGAACATATTGGGGGGTGTTGGAAAAGCTGCGGTTGAACTGGTTCATGGGGGGCGCTCCAGGTCCCATGAAGGAGGGCATCATGTGCTGATTGTAAGGCATTTGGCCTGCCGAGTTCATGTTAGGGGGGTACACCATCGGTACCTGGCCCATTCTAGGGGATGAGTAAGACTGTGATGAGTTCGAGTGCATCATTCTATGATCATCTCCGCCATTAAATGGCGCATGAGGAACGGGCCCATGTTGACCACTGTGCATCTGGACAGGTGGTATGTGTGGCGAATGTCGTGGGGCGCCGGGGTGTGCGCCGTGCTGCATGTGCAGAGGTAGCTGATGCTGATGCGCTATCTGGGGAAGCAGATGAGGAGGATTGGGAGTAGGTTGTGTGTTGAATGGCTGTCGTTCGAAGTATTCATCAAACGACAAGCGCATGGTTGAATCCGGCTTCTCGTCATCCGTGGCCGAGCGCCAGGTGGGCGGGGTATCATAAGACGGTCGAAGGCCGTCATTTTCATTCCAATTCTTGTTCTCGGGGGGTTGAATCGTCTTAACAAAAGATAGTATATCACATTTCTTCGGATCAACAGCGTTTCTCTTCTTGGTCACAACGACAAGCAGCGAGCTAGTGCTAGTGGCGCCAGACTGTAGATCTGTTGCATTGTTAATCGCTGAACGGGGGCTAGAACCCGCGCTAGGATGACCATTCGGGCTGAATGTCTGCGCAAATGCGCTAGGTCGGAACTCGTGGCTGTTGGGATTCAACTTTCCACCCATGTGTCCCATACGACGAACAAACGAAGGGTCAGAAGCGTTGGCAGGGCCGGTTGGGGGCAATCGAACATCCTGGCTAGGAACTTTCTGTGCTTCTAAAGCCCGAATACGGCCGCCTAAGCCGCCTTGACGACCGCCTTGTTGTACGTGCTGGGGCCCCGAACGATTGCCTTGGTATGGGTAAGCTGCAGGAGCGAAGTTCTGACGGTTGTTCTGGTGACGAGAAGGCGCTGCTGCGGGGGCAGCACCGGAAGGGTTAGCAGCTGCACGACCGGCTCTGTTATCAGGGGCCGCCTGGGCTGTTGTGGTGGCAGGCTGCGATTCCTTAGCTGAGGCACCCTTCTTCTCCTTAGCTGCAACTTCTTCCGCCTTTCTCTTAGCAACTTCCGCGGCGTCCCGTTTTGCCTTCTCCTGGATCTCTCGTTGCTTCGCGGGATCCTTGGCGATGATCGAAATCAAATCCATAGGCACAGGAGTAGGCAGCTTAAAGCTATCAGCAAACTTTTTCAATTCAGTCAATTTGACTTCCTTGTCAGCTTTAGCTTTGGTGCTTCGGGCCTTCTCTGCGTTGAGACGCTGCTGGTTCGCAAATGTCTTGAATTCCTTGAGCACGTCTCGCTCGACAGTAGAGGTCGCACTAGGCGCAACACCTTGTCCATCTTTCGCTTGGGGCGATATGGTACGGCTAGTGGCAGCGGACGGTCTCAATGGGACTGAACTTTGGTTGGCTATCTTGCCTTCTGCCGCCTTCTGCTGCAACTCAATCTTAGGATCAGGCTTGGGCTCCGGGGACTTCACTGCAGGGGTGGCAGCTGGAACATCGCTTTTGGGGATAGGCCGAGACTTGTTGTCATCCTGCTTTGGGACAGCAGGCTGGTTTCCCCGTGACTTCAATTGCGAAGATATGATGGCTGGATCAACGGGTGCGCCCTTCACAGTCGACGCGCCAGCTGGTGCCCGTCTTGCTGGGGGCGTATACTTGTTCTCTCGACTATTGGGCAGGGGCGGGAAGTCCTGTCGCTTGACACCGCTGTATCTATTTCCGAGTTAGCCGGGCATTCATTGAAACGTGTCACAAGGTGTATAAAGGCTTACTTGTCCTCTTCATCCCCACCGGCATCATTGCCACTGTAGTCCATGACTCTCTCCTCGGCAACGTGAGCTGTGGTTGCTACACTTCGTTCAATCTCTCTTGCCTTCCTCTCTGCGGCAGCCATTCGCTCTTTGTATTGCGGGTGGCTTTTATCAATCGCTGTAGTGTAAATGTTCTCGTCGTATGTGCTCTTGATGCCAAACTGACGTTCGTTTACAGCAAACTGATCCCAAGCACCGCTTCCACCGCTTGATTTCTCCAAGCTCATATCCAGACCGTCCGAGCTGCTGGGCCCAACCCACGGCTGCAAGACTCGCTCTCGGCCCGGACGAGAGGAAGAAATAGCGCCATCAATTCGGAAGTTATTCTGGGAACTGGCTGCTGAACCTGTACCGTACCACATTAGTCCCGCGCAAGAATAAATCTGTTCTGGCGGTAAGACTTACCGTTCTGCTTGATGTCCCCTTTACCAATATTAGTCCCCGTGACTCTAGCATCCGGGACATCCTTCTTCTGGAAAGACATGGTAGTATATTCTCTTTTGTTAATGCCGTTCGACTCGCCCGAACCCTTCTTCTGCTGTACCATTCTCAGGTGACAGGTTGAATCGACCAACTACGAGAGGATTCCTTCGATTTCGGCAATGTCGGTGAAGGTAACCCTAACCTTTTGACCCTACATAAAAGGTGTGTCAGCTTAAGTAAAAACCGAGACTGGTAGATTTTCTCGGATTTTGAGTGTGCGATGCAATTGGCGGATTTGGAGGGGAGGGAGTAATGGGTGATTTTTGAATGGAAAGGTTGCGGTTCGGGAACAGCTAGCGCGGATCTGGGGGAAGGAGGTGGAGGTGACGCGAATCTGAGCCCGAAGTATGACAAGTAGCTCAGCATCATAAGGTTGGGGTCAACTCACTTCTTGAAGAGAAAATAGAATAAGAATGCTTGTCTCTCTCGGACAAGTTTGGGTGAATTGAATTCAGGTTTGTCGCTGTAGTAGGTGGGATGGGGGTGATTTGGTCGTAGTAGTGATGGTACTACTTGTGGCCGATGTCCAGGCCTTCTGCTGGGTAGCAGTTTGACTGTGAATGGGAAGGCTGGACGTCAGCGCATTAAAAAACAAGAGGATTAATAGAAAGAGCGCAAAAAAGGGGGGGGATGATTGAAATGCAGAAGAATTATTAGCAGCTTGCTGCCACGAGGGAATGATGGCGAATAAAACAAAGAGAGAAACAATCTAGAGTTTCGCAGAAGAGGAAAAAAAAAATGGTGCTTTGTTGACAAGACCAACCGCAGAGAGATAGGAAGCAGGAAGTAGCCCGGAAAAAAAAAAGTGGTCAAGTCGCTGGCTCGTTCGCTCTCTCTCACAAATCAATCAATTCAATCTTGTCTTGTTCTGTGTTCTCTTCTCTTCTGGGCCTCTCTCTTCCTCACACACACACACGACCTCGACAATTAAAGAAAAAAAAAAGAGGGCAGGGCAGTGCGGGCCAGCAGCTGGCCACGAATGCCCATGTTAGGTACCTAAACAGCTCAGATAATAGATACCTACTAGGTACCTTGGATAGGTATGGAGGTAATGGAGGATGCTGGGCTGCTGCTGGGCTGCTGCTGGGTTTCGTGCTGACTGGTGCTGGGTGATGCTAGGTAGTGCTGGATGGTGCTAGGTACTGCAAAGAAAGGGTCTCAATGTCTCACCTCGGGCTTATTGGCCAACGACTTTCTCCCTTGGGCAACACTACCCCCAGCTTGGTGCTGTTAAATCAACCTCGTCGCAGAGGACGTTGGTTCTTGCTCTAATCTGGAGAGCAGTGGTGTTTTAGTCAGTTTGGAGAATAAGTTGACAGGAAAGTGGAGGTTGTGGTGTGGTTTAAAGGTCGAGGGTCGACGAGTTACATAGCGTTGTGTGCCGGTGGGTACTGGGTACTCTGGAATAAGGTAGGTACAGGTAGGTAGGTACGTACAATACAATCTGTACTAAAAGAACTATAAGGAAGGGATTGGCCTTGGTGAACCACCTGGGGCAGGTTTGAGGTTAACAGAAGGTTAACAGGTTAAGTCCATACATATATGTAGAGAACGACAATATCTGCACTGTATATGTAATATGTAAGGTCAGGTAGGCGGGCAGGTAGATGTAGGTATAAAAAATATAAAAAATATAAAAAGGTAACTGGTTCTGTTTAATGTTGGTTTGGTGGTAGGGTGACCTTGTAGTTTTCGGTCAGGTGTGGGCCAAGGGTCGATTTTGTGGAAGTGGGAGACTCACGAAACTGGGAGCTCTTGCTTTTTGATGGGTAAAGATGTTCAAGATAGTCAAAGATGGTCTGTGCGGCAAACTCGCTGCGAGCGGGAAGCGGGATAGGCCAGTGACTATTATGCCTACTAGGCCTACTAGGCAGGATGTAGCTTTAAAACAATCGAAGTGGTCTGACTAGTGCGACCATAAAGTAGGTACCTAAGTACTAGGTACTGTGTAAGGTTGCCGTAAGGTTAGGGCGTTCAATGTTCAATGTTGTTCAAACTGCACTGTGTCTACTGTACGCCGCAGGCTTCAATCATTAATGTTCGCGCCATCGAATGCTATAACGATAAGAAACTGGGGAACGAACTGGAGGTAATATGTAGTGATGTACTAACAAAATTTAGCAGGTGCAACTTGACAGGATTGACAGGATTGGCAGGGCCAGTACTTATGTACCTAAGCACTTGCTGTCTAATATCTATGTAAGTTGTTAACCAAAATTCCAATAGTTAAGATTTGCCAGTGGGAAATCGCTATACTACTAGTAGTACAGTTTAGTTTAGGTAGGGTCCACGGTATAAGTTATTTGGAGGGGAAAAGTATCAAGTTGTGGAGAGAAACCTTGAATTATTTGGACTGTGGCCGGTTTTGTTTCCCTCATTGTGGCTGAGCATATTGTTTAAGCTGAGCTTCCAAGGTCAACTTTTTCAACTTCTTCTTAAAATATCCAGATTTAAAACATCATCTTCACAAACATACCTACCTAGGGTAAGTAATACGAGCCAACATTATACATATATATACAACTGCGCATGCACGGATATAGAACAACACAATAAAGTAGCATCATACGCAAATTATGACTAAAGTAGGACAATATCTACCGTGGCTAGGTCATTTGTATGTAGTTATGTACTATTACCTAAGTAATTAACATAGAAATTGGACCAACTTGAACATAATTGAGGCGTATTGGACATCAAGGTTTACATATGTACATATATGACACTTGAGATACCGATTCAGCCTTACATCCGATTGAAGATCATCAACCTAAAGCCATAGTCCTGGCCGCTAGGCTTCATTACTTGCATCATAGCACTAGGTTAGGTGGTCGGTCACTACATATGTATCTAGGTTAGATAGTGCCTCCATATCAAATTTCACAATTCTTGCGGTTTTCCCCCCTGGACTTTCGGAGTTTAGAAGCGGGCATCACTTTCATCTCCGAAATTGATCATAAGCTTTTGTATGTCTATAACACGCAGACATGCCTACATATATGTAGGTTACATGTCTCCTGAGTTAGGTCGAGGAGTCGATGAGTATGTGGATGCCCAACATTGAACAGCTTGAGTTGGTGAGCGTTAGTATCAATGTATACATACCTACTCCTGCTTATGTATTTGTTCCACCAAGCTCGTTTGCGAATACACCTGCAGCCTTATAACGAAAGGGTTACTCTGCGTATGCCAGCTCGCTTTGTAATACTTCAATCTTCCCAACTTAGTCATGGCTACTTATGTATCTGGAAAAACCACCTACCTACACATGTACTTCGATAGTAGAGACTTAACCCTAATTAGGCTTTTAGAGCGATGAGCGTGTAGGTGGCTTCGCTAAAAGTCACCAACACTCGTGGCATATGTCAGATGAATCAAAGCGGCTGATATCATATCTAGGTATGTGCCTGGGTAGGGTAGTCATCGACCTTTAATGTTCACCGAGTTGATCGTGGCTGAATGATGGCCTTATGGACCAGCTCAGAAGATACCTACCTAGGTATGGATATTTGCTCTTTAGTCAGGTCTAACTTTGGATATGTCAAAAGCGGAAGCGTGTCAGTGAGTATTATACATTATGTAGCAATACCGTAGTATCCATGAAACATTCTGAAAGGCGTTCCCGTTCTGGATACTTAGGGTATGTACATATGTATGTAGGTGCCTACATGTACAGTATATTGTTGTTGTTTTTTGTGTAAAGTTGGCTCCGTTCGGGCCGGTTGTGGCTTTTCTACGACACACATACATAGTATGAATGTAAAGTTAAGATAAAGTTGAGTAAACCTGGACCCCCAGTAAGATCGACGACGCTAGATGACCCCAAATTCTGGACAGCCCGAACCGGACTGAACCCTCCTCGGCATCTATTCTAATCTCTTTAGCCCCGCGATACTTAACAAAGTACCTATGTAGGTAGCCTATAGGTAACCTTTCATCATTCAACCAGTCCGAATATTTCGTTGTATCATCGTCAGATCCTCTTTTAAGGCTTCGTTTGCTACCAGATTAATACCCAACTATGCCCCACGAAGATGAAACAATTCGTCATCATTACATGTATGTCTGTACAATTGTACAGACATCTGAGATACCTACATATCTAGAACATGGAAACTCAGCAACATCCAGATGTCCACGAGGCTCAGATGCCGTTGCTACTCTGACAGATACACAACACATTGCAACCGTAGGACCGCTATATTAGGGCTAAACGTGAAGTAAGTATATAAAAAAGAAGGCATGCAGATACTGCGCCCTGCTTCATGCCTAGCAGCCCTAAGATTGGGTTGCGAGGTTATACAACACAGGAACAGTCAGCAACTGCCGAGCAAACGATTATATTCCGTATGTGCTGAAACCCTCGAGGCTCATATTGGGTATCGATCTATACACACATACATACTACATGCCTACATGCACTACGTAGGTACATACATATGTACTGCAGTCTGTAGGTAGGTACCTATCTATGTACATGCCGTTCTTCACCTGCGAACTCCGTTTGCGATTATATATCTCCAAGTGATAAAGGAGATCTGCAGCCGGGCAAACAGCAGCTACCTACATATCTACCATGTAACCTAACTTAGGTATGTAGCCCCCCACTCTCTCTCTCTCTCTCTCCTTGCGCGGCACCTCCACGCTGTGGGATTTCCCGTCCGATCGAAGTCGCACAGGATTCAAATCAATCGGGCGAGGGCCCGTGGCAGATAATGTCTCGCCTACAACGGCGAGCATCGCCAAAAATCTACAATCCTGAAACGGGGAAACAGAGAGAATTTAGCGCAATGAGTAACACTTGATAGCCTGTTCTCCTTGGCTAGTATGCAAGGGGCGTCTGTGCTTGTTGCGACACGATAATTATGATATGCTACCTGTGAAATAACCCAATATAGAATACAGTCATATGAGTGAAATTCTCACCGTACGAGAGGGAGTCCCATTCTTGATATACCTTCCCCATGCCTCTAACAATAACATTACACCGAATGCCATATCATCACAAATGCGCGGGGCTTACCTACCCATAAAATCGGGTCTTGAGAAACCAGTATAAATTCACCAGACCCCAAGCTACAGGATGCATCACCGTCGGCAACCGGACTTTGGCGTGACCGAACATTACCTTGGGTATGACATCCCTCATGTTACCCTCGCTGAAGAACCAAAGCTTCATCATTTCATCTGCCTGCCGGTTATATATTTCCATACGGGGGAACATTGCCTTCTCGAATATTTGCACTTCCTTGTCGAGTTCGTCTAGTCCGCCCCCTGACTGTACTACTTTAGTGATTGCAGCAGCGAGCTTTCGGGCGTCATCAAGGGCGACGTTCACCCCTTCGCCACCGAAAGGAGTCATCAAGTGTGCTGCGTCGCCGATAATAGTAACACCGCGGCGATGCTCCCATTGCCAACCTACAGGTAGCATGTAGAGTTTTCTCGGATCACCTGTGCATTCCTGCGTCCTCTCGATAGCTTCACGGGCATCTGGACCCCAATCATGCATCTCCTCTAGGATAGCTTTTTTTACCTCCTCGAAGTTATGTGGGTCATATCCGCATGTCTGCGCCCAGTCTTCTGGACGACGTGTGAGCCATGCGGCGCTAAGGCTTCCATCTCCCAGTTGTTGTATCATCATCCGCTGTCCATTCGAACTAGCGAACACACTTCCCCGGTTCACGGTTTTGTAGACGTTCGGTGCGTTGTGGGCAGCGTCCGGGATCCGTAATTGGTGACCTCCAAGGCCTGTGTAATGTGGTTTCACTGCCGGCTCGATGTAGCTCTGTACTTTGCTCCAAGCTCCTTCGCACCCAATGACGAGGTCGTAACCCGACTCCGTGCCGTGCTCAAATACCAAGACATTCCCATCCTCAACACGCTGTAGGCGGTGCCCCCATTTAATACAGCCGTCCGGGAGAGATTCTGTGAGGAGCTGTCGGAGCTGTGCCCGGTCGATTTCGGGCCGCTCGCTTAGCTTGCTGCTGGGCCCTAGCTGGATGAAGGGCTTGAGCTCCTTGTCCGCCATCATGAGGTAGTCGCCATCAAAGCGGGCGTATTTCATGAACTCATCCCATAATTGAGCGTCCTTCATGGCCGCCAAACCTGTCCCATGGTGCAGATCTAACGAGCCCCCCTGGGAACGATAATTCGGACTCACGTCGCTTTCGTAGATGATAAAGGGGATATTGGATAAGGACAATATCCGGCCTAACATGCAACCGGCTGGCCCAGCTCCTATGATGGCAATTTTTGGCGAAGGCATTCTTTCTTATAATATGTAAGTGAGATGGCGGAAGAACTGATTTCCATGTATTCGTCCGAGTTTTGTTTCTTGGCTGATGCTGTTGATATATATATTTACCTACCTACAACAACACGTCAATTGACTCAATCATCATCTTACATGTCACATGTTACGATCCAAGGCATCAGTATAAATCCTGGTACATG
Organism: Hypoxylon fragiforme; assembly: GCF_022984875.1. Taxonomy (NCBI): domain Eukaryota; kingdom Fungi; phylum Ascomycota; class Sordariomycetes; order Xylariales; family Hypoxylaceae; genus Hypoxylon; species Hypoxylon fragiforme. Next base: position 854,243 of record NW_026054758.1, on the reverse strand, counting down.
GGACCATATCTTCGTTAGGGCTGACGTGTCAACCCGTGCCGATTCGATGAGGCTTATCGCTTAACATACCTATTCTACTTACTAAGGTATGTATGCGTATTACCGGCCCATCAGGATCTGGAGAGCACAACGTAGATGTAATGAGCTTCTTTGGCAGAAGGATTTCGCCCATCGTCCGAGTGTGTATTCTTGTCTTTGCCTTTTGCCTTGTTAGGAAACAACTTTCATGTTTTCGAACGCCTCTTTGTTAGTATGTAAGGGGACATCTGGTGATATGCAGTACTAATATTGGAAAGGTGTAGATAGAATTGGGGATTATGTCGCCTAGAATAGTAGGTTAGATAGGTGTGGCCCTTCTAATAAGAGAGAATGCGTACGATTGGTGGTGATTATAACAATCAATAGCAGAGTAAAGTGCTTGCTTATACTCAGTGGATAGGTTACGAAACTTGTAATGTTGATCGTGTTCAAGTTAATGTGAGTCATTAACAGCCCTTGTTCAAGATGGTATTTTAAGAGATGCATGAGCCCGCATTTTTTGATACTTCATTTCATTCAGTTTTGGAAGCCTGCAAGAATTGTTACACCACAAAAACATTGAGTTCGACAAGGTCAACGGTCATAAGAAACGTTTTAATATTCGTATCGCCAATTGCCAATTGCTAGTTACTAGTTAATGCTAACTGTTAGAGTTGCAACTTGCAGTAGTATAAAGGAATTAAGTTTAAATGATCAAGGTAAGTTGTTTCTAATTAAGTTCATTCATTCAATAACCCTGGGGATAAAGACAAAAAAAGACTAGAGGTTCGTGCGTACCATCAAACTTCAAGGTTCTATGCACTCCATAATAGGTGGTACGGCATAGTACTGTACATATAAATTTAGTGGCTAGGTGCTCTATTTATTAGTGGCATTAGTAGCCCTGAAAACCCCGGAAAAGCCCTGAAAAGCCCTGGAGATTTGCAAACGGGGCCGCTATGACCAACGAGAAACGGATAGACGTTCAAGTTTAGACCGGCCTTCGGAACATCACCCATGTTTAACCCTTGCCCCTGCGTGCGCTTGTCCAGATTAAGACTAGCTCAGGTCGGGCTCTGTCGTCCTTTTCGACGTCGCGCCTCACGCGGGCAAAATGCCCCGTCGCTTCTGCTCCGTCATCCTCAATCAATACATAGTACCACTTTCGATTCATTCTCATTCAACGTCCTTTCATCAAGACCCTTCTATATTGGTCAATTTTTTGTCGCCATACCTTCTGCTCAAATACTTTGCTGTCGCTTTATACTTTGCATTACTTGGAACCCTTCGAATACCTTCCATTACGAATGATACCATCCCGCGATCCTTCGCTAAGACATTGACGTAGGAACCGAGTTTAGGATTAGACCAAGGTGGTAGAAAGAGGAGGGGGAAAAAAGAGGAAGAATTATATACTGCTGTCAATCAACAAATAGACAGACGTTCAAGGAATAACGTCATGATGCAACCACCAAATCCCGCTCAACGATCGTTACAACGTCGGTCTCCTGGACCTGACAGTGGTCCTCCCTCTGGTCTTCCTACCCGATCCATGTCACCAGCGGGTATGCAGCCACGCTCGTCCACAGCTTCGAGTAGATCAGCCGGAAGTTCAAGGCGCAATGTGAGTCCAAAACGAAGGGCTCGAATTCGAGGGTTATCATGTTGAAAAATCGACTTGAATCTTTCTAGTCTTATTTCCCCTCCACACAATTTCATTATTCTTTTCTTGCACTTTCTCTCTCTTCTCTCTTCTCTCCACTCTCTCCTCCCTCCACGTCTGTTCCCACCAACATGATATACTAACCAAGACATTTTCTTGTAGCAATCTAACGGAGCATCCATGCCACTTTCGCAAATAGAGAAGAGTGTCACACACCTTCTGGTTGCGACAAAACAACTACTCGAAACCTTGACACAATGGTCGCGTGGCCAGGCTACCGACACACAAGTGTCCGACGTCTATGTTAGATTGGGTTATGAGTTTAATATGGCCTGTCGCGCATTTACTGCCATCAACGTAGACACATCAGACCTCGGAAACGTGCCAGAGAACCTCAGGCATATTTTAGAGGCCACTTTAAGTCAGGAAGCGAACACAGAAAGTCTCGAGAAGTATTTACCGCGCATACGAGATATCATCATACACCTTCTACACGGTCTGAAACGGAAACAGCAGAAACTTCGACAGAAGCAGACTCGCGATAAGGACGGCGGCAGTTCACCCGAATCTAGTGGAATCGCTAACCGTACTATGAGCAGCAGTACCACTGGAAGCAGTAATACTGGCCTTACATCCCTTTTGAATGAAGGACTTGAGAACGGATACACCACACCACCACAGAACGAAAGAATGCCACAACCACAGCAGAGCGAAATTTCCTCAGGAGCCAGTCAATCATCGCCTAACCGGCGGCTTTTACCCCGAGACCAGTCAGGTGCTTCCTTTAACTCTGAGCAATCTTCCATGTCGAGCAATACCATGCAGAACATTCCCATACTTGCACCATACCCTGGCGATGAAGCCACAATACCCAGCAACCCTTCGACGATGGGCAGCTTTGACATTGATTCTTTTCCTCCTCCCCCGCCACCCCCGCCGAAGTCACAGCAAAGTGCTTTCGCTGCTTTGCAAAGAGGTGGTGATCTAGAAAGAAGAGCGTCGCGGAGATACTCGGCCTACCAGATTTCCAAACACTTGGGCGCACCAACCAATGGTGTACCCATGTTGCCCACACAGAATACGCCCATACCAAACCGAGGCCGCGGAGAAGTGAGAGAATCAATGCGAGCAGTCCAAATACGAGAGTCCCTACGACATAGTCGCAATACATCCAGTAAATCAAACAATGGGTACGAGCCATCTTCTCCAGTCAGGGTTCCTAGCAAGGTTGCTGAGGAAGGCCTCCGGACTGATTTACCACCCCCACAATCGGGTAGTCCGCCAGCTCAGTCACCGGATGAAAAGTACAGACCTAGGGCTACCCTGTCAGGACCCTTGGGTGATGCTTTTCCAATCACAAGCGCCCCGGGCTCGCCCGACAAGATGAAGCCAAAAGTGGACATTACGGTAGAGCCTAGGTCGCGACCTCAAACTCCCCCGGAAAAACAACAGAAGCAACCAGAACAAAACCAATCGCCCCCATTAGATAAGGAGCTTACCTTGTTCCTGCAATATAAGTCGAAAGTGAAGAAATTTGTTCTTCCCGAGGGGTATACTGGGTTGACAATCGGACGTTTACAGCTGGCTTTCATTGAAAAGTTTTCCTGGAACACCGCACTGAATGGTAGCGATCTTCCGGAAATCTATATTCAAGACCCTATTTCCGGAGTACGTCATGAGCTTGAGGACCTCTCTGACATCAAAGACCGCACAGTTCTCGCACTAAACGTCGAGCCCCTTGATGAGGTCAAGAAGCACTTCGATGAGGGCATGGGGGCTCTCAAGAAGGCGGTGGACGAAGTGCGACAGAACATCAATGATCAAGGGTCAGCCTTACAGCGAGTGTCGGAAAGGCAACTGGAATCGGCCAAAGAGATGGCTCGTATGGCAGCGGCGCCGCCAGCAATCATGGACGCTGCTAGGTCTGGTGGAGTTGGTCCGGATGCTAAGCTCAACCCCAACCAGCTCAGGGATCTACATACTCTGCGCCGTGATCTTGCTGTGTTGCGGCAGACATACTCAAATTTCCAGACGGAGATTCAGAACTCCATGTCTTCATTGCGAGGCAAGGCATCCAACGTGAGGGTGGCAGTGGCGAAGGCCTCGGTGCATGATGTAGAAGGCGACTCTGGCTACTCATACGTAACGAGAGGCCGAAAACAGCTCAACACAGATTCGGACCGCCTTGTCACCAAAGTCGATGATCTTCAAGACCTTGTTGAAGACTTGCGCAAGGACGTGGTTAATCGCGGCGTAAGACCTTTGCCACGTCAACTCGAGGGCGTATCTAAGGATATCCAAATATTATCCCAAGAGCTGAAGAAGGTGCAAGAGTACATGAAGCGCGAGAAGCCAGTCTGGACCAAGATTTGGGAGAAGGAGTTGGAAGAAGTTTGCCAGGGTCGCGACGAGCTTAAACTTATGGAAGATCTCATGGTGGATCTTCAGGACGACATTGAAAAGGCCTCGGAGACGTTTGCGCTAGTGGAGCAGGCTACCAAGGAACAGATGAAGGAGACCGTGCCCACGGCAAGGCAGTTCTCGAAAGGCTTAAACAGTCTCGGAAATAGTGTTGATCCCACCGCATCTAAAGAGGGTGTTTTAGGCGAGGTCAGGGCGCTACAACCGAACCACGAAGATCGACTAGAAGCTATAGAACGCGCAGAGAAGCTACGGCAGAAAGAGCTGGAGAGTCGGCGAGAGAACCCCCTCACGAAGGAGTTGACCACTTTTGTTGGCGAAGGGAAGCTCAAGAAGAGTGGCGGGTTTGAGGAGGTAGAGAGGGCAAGGAAGGCCAAGGACGACCGAATACGACGAGAAGTTTGGGAACGAATGAACGGTCTGATACCCGAAGAACCTGTCGGAGAGGGAGCTGCCGCAGAGGAAACTGTCGAGACGGAAGAATCGGCAGAGGTTCCGGAAGGCGACGGTATATAAGTTGTATGCTGCAGGTTCACTCATAAGACATCCCTAGTGTGTGCTTCTGTTTTTTTCCTCTGGCGGGCTTTTTTCCCCCCGCCAACCCCCCGCTTGTTTTTTTCCTTTGTGCTGTTACGTGTTTACCCTCATCATAGCCTGGGACCGGCCTTCGAGAGTACTTGAGATATTCCCTTGCTTTTGCTTGCTTGTTTCTGCTTGCTTGCTTGTTTGTATGTATGTAGTACTGTATGTACCCACTTTAGCCTCTGGCGTTCAGGAAGGCGGGAGAGGAAGAGGAAGAGAGTAGGGCACGGCGGTTTAAGCAACTCCGCCATACATAGGTACTACGCAAATGAAGGATGGTTATTACGTTTTTTTTAAAGTCATTAACCGTTCAATGTTTATTGAGTTAAGTAAGTCGTTGGTGGCTGTGGTGGTATGCCTAGGTTACTACCTAAGTAGGTACGTAAAAAGATGAGTTTGAGGGCTTGCGGCTCGTAAATATAGGGAGGTAGGCAAGACGAGGGGAGGCGAAGTCGTAGATTTAAGCCTGAAATATAACCTAGATATATACCTACCTACATATACATTGGCTTGTTTGAGTTTGTGTGTGAAGGGTTGTGAGTTGATAGGTAGTTGTATGGCCTAATATGAGATATTCTGACCTGAAGTTGGAAAGACAATGTTTGTGAATGCCTGATAGGGGGGAGGGGTAACTACCTACCTAAGTATACCTACACAAAGAAATGTTTCGGGCTACCGCATAGTATATGACATATACTATGTAGGTAGATGGCATACGTGGATGTGCATACATATCTCTGACAGCTTGATACCGGGCTGGTATCTAGGTAGGCAGATCATGTCTGAAGGCTTGTGATGAGTCGTATTTTCATGAAGACTCATGCTCTACGTGTCTCCAGTTGCGCACCGCGACATCGTCAACGTCTATGCGACTATGTTAGATTACATGCAATACCAACAATTATATTTATCTGGGTATTATGGGCACTTCATTGTACATACTTACATTATCGTCAACAAATCGTACGCCCCCCTTAACCAAAGAAGAGAAGACAAAGAATCTTAACTAACTACAAAGGTAGCTAGGGAATCTAGACCTTCGTTGGAATCGTGCTGGGCTCTGTGTCTTCACTTTGCGTTCATCCTCGAAGATGTCATCCTTCAGAAGCTCGTCGTGCGTACAAAACGCCAATAGTAAGCGGCCATATCTTTTTACAACTACCGAGTTTTAGAGGATCTTCGTAATTAACTAGATTAATTATAATAAATAGGTATATACCATGGTATGCAGAATATGTAGCATTAGACATCTCACCACCAAACCCCTGACATTCGTCGTCTAGATACACGTTGAACCTTTATAGTCGTCCCGCCCGTATGTACCATCCCAATCCCAAGATTAAAAATTCAATATATCGTTATCTCCAAACCGAAACACCTAGCCGTATAGAATCTATTCAAAACCACACCATCGTAACCAAAGCGGCCGCAGTAGCCGCTATTAGCAATGCGTACCGACTGGGAAGCATCTGGGCGACAGCAGCAGCAGCGGAAGCAGAATGGTTATTATTATTGGCTTCGTCTTTGCTGACCGAATGACTCGTCGTCATCCCGCCACTCCCACCACTACCCCGAAACGCCGGATCCAGCGCCTTCTTGGCCGACCCGTCTTCAACCCTACTCCCGCTCACACACAGGCTCTCGGGGTCAGACCACGTAGCGTTGACAGCGTACTGCCACACGAGCTCCGGCCACATGACCATGCCCGGCGTGTAGAAGAAGCGGCAGCTGGCCGGCTCGTAGAGGAACTGCAGCGGGGTGCGGGCGTCGGAGGGGGCGAACGCGTTCTTGAAGTTGACGCTGCCGGGGCTGCTGGTGGGCGACAGGGAGCGCTGGACGGCGTAGCCCTCGGCCAGGACCGCGAGCTCGTCGCCCGCCGCCCCCGTGCTCTGCGCCGGGTCGGCGCCGATCGCGGCGCCCGCCACGCTCGCGATCTCGGACAGCTGCAGCACCTGCGACCCCTCGACACCGCCGACCGACTGCATCGGCCCCGGGCTCGGCCGCCCGCCCACGGCCACCGTCTTCGCGCCCACCTGGAAGATCATGAGGTACGTGAAGATGGTGCACGTGGACCCGCAGGTGCCGTCGGTGAGCAGCACGATGTTCTCGGGCGCGAAGGGGGCCGGCGGCGGGCTCGCGCGGTCGCCGGTCCCCGTGAGCGTGAAGTTCAGCGCCTCGGGCTGCCGCATGTACGCCGTGAAGCGGTCGCCCTGCAGCGCGACGGGCGCGAGGATGTCCTCGACGCCGCCGAACCGCGTGCCCTGCGGCTTGGCGAGGTCGAGCGGCGACAGGTTCTGCACCAGGGGTGACGAGTTGATGGCCTGCTGCTGCTCTTGCGCGGGCACGGTGCTGAGGATGCGCGAGATGCGCGCGAGGCTGGACGAGAGCCGCAGGTTGTTCGCGTTGAAGGCGTCGATGCCCGGGAAGAGCTGCGCGAACAGCTCGAAGCCGGCGAGGATCTCGCCGCCGCCGTTGGCGCTCAGGTCGATGACCAGCCGCTGTTTTCCTGTTCGCCGGCTCTCGTTCAGGAACGCCGAGACGGTGTGTTGGAAGTGCCGCAGGTAGTACGGGTCGTCGTCCTCGGTGAAGGCTGAGATGGATAGGACGGCTACGTCTTCGTACCCGTCGCCGTTAAGGAAAAACCCCATGGTCGTGCCCTCCTGGCTGTTCTGGACTACCGGAGGCGGGTACATATTAGTTTCGGGTGTACGGGTCACCAGAGGGCGCTTTGGTTGTGCCGGCGTGGTGAGCGTCACTTCTGCCGGGTTGGTGGTGGGGGCTGTGTCCGGGTTGCAGAACGCATCGTAGAAATCGTCCCCGGTGGATATGGAGGTGAAGTCTATGCCGGTGCTTAGGACGGCCTGTGTTTGCTGCGTGTCGGTCTTCCCATTCGCATACGTAAATGTCACGCTCGGGGACAGTAGTGCAACTAAGGAGGCCAAAGGACTGACTCTTTCCGAGTCGGCGTAGATCGGGAAGAGAGAATTCCATTGCGCATCCGGATCTTGGAAAAAACTGTATTGTAAGGCTAGCTCTGTTAAGAAAGTAGTGGCGTTTTGGCCGTTGATCTTGGTGATGGCTATCGGCGGCGTTCTTGAATTAGGTTGTAAAGAAGCTAGGACATGGTTGTGTAAGCAGGAGCATATATATGAGTAAAGCGCCTGCCGGACAGGTCTCGCCGGCTTGGGGTACGAGATTCGGGCCGAACTTACATAAACGGTAGAGTTTCGGGGTGGTAACTCCGTCTACTGACACTGATACGATATCCGCAGCTAATTTATTCTCGAAATTAAAAACTTTGAAGACGTCCCCGACGTAGGAAAAGTGACCGTCATGCGCGGCGGCAGTCATCTCAAGTATCGCAAGCTGGAAGTCATATTCGCTCGCGTAACCCCCGGCTGCGGCGGTGGCCGAGATCTTGTCTAGGCTCGCCTCGATATCGACCGGGGGAAGCTTATAAGACGGCGGGGGGTTCTTGAGCCAGGCGAGGGTGCTCTGCCATTGCATGAAGGCCTTGAGACTTTGGATGAGCTGCTGGGCTGGCTGAGGCCGATTCGGTACCGACTTAAGACAATCGAACGCCACGGACCCTGGAAAAGTTGGCGCAGCTAGAGGAAGTGACCTATGTCAGCATTCATATCCCAACTTTTAATACTCTACGAATTGAGAACATCGTAGATATCTATATCTATATATATTACGCACCCTTTGGGTTTGATCTTACCGCTCGAGAAATCTTCGCACATGCTGTCGGATCCACCGAAGGTATCGGCATCTTCTGGGGCGCTGGCGCAGCCGACGCCCCTAGAATAAGAGCGATCAAAGGCCACCAGTGCATTGTCGCGGGAAAAACGGCCTAGATAGGCCGGCTATCCAAAAAGACTCAAAAACAATACTAGATTGTTGAAAGAAGAAGAGAAAATGGTCATGTTGGACCGGCCATTGGGAAAAAGTAGTATAGTCGAGTCGCCAAGGGAAACAAACGTCGTTATATTATAATTACAGATTGCACGGGCGTACGCGGCTACTTACTATACACTACGACCTACGCGTCCGAGCCCGATTCTATCAAGTCCTAATGTCATTTCTAGGAACGCTACCGTTAGCGAGTGTGCGATGTACATCTTGAAACATCCCGAACATCAAAACATGTAGTGGCGTAAATCCATCCGAATCCATCACAACTTCAATGATCTCTACCCTTTTTGCGATTATGGGAGGATTCAAAAAGTTCATCGTCCCAAGGTCACTAGGGGGGGTTGTTTCTTTTGTTGCGACTCTTGGCATTGGTCTTGTGTTAATTTGAAGAATATGGCCATATTCGGTGGTGCGTCGAAGATAATTTCAGACGGTGGAGTTGGTTGAAGATGGTTCAGGTTAGATCCGGAGGCTTGATACAGAAAAAGGGGTCGGCCAGCCTAGATCAACCAACCCCTGGCAGCCTCCCCCAGTCACGGATCAAACCATTCGCTATCCCAACACTGTTAGCTCCGGGGCACGACTATCCCGAGAGATAGATTACCAGGTTTAGGTGCTTATCCCCACGTAATTACCTACTGTATGTTGTGTTGATGTTTACACCTAATCCTAATAATGTTTCGCCGCAGCTATTCTCACGATATGTGATCAATCAGCATATCCAAGTTCAGCTCAGTATCGGTATCAGTGTATAGCCGCGCAGGATCAAACGTCGATCTACCCCAAATCAGGACCAGCCATATATCTTACATCTTGGATTTGCGTGAAGCTGCGGAATCGTCAGTAACATCTTTCAACCCAGATCTATTCGTACTACCCACCTATGTATCTTCATAGATAAGCTTTTGAAGATTGCCATATATTTTTATCCCGTTGAGCTATTCTTAAAGAATCATGATATTCAATCTGAATAATACTAAATATAATAGGTAGGTTGAGTTACAGTCGCCCGTCGCCGAGACGATACACCGTACAATTAGTATCTATCTAGGACCCACAATTGATTACCTCCAACTCAATTGGTTGCAGTAGCGTCCCTCTATAAACCAACTTAGTTCGTCCAACTTTCACATTCTAAGAAGGCCGCTTGGCCCAATGGTAAGGCGTCTGACTACGACTAAGTATCATTACTCAGCAAGTAATCAGGAGATTCTGGGTTCAACCCCCAGGGTGGTCACTTCTTTCTTTTTGATGTTTCTTTTTTGGATATCGTATCTCTTTGATACCCCTTTTGATTTGCATCTTGGGTAAGAGTATTTTTTTCGAGATTGCTGAACTGGCGAGGGTATTTCTTGAAATGTATACGTACAATTGAGATAATATTGTTAGAAGGTTGTGGTGGCAAGTTTATAAGATTATTTATGGGAAGGTGTATATTGTGTTTATGTTTGAGGTAATTACATCATCCCTTTGTCGAGTTAGCAGATGTGTGTCTCATGTAAGAAGGGCAAGCAGTGCGGAGATTCAGCACGGGATAATTGCCGTGTCACAAGCGGGCTCATAAATATCAGCGTTGTTCTGTGTAGCGGAGAGAGGGGGCGTAGACATCGGACCATACCATCTAATATCGTTCGAGTTGGAGACTCGGCGCTATCTACCTAGATTCCACCAACTGCTAGGTAGGTGCATACAACGATCTAGGTTAGTTAGATGTCTGAAAGCATTGACCTTAAAACCTTTGATCATTTTTGGTCGAAACCTTCCTCTACCTAATGCCAGAGTGAACTCTAGATGCGGCCATCCCCTAAGTAAGTATAACGGCGAAAACTGCGGGGAAGTAAGACAAAGGAGTAAGAAACGTGGACATGTAAGTCGATCTCGGAAATGAATCTCACCACTAGTAACAAGCCAGATCTGTTTCGTAAGCATGCATCAAAATTATTACAATAGACGCAAATGTTTAGGGAGGGGTAAAGTTTGATGGGGGAATAGTATTTTAGGAATGGGGAATATAGGAGATATGGTTAAAGGGGCTACGTACGAAGAGAAATATATGAGAGCCGACCAGGTGTACATACTAAACAAGCCAATGGTTCAGAAAAGGAACTATAATTATCATGACACAATATAGCTGCGAGCAAGTGACACAGGGGCAAAGATAGTAGATATTGTTCAGCTTTATTTATTTACTATGTAGTGGACGAGTCATGAATGCCCTAGTTTAGAGCGTTAGGCACTCGTAGCCCTAGTACTTCGATATGACGAAGTGGGACTTGTAAGTAACCATAACCCCAAGTCTTGGATGATTCCAGTAAGAAAGTGTGCATAGGTATATGATAATAGTAAGTTTTGCACACGTCAGTCTGATCATTTCGCACTACCATACTCCCACCAGTAGCCATTCGTCATTCATTCTTTGCTCATCTTATCTATCCCAGACTTGATCCGTCGGTCGACATTCTTGGCCATCTTCTCCAGGGGTAGCCTGTTGTCGATTTTCTTGACGGTTTTCTCGACCCGGGGTTCTACACGTTGGGCAATTCTCTGGGCGGGAGGGGCGAAGTAGGAGATGTTTCGTTCCCAGCGGGGGGCCCATCGAGCGGTTTGCGACGCTAGGCGTTCTTCGGCACCGGGGAGCATCATGTAGAATGGAGCGAAGCCGGCGACACCAGCGAAGCCAAAGGTGGCAAGTTCGCTCGTCTTAGCTCTGGGGATACGGACGGGCATTTTGGATGGGTATTGAGATGGTTTGTGATGGATAGAAATGATTTAAGGGATGGAATAGATGTTTTCAGGTCCGGCGTGTGTAGTGCAAGTCGAGTATTACTTTAAGATTGATATAGTTCTCTTGTAGTGCTTTGTTTCAAGTTGATGGTAATTGTTATGATGAAGCTCTTGCTGAAAGGTGTAGAGGAGGAGAGATGTTGAAGTGTCACATCTTGGAGAGGAATTCTATTTTCAACTTGAGAGGGAAGCATTGGCATTTAAAGGGGGAGGGAGGACAAAGGATGGATGGGTTGATACTGCCTTCGTTGGACTCGCCCCAGTTACACTATCCACCTGAACTGAATGTATTTCTGGGGAAATGGTAAGAGAGGAAGCGGGGTAACCAATAACAAAAGACCATGGTACGGCGTCGATCAGCTAAACACCAATCATCCGGGGTGTAATCCAGGATTAGGTTGGGTGTGCTTCGTTAGCATAGCTGGTTGACATGCCATTATACAGGCAGCCTCTGCTGGATTTAGTGTACTTATGGATACCCATGTGAATAGGTCCTCATTTTTATGAGAGCTGACTCGTTGTATGCTTCTGCAGGATATGTGCTGATGAATGGGTACATAGGTAGTGGTGTACCCAACTAGAAAGTTGTATGTATCATACGAAGTAAGGGTTGGGGTATTATTCCACTGTTACAACAGAAAGCAAGTATACAACACGCCATCAACTTACCTAATAAGCACTGGGCATGGATATGTATGTATGTACATACATGTACTTGGGCACCTGCCTTTGATGTCACTCACCCAGTAATTGCATTTCCCCATGTATTTTTGAATCATTTAACATTACTCATTTAATAGATGATTGATTCGTTCTTTCCTTTGTCCTTAAGGAATGAAGTGATAGTACTAGTCATCTTCTCACGTGCGATGTCTAGAGCCAAGTGGGTTCCAGGGGTCTTCCCCAGTACACTAACCCCGCTTCCCCGGACTGCGTGTGGGTTTATGCCGCTGTCATTATCCACTATTGCTACTAAAAACGGCTAGTCGCACAGACTGCACACAGGCTTAGGCACTGTTCCTGGAGCGGTCTATCTGCCCCAGACTCATCGTACTATGATCGTAGAATACTTTTGAGCTAGCACTGTAGTTATTTAGTTATCCATTTATTTATCTAATGTTAATTGATGATTGACCACACTAACTCGACCTAAGTCCTACGGCATCATCCGTTCATAACTTAGGAGTATGTAATCCGCCCAAGCCTCAAACGTTTTCTTATTCGGTCATACTTACGGCAGCGAATATCAGGAAAATGGAAATCATGCCCTAGTCAGCCGATACATTCAAAGTTTTGATTGAACTTAAATTACTTACCTGATTGCTAGGAAGCCACAGCCATTCCACTTGTTGTCGTATGACTTACGGGTCATTTCTTACGATTGGTCTCTTTTGTCATGCAAGATCCATCTAGGCTTGGTTTCTCTCTAAGTTTACGAGACTGCGACAGCAAGTTGAATGTACATACAATCCCTCCACCGTTTTCCCATCGAGATTTAACTGATCTAAACCAAAAATGTCATAGGATAAGTTAGCTTACATTGTCTGTTGCTTCTCCCTCATTTTTTCAAGGTTGCTTTCGGGGAATGCTGCCGCTGTCTCATCCAGAAGCCCCTCTCCATAACTACATACAACCTCCCTGTCAGCCCTGCCTACTAACTAATCGCAAGCCAGCACTGCTCCTAAGGTCAGGTGACCTCAGCTACCTAAGTACGCTACGCCGAATCACATCAGGGCGTTTATACCCAATCAAAGTCGCGTACATAAACCTTAAATATAGAGGAGCTAATCAGAGCTAATCGACCAAGCTAACCTACATAACTAGTATTAACGTTCTCTTTTCAATTTCGGACAGCTAAAACACAGTGCCCGTGATCATAAGAACCATTAAGAAGCTTCGAACTTGTACTGTGATTTGTTCACCCAGTAACAACAGCTTCAATATTTACTTAGCAAGTCATCAATCAAACCAACCAACCAAACAACGAAGCATCTCCAAACACACTGTTATATTCATTCAATCATTCAATCATCCAATCATAAAGGACCCCACCTATCCCATCCTCATCTTCTGAGGGGTAGTAGTGTGGGTGTCTTCTCAACGCTCGGAGACAAAGAAGGATCGCAATCATGACAGCCAACCGTGAGCAAAATCTCGTCGTGAAGCGCAAGCCTTCAGAGGAACCAAACCGCCCCCCTAACACCAAAAGAGACACCAAAAGAATTAAGAAATCTCACAATGAGTCTACAGAACTGGGGCTGGATGTTAAACCTCCAGATACAACTTGGAGAGTTCCTTTCCCAGACAAGGTGTGCTAGTACCTTTTAACGTTAGGTAGGAAATATTCCAACTAACTGGTTCAAAGCCTGCAGTTATAGAGGAAAGAAACGGGGACATTGAGTTCCGAGTTGTCAACAACGATGGCACCAGAGAGAGTTGGATTATTCTTACAGGGCTCAAATGCCTCTTTCAAAAGCAACTCCCGAAAATGCCCAAAGATTATATTGCACGCCTGGTCTATGATCTCACCCATACATCCATCGCCATCGTGAAAATGCCTTTAGAGGTTATTGGTGGAATAACTTTCCGAGAATTCCGACCTCACAAGTTTGCCGAAATCGTGTTTTGCGCAGTCTCGTCCGACCAACAAGTGAAGGGATACGGAGCACATCTTATGGCCCATTTGAAGGATTACGTGAAAGCTACTTCCCCCGTAATGCATTTTCTCACTTACGCTGATAATTATGCTACCGGATATTTCCAGAAGCAAGGCTTCACTAAAGAGATCACCCTTGATAAGAAGCTCTGGATGGGATATATAAAAGATTACGAAGGAGGGACCATCATGCAATGTTCCATGCTTCCCCGGATCCGTTATCTTGAAGCTGGTCGCATGCTCCTTAAAGAGAAGGAAACCGTGTTGGCCAAAATTCGTGCCGTGAGCAAAAGTCACATTATCCATCAACCACCTGCGCAATGGGCCAACGGTACTCTTACTCCAATTGATCCACTCTCAATTCCTGCTATTCAGGCAACTAGCTGGTCTCCCGAAATGGACGAATTAGCACGAGAACCGCGCCACGGTCCCCGTTTCAACGAACTTCGTCGTTTTCTATACCAAATTCAAAACCACAAACAAGCGTGGCCGTTCCTAAACCCGGTTAACAGAGATGAAGTCCCTGACTATTACAATGTCATTGCATCACCAATGGACCTTTCCACCATGGACGAAAGGTTACAGAATGATCAATATCATACCCCGAAAGAACTTGTCGACGATCTCAAATTAATTTTTACTAATTGTCGGAAGTATAATGATGGAACAACGGTATACTCGAAATGTGCGACTCGACTAGAAAAGTACATGTGGAGTCTCATTAAGGAGATTCCAGAGTGGTTTGACCTACTAGAAGAATGATTGGTATTACCTATGTGTAATACATGGAACGTTTGTATCAACTTTATTAATTTACACTAAGAATGTGATTTCACTCACCTTTATCTATGTAGTGGCTTAAGCCTGGCCCTTATTGAGCTGGCAAAGCCTTTCACCTAGTAGAAGAAACATGCAACTAATCAAACTCTTGGAAGATGTTGCTTACCTTGAAAGGTACTCATTTACTGTGGCTGTAAGCCTATCGTCACTAGGCAGCTCTCGGAGTGCATGGTAAATACGAAACCAGGCCAATGCATTCTGGTCTTGGAGTTCGGCCGGGAGATGATCACTCAAAAGCTCACAGCTATTGACAAACTCCCACCACGAGGGGTAGATGCCAGCGAGCTCCCAGTCGATAAGACCGACGAAGTTGCCATCTTTGACCATGATGTTGCCCTCGTGCAGATCAGAGTGGCTGAACTTGAATGGCATGGCAGGTGGCATCTTGGCCATGAAACCTTGGAGAAGAGAGTGATCAATACGTCCCGCAATCGCGAGAGACAAGTTCATGGCGACATCTTTCTCGGTTGTACAGACTGCATAGCTTACTCCCGGGGCAGGTTTGAATAAGCGGCGATCGATGACTGGTCGTCCATCTAACATCCGCATTTCAGTGAAGTTTTCGGTTCTCAGCTTTAAGACGTACAAACCTACCTGTTGTCCAATGCGCGCCAGATCTCCTTGAGTCAATTTCGAATGCACATCTTCTAATGGCTCGCCGTCAAGGCGTTCTTGGATCGTGAGGTACCGGTCTCCTTCCGTCCAAGATGCGATCATCTTCGCAAATGGATTACGGATTATTTGTGCAGCATACTCCGTGTTGCGGGCCTCGATCTCGCTACATGGATAGTAGAACCGGTCCTTTAAGACATATTTAGAGCCAAGAGACCACACAGCTCGCCCGCCCGCCTTTTGGACAAGTATTTGACAACTGGGCGGTGCGTTAGAGGACAGCTTCGCTTCGGCTGTGGCAACAGTTCTGTCTGGGAAACGGGCAGGCATTTTAGGTAGTACAAATGTTTTTTTTTCCTTTGAAAGAGGTGAAATTGATTGTTTTCTTTCTTCCTTTCTTGAGAGGGGGTTATTTGGTGTGATGAAAAGGATGCGGATGGACGCCTTCTTTGTGGTGCGCTGACAAGGCCTTTTATATCCGTAGAAATCTAACATACTTGACGAATGATAGGGAACACGGACTATGATTATGAACAGCTGATACTTTGAATTTACGCGTGCGTGTCTGCAGTGCGACAAAGCTTGCTTGTAAGGAGGCGGTGACATGGAATGGTGACCTAAACTAATAAGTTGTTGATTGGCGCAAAATAATTCGGTCGGGATGAAGGTAGAACATTGTTGCTCGTATTTGTTTGGGTTGAGAAGAGAGAAGCGAGTTGATTTTGCGTCATGGCGGATATACCCCTAACCCTGGGCAGTTACCTGGTAGTATTTTGCTGTCCTCTCCCTTATGTATTTGCTAAATCGGGCATTGTAGTTCATTCAAGTCCCGACCTGATTACTGATGAATAGGGGGGTTATCTAGAGGTGGAGAGAAAAAGAGAGAAAAAGAGAGGAGGGAGAGTGGGATAGTTTGGATATCCCTGAACAGGCTTGGCGTTATCACCTTCTGTTCTCGGCTGATATTTACCTATTTATGTTGCGCGGGAGAATGCATCGTTATCAGTCCGCGATTCCGGAATGCATATATCCATGCAAGGGTCGCACCGCCAGCAAATATGCCAGCAAAAATGTCGTGCTTAAACCGGATCGATACGATAATTCTAGTATTCTCGAATGCATGACTTGACTTCCCTTGCCTTGTCTTGTCAGCAGCATCTTCAACCCGAAACGAATTGAGGAACGAATGAAATGTTGTGCTCGAACCCGATGAGTGGCGGTGCTTGCGCCCTGGTTGCGAAATGGGTCCTGTTGATGACTTTGCTGATAGGATTGTCGTGGACACACCCGGACGTGAAATATCCACCGCAAAAGGTAGTCGATAAACGTGTCAAAGTAATACCTCGCGGTCCTTTTGGTAGATTTAACAACCTCATTGCTAGACAAACAGATCCCACGCCAACCAGTAGCGCTATATCTGCTGCCACGGGCGCACCGTTGGAATGCTTCCAGGTCGCCGGTCCTGTGTTGATGCCTCAAGGGCCCGCGTTCCGCGATGGGGTTCACAAAGCAAGCCCGGCCCCGAATGTAGGCGAGGACGGACTCGTGGTGGTATTGATGGAGCACTCCTTCGCCAATAGCTACGGCGCTCCTTTTATTGGTATGCTCACACGCAGCTATATTTCATTTCCTTAACATGGGCTATTTTAATTCTGACTTTGCCAAGGCAATTATACACCTCCTGATTATGATTTTGATCGTGTGGTAATCAACTTCACCGTGCTAGTGAAGGGGCGACAATATGATCGGACGGGCGTCATGTATTTTGGCGACACGGAGGTATGGAGGACATCAACGGCCGAACCTACCGCGTCCGGCATCCGCTGGGTCTGGCTCAAGGACATGACGCCCTTCGTGTCTCTGTGGAAGGCGCCCCAAACATTGATCTTCGACCTGGAGAGCATAGTAGATGACACTTACACGGGGATCCTCAACACGACGCTCACTGCAACATTCTTTAAGGGTCCGGCGATTTCTGTGGAAAAGCGTGGGCCCGCCGACTTGATCATCCCTATTTCCGAACGCACGGGATCTACAGGGGAGCCGAGTCAGTTTACGTACCCGGAGCAAAACGCGACTAACATCGTTAGCATTCCCCAGAACGTGAATCGTGCCGTGTTCACCGTGGACGTAAAAGGTCAAGGCGACGAGGAGTTCTGGTGGAGCAACGTTCCGCAGAGCGCCATCAACACCTTCGAGGCCGACTACGGGACGTACCCGGGGTACTCGCCGTTCCGGGAGGTCCAGGTTCTCATCGATGGGCGGCTTGCCGGCGTCTCCTGGCCGTTTCCGGTGATCTACACCGGCGGCGTGGTCCCCCAACTGCACCGCCCCATCGTGGGCATCGAAGCCTTCGACATCAGGGAGCACGAGATCGACATCACGCCGTGGCTCCCGCTCCTCTGCGACGGCAACGCGCACACCTTCACAATCCAAGTCCTCGGCCTCGACGACGACGGCGTCTCTAGCGCGCACCTCTCCACGACCACCGACAGCTCGTGGTACATCACCGGCAAGATCTTCCTCTGGCTCGACGCCGACACCGCCTCCATCACGACAGGGGAACTCGGCGCCCAGCTCACCGCCGACCCCACCATCGCGTTCTCGCAGCGCATCACGCAGAACGCCACCGGCGGAAACGATACCCTCGACTACACCCTCGCGGTCACGCGCACCTTATCCATCTCCTCGTACGTGAGAACCCAGAACACCGAGGGCACCGTCACCTGGGCGCAGTCCCTCTCGTACTCGAACAACGGCGGCGTCTACGCCGGCGGCTTCGACAACGTGAACACGTTCGGCATCGCGGGCGCGGACACGGCCACCGGCGCGGGGCTGGGGATCGAGTACAGTGCTAGTTACAGCTACCCGCTGTACTGCAGCAGCTCGGCGGCGTACTCGGACGCGGGCGATCTGGCGCTGAGGGCGGATCTGAACCAGAGTCTTGTGCTTGAGGTCCGTGGGGACTCTGTGTTTCCGGCTGGGCTGGAGGCGTTTGCTGCGGGGGGAAGCGGGTTTGGGGGCTCGGTGCTCAGCACGTCGCGCAACGGGACCGCGACGTACATGCGGCTCGCGGATAACAGCCACACGTCTGGGGTTGGGCGGACAAGGCAGATATTTTCGTTGGAGGGAGTGACTGGTGCTGGAGGGGATGGGGATAGGGGCACGGAGGGGAGTGGGAGTGGGAGTGGGAGTACGCCGCTGTATTATCAGGATGTGAGTGCGTTTAATGATACGGTTACGGATAATCATGTGGAGTTTTTGGGGGTGGCGGTGGGTGGGACGTAGGTAGATAGATATTTGGGAAGGTAACTAGGATACGAGGGCTTGGGTATATTGGGTTGGATTGGATTGACATGCAGGGACAGTAGATTTGTAGGCAATTGGGACGCGAGGGATCTGTTGGGATTATTTTTTACGAATGAATGGATTGGATCTGTTAGAACCTTGGAAGGCGTTGATAACTCCTATTTTGGCCCCTGATGAAGTATCTCTAAACTATATAAACAAGGTGCTGTAGATAATCGTAACATTCTTATATACATGTGTGTTATAATGCCCCCCCCCCCCCTGAGTGTCCTTGAGCTGTTGCTATTTTGAACTGAGCCAATGAGGCTAAAATAGGGGGGAAATGCTTGGCGAATTCAGAGCCGCAGCTCATATAAACAACAGTTTAAGGCCAAAGGTTCAAGCTACCTACCTAGTTAGCTTAGCTGACCTGAATAACCGGCCCAGAATACACCTTCCTCGCCCAGATAGCATAGTACACCACCGACCAAATCAGCGTCGCCCCCACCATCAACGCGCTCATATTCATCGTGCTAGCCGTCGGATTGATCGCCGTCGGCCAGAAGCTAAAGAACAGCATCACAAGCAAGAAAGCGCACCCGAACGCGTTGACGATGCTCCCGAGCGGCTCGGGGATCCGCGTCGGCCCCCACGACAGGTTGTCGTGCGACACGTTCGTCAGCCCTTCGTGGTCCCGGTTGTACGGGCGGATGTGGCCGGCGAGCCGCCGCCAGAGCAGCAGGCTGTTGCCGATGAGGTACGAGCCGTACAGCCCGTTGATGGCGAGCGAGACGATGTCGTTGAAGGCGACGGAGGAGCCGATGTTGATGAGCGCGAGCAGGTAGGAGATCACGGTTGTCAGGGCGATGGCGATCACGGGGATGGAGGTCCGGGGCTCGATCTAGAGGGTGGGTTAGGTATTGTTAGCGTGATGATCAGATGTTGATGCAGTGGTGGTGTGGGGGGGTCCTGACCTTGCTAATGTAGAACCACCCCGGCAACCCCCTATCCCGCGCAAAGGACCAGGTCATCCGGGACGCCGAAGCGACCAGGGAGACGGTGGCGCAGAGATTGAGGATCACCAGGATGGATGCCATGGTCTGCGCGCCGCGCTCCGAACCGACGCCCTGCTCAAAGATAGCCATGAAGGGGTAGCCCGTGGGAGACTCGAGGATGGCGTCGACGTCTCCGACGCAGAATAATATGGCGACTAGGATGCCGAAACCGAGGGCGCCGTTTAGGACGATGGTCAAAACCATGGCGCGTGGGACGATGATGGCGGCGTTTTGGATCTCTTCGGACATCTGCGTAGGCCTGTTAGTGACACTGAGTGGTGGAGGTTTAAGCGCCTTGGCTAGGTTAGGTAAGTGGTGCTTACATGTACAGCACCATCGGCACCTAAATAGGAGTTAGTACACAAGTTATAGTAAATCTCCAAGCAACTATTACAATAGGGGTAGGCAGGCACCATACCAAGAAAATTAAACACCGACGCAATCATGCCCAGCATAAACGCGAGCCCCTGCGTCGGCCAGCCGCCCTCATTCGAGAACACCGTGAAGACCTCCCTCGCGCTGCCGTGGGGGCTCAGGTACACCAAGGGGATGAGGATGGCGAAGAAGCCGAGCACGTGCAGGATGAGGACGAGCCCCTCGATCTTGGGCAGCGCGCTGCTGACGACCGTGTTGACGAAGACGGCGAACGCGATCGACGCCCATAGTAAGAGCGTCTTTTGCCAGGCTAGCGGCGTGTAGTTCGCGTTGCCCATCACGGCGACACCTTGGATTAGGCCGGCGGCGAGGAAGCCGAGGCTCGCGACGGCGGCTTGCCAGCCGATTACTGTTAACCAGCCTGGTGTTTTGGTTAGGCTATTGGCTATTTTATGTGGACAATGTAGACATACCGATGAAGTAACTCAAGAACTTGCGTGACTTGGTTGGTGCTAGCATGTATACCCAGTGGTAGTGGCCCCCCGACGTCGGTGCCCTGTGTAGATATAGTATTAGATATGAATCAAGGCATAGTCTAGTCGACGCAATTGAAAGAGCTTACATTGACGCAAGTTCACCCATACTTGCAAACACACACAAGGTACCAATCCAGACGATTATGTAGCCGTAGATCGAGCCCGCGGAGCCTCCATTCTCATACGACAGAAGAAATAGTCTGCGATTTAACGGATAACGGTCAGCTTTCCAATTGATGTTCTAGAATACATACCGAAGTGCCACGTGATATTATAGGAGGAATAGGAGCAGGAGTGGATGGATGAAGGGGTGGACACACACGAGTTCTCCTTCCCAGGTATTCATCACCGTGCAGCTAAACCCTAACATGGACATCAGGGCAAAGTTGCGCTGTCAACATGATATACGTGGTTAGCGACCCGGTCATCACGTATAACATATACACAAAGTCAAGTACGCATGGATATATCCCCTTCTCACCTTAAGCACCGGCACCTTCCCCAGGCGCGACAGCGTCTGATTATCATTCTCGATCAGAAGCTTAGTCCGGCGACCCGCCGACAATGGTTCCTCCTCAGCCGAGAATGTGTCCGCATTGATGATATCCGCTGACGTGGACTTTGGCCCGATATCATCGTCATCGCGGCGCTTGAAGCTGCTCATCTCATAGTCTTTCGACATCTTTTCGATGTTTCGCTTTTTGCGCCTCTCATTGGCCGGCCGGCTTCTGTACGTACTCCCTGGGTTAAATACGCAACCCCAACCCGTCTAAGTTGTGTCTTCAGGTACCTAAGTCCCAGAAGGTATAGATTGACCCTGATATTGAGCTTCCTGGGCTAATTAAGGACATAGAAAACGTGGGTGAGAAATATAGGGCGTTGGCTCAAAGAAAGAAGTGTGGCGATCTCTGTGTGTCTGCGTGTATTTCTTAGAAAAAGCCCGCGTGCAAGACAAAAGACCATTGACACAGAACGTGGGCGCCACTCCCTACAGTAGCTGGGGCATCGGCGACAGCGGCAGCTGCGGCTCTACATTGTCTCGGCTGCCTTGCCTTTGTGCATTTTGGGTTTTCGTGCTTTTTACTGCTTACTTACTTTACTACCTACCTAAGGGAGATATGTATGTTGGTTGATTTGCTCGGGCTTCGGATGTAGCGAGATGGAATACCTATCATATCTGAACCGCCGTCACCGTTACACAGCAGGAAGGAAAGCAAGAGATAACCAGCCGGCCAGTAAAATCAAGCTACGCACACTGTTAATCGTCACACTGTACTCGGGGTGGTTGGCGTTACATCCGTCTACCTACGCATTAACAGGTATTTACGCCAAATTACTGCTGACATCCCTGGGGTGCTTGAGGGGGTGGTAGTCGTGATTATGTGTATTTACGCCGTAGAGAATCTTACTGCCTAACCGAGCGAGATAGATGCAGGTGTGTAAATACCTACTCATACTCTTTCTCAGTTGCCGTGTCGAATTTTGTCACAGCCTCTGTGAATATGTATACATGCACATATGTACCTAATGGCCAGAACTAGACATCTCTATATTATACTGTACATAATGGGTATAAATTCTAGATCAATAGATAGTACAGGTGAATGCTACTTGTAGGTCTGCCAATACAAGAATAGTATGATATGAATATGCACCGTACCGGCGCCTAAGAGCTCGTAACGCCCCAGGTCTTGACCTGCTTGATGAGTTTCCCCTGGCTAGACTGACTCGCCGTTTCCCAGTTGCCATGGCCTCCCGCCCCCCCGGCTGTGACGGAAGCTGTCACGGCGGAGTTTGGATTCCCCAGATCCTGTAACTCGTGTGACACGCCATGTGCAATAGATCTGGAGCGGCTCGCGGCAGAGGCAGAGCTGTTTCCCTGGCTTTGATCCTGCCCCCCTGAGTTGTCGGCGGTAGACTTCCCCATAGACTTTGCGCGACGTCGAATATCGTCGCTCCGGATCAAACCGGACTCGAGACTGTCTAGCAGTGGCTTTAGGTAGGGAGCGCAAGCTGTCATGATGCCCAGGTTTTCCGCCAGCGACATGGAAAGCACGAGAGACCAATACGAAAATGTGGCGTCTTGATGATTTGGTATCTGTTGCGAGTTTATCATCTGCCAAATGATTGCGGCTATGGTTCTATTCAGCAGTATGTTAGCAACCTTTGTGTACTAGGTACCTATGGTAAGGGATGCGTAGAGCATCTAGGGAGAGACCAGACTTACAGGATCCGCGTTCCGAAACACGACACGACCGCGATCTTGCGTTGCAACTTGACCCTCAGCTTCAAAACCACCATCACTGGCAAGCATACCAAGCCAACATCGATTAAGAGGTTCACCGTGTTGATGAAATTCCACATCGCCCTCTCATCCATGCATTGATTCGAGAGAGAATCCCATACTCTGGAGACATCGCATTGGAATAATAATAACAGAGTAGAGGTTAAGGTCCATAAGAGTGTAGCGGCAATGAGGATCGTGGTTAGGTGCCGGTGGAGAGTGTAGGGTGAGATGACTCGGATGAAGAATATGACAGACAGCTTCGATGTAGCCTGGCTGGATATGAAGAGCACATTTGCGGCATAAAAACACTACCAGGGTTGATTCCCAAAGTCAGCCACCGACGGAGCCAAACTAAAGGGGAAGGGAGAGGGTGTAAGAGGTGCACCTTTTGAAAGGCGATGACGTTCTCATCCGAGAGAGTGTCGATATGCCGACCCAGCCCATTGGCAACCGCTAGGTTGGTCGCGATGGTTTGCGAGATGCATAAGATCTATTTATCACGGTTAGCGATAGTCAGAACGCTAAACCAATCTTTGCCTAGGCAGCGCCCCTGGTATTGCACAATATTGTATTGTATTGTACCCAGTAGCCTGGGGCTGACGGGGACGGGGACGGGGACGGGGACTTGGGACGGGCGCGACTCAACTAGCGATAGCACTATCATCCCATCATCCACATGGAGCACCCTCGACACGGCCCATTTCGTGCCTAGGCGGGTGAGGATAAGCAGCGAGCTGAAAACGAGGAGAAACCAAGATACGATGTTGACCACAGCCCCGTGATTGTCGGGACTGTCTTGCAAGGAAACGGGGGTGTCGGAAGAGTTCATTGAGTCTTTTAAATCATATCAACAACGTCTTCTCTCTCTCGTCGTTCAGCTTCATACTTGGCTCAAGTACGATACATACTGCGATCATTATGAAGGCCTGGGGGCAAGGGTTTGGGCTGGATTTACTGTGATTAGTTAGGTATGAAGGTAGGCAAATGTGAAAAAAAAAATTTGAAAATGAATTTTAGGAGGGATACATACATCCTACATAGCGAATCGGGCTTGTCTATCGACCGAACGACGAGATAACCTACTTTGGGTCGAATGACTGACTGCCTGACTTACATGTATTTGCCTATGGCTGCTTACATAGAGTGCCGGTAGGTGTCTGATATGATCTACAGCGAGGTCATCGAGTGATTGGACAGCTCAGCTACCTGTCTAGGGAGGCACCTAGGGTAGGCAAGCCCATGTGTGGCCACACTGTAGCACATATCCCGTGCATCTCGCTATAATAAGCGGAATCTGGCAATTGATCCTGTGGATGGATATCACTGCCCTGGTAGGCGAGATAGGATGTAGCTATTCGTACATAGCAGAGACTATTATATAGAATCCCTATAGGATTGTAGTTGAAAATAAAAGCCTCAGAAGTTCTACCTACCAACATAAGTATGTAGAATAGTAGATTATCTGACGGGTTAGATTTTACCTAGGCGATCGTTACTCGTAGGGTATGGTTGGTGGCATTCGGGGGTTATGACTGTGCAGGTCTGGGGGGCTGAGACATTGGACGGACTTATCGAATGTAACGCTCCATAAAAGTAACATTGAAAAGCTTGTCTCATCGACATATTTCCATTTATGTACCTATGTAATGCCATGCTCAAACTCGGGACCGTTCAAATTGTACTGTATGTATCTGCATAGGTACTGCCATTATCGCTCGTCGCCCCTGAATCCAACTTAACAAGCAGTCTTCAAGGCTACATGTAGGTAGGTAGCACGCATATCTCCAACCAAAGAGAAAGAACCAAAATATTGAAAAAGAAAAGAAATATGAACAAAATGATCCGTCAATTCTTTATCACTCCAATTTCTCCTACCTGACCTTTTTCCTCCCCCGTAACCATGCCGCTGAAGCTTCACGAACTGACCAAGGATGAAGAGTTCAAAGCAGTGTGCGATGTAGAGCACGAAGCGTACAGCCACCCATTCAACGGTGTTTGGGAAATTACCACAGGGTCCTCCCCCGAAGACTGCTGCGCGCGTCAGTTGGCCTGGCACAATGCCGATCCTAACAGTCACTGGCTTTATGTGACGGACGATGAGACCGGCCAGGTCATTGGTGGTGCGCAATGGATCGTTCACAGGACTAATCCCTACGTGGTAGAGCAGCCAGTGAAAACAGCCTACTGGCTACCTGAAGGTATGGTGTATACGATAATTAATCCACGGATTTCTTTTTCATAAAAGCATAAGAAGCTGGAGGTATTATATCGATCATGTTAATACATAGACACTAAAATAAGGGGTGTCCAATAAGGTCCCATGAGAGAAATAGGAAACCAGCTCTACAGTGGCTTGAGTGCGCACCGTCCCAAGTACATGAGCAAGCCGCACCTGCGTATGTTTTATTTGATCTTATTTTTACCTAACCCCCCTTGCCCCCCTTCCACTTCAACCTCAACCTACCTACTTACATTACATGTACTAACCATCACGCACGCTACTTTACAACTTCACAGTCCTATCCTACTGCTTCGTGCACTCCGCGCACCGGAACCGAGGCACGGCCAGGCTGCTGCTGAAATGGGGGACGGACAAAGCCGACGAGCTAGGGCTCGAAGCCTTTGTCGAGTCCACTGATATGGCCCGCGCGGTGTACGAGAAGAGCGGGTTCTATGTCATTGACGAGCTGAGCATGGATGCCACGACGGCAGACGAGGACGATGAGGATTTCGGGAAAGTGAGGAAATGGCTCGGCTGTCCGATTCATGGATGGGTTATGAAGAGGGATGCTCCTGAGACGAGGCAGAAGGTTAACTGATTGTTGTTAGGCTAGGTAGGTAGGTAGGTAGGTAGGTAGGTACCTAGCATCCATGGATATCCCTTACGTTCAATGCCTCCAAGGGATGGATGCTACATGTATGTATGTACCTGTGTAGGCATATAGCTGGGTAGGATTAGGTATTACAGTGCTAGACATTATAGTGGCACGTTACTGCAATATTCTGACATTAAAGTGCGTATGTCGAGTTACATGTAAAGTAATGCGAATCGGATCGCTGCATTTGGAAATGCGTCCGCCACTCTTTGTTGATGCGACATACCTGTTAGTTGGGCCTATCTGGGTTATCTACCTGCATAATATGTAAGTAAAGCTACCTTGGTATATACCATATGGATATCATAGGTAGGTACCTACTAGGTTAGAGAAGTTGGATGTAGTAAACTTGTATAGGTGGATATTAATCTAGATCACCTTATGATCACTCTCCAGAACCTTCAAATGTAAGGGAATATATATTTACATCTAAGCATTGAAGATGATTGAAGCCGTCGAGGTGTCCGGCGATACAAGGCCAGACGACACCGTAGGATCTTCAGCAGAAGCAACAGAAAAAACACACTTGCCTTCGATATCGTCTAAGCACAACGATGTCTCCTCCTCAAACGAAGTAGGGATAGGGCAGACAGGACAAGAATTTGTCGTTGATTTCGAGGGCGAAACCGACGTTTCCAGTCCCCAGAACTGGTCTCGGGGACGTAAATGGCTTCTTATTGTCCTGGTGTCGCTTTTGGATTTCGCAGTGTAAGGTTGCTCTCCTCGCATTTCTACGTCGTATACCTACAGTATCTACCTATCGAGTCTCTCCTTTGTGCTGATATCACATCCCAATCTTGAGAACCCTCGGGACCATCATCTGCGCACCCGTTGCGCCGCAAATCCTGGCAGACCTGCACCAGGGGAACAGCAACACCAGTAACAACAACGTCTACATCACGCTCATCGTCTCAATATGGGAACTAGGCGAGATCATCGGCCCCCTCGTCGTCGCCCCCCTGTCAGAGCTGTACGGGCGCTTCTACCTGTACCACGTCGGCACGATCCTCTTCATCGTGTTCTCCGCCGCCTGCGCGCTGAGCACGAACATCCAGATGCTCGTCGCGTTCCGCTTCTTGAACGGCATGGCCGTCGTCTCCACCGCGCTCAACCCCAGTCTCGTCGGCGATCTCTTCAGGACGGAGGAGCGCGGCAGCGCGATGTCCATGGTCGGGCTGGCGCCGATGCTGGGGCCCGTCGTCGGCCCGATCATCGGCGGGTTCCTGGGCGACTCGCTGGGCTGGCGCTGGTGCTTCTGGCTCATCGCCATCCTGTGCGCTTTTATAGAGCTGTGCTTCCTCGCGCTCTTAAGGGAGACGTACGCGGTCCAGATCTTGCGGACCAAAGCAGAGAAGCTACGGAAGGAGACGGGGAACCCAGGTTATAGGTCTAAATACGAGACTAATCATACAGCACGGCAGCTGTTCAGAAATGCCTGTGTACGGCCCTTGGTGTTGCTATTTACCTCACCTATTTTGTTCCTCTTGTCCCTTTACGTCGGCGTCGTGTACGGATATCTATACCTAGTTATGACCACAATCACGAGCATCTTCGAGAGCGTTTATAACTTCTCGTCAAGTGTAGTAGGGCTCAGTTTCTTAGGACTCGGTGAGTTGCAGGCATATTACGAGTGTCACACCCTTATTATCTTTCTTACCTACTTTTCCTTCCTCTCCATCTTTGCTTACCTAGACCTATTTCGGTGTAGGGGTCGGCTGCGTGATTGGCGTTTTCGTATGCCGTTCCACCTTAGACCTCTGGATCCGTCGGCATTCCAAAACCGGGCAGATGCGGCCTGAGCAGCGCCTGCCGCCCGTCATCTTTGGGGGCTTCATCCTCCCCATTGGCCTGTTCATGTATGGGTGGACAGCCGAGTTCCGCGTCCAGTACATGGCGCCGATCATCGCAAGTGGTATCCTGGGACTAGGCCTGGTGTCCACCACGATACCGGTGCGAAGCTACCTCGTCGATGCGTTTGGCGTGTATTCCGCAAGCGCCGTAGCCGGGAGCGCCGTGTTCCGACAGCTTGGTGGAACGCTCTTCCCCCTCGCGGGACCACCCCTTTATCAGAACTTGGGGCTGGGTTGGGGAAACTCGGTGTTGGGATTTATTGCACTGGCCTTCATACCCGTCCCCTTGCTTCTGATGAGGTATGGTCAGGCGTTGAGGTCATGGGACAAACGTAATTTTGAAGGATGAGAGTTGGTAAGATCACATACAGAACGCATTACTTAGCTAATTCGAGGGGGTTCTGGATCTGTCCAAATGGGTTATACTATCGTAGGGCTGAGTCGAGGATCGAACTATCTACCAACATACATAACATAATACCTACAAGAATTCCCTCGGAGTGGCGCCTGTATGGCGCCGATATATTTGTGTGCCTATCTAGGTTGTAGACGATACTCTTATGCATGACCTGCATATAAGTGCCTACCGAGGTAGATAAGCATTTCTACCTAGCCATAGCTCCCACCATGCATCGGGTAGCTCTCCCGCACCTTGTATTGGATCTCTTGGATTTCGTTTGGGTGGGTTACATCGCATGAGTGCTCACAATCCGCCCGGAAGGATCACATACGTGTGCCAACACCAAGCCCCCCCCATCATCTACAGCCAACATTGGCGGCCTTCTCCCGTGGAGAAGACCCTTTATGCTGCGTGGCGGCGAATTGGCAGAACTACGAATCCTCAAGAAGCACTGTTGCAATGGACCAACCGAACCGCAATCTTATGCCTAATCGAGAACACGATCGCCCGATCTCCATTTGTGAGCAACCACGACACAGTGTAAGTTTCACTCTATCAGTCTATACTTCGTACATGTACTATCACATTCGTTCATTCTGAGTCATGAGCTATGCTCGGTAATCAGCGGCCCCTCAGAAAGAGGGCGAGGGTTATGAAGCAATACGTAGAATATTGAGAAATCGAATAGCTACCTAATACTGAGTAGGATACTCCAGATACCATCATACTATAGAACTCCAGAAACCAGGAATGAGAAACATGCCTTCCGATACTGCAATTTACCAAATACACCATAAAGCATCTACCGCGAAGAACAACAACACCCGTACTTAGCCCAACCCATCCCCCCCTCCTCAATCAAACCAACTCCACTTCCTCTCCTCCTCCGGCCTCCAGTCCCCCCCCTTCCCAAAATACTCCCTGACCCTCTCCAACTCCCTACTCCCCTCGGGACAATACCGCATCCTCGCGATCTGGCTCGGCCTCGCGTCCTCCAGGGTATGGTTGCCATACCTGTAGCACCCCGGGTGCGCGAGCGTCCACTGCCTTAGCGCGGACCAGTCGCGGCACCGGCGGTTCTGGTTGGACGCCGTGACGTGCGGCGTCGAGCGGTTGGCGGCGCGCAGCGTGTCGTCGGCGTGGCAGAAGACGTCGGCGAGGAGCTGGTCGAGGCAGTGCGTTACGTGCGCGGGGCCGACGGAGGGGGCCAGGCCGAGGCGGAGGTCGCGGAAGGCGCGGTAGACGTTTTTCTTTGGTGGGTAGCGTTAGTGTGTGTGGTGGATAGATGGATAGATGAGTTGGTGAAGTATGAGGGAAAGGGGAGTTCAGGGGCTACTAACCAGGCAATGCACGCTATGGTAGGCGTTTACAAAATACAGCGCTTTGTCGGTATCCCAAGGAAACGTGGTTGCTTCGGGTAACCCTTTCTCCCTCGCCCATGTTTTTGGCACGGCGACGACTCCCGAGTCGATGTCGAGCTCGTCCCAGAGGTGGTCCCTGGCATCGTCGTCGGGGTTGGCGTATTTGCCGCTCTGGTTCCAGAATACCTCTACGGTGTCATCTTCTAGTCTAGCTGAGAGCCAAAAAAAGAGTAAGTGGATGTCTTCATAGTCATCAGGGGGGCCTATGTCTGGTACCGTATTTCGAATAGTGAGGCCCATCTTCGTGGTCAGGGGTACGAAGTGATATCAAGTAGAAGCTAAGCTGTAAAATGTTCAATGAAATTGAGGAAACTGAGAGTATGATTATGAGTATGAAAAATAGCTTAGAGTGATATAATCCATGGCTATTGGATATAGTACGGTTAGGGGGTCGCTGCTTTTCAAGGTATATGGACTCATCATCGGGCTCTTCGCTCATAAGTGCCTTGTATTCAGCCATCGTAACGTATTGTTTCTCTAGCTTAGCAAAAGCCAAGGAAAATGTCTTGAAAGTTGGTGACTGAGTAATGGCAGTCATGAAGCTGCTGCTACGACGGGCAGCTTGGACATTAAACAATGGCCAGAAACTGAGAGCTTATTACCGTGCGAGTATGGATATCGGTACTCGTCTCACAAGCCTGATCAGGAAATGCGATCAACATTGCATGGATGCCAGCCTTATGAGTTGAGTCTTTTACAGGATGACTGCATTAGGGTGTATGATCTAGGGGGGTCACACAGAAACATACGGTGTGATATGCTATCCCTTCATAGGCAGATATACGTCTGGTGATCACATCTCTGCCACAGCCAATGGCTTCACACTGTCCAATATATTGGTGGTTCGCGGCTTAGCCAGCCTCTAGGACCCATCGACAAGCATATACATATCAGCTGCTTAACTCCCTACCCACTGACTCGAGTTTGTAGTTCCAGACTTCTGAGTAGGAAACTCAAACCACCAAATCTCCTCAACATAACTATAGTGAAATCTTACTGTGATTATCATCCGAATTTGTTCAGTCACATAAGTTCCAGAGCTTTCACTCCCACCTCCGTCAACATGCTGATGAAGAACGCTTTCCTTCTGGTATGCGGTGTAGTGTCCGCCGTGATGGCACTCCCATTGAGTATGTGTCCTAATACCTGATACTTGATACGTAGGAGATGAATGAATGCCCTCTCATGTTAACACTTCTCCAGACACTGTGGCCGATGCTCCCGTGAAGCGGGACGAAGGTGACGTTTTCGAGCCTGGGAGTTTCGCCAAGCGAGATGAAGGAGATGTCTTTGAACCAGGCAGCTTTGCCAAACGAGACGAAGCTGATATCTTGGAGCCAGGTACCCTTGCTAAGTGAGGTGTAATTGCTGGACTTTCTGCTTGCTTTGAGCGGCTAGCTCTTTTAAGGCCAGGAAGAACTTCTCTCACGAAGAATACTACGACATTCACTACCTGTGTGGTTTTTTGATTTCATCAAAGTAAGAGTGCGGCCAGCTAATGCAGCTGCGGTTTGAGTCGGGTGGGCAAGATTGATTGAATTATGTTCGTATATCGTTAGTTTCGTTACTGTCATTAATAAATGGTTTGATGAAACTAGGTTCATGGCTTGACACTTATGAATGCATCGATATCTTTAATGAATTTGTTGAAATGGCATTGTCACCATTAACCCCTTATTTGTCTGGCTTATGGAACTACCCTTTAACCAGTTTGTGAATATACATGCATATATCCATAACCGCTTATATGCAACTATTCACAACCGAAATATTTTGACGACTGACTTCTAGCTTTTCACTAAAATACAAAATACAAAATGCACTTCACAATGAATTAATCTCACTCACTCATAATAATTTTAATTTGCCTTTCACGTGGATACTTACCTAAATAACAAGTGGCATACATAAATAAGAGAAATTTATAGATTATACCATTTACTATCATTCACTATATATCTACCTACCTCATTTCACACCTTTGCACCCCCCCCTCCCAACGATGGAGGAAGACCGTGCGCAAGCCGATCTAGGCATCGCAGCAGATATCGAGGAGTCTCATGCGCAACCACCAACCGCAGCGACACCATCATCTGATAACAAGAGACAACCGAAGAAGAGATTTGTAGGACGGAGAACTGCTGCCAAACACGGCGGTGCTGGTAGCTCCACAACAGGGGAAAATGGGGCGATCCAAGGTGAGCGACTACCGTAGTCCCCAAAGTAGTACAAAAAAAAAAAGGGGGGGGGGGTTTAAGGGAAGGACAAAAATTGCTAAAACCCAAACCTCCTAGCATCGCAACCGCGGAGAGCACCCAGACTACTAAACCAGGTGCCGCCGGAGATCCTCAACGACCCGGCACTGCACGAGGCGATCGCCCTGCTGCCAGCAAACTACTCGTTCGAGATCCCGAAGACGATCCACCGGATCCGGTCGTCAGGGTCTGAGCGCGTAGCGCTGCAAATGCCGGAGGGGCTCCTCATGTTCGCGACGACGATCTCCGACATCCTAACGCAGTTCTGTCCCGGGGTCGAGACCCTCATCATGGGCGACGTCACCTACGGCGCGTGCTGCATCGACGACTACACGGCGCGGGCGCTGGGCTGCGACCTGCTGGTGCACTACGCGCACAGCTGCCTGATCCCCGTCGACGTGACGACGATCAAGGTGCTGTACGTCTTCGTCGACATCAGCATCGACACCTCGCACCTGCTCGCCACCGTCGAGCGCAACTTCGCGCCCCCCAAGACCATCGCCATGGTCGGCACCATCCAGTTCAACGCCACCATCCACGGCGTGCGCTCCGCCCTCGAGAAGGCCGGCTTCGCCGTTCTCGTCCCGCAGATCGCCCCGCTCTCGAGGGGCGAGATCCTCGGGTGCACCTCCCCGCGCCTCCCCGATGGCGCCGTAGACCTGATCCTCTACCTCGGCGACGGCCGCTTCCACCTCGAGAGCATCATGATCCACAACCCCTCCACGCCCGCGTACCGGTACGACCCGTACTCGCGCATCCTCACGCGCGAGGAGTACGGACACACGGACATGCAGTCGCAGCGCCGCGCCGCCATCGCCGCCGCGCGGAAGGCGCAGACCTGGGGGCTGATCCTCGGCTCGCTCGGCCGCCAGGGGAACCCGCACACGCTCTCCCGCATCGAGGCGCGCCTGGCGTCGCGGGGCATCCCGTGCGTGACGCTGCTGCTGAGCGAGATCTTCCCCGCGAAGCTGGCGCTGATGTCCGAGCACGTCGGCGCGTGGGTCCAGGTCGCGTGTCCGCGGCTGAGTATTGACTGGGGGTATGCGTTCCCGCGGCCGCTGCTGACGCCGTACGAGGCGCTGGTCGCGCTGGACGAGAGGGAGGACTGGGGGAGGAGTGTTAAGGATGGCGGTGGGGGTGGTGTGTACCCGATGGATTATTATGCGCGGGAGGGGCTGGGGAGGACGAAGGAGGTGGCGGTGGGGGTGAAGTAAAGGGGTGGAGGGGTGGTAAAAAGGTAAAAAAAAAAGGGTTCGTTATGGGAGGGTTGGATGTGGATAGAATACAGCACTCATTAGACATAAGTACAGGTACCTATCTACCTGATAAAGGGTTTATTACCCCCCCCTAAATATGTAGCGTGTCGTCAAAGGCACAAGTACACCTCATTGAATACACCGTAACTTCAAACATCAAAGTTACCTGCCCAGGTGAATATCGAATGTTGTCCCCTAAATTCATACGGAGATGTAACCTAGGTAAGTAGATATATTCTATCTAGTACTAAAGTGGAATGCTTTTCAACTGAACCTTGGAACCTTGGAAGTTTACAGTATTTATTGGTAGACAGGTATATACCTAAAACTGATACCCACATTATCCTATCGTAGGATACCGCGTAGCGATTAGGTACCAGGTTACAAGTATCACTACTACCTCTGGACTACTTCATAACGTTGCCACCGCCGTTACCATTAAAATGAGGAGGAGGAGGAGGATGATTGTTTATTATCATTACTACTACTACCACTGCTGCTGTTGGTGCTCTTACTACACCCATCCCCATCTCCACAGTCCCCGCATGGGCCTCCCTAAGACGTCGTAGCATTAACACTGAACACATAGCTAGCCTGAAGCACGTAAGGGTCGCCCCCGGGGCCGAAGATCTGCTTGCTCTCGCGCTGCCACTCGGGGTGGTTGATGGCGTCGATCCAGTCCTCGACCTCCATGACGAGGCAGCCGTACTGGGGGATGGTGCGGGGGAAGTCGGCGTTGTCGAAGAGGCCCTGCGACGTCTTGAGCGGCATCGTCGCGTTCTGCCCGTTGCACGAGTACAGCTGGTACGCGTCCTGGTCCGTATACACGTCGAGCTGGATGCCGGACCACGGCGAGTGCAGGCGCGCGACGAAGCCGCCGTCGGCGCGCCAGTCGTAGGGGCCGTTCTGGCCGCGGTTGACGGTATAGCACGTGTCTATGGTAGGTACCTGTATTAGCTACTTTTCTCAAGTCAATTTAGAATAGAATGGCATATTTACCGTAACCGGTGCAGTTGAAACCGCAGTTGCCCTCAGCTTCCGGCTGATGAAGGTCAGCTCCGAGTTGCTTCGGGGCACTCCAGAAATCGTTTACGGATCCCTTCTTGTTAGCCACGATATCACCCGTGGGAATCAGGATGTTGTCAACACCGATTCGTGAGCCACTGTAGGGCAGATAGAAGGTGTGGTTCAAGACAGTGTTGGTCTCGTTGTTGGCAAAGCCGTCCAAGTTCCAGTAAGTATGACTGCTGAGCATGATGGGCGTCTTCTTTGTAGTTGCAATAGCCACCATCTTGAAGTCCCATGTCGAGTCGTGGAGGGTGTAGGTGATATAAGAGATAACCTCTCCCGGGAAACCCTCCTCGCCATCAGCGTCAACAATAGAAAAGGTAATGCTGTCAGTGGTATGAGAAACGACTTGAAAGTCTCGGAAATCCCAGCCATTGTGACCGCCATGCAAAGTGTCGGCGCCATTAGGAGCTTCTGCCGTGGGGTTCTCGTTGGCATCGACATGATAAGTCTGGCCATCAATCTCAAAGGTGCTATTTTGGATCCGATTTGCGTATCGGCCTGGCACACCACCAAGATGAGGATGAGCTTTATCGTCTGGGTAAGCAGTCGCGTTGTCAAACCCAGCTACGACATCCCTTTCTATTCCGTACTGGTCGTGAACCAAAAGCTTGGCGATAGAGGCACCGTAAGTTATGAAGGCGGCTGAGAGACCTTCGCTATAAATCCAGTAGAAGCCATTCTCATCAGGTCCTAGACTGCTTGTGACATTGCTGCTTCCGGTACCTCCAGGAGACTGGGCCGAGGTAAGCGGGAGAAGGAGTGCTGCCCCTAAGGAAGCAATACTAGTATGAAGACGCATTTTAACTTGGGGGTGAGAATAAGTCAAGTTGGGTTTGTTGACAATGCAGCCTTTAGTCCCAGGGCCACTTTCTTTGTGCTCGTCTGAACTGACGGTGACGAGGTAAGAGTGGCAGAAAGAGGGAGAGGGAAAGAAACCAAAAAAGTCGAAGGATGATCTGGGGGAAGGATTCAATACAACTTATATGAATTCAGTCATCAAAGAACTTTTTACCCCCAGTTTGCAAGTCTGACGAAACTTGATTTGGTTGGACAATGGAGGTCGCGTAAGGAAGTCATCACGTTGACTTACAGGGGATACAGGGGATACAGGGGACACGGGGAATACAATACAGGGGAGTAGGGCTGGGGAATTTTGATTAATCTCACCTTATTGCATATAAGCCCCGGCCGATCCCCAGCTCCGTTTATGCTAAGCCTGTGGACTTAGTGTGGAGCACTTTGTGGGAAGCCCTGTACACTAAAGCTACTCCGCTTTCTTTAGGAAAAGTTGGGGTAAACGACGTAACTGACAGGCAACATGTAAGTACATACGGTTAGTACTGGGTAGTACCGTAGTACCTAGTAGTTTAGCAGTGTTGCATTGGTCCTCATCAAAGCCATGTGGTGGAATAGTACGAATGTAGAAGGTCGTTGATGTTTGTATACTCAATAACTTTGTGTGATTCGTCCGCTAAGATTCCCCAAGAATGTTCGGGTAAATTGTACCCAGGTCAAGGTCCTTTGTTCGTCCAGTACGGTAATGTCACTGGTAATGTTTGCGGGTTATTACAACGTACCCAAGGTTCAATGTTAGACATACATATGTAGAACCCACGAGTCCGGGTCGTGTTATACCTAATCTCCGCATTTTAGGAACTAATAGGAAGAAGCGGTATGTGTTCTAACCTAGCAGGTACACTTCGATCCTTCATAGATGGGTGTCGTGATACCTAGGTTAGTACGTTTATGGGAAGGATTTCGAGGCAACTCGTGGCTCTTCAGTCCGGTATTTCCACCAACTCTCAAATCAAAGCCAACGGGATTTAATCGACATACAATTAATCGATACCTACTTTGTGATAGACCCCGCATGAAGCGTATTCACAATTAGATCTCATATAGCTAGGAAAAGCCCAGCCAAGATCTATGTAATCGAAGAGTGCTTTAAATCGATCCCGGTAGGATGATTCCCCACTGAGAGAAGTTTAAGATTGGGCGCTGCATTATTAAGGGAGAGGGAATAATTCTTGTGACACTCCAACCTCCCCCCCAAAAGAATATTCACCTTTGGTATACTTTACCTAAAGTGCTTTCCTTGCATTCATTCCTGGTGTTTGCGGATTTCGACGGCATGGCCACTGGCCAGAATAGATTATGTACCAGGTACTGAGTTAATATTCGGCTTAACGGTGTAGGTATGTACCTGCGTATGTAGGTTGAATCAAGGGATCCCCTTCGATAGCAAATTTTCGATATGCACATGGTTGTTACCAGAGTAGCCACTGACGCTTGTTCTCGTAAACAGGTGACTTGGGTGTGAAATTAGATCCCGCGTCGTCGGGTTTGTAAATTTGACGATGCCCCATACATACCTACACAGACATGATGGATTGCTTACAGGCCAGCTTACAGGCAGTTAAGCATTTTATTCCAAGGCCCGAATCCCCCCATGCCTAGGGCTCTTTACAGGGCCCCATAATGCGGGGTGAATGCCACCTGACCTTGCCCACTTGGGCCGAAGGTTCGAATTCGCATTCATCCATCCACATGCATCCTTCCTTCAGAACTTCAATGTTTCCCCGCACTCTCTCCTCACCCACCATTACATTAGACCAGAATATTGGGATTTCACGTGAGTTATAATATAATATTATAATATGATATAATATATCATGTAAGTTGATGTCAGGTTCCTCAGCTATTTGAATACTAGGTAGGTATGTAGTTCTTTTGCAGGGGATCAACAAAGCTACCTACCTAAATACTATAGTAAATAGGTAAATAGTAATTATGTGGGTAGTCCAGGAAATGGTCATGATATGTATGTACATAGTATATAGGGAAGTAGTTCGCGAGAAGCTATACCATACCATACCCAACCTACAAATACTGAATCCTCACTCAATGTCATAACAAATTAGCAATACTATCTACGTAATATAAGCCAACCCTGTTCTAGCATCTCCAAGCCCCGAGTCAAGTCGACTCGGAACCATGCGGTCAGATGCATCTACAAACATACTTATGCAAACTTCATCAAGATCAAACACCTTGATAATCTAAATGCTTTCTATCCACCAGGTACCGGCAAAGACTATATAACCTTACGTTGAACCGTGATACACGTTTTACACAGATCATTACATTTCACTCATTCGAGGCACAGCGAAGATAACCAAACTTGGTTTCATACAAACATACTCTTCCATTATCGTTAAACTCAGCATTGCCAATGAAGCAATTACTGTATTGAATGATGATACGTAACCTGTACTCCGCCATGTGCGACTAACCTATACACATCTGTCACACAATCCTACTCACTCAACGGCTTATACCGACTATACGTCCACAAGGTTCTCCTCCTGGGGCGCACCGTCCGTGTCCTTCACGCCTTTATCGTTCCTCTCTTTGCCCTTGCCCTTTCGGTCTGCGGCAGATCGGTGGTAGAACTCTTGGATAATCTTGGCCGGGATACGGTTGAGCAGCTCCTTGGGGAAGATACGCAGGAGACTCCATGCGATATCGAGCGAATCGTAGATACTTCGCTGTTCGTATGCACCTTGTGCGACAAACTGTCTCTCAAACTTCTCAAGGAACTCCAGTGACAGCTTATCTTCGGCTGACAAGGCCTCTTCACCAACGACAGCCTTCATGGCTGCAGCGTCACGACCAATAGCGTATTTGGCGTAAAGCTGGTTGGAAACGTCACCGTGGTCCTTTCGAGTCATACCCTCACCAATGGCAGACTTCATGAGACGAGAAAGAGACGGTAGCACGTTGATTGGCGGGTATATACCACGGTTGTATAGTTGACGATCGACGAAAATCTGTCCCTCAGTAATGTAGCCCGTCAAATCGGGAATAGGATGTGTGATATCATCGTTAGGCATAGTCAGAATAGGGATCTGAGTAATAGAACCGTTTCGTCCTTCAACACGACCGGCTCGTTCGTAGATGGTAGACAAATCAGTATACATATAACCAGGGAAACCACGTCGACCTGGCACTTCTTCTCGTGCGGCAGAAACTTCTCGGAGGGCATCACAGTACGCGGACAGATCTGTTAGGATGACCAGGACGTGCTTCTCGAGTTGGTAGGCGTAATATTCGGCGGTAGTAAGAGCGAGACGTGGAGTGATAATACGTTCGATCCTGTCTAATATTAGCAAAATGCAAAATGAGCCAAAAAGAGAATATCCAATGTGTCGTACGTAGGATCGTTGGCAAGGTTGAGGAAAAGCGTGACACGCTCCAAACTGCCATTCTCTTCGAAATCGCGGGTAAAGAATCGGGCAGTTTCCAAATTGACACCCATAGCCGCAAACACAATGGAGAAGTTCTCCTCGTGATCATCGTGCACACCCTTGTTTGTGACACCCTTCTTTTGGACCAAGCCAGCTTGTCGGCAAATCTGGGCAGCGATTTCGTTGTGCGGTAAACCGGACGCGGAGAAGATGGGAATCTTTTGTCCTCGGGCAATTGAGTTCATGGTGTCAATAGTCGAGATACCTGTCGATATCATTTCTTCGGGGTAAACCTAAATCATGGTGAGCCAGGGAACTTTTCGTTCTATACAGTGGACATACATACTCGGGAGTAGGGGTTGATAGGACTGCCATTGATGTCGAGATAATCCTCAGCCAACACCTTAGGGCCCTTGTCGATAGCTCTGCCAGATCCATCAAAAATACGTCCCAACATGTCCTCGGACACACCCAGCTTCAAGCTTTGCCCGGTGAACTTGACTCTCGTCTTCTTGACGTCAATACCTGACGTGCCTTCGAAGACCTGTACGACGGCTCGGTTGCCTATGGAATGAAAACGGCTTGTTAGCATTGGCGGGGCGATTGGTTATTTAATTTGGTTGGCTTTTCCTGTTACTCACCTCGAGCTTCGAGGACTTGGCCTGATCTCTCAGTTCCATCGGGAAGGGTTAGAGTAACGATCTCATTGTAACGAGGGAATTTAACATCATCCAAAATGACTAGCGGTCCATTGACACCACCGATGGTGTTGTACCGAATCCTCGGCACAATGGAGTAGGAGGAAGACTCTCGGGGATCCATGGTGGCTTAATAACAGGATTTGGTGGTACTAAGTTAGGGTCGAGGTAGTTGAATGAAGCTCTTCGAAATGAAGAAGCTTGGTTGGTTATTTCGCTCTAAAACCAACGTTGTTGAAGCTCCAGCCACCGTTGACGTTAGATTTACAGAGCGAACTTGAATGGGCAGAATTGGAACGGGGAAGCTCTAAAACCAGCCCCGTTACAAAAAGCTCCAGCGTCCCGATAAGCTGGGCGCAGTTGGTCATGTGGGGCCAATGACAGCCACACCTAAGTAATAAATGATTAGATAAGATAGGTCACGGAATTCCATGTGGTCAGTGCGCATCTCTTAGGTATTAGGGGTTAATTCAGGTGCTTAACAACCTTGGAAGATAGTTATTTCCTCAACAATGATCGTAAACTTAGGACCTTCTATTGACAAGATTATCAAAGCCTCCCCTTTAACTCTTCTAACATATAGTTCCTCGATGAAGGAGAGGAAAATGCCAAGATTAAGGCCTTCTGGGTATCCCACGTCGCCATCTTAGCGACTATAAACTAGATACCATGCCCTTTCTCTCTCGACATTGATACGACCAGTTAGATGGTCGTATATAAAGAGCTCTATATAAACACAATTCCAAATACAGACAATTGATATTACAAGCAGCCAATATCTATTTTACATTCGAGTCCCCTATTCCACATATACACCTACTCAACAATGACATCAACCAGACCCCATAGGGACATTTGCTAATACGACCGTCGTGCCATTTAACAATGACGGGCCCAAGACCCTCCAAATCAGCCGGTTTAGGTTGTCATAGGCGAATATATGAATATTGCCTGATCCATCATCCACAGTTTTAGGGGGCCCCGAAAGTGTGCCTTCTATCAGAACCTCAAAGTCGTCTTCGGGCGTCCATGTTTGCGATGCGCTGTCGTAGCTCTTATGAAGCAGAGAAGAATCATCCCCCCAAGCGAACACGTCCAGCTTATCCGAAGTGATGCTGATGGCGTCTGGCTGACCCTGGATTTTCCTGTTATCACTGATGCGATTCCAACGGGACCAAGTCCCATTGTTGGCCCTATTGGTCCCGTTCAGATTATTGTATGAGATGTGCCAAAGTCCCGAGTCACCGCCGAGAGCGAATACGTCGATAATTCCCGGACTGCGCGAGACAGCCACTGGCGGTGTCGTGACGAAGCCATGCAAGTCCTCAAAATCGGACCAGTGGTCTGTATCGGAATCCCAGGATGCGTGCAACAGGTGATTGTTTGAGTTAGATACCACGAACATATCCAGCCGTGTATTATCATTATTCCACGCAATTACCGAAGGTGCCATGCGTTGCACCTGGGGCCCAACAACTGACGTTGGACCAACCCACTCCTCTTCGGGGCCCCACTGATAGTAAAAGACCGAAAGCCCTGAGCTAACTAGGTCTAAGAAGAAGACCTTTATTATTCCAAGGGACGGAGTGAACCGTACTTCGGTGAGGGCGCCGACCATATGATCCTGGAACGTCCACAGACCAGACCAGTATTCGTTCGATTCATGAAATGCGTGATAATTTGCACCGTTTTCATTACTAAAGTAAATTTCTGTTTGATTCGTATCACCTTTTAACCGACGATTGACAGCAAGAGACGACACGTTGTTGTATTCGCTACTATCGCCCACGTCCTCCATATCTGTTCCTTCGGGGAAGAATTGTGTATCGGACGTCGCGTTAGAATTGCGGTATTTACGATGAATTGAGCTCGAAGTATTAGGTGTTACGGCAAATATTTCGAGGTGAGGATAACCCCAGGAGATGGCCGTTGGCGACAGGCCGGGTGTCACAAATGTAGAACTACCAGTCATACGCGCCCCGGAGCTTCCATCTCCTAAGCCACTTTCATCTTGTGAGCAACGACCAAATCAATAATGGGTTGTTATCAGCTTACCTAGGATCTGTAGTGTTAGGTGTTATATTCTGCCCTGCCGTACTTTGCGACGACCGGTTCTGTTCAGTCCCAACAACAGCGCCAACTACCACACCAACGATAACTAGAGCAAGGCCGAGTGCAATGAGAAAAATTTTCTTGATATTCTTTCCTTTGGCTCGTGGACTGCTATCGTCTGCTGCATTGTGGGTTGTGTTATCCCCCGCGGATTCTGTTGCAATTTCTGCTCGGGATAATCCCGTATGTCCGTACTCATCTTCTGGTAGAAGCGAATATGGTAGTTTGGATATGTAAGCTGCTTGAAGACCTGATTCAGACTCATTTGGTATAACTTCTAGGTTGCTATGCTGCGCGACTTCGAGTCCGGGTTGGTCAAGTCGGTGCTTTTGGTATTCTGTACTAGCCATGGTCATGCAGCCCTCACTACCCACTGGTGGCAATGGGGAAGAATAGTTTAGTTGAGTGAGTTGCTGAAGTCTTCTCGGGCTTATATTAAACAGAACTGTCTAATGGCTTTCAGGAGGACAGACTCGGTGCCCATTCGGTGTCTACCGGGATAAGACATGAGTGTAAGACATCACAATGTAAAACCTACGCCACGCTTCGCTCCCCCCTCCCTCTGGTGGTAACACCGCATGATGGGAGGCTACATGGCCATCCTCGTGGGCTTGAATACGAATTCCCGAGAGCGTTTTGGGAGGCTATGAAATATGTGATCACCGTACAGTCTGAGCCATTGAACATGATGCGGATAAATGCCAAGTAGGCACCTAGATATCTGAGTGACGTCCAGGGGTTTGTTTAAAACAGGCTCCCTACAAGTTTAGGAACACTCTTAGTATAGGATTGATTAACAATACTTTTGGCTTTGAGGCTGAGATGCCTTTGGAAGATACGATCGATGAGAACTTGTGAGAAACCCTGGGACCGATAGGTAATGACTACTAGGTACCTAGATGTAGGCAAGAACGAACTTTACATATGACTCTAAAGGTGTTTGCGAAGTTATCTAACTTAGGTAGGTCATGTGATCATACACTCGTTCTTGCACCCGACTCAGTACCAAGGGTGCCTACCTAGTACCTACGGTAACCTACGTTACCTACGTGTATGTAGGTCCTAGGTACCTAGGGTAGGTATCCACTATTTTACCCCGTAATATAATACACCTCTTACAAGACTTCATCCGGCTATTTGCATCTGCATCTACATCATCCGCCCCCCATTCTCAACTTTGCGGGGAGAACAATAATACTAACTATGTAACTAACAAAAGAACCGATTCGGTTAATATGGAAGAATAACCGAATGAAAGAAATAACATCCCGACTTCAGATCGATCGAAGATTCATCGAAATGAATAGAAGATGGCGTCGCTGCGTCCTATGATTCGGCTTGCTCGTTGGCGGACACCAATTCCCGCCTCATCTGCTCTTCTTCGTCTTCAACATTCACGACCACGATGCTTCGCCACAGCTTCCGACATAAGAAACCCGGACGCCGCCGCGCAACAGCAACAACCGCGTTCCGATAATCGAGTGCGGATTGTCGAAGTCGGGCCCAGAGACGGTTTGCAGAATGAGAAAAAGTCTATTCCCTTGGCCACCAAGATCGAATTGATCGAGAGGTTGGCGAAGACGGGTGTGTCGTTTATAGAAGCTGGGTCTTTCGTATCCCCGAAATGGGTGCCTCAGGTCAGTTCCCTACTATCTACCATTCCCAAGTACCTTCCTACCTATCAACCTACCCAGGTAGAGACATCTATGAAGACGAAACTGACCAAAGACTACCACCACCACAGATGGACAACTCCAGCGAGATCCTCTCCCACATCCTCACCTCCCCACCCCCCTCTCCCCGCCCCATCACCTACTCCTTCCTCGCGCCCAACGCCAAAGGTCTCGAGAACGCCACCGCCCTACTACAAAAACACCCGAACACCTACCTCACGCAGGCCGAGTCCTTCTCCAACGCCCACCCCGGCCGCCCCGCCCTCGAACTCGCCGTCTTCGCCGCCGCAACCGAGACCTTCTCACACAAAAACCTCAACTGCTCGATCGCGACCTCGCTCTCGCGCTTCCAGCCCGTGATCCAGGGCGCCAAGCAGCTCGGCCTGCGCGCGCGCGCCTACATCTCCGTCGTGCTCGGCTGTCCCTTCGAAGGGTACGACGTGAACCCGCACAAGGTCGCCGAGATCGCGACCTCCCTGCTAGAGATGGGGGCCGACGAGATCTCCCTCGGCGACACGACGGGCTTGGGGACCGCGCCGCGGACCCAGGAGCTGCTGCGCTGCGTCGCCGCCGCGGGCATCCGCAACGAGGACGTCGCGATGCACTTCCACGACACGTACGGCCAGGCCCTCGTGAACACGGCCATCGCCCTCGAGCGCGGCATCCGCACCTTCGACTCCTCCGTCGCCGGGCTAGGCGGCTGCCCGTACAGTCCCGGCGCAACGGGCAACGTCGCCACCGAGAACATGGTCTACTTCCTCGAGAGCCTCGGCATGGACACCGGTGTTGATCTCGACGCTGTCGCTGACGTCGGACACTGGATCTCCGGGGAGCTGGGGCGGCCGAACGACTCGGCCGCGGGGAAGGCGGTGCTGGGGGCGCGGAAGGCTAACGCTCAGCTAAATGAGTAAATAATACGATGCTTGGGATAGTCCTGCGTCTTCTACCCCCCTACCTACGGTATTTAGGTTAGGTAGTTATGTGCGTACCTGCATGTAAGGGTAATGCTAG
Organism: Hypoxylon fragiforme; assembly: GCF_022984875.1. Taxonomy (NCBI): domain Eukaryota; kingdom Fungi; phylum Ascomycota; class Sordariomycetes; order Xylariales; family Hypoxylaceae; genus Hypoxylon; species Hypoxylon fragiforme. The sequence continues at coordinate 810,338 of NW_026054758.1, read as the reverse complement.
AAAAGACGAGGAAACATGAAAGAGGTGATCATGAATGTGTACTGCATCCTAGGTAACCTACTTACCTACCTACCTACCTAACGTATACATCCTCGCCCAGGCTTATATATATATATATATATATATATATATATACATCTTATGAGACGAGTTGTAGAACTATATTATGATGCCTACCTAGTACTCTATGGCTCAGCCCAGCCCAAACCGCCGACCTGATATATATATATATATAGTACTTGAGAACATTCATCCAATAATACTGACACTGATACTTTAATATTATCTGCATAATATTTCTTTCTTTCATTCGTCTCTTCCAAGTTCTTCTTATTGCTTTAAGCAAGCATTACCTACCTACCTATGCAGGGCAATAATTTAAAAAGCACTAGGTACTTACAACAACCAACCAACCAACCTCATCACAATCTCCTTTCTCAGGCTCAACTCTACCCAGCCATCGCCATCTTCACCACCATCTCATATTTCATGCCCATCCCTACCCACACGCCGCGAAGTATTCGCCTCCTAACCGAACCGAATCGCGCCGCTGCGATCCCAAGTCCCACTAACCGGCCTCCTACCACTACCACTATCCTGCTGCTGCTGGGCACTTCCTCCCGCGGCAGGAGGGGGTGGCGTGTTAGCGAACTTGATGCCGACGCCGGGGTTCCAGACCCCCTGCATGGGGTTCGCTCTTGGGAGCTGCGGCTGGGGTGCGACGGTTTCGCTGGCGGGCGCCCAGGATTGGATTTGCGCCTCGAGAGGGGCGTGGACTTGTTGTTGCCGTGGTTGCGGTTGTGGTGGTGCAGGCGGCGGCATGAAGGAGCTCTGCGGGGGAGATTGCATCCTTGGTACTTTGTAACTCGAGCTAGCGTCCCAAGCGCTCGAGGAGGAGCTGACCGACTGTGCTGCTGCTGATTGTTGTTGTTGGACACGACTTGAGGGTCCTCCCAAGCTCAGGTTATTCAACGGTGGCATGTTCAACTCGTCCTCCAGCATCCGCGCTTCGCGTCTCCTTTCGGCCACGAAAGTACGTGCTCCGTCTCTAAAGCCGCCTATTATGCGGCTGAGATCGTTGTAGAACTTGCGGCCGGCTTCCGCGTTGCTGATTAGCTCCTTGTACTTGTAGTAGGCATTCTCCAGTTTCTGAAGCGCCTGCTCCCTCTCCCTATTACCCTTGTCGCCCACCATCTTCTTCTGACCTTCAAACTCGCGGTTTACCCGTATTAACTCTGTAATGAACTTTTCCTGCTCGGAAGCTTCGGCCTGTACCAGCTCGAGGTCCGGTTCGTAGAGTTTGTCCAGTCGTTTCTCGAAGAAGTCTTCGAAATGCGCAGGCACAATAGCGGTTGCTACCGTATGGGCACGTTCTAAACGGGCTGCCTCGGCGAGGATATCGGATTTGATGTCGTCGTTGCGGGCCTTCTCGCGAAGAGCTTCGGCTTTTCTACGGCGACGACCTTCGAGACGTGCTATGTTGTTGTACGCAGTGCGTAAACGGCCGATAGCTGGCTTGAGCGATTCCGGGATCTCAGTGCGCCGCGACGAAGGGACAAAATCTAGTAAGCCACGGTCAGGTCCGGAAAGGACGACTAATGTCGGCTCTATGTTGTAAAATTTGTCGCGTACAACTCCATCACTACTCGCACTATTTGCAAACCAGCCTTCCGCGTCCGCTACCTGATTCCACAGTTTAACACCCTGGTCTGGTTCAGAGCGGCTTTCGGGCCTCGACCATCGTTCCGTGCCATGTTTTCTACGTAGCTGGGCATCTTCCTCTTCTTCCGTTTGCAACAAATCTCTCCCCTCCTCGAACATGGCGAAGTCGGCGGCGCGTAGCTTGTCAATATCGGCGAAACTTCTTTGTAAGCGATGTAATGCATCTGCTTGGCGAATTTCCTCGGCATGTTGGACCAAAGTCCCAGGCAAACCAAGAGGCTTTTCAAAAGCTTGAAGGGAGCCAGGAAGATTTAGCGACGAAAGGACTTCATGTATGCTCTCATTTAGTGTCTCTAATTCCGCAATGATATTTTGATTAACCAGACGATCCCTTCGTTCTTCATAAATGGAGACGGCGATGTGTACGGAGTATGGAACAAGCTTTGTGAAAAGCGGAGGTCCGAAATCGCCCTTCTCGCTGAGGTAGTCCAGGGGCGCCGATACTTGCGGCGGTATCCGTGTAGAGGCCATAGTAGCTCGATCAAGAATCTTTAGTTCGGCCTTCGGGGGCACTGGGTCTAAATCAACCATCAATGTCAGCTCTGAAACTTGTCTAGTTCGTTCGGTCGAACATCGTGATAGGCGCCATACTTAGATAAATCACATCATTATCCCTTTCTGCCCGCTTGAGGTCTTCATCTACTCTCTTCTTGAGCGCATTTAAATCGTCTACTACCGCCTTATGCAAGTAGCCACCGCGACTCTCCTTCAGCCCTTCGGCAACACAAGCCACGGCGTCGCGTAGTCTGGCCACTTCCTCGCCGTATTTTCGCTTCTCCAGGCAGTCGCAAGCCGCACGATATTGAGCAGCAGCGGCAAAGTGGTGGTGTTTTGCGCTCATGTGGTGAATCCAACTACTGCTGATAGCCTCGGAACGCATAGCAGCCTCTCCTGCTTCGTTATATAAATCCGACACCTTAGCAGCTAGTTTCGCAATGGATGCATCCTTGTAGCCGTCCATAACGGCCTTTTGCCAGTAGCATTCCTGAGCCTGGGCTAATTGTAGCTGTATTAACGAGCCCAAGGTATGTTCGTCCATATCTTCTGGTGGTGTAGTCCGTAGCTCGGGTAAAATCTCGTTCTTTACATGTGCCAAAACACCTGCGGACTGACTGAAATAGCTAGCGGCAGTCTTGAGGCCATCTGTCGTCGAGCGGTTGCTAGCTATAGCTAGCTGGGAGTATAAGGCGGCGAGATTATATAAAATGTTGGCTAGTTCGAATTTAAGATTATTGTGTACAATGGGTCGTTCGGTGTTGTAGCCCAAGGCGGAATACCATGTGAAGTCTGCTCCGATCTATGTATAAATGAACGTCAATAAGCAATTCTGTGAGTAAAGAGCTGCGATCGTGCTTGAGCTTGGGTTATATGGGTGGAACAAACATACATCTATAGGGAATTTCCCACCTATCCAGACCAACTGTCCTGCATAGGCTTGCAGTCTCGCAACGCCACTTTGATGTGGTTCTCGCACGTTGATGGCATCGCGTCTTAGGGCATCGATAACCTCCAGGTCTTGACGGAACATGTCCGGGTGTTGGTCATACTTGGTCGATATGTATTGTCGAATAGCTGACGATAGCGAAAGATGGGCGGCCTTCCGGAAAGGAACCGCGAGGATATTGTTTTGCATGGCGGGTGGATGTATCGTTCCAGCCGTTCTCGAGGAGCAAAGTCAGAAGTGCGGAGGAGAAGGACAAGCTATGCAAGATAGATTGACAGTTGACAAGTTAGGTCCCAAAGTGTCATTGTCGTAACCTAGGTTAGACCAGTGAATCTATTATTCCTGGTTATTGAATAAGTAAAAACTGTTATGACTTCATCCCACCTGCTCTCAGCAAGATGGAACTCGAAAGATTAAGAGTCGGTGTCTCATTTTAGGCCGTTGTTTCTTTAGTGGGGCGCGGGGCAACTGTACCTTAGTCCAGGTTAGGCTTGGCACTGGGAAATCTGACTGCATGAACCATTCTACCAATAGAATATCGAACTCATGAAGCTTTTAACTAACACATGTCAACGGTTTGAACGTGAAATGTTCAAGGTTCAAGGTTGCAGCCTTGGAGGTTGAATGTTGTCTAACTTGTCTTTGATTGGGCTGTACCTGAATGAGCGATACCCCTGGGTACATGACATGCATACTACGAAGTACTACGTAGGTATATAATGTCACTACACGCATCTGCCGTTACATCTATGCGCTTCTATTTTGAAGACGGCGACTCGCTATAATGATTGTATACTTAGACAGACACTATATTTCATTGATTCACAAAGTTAATATTTAAAAACCTCTATGTTTATGTTTATGTCAGATTTTCGTCTTATGTAGGTATGTACAGCCGCAAGCGGCAACATCTACTCGCTTCGTCTCGAGCACTTCGATTCCGATGCGACCATGTCCTCCAATACGGTACATAATAACCCACCACCAGCATGAATCCCCCCCCTCTCCCCAAAATCCACCTAAATAGCCGACTTCAAGCTGAGCCATTTTCCAACGAATACTAGACTTTGTTCCCGCTCAACATCTAATGCTCGTAACTCCGTTTCCCAGACTGCATGTCTATGATACAAACGGACGCAATGAATAAAATGTAGTTCCAAGAAAGCAAACTGGATATCCTCCAACGGTATACCTAGATGATGTAAAAGAAAAGAAAATTCCGTATAAATGTGGTGTGCGATTGTCGTAATCGGCACTGACACTGAAATCCAACATCCATGGATATTCAGTATCGTGGAGTAAGGCATGTCGTGGGAATATCGACTTTACCAAACTTTTGCGGGCCTCAACCAACTGCTGTATGCGATAACAAGGGGATACATATGCGGTGTCGAGTATTATGCATTATCGGATCTTGAAAAAAAACAGTTGGGTCCGGTGGCCAGCGCTGGTAAGAAGTATACAATCGGGACGCTACTAATGTCCAATAGACAGAAACGAGGGCCCATTCTGGCCTCCTTGAGTCTCGAGTAACTCGAAGATCGAGAGTCATCTGCCGGTGTAATTGGGTCTGGCATGTTGAATGCGGTCGTAATGCAAAATGCCGTTGCCGATGGCGATGGCGGACAAAACTTGATCGGTAGCCAGTGTCTCCAAAGGACCAGAGACGCAAAAGTTGACTCGGAAATCGCTGGCGCTCATCCATGGCACGGATCTCCAACCTCCAACTCTTATCTTTTCCAAATCATGTAGATGAATGATACGTCCGCCATTCCCTCAAACTATCGTCTAATATCGTTATATCATTCGTTTCGCACTAAGTAGCGGCCCCTTACGGAACCCAGACAAGTTCTATTATGCCGTCAAGCTTCGCCATTGGTTCGCCGCTTCGGTCAACCCACCGCCAATCGTCTGCTTTTCGAACGTATACTTGGGTGACTGTGTTGTCCTCGTTCAAATTCGCTTCCTGGAGATCCCAGCTTATCTTGCGGCCTGTCTTCAAAAGACTAGGGCGCTGAGGGTCGAAAACGTAGTCCAAGTTCCAGCCCTTGTCCTGGGGGGCTGCTGCAAAGGTTCGCTCCATCTGAGCAAGGTTGAAATTGATGCCCTGGGGATACTGAACGACACTGAATCCAGTTGAGATGATGAAGTTGTCGCTGGTCTGGAAACGCTGGAGAGTACAATCCTCGCCACAAATGTGGGCGATCTTGGTGTACTCCCAGGGTAGGGCAGAGTGCCATCCGCCACCCTTGAAGTGGTGCAGAGAGATGGGCTTGATACCCGACTCATAAAAACCGGATGGGTCACCGTACAAGTCGAGTTGGTATAAGCCTCTCAGAATAGAGAGACGTACATCGGTGTTTTCGTAGATGCATTTGCGGAGAAGAATATCACCTTGGGGACCCCAACCAGAATTCGATTCATGAACCTTCTCGTCTGTTCTGCAGGTCTCATAATCCTTAGTGATTTGTCCAGCCAAAGGCACGGAAATGAACACGCCGGCACCGCCAAAAGCTTGGGAGCCGTGACGGTCAACATTGTTAACATCCTCAGACAATGTACCAATGTACAGCATTTCGTTGGGATCATACACCTCAAACTTCTTAACTAGCTCGTGGACACTGGGGAAGAAAGTGTCGTCATCACAAGACACAAGCCACTTCTTTGTTAGTCGTTCAGGGTGATTGTACAAAGTCGGAATCAGCGTGAGGTAGCGAACAGCCATTTCCATGGAGGAATCCGAATGGTACACATCAACATCAATTCCAGCGTGATGCAAGATGGTCTTGGCATGCAGGATCTGGTCCTCAGTTGCATCCAATAGCAGCAGAATTAGCTTTCCACCGTTGGAGTTACCTCTACCGTCGGTTAACCAGTAGGTCCACTCATTGACCGGGCTCGTCTTCTCGGAGCTGAATCTCTTGAATGTAGTGGACACACCGAACATGAAATCGGAAAGGTTACCAGTGGCGGGGAAAGGAGATTGGGCAACTGGGACATTAAGCGGCTCGGAGCACTTTTCAGCTCCATAGTTGCTTGGGTGCTGCAGATCAACCGTAGCGAAGGTACTAGGAAGGAGTTGCTGGCCAAGCTTAGTGATAGACTTTCGGGCAACAGGCTCGCGGTTAATCTTGACGTATCGCTTTAGATACTGGAACGTCTCGCCGAGTTCGTACTTCGACTTCAACTCACTCATATGAGTTGAGTTGATGCTGCAATCCATAACATGGTTAGACACTGGTGCGACATCTTGGTTATTCGCCTGTTGTCCTTCTCCGATAGGCTGCTGGGATAGGCCACCCTTGTTGTGAGTAGATGCTGCTTTCACGATACGTGAACTAACGTCTTCTATGCGGTCGGATTTCCACGTGACGGCTAGTAGAAGTAGCAATGCTACAGCGAAGAGGACGCATCTTGAGAATGGGTTTCGCATGCTGAAAAACCTCTGATGCGAAGAGGGCATTTTTGCTCCCATCGTAATCCCCTCGGTGACTGTTTGCCAAGAGGAAACTGGAGCTCTCTTGTTGTTGGCCAGTTTGGATTCTTTTCTTTCTACTTGTTTTTAGGATGCGATCGTAAGTGTGATTTTTGGTCAAATCTGGATTGTTATTCAACCTCCTGGCCACTTGATGACGTTTATTAGCGAGTTTCGTGTTTGTCGAGTGGGCATGCGGCGCGACGTTTGACAATCTATGTCAAGGGAAGCGTTTCTCTGGGCTGGCTTTCAACGGCCTCGAAATAGTTGCTTGGTAACGAATGACAGCCCTTACACAACAAAGGGAGGAAAACTGAGACGGATAGGTGAAAGGGAACAAGCACAACTCGCAGACCCCTTCTAATGTGGGTAAGGAGGCCGTCAAAAGTAATGGAGCCAAAGCAAAAGCCAAAGCCAAAGAAGGAATGTTTATTGTTTTATTTATTTTTTCCTTGGAGGGTGGTGAAGTAGAAACGGCAACAAAGCGAAGGACGAGGAGGAAGGAATTCGACAATTGAAAAGAGAAAAAGGAGGGATCGATCAAGGGAAGAGTGTACTTGTATGTAATGTAAGTAAGTACATAGTGGTATGGATGTGGATGGCACCTGGGATGTACGGATGTATGTACGTACGTATGTATGTATGAATGGAGAAACAGGCTTGACAGGGGAGTCACTTCCGTGCTACAAGCGGAAACCTGTAGATGTAGTACCTAGTACCGTAAACTGCGTGAGTAGTACTAACTATACCTAGTATCTACTATACCTAGTACAGTACCTAGTAGTGGGTACATAACTGGTAAATGGCCACAATGTAACAGGCACGGGCGACTAGGGGTGCGATAAATTGGGATTGCAGGGATTGCAGGGATTGGTATTAGATCCGTGGCCGAACAGTGCATTCGATACAAACGTACAGTATTACGGTATGCAGCAGGTAACTACATGGCATCTTCCCTGCTCGTTTCAATCTTCTCATGTACATACATACATATGCATGCCCAGTTACTTGGCTACCGAAGGTATGTACATGATCATATGGTTACTAATGCAAGTGTATGAGGGTAGTGTATGCAGTGTTTCCTCCCTCATTTTTATTTATTTTTATTTATTTATTTTTTATTCTCTTATGTTTTGTGGAAACTGGGCAAATGGTGTGGACAAACCAGGAAACTGCAACATCAACCTTGAACCAGACACTGGCCGACATCACATCAGATTTAGGAATAACTCTAGTCAGGGCAGTCAGGGGGGGCGCAAGGAGAATTAGGGAAAGCCTGGAAAGGGGCGGGTCGAAAGTTATGCACCAATCAAATTATAGAATCCCAAGAAGATCAGGGAACCAATGAGATATGGCGTGCCAACGGCTTTGATGGTTTTTACCTTGATTAGTGGGCTTAATTATAAGAGGGGATACCATTGAACTGTGCTTGTTCAAGTTCAGGTTTCTTATACTTACATACTTACACACTTACATACCTAGTACTTAAATTAACCTAGTATCAAATGGATGACATTGGATGTTATGGATGTATAATAAAATTATAATGCGCCGCAAAAAGTTGGCTTTATTGCTCATACAGTTCGCGGGAATTCTCTAGTAAATGCGCCTAGCAAATGTGATACATATTACCTAGTAGTATATTGTTCTCGTTAGGCATGATAGGTGCAGATTGGATGGGTGAGATGGTGCAGCAAGACTGCACATCGGCATAATGACCGAAATCCTCTCTTGATAGGCCTAAACCTTCGCAATATCTATTAGGTACGCAAGCTTGGAAGGCTTGGTTGTCAGGTCGCGTGTTGTACAAGCTATAGATCACCCTCTGGATTTCCGATTTCCCTTTAGATTACATTGTATAGTTGAAGTGTTTAGTATATACAGTGTGGAGTGTCCTAGGTATGTATGTATGTGTATCTATGTATGTACCTTCAACTTGGCTGCTTCAATGTTCAATCTTCAATCTTGGCCAAACGCCGTATAGCCGCGTTGGCTGTAATACTGTCAACGTAGCAAGCTTCTGCTATGGAAGTCACTGACGACAGCCGCATGGTGGCTTTCAATATTCGGCTTGAGTTGTGCGCTAGGCATTGTCAAATTCCGTAGTCGCTCAGGACGTGCATATTCGGGAGGGTGTATGTGTGCATGGCAGATAGCACGGTAAACCTTACTGTTTACCATTCATATCACATTTAGGATTGACAGATTCCTTAAAAGTGGTGGTAGCGGCTAGTACCAGCGGGTTTGCCCAGGCTGATTCAGAGAAACAATCTAGTCATCGTCATCGCTATATTAACATGTAATAGGAATAATAGGAAATATGTGTTTACGAAACATTTGAATATCTGGGGTTTAGATGACGATCTTGTTGCCATCCGTTGCCTGTCCGATCTCTTTACATTCCAATACGAAGAGGCAAACTCTTGTCAATGTCAAACTTGAGTATGTACAAGCTTCAGGTTAGGTAAGTATGTAGATTGTACTTATGTATATGTGTCTGAATTTAGAACAGCTTGAACCAGCAAAAACAAGCTGACGAATCAGGACATGGTTGACGATAAAAAAAAGTAGTATGACGACGTCAACAGAATTCAAGTTGCTGTGGCAGTTCAAATGTTGTGGCCATTGCTTCATTTTCTCATACGTACCTACATAGGTTCCCAAACTGTAAAAAAATATGGATGTATCTACCTACGACATAGGATAGTGCCATGTGTAGTATATCTACTGTGCAGTTTCGGTTTAAAAAAAGAAAGGAAAAAAAGATACACCATCTGGATTTGTTCTTTTAGCGTCCCGTCCCATCGCTCCCATCCTTCCCACCCCTCTTATGTGCGGTAAGTTGACGTTGACAGTCTAGAACCCATTTGAGAAGAAGGTTACGCGTACCTTATTTTAATTGAATTTTCATTTAGGACAATAAAAACGAATCACTTTAGTTCAAGGTCCAAACAATGAAAATGAAGGTTTACTTTGTTCATTATCTTTAGGTATTCACCATCTTCAACTTTTTTTGTATATGGCAACATTCGAATCTAGATTGCATGATGAATTTATCTTTTCATCCCATCCGCCAAGTGCTTGTGTGTAAAAGTTACAGTGCAGCTGTACAAATAGTGACGAAGGAAAGTCAAGACTCAAGAAAAGTCAAGAAATATTTCCATTAAACCGTCAATCAAATCCAATTTTGGATCCCAGCTAGCCAGACCAGGAATCCTTGAATAGGTCTCCCGTCCGGCTCTGCACTGAATGCCACTGATTAAAATCGTTACGGTACGTACACTAGCTTGGCCTTAGGGGCGCCCCTCACAGGCTCACACTCCCCCCCCCATTAGGTGCAGCATTCGTAAGCTGTGGGGGCATCTGGTTTCGAATGTCTTGTCCAGCCTCTCCCAGTTCGGCGCGATTACCTCTTATTACGTCAGTTATGTCGATTAATAGTGGGCAAGCTGGGATTTATATCTAGGATTGTCAAGCCAGGGGACGGACATGTGTGAGTACATGTAATAGTACATACACATACATACAGTATTGATCATATATTTCTACTACATATGTGCTAACCTAGGTATGTGTAGCCATCTGCATACATAGATCTTATATAAGAATTCGAGTTTGCTCATCATGGGATAGAAAAAACGAACGTGAACGCTTTAGCCGAAGAATATTGATGCCATTACCTAAACCCATATCAGGACACGATGGCTGGCTGGCTGGAATACACATGTAGAGTGTGTTCCAAACAACTGCACAGACTGCTATGGCCGATACCCGTCTCTGGACCCGTTAATTCTTTTTTAGAACATTGAAAATGAAGGGGGGACATCTGGAGAATCCAGCTCCCAGTATTCGTGGTACGATAGGTGGATTTCTCCAATCTTTCAGTTCAAACGTTTGTGGGGGAAACGATTTGCAACTCATCTATCATATGAATGATATGACAATGCAATGGCCTGATGGCCGAATAATGAACAGTTCCACGTATGAAAGGGTCTTGGTGTTTTACGAGGTCATGGCCTTCACATGAAGCTCTGTTCATAGCTTCCACCAGAGAGGTATGTATTGCTACCCACTTACAGCACTATAACCATTGTAATAAGTGCCGTTAAGCCGTCTAGAGCTTCTAGAAGCGTCGCGACTTTGCCCAAAATTGATTCTGTATTAATACATACATATGTATCTTGGTAGGTAGTAGTGACTGCTACTGAAGCCTGAATGAAAATATACAGATGTAGAAAAGAACCAACGAAAAAGATTAAAATGTCTTGGCCCTCTGCACCTCATAAATCTTCCATGGCGGGACCTTCCACGCCTAAAGCCGTCTCAATATGCCTGATAAATGACTGAAATACCGGCAAGCTAACATGATTGGCTAACTATTGCCTGTTATCACAGTTTTACACGCAGACAGCCGCCGTGATATGTCCCCTGTTGTGTTCTCCCCAGCTCCTGGAAACGCGAACGTAACGGTCGGGACAAGCAAACAGAGCACCTAGGGAACTGGAACATCTGGAACTTGTAAATTACTTAAGGATTATCATATAGCATTGAAGCTTCAATGCTACCCGTCAAGATAAGTAACTTTTGCGAATACATAGGCCTAGGCCTCATTTACGGAAACATGAAATCTTCATTAAGCATGATAGTACATCTAGAACAGTGTCGATGCTCAACTCATATCAAAATGCTATTGGGTGATATTGTACAACACCATCCAAGCATATGCACTTCAAGCTTCGAGCAGGGGACATGTGTCATGTTCCCCAAAGGCACAGAAATCTACCGTTGGTCTGGCACTATTCCATCCAAGTAGACTTACACCAGACGGTTACTCGGCTCCGAACATTGAATGGATGTATGCACGGCGTGTACAGTATAAATAACAGTAGGATATGTATCTACCTGGGATCTAGGCAGGATGTAGGTACCCGGCACTTCAACTTGAATTATGTCAATGAACTCCATGACTACATACATACCGGGCTTGTAGAAGTTCCTGATCGTGCCGTCCGGAAAAACATGACTGGTTCTCGATCTCACGGTGAGCAACAGCCAAAGCTGCTGAATACAGTTGGCCGGAGCACAACTCGATGAAAAGGTCGTGTTTGGTTGTTGAGCAGAACACACCGGCAGATCAAATGCCTACATGCTACAGGCGGATGTAAGGAATGCATCCATTTGCTGATAAGAAATCCGACGTCTGCGTTTTGGCAAAGGTAGGTCGGAGCCTCAATTCCCGTCCCCCCCCTCTCTCTGTCTTCGCAATTCAGTGACTCTACAATTGAGGATGAAGATATCGCCAATCCGCTCCAGATACAACCTAGAGTCGCCAACCGCCGAACGGGACACCCGACCGCAAAACAACGGAGTTTTAGCGACCCTCGTTCGTACATACATAGGCATGTACATACACTCACATGTAAGTAGTGTATGTAGGGGCGGCTGAATGTTAAAAAGATATGCGGCCCACCGTAGGTGATGCCGTCTGCGGCGGCGCGGGCGCAATGACTACTTGTGAGAACATCGAATTCAACTGGCCAACATGGCCCCCTTTAAGAGGCTAAATATGAAACGCGGAGGGATAGCGCTTGGCAGAGACCGAATCAATCGGTTCAGAACCGGACGATCTGTGAATCCAACTTCAAACAATTGGACAGGAATCTTGTCGATCAGATCGGTCCATTTAGTCCCCCTTTAAGGCAGGACCGCTTTCCAAGATTTGATAAAAACGAATTTAAGCTATGTTAGGGAGGTAGGTAAAATATCCAAGTGCCTTTTCTGTCCTTCAAATGTCCATTGATCAACGCATTGTAAGGGTTGTACGTGCATACCTACCCCTGACCAAGAGGAAAACCCCTTAAGAACCATGATGCGGTTCAACTATCTGCCCTAGATAGGCACCTACCATCCCAGCAAGCCACACACGCGTGAGCTCCATCCATATCATTAAAAAGGTTCAGGAGGGGCGCGATTGACGACTATGAGGATCTTCGTCCAATTTTGGTAGCCCCTCTGCCAAATCTCCGTTGGTGCTGGTTAGTTTGACGATCTTTTACACTAGCACTCAACCTAGATAGTAGCCAAGCACCATTCGTGCTAGGTACTCCATGATAATGGAGATCGATGGCCCCAGGTTAGTACTACTTAGTACATAGTAGTGTAGTAACACACGGATCCCTTGCCTGTACGCCCTCCAGGGCTATCTCTCATGTATGTATGTATTGTACGTACATAGGGGTTACTTACCTAACTAACTTTTACTTACCCCGACGGCTCAAGATCTCACGTACCTACACTATGCTTCACAGAGACGGGCGGGAATATGGAAGCTAGAAAGGCACCTAACCTGCTAACCTACATAGTACATACATCTTTCCCATGGACGGGTATTTCATGGTGCGACTCAATACTAAACAGGGCTAAGACAGCCTCCCACGTGCTCGGGAGCAGAGCACATGTACTTGAAACCGGGCAACAGCTGTTTATTTTCCGCCATCTAATAATTGAATATTTTTGTTCATCAATTCGAAAACATCATTTGCTTTCCTCGCACGATTAACTACCATGTAATATCACACATCCCAATCAATATGATCTGGAGGTCAAGCTTTTCGGTTCTCCTTGAAGCAAATCCAATCCTACAGGGGCTTGACTCTGAACCTTTGTGTTAATATCCGCCGATCGAATGAAATCTGCGCCGTAGTGGAATGAATCTTACTACATACGTACCTCGGTAGGTATCATGTATGAATCGTTCCTTATGTAGGTAAAACAATTTTTGCCCAGGGGCTAATATAGGAACAGACTAAATACAGTAAGGCGTGCCCTGGCGCCCTTGACCTAGGCTCAACGAGCTTAAACAGGAACCTACTAACTAGTCGGCGAGGCTAAAGAGGGTATCACCGATTTATATCCGCTGTAAAATGGCGTAGGTACATACTATTTACTGTAGCGTGCTACTAGCCTGACGTCACTGTAACTCTTCACGTAATAAACAGCAACGGGCTCTAGCACTCATCGGTGTGGCAATGTAGAGTTCCCGCTTTCTTCCCGCCTTCTATAGTCAGAATATGGCCGACGAGTACCGGCGCTTGGTCCTAGAGCCTTCTTAGGCCTGAGCTAGGTGTGTACTGCAGAATCAGTGCAGATAGGGTATTTCACGACTAAGGACCCCTACTAAGTTGTAGTAACGGGCTTGGTTCTTAGCTGGGCGCGCTCACTAAGAATATCATTGACCGTAGCTTCCGAAGAGAAGAAGAAAAGAAAACCCAAGAAACCAAGGCGCCGATATTCAATACTCGGTGAGCAGATCAATAGATTATCTAGATCCGTTAAGTCGTCATTTAGGTACTGATCTGATTATCATAGGTACGTGTGTATTACCTACTAAGCTGAGCTCAAAAAACTCGGCCGAAAAGGGATTGTCTAGTCATCTTGATATCTTATGATCGCAGTCTGAGTATGACTTGACTTCGGGAATTGCCAATTATGAGCTGCCAAAGCAAGCAATTCAATATGTAACCAGAACGGGAATCTTCATACACGTTTCGAGTGTCCTTGAACTGTTGTTTGCAAGGAAACATTTCCAACCTTGACACTGGCACAGTAGACCTCATACCTAGGTTTTCAACGAAACCGAACAGTCATCTCAACGAAAAGGGGAATCAAAGCAAGTATGTCATGAATCATCCTCAAATTTATTCATACTAGGTCTCCTAGGTACCTAAGGTAGGTTGGTATCAACCCCATCCCCCTACACCCCCGCACAAACAAACCGACAATCCACCCTCCGCCTCCCACGCACCCACCTGCCCGCCTTGCAAACCGAGTACGTCGTCGTCGCCGCGCCGTACCTAAGCTGCACCCCCCTCTCCCCGTCCCCGTCCCGGGCAAACGCGACGCGCAGCCCGTGCGCGAGCCCCGTGTCCCGGGTCGCCAGGTCAACGGTGCGCATCTCCGTCTCCCGCGTGCGGTGCGCGAGCCGTCCGCTCTCGTTGAAGAGCGTGATGCTCGCGCTGACGCTGCCGGTTTGGCGGGCGGAGGTCTCTTTGATCCGCAGGTCGCAGAGGGAGGTGGGTGGGGTGTTGTAGATGTTTGATGGTGGTGGTATCGGGGGGGTAAGTCCGGAGAGAGCGCCGAGTTTGCTGATGAACGACGATATGCTTCTCGGGTTTAGCGACGCCGGTTCCCTCGGCTTTGATCTTATAGCCTGCGGGTTTTCGCTTCCGAAGAGTCGGGCGAGGCTGCAGAATACCCCTTTAAGGCCGTATAAGACTACGTCTTCTCCTGTATTCTCGCAGTGGTGTAGTATATCCTCACGGCCAGGAAAGCTGTTCTTCCAACTTCCGTCGTGGGGTGTAGCCCCGGTGACATCTTCGAGTGCCGTAGATCCTCTTTTGGCCTCGGGGTTGATAGGCCATATCTTGACGACGGGTCTACCTTCGTAAATATGAGAGGAAGTGGCACCGTGTGCCTGGTTTTGATTTGTTGATAGTATATCTCGACGTTTCTCAAGCTGCGAACGCTCAGGGGTAGGGCTTCCACTGCAGGAAGATACAATGGATAGTAGTCCAAGCACGCCGACGAAGATCATAGTTGATCGCTTTTGTGAGACCAATAATGCATAGAATTATGAATTATGTCACATGAAAGTAGAGGATAATTAGAGTTGATATAAATGCAGCCATTGACTTGACACCGTGTGTTAACACCCATATCTTATGAAGACTACACATCTACCGGCACCTACATGCATTAAAACTTCACCTCTTAACGCGCCACATTCCTTAGCAACTATCTGCTTTGTCTTTTTGTCGTTGTCGTTGCTATTCGGCGCCTGTCTTCCTCATCCTACGTCATGCATAATACTATTTTCAACCGAAAACCACACAAAAGACCAGTGATTCCTGAAATGGACGCTTAATCGTGGCTTCATCCTACCTGGCTCCACTTATGGGATTTATTTCACCTACACCATATCGTACCTGATAGCCTCTATCAATACAGAGCCATCTACCTAGTACACACGCAAGGGTCTTCTCTTTGGCAGTGCTTTGTGCTTAGTGCTTAGGTAGGCGGCTGTTGTATTGATCTAGTGACAAAAATTGATACCTGATTCGGAAGTGAAGTTGAAATAAGAGATAGAACCCCAACTTTCTGTCAGACTGTGCCGCTACACCAAAAGATGAGTAATTCATCTGTCATTATTTATCTTTAATGGTTTAGGTCAGCATATGTGCCGGTTTATAAATATATCCATCGATATTGCTCATTGATACTACACAACACTGTTCGCTTGTCGAATGACATCTCAATAAAGGTGTACTAAAAGATATCCTGGGTCGAATTGGCTGGATAGACTTCCCAAATAGTAGGTAGGTACTTATGTAATTAGTTGCATTGGAAGGCCATTACCTATTAGATATAGGGGGGCTTGATACCCACAGAAGATCGTCAGAATAACCACCAAAGATCATGAACTTAACTTTCACGTCCTCTTACACGAAGACACGATAAATTCTCGAAAAGGGCCGTTTTAACACCTGTTGCTAATAATACTACCTACCTGCCTACCCGCCTACCACCCCATGAAGAGAACACACTCTGCTCTGTGGACGTCAACGGTCAAGCATGACAAGATCCCCGCGGAGATAAAATATATCATCATGGCTACTTACTCCATATAAATACTCTTAGTCGTCCGGCAGTCTTTTATTTTGATACTAAGTAGCCCGCTCGAGTGCGTTATAAAGCGGATACTTAGTAGGTGACTAGGCTAGGTAGGCACCATTATGAGAGACGAAACAGAACCAGCAAAGCTCCGAGGCCCCGAATGAACCTGTGTGTTCCGAGGACGGAGAGGCGAGGATGGAGATATACCCATTACCTAGGTAGCATCTACTACATACCTGAATAGATAGTAATTTACGAGTGCCGGCATCGTCAAACTAATACTCATCTGTTCCGGTGAAAACCACACGCACGCCTCATTAGCTCTCCCTTACCTTGACCCCCCCTCGAGTAGCATCTTAACCTAACTCACGAAGCCGCACCCATCCACACTCACCACATCCTACCTACCTACCTACCCCTAACAATGGCACAATCCAAGTCCGCAACAAAGCTGCGGCAAATGCTCGCCGACCCGGACAAAATCATCGTCTGCCCAGGCGTGCACGACGGCCTCACAGCGCGCGTAGCGTTGAACGTAGGCTTTGACGCCCTTTACATGGTACTTACCTCCCTTTCTCCCTACCCTTCCCTCCCCCCCCCAAACCCCAAAAGCCTACCTAGGTAACAACTAACACCCCCAGACCGGCGCAGGCACATCCGCCTCCCGCCTCGGCCTCCCCGACCTCGGCCTCGCAACCCTCGACGACATGTCCCTCAACGCCTCCATGATCGCGAGCCTCGACCGCTCCGCCCCCCTCATCGCCGACGCCGACACCGGCTTCGGCGGGCCCCTCATGGTCGCGCGCACCACCGAAAGGTACATCCTCTCCGGCGTCGCAGCGCTGCACATCGAGGACCAGGCCACGACAAAGCGGTGCGGACACCTCTCGGGGAAAGAAGTCGTCGACACAGCGGCCTACGTGGCGCGGATCCGCGCCGCGGTGAAGACGCGCGAGAGGCTGGGCTCGGAGATCGTGGTCATCGCGCGCACCGACTCCTTGCAGCCGCTGGGCTACGCCGACGCAATCTCCCGGCTAAAGGCGGCAGTCGCCGCGGGCGCCGACGTCGCGTTCCTCGAGGGCATGCGGACGAGGGAGCAGATGGCGAGGGTGGTGCGGGACCTGTCGCCGACGCCGTGCCTGCTGAACATGGTGGGCGGCGGGGTGACACCTTTGGTGACGGCGCGGGAGGCGAAGGAGGAGTTCGGGTTCCGGGTTGTGATATGGCCGATCGCGGGGATGACGAGCGTGTGCATCGCGATGCGCGAGCTGTGCCGGGAGCTGAAGAGCGAGGGGGAGATCAGGGAGAGGTATACGGAGGATGGGAGGGTCGATGGCGGGGTCAGGGATGTGTTTGAGCTGTGTGGGTTGTCGGCGTGTGCGGAGTTTGATAAAGAGGTTGGGGGCGCGAGTTTTGCGAATGGTGCTTGATGAGTGGTTCTGTATTAACCTAGTGATGGGGCTGGTTTGAGAGACAGCGAGAGAAAAAACTCTCCTAATCGATCCTTCATAAACTTCGAGATCTATTCTAATTCTAATTTTTATTTGGGTAGGTATAGTTGTAAAAGAAAAGGGGGGGAGACAAGGGGGAATCTTCCCAACGATCGGGTTATGGCCACGCTTCCTAGGTTT
Source organism: Hypoxylon fragiforme (assembly GCF_022984875.1). Classification (NCBI taxonomy): domain Eukaryota; kingdom Fungi; phylum Ascomycota; class Sordariomycetes; order Xylariales; family Hypoxylaceae; genus Hypoxylon; species Hypoxylon fragiforme. Next base: position 792,394 of record NW_026054758.1, on the reverse strand, counting down.
AATGAAGGTCGGCAGGTTCTCTCAAGCCGTCTTCTGACCATACCTGCCCTGTACCTAGGTATGGGTTTGGGTGTTCATTACTTCGTTGCTATAATCGACATCTAGGTTGAATATTTGAAGCGTAAAATTGCTATCAATGTATGATGGAGAATGAAAATCTAGAGATGGAGAGTAATTCTCATCGCAAGGTGACAAGCACATTTGGCCGTACAGTACTCTATCAGATATATCCCCCGGGTATGGGGTTCGAACTGTCACGGTACAGTTGCCAACATCAAATACATGTGATTGGCTGTCTGAGGATTGTATGGTATCGCCAACAGAGATGTTGATATAACTGGTCTTATGGCACTCTATTTTCCCAAAACATGCATCCACAATCAGCGTGACATTGGTGAATGAGGTCAGGTCAATATCAAAGTCTTGATATGAAAAAAACCGCTCTTGAAGGCCAATAGGATATGTTAGTTCCCCTTCGCAGAAGGAAAGGTAAAGTTGATCTTCTAGCCCGCCTGCTTGGTCCCATAGGTCTAATGATTCCTGGAAGCTGGTCGTTAATCTCACTGTATGTTGGTAGGATACCTTAGGTACCTAGGGTAGTTACATACATACATAGTACATCAATAGTAATACTGACATAAACAACCCTAGGTACCTAGAAACAACATTGAATACTTTTTGGCGCTGCGGAACGTTCTGACAAGTATCTAGTTAGGTAAACTTGAACTTCCGCCCATTGTCAGCATCATATAATAAACATCGGACTGTTTGGCAGTTTCCACGTGCCAAGAAACGGTAAACTTGGAATCCGGAAGGCAGTGAAGATTTAGGTGCTACATAATATATTAAAGATATATTGGGAGGTGGTACAAGTAACTAGGTGCAGATAGGGGTGGCTGTGCGGATGACTGGCGAATCAGACAACACCCCGACCCTCCCGATTTCTATTTCAAGCCCCGGCCCGTCCCGGGGACCCGGGGGGGGCTTATACGCAGAATCCGATCTTTAAGCGCCTGCCAATGAGCGATTGGAATAAAGCCTCCATGCTTCTCAGCCGAGCTTTGTTTCGAAACAAAGCAGCCGCCCTATCCCTATGGCGCTTTGGCCATTTCGGTGTTTGCGCGCCACCATGCCAAAAATACCTACCTTTGGTATTCGGTACCACGATACTATCCCAAGAATATCTCGGCAGCCACTAAGTGTCTAGTCAATGGGCGTGCGACCAATCAAGATGACCTCTCTCTCCCTTCCTCCTCCCGCTCGCGGTCTTGTGAGGCATCCAAATCTGCCATATAAGAGACCACGGATAGAACTCATCCGGCAGGATCCCCTTGCGTGTTCTATACTCATCTTTCATCTTTGTTAGCCCTTGCGTTTGCACAGCTGGTGACAAGAATGCAAACGACAGTCATATTCTAAAATAGACAACTCAAGCCTCTTAGGATAGAACGTGGCCGGTCACTTGCCAACATAGTCTCTGGTGTTCTAAATAAGGCATATTGACATGTCTTGTCCTATCTGCTTATTGGCTAAGACGCGTATGGCTAAGGTAAGGGAAAATGACGGATATCGTAGACCGAGCTCCAGCCTTGATATATACTCTTAGATGCCATGTATATAAAGTCAGTCCAAGAGATGGACAACAAGCTCTATGAATGATACTCCATCCTGTTCATATCTCATAGACACTATTAATTCCTCTCTGCCTCCTGCGCCTTAGACCTGTTCTACCTCCTTCTACTTGCACACTGCTCTTAACCACCCACATCCAAAACACATTACAAAATGAAGGTCACACAACTACTTTCCACTGTTCTTCTTGGGAGCTTCAGCCCGGTCTCCGCGCTAGTGCTACCACGCGATGACGCCTCCACCATCGCCAACTTCGGCAGAATCGGGATCTGCCTCTCCTACTTCGGGGCCGGCGACACCCAGAAGGAGCTCGCGCCATGTTCCATCTTCTGCCCGGCACAGAATCCCGGCTCGGACCCTAATGCCGTCGGGGTATGTGCACCTACCCCTTACCTCCCCATCCCAGCCCATCAACCCCTTACCCCTTTAATCCCCCTAGTGCTGGGCAGCAGCTAACCCACCACCAAACAGTGCAAAGGCCCCGGCATCGCGCGCGACCAAATCGACCCGAGCATCGTCGACGTCGACGACGACGGCAACGAATGGACGCCCGGGAAATGCATCTGCGACCTCTCCGCCGCCAACGCCTTCCTCGACGTCATCATCGCCGGCCTCGCCCAGCTCGACAACGTGCTCTGCGCCGTGATCGTCAGCGCCGTCACGACCCTCGTCGAGGAAGGCATCGACGCCCTCCCGGGGGGCGCGGAGGCCACCGCGGCGGGCAAGGCCGTCGAGGGCGCCAAGACGTTCATCGAGAACGGGCTCAACGCGGCCTCCTTCTTCGGCAACTGGATCGGCCAGAGCTGCGGGGTCCCGAGCTTTGACTTCGATCTGGATCAGGTGTTCCAGCAGCTCATTAACGCGCCGGATGCCCTCGGCAAGAGCAAGGGGTGCTTTAAGTCGGGCGGGTGTGGGAACGCGTGAGGGGTGAGGATGGGTAGGTAGGTAGGTAGGTAGGGGTCATGGTTTTTGTGAAGGGGACTGGCGGAACTGGATTAGGGGATCTGATATCAGGATAATTCGCGCGAGATTATACGATCATTCTTTGCTGTTATCTTTGGTTAGGTATGGACTCAGGTCGTGGAAATGGTTGGGATATTGGGTTGGTGGTAGGATAGGCAGGATAGGTACAGCGTCGGTATATATCCATTTCAGTCATTAGGCATTATCACATTTTACATTTCGATAGTATATATATAAACTATGCTATTCATCAACTCGCATACCTAGAGACATAAGTGTAGACCTTGCATCATGTTGGTGGTCCATATCTAGAGATAATAGTCCTGGCCTGTCAATGACCTAGGTACCTAGGTAAGCAACGACTCATTCTCAGTTCGGAGAACGAACATCACACCCAAACCCTCTTAACCGTGACCCTCTGACAACTCGGGTTCTGCGGCTCCTGGTCTCCCAGCACCCACTGCAGCGCCTCATACCCATACCCCTGCCAATACGTCTTGCAAATAGCCCACCGACCAGTCAGATACGCAATATAGTCCTCGTACGGCTGCGGCGGCGACAGCGCATCATTGATGTTGACCCCTACCGCGAGAAGACCGTCCTCCTCGGTGAACGAGATCGGCAGCGCGTTATCCTGCGAGGGCCAGATGAGCGGGAACGCGAGGTTCGACGCCTGGTTGTAGAAGAAGGTCATCGCCGTGCTGGAGGTGAACACCGGCACCCCGCCGGTAAAAGTCCACGTCAGGAGGCCGGTGGGCAGGTGGCTCGCGTCCTGGGGCGGCTCGGACGAGCCGTTGAAGAAGAAGGTCTGGAACATGGGGTCTGAGGAAGTTTGGCCGACGCAGAATGACTCCACGGCGGCGCCGGAGTGGCAGGCTTGGAGCTTCACGCCGTTGAAGGTGCTGTTGGCGCTTGTGAGGACGAGGTTGAATGGGGCGGACTGGTTTAGGTAGGTGGCTTGCGCCGATGCCAACCCGAAGGTTGATAGGATTAGGAGTGGGCGGACCATGATGAAGTGTGGTGTTCTTTTAGGCTGCTAGGTACCTAGGTATTTATTGATATTGAAGAATGATGCTTTCCTAACCACCATAATGAAGGTTTGCACGATGGAAGACCCTGGTTTTATAATGATCACTTACTGCCTGAAGCATTCTTTGAATATATCTAACATCAGTAGGTTAGAACATACAATTTGATCATATTCGAGCAGATTCACAGAATACGAGGTAATAGACGCACTTCCTGTGATTCCGGTGTAAGCCAGTCCATCGGTTACGAGGTCTAGAGCGTCAGGTCACATTGAGCTACCATGCGGGCGCTGGTGTAATTGGCTGTGAGATATTATAATTTCTTATTCGGGCCTCATGTCGGCTTGCAGCTGATATGACCCCTTACACTCTGAGCGTCTTGATAGCCTCAAGCTTCCAGGACAGCAGCTTCATGAAAAAGCACACGGTGTTTGAATACGAGATATTTCACTAGTTGTGTCTCTCGGCTCTACGGTGGTAGGTAATATCTGATTATCTATCATGCAGCTAGCTGCGTGTAGGTGTATTGGATACATGACTATTATGTGAGGATAATGTTGAAGGAAGATGATATATATACTTAGCATTTTATGAACTTCATTGACACCGCCACGTCCGAATTTAAAAGGTAAAATTATATGACAGTGTTTGATTATTTCCAACTAACGATTTGGCAACGTGATGTACCAGTGGTTTTAGAACAAGATCCCTTCTTTGGGTAGAGATATTTTATGTACTCAAGTGACAATACTACAATAAACCCCCGTTTTCCTTTCGTATCAGCCCGCCCGATGGCCTGCTTAACGGCCCTTTCAAGAGAATGGTATCGCCACCGGATGCCTAGGGAAATGACAAATCATGATCCAGCTAGGTATCGACAGGAAGCCCATCTGATTCTGGCGGACCTCGGTAAACTAGATGGCGTCAGCATCATCATCATCATCATCATCATCACCGAAAAAGGGGGTCTAGACGACAAAAAAGCACTATCATGTTAGGTACTTACCTTTTCGAGCATAGAGACCATAATATATCGCGCTCAACACCATAAACCCAGCGAACACCACGATAGCGTAGTTCATCGTAACCTCATTAACCGGCAGTGCCGTCGGCATTGAAAACAGCACCACCTCGAACGCGATCCACGCCACCGCCAGCACATTCACGCCCAGGCCCAAATTCCTGCCCATAGTCCACTTAGCGCTATTGACCTCCTTGCGCAGATGCATCAACGAGATGACGATCGGGATCCCGTAGGACACGGCAAGGGAGATAACGCCGACCGACACGAAGGCCAGGAAGGCCGAGGACGAGCCGAGGTTGATGAGGCCGAGCAGCATCTCGATGAGGGTGGTGAGCGCGAGCGCCCAGATGGGGGTGCCGTGGCGCTCGTCGATCTTGGACCAGAGGCGCGCGAAGGGGATGGCGTTGTCGCGGGCGAAGGCCCAGGTGCACCGAGACGCGGCGACGGTGATGGAGATGGAGCAGAAGAGGGTGATGAGGAGGACGAGCAGCGTTAGTGCGAGGCCGCCGCCGGATGACCCGACTACCTTGCCGAAGATATACGGCAGGGCTTGGCCGACGGGTGCAGTGAGGATTTCTGATAGATCTGGAAGCGTAGCGCATAGAGGGATGACCTTATTTTACGGAAGGTGTTAGCCTCAAGTAACTAGCAGTATCTTACTTAGTCTTATGCAGGTGATTTTCCCCCTTCCCCCTTTCTCTTCAAGGCTTAGCGGTACTTACAAAAAACAGCCCAGCAATACCCCCAACTGGCACGCAGAGAGACAGCGCAGTTGGCAGTTTGACCGTTGGATTACTGCACTCCTCCGCCATCGAAGAAATCATGCCAATAGCGGAAAAGCTGAGAGGTCGTTAGCTTAGTAGCCAGCCCTTGAATTGGATGTAGGTAGTCATTTGCCAAGAGCAAAAGTAGGTACTCACGTGTAAGCCGAAGGCAACACACCGATCCAGAAAGAAAAGCTGCCCCAGCCCGACAACGACGGATCATAGTTCCCCTAAACGCAGCCTATCAGCACAACTTCTTACCATCGAACGCCGACTCCCTACTGCAAAACGCCCCACCTACCAACGTATAGCTCGGCGAGTGCCTCCCGACATCCGCCTTGACCGAGACATAGATGCACGTAACCACAATACTCAGCGCCGTGAAGACCGCGCAAATCGTATCAATCATCGGCAACATCCTATTGCCAAACGCGACCACGAAAAAGGTCAAGAAGCAGACCGCGTAAAAGATGAGCAGCAGCTGCCAGGCCTCGACGGCGAAGTCGGGCATGAAGAGGGAGATGGCGGCGGCGAGCATGGAGGCGAAGCCGAAGTTGACGGACAGCGTGATGGTCCAGTTGCCGATGAGCCAGGTCCAGCCCGTGATGAAGGACAGCAGCGTGCGGTACTTGGGGCTCGCGAGCTGGAACGACCAGTAGTACGGCCCCGCCGACGTCGGATAGCGGGACGCGAGCTCGCTGAGCGAGAGTGCGATGCACTCGCTCAGGATCAGGACGACGATCCAGCCGAGGAACATGGGCAGCTGGCCTGTTGTGAGGTGTAAGTAAGTGCGATGAAAGAGGTGCGAGGACAGTAGGGTTGAGGTTGACTTACCGCCGCCGTAAATGGCGCTGATGAGCGGACCGCCGAAGCCATATGGTATCTAGAGAATATCAGATGAGTGGTTGGCTTGGCTATAGAGATGAGCCGGACTCACAGCAGCGATCGCCAAGGATTGGAACAGCAACGTCAACATCGACCGGTTGCGCTTCAGCTCTGGCGTGTAGCCAAGAATCGTGAGGTTATGTACATCGTGAACCGTCCCGAGCTGCGTCTGGCCTTGTTCGTAGTCCACAGCTGGGGGAAACCCACGCTGGGGATCTTTTTCCTTGATACTACTCATTATCACGTACACTTGGACCGGATGATGCTAATTTGGTTGAATCGTCACTCATAGGACTAGGCACTTTTCATCGCGATGGCATCTGAGGAAGGAAGTTTGTGATGTTGACTGTTGTCTTAGATATCATTGTGAAACCACAATGTACCTACCTAACCACCTACCTACATGTAGATAGACGCATGCGTTTGCCTATCTCGGTAAGTACCTAGGCTCGACATTTCCTGCGCCGTACCTATCTATAGCTACTTACCTACATGGTGCCTATCTCGATATACACGTACGTAGTTCGAGAGAGTTACGGGGGTTCGGAGATAGTATGCTGTAGGTATAGATAAGCAAGTGTATTATGTATTCAATAGTGAGTATAATATAGATATTGGAAATCAGGGGGATTGGCTCAGGTGTAGAGTTATCCTTGGCGGCGATCTTCAGCTAATACCGTACTTATCCTCTTCCATGTCTTGGCATTGGTTGACCTTATCGCGTTTGACTTATAGAAACACACATGTAAAGATAGCATCCAACCAACGATGGCTGGTTACATGTGTACCTGGATTGATAAGAACGGGGGATAATGCCAGAGACCCTAGAGATCGGGAACGTACATTAAGTCGGCATACCTACATATGTACCCCTCTCACGCTGCTACTACTTGACATCCGCCCCCTCGAAAGCCAGCGATCTGGACTCAACGATGCCTCGGCTGTGGCAAGCCATCGTTGAATTCTCGCTTACTTATAACGATACCTTCAAGCCATAAAAGATGAAAGCCAGATTAGAAATCAATTACATCATTTAATTAAATATCAGGAAGCCCCCTTTGCTTCTCAAGCACAGCAGGGTGAGCTACAACTCCGGGTCTGATATGGCCGAAATCTAGATTGACACTATCCTCGATGTCTGGGAAAGGGCCTAGTGGTGTTATCGCAAGCGGATTAATGTCGGAGTGACTCTTAGTATACTACTCGAAGATTAGCAAACGAAACGCGACGCCTACCTATTTCGATGCGACGATGATTACTACACTTACGTTTTCTTTGATGTGCTTGAAGTTGGTGGTCTTGCGGAAACCCTCGACGTTCCAGTACAGGTTCTTCAGCCACTCGTGTATAACGGGATAGTTACCCCGGATGGTGCCCAAATTGCACTTGAAGTGCTGCACGTAGACAACATCGAATCGGATCACGGTCGGGTAAGCCAGGATATCCAGCTCCGTGAGCTCTTCTCCGAGAACGTACGGCCCGCCATTCTTGTGGATCAATTGTTCCAGCTGGTTCAGCGCCGCAAAGACGGGTATCACGCCTTCCTCATAGGCAGCTTGATCTCGCGCGAAGCCTGCCTTGTAGACACCGGAATTGAGATCGCGAGTCAGCCATTTACTGACTTCGTCAATCTCCGCCCGTAGATGCTTCGGATACAGGGTAAGCTCCCTCTGCAGGCTACCCCTGGGTAGTATGCCATTGAACCCTGTTTGCAGCCATCGCAACATCTCTAGACTCTCGTTATTCACGATGGTTCCATCCTTAATGTCCCAAAGCATCGGAACGCTGTACCGGCCTTTGTAGTTTTCATCCGCACGGAAGTAGACTTCATGCAGGTACTTGGACCCAAAGAGTTTATCGGGAGTTGAATCTTCGTATGTGTCGTCAGGTCCGTTAGCCCCAGGAAAGGACCAGCCAGCTTCTCCTTTGGGATAGGCCTTCACGACCGAAATATCAATTGCAGACTCGAGCCCTTTCAGCACACGTACCAAGTTGGCTCTATGTGCAAAGGGACAGAAATAGCCGATGTATAGGTGATACCGGCCGGACTCTGGAGGGAACCGTGATCCCGGTCCTATCACTCCATGCCAACCATCTTCCGGGCCAGCATGCACTGGCTTCGTTTGGCCATAATCCATGATGGAACTGAGATGTCTATGCGTCTTTATAAAGTGTGTGAAAGTATCTGGTAGGTTGCGTCTAGAATAGAAGATGCGTCCTGCGGGGTGGTGATGCCTAGCAGGTTAATTAATCTTAGGACTCTCTCTTCTTGCCCGCTTTGGCTTACCAACTTAGCAGATGCCAACCCCGAGAAGATCGGACGAATCATAAGCTTGAATCCAAATAGCGTCATTGATGATTAATTGGTTAAGCTCAACACATGCTATTTAGAGGCTTGTAGCAGCTCTATGGCAACCTAAAGGGCTTCAGCCGTTGCTGAAGTATCCGAAAGAGATTGAAAACTCGTACGTTTTCTACGGTCTACGATTAGTACGGAAGGCAGTTATACTTTCCAATTTTCTAGAATATAAAATACTGTTTGATGCAAAAATCATTGTTGGTGCTTAAGTAATCTTACCCCTGAATTCTATCATCGATACCTAATAGGGGGGAATAGTGCTTTTGAGATTTATGCGTGCAAACTTAGCCTAAAAACTCCAATGATAATAACTACCTATATATTTGCGTTCATTATTGGAGAGATTGGTGCTTATTTGCCTTTTGTAGGTAGTCATTGGATATAATTCGCAACCGAGTGGTATTCAGAATTACGACTGAGAGTCACATTTCAACTTGGTAGAGTGTGATAATAGTCATTCAAGAGGTTTATTTTCCGACGAGGTTGAAGATATTCAACATGTCTAAAGCATTAAGCCTATCAGGTTTTTCTCCCCAGGTCTCAGGCCAAGCAGAAGAAAGCAGTAGGTACTCAAGCACGATGATTCTGCAAATGCAGGTGCACTTGACCATCCACCTGTACCAACAAGCATTTTCCTGAAAGTTACACTTCATCTCCATGAATGGGAATCCATGTCACGATTTCACATGCGTCATTGAAGCAAGTGGTAGCAGGTGCACCTCTCACCAAATTTTGACTTGTGATTTTCGGTTCTTCTGCATCACCTTGACATGTTTGGCGTAAAATGTGCTGGTAACCTCAGGCGTCTGTCTATCTGTCTTATAGTACCCATTTGTCTTCCTTTCTTTAATTCCTCCCTCTCCTTCTCTTTCCACATTTTTGGTAAAATTTTGCCTTTTTCATTCACTTTTTGCTTTTGGCATTGCATTCCCTTCATGCATAGGATACCGAAATCATGGAGTTAATCTTCCTTTCGCTTGGATTATTCTCCTCCTTGTCTTATGCTGCATCTGCATCTCCTGCAGCAGATAACGTCATACGACTTAAACCTTCGTTGAACCCTCCCCCAGGCATTTCCAAGCCAATAGATCCTTCGTTTGCAGGCTTCGGCATAGAACCTTCCAACCTTTTCTCCTTCATGGGCGCCGCGGACCCCAATACCTTCACTCTGAACCTCCTCAACAACCTCGCGAACTACACGGGAAAGCCGCCTCATATTCGTATTGGCGGGAACACCCAGGACTACATGGTCTATCGCGAGGACCAGAACCAATGGACATGGATTAACAACGACAACGCCTTCGAGCATGGGGCAAATAAACAGGACAGCATGCTCATCGGCCCTCGCTTCTTCGAGGCCGCGAACCGTCTGCCGAACGGCACCACCGTGACCTGGGGGTTGAATCTAGCATACGATCAAGATGATCACATTAAACAAATCACGACAATGGCCAAGCAGGCCCTAACAAACTGCCCGAACCTGAAGATCACATCCTTCGAGATCGGCAACGAGCCGGATCTCTACCTGCAAAACGGCTTCCGCACCGGCCCGTGGGGCGGGCAGATCTACACGCAGCAATGGCTTTCGCGTGCCTCCGCCATCCACTCGCAAGTGCTGCAGCCCCACGGCCTGCCGAGCAACTTCTTCGAAGCCGCCGCCACCGCCTCCACGATCGGCACCGACTTCCAGATCTCAGACCTCCTGGGCTTCGACATCTGCACCGCCCCATCGTACCTCAGCGGCTGGAACCAGCACGACTACTACTACTACATCGGCGTCTCGGGGTACCCCGTCTCGCTCTCCCACCTGCTCCAGCTCTCCACGACCGAAGACCAATTCGCCGCGTGGACCGAGCAAGTGCAGCAGGCACAACGAACCCCGTACCCGTACGCTCTGCGCGAGATGGGGGTGGTCGGGCCGATCGGGCTCGAGGGCGTGACCAACGTCTTCGGCGCGGCGCTGTGGACGCTCAACTTCCTGCTGTACACGGCGAGCCTCGGCATCGCGGGCATCGGCTTCCACATGACGGACAACTCGAACGCGAGCGCGTGGCAGCCCGTCGCCATGTACGGCCGGCCGGCGCACGTGCGCCCGCTGTACTATGGCATCGTGGCATTCGACCAGGCGATCGGCCCCTCGTGCGCTGCGCGCGTCGCGCAGTACCCGGTACCCCAGGTGCCCGACGGGTACGGTGACTTCGTGCGCGCGTACGCGGTGTATCAGCAGCAGGCGCTCGCGACGCTGGTTGTTGTCAACGGCAAGGTGTTCAACAGCAGCAGCAGCAACAGCAACAGCAACAGCAACAGCGCGCCGGGGTCGCAGCCACAGAAACAAAGGGGCCGCATCACCGTACAACTCCAGCTCCCACCTTCCACCGCAGGGCAGACGCTGTACCTAGCGTACCTGACGAACGCCGGCGCGGACGCGACCGCCAACACGACGTGGAACGGGATCAGCTTCGAGCAGAGCGGCGACGGCACGCCAGCACAGGTCTCCTCCTCCGAAAACACAGTCCGCATCGCCAACGACGGCACCGCGACATTCTCGCTCCAGGACACGGAAGCCGTCGTCGCGAACCTCGGCAGAGAAGTCGGCGCCAGCACCCCCGGCGCGGAAACCTCGTGCTTGAATGTTCCGCAGAAGTCGCCTGGTGATAATGACACCGATACCACCCCTACGGACCCCTCTTCGTCTTCGTCGTTGTTGCTGCAGCCCCCCGCTGCGACGGGCGACGCCGGAACCCCTAATTCTCCAGACGACGATGCGGAGTCTGGTGTCGAGGCTAGATTCGTGTTAGGTACTTGTACTAGTACTGCGATTACGATTGCGATGGGCGTAATGATAGTTGGGTTATATTAATGTTTTAGTTTGGTGTTTGCGTTACCTAATAAGCTACCTACTTACTTGGGTATCTGCCTACCTGGTTAGTTGTCGCTACCTATGTACCTAGGCATAGGAACAGGAGTGTCGGACAGAAGCTGGTACAAGATATACCTACCTAGCCATTGATTATCGATGTCTGGACATGCTGTTTGTTCTTCTCTTTTGCTTTATCTAGCCCTGGGGGGTGGTAGTAGAAGCTGAGGAGTGGGAGACGTGTGTATTCTAGGTTACTTGTTATTATCTTAGCCAACTCAGGAATCCCTAACAGATAGGGAATACGAAGGACAGGCAGGATAGAAAAGGATAAAATGCATACATACACAAATCCCATCAGCTACATCAACGACACTTTACAAGAGAGAGAGAGAGCAAGTCTATAACGAACTGAATGATACGTGGTACACAAAGCATGTCCTTAGTGGAAATTTAACCAGTCTATTGTCGGTTTTGTTCCTGAAGACGCCTCTATAGCTAACTAGATACCTAGTTACAACTAGCCACTCCCCAGACCATCATGATAATTTCGAATTATTCGAATCTAGGTTAACTGGATCCGAAGCTCTACCTCCAAAGCGTAGGCACTTAACCGAACCTAGATAATCCCTTACAAGCCATGCTGTCATATCGATCATCTGCACGTTCTTTATATATAGAAATCAGAGGGGGATCTTTCATTCAAACACTCCTAGCTACATTTATGCTTGGAATTCCTGCACGTTACTTGATTCCCATCGGCCGGGGATGAGCGCAAGAGGTACAATGCCGGAGACGTGCATCTCAGGGCCGAAGATCTTGGCATTTAGGCCAAGCTCCTGTGTCGCAGCCTTCATGTTCTTGAGACCTTCTTGGTAGTTAGGACCAGCGCGACGCACCCAGATTTGGACGTTGTGCTCGTTGAGGGCCTTGGCATATTCGCGGAGAGCCCGGATGACACCCTTAAATGTGGAAGCAACGTTTGTGAAGTTAGCGATACCGCCACCGATGAAGAGAACCTTGCCCTTGGAGTCCGTGGGCGCGCGTAGCATAAGGTCTAGAACAGTTCGCGCATAGTAGTAGGTCTGAGATTCGGTGGGAGCACCCGAGTATTCACCGTAGTTCGCCAGATCATCGGCAAAACCTGCAGAGGCAATGGCATCGGCGTAGACAACGGAAGCACCACCACCAGCAACTAGGGTCCAAATACGGCCGTTGGGGTTTAGTACGGTGAGCTTTAGGGAAGCACCAGTCTTAGCATCGAGTTCAGCGATGTAAGCCTCTTCCTTCGTAAGCTCACGGCCAAACGGCGCAGGGAACTCCATAGGAGGTCCGGCGTCAACATTGACCTTGTCGCCGGCACTTGAGACGGCCGCAACTCCTAGGTTGGCGGGTGATCGCGCGATAGCCCATTTTACACCACATTCGAAGTCAGCGGTCTGATCCAGCTTGGCAGCAAGATCGAGGAAGTAGACATCGGCAGATGTAGCATCAGCATTGGGAACAACGACTAATGGGTTGATCTCAAGGTAGGTGAACTGGCAATCGACGTAGACAGCGTACAGGCGGGTGATGAAGTCAACCAAAACATTGTGGACACCCTTGGGAACCTTCTTCAAGAGAGTGCTAGCAATCTCCTCGTTTGAAGGATATTGCGAGAGATCCACAGGGATAAGAAGCTTCTCTGCCTTGGCATCGACATCACCAACATCAACACCACCTTCGTGAGTGAAGAGAATCCAATCGCCCTATTCGCAAAAGAGTTAGTAATCGAAGTGTAGATCATAAATGATTGGTTGCTGATAAGTAGAAAGGGGGGTTTGACATATGCGAACAAGGCTAGGAAATATTGTTTGGAGGGATTGCGGAAGTTAGATGAAGTGGATGCAACAGGAATGCATGTAGTTTAGTCTCCGTTCGCCCGTACGCGCCGCCGGCTCGGTCTTGAATTTCCGAATCAAATAAAGAGTGCGGCGGTACCACCACTTGGTGCGCACATAGTTGTAGAAAAACACAATTATTCCTTCCCCCCCAAGATTCTTGTTTCGGTGAACACACTGCATTCTCCATCCCTTTGTCATCAGACTTCGGATCTGGATCTGTGTCATGCCCAACATTATCATCCCCAGGATTTCATGTTTACTATGTTATGCATTCGCTGACCGCTTTCAAATAATTGGAGCCGATGGAGAGCATCGGCCATAAAATAAGAGGCGCAAATTGTTTATAAAGGAACAATGCACTTACATCTCGAACCGAGTTGATGTTGATGTAGTACTCGGTGCCGTCTGGGTGAGGTACGAAAGGCTCAACGAGGAACTGGCGCAGAACACCCTCAGTGTGCTCAACCTTCTGCACCTTGCCAGCACGTTCAGCAATCCATGCCTTCGCATCCGACCAGGACTTGTTGAGGGCTAGAAGACCACTCTTGCCTCGTCTCTTGATCAGTTGATCAGGCTTCGCAACGAACTTGGCGTCGCCGTGGAGCAGCCACGGGTAGGTGACCTCGGCCTGGTCAAGCACCGCGTTGACATCAGCATCCTCGGGGAAGTACAGCGAGGCCAACCTCGGCGGAGGGTTGTGTGTGGTCGGCTTGGGGAGAGGACTCGGCTTGATAACAGGAGCACGAGTGAGATGGTAGTTCACGATGGCCTTGCCGTCGGCCTCGAAAATGGCTTTGGCAGACATGATGACGAGGGAAACGAGTTATGCGTTAAAAAGGTATGTGATGTTTTTCAACTTTGTCGTATTCACAACCGTGTTGATCGTTTCTATTAAATTGGGAATATTAGCAACTGCTGTGATGATTCCCCTCTTTCTATTGGTGTCTATGATTCTGAGTTTGGATCAGAAGAGTGGAAGGTAACAGAAGAGATGGGGAGCATGGAAATTGTCCCAAGCTTTAAAGTTGAAAGAAGGGACTTATTCAGGAAAGGTTTGGTGCCAGTTGCAAGTTGCAAGTTGATCCCTCTCCCTCTCTCCTAATACCCAACACCCAATTCCACAAAAAAATAATAAAAAAATAGACGGGGACGGAGGGGGAAATATGAGGGGAACTGATAAATGAAGCCAAAGTTGTCTTCGTTTTCCTCTTACCTCGTCGCAATTGATATTATCTCAAGTCTGTTTGATATATTTTTCTCCAAAGTCACGATGCGACCAAGTGGTTTAGTGAGAATTGGGAGGTGTGGATTGCAAAAGTGACGGTGTTGGCAAGCAATTGAAAGATTGATTCAACTTCGAAAATCTTGTGCAGTAAACGGTGCGTTAGCGGTGCCGGTGCGAAGCTCCCACCAGAAGTTCTGTACCCTCTTTTTTTTTCGCTCTTTCTCGAGCCCGGACCCTTTGAATATCAATTGTACCCAACTAAAACTAAACTCTGCCAGGGGTTTCTACCTGGCGGGTGCGAGTGGGTACTTGGATTCAGACGCGGAGACGCTATCACGCCAAAACCATTGGGGCTATCTAATAGATACAAACGTCCCCGCTAACAACCGGAGAGGAGCTAGTACCGGTACCCCAACACCAACAGCCACCGCCACTTCCCTCTTTCGATGTTGTACATACAACTTGGTACTTAGCTGGTTAACAATCTGAAGTCGGCCAATGAGCTCGGGTTTTACTCTATCAGGTGCATGCCGTTCCTACCCAGCAGGTACATACACCACCTAGCACCACCAGCCTGCCCGCCTACCTACACCACCTAGGCACGATCTCGAACCTGCTACGCCGAAAAGTCTTACACATGATTTCCCATTGGAGAATCCCATATTAAGGCTGACATTTTTAGAATACTCCCGGCCGGCTTTTACTATTTTCATAAAATCCTACTATACCACTATGGAGGTAGTATCAACACTGCTGGTCTCCGGTATGATACTACTCTCTCCGATCGAATACCGAACCCGACCTTCGTTTACCATTGGCAGATCGGGGCTTATGACTCGGGCTTCGAATCCAAGGATCAAGTAAGCGACGGGTGAAGGAAGACGAATAATGCTCCAGCATCCAAGATCCTATTGCCAATAGGTACAAGGCATACTTTACTCCTTTCGCCTAGGCTTCAGCTCAGAGTACGGAGTAATTCATGGTGCGGGTTTTCATGCTCTCTGTCTTGGCTGACTTTGGGGTGTGGTACAAGGCGAGACATCCGTCTGCTTATTACCTAACCCGGAGTTAGTTATTGGGGAGTATCCGGCAAAAGAGAGGCCAATATCCAAGAATACTACTAGGTAGATATTATTCTCCGGATAGGGATTGGCTGATCAGCGAGAAGTGAGGGATGTAGTAGATCCCATTCAAGTGAAGGGGGAGACTACGCCTGTTTCATTATGTATTCTCAATCATCGTTAACGATGGCTTCATGGTTCGCATGCCTTATACTTTTCTTGAGTGTCATCTGATATATCAGTGATATATCAGTGATATATGAGTTATGCCTGGAATTATTCTAATTATGGAGAGAGTAAACGGAAAATTAATTTACTCGGTCTTGGATGTTGAAACTTGAAGGAAGATGATGAGGTGAGATGAATAAGCCCGCCTTAACTCTTGAGTGAGTACATGTATGGCCATCGGGCCAGGTCCTGTTAAGGTCAGAGGTACCGGTACCTAACCTTAAGAAATATGGAGGCTTCTCAATCGTACCGGGGACGCAAGCACCAGCTAGGATACATCGATGGTAAGGTGGGGTGGTCTCAGCAGCTATGCCCAACCATCAAACCCCCCCAGTCGCCAACATAAGCAGGATCACACAAGGATTTGCCAGGGCTATACTGGCAAGTGAAAGCCAAAAACAGCACTACAATTGGACCAGCGAAGAAGAATAGCTACTATTATCCCAGCGGCGCTTGTAAAGAAAAAAAGGGATCCGATTCAATTCAACAACTTCTTAAAAAATTTACCCCAACTAATCCGATCGAGACCTCTCACGGTTTTTTTTCTTTCTCGCCGGACAATCTTTGTGGACTCTTTTGGTCGCGACAGCAACCACACAATTTCAAGTTTGACATTATTATTTTCATCTTCATCTTCATCTCTTATTATTTTGGCTCTTAGAATCGAAAAAAGGAGAGAGAGAGTTTCTCGTTTCTATAGGACCTAGGTAAGTGCACTTTACTATTTGAAGCTATCACCGTTATAGATACAATGTTCGTTGTATTTTATCGTCCCCTCGGAATTCACCCCAATCGAGGTACCATGTACTAAAACCGGTAGTGCACGGCCTATTTCTTGTCCTGTCTTCCCTTTCTCAACCCAACCCTACCTACCCACCAACTGCAACTGCAGGCACGAAGCTTTCTACTTACATTGTGGGTCCCTGCATCGATTAAACTGCACTCAATTTCTACTAAGTAATTCCTCACCTGAGGAAAATAATCCCAGTTGTCGTCAAAGCTCACCGACCCAAAAAATCCCCCCCCTTCTCTCCCACTACACACTACCAATTCCTATTCCCATCTTCTCGAGCTAGCCTCCTTCATACTTAGGATTAATTCTTATTAATTCTTGCAACTGCAATTTGATCTAACAATCTTTGCAGTATTCAGTGCAAGGAGAGTTCAAGAGAGAATTGTCCAAATTCAGAACTATTTCAATCTTAGCTGAGGTACGTGTTTTATTCTTACCACAAAACAAGTTGCCCCTCCTAGAAAATCACGACAAAATTCCTCGTCTTGGTGGATATACGTAGTTTGTATATGGTTGAGATATCTAAGGGTTTTGGACGAAGTGGCTTGAAAGTAGTATATTAGCAATACTCCCCGACTAACTTTTTCCATCAATTATAGAGAAGAGGAACTCTTTGAAACCCACGCGATCACAATGTCTTCCACTGCCGCTACCGGTGCCACTGGCGCCGCGAATGGTGGACTGTCTGCTAACGACAACATCACCCGCTTCGCTGCTCCTAGCCGACCTCTAAGCCCTCTCCCCTCACACGCCCTATTCAACAACAAGACAAGATGCTTTGTCTACGGCCTCCAGAACCGAGCAGTGCAGGGCATGCTTGATTTCGACTTCATTTGCAAGCGACCTACACCCTCGGTTGCTGGCATCATCTATACCTTCGGTGGTCAGTTCGTCAGTAAGATGTACTGGGGAACTAGCGAGACCCTACTCCCAGTTTACCAGGAGACGGCCAAGGCCGTGGCCAAGCACCCCGATGTCGACGTTGTAGTCAACTTCGCCTCCTCGCGAAGTGTCTACTCCTCCACGATGGAGCTGATGCAATTCCCTCAAATTAAGACCATCGCTATCATTGCCGAGGGTGTGCCAGAACGAGTAAGCAAGCCCACAAGAGTACTTCGTATTATGTATAAGTGTAACTGACATTTGCAATGAATAGCGTGCACGAGAAATCGCCCATGTTGCGCGCCAGAAGGGTGTCACCATTATTGGCCCCGCCACCGTTGGTGGTATCAAGCCTGGCAGCTTCAAGATCGGCAACACCGGTGGTATGATGGACAACATTGTCGCCTCCAAGCTTTACCGCAAGGGTTCCGTTGGCTACGTTTCCAAGTCGGGTGGTATGTCCAACGAGCTGAACAACATCGTCTCGCAGAACACCGACGGTGTCTACGAGGGTATTGCCATTGGTGGTGACAGATATCCGGGCACCACCTTCATTGACCACATGCTACGATATCAGCAAGACCCCGACTGCAAGATACTGCTACTACTAGGTGAAGTAGGTGGTGTCGAGGAGTACAAGGTCATTGATGCCGTGAAGCAGGGTATCATTACCAAGCCTGTCATTGCATGGGCTATTGGTACTTGCGCAAGCATGTTCAAGACGGAGGTTCAGTTTGGTCACGCTGGATCTTTTGCCAACTCGCAACTTGAGACAGCTGCGATGAAGAACAAGATGATGAAGGAGGCCGGTTTCCACGTTCCCGACACCTTTGAGGACCTACCCCAGGTCGTCAAGACTGTCTACGAGAAGCTCGTCAGCGAGAAGGTCATTGTTCCCCAGCCTGAGCCTGTCGTCCCCAAGATTCCCATCGACTACTCGTGGGCGCAGGAGCTTGGCCTCATCCGAAAACCTGCTGCCTTTATCTCTACCATCTCCGACGACCGTGGCCAGGAGCTTCTCTACGCCGGCATGCCCATCTCCGATGTGTTCAGGGAAGACATTGGCATTGGTGGTGTCATGTCTCTTCTTTGGTTCCGCCGTCGTCTACCCGACTACGCCTCTAAGTTCTTGGAGATGGTTCTTATGCTCACTGCCGATCACGGCCCGGCTGTCTCGGGTGCCATGAACACCATCATCACTACTCGTGCAGGCAAGGATCTCATCAGCTCCCTGGTCTCTGGTCTTCTTACTATTGGTTCTCGATTCGGTGGTGCCTTGGACGGTGCGGCTGAGGAGTTCAGCAAGGCTGCTGACAACGGCCTCAGCCCTCGTGAGTTCGTAGACACTATGCGCAAGCAGAACAAGCTCATCCCGGGTATTGGTCACCGCATCAAGTCGCGTAACAACCCTGATCTCCGTGTAGAACTTGTCAAGGAATACGTGTTGGCCAGATTCCCCAGCCACAAGCTTCTAGATTACGCGTTGGCCGTTGAGACGGTGACGACGTCGAAGAAGGACAACCTCATCCTCAACGTTGACGGCTGTGTCGCTGTCTGCTTTGTGGATCTGATGAGGAGCTGTGGTGCGTTCAGCCCCGAGGAGGCTGAGGATTACATGAAGATGGGAGTCCTAAACGGTCTCTTCGTCCTGGGCCGAAGCATCGGTCTGATCGCACATTACCTAGACCAGAAGAGACTGCGCACAAGTCTATACAGACATCCTTGGGATGACATTACGTACCTGCTCCCTACCCTGGCCCAAACGGGACCTGTGGGTGAGAGCAGAGTGGAGGTTGCCATGAAATAGATAGACGGCGGATGCATTTGAAACTTGCTTAGAGGCTACACATAATTTTTTCTTCCGCTAGAGAGAGTGGAGGAAATAAGATTATAATCGCCAGGGTGGAGTCGATGAGGCAACCTTGAAAGTTGTAGCTGTCAGGGACAGATTTGTATGAGAAGATTTCACATCGAGTTCAACAGACCTGGGCCGGGACATGTTTTGAGCGTGATACCAAACGCAAGGGGTGGTAACTAAACTAGTATTTCCATTGCCTCGGGTTCGGAAATCTAGACAATAGACTTATGAAAATGATGGTAAATAAATTCAACTTGTCTTTTTGATGTTATGCTGCTGGCTACCAAGGCCTATGTGAATGTAACGTAGATATCCAAACTTGCAAAGTCCCTTGAAAAGGAGTAAAGAGAAGATTAGATAAGGTATTTGCACGATGTATTATGTAAGCTCGGAAATCCCTCGCAAAGACCCACTTAAATATGAATTGACGTACTACAGTACCTACTAGCAGTACAGGTCCAAAAAGTTCAATTTAGTAGCAAAAAACAAAAAATAGGAAAGAATTAAACCAACGTTGAAAGACTTCAATCAGTTCAACAAACACTCAGTTGAGTAGTCGGTATGTCGCACACATGCCCTTCTTTCCAATGACCTTCATCTTACCTACCTATACATTTGACATTTCTTGCTATTTCAATGTTATGGCAGCTATCTAATTGAGTCGCATCGCAGTCTACTAGGTTAGGTACATACTTGCCTACCAGCCGAGTCGGTTTTTCGATATCGACATAGACTTTTAGCCCACACACCACAGCACAGCGCATTCCGAGCGCCAGGGAACCAAACCAAACGATTAGAGAAGGGGGCGAAGGAGGCAAAAAAAAACCCCCTGGGGGAAAATATTTTATAAAATAAAAGCCAACGAAAAATGTCATCCTTCTTCCGCGTAACCCTCCACCGCTCCGCCATCGGCCTCCCCGAGCGCACCAAAGGTGTCCTGGCGGCCCTCGGCCTGCGCAAGCGCTCCCAGACCGTGTTTCACCTCGTGTCTCCGCAGTCGGCGGGTATGATACTCAAGGTGAAGGAGCTGGTCAAGGTGTCGGAGGTCGACCGCGCGTTGTCGAATAAGGAGCTCAGGGACGAGAGGAGGCCGGAGAAGGGGTTTTGGGTCGAGAAGGCTGTGCCTAGGTGAGGGTGGTGAGGTGGATGGATGGATGGGCGTGAGTCTGGTATGGTGAGTGGACTGGGTTGATGGGCATACTGCTTGCTTGCTTGCTTGCTTGCTTTACGAGAGTCCCGGAATACGGTATACATACCCGCTTACCTACCTAGGCAGGTAGGTATATAGCGAGTGGTGCAGTCTGTACAGCCTCGCATTGTATATACCACTTGCTCGTACAACACGATCAAGAGCAACTCCCCCAAAAATAAAAGAACATACAAGTAACAGCAGGTCGGAATACCTACATATGTAGTGGTATGGAGAATGGCATATACGGCGAGCACGAATGGTCGTCGAGTGATGCGCAATGGAAGACAGTATATGAAACCTTGCCACAGTGCTTAACGAGATAGATGGTTGACTCACCCATATAGGTAAGTTAAGCCCGTCTGTTAGTCATATGCCTATCTACCTATGTCTATTTTCCATGAAATTATTTGGTATATTACCATGATAAGGTGGATTGTATACAAAATGTCAAAGAGGCCCAGATCTGATACCTACATGACAATGTCTAGTCGCCCGTTGCGAAGGTTTATTTATGCTAGCATTCACCCATCCACCACCCATTGCAAACTTCAGCGAGGCCTTTCTACACGTATATAGGTACAACCTATCAATGCCCCCCCCCCTTTTCCGTCTCGGCTCCGCACTCCGATATAGTTATCAGGCGGTGGAAACATCCCCATCTCCACGCCAAGAAGATCGATGGGGCCTCTCTGGAGATCTAGGTAACCTATGTAGTTAAATCGATCCGCTCTTCTTCTTTACCTGGTTGCGGCACGGAGCCTCGCGATGTAAGTTAGTTACATATGTATGTGCAAAACATGCACGTCACTTTCGGTGGGCTGAGCATCGTACGTACGTACAGTACAGTATTACAATCAATGGGGGATGTCTCTTGGGGAAACGAGTATTGTCCCCCTATCTATATAGGTAGTTAACTATATCACAGCTCACAAAGTAGCCTACCTTACCGCCCCATCATTGGGGAGGGGGGGGGGGGGGGGGAGACACCACCGATACCCAGCTCAACCGTCCCACCCCCAACCCAAGAAAAGAAATCCTCACTTCGTTTCATCCTACTCCCCCTCCCCCTCCGCGCCGCCTACCCACACGTCCCGGAAGGAAGGAAGGAAGGAATGATTTCACCAACGTCCTGACTGACTATCCGCCAGAAGGGGGTAAGGGGTGTAAAAGCTGTACGATACATTGTACATAGCTGCAGCTCAGACCAGTTTTTTTGTTCTTTTTTTGCTGGGGAATGGTGGGGCGGTAGGTATGTACGTACCTATCTTGATAGCCGGTATAATAGCCGGGGGATTGCGAGGACGAGGATCACGACTATGCTGATGATGATGATGATGGCGAGGGAAGAGACAGGAGTAGTAGGTAGGTATATGATATTTACGGGACGGGGTGGTTGTTAAGAGGGAGACGGCATTTATCAGGTGTCTAGACGAGTAGTTAATGGAATTGACCAAAAAATAATAATAATAACTTTATCAGGATCTTAGGTAGGTAGGTAGGTGGGTAGGTACCTAGCTAGCTGGCAGGTAAGTACACTAGGCATCACGATGTCTCAGCCATTTGGGAGCCGGGTATCATCATCATCATCATCACTCTGCGGTCGATAGTCTTTCATGCTTAAATTTTTTTCTTTTTCGAAAAAAGGAGAAGTCTATGATGGGCACTTCTGTCTTACCTGTTCTATTGTACTGTGGTATCAATAGTACTTCGTTAAATGTTCAATGTTGCATAACTAGCTACCTGGGTGTTAGTATTATTGTCATTCCCTTCAGATACATGCTTTAGTTATAGAGAGCCGAGAAGATAGAAGAGCTCTTGCTTGTAAAAACCCTTTCGTTAACAAACTCATGCTCACTGGCGTGATATTCACATTTTTCCCCATGCCTTTTGCTCAAATCTTGTGACCGGCTGTTCATGGTATACCTACCTACCTAAGCATCGAGGTTGTGAGAGTGTGTGTTGTTAAAGACATGAGACCTGAACTAAAGCAGCCAGATCGTCGACAGCTGTGAAACATCTGCGGACAGCTGCCACGTGCCAATTCAATTCTCCTTAGCCGTCTGGACGTCCCGATTCCCTTAGCTTGCAACCTCCCTGGTAACCATTACCATGCGCCTTGTATAGACATTAGATTGTCAATATTCATTGACATTTCCTCACATTTCGTCAAATTCCCTATTTCAAAAAGTCGATATCCCGCTCAATTCTTGTCTCACACAAAACACGCCAAATGGATCCGATAAGCACAAGAGGCGTTTTTCTTTTTTTTTTATCAGCACGAATATGTAACATGACTTGGAGTAATCTTACCAGCATCGCCGAGCTACTAAAAATGAGGAGAGACCGGGCTGGTGCAGATTGTATTTACCTAACCTAGTACCTGGTCTAGTTTCCTGACCAGCCGGGTCGGCACTTGGAATGAACACATTCACCCATTCTCTAAACCAAGAGTTAACCCATGTATACCAAGGTTATCATGGCTTTGAACCCCAGCTACTCGGGTAGGGAGGAACTGGCCAACACGTGAAGATAATCCACGGCATCCCTTATCATCACGTCCATTTTCTAGAGGCGGGAGGGCTGTTTCTGATTAGGGTAGTACAAATATCTCGTTTGGTAGTAAATGCCGAGAATATCTTTTGAAGGCGTCTTGACGAAGAACGCCATCTGCCAGCATCTTCGTTCCTGTCTTTGCACATCAGTGGGGTATACCTTGACCCGGGCAGCAGTTTTACCTAGGCAATAGCATCACCACTCAGCTGCCTACTTACCTACTTACCTACTTATCTAATTCCCAGCTATTACATACCACGCGGTTTCTGCGTGCCTTCAGAGATGGCCAACAAGAACTCACATCCACTCGTATCATACCAACCGTTCAGGCTTCTGTTCCAATTGGCATCCGTCGGAACGATCGTCGTCCGTCTTCCCTTCTGGGCTGCGATTGCACTCATCCGACCTCTCAGGCCACACCCAAAATGGACCGCCAAACAGACGTTCACGGTACACCTCATGCATGCGATTATTGGCATGAGCTCGCGCATCTCCATCACACTGCCGCTCTCCATAGAAGGCGGGAAAGAAGGGGACCGGTTCCAGGTCATCAAGCCACGGTCCCCGGACCGATATATAGGGCCACTGGAATCCAACGACGTTAAGCCCGCGACCGTGGGGGGAACCTGGTACCCGGATGTTCCCGCCGCAGACATCGCTTCGAAACTAGTAGTCCTCTACCTCCACGGTGGCGCGTTCGTCCTCGGGGACGGCCGACCGGGGGAGACCGGGTTCGCGACCAAAAGCTGGCTCGAGCACGGCGGCGCCGACGCCGTCTTCGCGCTGCAATACCGGCTCGCCGGCTACTCCAACCGCGACCCCTTCCCCGCAGCCCTGCAGGACACGCTGACGAGCTACCTGTTCCTGCTCGAGGACCTCCAGATCCCGGCGCGGCAGATCGTCGTCTCGGGGGACAGCGCCGGCGGGAACCTCGCCATCGCGCTGCTGCGGTACCTCCACGAGTTTGGCGCCGAGCTCGGGATCCCGGTGCCGAGGTGCGCGGCGCTGGTCTCGCCGTGGGTCACGCCGTTGACATACGATGCCCTGCCGCGCACGCCAAACTGGCGGACAGACTGGGTCCCGACGGCGTTTCTGAAATGGGGCGCCAATGCGTACGCCGGACGCTTCGCCGCCAACCCGAAATCTGAATATCACCCGTATATCACGCCGCTAGGTAACCCGTTCCCCGCACCGGTGCCCATCTTCGTCAATGCTGGCGCGGCGGAGGTCTTTGCGCCGGATATCGCGCGCTGGGCGGAGGAGATGGGAGAGCAGGAGGAGGAGGAGGAGGGGGGGAATGTGGTGGAGCTGCACTATGAAGAGGCGGCGTGCCATGATACGCTGATGCTCGGCAATGCGTTCGGGTTCGAGGAAAGCGCGTGGGGGGTCGCGGCGAAGATGGGGGAGTTTGTTAGGAGGTATTAGTTGGAGGTGTTGTAGGTCTCAATGTAACAGCAGGCTTGTGTGTTTATTGTTAGAAAGGAGAAAATTATGCTATTATACCAACTTAGGTATATGTTGGCAACCCCTCTGTCCTGGGCCTAAATGAGCCCTTAATCTTGCTGTATCCATCCACTGCCTAAGCCCTGTATTTAACTCGCTTCGAGCTTGCTTCAGGCATCAAAACTGATGATAAGATACTCGTTTGCCGTTCTTTCCTCCTGCTTTATTAGAGTTCGCTCCTTCCAAGTTTATAAACCCCTCCTGTCAAAGTTGCTCATAAGTGGGCCAGCAAAAGGTTTAAAGAAACAGCGGCAGCAACGATGCATCAACCTTAGGTACCGAGGGTAGGGTAGGGCATGTTGACGCACAACTTGAAGAGGGGCAGATGAATTTTTTTTTTTAGATATTTCCATGGTAACAGGAAGGCGCTGATAGCACGTTCCTGCCTAGTTCGATATAATACCATCAGTCTAGAATAACTAATAATCAATGTCTACTCTGTGCTTAGTCATACGCATATCATTAAGTATTTAATCAGCATTAATATACGTAGGGCTCATTGGTAGCTACGTGCATATTACTATCCTGTAGACGCAGATGAACAATTCGGGAGTCAGGGGGCTCAGGCGTTTAGTTCTACGAGGTATGGTGATGACGTGGGGCTATGTAGATAGGTAGGCGCTTCTGATAGTATCGTGATGCATTGTATTCAGCAGTTGATTGGGTAGGTATCATCAATACGAGGGACTTCCAGAGGATTCGGAGCATAAAAAAACGAGGTCAAAAGCACGAACGAAACTTCCACTCATTGAGGTACCCGAACACTGAGATAGCCCAGCCATGAACTCCATGAACACTCCAAATTATTAGGCACGATGTAGCACAACTTTGTAAAAGACACCCAGGCACAGCAAATCAAGTCACGTCACATCAAGGAAAAGAACCAGAAGAGTAAAAAAAGACCCGCGAAATTAAACTATGGGTACAATACGGCATAGAAGGGAATCCCTATCCGGAGACGGGAATAACCTCTTTGCCAACGAGTCCAAAAAATATTCCTCCACTTTCCTCCTCTCATGGAACCCTTCGTAATGTGTACCTAGTAGGTAGGCACCTAGAGAGCCGATAAGTATACCCCTCACATCCATATGGATATATAGAGGAAATCCACCTCTTATTTTTCGTAATGCCTTACATGGCATATACTTGACAGAAGCAGAGGACCGTGTCGACTGTTGGGTATTATATAGATGTATAGAGAGGGTGTGAGTCTTGTTGCAAATTTGAGTTCGAGACTCCCTTCAGCCTCACACATGCCGCGTAGTATCGTTATATAAGAGGGATCATGGACGACATGGCGATTTCTTGAAGACTAGTCGGTATTTAGTCCTTGGCCTTCTGGATGTAATCCTGGGGAGGTGACTCGTAGTGGTTCACGAAGTACGTATCCGTGTTGCGAGCAAGCCAGGCACAGAACTTGGACAACTCCTCTCTAAGGCGGTTGACCGATTGCTGATCCATGTTGGTCTGAGCAATAAGTTCTGGCAGCGAGACTGTAGGCAGTTAGTTCGAGTTTTTTGATGATACGGGGGGATTATGGCATACCTAGAAGACGCATCAAATGCTCAGGGCCATAGAAGTCGCTCGCGTGCTTGCCGTGGTACTCGGGGTCGTTGGATTGCCACTTTTCGTGGATCTCGGCATATTGGACACGCTCGAACCTAGCTGCAGTTAGAATCTAGCCTCGAATTTCAGAACAGTAGAACTTACCGATAGAGAAGGATACGTCCAAGAGATCGGTTGAAATACTCCTTGAGGCCAGATAGCGTCTCGTCGAGGATGTCGACATGAGACGAGCCAGCAGGGCGCTTGGGGGTCTCATAAGCGGAGTAGTCGTCGATAATCTTTGAGACGGGGTGAGGGTGGGGGAGGGGGACGAGCTGGTAATTCTTGGTGACATTCTCCCAGTCGTCAACGAGCATCGCCTTCAAGATGTCGGGAACGATGAGTTTAATTGAAGGGCGAGCGTGGAATATGTCCTCCTGTGGTTGGGCGTTAGCATCATCATTAATAACCCGTCCAATTCTGTCTTCGAAGGCTTCCAGGTCGTGCGGCCTATAAGGCTCGCTAGAAGGGATCCCGGCCACTGGTCTGTTGATACCATGGTCAACACCACGGTACCAAATCATTATTTGGCGGGTCAAGACGCCTCGCTCCTCGGCGTCAATGGCCTTCGGGTGACCATCTTGGTGTGCAGCGCTTATAGGAACCTCGAATCGGTCGTCATTAACGAGGAGCTTTCCGTCCTTGCCGACGTATTTGAGGTTCTTTCGAGGGAGCGACAAGAGGTATGACTCGTTGTCGCCCGCTCGTGCCCACTGCTTTTCCCTTTTTCATGAATTCTTGTTGACGAGCCAGAATGCTCTCGTCGGAGAATTTGTTCAGCTGAGGGGCATTGTCGCTATTGGCAGCCATGGTGGAAGGGTTGGTAGGAGTTTTGCTTTTGGGGGATGAGTTTTTGGAAGCAGCTGCTTTCTTGGTAGGAGCTGCTTTTTTGGTAGGAGAGGTTGGTTTGGGAGGAGATGATTTTTTAGGTGATGACTTTTTGTGATTTGAAGTCAAGGTGGGGTGGGGGAGACGGGGTACGGTGGCAGCATCCAGAGTGGCAGTTGAGCTTCTGGTTGCTCGGGTCTGCCGAGAAGTCGATGGATTGCCAGTCGACTTCTCTTGCTGGGAGGCAGCTGTGGCCGCAATGACAGCATCAAGTGATGCCGCGTTGCCTGCCTCGATTGCCTCCCGCGCGGCTTCCGGGTGATCCAGATCGATTAGTTCTGGATCCTCGGGGTCAGTATGACTACGGGTTCGTCTTGGTGGAACCGTATAGTCATTGATGGTAATGATGCGTCTTGGTCTAGGCGCCTGCGTATTCTTCTTCGGACCCATCTTGAAACAATCGTTGGATTGATATGAAGGGAATAAAAAGAATGGGTTGAGGATTAGGTAGTGAATAGGGTTGGTGTCTTTGTGTTGGGTGTGAAGAAATTTGAACGATTTATGAGGTTATGCGTTCGAAGGCGTGTGTGTATGGAAGGAGGATAGAATTCCGTCAAAGTATTTTACGCAAGGGTTTATATAGTTTTTGGAACCAGTGCGGGAAGCATAGATGGCGATTCGGCAAGGAGGATGCCCTAGGCACCAAATTGTTTTGGCGCCCTCAAAATAGCCGCCATTGTCATGTTGACAGTCGTTCGTCGCAAGTTCATGCCTGAATCCTCAGGCTACCCAGTTACGTCCCACCGTGTGAGAAGAATATTAAACATGCCGTCCCAATGGCATCGGTATTCACCCCACTTGCTCCCATTCCTACTCCCATTCACACTGATGGGCTGTTCATGTTTGTAAACCCATACTCTGAGAGTAAAGACTACCAAGCGGGTGTCGTTCAACATTGCAGTAACCTCAGTATGCCGTGAAGATAGTAAATCCAGGGCCAAGGTCGAGATTGATAGCCGGCCTCCGGTGAAAGAATCCAGGTACGTATTTGGGGAACGGGTGGCCTCTAGTCCTTCCTATGTGGCGATATTGATCCATATGGAGGGAGGTACTGATATATAAAGAAAGGACAGGCGGGTTGAAGGCATTTCAACGCCCACGATCCCCAGAATCCGATGCTGACTATAATGAGATATAGGTGAATGAAATAAAGGGACTTACGTTCTCTAGTTCAAAGTCCCTGCCGCGCCGAGGGCCACGGCCGCCAAAGCTTGAGGATCCGGCAGCACGCTCTTCACTACCACGAGCAGAACTCAACTCGGAACCGTTAGCCTTAACACCCTTCTTTCCTCCTTTAGGGCCATGAGTCCGCATTCGAGCCTGAGCTTGCAGTTGACTGGCAAGCTGCTTATTGTCCTCAGTGAACTTTCGTATACGGTCCTGCGAAACCCAATCATCCCAGCTAGCTTTCCAGCCCTTATAATGGATGCGGTACTGTGCATCTTCAGGCTTCTGGCCGGACTTTACGGCAACCTCAATGATCTTTGCTTCATACATTAAGTCGCCATGAAAGCAAAGAACCTTTTCGTCTTTGGCGTATGGAGGCGCCTGGCTCTGTCTTGAGGGAGCCATGATCGCGTTGGTTACGATTATGTTCACAGGGGTGGAAATAAGAAGTAAGAAGGGGCGATAATTATAGTTATTTTCAGTGCAGTCTTATGTGTCACAATTCTTGATTGCTTTATTGTAAGAACAATGACGAATTTGATGCGTCTTTCGCAATTTGTGTGAAGAGGTGAAGAAAAAAAGGGGGGAAGGTTTGCGTTAAGATCACATGCGATTGAGGAAGGAAGTGTTTAAAGTGTGCTTGCTTAGCAAAGAATGTCGTTCCTGCCCGTGGCAATGATACACCAAAAAAGCTCGGACGCGTTTTCCGACGCGCTTTGCCTTAAAGTGGTTTTTTTCCCCAACACCCACCCCGGTGTATTTGCAGGAGGTAGATGAACCCAAGTGCCCCCCTGTAGATCACCTCAAACTCCCCCCATTTTAGGCCTAGTGTCCCGCTATAAAGCCCACCCAGAATGGGGCTCGGTCACACGAAAATCCGGAGTTTAGCGAGTTGTAATTGGCCATATGACTGACAGGGGCCCACCTGATTATTTGAACTTTCGAGTCTTATTTTTTGAGTTTTGCTGGCTGCAAAAAGCCCAAGCTTCAAAGCTTCAATCTGCCTAAAACCACACAATCCATCATCAGTCCAAGCTGAGGCTTTAGTGCATCCTATATCGTTGGAATCGCCTCAATTAGAGCCTCCAAACAATATATGTTTCAGATTGATGCGATATCTGAATCTGAAGTTATTTGAATTTAAAGATTAAGAAGCACCTGAAAAAAGATACATCTGTAACCAATACCTGGATCACGTGATAACCCTCGGCTAGCGCCAACTGCCTTTGCTTCAAGAAATCCTAAATAACTTCGCAACTACCGGTCGCATCAATCTGAAACATATATCATTTGGAAGCGCTAATTGAGACGGTTCTAATGATACCGGTTGCATCAAGATGCGTCCATTGAAGGAAAAGTTATTAAGGATAGTATGTTAGAGGCTAGCTGGAGAGCCCGGACCAGCGCTATGTACTAGGGTGCGGATAAGCCTCCGATAGCAATTTATTTTTAATTAATTAATGATTAAATAAGAATCAATTAAAAATCAATTAAGAATTAACTTATAATTGATTACAAATTAATTATAAATCAATTAAATTAAAATTAAAATATATAAAATATTAAGAGTTTTGCTATGTGCACTACCTATTTTTGCTATCGGGGCCTTAGGTGCACTACCTTTAGGTACCGGTACATGCCCTAAATTTTGAAATCCGGGCCTAATCTAGCGCCTCTAGCGCCCCCAGCTGCCCACCTCAATTCAATCCAAATAACCTTCTGAAACATATAGCCACAAACGTGCAACCGGGTTCAATTGAAAGCGCATTTAATTACCGATTGATTGATATAGGTCTCTAATTGAGGCGATACGTGGTCGCAAAGTTATTCAAGTAAGTAGGTCGCAGCCTGGGAGGCACGTGATCACCCTTAGAGCCACACTAGGAGCTCTTAGGGCCACACTAAGAGCCCTTAGAGCCGCCAAAGAGCCCTAGAGCCGCCAAAGAGCCCTAGAGCCGCCTGGGGTCACGCTAGTAAGTGTCACGTGACTGCTCCCGAGACAAATACCAACATAACTCTTCAACCACGTATCGCCCCAAGGTGCAGCCGGTATCAATCAATCAGTAATTGAATTCTCTGTTAATCAAATTTGGTTGCATGTTTGTAGCTGGATGTTTCAGGGAGTTATTCAAGATTGAAACTGTTGAATAAGGTTTGGCTCCAATTGGCCCAAGGGCTCTTAGCGTGGGCCAAGAGCTTCTAGTGTGCCCCTAAGAGTAGTCACGTGCCTCCCGGGCTACCACCTATTTACCTGAATAACTTTCCGACCACGAATCGCCTCAATTCAAGACCTACATCAATCAATCGGTAATTGAACGCCCTTTCAATTGAATCTGGTTGCATTGTGATGCGACATGTGGTTGAAGAGTTATTTGGGGGGATGGGATGGATGGTTTAGATGGGCCCCTGCTTTTAAGATTTAGTGGACTTATAGGATGTACAATACCTAATGGTAGTGCACCTAAGGGCCCGATAGCAAAAATAGGTAGTGCACATAGCAAACCTCAATATTAAACTTAATAATTATTATAATTATCTTTTAAAGTTATGTTTATAATTAATTAATAATTAATTATGAATTTTTCGTTTTTGAAAAAATAAACCTTAAGAGATAAAAAGTTGAACCCAAGTGCCTAAAAAAGCAGTTGAGCCCAAGTGCCTGTTCGAATGAGGTATAGTCGTCGGCCCAAAATGGGGGGAGTTTGAGGTGATCAACAGGGGGGCACTTGGGTTCATGTACATCCTCGTGTATTTGTACAATCATCACCAATTAATTAGGGAGGTAGGGAATAGGTACCTACCCGTATTTACCTAGCAATTACCTACTATCACATAACTCAGCCAGCTCATAACTCAGCTACAACATCATTGATCAATTATTTAGAGGTGCATACCTATGTATTGTACATACAAACAATTTTACTCTGAACAGGCTATATGCAACAAACACAATCAACACCTGGCAACTTATCTTTCTTTTCCCTACATGTCTAGTATCATACCTACACAATTAATTCTTCCACTATGGCAACTAACGAGGCGACCATTCTGCGCAATTACCTTCTCCTTCCAGCCCGCTTACCCACTTTCATC
Source organism: Hypoxylon fragiforme (assembly GCF_022984875.1). NCBI lineage: Eukaryota > Fungi > Ascomycota > Sordariomycetes > Xylariales > Hypoxylaceae > Hypoxylon > Hypoxylon fragiforme. The sequence goes on along the minus strand of NW_026054758.1, from coordinate 760,951 downwards.
TCCTTACAAGATTTCACCTCCTTGTTCCCCAAATCACAACAATCATCTCCCCAAATTCGTGCCCTCTACCGAGATCTCCAACAACAGCGGAATTCTGTAGTTGATGGCGTGTCTCAGAACATCGATGCACAAATCAGGCAGGGCAAAGCTCTACGCCGAGAGGTGATCAAGGCTCGGCGAGAAGCCGAACTTGAGGAGCAAGACGATGAAATTGAAATTGAGCGAACGGTACAACTTCCTTTACTAATGAACCACCTTGAAAATGCCACCGCTAATTGAATTTTCTAGTTATTCGGGCCGACCTCTAGCACACTTCAACCCAAGCAGCATACCTTGCTCACCATCTTACCTGATATGGACGGAGCTGTCGCTGATATAGAGCGAGAGATATCGGCCATGGAAGAGGAAGAAGCCGCCCTCCTCGAGTCTATTAAACAAGTTGTGGGCAATATGAGCGATCTACGATATGGCCGGTTCGGGAACCCCAAGTTGAAAGACGACGTTCTCGATGGCCTTCGGCGCATTGAAGATGTTTGCAGACACAAGACGTGATCAACGATGCGCAACCTCATTCATTAGACCACTATATGACTATGTCACCCTGACCCAATACTGCGAAAACGTGACCATACAGTCCTTTTCTACCAACAGTCCAGAACCCTGAGCATATCATCCGCATTTCCCCATAACCATCCAGTTTCCATAAGATATCCCAAGTGTTATCTAACAGATTCCAACCTATCTTCTAGGGGCGGCCTGACCAGCAGCAGCCGGGCGTTGGCCACCTGCTTGTTGGGTCATTCGGTTGGTCCTGTTGGACTGTTAGTCAACTGTTGTCTACATTCAGGTTACGCCAAGTTAACTCACATCATAGTCCGGCTGAAGATGGAAACAAGAACCATGAACGCCCAGCTAGGGAGAAGGTTGAAGGCATACAGAACCCATCCAAGGGGGGCAGCGACACCATTCTTGGCGAGAGGACCGTTGAAGGGATGGAAATATCCGTCATGCAATTTAGCAGTGGATTTATAGCCCTCCTTCTGTAGAGCATCGATGTCATCAGCAGTGACAGTTGTCATGTTGAATCGCTTGGTCCAGATGTCGACCGGAGCCGGTTCGGGTAGCATCTCGAAGATCCAAATGGCGCCAACTGGGGCCGACCATGAATTGCAAAGAACAGGCTGATCCTCGCAGTTGAGCATAGCAGTGTGCGGGGCACCCGGTGTAACAGCCCATTTCGCGGCAGTTTCGTTGAACGCAGCCTCGACGTTGCCACAATGGCCTAGTTAAGGTTAGGGGCATAAGTCATATGCGAGCCTCACAATGAGCTCGCGGAATGTAGGATCTTACCAAAGCATGTCCTATTTCCACCGGTGATAAGGACCCACCACTCCTCTGGTGTTGTGCTTTCAGGCTTGACGGGCCCGTACAGAGTATCCTTCCAGCCGCTCAAGCTCAACACGTCCATATTCAAGGCACCGGCCTTAGCTTCGGCGGCAGCGACGGGATCATGTCTGTTAGGGTGAGGGATCTTGGAGGCAAACTTGCCCAGGTAGGTCTGCGCCTGGCCGAGGTAGTTTTCAAATTGAGCTTGATACTCAGGGACATCTGCTGCTGCTAATAGCGGCAAGCTAATGATAGCTGAGGCTGTAGAGAATCGCATATTGAAAAATAGTAAACGAGATGTGGGATAGGTGTTCAAAAAGAGCTCGAGCCTCGTAGTGGATTTCAAGCTCAGAGGGATAGTACAGAGTAAGCCACGGAAGGCCGGAAGGATGATGTAATTGGATAATGTTACAATTTAAATTGAGGATGATATAAACAAGAATGAAGGAATTACTATGTATATATTTTTATAGTTAAACTGAAGCTCAACGCCACGGTGTTCTCCAGTCTGGCACTTGGTCAAGTAATAGTGTGAAGAGCTAAAGTTGTGGAAAAAGAAAAAAAAAGTTGGTAAGCGATTGACAGTCAATGGGAACTCCACGCAAAGGAGCCCCAGGACGCGTTCCTCCCCCAATAGCTGCTTCCCCAGATAAGATGAGCGACTCCATCCTTGCCTTGCCAAGATTTAAGGCTCCACCTTGTAGGCGGCGCATTTAATTTGTTGACTGAGCTAACCAAGTACGTACCAGGTAAATCCCAGCCTTTTCAACTTCAACTTTGACTCGGGAAGTTCTACATTGGGCAGTAGCTTGCACTTCCACACCATGCTCATTAGCCACAGCTTAATGCGATAAGGCATAACGATAACGATAAGATTGAATGTGTTACTGTATGTATGTAATGTACACATTACGTACCTAAGTACTTATTATATGAACATTAAACATCTGAAGACATCATTGATTCAAGGTTCAACTTGATAACAACTAATACATAGTAGTATATCATACCAGTTGGCGATGCGGTAATAGGTTTTAGCTAATTCAGAAATAATGGTTTGTGAACTTCCATCATTTAACTCTTCAGGACTAACCATCTCCAGGCGCCAGAGACTGCAAATCAGAAGCGCAAGCGAGGCCGTCCTACAAACGCGTCGCGCGATAATATCGACGCGTCGGAATCCCAGCTTGGACTTTCGACACAAGATCAGCCAGTTACAGCACCTGAAAACTCCAGAGATGCCGATGTAGACGGAGCTTCACGTCCCAGGAAGCGTGGACGCCCATCCAACGCTGGAACCTCCCGGATACAGCCTGAGCCCGAACTCAAAGTTTCACAACCACAACAGACGACGAGGAAGCGCGTTCCCCTGGCAGTAGTACACACAAACCACGGTGGAGGAGGCAATCAGAATGCGGAACGGGAACCAGAGCCAGAGCTAGACCCTACACAGCCAAGAAAACGTGGTCGGCCGAAAGGTTCTCGAAAGAGCGACAACGTTGGAGAAGGCGAAAAAGATAGCAGGTCAAACCCAATAAGCGAAAACGCGCCAAAGAAGAAACCCGGTCGACCTCCCAAAGAACCTCAGGGCTCCGAAGACAATCAAGCTGAAGCAAGTGAGGCAGACGACGAAAACGAGGGTAACTCGAGCCTCCTCCGACGAAGCGGTCGAGTTCGCCGGTCTCCAGACTTATTCGGCAAAGGGGCACGAGAGGTGGTCAACATTACCATTGAAGAAGCATCAAGTAACCAAAAGTCTAAGGGGCGTGAGAAGACAGCGCATCCCCAGACGATTGAGATAGAAAGAGAAGCCAGACCTCAGCCTAAGAAAAAACGAGGTCGCCCTTCTCTCAATAATCATGTGATTAATGAAGTGGAAGGAAATACCAAGTCCAAAAACCAGCCCAAGAAGAATGCCGCACCGCCTGGGAAAGAGAAGCGGAAGAAGTCCCTCGAACAGCCATCGCAGGAACAAGATGCTTCTATACAAGAAGATAATCGTCCTGGAGCGAATAGGTCTCGTCAAGCCAATAAAGCAGCCTCGAGATCAGGAAGACACAGACAGTCGTCTGAGGCGCAGGACCGGTCATCGTCTCCAGATTCTGCTGGCTCACCACCGCGGTACCGCCACCTCGCCACGCGCACACGCAGAGTCCCTCGTAATGTCATCGAATCCAAATGGACACCCCTTGAGGCGCCAGCTCTTTCCAGTGTAGCGACGCTTTTGCAATCCACCTCCAGACCTGTGCTTCTACGCATAAACAACCAACAACGGCACTCATACGCTACATCAGCACTGAATGCTGTCAGCAACCGCCTACGCTCCAAGATTTCGCGCGGCCTGCCATTTCCGCCAGCGACCACATCAACGCGGCGCGAAGAGGAATTCGAGTTCGAGCGCACTATCTCCGGGATCCAGAACCTCGAGTCTCAGCTTGATCCGCTACTGCACAGCGTTGAGCTCCTGCGCCGCGAAAAGGAACGCGCCGAGAAGGAGCTAGACCACGAGTATAAGGTACTCAGTCGTCTCGGCGCGAACGCCCGCGCCGAAGCCAGGGAGAGGAGAGACCAGATGAGGAAGATGCACGTGCTGGTCCCCGAGAAGCCGCCCACTCCTTATTCTGACGACTATACCGGCGGGGTGGAAACTGCGGCGAAGGGAAGCGGTAGGGCGTTTGCTGGTCTCGTAGACGAGGAGCTGGCCGGTCTGGCGGGGCAGATTGCGAATCACATGGACAGCATGCGAGGGAATCTGCAGCAGATCGATGGCGTCGTGCCCGCTATAGCAAAGAGCCAGGGATTACTGAGAGCAGCGTTGCAGTCTCATTTGGATCGCGAGCAGTTGGAAACCGTGATACTTGGCTAGGTGGTGGATTAATAGCCTAGGTAGAGATGATACCAGGATTCTTATTCTCTGTCGAGATGAATCGAGTAATGTTAGCCCCTGGGCTCTGCGCGCTCATCCAGTGTAGGTTAGTCAACATGAGTTCCAACCATCTTGCACCATGTCAAGCATGCTTGAGTCTTACGGACTTATGGGGCATAAGTACCTACATACATAAAGTAGACGCAAAGTAAAAAGTGTAATCAGTTTATTTGACGTTAACCAGATCCAGGTAGCACGATCTGAATGTCTACTTTGATCCTACACACGCCCAACAAAGCCTAAGTAACGACCATATCTCCACCTCATAGCTTGGTGTTGTACAGAACCCAGGAACCGTACCTAGTAGGGATTAAACAACATCCCTTCACACGCCCAGTCCCTCTTTGACAAAGAGACAATCCTATTATGACTAGAATCCGACATGTCAGAATCGACCCGAGATTCGGCTTTGTCCGTTCGACGCAGCTCGTCCCACGGCTTTGTTGGAACAGTAAACCTTCACGCCAAACACCATACCCTTAGATGGTCGTACAGTACGCAGAGGCATGCTCGTGGCGGGGGAGAATATCCTATATATATGGGAGCGCCACTGAAGCTAAACAGTTTTGGTGATGCACCTCCATGCTACTTACAGCAGAACAGCAGCACAGACTCGCTGAGACTTATATTGCAGTTCTCGTGTTTCGAAAATTCTTCTTTTCACACTTGGCTGGCGGTTATTTTGGTTTGTACCTAGGGTAAAAGATAATAATTAATAGAAATAAGACATTTTCTACAATGCATATGCATATTAGAAGAAAGTCGAAGCCGGCCAAGGAGCCTGCCAATGGACAGCTGACATATCGTGATGTCGACAAATACGGAGAAGGCGAGGTCGTGGCCTACGACCACGAGTACACAGTATATACCGAGGGCACCGGCAAAACTGTAGAGCCCGTCCCGTGCTGTGCGGCACTGGACCACATACACCCTCTATCCCAACACCCAGTGGGAAGACTGTGGGCTGCGGACAGTTACAAGGGCTGGGTTTCCGAGCCGGAGTTCGGCGAGGAATCCTCGCCCTTGTCGGGGCACTTCACCGACAGCGAGACTAAATACCAGCGCAAAACCGTTCGCTTCGCGGACGGAGGCTACCCAGGGGAGGAAAACCCCTGGGCCGAGCTGGTGACGCGAACTGGCGAGGGCGCCAGGGAATCCCGTCGCCATCGCGGTCCGGAACAACGAGGACGAAGAGATGCGAATCAGACCCTGGATCAAGCTATGCGTAATCTGGAGCAGGACACACGGCCCCTGCATATAAACTCTACTTTGGATCAGGCGATGCACGATCTGGAGCAGGATACGCGGCATCTGAATATGTCGGCTCGACACCACCACGAACGCCGCCGCCACCACCAGTCGCACGAGGCGTTCGAAGAAAGCCGTGAAGCCCGACGGTCGAAATACCGGGATGATGAGAAATCACACTACCAGTACCGACACCCGCAGTCTCGCGACCCGGAAGAAGGTCGAGGCGTCGAAATACCCTCGCCGAGGAAAGAAGAAGTTGTAGACCACTTGAAATACAGGTTTGAGCCGAACCGCGCGGTCTCTCGGGCCCCTCCTCCCCAGTCTCCTCGCGAGCCAGTGCCTCATTCTCCGAAGTCCCCGCGATACCTACATCAAAGCCAGCACCAAAGCCAGCACCGGTCACTGCACATCCCCTCTCGGGGCCATCACGAGCCAACGCCCAAATCACCAGCATCACCGCGGCACCCGAGCCAGAGTAATCAGCGTCACGAGCTCCAAAGCAAATACCGCGACCCCCTCCCCTCGCCAAGACGCCCCACGGTGCCCGCCTCGCTGGCCCAGAAGCCGATATCGAGGGATGCCTTCAACGCGACGCTCCGCATGATCAACGCCAGCTCCGCACTGCCGTCGCACGAAGACCTCACCGGCGACGAGATCAGCTCGACGATCGTCGAGGCGCACAGTCATCACCGCCCTCATTACAATCATCACCGCCCGTATATGGCGCATATACCAGAGCCATATGGTGGTGGGAGGGAGAGGAAGGAGTTGACTTTTGTTGAGTTCTTGAAGGCGAAGGGGGGGCGATATGAGGAGGAAAACTACCGGTAGGCTGGTAACAGGCTAGCCGGCGGTCGGGAAATGGAAAGGGGGCATTATGCTACCTAGGCGCTGGCGTCTTACTAGGTGCTGGCGTTTTTTAAAGGGGGAAAAAGTTTGGCGGGGGTTTTTTTTGGTTGATTCCTTCTGGTAAGAGCGAGAGAGAAAGATATGTTTTGAAAGAAATGGTGAAAGTGATGAACTATCAATGTAGTGTGCTTGCTTGTTGTTTACTACCTACTTAGGTAGGTATGTTTGTTAGGTATGCTTGATAGTTGTTTAGTAAATAAAATCAGTAAGAGTTGAATCTTGAATCTTTGGTTGAATGTGCTTGTCTGGGTTAAAGTGAAGTATTGGGTTAGTAATAGATACCTATACCTATCATATGGTCTATAGTGAGGCTATTCGCCACGTGGAGTTAGTTGTTCGACATTGTGCTAAACCAACGTGTTAGGCCCGCGTAGGTACTTAGCTAGTCAGGCTGGCATCACTTTCATAACGAACCTCACACAGCATTCGATGAGGCTAGATGCAGAGACAAGGAGGCATACATTACATTGTCGCTACGGTAATATAGAAAGCAGCCCTCATGATCAGATACGCATAGATCATAGATCACAATAAAACGACCGTGCTTACCTGCGCATGATATTTATACTTGTCTGATTCGTGGTGAAAGAGGGGAGGTAAGAGGATGTTTCAAGATGGCGCAGCTGTGACAAAGACATTTTGAGCCGCATACAATGTCTGTCGCCGAACTATTGTCGGTTGCGGGAACTTCCGAACAAAGATGCACCTTTAAATCGGCGTTACTATTACGTAGGTGTAGGCGGTTTGTGTGGATTATATCGGCGATCGTCAGATATTTTGGTGGTTGGGGATCGGCTTGACACAGCTCGTGACTCGACTTTAGTTTTGATACTACTAATAGTATAAGACAGCTGACAAAGGTTCACCCGTTGGCCATGCTGCATCGAGCCATCGACTAAAGCCATGAAGACTAGGTAGCTAGGTCGATTCGATTCAGGAAAATATCAGTAGTACTCTGACCGGGGATGTCGGCGGCGACCACGATAATAACGGCCCGGGCCACGCTTTGTCGCCGTTCTACTGGTCTAAGCACCAAGCTCGTGAAGTTTTTAGATTCCATCAACGCCACTAGAATTGTAACTGTTTGGCTACAATGAAGAGTTTGGAGTTTAGAGTGCTTACATACATACCTAGGTTAGATACCTACTATGTAGGGTAGCAGACAGTGGTAGTACGGTGAAAGTACTATGGCGCTAGCCCCAATATAGAGACGCTACACAGTTCGCAATCCAGCAACAACTAAAGTTAAGCTACCTACCTAAGTTAGGTATATAATACATAAAAACATCACCCATTTCAACCAATCAGCCTTAAGAGGTTCTCGATTCAAGTCCTGCTGGCGCAATGGTAGCGCGTCAGACTTCTAATCTGAAGGTTGCCGGTTCGAGCCCGGCGTAGGATGCTGATGCGAGAAATTAAAAACACCTCTTCTGGCAACATACATATTCTTTCACTGGGAGTTTGGCCGAGTGGTTAAGGCGTTGTGTTTAGGTCTTCTCCTTTGGGAAACCTTATAAACCCGCAATGGGAAACCGCGCAGGTTCGAATCCTGCAGCTCTCAATCTTTTTGACTTTTTTGATACTTTGATACTTTTTTCCCTATCGATAGCGACAGCTTTTTGACCTGACGAGATCACGAATCACAATAAATGCTTCAATCAGTAAGTACCTAATAACCTAGTCACCACACTACCTATATGACACACGGACAATGAACGAGCATCTTCGAAACGCCCACGTGGATTAAAAATGAGCAATGCCATAAGGTTCAGTTTAGTTATTCTTGATTTTGCATTCCCAAGTTGGTTGCCAAGATCTGGCTAAGATGCTCACCAAGAAGCCGCAAACCGACGTCCTTCTATTTCCTCGAGTACATGAATGCGCCAAGTAGAGCATAAGGTTCTTGGCTACTTTTCAATAATTGAACTCCAGGATAATCCTATGCTAGCTCATCAAATGGATTGATTAGAGCGAAGATCTACGACTTGAAGGCGAGCATCCTCGAGAAGACCTAAGCCGGGAGAGGAGGCACAGGATTTGTGTTTATGGGAGACCGAGAAAGGAATGCGCCCATGCCAGTCCCTGGTCAAAAGTTTGGTGTCAACGGACCTCGATCGAAGCTAGGGGTTGTTCGGTCTTTACCAATATGCCATGGCTCTACGCTTCTCGTGGATGCATAGTCTTATTCCCATAAGAGGAGGCATGAAAGGTACGGGTTTGTAATCTTGAACTATGTTCGGAGTAGCACGCAGTATCTCTACGTACAAGTGTACGGTGACGCTGGCAGAAACCCGAGGGCCCGTAATAGCTCCGTTTGTTCGTTTGCCCAGTGCCCCGACCATGTCCTCGCAAGCCGGAGGCGAATGATATATTCATCTCACATTACAGGAAGGCATTCGAGCTTACCAAGAGACAAGGAGATACTCCAAAAAAGAGACCTCGACCGAATCGACAACTTACCTTCTTCCTAGGCTTGCTATTCCCGCCGCATCGATCCATGGTTGATATGTCGAGGACCCTTACCAACAGATACGCGATACAGAGCTCCACACCCCGTTCATGCGACGTCATAATCAACTACGAGGGCTTGAGCTTATACGAAACTCGCCAAAATTGCTGATTAGAGACCACCTCGTAACGCTAGAAGCATGTCTAGGTACTAATTGCTCGGTGGGTATAAGCCTGGCATCTTCCTTGTTGGTGAAAATCAGGATACAAGGTTTTATAAATTTTAATAAAATGGGAGGAGCCTCAAGTACGTATGTATGAATAGCTTCATTTTATAAGCATACATACCCTGGTACTGTGTTGTGTAAGGTGCTTGCTAAAAAAAAAAAAAAAGAAAAAAAAAAAAAAAAGGCAAAAGGGTGTGTGGTAGGATTGAACCCGCACCTTTGGGCGTCCCGCAGTGGTGTTCGTTCTGAACCCGCACTTTATAAGGGAGCCGCATGGTGGTGTTCGCACCTTACCACTGAGCCAACATGGGTGAAATCCCATGTTTCTGAGTTCTCACCCAGGAAGTGATAGAATGCTGTTTACGGGGACCTATAAGTTTAACTTCGGTAGGATGGCGGGTAACGAGGTAGGGAGCTGCAGTTGTGGCCTTAAATATGAGGCTCCTTTTCTTCGCTTGGTGTGTACGTGTGGGGCAGTTCAATGTGGAGGTGGCATTAGCACTGGGTAGCTCTGGAGGTACCACTTACCTGACACGGTGCTGGCTATATTCTCGAGTTACTCCAGGGAATGCCAAAACTCGTGGGCGACTTGGGCCTCTTCCCGCTCCTTAACTCTTGTCCAAGCCATGATCTATCATGGGGGGTATTATCGGGATGAGCGTTACATCTGTGGGCGCTGGAAGGGGGTGCTTGGGACTAGTGAGATCTTCGTCTTCCTCGCATAGATCATTGACTTGACTCCCGGCCTTTCAGCCATTTTCCAAACGAGACACTCAGGCTGGCTCCGCGCCTCCGATGAGCTTTTCCACGTGCTCGAGATGAAGTCTCTGGTCGGCCCCGATCCCGAGGGTCTGTCATATTGTTCCGGTACAATGTTTTCCTGGTATCTTAAGGCTCTGTTCAGCAGCGTTAGCCAGGATGTCGTCAACACGCAGACAAGGACTCCGTTCTGGCGACCTCGAGAAGTACGCCCGTGCCGCCTATTATAAGCAGTGCGCTTTCTACCACCAGCGTGACCAGCCCCTTTACCACCATTGACCAGTTCTAACGATAAGACGAGGCCCCCAAGAACCCCGAAGTGCCCATCTGGATCCTTGCCTGCGACGGCGGCACCATTGTCGTCGGCCAGTGGACTTACGGGTACTACATCATGCCTTTCTCGGCCCCCTTTTCTCTCTCCCTCCTTATTTTCATTTTTAACCATTTTTCTTTGACTCCGTGCCGCCTTTCTACACAACTCCCACCCTCCAGTGTATCACCAGCGACTACAGGGCGCTTAACTAGCGGACGGTCGTCTAGATTTAAAGATTTTTGGGGTTAACTAGATATATGCCTACTTACGTGGGCATTATCTCGGACTATTTGGTGGGTCTGGCTGTGAATGCGCCTCACTGACATGCATACCTAGTGCCTAGGCTGCTAGATAAACATCTAGATAAACACCTAGGTACACTATTCTCAATGAATCTTGATCGCTTTGGCTGATTGATCACGCCAGAATTGAGCAACTGCGTTGATCTTCAAGACACAGTTCGACGAAGGGGTCATGTTGGGTGTTTGTGGTGTGCTGATGGTGATCGATGGGAAAATATACGCACGTTCCTTTGCATATTTACCTCCTGCCTAGGACTTATATTTATTATATTTATAAACCATCGCGTTGCTCGTATAATGCTTGGTATTGAACCATAGAGTATCCCGCGCTAATATAGCTCGCGATCTGTAGGATGACCTGCATCCATGGGATGCTATTCAGCCGCATGGCAGCCTATCCTGATTCCAGGGATGTGCAATATTGATGCCTCCTCATACGAAGTTTCATGCCATGTTCGTCTTGTTTTTCCCCCTTTAGCTCCTTGGCGTCTTGACCTAATCTGCTGCCTTTGAACTTTTGTCCTTTTTTTATAACCATTATTTTTTACCATATTTCTACCGAAGCCATAACTTTCAAAGCATCGAAACATTCTTCCATGTACAAACAAACCCATGAACCTTACGTTGCAACGATGAACGGGAGCGGAAACGGAACCGGGGGGGCGGGGTGCCGGTATGTAGATCTCGATGTGACACCTACCCCGGCCGCCTCGTCAGCACCATCTGCTGATCGGCATATGGTAGTATGGTAGCTTAGCTGGACAAGCTTTATTTAGAAATTCGGGGCTTCTGAAGCTGCCTAGCTACCTGGCTCATTGGTTAGCATAACGATCGCTGCTGACATCTTAATCTCTTAGTACTGGTAGCTGAGGGCTGCCAAGCGCACCCAGCCACTGAGGCCGACGAATATGGAGTTCTCGATAGCCCTACGATCCACTTGCGGCAGCGCTGCAACCGCTATCCTTCGCCACGCTATTATTCACAGGTTATGAAGGAAATGATGCCCATATTATTATTATTATTATTATTATTATTCTTCTTAATATCATACCGCCTAATGGAGCGGGTGCTCTTTATTCAACTTAAAGATTTTTTGGAAACCTCTTCCGGGAAAAAAAGAGTACTTCGCCTGCTTTTGGCCATGAGTTGGAAGACATCGGGCTATTAACCAAAGGTGAAGAAGAAAAGTGGATATCATGTCGCACATCACAACGACGACGCCTGCTGGGAGAGCAGGTTTCGATGCCCTTCCTCAGTCAAATGCAACAAATGGGGATCTAGACACCCAACAAAATTTCACCAACACTGCAGACCGAGCAGATGAGCCACAACACAACCTAGGAAGCTCACCAGACGATAGTAGTAGCCATTACGATGTTTCTCGTCGACCCAGCCAAGAGTATGAGAGCTCCTCATATTATGGAGATGACCGGTCATTGTCTAGTAGGAGGACAGACTATACTCGGGTTCCTACCGCCTACCAGCCTGAGATGATCACATCTGACGAGTACGTGGGAATCGTATTGGACATAGAACGAGAAAGGCCAAACTACAGGCCATCGGCGTTGAGATGGCCATTCCTGGCCAGTCTCTTAATAGTCATCCTAACCCTCGTTGGCCTGGTGGCGTATGCTCTGCAAAGCCTACCTTTGCACTACAATGATTTCAACATGTTCGATAAGAGAAGCCTCGACTCTTTCGACAACGCCTCGTTGGCCGACTACGCCGGTACAAAGCGCATCATAACCGTCGTTAACATCGTAGGCCGTGCTGATACTACTACGGCTTCTGGTGCCACTACGGCTTCGCAATCGCAAACCATGCTCTTTGACACCTCCACGCCAGCAAAAGAGAACTTCGGAAACGTCGGCACCCAGGTCGTCACGGAAATAGCCAGCCCCTCCAAAACGACGACGATGGCACCCTTGCCCACCGACCCCCAATACTCCAAGGACGAGACCGACTTCGGTAAGGTCGGGCAGCCCGTCACCATCTCGGAGGCGCCGCCGGCAGAGACGTCCCTGGGCCTCCCGGCCACCACCAACCACGGCAACGCGGGCACCGTCACCATTTCCGAGACGGTCTCCCACACGACGGTCCAGGCAAAACCCCCTACCTTCGTGGCACCGCCCGCCACCACGCTGACGAACTCGGCCGGCGTGCCCACCGCAACGTGGACAGAGACCCCGGAGCCCGTGTCGACGCCGCAGACGACGACGCTCACAGACTGGGAAGGCCGCCCCACCGCCACGCAGGAGACGCACGTACTCCTGACCCCATCCGTGACCGTGGAAACGGACTCAGCGGGCATCCCAACCGCAACCGCAACCCTCTTCCCCGTCCTCCCCTCCCCGGACACCGACGACAACGACAACGAAAACGGCTCCGACACCAGCACCAGCGTGATCGTGCGCACCTACTCGATAACCTACGGGCAGTACTTCATCGGGATGTTCCTGCCCACGGTCCTCGCCATCGCCCTCGCCATCCCCGTCCGCATCCTCGACACCAACGCCAAGCTCTTCCAGCCGTGGCACGAGCTCGCCACCGCCACCCCCGACGCCGGCGCCCTCGGCAAAGACTCCCTCTGCCTCGACACCTCGGGCTGGCAGTCCCTCCTGACCTCGCTGCGCTCGCTGCTGGGCGGGCAGGCCCTGCTCTTCCTCACCTCCTTCCTCGTGCTCGTCTCCGCGGTCCTGGTGCCCGCGTCCGCGGAGGCCGTCGCCTTCGACCTGCGGGGCGCGGGGTGCGTGCGCGGCGGGGGGTCCGCCGCCAACTGCGCGTACGTGCTCAGCGTGTTCGACCAGGCGGCCAAGGCCACCGCCGTGCTGCTCGCGCTCATGGCCGTCGCCGTCGTCCTCGTCCTCGTCCTCGTGGTCCTGCGCCGCTGGAGGTCCGGCGTCGCGACGAACCCGTGGAGCATCTGTGGCGCCGCGGCGTTGGCGCTGAACCCGGAGCTGAGGCGCTTGCTTATCGGTGCTGGTGCTGGTGGTGGGAGTGGTATTGGAGACGAGGCGGCGGGCGTGCCGAAGGGGATGCTGGAGTCGGTGCTGGCGGAGCGGCGGTTCAAGCTGGGGTATTTTTACGGCCCGAACGGGACGGTCGAGTACGGGATCATGCTCCATGGGAAGCTGCCGAGGGGGAATCGGGAGAGCTTCCTCTCGGACCAGTATGATGATCTCAAGGACCCGCTGAACCAGCCTGCGCGCACGGAGCCGAAGCAGCACTTGCCGTTCCTGATGCTCGGGATTGCGGGACGCGTAGTGTTCTTGTTTCTGTTGTGCGGCCTTTTGGCTTTGATACTGACGTACGCCAACACGGGGGGCAAAACGGCGTTTGAGGATTTCATGGACAGCGAGTCGTTTGGTGTGCGGTTCCTTTTTACCAGCGTCGGTGTCATCATCAGCTTTTTCTGGGCCGGGTTCTTTGGCAGTAAGTTTTCCCCCTTTTCCCCTTCCCTCTTCCGTCTTTCCTCTAGCTCGAACTAACCCTCCCCCCCCCAGGCATCGCAACCCTAAGCCCCTACCAACTCCTCGCCAAATCGCCCCAAAAAGCTCACCGCTCGATCCTCCTCGCGCCCCCCACCAACGCCTTCTCTGGCCTCTGGTCCGCGATCCGCCGCCGCGACCTCTTCCTCGCCATCGTCGCCTTCACCTCGATCCTCTCCGAGTTCCTCACGGTGGCACTGAGCAACATCCCCTTCCGCGTGACGCAGACCTTCCTCGCGCACACCGTGTGCATGTGGCTCGCCGTGTCGATCCTGTGCGTCATGGTGCTCGTCGTGCTCGCCTCCTTCTTCCTCCTCGCCGCCTGGCCCCACATGCCCGTCGACCCGGGCACCATCGCGGGCGCCATGTACTACGTCTGCGACTCGTGGATGCTGGTCCGGATGGAGGGCTTGAGCACGCTGAAGCGGAGGGATCGGGATTGGCGCGTTAATCAGATGGGGCTTAGGTACGAGTTTGGCGAGATCAGGGGCGCGGACTCGGGCGTTGTGAGGGTGGGGGTGGATGCGTCGACGGCGTCGATGGCGGCGGCGAAGGGGACGAGTTGGGCGCTGTGAGTGAGTAAAGGACTGTATAACTGTATAGATGTAGATACCATTTTCATTTAAGCTGGGTAGCTTGCACAACATAATGTCAAATAATCAAACATATCCTGTGCTGTTATGTTCGTCTTGGAATATTAGGTAGGCATGCGACGTTACTATCACGCACCTACCTGCCGCTCTATAACCACACCCAGGTACCCGCCAGCCTTGATCCCGAAACATGATCAGTACCTAGTACATAGTTACCTATGCTCGTTTCGCCTAATACGATACAAGGTGCCATAATACCTAATATTGAAACCTAAATAAGTCAGAAAGAAAGGCAACTGAAATAGAAAGGACTTACCTATATCCCAGGTACCTATCTAACTAAAGCTCCTACAAGAACGATGCCTCAGCAGGTGAGATGCAAAAGCACCATACCTTGTTCGAGCCCCCAAGGCGAGCTAGAGCGTCGTGCCTAGGTCCAGTCAGTTCAGTCCTAATTCAGCGAAAGACCAACGAAGAATATGTAGGTTCTGTGTGTATACCTATATATGATAACATAAGGCACATAGATTCAAGAGGCGTCGTCAGTTGGTTTATAATGTTTTTTCTTCCAAGGTTGTTACATACTTCAGCAAATACATCCATATCAAATGAAACATGTCACTAGAGCCCCCTGCCCCTGATCTATAAACACACACACACACACACTCTCTCTGTTTCACACCTAACGGTCCAGACAATTTCTTTCTCGGGTACAAAACCTGCGTCACATATTCACTCACTAACAACTTTCGAGTATCAAGTTAAAAACGATCAAGTACTTTTTCTGTATTGCAGCAGAGCGCCTATAGCGAGTGTCTCTCCTCATTCCTTGACTAATCCCTCCTCTCTCACCCAGGAGACAAAAGTTCTGAGCCTCCCCGCAACCTCCCGAACGAGAACGTATCTCCATTGACGGTTGAGACTTGCCAGACGGATAGCAGCGAGTTTGAATAACGCAGAGTGGAGGTCGCAAATATCCGATTAAGGAGGAAAAGACGAAAAACCAAAAACAAACAGCTTCAAAACAGCTTCGATCAATGCGGCCTAAACAACCATATACAAATGCAAGTAATTTTATCAGATCTTCTTCTTGTGTTCCGTCTCACCTCGTTCTCTGTTCTGTCCTCCAGTGAAAACAAAGTTTCCTAACTCAGCAACGAAATTTTTACTCTTGCTGTCTTCGTCTTCATCGCTTCGTTCGTCGTTTCCAATCGCTCCGAAGCCATGCTGGCCCCATCGCCAAGGACGTCCCCGTAGATGCTCTTCGAGAACAGTTTATTAGTTGGGAGTCGCCTAAGCCAAATGGCCGGCCAGCATTGCGTTGCCATCTAGTGATGTGCATGTGCGTCATAACAGCGTAACCATCGTAAAGAGGTTCTTCAGGCTTGACACCTCCTCGGAAGCCGTCAAGACCTCAAGACACCTCAGAGGGTATAGGAGTTTGAGTCGTGATGCCGTGAATGGTCGCCCATAAATTGCTGTATGGTGTATCGAGAGATGGTTCATTTGTCGATCATCGTGAAGAGGGTATTGTAAAACTGGAACGATGTGCATCATTGTTCCCCTTGAACTTTTCTTTTCCATGCAACACTGCAACCTTTCACCATCGCAAACTCCGTGATCTGTATTTCTTTCCCAATCCAGGACGGCCGGAGAAAGTGTAGTCGAAATCGAATAAAACAAGTAATCCAAAATCAAATGTCATATTACAAGACCATATTAGTTCAAAGCAGAGCAAACGAATCATAGGAGGAGAAAAAAAAAACAAAAACATAAAAATGCATGTCGAAGTTTATACATCGACTGAGTGTGCGAGAATCGTGTTGCGACAGGCGCCGAACCGTAGCGTCAGTTTAATGAAGGCAATAAGTCTATGTCATAAGTCGTCTCTCGTTGGGGATATGCTTCTAATGACCGAGACCCAACGCTCATTATCGAGACCAGCGGGGTGAGATACCAAGAAGGTTGAGGGCTTGAAAGATCATTGATACCGTAGTACATCTCTGTTAATCTTGAAACATTAATCCAGGGCATGGCGGCGTGCAAGAGACTAGGGCAGTTGGTGGTTGGATGACCATCATGAGGTGACCAGGTTTTCGTGAAGCATAATATAAGCTGCTCTCTGTATAGGTAACCTTCTCCTACTAGTCTGTTTTTTTCTAAGTTGAGGTGGATCAGTGGAAACGAGCAGTTCCAGAGCTACGGCCTGCGTCGGATGAGTCTGTAAGGCCTGAATTAGCATCCGTGGCAACCAAATGGTGAACTTAAACCGAATACTAACCGCTGCCCCTTTGCATATGACCACGGCTACGCCCGCCGAAACCTTGTCCGGCTTCGCTCCATTCCGGGCCGCGTGGCTGTCGGTCAGGAGCATTGCGGTTGGCCGTTCCATTTGCACCTGGTCTCTGACTTCCAATGGCTCCCGGGGTATCTCTAGCACGCATGTGAGGACCATTGGAGTCATACCCTAGATTCATAGAGTTCATATTGCTCGTCAACAAGGCTTCGGTGCTGGAGGCAGCATTTTGACCTGACGTTGGGGTTAAATTGGGTGGAGTGGTCAGCGAAGTCTGGGAGAAATCACCATAACGTGCTCCTAAACCATTTCCAAGACCAACATAGCTAGAGCCCGAGGGCGCAGGGCTTGGGCTGTGTGTGCGCAAATCAGCAAAGCTCTTAGCTGCTCTAAGATTGTTCGGTATCCCATTTTCGGGGCTACCAGGCAGCTCCAATGTAGGCCCCTGTCTACCGAGGGCATGGTACGCGCTAGATCCGATGCGAGATTCGGTGAAGTCATATGTAGCAGCACGGCTAAGTCCACGTCTGTGATCTTCCCAAGACACGTTCGGTAGTTGGCTTTGCGCGTGGATTGGAGGCGAGTTCTGCGGCCGTTTCATAATCTGGATCTGTCTTCGATCAGCTTCGCCAACGGATCTGTGTTCCAACCCCATATTATGGGCAAGAATATGTATCTGTCGACGCTGCTCGGGAGTCACATCAGGAGAGAAGATGTGAACTTCGCGGGACGGGTCACTCTTAAAGAGAGTAAGCTGTGTATAGAATTCGAGAGTAGTTGGATCGTTCAGGTCAACATCACCTGTGAACTTGTTTAGCAACGGTATTTACAAAGTAACTAATCATCTGAAGGGTAAAACTTACGCAAAGGCGAATTGCTTGGCTGCTTATTGACACTGACACCGAGAGCCTGCAACGCACTCTGCTGGTGCATGGGAAGTGGTGCTCGGTGTTGCTCCTCGAGCTGGCCTCGTTTTTCGCGCTTCTCTCTATCAATCCGGTCGCGCTCATCCTGCGGTAACATCTTCTTGTATTCAACGCGCAACTTTCGACCCATAACCTCTAATCCATTCATCTTTTGAATTACTAGAGCAGTGTCTTCTGCTGTCGAGAAGTTGGCGAACGCGAGTCCACGGAACACGCCCTTATCGAAATGATAGTTGAAAGCATACGGTTGGGGGAGGTTCATGGAAGCCATGAGACCTTGAAGGATTTCCTTTCGACACTGAAATTGGATATTCTTGATGACAATAGCTGTTGGGATGAGTTGTTCCGAGTCGCTGGCTCCTGGGGTAGCCATCATTCCTCGTGTATCCGCTGCGGCACCGGCCATACCTGCAAGATCGTGTTCGTTTCCATTCATCGACATGCTAGGATCATATAACTGAGGCATCGAATGAACACCCAATCCAGATTGGTCGGTCCACGTCTAGAGTTAGATACTAGTCAGCAACTATACTATCCGTAGTTCCAAGTGAGGGAAGAAAAAGGAAGTTGTAGAGATGACTTACCGTTGGAAGAGCGGCCCGGCGATTGACACCCCTGACTGCTAATCTGCCATTACCATTCATAGGACCATTCATTGTGGCAACTCCGCCGTTATAGCCCCAAGTTTGACTATTCTCTAACATATAACCAGATTGCATAGCACTCGGTGCAACTCGATCGAACCTAGACAACGCGTCGTAACCCGAAGCACCACCGAGTCTATCATCATGTCCGTATATGGAAGAAGATTGCATGTGTTGGCCAAGCGACTCGATAGGTCTTTGTCCCGATCGATTACCACTTAGGCTCGAGGGCAGGCCAACGGTGGCATAACCCTGTCTCGACGATCCCGGCGACCGGTTCGTGGTGGACGAGTAGTCGTAATACATATCGTGTTGTTGATTCATGGTTGCCACAATACTACTATTGAGGGCGGGTGCAGCTGCTGCTGTGGGGAGCCAGCAGGCTGCAGCTCCCTTTCTACGCGTATATAGATAGGCCGAAACGCCTGAGTGATATCCGTATCAGATTTCGAGACCTGTTCTACCTTTAGTCTCTACGGAAAGTTCAGTCAGAGACAAAGCGTCGTCAGGAGAAGGAAGAGGTAGAATGGTCGCAAGCTCCTCGCAAAAACACAACTATGGCTTGAGCGTCAAGGGTCGGTAGGTAGGTAGAGGATAGATAGCAGAGAATCAAGTATGTATCGAGACTCGATATGGATGGGATTAGGACGAAGATGTGATGACTGGTTGGTTGGAAAAGTCAGGCAGGATTGACCTTGCAGGGGGAAAAGAATGCAAGAAGCCGAAGGTTTTAGGTTCGGGTAGGACGCCGTCAAGGAAGATCAAAAATATCGAATAGGAGAGGTTCTCGTGTACCAGGTCGCCTAAATGTCCCAAATGTCCCCTTTTAAGATATAAAAGGTATATGAGATATATGAGGTATAAGAAGGTATAGGATATATGAAGATATATGATAGGTTGTCAACCTCTGGAAAGGGGACTTTGGACCTGGTCTTGAAGTTATGCGGTGGAGAAGAATTTGGTATTTGGGCCTGTAGCGAGCAGCGGAAGGGCAGGTTTGATGAAAAAGGCGGCGAAGAAATGCGGGTTTGACCGCAGGGACCCCCCAACCTAGGTAAGTTAGGATTTTCTCTTCTTTTTTTCTTCCTTTTCCTTTTTTTTTTTTTGCTTTGCTTTGCTTTGGTTTTTCTCCCCTTTCAACTTCTTTTTTTGCTTGTCCGTTAAAAAATAAACAAATAAATAAATAAAAACAAGTTTACTTGACTTGATTTTATTTTATTTATTTCCCTATTCCTATTGTTCCTCCTCCACTTCCACCAAAATAAACGAATGTTTAATTCTGGATGCTGGGCTGGGCTTGTTGACAGAACCCTCCGAAAGTCAAATTGCTTTGGCCCACAAACTTTGGTAAGGGAGGGAAAAATAAAGTCAAAGAGAAATAATAAAATAAAATAAAAAGGAGGCTTATGGGCCAGCTGAGTTTTGCGGCGACTTGGTGGAGAGAGAGGCAGAGGCTAAGATAAAAGGCTAGAGCCCAGAGGCTGTGTTCATACGTTCGTACGCGACGCGCAAAATGTTAAGGCCCAATAATCCGATTTCCCACCTACTAGGTACGTAGCCAAGATTGTAGGGGGTAATGCAGTTGGCAAGGGTGTAAATGGGCACTTAACAGTCCACTGGGTGATGGATCAACCGGGGAGCCTTTCGCGATCCTGGATTAGCCAAAGAGAGGGTCTCAGCGGAATGAATAGAATGACGAATGACGACAAAAAGGGTCGACTAGACCAAGTGATTGGGACTGATTTGGTCAGAGCAAATAAGATAATAATAAAGATCGGTAGGCGGACAAGGCCGCGGGATTGTCCACCACTCTAAATCTCTTAGAGGGAAAGCCGCGTGCTAGATTGGGGGTGCTTTGGTTGCTGGTTGCTGGGTGCTGGGTGCTGGGTGCTGGGGACCAGACAATGTGTAGACAGGTAGGTAGGGTCTGGTAGGTAAGGCACTTGGGTAACGCAAGGTAGGGCAAAGTAAACCTGGAAATCAAGTACTTGCAAAGAACAACAATAACTAGCTTAAAGCTGACTAACCTTTAGGGCACTTCAATGTTGAAGTGCTTATGTACGTAGTATGATATGTAGGTGTTTGCCGTTTGAGGGCTTAGGGGGGGTTATCTCGTATGTGAGATATATGTATGTATAAGGCAGAGGACTGGGGTCTGAAGCCAATCAAAAGTCTAGATAGACAATGAGGAGTGATATCCCAATGACCACTGAAATCCAATAGGCACTTTCGGAGAAGCCCGCAAGATGATGAGGAGGAGATCGAAAAACACAGATCCAAATCGATGATTCGATATTGCAATATGTTACCAGGGAGGACAACGTACAAAGTATTGTTGCATGTAACATATATGGGGAAAAGGTATGTATGTAGTAGTTATGTATAGAAAAAAACAGAGAGAGAGAAGACGTCGAGCTAGAAGTTTTTTTTTTCTATACATAAACAGAAGGCATGGAAACTTGGCTTTGGAAAAGTTCCCAGATAGGCCAGGGGCTACGGGGACTAATTGAGTATGGTTACCGTAGATGGATAGTTGACGGGGGACGGGGAACGGGAGAGACGCTAGTACTACTGGTTATTAACATGAAAACAAAATGTCAGAAGCTTAAAGAAGACTCATTGGCTTAGAGG
Organism: Hypoxylon fragiforme; assembly: GCF_022984875.1. NCBI lineage: Eukaryota > Fungi > Ascomycota > Sordariomycetes > Xylariales > Hypoxylaceae > Hypoxylon > Hypoxylon fragiforme. The sequence goes on along the minus strand of NW_026054758.1, from coordinate 739,852 downwards.
TAAAAAGGAGCTATCCGTGGGTGGGCATGTGGACTGTGCACCAAGACTAACCCTAGATAGATACTAGGTAGCTACTAGGTTGTAGGTAGTTAGCAGTTATCTGTCTAGTACCTACTACCTGTTATGTATTATAAACATGCAGCTAGCAAACTAGCTAGCTACGGGTAACTTGGAAGTCGCAATAGGTGTAATGACTACTAATGACTACCTAGTACTAATGACTACTTTAGATTGTGACTTGTTACCTAGAATCCTCGCATGTCCTCGCATGTTAGCAATACATTGTCGCGACCTTAATTGTTGATAAGGTTACATACGTCTTAGGTATGTCAAAATGCATACGAGATGGAATGAGATTAGGACATTTCGAGGTTGACCTGCACTGTGGTCGGAGCATTAATTGGCCTATTCAAAAGTTGCAGGGGTGCATGGTGCATAGGCCAGCCCTAAGGCCTCCTAACCTTGTATGTCACACAGTGTGGCGCAAGCGGCAATTGTAATTATTACCGTACATGTATGTACCTAATACCACTAATGTAGGTAACTAACATCAATGAATGATTGAACTTGCATTCTATGTAATTTCCAAGTTACTAGTTACCTACTACTCTGTACTACCTACCATATTATGTAGGTTATGTACGTAAATCGACATCATTAGAAAAAAAAACCTCCATTGAAATGTTTCATTGTGCAGAGGGCAATAAAAAAAAAGAAAAGTTCAGACTATCACACGCTACAAAAAAACTACGCAAAAACTACACTATCAAACACCAAACACCCAAATCCATCAAAACAAACACCAACCAACATAAGACTATGATATCAATTATAGCAATGCTGGCTATATTCAACGGAAATATAACAAAGCGCCCAAGATTCGCGAGTCCACACATGCTTACCTACACGTGAGCTCCCCAGCCATGCATATTTACCGATGGCTAGTTAGATCTCTGAATACATCCATGGATACATACCATAATAGTTACCACATACCTTGGTTATCTACCTACCAACCTACATATCTACATAGGTCTGGTGACCTATGACAGCTTATTAGAGGTTAAGGTAGAAGGTAAATATGTAATAGATAGGTATCAATCTCAATTATATGATCCATACCTACACCTACGTTACCTGCTATACCTAACGTATCTTACACATTCCAACCTCCATGGCCTCCATGGTCACAAGCAAAATTACAGAACAAAATAGAAATCCAGCTTCACCGATTACATATAACTATCTATCTCGTCTCATTCCTCGTACTGTATACTTATTAGTTATTAGAAATCGTCACGGGAACAAGGCTATAGAAGCCTCGTGAGCATCTCGCATCACACCCTCGCTCAACTCGCTCCGCTTTTTTGTAATACGTCAAGTGACCCCTATCCATCCATCCAACGTGGTTACATACCTAGGTACCTACTAGATGGAGATATGGACATGTCGGTTACTATACATTACATACCTACTTATACATATACACATATAGATTGTGTATGCACATGTGTAATACATACATATATGTATGTATGTATGTATGTATGTATGTATGTATGTATGTATGTATATACTCGATATCAGTCACGGGAACAAAGGTCGCAACTTGGTCCTCTGCAGGTCTATGATTGCCCTCCCGAGCCGAGTACATATGGATACCTACAGACAGCACTACACATTACACATCTCTTACATATTACATATTACATATGATATACAGTATATACGTTTCTTGGCCGGCGCATACAAAGCATCCCCCAAGGATTCCTCGCATAGAGAATCAAACACAGAGCTGGTAGGAGGGGTAGTAGTAGTGGAGTTTTGATGTGAGTCGTCAGGTTCTAATGGCGGCATACATGATCAATGGCTAGACGTGAAACATGCATGCATAGGTAGCGTCTCGATCGTACAGACCCCCAAAACGGTGGCTCCGATGAGCAGCGAGCGGAAGCATCTACAGTACCGTACTATGGTAGTACTATGATGTGAAGAGGACCTACAGTTTGAAGTCTTAACTACACTATAGTCTATCACCATATTCCCATATTCCCTCCAGGGCTATTCCTCTAATCCCGTGCTATGCCCCTAATGTTACTGGAAGCCTACTGTAAGTTTTCTTCTCATTTCATTTCCAAAGACGGCACCGACCTTGCCGGAGTCCTTGGCGAATCGCACTACTTGCCTACCTAACATAGAAATCTTCGAGAAGCGCCAATCGGATCTAATCAATGTCACAGCCCAACTTTTAGGATAACTAGGTCCGGCAAATGATAAATCTGACTGCCCCCTACGGTACTGGAGTGATGGTATGTACCTAATGCATCCATTTCATGTAGATCACGAGTAGTTGCATTGCAGACCCGCTGATCAAGGTACTTTGGTTCTTAGCCACCTAACGCGAGAAACGCAACATGCAGCGGATGTTACCATCTCGACTATGTATGTACATATGTATGTATGTATATTATCCTGTAATGAAGACGAGGAGATAATAGGTATGTAACTACCCAGGTACATAACAAGTTTGTACATATCACCTCAGCCCAACTTCATGCGGCGCAATAACGCCCCCAACTTCACCTTGTGCCCGCTGAGCCGCATAGTTCGTTAACCCCAAATACAAAGGCATGCTGTTCCCCCCTTGCACGTACTCCCTATGTTACTATGTATGATAAGAACCATTGGAAGCAACCTAGAACCCTGGAATAGTTCTTATAAAGACCCTGTCATCCACGTTGGTAGGTAGTAGGTACCTAACTTACCTCTACGTCGGCATCTTTTGATAGCTCGCCGGGCAGCCGGGTTCCTCAGCCTATCAATTAACCAGCCTGTCGGCTGTCTGTGCGTCCACACCCGGTTTTCAGGGTCTTCCAGTTCTTAAAGATCGGATCGCAGGATGGTCCCAACCTCCCCCGGCGAACCCCTAAGGATTTCGAAATGATCGTTCACGACAAGCAGCAAATCAGAACCTTTCCCGCGTCCGTTTCGAGAAAATCGAGGCAAACCGGCCATGGGACCTAGAACCTTGGCGTATTCTGGAACTCATCTTTCGCCCATTGTCAGAACCTTTCATTACGTAGCTTTTCTCCTTTTTACCAGGTCTGCGTCATTTCTTTTCATATGCATCATTGCCGGATTACTCCTTGCGTTTTTCTTTCTTTCCAGGGGTCACATCAATGACGTTCCAGGTCTACGGGAAACGCTAGCTATTTACTAGTTACCCAGGTTGGTAATTACATATACCAATCTAAGTCCCCTTGGGTTGTTACGACTACTGTACCAACCGAGGTCTAGCCACGAGAAAATCTAACCAGGCCAACTCCCCCAACAGATCAAGCATCTTGCTCCGCCTCAGTTCCGTTTGTCCTACGGAAATATTACTATTACTCTATCTGTAAGCCAACAAAGGGACAATTGTGTGAAAGGAAGGAGGAGTATTGATAAGAGATTGTGATCGAGGTAACAAAAGAGACAAGTCTTTGGTCAAAACCCCCGATCCAAGACTCTACTCATGACGATTAGCATCGAGTCCAACACTGCCGTATGATTTTCCACGCAAGCATTACCGTATTGACGAACCTCGTCTTTTTGCCATCGACGAGTGACACCATGTTTCGTGTTCGCGTGTATTCGCGTTTAATGTATAGATCAGTGATAGAAGCTGAATGGCGTGCCGAGACTCTTATGGGTGCATCGATAAAGTGGGACAACCTGGCTTACCCAGTATTTGAAAGTCTAGGATGTTTAGGTGACAGTACTAGAAACTAACTACATAACTACCACTTGTATTGTATTGTACATGTTCGTTCTCGACTACCTAACACCATGCAGCCTACATATATCTAATTACCAACGCAATAACACCTAGCCAGGGTATCACACATGGTCAAGATGCCATCGATAGTTAGGAGTCATGTCCCCTTGAGTCTCAGTGGGGGAAAGACACTAAGCTTTTCTGTCTCGGGAACTGACAGCGTGAAAAGTGACGTGAAGACAGCTATCCAATCGGCAACTTCCCGTTTTTTTAATAGCCATGGCTTCCTCCTCTCGTTTTTTTCTGATGGGGTCGTCCCCAATTACTACTAAGGCCAGGAACCGGGGCTGCATACATACATATGTAAGCTAGCATCGACATTAGTTGCATGGAAAGAAAAGAAGAAACGTCGCCACGCAAGCTTCGAAGACCTTTCATTGGCACGCCACAATGCATGGCCTTGTTGCTAAAGGTTTCTCTCTCTACTACTTAACACTCGGACCGAGCTCTCCCGGAGGTAGTTAGGAAGTGAAATAAAAACCGATAGGGAGTCACTCTCTTTTGAATGGTGCCTGCCAAGGCAATAAATTTATCGGCTCTTACTCATGTATCTTAGCCCTGACTGTCGACCGCGTTCCTGGTTCGTGGATGGCCCCATAGAGCCGAGACCCTCTCCTTTCCCCATGTCCCCCCATGTGAAGTAGCAACGGCATCGGCGTCGACGGCCTCGAGTTCGAGACCACTGTCCTGGGATCGGGAATACCTCATTGGAACATGAAGGCAGGCTGTGTTTAACCAGCACCCATACCTTCGTCCGAGCTGGTTCCTATCGTTTCTCACAGTCTAGTGTGAGACGTTCTATCGCCATTCGACATTCTAACAGCTGACAAAGTGACCTATCTTTCCCTCTATCCTCGGAGCCCTTGCTGATCTCTTTACCCCCCCTCCTTCTTCTCCAAGGCAAGGTCCGTCTGGGCGGCGTCTAGATAGTGTAGGTACGCAAGGGGCAATAAAACGTGCCGCAATGCAGGCATCCGCTGCATGTCTGGAGACGATATGCCGGCTGCCGAACGCCAGAAATGTGGCTTCTCTTTTCCGTTTCCTGTCTCGCTATTCGCTAAGTAGCTCTCCTCGCCCCCATTACCCCAGGTGGCAGTTGAGAAACACTAAGCCACCTTGACAAGTGAACCCCCCTGGCTTGATGCAAATATCGGCCCTACGACATTTGCACCAGGATGGCCGTTGTAAATTTTTTTTCTTCTGAGATCCTGGGAGCATTAACAGGGCGCGCTGGCGCCATGCCATACAATATTATGTACGTGCCTACCTAGTAGGTACGTAGGTCAGCCTAGCAGCTTAAGATATGTATGCAGGAACCCCAGATCTTACATAAACGAAGTGGAGTTTATTGCCAGTCTTATTTAGCTTATTAGCACAAATTATTATCCTAAGGCTCGATAGAATCTAAGATGTTGATCGTCTCCAATACCACGTGAATATTGGTTGATAAATCTTGTCCCGTGCATATTCGGCTCCCCTCACTTGTTTCATTATTAATGATAATAATAATAATAATAATGAACGTCGTATGCCCTCCCACTAGTTAGGATCTTGTCATCTTGTAGTTATCTTTCATGTGAAATCTAGAACATTAGCGAAACTTCCAAATATGTACATAATTCGTATGCAGGTGTAAATACGTTATAGAGCGGATATACCCGGATTAATTTTCGCCAACTGTAGTTACTCTCGCCTTTCTTTCATGTCTAGCAAAATACGAACAAATTAGTCCTTGCAACATTCTAAGATTACCTCCTCGTAATATCATCAACAAAGTCTCGTAGCTCCATGATAGGAATAGGTGAGTAAGCGTCAGTAACGCTTGTCATATGACTAAGGGCATGTAACGTGAAGCCACCAACTATACAAGCCAGATAGCATTGCAGTTCAAATCGCTTTAGACAATCTTAAATCTCAACATTGAAGTACTCGGCCAAACATTTATTGTCATGTATTATGGCAAACCCAGATCTGACCTACCTAACTACCTAGGTTACCTACATAGGTAGGCAGCAGAGACAAATACATAATCCAGTCGAAGCTGCTACGTTGGTAAACGCCGGTGCTACATATTGATTCTTCTAGATATACATAGTTTGTTTACCACCTCTCCAGCCTCGATACCTCGGTTGTCCTACCAACCGAACCACTCGCAGTGACAGTGACAGGCTTCTCCTTGCATGGCAAGACCTCGCAGGATCTGAATAGGCATCTTGCATCCGCGGCTGGTAGCACCTCTTGGTGTCACTCAGCTCCATACGCGATAGATATTCAATATTTCCAGCCATGTTGGTTAAAGGGCCATTAGGGTTTGCCCGTTCTGACTTTATCAGCTACTAGGTTAGGTAATAAACATTGTAAGGGGCGTTAGATGTTATATCAATGAATATACCAATAGTTATAGGTACCTAGGTTATGTATGTAAAGATTTGATGCTTACACTATTAACGATAACTTGCTGTCACACACAATAGACCTAATCAAGGCGTTTAAGCTGAGTAAGAAAAAGCTTCTAGTATCATCAAGTGCACTCCAATCAGCTTCAACGTTGAGCATCTTTGAGGCAGCCAACTAGCTACCTAGCAACTCCATTACTGTCATCCACCCTCCTGCGCAACGCAGCATTAGCCTCCTGGAGCAGCATCCGCCCGCGAATCCACTTCTCCCTCCCTCCCACAGCCATCACGGGGATCCTCCGCCATCTCCATCGTCAACAAACCGGAGATCTCCGAGGCTCCGTACCGTGTCTTCAAATACATCCATAAACCTACCTAGTACCTACCTATCGGCCTACATACCCGCAAACCCAACATAGCCTCTTTTCCCACCTGCAATCTTCGCTTCCTTCCAATCAATGAATACCATCAACTCAAGAAATCAAAATCACGGAGTAGTCTTTCTTAATCCGCAAACCCACATTCTCAACGCCCCGGCAAATCTCCCGGCTCTGCTCGCCCGCCCAGCTACACAGCTCACCATGAACACGATGAATACGACGAAGAAAAACTGGCCCCACTAGCCGCCGTCGCCGTCGTCGTCACCATCGCCGCCACCATCACCATTACCAGATAGTGTATGCTCGACAATTCCAACCAATCTCGGGCCCACCGTTCACCACGGCTTACCCTTTAAGGCTAGGCTAGCTTCATTCAACCAGAGGCTCTGATACCAGATTCATTCTCGTATGTACCTACATTAGATCAATACCTATCTACTCTCTAGTTCTATTCCCAGTATTCAATTGTATAAAAATAACAGGTAACAACGATACTTTAGAAATCTAATATATGCACCGAAAAAAAAAACAACCCATAACCGTCGTTGCCCCAAATGGTAATCACGTGATAATGCATACCTTACCACCACCCAGTTACAGATAGTTAGATTACTTGCTTCGTACTGTAGTTGTTAACTAACTAGTTGGACCAACGTTCCTCTGTAGGTTATTTAGGTATGTAGGTAGCTGTGTAAAAAAAAACGGGCCTGGGAAACGTCGAAGTTGGCGAAGATGTACAGTACCTGCCCGGTCTACCTACTCCTACTGATACTGACACCACCACCACCACCACACTAGCTAATGTCGCTACTAATTCTATGTGTAGTACCTAGCATGGCTTCGACCGGCAGCTGCTGCCGGTGCTGGAAGCTAGACTCCTTGTAAAGACTGCACAGAGCGAGAGCTGTTAGTTTGCGGCGAGGTTTTTTTTTTTTTTTTGGGGGGGGGGGGGGGGGTTGTCGTCGACCCGGGGGCATGCTGGCGTTGAGTGATAGTGATGACGTTGAGCGATGACAACGACTGCTCGCGAGGCTGAACGAGTATTTGCTGGCCTGGTTCGGTGAAGAAGATGATGATGATGGTGGTGGTGGGCCTGTTGCGTCGAGGTAGCTCGATAACGACGACGAGCTTGCTTGCCTTGTACAGAGGCCCGCTGCGCATGGCCGCAATCTCGATGACGGATAGGCTGCCCCCGGGGTTGCTGCGTGGTTTTACCTTGCTTGTTTGGTTGTTCTGAGTATGCAATTCTTCAGGGAGGATATGGTAATCTAGGAATTAGGCTGGGGAGGGAGATGGTGAGGATGGGTTTGTATGAAGGCATCACGATGGGTTTTCAATGGTAGGCATGGTGGCAAGGTCTATGGTTCTTCCTTCTTTTTTTCTCGGGATAGATTGCTAATCTAGAGGGCTATATACGCTGGGCTGTTATGTTTCATCATGTGCCTGTGCTCTTTTGCAGTCATGAACTCATCGCCGCGACATAGGCGGTGCCCCTACATTGCACGAATGGTTTCGTACTCACCGGCGCATGCTGTGGTTCAACGTTGGAAGACTTGAGGTTCTACTTGTTCCCTCGAGAAGCCCTTTCATTGGGCTAATTGAGACATAGAAAAGGAAAAGGAAAAGTAGCGTGCGTATGTCTCGCGTACAGCCTATAGGCAAACTTTCAGAACGCGTGGCGGCTTGCTCCAGGGCTATCTATTCATTGCATCCTCTCACCGGTTTGGGCCAGCTCATTCTTGAGTCTCTTTAGGCAAGATTGTTTTGATTGCTGAAGTTACTCAAAGTTTGAATAATGAGGTACTTACCTTACCTAGTAGGCAGTCCACGCCCTGAAACTCAATATAGGTAAAGCGCACGTCTACTAGAACCAACTCTTGGTACTGTGTTCTTGTGTCCTTTTCTTGATCCTGGTCTTACTTACGACATAGGAATCGATCAAATCACGAAGAAATCATTCAGATGCATGATGTGTGTGGCGAGTATTAGACGACAAGGTTGGAGAGGAATGATTTCGATCGATCCCATCGATGCAACCTCGTCAATCGAGATGGCAATTCGGGAAATATGCAAGAGAATTGTGAATACCCAGGTATGAATAGTTATCATTGGATATGCAACTTTAACCTTGGAGATCGATATAGTGTAGTATACCGTTACCTCGGAGCCTGCGACCACGTTCCAGTGGTTGTGAGCCGCCGGATGTACATATTTGTAGTAATTATACACGAAGCCCTTTCATCCATGAACAGGACACCTTATTTGGTCTGGTGGTTGCTTTATTACACATCCCACAAGTTGCTCCTGTCCGGTCCGCTACTGGAGGTCGGTGAGGAGGCTTTCCCCACAACCCCTTTTCATTTTATTTTTTTCTCCGCCTTCCCCTTTTCCGCTTGTGGCGAACCGAGTTGAATCTACTCCCCATCCACAACTTCTAACAGCAATAGGAAAACACACACACCGGTTTTGTGTTTTATTTAACTTATCGTGTTGTTATTCTCGACTCCAAGTTCGTATTGATATAAAATACTACTGTATTTATACCTAAGTAGGTTTATTGGAAGAAATGCTACACGCTCAATTGCTACCGCGAATCGAATGCTTTCCTCTTAGATTCTGAATTGTCAACTTGACGAGTCACAATCAAGGTCTGAGTGCAAGCCTCAACTAGGAGATCAATCATGATACATCCATCCTAGATTAAGATACCTAAGTGTACAAAAACATTGATCTTTAAGTTCACGATGAGACTTAACTACCAAGTAAACCAGGTAAACCAGTATGTTCCCTTTCAAGTTGTATTCGCTTAGAAACTAATGAGTACCTAGACATGAGAGATACATGTACTGGCGCAAAGAATACCACTGGATCATGTCGAGTACAGCATCCCTATCTACATAGGTAGGTACTTACTATGTACACATCACCTTCCATAGGTAGGTAGGTATGTAGACTACGACACCGAAGGCAGATTGGGACTTTGATACCTGTCCAGCTTCAATTTAGTCTAGCTTCTGGATACGGAAGGGATTTAGACAAGACTACCAGGCACACTGCAACTTAAACGGAGTTGTAGTCGAGAGTACTTAGTACATGAAACCAATGCAGAACTCTCCGTCAAAAGAGCAGATTTGACGACTACGTTATATTTGGTAGCCATATGATAAGGGGGCTATGATGATAGTTATATGGAGTTGCAAGGGGCTGTTTTTTGCATGAACTCTACGTTCGTTAGCCGGTATTGAAAGAGGGCAAGGCCGATGTGGCTTGGAAAAATCGTAGGTTAAGGATGTAAGATTTGGATACCAACGTAAGCTTGGAGAGCTTTTAAGCATATGTAGGATAGGGCAACTACGACGTCTTAAAGATGGTTAGCAAGATAGAATCCTTATGAGGTCGGGGCGACGTTATTAGCCCCCTGGGCCGAAAATATTATCTGGTGCTCTTAGGGTCGTTGTCATAGCTTGTCTAGTTTTCTGTACTGGCCATTGGTAGAAGATGAAGCTTTATGTTGGCCTGTTTTATTGCTTCAATGTTGAGAGTACAAGAGAAACAAGGGAGAAATAGCCACTGCCTTGATTATTACTATGCTGATTGTGTCCCTGGCATCTTGATCCCAACCACATATCGCGAGAGCTGAAACTTATTTCTGGCTAAGACTTACTTTACTGCTAAGCATAATTTTAGTCATTCTTTTAGTATGACGATTTGGGAAACTTCTCAGAGTCTCTATCGAGGTACTTTATTAACTTCCAAGGTTAAAGTCTTAGTTGAAGAGAGACTTCTTGTTGTTCTTGTTGTTCATTTGTGTTATTAATATCTTTCGCATATGCAACTTAGCACCATAGTGAAATACCGAGGCATGCAGTATTATGTACACAATGTGGCTTGTGTGCTTACACATAACTAACTAATTCAAGCCACAGTTGATTCTAGATTGACGTTGATCAATAATAAACCGACCACAGCCAATCTTGAATTCTAATACTAGAAAGCGTTACCTTTATATATCCCATCATTCTTCCACAACTCTTCACCATGTTGTCTTAATTTTACCTGAAGTGTTAAGACTTGGTCGCATCATCATATCTCAAGCTTCTAGATGGTACTATAACACAATTTCAAGACAGGCAGCTGTATGCTGCCGTCTTCTTTCGTCAAACATTATGTCGCCATCCTCCTGACTAGGTAGCTTGCTGGTCTGCGGTAAGTGACTTGACTGCTTCGCAGTCCAACTCTTTGTTTGGATATCAGAACAAAACCTGTGAGTATACCTGAATTTCAATCGTGATATTTCATTTAACCCCCCTTTTTGTATTTTAATAGAGCAGCAGGCTTCTGATATCATGGCCTTTGGACCTTCTATCGACACAACTGTTTCTCCTCAAGGAAGCGGCTGATCGCGATGCCGTAGTTTCCCCGATAGACAAGGTTATACTAACCAAAGCAGGACTAGCGCCAAAACTGAGTATGGATTACATGGAGAACATGGAGATGGGTTAGTGACAGTGTGGCGGGGTGTTCTTCCAAGCTTCTGGAAGGGGCCCTGGGAAAAAGATTGTTGGCACTTTCCTCAGCGCATTGCATCGACCCGAACAGGCAACCTTAGCCATTCAGCAAGCCTACAAGGCCACTGATAACGTGCCACCTACAGTGGTGGTATGTACCTAAGCTTTCCCACCCGCAAGACCTCAGCCCGCCTTTCCCAGTGAAAGAAGTATCAACCAAGACGTACCGCGCCGCCTCTCGATTTTCGATTTTCGATTTTCCAACGCCTCCAAACAACAAAACACAAACCAAAAAAAAATAAAAAACAATTTTCACCGACAAACATATCCTTTGACGCGCAAACTTAACCAACCCAACTCGAAACTGATACAATTAAATCTCGTCGTATTGAAGCAACAATAATTTAGCCATTACCAACATTCCATCGAATTTGCGCGACTCGATATAAAATTAACACAATGGCTGGTGGAAAAGGCAAATCAGCTGGAGGCAAGAGCTCAGGTGGAAAGACTTCTGCTGCCGCCGCCGCCGCCGCCCATGAAGGTCCCAAGAAGCAGCAAAGCCATTCCGCTCGTGCTGGACTTCAGGTAAGATTTTACTTTTAATATTTGTCGTGATGCATCGCGGCTTTTTCTCCATTATATTTGGTCGATCGTCTCGTCGCTATACCCGCAATCTCGAGCTTCTACCATCGATACCGACGACCTGCCCCTCGATTTATATAATGACGCGCATTTTTCTTCAACACGACACGTCCTCGTGAGCAGTCTTGAATCGTCGCACGGATTGAATTAGGAACATCGAACTTACTGCGCGAATTCTGCGGTACCCGCTATCTTCAATTTACTCAAGATATTCCACGCATATGCCGGACATTGAAAATATTTACGAACATGCGATGGTCACGATAAAGCTGCTTTCCTTGCATCACAGCGCCAGATGCGACACACTATTCATTCAATGCCATCCACCATAACACGCGCAATTTTTTTTCTAGGAATTATCTACAATGTAACGTGGAGCTCTACTAACATTTACTGTCTAGTTCCCCTGCGGTCGTGTCAAGCGTTTCTTGAAGCAAAACACCCAAAACAAGATGCGCGTCGGAGCTAAGGCAGCAGTTTATGTTACGGCCGTTCTCGAGTATCTTACTGCTGAAGTCCTGGAGCTCGCAGGAGTGAGTCATCCATCTTCTTTGTTTTCTTGGTGCCACCTTGTTATTTACTGCTGTCCCACATCCCTCCCCCCATATCACCTCAAGGCTTTGTTGGTAGTACAGCATACTGACTCTTCTGCCTAGAATGCTGCCAAGGATCTTAAGGTTAAACGCATCACTCCCCGCCACCTCCAGCTCGCCATCCGTGGTGACGAAGAACTCGATACTTTGATTCGTGCAACCATCGCCTTTGGTGGTGTCCTACCCCACATCAACCGAGCTTTGCTACTCAAGGTCGAGGCCAAGAAGAAGAACAAGGCTATCGAAGCATAAGCATCCTGCTACCTTTGTATTTGAAGTTTTCCAACTTCATAGTCTTTCGCTTCCAACTGTTCTTGCTATGTGGCACAAGGTTCTCTACTTCTGGAGGTGGGCTACACGGTCTCACGACTTAGGACGGTTAATTATGACGACGTATTCTGGCATCCCCTTGACGGAATCGCGGTTGCTTGCGCTGGGCATTTTGGCTCTGAAGTAGCATTCAGGGTTGAGATAATTCAGAAGATTTTCGGCAAGGCCAAAGGGTGCTCAGGAGATGGTACTGGCAAGAAGAGATAATGGTAGTTGGTCAAGGCTTGCTTATGCGATTCTTACGTAGGGATGAGTGGAGGTCTGGGCCGTCTCACCAACCTTCTATGGCCTTGATTCAGGCAAACAAATAATATCACGCTGCTTCGATTATTGATTTGGTTTTTCATTGGTGTGATGATGGGTATTAATATATGAAGTGCTTTTCTTTTCTTCTTCGCATGATGAGGTTTACTGCCTAGGTACTACTTATACTGTCTTGACGTAGGTAGGTATGTATTTTTTTCCTTTAATCTGCTTAACCAAGATGATATTCAAGGAAGCATGTATGCCCAGGTGCGTGCTAAGAATACCTAATAGTTTATAACTTGTTGAGCTCACTCACCTATGTAGTTCCCAACGTGCCAACATCTGTAGGTGCCTACTCAGGTATGTATCGTTCCCCTTTGTTCATACTACCTGGGTTAGCTTATATCGTCGATCCAGGACGAGTAACCAGGTTGTCCCTTGTGTACTAGAGGTAGTTATAGCTAAAAACCATCTTCAACGACTCTTAACCTTTTCTCATCTCATCTCATCCCACTTCACCTCAGCGAAACATAGATGCTTGGACTTGTATATTCGGTTGTTCGGGTAGTGAGTGGGAATAAAACATAATAGAATCGTGGGAGCCTGGGTATGTTGTGTCTAATGCCAGAGGCATGGAAAGGGGTATTGGGATGCGTGAGAGGGGTTGTGTCTCTAGGTAGGGAGGTAGGCTCCAAGGTTGTTTATGAACGGAGGGTTGTTCTACCTGAGTAGCTCTCACTTATAGAGGCAGTTTATGAGATTTATGGATGTCGTATACCTGGGCACCTACCTCCCTACCTAGGCAGGTATAGATGAAGTCAAAAGACGATCAAGGAAGGAAGGAAAGGGGGGAAAGGGGGGGGAGGTAGACGTGACTGGCACTTTCTTGTATAGAAACATGCACTAACTTCACAGCAACTTTGGAATAGCTAAGGTGTTCTTTGTTCCTATTGCTGCGCTACATAATAAATCTCCGAATCTCGTCGTCAAAGCAGCCCGGGATTTAGGACGTGAGTTACTTTCTTTCTTGTATATACCCCTGCCCGGTACATAGGTCTTTAGGCTGTAAGTGGTGTAGAGCCACCAGGAGACCACAAGCTGGGCTCGAGGAGCAGGCAAAGGGGTGAACAGGCAAGTCGCGAGCAGTTCTATAATGCCTCCTTTTCTCAACACTCTTTTCACCCTAAGGCCATGTTAGTTAGGCCAGCATACCTAGTATGTCCAACAACGTTCATCTATGCAACCCCTGAATATACTTGCCCAGGCCTATACGGGATGTAAATCTGAAAGGGCGTTCAAATACCTTGATACATTCTAACTAGCCCGCCCACGAGCAAAGCAACGGCCGTATGCGAGTGAAGCTTCCGAGTATGCAAGTGAAGCATCCGAAGCTTGCGATCTCGTTGCTCCATCCATACCACTAGGCCAGGGAGCCTCACCCTGAGCGATACCGACGTCCCAACTACCCAGCCTATCAACTCAGCCCATCGAGCCACGCCTACCCTCTCCTTCGGGCAGCCCAGCTTTGTTGCCATGTTTAAAAACCTCTGTTGCTTTATTTTCCCACGCCGCTCGCCTTTGTCACCCCGCGCGGATACCGCTTTTTGCCCAAACCAAACCAAACCAAACCATACCAACCAACCAACCAACTGTCCCCAACGCGCCCTTGTTCCCTTCAACCCTCGTGCGTCTTTGTCATGGGAATCGCGCTAGGTATCAAAAATATACATCATCGACACCACCGTGCCCTAGCAACCGTCGTGCGCGGAAATCTCCGCGTGTATACCTATCAATGGAAAAACCCCAACAATACGACAAAGGGGCGTTGCACGACGAACGATTACCCCCCCTACCCAAAGCGTAGAGCTTCCCCCATCCTTACGCACGAGAGATTGCGGCTACCGCCCACAGAAGCGCCGGAGGTGTCTTTGTTTCGGGGACGTGGGACAAAGTAAGCCCATCTGCTAGAAGTGTCGATAGCCTCTCCTTGCTAGGGGGGGAGGGGGGGGGGACACCAACCGCCGCGCGGATATAACCCAGGACGAAGTCTCAGCCCTAAAAACAGCTTCTTTTCCTCCCATCTTCGGGATTATTTTCTCCTTACTTATCTCGTATTTTCTTCTTCTTCTTCTTCTTCTTTTCCTAGAGTCTTTCCTTATTATAATAAGTATTTTCTTTTCATAATTAACTACTATACATACTCATCCTTAATCAAGTCGCTCCTTCGCACAACCAACCCTCTTTTAAAGAACCAAGTTTTGTTTGACTAAGACAGTTTTCTTCATCATTATATTTTTCTTTCTTGTCGCAGAGTTTTCACGGTGAAGTTTGTTACCTCACAGTACGGGTTAGAGGAACCATCAAGGTTAGGTCTGCTGAGTCAACGAGGGCTTAGACGAATGGTTATTGGTCATAGGCTCGGTATCAGTATCAACAAGCAAACATCTTGGATTTTATATTCGTTTCCAAACCGGAGTCACTAGACACTCACCTTACCGCCACTTACACACATAATACACAACAGAGACAACATCATGCCTCCACGTAGGAATCTACCCACGCTGTCTATTCACTCGAGACAGCCCGCCGCTGCCATGTCTTCTACTTTATTATCCCCCTCCCCGAGTAATAGGTCTTCTATGATGCCTATCACACCACCTGCTCGACTACATCTCCGAAATATTTTACCGCTAACTCCTGACGGTATGCCTACACCCCCACCCCCGCCTCGTAAGCCATATCCCTGGCTGTGGCAGTGTCACTCATGCAACACCATCTATCGCATTGGCTGCACGCGGCGCTGTCTCGTCTGTGATCACGAGTATTGCGTTTCTACAACTACGCAACAGACCCGTCGTGGTAAGAAGCGACGCCGCAGCAACAGCACGTGCCCCTCGGAGTTTGACTATGGCGGATGGGAAGAATGGGGTGCCTGGCGCCGCAAGGTTCTTGGATTACAAATCACAACTTGGGCGGGACAGAAGCAACGCGAGCAAGCTTTCGTTGATCGGAAGCACAATTGCATGATCGACTGCGATTTCCCATCTCAATGCCACCATGAGCGGTTCAGGCTTCAAGAGGAAGCACTAGAAAAGAATTTGCAGGAGTCACCCCTGGAGGGACTCCCATCACCATCGCCCATCGCAACCGTACCATTGGGCTTGGACGATAAAATGCCGTCAACTGTGACGCTGGAAGTGCGAGAGATTGCGGATCAAAATAACGGACAGGGAAGTCCTACTAGTCCCAAAAGTCCGCTTAGGCAGAGTTTCTTTTGGGATGAAGCAGAGGACAAAGAGGGAGAAGAGGTTTCATGGTGGGTGGCTGGTCAACAACAGGAAGAAATCAAGGCTGAGACTCACCAGAAGAGCCAATCGACATCTGGAAACAAGGATGATAAAACGAGAGAGGCGACTCCCCTAATTCTCGAAGACAGAAATGCGAAGCCGTTGTACAATGCGATGGAGGATAAGGACATAGTTCGTCGTGCTATTAAGTGCAGCAAAAGATCACGGTGCCGGTCAAGAAATTCCAGTCGAGAACATCCGAAACACAGGAGCAGACTGACGGTGCGCAACTTTACCAAGGCGGATGGATGGGAAGATTGGGAGGACTCGTCAGACAGCGACTCTGATGATAGCTCAGTGGCATCTTTCTCCTCATTTTCGTCGTCATCATCTTCCGATGGTGAATGGCTTCCGGCAAGTGACCTGACGTCTGCCTGTAGCTCTGAAGCTAGCAGCACAACTGATGCAGAGGAAAGCGAGGAGGAAGAAGTGGACCAGGAGTTGAGGGAATTGATTAAAGTAAGCAACTCTTTCTTGCAGAGTTAAGGGCGTAATAGTAAGAAAATGGGCGGATGTGAAGCGGGAGGAACAAAGCGATCTGAATCAGAAAGGGTAACGGTATATCTCATAGCAGTACATGGAGCTTTTTAGCGAGTTATTCGGATGGTAAAGTGATGATTTTATTATTTGAAATTAATGAAACTTGAAGAATTGAAGAATTGAAGCTAAATAATTGTGATGAATCAGGAGTTGAAGAAGTTGAAGTTGAATAAATTGAATAAATGAAGTTCTAAGTTGCATCATGATTGATCAATCATTGATGACATCGGATAGGTAGGCAACGCCACATTAACTATGCATTAGCCACAACCATATCAGCCAGCCTATTTGATTATCTAAGCTTAAAGAGATACCAGCCCCACCAGACCAAGATTCACATGCAGACGCGTTGAGGAATTCAATTTACGCGTCTTCCAACGGTAACTGGGTAAAGGACATCTATTTCTAAAAAAGCCGAATGATACCAACCATACTACTAATTGCACCTCGTATCATTGAGTGAGTCCTATGAAAACTTAACGTACTACATTGCCGAGGAAGAAACCACGCTAGAAAAGGTCGCTGCCATAAAGATAACTCATCGTTTGTTAAGAGACAAAACTAGAGAGTCCAACATGTCCGACTTCGAGGATGAGATGGACATTGATGCTCCTCCTGTCTCCAACGATATCAAATTCTCCTCCGACAACACTGCCAAGGGAAAGCGTAGTGCTGCAAATCTACCGGTCGAAGCAGAAGATTCTTTACCATGGTAAGACTATCAGGACTAGCAATTGTACACTGAAAGCTTGCTAAGTCAGAGTTAGGGTTGAGAAATATCGGCCTGTATCGTTATCTGATGTCTCTGGCCACCAAGATATCCTAGCTACTATAAACAAATTCGTTGATTCGAATCGGTTACCCCATCTTCTTCTCTATGGACCCCCCGGAACTGGAAAGACGTCCACCATTCTAGCCCTTGCGAGACGAATATACGGCACAGAGAATTTACGGCAAATGGTACTAGAACTGAATGCCTCAGATGACCGAGGTATAGACGTTGTACGTGAGCAGATCAAAACCTTTGCATCAACCAAGCAGATCTTCACTATGGGTGGCGCCTCGCGTTCAGGCGGGATCGCAAGCTACAAGCTCATCATTCTAGACGAGGCCGATGCCATGACCAACACGGCGCAAATGGCCCTGCGACGAATTATGGAGAAGTATACGGCAAATACACGATTCTGCATTATTGCCAACTACACACACAAGTTATCGCCCGCACTGCTATCTCGATGTACACGCTTTCGATTTAGCCCTTTAAAGGAAAATGACATTCGGGTCTTGGTAGACAAGGTTATCCTAGAGGAGGGAGTTAAGATCTCGGGTGAAGCCGCTGACGCTTTAGTCAAGCTGAGCAAAGGTGATATGCGACGAGCCTTGAACGTGCTCCAGGCTTGTCACGCATCCAGTAAGTTCAACCATAGATTACCTTCTATGAGCTTAAACAGCACTTCCCAATACTAACTATCCAACTAGGCACTCCGATGCAGCCTAAAGATGCGCCAAAAGTTGCCGAGAAGGACATTGTCAGGGAGACTATCACGACAGAGACCATCTACAACTGCATAGCGGCCCCGCCCCCTGAGGCGATCACAAAGATTGCTGACACGTTGCTGACTACGAGTGATGTCACTACATGTCTCTCTACCATTAACACGTTGAAGGTAGCAAACGGTCTCGCCTTGGCAGACATCATCACTGCCCTATCGGAGCAGTTAATGAAGATGGAGGTCAAGCCTCAAGCTATGATCCGATGGCTAGATGGCCTAGCGGAGATCGAGTATCGAGTATCCGCTGGAGGAAGTGAGGCTATTCAGACAGGTGCTGTCGTCGGTGTGGTCAGAGAAGGGTGCGAGCTTTTGGGATAGGAGAGTTAGGTCGATATTAATGGAAATGAAACGGCGTAATTAGACGCTGAGTGATGAGATTGAAACCACCTTGCGCGATGCGCGGTGCTACCGACTTGCATACATGTAGGCACCTGCTTACCTAGGTACCTAACCTAGAGTACTTACTAGCCTAAGGTCGATGCTTGAGGTATCTACAATGCAAATTGGCCTCTTGTAGCCCTAGAGAGCAACATTTCTGGCTTAGCCATCTCTGTAGAAACGAATTCTTGCTCACAATACTACATATAAACACCGCAGAACTAAATTAAACAGAAGAAAATGCACAATACACACTCTCATCAGCAACCAACTCACCAACCTACATCCAGCTTTCGTCTGCTGACATCATCTACTATAGCTCTCGCCATTCATATTTCTACCACACCAGTTGGAATTCCTAGACCTTTTTGTTCTTCACGATGAGCGCAATGTCGTTGCCCGAAGTCCTGGGCAAAATTTGCTCGTACCTTGATATGCAGGACGTAAGCAACTTCCGCTTGTGCAGCAAAGCCTTTGCCGACGTCGGTCTTCGCTTCGCATATCGAACGGTTGTCATGTCTTTTGACTCCAAGTCTTTGGATATGCTCCGATATATTTGATTGCACCCTGTTGCGTCCACGAGCATCAAGTCACTGGTCTACATTGTCGATCCTATAATGCTGATAAAAAAAACCTCTTGATCGTGCGAAAAGTCAAGGAAGACCACGTTTAAGAAGGATAGTAGGTGGTGTCCCCGATCCTAGGTCATTTTTCTTCACGGAACTTCACGTCACCTTCGATCCCCAGCATCAGATTCTACAAAGAAATACTGACATTTCTTGTATCGAAGAGGCCGGGTGTCATTTTCCGGCTCTAGAGGAAATCATCGTGTCCTCTCGTAGACGCTACAGGGGCAAGCGCAGCAAACCCACCTACATATATCGCCCGGACACTGATGATGCAGAAAACGGCTATCTGAAGCTCAACGGTCTTCGACAAATGTATTCACTTCTCCCCGTCATCGCCAAGGCCGACCCCAGTCTAAAGACATTTTCGGCCGACGGCATCACTTATCAGATTGTCGAAGATCCAGCTATCACCGAACTTCGCGACGCCTTTTTGCCTTGCACCAATGCCACAACTTTTAAACTACACGTCGATACCAGTATACTTACCGAAAAGGCGGAATTTCACGGTCGGTGTCTACTTTTGTGTCAAACTCGTGCTTCTACATAGATGTAAGATGGCACTAGACAAAAACAGAGGCTTACGCGACTTGACCAAGTCTTTCCGCCAACTTGAAACGCTTGAGATCACAATTGGCGACTACTTAGGGTGGTCTGGCCCTAGCCGGTATAGCCTTGAACATATCATCGAGCCTGAATGCGAATGGGAGAACCTTACCAGTTTGGCCCTAAGGGGTATTGAATGTGACCGACGCGAGCTAATGACAATTCTCAAGAAGCAGAAATGCTTGAATCGACTATGTCTCCATGACACGTCACTAATTCGTTCGTCATGGAAAATACTTCTTCTAGAGATGCGAAGTTCGCTACACTCGAAATTGAAATCAGCTTGTATCTGTGGTTCAATACAGGGACAGCAAGAAGGGGGGACCAGGCCGCACAGGGAATCCTGGTTCCTGGACCGGCGGGATAACCACATACTTTGGCTCGCCGTCAACATCTGTCTGGTGAGCGATGATACTGAGTACGCGCCTTGTCCTCTGCCTCGTGAATGGACGGACGCTGATCGCATCGAGGGGGAAATTGAGAACTTCTACTATGTGTAGGACGCGACAAAGACAATAAATGCCCATGATCGCCAATCAATAACAGATGGTCTCGAGATTACGTGGGGTTGAATCAAGGATTCTACCTATACTTCCCCTCTCCCTTTCTCCTTTCTTTGTCTATTACCCACTAGGATAGATGGACGTCCACCCACCCCTTGGCAGACGCTTTAGCACCATCAGCGACATTCCTGCATATTGTCTCGCTATTGAGTGAGAGAAATAACTAGGGTTCCTACAATAAATTCGAGAAAGCACCATTGTACAAGCTCGAGCTTTGCGAAGACCTAGATTGTCGGACCCTATCACTAGGACTACTTTGCATCTATAAAATCCCAAATACCCCGATATGATCATCCAGACCGCAGTTCACTACCACATATTGACTTTCAGGATCCGCAAAGTCGTATTTACCCGCACCCAGTGAGAGTGGATGGGTAGTATATTTCATAGTCTTGGCTGGGGGTAATGCCGAAAGAAAGCTTTCGGCAGGGAGGGTCGTTAATGATGTCTCCCAACTAATACACATCATCCTAAAAGCAGAACAGGGTTTAGCAATTGATTAATGGGACTAAGTAGCTAAATTCTGTTATAAAATGCCTGTCGCGTAGCTTCTCGTGATGTCAGCCTAGGTAACTCCTGCTATTCTGTCGCGAGGCCGTCAAAATGAAGTTTTTTGGGTTTGTTGTCTTGACGGGCTTGACCGTGCTAGAAGTTCTAGCTGCACCTCCTTTTCATGCATCGCAAGGTGCTGGCTCTCAGAAGTCGAAACGTAGCATCCCGGATACGCATGTTCAACATGAGAAGCGAACGACAGTGCAGGCGAGGTCCTGGACGCTTGTCCAAAGGGCCGTTCCCGATGCCATCCTACCCATGCGCATAGGCTTGAAGCAGAAGAATCTTCAATCTGGACATGATCTATTAATGGAAATGTGCGATGGCTATCACTATCCACTTAGAGAAACAATAGCTAATAGGATTGAAGATCGAACCCCGAATCCAAGAACTATGGCAAACACCTGTCTGCAGAAGAGGTCATTAAGCTGTTCGAGCCGGCGGAATCAAGCGTTAAAACCGTGAAAGATTGGCTTGTCGAAGCGGGCATTCCCTCGCATACCATCTCGCAGTCTAGCAACAAGCAAGTGCGCAATACCTACCTATACTTATCACCACATTACGCATGTCTCTAACATACGGCCTTTATAGTGGATTCAATTCGATGCTCCCGTCAAAGAGGTAGAGGACGTCTTGATGACAGACTACCATGTTTGGGAACACATAGACACAGGTGTCAAGAACATCGCCTGTGAGGAGTGAGTGCTTGACTACCCCAGAATACTTGCGCAGACCAACTAACTAATCGGCTTCAAGATACCACGTACCCAAGGAAGTAAAAGAACACATTGACTACATCACCCCCGGCATAAAACTGATGGGCTACGGAAATACGCAAGACCCCCCGTCGAAGAAAAGGGGGTTAGGGTCCCGCCCTCGCTTTGGCCAACCGGTTACCGAGAGCGAACTAGGAAACCTGAAGAGCGAGAGAAGCAGAAATAAGCAACCGCTACCAAAAAGAACCATCGGCGTCAACGTTGAGGGCCCGCTGCGCTTTGCGAGCCCTGTGGAGCCAGACGGCGTGCTAGAGAGCGGGAACTTTACGCTGCCGGGAGGTTGTGACGAGTACATAACCCCGGATTGCATCAGGGGTAAGGATGGCCAAGGTACTGTCTACGATCTAGGTTAGCTAACTACGCTCAGAGCTGTACGGTATTCCGAGGGGAACCAAGAAGCACCCTGATAATAGGATGGGGATCTTCCAGTCGCTCGGACAGCACTACACCCAGTTCGACCTCGATAACTTTTTCTGGAGCTTTACGAGGTGATTCCATCCTACGTCTTTCTTTACCGTCTCTCCCTCTCCCTCTCTCCCTCTATATGTATATCATCAGTTAGTAAGTATAGTATAGCATGCCAAGCACACGTAACTAACGAACACCTTCCGCGTACAGCGAAATCCCCAACGGCACGCACCCCGAACTCTTCTCCGTCGACGGCGGCGAAGGGCCCGCAACGAACCTCAACGGCGCTGGCTCGGAGGCAAACCTCGACTTCCAGATGGCGTATGGGCTGATCTGGCCGCAGGAGCCCGTGCTCTTCCAGGTCGACGACGAGTACTACCAGAACCTGTACAGCATGAACCCTGAGGCGTACACGGGGTTTTTCAACAGTAAGCTCTCGCCATCTCCACCCTTTCCTTGCAACCCCTGTTACCTACCTAGGTAAGACAATTGCTAAACTCCCTGCCTAGACCTCTGGAACGCCATCGACGGCTCCTACTGCACATTCTCCGCCTTCAACGAAACCGGCAACTGCGCGCGCCCCGCGTGCCGCGACCCCGTGTACCCCAACCCGCACGACCGCGCCGGCTACAGCGGGCCCCTCATGTGCGGCGCGTACCCCGCCCCCCACGTCCTCTCCATCTCCTACTCCGGCTCCGAAGCCGACCTCCCCCCCTCCTACCAGCAGCGCCAGTGCGCCGAGATCATGAAACTGGGCCTGCAGGGCACCACCGTCGTCATCTCGTCGGGCGACGACGGCGTGGGCGGCTTCCCCACCCAGGCGGCGCCGACGGGGTGCCTGGGCAAGGCCGGCGACGTGTTCAACCCGCAGTTCCTCGCGACGTGCCCGTACATCCTGGCCGTTGGCGCGACGGTGCTGCAGGCGAACGCGACGCCCGGCGTCACCCCCGAGGAGGCGACCGATCGCTTCAGCTCCGGGGGCGGGTTCTCGAATATCTACGCTGCTCCCGAGTGGCAGCGCGACGCTGTGGGAGCGTATCTGGGCAAGGCGAACTTGACGTTCGAGGGGTACGAGGGCGGGGGTGGGAACTACAGTTTTGTGGAGGAGGGGAGGGGGAGGTTCAATGTTAGGGGCAGGGCGTACCCGGATGTCGCGGCGAACGGGGACCACTTTGTGATTTCGAGCGGGGGCGAGCTGCTCAGGATTGGGGGGACGTCGGCGTCGGCGCCGCTGTGGGGGGCGCTGATTACGTTGGTGAATGAGGAGAGGTTGGCTGTGGGTAAGGGGCCGGTGGGGTTTGTGCAGCCGGTCTTGGTAAGTGTTGATGGTGAAGAAGAAGTAAGGGGGGCCTTGAGCTAACATGGGAATACCTAGTACTCGCACCCCGAGGTCTTCAAGGACGTTACCAAGGGGGATAACCAGGCGTGCAAGACGATGGGGTTCCCGGCTATCAAGGGTTGGGATCCTGTTACGGGCTTGGGGTATGTGTCTTCATATGCCGTTAATGCTAATGCTTCTGGCATGATTGCTAATGCTATGGGTTTATAGTGTACCGGATTATCCTAAGCTTTTGGAGCTTTTCATGAGCTTGCCGTAGGAATTCCTATGAGAGGGGAGAATAGGAGGAAAGGGGGACATAGGGGCAGGTTGGATTGCTCCCATCTAAGAAAGGAGAAGTGCTAGGTGACCAAGATCCTCTGTTCAAGAAATGCCAAGGTATCAGATATTTCGATATAGATGCAAGTGTTATTCTTATTGAAAAATCATAAGTTATGTCACGTTCTAAGGTTTATATGCTGTCTGGTTGAATACACGATCACCTTAAATATTCCCCTATAGCTCATCGTGCTCATCCGCCCCTTTGTCCTCACCCTCCATCGTCCCATCCCACGGTTTCACCTTCCCCTGCACTATATCCATCAAGAACCCACCCACCGCCTCCGGCTTAATCTCACGGCCACCCGAGTACGGGAAAACCTGCCCAAACATCGGGTTCTGCACCGACAGCGCCGGGAACTTGCCAGCTCTTAATCCCAACGGCTCAGCTAGGTCGCCGTACTCGTTCGCGTCGACGGTCACGAAGAGCAGGTACTCCTTGTACATCTTGGCGACGGAGCGCATGGCGTCGACGTACGCGTCGCGCTCGCTGGAGGCACCGGCGAAGTAGAAGACCAGCGACTTGCCAGACTGCAGGTACTTGATCTCGCTCGCGCGCGTGAACTCGCCGATCACGGGCTCGAGACAGTCTGAGATGAGCTTCGGCAGCGCGTCGATGGCGCTGAGGTCCGAGGTGGCGAATTGCTGGCTGTCGCGGTTGTTGTAGCATGAGACGGTCGTGGCTGCGGTTTTGGGCGTCACGAGCCCGAAGGACAGCCTGTCGCGGTACTGGGATGCGAGGGCTTCGTACGCGGTTTTGATGTGTGGGTCTTGAGGGTTGATGCGTGCGATTATCACGTACTCGTCGCTGGGTGCAAAGTTCTGTACCTTTTCTTTGGTGTCCAGGACGGTGATAGCGGGGCGCACCGCTCGTTTTATGTAGGAGATGATGCTGTTTGAAGTTTTAGCTCATCATCTTTAGGGGAGAGTTCAATAAGTAGGTGATCGTACGACTTTGCCCTTCTAGGGCCTCGGTAGGACACCATTTTCCCATGACCATCGAAGAAGCGTAGGGCTGGATACGAGATGATGCCAAATTCCTTGCAAAGACTTGCGGTAGAGGTGCAATCAACGCTTAGAAGGGCTTTCTTTTCTGATTCTATAGCAGTCGTCCATTCTGGCTCTAGGGCTTGACTTGCTGTCCTGAAAAATGACAATTAGTATGTCTCAGGTTATGTGATGTCAAGTGAATAGGCTCACGTTGAAGGTTCTATAACTGTAGTCGCATTTCATTGTTAGCCCTGTAAATTGACGAGTGCAGATGCAGACTTACATGCAACCAAGGCCTGGTTATGTCCTGAAATGGCTCGACGAAATTCATCTTCATTTATATGTTCCCAGGCTACTGCGACGCCTACCAGGATGGATATTAAGAATTCTATACTTATAATCTTCATTGTGTCTTCACTCATCGAAATTATCGTGAATTCTCCAAGTTCAAGCAAAAGGATGTCGGCGGGGTCAAATACCAAGGAGTTGTATAGCTGGTAAATAGGTACCCAAGCTACCCTGCAGATCAGGGGCTAGATCTGACGATGTGTGCCCCCATGAGTCTCCATGACACCTGTGGATCATGTGGACCCTGGATCTGTGCTGTAGCTCTCCACTAAAGAGCTCAATCAGGGGCCATTGTGATGCTGAACAAGGGGGAGCTCCTTTCTACGCAAACAATTGATGTTTCAACTTTGCATCTTGTAGTGTCATTGCGATAATGTATGACCGCCGGCATGGGATGATGTCAATCTAGTAGGTGTCATTTCTTCAAGATTTCCAAGCTTTAGATGGAAATTGACATATCTTCATTTTTCATTATTTCCTAGGCATTCTTTAACAGACTCTTCTTTAAATTTCATCCATAATAATTCAGATAATTGGAAGCCTCATCGATATTGAATCATGATGAGTTCATTGATTTCCATCCTACTATTTGCGCTCGCCGCGGGGACAGTCAAAGCGCATGGTGGTGCGCAAAAACCGATAATATCGAGTGATGATACCTGCAAACATCCCGCCTACAAGAGCCATATCGTTTCTAAATCACCACTGGTCATATATCTGGAGGATTTTATTACAGCAGATGAGCAAGCACATCTTCAAGAAATAACGTGAGTACCTTTACACCACCTGTCTATCTTAAAAAGATACACTGGATTTAACAATCTCGTAACAGTAAAGATACCTTCTCACATTCAGGCGTCGCCGACTCATCCGGCGCGCAAGGGCTACGACAAACACGGACGTCGCAATCAACCAACGTACCCCGCGACGCCGTGGTCCGGTGCATCGAGGAGCGAGCCCTCCTATTCCAGGGCTTCGACGTGCCACGGACTCACCTGGAGCCACTGCAGCTGGTGAAGTACGGGCAGGGCGAGCGCTACCATTTCCACACGGACTGGTACACGAACGCAGTCCAAGCGACGTCCGCGCTCGGCGGCAACCGGCTGAGCTCGTTCTTCGCGTACGTCGCGGCCTCGGACGACATCACGGGCGGCGGCACCAATTTCCCCATGGTGCCCGCGCCCCAGGACGAGCGCTGGTGCGCGTTCGTCGACTGCGATGAGCCTTGGGAGAACGGCGTCACGTTCCGGCCGGTGGTTGGCAATGCGGTCTTTTGGCAGAACTTAAATGAGGACGGCACGGGGGATCAGCGGACGTTGCACGCTGGCTTGCCGGTTACTAGCGGTTCGAAGATAGGGGTAAGTGGTTATGAATAGCGACTAGAAATGTTGAACTTGGCTAATTCGTATGATAGATGAACGTCTGGACTAGACAAGGCCCGCTGAGTGAGGATGTTCGCGGACCAGATGTCTAACGTGCGAAGTGATTTAAATAGAATGCCTTCTGTTATGATGAATCTGGTGCTACTCCTCTATGCACAAATATTGAATACATCTCTCTCACAGCTTACCCTATGCATAACTACCTATAAATCAAGTGCAACTCCTCGAATATTGATGTCATGCTGTTTTACACCCCCTTCCTTCCATTTCCTTCATTAACAAAGACCTGTGACTTCTAACCACAGTTGTCTACCAGCATCTGTAGTGAGATCGGTTACACTTTCGCCGCACGGAAAATATTGTGCGATCCATACAGCATCATTCTGCTGATCAAACACGACTTTAGTGACAATTTATTAGCCCACTAACCTTTCACAGATTGAGACTTTGGAATAAATTCAACACTGATACTTACGGTACGCAGCTCGAATGAAACTCGTCCCAAGAACCCAAGTCGAGTCTTTATCATCGGTAATCTGCACTCCAAGGGCGCAGTAGCTATCGAAATCCACGATGAAGTCGGCATAGTTGACCCGAATCACGATGTTGTAGAAGTTGAACCCGAAGTTCACGGAACCATCTAGGTTCCGGCTTTCGCATGGTACAATCCATACACCATGGGGATCCAGATACGCATACAAGGCCTTTGCTATTGCGGCTACCATGTCTGCACTGAGATAGGTATACGTGGATCCCGAGTCGATTAGCACATTGCGTTCGAATTTGCTCTCCGTCAGCACCGTTTCATTCTGCCCCGGAGGAGTTATTCCTAAGGATGTCAAGTTTACCCGATAACTATGTAGATTCCCCAATGTCAGTTCAGCTCACCTGTCTATAAAACTTGGATAGTTTTTCTCTTACTTTACTTGGTTGAAAAGTTTCATTTGCTGTTCCGGGTAGGGGTAGATTTCAAGGGGCTCCAGGTACCCCCTGAACTTCTTCCTGTCGACCCCTCCGAATATAATATCACCTAGGTAAGTTAGGTAGGCAGGTTAACACTTTTTCTACGATCTGGTAGAGACCGAGTGACTTACTTGGACTACCACCGCCTTGATAGCCAACCCCTAAACTGAATATCGGTACTTCGATGTAGCCTTGCGCCACTAAAAGGTCTAGCAAGGTTTTATATCCTGTATTCCACGCGTTGCCATACGAAACGCCCAATACACCCGCCCAAACATACTCGCTCAACTTGCTCACGCCAACCCTTAAACTTGGAAGGGGTAAGTCTGTGATGTCGATGTTAACACCAATACGCTTCCTCCTTGTAGTACAAAGGAAGACCTAGGTAATACGTACTATCCATCCCCACATACGCCGTGTCGCTGTACCATACCCCTTGCATATAACCAGTGCCGAATTTCCCAGCAAACCATCCATCTAGACTCTGCGCGGTGGAAGACTGCGAGGTGTCATAATAGCCGTACGTTCGACAAGCGGTTGGGTCCGCCGCTCGATCACAGGTTGGATCCAGGAGCAGCGTGTACGATCCCGTGTCGAGGATAGCCGAGACCACCTGCCCGGGTGTTCCGATGGCAACTATATAACACACCATCAGCACTTGTTGCGTTGCCTTATAAACTACGAGAAACTTGAAGCATACGCTCTAGCATATATACGATCCCCTCCCCGTACCTCGCTAGCGGCTCCCGCGGCGACGACCGGCTTACCACTCCCGTCTCATTATAGGGAGAGACGGGGCTGATAGTGACATTTGCGACTTTCCGAGACTGCAGGGCGGCCCTGATATGCCTTCCGCTTCCACCCTCACCCTCCGCGCTACGATCGTCATCTCCGCTCGCTGGCCCGTATATCGACCCCGCCCCATCGCCTCGCGAGATATTAGTCGGGATGGCCGCGAGGCATAGGAGCGGCCACCACCACAAGCCCACGCATAGCAGCTTAAGAAGATGAAGAGGAAGAAGAGGAGCCATACTTAAAAATCACAGCCCGAGTTGTCCCATCGTGTCCGAGGAGATGGGACGGACACGACTACTCTCGAAAAAAGGCAACGGGGACTTCTAATCCGCCTAGTAGTCCTAGGTAGTTTTTTTTCTCTTTCCCGCCGCTGATTATTACTACTTGATTGTCCGCCCTTGGATCTTTTTCTCCTGGGGGAAGAATCGTTACGGAATTTCCCAGTCTCTTTTTACGACGTAAAAACTTCCTCCAGTAAGAGAGGATAGTGAGGTGCTTAGCACGCGGGAATGTCGAATCAGACTTGCATGTGGTCGTCCCGGGTACCCCATACGATGGACGGGGGTTGCCTGCACCAATGAGAAGCTCGTCAAGAGCCGGGAGAGCGAGTATAGTATACGTGAGACACGACGTTGAGACTACTACCTACCTGCCTGGTAAGTAGGCACCTAGGTAGGTAGTAGGCAGCACGGCTTCCCATTTGCATGGGTTCCCCAAGATCTGCGGTGCCAACCAGCAGCTTTCCCACCCGCTACGACTTTAACCGCAATACTTGCTACGTCGACCCATTCCGTGGCATAAATTTCGCCATAAGCTTTGCAAAAATTGCGGATAAATATCCAAAAGCGAAAGGACCTTTGGTGTGCATTTATAGGACGGGAAGTATTACTAGGTAGGTAGACACAACTTATCCTTGGATGACTTCCCCCCTACGGAACGGGATTAATGACGGTTTTAGGTACATAAACCCGTTTGCTCTCGGAGGAACGGCTGAGGTTCATCTTATTGGGGGACGAACGGTATGAGAACATGCCTAACCTACCTACATGTAGTAGCATCTACCTAACTACATGCGTGTACATGTGTCCCACGGCAAGTAACTCGCAGCTCTAAGCATTCAGATCCCCCAATATAACCGCACTATATCGAACTCCACACATGTAACGTTCTCACGGGGATACAAGCAAGGCTG
Source organism: Hypoxylon fragiforme (assembly GCF_022984875.1). Lineage (NCBI taxonomy): Eukaryota > Fungi > Ascomycota > Sordariomycetes > Xylariales > Hypoxylaceae > Hypoxylon > Hypoxylon fragiforme. The sequence goes on along the minus strand of NW_026054758.1, from coordinate 710,261 downwards.
CATACGACTGCCATCTTCCCCTTCCTCCAATCCCAGCGCCTTTTACCTCTACAGCTTCCTGTTTTCTTTTTGTCGTGTGCTGTGTAAGGTAGGCTTCGTATGCATCCCGTGCATCCGGATTGCGACGGTCCCTAGGTACATGCTATACACGCCGGCACGCAAGATGGCCCGAATGATCAACGCTCTGCTCCCCTCGCCCCCTTCGATACCGACCTGGCGGCACTCACTTAATTGCTTCGGCAATTTTGTACATGGAAATGCCGACTTCGGAAGTGTTGTGCTCGTTACGAGATTCGGTAGGTGGTTACCTGCCTTACTAATTGATGTATGCATAGTAGATGCTGCATGCATTGGTAAGGAGGGCTGGAACTGAAGTCTTGACGAACGCTACACAGTCTTATTACTACCTAGGATCTGGGAGGTAGTGAATGATGAAGTAGAAAACACATTTTAGAACACCAAGAAAGACCTACAACTCAACGTATACCCATACCAAGGTAAACTACCCAACCTACCGCCAATCCACCAACACCGTATCCCCCTCCCGCACCGCCGCATACCCTACACCATCCCTCCACAGCCTCCGACCCTTCTCCTCATCCTTCGCCTCGGGCCCCACATCCGCGACCTCCGAGCCGTTCAGGTACACCCCATTAACACCCCTCCCCCCTTCCCTTACCCCTCCCCCCTTTCCAACTCCCAGCACCTCTTCCTCCGTCCCGAAGCAAGCCCTCACCACATCCCCCGCCGACTTCCACGTCGTCCTCAACCCGCCGTTGGGGCTCAGCCACGTGGCGAGTGGTGCGATTACGGGGCCGACGATGCGCAGGACGAGGACCCGGGTTAGCCAGGAGCTGCGGCGCGCGAGGCTCGACATCATGGCCGCGGGGTCGAGGGCTAGGACTGAGATGTGCGAGAGGGTGGGGTCGGTTGGGAGGCGGTGGGAGAGTTCGCGCCTGGGGTACCTAGTCAGTCTTTGATCGTGGTTTCTTCTGGTGTTGGGGGCTGGATGGTGTGTGGTGGAATGGTTGGGGGATAGGTGGGTGCTTGGGGAGGAAAGGGGGGGTAGGTAACTCACATCATCATGACCTGACTCAGCTTCGCCACCCCGTACCGTCTGAAGCCCGCCGAGGCGGTGTCCGCGTCGTCTTCTGCGAGGAAGCTCCAACGCCCCTTGGCGATGGCCTCCGTGCTGCCTTCGGGGTCCGAGAATAACTGGTGGAACTTGACGGGCGCGTAGGCTTGGCCGACTGGGCCGATCTTGTTCCGGGGGTCGGTGGTGCTGGGGGAGATAGGGAGGTTAGCTAAGAGGTCTAGCAGGAGTGCTACCTAGTGAAAAAGCTAGGTTTTTTTATTACGAGATTTCGGTCAAACCTACTCGTGGGTCCAGCTCCCCAGCACAACTATCCGCCCCTTCTCCTTATCCATGCTCTGCAGCAGCAGGAGCGTCAGGAGGAAGTGTGAGAGGTACGTGCTCTGGAACGTCAAGTCAAAGCCGTCCTTAGTAATGCTCTGCGGGCCGTATTCCTGGTATGCAGCAGCCAGCACGAGCGCCCGGATCGGGGGGATGTCACCCCTGGCGACGCGCGCGTTGATATCGGCTGCGACTTTGCGCACGCTTTCCAGACTCGATAGGTCGAGGGCGATGAGATCGTAGTGGTGCTGGCACTTGTCCGCGCTGCGGAGGACTTTCTTCACGACGTCGGCGCTCTCGACCTTGCGGACGGTGTATAGCCCGTGGTAGTCTTGCGCGTGGGACGGTGAGGAGAGGATCCGCTTTACGATGTCGGATGCGAGACCGCCGTTTGCTCCGGTTACGAGGACTGAGCCTTCGGTGGATGCCATGGTCTATAGGAGATAGGGTGGAAAGTAATTGAATAATTGGAAGGCAAGTTCCTTTTCATCGACATTGATGCCATTACAGACAGCCTTGATCCTTATATATCCCCATTTGAAGCGGAATATGGTAGGGTACTACTGATGGAGCGGCAATATCGCATAGGCCGACAACAATCATAATGTCTGAAAACCTGGCATTGTCCGCTTTAGATTTACATGGCCTTTCTTAAAACAAGCAATACGGTTGTCATGTCCGCCCGTTCACCGTCGCTTACATTCGAAGAATCGGTGTAATCCGGAGACAATACCGACCACGTGAGCGTAGATTCGGCCGTCTTGGCGCACTTCACGAAAGAGTCAACCCGCTAGGATATGAACATGGCGTCAGCGTTTTTGCACTACTTTGGGATTAAGCAAATAGCGAAAGTTCGCTTAGTACTCCATAACTCACTACTCTGTATTGGGATGGTGCCTTGTGAGTTACCTATACGCGGAAGTGCTTTCATGATCATCATGAATCACGAGAGTTACTCCGTACCTAGAAAAGGGGTAAATGGGGCTGAAGCCTTGAAGTTTATTTCTACCTAGGCATCTTAGAGGCTTGATGAGAATGCTTTGTCAGGTTTTTGGTTGACTAAAAGACTGAATATTATTAGTTGATGTATACAAGGAATGTCTTAGGTGTTGCGGATAGGGATTGCTTGTTCATTCAACACCTGGTGATTGACGAATGACGATCCCCCATTGTATGATGGGGAAAAACTCACAGAGCTAAGCTAACCTTGCAATGTTTTCAGAGCACTATCGACATGGAAAATTCCACATAAATTGGGGTTTCTTGCGGGCTTTCAAGTAGCTTTCAATGGAACTGGCCATGTGAACTTCTCTAACTAATGCTCCCGAATTTACTCTCCGGGTCAACTACCCAGTACACGACCAAATATTGCCTTGAACTGGATGTTTGGCGCAAACATAATACTTATCAGATATGATGAAATAAGCAGACCATATTATGTCGAAAAAGCACCTAAGTTAGAGAGTTTATAGCTAATCACTCTTAGGACTAGATCAGACAAATCAATCCCTTCATCTAAACGCCATACTTACATACACTTGATCATACGAGATATGATTATTACATACCAGTACCTAGATATCCAATGCAGTACTTCCTCGGAACTTAGCGGGGCGCTTCTCTACTATCTGCAGTAACAGCATACGTATGACCTGCGGTGTCACCTTCGAAGCCTGCTTCTTTTTAGAGACTTTTCACACGACCACAAACGGATCTGCGGAATCCTACTTACTAAGGCAGTTTTCTACTCTGATCAGCTCGCCATATCGATAAAGATTGCCTAAGACATGGCGTTTATCTTATAGGTAAAGGGATAAAGCTATGTACATACATCCGGAAGCGATACACTATTAAGTACCTATTTACACTCGACAGCATGGATACCTCCTTGCAACCCATCGACATCACAGCGTGCTATTCGACGCGCATAGGGTACTTGTAGATCGCTACTGCAAGCCACATGCAGCGAGCCTGTGATAGAGCTCTATCTATCTATCTCTTTTGCGTTGGGGGGGATGCGGGATGCAGCATTCAAACAGGGGTAGCATCACACTTTCGATGATAGCTCATCCCAGCCCAGCCCCAAAAGAGCTCTGCCAAGCTTTCCTCTTATCTTGCGTGCTTCTCCCGAAAGCTACCCCGCCGCTTCCGAGGTGAGAGTTTACAAGCTCCCCGCCGCTTTCTTATAGGATATGATGCATGGTTGAAGTCGACGCCTCCCGGGAGGAGGAAGGTGGCTTACCATACATAGGTAAGCTTACGACGTTGCGGGCGTCGGGATTACATAGCGGAATTACCATGACGAGCGCTTGATTAAACCAGCACGTTGTCTGGTGTCATTGAAAGCCACATGGCTAGGCATGTATGCATGTCGACCTAGGTAGGTATCCATTGATGTAGAAGAGGTAAGCCAGGCTCGATGGTACAATACTACCTATGTAAGTTGGTGAGGTCTGTCTGGTCTTTGTCTCTCCCTCTATTGCCTTACCTATTACCCCTCCTTTGTCCGTCTCCCGAGCTTAGCATAGCTCCTCCCTCCTCCTTCTTACTCGTGCTATTATACAATACAGTTTCATAACCAAGTCTTTGGTTCTTTTCGTGACTTGACTTATATCAGAGGGTGTGAATAACCCCCTAGCTTCGGTCTGAAAGAATGGCTTCACGTTCACTAAAGACATTAGCCGCGACTCTTTCCCTCGCGGGCGGAGCCTTAGCCCAATCCACTAACGAGACTGTCTGGTCTTCGTTTGCTTATATCTTGTATGGAGAGCGTACGCCTTTACGCGGACAGCTCGAACCTAGCCTCACACCCCTAGGCGCACAGCAGCTCTACTCTCAGGGCTCGCTCTTTAGATCGCGGTACTTATCGAATTCGAGCTTATCGGACGAAGATAATGCTATAACTACGAACTCGCCTATCGCCGGCATAGAGCGCCTGTCTCTGGATAACTCGCAGCTTTCTCTCTACAGCACTGCGGATGATTATGTAGTCGGCGGCGCCCTGGCTTTCATGCAGGGCCTCTACCCGCCGGTTACGGGCACATTCGCCTACGACAATGGCGGTGTTAATGCGTCTAGGCTGGCCAATGGCACTATGATTGACTACCCTCTAAACGGCTATCAATATCCTACAATCTCGACAGTTACTCTTACAGACGTCAATGCCGTTTGGTAAGTCCAGTAACTACCTACCTTAGTAAAGCTCAGAACAAGGCGCTGACAGACCCACCAGGCTAGAAGGGCAGGAATCATGTCCCGAGCATGACACATCGATGTACCGCTTCATGCGCAGCGACATAAACCAGGAGATGTACAACTCGACGCTCGAGTTCTACGAGAACCTGTGGCCGGAGGTGTTCCCGAACACCCTCGCCAACGCGATGATAAACTTCAACTACGCCTACGACCTGTACGACTACGCGCAGTACGCGTACGACCACGACTCGTCGATCCGCGACGCCCTGGGCAGCGACAACCTGCGCTTCCTACGCCAGCTGGCCAACATCCAGCAGTTCAACCTCAACGGCGACTTGACGGCGTCAGGGGCGCAGGAGGGGGACATGATCCGCGCGATCGCGGGCCGCACGCTCGCCGGCAAGATCGTCGCGCAGCTCTCGCAGCACATCTCCTCCGGCAGCACGCAGAACAAGCTGTCGCTGGTCTTCGGCTCCTTCGAGCCCTTCCTCGCCTTCTTCGCGCTCTCCGACCTCGCCTACTCCTCCTCCTCCTCCACCGGCTTCACCCAGATCCCCGACCCCGGCTCCGCCATGGTCTTCGAGCTGTTCAGCACCGAGGGCAACCTCTCGTACCCGGACCGCGACGACCTCTGGGTCCGCTTCGTCTTCCGCAACGGCACCGACGCCGCCGCGCCGTTCACGGAGTACCCGCTGTTTGGGCGGGGCAACTCCGAGTCCCGCATGCGCTGGGCGGACTTCCAGCAGGCGATGGGAAACTTCTCGATCCGCGACTTTGCTACCTGGTGCGACACGTGCTCCTCGCTCTCGCCCTTCTGCCACGCGTACGGCCGCGGCTCGTACAGCTCCGGCAGTGGCGGCAGCGGCGGCGGTAGTGGTGCCGGCAATGCGGCACTGTCCCCGGCCGTCGCAGGCGTCATCGGCGCCGTGATCACGGTTGCGGTCCTCGGTCTCGCGGGCGTCACGGCGTTCGTCTTCGGCGGCATCCGCGTGCGGCGCAAGAACGCGTTGGATGCGAAACGCCGGAGCAGTAGCCTGGGCGGGTTCAAGGGCGCCGAGAAAATGGCGAGCGACCACGATGTCTCGGTCGCGAAGAGCGGCGCGAAGCATGAGCGCGTCGGGAGCTGGGAGCTTGGCAGCGGTGGTGTTCGGGGCTCTGACGTGAAGTTCCCGCCGCCGGCTGCGGTTAATGAGCATGGCACTGGGTTTGGGCTTTCGGGGAAAAGTCGCCCGAGGGATGATGCGGATGCGGATAGTATTACGGGACTTAGACCGGTGGAGCCTGTAGAGAGGGTTTAGACGATCGGAGGCTACCTAGGTAGTACTCGCTGCTAGTTCTGGTGCTGGTGCCAGTAAAGGAGGTTGCGGATCTCGACTTTCATTATATTTTTTTTTTTTGGCTTTCACGGACTTGACTCTTTCCCATTCTCTACGATCACTGATACCCCGGGCTACGGATATTTGGAATGGCATTCGGTATACTTTCATTTGGGGTGTTTACGAGAATACGGTGTTTAGGTTTATTTGAAGCTGACCCTGACCTACTGGCTTTACCATTATATCAATAGTCAGTATAGCATAAGATTATCTCAGTCTATAATCTAGATATACTTACCTAGGTACTTTATAGAAACATTACAGTATTTTACTTGCTAACTTGGAATGCAACCATAAACGAATACGCTGGATCAGCCGTATAACGACCCATAGTAGCGATGGGGAGTAATATTCTATGGGCATTTTATAAGTATTGCATCTCAAACAATAGATCACAGTCAGTTGGTCAGCTTCCGTAGGTATGCTATTGTCAGAATAGCCCTCCCTTACATCCCTCCCTCCCCTCTCCTCTCTAACCTCCCCACAGTAACCTACGTAGGCACCTCACTTAGCATCAATTAAACACCGCTGCCCCTTCGGCGCCGTGAGGAAGAACATCTTCTCCTGCATATCGTCGTCCGTGAACCCCTCCAGCCGCGAGACCTCCGAGTTCGGGAACCGGGTGAAGAAGCGAGCGGTAGCTAGACGCAGCTCCATTTTGGCCAGGTGCAGTCCGATGCAGACTATGTAGTGAAAAAAAAAAAGGGGGAAGCGTCAGTCAGTTCTGATGCAACTTTTTCTACCAAAAAGAATCCTGCCTTAATGACACACCATGAGGCCATTTTAAAGAAAGAAAAAAAAAGGGGGGGGGGGGGGCAAAAAACTCACTCCTGCTCCCACCACCAAACGGCACAAACGCCGCCTTCATCGCCCTCGTCGGCTTCTCCCACCTCTCCGGCTTGAACTCCAGCGGCGCCGGATACACCCTCGGGTTCCGGTGCATGCTGTACGCCTGCGCCGAGACCGTGTACCCGCCCGGCACAAACCGGCCCGCGAGCACCGCTCCCCCCTGCGGCACCACGCGCGGCAGCCCCGACGGCGCGGCGCTGTACAGGCGCAGCGTCTCCGTGATGACGTGGTCGAGGTACGGGAGATGCCTCAAGTGCTCGTGGTCGCTGAAGTCGGGAGGCAGGGCGCGCAGCTCAGCGACGAGCTTGGCCTTGACGTCGGGCCGCCGGCACACGGTCCACACGAGGTACGTCATCGTGTTGGTCGTCGTGTCGCTGCCGGCGGCGATGTACGACATCGCGTCCTCGCGCAGCTCGGCGAAGGGGAGCGTGTCCGGGTCGTTTTCCGAGGCCCGGTAGAGCTTGGAGAGGAGCGTGGGCTTGGCGTCGGAGCCTTGCTCGAGGACCTCGTCGTAGTGCCGCTGGAGGGATTGGCTGGCGTACTCGCAGAGGCGCTCGCGGATGCGCATGCCGAGGCTGAGGACGGGGATCGGGATGTAGTTGTTGATTTGCATGAGGAGGGGGAAGGTCACGCGGATGCCGCCGGCGATGCCGATGGCTTTGAGGTCGCGGATGTATTGGTTCTCCTCCTTGGTCTCCAGCATGCGGAACGAAGATCCGAAGCTCAGCTCGCCGATAATGTCCGTCGCCATGTACAGGAACCAGCGAAATACATCCTTCGAACACAAAACCAAGAGATTAGCCACTGCCCTTTCCATTTCGTCACTTTCTCACTCAAACTCACCGTCGCACCACGCTCCTCCATCTCCTCAGCCATGCGCTCGATAGCCAGACGAATCTTAGAGTCCACCGTGGCCCTGTGCGGCGCCAACCCAGACTCTGAGATCTCGGAGGCGAGGAGCCTGCGGTGCCGTCGGTGGTAGTCGACGTCGGTCGTGCTGAAGACATTCTGCACGTTCGGGATGAACTGCTTGTACCACGACGCCTTCAGGAACTCCCCCTTGATCGCGTAGATTCTGTCGGTGGCGTCCGGGTCCTGCACGCTGACTTCCTTGGGGGTGATGCGGACGATGGGGCCTATGTTGTGGTTAGTAAGAGTAGGTACCTAGTCAGGGTTGGGGGGCGGATTTAGACAGGCAGGCAGGTATATAAGAGTTTGTTCAATAAGAGAAGGAGTGACGAACCATACTTCTCGTGCAGCGAGTGAACCCATCGTGGTCGGTTTCCGGTGATGACGTTGTACTTCAGCACCACATCCGTCCACACAGTATACCACGGGCCCGGCAACCTTGCAAAGGGGCTGCTTAGGACGGTGTACACATACCGTCGGGGATATAGAAGTCAGCATCACGGCACACGATCCAAATGTATTAAAGGAGTCGGCTTACACCCAGGATAGCTACACCAATGCCCGCAGCCAGAAGCTGGTAATTCTCGAAGTCGCGCACAGATTCCATTTCCCTTGGTGTCTTTAATTCTTCACGGGTAATGTGTAAGCAGGTAATGTAAACCCCCACACGCCTATGCGGAATAAAATCACTGGATGTGTATTTCGATCGAAGGATCTATCCCCTGGCCGCCTTATATACCTACCTGCCTCTCTATTCCATACTGAAGCCTACAGCGCTTGTGACAAACAGCTTGGAGTCATTGAAGCGAAAGGCCGAGCTAGGCCAGGTCCCGCCCCCCCAAACCTCACTCTAACCTGGCCGCTGTAAACGAGCGAGCGACTGTGATCATAGCTTGCCTATGCAGATCTACATCATTGGCCCATCCGCCGCGTGAGACAATACCCACCGGTAGTCAATGCAACGACGGTATGGGGCTGAGGCCGAATTGTCCGAGTGGACATGGGCGGGGCCCCCTCTGCCCTACCCTACGAATGCCGATCGACCAATGGCGAGGCGGGAGTTGTAATGGGGTACGGGGGGTGCCTAGAGGCGAGCCGGAGTCCGACGTGCTTTCGTTATATACCTACATAGAGGCCGAGCTTCCTATGGACTAACTAGCTGCAGAATATCACCAACGGCCTTGTTAAAAACAAGACTTATCACCTATTACCGATTTACTCGTTAACTACCTTATTTTTTTTCTCCTTCCTTCTTGGCTTCTAGGTATGTATGTATGTATCCATGTTCCGTGACAGAAAACAGCAGCGCGAACCGACGAACAAGCTGCAAGGACGGCAAGGCGGGCGATTATTCAGCGCTTTGAGATGGCGCCACCACGGCCACGGTATCGGATGTCTTGAATTCCTAATGTGTCGCGCCTCCGATCCACCTCGAAACCATCCGTTGCCGAAGCGCGACCCCCATCGATAAGAAATTATGGGATCTACGAGAAATGAGTTGAGACGATGGTCGATGACGCCTAGAGAGACATTAGACGAAGCTTACATACTTAGGTACGGACCGCTAGTGTGGATGCGAAGGCGTACATATTTAGTTGGATGCCTGCCTATCATACTGAGGCAATTGAAGAAGTAACCGGCCTGGAACTAAATTAGCTCGTGAACCTATAGGCATCCAGATATCCTTAAGCAGTGCATTAGCTGCCGCCGGTCAAATCCATCCTAGGACCTTGCAAGCGAGGACTGGCGGCATTTGATCACGAGGTTCGATATAAGACGGGCGTGCCTGGGTACCACATCCGAATGGAAATATTACATGTACTATACCTAGGTAAGTTGTAACTTGGTATTCGTGATATAGAGACACCTATCTTTGAGTATAGAGTAAACATAAAAAATGCAATGCTCTCAAATAGCATCTAGAAGTTCCCATCCCATCACGAAGACCTAAGATCGAAATGGCCTCACAATTTCAACAATCACCCAGCAGCGAATCAAGCTAGGTAAAAAAGCATTCGACAGCTCTGCCGTACCATGCCATCGCATATAGGTACTCGAAAAAACCAATCTGTCATAAAACTTTTTGAATCTCTTAAACCTTCGTATCTGGGTATCATATATTGTAACATCACAATCCACTCCTCCCCACTCTCTCCCCTTCTAAAACTCCATCTCCTCCACCTCCATCCCACACGCCGTACACGTCTTGACCGTCGAGCCATCCTCCTTCTCGATGCCGCGCCCCCACTCATGAACATGTCTACCCCCCCTTCCCACCGCATCGCCAAACTTCGCTTTCCCCCCTTTCCCCTCCCCAGCACCGCCCGCCTTCTGCTTCTCCTTCTGCCGCCGATACGCATCCGTGCGCGTGCGCTTCTTCAGATCTAGCAACTTCTCCTTAAACTTCGCCTCCTTCCTCTTCTTCTTCTCCGCCTCGCGGCGCTCAAACTCGGCGTCGAGCGCCTCGGCGGACCCCCACTTCTTGTCGCTGAACACGTACTCCTCGACCTGGTAGCGGAGGAACAGCATCATGTCGTGCCAGTGGGACTTGTGCGGGTTGGGGCGAGACAGGTGCGGGAGGAGCTCGGCGTCGCGGAGCTCGGGCTCGGTGAGCAGGTAGTCCTCGCGGCACTCCGTCTTGGTTAGTAGGCTGTACTTCTCCGGGTGTTTCTCCTTGCACGCGCCGCACACGCTGCACCCGAATACCTCGTCCCACACGAAGTCGATCTCGAAGGTCCCGCACTCCCGGCACTTCTTGCGCGTCTTCGGGTCCTGCAGCGCGCTGAGGCCTGGCTCGAACGGGCCGGCTTTCTGCCGCTGCAGCTTTCGTAGTAATTGTAGCCGCTCCCATTCCTGCACCGTCATCCCCTTAGGCTTTTGCTCCGGCCCCTCCGGCGGCGCGCCAGGCTTGCCGTTGCCAGTTCCCGCAGACCCTGACATGGCCTTGTTCCAGGGATCGTCCTCGGTGCTCAAGAACCCACCCTTCGTGTCTGTCATCTTCCCAAAGTCGTAGTCGACGAACTTGGTGAACTTCCTCGCTGGTCGGATCGCCCCTTCGTCTTTGGCCGCCTTGGCCTTATCAGCATCTGTCGTCGCCCCATCCTTCGCGGGCGATGCCCCGTTGGTACGGCCATCGCGGCTCGTCGAGGGAGTTTCCCGTATTCGGACGCCGCCGGATATGGCTTCGTAGGCGCGCTTTCGGGTGTTGGGGAGGCGGACGTCATCGGTGGCAACGAAGCCAGAGGGTGTGCGGGAGAGCGAGGGGGTACCGGCTGCGCGGGCGGCGGACTCGTGTTGCTCTCGTAGGGCTTTGGCTTTGAGACGATTTTCTTCCTTTTTATTTGGACTTGCATTAGCTAAGGCTCCATCTTCTGGATTACGAGGAATGCCATTGTAGAGAATGACTCACGATGCGCCTAGTAATATCGGGGGTCGGAGGATTGGCTATAGGATGAGAAGGGTTTGCTGTTCGGGCCTGTGGCGGCGGCGTCGAAGGACGCTCCATTTTGGAAGAATCACTGTAATGTTTGGTAAATGTGAAAGTTTGTATTCTTTGAATGTAGATAGATATGAGTTAATGAGATGATATCAATGTGGAGAGGAATAAAAGTATGATGATCGTCGGAGTCCGACTTGACGTAGGTAATTAAATTAGCCCTGGAAGTTAATTATTAATGGTTCTATCAGTGACGTCGAATTGAAAGCTAGGTGCTTTATCGCCCCCAACTTCAGTGCTTACACCACTTAAGGGTCCCGTCCAGCACGTACTTAAATGCCGAGTTAAATGCCCAGGCGCCTAAATGCATTCCAAGCGCAAGTAGCATTGAGTTGTATTCCACTAGAAATGGATAACTATCAATTGTATGATCCGATCTTAGAAAACTTGGTAGAATTGTCGAATCGATTCACATGGGGATACTAGAGGCGAAACACTGTAGGCGTCACAGGCAAGACTCAAGGTGAGTGGTAAGTACATAGTACACTTCCGCATGCGGAATTAGCGCAAAATTCGCCATGCTCGCTGTCGCTATGTGGCAATAATATTATTATGTCTACAACAAATGACGGGGTGTGGGGTGATCAAAAATACAAAGGTCAGCCCTATAGCCCTATCAAGTGTCTCCAAGACCCTCTCCCAAATTCATGTATGTAAGTGGATCAACAGTTCTCATAACACGTTTACTCATCCTTAACACCACCCCGACCAGCACGCTCAGCAGCCTCGACAGCCTTCTTGTCGCTCTGCGCAGGGCCACTCTGGAGCCCGCTCATAAGTCCGGCAGGCTGCTTGAAGGGCCGCTTCAGGTCTCCACTCGCGGGCTTGCCGAAAAGGTGGATCTTGACCAAGTTGGACTCGAGGGCGCCCTTGAAGGGAATAATGGACTGGATCAACAGAGGGTTGGTGTATTTCATGTATAGATGCATGAAGCTCATCATGGCAATACCCATGAATTGCGATCGGAACGAGTTCTTGATTTGTTGCGAGTCGTAGGCGTGAACGGTGGTCGTGACGAGTTTGCCCTCTTCCGAAGATCCCATTGGTGCCGGCTCAACATATTTTAGTGTGGTCAGATCTGATGGTAATATAGGGTTAGTGCAGCTCTTCGTAGAGTAAGTAACAAGGGAAATTGGCATACCCTTCTTCTTGTTGATCTGTAGCTGGACATAGATGTAGATACCAGCGATGATAACATTGCTGGCAACGTAAAGTGCGCGAACCATGTTTAGAACATCAGGGTCGTCGAAGGGAATTCGCTTTGACACCTGCATCATTCCGAGAATGATGATGATGTTGGTGCTGTTGCATGAAGTTGTGTTAGCCAGGTAGGCGCAGAGACGCACACGTGCATATAGGTGAAATGAACAACATACACTTGAGGGCTTAGGCCTGCCATTTTTGCGGTTGATATGATGCAAATAAATTACAAAATACGGATATAATTGGGAAGAAGAAGAAGAAGAACTGCGTTGTCTAAGCAGAGGGGTGTGGCAACCTTTATCGAATGGGTTGTGCGGACACTGGAGAAATGTGTAGATGTGAAATAAAGAAGGGAGAAGAAAAAAAAAAAGGCCAGAATGGTGTCTTCAAAGCTGCGATTGTGATCTGGTCGGTCGCAATCAAATTGCGTCGGCCGATAAATGGATCCGGAAGTGTTGGAATCAAAGTTCTTCCGTACCATTCCACTGGAATCTATGTATGTATGTACGAACTACATAACTACATGTATTCTATCGTAGTGAGATTCTAAAATTATGGCGTCAAACTTTACCTAATTGGCTCTTATCAAAGTTCTGGCCACGTTCCATCGCATCGCATCGCAATTCTTGGGGTTTAACTATCCCTAAGTACCTAGTACCTAGGTTAGGGTATAGGTCAGTATTCTACCTAGTACTAATCGCTAACATTAGAATTTAGATCATCTTTGTTTGATCTGCAGTGCCATGTGATCTCCTATTCGAGTGAGCCACAGTGAAATCGGAATCAATGATGTCCCTAACAACTTGAAGCCACAGGGCAGCTACTATGTACTACGTACTAAGGTTAGGTAGGTTAGGTAGCAACTTGAACTTCAATGTTGGCACTGAAAATACTACAATTCTTAGTTCCATACAATATCGCATACATTATACCGGCCCGGCGTCATGCCACTGTGTCAGCGTTGCGAGAAGAAGACTGATACGAGTGGTCACAGTTTCGCGTTCAGCCACCTAAAGCAGACAGATTGTGAGTTTTGTCGGCTCGTCTATGAAGGCATCATTGCCATACTATCACCCACCATCCCTCATGACAGCGCCAGCGCAACGTTCCCTTCATTTAGTCTTGACCCGAGAAAAAACTTCGATGTACACATCTTGGCTTACGGAATCATCGTATCATTCTGGTGTTCATGGGGTAAGATGAAGTCTAGAGCTCACCATGGGATTCATACCTGTACAATGACAGAAACTGAGTATTCCAGGGACAATTTGCCCTTGGAGTATCTTGCCAACTCATAGAGCTATAACTACGCTCGAATCCAGCGAGGAAGGAAGCTTCAACACTGCGTTGGAGTGGATTCAAGACTGTGTCGCTCATCATAATTGTAGCGACAATGTCTCTCCAACTTTGCCAACCCGAGTGGTCAACACCGGCCTCGATGGATCACCAATCCGACTTGTGGATGGAAACTCAGTGCGTCATCGCTATATGTGCTTGAGCCACTGTTGGGGCCAAGAGAGACCCCTGATGACGACGACTAAGAATATATCTAGTCACCTTGAAGAGATTCCTTGGTCCACCATACCGGCTACATTTAAGGATGCTATCTTATTTGGTCGGAAGTTGGATATACGCTATATTTGGATCGACTCACTTTGCATAATTCAAGATAGCTCGACAGATTGGGAAATAGAATCATCCAAGATGGCTGATATATACAGAAACAGTCATATTACAATCGCCGCCACTGCTGCAAAGGATAGCAGGGGTGGACTTGATACATGCCATACAAGAGAGTCATCGGTAAAGCTCAGGGGGAGAACAGCGAGTGACAAGCCTTATGATATTTGTTGCCAATATGCCATGGCGCCCATGACAAGCGCAGGAAAAGACACGCCGGGTAGACCCATCCAGCATCCAATCTCGAGCATCATGACTCTTGAGGACTATGGTGGCGCTATTCCCGTGTTTCCACTTTTGACTCGGGGTTGGGTTTTCCAAGAACGTTTATTGTCACCTCGCTTTCTTCAATGTGGTCGAGATGAGTTGTTATGGGACTGCAGAGAATCTATGCATTGTGAGTGTGGTCAGAGACCCCCAGATCTCCCCTACAATCAGGTTAGTATCGGGATGAGTGATAGCGATCTTCTTGCACACAAGTGGCGGAAAATCGTGGAGTTTTATTGCTCCTTAAACTTGACTTACGATACTGACAAGCTACCGGCCCTGTCCGGTCTTGCGCGACAAATGAGTGAGATGAAATCCGAGGCAGCCTACTTAGCCGGGATATGGAGTGATTCCTTGGATCTTGATTTACTATGGGTTCCATATGGTCCAGACTGCAGTGAGGGAAAAGAGTATCTAGGGCCCAGCTGGTCATGGTCCTCCTCAGGAAGACGGATCATATATCCAAGCGTGTGGCGATCTCAAGAACATGACCCGAGCGTCAAGGTTCTTGAGGTATATTTCGAATTCATCAACGCATTCTGCACCGCAGGTACGGCAGATCCAAATGGCAGAGTCACTGATGGGAGACTGGTTATGAGTGTACCCCTATTCCCGCTCATCGTCGGGTCGGCATCTGATAACGACGAAAGCTACGTGATGCGATACAAAAACACACCATTCTTCCAAAGGGATGGTTCGCAGGTACACATGGACAAAAGGCCTAGTAATTGGCGCCAACTGTTCGACGATTTCAGAAGAAGGGTGTTTCTTGATAATATCGCCAAGCGTGGCCAACTCAAGAACAAGATCTTTAGCTGCAGACTGGCTCGGCTGGAGATACTAGAAGACAGCACGTACTACCTAGTATTCGACGCCCGGGATACAATCCAAATCGAATTCAGTTTGCTCCTGGAACAGATCGATGAGGATAAGAATGTTTTCAGGAGAATCGGGCTTTTGGCAGACGGGCGGGTTGTTGAAGGTCATAAGGGGGATGCGCAATCGTGGATGAACGAGCCGAGCTGCTTTGAGAAGGATAACGAACGGACTCAGATTACGATTATTTAAAAGAACTCAAGCTGTTTGATTCTTCCTGAATTCAAAGTTGTTATCTTACGTGTAAAATCACTCCCAAGTATTTTATGCTAAATAACTAAAACCTTGCAGGATCCTTACTGTGCGGAGAAAGAAAGAAGTATTTCTTTTTGACTAATTCAAAGCCCCTATACTGCCTATGTTTGCTTCCAACCTTGGAAGTATTCATTCTCACCAGGCAGCAAAGGCTACCTACCTAGGTAGGCATGCCTTTTACACTGTACTTCCCCACAAAGCCAACCCCAAGCCGTCTTAGGATCTTTACAAACGGCACTGGGCACAAAAGGCACTGGGCCAGATACCTATTTATCACCTGAGCCGTGCCCTCTCTCTCTCTGCCAGGCCTACAAATATGTGCATGTTCCGGTGTTGGAATCCCAGAAACCGCCAATCTCCCAAAGACACCCGAAGAAGTAAACCATCATCATCATCATCCACCATACCCGCCGATATTTCAGCTATGGACTCGGCGCGTCCCCCGCGCGAGGACGATACCCTCTTCTACGAAACAAGACCCAACTACCGCGATCGCGACCATCCGTCGCACTGCCGGTGCCGCTATTGCCGCTTCTACAACCCGGATCCACTCAGAGACGACAGCCCCGAACCGTATCGCAACCCTGCCGAGGTGCTAGCGCTGGGGCGACTGCGGATCGGCCAGCACCATCCAGGCAACCCTCAGGGCGGCGGTGGTGGCGGTGGCGGGAAGAAGAAGAAGAAGCACACCGTGACGATCGAGGTCAACGGCCCGAAGCAGAGCAAATCAAAGTCACCGGACACGTCTCCGTCCGCAGCGCCGGCGGCGGCGGCACCAACCACAACGACGACGACGACGTCGCCAACGCAGGTGCCGGCCCCGCAGCCCCGCTACGCCGAGATGCTGTACCCAGAGATATACATCTACCCGCTCTCGGCGCCGCACATCACGTTCCCGGTCGTCAACTACAGCGTCCTGACCTCCCACCGGCCCCACCAACCCCCTCCCCGCCCAGCAAGGCGGCCCACATGCTACCTCGCGATCTGCCCCCCCTGCACCCGCCCAGCGGACATCGCCGCGGCGCTGACGCCGCCCGGGTCCGGGTGCGTGGTCGTGGCGCGGCTGTCGAAGACGAAGACGACGGCGCCGCTGTCGGCGTTTGGGGGGGTGGAGGAGCTGAGGAGGGAGGCGATTCAGCTGGAGGTTTGGGGGAAGGGGGAGGGGGGCTTGGAGGAGGAGAAAGGGGAGGATGAGGGTGAGGGGGATGGGGGTGGAGAGGAGGAAGAAGAGGAGGAGGGGAAGGAGGACTAGGTTGTGAAAGGGAGATATGTGGGATTGGGATAGGGATGGAAGGGTTTGGAGTTTGGAGGGGGGTCAAAGGAGGGGAATGTGAAAAAGGGGAAATTGAGAAAAGAAAAAGGGGGTGTTGATTTTCAAGGGGATACTGATTCATTTGTTTGTCCTGGGTAGCTGGATAGCTACTTCGGTGGGTTATTAGGTAGGTACTCAGGGATTACGGCATCGGAAGTCGGTCAAATAGGGGCGAGTAGACTGTGATACTGTATCAACAAATTGCAACTAGGTAACCATGGAACATTTGGAAAGAAGGAATTAAACCTCTGTGAATTTGCTGCTACATTGTAAAGAAAGGACACCTATATAAATTACAATAACCGTTACTCTACACTCTACAACTCTCCTTTTAACTTTAAGACCTCCACCACCGCTTCTCCTACCTACCCAATCTAGATTTAAATCCCTAGGTTACATACCCTCCACCTCAGGTCTGAAAAGTCTTCACAGGCCCATTCATCAAAAAAACCGCGAGGTTCCCATTCGCACAGCACGCCTCCTCATACACGCCCCTCCAGACCCTCGTCGGCCTGCCATCCTTGCGCCCCTTATTCCTCAGCACCTCGTCCTGAGCGCGGAGCGCAATCGGCTTCTTCTTGTAGCCGAGCGCGTTCTTCGCGGAGGCAATCCAGCCGTCG
Source organism: Hypoxylon fragiforme (assembly GCF_022984875.1). Taxonomy (NCBI): domain Eukaryota; kingdom Fungi; phylum Ascomycota; class Sordariomycetes; order Xylariales; family Hypoxylaceae; genus Hypoxylon; species Hypoxylon fragiforme. The sequence continues at coordinate 692,809 of NW_026054758.1, read as the reverse complement.
ATGTCGTAGCACTGGGTGCCGCCGCAGTTCCGCCCCTTCCACGCGTCCCACGAGGCCTGGAGATCAGCGCGTTCGGCGGGGGAGTTGAGCTGCTCGCGGCGGATGGCGAACAACACGCCCTTCTGCGAGTGGTGCAGCAGCGTCGCCCACTGCCGCTGGAGGTGCAGGGCGCTGCGGGCCCAGAAGATGAAGCTGCCCTTTGCGGCGGCGGCGCCGTCGCCCTGCTGTAGCTTGTTCTTGGAGAAGTCGAGGGCGTCGCGCATGTCCTCGAGCGACTCGACGAGCCGGTTCAGCTTCTGCCACAGGTCGCTCATGGCGGCGCCCTGGGAGCTGCCGCGCCAGAGTCGTTTGTTCCCGGAGCGGAGGGTGAGCTCGTCGATGAGGTCCGCCTCGGACTTCCAGGCCAGCACGAGGTGCTCCCGCGCTGTGTAGGCGTGGGCCCGCATCGCCGCGCCGCTGCCGTCGCCGGTCCACAGGCGCTGGTGTGTCTGGAAGAGCTCCTCCGTGGCGGTCTTGACGAAGGGGACGACTTTGGAGTACTGGTCCACGCTTTGGTATCGCTTTTCGCCGCTCAGCAGATCCTGCATCAGCCCGACATCTGAGGCTTTGTCGGCGTACCAGTGCCACTGGGTGGGGTTACTGATGATGTCGTACGTGGCCTGCTCGCGTTCTTGGAGGAACGCGATGAAGGCTTCCTTGGCTCGCTCAAGGTGGGCGCGCCGCTCTATCAGCGCGTTCTCCAAGTGGGGGATCTGGGTCTCTTCCTTGCCGATGTGGCTGTGAGGGATGGAGCTCCACAGTTTGTCGAGGATGGGGTTGTTGGTTTCGACGGCGGAGAACCAGGTCTCGATGGCGTTGTTGTCGAGGAGGATTTCTTGGGACCCGGTCCAGAGGGGCACCATGGCCTCGGTGAAATTCAGACTACGGAGCGGCTTGGTGTAGAGATCCTTTTTCTTGTATGATAGCTTCTTGATTTGGTCTTCCACGTAGACGGGACTGTTGTCTCTCAATAAGCCGTTGCCGGCAGAAGTCCCCCCTACGGAGCCGAAGAGTGTCGATACGAATAGAATGGTGATGAGCAACGTGAGGATGGTCAGTGTTGCGTTTATTAATAAAGTAACCCATCTCGGGCGAGGCCGTGGCGCATTAGACGGTGGAGGGGGAGGGGGAGGAGCAGAAGGGGCAGGTGGGACCTCTTCTACAACTTCATCCGCGAAGATACCCCCATCCTCAGAGACATCGTCATCCTCATAGATATTGTCATCTTCATAGATATCGTCATCCTCATAGATATCCTCACCCTCAAAGGTATCCTCGAAGTCACCATAATCACCGGCAGAACCGTATTCCATTTTCGTTATGTTATCTTTTGGTGATGTAACTTTTCGTATTACAATTGTATTTATTGCCGTCTCATACTACTCATAAAATACAATCCTCTTCTACGGCGTTTCTATCGTAGGTTAGGGGACATCAGCTAGGGGATGAAGCTGAGCTTCTACCAAATAGGGGAATAAGAAGAAAGAGAAGAAATCATTCTTCTTTGTATACCAAGGTCAGCTAAGAAGCCGTTTAGATTTACATATTTCATACTTCATTGGTGACGAATTGAGCTGGTTTATCGCTTGCGATAATGTGATGGATAGTTCTTTGTCACTTTGAATCCGCGAATAGTCAGTTTGGTCCCAGGTAGCATTTTGCATGACTCCTACTCGCTGAAAGCAGTTTCCTGCGAACAAAGGATTAGTTACTGGGTATGATACCGTCGTGTGAGAACTTGACAAGTTCGGCCCTGGGTATCAATTTCCATGCTGGTAGGGGATGCGCTTGGGTGAAATGATTGCCTGCGACTAGGTACATACCTTAGGTATTTACCTTGGTTAGTTGGTGTCTAGATTTTGACCCTTGGCACAAGCGATATGGAGGTTTGGGGAACATTATGCTCGTGAAGACGTTTCACAACATAGTCGGGTACCGGCATACATATAGAGTAGTAGTATTCGCACATAGTATGCAACCACCTACCTGCCTACCTACATTATGTATGTACCTATGATACGACTGGTCTAAATTATGTCAATGGTAGGCTACGCAACTTCAACTTCAAGGTTGCGTGAAGATTACATGAAGATAAAAAGCCTCAGGATTTCGGGGATAATAACGTGGCCACCGCGTATCAGTGGTTTCGGATATATTCCATTTTCGTTCATGTGTTGAGTTCTAAGTTGTATAGCTTAGCTGAGGACGAATCGGTAAGATAATCTTCCGACTTCTTAACCCGAGTGGCACAATTGCGAGAATATGATAGGGATACTAGGCACTGGGTAGGCAGTATGGATACGATAGAAGTCCGGTCCTTCCGACGCCCATCATGTTCGTGAATATCAAGAGGTGTCCATTTCATAAAGATGTTTTTGGGTTATTGTAGGATGAATTGATGGCAATTGGAGATGCATGCAAGGTTAGGCAGACAAAAGATATCATCGGGTTAAGAAAACATTAAATCATCCAAACTAAGCCTAGAGGTAATTCTGTCGTAATGTGGAACCGAAACTTTGAAGTGTTACCATCATGTAGCGGGGCACTGCGTATGAGCTTCAAACTTAATCCGGTGACGTAACAGACTAGTAGAATATCAGGCGTGCCTACCTGCAATTAGGCTACAGATAGGCTATGTACCTACTAAGGGTACAGTCTTGTACCTATTGTACATACCTGCTCCGACTCGTAAATTCTTCTCGCATATAAATCGCTAGGCAATGCATTGATGTTCCAGGGTTTCTAAGGAGACATCATGCATCCGCGGCAGGAACAAGACGGAACAACCTACCTATTGAAGTAGGTAACGCCATGAAAACTGTTTGCCAAATACCTGAACCTCGGCAAGTAATTACTAAGGTACTCCGTACCAAGCCTAGGATAAAGCCTAGAATGCCAGCAGTTGAACCTTGGAAGCCTACATAGTAGAAGCTTCAATCAATGATCAAGGTTTAAGGATGGCGCCAGCGGAATAGTTCGCTACATGATCTTTGCTAGTAACACTAGTTACAGGGAGAGACCCATTTGTTAGACTTTAAGTTTATGCTACCGGCGATGCGGTACGCAAATCACTAACCCGGTGGCTTAGCGTCTTCAGTCACACTTGAGACGGCGTGCCAAGTGGAATGTGACCTATGTAGTAACCTTGGGAGGCTTGGGTAGGCTGGTAGCACTTAGGGTAGTATTTCGGTTAACAAAGAACCCCTGTTAACGTGCCCACTGCCTCAGTGCCTCCAAGCTCGGGACACTTTGAACTTTTGTCCAAACGTACGAATTCCATTAATCATCCCCTTATTATCTCCGCTCACGGAATAACTACATAACTACATAGTAACTTATCCTAACATTCGACTCTGTCTCATGAGATTCATCGGATGCATGGTGGTTACTCATCAAACCGCCCGTTGTCAATAGTTATCGGGAACCTTTCATCATCAACGATTGATGATTGATGATGGCTATAATTTCGGGCGACGTGTTTGGTATTTGGGATACGAAGCACTGTCCTACTCTTTGCCGTACTGCATAGTAGTGTAACTTACGACTCAAGACTCCAGAATGGCGCCGTCTCCGAGTACCTAGCGTGCGAAACCTGGGTCTCTATCGGGCATCTATCTACCTACCCTGCAAATAGCTTAACACCCATTAGGTAGACAAGTAGGGGTCCTTGTTACTAGCGCCGGCAGCTATGTACGTGTTTGATATGGATGGCCTATGAAGTCAAAGATCGAGAAGTTGATGCTATAGGCTGCCACTTTTCTGTTTCGTCACCGTACCAAGTGGATCACCAACGGGTTAAGCAACCTCGGCTCATCAACCTGATCAAATCCCTTTTTTTTTTGGAATAAAAAATAAAGAATAAAAATCTTTATTCATAGCTACATACGTAAGATTATCTGCTTTTATATACAAATCGAGTGATTATCTTCAATTTTTGAGTTGCCGTTTCCTTCGAATCTGAATCAATACCAAGTTGATTCCAAGCCATTAAATCTTCCTTCTACTACTCCGCAAATCCATCAGCCTCTGACCAAGACGTCAGTCAAACCAGCTGTGCCGTCGGTTTGCATTCCAAAAGACCGATCGAACGGGGTTCGGACTTATTATACACCTGCCGGTTCCGGATTCTATATTTCCTTCATATAAACATAATCATATATATTAAAGGGGCTCTCGCCTAGGGAGACTTGACTTCCAATATGGCTTTTGAGTGGCCTTCAATCCTTAACTTTACAGGCACAGACACGAGCACCAACGAAGAAACTTCAGAAATAATGCCTATTCCAGAACCACCATCTCTCCCTTTCGTAGGCCATGCCACCGAGATAGACCGGGAGTTACCTATACAATCCTTTATCTCGCTCGCCGACAGATATGGTGAGAATGGCTTGAATAGCGAGGCTTGCAATATGATTTCTTGCTAATATGTCGATTATAGGAGAGGTATTTCGACTTCGTTTCCCTGGAAGGACCGTGGTGGTCGTATCAAGTCATCGTCTTGTGAATGAACTTTGCGATGAAAGTCGATTCGTAAAAATCCCAAAGGCTGCCCTCTGGGAAATCCGAAATGGTGTCCACGATGGCTTATTCACCGTAAGTCAAAACCACTGTGCAGCTAGTTGAGCCAGGAAGCTAACATAAATATCAGGCCAAATTAGACGAGCCAAATTGGGGCATCGCCCATAGAGGTTAGCTGGCCCTGTTCTTCTATACAATGTATTTATCACTTACATGGAATAGTCTTGATGCCTGCGTTTGGCCCTATTTCTATCAGGGGCATGTTTGATGAAATGCACGAAATAGCATCGCAACTTACCATGAAATGGGCTCGATATGGACCGCAGCACCCTATCGATGTAACTGAGGATTTTACTCGTCTCGCTCTTGACACCCTAGCTCTCTGCTCTATGGGTTATCGTTTCAACAGCTACTATACTTCGAGTTTACACCCGTTTGTCGCGGCTATGGGCGATTTTCTCACTGAGTCGGGCAACAGGACCAAAAGAACTATGCCAGCATTTTTCTATCGGAGCAATGACGCTAAATATTGGAGTGATATTGAAATTCTTCGAAAGACGGCGGATGATGTCCTTAAGGAGCGTAAAAGTAACCCGACTGATCGTAAAGATCTACTCACTGCCATGCTTAGCGGGGTAGACCCGAAGACTGGGCAGCATATGAGTGACTCAAGCATCACTGATAACCTCATCACCTTCCTTATTGCAGGTCACGAAACAACATCTGGACTCCTATCATTTGCATTCTACGAACTTCTCAAGAACCCCGAAGCCTATCGTAAGGCCCAGGAAGAGGTTGACACGGTCATTGGGACAGGGCCCATCACCGTGGAACATATGACCAAACTCCCTTATATCGTAGCCGTAAGTCAACCTAGCACTAACACTCCTTTTCCCTTGATTTTGATGCCTTTTTGGCCAATATCAACACTCTTATCCTACACTTGTGGAAGCGATTCAGCTAACTCGCTTTAGATCATGCGCGAAACCCTGAGATTATGTTCACCTATTCCCTTAATAGGTCTCGCTGCCAAGGAGGATACTGTCATCGGGGGTAAATACAAAGTGTCATCGTCGGAAGGCTTTGCGCTTTGCATAAAGAAGGCACATTTGGATCCGGCAGTCTTCGGCGAAGATGTGATGGAGTTCAAACCAGAAAGGATGTTAGACGAACCCTTCAACAAACTGCCCAAGAATGCCTGGAAACCTTTTGGCAATGGTGTCCGAGGAGTACGTAAACATTGAATTCCTCAAATGATTTCTTCATTAGCTTAAGAAAGCCCAACACCCCCTACAATTGGTTGGATACTAACGCAAGATACTTGTAGTGCATTGGCCGTCCTTTTGCCTGGCAGGAATCTACATTGGCCATAGCCATGCTCCTACAAAACTTCAATTTTGTCTTGGATGACCCGTCTTATAGCTTAGCTATCAAACAAACACTTACTCTTAAGCCAGCTGGCTTTCGCATGAAGGCAACTCTCCGGGGTGGAATGACACCAGGCCAACTGGAACAACGACTGGCTGGCAAACAAGTGCCAACTGAAGCTCTTAGTGGGCTCTCTTTGAAGGATCCAGCCCGCTCCGCCGAAAATGGAAGTGGAAGGCCTATCACCATTCTGTACGGAAGTAATAGCGGTACTTGCGAAGCTCTAGCCCAACGATTGGCCAGTGACGCTTTGGGTCACGGTTTCCAGGTTTCCAAGATTGATATTATGGATGTTGCAAATGGAGACCTACCCAAGGGACAGCCTGTGGTGATATTTACGGCATCCTATGAGGGACAACCGCCAGACAATGCTGCCCATTTTGTCTCGTGGGTCGAAAGCATCAAAGACAAGACGGCACTTGAGGGTGTGCAATATGCCGTTTTTGGCGTTGGCCATCACGACTGGGCTCAGACATTCCACAGGATACCAAAACTAATCGACACCAAGCTTGAAGAGGCTGGCGCTACTCGACTAGCCAATATTGGCCTCACCGATGTTGGGAAGGATGATGCCTTTGCGGATTTTGAAACATGGGAAGATGAAGTATGTTGGCCAGCACTCAAGAAGCAATTTGGTGGACCTAGCGGCGTATCGGAACCCTCGCAAGCTGCCGGTATCACGGTGTCGATAACAACCCCACGCACGTCTGCTCTCCGACAAGACGTAACGGAAGCATTGGTAGTGGAGACCCGCACGTTAACAGCCGAGGGAGAACCATTGAAAAAGCACATCGAGATAGAGCTTCCTAGTGACGAACACAACGAAGCTTATCGAGCAGGCGATTATCTTGCAGTCCTTCCAATTAACCCTAAGCAGATTGTCGAACGAGCCATGCGCAGATTCCATCTCCCCTGGGATGTACATATTACCATTGGCAGCAATGGCGTGACCAGCCTTCCCACAGATACATCACTACCGGCGCATAGCATTCTAGGTGCTTACGTTGAATTGTCTCAGCCAGCAACTAAAAGGGTAGGTTGATTTTTATCGCATGAATCCTTTATGGACCGGTATACGGAGGCTAACAATCAGTACTTACAGAACATAAGTGCCCTAGTCGAGGCTGCGAAGAACGACGATGAGAAAGAGGCGCTAAAGAAGCTCGTAGACGAGTCCTTTGAAGAGGTATCGGCTAAACGTGTCTCCGTGTTGGACCTTTTGGAAAGATTTCCGTCTGTCGACCTGCCGTTGGGTACCTTCCTTGCGATGCTCCCTCCTATGCGTGTGCGCCAATAGTAAGTGTTCCAGGTCGGCTATAGCAACCTCCTTTGAGCGAACTCTAACATAATGCAGCTCTATCTCCTCTTCACCTCTGTGGAAACCGTCTCACGTCACCTTAACCTTCTCACTTCTTGAAGCCCCATCCAAATCCGGCCAGGGTGTACATGTTGGCGCAGCCTCATCGTACCTGGCCTCGCTCGCCCCAGGAGACAAATTGCAGGTTTCCGTCCGCCCCTCCCACGCGGCCTTCCATCTTCCCCAAGACGTTGAGAATACTCCCGTCATTTTCGTAGCAGCCGGCTCAGGTCTCGCACCCTTCCGCGGCTTCATGCAGGAGCGCGCGGCCATGATCGCCGCGGGACGCAAGCTCGCGCCCGCCCTGCTCTTCTTCGGATGCCGCGAACCCGGGCGCGACGATTTATACGCCGAGGAACTCGCGGCATGGGAGCGCGACGGCGTCGTCACCATACACCGCGCGTACAGCCGGAAGCCCGAGGCGGCCAACGGCCACAAGTACGTGCAGGACGCGATGCGCGCAGCCGACGAGGAGGTCTCGAAGCTCTGGCGCGAGGGCGCGAAGCTGTTCGTCTGCGGCTCCAAGGCTATCGGCGAGGGCGTTAAGGAGGTCGTGGTCGAGCTGGCGAAGCGGGTGTCGAAGAAAGAGGAGGGTAAAGATGTTACGGACGAGGAGGTCGCGAGGTGGTGGGAGGCTTTGAGGAATACGAGGTATGCTACGGATGTGTTCGACTAAGAGACTACACTACATAGTATGGTGGTCTGGGATGCTTGATTGCTTGCTTGCTGTTATGATTATATTATGGGATGTTATTAGAAGTGGTCAAATATGACTTTTACAGATACCTATTAGTTTTTATAGATTGCATGGAGATGGAGATGGAGATGGAGATGGAGATGGAGATTTGTACAACACGAATAGTAGTTATTAGTGGCATGATTGGGATGGGTAACAGGTATATAGTCGTGCGTTTGCTCTTTATTATACATGGTTAGGTATTCAATATTTTCGACTTACTCAGGTTCCTACTTGGTTGACATGTTTCTGGGCAATGGTATATAGGTAACTTCCCTAAGCAATATAATATGTAGATCTCTCTGACACAGCCTACGTTCACCGGCAGCCAATCACATCTACAATCATACCTAGTACACATACCTACCTAGGCACCTACCAATACTACCAGATAGGCACCTAGGTAGCTAGCTGCCTCTTTCGGCCAGCTTGCCGGGAGGGCTTGGCATTGGCACTTCACCCACCCACCCATCACACCTCGGGCGATGTGCATGCCATAGAAGGTCAGGAGAAGGAGGCCTAAAGAAGAAGCTGGATGTCTGGAATCGGCCGCGGTGACGCAATCGCTGTGCGTTGATATCTAGGTATGTGTCAGGTGCATCATTGCAGGTATTAAAGGGTGTTGATTCTTGTTTTTATTTTTATTTTTAGAGGTTCTTAGCAGAGAAAGCAAATGCTGTACCTATGCTGTTTTATTAGTGAAGCGGATTGAACCCTGAGTATCTCCAGTACCTACTGGCCAACTATATATCGGCTGAAGAACCGGGTGTCAAGATAGAAATCTACTAAAACTCGCATCGGAATCAAATCAGCATACAAGACACATACTACCAACCTACCTCCGCATGGGCACCGCACGACCACGAACACATCAAAATCGGAGTATACTGCCAGCGCTCCTCACCGCAGTAGCGCTCATCCTTTTGTTCTGGCGCGGAAGGAGCCAGCCGCCGCCTAATATCGACAACCCCGAAATAATCGCAGACGAAAATACACTCGCGATGTCGTCGGACCAGGATACCGACGACGATATTACTAAGTATCTGAAGGTAACGGCGCGGGCTGTTGATGACGGTAGCAGCGGCGGAGGAGGAGGATTGAAGCTAGCCCTCGCAGTAGCGAACACGCACCCGACGGACGCCGTGACGGTGCTGACGTGGGACTCGCCTTTGGACCCGTTGGCCGTGCAGTTGGGCGTACTCACACTCACACGCACCCGCACCCCAAAAGCCGAAGCGGACACTAGCAGTTCAAAAACAGAAGCAGGGGAGGAGAAGGAGGAGCAAATACTCATCCCGACGATCCAGGTCCGCCGCAAGATGCCGCCGGGCCCGGAATCGCTGGTCGCGATCGGGGCGGGGCAGACGCGCGAGCAGGTGGTGGAGCTCCGGGAGCCGATGGTGCCGGTTGGGAAGCTGAAGTTACGTGGTGAGAGGGTGAGGGTTGTTTGTAAGGGGCTGTGGAGGGGGGTTTGGAGGGGGGAGAGGGAGAGTGTGGAGGGAGATAAGGGAGAGTTGTTGGGGGCGAAGGGGGAGTTTGAGAGTGAGGCTGTGGTGGTTGGGTTTTGATGGCGATGGTGTTGATGGTTAGCAAGCTGTATAGGCACCTACCTAGGCACCTACCTAGGCACCTACCTAAGCTAGACACATATACTAAGTGCCGGGATAGGTGCTCCTTTTGAATTGCTCGGACGGATAAGTTGCCAACGGTGGTGATAAACTAGCCACTTATCTATCGCTTACCACTAAGTTATCTAAGTAGCAACATTAAGATACTTGTGATATGGGATGATAGTCCAAGTTCGAAACATCTTGGCCCAAGCTTTTTTGAATCCACTGGATTAAATACACATTCATGGTTGTGTATCTAGACTGCTCGGCACACAACTCTTAAATACTTGTATTGAATATCGTTGGTGGCTTTAGAGTTATCCGGGTTACTTCAGTGCTGGCTGGGTCAGGTCGGTAGTACGGGACAGTTGGGTATTTAAATCAAGGGAGCCCAACTCTGGCGATATTCACTTATAGGATATGTAGAGGGGACTTCGGATCATATAGGAGTGATCGAGTGGTTAAAGTGGCAGAGTGTCAAAGTGGGCACAGTGGATGATTAATAGTTAATGGCATTCACCATTAATTTGCTGTACGGGAACTATACCACACTAGGCCTAGCGTCAACTGACATCGTTGGAAATGTGATAATATGACGCCCGGCCGAACCCCGCCATCAGGTGTTGCGGGGTGTTACCTAACAGTTAAGGTTGGGACGTTCGAGCTGTGACTGCAAGCTACCTACATTTTACACATGTGCAGCTCCAGGTTCAGCTACATCATTGTGTGTATTAGATAAGGAGTTACCATCTTACATCATACACAGTCCTACCGAGAAATGTCAGTTGACTTAAAGTATTATGTATGTCAGTTGGATAAGTCGGTACCTTTGTAAGGTAGCTCGGTAACTTTGAGCCTCATCCAATCTGACATCCATGAATATTTAATGGTGCAATTGATCACCTTACTGACATCAAATACCTCTTAGATGTGTGTATAAAAAGTGCATAAATATATGACACGACATTATACACTTGTACTGTCAATTCTGCCATACCCATGCCCAAGTATTCGGGTACTTGGGTAAACCTGGTGCTACATAGTACTAATGTACTACTAGGTACTAAAGTGCTGTATGTAATGTGCGGTACCTTACCTACCCGGTTTAACATTCAATGAATGGATTCATCTTTCCCTTTCATCGAATGAGATAAGATAATTTGACCCATTTTTGACCTTCAAAGTTGTCAAGTCTGTACCTAACCAGCTCAACATTTCCGAACCTAAAACCTAACATTGCCTATCTACATATCTAGGTAGGTAGGTATCTACATACCTACTTAGTAGTCACAGTACACATCATTTGATCAATGATGTTGTTACCATAATACTCGCTATCTACATAGTAGTAGTAGTAGTACCTAATCAAGGTAAGGTACGCACTTACGTGCCTACTTCTTACCTGTCTAACCCGACTTCCTACTTTTCTTCTTTTTTTCAATAAAAACCCTCTAATATTTGATTTTCTTCCCTTTTAATTACTCACGATCCCTCGTCATTCTTACCCACTGTCTTCCATCTATCCATTCATCCATCCATCCAAATACCATTTCCCTCAACTTGAATTTACGAGCAAACAAGCAAGCCTGCTGCCTGCTGCCTACTGCCTGCTGCCTGTCTTGAGCCCTTGGAAGTATCTGTATGTCGTTATACACTTTGTCGTCCATTGGCTGGGATATGAATCATATGGAATCTGCCTGTCGACCTTGGATGCTCATCCTGTGATATTCAAGCTACTTTTTCCTTTGCGGTACTCTAGTAAAAGTAGCCACATTACCCCCAGACGCCGCTTCGGTTCCTTACCGCCTCCACCCCTACCCGAGAATCACCTACATTAAGTAACTCTAGTTCCTCTTCCACCCGGATCGGTCAAAATGTCTACTTCTCCGATCCGTCTACTCATCCCGCCGAGTCTTCAGCGGTTCACCTGCTTCGAACATTTCCCGTTCGATGTCCGCGTTCAGGTCTGGGAAGATATCATCTATACCCCTGGCATCCATTTCCTTAAGTTTGAGCAGAACAAAGAAGCCTTGCAATATACGACCCCAGATGACTCAGATTCAAGCACGGACGACGATAGCGATGGCATGGACCGTCTACAACTGTCCCACACTACACGAGAGGGCAAGCGGGTGAACTTTACTAGCACCCTCAAGTCGGCCTTCCCCTCTCCAGCTGCTGACAAGTCTTACTATCTCACCATGAACAAAACATGCACTCAATTGTCACTGGCCTGTAGCGAAGCTGCGAAGTTGGTCGAGAAATTAATCGCACGCCGGGGAAACTTGGTTCTAGATACCGGACGCTTGGTTCACTTTGAGCAATCGTCCGATGTCGTATGCATTGACTATCCAGGTGCTACCCTGTCTCGACCTCTGGGCCATTGGGCAGATCGTCTAGATCTGGAACAGTTGGCAAAGGTTCGCCGGGTAGCTATCCGGTATAGCACCAAGTGGGATGATGAGTGCCGAGTTTGCCGTACCTGTGGTATCATCCACAATTTTCATCGGCATCACGATAATACGCGTCCACGACATGCCTACGAGTTTGCCGCTTTGTTCAAGAATCTTGAAACTTTCTACTTCATGGACTGCCTAGCAATCCGCAAGTCCCGCGATAAGTCGAAGCCTACTTCTTGCTTGCACGCTAAGAAGGGTATGTGTAGTATTCAATATTTCATTCCATGATTTATCACTAACACGAAAATAAGAATATGGAGACAAGGGCGAGAAGTTTGCGAGTGGTGAAGGTGGTCGCACGTACTATGAAGTTGATCCCCAATTTTGCAAGATCAACACCCACGTCTTCCGTGCGCTTGATTGGGTTCGCGAAAATTACATTAGCTACTGCAAGAAATATTCCAAGGGCCCTGCGAACCCCGAGAAGGTTAAATTTAAGGTTCTTTCTTGCGAGTGGGATACCGAAGAACTCGTCCCCAAGCGCCAAGAATCGAAGCCCATCCGATCTACCAACAAACAACACAAAGCACGATTTTCAAACGTTAACGGCGGCTCGAGTCGAATCCGCCCTAAATTCAATCCTGCTCGGAAATCTGAAACATTTGACGGTCTTCCTGTTGTCTTTGGTGATGATGGCAAGTCAAAATTCGAGTTCACCGTCAATGTACCCTTTCCGTGAGGGCGTTTGTAGCTTGCTGATGCTACTTGGGTTATATTTCCCTCAACCTAATGAAAATTGAGAGGGAGGATTCATGAGGGTGGCATTCCTTATCCTAAAAATGTCTTTACCTTTTCCTTTGTTTTGCTCTTTACCAACGTTGATACCCAGACTCCTTTAGTTAGGCGTTAATGGTCGCGAATGAAATCGCAGGCATGGGTGGTTTCATGAAGCATTGCCTATGATAAACGAATAAAATGAAATTAGGATTACCTTAATCCTATACATTTTGTATCATTATTCTAATGTGTGAAGTGCGTTTGTGATTGAGTTGGTGTCATGCTCTTTTCTGCCGAGGTGGACGCTAGTGGTAATAGGAGAATAGGGGTACTACTATGTCAAATGAGTAGTTCGCTTCTTAGGTCTCTATATGTCTAACGTTGATAGATGTCGTAATCATGAGGCCGGGTTATCTTACTCGTGTACATGGCGCTGCGTTTGTCATCGTAGAATTAATTATGAGCTCATGCCCCTGGCTCGTTGTTCCTTCTGTTAGTAGTACCGCAATACTGTGGTTCGTTATCTCCCCCCTATGCCCCTAAATTTCTTTGATATACCTACCTAGGTAGGTATAACAGCGCGACTATTATAGATATGCGTTGATAATCCGCCCTTACGCTTACGCTTATGCCCGCAGCTGTGCGTATGTATTAACAGGTCCTGATATCACGTCGCCGCGTAGGTATTTTTAGTTCTTGGTGAACTCACGGCGCGGTATGTGGACCTACGTACGATAGATGCTTATGCTTCAATGATCCGACCACTCTGGGTCGATATACCGGATAGGACAGAGGATGAATATGGGACAGACAGGTAGACTGGCAGACAAGCATAGCCCCTTTTGACACGTTTATATAGGTGACTAGTCATATGACTTCGCCCGGAAGCAAACCCGAAATTCGGCTTGACTTTTGAGCGGCCGCTATAACTACATAAAAAATACCGCTGAGAAGTGCGCAGAGGTACGCATGCAGCTAGGCAGGCAGGCAGGCAGGCAGGCAGGAGGTAGCAGACACCGCCTACAGCCCCGTAACATCCCTCAACGAGCAAAGCCTCGACTTCTCCACCAGACTCTTCAGCGCACGCACGCGGTCGCTCCCTGCCCCTGCCCCCTTTCCCATCCCCACCCCGCTGCCCCCGAGCTCCCGCTGCAAGAACTCGTGGTTCCGCGGATGCGAGAGCAGCCCCCCTCCTCCTTTCCGCTGTTGCTCAGGCAACGCCCCCAGCCCCCGCTCGATATTCTCCACGAAATACAGCACCGCCTGGCAGAAGAACATCCCCTGCAGGCGGCCGCTCCAGATGTAGAAGGCGCCCATTTGGATGCCCTTGGATGGATCGGCGTATGCGTGAGAGGAGGAGGAGGAGGAGAGGGGATGGGTGGGGAGGGTGAATAAGGGGTACCGGTCGATGCCGGAGGTGCGCCGCTGGACGTGCATGAACATGAGCTCCCAGAGGGAGATGGTCTGGACGAAGCAGCTGGTTAGGAGGCAGGTGAAGGGGGTTGGGAGGGGGTGGTCGGGAGTGTCGTGGGGTGCTGGGGTTGGTGGGGTTGGAATGGGGGATGTGGGGGTAGCGTCGTCGTTGTTGTTGTCGTCGTCATTATTTTCATCATCGCCGTCATTGTTCTCGTCAACAACATCACCCGTAAACGCACCAAACTTCCTCCCGCCATCCTCACTCTGCAAAACCCAGGTCAGGTTCGCAATAGCCTGCTGGAACCTCTGTGACAGGAGAAGCAGCTTCTCAGCCACGGAGACGCCGTCGCCCACGGGCGGGGGCGGGTGGTCCACGAACGTCGCGAACTTCACCTTCCCCGCGTCTTCCAGGTCCTGGAGTGTTTTCCATTGGTCGTGCAGGTCGATGTTGAGCTGGGAGAGCTCGCGCATACACGAGCGCTGATCGAGTTTTGTGGCGAGCAGGCTGTGCATGTCTAGCGGGTTGAAGGGATTACTACTAGTAGTAGTGGTGGTGGAGGTGGTGGTGGCGGCCCCGTACCACTCTGGGACGGGCGGTTCGGAGGGAGGCGGGATGGGGGATAGGTTGAAGAAGGCATCGCCGCTGCTGTGCGGGAGTGCGGTGGGGTTTAGTCCATTGTTACCGCTTTGGATATCCTCGGTAAATCCCGCTGATAGATTCTCCTGGTCTTGAGCTGGGAAAACGTCCGAATTCGCGTGACTCGCCGGCTGTCCCCCGGTAGTGGTAGCAGTCGCGGGCGCCGAGCTCGTCTTTCGGGGCCTCCCTGACCGCTTAGCCGGCGCCGCTTCGCAGCTCAGCCCGAGACGTGAGCAACGGGTGCATTTCTGCTGGGTGTCTTCGCGGGGACATCTTAGTTTGGAGTGCCGACATCTACGTATCTCATGAGTTGTTTGGTTCTAGTGTATTCAAGGTTATGAGATAAATGAGAAAGATGTTGATGACTTGAGTGTTGAGTCTTATTATGAATAGGTACCTAGTACACATAGTACATGAGTTGGGAGGCGGTAATAAAAAGGGGGGCGCTGTACCGGTCACAAGCCGTCCGTCGCAAACTAGATCTTGGATGAGGTGCTGTCGCCATCTCGTCATATCAGCCGGCTTTTATTTATTGTTTTGATCACAATTTATGGAAAGGATTGGTAAGATTACGAATCAAATTATTTCCGAGGAGAAAAAGAAAATATCCACGGATGTTTAAATCCCAAGGTACTTAAACAGGTGCCTAATTATGTAACATGCCCAGGTCAGCATGGATTCATTGTGTACGATTGAAGTCTGATCGGATAGGGGTCTGGTTGGGGGCCCTGAATCTCAAATCATAGGCCGTAAATCTGGTATAACATCTTGCTAAGCCACCTGGGCACCATTCTGCCCAGGCGTATTATCCCCTAATTATTCCATCTCATGTACCTAGAAGGTACCTATCCATTCAAGTTTATTATTCCCTTATGTCGCATAAGCTGAATATCACATATCACATCACACCCCAATATGGAAACAGGGGTTCTATATCTGGGTACGCATTCATCCAATGACACCGATCGTGATCGAACCCATGGTAAGCTCATTTTTGCATTATGAAAACTCCAGATAATATTCCAAGTGCTTTTTTTCATTAATCGCTACGTAATCATGTAAATGCCATCAGTCTACTACGGGGCTACCCTATCACTACCCGTGCCCTCCCGCTCCTCAAGACCAAACTCCGTCTTCAACTCCGTCCGCAGCGCGATCTCCTTCTCGAAGAGAATCAATAGAAAGACGAAGCCCGAAAACGGCACACCTATCATAAACAGCTTTTGCAGTGACTTGGTAAAAACCGTTAGGATCTGTTGTTTCACAGGCTCCTCGAACGACTCGACAAAAGCCTTGGTCGCGCTCGAGTACGAGTTCCCCGACGTCAGCGACGCTCTGGCCCTGGCGTCATCCACCAGCGGCGCATAGGCTGCCGTGAAGCTGTTGAAGATGGCGGCGGAGATGGCCACGCCCCACACGTTCCCGAAGCTGCGGATGAAGTTCCAGCTAGCCGTCGCAGACGCCTGGTCGGTCTCTTTCAGCGAGGCTTGGAAGGCGGGGAGGAATGTATTCGTGAGCATGCCGCTGCCAAGGGCTGCCGCAATGTTGAAGAATACCCATGCAACCGTAGCTGTGTTCTGATCCATCATGCTGAAGAGGCCGATTCCGAGGGTGAACAGAGCAGAGCCCGTGAGGTGGATGATCTTGTACCGCCCCCACCTCGACATGATCATCAGCGCAATCGCTGCCCCGGGTATCCCCACGAGACTGAACACCAGCAGGTCCACACCGGATTCCGCCGGGGACGCCAGCTTGACAGCCTGGAAATAGAGAGGGATGAAGAAGAAGAGCCAGTAGTTCTGCATGGCGTTGACGAAGGTGGCGATGTACACGATGACCGCCGTGCGATTGCTGAAAAGCCGCAGGGGCATAACCGGATCGGCGACGCACGGCAGGCCCTCGAAGACGACGAACAGCACCATGCCGCCGAGGCCAACCACCAAGGGCACGAGGATGTGCCAGTCCGCCCAGGGGTACAGCGCGTCGGCCCACGTCAAGGCGACGAGGATGGACACCGTCGATGCGATGAGAATCCCGTTGCCGACGTAGTCGAGTCGCCGCAGCCGCTCGAGGGCCGTCGTGGACTTGTCCCACTTGACGCGGAGGAAGATGAACAGGAGAGAGAAGGCGAAGGCGCCGATGGGCAGGTTGATGTAGAAAACCCATCGCCAGGAGGTGGTTTCGACGATGATGCCGCCGAGGAGCGGGCCTAGAGTTGTGCCGAGCCCGTACACCGCTAGGATGATGGCGATGAAGTTGCCGCGCTGTCGCAGCGGCACGAGGTCGGAGACGATGACGTCGATGATCATGTTGATACCTAATGAGCCCTCATTAGATTCCGTAGGTCCGTAGTAACGGAGAAACGATAGAGACCTTACCTCCTGAGCCCATCCCTTGAATCGCTCTACCCGCGATCAAGGTGCCCCCATTGTTAGCAGCACCGCATACTCCGCTACCGAGGATATATATGGCTACGATGGATAGCGCCATGTGTCGTCGGCCGAAAAGGTTGGCTAGTTGACCGAATAGGGGCTGCACAACCGCACTAGTCACAGCAGTACAATTAACCGTCCGTAAACACTTGAGCACCTCTACACTCGCGCCACGCAAAAAAGAATTAATTTACCTGGTGAGAAAAAAGACATTGCTAATCCAAACATAATCCTCGCCTATATTGAGTTTCTCTACGATCGTGGGAAGAGAGGTTACGACGACGGTATTCTCCGCCGCGGACAGGAGCGACACTATACAGAGGGCGACAATGATGGCCCAAAACTGGAAGCCTCTTTTCGATTTCTCGTCCAAGTCGGCAGTGGACTCCTGCGAATCTTGATCAGATGGGTCGGGGCGCACGGATCCCATCTCCTGGTGGCCTAAGTCAGCCGGCGTGTTCTCGTTGGATGGCATCGTCGGTTTGTATTATCGTGCTGGAAGAAGCATCCCACAAGCATTGCAGGTATGTCGCCTACCTATGTAGAAGGCGAGAGAGAGCGCCATGGTGATATTTAAACGAGAGAGAGAGAGAGAGAGAGATGACGAAATTACAAGTCCCAGGACGCAGAGTCGGAATTATTCCCCTGACAGCGGATACGTAAAACTTGGCCATTAGTCGCAGTGTCTTTGTTCTACTACGCCGCTCACTTTCGCTTTCTACGCCGCTCACTACCTACGCGAAACGAAAGTGGCACCTATTCGGT
The DNA here is from genome assembly GCF_022984875.1 of Hypoxylon fragiforme. Classification (NCBI taxonomy): domain Eukaryota; kingdom Fungi; phylum Ascomycota; class Sordariomycetes; order Xylariales; family Hypoxylaceae; genus Hypoxylon; species Hypoxylon fragiforme. Next base: position 674,695 of record NW_026054758.1, on the reverse strand, counting down.
GGGTTTTCGAGAGAGAGAGCTATTCTAGTCACAGAGGGTTTTTGGTTTCTCGACGCATCAGCAATCAGCATCAGCAACCAGCAATTGGGGCACTGCCTCATGCGCCTCATGCAAATAAAGCAATGTGGACCTATTATTGACGGAAATATACAATCGATGGGTATAGTAGGTAAACATTCCGTAGAGGTGATTCGGTCTTGTTGATAGGTATGCCTGGGACTTCTGGACAGGCTAGGCTAGTAGCTGATGAGAGACTCGGATGATTGCTTGGAATAGCGTGGGAAATCTTCCGGCTTTTCGGAAGGTTTTTAATTTCCTATCTTTTTTTGTTGCTTTTTGTACCTATACATTCCATTTCTTTTCTTAGATGTTCTGGGATAGGTACCTAAGTCAACAACATCGGCGACTAACTCATGACTATGTCGGTGTTTGACACTTTTGGTTATTTCCATGATCATCTGTATACCTAAATGTCTACCGAGATATTTCCATGTCATGGTTTGCTGATGGATGCTGTCTCATCTCTTACTCTGTTATGGGATCAGTTTATGATGTATGTAAGTGCCCGACAAGTCACTCACCTACCTATCCAGTATCTCGGTAGCTCCGAGTTTCAATTTCACAAGAACTCATTCTTCCTGATTGGAGAGGCTTTGCTGAAATTATTGTCCTGTTTACGGGAGAGTAGCAGGCCGCAAGGTTCTCACTCAAGGTACATAAGCATTCACACATTTTGCTGTCTTTGAGAATAATGCGTTTATTACCTCGAAGTGGTGAAATCATGCATCTAATTCGGGTTCATGATGTTCCAAGACTATGACGTTCATTTCCATTCACTAGGTCGTATTTGCCGACCGTATTGCCGTAGCTTCAACTTCACCTCTGCCGAGGACGGGCCTTTCATGAGTATAGTTAGTTGTATGCATCTTCGACGACTTTCTAGAAAGTGTTTATCATTTCAATTATGAACACGATTTGATTGCTTTTAGCTGTGGTTTGACTGAAAAACACCAACGGAAAAGAAGATTATTACTACAATTATTACAATCAGGCTTCAAGAAACCCCCTCTTACTTGGTAAGTGAATACTTTCATTAGAGGCATTGATAAATAGTGGCTAGTTAAATTAAAGAAACAATCGTCCTATTGCAATAACTAACAATGGCACAGAAAGACAAAAACAAGCGTAAAAAGAGAGAAAAAGCAGAAAGAAACCATGTCTACTCCTGGAATGCTTTACGTGACCATGCAACCCAAGCCAGGGTTACCAATACCGCAGTTTCACGAATGGTATAACAACGAGCACGGCCCGACCCGGCTTCGGCTGCCGCAAATCTTCCCGAACGGGCTTCGGTATCGTGCCACCGACGGGAAGACCCCCGAGTTCTTGGCCGCCTATGACGTGACGTCCATGTCTCACCTGCAAACCAGCACCTACACATCGCTGCGAGAAAACCGCTCGTCTCGCGAGGCCGACACCATAGGCCAGGTCGACGTCAAGCGATACTTCTGGGACTCGGTGTTCGCCAAGGAGTCCCCGCTCTTCGTCCCCCTCGAGCAGCTGACGGACGACGAGGCCGAGGGCATTGTCTTACTCGCGTTGGAGCTCAAGCTGACCGATGCGGCAGACGCTGAACCCGTGTCGCGGCAGTGGCTCGAAGAGCAGCACGTGGACATGCTGTCCAAGATCCCCGGCTGGCTGCGATCGCGCGTCCTCCGAACGTCTACTCTAGAGGTCGGTGCACCTGTATCCTTCATCGCCCTCCACGAGTTCGCCAAAGCAAACGAGCTCGGCGATGTAGCCCAGCAGCCAGCGGCCAAGACCCCCGGATGGGAGGAGGAGATCGCCGGAAAGTACGCGACCCTGGCTTCGCAAAGACAATACTCCCTCTTCTACGTCTTCGGCCCCGCCCCGCGCGACTTACACAACCTCTCCCTCCTCCCATCCCCACAATCCACCTTCGTCTCCGCCGACGCTCTCACCAGCACCTCCAACGCCGACGCCGCCGGCCCCGTCATAACCTCGTACGTGACCGCCCCCTCCGACGGCCTCCCCATCCCCTACCGCCTCGAAGGCAACCCCGACCCCGCCGCCCCCACCATCGCCTTCTGCAACTCGCTGCTCACGTCCCTGCACATGTGGGACGCGTTCGTCGCGATCCTCAGGGCGCAGCGCCCGCAGTACCGGATCCTGCGGTACGACTCGCGGGGCCGCCACGCCCTTCCCGCGCCCGTGCCCGCGACCCTCGACATCCTCGCCGACGACCTCGCCGCCCTGCTCGCCGCCCTGCGCATCCCCCGCCTGCACGCCCTCGTCGGCGTCTCCCAGGGCGGCGCCACCGCCCTGCGCTTCGCGCTCAAGCACCCCGCGCTCCTGCAAACCCTCGTCGCGTGCGACTTCAACGCCGCGTCCAGCCCCGCCAACACGGGCGCCTGGAAGGAGCGCATCGCGATGGCGGAGTCCCACTTCGCCGACGACGAGCAGGCGAAGACGCCGGTGCCCGGGATAAGGAGGCTCGCGGAGATCACGGTAAGCCGGTGGTTCCACCCGCTCACCACCGCCCGGCAGCCGCAGACGGTGAAGTGGATGGAGGACATGGTGGCGGCGAACGACGTCCAGGGCTTCCGCTTCGGGTGCCAGGCGCTCTGGGACTACGACATGCGGCCGCTGATGCCGGCGTGCGGCGTGCCGGCGCTGCTGGTGGCGGGGGAGGGGGACGGGGGCGGCGCGCTGGTCAAGGCGATGAAGGGGTTTGCGGGGCAGTTGGGAGAAAAGGGGGCGGAGGTGGTGGAGGTGAAGGAGGCGGGGCACCTGCCGATGGTGGAGAATCCGGCGGGCTTTTGGGAGGCTGTTGAGGGGGTTTTGTAGTTTTGTGGGAGGGGGTTGGTTCCACGCGCAGGTCGTTTCTGATAGCGAAGATATCTGCTCGTGATTATTAAAGAAATAAAAAATGGTTGTTTAAGTTTCGCGTGAAGAGGTCGTGGTGATCTTGACGCTTACGTCGAGTTTCGTATTGAGAGTGTAGAAGCAGTGGTTTGGTGCTCGGTTTGAAAAGGGGGGGCAAAGGGGGAATCTTCTGATGATGGATCATTGGGTGCCTACCCCTTATGGTTGCAGATCCAGGCAAGTGCACGAAGACGTAGGTATCTACCTAGGTACCTAGGCAGGTAAATTCCAAGGTTACTTGCCCTGGTGATATGTATAGGAGCAACAGACCGTCACTACCTACACATTTGCTTTTCGTGACGGTGCTTCAGGATCCCAGTACTAATAGATAACCCCAATCCTGGACAGAGCATATCTACTAGGTTAGGTACCAATACATATAAATATGATTTTTAAGAGTTCAATTTTATCTACCTAGGTTTTATTCTGCGAAAACACTATGATAGAATATCTCAAGTTACTCCTTATTGTCGAAAGAGGGTAGAGCATTACGTATTAGGGCACACATCAGATGATCATAGAGTGGACTGCTGGTGTATTCTAATAAATTGAAGGAGAGTAGGGCCCCTGATAGTCGTGGTAGAGAATGAATTTAGGAGATAGAAGGGATTATGGATAAGAGTCCTCTAAAGCTCGTTCGTATCATGAGGGCTGTCAAGAGGCGGGACCTAGAAGATACAGAACAACATTGCTATTGCGCGGAGATCTCTACCATCTCCCCGAAGACCATGAAAGCTATATATGCATGTTAGCTGCCACTGTCTCTGTTCTATCTAGCGCCCCGTCTAGTCCTCGGGTAGACCCTTGACAAGAGCTATCGCGTTGATCGCTTAGAGCAAGAACAGGAGATGGGTAATATATCTTGAATAGTCGGCGTAGGCGGGAAGAGAGAAGTCAATCACACAACCTGCGTTTAGGAGCTTCCAAGACAAACGCTCACGACTGTGTGCGGTGGATCATGTACCTAATCTGACCTAGTATATGGCAATATCGGCAAGATAGATGCGCCTGGAAGTTTACCTAGCAGAGATGCAATAGCCAACAGGTGCGCATGGATGCGCAATGCACGTTTGACGAGCACATCTCCTCAGATCCCGACTGTGCGTCTAACTAATCCCTTTCCAATCTCTTGTAACCGGCAACGCGGCCGCAGAATGATCATCCTGAAGATGACTTCTATACTCATCTCTCGGTACGGCAAGAATCCATCCCGCACGCATTCCGCACCATACCCAGAATCCACCTCCAGCAGGCACTGCCAAGTGTTCCTTCGTGGTGGTCGGCGACTCCGTTTTGCATCAAGCCCGATCAAATACTGTCACGAACGCTTGCTAATTCTGTGGGGCGCGACGCGTCTGCGCTGGGTCATCTGGGGATTAGATCACCCCCGTCCATCGCAGATAAATATACGATGGAGAATGGGGGAGGAGGGAGGGGGGAGGGGGGGTTTGTTCCCAAGATTTATTTGATCCATATTGCTGGGAACGATCCTGTCGCAAACCGCAACGGGCCTAGGTTAGTTGAAATATTGAATGCACCTTGGACGAAAAGAGAAGGATAGGCTTGTGTTTATTTGGTTTGGACGGTATTCTTGGCGCCAACAAAAGACACAGACTTCAGATGTCAACAATGATAAAACCTGGGTATTCATGCGCATGGCACGGCATAGGTAGGTGTTTTGTTTTTTGTTCATGGAAAAGAACCGGGCTGGCCGCTGGCGGGTCAAGATTGTTTGCCTACTAGCCCTGGAGGTAAATATTAGCAGGTAGCTACCTACCTAGTAGCTTACGTACCTCCAGCTAGGACCTAATACCTACCTATATCTAACTACCTACTACTAGGTACAATACATATGTAGGTAATCACGGCTGAGGTTACCATTTGCCCAGTGCCCCATTCCCAAGGCGGAAACGGAGATTGACACAGCCCTGTAGATGAATAGTTTCGGCAGTGCCTACCGGCGAAAATGGCGACATCGATGTTAGTCAGAATTAAGAAAGCAAAACAAAACGAGGATGGGAGATGCAAGAAACGGAAACGGGGAGGGGGATGGGATGAATGGCGAAAGCCTGTCCCGTCCCAATCTTGGTAAGCTGCGATTCTCTTTCCTTAATGGTCCGCCCTCGGGACACGGCTCAGTAGAGGAGTAGAGAAGAAACAGAAACATAATAAAAAAAAAAAAAAAAAAACTCCAATTCATATTGGATGGATCATGCAAAGTAGATGAACTGGGCTGAGATTCGACGGTAAAATTTCCAAGTTGGAAAATTCCCGACCAATGGTGAGCTGTTGATAGGAAACCTCGGCTGCTACGAGCGGGAAAGAAAAAGAAACCAAGAAACAAGAAGAGAGCAAGAAAAAAAAAAGGGCTTAACTATACAACTGTAACTACAATAGTGGGCTTTTCGGAGACTCGGAGTCAAGGCTGGAAGAAAGCGATCAAGGAGTTTAGAGTGTTCCAGGACGAATACAATACCGAGTACCTCCAGGGCTTCGATGCTTACCTACGACGGGTCCTACGTAGTCCCTGGGTATAGCTACCTGGTAAAGACACCTAGGTAAAGAAGAAGGATCCTAGAGGCAATTAATATATCTGAAGGCCTGGTTTGCTTGTTAGTTCGCAAATGCAATGCATCCAACTGTCAACTATCGATCGTGTAAGCATTTGTTTCGAGTGAAGCGGACCGTCAAGCGACATCTTTTTCCATAATAGTCCTAAAGGGGGGAAGGGGTGGATGTCTTCTTGGGGCTAGACCTACGCTGGTCCACGGAGCTGCGAGCCGGCAAGATCAATCTAAAATGGTGCGCCGTAACCATGTATGTTCGGCCCGGCCTGCCGCATGGGACAAACAAATCCTTGACTTTTGACTTGACTTGACTTGACTTGACTTACTTTTGACCCCCCCCCTGGACGACTGGAGCCCCCCAACTTAGAGGGGCGAAAGAAGCGAGGATGCAGGCAAAGACAGTCAAAACAAGCAAAGCAAAAGGACACAGAGAAGAAAACATGGAACATTACATGGATTACATGGATTACATGGATTACTTGGATAACTTGGATGACATGGATGGGCATGACCCCCAACTTTCCTGGCAGACAGCCCTTTGGTCTCTGGTTCTTATTTAGTCCCTGCTCAACCCCGCGGTGCCCAGTGGTTGTGCATATGGGCAAAAGCGTAGAAACGGAATCTGAATGGCCGAGTTACAGCGTATTGAAGGGATCACAAGATACCGGGCACGCACCAGGAAAGGAGGAAAACAGTAAAGGGAAACAGGAAAAGAAAAAGTAAAAAGGGAAAGAGAAAAAAGGTTGTGAGGTTGATGATAGGATAAAGGATGTCCAACGTAGATGTGATACAGCGCACACCTGTTGCAGCGACAGCAGCAGCAACAATAGCAGGAGGAGCAGGAGGAGGAGGAGTAACAGGAGGAGTAGCAGCAGCAGCAGTAACGCTCCCCTCACAATTCGACAGCAGCACCATGGCTACCGCCGCAGCCACCGCTACAGCTGCTACTACAGCGGGCGCAGCAACTACTACGACTCCAACTCCAACACTGTCTAACGCCCATGCCCCAGTCGCAATGACGCCGACGAAACCCCCAGCAACCACAACTTATTCCTCCTCCACACCAGCATCAGCAGGGGCAACGACATTATCGACGACAAAACCAACCTCCTCCGCCACAACGACCACAAAAAGCGCAATAATAACCTCGCAATTACTAAACCACAACAACAGCGCCGCAGCAGCAACAACAACCACATTTCCCACGCCGCACCAAATCGGAGTAATAGGGATCAAACGATCTCGCAACGGCGACCACAAAGACGGCGGCCGGAGTTCGAAAAGCAGGCAGCGGCCCCCAATCACCAAGAGCATGGAGCCGCCCGTCCTATCCTTCTACGGCACACAGCCCGTGCCCCTCCCCTCCCGCTTCGGCAGCCTGAAAAAACGCCTCGTATCCGGCCACGAAGCCGCGCTCGAAGCCTCGTGGGGCCGGCTGCTGGCCGCGCTGCGGCAGGAGATCCGGTACATCTCCTCGCACGGGTCGAGCCTGATCCCGTCGATCGACTTCGGCGACATGGGGGACGACGCGAAGGTGGCGCCGTTCGGGGCGCAGCTGAAGCGGCACGGGATCGGGGTGATCCGGGGCGTGGTGCCCTCGGCGGACGCGCGCGCGTGGGTGGCCGAGACGCGGACGTACCTCGAGACGAAGCACGAGTACAAGCCGCCGCCGGCGCAGGACCCGACGTGCTTCGACTTCTTCTGGACGCCGGCGCAGGTGCGGTCGCGCGCGCACCCGCACGTGCTGCAGGCGCAGCGCTTCGCCATGTCCCTCTGGAACACCGGCAACGACGACCGCCTCGCCACGCGCTTCCCCATCACCTACGCCGACCGCATCCGCATCGAGTCCGTGCTCGACGGCCGCCTGACCGTCAACGGCGCGCCCGCCACCCACGAGGACTCGCTCATTGCTGCTGCGGCGGCGGCGGCGTCGTCGTCCGCCCAGATCGCGCAGGTCGACAACGGCAGCCTCGAGCGCTGGGAGCAGGACGGCTACGGCCGCGGCGGCCTCTACGACGCCATCTTCAAGGGCGACTGGGAGTCCTACGACGCCTGGGACCCCGCCGGCCGCATAAACGCGACCTCGGACCTGTACAATGGCGCGGGCGCGTGCTCGATGATGCGGCTGTTCCAGGGGATCCTCGCCTTGACCGTCGTAGAGCCAGGCATGATCCGCCTACTACCCTCGCCCAAGCTCTCAACCGCGTACTTCCTCCTCCGCCCCTTCTTCGCCTCCAAAACCGGCCCCCCAGCCGCGGGCGCAGAAAGCGAGGCCTGGGACGCGTACCTCGACGCCTCAAACTGGGCGCTCGAAAAGGAGCAATCGACCATAATCCACGGCGCAGTCCCGGGGCACGCCCAGCGCGTGACGGCGGCATGGCACCCGCACCTGCAGCTCGACAAGAGCCTCGTGACGCCGCCGACGCTGCAGGCGGGCGACTACATCATCTGGCACCCGGACCAGGCGTACCAGTTCTCCAACACCAACTACCAGACCAGCAGCCGGCCGCCGACCTCCCCCGAGCCCACAATCTCCATGCTCGTCTACACCCCCGCCGCCCCGCTGACCCAGACCAACGCCCTCTTCCTCGCGCGCCAGCGCAAGGCCTTCCTGCGCGGGCACCCGGGGCCGGACTTCGACTCGACGGGGACCGGCCTCGGCAGCGAGGCGCCGCACACCGGGCGCCTGGGCGAGCAGGACATCCGCGCCGTCGGCGGCGACGAGGGGCTGCAGGCGATGGGGCTCGCGCCGTGGAATCTGAGCGGGAGCGGGGGCGGGGGCCAGAAGTCGAAGCCGAACTCCACCCCTTCTTCTTCTTCTTCTTCTTCTTCCTCTCCTCCATCCTCGTCCTCGACCAAGCAGAAGAAGAAGCTGCTGAAGCGGAAGAGGCCGGAGAAGGACGCAGACACGCCGATGCCCGACGCCCGCCGGGACAGCGCAAGCCAGCAGCACGGACGCTCCCGCAGCCGCTCCCGCAGCCGCAGTCCCGGCACCTCGAGCTCGAGCCGCAGCCGCAGCTGCAGCACGCACGCGGAGGCCGAGGTGGTGCGGCTCGCGAACATCATCCTGTTCCCGGACCGCTACGACTTCTACATGCCGACGCGGGCGAGCAGCCCCGCACCCATGGCTGCTTCGCAGAGGGATGGCAGTCACAATCTAAGCCGCCACAGTCATAGTCACGGTAGCAATAGTAGCAGCAGCAATAACAATAGGGGAGGAGGGGGCGAGAGGGAGAGGGAGAAGGATGGCCGTGATGATCTTTCTCCTGGTACTGCTACCGCTGCTTCTATTACTACTACTACTACTACTCCTACTCCTACTCCTGCTACTAGTAGCAATACCAACGCCCAGAAGAGGAAAGACGCCGGCGCAGATGCAGATCGAGATAAAGAGCGGGATAGAAACCCGTACCCGCCTAGCTACCTACCAAAGTAAATAAGCGAAGATCTGGGTATTTTGGGGGGGGGAGAGAGAGAACAAGGAGAGAGGGGGTGGGGGGGGCGAGAGAGGTAGGGGATAAGAGGAGAAGGGAAGGAGAAGAATGTTCGGGAGAGGGAGGGAAGGGAAGGGTATAGATTCTTCGTAGTAGGTACCTAGGTAGGTAGTCAGACAGCGAAGCCTGCTAGGTGTTACAAGGATGATTCAAGGAAACCGTAGGAAGAAAGAATGGTTGTATACCTACCTACCTACCCACCTGCGCCTAACCTATCTAATACCTCTCACCCACTCCCTCTTCCCCTCCCTCTATATTCCGCAACTACGATGCATCCTTGGAGGGAGAAGTAGATAGATACCTACCTATCAATGACTAGGCCTACGAACCAAGCACATTAAATCACTATGACCGAGTTGGAAGCAAGTTTTTAGAACAACATGAACAAGTATTCAACTAGATTAGTGCCTGCCTAGGTAGACAGCTCGTTATAATCATGATCATCGTTAAATGCCCGTTTGCCTTCCTCTTCTCTCCTCCCCTAGACACATGACCGAGTAGAGAATACTTGACATGCCTGGTACTTTAGTCCCCTCCAATGAAAACCAGTCCGCATAGGTACACTGAGATAAATTTACCTATGGAATAGGTAGCCTTGGAACCGAGTAGTAAACCCAAAAGAAAACCTGCTGCTTGAACCCCCCGCATGCTTAGGAGCCTACCTAGGTAAATAGGTAGGCATGTGAAATACTCACTGAACAAGCCGTTGAATCATTCTTATCTACTTTGCGCTCGCTGTCGCGAAGGCTGCCCCTTCGGCGATCTCCTGCTGCATCGAGGCTATCTCCAGCTCAGACAACGCGCATTGGGCCGCAACGATCTTAAAGCTCTGAAAAGTGTCCTGGTTTCTGCCAAAATTGGCAGGTTTTTCGATACTAACCATGAAACAGGCGACGCTCAGTTCAAGAGCCGATATGCCGTCTAAGCCGTCAGGGCTGTTAGGCATATTGCTTGGCACCTTAGCATTCTCATGCTCGTCGTAGTCGCTATCATCGTCATCCTCGTCCTCTTGCGGCTCTATCTTCTTCTTTCGAATCAAGCCTCCAGCCCATCTGGCGATGCGATCATAGTCGTCTTTGAGACGGATTGAATTATCTCGTTGTCGTCGGGTTAAGGAGCCAGTCTTGTTAAAAATGCTTCCTGTGAAGACCTCAAGCTCGCTTAGGCCCTTGGTCGAATTGTCCGAGAAGTCCATTGCCACGCTCCAAACTTCTTCGTCGTACCTATTGTTATTAAGTAAGCGAACACGAGTTAGGATGTAAAGAATTTCAAGTATGTCGTAATACTTACGCCATTCGAATACGACAAGCCTCGTCCAGTGCAGGTCGCCCAGGTGACCAATTCACGCCCCGCAGTTTCTGGCACTGCTTCGAAATATGCATCTCTAATTGTTTCCACACTGAGGGGCCGTGGCGACTGAAAGACTGGTGAATGTCCTTTTTCCAAATCTTATTCTCATCAATAGCTCGATAGAGCTTGCCAAGAACCTTTTCAGACTTGTAGAATTTGTAACGTGGACCCCTCTCATCATCCTCATCTTCGACCAAAGCTTTCTTCGTATTCTCAAACTTGACTTCTGTTCGATCAACAATATGCGCCGGGGGCGCCGGTGCTAGGCTTTCACATAATACAGGTTAGACTATTTATCGGATCACCAGTAAACTGATTGCTTCTTATGTGACATGGGATGAGCAGGTAGGTAAAGAAGAAAAAAAGAAAAAGAAAGCCAGTCAAAGATTGGCAGCTCACTCACAAGTCTGGACGGTATCGTGTTGCAGTTAGTTTTCTGAGTTTGTTGGTATCGATCGGTATGCCTGTTTTGCTGTAATCTACACCGGTGGAATGCAGCTCTGCCAGTATCTTACACTCCTTATCCACAGTGCCAGCGTCCATCATATCCGAAAGGATCAGGTGCTTGGTGGCGATCACCCCCAATCTACGACACAAAGTTAGTGGCACTCCAACAACTCCGAATTTTGTGATCGAAGATATAAAGTATCAATCAATAATAACATGACGGAGGCTAAGTTTGAGGTTAGAGGAATCAGTTCTTCTCGAACTTGCTATGATGATGCTCATCTTTCGTTTTCATGTGAAGAATCTGGTTTCGTCGAAATAGAGCTGTATTATCAATGACACATAGTTGGCAAAGCGTGCCTTATGGAATAAAAATAAAAATGAGCTTACTGGTCAGTGGCCATAAAATCAACAAAGAAGTTTGTCATATCTTCCTCGTTCACCTGTCGGCCAATGTCCAAGGGGTTAACTCGAGGATAGTCAGCCGGTTCAAATTCACGTGTCGACGATGCAACTGCATATTCATCCCAGATAATGTTGTATATATCCCCGTCTAGATCACCGCCACTGAGTTGGCTAGGTAAGTCTCTCTGCCCCTTCTGGCTGAACACAACACAGTTAGAGAGTGAACGGAGTGGGTGCCAATACGGGGGAAGCACCGCTGTTCGCAGTTGAATATCGCCGGGATGGAGGGCAGGAGACCTAGTAACCAAGACGTTTTTATTATGAAGCTCTCTTTCACTTCTCGAGTGCCTGTCCTTTTTATCGAACGTGACATAGATTTCGTCCTCCTCCAAAAAGCCGAACTCGTCCATGATGCCGAACAACGTAACGCCCTTCTCTACTGGAATCCGGGCCTTATGCTTGAGAAGACGCACTTTTTCGAGAACAACAGTTTCGACAATGGAACACAGAAATCGATCGTTCCTGTAATCGATTTTCAGTTTATGAAGCCGGCGAATGAACTTGGAGAAATTGATTGGCTCTGCAATTTTCTGCCTCTTGAGGAACACTATTGTGTTCTGAACATAGGCTGTGATCATACGCAGCCTATCGAGCTCGCCGTTCTGCATTTGGAAGAACCAATCTTCCGCAACGTTCATATCCTCTAATATCTTGATCATTTGACGATTGAGAACAAGAGGGATGGGCTTGTTCCCCGTGTCGCATATTTCTAGGTTCGTAATATCTTTACTTTCGAACTTGACCATGCTCTCATTTCGAATCCGCATCACCATCCCCTCAAGAGTGTCGTCTAAAGCAAGCATTCCTTTAGCACCGCCCCACCTGATTTGGAAGCATGTACTGTTGTTTCGCGTCTGGGATAGAGACGCTTGAATCGCTTCCATTAGTGACCTAGACAACGTCCCAACGCCATCACTAAAAACTCGATTTCCATCTGCCGACTTCACATCCGGAATAAATTCAACTTTGACTCCAAGATCCTCGAGGTTGACCGAGAATGGGGTTTCTGAGAAGGCCTGGCCGATCCGCGCAGCACATCTAGGGGGCGAGAAGATCTTGTCGAATGTTCCTAGTTGACCAATTACGGATTTATAAGTTTGAAGTTTCCAATTATGGTCAACAAATGGAGCCATGAACCATACGCCATGTGCTCTAAGGGAAGAGTGTGAAAATCCCAGAAACTTGTATTCGCGGCCGGCGATGTGGATGCCACGCAGGAGTACACGTTTGAATCGTTTCCAGACCTCATCCAGGGATACCTTAGCATTGAAGAACACATCCTGGCCATCCTCTTCGCAAAATTGTACACGTGCAAAGTAGCCAGTGTGGTTGGGAAATTTTCGGAGTATTCGATTTTTGGCCTCAGGCTCTGGTCCAAGAAGAGAAATTCGAGTGGGAGTCACTTGTACCTTATAGACCATTTCGAGATTTTGCCGTGCTCTTTCGGATACCAACTCTTTCCTGAGACCTTCACGAACCTCTTTCTCATTTTCTTGGAGATATATCCAAAGGTGTTCTGGGTCAAACAGGCTTGCCTCAATTTCAGGGCCAGGAAAGTCTAATTGAAAGAATAGCTTTTTGACAGCCCTTGCAGAAATGGGACACGGGGGTTTGGACCCCTTTCTCGTATCCGCTGTAGAGGATGTTCGTACCGCCCGGCGGAGGCGTTCGACTAAGGCTTGAACGGTCCGAGGTAGAAGATAGCCATTCTGCATAAGGGCTTGGAATTGGAAAAGAACGTCAAAGGGTATATCGCCTTGTGTGGTACAGTCATCGAGGAGTCTTTGCGTGGAAATCATCTCGGAAACCATGTCGCTTCTGCTATATTGACCGGTATATGGAAATTGATAGAACACAAAGGCGAGTTGTTCTTTCGCCTTCTTCAGTTTCTCGAACCGGGAATGGAAGTCAGATGGCGATACTCTAGCACAATAGATGAGAGACTGCCCCAAAATATCTGCGTGGTTCTCACCACGGCCACGCGGGAGTTTGTCTAGTCGGGTCCTGGGCGGAATGTTAGACCTCGGAGCCATGTCTAGCTGACCAATTAGAGAAACGAGACTTGGATCCGTGAGATCATTGGTAGTATCAAAGAACCGCGGTACTTCCCAAAGCGTAAAGGTAAATGATGTAGCTCGTTTATCGACAATCACCTCGTGGACAGTACGATACGGTATTTCTACACGGACGTGCGATTGTAATGTGATAATAAGTTCATACCTCCCAAATTTGGCCAGGCCTTTATTGTCCCACCCAACGTCTTCAGCAAAGCCCAATCTACCGTCTGGGTATTCGTAATGACCACACGAAAGACCGAGCAATTCGAAGGTGGTAGACACATCTCTCGTCAGTGGCTGTTCATCCTCATCTTGCTCCCTTTTCGCCTCCATAATTTCCTCTACTGCTTTTTTCAAGGCTCTGAGAGCAAATGTATCCAAGGCGTGTTTGCTTTTGCTGCAAAATATAGGATTTCCTAGGATATGTAGGCGAGCTATTGTTCGAGACCTCCCAGGTAAAGTAGCTTCACCATAATGTTGAAGGAATAGTTCGCCGTGGGATCGGTAGAGAAAAAGGACGGTCCCGAACTTCTTCCCACGTGTTTTCTGACAAGTCCACTCTATGACTTTCAAGTTATCGGTGATGAAGGGAGTCAACTGTGTTCGCAAGCCCTCGTCCGAAAGACCAGGTTTGAGGTTTCTCATGAACACCTCCAAGCCCTCCATGTTGGGTGTAGGTAGAGAATTCCTAATAAGACCAGGGATGATGGTAAAGACCTAGGTACCAAGTATGGGAAAGGCGTTTGAGTCAGTTGAGGAGAGGGGAATTAGACGGGTTGGAGAACAAGGCTTCATATATGGCTTATCTGTTGACATTGGAATGCTGCAGGAGCCCAATTACTTTCTTTGCTCAGGCGGGACTTGCGTCTCGGTTGTAATGATCACACTACAAAGTCCTAGACACCCTGCATGATACAGATATGTCCATCAATGTACACGAGAAAGTTAGGGAGTGAAATGATGAATTGTCGTTCCAGGTCCCTATCCTACACGGGTGTTTTTAGATAGGATTGGGTAAAAGAAGGAGACTCTTTGTGGTACTTTGGGAAGAGGGGTTTCAATCACGAGCTTTTTCGATGTTGCACACATGTAGATATATGTAGGTATCCCAAGTAAGTAGGTAGGTAGGCAGGCTGAGTCGAGAAAGCAACATTGAAGTCAGTTGACAGTAGGTGCCTACATGTAGAGAGGGTACATGTAGCTTTGGAATTTCAAGGTTCAATGTTTTGGTTGGTTTTTCTTTTTTGTAGTTCGAGCACTTGGTGTATGGTGTGTAACACAGAGTGCGGGCGCCTATAGTATCCAATGTTTCCATGCAGCTCTAGCCTCCAGGGCCTATGTACCTATTGCATGTAGTATGTACAATACAATACAATACTACTAGCAAGTACCCTACCCTAGGTTAGGTACATGTACAATACCTACATATGTACATAGGTAGTAACCATTTTCAATCTCTGAATCTCATTCATTATTCAAGTTACATGTATCAATTTCCTCATGTTTATTTCCAATTCTTTGGGGGTTACTAGCAACAACATTCAATCTACTTCGCTTAACCTCTTCCTTTCGAAATACCTCAAAGGGGGAAACCTGTTTGCTCATGCACCTAAAGACGGGAAAACTTATTCTTCCCTCAATTTAATACCTACATGTAGGCGATAGTAATCATGTTGTGTCAGGTAAAGAGAGAATCTTTTTCAAATAAGTCCACATGCCTCTCCCTAACTTACCCCCTCCTACAAGGCTTATATGCTGAAGCTTCAAGTACAGCCAGCTAACCTCCTTCATAACTGACCGGGATAAAGTGGACAGAGGGAGAAACGTCCGATAATACCATTGATGTAGAGATAAAGACGATACAGAGAGGAACTCTAAGAATGAGGTTCGTAGTCACAGTTCATCGTATTTCTTCTACCCAACCAGCTCACGGCCAACTGGATGGTAGTGAATCAGAAATCCCGGCATAACACAGACCTCAACAGCTGTTCGCAGTCATAAAACTCCATAATACCTACCAGCAAGAAGAGCAATAGCCATTGTCGAAATAGTAGAAAATCATGTAATGCGATTGGTTTAATGACTAGCTCGAATCGACTTTTATCCACTTGTGAAAAGTTTGGGTCCTTTCCAGTGATTGAACTTTGCTAAACACGTCTGTCTGGATATCACGGTTAGGTCATCACTGTAGTCTTCTGATGCAAATTGCAAAGGAAGGCAGCAACTTCACAAACGACAGATTAACTAAATGACTAACAGCAAATAGAATTTATGGCCACTGCGACCGCGATCATCTCGTCTATACGTGACTATCGATTCCAGTGCCTCAGGATAGGATTCATTAGCTACCTAGGTTAGGTTAGTACCTAGTATACAGTACCAAGGTACATGTTTGCTTCAACTCATCATTGCTGTCACTCGCCCATCTGTGCTTCAACTGTCCTTTCTTTTTTCTCCTTCAAAAACTTCCACGATATCCATTTTTTAAACCCCTGGGCATACCCATAAACTAACAACATCTATAGCTAAATCCATTACTGAGATATCTTCTATTCTATTTAGTCATCTATTTGAAAACCTAGGTACCAAATCATTCATTACCCAACCAACCGCGCAAGCTCCCGCAACAGCGCGCGCAATCCGAAGAAGAGTGCCATGGCATCGACATAGTCAAGATGGCATTTTCAAGACGTTTGAGCGGCAAGTTCCTCCTCGGCATCCTTTACGTCGCTGTCTTCCTCGTCGCCTCGCAGCGCTTGGCGGAATGGTCGCGCCACAACTCCTCTCTCAGGGTGCCGTCTCTCCGGCATCCTTTCCCTTCTAATCAAGCCAACTCCTCGTCACCCGGCAGTGTCGCTGGTCGAGTGAGTTCCGATGGATCGTGCGCCTCCTTTCCAGATACCTCCAACATACTGGCCGTCGTCAAGACTGGCGCCAGCGAGTCCTACGCCAGAATCCCCACCCAGATATTCACGGTGCTCGGATGCCTCCAGGACTTCCTCATCTTCTCCGACATGGAGCAGAGCCTAGCCGGATATCATGTCCGCGACAGCTTAGACACCGTGCTCGATGAGGCAAAGGACGGGAATCCAGAATTTGATATATATCGTCGACAAAAGAGCTGTGTTGTTGATCAGCAGAGTTGCAGCAAGTTTGTTAGTTCTGGAAAGGGGAGGTCCAACGAGGGTTGGGAGTTGGATAAATATAAGAACATTCACATTGTCGAGAAAGTTTATCAGCTGCGCCCTGACTATGATTGGTACTTGTTCATCGACGCTGACACATATGTCCTGTGGCATAACCTCGTTGAATGGCTGAAAATGCTGGAGGATCCTACCAACAAAAAGCACTATATCGGCAGTGAGGCTCTCTACAGAGATTTCCCCTTCGCTCATGGGGGAAGTGGATACCTCCTATCGCAGGCAACGATACAGGATTTTGCCGGAAACCACTCCGGCATTGCCAACCAGTATGATACGAAAGCCAAGGGTGTTTGTTGCGGTGACTACCTCTTAAGCCTTGCTTTGAACGAAACGATTGGTGTCGGAGTTTCTGATGCTGTAAGTTTTATCTAACACATATGTGCCATCTCAAATTGCCGTATCACCTGTGATTCCTCTTTCCAGCTGTGATACGGAAGCAAGGCTGATTCCTCTGTTAATTAATTAGCGGCCCACCATTAACGGCGAGAAGCCCTACACCATCCCATACGGGCCGGGCGAGTGGTGCCACCCCCTCGTCACCATGCACCACATGGATTCGGAAGAAATATCCTTGTTCTAGGAGTTCGAGAAGCATTTCTACGCGTCCACGGATGTGTCTCGGCGGCCCGTGCTACGATTCCTAGACATCTACCACGAATTCGTTGCGCCGAAACTGGCACCGCGACGGGACGACTGGGATAACCTGAGCCAAGACGTGCTCTACCTCGACCCAGCCAAGAAGCAGCAGCAGCACTACCCGTCGTGGCAAGAGGCCAGGGCCAAGAAGACGAACAACAACATCCAAGTATCTGCCGTCGAAAAGAACGCCCACCGTTCGTTCGAGGACTGTGCTCGCTTATGCGACGCTACTAATGATTGCTTCCAGTTCTCGTACCACGACGGGGCGTGTGCGTACCACAGATCCTTCAGGCTCGGCAAACCGGCTAAAAAGTCGGATAGGGGCGAGCAGCAGTGGACGAGTGGGTGGAACGTCGAGCGCATCCGCGCTTGGATTGGGGAGCAGAAGCCTTGTGGGGAGCCGGCTTGGCCATTGGCGAAGTCAGCGTAGTGATATCCTCACGATATGTGGGTTAGGTGGATAGATGGATGGAATGTGCAGTTTCAACGTCTATGGCTACTAGGTATATAAAGGGTAGATGAATGGAACGATTGCACTAGTGACGCTGTGCCTAGAGCAGGTGGTGAAGATGTCTTCTAGGTAATTGCCATTCGTAGATTATGGGAAGTAACTAACTAACTACCTAAGGTAGCAAATACACTACTAGGTATCCCTTCGAAGTTCGAGTCGTGAATATTCCCCCCCCCCCTTTCATCCTACCTACCTAGTCATCCCCCGTCTTTAACCCCTACCTATCATCGCATCAGGGGTCCCCTACGACATACATGCCGCAGCAGGGAAAAGGAAGGGAAGGGATGGATCTACATAGGTAACCTTGGAAGATCTCCACATGCGGCTTAAAGGATAGTTATTTCTACGTTAGGTACCTAGGTTAAATTACATACATAGTAGGGTCCAGGGTCCTCCTACTACTAGTCGTGGATCCTTGCTTTCGTATACGGTAGGTAGGTAGGTAGGTAGGTAGGTAGGCAACAACCTATCTTGCTCAGCTGCAATCCGGGACGTGCATTGTTCGATTTAGGTACCTAGTTCAATTTATTTCTTAGATATGCAGTGCTAGGCATGTGAGGTACCTACCTAGGGGTATAGTATACTAACCTAGGTAGCCTAGAGATATATAGGTAGGTACTCATCACCGCTGCTCCCATAGGTAGGTACACATAAATCCCACCCGTTACCCCTATCCTATCCGATCCATTCCGTAACCCCCTGGCTCTAGTCCGTAGCCCACGACCCAAATGTTACACGCTACACGCTCTACGTAAATCTAATAAATACCTGTCCTGGCACATACTAAGGCACCGAGGTAGGGAGGTATCTAAGCACTGGATAGGTATCATAATCCAAGACATGGCATGGATGGAAAGTAGGCAGGTAGATAATAGATTCAGTCGATATGGTCGGTATGACAACCACCGTCTTTGACCTAACCTCTGACCTCTCCTTACTGTATTCCCTTATTCCCTTCCGTACCTTGGTAGGTAGTTTCATATCTCATTTTCCCACGAGATATCCCCTTCCCCATCATGCATCACTGCAATGACTGAGCCCCTGGCTAGATCGATTCCTATCCATTCAGTGACCCCCCCTATCCTCCACTCTGACCTTCTGGCAGCGTTCTTGGTTTCTCATCCCATGATCCTATGATTCATTCGTATACCCCTTAAGTAGGCAGTAAAGCCCCCCCCAGAAAGCAGACCAAAGCAGAGTAGGCATCTTCAACCTTCAATGTAGAAACCCACCCAAACAACATCAGCAAAGACAACACCCAAAGTCCCACGAGGGAATAAAAAACAATCTAACTACCCCAGCCCCTAGCACGCCTTCAAAAGCGCATACCTAGGCAGGTACGTAAAACATCATTGAAGTAAAAAGGATCGTGGTAGTGGTATCTGAAAAGCCAAAGATCAAAAGCAAAAGCAAAAGAGAAAAATGGTTCCCAATGAAATGATAAAACCCGTCGCTTTCGCTTCGCTTTTTCTCGCTTGTTGATGTTGATAAACGTATAATCGTATAAAATGCCGGATGATCCTCGTTTTTTCTTTCCATTTTTTTCGTTGAAATCCTTGTATGCATACCTCTCCCCTCCACCTGTCTCCTAATAACGTATAGTGTAATAAATACCTAATAAGACATGAAAACGTTATAGCAGGCTTAACCCAGCCTAGGGAAGTAGTGTAGGCGATTGCGGACATAGTAGCAAACTAACCTAATGGGTATCCAAGCGACATATCGGCAAGTCGGACAGGTCTGCATGCATGTATGCCACTCATCGTACGTTCGTGAATTTTCGTATTCCCCGTTTTATACCCCCCATCTCCCCCGAGGAGTTAACTTGATATACATCACCACTACCCAGTTTAAACGGTGAACCATACCAATTTCTGTCTACTAGAGCATTTATCTAAACTGGTAGATAGACAGACAGATAGATAGAAAACAACAAGTCCCAAACCTCAAGACATCCCCGAGTCGCCCGGGAACAACCACGTGCTATCCCCAGGAAAGTAATCCCCAAACCAGCTGAGCATTTCGGTGCTCTCAAAGCTGGTAAGGTGTTGTCCGATGTCCGTCTCGTTGTCATACGTCAGCAGGTGCAAGTTTGACGCCCCACCTGGCCCTAGGTACGAGTATCCGCTGGATGCGAGGCCACTACCACTCTGTGCGAAATTGGACGGGCCTCCGTCACCCGATGCAATCTGACTCTGCGCGCTGCTGCTAGATGGCGAGTCGTGCGTCGGGTACGAGCTAGACCCTGATGGCTGCTCGTAATTGGACTGCTGCGATGACGGCGTGTAGGAGGTAGGTGCTGTGCTAAGAGGGACTTGAGTTCCGGTAGACGTTTTAGTTGGGTCGTCTTGTGCTAGACTTTCATAACGTAAATAGGAAGATTTGCCCTGGGTGCCTGAGCCACCCCCTGACACGCGCCGAGGACGATTTATTGAATGACGTAGAGCGGAGGTATTGGGTTGAGGGTATGCGGAATGGTAGATGGATGCGGTAGTCTCGGGGAGGCTCTGGCGTATGGGATCATATATCATATTTCCAGGAGGCGTAGGTGCTGATGTGGGGGCAACGTGTGACGTTGCCGCTGACGTCGAGACTTGCGAGGGCATGACGCCGTGGTTTACGGGATTCTGAAAGAGAAGAGTAAGACTCGAATTTGGCGAATTGGTGGTTCCAGTCAGTGACCATGCCAGAGGAGGGCCGTTGTCGGGGATCGGAGACGCAGGATAGTCAACTTGTTTTGCAAATCTGGCAATAACACTTTGCTGGCGGTATCGTCGAGCGCTCTCGTACTCTTCGTTCGTGTATGTCTCACAGTCCCACTGTCCATCTAGTTTCTGGTCCAAGGCGGTTAGTATGTATCGAACGCCTCCCCAATAAGCATGCATCTGCTTTAAAGCCTTATAACACGCTTGGTAATTCTGATTAGCAGCGGAGGCTAAGAGTAAATGTCGAGAGGATGGGCCTAAGTCGACTATAGCTGAGCCACCCCTATTATTCCCCTGACCCCTAAGTTCAGGTGGAGGGGTTGTATCTCTCGAAGGTGGTTGCGACGAACTAGTTCTGGACTCCTTAAGGAATGCACAGGCCGCGATATATATAGGCTGTGAGGTGAATGGATTCCCTATAAAACATTTCGGATCGACTAATTCAGCAAACGCAAGAATGTCGGCTATCGTCTTCGCGCTGGACATGGATAACTCTCGACTATGTGTTTTCAGTTGGTGCGCCCGACTAATGGTGCCTTCTTTCGTTAAGAGCGTCGGCTGATGCAGAACGATGATCAAGGCGTGAAACCAGAAGTGCAGTAAGATGAATGTTGTGCCCTGGCCATTCTTGACGTGGGCCTGGAAGTTATTAGCATCGAATCGAAGTCGCGGATCTGTCCTCTGATGAAGCCTCGTAAGTTCATTCTCCATCTGCACAAGCTTATTCAACTTGTCCTGTGTGAGATCCTGAGCATGTGCGATGTTATTCAACACATCGGAGACTCGACCGTAAAGATGAATGATTTGCAAGAGAGATGCCAATGGGTTAGGCCAACCGGTCATCGGGTCGATAGAGGCTCTGGGAAGCTCTAACTCGAAATCGTCATCTTTAAGAGTGACTGGCCGACCAGTCCCGGAAGATATGGCCCGATCTAAGAAGAAAACAGCCCAGAAGGTATCGATACGCTCTTGTTCAACTTCCTTTTGCTCTTCTGGGCTTAGAGAGCTTCTGTCCACCCCGGAATGATTCTGTTGGAAACCCTGTGGGGTGAAGTCGTCGCTTTCCTTCCTATTATAGCCACGTAAATACCAAGGATCCCTCTCGCCCTGGTATCGCACCCCGTCTTCCTTGGTCAAACCCAAGTCTATTGCCATACGAAGCGCTATCCCGAGGTACATCCATAATGCGCTGTCCTGGTCGGCACCGAAACCATCGTATGCCATCAATAGGCATGCTTGAACAGCAGCGACTGATGGGCACGGGAAAGTGTCCACCGTCGCTGATTTGGCTCGCTGCGCGTAGATGTAGCCATATTCAGACTTCACCAGTTTACCTTCGTTCCATTTCCGGAATATAGGGTGATCAGAGAAGCGGGCTGATAAGGCGCACACAGCATCCACTAATATCGGTTCGACTCGCTTTTCTTGGACCAGCTTGGGGAACTTGTCACGCCGCAAAAAGGGGTAGTTACTGCCGAGATGTACGAAGAAGGTGTCGACAAGGTGGATGATTAAGGGATGAACGTCGTTTGTGTCGGTCGGATCGTAGACGGGCATATCCTCAAGATGGCCGAGCTCAAGGTCAGGTTGCATGGTGTTCATAAGACCGGAGAATATGGAACTTGCACCGCTAGGCGAAGTAGCTGATATAGAACTTCGTCTGCGATCCCGGACTTTGACCACCATCTGTTTAAACCCAGGCACTATAGCGGTAGGCCCAAAATAGCGAAAATAGGGGACTCGATGACTCTCATTATGGTATTGTATAGGCGAATGCCCCGTATCGCTATGGCCGCCGTCGGTCGAAAATGACTGATTTCGCGGGTTGTTGGGTCGTCGCAGAGGTTCGGGGCGAGGCGTCGGTTGCGAGGCGGGCTCTTCCCAGTCTACAGTTTCCGATTTTAAATGTACATCAGGTTTTATACGATCCTGGGTCGATTCGGACATGCGACCGGGTTTGGAAGAAGACTCCTCCGGGACTTCAAATGGCCGAATCCCATTTTTGCTCGTGCCATTGTTGCTTTTCCACCGCTTGCGATCAACCTCGGGTTCTTCGTCTAAATATTCATCATCGTCGGCGTCGAAATTACTACCGTCTGTTCCACGATCAGGCTCTTTCTTGTTACCCTTCTCGATACTATCTGTATATCCGAGACAAACGTGTCCGTTCTTGGTGCATGTCGAGCAAGTGGGATGTTCGCCAGCACATCTCGTTTTTCGTCTACGGCAAGTAAGGCATCTAGAGATGAAAAAAGAAGCCAGTATCAGCTGAGACGTTCGCGATGTCGCACCCTCTTGAAGTTGGGACTGAACTGGTAGGCCTGCGGGATTCCCGTGAGGATTGCGACAAGACAGGAAAGAAAAACAACGACGAAGAAAAAAAAAGAAAAGAGTCGTCAATTACCCCAAGGTGAAATCACGGTTCAGAGCCAGCCAACAGGATCCCCCTTTCGCACTGGACAAAGGGAATTTAACGATACTTACGCAGCGTTTATTCTTCTCCTCTTAGTCGGCGGTTGACCTTGGTTATTAACGAAACGGATCTGCTTCGGGGTCGGCAACGGGTCCGGGCCGTTACTATTGATGAGAGTTACCATATTTGGATGTTCGGTCGCTAAGGACAATCCCCCAATGCCAAACGAAGGCCCTTAAACCTTAACGTCAACGTCAACGTCAATGTCAATGTCAAGTTTTGGTTTAGAGGGTTTCGTTGCTGGGAAAGCGAGAAAGTCTATTGTGTCGCGGACGATCCGATGCTTGAGCCAATAATCTATGTCCCCATAGACCATGCGACCATTCCAAATTGCTCTTTACTTTTTAGTGGATTCAATGACACAGACACGCAAACACGCGGACGCAAAACAGTGGTGGGGTTTGCTTTCAATGGACCATTCTAGGCGTCACCGTACGAGGGAGCAGAGCCGCTAGTAAAGGGCTTAAGGGTTTTGGTAGACGTGGTAGAGTGGTAGAGTGGTAGAGTGGTAGACGTTGGTAGACGTTAGAAATTCGGGTAAGTTGCGGATTATAGGAGTCGTACAAAGGGATCACGACGATCACAAGCGCAGTGGCGATAAATGGGCGAACGAAAATAAATCGAATTAAGTTGTTTCTGCTAATTTTTCAATGTTGATGTTGTGGTAGCATTGGTGACTATTGAAAATTGTTAAATTCGTCGGATGTCTTAGTCTTGTTGAATAATAAGACAGAGGACAGTTGTGTGTAGGTATGTATATGTAGGATCATGCTAAGGTTGAAGGAAAGTAATAGCAGGTGTAATAGGTAAGCTAGCACGTAAGGTTAGTTGGTATTGACCTACCAGGCTACCTAGAGTGGTATATAAAGGGTGATAGACTGATAGTAGCTCAGCTCAGCCAAATACAACAGGGATGGACGTGCGCACGTTGAATATCACTTCCTACCCCAGGCGGTCCCCAGGTAGTATTAGGTTATAGTAGGCTAAGTATAGATAGACCGAGGGGGTTTCGAATGATTCTTCTGATGACCCCAAATCTCTGGATTTCTCTTAAAAGCTGAACGGCAACAACGGTCTTGATGAAGTCATTGTCTTCCATAAAAATATAACCAAGGTCGGTGTGCGATGATGTACAGCAGCTAAGTGCAAGACTGCGCGTGTGTAGCCGGGGGGCGCCGGAAATAATCCAAATTGCAGGCTGGGCCAGAGTCCTTGGAAGGGTACGTATAGTAGAGCCTGGCGACAACGTAGTACGTATGAATGTAGTAGGTACCCAGTTAATACTTTAGATGCAATGATAGGTCATAAAGTATGTAGTAGATCTGATCAATTGATATTGGAAGTGAAATGGGTATTGTCCATATGTATAGTTATCTAGCTGCGAGATATATGTAGGATATCGATAGGTAACATTGAAGTCCTTGACAAGGAATGTCACGATACTCAGTTGTTGCGTGTTATTGCAGGTCTAGAATAAACTAAATCAAAACTACCTAGGCAAGGTAGGGATCACCATGGAGAAGCCGTGAAGACCACCTGGGGCAGCTTAGAACCAACATGGCGGATTATTAGGGTAGCTAAGGCTTACATAAGTATGAGAGAACACTTGAGACTCTGGAGTAATTTTAAGATGACGAGTTGTGGGAAAGGAAGCGTGACAATTGCGAATTAGTCTATCAGGGGTTATTGACCAGGATTAACTTGCAAGTATATGTGGGACCGCGGGGTTTTGACAGGCTAGATGTGCATGATATGGTCCGTGAGAAGGGGATACTGCATCTTTGTACTCAAGTACTTGTAAGTACTAGGTAATACATGTATTCAATCATTTTCAATGTTGAATGTTCGGTATTGTACATGATGTACCTAGTAGTTACCTGCATAGGTACATATACCTACACTAGAGCACTGGAGAGATTTATTAAATTGCATCTATAAATGTCAATTCTTACACAATGTTGTTCAAAACCTGGAGGCGTTCTCAACGGCTCGGCACCACCTCCTTATGTTGTATTAGTTACCCGAATCATCTGTCTTCTAAATCTGATTCGCACAGATTTCATTCAGCTTCATGGGTATACCCAGTGCCAGCACCTAACCTAGGACATTTCCAACAAAACGATTTGTGATAGCATTAGTAATGAAGGATGCATACTACTAGTAGTACCTACTATAACAAGAAGACGGTCAGAAAAAGCCGCCCCCAAAAAGCAGACATAAGGACATAGATCGGCTAAGTACCAGCAAATGGCCAACTTGGAATACCCTCTTTACATCAACTCTCATGTATGAGATATATGTATTACTATACTAATTAGATAAAAGATTGGACAAGTCCTTTCCGCCCTGCCACCAACAACAAGCAGAACATCGATAGCTATCCTTATATAAAAAATAGCCAACCGATCACGCAGCTCCGTACGCACTTCACCCATCACGCCTAATGCCGTACTGTACTGTCCTGTCCTAGGTAGGTAGGCACTATCAAATCAAAGGCGTTGCGTACACGTCGCCCGCCACTCGTTCCGATGCGCTTTGTGCAGTTTGCTTTCCAATGGTTGGGTGACATTGAAGGCACCCGGATATAATTCCGTGTCTACCTGAGGGATACTACAGCGTTTCTTTTTGTGCCTACCTACCAGCCTACCTACCTACTACACTATGTAGGCACCTAGGTTTAGGTATTTAGTTATAGTGATTTTGTTTTTTTTCTCTCTCTTTCTCCTTTTCCATCCATACATCACCGACCCTACCGGCTGGAACGCTGACCTCCTCTTCCCCCCTCCGATTGATTTGACGCATAAGCACACACCCAACCCCCTCCCTCTTTTTCTCCCCCTTCCCCCATTTCAATTCATCACACGGCAGATCGGTAGAGGCCTTGGGAGCCATATAGTAGAGCATATAGCATAGCATCGCATATTTGCCCAGGTGGTTTTAATCATTTCGGAATTTTCCACCCACAAATCGAATACGATCATGGATGACTATGAGCTAGGTAGCGACCATTGGCCAACCACTTCGGCAGGAATATTTAGCGCCATGGCAGAAGAGCTCTCCTTCTCCAGACTCTCTTATGCTACATAGGTACACACACGTATTATTGGATTGTGCAAAGTACAACATTTTGCGAGACGGTCAACAGTACACGGAGTAGAGTCCGCAAAGTAACCTTGGAGGTTAAAGGGGTTCGGCACGTCTTTCGTCTGCCCCCCTGAATGTGACAAATACTTCTGAGTTAGATATATAGTTCAAGCACAAAAGGGCAGCATAACCTGCTCTTAGGTTATGTAGTAATATTCTTTTTTGTTTTTACTTTTTTTCATTCTTCATTGCATCTTCCAAATGGGCGAGGCCCATGTAGAGAGAATAGCCTAAAAATGCCGTAGCATACCTAAGGTGTTGGTGGTGATTTATTCATTGTAAGCCCCCCCTCCCGCCCGCATCCAAACCCCGTCCAAAGCCCAAAAAGAAAAACGTCTTTTTACAGAGGCCGGTACTATATATCCGCACCGTTCTAAAGAACATGGGAGTTTTCAGAACATCCATCTCCCTCTCTCTCTCAATCTCTGTCCCTCTGTTGCGCGCGCATACATGCGCTCCCGACCAGTTCCGGTTAACGATCCCGTAGGATTTCTGCCTTGCATCTCCAACCAACGGGCTTTATTTCATTTCTCTTAGTAGGTAGTTACCCAAATGAGATACTCCCACATCCGTGCAAAAACATGGTAGGTTACTACCTCCCCCCCCCCCTAGTAAGAGTGGTTGATGGGCAAAGGTGCCCAGGTGAGAATATCCCTCATCTTCTCCGATGGCTTGCTAGCAAATACTCGGCCCACCGGAGACCACCGGAACCATTTGTACTGCATCGGGCCATTCTCCGGCTATTCGTGATGGTATAACAGTATCATGATCGGAAAGGCGGCAGGAATTCTACCTCCTCGTAGTAAAGTCGTCATAAGTATAGGTAAGGCAATACTCGGCGTGATGATGCCATCGCCATCACGATCCTCAACAGCGTCAATGCCTCCAGGGCCAGGCACTCCTTGTCCTAACCAAAAACAATGCTCACGCCCATCTCGGCACTGACCTTCCTCCACAGATCCCCGTGATCCGCCGCCGGCGCCTCCTCGCCCATGCCGTCAAGCCTGTTCCAGACCTCCTGGATGATGCTCCACGCCTGGCCAATATTCGTCATCCCCTGCCTCTGATCGATGCCCGCGAACGCTCTTCTCGCGAGCCCCCTGTCCTCGTCGCTGACGGCCTCGCACGCAGCGACGAACAGCGGCCACAGCAGCGCGCCCATGGGCCCCTTGTGCGCGACGGTCTCGGCGCAGTGGACGAGCGCGGCGTGCGCGTGCGCCTGCACGCCCGCGCGCCGCGGCGCCTGCCCGTAGATCGTCCGGTACAGGTAGACGAACGCGCTGTGGCGGTACGCCAGCGCGTTGTGCAGGATCGACTGCAGCTGCTCGGGGACCTCCTCCCCCCCCTCCTCCTCCTCGCCCCCCCTCCCCCTCCCCCTCCGCAGCTTCAGCATCCCTTCCTCAATCACGATCCCCGGCGGCAGGCACGGCTCCCACTGCGTCAGCGCCGTCTCGATCGCCTGCGACGTCGTCTCGAACTCCATGCGCAGGACGGCGCTCTTCGAGGTCTGGTTGGCGCGGGACGCGCGCTCGATGTCGTCGCGCAGCGAGAGCAGGTTCGACAGGCGGTGCATGAGCGGCCAGAGGGTCGTGGCCATCCCGAGGAGGGTGTCGACGTTGCTCATGGGCGAGGCGGTGGACGCGTCCAGGGGGGGGAAGGGGAGCAGGCAGCCGGCGGCGGGGGCGGTGGAGAGGGGGGCGGAGCCGAGGGATAGGGCGGTGATTACGTCGTAGAAGCGGAAGGCCTGTGTTTTTTTCGTTAGTAAGTACTAGTTGCTGAAGTAGTAAGTATCTAGGTAGTAAATATAGGTATACATACGCGTTCTAAAAAGAGACTGGCGGGGGTGGATTGTGTCTGGGAGGACGACATGATGGTTAGAGCCCCTTTAAGATGTCCATCCACTATATTCGATCGGCCCCGTTGGACAAGCTGAAGGGGGAGAAAGCAAAGTTAGAGAGGACCTCAGCCATTATAAAACTCCACCACTTTTAATAGGTACTCACTACTTCGTAATACACCAGTAGCATGATCGCAGCCAGAAGCTCGATCTTGTCAACCTTGTCATCTTTCTCGATTAGCCTGGCCAAGCCCTGTATCGCCTTATTGTGGAAATACAGCGACTTCTCGGACGTCTCGACGCCGCGGTACTCGAGGTGCGCGCTCGCGAGCGCGTATATGGCGTTCATTATCGGCATGCTGGTGTGCGAGAGCGGCAGCACCAGTTGCTGGAAGGGGTTGCCCGACTCCTCCCGGAAGACGATCAGATGTGACAGTACGTTGCAGAAATGGTCAACTAGGCCACGCCGGTTGAGTCGGTCGGAAAATTCTCCGAATACTGGCAACACGAATTCAAGCCTCGGAGACCCAACGGGACAGGGCGCGATCATGGCGAGGTCTGGCTGTAGCGATCGCGGTTGGGATGCCACGCTCGTCTCTGAGTCTCGCCGTACCACGTCCTCTATTTCCTCGGTGTTATCTGGAATGTCAAACTCGAAGACTGTGGGACTGGTGTCAATTGGAGAGAGAGCGCCGTTGCTCATAGTCGAATAGTTCACCGGCGACATCCTGCTGAACTTGGTGTTAATTGGGCTCAGATCGGACTCGGATATTTCCCTAATCGTAATCTCCCTCCATTCAGCTTGATCTCGTATTGACTCGTACGCTACTCGGTGACTTTGGGAAAGATCGGACGGCGAATATTCTCTCTTTCTCCGTTGACGGGGCTTTACCGCTTCGTATGTGCAGTGCAGATTCTTTTCGGCGCATCGTGCACATTTCGGGCGTTTCTCGTCGCATTTTTTCTTCTAATGCTCGCAAACAGAAAGTCAGTGCGGGTTCTTCGCAGCAGGGCTGTAAGATAGGTGTTAATTCCAACTACGGGACGAATATCGTACTTTCTCTTTGCTACAATCACATTGAGGAATCAGCGATGTTTTCTATGGACAGTTGGGAGGTTTGGATATTCAATCAAGTATACATACCAAAATGTGCAACCTGAATATTGTCAAATTTACGGATCAGCTACGAACTTGAGAAGGGAACTGGCATGAAAGCCAAGTGCAACTTCGGACTGACCAGCTCTAGATCGTCTCTTTGGCACCTTAGGGGGCGCAATCCGGGTATATATCAACATCTTATCTTGCCAACTACAATCAAGTGATTCCAGCATTTCGTCGTTATTCTATATGAATATTCTGGGTCGGTATAGGCATTCTATTTAGACTCGTCCCACCACAAGGCACAAACGGGTCACCGTTCTAGCCGAAACGGCCGCGGGCGTTATTGTGGTGTTTGTATTTTCAGCGAGGATCGCTATTCGTTATCAATAACAGAGATATGGGTGAGTGCAATGATACATATAACTCATGAGACGAGGTTTAGTCTTGACGAGACAAAGCAATGGAGACTAGAGAAGAAGATAGAATGCAGTAGCTACGCTGGCGGGCTGGGTGTCCCAGGTAGCTATTATCGTGACGTTGTGGGGAAAAAAAGTGTCATGCCCCGGATAGATAACCCCCTGTGCATAATCCCCTCCCCCCCTGGGCAACCCTTAGTCTTCCCCTTAGTTGGACAGGGGAAAATGGCCGGAGATAGATTCCGAAACGGACAGAAATGAACACATCTAACAATTGCTACGGTCCTGGGGATTTCGGAGATGAATTCTAGAACTACTCGAGATCCCCAGATTATACCAGCGCTAGGTCGATTCGAGGTAGTCAAGCTGAGAGAACTCCAAAGCGATTGTGGAGAAATCTGAAGATCGACAAACATCAACTTGCGGGGTTGCAACGGTATGAATCCCATCACCGATCGCTGTGTGTTATATGTTACATACTTCAGACGAAGGGTTCGGCCGACCGCGTAAGGGTTGGAGGTGAGCTCGGATGTCTTTACGAGCTATCTTCGCATCCGAACTAGGAATGTCGAGACAGAGAGAATAACATTGAAGGTCAAGCCTAAAGTCGGCGTATTTAGGGAATTAAGCCTCACTTATTATCCAGAATGCCCTTAATAAATCCTTTTTCCATTCTCATACACGGGGACTCACAACTCTGGCACCGTGACGAATTGGCTCAGTAGACGTCACCTTATGGATGCGACTTTTAATCTCAACACAATCTAGATCTATCCGACTGCTCAGGAGTCAGGACCAAATTGCTAACCTAAAATAACCTCAAAAAAATAAAATAATGAACACTATAAAGATCTAGGTTAGCAGCGTAGGCGAGCGAAACTAAAGTGCCTCACTTGACCTAGGTGGGTCACCTTGAGTACGTTCGGCTCTGAGGCGATTGGGCACCAGGTGGCCGTTAGTACCGGCCTAAGCACAAACCTGCTTCAGCAGCATGGAATAACCCCTGAGCGGCACAACCAGCTAGGACCGCTATCACGAGGACGACCCAATAGGACGAGACTATACTTAGCAACGGCGGGCGGGGAAACCTGCCATATTGGAGAGGGTCGAGTCGATGTAGAGTTAGTTCGTTGGAGGTGATACGGAGTCTTTGCGGTCAATTGGGCCTCGTGTTGGGGGAATACTTCGATGAGATGCTTTGATGGTAAAAATAGAAAACAGAGATTGGTTGATTTGTTGATTTGTTGATTTGTTGATTTGTTACATCCTTTTGATTTACCTACCTAGGTAACTATTTGGGGTTTGTGTTCTGTAGTATTCGAACCAGCAGAGAAGCCGACGAAAAGGGACGAAAAGTCCCATTAGTCGTCCTCGTCTAACTACTAGTACGCGGCCCCCAAAACCACTCTATGAAATCCGGGGTATGACTTATCACTCTGTAACTATCTATCAGCAAACCAGCTGCCTATCTGGGTCGTGAGGAACTTCATGTCCAGTTTTCCTCGGTTTTTTCTATCTGAGTTTGGTCCTGACTGCCCGAGTGGTGTCATTCACACTACCTGTCATTGTTGACCGAAGTCATCCATTCATCCCATCAGCCATTGCATCCCATCAGCCATTGCATCCCATCAGCCATTGCACTCAACATTATGCGGGGAATCCCCCAAGTGTCAAGTGTCAGCCTTAGAGTAGGGCAAAGGGATCTCCAACCCTCCGAATACGATAAAGCATGTTTCATTATTTGCGATTCACAATGAGGTCTATAATTCAGGTACCCAAGTAGATCTTATACCCATTTCAAAATTTCAAACTTGCTTCAGGTTGCCTGCCATACTATGTACATACCTTGCTAAATTTCAACAACGCGAACAGCCTTTGACACATACCTACCTCTTGAATCTACAGATTCTATGTATATTTCGCCTAGATAATAAAAAGGGAAAAATCGATATTAACACCTAATTGGGTACCCAGGGAGACATCGATACAATATTTCATCTTACCTCAAGCAACAGAACTATCTCTATGACTCGCATACAAGGGGCCGGGAATATTTTCCGATGACAAGCTTCTTAGACCTTTGATTGCCGTAGGTAGGCGATGATGGTTTCTCAGGGCCAGCTACATACTAAGCACCTGCCTATCAAGTCATCGTGGACTACGATATTGATAATGCGCAACATATCAATGCCCTTTGCGAGAGAAAGCAAGATATCAAAACCAGAGAGTAAGGCATCAAGCTCAAGACTAAGCTTTCTGACCAGAGCCTAGTTATCCATTACGAGCTCTGTATCAAGATTCTGACATAGTCATGCTGCTGAAATAACTTGGTAGCTACTAGATATGGACACCGTTGCCGCCGTGGCATGTAGCTAGAAGATGCATCAGCTTCAAGGGAGTGGAGCAATCGTCTAAGCGTATCGGCATAGCTTCGATGTTCTTCTCATTGACATTGGAAGTGAAATGCAAATCAACACCGTCCCGGCGACCCCTATGGCTTACTGGTTTCTTCGTTACCTACCATACCTAGTAAGCTAGATTTTCAAGGAAGTTTTACCCCTCCGTCCGATAAAGTGACTTTTCGTTCAGTCCCCCATAATTACAAGCAACCCCAAGGCCTGACGCATGAACGGTGAGGCATTGAAAATCGCATATCAAAATGCTAGGGCCATCCTGAACATTTAGACTATCTTCAACAGTTGCTTTGCTTCCATTGGCGCGCTTGCTGTTACTAAACAAGAATAGCTTGCGAATTCTAGTGGGCCACTTGGTTATTTAGTTAGCTACAACTTGATCGCCGGCCAGGTTTTCTACACCATCAATTTTCTCCCGATGCCTAACCTCAAGGTGCCGGTTGAACCGTTGAAGGAATAAGGTCTAGTGACTTCCACACCGAAGCGCTAGGATCTCTTTCTTGATGGCTCCGTGATGTAAGCATTAGGCAGCACGGCCCTGTCAAGGAACGGTATGGCACGCTTGTTCTGGGGCCATGATCGATGAGAATTGCATCGCTAAGAGTGTAAATCTTCCACGGTATTTCCATAACCCAGACATCTACGACCCGTAATGAGAATGTGCATCCAAAGACAATGCTAAAGACGATTTCCACCCACGTTAGCCAAGGGTCGAGGTCGCGCTCTAGGTTAGCATCTTCTTAGCATGGTGCCAAATGAGGCATTGTATTGCGAAGGTGTTTTGGAGCCGCAAAGTAGCATTGCTTTTGATGATGACTTACCAAAAATACGCATTGTGGAAGAAGGTATAATTGCAAATACTATTCCATCCAGTCCTAAAAGACTCGTGAATAGAAGACAATGTCTGTGGTTCTAACACATATGATTGCCGAAGCAGATAAAGCCTACCTAGGTAGGTAGGCAATAGTTAATATGAATATAAATAGCCCATGTTCTCACCATACACGATCGACTACATGTTGAGGAATAACTGCGAAATATAAGTTCGGCCCTGCCACACCATCTTGATATTACACTGCTCCAGAGACATCATATAGGGGACCCAATCACGGCCCCCCGCAGCCGATTCTTTGAACGTCTTGCGGATGAAGAATGAGCTGTTGTTGGGGGCTGAATGCTGGTATCAGTGTATCACAAATGCTGACGTTACACGAACGAGACACACACTCTCAGAAATCGTCAAGCTGACTGGCTCCAAGACATTCCCGTCCGCTATGTATATGCAGCTGCTGGGGTCTGGCTGCAAGTTGGGGGCTTCCCAATCCCGCTCTTTCGCTGCCTGCCTACCGACACACCATTACCTACACACAAGTCAATCATTAACTATCGTCTAACATCCTCTGTTTAAAATCCCATCTTGATATGTCCAATGTCCCATTACTTCCCTCGACCCTTGTTTGTACCTTAGAGGACACCCTATGTCGATCCAACATCTTGCTGGCCCCGCAGTTTTGCATGTTTGTGATAGGAAGTTGATGGAGTCATCTCGATCTTACACTCAGTGAAATGCTATTTTCGGATGCGCAAGCTTGTAAGCTACGACAAAAGTAGTGCAGTGCTGACATCTATTGGTACCTGCCTGTGGTGTTATGCCAACAACAACAAATTCTTTTTCTTGCAGGATTCTGAGTTGCTTTTCATCTTTTCAATCATATTTATGAATTTCTGTTCTTCTTGATAGGTATACTGGAATTCATAAGAGCAGCACTCTTATAGAGCGGTTGCTAAAGGCCAAGTACGAACTGAGAAGCTATACGGACATCGCCAACGGTACCACGTTACGAGGGCGGGGCAACGAGGTTTTCGGCCTAGTGAGCACTTTTCTCGTTCAGCCGCCGACTACACCAAGCCTAGGAAACAACAAATCACCATGAAAACGCTCTGGGGTTGTTCGAGTTGTGTCGGGCTCCTGGCACTGGCGGTCCTAGTTCCCGCCACGATAGCAGCCCATGGCGACGCATACCAGACCCATCGTTTGGACAAGAATCATAACTCTCTTCGTCATCCAAAGCGTGATCCGACATGTCAGCAGTCGGGTTACACATTGTGTGCCGCTTCCGACAATGGCGGATGCTGCCCGGAAAACTACGCCTGTGCGGATACGTATTGCTACGCTACGACAGCAGGGCCAACGACGGCGTGCGGTCGATCAGGGTATTATAACTGCCCATTGACAGCCGGGTCAGGTAAGTGAAAATAAAAA
This sequence comes from Hypoxylon fragiforme, assembly GCF_022984875.1. Lineage (NCBI taxonomy): Eukaryota > Fungi > Ascomycota > Sordariomycetes > Xylariales > Hypoxylaceae > Hypoxylon > Hypoxylon fragiforme. The sequence goes on along the minus strand of NW_026054758.1, from coordinate 640,662 downwards.
GCCAATAGCCAAGCTTATGTACTAATACTTCATCACAGGGGCTTGCTGTCCCGTAGGCTTCATCTGCGCGCGAAGCGGCTGCGAACCGCCCGCCGGACAATCCTTCTCCCCCGTATGTCCGACGACAGCCTTCGCCTGCCCCTCCTCGCTCGGCTACGGCTGCTGCCCCAACGGCATGGTCTGCGGCAGCGAAACCTGCTACGCCACGACCCCGCAAACCTTCGCCGTCAGCGCCGCCGTCACAACCACCGACTCGGACGGCAGCACCATCACCACCGTCCTAACCAGCAGCACCGTGCTGACCGACGGCCCCAGCCCCACCGACTCCCTCTCCGCCACCGTCGCCGGCGTGCCAAAGCTAATCCCGAGCACCGTCTCCAAGCTCCCCTCGATCGAAACCGGCTCCGGCTCCAGCTCCGGCAGCAGCGGCCTCTCGTCGAGCCAGCTCGGCGGCATCGTCGGCGGCGCCGTCGCCTTCCTGCTGATCATCCTCAGCATCGCCGCGCTCGTCATCTGGCGCCTCCGGCGCACCGAGAAAGCCGTGCAGGCCGCCGGCGCCGCGCGAAAGCGGGGGGAGAGGGACAACAACAGCAGCAGCAGCAGCGGGGCGCCGAAGTCCGGCAGCCGCCCCGCGATCTCCGAGGTCGACGGCAGCACGGACGTCGACTCCGTCGCGCTCGCGCGCGCGCGGTACCACCACGCGCGCTCCGACGACGCCGCGTCCACGGCCGCGGGCTCCGAGCTCGACGCCTCGGACCGCGGGCCCCTGCATTTCTACGGGTCCAACGCCTCCACCACGCCCCCGACCTGGGGCCTCGGTAGCAGTGGAGGGGGAGGGGGAGGGGGAGGGGGAGGCTACTTCGTCCCGCTGCACCGCTCCGACGCGTCGGACGGGCGACAGTCGAGCCTGGACTCGTACGCGCGGAACTACAACACGTCGCCGCCGCTGAGGCCGGGGAGTAGCGAGTCGCAAAGATCGAGGCGCACGCACGCGCGGCAGTGGAGCGACGCGAGTGAGCTGGACGGGAGCAGTGTGGTGAGCGGGAGCGCGCACCACGGAGTGCCGGCGTCGGAGCTGGAGAGTCTGGAGACGAGTGAGGCGGCGCAGAGGAGGAGGCGGTCAAGTAGTTTTCCGAGGCGGGCGAGTGATCCGCCGGGGCGCGGAGACAGTGGTGGCGGTGGGGTTGGGGGAGGAGATGGAAAGGGGGGAGGAGGGGGGGCGCTGGGGACGTTGAATGAGGTCAATGAGCTCCATGGGTATTATGGCGCGCCGAATATGGCGGTCGGGCAGACGCTTTCGTGGAAGAATGGGTCGTCGAGTTCGTTGCCGAGGACGTGAGGGGTTAGACTTTTTAAGGGGGGGAGTGTGTGTGGTTTAGGATTCGTGGATATATTATGTTATACACTTGCGTAGGTATGGTGGGGTGTTAACGAAGACGTGGATAATAAGCTGGGCTTGTAGACAAGGTCGGCTGGCCAGAGGGTTTACGACGATTCATGTTGTCTCCTTTCGCTTATATGCAACTCGGGCGGCGTTCTTGGAGATATACCCGCCACACATCTGACTTATACATTTCCCCTATTTCTTTATTAGGAACTTATGATCAGCACTTGGGTTGGCAAAAATGTTTCTGGGATTCTTTCGACAACCATGAAAATTGGTATATCGAGCCAATGGCATGGCGTATATAGGGATGGTTGTTGCTTACTACGTACCAAGTAGATGGAGACACTCATTCTGAACAGGTTTAGTTCACGAACATGGATTTATTACGTACATCATTGATAGTACGTAAGTTTTGTTACCCACCAACGTGCATTCGATGAGGAACTCACATGTCAAAAAATTGGATGTCAAAGAACTTCATCTTTACCTACCTGCCTCCCTTAGTACCCAGCTTTCTAGCAAAATCACTCACCTACGACGAAGGAACACACATACACACTAGCACACGCAATATAGCACAAGTTGAATCAAAAGTTGAAATGTTTCTTTCTTGATAGAGAGTCATAATCCCTGGGTATCCCTTTTATCCACCGAGACTTTGCTCCAGTCTAAAACTCCTACTACTACAGCTACACATGCAATGCAGATCCTGAATTTAGATAGGCAGTCTAGCTCTCAATCTCCGCCTTGCTAGCCTTCTCCTCCTTGATGACAACATCCGCGCTCTCCTCATCCGCAGCATGATGGTTTAAGCCAATCTCCGTGGTCGAGAACGCATCAGCGGGGTCGCGGTACGCGGGGACGAAGTTGACCGCGAGCGCGTAGGACAGCGACGCGACGAAGAAGATCAGGGGCACGATCATGGCGAACGCGGTGCTGCTGCGCGCGTCGGCCGCGACGCCGGTCAAGGGCGGGACACAGGCGCCGCCCATGACACCGGCGACGAGCCAGCCGGAGCCGCGCTTGGTGTGGCGGCCCAGCCCGCGCATGCCGAGCGCGATGATGGTCGGGAAGCAGATGGACTCGAAGAACAGCGTCACGTACAGCATCGAGATACCGGTCCACCCGTTCTGCGTGATCGACGGCGCGACGAACACGATACAGCTGACCAGGAAGCCGAGGAACACCCAGCGCGGGCGCACGTACTTCATCACGAACACGCCGAAGAACCGGCCCGCGGCGAAACCGCCCTGGGCGCCGGCGAGGAGCTGGGAGGCGAGGGCGTCGTCGGCGAGGGGCTGGACGTCGCGCACGTAGTTGATGAAGTAGCTGGCGATGGCGATCTGGGCGCCGGTGTAGCAGAACTGGGCGAAGGCGGCGTGGAAGAGGCGGTACTGCTTCCAGAAGGGCTTGTCGTCGGCGTTGGCGTGGGTCTCGTTGGCCTGGAAGGCCATGTCGGCGTCGGTGATCTCGGGGATGACGGACATGAAGAAGACGAAGGCGAGGATGAAGACGAAGACGGCGATCGCCAAGTACACCCACTGCACGTTCTGCAGCGCCGTCGCGTCGTCGAACTTGAAGAACACGTACGAGCCGAGAACGGGCGCGACGACGGTGCCGATGCCGTTGAAGGCTTGCGAGATGTTGATGCGGATTTCGGCGTAGCGGGGAGGACCGCAGACTAGAGGGTTGCGTGTTAGTGCCTGTTATGCATGATGATGGTTCTATACAGCGTGTGGGTAATAAAAACTTACCAGTGATGTATGGGTTAGCCGCAGTTTCTAGGGAACCAAGACCGTTGCCGATGATGAAGATGGCCATGCAGAATCCGGCGAACGACTTCACCAAGATACAGGGAATCGCAACAAGCGCACCGATACCTGTAATTCATTGCGGTTAGAGGAATTGGCCATATGTATGAGTCTGACAAGGAATTGGGAGCTTACCATAGAGGCAGAGACCCCAGATGAAGGTAGCTCGGTAACCATAGTGGCGCAAGATCCAGTTCGCGTGGCCGAGAGCAGCTAGAGGATAGGCACTATGGTGTGTGTGTTAGCGGAAGCCGCAATTGTCTTCCCACGCGAGGATAAACATACCCGAAGTAGGCAGCTTGGAGACCAGACGATCGCGACTTGGTGATGTTGAGGGTGTTCTGGAAATGCTTGTTCAGAGTGTCAAGCAGACCTAAGGAAAAACGACAAGGGTTAGTTGAGAGCTCCGACAGCATCGGGTTCGGGATGTCACCATACCATAACTAAATCCCCAGAGGAAGAACAGAACTGTGACGAGACATATCGGGTACAGCGACTCTCGCAGGGTGAGTTCGGCTGCTCTGGTGCGCTGGTCGTCTTTGGCCCTGAGAGACCGCTTCTTGAAGAATCCCTTGAAGCCCATCTTGCTTACTACCGAATAGGTAGATTGGAAATCCGAAAGATGATTGACAAGCTGGTTTGGAATTGGATATACGGTTCCAAGGTAAGCCTGCGAAAAAGGGGTGTGACTGGGTGAGGACTGGAATTCACAAGCATGTAGAAGGGCAGGACTCTTTCTATTTAATTGCCTGGCTGCCTTGCCTATCAAAAGGTACGTAGCTAAGTAGGCTTTCAGGTATCCTAAGATTGCCAGGATGGTAGCTGTCGCGTGCTGTTGATCGCCTAGGCGGCTGTTCCATCAACCAGCATTCCTAGTAATCATCTCCTGGTAATACATGCTAGGTCCCTAGGTACATGGCAATTACCTAGATAGGTAGTGTAGGTATAGTGGAGTTTCACAGGAGGAATTCTCCCCTTCAGAGTCTTGTGAATCTTGGAACTTGGCAAGTAAAACAACATACTAAGAGACAAGTCCGGGGTCCTTGTGATGTGGGGGAATTGCTAACGTCCTTTTCGTACTTTGCGGAGTGTGGAGAGGCCGCAATTCCCCCGAGGCCCAAAACTGTTCGTGGCCTAGCAGGGTGGGATAGAGCGTCTTAGCACGAATTAGAACGGTATCCATATGGATTAGACCAGGACTACACAGATGTAAAGTCGTCATACCCCAAGGACGATCCTTTGCTCGGATTGTGTAGCCTCATTGGCTACTTACGTGATCCTGCCGTCTGCCATGTCTTACGCCGTACCACCCCATCACCCGGTATTCCAGGGAGGGGTTTGAGTCTTACTTGAAAAGGAATCGACGGGCAAGAAACGGCGAAACGGGTCAATTCTCAAAGATATCAAGGCTAGGCACATACTCGTAAAAAGCTGATGTGCGATAACGCGAATGGGCAAGACTAGGAAAAACAACAAAACCACCTGGTTACCTACCCAGCATAACGTCGTGCGCTTCCCCATACCCCCCGTACCCCCATACCTGTACCTGATAGCTCAGATATGCTTCCTGGTTAGTATCATGTTAGGTTTGAGTTAGTGGATAAAACCGTCGATTTCCAGTGGTCCGCACGTCTACGGTGTATCGTACCTAAGAGCAAGAAGGGGCTAAAAATCGAATATCGCCGAGAGCTTGGTTCAGCCAATCCCCTGCCGGTACTAAATCCGAATGGCAATTTAAACGGCGCACACCAATAGCAGCGCACCATTGCGCACGTCACGATGGGGTTCTCGCATGTATTTCGTATAGAATCTTTCGTAGAAGCTTGAAGCTAGTCTTGGGGCCAAACGGCGAACTAAGCTGAAGAAGCGGAGGGACCCGTTTCTGAACTTCACTAATGCCGGCGACAATGCGGAGATGATATAAGCCTCGAGGGTTAGTGTCCATACTACATAGTAGTTAATTTTTATAGTACGGGGTGTTTGGACTTTAACACACCACGCCATCCGAGAAGCCTAACATGCTAGCTTTACTGCTATATTAGTGAAGGTTGGGGTGATTGTTGTTGATGGGTTTCCCTCCACCTTCTGTCTCTTTGCCCGCCTTTTCAGAGAGTCTAGGCTCAACTCTTAGCACTACTATTGTAGGTATATCCTCGATAGATCGATCACCTGCGAGAGAGCTAAAAAAAAACCCGCTGATGACTTCAGGTGGAACCATTTACTCGGCGAAACTCCCCTCATAGACCCTCATTGAATATCTGGGCATACCGTGTGTCTTTGAGAGGAATCCACACACTATGACGAGATTTCTACAACCAAGTTGCGCCGATAAGTCAGAAAAAGACCGAGATGTTTTGATGATCCTCAATGCGATGCTGAACTGGTGATAGTCATTCACTCTAGGAAGCGCATTCTACCATGGTAAGGTTAGAATTTATCGCTGTTTTTCCTCGGGCATATAGAGAATTGATCATACGTAGTCTGAGCGAAATAAATCGCATTACGTGCCTACCTACGTCGCATTAGGCACACCGAGCTCATACATAACCCTCACGTCAATGGTATTGCGACATTGAGCAGGTATATCCTTTTAGATGTGAGGGCGTGCATGCTGTGGATGAGCAAACCTTTGGAAGATAAGAATTGAGAGCATTGAATGTGTCCACTAATATCATCTGACACTTTTCAGCACTGAGCCGTGGTCTATGCAGACAGGTAGATAACAACACCGAGATCCAAATTTAGAATGATTGGGTATCTACTTATTATCCGGCTTGGAATAGAAGGTATACTGGACGTAAAAACAAACCAAAAAAAAAAAAAAGAAGAAAAAAGAGGAACATGCTACCTACAGCGAGCAACAGCCAGCAATGATTAGGTTCGAAGTTGACATGCAGTCAAACGGAGCTTAGCACCACACATTAGCTATGATCCAAACAGTTGTTTGACACAGGTAGTTGAAGAAAAAACCCTCAAAGAAACCAAAATAACTACCATACAAGGGTATTTTCAGTTGCATGTACTTGCGGCTCAGTAAGTACTACCTAGTACTCAACCTAACGCATCAGAGGAATTTAATATAAACCGCGTTTCTTCTATAGGAATGATCTGCTTGAGGGAATCAGTGTACTTGACCACTTTAGACTTCCTAACTTGGCAGCTGAAGTCGCTGGCCTCGGGTCGGGACGGTCCAGTCCAGTTCGTTACGGCAGCGGCATCTGTCAGATACCATGTAGGTACTTGCTAGATGCCTACTTATAGCAATGCCGGGTCAACCACGAGAGATCGTCGGTTTCCTAAGCGGCAGTATCTAGCGCACTTGACCAGAGGCTCCTTGGATGCTGATCGCTTTGAACTCCAACGACATATCGATATCTGGATGTTGATGTGATAAGTGACTTTGGCGCATATGAGAGAAGCGTCTGAATCAAGTGGCTATGGGCATGTAGAACCCCTTAGATGATTCAACGCTAAAAATAGGAGAATAATATATCTGAGAGTTGGTATGTGTTGTCTAGATCGTCACGCGTATGTAGAACACCACGTCGTAGAAAGCATGCGTGGTCTGCATTTTTTTTACCCCAAAAAAGAGGCACTGTGCTTGTCGGGCTTGGTATAAGACCAAAAGTTACCACCGAAAGACATGGAGGCAAGTAAGGCTGATGCAAGGGTCGCCTAGGAACCTCCCAGGTTCACAATGTGCTCACTAGGGCTCACACATTGGAGGTGTGGGACCTTGACAGCAATGCAGTCACCAGATGTAGTATAGTATGCTTTTGGCCATGTCTCATTGTGATATATGAGATAGGCGCGATTTTGAGGGGGACTGATCATTGTCTTGTAGAAGCCAGAGTTGGTAGCGTGTTTGATAATGAGTGCTTTGGTGGGTGGTTGAGGTGTATGGTCCGAGAGCATTCATGACTGAATTGGGGTTGGGGGTTGCTTCACATTATACCGATGTCTTTTCTCAATGTCAGTGTGAGGTATGTAAAGAATCCATTCACAATATAGTGATGTCATTTACAGCGTGCTAGACACATGAAATCAAACATGGGTTGCTTACTTACTGGGTTGGATTTCGACCTTGAAGTGAGAGTGATACACACAAGCAAGCTTCGAGTATCAGAACGTTGACATGCATAACAATGTAAAAATTGCAACTGCCAGTGTAGCCATATCAGGGCCTCCCCATACTATAAGTCTTGATACTCGCAAGATTAATTCAAGGGACTTTGGCACAAATGCATCTGTCCTGTCTTAGCTTGTCAGATCAAGATCGCACTTACATATGATGGGCAGTAATAATGTTGCGCATAACATTGAAGCATACAATGTTGAACCTTCAAGTTGAACTTGCAGATTTCAAGTTCGAACAACTTTGAAGTTGTGGCGTATAGTTAGTTACTTGTGGCTGGTCGGCTGTAGCATGATGAAGCCCTATGGTTAACATCGGAAAGATTGAATTTGAATATGAATATAACATCGGAAAGATTGAATTTGAATATGAATATTACATAAACAATTTCAAGCCGTCGCTGGTTGGACAACAGCCACAATGATGCCACATGGCGGCTAAATGGGATTCAGCATGTGGGTAGTTAATCCATTTTTAGTGGTGGAATTCCCTAAAGCGGTGAGGCTTGCTGGGTATAATGTGTGGCTTAAGCACACTTATCCACGAATCAGGTCCCGAAAACTCCCATAGTTCTTCCAAATGTTGACCAAAATACATATTTTTTTCTAGCTGGACCCACCTTTCCCGTCGTCTCCCGAATCTTTTTTTTTTCTCAATTGGCGCCGAAACACGACAGCTTCTTCTTATTCCTACCAACTCTTCCTAAAAATAAAAAGCCTCAACCCTACAGATTTTCTAGACAAGGGTGTTATTTCTTCTGTCTATTGCGTGAACGACTTGAATCTTTCGTCGTCGCTTTCATCCAACTCTCCACTCAATCTAATAATTTCTTTTCTTTCCTCTATTTTCAGCCTTTAGAAATTAGAATTTCATCATGTCTTCCGCCACTCCCGTTGAGAAGGTCGATGCCCTCGCCCGCCAGGCCGCCGCCAACACCCCCGAGAAGCTGAGCGGTTTCGCCCTATACTCCAGATTCGCCCTTGCCGGTGCCATCTGCTGTTCCGTTACCCACGGTGGTCTTACTCCCATCGATGTGTAGGTGCTTCAATTGTCTTTTTGTCTGTTTGTTAGTTTTGTGCGCCGAAGCCGTGGCAGGCAATTTTTTAATTGCCGAGGCTACACTCGGCTTGATTTTTCTAGGCATTGACTGGCATTGGGAAAAAACTATAAGCTAATATTTATATAAAGCGTCAAGACCAGAATTCAACTCGACCCGGCTACCTACAACCGTGGTCTGATTGGTGGTATCCGCCAAGTCGTGGCCAAGGAGGGCGCTGGTGCTCTTCTGACTGGTGCTGGTCCTACCTTCGCCGGTTACTTCCTACAGGGCGCTTTCAAGTTCGGTGGATATGAATTCTTCAAGCAACAAGCGATCAACATAGTCGGACTCGAGAATGCCTCAAACTACCGAACTGGTGTCTACCTTGTCTCGTCCGCCTTTGCCGAGTTCTTCGCCGACATTGCCCTCTGCCCTCTTGAGGCTACCCGTATCCGTCTCGTGTCTGAGCCCACCTATGCCAGTGGTCTTGTGAGCGGTTTCAGCAAGATGCTGTCTCAAGAAGGTGCTGCCGCCTTCTACGCCGGATTTGGCCCCATCCTGTTCAAGCAGTACGTATTCTTTGCGCATGTGCAAATAAAGGCCTATGTTCGATGCTAACTTTAGGCTAGGGTTCCTTATACCATGGCCAAGTTTGTGGTTTACGAGAAGGTCGCCGAGGCCGTCTTCCGCCAATACCCCAAGAAGGACATGTCCGACGGCATGCAGACCACTGTCAACTTGGGTGCTGGTTTGATTGCCGGTTTCGCTGCCGCTCTCGTTTCTCAGCCCGCCGACACCATGCTTTCCAAGATTAACAAGACCAAGGGTCTTCCCGGTGAGAGCACCACCAGCCGTCTTATCAAGATTGCCAAGGACCTTGGTCTCCGAGGATCCTACACTGGTATTGGTGCTCGTCTGTTCATGGTGGGAACTCTTACCGCCGGCCAGTTCGCGATATACGGTAAGTACTATGCTAAATACAAAAGGAAACCCTTATACGATGAGCATCATCTAACAACTTCTTAGGTGATATCAAGCGCGTCCTAAATGCGACAGGCGGAGTGGAGATCTCCAAGTAAACGGATATCCTCAATGTTATGAAGAACGATGATTTCTGGTGGAGAACAAGGAACGACACCCCCCTTTGTGGATGGAAGAATTCTAGACATATTGGGAGGCTTTGTTGTTAAAGTAACCTCTGGCAGCTATGCGGATTTTCAGGAAGCTGCTTTCCTCATTTTGCATTTAGACTAGGCGGTACCGGACTGGATTTGCAGGCTTTTGAGTGCTGGCTGCAATAGGGGCTTTGGAATCCTCGAAGCTCCAGGACTCAGCAAGCCGCGGACTCATAGAGCATAGGCGAATCATCTAGAAGCAGCAGACGATACTTCCGTTAGGAAGTTGTATAATACACTTGTTCATTTCAAGTAATGACTAAATCTCAACTCGTATTACAACATATATCAGGCCCACATGCCGTGAGCGATGGGTGATACATGCAATCTGCATGTAGGTATCCAGTACCCAGGTAACTACTGTAGTACCCGTCACGTTCGTGTTGCTTCAACGAGCTCGGCATACAGCATGCATACCAAGGTATACACGGGTAGCCGCATATGCACTAGGCCGTATAAGATAGGCCTTCAACATCGACGTTGTTCAACTCGAAACATTTACCGGAAAAGCTGCGGAACGATGGAAATAAACCTACGTAAGACATTCACATGACTTCCGGCCCTGCATGACACTGTAACCTAGACTGTTTGCTGTCTTGACTCTTGACCTGGAAAGATTCTTCAATCATGTATCTGCCTAGTATGCACGTGTGGGATAAACAAAGACGCTGCATATAGATGTCCGTCTTGGACTATATGCATAAATGAACCCAAAGGATACCTACATTGTTCAAGGTTCATGCCTAGGTATGTACCTACATAGTAATTATGTCGGCGACCCCTTTTGTCTCCCTAGGCATATGTACCTATGTAGTGGCCTGCTTTCCAATTAGGTAAGATTTATCCAGGGATGGTTAGGTATGTCATACCTCGGCTCGCTAAAAGATCTCCGCATCACCCTTGTACAATACCTACCCGCCAGTACCACTGCTACCTTCAGTGTTACCAGCTTCTCCAACTCCGGAGCTTCAATGCTTCCGTGGGCTTTTACTTGTACCCCGTATGGCTCAGCGGGCAACTGCTTCACCACCAACATTATAAGGTGGTGAAGAGCAAATGCGAAAGCACCAAACCAATGCCCAATCCCCTTCGATAGAGGCCACATAGAATACCCAGATAAACAAGCACTACTTTCGTAAACCATGTCCGACGCCGCGAAACAGAGAATCCAAGCCCTGGGAAACCAGCTCACTCCCACGCCTTCTTCTTCTTCCTCCCCTTCCACCTTCGAAGGCATTCCTCCAATCACCAAAGTCGCCGGACCCTCCGCGGGCCCTCGCGTCGCGGGCAAAGTCGTCATCATCACGGGCGCCAACTCGATCCTCGGCATCGGCCGCGCGAGCGCCCACCAGTTCGCCGAGAACGGCGCGCGCGCCCTGTACATCTGCGACTACGACGACGCGCACCTCGCGACGCACAAGCGCGAGCTCGAGGCCCTGTACCCCGGCGTCGACGTACATGTGTGGAAGTTCGACGCCGCGGACGAGGGGGCGGTGAAGAGCGTCGTGGGAGATGCGCTGAAGACGTACGGGCGGCTGGATGTGTTCTTTGCGAATGCGGGGGTTGCGGGCCCGCATACGGTGTTCACGGAGATTGGCAAGGAGGACTTTTTGAAGGTTTTTGAGACGAATGTTGCGAGGTTGGTTTTATGATTAACTCTCTCTGTTGCTATACCAGTCCTATCCCGACACAGCTAACACATCACCCCCCCAACCCCAGCGTCTTCCTCGCAGCCAAGTACGCCGCGCCGGCGATGCAGAAAACCTCACCCTCAAAACTCACACCCTCGGGCAGCATAATCGGCACCGCCTCCGTCGCCGGTCTGCGCTCCAACGCCGGGTCGACGCCCTACTCCGCCTCCAAAGCCGCCGTCGTCTCCCTCGCGCAGACCCTCGCCTACCAGCTCGCGGGCACCGGCGTCCGCGTCAACGCCTTGTGCCCGGGGATCATTGAAACGGGGATGACTGCCCCGGCGTACGAGATGGCGAGGGCGAGGGGCACGGAGAAGAAGATCGGCCAGCTGAACCCGCTGAAGAGGGGGGGTAGAGCCGATGAGATCGCGAGGGTGGCGCTGTTCTTGGGGAGCGATGAGGCGAGCTATGTTAATGGGCAGGCGTGGGCGGTTGATGGGGGGTTGAGTGCGGGACATCCTTATGTGCAGGGGAAGTTGAGCTAGGCTGTCTAGTTGGGCTTGCAAAATCTTGGTCGTATGAGGATGCAGGGAGGCGAGTGAGCCTTTGAAGAGGAGACATTCATACTCAGGTACCTACCTAAGCACTTATGTGCACGATGTCTACCTAGGTACAAAAGCGAGGGTATTCTGGAATCTAGGTATACTTAATTGTATTATCTAGACATGCATTGGATGCTTTCAGGGGTATTTATAAATCCAACTATAAGCTAATAAAAGAACCTTTGGTGCTTAAAACAACAAGAAACAAGACAGTCCACCAGGCTTTCCCACCCCCCTCACGGTCGTGCAAGCAGAGATTCATAGCCTACCCCATCCTCACCAGCTCCAGTCTCCCATCCCAATGCTCCCTCGTGCCCCTCGTCTGCATCCGAAACTCCTTAATCGCCATCGCCACGTCCCTAAACCCCTTCCTACTGCCCCTTCCCCCTACCCCACAACTTTTCAGTGCCGAAGAAGAAGGCAAGACCATCGCATCCCACGCATCGTGATACACGAACGACAGCGGCGGCACGCCCGCCGCTACGTGGTTCGGTGTTGCGGGGATGATGGTGGTGCGGAGAGAAGGGTCTTGGTGGAGGTTCCATGCGTATTCGTTGATTGCGGCGGTGTTGGTGGTGGATGAGGGGGGTAGGGGGGACGAGGGGCCGGTGTAGACGGGTATGGAGAAGAGGTTGCCCGATAGTGAGGAGGAAGGGGGGATGGTGTGGGTTGTGTATGTTGGTGTGGAGAGTGAGGCCGAGGACGAGAGGAAGGGCGATGAGGATGGGAGGGGTGGTTGCGTGTGTGATCCTACCTGCGTGTGCTCGCTAGCTAGGTGTTTGTAGCCCAAGGAGTTGGCGTTGGTGCTGGTACTCGTACTCGTACTTATCCTCATCCTCGACGTGATCCCAAAAGCCCCATCACCGCCATCGTCCCCGTTTGAAGAAAAAAGACTCCCGGTAGCTTGGCCGAAATCACTTCCCCCCGGATCAAGCAACCGATCGTAATCCACATCATCATCATCATCTCCACCCATCGAGCTCGCATCCAAATCATCACCACCACCACCACCGTCAAAAAAATCCCTCTCCACCTCCAGCCTCACATGCCTCAGCCCCCCCAGCACCGCCGCCCCCCTCCCCCCAACCACCCCTCCCCTCGCCCCCCTAACCCTCTCCCGCTGCACCGCCGCCATCCCCAAAAACCTCACCAGCCCCTCTATCACCGCCCCCGCCGAGCGCGCGGGTATGCCCGTCAGCGTCAGCGACGCGAGGCGCGGGTTCGTGTCCGGCTCGAAGGGCAGCGGGTACGCGCGGCGGATGCTCGCGCACACCATTCCCTCCGAGAGGCGCGCGGCGGCGACGCGGGACACGCCGGCGATGGAGAGGGCGGGGACCTGGGTCACGAGGGAGTGGTGGGCGCGGAGGGAGCGCAGGGCGGAGGAGACGAGGGGGCGGAGGAGGGGCGCGGAGGAGGGGAGGCCGAACATCTTTATGCGTTTGAGGTTGGCCGCGTGCGCGGGCGTGCAGAGGATAGTGTCGCATTCGAGGTGTTCGAGGCGGCCGCGGGATGTGCGGAGGAGCCGCTCGATTCCGGAGACGGTGAAGCGGTTTCCGTTGAGGTGTAAGTGCGTCAGGCCGCCGTAGCCGAGGCCGGCGCTTTGTGGGAGCGCCTCGGAGAGGAGGAGGTCCTTCTTTGCGGTGGGCGCGTCGTCGTGGCGGAGGGGGCCGAGGCCGTCTGGGCGGACGGCTTCGTATTCCTGCGGGGGGCCGGGCTGGCCTGCTCGCTGCGAGTAGGACGGCGAGTCCGCGAGGTATTTCTCCAATGCGTTGTGCGGTCCGAGAGGCTCTGCTATGAATTCGAAGGGCCCGTATTCGCGAGTGCCGACATTCTTGGGGGAGATGAGCCTTCCCTCCGTCGCGAAGTGCGCGTCGGTGTGGAAGGTGAAGCGCGAGATGCTGTGCTCGACTATGTCGGCGAGGACATCGTCGCTGAGTTTATTGTGGCTCAGGTCGATGCTCCATAGCTGGCGGCCGAAAGTCTGGAAGAGCAGACTCGCTGTCGCGTTGTCTACTTCTCGGCCCCTGGCCTTTAATACGCGGAGTTCTGGTAGCGTTTGGGGGTTAAGCGAGTGCTGGATGGCGGTTTTGACGGAGCCGGGGATAAAGGATATGTCCAAGTAGACTAGGTCCCTGAAGAAGCTGGATCCAAATATCTTGGGCGTGAGCTCGTGCCGGCAGCACGCCAGGTCGAGCAGCTGCAGGGACTGCGATGTCTGAGGGGCCGAGGCTAGAGACCCCGGGTCCAGCTCTGGATGGCCATCGACCAGTAGGCATATGAGACCTGGGAAGATCTCAGGCAGGTGCTTGAAACTCTCTGATATGGCTCGCTCGCTCGCTTCGGAGGAGTAGAGCCCAGATGCACGGAGAGCAAAGTCCCGGAAATCCAGCGAGCGCACGTAGGCGCGCGTCCTGGGCCTCACGGATTTGACATGCCTGCTCATAAAACGGCGATACCAAGCCAAGTCTGTAGGGATCTCGTGGTAAGTATGGCGTGCCTACCTTAGGGTAGGTACAGTGATAGGCAGCTGTGATTGAAATGTGATGTAATGTAACTTAACTCCAGTCGTTATGACATGAAAAGGACGTGGTGCCGGCCGGTGGAGTGCTCGGTAGGCAGGCATGTGTGAATGTAGGAGCAGAGCAGAGCTGAATCACAGAGCTTCAACCAATCTGAGAAAACGAAAAAAAGACTCACCGTCATTTGGATGCAACCCAAGACGTCTTATATTTACTAATGGATCTTGCCAGAGACGGGGTGCGAACTGAAGGTAAAACCGGTGATCGACCAGACAGCATCGGGGCCAATCTACCACCGGGACGTATGGGGCGACCAGATGCAGCCAGTCGGGATGGGTGATGGCTTGTTCGTATGACGGAAGCGCTTCCATGACTGCCTAGGGTAGTAAGCTATCAATCAGGCTCTGGTGGGTAAAGAGGATTTCGGCATCGAGTTGATAAAATGCGAACCCGTTGTAGCATTGGGCATTAATAGGTGCTTGGTGGTGAGTGGAATGGCAGGTAACATTGAAGGGGTTCTAGATGGAGAGGTGGCGGATCTCGGTGTGACGAAGTAAACTGGAAGACCGTTCTCCCTCTCTATCTACCAGCTCTCTACCAGTGGACGACTCAGCTACCTACTAGGTAGGTATGTAAGGTGCTCAGCTTGCACAGCCACAACGACGGTCTTAACCTAATATGTAGTTTGTAGGTAGGACTCAGGTATTCCATCACATATTATGATTCATATTGATATTAAATATTTCATTAAGGTACAAATTAGGAAGTCAGTAGAATTTGCTGGGTAGGTACTTACAGATAATGATGAATTTATTGATACCGGTGAAATGGCTACCCCCTAACCGAGGTAGCTGTGGATGGCCGGTCTATCATGACAATCTAAATAATCTATATGGGATAACAACGGGGTAGAAGATCCTGATGCGTCTAATAGGGACAAAGAAAGCCATTTACTCGGTGTATTCTTGTTCGCTTCGTTCCGGCTCATCCTCTTCCTGGCTTACTACTACGTGTTTTGGGATTGTCGCTACGAGACCGATAACGAGTGTTACACAAGATATTGCTTCATCGGTGAGCATTCATCCCTTTAATTCTTATTATCATGACTGGGGAGCATACTAACCGAGGACTTTCTCAATGGAACCGATATACACGGCGATGATCTTGACTTGCTCCGTACGAGGTATGTTGCGGATGGAGTCTAAACTTTGCAGGGCTTTCGATATGATCTACTGTAAAATTAGATCGAGATCTATGTGAGGAAAAGGGGGGGAGGGGATATGACTGCGGCTAGTCACCTCTTCGTAGTTGGGGGTGCCCGCCAACTCGCGGTAAAGGCCGTTCCTAATGAAGTTCTTAGTCAAAGCTAGGGAAACGCCGACGCCGACGTCTCCGGCAAAAGCAACAACCACGTTGAATATAGCTAGGAAAGAAGATTGATCTGTGAGAATATTGTTAGCCACCTATATCTTGATCTATCTTTCATAAAGGTTCAGTAATGTAAAAGTGTGTTTGTATGAGTACCCTTTTTCAGGACTGCAGAAAATAGTGAGACGATAAGGCAGCTTTCGAAGGCACCGATACTCAGTCCTATCAATAAAAGATATGGAGCCGTGGCGGGATTCTCCAGAGCTGTAAACAACTTAGCAACTGAAAGGTCCTCTGCTAATAGTAGGGCTGGAGTCTTACGAATCAGTCCCGTAGCAACTAGCAGGTATAAGAGAAAGTATAAGGCCATGTTGCATCTTAGTAAAGTCCACGGGGATCGATATCGCTTGATGAGCAAGCCAGCTATCGAAGCCCCGAAAGGCCTTGACAGAAAAATGCACGACAATGCCCAGTCGCCAAATTTGGATGGGTTGTCAAATGATCGCGCCTCGATGTACACTGCCATATTATACGTGAGCTGTCTATAGTTAACAACAAAATACCTCATAGCAGTTCAGGGGGGGAGCAAGTCATCCTACCGCATTGAAGGCATACACAACGAATAGAGTCGTAGCAAAGTTAGCCAATATGAAGGAGCGGTTCCGCCGTACGCGAGGTATAAAGGAGGCTGTCGAGGAGCGCGCACTCGCTAGGAGCAATCCGCCCAGCGCAAACGGGATGCAGACAAACAGTGTTACAACGGCGGGATGATCCCATGGGACTATCACACCACCCAGGTTCAAAGCGAATAGGGGCAACGCGATGGCAGCAAACAGGAGTAATGATTGCACGGGGTCGAGACGAGGCTTTTCAGGGTCGACGGTCTCATCCTGATAGCTCTTGAGCGTGTAAGATGCCGCGATAAGGCCGCATAGCATTACCAGCGCCTCGGTGCGGAATACCCTTTTGAGGGGGTTAGCTACGTGAATGAATCGATAGTTTCGTTTAGTGTGTGTGTGTGCCTACGTACGATTGCCAACCAGATGAGTCGGCGATGGCAGATCCCAGAGGACCCCCTGAAATGTCGCCGACCATCTGGACGAAGAGAAGCAGGCTTCGCCATAGCGCAAAGTCTTGCAGAGGAACTCTATCTAGGTAGAGGAAAGACACGTCAGGACGGATTGGTCGGTAAGGGGGTGACACAAGGGGATATTAATACCATTCACCATTATAGTTACCAGAAGCGGCAACCCGGCGCAACCGGACCCAACGACAATGCGAGATAGTATGAGGTATACAAGTCGGTTGCTTAGTGAGCTACGAGTCGTGGTTAAAGTTAATTAAATCAAAGTAGAGAGAGAGCACATTGTTTGTTGGGGGGGGGGGGGGGGGGGGGTAGCAGACCATAGAAAGAAGCCGATAGTGGTAAGGCTCGCGGCAACCAAGAACGCTCGCTTCCGCCCCTGAACATTGCTAAGGTATGCGTACTTGGAAGGCCCAACGTTAATAGACAAGGAATATAGGTTAATATGTTGAAGAGTGAATTCAAGAATAACTGACAACTGGCTGAGAGGAGGTCTCCGTGATAGAGCCAACCAGAATGATCCACACCGCATTACTCAGTTGATGAAGATCGGAGGCTAGGGGTGGGTGAAAAAGTAAGCTGGGAATGTTCTCTCCTGAATGGTCATGTCTGTTTCCCCCCTCTCCCACCTCCCCCTCTATACGCTAGAGACGCTTACCGATTCTCTTGCCGTAGTTGGTCGAGAGGAAGAGCAGATCGAAGTTGATGGTGAACATGCTGGACAGCGTTTAGCTAGGGTCCCATGTAAAGTCACCTTCGGCAATCCGAGAGTGTACCATAACAACGCGCTGGACGCCGCCATGTATAGCAACCATCTTTCACAGCGCGCGACCGGTTTAGGAACGCCCGTGGGAGCCACGGGGTCATGGTGTGCCAATAGATTATCGGTGGACAATCGACGTTCTAGATAATCGTGCTGGCCGCCGTGATCCTCATGTGATGTGCCACACTCAATGGAGGAAGCCATCACCACCAACGACGCAGATAGATAGACAGAAGGTAGATAATGTAATAGATAGATAGTAGATAGATCTATGGAATACCTAGAAAGGGTGGTCTCAGCCGCGATATCAAAAACTTGGAGAGCAAATCCTTTGATGCGAGAAGATGAAAAAGGTAAAGAAAGGGTGCAGAACTCAAGCAGAACTCATGAGTGGAAGGGACTTTCTAGATTAGAATCCATAGTTTGTAGGTCATATGGTATGATGTAGGAACACCTACCTACCTATAGATACTAGATGCCTACCTAGTAATGTGCCCGGTGGGTTAGATCCCACGGTGGACGCTGTTAGGGTTGCTTCTGGTCCGGGGGATGGTGGGGCGGATTAGCACGGGTTATGGCGGAACGGGACGAACCATTAGCACTTTAAAGAGTGATATAATCCGCAGTGGAGGGGGGTGGAGGGGATAGGGGAGGTATATAAGGTGGTAATATGTAAGGCTAAGAACGTGGGATTGGCCATGAATAATAGAACAATAACTGAATCAGCGTCAGTTTTGTTCACATCCATCTCATCTCATCACACTTAATACTTACCTACCTACCTACCTACCTGCCTGCCTGCCTACCTAACCTACTAGGTATGTATGTAGTCCTACTAGGTATGTAGTCCTACTACATGTACTGTAGGTAGTAATTCCTAATTCCTGCTATCTCTCTCTATCTAGCTAGGTTCATGGATGTGTTAAAAGGCAGCTGCCAAGAAATTGACTCACTTTACGGTGTGCAAATCCGTTGATGCGTATGGCTAAAGTGGGATTATTAGCAAAAGCAAAATTGTTCAGGACCCCGGGAGGTGCGCCATGCCCAGTGCCCACATTATACAACGCCCAATCAGGGGGACATCGCCCTATGAAATAGACGACCGGTAAACCTCAGCTCGGTTGGCTCCATTTTGAAATCTTCGAAACGGCCGTGTAACCAGGGCATTTGATGTTACGTCTCACAGATAATCCTCCTTGACCGGTTCCCGGCAGAAGTAGTGTAGTGGGAACGCTGAAGGATTTCGGGCTCGAAGATCGTTTTGTTCTTGTGGCTGCTGACAACTTGTCCAAAACACCACCCACCACCACCACCACCACCATCAGATTTGAGATGATGAGATCAGATCATCGCCCTTGGAACTCAATAGAGGAATCACAATTCCGATATCACCCGGAACTATTAACCAAGTCTTATTTTGATATTGAGGTTGGGAATGATGTTGGATAGGATTCTTGGGTATTATTGGCGCCCGCATCGTTCGTTTGACCGTGCAACGATGGCATCGCGAAGAGCCTCATCAGTATCTCTGTATCTACCTAGATAGGGTCCCTGGTCAGCTTTTGTTCCCCACGCAGGACGGGCGGGAGCATAAATTGGCGTTACCCGAACCTGTCAAATTCCAGATCATGTATCTAGCTGCTAGTGAGATCCAACGATATCATAAATAAGAATCGATAGATGACACAGAGTGGATAAGACCCCTGAATCGTCATCATGGCTAGCTCTCCGCTATCGTATTACCCTCCCGAAGACCAGCTGGCAGCTCGTGTCAAGCTGTTTGAATCTAATGCTTCGAATGTTGTTGACTATGGAAACTCGAACGGCCTCGGGAATCTACCCGTGTCTCTAGAGTCACCCCTGGCTTGGTCTCGTGAAGACATCGAAAAGGATATGAACAAATGTGTACTGAAACTCTCAGAGAGTGATATCGCTGCCCTTGAGCGTGCAGCTAGGAACTTTGAGGGTTTGTGCTATCAGCCCTATAAACCTACTTTGTGAACATCAGAGTACTTACACGTGTGATACACAGATCAAGCCATTGCTCTATCCAATATTTCCCCTGACAACTTCGTGCTCCCAGAGAGTCTTAGAAAATCTCTACGGGGCGTGTCGGACCAATGCTACCATGGCCGTGGGTTTACCGTCGTTCAAGGCCTTGACCCTACCAAGTATAGCCCCGAGCTAAATGTTGTCTTCTATGCCGGAATCGCAACACATGTGGCGCCTCAACACGGATTCCTCGACAAAAATCGTGTTAAAGTTCTGTGTACGTAAAAGGCACCATCTTCTTCTTTAATCTTGATAGTTATGTGTCTTAACTAACTTCACGTCCTCCAGGCCACGTTGTGAATGCTGCCGGCGAGGCTTCTCCCGACGAAGCAGCTCAAAAGTCCCCCGGATTCACCGATGGGCCTTTGGTAAGTCTTGACCATTGTTGTCAAAGATTCTCCGAACATCAAAATTAACGAATAATAATCCAGGCCTTCCACACCGACAACTGCGAAATTCTTTCCTTGTATGCCGTGGACGTTGCCTCGACCGGAGGGCAGACCTTTGTGTCAAGCTCGTACCAACTGTTTAACGAGCTAGCCAAGACAAGGCCAGACGTACTAGCAACCCTATCGGACCACTGGGTCCTCGATACGTAAGCCAAGCCATCTATCGACGTTAGCCCCTTATTTGTCAAAAAAAAAGCAATACTAAACTCCGAGGGGGACAACAGGTTCAAGGATTATACCCAATTCCCACCCGTAACGCGGCCCATGCTCCACGTCTCCGACACCGGCGACGTCATGTTCACGTACTCGCGCTTCCCGATGGCCGGGTTCAACGGTAAGCAGCGCAACCCCGCGCTCGCGCCCGTGAACGAGGCGCAGATCGCCGCCATGGACGCCGTGCAGTACATCATGGCGAAGAACGCGGTCGCGCTGCCGTGGGGCAAGGGGGACATCGCCTTCATCAACGACATGGCGATCATGCACGCGCGGTCCGGGTTCACGGAGGCCGACCGCGGGCTGCAGCGGCACCTGCTGAAGTTCTACCTCCGCGACCCCCAGCAGAGCTGGCCGGTCCCGCCCAGCGCGCAGAGGCAGTGGGACAAGATCTACGGGCCCAACACCCCCGATGGCCAGCGGAAGGAGCTGTGGTGCGTGCGGTATGAGGCGGGGCAGGAGAACGACTGGGAGTCGAATGGGTAGATGGATGGGCGGTGTTATCGTTAAACGCTTCTTTTCCCGTCTGCTATTATGAGGAACTTTTACCAGCTGCTGTTTTGTTGAATACCTAGGTAAGGCTGAACGAGGTCTCACAGTGGTGTATTATCTTGTCACTGCTTCATGCGGAATCCCATCCAATACGGGTACGGTACGTCTTATAACCGGCCTAGGGTGGTGGGCAAACGATGAACTTTTTCTTAGCATATGATCTTGGAAGGTAGTTCTATGTGTCTTTCGCGTACCTATCTATCTAGTAGTTACATTCGTTAGTCGTACAAGAAATAGGATATGACTCTCTCTCCACTGCCCGCAACGCACTCAACGACCCCTTCAACAATATGACAGTACCTTGTGCTCTCTCCTGTGTCTTATGTCCATATTTATCGCCTGTACAAAGAGACGTATGGCTAGTACCATTCTCGTGCTTGATTATTCTTGCGTACACTGTGAGATCCCTGGGCGGGTCTCATTATCTGGTTAAGTTTCTCGGTTATAGGAGCATCTGTGAAGTCGGACAAGTATCTCATTAACGGCGACTCGTATTTGACTTTGGGTCTATAGATCTCGGGCCGGTTATTGTCAGTCGTCGATTCGGAATTTCGAGACATGTTCGTTGTTGACGTGCGCATAATTCCTCGTTTGGTGGGGATAGCTAAAGTGCCAATAGCAATCAAGCTTTGGCAAAGACGACGTACGGGAGTTTCGAGTTCTGAGAAGGTATACACGAAGCTGTCCACGTTAGTATTTTGGCATGTTTTTGCCTGACTGCACTGTACCAGTGTTAGCCACACGGAACTTACAAAAGGTGGGCAGACTTGATGTCGCTATGAAGAACGCTGATAATTATTTTAGTTACGAGCTTCAGGGGTAATATTCTTATCCTTTAGTCTGGCAATGGTATCATGTAAGCCACAGGTTGGAAATCCAAAAGATTCAATTGTAGCGTAGCATCAATTGTCTTTCGGCGAGGGCGAGTAGGAATTTCATGTTGGAAATTTGCCCGTGTTTATGGCTTTGGAAAAGTAGTACAGACCGTCGCGCAAGGCCATCAGGGTGATACTTCCGCTTTTACAACCTGATTTCTCTTTTTTTCTTCTCTAGTCAATATCTTTCCGATTTCCCATCTCGGAAGTTGATGTTGCGCATTGTCAAAGATGATTTTCATCTTTCCGATTCCTTAAAATGGATAGGAGAGACGAGGCTCGACATCGCGGGGCGGACTTAGCCACATGTCCGAGGGGATTTGGTAGTATACTTGCAAGGCTGCTTTGGCAATTAGGTAGTATTGGTCCAAAGACGCTATAACTTAGACAGTTACTCCAGAAATTATCATGCTTGAGACTGGCTAATGCTCTACTTTGCTGGGGCCGGTACCAGGCAGAGATACTGATTGTAGGACAGAGGAACGATCTCGGAGCAGCCGATGAATATGTTGGCTTGTGGATTCCAGTACTAGATATAGGTTAGCATTGGACAAAGGTATTAATAAGGTCGCTCATAGGCGGAGAAACACATACCTCGTTCCAACCATCGTAAGCCTCACTAAAAAATATAGAAGTAATATAATATAGGTACTAGGTAATCTTAGGTTAGGCGAGCCCCCCAAAGCGTGCATGTTGAAAAGGGGGAGAGTGTAAGGAAACGAAGTAGCGGGACAGTACGAACTTCGGTTCAAAAGACATAGGTAGGTAGTAGATCTATATATATCAATAGGGACCGAAGCATGATAATAAGTTTGAATTCCCGTTTCCAAAGAGGCAAACTCCCATCCCACGCTTAGATGACCTGTAATAATGATCATCCATAGCCTACTTTATAATTTCTATAGAATCAATATAGGCGTATTCCCAAACACGCTGGTAGCTAATAGGAATTGCTCTCTCCTCGGTGCGCATTCCATAGTATACAAATGTACCTACATTGGGTTTTTGCCTCCATGTATAAGTAAAGGCAAATAGACGTGTCATATTAGTAGAATATTACCTGTCATAAAAGGGGCACTCCACAGTGTCGCGTGAACCAAAGGTTAGAAGTACTTTTAACATATGAACCATGCCATAGAAACATGAATACTATGTAGGTAGACTGATTGGGAAGGGCCTCGCCGTTATGCCAAGAGGGCTACCTAATTTCTTCTCAAACAGGTACCAGGCAGATAACCACCATTGAAGGTTAGAAAAGAGACCTATAGCCATACGAAGAAGCCTAGAGAAAGAAGTTGAATGGCCTAGATGGCCTGAGTAGGTTACGTAGGTAACTACTAAACAGCGTTAGACACGGATGATGACAAGGGGAACAGTGCGGATAACTACCTAGGTATACATACCTATTTTTATAAAAAAGAAAAATGGAAAATCTTACGATAGACCAAAGCGACAGCGACGGAGAAGCCAGGGGCAAAGATTCCAGGGCCATCCAGGCCTGGAATAAGTCATTGCCCAAATTTCGAGTTTCTCGGCTTCGTCATCTGCCTGGACGAAAAACGAGCCGCAATTGGTGAACCTCAGCCCTTCGTAGAGCCTCTTCCCCATAGGGCTCGCGAGCACGGTGGCGTACACGGACGATTGCGATGCCTGCTGGATCCCCCACTCGCAGAGCCTTGTTCCAGCTCCCCTCCGCCGGAAATCCGGGTGAGTGGCTAGCAGCCATAAGTGGATCTGGCCGTCGCCGTATCTACCGAAGAAGGTCTGGAACCCTTCATCCATACGCTGCTTGAATGCCCTGAAAT
Organism: Hypoxylon fragiforme; assembly: GCF_022984875.1. Classification (NCBI taxonomy): domain Eukaryota; kingdom Fungi; phylum Ascomycota; class Sordariomycetes; order Xylariales; family Hypoxylaceae; genus Hypoxylon; species Hypoxylon fragiforme. The sequence continues at coordinate 617,202 of NW_026054758.1, read as the reverse complement.
GGGTAGCATCCACGTCCCTTCGTCGGGGCTTCTCATCTAGATCGTCGGGGACACCAAGATCTGGTCATGTGGAAAAATCAGCTTGGGAGGTTACAATAAAAGTTTTACTTTTTTTTCTTTTCTCTTCTTTCTTTTTTCTTTAACTAGGTATACGGTTCTCTGTGGGAAATTCTTACCACCTCCTTTATGAGCTTTACTGATGGAGAGATCCCAGACAGAGAGAGCAATGGCCTTGTCGTCGTTGTCATCCGCTGTAACAATAATAACTGCATATTTGTCAGGTTGGTCAAGATACTCTCTATATTCCTGCAAAATCCATCTTCGGTTGTCTTCCGGACACTCAAATCTGTGTGGGAATCGATAATTAAACTCTGGATCATCTGGAAATCCCTTCTGGGCTATAGTCGCAATGTCTTCCAGGTCATCTAGGGTTGCTGTGCGTAGGGTCAACCCCTTTTCGCGCTTACAATCCCCCATGGTCTCTCTGTACCGCGTACTATAATAGGTCGAATGGATGGGCCCGAGCGTAAGAAAAGAGGGCTTCCTCCTAGCATGGTTGGGCGATACCGTAGAAATATTCCATAACCATTCCTTTTCTACTAGCCCAAGGTACTCTGACCCCTATTCACCGGTATACAGCAACTGATAGCATCTGATGCCTACCCTACATAAGCCTGCTGTATACATATGTAGGCGACTGGATATGCTTCGAGACCCCGCACTTTCCGATTCCCCTTTTCAGTACCGATTACTGAATGTAGTAAGGAATGTGGTCTGGACAAACTGTTGAGGCGTCAATGCCTGACCGGTCAGCCATGCTAGTGACATATGCATGACTATCCTTATGATAACATCTTCACAGCCTCAGCAGCGATATTAATGCTGGGCATTCAAAAGTGTTAAGGAATCTCGGTCGGTCGTACGCAACGCGCAGCCACGTTACAGTCCCGCAGGAGTGATCAACTCATGGTGATTAACTTCTACATACCTATTCTTCCTGCTCCTTTCCGCTGATATTGTAATACCTACTACATATAATGGACTTCTCTGAGTTTGGTGAACCCACAGTGCCGTCATCATCACCAGGGAGTACAGATTCCAATACGGGCATGCAGCCAATTCTCTTACCGGTAAATCCCTCAGTGTTCACTCTGGCGCCACCAATGTCTTATCCCGGGGAGGGCAACCCCCACGCGCGCCTCAATGAAGATGTAGACCGACACCCGCTATCAGCGTATCCTGGAACCGATCTTACTACCGCACTACACAATCCTATTGCTGCAAAGTACGAGGAGTCCCCAGGGGATCTCAAAATAGTCCCCTACAAAGTCCAGAACAGGAACACAAAACGTGAATCCAGCGGCGGGCGCGCTTTTCGCGTTAACGCACTCATTAACGACAAGGCTAGTAGCTTGGATGACCTCTACAGAGGTGATCACCGTAGTAATACTTCGAAAGAAAAAAAAAACCCCATGGCTAACGGTGACATTTTCACCAGAACCCGGTATCCAATTGGCAGCGCGACAAAAACGGCTCGTCTCAGGGATGTTTTCAGATCTTTGGGGCGAACGAAAGGGTACGTTCAGACTTCGATGCTGGGTCCCGATCCAGTACAGCGATAACAAGAGAGTATGGTGCTTGTAGAAGGTGTCGTCGACAGAAGCTGAAAGTAAGTTGGAACACTATTCCATACCTGCCAAAAAAAAAACAAACTTGCCTTTGTAGTTCATAGCTTACTTGATGTTGATGTTAACAACAGTGTGACACGTCGAGTGACCCGTTCATGCCGTGCAAGCGTTGCGCAACAGTGGCTCATGCTTGTCTTAACTGGCCTTGCACACGGGTAAGCATCCTCGATTTGGATTTACACAGACGAGGTAAGCGAATAAAACATACTCCGAATGCCTGCCTGCCTACCTACCTCCCAGTTGCCTGCCGAGCATACCTGCCTACCCAGCTAGGTAGCTATCTACCAGATCTTGACGAAAATGGTTACCTAACCCACCTGGGCATTTCTTTTAGGGTCAACCCGTAGCAACGACCTCAAGACCTGGACCCTTGACCAGAAGATACGTTACTACTGGAACGTGGAAAACGGCGGTGAAGCGCTGGAGAATCTACAGGTGACGATTACCCAGGACCAAGGTATCAGCTTTGCTGTCACGGTCAATCAGTTCGTGCCGCTTCCGGGCGATACCACAGGATGGAAATGGAAGGACGCAGCCTCCCAGCAGAAAGTGCTGGAGATGCCTCCGTTCTACATCTGCAACGAGGAAGAGGCCGAATGTAACATGAAGAATGCGGTAACGACTGGGAAGGAAGAGTACATCAATGTCCTGCTGGGCGACTCAAATCCAATCACCAGGAAGACATTCGAGGCAGCGTTTAGACATCTAGAAACCTCTGAAGTACGTGATTTTCCCTTTCGCTCCCTCTTTAAAAGGCACGCCGGTTTCCTTATTAGTAACATTCCCCTGCAGAGTAGACTCATCCTCGACTGTCTAAAGTTCTGGGTGGCCACACGTTTCATTGAGAAGCCCTGGCGGATCTGCAGTGCCGGACTCCCCGGCTTCTACCCTTCCATTGAGCCGTCGTGTCCCTTCAGTGGGATCATTCCTGTAACTCCTATCATGGACACGCAGATTGACGATATGGCCATCAAGGCCCTCCTCGACCCGTTGGGGAAGAGGATACTAGCGGAGTTGAATCGAAAAATTCTGGAAAAGACGAAGGAGAATTGGTGGGAGATTTACCTTGCCACTTTCATTATCATGAACAACTTCGAGTTCGTATTCAATGATGTCCGCGACTATACCAGCCGCCATGGATTGAGAGTGAGTGCACCCGTATCGTTGGACGTTTGTCCTCTTTTGTAGCCCCACTTTATTTCTCCGTCCTCATCGTTCCCCCCTATTTTTTCTTCACCTTCCAAATCCCCTCCTCTTCCCACGTATATCAAAGCTCATACTTACACCCATCCCAAATAGCCATCCACCACCGGCGCCTTCTCTCTTACCAAAGGCTACTTCCATGCCTGTAAGACCATTCTGCTCTACTTCCGCTTCGCATGCAACGGGCACGCGCCGCTCTCTCTCGCCTGGCAGTCCCCTAAACCAAATTCCAACCCTAAACTCAAACCCAACCGCGGCTCTCTTTCCTATTCAGCCTCTTCCCTGGACCCCATAACCTACAGCCAACAAGAGTACCTCCTCGAAATCAAGCGGGAGATCGACCGACAGAAGCCGTCTCTTGAAGCCTGGCGCGGCGCGTCCGGCTCCGCCTACCAGACCCCGCTGTACTTCAGCTATCAAATTCTCGCCGAGGACTGGAGCCCGGATATCCATGTTTCGGAGCCGGATGACGGGTTTACTGAGGAGGATTTTCTGACTTCTTAGTATGAAGAAAGGTGTTGGCTAGTGGCGATGGTCGGTGGTCCGTCGGTAGTTATTTCGAACGAGGTAGGTACCCGGGCAGGCAGGTAGGAGCCCACCTCCCTACCCACCACCTGGAATGGGATGTGTAGGCACATAGATACCTACGCCTAAATAGATTAAGCGACAGCAACGGAGACGAAAAACGAAAAAAGGGTAACAGAGGAAACATAAGCGTGGTATAAGACGAATAATGAACACATCATATAGAGGAACTAGAAACGACAATAACGACGCATAAACAGGGAAAGGACAATTCTAGGTTAGGTCAGGACAATTGGGGAACACACGAGACACTCAAGGTTGGTGGGAAATATAGGTTAGGTACATACATAAAAGGGAATGGGAGGGACGGGAATATATATATCGCAAAGTACGAATACGAAGTACGAAGTCGCAGCTCATCCTTCATTCCACAAGCCATCGTGGGATAACGGCGATCTCTGTGTTTCTGTATAACCCAACCTGACACGCGACAGGACAGGACAGGACCTCCACTAAGCTTACCCTACCTTACCTACCTAGGACGTGTTGAAATGATATGATATCCTTCCAAGTGATGTGTTCAGGTGTGATACACAACCATTCACTACCGGAGATGAAGTGAAATGTAACTAGAAACCACGGATTTAAGGGTCCGTAAGTAAGTAAATCCAAGTAAGAACTGTCCTGGATATATCTCGATTGATGATTGGGCACACAGAAATTACACGCATGCATCGGAATTGCGAGGCGAATTTGCCATCCATTGAGGTATTTAGGTAGGGTAGGCGTGCACCCTATTTGCGGCCACGATAATCTTCAGGGCAAACCGTTTGAATCGTCATGTTGTACATGACCATCTTTCGCCCTCATGCAAGCTCCGCCCTCGATAACGCAGCCTTCGGAGTTCAACTCTTCCCCGCGTCCTCCTTCAGCGCCACAATCCTGTTGAGAATGATGTGGTCGTCTGTGGAATCTGAATCCATGGCGAAGTAGGCAATGCGCATTGCCTGGAAACGAACACTCTCGGGTCCACCCTTTCCAAGCTCACTCTCGCCCGCTGCTTCCGGCCACGGTGCTCTCTTCTTGACTTCGTCGAAGCCAGATTCGACCATAGCATTTGGATAAATAACTTCACTCTCTGGGTTGATGTCTTTGAGGAAACCTCCTGGTGCATCGTTGGGGTTATCCGTATTGAACAATGAGTTGTAGACTCTAACTTCTGCTTTTCGAGATCCTGCGGCTTCAATGGGGACCCACTGAATATACGCCTTTGGTTTCTTGGTCTCCTTATCGAAAACTGCCCGAATCTCCGTTACTTTTCCAGTAGCCTCGTCTTTTGTAAACGACACAGCTTTGATAGGATGGGGAACTTGGAGGAGACCGACGGACTAAATCACAAAATTAAGTAACAACATTGGCAAATGCAAAAGACCCATGAGATAGATACTCACCTTTCCTGGAGCAAGGCGGAAAAATGAAGGGTCAGCTTCTTCTCTAAAATCAGAGCGGTCAATGTAGACGGTCTTTGTGAATGTGACATTGTGAACGCCCATCTTAGGCTCCTTTGGGCTGAATGGAATGGATAGAACGTTTCCATCCAGATCATCCGCATCTTCAATCACCACAGGGATGGGATCCAAGATAAGCATCAGACGCGGGACCGTGCGCTCGAGGTATTTTCGGATTGCCTGCTCAAAACGTTTGATCTCGATAACCGAATTAGCTGTAGTAACACCGAGCTCGTTGACGAACTCTAGAATGGCGCCAGGCGGAACACCTCTACGCTTGATGCCGATCAGGGTATAGAGTCGCGGGTCGTTCCATCCTCGGACAATCTTCTCTTCTACAAGCTTAAGGATTTTTCGCTTCGAAAGGATTGTACCGGTGATCGACAGTCTTCCATATTCACTATATGTGTGTTAGTAGGTGAGTGAGATCAATCGGGTCGTTAGTCAAAGCAGTCCAATTGAAATATTAAATATACCGCTGCATCGGCTCATATACGCCGAGAGTCTTGTTGAGCCACTCATAGCTTACTCGACTTTGGACTTAACATACAATAGTTAGCAATCAACTCAATAATAATAATATGTGAAATGGGTAATGGGGTGAAGGAAAATGGCGTGGACTGCATACCAAATTCTGTAGTGCACAGAGAATGTGTCTAAGTCGCGTTAGCAAAGTGTGAAACCCGAATGGCGATAGCTAGGTGAGCACTTACAATGCCCTCAAATGAATCGCAAAGACAATGTGTAAAGTCGTAAGTTGGATAAATCTTCCAAGCATCACCAGTGCGGTAATGTGGTTTCTACCAATTCTAGGTCAGTTTGTAATAGGGGCAGTGGTCGTTTGCCAAGACGCCTCAGGGGTTCAAGAGTCCCCAATTATTTTACTTGTAGGAAAAGGGATACTCACGTCTAGGACGCGGTAAGCTGCAAGATCCCACATCTGTGGGTTACCATCCGTTATACTACAATTTGTTAACATTTACACCTGATCATAACATGCCTCCGAAAAGTAGCTCACTCTATATAGACGTTAGAACAATTATATCATCGTACTATTCATCGTGTTAGTTATGACGAATAGACATACCTTGCTTCATTCTGAGGAAAGCTTCCTGAGGCTTGTATTTGCCATCTCGCATATCTCTGAACTTCTGCAGGTTCTCCTCAGCAGATTGTTCAGCATGCTTGCAGCGGTAGCGTGGGCCCGCTGTGCCTTTCTCACCACCGCGTTGAAGCTTAATTTCAGTGTCGCTGCACTGGCAAACATAGGCCCTTTCGAGCCCGATTAGCTTTTCGGCTAAATCGTAGAGCTTTTGGAAGTTGTCAGACGAGTAGGTGATTTTGTACGGCTTGAAGCCAAGCCACTCAACCATCTCGAGAATTGCATCAAAGTAAACCTGCTCCTCAGCTTCGGGATTTGTGTCGTCGTAGCTATTAGTAGAGGTTAGCCGTGCCGGGAAGTGAAGTGACGCTTCTTTTAGGTGGTTTACGTGACGTCCTTACCGAAGGTAACATTCGCCCCCATGATACCTAGCGAAGCCAAAGTTGACTGCAATGGCCTTTGCATGTCCAATATGAAGGAATCCGTTCGGCTCAGGGGGAAATCGAGTGAAGACGGGCTTCATGGGTCGAATCTTGAAAACTTCATCGAGGAAGCCCGTTTTGAACATGTTGTTGGGATCGATTGTTGGTTCTTCGGTAGCGACTTTTGGTTTTGGGGCCGGCTTAGGCTTTTCATCGTTCTTTGCATCAGTCTTCGCAGCCTCCTTTGCCTTGGCCTTTTCACGCTTCTTTAATCTCTTCTTTAGCTCGGCCTTGGAGATCATCTCTCCCGTCTCATCGTCGAGCTGTAGTTTCGCGGTACTCTCTGCTAGGTCCGCCATGATTGCGACTTATTGACTGCGCAAATAATAAACTAGATTTATTCGTTCGTGGATTATATCCGCCCAAGTAGATGTTGATTCGCGTTATTCTTAGTGTTGCTGATCCGGTGTTGATGAAACTGAAAAGAGTCACTTCCTGCCCCTCGTTTTTTGTAGATGAGTCGACCAACAATGAGCCCGATAAGATAGCCCCTCTTAAGTGGGTACCTGTAGTTAGTGGGTAGATCATCGCTGTGCAATGATGTTTGTATCGATAACCGTCTGCAGGGGTGGTAGCTCGAGGCCTGGTCAATGCGTTTCACGGCAAGCATGCCATAATCTTGCTGTTCATCTATAAATAGGGAGGGGCCCACGTGATACCCCTCGCCATACTCTCCCCCCTATTTCTCGTACACAACTACCTATATTCACATAACTTCACCAAACCTAGGTTAACTCGAATTGTATCATGTATGCTCCCTAAATCTTCGTTGAATTATAATAGTCAATGAATTATTATTCTCCGAGTAGGAATAATTCTTCGCAATCTTTATCATTGGGATGCATGGATTCATTGGATGAAGGTAGAATGATTCTCGCGAATAGGGATCCCCACTACGATAAGCTTACTAATCATCCATACCTAGTTATATCCTGATCGTGGAACATAGGAGCTACAAGAGATACACCAATGGGCATGCCATAAGAATCCGTAAATCCCAGTATATTGATGATGGGCATATGAAATCTACCACCCCAGGTTGTTCAGAAAGAACGAATACTTCGTACAAGAAAAGAAATACACCCCATCAAAGGAGTACTGAATGTTAGGTACCTTCCCCCTATCGTCAAATCTAGAGGGAGTTTCGCCCACGGCACTAGGTGCAAGGATGACCGAGTGGTTCTCGGCCAGCTTATTGGCAATATGTCGCATGATAGTGCACACGGCGGAAGCATCCATCCTCTCCTTTCCAGTGCAGTTGGCAGTGTTTTCAACGATGCTACGAATCTCTAGTACCAGGTTCATGTTACCTAGGTACTCGGCACTCTGAAAGAAGCCGCTTGGCCTTCGCCGAGCGTGATGATCTAATTTCTGACATGAAAGAAACTCCTTCAACTAGCGCGCTGCAGTTTTGGAGCATGGCGACGTATTCTTCCATTGCCGCTATGGTGCTAGGTCCTGCCCAGTGCTACATAGGGGTCTCCATCAAAGCAACAGATACTGGGCAAATGACACTACCAACAGTCTGCGCTCCGAGGCAGAGCCGAACTTGCAAGTCGGCAACCGCTGCCGTAGAGCCACACGAAGATACGTCTGGAGCACAGTATAAGCCATGTAAATCAATGGTTTTGGGCCATGAGTTGGCTTCCGTGAACTCGGTCGTGTTTGTTCAACCAAGTAACAAGAATGCCTGACTGAGAACTTAGGAGTACGCGCATGTATTAACTGACCAAACATGAGGACCCCGACAGCTTGTAATATGGCGATAAGGGATAAATCGGCGTGGTTGATGATCATGGTAAATAGGGGAGTCGGATTACGTAAGCATATCTACCGTATACAGGTAAGCTCATACCTTCACAGTGCTATCCCGTTCCTTGATGCGTTCGAAGAGAGAATCTGTATGCCCTTCTTCAGCAGCTATCATATGACCAAGGTGTTCTTGGGTAGATTAAGTAGCTAGGTGGCCGTCAAGCTGTATAATGGTGCGTTGCAGTTGCCTGGGGCACCCTAGGCTCCACTAGGCCATATATTAGCACTACGCCATTGTAGTCAGGAATAAAGCAAGCCTTCTTCCATTCATATTTCTTCTTCTTGGTTTGCAGTTATCCTGCAACATGGTACCATTATCCCTGAGTATTATCGGATTTGAGGCCCCAACGAGGACCGGCGAATAAGGAAGTGGAAATACATACCTTCACGAGCTCAAGTTATAGTACACCAGATATACCAGTAATCAGCCCCATGTTGGGCCAGGATTCTCTAGGGCTCACCAACGTTACTTGTTAGTTGTAACCTATCTTATCAGAGCTAGTAAGAAGGCTGACGTGTATGTAAGCACCTGCTTGATAGGTAGGCGAGAAACTTGAGCATGCCGACCAACGAGGATTTTCAACTTATAACCGGCTGAGAGGCTTCAACATGTCAGCGATATATTACCAGGCACCAACAGCTCTCGGAGGTATTTCTAAATAGCAGTTGTGAATTGCAATAACTGATCTTTGACATGCGCCTTGCACGCCTTGTCATTCTCAATAGGTATCAGCATGTCAGTTGTCCCATAACTTCTGACCGCTAGGCCTTTACCACCTGTAAGAATTTTATTTTCTTTACTACAAGTGAGCCTCTACTTCTAACATCCGCAACTGGTCGTTTCCTTCATCGCCACTAATTGCGGCAAACAGTATGAGCTACACACATCCAAGGGTAGGTAGGTGCAGTTGACTGGCGAATCCTCAACAGTAGATACTTAGGTACTAGGTAAGTAAGTATCAAGTAAATCAAGCTATGTACTTGACCCCAGTTGACTCACATTACCATGTGGTGGTGTGTACCTAGCATCGATCACCATCCAAAACAGCAAGAAGGGAATTTCCTATTATGTACAATGTCTCAAATAAGCATCTTATTCCTCGGAGATAGTTACACTGATCGTAGCTGTCTATCAGACCTGCATTGACGAATTCAAGACAATCTGTGCCCTCCTCGGAACTCCTCGATCGTTACCTATCTCAATAAACGTGGCTACAAAAGTACCGTCGACTCCAATTACGTGGAATGTGTAGTCCTAATTAGGCAGACTTGGTTAAACTCCGGTAATTTTCTCCCTTGACAGATACTCAATTGAGACCATAACTCGACATGTATTGCGCGAAAGAGTTATAAACTACCGATATGGTATCTTCTCCCTAGGCCTTTTGAGTAGTGATACACACACTATGATCCAGGCACAAAGTTATCATTGACACAATTTTATCCCTCGATTTCATAGACATCCCTAAGTGTTTGGAGCGTAGTGGCAGCAACTTCAATATTGTGTGATGGACTAGGAATATGAAGTATCAACTCATAATTAGGTACGTAGGTAGATACTTGCTTTTGGATGCCCATCGCTGTGGCGACGTGTTAAGCATCACCGATGCGAGCAGGCGAAACTTAGTTGCTTACATCAAAGTAGGATCACTCTTCACGTACCTACAATATAACATCGCCCAACTAGGGATCGAGATAGTATCGCGGTAGCAACTCTCCCTCATATTGACTACTACTGGTGTAATTTAGCGACAGGTAATCTGTTGCAGTACATCTGTAAGTAAGAAGAAGAAAGAGGAAAGGAAGAAAACTTGCTTTATTTCTAAATTACGGATGGCGGAGTGCCAATATATGGCTATAAGGGCTATATGGCTAAGGATGTTTAAGACATCTATAACATACCTTCATTAATATAAAACCATACAACTATTGCCACATTTACTATTAATAGATAGTCTTAAAGCTATATAATTAAATAATTAAAGTATAATTTTCTATTTCTTTTTAAAATAATAATCGTTTTTCTTTTTTAATTTTTTGAAGTAATATCCGTAAGTTTATTTTTTTTATTTACATTTTCCCAAATTTATTAATCGGATAAAAACCTTATATTTTTCTTTTACTAGTGGTTTAATTAGTTTATTTGTTATTATTTCCTTAATTCTAACGTGTTAAATTTTAATATTTTTATGTTAAACTTTATCAATAATCCATTTATATTGGGTATCGATATAACAAGTTCTTATTATATTTAAGGGATTAAAAATTATAACAATCGTATTAATTAAATCTGAAAAAAGCAGTAAAGGCTTTAATTAAAAATATCCCAACTTTTAAAAAAGTTTTAATATTCATATTTCCGATAATCCTATTAAAAATAAATTAATAAACTTTATTTCCGTATTATTTAATACGACTAATAATTATTTCTTTAAACTTTAATATATAAGGCCTTCTACTAAGGTCATTAAATAAGCTCCCGTTAATTTTCTTAATCTTAAATAATTTGCAAAAGTAATATTTGCTTAAATTATTAACTTTAAATTCCTAAAATCGTATTTACCACTTAACGTTATTTTAAAGTCTTATATAATATTAATATATTTCCATAAATGTTTTTTTAATTTAAAATAAATTTTGTTAAATTTTACGTTAACTTTTATAAAGGTTAATATAATTTTAATTATGTTTAAACAAGTCTTAATAAATAATTAATTTAAAGATCTTATTTCTTTAATATATTTAATATGTTTAAGTTTAATAATTTTTTCTTATATTAATGAGATTATAATATTAAATCTTTATAACGACTTTATTCTTTTTAAAGTTTTAACATTATACTTTAAGAGAATTTTTCTAATAAATTCGGATTAATTAAAGAATATTTAACATAATTCCCTATTTCGTTTAATTTTAAATTTAATAAATTTAGTTATTTTGCTTATTTTATTAAGCTTAAAAATATCGTTTAAATCGGTTTTTATTTTCTCGATAATTTCAAATATATTACCTATAATTAATAAATCGTTAACATATATTAATATAAAAACTCCTAATTTTTCGTTCTTAAATAAATAATACTTCGTAAATATATTTTTAAACTTTATCTTTTTCATTATTTTTAATATATTTTTAAACCATTAAATTAAAGCTCGTCTTAAGCCATAAAATGCTTACTTAAGCTTTTATATTCGATTTATTCCATCTTTATAACCAACTATTTATTTAGTGTAAATTTCGGTTTTTTTTGGAATTATATTATTTAAAAACGTAATAATAATATTAAATTATAAACATTTAAGGTTAAAAATTACTACTAAAATAAAAAAGATTTTAATTATAATTAAGCTTATAATTGCAACATAAACGTCTTAAATTACCTAAGAATTATTAATCTTAAAATTACCACATATAATTAATTTTACTTAATTATATATAAATTTACTTTTCTTGTTAAACTTTTAATTTAAAACTTATTTAATTGGTAATAATTTTTCTTTTAAAGGAAGATTAACTAATTTAAAAACCTTTCGTTTTACAAAACTATTAAATTATTTATTAAAGGCTAATTTCCATTATTCCCATATCTTTAAATCACTTTTAACTTGTTTAAATAATTTAATTAATAATAAAGTTATAATTTATTTAACTTTAATATTTATTAAAATATAAGCCGGTAAATTTTTTTTAATTTAACTTTTATAATAATAATAAATTTTAAGCTTTATTAACGTAAGAAAAAACTTTCCTTTTTCTTTTATAAGGCTTAATTTATTATAAAATATTAAAGCTTTTTTTTTTTAGAAAATCGTCTTAATTATAAAGGTTTTAAGGGTTAAAGTGGTGGTTAAAGTAATCGTTAAACTTATATTAGCTAAAAAGGCTAAAAAAGCTAAAAAGGCTAAATAAAAAATTAAAAGAAAAGTTAAATTTATTTAATAATATATGTATTTTCCATTTATTATTATAATTAATCTTTTTCGTTTTCTTTTTTTTCGTCCTTTTCTTCGTCTATTAAATTATTATAATCGTTAAAATTAATATTTTTTTTCTTATTTTTTTAATTTTCTTTAGCTTATTTAACTTTATTATTTTTTTTATTAAGCTTTTTTTTTAGATTTTAGCTTTTTTAAAAGATCTTTTTTTAATTTTTATGATTTTTATTAGGATTAAAGTTAATTTAAATTATTATTATATCTAAGATTAAATTTTTATTTATATCACCATCCTTAATTATGCTTTATACCATATTTTAAAAGTTATTACTTTTATTTTAATTTTTAAATTTTATTTTAAATTATGTTTTTAAAAGCTTTTTAAGAATTATAATAAGTATAACCTTTTTAAGCATTCAAATTAATATATAAGTTAAAGCTGGAGTAATTTTTAGGGTAATTTCCGGCGTGATATTAAGTGTTAAAGTAATTTTTAAGGTTATTTTTAATAAGATAATAGGTGTAGTTATTAATGATATCGATATTAATAATCGACTTAGTTTAAAACTCGATTTACGATTTAATTTAAAGCTTGGTTTATAATTTAGTTTAAGGCTTAATTTATAACTTAGTTTAAGGTTTAATTCATAAGTGGATTTAAGGTTGTTATAATTTAATTATTATTATATTAAAGATATTATCGGTTTTTCTTATTATTATATTTATAAATCAAGCTTTATACTTTTTAAATAATCTTAGGTTTTAAATTTTTTAAGGCTAATTCTAGCTTTAAATTTACTTAACTTTATTAAATTTAAATTAATTAAAATAATCTTATATTTTAAATTTTTTAACTTGTCTCCATCGTAACGTCCTTTTTCGTTAAATTTGATATTTTTTACAAAAATAACTTAATTAAGTTATAGCATTTAAATCTTATATATTTTTAATTATTTATTTTTATATTTTATTATATAACCTTTAATTACTTAAGATGCCTACTTTTTTTTACGTGGGATTTATTTCTTTCATATTTAAGTAATCGTTTTAAAGGTTTATAAATTTAATAAATATTTTTTTTTTATTTTTTTAAAAAGTTTAAAGTAGTTGTAAAAACAACTATAAGAAGATTTATAATTCTCGTTAACCTTTATAAAAAATAAATTTATAATTATAACAGCTATTTTTTTAACTTATAACCAAAAAAATATCGATAACTTAAATTTAATTATAACAGCCTTTATTAAAATAATTATTAAATCGTTAACTTTTTTAACTTATCCGTTTTACTTTAATATATAATTAATTATTATTTTAAATTATATATCGACTTTTTTAAATTCATTCTTTATAACTCCTTTCTTTCCTAAAAATTCTTTTCCTTTATCAAAATAAAAAATCTAAATTTTAAGTTTAATTTAAAGTTTAACTTTTTTTTAAAAATTAAATATTAATTGGTAAATTACTTCCTTATTTCTTAAAAACTTTACTTATCGATAACTATTATATTTATTTATAAATATACATAAATACTTAAAATTTATATAACCTTTTTAACTATAAAATAAGATATTTATATAAATAACTTAAAAAAATCATAATGTTAAAATTAAAAATACTTTTTAAATAAGTTTTTTTACTTTTATTTATACACATATATCGTAAAATTCCAACTTAAATAAAATCTTTAATTTTAATCCACATTTTTTATAAGTTAATTTAATTTTTAAAAAGCTTATATGTATTAAACGTTTATATATTAAGTTAATACTAACCGCTATAAAAATAATTTAAGGTTTATATTAATTATTAAAAACTTCAAATAATTAAAATACTTTTAATCTTTATAACCACTTAATCTTTGCCACTTTTTAAATTATTAAATCTTTTAAACGTAAAATATTTATTATCTTATTAAATATAATATTGTTATTTCTTAATTATCTTATATTTATTAAATTTATAAACGTTTTTAAATAATAACTTACATTTAAAAGTTATAAATTAATTACACCCTTATTATTTTAATAGATTTTTATTATCACTATATTATAACTTAAAGCTTTAGCTTTATTATTATTTGAAATTATTATATTTAATAATACTAAAAAAAATTAATAAGTTTTAAACCACTTAAAATTATTAAACATATAATTTATATAACTTAAATTATTAACGCACACATCTCAAAAAAGGTTTTTAATTTAATTAAAATTTATAACTATAACTAAAAAAATATTCACTAATAAAAAGTTATTATTTACTTATTTGTATAATAAAACTTTAATATTAACATTTAATAAGCCTTTAAATGTTTTATTTTTTCCTAATTTAATTGCTATTTTACCCTTTAAAACTAGCTTTAACTTTAAATAAAAAACATAACACTTTTCAATTCCTTTTATATAACATTTTTTACATTAAATACACCATTATTAAATTAAATAATATTTTTTTTTATATATTATATAATCGATAAATTATTTCTTCTTTAATTTTAATAACTCACCCCTTTTAATATTTAAATTTAACGATTTAAATAAAAATATAATTATCATTAAATCCTTATTATTCACCTTTTATATAAATTTTTTTAAAAATAATTGTTAAATTAGGACTTTTTTTTGGTAATCCCGTTCCAAAAATCGATATTAATTTAAATATCGTTTCTTAATAACTTTTATTATATTAAATATCTTTATAATTTCAAATAAATTAAAATTTAATTACTTAAATTTATCGAATATTTTCTTAAATTTAATTATATAGTTACGCAAAGTCATTCCATCTTTAAAAATAAGGTTTTTTAATTAATAATATAATTAAGATATTAATTATTTAAAGATTTTAAGTATTATTTTTAATATTAAATCGTAAACCACTTTAAAATCGTTTTTTTTATCTTTTTAATTAGTTATTTCTAATTAAGTAATCACGTTTAAACTACGTAATAAATTTGTTAATAAAGCCATATAATAGATTTGTTTCTTGCGATATTTTCGTTTTATTTTATCGGATATTTCTTGTGAAAACGTTTATTATATACCATTAATAAATCTATTAAATCCATAATATTAGTAATATTAATATATTAATCTTTTCCATTCTTTAAATCTATACTCGTTAAGAAATAATAAAATTAATGGAAAATATAATAAGCCTTTTGCTATTTTAACGAATTTTTTAATTAATTTTAATATTTATTTAATGTTATATTTTATCGTTAATTTTTCGTTATTATTAATAATTAAAAAATTTATTATTTCAAGATTTTATCTGTCGTATTATTATTTTAAATATTTTAATAACCTTGTTTAAACCTTATTTAATAAGTTTTTTTTAAAATGAATAAATATAATACTTAACTTTAATACCTTTTTAAGCTCCTTCCTTAATAACCTTATCTTTTAATTTAGTTTTATATTAGATAAGTTTCTTACCTATATTTTGTTAATTTAACTTTGGTTTTATAAAAATTAAAAGAAATAATATTTTATAATATTTCCTTTAATTATTTAATATCTTTTAACATTAAATCGGCGCTTTTTAAGCGGTACGGAGCTTATAACTTATTATAATATATCTATAAGTAAGAAGAAGAAAAAGAAAAGGAAAAAAGCTTATTTTATTCCTAAATTATAGATGGCGGAGTGCCAATATATGGCCATAAGGGCTATATGGCTAAGGATGCTTAAGGCACCTGTAACATAATCTGTTCCAGCAGTTTGTTGGTTGGTAGATTAGGTACATGCTACCTATGTTATAACATACCTGGTACTATCCCTGAATGTAGGTTCCTTCAAAAGCTTCAATGTTTGTTGATACACATGTGTGCTCAAATCCAACATAAATGACGGTTATAGCCATTCTTGGTCTTCTGGGATAATCATGTGGAGGTGCCTTTTTCAAACCTTGTGAATGCCACACTGCCTCCCTCTAAGACTTCCATAACTACCATTCCATTCATCGAAGTATACGTGTGTCCTTCGGCGGAGAACCTACGCACGACCATGGTTCACTGTATAGTCTTCGGCACTATTCTGGACTACTCCGGAGCAATGAGCGCTGTATGCGATATCCGCCTGAAGAGCAGTGATTCCTCGACCGATACAACAGTGCAATCCTGTAAAGGCCGGGCGCAACACTGGCCGAGCATTTGAATCGCAAGGAGGGAGAATCGAACGATGATAACGATAATCTCAAAGCGTGGCAGTGGGATGTGAAGAGAGTCACTCTTGAGATCAAAGCTCACATCATGCGAACTTTAATGCTGGGGGTCGGGCCGCACCTGGACACTGCCCACGAACTCCAAGCTGGCATCCCGATTCATATGCCCATGTATGATGTGCCTTGCATAAACTCCCAGATGGTGAACGTGTATCACAGACTGCCATTATGTGGTAATGCTTGTTTCAAATCTAATAGAGACGGTTCCTGATCACTTAGAGAGAGGCAGATATGTTACACGGTACTGGGAGGAGGGATAGTTACCGGCGAGGGTTGCTGTACTACGTTGATGAGATGTAGCCGAACCTAATAAATCACATGACTTTGTTGTGGCTATAGTGGCTTAGTCATATTGAGCCCCGCACTTTTCGGTAGCTGTCAGTTACATAAGACAATCTCCTCAATGTTTTTGATTCTTCCCTTTTTCTAATGAAACATCGGCTTTCGAACCTCAGTTCCATATCAGTACCTTAATCACTAGGGATACTCGACGCTGGAGGAAGTTGCCGCACTCCCTCATCGATGGATATCAAAGATGGATATCAAAGATGGATATTTGATTCACGGACGCCATGTCCCAGATGATTCCCCCCTTGTGACGAGGGGATCTCTAACATCCCACCGGATACTACCTATTACAGATACTGTAGCCCCTGTTGTTCTAGCTAGTCCCCGGGTACACCTTTGACAGATGCGGCCCCGGATACCCGTCGGTTGATCTCCAATCGCCGAAGAACCGCCCGCGTTAATCAAGCCGCCACAATTTGGGTGTTAGCGCTAACACCGGAATGGATTTACCGATTGACTGCCCCTACAGGCAAAACATTGCCCCCCCGGATCACCATCCTCCTGGCGAATTCCGTTAAGATTCGGCGTAGCGGATTCCTACTGTCATCTATTGACAAGAAGTTAGGCGGTTTTCTGCAAATATACTACGGCGACTCAGACGCCTTTCTGGCCTTGATTGGCACGCACAACCCTCATGATGTAAGTTTGCCTGGAGTGCGCCTAACTAAGTAGACAACTTCCTTGTGGATATCTGCTGAGCCCATAGAGGAGCATTTAGATGTGTTGGCTCAGTCGGCCCAAGCTGTTGCGCAGAATGTTGATGTTAGCCCATCCAGGCCATGATCTATACTGCATCACTCAAGCCAAGAAATTTCCCAGTGCCTCTTGTTGCGAAGCTGTCTGACTTGTGCACAGGCTCTTACGCTCTGTCAAGACGACATCTTTAGTAGGTTTTGCAATGTTGCCAAGACCTGGAACAACCAGCGAATTGTGAACTGCTGGTGCCTACATACGTACATGGTATGAAGCCTTGCGCATCATCTCCGCCGGTCGCCAGCACGCTGTGGAGAGAACGGTATTCCGATGAGCGGGGGTGCGAACCACTCACATCCAGCAGACATGTCATCCCGCTGGCCTAGACGCCCAGGCAGGCCGTCTGAATATATGCAATCCATGGTGACGCGAACTGCATTCCCGAGCCGTTCGCCTTTCTGTCGGCATTCTGGCTAACGGGTAGTTGACAAAAAGATGACGCGCGCCGATATGCGTTCCGCATTTTTCCCCTTTTCAATCGGTGCCTAGGGATGCGTTGGCAAGGTCATAGTAGATCTAGAGACCAGTGTAGTGGTGTCGAAGGCGTTTTGAACTTCGCTTCAGAGATGGCCCCGAAGTCCGGTGAGGCGCGCTCCGGCGTGCCTAGGATGGTAAGGAGCGTCCTGGCGATTTTCAACTCTACCTAGGTGCGATTGATTCGATTACACGCACGATGATGACTATCGAGAAGAGATTGTTGTGGTGATGGGCCTTCATCCCGAAGTTACCTACGACCAAGAGTTTCTCAGCAACTTAGGCTGACCCGGATGTTACTTTGGTTGCCCTGGTAACCATATAATCCATTGATATTGCAGTATCTTGAGACAATATAGAGTATGTCAGGTCCAGGATGTAAGTGAAGGTTTAACCTCCCCTTAGCAACGCCTCATCAAGCCTGAGGAAAAGCGCAAATACGTTGCAGAGAAACTCTCGGATGATGCAACCGAGAATAAGCCCACTGCCAGCTACCATCTGAGACATCTCGGGGGAGGCGTTCTGATCTACTCGGGCCGGACACAACGCACTATGATAATAGTTCGTTGTCAATTATGTCATTGATTGAGATCTCACATTCGTCAATATTAGGACTTGGCATGTTCCAAGGCTACCTGTCTATCTATCTATCTAACTATCGTATGAATTTGTTTTCTAATCTAAGTGCATATATCAATTACTGATCTTTTAGTCCTTTTCAGCTGTATTATCCATTTTGGGGGCTCCGTCGTGACCTAGTGTTTGGCAGTAGTGGAATAGAGCAGGAAATAGTCTCCAAAAGTCCTTGTTTCAAGGCAGTGATGATTTCACGATGCTGAATCGGTAAGAGCTCAGCTGTAGATTATATAATTCGGATTTGGTAGCCGTAGCCCCCTTGCTGTCTTACCAACTTTGTAGAGTAGTTAGAGATTTGGGATAGCAAAAGCAAATACTTCTGTCTTGACAACTACATACTTCACGCTCACATAGTTTGCAGGCAATGAAACTCAAGAAAGGAAGATTAGCTTGCTTTGACGTCTTGATCACCGTTGAACTATCTAAACATAGCTGAGCAGCATGATAATCAAGTCTACTTCACAGAGCTCTCGGTACGCTATTCAAGAATCAGGTTAAGGAGGCAGGCAGTTACACACGCGTAACTAGTACTTTTGTTTTCGCTATTATAGCTCTTGTAACACAAGACCTAATTATCATCAAATCAAGTAACCAAAGCGTATGGCTGGGCACTTGCAAGTAAAAGAAATAACTACTATCTACATGCCTATTTGGAGAAATACACTAGGTTATAATTAATCTTACTTTCAGTGCGTTGAGTTGAAAACGTTGAAATAGGAGTGTAGTAGGTAGGTATTATTAATAGATCTCTTTCTGTCACACCCTCTGCTAGTGCTCACCCTACCGAAACATACCTACATAACTACATGGAGGTTATCATCAACTTAAAGCCAACAACACTAATATGTAAATGGATACCCACGTCTCCAAAATCAAGTATTGTGTAGCTGGTAGTTCAGCTAGCCTCCAGTAGTCAACCCTGATATCATTCTCATCAGTATCCAGTCGTCGCCACCTCCACCTCCACCTCCACACTTCACTCTTCAACCTACCTAGGTAGGCATTCTACTAGGCTAGGTACTTTTGGGAGAAGCTAGTTTGCCAGCAGATTTCCTTGTCGAGTTACGAGCCACGACCTTGTCGTGGGCTATTTTCATCTCGGATCCGGGGCCTGAGGGGGGGGGAATGGATACCTATGGATATATGGATAGGGGTGCTCGGACCTAGCAGCTGCATCGGGTAGGTATGTATTATGTGGCTAAGGCTTTTTTGTTGCTAGGACCCTATCAACAACGGGTCCATGAATAGCTCCCATATTTAGCTCGTCGTCGTACAGTCTTTAGCACCTTCCTCTCCTTGTGACAAGCATTGGGGGCGGGGAGAGAGTGGAGGAAGATGATGAACAATGAAGTTGAGGCTAGATAGGTACCCACGCAAGAAAAGAAAAAAAGAATACGGATATGCAAAAAAAAAAAAAAAAAATGCACCGCCAGCCCAACGGACGAATCAGCAGAGATGCAGATATGAATGAAACGTCACTGCAAACCCTAAAGCCTCAGTTGAAATTAGAGCTTCGGTGCCGAATGCTTGGTACAATGGATGAATGTGGGATGGAGATGTTTGCTATGGGGTGGCGTTAGGCTGCGGATCGTCAACGCTATGCACCAGTCAGTGGCTACCTAGGTCCTAGGCAGACTTCCCATGTCAGAGGCCTCACAAGGACTAGCCTTCTTCAATATGGATCTGTAGGTATTTCAACTTGGTGCCCAAAAGTACGCTGCGGGTCTGTTGTGTGTGAGCACTGGCGATGGTGGCGATGAAGGTTTACGTTAGAGACGTTCCAGGGGTAAGAGGTCAGTCAGTCAGTCAGTCAATAAAGCACACAGCTAAGCCATCGTCGATGAGCTGGGCTTGAGTGTGAGTAAACAATGAAAGTATAAACCCACCTGGTAACCTTGGTTACTACCTATTTCTTTTTTCTTTATCATTGTTTTGACAGCCTCCGAGTTGACCGGCCGAAGATTTTCCTCCATCTCGTAACCTAGTAAAGTTGTCTGAAAAAGATGGGCAGATCGGCTAACACACCAGAGCCCTACGAGACACCCAGATGGGGGTCCTGAACCAGAGCCTTGGGTTCTTAGTAGCTACGCTAGCTAAATAGCTGCACGCCTGGGTTGTTTACCTCGTTTTCATCAGTAGTACTATGCAGTTTAATAAGCGTCGCTCCTGGGGCACACAGCAGCTACGTATGTATGTGCATATCGTTGGCGACGTCGTGGGCTCACGAGAGAGATTATTATTTCATCTGATTAGCATCCAGCTGTTCGGTACCCGTAATCTAATGCAAAGCGACGTGGTGGACATCGTAGTTTAACAAGTGTCGGACATATCGAGCAATATGTAGCAGGCTGGGATATACCCTTAATTCCAAATACCTAAACGTAATCCACACACTACTCACTACCTACCCAACAGTGGACTTTCTTCTCTCCATGGAATGTCGTTGTAATACCGCGACACTGTTAGTTATTAGGCCCAATATTCAAAAGTCCCTGCGTTTCTACAGAGCAGGGTCGTCACGTCATAGAAGTGTAGGTAGCTAACAATTTCCCGCCAACCTTGGCTACCTCGGGGACGATACCTAGAGGTCACCGTCATTTCCCGTGTGTTTTACTTCAGGTGGCGCTAATGTCCACCATACTTTCTGATTATGTACGCGGAAACGTTCCAAGGCTTAGTTAGGTAGTTAAGTAGTTAGAACTTAGAATCCCTCGTCCAAACCGCTTTCTTGATCTGGTAGTTTATTATGTGTCCGACCTTTTCTCGAACGTCGTGAAACGGAGAGCTTTCTCTTTCACCGTCCTGCCTCGGGCATTTTATTGGCTGCCGATGGGGGGTTTGTTGGTTGGACTGGTAAGTAAGCCCTTTTTTTTTGTGACGCTTTTTGAACATTTGGTACTACTTTCGCACTTTGATGCGACCTATCATATGCAGTTGGTGCGGAAGGCAACGTGATTTCATAGCCACGCAACTTAGATAGCCGATGCCTTTTTTTGACATCCGTGGATACTACCTAGTAGGTATAGACCTTGTGTGACCCGCAGCTATCCCGCATAGAAATCCAGTCATCCTCTCAGCGTTGTATTCTTGGTTACTTAAGTGTCCATGGTTTAAAATCCTATCTTGCGGTATATATATCGTTCAATTAGAAACGCCACACCATGTGAGTTGGTGTGTTACTCAACTCATGAGCGTATGGAGGTAAAATAGGGGCTACGAAGTTTTGAGTGGTAGGTTGGCGTGGAGTATCTGAAAAGCACTCAGGACCCTTTCATCCTAAATTCAAAACATAGGTAACCACCGCGGGAAATTTTGAAAGATCG
Organism: Hypoxylon fragiforme; assembly: GCF_022984875.1. Taxonomy (NCBI): domain Eukaryota; kingdom Fungi; phylum Ascomycota; class Sordariomycetes; order Xylariales; family Hypoxylaceae; genus Hypoxylon; species Hypoxylon fragiforme. The sequence goes on along the minus strand of NW_026054758.1, from coordinate 595,186 downwards.
TCTGTGCAAAAGATTGTATGTGAGGCTCGCCCGTTTATTTTATGTCTCGGCCATATACATCAGACACACTAATATTTCAAAGTGAGACATGCTCCCCTATATACCTGCCATACCTACATTAGTTTTACGCGGAGTATGGCCACCCACTAGAAATATGCAGAGTATCGATTCCATATCTATGTGTGTCGTAGAATATGCCTTGTGAATGTCTCATCACGCAAAACCCTTCCAGGAGAAAGAAGGGGGCTAAGGGTTGTTGTTCACGATCATCACAAAAGAAGAGAGTGTCTTTTTTTTTCGTATGCTTTTTTTCGACCACCTATGCGAATGCTGATAACTACCTATTATTATACAAAATTGGTAGCCCGTAGGCTACTCAGTAACACGATTTTAGAAACAATGGTATCCTCTTCCCCAAGCCCGTAGCTCCACGATCTGCCGAGTACGCTCACGGAGTTACCGTGATAAAAAAAAACGTAAACGTAGAAACTATAGAACGGGTAACTCAATACAAGTACTCCAAAAAACGCCTTTGAATCAAGTAAACCTCCAAATGCAAAGATATCGAGGGTACTGTAAGTCACAAAGGGAAAATATAAAAAAGAGAGTCGATTCCCGTGCCCTTAACGCCGTGCTCCTTTTCCAAGTCCCCCAACACAGGAGTTTCATATCTGGCCTGACAGCGTGATATCCAAGATTTACCGCCGTAATTTCAAAACATAAAAACTCCTTTGATTTGTTTGGGAACTAAACGGATAGTCGGGGGTATCAATTTAATGTGACTAGTCTTCGTCTTTGAACGTGACGCCTTTATTCTTCAGCTGACTCCGTTGCTTGGTCTTGTTTATCTCTTCATCAAGCAGGGCTTGGGCCTCAGGGTGGTAATCTGTGCGGCGAGTTGGACGGTTCTTCATGGTGTGAAGCTTGAGATGTTGCCGGTAGTTGTCTTTTCGGTTGAACGGCTTGTTCTTGCAGAACGGGCAGTTTGTGATGATAGCCCCTGGGTCATCGGCATGTTTTCTGTGCTTTTTGTTAGTGATGAATTATTAGTAGATGGAGAGATCAGCTCTTACGTATTCTTATGCCTCTTCAAGTGTTCCTGTCGCTTGAAGGGCCCCTTTTGGCAGCCCGGGTAGTTGCACTTGAAAGTAGCGGCGGCGATTCTTTCTATCCTGACACCATGTCTGTGCTGCGTTCTTTGCACTCTTTGCAGGGCCGTAGTCTTTTGCTGGACCTTGTTGATGTTGACTCGCCTCCTGTCGTGAGAGAGGTGCGGCGGTGGAAGGCCGTTCCGATCACGAGCAGAAAGAGGCTGAGATGGAGAAGGCGAAGCTGAGGGATGCCCTCTTCCGAAAAACGATACTGGACTCTCACTAGTCCACGACCACATCGATGCTGGATCTCGAGATGGGTCTTCAAAGTGATACCCTGGGGCAGGCACTGGGTACTGTGGCGACGCAATATAGTTCGAGAAGGAATAATGGCCAAGAGGTTGAGGATTGCCGGCCTCAATAGCTTGTTCTTGAGTTGGCAGAGAAGGATACGTAGCAGGGATCATAGAAGCATAGTTGAACTCCATCGCCTGTGTCTGCATACTGGACTTTCGAGTCGGGCTTGGTGAAGCACTGCCGTATTCCATGTATCGTTGAAACTCTGCCTTAGAGTCTGACGGGAAATAACCTCCTAAGGCTGACGAAGGTGGAGTTAGCTCAAATACTCCCGGTCCTGAATAGGAGACAGAGTCATGGTCCATCGACATGGTGCGAAATCCGGGGGTTGATCGACCAGACGTTGGCGTGAATGGCTCGGGCATAGAACTGGATGTTGAAGCTGAAGAAAAGCTACCTGACGAAGAAGAGCAAGAGAGGCCAGGGTTATCGAGGGGAAACCCTTCAGAGTAACCCACCCTCATATCCATGTGGTGCATTTCCATCATCGTATCTGAATTAGGGTCGGAAGCAAAGATCGTAGTCCAAAAAAGGTTCGACTCCAGGAGCGAATGACAATACCGATACTTGAAGGAGGATAGGTGGCAAAATTCAATGGGAGGAGAGCTTCATGGGATGTTTTGAGGAATGAGGGGATAGATATAGATATATAGATGTGACAAAGACAAAGTGGTAGTGGTACGTCTAATAGAGAGATACTTACCTAGGTATATATCCCTTTGGGGGGGAGACTCAAAAATTGTAAAGCAAATACTAAGTTAGGATAGCTCGGCCAATATACTTAGACATAGGCCCGCAAGGGTACGAATGGCAGGTAACGATTAAGGATAGGAATGAGAACGCGTAGTGGCGGAAAGAGAGGCGTCTGTCTAGAAAGACTCGGTACTTGAAGGATAGACAGTTTCTTCTCTTCAAGCCACCACCTCGACTTGGAGGATGTACATGAACCCAAGTGCCCCCCTGTTGATCACCTCAAACTCCCCCCATTTTGGGACGACGACTATACCTCATTCGGACAGGCACTTGGGCTCAACTGTTTTTTTTGGCACTTGGGTTCAACTTTTTGTCTCTTAAGGTTTATTTTCTCAATTTTCAAACTTAGAACTTTTCAACCTTGCAAATAATTTTTCGAGAACGAAAAATTAACAATTAATTACTAATCAATTGCAACACAACTTTGAGAAAATGATTACATCTATCACAAAGTTCAACATTTTACACATCTTGCTCTTAATCCAATTGATTACTAATCAATTGAAGATGAATTCTGTCCCTCGTACCCCTTTGGTTGACTTAGACCTCGAACAGCTAGAAAACGAAGAAATCACTGCAGGCTTACCTTGGAACGATACGATTCACGAAGCAAATCGTAATCAACCTTCAATTCGCCAAGAAATAGAAGAACTGACAGCTTTAGGCCGTCTATTTTACGCGAATATTGTCGAAGAAGAGAGGGTAAGTAAAGAAAAAAACCGGAGGAAAAGTTAATTACAAATGAATTAATAATTCATTAATAATCAATTACTGATTAATTAACAATAGCCCGAGGCTCACGTAGTGCCAAATAACGATGATCCAGACGATTTAACGTTATTATCTTCGGCCGATTCAGTGTTGAATGGTACTGCTCTAAGAGCTGAAACGTTCGTATGGGTTCCAGCGATGCCAAATTACCCTGAAACAAGCATTAATGGCACTTGTTACGTGATAAGTTGGAAGGATAAAAGCACCCAAGAAAATCCCCAAAAAATCATGGACGAGGTACTACATTTTTTAATTGATTTTTGATTGGTTCTTAATTGATTCTTAATTGATCTTTAATCGATCTTTAATTACTTTTAAACTGTTTGCTAATTCATTTAGGTCGAATTTTGCAGGGCCAAACATGGAAATACAAGACGTTCAACCTCCGTATTTTTTGAGTACTCGCCGGTTTATCGACTGTCATATAAATGCACTGGTGTAAAATGTTGCGAATATCTTCATCCAGAGCTTCGAAATCAATCATATACAGCCGTAACTGATGAGCTTTGGGATAAGAAAGCCAAAATTCAACGCGATATTGAAGAAAAGCTACAACAACAGGCCGGAATGGAAGCAATCACGTAAGTAATATTATTATTTACTCCATTTAAAAGAACTGATAGGTCGAAATAATAACTTGAATGAGTTGTTAATTAATTTCTATTCAATTCTTAATTGATTAATATTTAATTACTAATTCTATTTAGGTATATTCGCGCACACATAAGTGATTTCGAAGATAAAAAAACATGCAAACCGTTTTTACCGACCTGCAGATTAGAAATACAAATAGAACCTGAAGTAAGTACTTATTAAATATAAATTAATGAATAATTCATTATTAATTAATTATAGACTATTTCGGGGATTCCTTATTATATACTTCGCTGTATTAATTCAACGCCGCATTCTCAAACGCCATCAAGCATACAACATTGCTATCGTTTTATTGACCGGAAATACAACTCCGAAATTGACTTGATTCAAAGGATTTTAAATAATACCGACGATATTGAACCAGGGCAATGCTCGTATGTGCAACACAATCAAAAGCACCAAAAGAAATGTTGTAAGTGAAATCTCTAATCGATCTCTAATCGATTTCTAATTGATTTCTAATTGATATTTAATTTATTAGGCTTTGACCATCCGCAAGGAAGGGGGTTAATAAAACCTGCTTCGTGTAACTGCCGATTTGAAGTTATAATTCCAGTTGATTTAGACTTGATTCCTTATATCGCAGTGGTTTGCACCGGTATCCATTGTCATCCCTTGCCGCCACCTAGTAAAATGAAAAAAGACACCATGAAACGCGGAATGGATTTAATTGCATCTATGAAAAATCCACGATTAACTGCAGGTAAGGACAAATATTTTTTACAAACGTATTTCAAATTAACTAAACTAAGTTTTTATTAATTAACAATCAATTTACAATCAAATACTAATAAAATTTATCAAAGCTATGTTTTTAAGTAACCCTGCAGTTAAAGAATGGAAAGATTTGGAAAAAAATCACCCTTCTCTTAACAATCTATCTACCATTCGATATATGATTCGGCTGTCGAAAATGATCCATTACCCATTAGGATCAAGTATTTTAGCCGTACAACGAAAATTCGAACTTCAAAGGGACAGCCCAGATCAAGTACGTACCGCAAATTAATTTATAATTAATTATTAATCAATTATAAATTAATTAATTAATAATTATTTGCTAATTGTCTTAGTACGTTCAAGACATTTACCAGGACGGGATTAACTTCATGATTATATGCTTTAATAAGGGTCAATTGGAGATATTTCAACGATTGCGAACTGTTACAATCGACATGAATTATAAGCATTTATTGGATCGTACCCATCGAGAAATAATTTGGGCAGTCTTCGACGAGAAAATTAGGAAAAGTAAGTGAAAATTTAAATTACCCCAAACGTTTATTAATTAATCTTTAATTGATTATTAATTAATTATTAAATTATTATAGATGTGGCGATTTTTCGCGTAATCACGAATTCCGATAGCGTCCAGATGTATTATTTTATGTTTCGTCGGCTCTTTGCATTTATCAAAGACAAATTTCATTACGAGCTAAAATGGGACCATATCCATAATACTAAAAAGAAAATCGACAATAGTTTCATTGGATTTACAATTGATCAAGATTATAAGTTGATAATTGGTAAGTGAATTTTAATTAAGTTTTAATTAACTCTTAATCAATTAGAAATTCATTAAATGTGTTAGGAATTGGTCTTTACCTTTCGGATGTCGACCCAGCACACGACTGGCTTTGGCATATTCAACGAACAATTCGATACTGTACGGTGCATTTTCAGCGTGGTGTTGAAAAACAAGTTGGGGTACGTGAAATATAATTTATTTGAAATTAATCTCTAATTGATTAATAATCAATTTCTAACGCATTTATAGCCGGCCCGTGATAAGGATTCCGACTTTTCCATGCTTATGGAATTGCTTCACATGTCATCAGAGCTTGAATATCTAAAGCTATGTGATTTCATGGTCAGATGTAAGAACAAAAATTTTCATTTAATTTTTACGATTATTGAGATGGTTTAATAGTTGATCGTTAATTGATTAATAATGGAATGATAATCCATTATTAATCAATTAACAATTCATTCCTAATCGGGTGTTAATTAAATTTTAGTTTTCTGCAATGGAAGATTTGCGAATTGGGCCAAACATAAGTCGAGAACATCAATCCGATGTGGTCTTAATCCATCTTGTTCAAGAATGCCTCGAGAAAACTGGAATTTGTTATCCAGTACCACAAATCCAGCCGAAGTTCAACACCAACGAAGTTATAAGTACGGCGGCCGATACCAATACATTGCAGATTGCATTGAATTGTAAGTTTATTTTTAATTGATTCCCAATTGATTCCTAATTGATTCCTAATTAATCTTTAATTAAATGTATCTTTGTTTTTGTCTTATTTTTTCTAATTGTTTTTAGCAACGAAACCCTTGATTTACAAGATATGGAGGCTGGAGATTTATTTCTTAAATATAATATTTCCGAAACATATCGATCAAATTCCATGTCATCCCGATTAAGTCGCTCAAACCAAAGAAAAGGTGAGTAGTGCAAATTGATTCTAAAAACACATATTTACAATTAATAATTAATTAACAATCAATTAATATTTTAGCAACTAAAGCTGCTAAACGGCGTCGACAAACTAACGATCAATTACTACCTTCTGTTGAGTTTCAACCGAGCCTTCCACCATCAGTTCTAGCGGAAATAGAATATTTAAGCGACTTTTCAACTTCAGGATCGTCTAGAGCGTCGTCAGTTGCTTCAACTGTAAGATCCGTAAGACGACGAAGGGGCAGGTACGTTTTAATTCTCAATTGAGCCGTAATCAATTAATAATTGATTATGGCTGAATTCTTAATCCATTTGAAATTAATTATTAATCGATTTAACTCAGTAACGATTCCCTTCGTCGTCAAGCTTTAGCTAGCTCTCAACCGCCTTCGTCACAAGCTTCAATTATTGAAACTGATTACGATCGTGAGCTAAAAGCTATTAAGATTCGTCAAGAAAAAGCTCGACTTGAAAAATCTGAACAAGAAGTAAGAAGACTAAGATTGGAAAACGATGAAAAGGAATTACGGCTGGCTGAATTGCGTCGACAACAAGGTTAGAAGCTGTAAAGACCTATATGGTTATAGCCTTATTTAGCATCGTCACAATAATCCTTTTACCTTTTTAATAATAATCCTCTCTTTTCATTAATAATATACGCAGTTATAATACTTATTATAAACCGTATATTAAAATGTATATATATTATTTCTTTTCTTTATGAGTAAATAATTCTCTTTTAAATTATTACCTTATTGTTTATGTTAGGACATGGCCATGAACGTAGATAGCCACTCCCGTAGCTATCCATGGCTATTGCCATGTGGGCATCCCCATGGTTGCTGCTGCCACAGCTTGTTGAACCTTATCTGTGTATATATAGCCAGCCTGAGACGTTAGGAGCTCAGCTCTCTTCTTCTCTTCTATATTCTCTATTGACTGATTGTTTGACCTTTTAAGTCCCATCAGTTTAATACTTTAAGGTTAATAAACAACAATAAAATGTATAGCTTGTTAAGACATAAATGACCACTCCCGTGACTATCCAAATAGCTATTGTTATATGTCACCATAGCTACTACCGCTGCTATAATTAAATGTAAGGGCTTAATGGCACCAGTTAAATATTAACAGTCAAAAAAATGTATTGTAAAAAAGGTTAAGAGTTAAGCTTTCGACCCTTAAGCTAGCTACCTAGGTATATATATTTGTACAAATAAGTTTCAACAAGCTGCGGCAACAGCAATGGAAATACCATGTGGCAATAGCTATGGATAGCCACTCCCGTGGCTATCCATCTTTATTTATGTCCTAACATTAAACCTCACTTATCCATATATATATAACTAGTTAAAGAATTAAAAGCTATAGTCTTTTTTTTCTCTTTTACATTTCAGTTAAATTTGCTATATTTATTCCTTAATTAAGTTTTTACAATTATTCTTATTTTAATTCATTTCAAATTAATTCTTAATTTATTATTAATAAATTAATATTTAAGTAAAAAACTATTTGTTATAATATTAAAATTATTTAAGTTAATTAAATATAATAATATATATTAATACTTTTTTATATTTATATATTTTAATTATTTATTATTATTTATTTTATATATATTTAAATTAATTATATTTTTTATAATTTAATAATAATAAAAATATATGTTATATTTTATTATAAGCTTTTTATTATTATTTAATGTTTAATACTTAATAAATTTAAATAACTTTTTTTAATAATTATATTATATAAAAAATATTAAATATTTTAAATAATATATATATATATATATTTTATATTTTAACATTACTTATTAATTAAGTATTATACTTAAATAACCTTTTTTATTAAATATATTATAAAATAAATAATAAATATTTTAAACAAAATATATATATATATATTATATTTAAACATTATTTATTAATTAATTATTAAATTTACGTATTTTTAATAATATATATTATAGGAAAAACAATTAAATAAATAATATAATAATAATATAATTAATACATTCTAAATTCATTCATAATCAATTTTATATTAATCTCTAATCAACTTTTAATCCATTTATTTCAATCATGATTTGTTCTTAAATACACTCATGGAAGTTCCTCGTACCAATCTATCCTGGGCTTAGGTAGATTTTCCATCGGATAGTCACCATCGTAATTGAAAACTTGGTCCATAAATGTCCCTAAGCTGACCACTGTCTCTGTGGGAGCCTCGACTTGACCCCTTGTACGAGATCGTGTGTTAGAGCTAGCTCGAGAGCTGGTTTTTTGGCTCTTTCCAATGGTTGGGCGGATGGTGGCCACGGCAGGAGCGTCGGCGCCGGTGGGAGCGTCAGCGCTGTTGGGAGCGTCGGCGCTGTTGGGAGCGTCGGCGCCGGTGGGAGCGTCGGCGCCGGTGGGAGCGTCGGCGCCGGTGGGAGCGTCGGCGCCGTCGTCCGTGCTATCGGGCTGACTTTTGTCCTCGTCGTCGCTGATGGTGATAGTCTCACATGGCTTCTTGTACCGTTTCCACACCTCGCAAAAGTTATCGGGGGTTTGAGGGGGGCACTCTAGTAACAAATCAATTAGTAAATAATTTAAAATCCATTGTTAATTAATCCCTAATCAATTAAGAATCAATTAAGAATTGAATGTTTGTTCGCTTACCTGCCGCCTTTTTACCCCTCGCCATACACCCGTTACAAGCGCGCCCTAACAGTTTAAGGCGTTTTCGCATGCTAAGACCGTCCATTTGAAGGTTCTGGAGTAAATTAGTAATCAATTTCTAATTAATTAGGAATCAATTCTCAATCTCACCCTTTTTCGTGGAATATCCAAAAGGCCTTCGTCTTGCTCCTCCTCTTGCTTGATTTGGGGCTCTTGGGGTGGTGGTGGCTGTGGTGGTGGCTGTGGTGGTGCCTCCGATGCAGTTGAGCCCCTAGATCGCCGAGACCGTTGCGGTGTGTCCCGAATAGGTGTATCACTAATTGATAAGTAATTGATTAATAATTAATTATTAATGCATTAGACTTACTTGCGCCCCCCCCCCTCGGACTGAGCCCGTCCCTCCTGGTTTTCAGTCGTACGCCGCATGAGCTCCCGATAAAATTCTAAAAATCAATTAACAATCAATTAATAAAAATCAATTAACAATCAATTAATAAAAATCAATTAACAATCAATTAACAATCGTCTTACTGGCAGTCTTTTGGTGTTCAACACTGTTCATCACACCGGCCGGCAATTTTGCTATCTCGTAACCATGTGTGTTTTTAAGGTGATTCCGTAGGTTAGATGGCTGGTATTGTTTCGTCTTTAATCGATTTAAAATCAATTAGCAAACAATTAGCAATTAATTTTAAATGGTGTTACTTACCGCGTTCACGCACATCTCGTCGTCCCCTATACGAGCACGGCAAAATAGCTCCCCTGGAGCTACAATAGGATTCCCATTCTAATTAATCAATTAATTGATTAATAATTAGTTAGGAATCATTTAACAATCGGATATTCGGGACTTACGTCGTCGAGTTCATATTCAGGTAACCCGTCGGGTCGTTTTTCAAAGCTGTTATACAGCTTGTACGCCTCCTATAAAGTATATAATTAATAAATAAATAACATTAAGTAAATGCTGAAGTTAATATGATTAATAATGAATAAGTAATTGATTTAAAATTAATTACGCACCTGGTCTTTGTAATTGAATCGTCCAGACATGTCTTAGAATTAGTGCCTTTTTAGATGTTGTAAAAGTTGAAAATTTTCAGGTTGAAAAGATGAGACTCGAAAGTTCAAATAATCAGGTGGGCCCCTGTCAGTCATGTGGCCAATTGCAGCTCGCTAAATTCCGGATTTTCGTGTCACCGAGCCACATTTCGGGTGGACTTTATAGCGGGGCACTAGGCCTAAAATGGGGGGAGTTTGAGGTGATCTACAGGGGGGCACTTGGGTTCATCTACCTCCTGCTCGACTTGAAGATGGATGGGGCCCATTTAATCCATTTCTCGCATTGTAAATTCAGCTCAGTCAGGTCATTCGTCACAATCCCCCTCAGTTGGGTTGACAAGTCGAGGTCTACATTAGGTCCCAGAGGCTCGGGTCCTATTTTGCAACGTACAAATCCTTGCAATGGCAACCAACACGCATGACCCTACCAGCCACTATGGGTTGGATCTTGGTCCTTTGACGGGGCCTAATGTAGTAAATTTAGAAAACATTTCTAGCATCCATGGGTAGTGCTTTTTTGCGCAAACAGGAAATCTAGTAGGCGTAGCAAGCATCCACAACAGTCAACTGACCCTCTTCAGAATTAGGTACTACTAGGTAGGTAGGTGTTAGGTTAGGTATAGGAGGTATCGATCCTGTACAATCGTGGATCAGAAAAGCACGTACTATGCAAAGATCTACGAGACAAGCGTGTGTTGGAGAGTTTCCTGAACTTGCTCAACAGAGGAGAGAGAGTGTTCTGGTGTGTACCGATGTGTAGAGTCGTCTTCACCAAATGGAATGGATATCCAGGAATGGATCATATAGCCCCGCAGTGTACTTTTTATCAAACGCTCGTCATTGGTAAGACATGGAGCGATTAGGCCAGTTTAGAGACATGGCTTGCCCTAGTCGGGCCAGTACCATTGAGCAATAAACGTTAGACATTGACAAGAGGGTACATTCTACTGTAGGTCTTTGACTCTTTGCCTGCAAGAAGAGACTGGGACATACAGCTGTCGAGCATGGTAACCAGCAACGTGAATGCAAGAGACGACTCATGGACATGACACCGCCGAACCGTTGCAGATGCAGATGATAGGAAGATGAGTGCAGGTACATACATAGGTAGGTAGCGGAACAGTTTGCTGGCAGTTTGTTTGTCGTCACATCGCTTCCATAGGCAGACAGTGATCTTGAAGGCATCGGGACTAACTATACCAACTATACCTATTTTCAACATTGGGAACTATCAAATTCCGCTAGTTCCAGCAAGGACGGCGATCAGATGCGTGAGATGGACGCGCTATTCCAAGATTCAAATATGGATTATTAGTGATCGTGTGCGTGCCTGTTCGGGGTCAGTGAAGGAGGGAGGGAGTCTTGGCAGATCTCGTTCCTGACTAAATCAAATCACCTATCCATCTATGTAGCATTTGTGTTCCTGGCGGCGATCTTGCTTAAGCCTTAGGTCAAAGCCCAGATGGTGACCAGAGAGTTCTTGCGGATGGCTAATTATTAGTAATTGTATACGAAATACCTACTTCCCAAGAAGTAGATACTAGATAGATAGAGGTAGGTAGAACCTTGCCCTACGACCCTTCGCACATTGAGTAAGGGGGGCCATAACGCAGGGACATAGTTCGTCTTAGGCCAGGAACGGGTTCCTCCTCCCATGATGGATGTCTCAAGAAATGCGATTGTTGTCGAGTGTAAAATGCATGTCAGAAATCATCGATGTCATAGAGTAGATTCCCCAGACTTCATCCTGGCCCACGGTGCTTATTTTCCTTATACATACAAACCAGTGTCCCAGTCAACGCGCTAAACAACAAATCTCCTGAGTCCCCCCAGTAGCCATATTGGGACATTTGGAGCTGAAGACTCAGGAAGGATAGGAAGGGCGTATCTATCCCAAATCATTAAAACAGTTAAAGGGCGGAACAATTATTTGCTTTATTGAGTGGATACTGATACTTTAATGAACCCCAGATTCTAATGAGATTCTCTCGTTGCTGGAGAGATCAAGAAAGACTTTTACGTAGTAGAAGTTTCGGTGTTAGGTGAATGCGCGAAGATGCCCCAGGATTGGTACTTGCATAGATCTCGAGGAGTCGAGAGGCTCACCCGGAGATCATACACTGAGCTCTCTCCACTGATCTACATAATCTTGCTGGTTCAAGTAAACCGCATTACCCAATACAACCCTAACATATTGTGCATTAAATACAACTTCGATACATTAGATACATGTATACATCGTAAACGTCCTCGGGCAAGAACAGCACAACGGGACGCCGAGGCTCAAATTACATGCAACCTGCATCAAAGGATAGCATGGTCAAATATTTTAATAACAACAGCTTCTAAACTGCCTACCTATGTAAGCTGTGTAAGGCTCCTTTTTTTTTTTTTCTCTATTTTCGTTGAATGCTGTAGCGAATACCATTGGACTTTTCCCAGAATTGCATATAGTTATCCTCCACCCCACAAATGTCTCAAAAAATGTTGACAATGATGGCACGACTTGCCGAACCAAGAGGCAGCCGGGCCGGCTACGACTGATCGATCTATCGGGTACTATCTGCACTGTGTAAGTAGCCATACCTACGGGACACACACAATTCAAAGCATCGAGTTCGCTACATACCTACCTAGTACCTACCTTACCTACATACATATGTAATAAGTAAATACCTACCAACTTCATATCGAAGATTTGATTAGCGGGACTGTTTGCCAACAGATAATATGGCACGGTTCACCTCGGCATTATTACAGTTCATCCGTAGGGTTTTGTGACTGGTCGTATCTTTGACAGGTTGGGGGGATGCCTTACTATGTACAACGAAGTTCCTTAGCACCCTCCAGGGGTAGGGAGTATGATAGGCTGTGTGGCGTCCGCGTCGCGACCTGTCATTCACTTATTTCCAGCGTATCTTTTCCCGGGGAATTCCTTGCGTTGTACCTTTGTAGCTTGCAACACCACACACAGACACTCACTTTCAGACTCACACACACTCGTCTCCATGCTTGACAGTTATGGAGGGTTCAAGCCCAGACACCGTCTAGGCCATGTGTCTATCTTGCTGTGTAACTTCTCCTCCTTATCTTCTTCACCTTTCGGCGGTATTAGATTCTCGTAGCAGATCTCGTCCAATTCTAGCATTTCAGGCGTCCGTGCCTGAAGAAACTATACCTATTATCCTCCCTAGATTACCGATCGTTCCTGGTTCAAGTTCAACATTTTGCCCCTGGTTTAAGGAAGTTGGTAGGCTACTCTATAGTCCACATATGGATTCGCTTTGATAAACGTTAGAGTGGGAGAGGCTCTGCTTCTTGGTGTGACCGGCTGGACGTGTCTGGATACCCGGTTAGTATCCAGGATGAAAGATGATCTATTTGCATTACGCATCCGTAGAGGCTCTGTACGCAATCAAGCGACCACACCAACACACCTGGCGTGTCGGGACCGAATATTCTACTTCAACAGCTAGCGAGCTTTGTTCTGTAGCCATTATTAGCTACTAACCTACCAGTCACCTACCCATACGGCACCGCCTGTCAAATCAGTACGAGGCGTTTCACGTACAACCTCAAAGCACCCAAGCAAACATGCCTAATATAGTAATATGACGGCTAATGATAATCTTTAGTCGCTTCGCCGTTGAAAAAAAAACGTACCCGGATAAAGCCTAGGTCGCAAAGAGAAGAGCCACCAGACTAGTCCTGATCAATTTCAAGCGTCAACACGGAGCCGATCCGAACACTTGCGTCCCAGTCCCGTACATACAACCCTCTCTCTCCTAAACAACCTCGGACAACAGTATCCACAACAGACCCATACAGACGGACACCTACAGGTAAGGTACTTTGGGGAATATCCAAAAGACCTCGCATGTGTAACACATCACATCCTACCTAACCTTGAGAAATCACAGAGATGTTCCCAGCGTAGACACGATGCAAGATCGACGGGACAGAAAGAGGTCTGGCCATCTGGTGCGTGCCACAAGCGTTTCTCTTCAGCTGCATGCTACATTTGCAGGCTGCTGCTGTTGTGCTCGGACGGGGGAAGCATCCCGTGTTCGAGGGTACGACGCAAGAGCGTTCATTCGCCCCGGTGACATCTTGGCCATGCAATGCAGCTGGACCGAACTGTTAAAGAATGGCGTCCGATGATCTCAGCCTCTTTTTTTTTTTCAATTCATGGCAGAAAATTGTCATCGATGTAAATGCTGACGAATGTCACTCACCTCCCAGCAGCGAAGACGCCTAGGTATGCCGTTGCTGCAGGTGATAGATCACAGTATTCATCTTGATGCTTCTCGATGGAGATCGGTTGGCGGCAAAGGTGAAAAATTAAATGAAGGCGGGTAGGCATAGGTAGGCATTGACTTTGGAGGCTCTACCGCCACCGAGGGTTCGTACAGATGGCTATATGCGTGAGAAAGTTGGGGATTTGCACAATGTAGTAAAGATTTCTCGTCAAATACGTATAAAAGACCTAACCTATTCGGCATCCTTCATCAACATCCTCATCGAAGTCCAGAGCATTATTACCCAGTTGTCCATTGATATATACCTATCTTACCTAACAGTCTACCTGTGTACTCAAAGAGTTCGGAATAATTCTCCCTTGACTAACCTTGAAGTTTTCTTCTTCCAACTACTACCTACCTACCTACAACCACAATTCGACCCAAACCCCTTAACCGAAACCAACCAATATGTGCACCCTACACATCGAGAGTTTCAACTGCGAGAAGCAGTGCCTGTGGAAGGAGACGGAAGAGAAATGCGACCAGTCCCCGAACTGCGGCCACCGACAAAGGGGTGTCGATTACGCCGCGGGAGGTTTTCGGATTATACAGAACCCAGCACCCACATATGCGGGCCAGTGTCCTCTTCACCCGAAAGAATGGGGACGCTGAAAGGGTTCCCGAGGTCTCTTTGAATAAGCTGCCTGGATGAAGGTTAGTGGGTTTCTTGTCACACTCTTCTAATTGGGGACGGTTATGGGCTTAATCTAATACTTGTGCCTTATACCTGTAGTTGCAGCTCTGGGTGCTGGAGACCACATGGATGCGAAACTCAGGGTATTGACTGGTATAAAGAGCTACAGGGCTAAAGACTTGGGTTACTATTTATAAACCTGGGATGGATAACTACAATCCAAGCGCAATTTCTGCCATAATCTTTCCGAGGAGTATCTCATAACCTTACATACAAACTTGCTCATTTTCCTACCACCGTATTTGTGACATTGCCTCTCCAGTTTTCAACTAGGGTTACCCTACTCTCATAGACCTTTATGGTAATAATTAAGTAACCTAGGTAATTAGTTGATAACTCACGAGCTTCGTAACGAGCGAGTTATCAGTAAGTGCACTGGCGGTCAGTCTGCTGAAGAGATTAGCCTACTATATTTCAAAAGTCCATCCAACAGCATGTCATATCAGCCCTGGAGCCTTCAATTCTCACTCGCCGGAGCCCACTATCATCACAGAATCATCTCCTTCCCAGGATTATGCTTACCCAGATCCTACACATGGTAAAAATACCTGGCTAGGTAGCAGGTCGGAATCGATCCTTTCCATAACCTCATCCCTGACAGTCACCTACCTACCCCGGCCTGGTGCCATTGGGGGCTACCGCCTCCTTTTTTTTTCCCCAAATCCCTCGCCACGTGTAAACCCAACACAACGGAAATGTAACACACTTTTTCTTTGGGGTACATGGCCATGGTTTCGCGACTTGCTGCATTGCATGGCTCGACTCTTCCAACGGCGTATAATAGCGCGCTGCTACCTACCTGTGATAATCATCCCAAGATTCCTCCTGGGTTAGGCATGACGTCTAGTTCGCAAAACAATCATCAATCTACCTAGGTAGGTAAGGTTGGAAACAGTCAACGCCTGGTCATGGGAGAAAACAGATGATAGCCTCCCCCGGATAAGACCCCCGGAACGCTACCGCGCTCCCCAGCGTAATCTCGATGTTCTATCGGCCAACAGCATACACCACTGAAGAACCTCATGCCCCTATACCGTAGCGGGCAAGAAACGTGTTATAAAACCTTCCATTGGCCGGAGTTACGGCGCTGCGCGAGTGACAGGTCGTTTGTGGCTTTCTTAGCTTACCAAATAAATTGATATGCCATGACCTATTAGAGCCGTGGGCTTCATGATTTGCTGCAGATGATCTTCTAGCTTCGCATGCCTAGTATTGAATTTTGAGGTATTCCTGTGCGTACATACCTACATATACACTACTAGGTAGGTAGGTGATCCTCAGCGATGGCGACAGCAGCTCGGAGGAAATTATATACCCGATTTTGGGGAGGGTAGGTACCAGGTGGTGAATTTCGCCGACAAGCTTCATGACACCACCTCTGCTGATCAAGCTAACTTCAAGGGCCCTGCGCTCTGACATACCTATCTACCTTGGTTCGCACTATATAAGGCTAGTATTATGACGTGCTCCGCGAGAGTGCCCGTGAATAGGGTTTGGGTGTTGCCCTTTCGCATAGCTCCGGTATCTCCAGTATCTCCAGTCACGTTGCCACGACCCTGGTTTTAGCATTCCTCCCCGTATCCGTAGGCCCGAACTACAATGTCGGGCCATAAGTACTAAACTCATCCTTCGAGCGCTATATGCTTCCTGGGTCGCCTCTAAATACACAGCACCAACACCCCCCAATCTGGCGACGTGTCTACCTAGGTAGGTAGGTACTAGGTAGAGATACACACCCCGGACGACCGACGACCTGCCTACCGGATCTTGCATGGGCAAGCGCGCCCACCCTGTATGTTTTTCGTGCCGTGGCAACAAATCCACGGCAACCCAGTGTTCCGGAATGACTTGTGATACATCTCCTCCTCTCTGCCTACCAATGGCACGCCGCTCCAAGGAAGAGATTGGCGATGCTTATATGGGGAACAGTACCGTAAACTACCCTAGGTAGGTAGTTGTGTACCTACTCAGATAAGCTCGACTCCACCCCGTGATGTGATATCATGTTTCCGCCCCTCGACGGGCTTGAAAGTGGCTACATGTATCAACAGTCTTTCTGCCGTTAGGTATGTTTCTCGGCAGACGCAACCGTCGTTTAACATGTATTGTATGTAACACCCAGCTTGCCGAACGAACGAGGCGTTCTGCTGTGCTCCCCGTTTCGTACGTAACGGTAGGTGCGCCACGATCTTGTGCGAGCTGGACATGGTGATTAGGTGCAACCTTCTAAGAATCAAAAAGAATAAATTTGGTACTACTTCGAGAGTGCGCCACCTGATAAATCCAATCAACCATATATGGGCAACACATCCCAATGCGCCCAACGATGCTCGCGTATGCTGGCTAAGCGCGTAAAAGTACGTGCTAGACCAAAAGGGGGCATTGCGAAGCTAGTACATAGGTGATGGATCCTCTGTGCGTCGCTTGCTCCTCGAGTTGGATACGATGTCGTACAGCATGAGAAGGCCCACGGCATTCCATGGGCATCAATGGAGAGAGAGAGAGAGAGAAAGAGAGAAAGAAACAGCGGTGCTATGCCATCTTTGAACAGAACGCCACCATGTGCGTGCATCTCCTAAGGGCATTGCGCTAATGTGGGCGGAAAAAATAGCCCTCAATGTTGGTTACATGCTGGCCTAGCCTCATCGCACAACTGGGGCTCATGTGCCGAAGCGTTTTAGGAAAGAGATCAGACGAAGCCCTATTTTTATGGGGTAAAAACCTCTGTTCTACACGTACAAGTACCTAGGCAGGTAGCTAATATGTAGAGACACATGTAGGATCTGATAGATAAACTGATATGCCGGTACATATGCAAATAGGTACCAGATACCTATCTACCAAGGTAGCTGCCGTATGTAGCCACGGCTCGAGATTGCTCTGGCCTCGGATCGGTCTTCGGAGTTGAGGACGGAAACATATGTGGGAGAAAGAAACGGAAGCAATCATGCATGTGACAAATCAGATTTCACTACGACATGTGAGCACTGATTGGAAGCTTCGTCATAGGGTTGCTACCTAGACATCGTGGATCTAAGTTGATCTGGATCTTATGAGATGCGACCAGTTCCTACATTTCTGTAGTATTATTTAAAAAGGGTTTTCAGACCTTCGCCCTACACCTAACACTTTCGATGTCACAAATTCTCTGTTTAGCTTTTTGAGGCGGTGCTTGTGATATAGTCTCGTAGAATAAAGGAGGCGGTGTAGTGTACGGAGTAATCGTAAGTTGGAGATAATCGACGAATCCATGTCGTAGGAGTTGTAATACGATTGGATACCAGCAATTTGGAACGCGGTGGTTTCTTCTCCCATTGAAAGATTTGTCGCCTTATCCTAACAGGGCATCGTCTCCATCTTCCTCATCAAACTCTTCTAGGGCATCCTGCATCTCTTGCTCACTAGCCTCCATTCCAGATGAACTCATAAGTTTGTTGTCCTTGTCCTCGGCTGTGATACTGTTAGTGAATAGGATCACACCGCTTTCATTGTGACATTAGGGGAGGTAATTACGAGGTTGCAATGGGTTATACTTACTTCTAGGCTCTACTAATAGATTCTCTTGCACCTCGCAGTCAGTGAGTGTCGATCCCTCACCTACCTCGCTCCTCTTGCCTAGGATACAGCGAGTTAGTTTGCAACCTTTGCCAACTACGACGCCATCCATGAGAAGACACTGGAACAACTTGGCCCCCTCCTTAATTTGGCAGTTGGCTCCAATGACGCTCTCCTTGATTGATGTCTTCTCTTCCACCATAACATTTTCAGCAATCAGACAATCCTGCCTGGTGATAGTGGTCCGCGGCTTAACGCCCTCCGGGTACGCGACCTTTTTGGCGTGAGCGAAAGGAGACGCTGTCTCGGAGACGGCTTCCTCAATAGATGGAAGCTTTGCTAACTGTAGAGATATAGCTAGGAGAAGTTGGGCCGTGTCCACACGGCGGAGAAGCAGAGCATCATCACGGGAAGGATGGATGTAGGCCAAAATCGGCGGGACGTTGGCTTCCCGGGGCTTGGCTAGTAGCCCATCACTTTGTCTCTCACGCAAATGCGCCGGAGGAGAAGTCCCCAAAGTATCCCGTGTTCGCCACGGAGAGTTGGGAGGACTGTCGACATGATCACGTAGCGACACTTCAACTTCCGGTTTTTCGCGGTGACCTTCAATAACTTTCTTCATTCCGAGCTTCCCAAACAACCCCGTCTCCCAGTTTGCCTTCGCCCACCAACCTATAACGTCTTCGCCGATCGTCTCCAACCGTTCGTTATCTTGGATGAATTCTAGAATCCATTTTGGTAGAATGTAAATATGCGCGTCACGGTGCGATGTGAGCATTCTGAGCTTGGGATGACTACGCAACAAACCATGACGTATTGGCAAAGATTTCTTCTCATCCATAAGATCAACGAGCGAATCCTTTGGCATGGAGTACGTAAGATAGGAGAGATGAGGCAATAGAGTGTCCTTTGGCATTGGTACCGTAGGCATAGGCATCGGTGTGGTGATGATGAAGTCCGTTTCCTCACCCTTGACTGGAGTGCTTGTTTTGGTCTCATACCATACTCCTAAGCCACCGCTGCAGTATGGAGGCTCACCATCACCTAAAAGGTCTGGAAGACTGGCAGCCTTGACCATCCATGCCTGCAAGAGCTTATCACCTGCTAGCTCACAGACTAGATCGCATGGTAAGACTATGAAATCAGAGGTGATGAGCTCTCGAATTTCGGGCAGTCGCAGTATCTCTGCGGTACCCGTATTTTGGTCGAGACCAGTAGGCGCCACAAGATCTGGACGGGGATGAGGTAGAGCCGTGAGGAATGGATTTGTGTTTAATGCCGTGGTGATAGCACCAGCAGCTGAAGGGGGACATATGAGTGTGATATCTGCTATGTGTTAACATGACTCGACATTTACTGAGGCATATATGTATATTGTAGATATAATGATGATGGACTCGTCGCAAGGTGGTTGGCCCACTCATCTTCATAAGACTCGGATTACGAAGGGAATGTAGATGTGTTCGCTTACCTGTGATCCCCGTTCGATAGCAGAAGTCAATAGGGTACCATACCATAGGCCGATTGGCGATGGGTAACAGAGCCTTAGGGTTCTCATCTGGATTGGAAGTGAAGGTTGGAAATGATGATCCAGGCCCGCAGAGAATAAGGGCCTGAAGCCCAGTTGTAGGCATTGCTATAACGTGGGGCGTACAGGGAGGTTAGTTGCTGGAGGGGGATTGATGGAGGGGTTGATGAAGAAAATGACGATCTTATAAAGATGTGATATTTCTGCGCGAAGTGTTAGTTTCTATTCAATACAAGATAGGTATTTAACTATCTATGTATATAGCCTTTAGATTAAGTGTTTGGTAGTTAGCTTGTTCAAACTTGTTCTTACATTTTTTGAAATAAAGGTTGTGTCTTGAGCTTCACAAAGTTGAAAGCTTCTTGGGTTTCTTGCTGCTTAGCACTTAAATTCTTAATTAATCATTTGAGTCACTCACATCCAACTTTGAAATGGCCTCGGAGCTAATACCCACTAATTCACTATCGATAATGAGCTCAGGTGAGTGGCCAATTATATCGCTAAGATGTCCATTTAAATCCTGTACCGTTTCTCGTTTCCCTTCCAACCAATAAAATTGCTACACCTGCCGTAATCCCGGGCTGCCAATTGTACTTGCAGGGGGCGTTTCAGCAGCTCAGCGGAGTAGCTGCGACCAGCCACCTCACAACTTGGAAGGAACACTTCATAATCGGGCAGTTTTGCGTTTTCGCATTTTTTTATTTCAAAACTTGGGAAATACAGAACCAGACAAGACCCGACCAGACCAGACCGCACATGCTAGATCTTGCTGTTACTACCGTCCGAAGCTCTTCCACGTAGCCCCAACCCCCCGTCCCATCACGTTCCATTATCCCATTCTTCCCCTTCATCTCATTTATTCCATTTATTGTATCCTGTTAGGTTGTTACAGCTTTCCCAGCCCGCTTATTTTCCTCGAGGGGCCGCAACAACGTCAATCTTGGAACTTTAGAATCTCCAGTATCCGTACATATTTACCTTTAGCTAACAGCTTAAGTTGACGGGCATTAGTGATTATCTGTTGCTGTTCAGGTATCTAAGGTATCTAGCCTCGGGTATCCAGCCTCGGCATCCGGAGTATCTGCAACCAAAATAACTTCGACCGCAGCCAGCATTGCTTGCGTTGTGATTTGCATTAATCGATTTTGACTGCTCCACCCTTCAGCTCCGTGCGAACGCCCACCTTGGCACAATACTGCGATGATCTATTTTGAATAAATGTCGTCCTCGTACGATTCCTCGAGATCTCGCCGGAGGGGCGTTTGGGGACACTGGGTTCCCCTCGTCGTTACTCTTACCGTTGCGACCGTCGGCGTCGCCGCCTGGGCCTGGAGTCAACGATCTAACGAACGTGAAGAGGAGGAGAGCGATCCTGAACCCGTTGATCTCGACTACGAAAATGCTGATTACGGCGAGAACCCACCTTACGGCGCATTGGGAAGACCAACAAGAAGAGACTCCAATCGTCCACCAAATACTGATGGTGACTCGTCCCTTCGACCTGACGATGTAAGTTACGGCATCGGCGATGTTCACCCGGGAGAAAGTGGCAGCTCCGGGGGATGGGGGTCCCAAGTTTCTGGCGCTCTACGACGCACCTCGAGTCCGCAACAGTTCCTTACGAACGCGGGCAAAACAATGGCTGCTGGTATGGCGGGTGTTGGCGCAGCTGTTGGTAGCGCGCTAGCTGCCATACGGGAAGACGATAGGACCGCATATGCCGATCACGAAACATGGTCAGAGGAAGCCGAAGCTCGAAAGGAGAAGACATCTGTGCCGCAAGCTAAAGAATCGAACAAAAGGCGAAAGACGGTTACGATTGTAGTCTCTGCCGATACGAATATGGACGATTTTGATGCGGATGGTTTCCATGAACATGCTGTATGCACATGCCTTATTCTAAACAACTACCTTGTACATGTCCTTGCTAACCAGTTTACAGTCTATCCTCTCTCACATACCTCGAAGCACCGATTTTTCAAGGATCAAACTTTTCATCCTAATATATGCCCCGGGCCTAAAGGATTCCACTCTCGACGCATCAACCACTAACCTACCTCCGGCATCTTTGAGCTCCTCTTTCTCGAACATCGCGACTGATCAGGCGCAGACGCCCGCAGAGGAAATGAAAAACCCACTGTATGTGAAACCTGCACAGGCGAATCCTAAATACCTAACTAACATGTGCCTAGACTAAACTCGACTGCTAACACCCCATTCAATGCGGTGTATTCGCAAGCTTTATCCCTCGTAGAAAAGGAATCTATGGTTCTTCCATTCACATCACCCAATGGTCATATCCACATTCTTCGTCACCTACAACCCGAGACAGTATACCTCCAAGAGTCGCTAGCTGGCGAAGACGGAAGCGTCGTTACCCAACTTCAGACATGGCTTAAAAATGATGTCATCCTTGTGGTTGGTGCTGATGGCGGCCATGGCGGACTTGCTGATAGCGAGTCCGAAACAGAGAAGCCAGAGAAGCCAGAGAAGAAGGGAGATAATCTATGGTGGCAGCGAGAGGAACGAGTCGGCCGTGGACGAGGTGTCGTGGTCGTGGATAGTCTAAGGGTTGGCGACGATTGGGCGCGCCGGATTCAGGGTAAGGAATGAATGGGGGTATAACACCTTAACGACATGGACATGAGTGGATGAGTAACATGTCTGGAGTGCTGTTTGTTTTTTTCCCTTCAGAAGTTTTGAAATAAATTTGAATGTTTGGATATTTGGATGGTTAGGAAGAGAGACTATGTTTCTGAGAAGGGCTGGCAGATATATTATTTTCTCGTTTTGATATCCTTAGGCTCGCTGTCGCAGTCTATAAGCTGCCTAAGCTACATATAAGGCCTGTATATACCTGCATCTAGGTACTTGGATACGTACCTACAATTTATGGGCAATGGATTACTAGGTATACTATGCACATGTGTATCAATTACATACATGTTTCTTGCGAAGCACATGCATTTGAAGCCGTCCTTTAGCCTGACGTACATATGTACCTGGGCCCCAGCAGCCTTACCTCCCTATGTAGTACCTACTACCTAGTAGTATGTAGGTACTAGGTATTGTACCGAGGCACATAAGTTTATCAGGTGACTTAGCGTTTAGTGACTGTAGCGCCACACATTTAGCTTAGCTGTGGCTGTCCTCACACTGGGCACTTGCCTTGAAAGGGCTAGAGTTGCCTCGACTAAGCGGCTGATTGAGGCTCAAAGTCAAATTAATGATTGATGCCAGCAAAGATTGAACTTGCAACTTCCTTCGTCACTTTTAAATATAATTGACCCCACACACAAAGAACCTCCCATCAACAACAACAACTTCCCATCTAACCATTTACTATTTAAGGAAACCCATCCTTTGAATTTCTTTCCAATGTGATTTTACGTCGTAAAATTCGAGTTCATTCGCATTCATTCGATACCCGCGACATCTTCCTTATCTCATTCCAATACTTACACGTTCTATCGTATCGCGATCAATGTTACGCTCAGACCTTTTCAGCGATATCTCCAGTCTCTAACGACTACCTATTGAGTGTCGCCGCTTGGTCACCTAGTCGCTTAGTCGCCTAAGTCGCTCCTTTTCGCGAAGAACATTCAATTGCCGCCATGGCCCCCATTGTCGCTGCCGTTCCTCCACCACCTACGCCCAAAATCAAACGGCCGCCACCGCCCGGTATCCAGACAAATGGAGTATCATCATCCCAGTCATCACCGTCGCCGAACATGTCTGCCAAGCGCCCTCCACCGGCCGTCGCTAAGCAACAACTCGGCCAATCTGCCAATTCTGTTGCCCAAAATGGCACGAATGGAACTTCTCATCGGCCAAACCCAGCCCGGTCAAGACGCGATACCACCAGTCATGCCCCCGGTCGTAATCAGAGGAATAACGCGTCTTTAAAGTCCGCTACCTTGGCTCCTGATATGACTCTGCACCAGTCATTTGAACCCCGACCAGAAGGTACATATTCTACCGAGTATTTGGATTAGACTCTGTTACTAATAGGCTATTTAGTGGTTACCGATGATTACATCCTGAAGAAGTATGCTGGTCAACCTCCATCGTTAATACTACATCTCCACCCCAACCATTTTCGATTCGACCAGCAAGATAGCGTCTTCCCCTACAAATCCCCGATGAAGCTTTTCCTCGATCATGTTCGAGGCCGGACAATACCTCATGACATGCTACAGGATCTCAATGAGGCTGGCGTTGTTTTTTACGAGGGCTGCCTAATTGTGCAATTACATGACCACAAAACGCCTGCGCAATCTAAAGAACTTGTGCGCCCGGCATCCAAGTCTAACGCAGCTAAGCCTTCGTCTATACATAACTATAACCCTTATATTACACCATCCTCGTACGTTTCATATCCGAAAGAGAGCGCCGAAAATGGACTTTCCGGAGCAGATGTAAAACCCACCGATGGTGATCCTGGGGATAAGGAGAACATGCCGGCGCCGCCCGCGCCCAGCGATGCGCAAAAGACCAAAGTGCCATCAAAAGCGAAAGTATTCACGGTTGTTCTACATCCAACCCCACAAAGCTTACACGTCGACCTAATGATTAAGGCATCTACGCCACGTAGCTCTGGAGATGGCAAGAATGGTGCAGAGTCTAGTGTTGTCCCTCCCACTCCGATGTCTGCGGTACCACCCACCCCGACCGCTGTGAGTATGCCGCCACCAGCTAAGAAGCAGAAGCGAGAGAAGATGGAACTGGACCCGGGTAGCATATACGCCGCCGAAGCACAGATTTTACTTGCGACCTCCGCTCCTCTACACCTAGAAGTTACCAAGAATAAGGAAGAGGCCATCGCTCTTTTGGAACATATGGCCGATGCATATCACTCAGAGCCTCCGCCGAAACCGAAGACTCGAAAACGCACTGTGGCCGAAAGAGCCGCCGATGAGGCCCTTGCAGCTGAGCAAGAGAAGTACATGCTCACATTTGACGAACGCCGCTCAGCCACTGTTAGCGGAGCTCAAACCGAGGCTGACGGCGCGGATGGAAATGATCAACCCGGTACTAGTACTTTTGAGCCCCGCTTCGAAAGATTCAAAGTGCTTGCCGATATCAAGAGGGCGCACGAGGAGAAGAAAGAGCAAGAGAAGATTCGGCAAGCAGAGAATGAACGCAAACTTCAAATACAAAAGCAGGAGCAGCAGGCCGCCGCTCAAGTGCAACGACAGCAAGCCGAACAAGAAAGACTCCGTCGGGAAGAAGCTAGTCGGCAAGCCCAGCTACGGCAACAGCAGGAAGCACAGCGTCGTTCCATGGCCCAACAACAAGCCCAGGCTCAAGCTCAAGCTCAGGCCCAGGCCCAGGCCCAGGCCCAGGCAGCTCAATCACCGCAGAACAAGCCGATGAACCAAATCCCACAGCCATCACATGGTCATCCGGCACAGAACGGGATGCCCACCGTTGGCGTTCCGGGCCAGGCTCCTCACAGATTCCAGCAGGTTTCGCAACCGCCTGCCTCATCTCCAGTCGTCCGCCAGAATACCCCCCAAAACATGTCAAGTCCTATGGTTGGCAACGTTCCCATGCAACAGACCAATTCTGGCATGGGAGCTACCCCCCCGCGGTCGGCCTCAGTGACACAAGCTCACGGGCCAATGTCCGCTCCCATGGCGGTTAGCATGTCCGGCCGAGGCAGTCAAAGTCAGCAGAGCCACCACTCGAACACGCCCCGTATGACGAATGCGACGCCACAAATGCAGCACGGTACCCCCAACAGCCGATCGATACCTACTCCCAGAATGACACAAGCTAGCCCACCACCTGGCATGATGGCCCAGAATTCACACATGGGCCAAATGCTCATGGGCAATCAGAACATGGGCCAGCCTGCGCAAAATACTTTCTATGCTGCTCAAATCGCTGCTCAGCAGCGAAGAATCGCGCAACATCAACAGCTACAAGCGATGCAGAATGTCAACACGATGAACGGGCATAACAACCCACAGATGCATAATTCGACAATGCAGCAGCAGTTCCTGCGGCAGCAAATGCTGAACATGAACATGCAGAATCCGAACATGATGAACGCTGCTCAGCAAGCCCAGATTGCACAAAGATACCAGCAGCAGCTCAACACCCTACAGCAGCAGCAACAGCAACAGCAGCAACAGCATCAGCAAATGCAAGCACAGATGCCCAATCAGCAAATGAGTAATCCGAACATGATGCATGCGGCCAATGGCATGAATCCCGCCCAAATGGCAGCCATGCAGCAGCACATGCAGCATCAGTTGCAACAGCAGGGGCAGCAGGGATTGGCCAATAACCCACAAGCCCAGATTCGGCACAGGCAGGCTATACTGTACCAGCAGAATCTCCCCCAGCTCTTGGAAAGATTTGGCGGACCTGCGAATATCCCGCCCGACATACACAATCAGTTTAAACAGACGTGTTACAAGAAGGCATATGAGCAGGTTCAACAAGATACTCAACGACGTCGGATAGCAGCGCAAAACATGCAAAATGGGATGCAAAATGGGATGCAAAACGGGATGCAAAACGGGATGCAAAACGGGATGCAGAATGGCATGCAGAATGGCATGCAAAACGGCATGCAAAACGGCATGCCAAATGGGATGAATGGAATGATGCAGCAAGGCATGTAGAGGGTGGTGGTATCAAAGGTACCTCACGACATTGGAGATTGAAGATTATTATCTCCTGAAGTGGCCGGAAGCGAGCAGCGAGTGTCAGAGCTGCATTTTACGACACAACTTCGAACCTGTACAAACCTGATGTCTTCGCTACAGTTTTCACGCATCGCTTTAGTAGCAGAAGTCTTGATTTTTTATTTTATTTATTTGGGATTGGGGCCAAGCCATATCGGAGTTGAGGACGGGCTATTGGCATTTTAGCTTCATGCCTTCATTGCTTTTATGATTCAGTGTCATTGTTGTAAGCCATTACAACTTGGTGGCTTGGGCGTATTCCAGTATACCCATATTGACTTTTACGGAGTTCTGATTTTCACGGCATCACGAATAATGGGAGGAGGCATTGTAGGTGGTAGTCGTCCACCTCATGGCGTATGATATCTTTGTACTTGGTACAGTCGTCTTTTGGGTTTAACTAGGTACCTAGGTATACTAGTATTCACATTACATACTTATGAAATGGCTCATTGCCTTTCAATTGAATATACAGGTCACAGGTGTCTTGTTTATCTAGTCACTTCCATTGTTGATCTTGGACAATTTTTTTAATGTACAAAATTAGAGAAGTGTTTGAATAGGGGGTATCACGTGACTCTCTACATGGCGCAAGTACATAGTAGATAATAGTTAGCACGGCGTCAAATAATTACGAATAATTACGTAAGGAAGTTAGTTATGACAATGTACTGGGTAATGTATATCCCTGCAAGTTACTAACCTAGGTACATGTATGACGCGGGTGGGAACATTTGAAGGAACTAATGAGCTTCAATGTTCAAAGTTCAATTTAAGCATTCAAACCATTTAAAGATTGGAGCCAAGTAGACAGCCTAAGAAGTTAAGTTAGAAGCTTGGCCATCTACCTACTAATTGATTGCTGTACTTACCAGCTTACCTACCAGCTACATAATAAATCGTCTAATCAAATGTTCAAGAAGTAGACACCTGATATCGATCCCAAGCCCTTCCTCTTTTTTTTTGTATGTAGTATGTACGAAGTACCCTAGCTGCATCGCATACTTGCACATGAACACCAGCAGTGAGCATTCAACAGTTCATCACATCGCACTTGTTTCCATTCATCCGTTCGTTTACTCATCGCATTTTCAACCATCAGAACCATCTTTATCTCCATCAAGTATTGATTCCTCTCCAGTCTCTACCTATTATTTATTAGGTAACTAGAGTTAAACCCCGCAACTTTGGTACACAAAACCTCGACCTCCACAACGCGCCCGACAGACCCGATCGCGTCATCAACATTTTCCACACCTTCCACACATACTATCCAGCTTAGATACCTACCGAGGTACACAAGCACCGCATTCAGTTGGCACCATGAAGGTTCCGACAATACACGTGGCTGATGCCACTCTGCTCCTGTCCCTGCTGCTAGCTCCTCTACCGACTGAAGCCATGCTCAACTGCAAGGCCATCGTCGCCGACAAACAGCGCTTTGATCTATCCAAGCTAGGCGGTCCACACTCAGTAGTTACGAGCCACATATCAGATGGAATCTCCTACAACACTACATACACAGTTGACATATGCCGCCCTCTTAAGAAGAAGGGCGATGTCAACAAAAAGGAGCAGTGTCCTAACGGTTCTCGAGGTACGATCCCTTCTCATCTTTTGTCAAAGTGAAAGGATGGGACTTTGTTATAGGTAGTAGGTATATTGAAAGTGCTAACTGATATTTGCATTGAACTAGTGTGCGCCATCGAACGACGAAATGATGCTTTCGACAAAGCCATCCCACTCGCGGGTGAATTGCAGAACTATGGTGGCGGGCCCCTAGACTCCGAGGCCACTCGCCTCAGCACATCGGACTCGAACTCGGACTCGGATAAAGAGGGCGTGCTCCTTGTCCTCAAGGGTGGGTTTTTCAAATTCGATAGTGGCTACAAACGGGAGCAGCGGACCATCATAGAGTTCCTGTGCGACCAAAACCGCAACGGGACGGAGGGCGAGTTCGATCCTGCAGACGACAAATACGAGGATGACAATGATACGGCTATCCTTGGTATGAGCCCGCTTGACTACCGAGCTGAAGGTGACGAGGGTGATGGTGGGGATGACAATGGGGGCGAGGAAGAGCCACCAAAAGATGTCCAGCTGGGTATCGAGAATGACCCTAGCTTGATATTCAAGAGCTACGCACCTCTGGATGAGAACTCGAATGTCGATGTCCTGCGTTTGACTTGGAAATCCAAGTACGCTTGCGAGAAGCGAGAGGATGATGGGGAGGGCGAAGAGCCTCAGCCAAGTGCGCATTGGGGATTCTTTACATGGATGGTGATCCTGTGAGTGTTTTTTCTTCTTAACCCTTGCTGTTTGATATAATTTACTAACAAGAAATTCAGCATCTTCCTCGGAACGGCATCCTACCTCATCTTCGGCTCGTGGCTCAACTACAACAGATACGGAGCCCGCGGATGGGATCTGCTCCCTCACGGCGACACCATCCGCGACATCCCCTACCTCCTCAAGGACTGGACTCGGAGGGTGCTGAACACGATGCAAGGGACCGGCAGTCGCGGAGGCTATAGCGCGGTCTAGGGGGAAGGCGAAATTACCCTTACCGATGGTCGGCTCCGTTAAGGGGGAACGTCTATTATAACCTAGGGTATTATAAGAAAGGTGTCCGGATAGTCTATTAATCCTGTTCCTGTTCCTGTTCCTGTTCCTGCTCCTGTAAGACCAAGTCACACACACATACATACATTTTTTGCTTGCTTGCTAGGTGCGCGAACCATCAAATTCTTTCCGGCGTTCTTTCTCGGGGCTCTAATTAAGTACGGGCATTATCATCATCATCATCACTGTTTCCAAGGTTCTTGGCTTCCCTTTGGCCTTTTTTTTTTTCGTTTTCAAAGTGCGGTTCTTTGTATCATAGCTCATAGCAACGGAAATCAGGGAGTGAGGGGGAGGGTTGGATCGAGAGGGGCGAGTTCTTGAGGTACTTCGCTGGGGGAGGTTCTGTAGATTGAACTTGGTTGATTTTTGGCCTTTGTTTTTTTGGCGGTGACTGTGGGTGTGATTGTGAGTGCGAGTGTGAGTGTGGGTGTGAGTGTGAGTGTGGTTTTGGCTGTGTTCTTGATCACTGGCTGACTGGTGTGTTCGTGAATGAGGTTGTGGTAATGTGCTGTTGCAGCTACTGCTGCAACCAAGAAGAAAAGGAAAGGAAGAAAGCTTGCTTGATTCCTAACTACAGTGGCGGAGTGCCAACATATGGCCATATGGCTCTAGTGGAGCCTATGGTGCCTGAAGCACCTGCAACAGTTGATTTGATTGAATGTCGTGGATCTTTCATCATCGCCGTAATGCTAAGTCCAGCATTCAAGATAAATGTCTTTCGGGTGTTATTTGGGGGGTGATATGGTGTTAATTCTCCGTACGTTTACTCACTGCCTACTAGGTTAGGTAGGTACATATCATATCATGCCATGTCAACCTAGCTCAAGTATTCCCCCGACTCAGATCTCATATCGAAACCGACATTCGAAGCTCCCTAATCTTGTGAGACGGCTGTCGTCAAGACCGGTGACTACATGGTACCGTTTGGCTAATAACCCTGTCCATCCCACGTGCCCTGCCCCATCATACCGTAGTCTTGGGTGTCAATGGTTGAGGGCATGCACACATCGTGAGTTTGGTCATGATTCTGGGCACCGATGAACGGATGCTTCTCCATCCAGTGATCATCAAGGTCCATCCGTCGACGGTAGCCGTTGGCGCCCACCCGAGCATACCCGGGAGCCAGGAACGGGAACGGGAACGGGGGTTCCTGGCCCTGCAACTGCGAGGAGGCAGTAGCGTCAGTGACAGCCTTCCTTGGGAGCTTGTCTTCGGTGGTGATCTTGTGATGGCCCTCGAGATGCTGTTCGAGGTCATCGTATCGGCGGAAGCCCTTCATCCCCTGACGTTCATAGCAGTAGTCGCATGGGTAATGGGGGACCGCGCCAGATTGGGTGGTGCTGTGTCTGCTGAGGGCATCAGATCGACTAGATCTGCCATTACATGCGCAGCGAAATGATTTGTGGTGTGTCTCCTTTGCATGTGCGTTCAGCTGAGTGGCGGTGGGAGGTTTTTACCCTTCACCCCCCAGCATTGCAGCGGGAGGGCTGGTAATTGATCGCGTGTCCTGCGTGGCGTAATGCTGACTGCCTGAAGCCGGTCCGATGGGGAAGTTATCGCCAAGGTACTGGACATGTATCTTTCGCGGGTCGGCCGTGGCTTCGAATCTGTTAAGTCGTACAATGATAGGCAATTCTGTTCTATGAATGTATTATGGACGATTCGGATTTTGTAGAACCAAGGCGAGGGGTCATTGGATTCTTGTGTTAACTGCCATCTCCCCTAGCCTAGATTTACGTATAACCTTTCCTAGGTACTTCAACTCTACAACCCACAAGGGTCCCTAGGGTGGACAGGGTGGAAGTGCTGTAATCCCCTTGAGCCTCTCATCAAGAAGCGAATAGTTATTCTGATTCGAAAGAAGTTATGGTTAGGTAGCCAATGAAAGAATTTCTGCCACTCTATACTCGAAGCAATGATACCCACGCAAGTGTGATAGTGCCTGACCTGTTGGTCCTAGAAGAGGAAACGGGCAGTGTACTGTAACCTAGGTAGATGGCCAACGTGGTGGTCCCTAAACAGATCTCTCATTAGATCTATAGGTAAGCCTTGTTTATTAGGTAGGTACCTATACACCCAAGCATTCTACAGCAATACACTGAGCACAGCGTGTAGTTAAGGCTGGACAGTCTTCTTAATGTTCCAAGGTCACGTTATAATGCCTTTGATTAAAATGGGCTCTTCCATCATTCTACACATACTAAGGCACAAAGTGCGAATCATGTTGACCCTCTTTCCTCGCATTACACAGATCATCATGACGCGACCAAAAATGCTTAATTCGAGCCATATAAACACAGGCCATGGCCTTCCTAACTGAATACAAATCTTTCTTATTCTGATCAAAGACGAAATTACCTATACATTTCGTCAACTCCTTCAGTTTCCAACCGAATAAAAACGAAAAAAAAAAAAATCGTTCAATACCACCTAACCATGTCAACCGGCGGCACGGGCGGACACCCGATCCAGGGGCTCAACTACGGGGCCACGGCCGGACAGCAGAGCGTCGATCTCTCCGACGACCCGGACCCGAAGGGCACCGCAGCCGGCTACGTATGTTTCTGTTTCTCTCTCCCCCTTTTTCTTCTTCTCCGCCTTCCTCTTCCTTCCATCAACATCAACATCAACATCAACTGACCCAAAATCCACTGCGAGGAGAAACCATCCCAACCACTAGCTTAAAATCCCACCTACCTACCTACTAACACAATAAACAAACCAACAGACCCACCCCAACCAACCCCACCACGGCGGAAAGTCCCTCCTCGGCACCCTCAAGGAAGCCCTCAAGCCCGGCGACGCCAAGAAGCACGACGACGCCCGGCTGAGCTCCGGGCCCGGCCCCAACAACCCCGTGGCGTCGGCCGTGTCGTCCGCGGTGAAGGGGGACGGCACAGCCACGCAAAGCCACCGCGACGCCGTGGGTTTCGACGGCGGCAGCCGCACTCTAGAGTCCTCGATGCCAGGGCTACAGAGGGATAAGCAGCGCGGCGGCAGCGGCAGCGGCAGTGGCGGGGGTGGGGGGATTCTGGGCGCGATGAAGTCGGCATCGCACAAGATATCGGATGTGCCCGGTGCGCTGAAGAAGGGGGGAAATAACGACAACAACCATGACAAGGGCGGGTTCAGCGGCGGGACCAGGAGCGGGAACGTGATGGAGGCGGCGTCGGCGTCGGACGTCCCGGCGTTTGATTCCCAGGGGTCGGTGGGGCGGGAGTTCACGGTAGGTGACATCGACACCTTGAGCTACCCTCGCTAGCTAAGCTACCTACCTACCTAAATGATTCCCGGATGTGGGCTTGGTTGAACCTTTGACGCGCTGACGACTTTTATTTTTACCAAACGCAGACCGAAGGCGCGATCGGCGGCGCGGCGCAGAGAGTTGGCGGGCCGTTCTCGAAGAAGGGGGCTGTCGGGCGGCAGTTCACGGATGAAGGGTCGGTGGGGGGCTCGGTGCAGGATACGCTGGGACAGGGTGATGCTACGAGGAAGGGGACTTGATTTCCCTGTGGGGATGTACAGATTGTAGGAACAAAATGTAAAATATATGGGAAAAGGCGTCTGTGTTGCTTAATTTTAGGGTGATTTTGGGACAATAAATATGTGCTACCCATGGAGATTGTGGCCGTATGGAAATCGGCCGCATTATGCTAACTCTGATCCAAGGTGCGATGTTATCAAATGTATGAAATCCTGTAACGTAATGTCACGAGATCATGAAGTGATCATGTTCTTAGGTGGGGCGTTATATCTATAAAGCAAGTATCTGCTGCTAGACGAACATAATCTTGTCCTCTCCAAACCCATTTCCCATCACTAGGTATAGCGCTTCCTGTCTTCCATGAATGGAGACGACATGTGCCGGGGGTAGAAAAAGACTGAAAAAATCGACAGGAGATAAATGAGGTCTTGAGCACTACTGATACCCGCAAGTGAAAAACCTGGCAGTCCTCTCAAAAGTGATCATGTGTTCCAAGATTCCTAATACATAAGCAATACTGAAGTGGTAGTTCCCAATGGCATTGGTGCCAGGGCAGGATCGAGAACCGGAAAAAGTACGTGTAACACGCCTCACTCTTTATGGGAAATATGACCGACAAGCATAAGCATCGACTCTTCGCTGATAGTTTCTGAAAGCATTCTCATCCGTCGCTGATAAACCCTCCTCGACGACACTTCTGAATAGGCTGCCGCGCCGGCTGTTCGATGGGCCACACAACCTGAAATGTCGAAGAAATTTGGCTGAACGCGGAAAGAGTTCAGATCCTAAGCAAAGCGGACATGGGATCGGCATCATTTCGTTTTCGTAGAAGGCTTGACAAGGGCAGTCAATATCACGTGAATCATCATTCTCGCGACATCGACTCTCATACTCTGCGTCGGTGCTCTTTGCGTGGATTACCATACGGCGGAATGTCTCAGTCGAGGTGAAAAGTGGTAGATTTTCTCCCAGGGAGCGGAGGAGTAATTGCATATAGTCTGGTCTCCAGTTCCAATCATCGAAAGCGAGACTTTTGGAACGGTCATCCAAATCAGCGAGACCCCTACCCATGGGAATCATGACGAGATTTTTGGTACTGTTCTGGACCTGGCTAACACTAGAGCCATCCATAAGAAAGAATGATTTTGGGTTGCGTAGGTACATTAGGTACGAGAAAGTGTTCCTCTCCCAGTCGAGGTTATTCTTGGGGGGCCGACAGCTTGGTTCCAAATCTCGAACTGTAATATCTGGCCCTACCCCCAAATAAGGAAACTCAACATAAACGACTTCCCGGTTGTCTATCACCGCGGTTCTTGCCTCCATGTTCACGCACAATAGACGTCTAGCAGTAGACATATCAATTCTCCGGTAAGAACGAGAATATCTAATATATCGTACACTCGAGCCCAGACCAGGCGGTAGGTACATGATAGGACCGTTTGGAAGCGTGTGGTGCTTCCATATCAGTAACCGTATCTCCGGTGGTAGTCTGCTGAAGCATGTAAATCTCGTGGGCGTGACCATGATAGGCAAAAAAAAGTACTAGTTGGTGAGGGAACTTATTGGTGGCGATGACAGGTTATAGGACAGGGTGATGTGAGTTGCATTAAGAAGTTATCCGAGACCATCTGTGGTGAGCGCGGGCTTTTATGGCATTCTGTTAGCCCCTGCTGGTGGGGCATCTCCCTTCTCCCTTACAGACGCCCAAGGTATGTCACATGCCCAAGGTATCTACCCTCTCATGGTCCCAGTACTAGGTAAAAGTCGCAGGCATACCATTTCGACACCCTTTGTACACGTGCCTGATGTCGAGAACCCGGAGCTTTATAGCTTCCTTAGCCTTATATGATACCTCAGGTAGCGGTGTCCACTTCCATATCGGTCCCCGGAGATCTTTCGATTTCTTCGATCCGAAGTAGTACGTTGGTTTTCCACGCGTTATATTCCTCCCTCTTTTCATCCGTCATATTCCACCTGTTCTGTAGCATGGTGTCACCTCTTTTTAGGTGGAGTTTCTCGCTGAATGGCCTCCCATCGCCATCTTCCATCTCAATGTCCCCATCATGTACTGTCACGTCACTTGGTTTAACCAAGTTCTCGATGCCTGCAAACCATTCCTCTCTTTGCCATTTATTCTCAACTATCTTGGCAACGGCACCATCCAGGTCTTTCGACCTCATATCGGCCCAGCCAATCCAAAGCTCATCTTCGTCCATCCCTACTATGTTGACATTATCTTGGGCTTGACTCAGAGCTTTCAGGATAGCTTTCCGCATCTTTATGTATTGTGGGTTGTCCAACTCCTTCCCCTTCTCGAGCACATATAACTTTGAGGATATGAGGAAGTAGATGGCAGCGAGCAAGGAAGTCAAGTTATCATTGACCCATTCA
Organism: Hypoxylon fragiforme; assembly: GCF_022984875.1. Classification (NCBI taxonomy): domain Eukaryota; kingdom Fungi; phylum Ascomycota; class Sordariomycetes; order Xylariales; family Hypoxylaceae; genus Hypoxylon; species Hypoxylon fragiforme. Next base: position 560,095 of record NW_026054758.1, on the reverse strand, counting down.
TCCTTCGTTCGCTTTCCATGCGGAGTTGCGATGGTTTGCATTCCAGCTAAAACAGTTCTTCCGATCCGCTCTTCTTCCAGCTCTTTACACATGAACTGAATGGTGGGACGAACCCAGGCGGGCAATGTGCTGATGGACCCTCCCGCATTCTTCTTAGCGGGGAGCGACGGTGGCTTACCTGCCGACCTATTCGGGGTGTTCTGTCCCTTGGTCGCCGCAGGAGACCTGAACTTGGCCAAGGATTCCTCTTTGGTGGGCGCCGCCCTGGAGTGAGTCCGTTCACCGCTGCCAAGTATACCCGAGTCGCGTACCTTTGGCCTTGTAGTTCTCCCGCTTCCCGATCTCCCCACAGTATTCGCGGGCAAGACTTTGTCGAGATGTGTATATAATCTCTTATAGATTCGCGGTGGCACGGGGGGTCGTGACTGTATGGGGGGGAGGTCGAGTTTTATCTTTAGACGTTCGCAGGCAATATGGGCGCAGGCATATGCACGAGCAACTTCCTCTTCAGCCTTGAGCGTGCCGGCGGTATGGCGAGACTGGGTAAGCAAGGAGGATGCGAGCTCGAGGAGAGGTGGAGGTAGGTCCTTGGAATAAGTCGGTAAGAGGGAGAGGAGTGTGGGTTCTAGAGTGCGGCTCATGTTGACGAGATCCTGATTACTGATCTAGATGGATGCATAAGTACAAGATGGGAAGAAGTTTAAATGCTCAACGGTTAACGTTGAAGTTGAAGATTCACAATTAGTGTCTGGTAGCTGCTACATGTATGTACTAGGTACTATGCAGTTAGGTTGATAGCCGATGGATGACGAAGGAGCATTCACGTTGGAATGGATGGAAAGTTAGGAAGCTTAAAAGCTTGGACGATCACTAAAATGGCAACTAAAAACAAAACAGCACAACGCTGCGAACCCTGGAATGCTCAGTTGCATGTACATACCGTCGTACCTAGGTACTTAGTACCTACTTGTAGTTAGCGGGGACGGCCCCTGCAGCAAATAGATCAGCATCCAGATGCGATTCCCTGCATATCCGGTGATCTTTAGCTGCGACCAGGACCAGGGTGCCTGCCTAATGATCTCACTGGTGGCTCTTTTTTCCTTCTTTTCTTATCTTATTACCCCGGACCCATGTTGCTTGAACTTGCTTCCCTTGCCTGTTGAGTTACTTCAGTGCCAACGGCGCTTTGTTCTACATCGTCTTTTTCTTCCCTCTCTAATACACATCCTCAACTTACCCGCTGCCTAGTCCTCATATTCGCTGCTCTACTACTGCCCTACTACATATCTTCACTTTCCATCTAACGTGTCAAATCAAGATGCGCTCCACCATACTAGTTGCAGCTGGCCTCGTCACCCGGGCCCTCAGCCATGGTGACCACAGCGGCGGATCGCAAAAACCAATGGTCGATCAGAACGCCAACTGGATGACGAAACATATGGCCGGTAATATAGTTTAACCAATATGCATTCCATAGCAAACTCTAATAAAGCAACAGAAGAACATCATATCGGCGACTTTGACGCCTCGTCCTTCTTCGGTTTACACGACTACGACGCTGACGGGCACTGGGAACCCGAGGAGATCCTGCGCACTTACGGACTAATGGACGATTCGAACAAGGATGTGCCGCAATCCCGACGTGACGAAATCGAGCGCCAACTACTGCACCTACTCGACACCGACGGCGACGGATTCGTTACGCGCGATGAGTTTGTTGCGTTCATTGACTCTGGAAAGACGCTACCCGACGTGGGTACCGGCCCGGGCCACCACGGCGATGACGAGTACGAGTACGAGATCCACCACTGGGAAAAGTACCATGACGAGAACACCAAGCTCGAGGAATTGACGCACCCCGAAGACATCGAGCACTTTAAGAAACACGATATGCTTGAGGACGAGGAGGAAAGGCTCGAGAAGCTTAACAAGATGTCCATCGTAGAGGATAACATTCCCAACAAGTTTAAAAGAACCTTATGATTTCACGGCACTGGTAATTTAGGTAGGTATGTAATTGGGTAGGGGAAGAAGGCAGGGTTTTTGGGGGGAGGGGTTTTCTAGGCTGGCTGGCTTGGCGGCAAGAATATAGGCACGAGTTACGACACAACATGGAATAATCAGATGCGTTGATGTTAAGATCTTGTCATGTTTTGGTATTAGACTTTGTAATGTAAAGATCGAATACGCAGTGCCAGACTCCCGGTGCGAACGTCTTAACCAACTCGATATGTTCCACTCGGGTCGTTCTACCCCCACCGTCTTGGCGCGCGAGATCTACGAAATACTCGTCGATCTCCTCTTTCCGCTTTTCGATATCCGCCACCCCTACATTCTCATGTAAGTGAAGCCATGCCTCTGCCCCTGTACTCCGCCTCGATATCTCCCAGGCGTCCTTCCAAGACAAGTCACTAGTAGGCAGTAACCCACAGTTGACATGCACGATCTCGAGGACCCCATTCAGCTCCGCGACCCTCCGCGCCGCATGTCTATTGTCCTCCAAAAAGACTACGATGCGCTCACCTCCGCCCACCAGCTCCTCCATCGGCAGCGCCAGCTCGCGCTCGCCCCGCACAACCCGCACCGTCCACCCGTTTCCGCGCGCGCCCCGGCGCAGGCCCTCGACGCTCCAGGGGTTGAGCTCCCAGCACAAGACCCGCATGCCGAGCTTAGCGTACGAGAAGGTGAAGTAGCCGATCCCCGCGTACATGTCGACGGCCCAGCTACTCTTCGACAAGTCTCCATGTTTGTGAAAATCAAGCAGCCGCGTCTTCTCCTTGATGTTCCCCCGGCTAAACATCGTCCACCGCGGCGCCCACGTCTGGAACACTCCGTTCTGTCTCGTTGAGACCCAGAACGCGCTCTCGAACGCCTTTTCTCCTCTTTCTTCTGCTTCTTCCGCAGACGCAGGCCCGAAGTCCCCGTACAGCACTCGCAGACCGGTCGGGCTGCGCAGAATATTCTCTCCCGGGGTAGTAGTGCTATCAATACCACCGTCATCATCACCACGACCCTGCGCGCGCTCCGCCTCGTCCCGCGCCACGGAGGCCGGTATCCCTTCGTTGGCAGCAAGATGCGTTAGTCCCGCTCCCGCTCCCCCTCCGCCGGTCTTTTTCACGATCTCGGTCAAGATCCGGATCCACAGTGCATCGGCATCGGTATCGGCGAGATGCAGAGCTGCTTGCCACGCCTCGCCTCCGAAGGATCCCGCGGGCAGCAGCACCATCGGCGCGTAGACCGTCCATCGCTTGGGCGCCTGGGCGAGGAGGTCCTCGAGGCGTGGGCCGGGTTGTGATGCGTGAGAGGTGGGTGGATACCAGGCGGTTATGGCGGTTTCGATTGGGTTTTGCGGTGCGGGCCTTTTGCGCCGCGGTTTGTGCGTTGGTGGTGGTGGCTCCATGGTTGATTCTTTTTCTTCTTTTCTTGCGGTTGAAGCACGGGATGTGGAGAGGAGAAGATTGGAGAGAGGATTTGGTGTTGAGGGCGCAAGCTAAAATCTGCATATGCTGTGGTACTTGGTACCTGACTACCTGACTAACGCTAGATGCTTCAAGTCAGCAAGGTAAGTCGGTCGCTGATTGGCGGGACTTCGTGCCAGAGTTCCTATTTAGGCATGAGCTGAAGTATGCTGATCCCGTTGCAGCGCTGTTTAGCGGTTCTTCATTCAGAAACTAGAGGGCACACGCTCGCGCGCGCCACAAATGCCCGAGTTTTCTCGGACCCAATTTTAATCTTACTACAACCTATCCTAAAGGCTGCTTTCGGGCTAGCGCAACACTAAGGATTTAAGGTTTTGATAAGACGATTTGATTGGATGCAGCACCCTTTAGATCACATGACCTGCTTTTTCAAGTTGTAACCCTTTTTTTTAGATGGTAGGGAGCACACGGGCCATCAACACTTCTTATTCAATTCAACTGATTGAATTGATCGGATTGATTGAATTGATCGGATTGATTGAATTTATTGAATTGATTAATTGATTGATTGATTCCTGGACTGATTGATTGAATGCAGCACCTTTTGGATCACGTGACTGCCTGCAACACTATTGGGCCATCAACCCTTCTAATTCAACCCTTCCTATTCAACCTTTCCAATTGAACCCTTCTTATTCAATTCGACTGATTGAATTTATTGAATTGATTAAATTTGTTAAATTTATGGATGGATTGATTGATGGATTGATTGATTAAATGGTTGATCTACATACATATCCTGTTGCAAGCTGACTGGCTGGCTGGCTGGCTGGCTGAATAGCTGGTTGAATAGCCCGGGCCAGCTCATCCAACGCTGGATTTAACGCTGGATCCAAAGCTGGATCTAATAGCTGCTTGAATAGCTGATCAAATGCCTCATTAACGACCTGATTTGTTGATTAATTAAAGACCTGATTGAATATTGAATCAAAGGGATCAAGGGATCAACGCAATCAAGGGGATCAAAGGTGTTCCGATCATGTGATCAAAGTCTCGGAACATCTTTAATCAGGTCCTTAATCAGTTCTTAGATCCCTTGACCCCCTTAATCCCTTTGATCCCTTTAATCTAGTATTCAATCAGGTCTTTAATCAATCAACAGATCAGGTATTTGATCAGGTATTTGATCAGGTATTCAAACAGCTCCAGCTTTGGATCCAGCGTTGGATAAGCTAGGCTATTGTACATCCGCTAGGTCCCCTAAATCTTCAAATCCGGGCCTAATCTAGCGCCCCTAGCCCAAACCACATTCAACCTTTTTTCCACCTTGAATAACTTTTGAATCAGATATTGCACCATAGTGAAACGGAGTCCAATTGAAAGCGCATCTAATTGCCGATTGATTGATACCGGACTCGAATTGATGCGATATCTGGTCATGAAGTTATTCAAGTAAATAGGTAGCAGAGCGGGAGGCACGTGATCACCCTTGAAGCCACTCTAAGGGCCCTTAGCGCCCCTGGAGCCCTTAGAGCTAAACCTTATTCAACACTTTCAACCTTGAATAACTTTCTGAAACATATAGTTGCAAAGGAGCAACCGGATTCAATTGAAAGTGCATTCAATTACAAATTCATTAATACCGCTCTTGGATTGAGGCAATACGTAGTTGAAAAGTTATTTTTGTATATGTAACTATTGAGAAGGGTCACGTGACAATGCTTGGGGTGACCCCAGGCGGCTTTAGGGCTCTTAGGCGGCTCTAAAGGCCCTTAATGTGTCCCCAACGCTAATCACGTGCCCCCATCTTGCCAGCCTATTTACTTGAATAACTTTGCAACCATATATCGCCTCAGTTCGAGATCCAGATCAATCAATTGGCAATTGAATGCTCTTTCAGTTAAATCCGGTTGCATCGTGGTGCCACATGTGGTTGAAAGGTTATTTGATTGGATTGATGTGGGCAGCTGGGGGCACTCACTGGATCACATGACCTGCTTTTTCAAGCTGCAACTCTGTTTTTGGATGGTAGGGAATATACAAACCATCAACCCTTCTGATTGAACCCTTCCAATTCAATTCAACTGATTGAATTAATCGGATTGAACTGATCGGATTGAACTGATTGGATTGATTGATTGATTGATTGATTGATTGATTGATTGATGGACTGACTGATTAATTGCAGCACCTTTCGGATCACGTGACTGCCTGCAACACTTTTTTTGGTATAGTAGGGGCGATCAAACCTTCCAACTGAACTCAATTCAACTGATTGAATTGATCGATTTAGATTGAATTAATTTGATTGGACTGATTGGATTGATTGAATTAATGGATTGATGGATTGATTGATTGAATAGCTGATCTACATATCCTATTGTAAGCTGGCTGGATAGCTGGCTGAATAGCCCGGGCCAGCTTATCCAACGCTGGTTCCAAAGCTGGATCTAATAGCTGTTTGAATAGCTGCTCAACAACCTGATTTATTGATTGATTAAAGACCTGATTGAATACTAGATTAAAGGAATCAAGGGGATTAAGGGGATCAAGAGATCTAAGAACTGATTAAGGACCTGATTAAAGTCACATGACCGGAACATCTTTGCTCAGATTCTCGATCAGCTCATAGATCCCCTTGATTGCATTGATCCCTCGGTCTCTTTGATTCAGTATTCAATTAGGTCTTTAATCACTCAACAAATCAGATCGTTAATCAGGTATTTGATCAGCTATTCAAGCAGCTATTAGATCCAGCTTTGGATCCAGCGTTGGATGAGCTGGCCCGGGCTATTCAACCAGCTATCCAGCCAGCCAGCCAGCCAGCTTGCAACAGGATATGTAGATCAGCTATTAACTCAATCAATCCATAAATTCAATCAATCCGATCAATTCAATCAGTTGAATTGAATAAGAAGGGTTGAATTAGAAGGGTTGATGGCCGGTGTGTTCCCTGCCATACCAAAAAAGAAAGTGTTGCAGGAAGTCACGTGATCCGAAAGGCGCTGCATTCAATCAATCAATCAATCAATCAATTAATCAATTAATCAACCAATCAACCAATCAATCAATCCATCAATCAATCAATGAATCAATCCAATCAGTTCAATCCGATTGATTCAATCCGATCAATTTAATCAGTTGAATTGAATAAGAAGTGTTCAATTGGAAAGGTTCCATTAGAAGGGTTAAATTAGAAGTGTTGATGGCTCCTACAATCCAAAAAAAAGAGTTGCAGCTTGAAAAAGCAGGTCATGTGATCTAAAGGGTGCTGCACCCAATCAAATCATCGTGTCAAAACCTTAAATCTTTTACGTTGCACTAGCCTGAGAGCAGTCTCTGGGACCCACAATTCCAGCGATTCCAGCCAATCCCGACTTTCTTGCACGGGCTATTGAGGTAATTGAATACATATATTTTCCATTCTTATAACAGCTGTAATTGGGTAATCAGATCTTAATGGCCGCTGACGGATCTGAATGTCTCCAGGGCTTATAATAATATTAAACCTTCAATATTCCTTATTTGAAAGCTTAAGCACTTAATGAGACTTGAAGCTTAAGCACTTTTCCATACGTGTGGCTGCATTTGTGGCTCCCCACGTGGCTTGATAGTCTTGGCAAACCTTCCTCTTTTGCAAAGCCCAAAATTCCTCTAAGTCTTGAGGTGTGGCTGTATGTGTGGCTCCATACGTGGCTTGAGGATCTTGGCAAACCTTCCTCTTTTGCAAAGCCCAAAATTCCTCCCCTAGAGACCCACAAGCTTACGTGAGCAACCATTTGAAGTCTTGGCAAACCTTCCTCTTTTGCAAAGTCCAAAATTCCTCCCCTAGAGACCCACAAGCTTACGTGAACAACATCCCCACCTTCCTAAAGTGGAAAAAGTTTCCTATTTGAGCCTAGCGCGTCTGATTAGTAAGCCAAATCCCCTTGAGAAAAAAACCGTACAGTAACCCTCGAAAACTCGGGCACTTATAGGGGGGTTTGTATCCGTAGAGGGTCGAGGGTCGCCCCTTTTTCGAATTGTGAACCTTTGAACATCATCTTAACAAAAGCGCACTTTTTTCGTGCTTCCCTTCGTCTTTCATTTCATTCTAACGTCTTGTTTTATAATTATATATGCCATATCGACTCTATATCTTGTCTTTCGCTTCTAGACATCATGCAGCAAAATCCATCGCCACCGTATAGGTACCACCTACATAGGTGTGTCAAGCCCGCAAGCTGCCCTTGGGCCATTGGCTTTGTCTCTACAGGTATTAAAGATTTCAAGCTACTCAGAAGTGAGGAATCTAGGCAGGGTTCCGTGATGAAGTGAAAATTAATCGTCAAATGCATAAGTACAAAATAACTGGTCAACTACGGTGAATTGAGTCTCAGCTCGGCTTGTAGCGGTCGAGAAACACGAAATTAGGAGGCGGTACAAATGCGCAATAGATCCGGCTCGTGTTTCGGGAGCTTGCAGTTGTTTCCTGTGACTAATATGCAGTAGTTGGCGGGAGGGGACGGAAACGATGGCATAGTGCATGTATCAAATACTATACCTGAGAATTCGGCGATGCACTACTGCTGGCCTTGCATACATTTATGATGTAGCGTACCTATGAGAGCTTCAAGGGAGATTGCCAAGGATGAAAAACATTGAATGCTCTCACGTTCTATTGATACTAGGGACCGACCTATCCAGACATCTCAGCTGAGATGGCCTTACACTCGAGCAATTTGCACCAAATGTTTAGCGATAGCCTCCTTTACTAAATTTTGCGGCAAATCATCCACATTTAACCCAGTCCAGTACTTCGCCTATTTTCCAAAAAAAAAAAGCGTCAGCAAAACACAGACTTTAGAATCCAGTCTCGATACTCACCTGCTCAAAACCCTGCCATATCATCGCCTCCGTCCCCAGTATGACCTGCCACCCCGCGCGCTCCGCAAGGGCCCCCAGCTCCGTGTACGGCGTCGGGTTGTAGCACATCTCGAGCACGCACCCCTTGGCCTCCATGCCCAAGAACGCCTCCACGACCTCGCGCGCCGCCTTCTCCTCCGCCGTCACGGGCGGGAAGTCCGGCACGCACGACACGATGGCCCCCGGCACCTGCAGGCCCCTAGCCTGCTCCGCGCTCGCGACGTGCACGAGCGTGTCGCCGTAGCCCCGCGCCGCGCAGTCGGACGTGACGGCGTCGACCTCGGCCCGGTCGCGGCTCACGAGGTAGATCCGCGTCGCGCGCATCCACCTCCGCAGCGCGTACACGGCGCTGCGGGCCGCGCCGCCGCCGCCGATGACCAGCGCCGGCTTGTGGTGGAACACGGCGTCCGGGTCCGAGACGTTCCGGTAGAAGGACTCGCGCACGCCGACGACGTCCGTGTTGGTGCCGCAGACGATGCGCCGGCCGCAGGGCCCCGGCTTGTAGTAGATGGTGTTGCAGGCGCCGACGTCGCGGCACTCGTCCGTCAGCTCCTCCAGGTGCTGCATTATGCCGATCTTGTTCGGCATGGTGACGGATGCTCCTGTATATAGGTGAAGCGTCCGTTAGCTGTCGCGAGTGCTTCTGGTGATATGAAGCAGCGGTAAATGGAGAGAGATCCACTCACCGAAACAGTTGGGATCTTTGATCAGTGTCAAGAAATGCGGGATGTCTGCCGAGTCTAATCGGGACTGCTCCCATTTGAGCCCGAGTTCCTTGAATATCACGCTGTGGAACAAGGGCGACAGGGAGGCTGCGATTTTTTGCCCGAATAGATAGCCATGCTTGTCAAGCTGGGCAGGTTCTGGTTGTGCGGAATCGGCTGGCATCGCGAAAGATGCAACTAGGGTATATGATGTGGTGAGGAGGTGAGGTCGTGATCTTTGGCTTGGTGGCTTGCCCTACATGTATGTCTACGAGCAGACCACCCTGTGATATGTAGGTAACCTAGTACCGGGTACCCACCTGCGCAGTAACTGTTGCACCTTTCTTCCGGTCTTGGGGTATTTCTAGATGCCACCGACCTCGGGATACTATTGAAAGTACTCACCAGACATTGTGCTTACCTATATTTTCAACACACCTTGAAGAAATCTTGGAACCATAGCTTCTTTTCCTACCTATGTAGATACTTTAGGGAAGAAAAAAAATCCTCTTGTAGTAATGAAATAGCGCAGGGAACGTATGTAACTACGTGGATCTTCTAAGCCTCTAAACCCCCCTAGATTGAAATTGGAGTAAATATCCCCGCAGCCGTCGCGGCCTTGAATAAATTCTTCTCTTAACGATACAGGGACCACCTGCATGCTACTCTGACAAGACGCAATTCCCGCTCTCTAGAACCGTTCTAGAGGGGGCCGCCGGGGTGATGGAGCAGCAAAATGCACCAAGAAAGGAACTACCATAGGATATAATAACCCCAACCGGCTTAGGCCCATTGACCGGGCTTGATGTCTTCAAATGCTTGACTAATAACATCTCCAACTCATAAAAAATTGATCGACGAAGAAGTTTTGCTGTGCCAAGGGGCCGAGGAACTTATTCCCCAGTCCCCAGAATTGAATGAAGCATGGAGGCCATTGATAAATACTACCTTTTAGCCCAGTTGCACACCTAGGTAGGCACCATGTCAAGTCTACGTACCTACTTTCTAGGGAAAATTCTCTAAATCCTCGGTTCCCCCAATCATGAGGTTGAGCAGGGTCGAAAAGAAACCTCCCAGTCTCCAAGTCCGTATACTTTTACTAAAGGGCTAACCTAAAGGGATTATCTGTCACCTGGAATACCGCCCATCCATTGGCGTTCTCCTCTGTTCCATACCTAACCTGACGGCTCTTTTCGTCTCACATGACCGAGACCACCTCAAAGTTAAACGCATCTCCCAAGACTACTGGCTCATCCCATCCATCACCATGGGCATCCTCACCCTCAAAGAAGACCGCCCCACGCCGCGCGCCGTGTACAACTGTCGCGTGTACACCTGCGCCTCCATCGCCTCCTTCGCCTCCTGCATGATCGGCTACGACTCCGCCTTCGTCGGCACCACCCTCGCCCTGCCCTCCTTCATCGCCGAGTTCGGCTTCGACGCCTTGCCCCAGCACCAGAAGGCCCTCATCTCCGCCAACATCGTCTCGCTCTACCAGGCCGGCGCCTTCTTCGGCAGCTTCCTCGCCTACCTCTCCACGCACTACCTCGGCCGCCGCAGGTCCCTCTTCGTCTTCGTCGCCGTCTTCGTCCTCGGCGCCGGCCTGATGCTCGGCGCGAGCCGCGAGCGCGGGCTCCCCCTCATCTACGGCGGGCGCGTGCTGGCCGGCGTCGGCGTCGGCGCCTCCTCCATGATCGTCCCCATCTACATCTCGGAGCTGTCGCCGCCCGCGATCCGGGGCCGGCTCGTCGGCATCTACGAGCTGGGCTGGCAGGTCGGCGGGCTCGTTGGCTTCTGGATCAACTACGGCGTCAACACCACCCTGCCGCCCACGCGCCGCCAATGGCTGATCCCCTTCGCCGTGCAGCTGATCCCCGCGGGCATGCTGGCGGCCGGGGCGTGCTGGATCAGGGAGTCGCCGCGGTGGCTGTTCGCGGCGGGCCGGCGCGAGCAGGCGATGGCGAACCTGTGCTGGATCCGCAAGCTGGACGCCGACGACATCTACATCGTCGAGGAGGTGAGCTACATCGACGAGGAGATCGCGCGGTACCGGCGGGAGATCGGGACGGGGTTCTGGAAGCCGTTCGCGTCGCTGAAGAAGCCGGGCGTGCGCTGGCGGTTTTTCCTCGGCAGCATGCTGTTTCTGTGGCAGAACGGCTCCGGCATCAACGCGATCAACTACTACAGCCCGATCATCTTCACGAGCTTGGGCATCGTGGGGACGAACGCGGGGTTTCTGACGACGGGCATCTACGGCGTGGTCAAGACCGCTGTCACGATTGTCTGGCTGCTGTTTCTGATCGACAACATGGGCCGCCGGAATCTGCTCATGTACGGTGGGTTCGGCGGCTCGATCTGCATGTGGATCATTGGCGCGTATATCAAGATTGCGGATCCCGAGAACCATCCCAGTACGGATGGCCCGCCACCCGGGGGTATCGCTGCCATCTTCTTCTTTTACATGTGGACGGTGTGCTACACGCCGAGTTGGAATGGGACGCCGTGGGTGCTGAACTCGGAAATGTTTGACCAGAACACAAGGTGAGACAACTAATTTTAATCCCGTTGAAGTCCTCTCGTCTAGTCACGAGTACCGAGCACACCATATAGCAAACCTACCGAGGAAGCTTACTAACAGCAAACACAGATCCCTAGGCCAAGCCTCCGCAGCAGCAAGCAACTGGCTGTACAACTTCCTCATCTCGCGCTTCACACCACAAATGTTCCTCGCCTGGGGCTTCGGCGTGTACTTCTTCTTCGCCTCCCTCATGCTCCTCTCCATCGTCTTCGTCTTCCTTTTCGTGCCCGAGACCAAGGGTATCCCACTCGAAGCCATGGACCAGCTGTTCGCGTCGAAGCCGATATGGAAGGCCCACGACCATATCATGGCAGAGCTCCATGATCGGGATGATGAGTTTAGGAGGAATGTCGAGGGTGGTGATAGTCTCGAGGAAGAGAAAACGGTGGATAGGGGGGGGAAGTCGTGATTTTGTATAGGTAGGTATTATGTGAGATGTGTAGGTACAAACACAGGATCCGAACAACCTTCATATTTCACAACGCTGGAATTGACGCTTGAATTGTAATGATACCCAGTCTAATGCAACTCCGTCACTAATCTCTAACCCGCCTCAAGGCGCCGTATCCATACTCCACGGTCAACTACACTAACTAGAAGAGGAAACTTACTGATACCAAAGCAAAAGCAATGCATATGATGCATATGCTACGAAGCAAGCATCACCTCGTAACAGGCCGACCCTTAGTCTTGCTCCGTCCCTTCACATCGACCACAAGCTTCATATCACGCACCAGCCTCGACCACGCCGCCGCCCCCCTGCTCGCCAGCTCATTCGGCACATTGTCGTCCTTGTCCGCCATGCGGCGGTGGAACAGCTCCATGCTGACCCAGCCCTGGTAGCCGAGCTTGTTGAAGATCGCGTTTGCGATCTCGAAGATGGGCAGGTACCCGCCGCGGCTCGTCTCGCCGTAGAACAGCCTGCAGTTGCGGGACCAGCTCATGTGCGCCGGCTGCTCCGCGTCGTAGAACTCGTGGCCCTCGACGAGCGGGTTCTCGAGGCGCTCGGCGTCCACGATCTGCACGTAGAACACCTTGCGCACGTCGACGGTGGCCACGAGCCGCGTCAGCGAGCTGTACAGCTCGTCGTAGCAGTTCACCGCGCACCCCTTGGGCTGCCGCGGGTCCGCGTACACGCGCCCGGCGATGTTGAACGTGTCGAGGCACAGCCCGAAGTTCGGGCGGTCGACGCGCCGCACGAGCTCCCAGCTCATCTCCCACGTGTTGCAGCGCGTGCCCCAGCACAGCGCCTCGTACGAGAAGCGGACCGGAGGCTTCTCCTTGAGCCCCAGGTCGGCGACTTTGCGGAGGTCGTCGAGGGCGACGTGGAATTCTTGGGCTACCTGGGTTCGGTGGAGAAAGTTGGAGGGGATCTGAATCATGTCGGTGCCGAGGGCTTTCACGAGCAGGAACCAGTGGCGCAGCTTCTCGAGGTGCTCGAGGTGCTTTTTCCGGTCGACCAGGCCCTCGTAGTGCAGGAATGGCTGGAGACATAGGATCTCGATATCCCTGTCCATGCATTGCTTGCGAATGACCATGGCCGCGTGGACTTCGCTCTTCGACGGGAGTTGCTGTGCGACGTCTTGGAGATCTTCGTAGGCTAGCTCGATCCCGTGGAAACCGTATAGTCGTGCCATGTCGAGCTTGCGTGAAAAGGCGTGGCCGGCATAGCAACGGCCCAGGGACATGGACGTTATTGCTGATCGGCACGGCATCTTGAGAGAACTAGAGGGCGTTAGATGGGTATAAAGAGATAGCGAATGAATATTCTAGGTAGATATCTGCTAGGTAAAGCTTCGGTTGATAGACTGATGTGCTACGCGGATTCCTATAATAGTAGGCTGCTTAACGAGGGATGTACAACAAGATGCGATGCGGTTTTCTATTATCCCAAAGAATCCCAGAGGTATCATGGATGGGAAGCATGTAAAGATGCAATATCTCGTAGCAGAGGTAGGTAGGCTTGTTTCTTCCAAACCTTACCTTGAAGATGTTGTTCAACAAGGGAAGTCGGGCTCTAAGCAACATCGTTGAGCAAGGGTTTAAGTAAAGGTAGGTATGACCAGTCTCGCATATTGGTCAGTAGCCAGCCGCTTGAATGTAATTCTAGATCTAGCCCCAATACAACTACTCACAGCTGTGTGAAATTAGAATTACACGAACGATTGTGATCTTGGGTTGATTTACTTGGTCTTTGGCCGGGACCAACGGTGACTCCTTGCGTAATAAAACGAGTCACTTTCCTTGAGGTTGGTATCCGTGTGACTGGGTATTCATCCGATCTGACGCCAAATCCTTTTATTTCTGAGTTGTGATGAAGGTACTGGGACCTTCCAGTCCAGCGAGTGCTTGTAGTTACTTGCTCATTGTCGGCCTTCTGGGCCTTCTTCGACTTGACTAGGTAGGGTATCTGAACCTAGAAGACGGGAAAGAAGCTGCGAGCATGCGAACGTAATATCAAACACGCGGCATGACTGCGTCTACTAACTCATCAAAGTGATACGCGGGTTCACGTACCTTTTCGGATATTGCCCGTCCCGACTGCCTCCCGTATTATAAGCATCTACCCTTCGTTTTACAGCGGGACAGATGAGTGATGATGATTACTACCAGCACATCTACTAGGGATCAATCACCCGGACCACCCGCCATGTTGACTATCCCATAAGCCTTTAAACACAGAACCGTTTTCACTCGCGAGTTTCTCAGGCACCCCAACCTCAACAATCCTGCCACCATCCATAACAATTACCAAATCCCAACCAAGCACCATCTCAAGCCTGTGCACCGCAGCGAGCACCGCGCAGTCTCCGAGCTGGTCATCAACGATGGCCTGGAACTTTGCCGCGGCTTCCTAATCAATATTTGCCGTCGGCTCGTCAAGGAGCAGAACCGTACTCCTGCGCAGAAGCACCCGTGTGGGGCAGAACAGCTGCTGCTGGCCTCTCAACAGCTTCAGATCGCTCAAGTCGACGCTCAAGCCGCCAAGCTCTTCCACCAGGCTCCATATCTCCAATTTCCTCAGTATGCGCACGAGAGTCTCATCGCTGGCTGAGCTGGCGTCTGGGACGAGGTTTTGGCGCACGGTGCCAGGCAGCGCTACGGGGTCTTGGGGGAGCGTGGCTATTTTCACCCTAGCAAGCTCGCAGGAAACGTTCGCGATGTTGATGTTGTCTACTTTGATCGAGCCGGATTTTATTTCTAGGAGGCCGAGAATCGCGAGAATGAGGGATGATTTCCCGCTGCGATAAAGGTAAAGGACAGAATCCAAGGTTGAAGATTTTTTTTTCGGGTGATTGCATATAGCTTACCAGCCGGTACGGCCACAGATGCCAACACGTTGTCCTTTTTGCACCTTTAACGATATATTATGAAGGACCACGTTCTTTCCGTTCCTAGATACTGTTAGTTGTAGAATATAAGGATCCGAACTTGTTACTAACTCATAAGCCGCGGAAAGGCTTTCAATCTGGATGTGCCCTCGGAGGGCCATAGTACCCTGGGTTCTGGCTCATTCCGTCCTCTGACCAAAAGCGTAACCACAACTCTGCATCGCATATAAGTCAGCCAGGAAATATCCACTATGGAAGTAGATTAGGTATACATACGGGGAGCTCTGCCTAGGCTAATGTAGATGACCGCAAGGCCTAACCAACACACTGCCATAATTGGGCTCACAGACTGGAAGTAGAACTTGTACAAACTGATATCACCGGCTTGTCGCTCCAAGTCACGCTTTTCTAATTTTTCAGGAGCAGCTTGAACGGCAGGTGGAACGTATCCTTCCTCTACAAGGTCGATGTTCTCGTTATCTGAGCTTATCTCCCAAGTAAGGCATCGGAGGTCCTATTCTCGCAATGGAAAAGCAGATGGCTCACCACAGCGAGCAATACGGCCGTCTTTATCAAGAATGACGATCTGGTCTGCGCCAGCAAGGTCGTGGGCTAAACTAGAACCGTCAGAAGCACTACTTCCTACTGACATCGGCAATAAGGTACCTAGATAGGTACTTTTTAGCTTACCATAGTGTGCTACTAGAATAACGGTAATTCCTAGCTTCCTAAGTAAACCGTTCATACCTAGTATATTGTCGAATACTGTACGCGACGTGACATTATCTAGGGCGCTGAATACGTTATCAAGCAACAAGATAGGTTTGCGGGAATATACGGCTCTTGCCAATGCCTAAGAAGCTCTTAGGTTAGTCGCTATCCGGTAATAGGGGTATGATCAGGAATGAAGGGCATGACAGATCATACTACTCGCTGTTTCTGACCACCGCTCAGCGCAATTCCACCGCTTCCAACTAAATTCATATCTGCATGGGGCAGCTTTTCCAAATCCATTGCTGCAGGAAGTGCTGTTCGGACTTTAGGGGTGAATGGCAGAGCCCATACAATGAGCTTAGCAGGAATACTAGGTATCATGAATTGAATTCTGGACGAAAAGTGGCGCGTGTTTAGGTTCTCAAAGCGTTTGACACATGCATGTATATCGCGTGTTTAGCACGGGAAAGAACGAACAGTATTTGGAAGGGTCGGGTAGTTACTTGCTGTGCCTAAATCTTAGCGCTAAGCCCCCCTATATTACAAGGAGTACAGTGCCAACATTACAGTACATCTAGTAAGATGCACGGACCATTTGGTTTTGGCGGGGTTGGCCTAACTATTACCCCCCTACCCCTTTTTATTACTAATGAGCGGTAGCCGAACGAGAAGGTTTTTTATGATTTATGACAACAGCTTCACCGGTACGTATTTGTAGTCTGTTCATACGAAGGATTTAAAGAGACTCTCCAAACAAGTTGGACTCGAAAGATTAGATTGGAATCTAAAGAATGAGAAAATGAGATACAGTATAACAATTCTTGTTATACTCGTCCTTCTTCATTATCCTTCAAGATGAATGGCGGTAACACCCTGCTACACATTATGCGCGTCTTTAACTTTAGAAGCTAGGCCAACACTTACACCGCCGAACGGCCATGCTCTATCATATATTCGTCGAGACGCTCCTGTACCTATCGTTAGCAGTTTTCTTTACCCAAAGCCAGGTTTATCAAGGTAGGTAAGGTCTTGCCCTCTTCACGCATTTTCTTGGGATTTGATATCCATTGATTCCCTCCGGATTTGTCGTCGGATATTCCAGCCTCATGTCCATAGCACAGATTATATGCTGTCGAAGGTAGTCGAAACAGTGCCTCATATGATGAATGTCCGCATCCCTTTGTCCCTTGCCCGCATCGCCAGGTGGGTGGGATACAGCGGTGGAGTTATGCACAGTAGCCTCGTATGCCGTGTGGATTAGTTCCTGTGTAGGCACCGGATCAGACGAAGAAAGAAGTAGGCTCAAGGGGTGTATGGTTATGCTTACCAAGCAGTGGTATTGATGAGTCCAAGCCGTCTCTTCAAGTCCCTTACCTGGAAAGCTTCATTGTTTAATGAAGAAGGTCCAAGAAGATTGCTATGCTGTTCATCCAGGTCTATGGCGTGGTAAGCCGTCTTGTGCGAGTAAACAAGCAATGGAGGATCAATCTTAACAATTTGGACAGGTGAAAAACATGCTGAGGAATGTTCATATTCGAGTTTTGAACCACGGCTGGGTAGTTAGGTGCACCTAATAGCAAAAATAGAAATGGTATGGGCCCACGCCCAGGCATTCCCACCCCAACAGAGCACATGCAGTGTACCAGCTACCTACTTGCTGAAGTACCCCGTATCACATATGTAGAACTTGTGCCTTGGTTTATCCGTGGTTGTCATCACCCCTGAAATGGAACGATCCAGGAATACAACACACCGTTAGTGAGATCCCCCATACACCAGGTGCGCAAGTCCGAGTTATGGGCTAACAGTTCGCTTATCACATTATAATGTCATAGCCGAGATCCTCAGCAATGAGATAGACTAGTAAACTATACTTAGTTAACTAGGTTATGCCTCATAGGATTACCAGGTCCAATAGTTCAGTTTTGGGAGGGTTAGGCTTAGGATTTTGAGCAAGTAGACCATGTTATCAGAGAACTTGTAGAAAGATGTCATATTCTATCTATCTATGTAGGAAGGTATTGTATAGCTCTGGCCTGCCCAGGGGATCGACTTAAGGGAAAGTTGGCAACTCGTGTGCCACACTTGTCTTAGTTATCGGCCTGACGACCGGAGCAGCATGCTTCTCAGCTGCCTCTAGAATAGCTACTGGATCACGACATTGGTGCTATCATCAATTAGACCTCGGATATCAATAATAGGGGGTAATTCAGTCACGCAAACGCACTACTGTGCTGAAGTCTGGATATATTGCTTGAAGACGCCCTCAGTGTCTCCCTCATCGTGAGATGGTGAGTCGGACTGATAGACCTTTTGGTAAGGTCTAGTTCGGAGAAAGGAGAACATAGCGTAGGTAAGTTTTTCAGTGGCGGTTTTGACGAAGAACAAAGAAAAACTTACATGGAGTAAAACGATGGTAAAGTGCAACGTCCTGTCAATGAACATCATCTTAGTTGGAGCGAAGATTCTTGTGAAGTAGTCCTTCAGCTGTGATGCAACATAGGTACGAAAAAAGGGGTCTAGAAGGTACTAGGTACCTACCCAGGCACCTAAAGTAATGTATCCCAACCTAGCAATTTTGGTCACCAAAATGCCACCCTGATAGGCTGACAGCTGGACTCCTATAAGCCAATTAGTGCTCTTTACAGGGGTATAAAGGAGCCGCCAACCAACGTATCCGTATAATGTATGTATCTTGCGTGATTCTTCAAAAAGGATCCATGATAAGACCGCAGCTGATCCGCACATGGTTCGGCCCTAGAGCAGTGCCCCTATACATCATGACTGGTGCTGGCCCTGCAAGGATGGCATCCGGGAGCCGCCTAGATTGTATTTTTGCGTAACATCTCGCGATAAGAGTAGGTAGGTAAGGATGAGGACGGGATCAGATGCAGTAGGTTATAATTTGTGTCTGTCTCAACACCCGTCTGAGATACCTTACACTTGCTTGTTTCTTCTAAGATATTGGAATCATGTTCTCCGTGTTACTTGTTTTACTCACGATCTTAGGAGTACCTGCTTCCAGAGCCACGGGGCCATCAACTCTACAATCCCGTGATGAAGATGTCAATGGGACCTACATACCCACCAAAGCCCCCTACGCCAACATTTTCGCGCAACTCTTATATGAGGAGAATGACGCCTTACGTACTTTCTTAAACACTCGCCAAAACACAACAGAGTAGTATCCCAATCCAACTCTGAAGTGCTATGACTAATCTGCATAGTGTTGGAATCTTCACGAAAATATGGTCCCTCGGTACACTTCCACCAAACAAGACCGACGCAGTAGCATATCTCGATGGCGAAACGCTGCCAAGACCCGTTCCTACTGGCCTCGCAGCGCTGAAGCGGAAAATGATGTTGACGCGGCTAAGACGCGCTCATACTGGCCACGTGAGGTCACTGAGACCGAGAATTAAGGGGTCTCATGGCTTGTTGTACGAGCTATCGAAAGATGGGCATTTTGCTGGGTTTGAAGCAGTCGGGACTTGGTGGTCTATTTTGCGGTGCATGTCTTACTAGTACCTAGTAGCTACCTAGTCTTTGAAGACCTAGGTGAAATGTAATGCTTGTGGGGGTGGGTAGAAATATAAATGTAGTAGAAGAAAACTGAGTAGATTAACTCACCTCGTCTATTGACCTACTCACGACCCTAGGTATATTGGGTGATCACTTGAAGCTATCTGAAGTGTTAACGCCCGGACAATGCGTACTGGGGTATGCCTAGGTACATTAGCAATTCGGTCATAAGGGTTACCTATAAGAGCAAGCCTATGCTCCTACATTCCCCGTCGAAGTTGATTTCCTAACCCCTTTTCGTAACTGCATGATTCAGCCGTCTTCAGGGCTAGTAATAATACCTAAAGTTGTGTGGTGCTTCTTCTCCTAAATATACGCTACAAGATGATACCAGTTCTAATTGGCGCTACCCGGAGCTTGGGTGAGCCCTGTGCTGAAGTATCTGCATCGTGGGCTGCGCAAGCCACTGCAATCTTCACTCGCGACCACAGAGCTCAAGTACCAGCGCAACTTGCATTCGACTGTCTTATATCGGTGCCTGTTGATGTCGAGGGCAATCTAAAAGAGATCGAAGAACTTCGGCATTTCCTGCAATTTCAGTCCACACTAAGCTACCTGAAGGACGGTCGATACCGCAATACTCAAGTTGGAAAACACAACGAGCCGTTGGACATACTGTTGCAGGTGCCTCGGGCACCATAGGCTCTACTAGAGCCATATGGCCCATATGGCCATATGTTGGCACTCCGCCATTGTAGTTAGGAATAAAGCAAGCTTTCTTCCTTTCCTCTTCTTCCTGGTTGCAGCAATAGCTGCAACAGAGATCTATCACGAATGCTATTTTCAGATGTCAAGGTTTCCAATAGCACAGACTTCTAGACCGTGCAGGCGTCATTTATAGGTATGCAAGTAGCCGTCTAACCTGCCTAGGTACACATAGATGGTAGTCGGCTGGCTGTAGACTTACTAATGTATCGTTTAAGATGAAGTGAGCAGCAAATAGCCGATAGTTAATGAGAATTGATCTGGCGTTTGCATGAGCATCCTCGGGCCGGGCCGTTATACACAGCAAACCCGTTTGTCGAAACCGGCACCGGCACACGGCATCCACGCCTTGGTGCATGTGTATTTCAATAAAGCAAATGTTATGCGGCTTGTTGTTCCAACCGCGAGCGGCCCACTCCACGCCACTGCAAGATCACCTTCAATGTTGTACTGCATTGGCGTATCATGTACATCGAAGATGATTTCTTTGGGCGTATTACCTATATGTAGACTGGGAGCTGTCTGGTATGAGATGGATTCTGAAGTCGGGTACTTCGTTCTGTAAACACTAGGAGGCGAAACATCACCAATTTCAAGTGAAGTCAAGGAGTGAACATCTCATGGTTCGTATGGAGTTACCATTGTCGCACAGGCAGTGGCCAATCATTTACACTACAAGCTCAATCAAAGTTAGAACTGGCTTTTCAAAACATGCGACATGTAGTTCAGTAAGTTAGTTAGGTAGGTAGGTACAAGAACTGTTGCGTGTGAAAAAGAGGGGGGGGGGAAGAAAGGAAAAAGAAAAAGTTTTTGCCGGCTGAGGAATCGAACCCCAGGACTCACTCAGTGGCGGGGTTGGAGAGGTGATTTCAATAATTCAATAATTCAATTCTTCAAGTTACCACTATGCGAGTCATACCAATCCGGCTGAAAGTTCTACTGCTTTTGTGGTTTATATACTTACCTGGGCACCTTATGTATGGCTCGGGCGTAATCTCGGCTATGGTTGCGTGGTGATACGGGTGGTTGGTTGCTGGGGGAGGCATGATGCTATTCGTCAACAACTGCAGACTGTCACCGTGAACGCCACACGGCCTGTGAGTTCCCGACGTGGGGAAAAAAGGGACAGTCCTGTAAGGTGATGAGTAGGTATCCTGAGTAACGCGGGCTTGTGTATCGCAACTGAAATACGGTGTCACTAATCGCTAGAAGATATTATAGGCATAGATACTCATGAGAACCTGTCGATATCAACGCACTATGGATATGTTGCAGTATAACTGTAACCAAGAAGAAGGAAGATGGAAGGAAGAAAGCTTGCTTTATTCCTAACTACAATGGCGGAGTGCCAATATATGGCCATAAGGGCCATATGGCTCTAGTGGAGCCTAAAGGTGCCTGAGGCACCTGCAACAGGATACCTAGTATTTGCTTTGGCGTGTAAGTCTTTGGCGTCATGAGCTAACGAGGTTGGCACCATAGCCGTCAGGACGACGAATACAAGAGTATGTGTGACTTTCATTTTTGGACATGTATCTGCAAGGTGTCACAATGAAAGTCTTCATACCGACTCAACATAGTTTCCGAAGTCCTTAAATCGACGACCGATGGAAGTATTATATAGAATCGAGTCATAACTGTTCACTTAATAGATCATACTCAAACATAAGATTTTACAATCTGTAAAGGGTAAAGATTGGATTGAAGGAGCCATGAGCATGGTTAGGAATATTGGCCTGAACGTCATTGGTGTTTTTCAAGTGGAAAGAGGCATGATAGAAGCTATGAACCTTGGATATGAAGAGTAAGCTATGATTTCCATGAATAAACATTTAAATAGGTCTCGATACCTAGACAATAACAACATTGCAACTTCTTTCCATAAATATCAATTACCATGTAGTATCTACCTGCCTAGTGGGCACCTCCCTACGTAGTAGAATGCAGGAACAACGAATGAGCAACTAGGATGACGCACGGCACCGGAGCCCGGATTTCGGCCGCCATTGCCCGACGAACGAGACCGGTTACAGTAGGATTGGCAACTCCACCCCCGACCGCTTCACACCTTTACCCTAGACCAAGAAGGCGCAGCGGAAGACCTAGACCTAGGATTAACTTGACTGACTCACTCTCAAACCATTCATCTTTTGTCTTTCCTCTATCTATTATTCATTATCTACCATATTCATCATCTCCATCATCTCCATCATCATCTTCACCCATAACAAAATTAAGTAAAAACAAGAATAATAACATCCCCAACCCAATCAATCATGAGAGTTCCCCTCCACCCCTCCACCATGTCTTCCGAGCCCCCCACCACCAATACCCTCGCAGACCGCATGAAGCAATACGAGCTCGCCTCCGAGACCACCCTCCCCACCACCTCTCCTCTCATCCTGCGGCTCGACGGCCACAACTTCTCGCGCTTCACCGCGCACCCGCACTTCTCGCGGCCCTTCGACCAGCGGATCCACGACGCCATGGTGTCGACGTGCACGGACCTACTCCTAACCTTCTTCCCGCGCGCCAGCGTCGCGTACACGCAGTCCGACGAGATCACCGTCGTCTTCCCGGAGGGCGGCGTGCAGCTGTTCAACGACCGCGTGCAGAAGCTGTCCTCGCTGGCCGCGAGCTACTGCACGGTGCGGTTCAACGCGCACCTCGCCGCGGCGCTGGTGCGGGGTAGCGGACTGGGCTTCGGGCCGGGCGGGGACGACGCGATTTTCGGGACGGCGCACTTCGACGCGCGGTTCTTCGCCGTGCCGAGCGTCGAGGAGGCGCTGAACTGTCTGCTGTGGCGGTGTCGCGGCGATGCCATTAGGAATAGCATCAGTGCGTTTGCGCGGACGATGTTCAGCGCGGCCGAGATGCACGGCAGGACGAGCGCTGAGCTGGTATCCATGATGCGGCGGGAACGGAACATCATTTACGAGGAGCGCGTGCCGAGGTGGGCTCTTGAGGGATCCATCATCAAACGAGAGCTGTACCAGCACGAGGGCAGGAACCCTCAGACGGGACAGCTGATGACGACGACGAGGACCCGTACGAGGATCGAGGACAGAGGGGTCAAGGAGTTTTCTACGGAAAATCTGAGGATAGTCACAACGAGATTCTGGAATGACCTCGATTTCCCCGAACCTCCTAGACTCCCTAGACCTGCTATCCCAGGGCCTGCAGTTTCTAGAGAACTTTCTAGGGAAATTCATATTCCTAGGGAGATGCCTAGGGAAACCTCTGGGGAAATGTCTAGGGAAATTCCTACACATGTCCATAGGCATGTTGATAACAGCTCTATTTTTACAGCAAATACTACAATCTTCGGCCCCAACGTTTACGTGTTCGACCCGAGTATGCCGGCGTCTGAGATTCAAGGTAGAGCAACGGCTATATTCAAAGAGATGGAGGCTAATGAGTTTGGCAAAGAACGCTACGCGATTCTCTTTAAGCCTGGTACCTACAATGTATTATTCGACGTAGGCTTCTACACGCAAGTGGCGGGACTGGGCCAAACCCCGGACGATGTGCTCATCGAAGGTGGCGTCAATGTACCGGCTTACTGGATGCCTAACCGAAATGCCACATGTAATTTCTGGCGAGCATACGAGAACTTCTCGGTCAATGCCTCGGACGCTACCAACAAGACCACAACCATAGCAGTCTCGCAGGCAGCGCCATTACGGCGCATGCACGTGCGGAGTGAGGGAGGCCTTTGGCTATTTCAGGTGGACCCAAGCACGGGCGCCGGAGGATGGGCGTCTGGAGGATTCATGGCAGACTCGGTTGTGGATAACCAGGTGCTTCCAGGCTCGCAGCAGCAATGGCTGTCGCGAAATAACCGATATGGAAGCTGGGCCAATGCCGTGTGGAATATGGTATTCGTCGGCGACTCCAGCCCGCCTAGCCAAGACAACTTCCCAGCATCCGCCTACACTACCATAGACCAGACACCTATTATCCGTGAGAAGCCTTACCTTCGAATCACCGGCCAGGGTCAATATGAGGTTTTTGTACCTGCATTGCAAACTAACACCCGCGGGCCGAGCTGGGTTGATGGCTCCTCAACGCCGGGGAAAGCCATCCCCATTGAGCAATTTCACATTGCCCACCCATCAACAGCAAACGCAGCCAGTATAAACTCGGCTTTAGATTCTGGAAAGCATATTATTCTTACGCCGGGCGTTTACAAACTAGACAATACATTGCGTGTTTCTCGGCCTGATACTATAGTTCTTGGTCTCGGGTTACCGTCACTTATACCGGTTAATGGCCAACCAGTGCTGTCTGTTGGCGACGTAGACGGTGTTACACTTGCGGGTCTCATAATCGATGCGAGCGAGATCAACTCGCCGACACTTGTCGAAGTAGGGCCTCCGAATAGCTCAGCAGACCATGCGTCAAATCCAACGTTTCTCTATGACCTGACGGTGCGGACTGCTGGCCATACTAAAAACGACGTGGGTATCACCATCAACAGTCGCAACGTGATCGGGGACCAACTGTGGTTATGGCGCGCAGATCATGGCGACGGCGCAACCTGGGAAACCAATCCAACTAGGAACGGCGTGGTAGTCAACGGTGATAATGTGACAATATACGGCTTGTTCAACGAGCACCACAAGGAATACCAGACGCTCTGGAACGGGAATGGCGGCCGCTTGTACTTCTACCAGTCCGAAATCCCGTATGACCCGCCGAACCAGGAGTCATGGATGAGTAGGGGCAAGAACGGGATAGCCAACGGGTACGCCTCGTACAAGGTAGCCGACACCGTGACAACACACGAGGCGTGGGGGCTAGGTATATATTCGTATTTCCGGGACTCTCCCTCAAAGCTGGAGAATGCTATCGAAGTCCCCGAGGTCGAGGGTGTCAGACTGCACCATCTGACGAACGTATGGCTTACGGGCATGTCGGGTAGTGAGATTACGCACATTGTGAATGGTCTCGGTGACCGTGTGTATGCAAACAAGCCCGAGTCTGCGATGCGCCAGACTATGAAAGAGTTTTCAGGCGGCCGCCGCGCATAATTCATTTTGATAATGCTGTAGGTTTTCTCCATCCAATACCCACCGTGTGCCCATCCAGAGGCACAACCTGACAGAAATTATGGGGAACCGAGTACTCCTCCATATGGGGTGCTATAGTTGAATTCTGGAACCACGGCCTTAAGGAGTTCAATATTGGTGCAGTACGGGACGAGACGGGACGAGACGACTTGTAATTGCTGTGTTGGACAGAGATGTTGGAAGGGTCGGGGATATTTCAACCCATATACAATCTAGTGGGGTTGTGCACGAGAAAGCAACGCTTGTTCCTTGGGACTCTATTTCGAGGGAATGAGGGCACGGATCATATGACATGGTATTGTTAACTCCGATGCGGTAACGGTCAAATAAGAACTGTTGCTGACATTTGACTCCAGGCTCGAACCGTGCCCGTAGATGTATGTGCCCTAAAATGTGGGCAGACGATCCCCGCAGCCCCGGAGTTACCCATGAGGTTTCCCATCCAATGTCAGACTGGAGTGGGCTGGTGGGATGTTGCATTACTGCATGCACGTCTCCGCGCTAGGACGGACCCTAGAGGCTCAACTCTGTACGTGTACAAGAACGGATTTGTTTCGGGCAATGTGTGTCTACTGCGCCAGAGAAGGGGTTTTCTTTTCTCCCTGTTTACTTAGCCTAACCTAAATAAACACGTGAAATTTAGTCTTTGTCCATGTGTAATACGAGCTTCGAGGTGCTTTCGAGTTTAATCTTCGTCTTAACTCGAGGTTTTTTATTTAACGTCACATATCTTATTATCGATCTTATTGGAACAGATAAGGTGGTTCCGTGATCACGGTAGGTTATAAATAAAAGGTTAAAATTAAAAATATAATTAAAGTTATTAAATAAGATAGAAAAAATTAAAAATCCTTTCCTAATTAAAATAAGCTATAAAAATAAGCACGGATTATATAGGTCACGTAATTATTCCTTATAATTCCTATATTAGTTATTTTTTCTTTTTTTATATTTATTATTTTTATTTATTACTTTATTCTTATTTTTATCTTAATATATTAACTTTTTTTAACTTATCCTTATAATTATAATGTAAGGTAATTAATATTAATAAATGTTTTTAATGTTTTATTAGCCTTTATTTTAATTATAACATTAATTAAATTATCCTTTCCTTGGATTTATTAAATTTCCGCGATTTCCCGACATTTGTATAATTAGCGGAATAATATAATATTAATTATTAACCTTTTTTTTTTAATAATACTTAATTTAATTAAATATTTATATAAAAAAAAAATTAATATAAACCATAACTAAAACCGTTAATAAAATGCTTTATTAGTTTAAAATTATTATAAAAGTTTCGTTAAAAGTAATTCTTATATTAATATTATAAATTATCGCATATATCTTATTAACGAAAACACTTTTAATAATTTTTCGACATTTTATTAAACTTTAATATATTAAATTACCTTTTACCTTAAAAAATTCGTCGTTTATCGCGTCGTTATTATTTATTAATTCGTTTTTAAAAGTAATTATATAACTTATTTACGAGCTTAAATCTTTATTATTTATAAAGGATTTATTTATAAATAAAAACAATTTGGCATTTAAAAGGTTAAAGGAAACGTATTAAAATCCTTTATTTAAATTCTTAAGTTATTATTAAAGTTTATTATTTAATTAAATAATCTCGTCTTTTTTAAGCTCTTTATATTATGCTATTTTAAATATATTATAAGTTACTTCCGGTTAATATATAATAACGATATAAACGTTATAAGTTTTTTATTAAATATATTATTAAGTAATATCGTTAATAAATTCTTTAATAAAAATAATTTTCTTTCCTTATTTTTTTTAACGCAAATATAATAATCCGTTTATATTTTTAAATAAAATATAATTATTAAAAATTAAAAATTCTTTATTAGTAAAATAAGTTTTAAGTTTAATTAAAAGTTTGGCTTTTTTTAATTTTTTATTTTTAAGGTGGTTAAATTATTTATTAAAGATATTAAAAGTGTTATTAATTTATATATTAATTAAATTAAAACGTTTATTTAATTTTATAATAAATAAATAAAAGTTATAAGTTAAAGTTTTTATATTAAATTATTTTCGATAATACTTAAAATAAGTAGTTTATTAATATATTTCAACTTTAATAATTTTATAAACCGATTTAAAAATTATTATAATAATATCTTTTAAATATTTTAAAATAAGTTTAATAAGTAATTATATTAAAAACTTACGATTAAAAGGCGTGTTAAATTATATATATATTTGCGTAACGTTACATAATTAAATAATTATACCTTTTTATAATAATGTAAAAGTAAAAGCCGTAATAACTTATTAACTCGCTCGTTAAATTATTAATAATTAAATTAATATTACTCGTTTTCCTATATTATTATATCTTTAAATAATAAATCTTAATTTCTTATATAAGTTATTTATTACTTTACCTTTAATTTCTTAAATAATTCGTAAATTAAATATTTAAATGTTATTATATTTAATATAATTATATTTTTTAAATAAAAATACGCTTTATTTAATTAAGCCTTTAATTTTTTAAGCATTAAAGGTTTTAAATAATTATTTTAACGTAATAATCTTACTTTTATTATAAAATTATATTAATAATTATTTATTAATAACTTTTTTTTAAGTTATATTAATAATATTCTTTTTTAACTTATTTTTATTACCGCAAAAACGTCCTTATTTTTTTTTAAATACGTATAACTTTAAATCTCGTTTTAATACTTACTTTAAAACGTATTCGTTTAAATTATTTTCATTTTTTAATTCACTTTTAAATTTAAATTTAATCGAAATATATATAATTTTATCGCAATAATAAAGCTTTATAATAATTATCTTAAATTTAACGAATTTATCGTTAATTTAAATAATATATATTTCGTTATTTTATATTATTAATGGTGGTTATATAATAAGGGTACGTATTAACGCGGTACGTACATGGCTGAAGGAGGTACCCATGTAACTTAAATTATATAAAAAGTTAAATCCTTTCCTTATTCTTAAATTTAAACCTCCTTTCTTAAACATTAATATTACATTAATCTCACCCTTATTATTCTTACTTTACTTGTTATTTAATTTATTATACGTATATACCTATTAACAATTAACTTATAAAGTCCCTTTTAACCTTTATTTTCTTAAAACACTTAAACTTTTAATTATAAAAAAAAATTAAAAATATTTAATATATTTAAACCGTTTCGTATATTAAACGCCTCGTTTACTTATTATTATATTTTTAATTTTTAAACTTTTATTATAATTTTCTTAATAATAATAACTCGTTAATATAACGATAACATAAGTAATAAACTTTTAATTAATCGTAAATATACCTTAAAAATAAATAATATTAAAACTAAATTATTAAATTTTATTATATCGTTAATAACTTTTATAACTATTTATAAAATATAAGATAATTTTATATAATGCTTTTTTATATCTTTGAAAATAACTTTATAAACATATTTTAACAATCCATAATATCATTTTAATTTACCAATAAAATTATATACCTTCACAAAAACTTCTTTTATTAAAATAATAAAAGCTTTTACATTTATTTTAAACTTATTTACCGTAAAATTCGTACCTATATTAAATATTAAATTATTAAATAATCTTAAATAAATATCGATTTAAATTATTCTTAAAATATCTTAAGCTTATTTTATAAATATATCTTTTAAAAACTTAATAACTTAAAATAAAATTACCTTATCGATAATATAAAATACTAATCGACCATTAATATATATAACGTTAATATATATTATATAATTAAAATCGATATTATCTTTAACGGTAAATTTAAATTTTTTTAATATATTATTATATAATTAATATTAATAATAATATTTAATGATTTTTTTAATAATTTTAAAATTAATATCGTTATATCCGGCTTTTATAAAAACATTATAAAAACGTTTAATCGTTAAATAATTAAATTGTTAATATATTTAACATAATTCCTTTTTTATTAAATAATAATAAATAATAAAACGTTCTCGTTTTATTAAAAACCATAAATAACCTTATTTATAAATAATAAAATAATCCTTATTTTTATAAATAAATATATTCTTTACATTGTTAAAATATATCCTTAACCGATTTATATCGTTTAAATAAAGTAAAAAAAAAATATTTATAAATATAATTTAAAATAAGATTATTTTAAATAATATTAAAACTTATATTATACTTAAGTTTTATTATTTTAAATTATCCTTAAAATAAATTATATATTAACCGGTAATAGTCGTATTAAATTAAATATTTAAATAAATTTATTATAAAGTTTTTAATTAAAGTTCACCGCTTAATAATATCTTAACTACTTTTATATTAAAAAATATACCTTAAAAAGCGTTAATATATTAATTTTTTAAATAAAACGTAATTAATACTTTAAAAATCTTATAAAAGATTGTAATTATTACTTTTTTTAAATCGTTATTATTAAATAAATTAATTTTAATAAAAGCATATATTATTATTTAATTTATAAAAATGTTAATAATATTTTCGTTATTAATAACATTATATTAAGTTAAGTATTATATTAAAAAAATTGGTTTTTATTTATTATTATCGTAAATATCGTCTTAATTTTCGTAAATTATATATTATAAGTTAAAGTTAATTTAATTTTATTTTTTATCGTCGCTTATAACGACGTTAATTCCTTTATAATTTAAAAAAAAAGCAATAAAATCCTTATTTATATCTTTTTTTTTAACTTTTTAAACGTAGCGACGCCATTTATTTTTCTTAACTTTACGTTTATTTATCAAATATTTTATTAATTAATAATTAAATTTATTATAAATAAAGCATTTTTATTAAGACATGGCCATGGACATGGATGTGGCCATGGACGTGGATAGCCACTTTCGTGGTTATTTATAACTATTACTATGTGAGTATTCTTATGGTTAGT
This sequence comes from Hypoxylon fragiforme, assembly GCF_022984875.1. Taxonomy (NCBI): domain Eukaryota; kingdom Fungi; phylum Ascomycota; class Sordariomycetes; order Xylariales; family Hypoxylaceae; genus Hypoxylon; species Hypoxylon fragiforme. Next base: position 530,124 of record NW_026054758.1, on the reverse strand, counting down.
GTTATTATAGCTAGTTAAACCTTATTTATATATATATAGCTAACTTAAAACGCTAAAAACTTAGCTTTTTTCTTCTCTTTTATATATTCTTTATTAATTAATTATTTAACCTTTTAAGTCTTATTATTTAATAATATCTTTTATTATAATTAAAAGATTTTTAACCCTTATATTATCTCGGTTTATTCGAAGGGTAAATAATATATTTACTTAAAAAATCTTTAAACCTTTTAATTATTAAAGGGTTAATTAATAATCTTATTTTTATTTATTGTTTATATTTTTATTAATTACCTAATTATGGACTTTATCTTTATTTATTAATTAATTATAAATCTTATTTTTATTTATTAATTATATCCTTATTTTGCTTATTTTTATTTATTAATTATATCTTTATTTGCTTATTTTTATTTATTAATTATATCTTTATTTAGCTTATTTTTATTTATTAATTATATTTTTTATTTATTATTATATAAATATTTACGCCTTTAAGATAATTTTTATATTATTTATTTATTATTATTTAATTACCTCTTTTTAATTTAACTAATTTTTATAGATATATTAATTTATTTTAGTATATTTAACGCCGGTTTAACATTTATTAAACGTAACGAATGTTTTTCTTAATTAGGAAACGTTTATAATTAAAACTATTTTTATTATTTTAATTTTTGGTTGCTTTAATTAACGAGATTTTTTAATTCTCGGTTTTTTTAACCGACGAGATTAACTTTTAATTTTTAGTTATTTTAGCCGACGAAACCTTTTAATATAACCATTTAATATAATTATCTTAAAACCATTATTCCCTTTATATTCTTATTTTTATATATTAGTAAAGCTGTAAGAGTTTTAACGTATAAGTTATTAGTAAAGTTTTAAAGTAACTTAATATTACTTTAACTACTTAAGGCTTAAATATATATATTTTATTAAAAAAATTATTTAAAGTTATTTTAATTATTAAAGTAATACGGGTTACCTTAAAAATTATTATTAAGGATTAATATATATGTGTATTAGATAATGTGGACGTTATTTTTTTCATTAAAAAAGGGGTAATATTAAGATATAATTATAAACATAAATGTGGTTATAAACGTGGATAACTATTCCCGTAGCTATTTATAACTATTATTATATAAGTATCCTTATAATTATTATTATTATAACTAATTAAACCTTATTTATATATATATAATTAGCTTAAAACGTTAAAAGCTTAGCTTTTTTTTTCTTTTTTATATATTCTTTTTTAATTAATTGTTTAACCTTTTAAGTCTCATTAATTTTTTATTTTTTTTACTTTATTAATTATTATAACGACGTTTAAATTAAGTATTTTTAAAACGGTAATTTCCTTAAAGCTTATTATTATTTTTATATATTTAATTAATTTAATATTAATTGTTAAATATAAGGTATTATAAGTTATAAATATTATAACGGTGGGTAATTTCGGTTATATTACGTAAGTTAAAGTAAATACTTTTAAATATAATAAATGATTTTAAAATAATAATGTTAAAAGTTAAGTAATTTTAAACGGCGTTAATTATGCCATTTTTTAAGTTAATATTTTCCATATAATTAATTAATAATTTTTTTTAAAAACGTTAAACATATTTAATTAATATATTAAAGTAAATAAGTAAATTTTTATTAAAATTCTCCTTTATTATAATATAAATTATAATTATTTTTTATTTATATATATACATTTATTAATTTTTGGTAATATAAAAAAAATTTTTAATTTTAATAATTATTTGCTTTTAAATAAATTCTTTTTAAGTAATTTAATTATAATAATATTATAAAGTGCGGTTTTTTAATATAATTAAATAAGCGGTAATATAACTTAAAAATAAAACTTTAACTTTACCATATATATCCTTAAAAATTTTTATTTTTTCGTTAAAAATATTATATTTATTATTATTAAATTTAATTTTATTATTATTATATATTTTAACGAAATTAATAATCGCTTATAAGTTTTATAGTTTATACGATAATTATAATTTATACGATAATTTTTATTTAAAAAAAGTTATTAATTAATTATTACTTTAATTCCCTTAATTATTTTATCCTTAATTATCTTAATTATTTTAAGCTTAATTAATTATTTTTAATTAAAAACTTAGGTTTATATTTAAAGGGTTAAGGGATTATAAGTTACGTTATAAAATTAAAAAGCTTATAATTAATTTTTATCGAAAAGTAATTATATTATTAAATAAAAAATAATTATTATTATAATTAAAAAATTAATTAAATATAATAAGTTTTTAACCTTAGCTTAAACTTAAACCTAGTTTTAAACTTAAAATTAAAATTAAATTTTATTTAATTTAATTATTTAAAATAAATAAACCATTTAATTTATTTAAATTAATCCGTTTATTTACATTAAAAGTTAAAATAATAATAATTATTTTAACTTTTAAAATGCCTTAATTTAATCTTATAAATCATCGTTTATAAGTTTTTAAAATTTCACTTTAATTGTCTCCTTTAAAAGATCGTTTTAAATTAATACCACTTATATTTTTCGTATTTTATTATAACTTCCTCTAATAATTAAGGTTTTTTATAAAAATAAATGTTATAAAATACTTCGTACTTATATTCGTAACTTTATTTTTTAATAATGTAAAAAAAATTTTTACATTAATAGCCTTTTTAAATTTCTCGGTAAAAACGCGATTAAAAGTTTATATATTATGCTTAAAAAAATAATTAATTATTTTTAACTTTAATGTTTGATTTAATTTATCGAAATATTTTACTTTTTAACCGTTAAAATCGACTTAATATTTCTTTTAAAAATCTTTATTATAAAGGTTATCGTTATACATTAAAAATATCTTCGTATAATATATATTTAACGTTAAAACATTTAACTTATTAATATTTTTTAAATCCACTTTTTTATTATTATATTTGTCTTTAATATATATATCTTATATTAAGCGGTTATATTTTTATTTAAGATTTAACTTTAAAATTAAAATAATAACTCGTTTTTTTCCTTTTTTAAAAAGGCCCGCTATTTTAACGGTTATTTATATAAATGTAAAATAATAAATATATAAAACTTATTATAATAAGTAAATATTAAATATAATAATAATAAAAAATTAAGTATAAATATTATAAAAAAATAAATAAACGTTAATGTAATTAAGTTTATATTTATAAGTTTAAGTTTTTAAGAAAAACTTTTATAAGAAAAAAATCTTTATAAATAATAAAAAATATAACCTAAAATAATAAATTTAAATATAAAAAGTGTAATCGTAAGTTAAAAAAAATTTTTTTTAATAATATAATCACGCATTAACGCGAGATAACGCAAGGTTAAAGTTTATAAAATAAATAACGTATAAATACTTAATTATTAAAAATATAACGTAATTATTTTTAAAAAATATATTCTTAATTATATTTTCTAAATAAATCGGCTCGGATAAATATTAACTTAAATAAGTTTTTTCGGTTTAAATAAATTTTTAATTTAAGTAAAAAAATCGGTTAAATTTTATCGAAGTAAACGTTATCTTATAACTTAATAAAAAAATCGTTAATTAAATCGTTTATATAAAAAACTTGCTCGTAATATTCTTAAATATTATTAACATAAATATATATAATACCTCGAATATTTATTAATAAATCTTAATTTAATTTTTTTATATATAATAAACGTAAACTTATAAATGTAAATATAATATAACGTTTTAAGGTTTTTAAATTAACATAAAATTCCTATACTTATAATAATTATAAATTTCGAGAAATTTTAATTTAAAAATTTCAAATGAAATTTCTTATTTAAAAATTTCCAATTAAATTTAAAATTATAAGTCTTTGTTTTTTTTTATCCTAATATTATCGATAATATTATTTAATATAAATCTCCTTATTATTTATAATTAACTTATTTTATTAACCATTAATTAATGTTAAAATAAATAAAATGGTTTCGTAATTATAATAAGTTATAAATAAAAAATTAAAATTAAAAATATAATTAAAATTATTAAATAAGATAAAAAGGATTAAAAATTCTTTCTTAATTAAAATAAGCTACAAAGATAAGCACAAACCATGTGGGTCACATGACTATTCCCCACAATTCCCACAGATCCTAAATAGAGGCTCGTGCTAAGGGATCTGTGCCATCTTAAACAGTTAAGCACACGACGCTTACTATGTAGGTATTGTACAAGATTCGTGGACACCAATGTTTGTGGCATGATAAATCTTACCTGAGTGACGTTATTTGTGTAAAATATGACAACTTTGCTATAATGCTAGGACTCGGGTGTAATACGACAGAGTAGAACTAAAGTTGGGTTTGATTCCGAGGTCAAATACGACTGCCTTATTAATAAGTGAATGTCACGAGAGTGTGGGATATGCAGCAGCAATGCAAAGTTGGTAGCCATTGTAGCCATATACCCAGCTTATGTTATTATATGTGGTGCAGTTATGCATGGAAAGATCTCGCCCAGAGATTTGGGGAACTCGGGAAAATGGTTATGGGTTAATGGTAAAAAAGTGGTAAAAAAGTGGTAAAAAGTGATTGGCAATTGGATTTGGGCAATAGAAACCCAAAATGTCCGATAATCGCAGAGTCTAACCTGGCCATTTCCCTGCATAGTTCTTGCATCTTCCTGCCACTTGAAGATCGGTGGAGACCGATGGCTCTGGAAATGGTACGATGGTAGCCCCAGCAAGCATCGATTTAGTTCAACTAACCCTTGCAGAACTTCACCAACCCCAGTAACAAACCTTGCAACCCAAGCTTAATCCAGGGCAGTAACCACTGATGGACTTCATCACTTCCAATTTGTGTCCGAACTTTCTTATCAGTGTTCAAAAATCATCCTACGCCGCCCCCTCACCCATCAATCACTGCCTAACGGCCACCTAAAGTAATAGTTGTTACTTCCAACACACTTCCATTATCGGCGGTTGCTAATACACATGTGTATGATTGATGCTAGTGCCGTCTACAAACGTGCTTACCTAGTCCCTTGTAGTGTCTAGTACCAACTTATTAGTAGTCCTTACATCCCACAATTTAAGTCGCGACTGGGAACTCGAAAATACAAAGCTCAACACAATTGGAGTTTTCTTCTCTTTCCTTTACCTTCCAAAGTCTGTATTTCAACCACGACTAAGTTACCGCTTGATCAATAATTTTTATTGGGAAAGTGAAGAAGGAAACCAGTCAGATCTCCTTCCATAGTCTTCTCAATTATAATTCAATTGTCCTAAGAGTTGTACATACGACAAATAAATTTATCACATACATCTCCGCACGACCTCGCTGCTTACCATCACTTTGACCCGTCGTCACTGGCCGTCGTAGTTTTACCCCAACCGAAACTCCGAACTATTGTTCTGCTCACATACCCGAGCACCCTCCGTCAAGTATTTAATTCACGACATTTGGAAGGAAGAACTGTTCTTTCCTTCCCTACTCTAGCCTTTCAAACACCTATTTGTAATCGACATATCATACTTCGCAATGTATGCCACTCGAGTCTTGCGCCAAGCGGCCGCTCACGCCGAGCGCACTCCTCTCATCCGTTTCGTTGGCAAGCGATCCATTCCTGGTAGGTCTTTTCTAGTTAATTTTCTCATCTAGACATAAGACAAAGGAGTTATTAACACCACTTGTCTGCAATAGAGAATGTAGACCACACTCCCCACCCTCACCCCGCCTCTCCTAGCGGTGCACTTCCCAGCCGGACCAACGGCAACTCACACGCTTCCTTCTCTTCCTACCGCGACCATGCCCAGCAACACGGTCCTCTGCGCAAGACCATTGGCGCTCAATCTGCTTCTCAATTGGGCCCAATTCAGCCTCCCAAGGGTGTTTACTTCGACCGCAACCAGCTACCCGAGCGCTTCCGTCGCACTCCCCTCAGCGCTGCTGAAATTGAGGCAGTCGAGACCGGAGGCGCCGCTCTGTTCGGTTGAGCACCCTTCCGTCCCCGTTCCAGTTAATTGTTACAATGGTACATAATATTACCTATGTAGCACATGACGTGGGACGTGCTACGGAACCACGTAATGTGGAACACGATTGAGAGAGTCAAGAAAGCTGAGCGACTTACTACTAACGGTGAAACGATTTTGGTTCGTCCTCAGCTGATGATGGGAGAGAGCATTTTTTTGGATCTAGAACTATGGGGGCACCGAGTCATTACCTATGCCATAGGTATAAGGGGATTTGAAGAGGAGCTACTTCTGGTGATATCAACTATACCATTAGTTGGCTACCTCGTCAACCACGGGACCTATATCCAACATATGCCACGCATTACTTTTAACGAAAGCGGCGCGGGAAACACAACCACGAGCCGCGAATTGTCATCCTTAGTATTGGGGGTTTGCGTCAAAAGAAGCAGATTTACCTGCTTTGTTTGTTTTTAACTGTACGGTCACCCCAAAAGGTTCAGCATGAGTTTGGCGCTTTTTGGTTGATCATTCGAGGGCAGGATATGGATCCAACAAGGGTAAATGAGCATGAAAGGGAACAGGAAGGAGGAATGGGCAGAGTTCATGACATGTCTGATGTGTACCCATCTAGCGATACCCTGGTGTTCAGTGGTGCGAGAGAGAAAACTACGCACTCACGGCCGTTTCCTTGGCTCTGTACGATACTACTAGTTAGTACATACCTACTTACTTGTAATGTTGCATAAATTCAATAAAGTCGTCTTGTATGATGGATTTGCTCTCAAGCCTGATTGTCTGTGAATGATGCTAACTGAAGGCAAGCGAGCAAATGGACAATCTACCTAGGTATGCATCTAGTCATTGCAACAGCTCTTGTGAAAGTATGTTTGAACACAGTATCCTACATCGTTGCTTACCAATCTAGGCAGGACTGACAAACATTATATACACAACATCACTGATACTGTCTGCATACATACATACATACATACATACATATGCAAAGGCTCTCTCCTATTTGTAAGCATAATGTAGGTATGGTAGTCTTACATATTACCTATGTAATGTAGGTACATGGACAATCACACAAGCATACAAAGCTATGTAGGTAGTCGCGCAAACGCATCGACCAATCTCACACCTAACCTGAGCTACTTACTTACGTAACTCAATTCCAGTACCGCGCCCAGACGTCATACTCGTCCCTAGTGCCCGAGAAGTTGAAGTCGTGCTCGACGATGTCCTGGAACCCCTCCTTGGCCCGCGGCTCCTTGAAGCGGGCGTAGAAGGAGTTGAAGGCGAGGGCTGGGAGGATGGTGCGGGATTCGGGGTTGAGCTTTTTTTTTTTTTTTTGTTATTGTAAGCTAATGAATGGCTTTGAGAATAAAGTAATTAAGGGAAAAATCGGGAATGAAAGAAAGGAATGGTGTGGCGTGGTGTGGTGTGGTACGTACCGACTTGTTCAAAGCCCTCACGGCGTCGTTGTGCTCGCACACGACTTTCGGGGCCTTGAACCACACGCAGCGGATGGGCACGTTGTAGTTGTTCGCTAGCTCGATCCATTCCTTCCTGCCGTCCGAATGCGGGTTCGTGCTGTCTAATTGCCCGTTTCTGCCGGTTAGCGTATATTTCCCGGTAAATACATTGTTCGTTGGCTGGTGCTAGCTAGTAGGGATCCTAGCATTCAAAGGGGAAAGTGAGGGACGGAGGGCAATGGATTGACTAGGTACCCACCAATAACTATCGAGTCCCCTCCGCTCAGCAGCTCCGCGGCCACTTTGAAGCACTTGGCTCGCGTCTTCAGAATATCCTGGTTCACGCGCTCGTAGCCTAGCGGCTTCAGATGTCGCCAGTAGAATGTGCTCTTGCCCGCGCCCGGTGGACCAGCGAACAGCACTATGTCCTGCTTATTCGTTTTCTCGAACACAACATCGCCATTGCCAGTACTGCTGCTGTCTTCGGCGGGGTATGGATAGCTCTCCAGATCGAAGTCTCTGGAGAATTGGCTGGGGGGCTCGTCGAGGAAATATTCCTCGGGCGTGTGGTACGGGATGCCGACGTTGTGCGCGAAGTTGCGATCCGAACAGCTGAAGTCCTTGGTGCTACCTTGGCTCTTCAATGGGTTTCTGCCACCCGCATCACCTACAAATAGGCTGCCGGCCAGGTCGACCTCGTCCTCACCTAGGCCATAGTCCCGACATATTTCAGCCCACATGCCGATTCGCGGCTTGCGGAAGATATCCTTTTCGGTAGCGGCGTATACCGCGGTCGGTAGATTGAGTTGCGCGAGTATGGCGTTGCATTTTTGCTTGAAGTTCACGACTTTGTTCTTGCTGCCGCCTTTCGGTGCTTTCGGTTTCAATTCGGGATGTAGAACTAGTCCAGCTTGGTTGCTAAGGATCACGACGCGATAGCTATAGAAATCGCATGAAAGTAAGTGACTAGATCAATGTGGTGTTGTAGGAAGTAGTAGATATGGAAATCCAACGTACTTTTCAGCATACAGCTGTCGCAGGCGCGACGGTATACTACTATTCCACCACTTCCAATCCTCAGGGCTATCCCCAAATCTCTTGCCCGACACCGTGGTGATCAATGTCGAATCCTGGAGGAGGGGAGAGTTAGACCATCCATATTCTTCTGTCCTAGGAGCTGCTCCTCATCAGCGGGCAAATGGGGTAGATGGCTTAAACGCGTACAAGATCGAATGCGGCTATCTTATTCCTTTTCGTAGGATCTGGCTTCTCCAGGTTTTCTGGCTCGTAACGGCCCACGAGTAAAGTCGGTGGCGCGTCATCATCGGCGGCGCGCTCGGTCCAGGTCGTCCGTTCTTTAGGCTTCTGAGACGTCGGTGTGAAGAAACTAGCCACGGCTCCTTCTGCTCAGCAGGTTCGCAGTTAGTGGCAGCCTCTTATTCAATGTTGCAGTTTAGGGATGTGACTAGACTGAAGTGGCAGTGTTGAGATGTTGAATGAACTAGCTAAGGAACAGACGCACCTGATATATTACTCTTCACTTTGCGCTTCAGAGGCGGCGGTGATATGGATTTCTCTATCGCTTTTCGCTTTGGGGCGCTGAAGGATGGAGGTGACATTATCCAGGAAAGATAGCTTGTGCGGGTTGTAGAGACAAAGGTTCGGGCATGTGATATTTTGAAGTTGTGCATGTTCAGATGTTGATTAACCTTTTGGTAATAATCTAATCTTCATGGTACAGTGACTTGGATGGACACCGTACCCATACTATGTACTGTAGGTATGCACGTACAGTGACGCACCTGGTGCATAACGGCTAGATATCTTATCTTATCTACTTATCTATCGAACCACTACATGCATTGTTGACTACCTAGGTATGTACGTAGTTACTATGCAGTACATATGAATTGAATTATACTATGTATGCAGTCTTCAACATGATTATCTAGTTGAAGTATGTAAAGACAAACATTCAATACAGTATATATATAGCAGTGCTAATAAAAGATGTCTTCTCAAGGTAGGCTAAGCCATACAGTTAAGACGTAGTTTCCTATTTGCGTGCCTTCCCATTACTTGTTTGTATGTGCTTAGGTACCTTGGTCCTAGGTATGCTCCTACAGTTTGCTTGGTAAATCGGGATTGTACGAGATAGGCTCTTGCCTAGAATATGGCCTTCCGTCCCATACCTTCCTCCATTATAGTAGCAAGTAGGTATATATCAGGAAGTCACCCACCCAGCATTAGTCCCAATGTTGGAAAGAGCACAGTTCAGTTTGTGAATTGGGAAGGCGTAACCTCGTCCCCGAAATCTATATAAAGCCTTCAACATTCTACCGTTTCTTCCATTTTTCTTCTTTCCATACAACGCATTTCACCCCATCGGTACGATTATCTAACTTCACAGTTAACTCATATCGACTTCAACATTGATTCATTCAACTCACATCAATTATATCCAATCAACTTATATCTATCACTTACATCATTCACTTACACTATTCACTTACACCAACTATATACAATTAACATACACCAATAACAGACAAATCAAGTCAAAATGTTCTCTTCACTACCCTCCTCTACCGAGAAGAGCATGCTCCTCTCCCTCCCCCCCTACATCCGACACCAAATCTACCATCACATCAACATTCCAGTGGACACAGTATTACGCCCACAAAATGAATACATCTTATACAATGCGGGCTGGCCGGCTTACAATTCCAAGAAAAACCACCCTTCTACCAAATCAGCTTTTCGTTTATTACTCGTATGTCGAGTAATTAACTCCGAAGTCTCCCACCTCCTATACTCTCAAAACACTATCATCATAGACGATTCAAGAGCTCTCTTAAACTTTAGGCCCACTACCATTGCATCCTTCACCTCTCTGAAGATGGGCCTAAGCTACATTTCGCAGCAGTATAACGATCATTGCTGCCATCTGTATGGGAGCAACGAAATAGAGAACTTCGACTCAACTGTCGCCGACTGGAAGGCGGCAGTAGACTATATTGCACCTCACATTCAACCTAGCAAGCTAGTACTAGAGTTGATATGTGACACCGACTTAGAAAGGAACAAGCTCGAAAAGGTGAAGGCTGCAAAGGGTATGGTAGCCCCTATTAGCCAGCTACCAACCCTACTTGGCTGCCATATCCGATTAGCCGCCAATCCTAACAAAGCGCTTTACGATATTGCCAAAAACGCTGCCACCCGGGCTGTGAACCAGCGTCGAAAGCCATTCCGATATTTCGATTTGCCCTTCGAGATACGAGAGCATATTCTCTCATTCACAGACCTCGTGACACCCCCAAACGAGGTTGAGTTCGAGTATGGCCGGGGATATAGGGTCTCCACCAAGAATAAACGCAAAACCCGAATTAGAAACCCAACAAACCACCCAACTGATCACAGGATATGCTGGTCATTCGACGATATAGAAAAGTTCACATCTTTTTGGGATGCTGAGGATTTCCTCAAGGAGAAAGCGAAGACACCATGCCGCTTTTCTGGCATGAACCAGTCCACGGAGAACCTTCGAGGCCATTGCTGGTGGCGTGACGAGTACTACAGCCAGTTCTACAGCTGCCCTGGTGCTGATGAAAACTGCAAACGTAGTATGAGGGAGCCTGGGTGCTTCTGCAGAGCACTACACACAGCGTACTCCCCCCTTTGCCGTTGCTGGGCGCCGCCGAGTGAACTTTTTGGTATCAGCAAAGCTTTCAAAGCAGATGCTGAGGCTGTATTTTTCAGCCAAAACCATATCATAGTCCGCGAATATTCGGAAGAGGTCCCAATAAAAGTCGCGAAGGGTATCTCAATTGTCCAATTTCTTGACAGCCTGTCTCCAGTTGCAATCCGCAACCTTCGATCACTAGAGATATGCCTGGACAACGAGAGTCTTCGCGACGATGCTAATCCAGAGGCCTACGAGGGTTGGCGGAGTGCTATTGAGCGCCATAAAAATAAGCTCAATCTACGCTTTCTTTGGATTCAAGAGGACCATAAAGGCCCTAGGTGGGGCTTCGATAAAACCAAGAACTTCGTGCATAGGAACATATGGTCTCTGGAAGATGTCGGCATCACGGCGCCAACCAGAACCCTAGCATATACATCCTCGGACGACAATGGCACGACGAGGTACTACTTGCGCCATCCTTCAGAGATATCTGTGATCAGGATGATGGATGGGTATGGGTCTCTGCATCTTATGAATACGTGCCAGTTCCGGCCTGTGACCGATGCCCCACCGAAGTTTGATGATGATGGCGAGTCTGGGGGGGAAGTTGGCAACAAAGGCAAGAAGGTGGAAAAATATAGGGGCCCTTTGATCGAAGGCTTCTTCCATTGTTCCGCTACCAGGACACAACCTATCTTCTAGATGATGAAATAAACACATCTCAAACATACCTAGTTAATCGTGCTCTAAGAGACGCCCGTGAATGACTTGATTGTCCTTGCTACATAAATTATGACAGTGGACTGAGTTCTAGTGAATTTGCAAGCTTACATTTGCTAAGTAGAGGTTTTAAGGGTGTGTGAGTTTTCGATAGTTAGCTACGTAGGTAGTAGAGAATCAATGTGATTGATTTGAGAAAGACAGTAATTATAACTAGGCTTCATTGTTCATTTGTGTTATTCATTTTTGTTCTCATGACTATTGCAAGAACCAAGCGCCCGATCCCACCTTCGCAGCCAGACCAGTAACTACCTAACGCCCAGAGAACCAAACCGTAGAAAAGAAGAGTACTGTGACGTGAAAGTTAGACCCGTACCACATTGCTTCACAACAGCCTAGCTAGAAGGAAGAAGCATCCATACCTTTCCATACCTTGCTTGCTCGCGAGCACCATCCCCCTCATCTACTCTACTCTACTCTACTCTACTCTACTCATCCCCCCCACCCTCAACATGCGCACTCAACAGCGCCCACTGCCCCTGACAATGCCTTTTAAACCCCTCTAGCGGCGCATACGCAGCATCGTTGCGCGCTTTCAGGACTCTAAAGCCGCGGCGCACGGCACCGCTGGGGTCCCAGCGCTGCGCCAGGGTCTCGGCCTCGGCTTCCAGCGACAGGTGCCGCGAGCGCTGCCCCGTTATCTGCGCGCAGAGGCGGTGCGAGGCGAGGTGGTCTGGTCGGGCGCACCGCGTGACGAGGAGCTCGGCGGTGGCGCGGAGGTGGGCGTAGGTCGCGCGGTATGTGGAGAGGGTGGTGTAGAGGGCTTGGATCTTGGCCTGGGGTTTCGTTAGATGGTTGGATGGTTGGTGGGGATGGAAGGGGGTAGGTGAGTGGTGGAGGTGAGGATGAGATATAAGGATTCACTACTTACAAACTCCTCTCGGCGCTGCTGCTGCTTCTGCGCTGCTGCTGCTGCTTCATCGGCCGCTTGGGCGGCGGCTCCGGAAACGAGAACCATGCTGTGGAAAGGAAGATTTTTTTTTGTTAGTATCAGTAGCGTTGCAATGGATGGGGAGATGGGGAGACGCGTTGGTAGAGTTGGAGTGTGTGTACATTGTGTCGGGAACTTCGCGAGCGCAGTTCGGGATGGCTCTGTGGGAATCTAGAATGGTTTTACTTACCTGTATTTTTTTGTCGGTTCTTTTGGGTTTGAGTGGAAGAGGAACGATATGCAGGTGGTAGGTTTGATGTGGTCAAATAACCAAGGTCTAACCAAGCAACGGCGGTTAGCTTGAATGTTGGACGATGAGAAGAGTACGGAATACTCAAATTCTTCGACGTACCTTGTGCAAAAGGGTTATTGCTTGATGTTCTCAAGCCGCGCGTGACTGGGTTGATGGTAGAGAATGTAATGGTGGATTTAAATGTAAAGGTGGTAGGAAGGAAACGCTTTTCGTGTGGTTTCGGAATGTGCATTTGTTTGTGTGGTAAATAGTAAAAAAGGCACCTGCTTCGCAGAAAAGGTTTTATCTACACTGTTGTAAGTCCTGATTTAGACGCTAAAGGGTAAGGTACCTTTAATGCACAGTCCAGCAATACGGACTGTGTAGTTCACCAAGGTCACTGGCGCTAAGCTAAGGGTGATTGCCTCAGGCGGCTTTAAAGAGCAAACTGACCCACTATTTCCCCCTTAACTGGGTGGGCGACGAGTAGATACCCAGTGCCTAATACCTAGGTGTTCACAGCATTTTTACATAGAAAATACTTCTACTGACTCAGGTATAAGGTACCGATTTCATTTTTGTGATATTGGGGACTGTTTTCAGTGAAGTTTCGGATTATGACTTTCGTATGTGGATCGCTTCACCTTTCATCCTATCTAGCCCCTATTCACACGTGTAAAAAGCCACGAGAGTACAATGGTGAACTGCCGCACAAATTACCCAGTACTCACTATACTCGATAGAAATAATGGAAAAGGACCTCTGATTCATTACGGATTTATATAGGGCACAATTTCTAATGGCAAGTAGCAGCGTCGCTTTTTACGATAGAAATAGGAGAAGTTTTCCACAAAGAAAATCATAGTGAGAATGTCATTAGAATAGGTGAAGCTGCCAAAAGAAGGACAATTGATGAATCCCAATCTATTATGACTATCTACCTAGCAAAGAAGTAAACTTCATCGTCATTGGTTTGTGTTAGCTCACATACAAGCCGCCGCGTTTCTCGGCAACAAAGTTTATTTCAACATCTTTCTTAGATTCTACTTACTGTTTAGTGGCGCGAGTTTCAGGGGTAATCGCCAAAATGGCGACATGTTATTGTCTTAGATATCCAAATCTTACCTACCTAGGTAAATAACAAGAAAGCAACCTACAAAATTTAACCAAAAAGATGAAGAAATAATTATTCCTGCTCTTTTTACTGAGTCATCTCGAAGATGTTCAACGCGTTTGAGTCGCTTGGCAGTTTGTGTGGGTGCTGCCCGTTAGGTAATATGAGCAACCTGTGATTGAAATCATCACCACTTATGATGTAATCCTACCTAGTCAGAAAGTGTTGCAGTATGACTGCAACCAAGAAGGAGAAAGATGAAAGGAAGAAAGCTTGCTTTATTCTAGACTACACTGGCGGAGTGCCAATATATGGCTGGCCTAGTGGGGCCATGGGCCTCAGACACCTGCAACAGAAAGCTATTGTATTGTACAAACAACAAGTATTAAACCATCTCCAACTTCAAAGTAAGTTTTCATTATCTAACTAGTTAGGTGGGTTAGGTATAATGCTCACGGAACCCCAGATGAGATTCACCAGCATGAAGAAGGTTAGATAGCTTCATCCGTTTCCCCTCCGCCGTGCCAAGAGGAGCTAACCCCCATATACTAGATGGGTAATAGTTACGATCTACGACGACGCTCGTCCTTTTGACCAAAAGTCAATGTCCATTGCTAGCCCATTGCAGACTGAAGCATGCTACATGCCACCCAATTCAGAAGTTGTAAGAGTAATAGGCCAGGGCGCATCTCATCTAGGTTACATACGCCCTATAGTCTATGGGGTAATCAGGTTGATAATAGGAACAAAATGATATTCCGAGGATTCATGGATCCGGAAACCTTCCAGGAGATATTCAGTTCCTCGCATTATAATGAAAGCCAACTTACTGATCTCCTGATGATCTTGATGATACAAACGTACGCAAAACCCCCAGACCTACCTGCTGTCAGGTAGGTATGCTGTTCTGCCGAGCTGTCTTACCGGCTCTCCTATTCCTATTGGAATATCACGGTATACATTCGGGTAAATGACCGCCGTAGTGTAGTATAGCAGTAACTGGTTTCACAGGGAGTGCGGAGATAGCAATCTGGGGAAGCCCCTTGACCTGTCGAATCACAGAGCTCATTATACCCCAGCACAGGGTCAATAGCTTCCTCCACATCCCCCGCTCCCGTCCCTCCACAGGATACAGGATAACCCTCTCCGGGGGAAATGTTTGCATGGGGGTCGGTATCCACCCACCTCGTTACCGAAGCCTACATACTAGGTAGGTAGGTAGGTAGGTAGCTAATACGTCAAGCTTTCCCCAACGTTGGATTGGAGCTACGCTGCCCGATTCGGTAATTCCGCCCGTGTGTGATGGGTGACGATGGTCCTACGCATCCACAAAGATGCCTATGTGAACAAAGACTTCAGTCCAGAATATCCTTCTTCTTTGAGAAGACAGTACCTAAGCTACCACTCACCAAGTTGTTGTTTTGTTCTGTTTTTGCTTTCGTCGCTTCTACCACCGCTGATGTTGCTTTACTGAGCAGAAGCAGGGGAAAATGGACAGCACCTCGGCCGAGAAGGCCCCAGAGGCCATGAAGGCGACGAACGAAGAAATCGAACATCGCAAAGAGGTGATCACCGCCGGAGCGAAAAGGCGCGGCATCGACGACGCCGAGCAGATCGCGCTGTTCCAGCAATTCGCGGCGGCGAGCCCAGAATGGCACCGCGCGATGACGAAAAAGGTGATGCGGAAGGTGGACGGTCATTTGCTTCCGATGCTGATACTGATGTATCTGCTCAACTTCCTCGACCGAAAGTAAGTCGCGAGAAAGGCTTTTCTTTCTAAACCGAATACATATCTAGGTATGCTGGGCCAGGTAGCTAATCAATGGAACGTACTAGCAACCTCTCGCAAGCCCGACTCGGAACACTCGAGGCGGATCTCAACATGACCGGGACGGACTTCAACCTTGCGACGAGCATCCTCTTCGTCGGGTACCTCCTCATGCAGCTCCCCTCGAACCTGCTGCTGACGCGAGTGCGGCCCTCGATATACCTCGGCATCGCAATGACGATATGGGGCGTGATTTCTACAGCGCAATCGGCGACGAAGTCGTTTGGCTCGCTCGTCGCGTGTCGGTTCTTGCTTGGATTCGGTATGAACACCCGTACAAGCATACGTTAGGACTAGGGGGATAATGAAAAGAAAAAAAACTAAGCCATACTAACATGCTCGCAGCGGAGGCCCCCTTCTTCCCGGGAGCCATCTTCTTGATGTCGAGCTGGTACACGCGGGGCGAGCTAGCTCACAGGATCGCCTGGTTCTACAGCGGGAGCTCGCTCGCGAACGCGTTCGGCGGTCTGCTTGGCGCGGGCGTCCTTGGGAATCTAAGTGGTGCTCATGGTATCGCAGGCTGGTAAGTCATCCAATCCATCATCTCCGGTTGCTTTCCAAGAAAAAAAAAGGTAAAAAAAAAAAAAAAAAAAACACACAAGAGAGAGACGGAGAAGAAAAAAGAAGTGTTCAATACCTATGGAATATCTAACATCAGAAAAAAAAAAAACAGGCGCTGGCTCTTCATAATCGAAGGCAGCATCACCGTCGCCAGCGCCATCCTCTCCGCCTTCATCCTGCCCGACTACCCCGCCACGACGCGCTGGCTCACGGCCGAGGAGCGCACGTACGCGCAGTGGCGGCTCGTCGAGGACGCCGGCGAAGCCGACGCCGCGGGCGCCTCGTCGATCAAGGAGGGCGTGCTGCTGGCGATGCGGGACCCGCGCCTGTACCTGTTCACGCTGCTGCAGCACGTGTCGCTGCTCTCGCAGACGTTCCAGTACTTCTTCCCCACCATCGTGCAGACGCTCGGCTACGGCAGCGTGGTCACCTTGCTGCTCACGGCGCCCGTCTGGATGCTCGCGTTCTTCCTCGCCCTCGGCGTCACGTACACGTCCGGACGCTTCCGGGACCGCAGCTTCCACATCATCTGCCTCACGCTCATCTCGATGGTCGGCAATGTCATCGTCGTGTCGACGCTGAGCACGGGGGCCCGCTTCTTTGCGCTGTTCCTGCTGCCGCTGGGCGCGGTGCCCGCGTATCAGGTGAGGAAGGCCCAGCCCCCTTTTTTCCCTTTTTTTTTTTCTTTTTCTTTTTAGAGCCCGATGTATCATACGTCGAATTGGTACCAATGAGCATTGTCTGGACTGCCACTAACTAATGCTGCCACGCACGCGCGCTATACAGATCATCATCGCCTGGGTCGCCAATAGTTTCCCACGGCCGCTGGTCAAGCGAAGCGCCTGCATCTCGTTCGCCAATATGATCGGGAACACGGCCAATATCTACGGTTAGTCATACGATATTTCCCGTCCCTCCCCCCCCCTTTTTTTTTTTCGTAATTCCAGCTTTCAGCTAACATTAAAGCATTAGGCCCCTACATGTAAGTACTAATTTATTGACTCTCTGTCTATCTATCTACCTACCTAGCCCTAGCTCCAGCCAGTGCCCAAAGAAAAAAAAACGATTCTCAGCATCGGGCCGAGTAATATAGATAAAATAAAATAAAATACCCAACTACCTACCCAGACAAGAAAGATACAAGCCACTAACCCCTCCCAGGTACCCAGCCACCTCAGGGCCACGCTACCTCGCAGGCGGCAGCGCAACGGCAGGCGTGGCGCTGCTCGTCGCCTTCCTCGCCGTCGCGGCACGGCTCGTCCTGCAGCGGGAGAACAAGAAACTGGCGGCCCGAGAGGCGGAGAACAACAACAACGACGACGACGACGACGACGCGCGGCAGCAGCAGCAGCGGCAGCAGCAAGCACCCGAAGCCACCACTGCCGGTTTTACTACTCCGGTGGGTTTCAGGTATATCCTTTAGGGAGGGCTAGGTTTGGTTTGGCTCGAGGCGGACTTGGGCTTTGTCTACTTGCTACGTTACCTACGCGTGGAATGAATGGATAATGGCTGCACACACCTAAGACTTAGGTATGTAACTACCTAGTAGTAGGTACCTACCTAGGTGGACGGGTACTAAGATAGGTAGGTATCGAAAGCTGAGGCGGGCCAGACAGAATCAGGTATTATTGAAAACTGCGGATATTGATTTGATTTGGTAGGAATTGGATTGGTCTGCGTGCTAACTAACTAACTATCGCAATCTCCATTGTCTTCAGATGTTGTGATGAACTTAACTTACACACCTTCTTCCCCCATCACATCACCCCCTTCCTATCCCCTCCCCCGTCCCCCCGTCCCCCGCCTCCGATCACTGCACACCACACGCCAGGCATTAGCCACATGCAGTTGGAGACCTCCCTACTCCAGACTACTTACATGTATGTAACCTACGGGCTATATATGCATGCATGCACCTATCAAACGCCATACCCACACGTATGCACAGGGAGAAATATGGGATAATTGAAAAGCCACCCGCCCGCCGCTCCAGTAACTCCCCCATCCAGATTCATCGTTGTCGTCGTATATTAGATAGGTAGGTAGGTATGTGCATGACCCCCCCCCCCCCCCCCCCCCCACCTTGTCAATGTATGCGACGCCACAAGGATAGCGGGATAGATACATACATACCTAGGTTACATACCTCTAGGGCTGTGCATGATTGATCTCTGAGGACCAATTCTAGCTATGTAGGTATGTAGGTGCCAGGTGGCGGGTAGGTGGGATGTATGTAGGTAGACAGTGAGGAATGAATTCCCCGCATACCCAACTAGCCATAGATCAACTATTTTGATTCGACGTCTTTCCTCCATTCAATTACATATTTCACAAGTCTGCGCATCTAACAATCACCAAAGTACCTAGTAAAGCCAGTAAAGTAATATAGCAAAAGAAAATGCTAAGGATACTAGGTATCTTTTATTTTATTTTATCTTCATTGTAAAAAGGATCCCCTGCCCTTTCTAAGCTTGCCTAGATGCCATGCTCTCATCTAAGTAGGTAAGGTAGTTAAAGGTATCTAAACCAAAGTAGTAGCCAGGTTCGGTTCTTTGTTTTTTTCTTTTCATGTACAACAATCCAGCATCTATTTTCACACACACACACGCACACAACATATGGTCTTCTTCCTCGTCTCCTCGTTCGTCAACCAGATACACACGCCTACACCTACACCTACACCTACACACACATGGATATGCCACACACACATACATACATACACACACCCCAGGAACTCCCCAAAATGCCCGAGTCCAAAAGGTTCTGGTCCTCAAGAGGCTGCAGTCCCTTTTCTCGAATTTTGTTTTTTGCTTTGCTTGCGAGTGAACCCAGCAAATTAGGTAGCCCGTTCCCTCATCCGCACGCCAGACCAACAATGTGCTGTGCTGTGCTAGGTATACCGAAAATACTCCATAGCATCTCAATTCAACCACCTTCTAGAATTCCTCCCACCAACCCGCCTTCCCGTCCCCCCACTTACTCACTCACTCCTTTCCTTGATTGATTCTCCAACACAACAATTCGAGTTGGACAGAAGCAGAAAAAAAAGCGATGTACAGTCCAACTGCAGTACAGTACCACACACAAAAAGGCTACCCAGGAAGAGTAAGTGGTAATAGTTAGCAGTGTAGTAGGGTAGCCTTTAACCCAATCCATCCGGATCTCTTCTGCATTTTTTATCAAAACAAAAATTTCCCCAAGAGCGCCTTTTCCAATGCAAAGCATGATATGATATGCCGGGTAGACGCGAAGGAATACCAATCAATCCAATTAAAACAGTTAATAATAGCCAACACCCAACAACCAGAGGTAATAATAATAGAGAGTAATGATAAATGATAAAAAAAGACACTTCTTTCATTTCCATCCTGTTCTTCAATGTCATGTTGCGCGGTTTTCGATCGTTTCCCATTTCTTTTTTTTTTCCCTTGATGCAAACCGGTACGCTATCCGAATTAGAGACACTGGATAGGTAGGTATTAAAAACCTCGCATGTGTGAAGAACAGGTGTACAGAAAGAAGTAAAAAAATAATCCTGAAAAAAAGGAGTCCATGTAATGACCCGAGAGTTGGCACTTCCCGTCGATCCTAGCCTCGTACGTGCAGATGCATAACGTGGGTCGCCGAGATTCCCTCTCCCCGATTAGAAACACCGGGGAGATAAACGCTAGGGAAAATCGCGTTGGGAAGGAGAATGGGGGCTTCAGGGGGGAAATTTCAAAACAAAGACACTTTTTTTTTCGATTGCAGATGCAGATTTGCGCCGACGCCGTGCGTACGTATGTATTCTGTATTCATGTATGTATGCGAATGCCGCGTGTGACGGGCGGACTGGGGTACTTGGATCGTTAGTCGTCCTCTAAATGGTATCCAAAATAACGACAAATGGTATCTCTCTATGCTGCTAGACGTAAAACAGTAAGAAATGAAACTCGGTGTAAAGAAAAGAGCGTGAGCGACATAAAGGGGTCGTAAATCGTCATTAAATGGTCGTAACAAATGTCCAGGCGATCGAAATTTGGTCGTCATGTAAAATAATTATTATACTGAGGTGTGTCGTTTACTTCCTCAGGCCGACTTTGCCGGCTAAGTGACGCCAAAAACCGGACCCCTTTCGGTCCACGCTGTCCATGGACATCATAGTGGCTTCTCGCACCATGGGACCGACAATGTCTTCGTCGCCGCGTTCGGGGAATTTTCCCTCGGCGTACATCTTCGGTACCGTAGTCAAAACACCTTCGTCGAATTTCTCGCACGTGGTCGCCTCGCCGCTAGCCACAACCGCCTCCGCAATCTCGTCGTGTAGGTTGCGCCATGTGCGCTGGGTCTCAGCCCATTTAGCTTCGGTTAGCGCATACGTCTTAGAAGTCTGGCCGTAATGTTCCCCAGTTCGCGCAAGGTGCTTCGTATAGTTCACTCGTGCTATTTCCCAGTCGCCGCGAAATTGGCGAAGAGAATCCAGGTCGGATGTTTCGGGCTTGTACGGCTTCGGAACAATGGTGTAATTTGCATGCCCCAAGCGATCAGACCAGGCATCCGGCGCGGGTAATTGAGGAAGCTCCACCGAACCTGGCATGTGGCGAAGAGAAGAACTGGAAGGTCTCGTACTAAGCGGTGGAGACAACATACCAGACGAGTAGATTTCATCATCTATCGGACAAAACTGCGAGGCAATGGTAGGCGATTCCAATCCAGATTGTTGCGCTAAGATTTGCTCGGTGGAGGAAGCCATGATAGGTGGTAGAAGCGGTGTTATCGCTGATCTGCGGTCGCGCTCAATAGATGACAAGATGTCATTCGCCTTCTTGATGTCGAACCCTCCACCCAGCTGCATAAAGCTATCACTGCTTCCAAAACGTGACAGGGCAGGCGTAGGCGGTACTGCGGGATCATTCGAACGGTCTTGGCGTTTTCTGCTAGGGGCTGCTGAGACGGAAGAAGAACGGCTCGAAGGTGCGCGAGATGATAATATCGGCCGTTGGTCGAACCCATATTCGGATACTGGAGAACTGATTATACTAGACGGCTTCGACGATTTCCATTTACTGAGAGAAGGGAATCGAGAACCGATACGATGAGAGAAACCGGCAAAGGATGACTCAGAGCCATCTTTGCGCTTCCTCGAGCGTAGACTGAAGCTAAAATCGCCATCGCTGAAGAAACCTAAGTCGTAGTCGGCACTCTTACGCGTATAAAAGTTTGACGTGCTTTGCATTAGATCAGTATCTCTATGGATGCAAGGTTCGTCACCTAAACCAGATATAATTAGAACGAAGAGAATCACGGATAATAGGATAAGTGGAAACAAACATAAGCATTGGTATAATTCAGAGTCAGATGCATCATCATAATCTGAGTCCGAGTCGTCGTCATATTCGATTGGTTCCTCTTCTACGTCGGGTAGGACGCGTTTGCCTGAGTTCTGTGCTGTTTGCGTAGGCGACGAAGTGCTATCAGAGCTTACTACAGTTGTTAAGTCAAAAGATGACATGGAACTGGAGCAGCGCAGATGACCACGGGCCGAGAAGGTTGGCGTTACTGGCGACGTCGTATCTGAAGAGTAGGAATCGGTCGTGTAGAAGTTATATGGTACATCTACCTCTGCTTCGCGCTGTGCGGCCTCTTCCTCTTCCTTCCTCCTTCTCTCCTCCACCAGCAATGGCAGTTGAAGAGGTCGTAAACTGGGAGACATGACGTAAGAAGTAGCGTGATCGATGGTGGATACGCCGGTCGTCTAGATAAAATTGCGAACTTAAGGTTTATCTTATAGTTGACGTTGTTATTGTCGTCGTCGCGTTACCGTGATCGGTAACGTCAAAGTTCGTGGAGCTGTTTTGGTGGGGGGATGATACGTCAAGATAATAAATACATCCAGGATCCTCGGTAGCACTATTTTGGGAAATAGATTGTCGACCAAAAAGAGGAAAGGGAAGCAGAAAAAAGGGAAGAAGAAAAAAACGCTCGGTTCTCTTCTTCGGTGCCAAAAATTGATACAACGTCTTATAGACTAAGGATGAGACCTAGGGCCTAGTGACGAAACTACTTAGTAGAGTACTAGAGTAGTAGACTATACCGTTTGGTCGTTTGATGTGATGTGTTGTGTTGTGCTGTGTTGTGTTGGTAGGCAGGGTAGACAGGGTAGTTTTGGTATGATGGTATGATAGTATGTATCCCAACCTCGTGACAGGCTCTCTGGTGGGAAATGTCCAATTGTTAAAAGGGTATATACGTGTACCAGTGGACTGTGGACTCAGAAGACTGTGGACTGTCTTTGCCCTATCAACTTTCGGGTAGTGACAGTGGTCCACGTGTAGCTTGGGGTAGTGTGAATTTCGTGGGGTTGTAATCGGGCTGCCGTGCTGTGCTGTTCGTTGCTCTTCTCTCCTTCGTTGCTGGTCTGTCGAAAAATAAAACAAAACCCAACTAAAAAATCTATACCGCCTCTCCAATCAAATAAGCGGTATCGTGCTAATCCTGACACAAATCTCTTAAGGTCCCTCTAGGCGGTCGTTTCTCCCTGCAGCACCTTGAGTGTCTGCACCGTGACAGAACCGATAAGTTTGGCGAGTAGTGTAAGTAGTGTACAGCATAAGCCAATGGCTCAAACTAACGAGGAATTGCAGCAAATATATCGTGCCAGTCCAAGTTGAGCGTTTATTCCCCAGGATCTCAGGTCAGACAGAATGCTTGTTTATTGGTAGTTTCTCCAGAAGCCACGGTGGTATTGCGCGAAGGTGGGTGGGATAGGAAAGATGAAGAAAATGCACCTCTGAGAAAAGTTGAATCCAAGAATTCAAGAATCCAATCCCTTTTTTCTTCTTCTTCCTCTTCTTCTTCTTCTTAACCCGAGAAGGGAAAGTCTAGTTAGTAACCTCGTCTGTTGCTGGGGATAGTTAACCTGGGTACGGTGCACTGACTGGCTTCAGTGGCTCGGTGACTAGGCAATCCCAAAAAATAAAAAGAATGAAAAATTATTATTTTAGTTACTAGTATGATACATAGGCATCCATGGGTGTAAGTTGTACAATAGACCATACATCCATACTTCAATGATACTTGAAGTGTAGACCAGTGACCTACATATGGATAGTACCGTAGAAAAAAAGATAAAAAATTAAGACGGGATGTAAAGCGGGTGGCTTTACTAGGGCTCGTTCCGGTCGATTTGGTGCCGTGGAAGAACTCCACTGACTCCAGTGTCCAGCAGCCAAGCAAATGCACTACTATGTAAAAAGCTAAAGGAATCAGAAATGGGGTCAAGGACGGCCCTACCGCCCTGCCGTCTTGCACTGGTTACCTACCTTAGCTACCCTACTAGCTACCCTACTAGCTACCCTACTAGCTACCCTAGCTTCCCTACCTAGGGTAGTTAGTTTTTTTCTTTTCTTTTTTTCACGTTGTTCCCCATAAAATCATAACCCTTTCCTTCCTTTTACTATACTAATCCCTGTAGGTGTTAGCATGCTTATTAGTAACCTTGAACTTTAGGAGCCCGACCAACTGGGATGACACTTCGAGACCGCTCAGACTTGCTTATAAGCTAGACTGGGGTTTGCAGGTGTTAGGAAAGAAAGAGCTCTTGACAAGCAATTGAGCTAACCTACTGGATTAATAAGTTAATAAGAGGAGGGAAGCTTCTAATAACATTAACTGAGCTATGCTATACTAGGTTAGTGTATATATATATACCTGGGTATTGTACATCCATTGTATTGTCCCTATCAACATCGAATGGTTCTAACTACTGCATACATGTAAACTACTAGGTACTAACTAACCGTACATCACTTGAACTAACTTCTAAAGGCATCCAGTCACTTCCAATATTTGTGTGCAAATGTGCATCTGCGTATGTTGAATCTTTGATAGAGGGGAAGATATGTACATTGTATATTTGTATGTATGTATCTACGATCCACGGCTTACCTACTATGGCACTAGAGCAACTACACTAGTAGCACTGAGTTATCTAATCCAATTCTTAACGAACCCGTTTCTTTGAAGCGTTGACGCCTCTATCGGAGCCTGTTCTGAGCCTGTTCTGCTGGCTGTGTCTTTCGCAGTAGACGCCTTCTCCACCACTCACAAACGCCGAGCCACTACAGAGTCCAAACATCTACAACGTTATCCTCCAGTCTCCAGGCGCTTGAAACATGCCCAAATAAACAAAACAAATAATAGCAGGCAACATATACGTAGCACGGAATAGCCGCAATGGAGGTCCTCACATCTACGTACGCATAGATACTGTGTATGCAAAGAACGAAGGGGGCTGGAGAAGACGGGGATAGGATTTATAAAGCTAAGCCCATACGAGAGGCAAATGCCCAATGCCCAGTGCTCGTTCCCCTAAACCAAATCCCTCCCTAATTACCAATTCATGCTCGTTGAGAGCAAAAGAAGCATTGAAGCCTTCAGCTTACTATCCAGGTATTACGTACGTACCTACAAGTGAGTAAGTAGAGAGGCATTCAGCACCTTGATGCCATTATAAATCTTACGAAAGAGCGTTACATGAGATATTTAGTACTAGTTATAGTAGCACATGTACATACAATAGAATGCTTAGTAGAAGAATTACATCCAATACATCATAGGCTGCAAAAACTAGATGCATGTATTGTACATTGTACATACCAGTAAGTAAAGGTCCTTTTCGATCCAACATCAACTTTCGGCTTAAACCCTTCTTGGCCAACGGTCCCGGCTTTGATTCCTGGTGGCTACATATGGATTTGCGCTAGTTCGGCTAGAGCAAGGGTGCGGTTCAACCTCTATCGGATTGCAACTCTCACGAAGCCGTCAAATTGGGCTCGAAGCGCAGCCGGTACTGGCGGCGGGGACCTATGGGGAAAGGACAGCTGGGGGCACAGTGCGCATGTGCCAACGGCCAAAGCTACGGTACACACGATACACTCGATACCACTAGTAACCATCGCAGAACATGGGTACCAGGTCAGACTTTGGATACTGTGCACATGGCCCGCCGTTCTGGTCGAGATATCGTACCAGGATCAGCTTGAACAGGTCAGCATACCCTTTATTTTTCAAAAGAATGCCACGCCCTCTTTTGACGTTAGACTCTGCCTGACCTAAGAAATGCCGACCACGTTGACAGTAGCTTGGTAGCTGTGGAAGGATGACTCAAGAAGAAGGTTGTCAAACGCTACCTTAACCTATGGATGTTAGGTTGCACTTCAATTCAAGATAGTGTAGTTATAACTATATATACACAATTGCAATTAGGCCATCTAAGGCAGGTATCCTAATGTCGTACTTCCAGCCACTGCGATACATATATAATAATGCTTTGCCAATATGTGCTAGGTAGGTAGTAGGCACAAGCTTCACGGAGGGCGGTATGGAAAGGGGGTCGGACGTGCGTGATAATGGAACAGCAATTATGATAATAGCAGTTCGGAGAAATCGTGGAAATATGGTTCTTCTCCGGGGGGTATCATCTCATAGTCTCAGATAATAAGTCCGGGACTCGGTGAAGATGTAATGTATGTACCTAACTAGTTACTACATACAACTGTACAAAATCCCATATCTTCAGCACCACTTACAATACAGCTGTTTCACCCACCCCGGGCCAGTGGCCACCGATCCCCAGCACGCCGATGGAAGGCTCCATTGATTGGCAGACCTACAGTCTTACCAAGATCTTCAACTACCGAGGGGGGGAATCGCGTGTGATTGGCAACAATGCCACGCGATGTTTTCTTTCTGATCTTGACGCGTTGTGTTAGGCATGTCTGCCCAGAGGAAAATCGAAAGTCAGTTGCAGATGAGACGACTGAGGTGTCTCTTTTACCTAGATGCCCAAGCAGAAGATCTCTCCATCCCGCCATTCCTGCCGATGCGTGATGGAGAACATCACCAGACGGTGAAGCCCTAGATGCATTATACCAGTTGTAGATATCCGATGCAGGTGCATCTTTTGTTACGTAACCTATCTAGACTGCATGCTAGGCTGCATAAGCGTGTTCAGAGCACATGAGAGTCAAAGAGTCAAAGAGTCAAGACAGCAAGCATGTAAATCAAACAGACATCTTTTTTTTTCTATTAAATTGTGCAGTGCGCAACACAAAACATCAGATGCCCCTCAGTGTTCAATGTTCTCCAAAGTCATCACAAACTTGATAGAATACGTGCCCTAGGTAGATAGCCCAGCGAGTTCGTAGTTACATTGGATAGTTTGGTTCTCCTATGTCATAGTAGAAGCTTTCCTTACAGGCTCCCTGCATGAAGAAATGCGCTCTGCCTCAATCAGGTCGCTATCTAGATAGGTACCAAGCTTTGCAACTTCCCATCTGTCCCCCCTCCAAGCACATATCCTTTGCACGTCCCGTCCCGCTTCGCCAGCTGCCAATACCCTCCCGCTAGGTACTATGTATCTCGTTACTCAGCTTTCCTGTCATCCGCAAGTCAAAACAGCAGATTGCTCTCCCTCTCTCTAAGGGTGGGCAGTGGGCACTGCATGTTTGCGCATACATATGTACCTAGCACATGTACCTACCTACATACATACCTACATACCTACATACCTACATAGCTATGGCACTATGCAACCCTTGTGTGTGTTATACCTAACCACGGTAACTCTTTGCCTTTTCCCCATTCTCCTTCTCGCCGCGTGCCACCAATGGGATCTTTCAGGACGCAATAAACAAATATCACCTATCACATCCGTTTGGAAGCACAGCCTAAGATGCCCTCACATCTTTGTCCTACCTGCTCCTTGCGTGCCACAAAGGCCGTGGCAGTGCCAAACTGGCCCGGGCTGTTATCTGTCACTGCTGCCGAGATTTCAGTGTCCCGGAAAGGGGGGAGGGGAGCCTGTTTGCCAACATTGTTGGTTGGTTGGCATAGCCCCAATCGGCGCGGGTTGTGGCTTGCCTCAACTACAGTAACTACATAGATAGAAACACTTTTTTTTTGTCTGTGTCCAACTTGGAAAGCTAAGACATAATTGTTTCTTTGAGTAATTTGTTTACCAAACCAACCAACAAATCCGACTTTCCAACAAATATATATATCTTACTCATGTTTCTCATGCATGACTTAATACAGCATGAGAGGATTATGATGAAATAGAAACTTGTAGGGAATTAATTGTCGTGGTTGCGGAACAACAATAAACCCTTATTAACGGGAATCGATAAAGTCGCTCAGCAGTTAGGTATGTACGCAGGTAACTAATAGGCGAGCAAGCAACCAAAATCTTCGGGGAACTGGAAACCCTAGAAACCCACGTTTTCCGAGCATCGAAGGTCTTTGAAGCCTCTAGCCGGCAAAGAAAGAACCGTGCCGATCGCCTAACGGCACCCACACTAGTACGCAATCTGCTGGTCGCCCGTACCTTGCATTAGTGTAGGTACAAAATGTAGGTTCTATGTCGAATGCCTATTCGACGAACGAAAGAAGATATCAAGATTTCCGCAACCAAACTTTTACAATGTCGAGAAGCGTACTAGCATAGCAGGCCACTTTAGTGTAGGCAGGTTGCACTATATCCCTACAGTAACTGGCCTACCTAATCACCCGTTCGTGGTAATATGTACGTCGTAGTGTTGCTACAAAACTTACGACCAAGCTGGAGGGCTGTCAGAGCGCACGATCTAAACCCCCCCGGGGATAACTACCTGGAACAACCAACTTGGCAGTAGAAAGCAAAAAGGGAAAAAAAAAAAAGAAAAAGAAAAATTGAAGGAGAGAGGAAAAATTTTTCCCTTAGTTATCCTCTTCCAGGATCGCGGTGGAGTTCGGTTATAAGCTTCCAGCCAGTTACAAGAACTGAGGACATTCCACCCAGCTTGAACCGTTTGTAGATCTCACGACCACAGGCCCATACAGTATGTGTTCCAACCCTAGCTTGCTTCTGGAAAACGACTCGAAGCTTTTTTTTTTTTTCCAAAACAACCGATTTGCGATTGCTATCTTCTTATGGATAGGGGCATATCCACCGCTATTTTCTGCATTGACTGACGAAGATGCTGGGCATGAATGTTTATATGCTATATCATTATAATTATCGCACTAGCAGGTATATATCTCACCATAAACTATAGTATCATCTGCATATAGGCATGGTTCTCGAGAGCTCGGGTAAGTCTAGAAGCTCATAGGTATTATTAGGGGCTCAACGGTTCGCCAAACCGCCCCGTTCGCCTATGGTTTTTACCCCTTATGAACCCAGCATTCCTACGATGCCGCTAGGTAGTTCTAGAAGTTTATGCTATTACTGGGGGGGGGGGGGGGGGGGGTGTTGTAGCATTGCTCAGGGTTCGGGAGCTCCCCGGGGCTCCATTTTCTCTTGTTCAATTCCCTTGGAAAAGGGTTTTCCAGCCCTGAACCAATGCACTGGCTCTGGGAACACTGGGTCAGTTTGGTTTAGGCATGTGACGTCGTCAATCACACAGCAACCCATCATTCATTACATACGTGAAAAAGCAAGGATACGGGCAGCAACTCATGATGGCATCATTACACTACTAGCACTCTCACCACCTGTTCATCAGCCTCCGCAGCCTCCGGTGTTACCTTCTGAAAAGTCTATGGCAGGGACACACTAGAGCTGGATTTCTTGCATTTTCCTACTGTATGTACGTACGGTTGATGGGGCCTGCCTTGAGTATTCCGGGCAGTTAATCTCGTCATCTACCGATGGATACACGCTGCTGAGAGACCCAATTTCGTATGCATCTAATTCATTTTAGACGTGCATCATCAATTGTCAATTATTCAATCGACAGGTTTCCCGAATGGGTGAAAGGGGGCAGTTTTTCCCCTTCTCGGCAAGGATACGACACCGCGTTTTGGGATGAGCATTCGTGAATCTCCAGCTACACATGGGGAAAAGAGGGAATAAAAAAGAGATTCTGATATTCTGGGTACAGATAGTTAGATGTAGGTAACTAGATGATAACGCAATTGCGCAATAATCCGGGTTGCTCTGTATCCGATGGTAGGGAACGGCGAGATGGTGATTGTCCATTGGCCTGCCCGTCTATAGTTCCCTCCCCCGCGAAGATTGTCCCATCTGCACGTATCGTGTCACGATATGACCGGATCACAGCAGGAGGATTGTAACTCTGTCTCTTCCTCCTCGTTTCCTTCGCTGGAGGGTCAACGTCAGCGGCGTAATTTAGGGCAAATGCCCCCCCTTACCTCGTTGAATTTTTTTTCCTTAGGGGAAGTCGTACTCGTGGAACTTAATCTTCAAGCTCTATTTCGTCTATTTCCAACCCATCCAGTCGGGTAGATGCGCACTTCTCCGGATTCTGTCAGCTTATACATACATACCTATATTTCCTGTACCTACCTACCTGCCTGCCTACATCTACATTACATTACGTACATATGTAAAAGCAGTATTCGGGCTTGGTAATATGTAAGCCACCTCCATATATTTACTCAAGCACACATGCCTAGTATCACTCAGGCGTACATATGTAGGTACTGCTTGCTTGGAATCCCCCCCGAACTTGATTACCTGCCACGTAGGTATGTAGCAAATTTTAGAAATTTTTAATCTATGTCAACGGAGGAGAAAATTTTTTTTTATCTTCCTTATCAATTCTTTCTCCCTTTACCGTTTCAGCCCTCAGGTAATTGCTTCCTATCAGACACAAAGAGGCCCGGCTGTTCGGGCCCGTCACTGATGTGATGTGATGTTGGTTAAGAAGATTATTTTTTTTCTCTAAAAGAAAAAATCAAACAAATAGGGCTCGGTACTAACAGATACGCCAAGTAACCACGTATATGTCATGAGTTAACAATAGAATAGATAGCCAGCCCAGTCCCCCCTTCCCTCGTGGAAGCTGCAGCCGTCTTACTAGGTACTGTACATATCACTGCTACGGTACCTACTACCTACCTACCACGTTGATGATCTGATCCTTCAGTTCAGGCAAAGCCCTAAAATGTGAAGATTTCCCGGGCCCACGGATGGGGTTGTATGACGAACATGATTCGCAAATGGGGGTTGCTGGGAGAACGAAGAGAGCAGAAAAGAGTGAGAAAAAAAAGGGGGGGGGACAAGTTTGTGTGATGCAAGAGTATCACGAAGCTAGTGTCCCCACACGAGTTTGCACCGATGTTGGGTATCTGTCATCGCCCAGAGTGCATACTTTGCCTAGGCAGGCAGATAGGGTATGTACGTAGGGTAGACATCCCTTCTCACCCTCTGCTGGCTGGCTGCTAGGCCTCAATGCCTTGTTTGTTGGTTGGCTGGTCTCTCTACATAGTATGCGTGTGCTGTGTGTGTGATTCATTCGCACCCTACTAGGCTATGTAGTAGATCAACCTTCTACCACTAAATAAAGGCACCTAACATCATTACGCCAGAGGAATTCTGCCTGGGCCAGTTAGTTACTTGAGCTACGCGCAAAAACTAAGGCTCTAGAACGTCCTTCCGGTCCCTGGCCCCTTCCCCGATTCAGCCTGAACCGAGAAGGCATACCTATGAAAGCAACGTCGCCGATTTCCATCTCTCTCGGCCCATCGCTTTCACACTAATGCAAGGGACAATGTTACCATGTGAAAGAGAGACGAGAGATACATATGTAATTCCGAAATGCTGGTGTGGCAGCTCTCAATTCGACCTTATGCGATCGGCTGCTGATTGGCTCCTTCGTTTTTTTCACACAGTTTTCTCTCCCACTTTTTTGTTCGTCTCTTTCTCTGCTCTGATTCTTTTGTTTTCTCCTCCCTTCGAGATCGGACGTATTAGTAGTACCTAAGCCTAGGCAAGTAGCAAACATTCGATCCCAGATCCCATTGTCTCATCCCGTCGATGATTCCTCACCTCAGCATTGAAGGATGAGAGAAGGTTGAGACGAAGGTCGTAAAAGAAAAAGTTGGGGAAATTACGTGCTGTCGTTCTTATGGCAGCGGTCCTAAAAGAAGCCGGGGTAAAGGTGACGAGTCAGACATGTTTCTGACATATGTACCTACCTGCCTATGATTTCCTTCAAATTCTTACATACTAATACATATGTCTCTATTCCTATTTCGAATTCCTGAATTTTTCATTGGCCAGCTCTAGTGCAACCCTTTTGTGTCCGGTGTGGGCGGGAACGTGAAGAAACCCCTCCCTGGGGCTTGGGTGAGCTGCAAGGTACCAAAGCCATATCACAGCGAGCTGACGAGAGACGGCGCGAAGACTTACCCTATCCAGAAGGGCGGGAAGATCCATTTTCTATTTTTCCATAACTATTTTTTTAAAGAAAAAAAAAATCTTTGTAAAAACTTTTCACTTTCTCTTCCTGTGATTGAAGAAAACCAGGGGTTGCGTATGTATCCGCCTGCCTATTGAATGTGTGCCAAGCGCGCGCCTCTTTTTCCCATGCCCGTTGCACATTGTGTATGTGTATCGTATCCTAACATACATACCTTACATATGTACCTAGTAGAGGGACGAATGAATTCCACCATCCAGATTTGTCGTACTGGTGGCTCCCGAGTTTGTTTGGGTCGCGCCACCACTGTTCAGCAGCCGATAAGCCGCAGGATGCTAGCAGAATCTACGATGCGATGTATTATTGAAGACTTGTCACAATTTCGCTTTTGGCAGAGAACGCGGAGGGGGAGGGCCAAGTTGTCAGCCTCTAGGTTATTGATGATCGACGTTGAGCGGCCCGAGACCGCGTGACGCCATTCGTTCGTTCTCTTTACGTGGGGGGACAACCATGGCGTATTGCACAATACAAAATCTTCTTAGAGGGCTGAACTGTGAACAGCAGCCAGTAGGTAGGTCAGGTATCGTTTTTGCGAACGCCAAGCCCGTTGGGAGCGCGCCCACCGCGACGCCTCTTCGTCGTATATAGCTTTGTCAGACGACAATGTGCTTATAAAGCTAGTATGAATTGGCACATCATGTAGCTCTCGGCGCGCTATGAGTGACTGAGTACCTAATCTAAACAGGTACCTAAGCTGGGAGGTTAGTATTCTTCGATTCGGCGTGGCGAGAATAGACGAACGAAAGCTGAAGCGCCTCCTTTTTTTTTTGGTTTTTTTCTTCATCCTCTCAACTCGTGTCCTCCAGCCCAGCGAATATGAAGTATGTACTATTGAGGCTTTTCTTTCCTTCCCTTTCCCGTTTGGTTTTAAGCCCGTCCGACGTAGCCAATGGGCATCCCGGCGCAAAAGAACAAACACCTATTTTTGATTGAGGCGGTGAATGCGACCCTCCTTTGCTGTCATGACGTGTCGATCAAGATGTGGTAAATGGACTGCTGCGGCAATTAATTAATATTTCTGCAGGTACGGACGACAATGTGTAAGGTCTCGACTTCAATTCTCTCTGGGATCCTGGGTTTTCTTTTCTGTCGGCTTGTTGTCGTCGTTGCATTCCACGTTCTCTTTCCTTGTCTTCCCGAGCCGAAAGCTTGATAGAAGCTTGATTTATCGTCCATTGATTCGTCAGGATTCGGAAAATTACAAGAAATCTATCTGCGCCTAAATCACCGTGTGATATGAATTGAAGGAATAGTGACGGCCTAGTGATGTATATTATGGCAATTCATCAATACCAATGCGACCAATGCGACACGATTCCTGCTTCGCCAACTCATATGATGTTGCTTGCTTCTTGCTTGATTTTACTCAATTTTTATCATTTGACCTCGAGATTGTTACCGAGTCTTCTCCGCCACGTAACATTGAAAATGTGATCTTGGGGTCAAATGCAGTATCAGCCTTCGGAGCAAACAAGACGGATAGCATTGGGGCCCTTTGGCAAGTATGGCGTCCTGCCTGGGAAGTGCTTGGTCTTCTATCTAAGGTACTAGGCACTTTCCTTTCGAAAAGTCCTAGGGTATTAGGAAATACTAGTCGTGATCAAATTGAGATGTCTAGGTAAAGGAAGAATATTGCATACCTAGAATTGATGTCTGCATGCCTCCTATAGCATAACCTAGGTACTTACCTGTCTACCTGCCTAGTCGTATTATAAGGGATATCCGTCTTCGAAGTCTCTCAGGGAGATCTCCTGTGAAGGGTTGGCCTTTAGTTGTAGTCATGAATAGAGCCGTATGGAGGTAGCAGTAAATCTCATTCTTTGCCTGAAGCACACCGCTTCACATCACCAAGTAGGTTGCTCCCCCCCTTAGTGTTTATGTATCCTCGTCAACCGTCAACCAAGCATCAGCTCCTTTGCTAGCTTATAGGCTATCGGTATCTCTCGTAGCTACCCTAGAGACACTTGGGAACAAACAAGAGGCACTTGATGTAGAATTCAGTATCTTCTTTGTGGTAAAACATCTAGAAGCGGCTCTGCAACTAGATTGCAACTGACAATTATCTGTGAATCATGGTGATATTAACGTCTGCGGTATGCCTCAATACTAGGAAATGCCTTCTATCAGCCTTAACTATGACTTCAATACTTTGAACATGGATGCCAACATGAACGTATCTATTACGCTTGATGTAGCAGTGCGAAGGTCTGGTATATTTCGGCTATCAACAATAGGTGGTATCATGAACGCCCTGAAGCTCCTTTGTAGTAAGTCTTTCTTCAACTTGATGGCGAAGCTGTGGTCATGGTATAGGTTAGCTTGATCCTCATAAAATAAACTTCTTCAACTTCATGAAACTTCACTGTTGTACAACTAGAGTCTACCCACTTCGAAAAGCGATCTCATCATCTCTGTTTGAGTTATATTTTCAAGTGATATCGTCAGAAGCCGTGGGGGGAGTAATCTCTGAGCGACAAAAATAAGGGGCGACTTCCTGTACTCAGAATGCCAGAACAGATAACTAGTTTGCCGATTCTCTGTATATACTCATCTACTGTTAGACATGTCTTGGGCAGGCATTCAACGGTGATCTGGCTAGCGTGGGACTATATAGGAGACTCGATCGCCCATGGCTTCCTATAGGAGTGTCTGTATCTCCTCTATACCGAAACTGACACCGTTATTATGCATAACGTCTCAAGCCTGCCAGATCAAGACTGCATAGCCAGTTATATCAAGTGAAACCTACCCGTTTAGAGTGAAAGCTTGAGTATTGGCCTCTTGATATTGATAATGTTCACTAAGCATGATTTCACGATATATGTTAAGGTTGCTTAGTTTGTTAGGTAAAGCAACACTTAGAATATGTCCTGATGCCGTTGCTCATATTTATTTGAGTCACGCCTGTGAAGGAGTACTGGACGACCTTTTTGAAATTCGACTTGGGTTATCTTAGTCAGGCAGTGAATACTTCGTATGAGAGATAGATTTGAAAATGAGGTATTCTCAGGAGGGTATGGACTTCGAGGCAGTCTTGAGTCGCCCCTACCTATGACATAACATATCGGGTTAAGTTTTCGTGGCTCTATATTGAGAGAGCTTAGGAATCTAACAGATGTATTTAGGGTGTTTTCAAGGAAGAGCATATGGTTCTATAATTCTTCGTGAATCAACTTTGCTGTCTCCTTGCCTTTTGGTTTACTCATGCGACGCTGTCTTTTGATGCCTCATTCTAGCAAGTATAGTCAGTCCTCTTCTCCTTCAAACTTTCTTTGATGTACTAGTCAGCTGTAGCAGTGATTTATAATACAGTTATGAAACTAAATTTGAGCATTTATCCTCATAGACTGACTATAAAAACTGGTAATTAAGGGGTTCCGCTTTTCACACCATTCAAATGATCACAATATAGTCATATATCTGCATTTAGGTATCAATTTCTCACAATTGAGTAGATTCAATCAAATATTATAGTTGTTGAACAGGTTTATTTGTGTTGAGACTCTCCCCCTTCCCCCCTCTCCCACGATTCTCGATTTGACGACTATAGTCTTACGCAGTGGCAGGAGATCCTATTAGTTACCTAGGTAGTATCTGGAGACGGCATCCCCGAGGATGCGGCTAAATCTATATGCAAGTCTGCCATACGACACGTGGATGTGCTAGGGCTTTTTGATTTCTCAATGGCTAGATTACTCTATAGATGGATCCTTACTTAAGTCAATGGTCATCGACACCTCGAAGTTACTGAGGATTAGTAGCATAGGTAGGTAAGCTTCGTTTCCGTTTCGCTTATTGAAACCCAAGTTAATGAATCTCACAATGTACGAAGTCGGAAGGATCTCAATTCTAACAAAAGGTACCTACTGGATATCCCAAGGTTACCCAACAGCCTTAGGTTCGTTTGATCGAGAACAATATTTACATCAAACACGACATAGCCATAACACCAAAAAAAGCAAATTTGTCTATTTAGTCGAATGCTCAACATGACAACCTTGGAATGTTAATCGTATTGAGTACCTAGTAACTATCTAGCAGATATGTACTGATGCCAGGTGCGAACTTTTTCTTCTAGAGAAAAGCTTTTTACGATTGCCGTCATAGCTACTGGTTCGTAATGTGCTTGAGAATATAAAGCCAGCTATGACACCGTATCCGATGATTGGATTTCGATCACTCGAGTAGATGAAATGATACTGCTAGAGGTTGGAGCCAGCACTGGTGCTGCGGTAATATGCTCACCTCCCGTGGGGGGACGAAGTGAATGGAGACACAGTGGCGTCCGACCTCTCGGGATGTGGGGTTTCAACTTGTGTGAAGACGCACACCTACAGCCCAATCAGTTAACGAAAGTGTTATGGGTGTGCGCCTCACGCCGGATGGTGGGACCTCTGCATACCTGATTATGGTGGTCTTTTACCAAAGAGAGCTCTCTTAGAGTGCGTGAGAGCTTTATATGCTGGGCGGCTGCGTCTAGACAAGCCCCTGGAATATTTAGACCCAGATGCTAACCTAAAAATGATAGAGGATCACATGCAATGAACAGGTTAGGATTGGCTCATGAGGATATTTTACACTCATGGGGCTTTTACCTCACGGAGCTATAGATGGTTGCCAAACCCCCTAAGCTTTACACCGTCTGGCTGTAGACGCACCCGCATCATGTATGTCTCATATGCGAGAACAGCACGCAAGTGCTAACAAAAGTACCGGGAAAGAAGTTCGGCACTGCATGTTCCCGGCTACTTTACCCACAGATTAGATCATCACTTTAAAACAATGTCTCATAGTGAGACTCTAGGTGCTTACTAGATACATATCCATAGGTACGGCACGCTTTGCTTTTATGTGCTAGCTTAGAAGGTTAGGTTAGTGGCAAATGGAAATCGGCTCTCCTTGCCCTACACCCACGGGATGTGCCAGTGCCATATGAAGATCTTCCCCTTTATAGTCACATCTGACTAGCTATCGGACCTGTGTAAGTCCTGCAGTGGCATCTATTAGCAGTATAGAAATTATAGTTTGTATACTTCCTCAAATGTTCACCCCTCGTCGATCCATAAGGTACATTATCCGGCGATGAGTTTTGTAATACCAGTAGTAGGGCTAGTAGGGCTGCTTCCCCACCGCTTCCTTTCTTGCTCCTGACGTGAAATGAGGACTAAGTCGAGGTTACACGAGAAGCGTGATCGCACATACATACCTAGGTTAGGTATATGCAAGCCTCGCTGCTAGTGTGTACCAGGTTGGTTAATAGGTAAGCCACTTGCCACTTACCTATCTACCACCTAGTATATGGGTAGGTAGGCGGGTAGAATCTTCTACTCCCCCTTCCACCTCCTCATAATATCCGTGTGAAGTAGAAAGGGAAAAGTCCCCCAGAGCACAGTAACAGCTCTCTATAACCCTCCCCATCAGACGCGATAACGCCGAAGGCGAACAAGTTACCAAAATGTCTGAGATGACAATGTATACCGCCGAAACCCCTGATGATGTCAAGAACGCGAAAGGGCTTCATCTGCTCACCCACAGCACAGGTAACGGCCAAGCCATCCAGACCTTTCTGGAAGAGCTGGCCGATGCCTATGGACTGAAGTGGACGACGACGCTCATCAATATCTACGCCAACGTCCAGAAGCAGGAATGTTAGTGACCTCCCTATTACCTGTTACCTATCTAGAAAAAAAAAAGAAAAGGCGAATCGAGCCGAGGAAATTCTAGAACATTCAAGCTAACAGGTCCACAGGGTACCTCCGACTCAACCCCAACGGCCGGATCCCCACCCTCGTCGACAACACGCAGAGCCCTCCCTTCGCGATCCACGAGACCTCCGCGGAGCTGCTCTACCTCGTGGACACGGTGGACAAGAACCACCTCTTCAGCTTCGAGAGCGCGCAGGAGAAGAGCGAGATGCTGCAGTGGCTGTTCTTCTGGCACGGGTCCGCGGCCCCGTACCTGGGGCAGTTTTTCTTCTTCAGCAATCTTGCGCCGGAGAAGAATGAATGTAAGCTACCTACCTCCCTACCTACTCTGCGAAATGCATTGCTCGAGTCACTGACCCCGTGACAGACACGATCAACCGCTTCAAAAACGAGTCCCTGCGCGTGCACGGCGTGCTCGAGATCCGCCTGTCGGGCAAATATACCGGTGAGCCGAGGGAGTACCTCGCCGGGAAGGGGAAGGGTAGGTATAGCGTGGCGGACATCAAGGCGTGGCCGTGGGTGCAGTACTGGGAGCCTGCGGGTTTCACCAGGGAGGAGATGGAGAAGTTCCCGCATGTGATGCAGTGGATTGAGAGGATTGCGCAGCGCCCGGCGGTGCAGAGGGGCATTGGGGAGAAGTATAAGCAGAAGGTGTAAGCCTTGGGTGGGTATTGTGGGATGGGGCTATGGGGCTGAGGGGTTTCTTGGGAGATATGGCTGAAATGTTGCCTTCGAAAGTTGCAGATAAACCATTTATTTTAGCCGAAGGTTAACTATTAACACATCTTACATCGAATTGGGAGTATATGCAACTCTATCAACTATCATACGTTAAGAATCATAAACACATACATTGCGTGACATCTCTTATCCAGCATTAGAAAAGACCCATCCTTTTTGGATAACCCTAACCTAGACGCCTTGCCTAATCCATCACGTGAATATTACCGAGTTGCCTTGATAGCCTCCTCTAGGATGTTCAGCCCACTCTCAATTTCCTCTTCGCTGATGTTGAGCGGTGGGACGAATCGGAGCGTGTTGGTGCCACAAGTGATCATCAAGAGCCCCCTTTCTCGCGCAGCCTTGATGATCGCGGAGGGATCTTGGGTCAGCTGTAAACCGAGAATCAAACCCTTCCCTCGGACTTCGGCGACTAGGTCGGGGTATCGCTCCCGGATTTGGTCAAACCTCTTCTTGAAGACTTGGGACTTGGAGACGACATCTCGCTGGAGCTTGGGATCTACGAGTTGCGAAACGACGTAGTGCGCGACGCGACAAGCCATCGGATTACCGCCAAAGGTTGTACCATGATCACCAATCTTCATGGTCTCGCTAACGTGCTTGTTGACTATTGTGGCACCGATAGGAAAGCCATTGCCAAGTGCCTTTGCGGTCGTTAGGATATCAGGATGCGCCTCCTTAGGCAATTGGCTGTGTGCCCAGAGAGTACCAGTCCTCGAGAGGCCGCATTGGATCTCGTCATAGACTAGAACGGCGCCAACTTCACGACACCGTTTCGCCAAGGCAAGGAGAAACTCTTCGCTCGCGACGTTTACACCTCCCTCGCCCTGAATAGGTTCGATTATCACACCGCATGTCTTTTCGGTCACGAGATCGTTGATAGCCCCAATATCATTAAAGTTCCCGTACTTAAAGCCTGGCAGCATGGGCGCGAAGGGTGTTTGGTACTTTGGGTTCGGGGTTGCCGAAAGACTTCCCATGGTCCGTCCATGGAAGGAGCCGTGGAAAGAGACGAACTCGTGTTTTGCCCCTGAGGGGTCTACGGACTTCCCGACCTTTCGGGCAAACTTGATAGCAGCTTCGTTTGCTTCAGAGCCGGAATTGCACACGAATACGGTGGCAGCATCATGCATAGCACCAGACTCGAGGGTGCTCTCGACCAGAAGTTGGGAGAGTGCCCCGGTCCAGGGGTTGTAATAGAGGTTGGACGCATGCCATAATGTTTGAGCCTGGTGATGAGGGGTCGGTTTGATCAGCATGAATCTAGGCAACTGAGGACCGACGAGGTCTTTCTCACCTGATCTGAGATGACCTTTACCGCGCCAGGATCACTATGACCGAGCGCATTGACGGCGATGCCGGCTGTGAAATCCAAGTACTTGCGATTTTCCAAATCCCATAAATACGAACCTTGGCCTTTGACGAACACGGGAGGTGGCCGGGCATAGGTTGCTAACATGAACTTGGAATGCTCCTTTACTAATGATGCACTCGCCGAGTCATCTGACGGATCAGGATTTGGTAAAGAAGCCTCGCGGGAGATGGAGTCTTGGACCTTTTGCGACAGGTTGGATGCCGCTGTGGCCTGAGAAGACAAACTGCGCACTCCAATGGATGCTAGTCGCCGAGCAGGAAGTCGATAAGCCATATTACAAGTAGTCTTGAAGCTACCTAGTAGGCAGTCTACTCTACGATGCTATGGCCGTATCGGACAAAGAGGAAAAGAGGAAAAGAAGTCGAAGAAGGTTTGCTGAATTGACTGATCCCTTTAAATACCTATTTAATACCTCTTGGGCACTATCAGCTTATAGGTACTAAGTAGCTAATTAAAGGACAGTCAAATCGACCAATTCAATGATTTATTTATTGAGTATTTATTTGATCCGTTGGAGAAGTTATCAAATCATGCCACCAAAAATTGTCGAAAAATTACAGAAAAGTTTCCAATCAATTGCTACGGATGCTTATCGATAAAGAAGTTAGCCTAAAATCGATCCGATCTCGCATCAAGATTGGCTAGATTACCGGAAAGGGCGTTAGAACAAGAGCCGTATTAAAGATGAGTGCTCTCCTCCTTCCCATATTACCCTACCCCTATTGATTTCTAAGGTTGACATAAAAAAAGTTAACTTTGGTTTTCAAACGAGCTTTTTTCCATTCCCATTCCATTTCCCCCTTTTTATCTTGACTCATCTGAGGGTGCGTTTCTTATGTTAAGCCGATGTCAACCCATGAACCCCCGACATTCTCTCTCTTTCCGCCCCTTCCGTCTCCTTCAAGCTACCCTACCTAGTAGCATATGTATTGAATCAATCTCTTATACATAAGGCTCGGGTTTACTTGTCAGATGTACGTGTACGTTGTTACATCATTGGCACCACTGTTACCTCGAGTGCGCACAGTCATATCCATACGTGTAGATATTTAAATCTTTTCCTGATCAGATACGGATTCTTTATACGAGCATGCATTCACTCAATCTATTCTTCATGATCCAGAATCCAAATACCTGGTACATGTACAAAGTTTACTACAAACACATGTGTCAGTACTAGGTAACTTATGGGGTTACTCCAATTCTCCAACGCGGGGGCTGGTCTAACATTCTTCGGCCCCTGACATGAATAGGTAAGGTACTTAACCTAGGTACATACCTACGATTCAATGTGGGGGAATGCCTGCTGATCACTTAGTGCTCCCGTAAGGCGACTTTCACATGTCAGTCCCTATGTTATGAATCCTTCCTCTATTATTACCATTCTTGACGAAAACGTCACTGGAAAAGCCGACTGGCCCCAGGTTTATCACGAGCCATCATTTAGAACCCTTACAAGGTCCAATCTCATCCTGTCAGCTTCATTGAAACCCACAATGCTTCTCCTGACCTAACGATTCTTATCATTATAGCTCTCGGGCTTATGTCACAAACTGATATCGATTGCTTGTTCCCGACTAGTCTTGACTCTATAACTTGATGGTCTTGCTGAATATCCGAAGTCTCCGCCTTAAGACTTGTTCAAGTACACTCTGTTAGATCTAGGCCGTATTTACCTGACTTCAAGTTGCCATCAGGAGCTATGCTGTAAACCTTGGAAACATTCACGCCTCGCATCGCTTTCCAACAGCAACCAAGCCCTATGGCGCATTTCTAGATCATTTCCTTCTTGTCTCAACTACCTAATATTAGGTAATCTTTAATTATCGTCATTGTACAATATGATAGATCATATTCTCGGCAGACCTTCTGTGAAGTCGCGCAGGCTTCAGGTGCTTGCTGCGCTCACATTCTGGTCCGTCTATTTGTTCAAGTATGGCCCGAGTATATTCACGTAAACAAAAAGCAGCCGAACTAACGAGAACTTCAGAGGCCACCGACACGGCCCTCCCTTAATTCGTTCCTTGTCCAAGATATCTTCCAAGATATTGACAACATGGCAGACTGTAGTCTTTACCATGATGTACCTATACGCCGCCCGGAATTTCAGCACTCTCTTTGGGCTCGCTAGCCCAGAGCCGATGGCGAATATGTACGACGCGAAATATTTCCGTGCAACATGGGTTTTGACCGCTCTCGATGCAGGCTTTTGGACAGCCATGAAAATAAAGAGGAAGTGGATACGAGATATTGCTAGTCTGGTGTTTTCCCTCTTCTACCTGATAGCGGCAGAGCGTGCCGACGAGAAAGTTAGAAAGGTCAGGGGGGCCTTGACTGTTGAACATTTGAGAGTCAGCTGGAACAAGGGAAAATCCCCATATCTGGGAACCCTTCAAAACATAATGCGGCCACGATTCACACGCTGGCCGCCTCGAGCTATTCGCATTCCTCGGCCTAGTACGAGTGATTACAAAGAAGCTGTATCCGGTTGGCTGTACTACGATGGTCCTATTTCGGATTTGGAGCGCATAGACAAAATGATTTTGGATATTCCAGGCGGGGGCTTCGTGGCTATGGATCCACGCTGCAACGATGATAAGCTTTTTGCTTGGGCTGGAAAGACGGGTCTCCCGGTGCTTAGCCTGGACTACAAAAAGGCACCGGAATTCCCGTATCCGTACGCCTTGAATGAGTGTTTCGACGTATACACAACTATAGTTAGGAGTAAGGGGCGATGCATAGGGATGTCGGGGACAACTGTTCCTAAGGTGGTGGTAACAGGCGACAGCGCCGGCGGAAACCTCGCCACAGCCATGACTTTAATGGTAGTCGAAAATGCTACCCACAAACGTCAATCTGCGATCCAAGCAGACCTTCCTGTTCCCGTCGGGCTTGTACTTCTCTACCCTGGTCTGGACATGAACATCGGAAATTGGATGTCTGATGAGCAGATGTCTCTCATCAAAGATCGGCGAATGCGGGCGACGAATAAGGATTATCTGCGTCGGAAGAGCATGCAGTATAATGACTTGGTTGGCACCCCTCATCAATCAGATGATGAAGACGAAGAACCCTCCAACTCATCCTCCGATGTAAAATCGAACAGCTTGGACCCCGGCGCAAACCAGAGCGGACTTCGTAGCCCTCAGCCTGAATACTCTCACGCCAATCGTCAGACGTTTGCAAAATCCGAGCCATCAACAGTAGTCGCGAATGGAAATGGCACAACAATGTCACATCGACCCGAACCTATGCAGACGCGCTTGGCCATGGCGTCCATGATTTCCTATTTCAACGATCGTGTCCTAACTCCTGAAATGATGCGCGCCATGATTATCTTGTATATCGGGCCCCATAATCGTCCGGATTTCTCACAGGACTATTTATTGTCCCCTATCCTAGCTCCTGATTACCTGTTGCAAAAGTTCCCTAAGACGTACTTCCTCACCGGCGAACGCGATCCCTTAGTTGACGACACGGTCATTTTCGCCGGGCGTCTACGCCGCGCAAAGCAAGCGTACTACTCTCAGAACGCCTCGCACGGGATGAAAGGCCTGGCTGACATTACCGACTTCAACGAAAAAGATGTGGCCGAAGTCGTTTTGATCCCTGGTATCAGTCACGGCTTCACCCAGTTCCCCACGTTGTACCCGCCCGCGTGGAAGTTGATTGACCGCTGCGCGCGGTGGGCCGTGGACCTCCTCGACACCGCCGAGACGCGCTCTAAGCGTGAACAGCAGGTCCTATCCTCCCAGCGCCATCAACTGCGCGCTGAGTCCAGCGGCGATGAAGATAAACCGCTAGAGATCAGCATGACGAAGATGCGATCGAGGGCCATAAGCGACGAGGCAAAGGCGAAACAAGGCACCGAACAACCCGCCACCAAGGAAGGGGGTGAGGGTAATAAGTCGAACGGCAGCGCAAAACGCGGAAAGGCCAAGGGGAGGAACGGTTTTGGGCAAAAGTCAAAAAGCTTCGTTAAGCTGGATAGCTCGGATGATTTACTCGGCAGACGCATGCAGGGCCTCGCCGGCCCGCTGACCGGGGCTCATAGCGACGAGGATTAAGTGGTGTTTGATGGGCTTACGAAATGGGCTTGGGCTTCGGTTAGGTGGGATTCGCTGCATTTACTACGGATATAACGAGATGTCCTTCTAGGATATTATGCTTTGGGTGGAGGATTTGACCTCGCGCCATACTTCGTCATTTGAGGACTTTTCCAGTCTGCTATGTGTTAGGTACCTATTTACCTAGGTAGACAAGCAGTACGCGCGACTAAACGCGTCCGCGTCGAACCCGGTCTAGAAACATATCACGCCTACTTACTCACGAATGCCGGTGGCAAGCACCTGGGCCGCTCGAGAACCTAAGCGAGGGGTGGTCCTTGAGCGTGGTCGGCGACCATTGGATATTGACCCAGAAAGACCGATCTATATCCCAGCGCCGAAAAAAGGGGAATCGGCAATTTTAACACCACCCGGACACAGTGTATTGTTTTTAATGAGTATTTTAATCCATGCGGTTAAGATCAGCAACTTCTACCCGACGACAGAAGACGCGAGCGTCTTTTGCAAGTGGGGCCCGGGTTTAGAGCAAGCCAGAACCATACACCGTTATGCTGACTGCGCAATCCTAAACATCCAATGCGTGTGTTGTTGTTTTGTTACCGTGGGCGGGTAGGTAGGTAGTTACTAGGTAAATTATACACCGGCCTACTTAAGTACTTACATATATATAAGTAAATATAATCCCCGAATATTGGTGGACCAATTATGTGCTTCCAGCCCTTTTGTAACAATGCGTAAATGTCGTTCGAGTTGGGTAGAAAAAGTCTAGATGCCGAACTGGCCCAGCCAATGAATTTCCCGGTCTGGCGCAGAAAAGCACGCGCTCGTTGGGTGAAATCCCCTCACCCCTCGGAATGTCGATGGCAAATGTCGGGTGTTTCTAGGAAGAATGGATTTTAGCATGAGAGTCTTGGAATCAAGTTTTAAGTGTGTGGTGAATAATGCTCACACCTTATGTTGAATCCGTGTAGAACCAAATAACGATCTCTGATGGACTCAACCTCGTAGAGACGTTGTTGCTACGATAACACCTCTGTTTGCCTTACCGTAGCGTATTGTAAACCTGAATATATGGCCCATTGATGGACAGGTGAGAAGGACCTAACGACCTACCTAGGCACTTGCTAACTTCCAAGATACCTCCCTCAGGGCAAGGCGATTATACGGGCTTGAAACCTCGCCGAAATCACTGTTTCCGTTTCAAAACCTGAAAGTT
This sequence comes from Hypoxylon fragiforme, assembly GCF_022984875.1. NCBI lineage: Eukaryota > Fungi > Ascomycota > Sordariomycetes > Xylariales > Hypoxylaceae > Hypoxylon > Hypoxylon fragiforme. The sequence continues at coordinate 485,175 of NW_026054758.1, read as the reverse complement.
TGTGAATGAAAACCAACGCGGACAATGGGAAAAGAATACACAAGTATAGACCGTAGAAACATCATACCAGCCCTGGAGTCCCGGCTCTCCGCCCGCCAGCCCCCGCTTAACGGACCACAGGTCCAGCTCTTCCGCATCAACTCGCCCCCAAAAGCGGCACCGCCGACTCCGACTCCCAAGATGTCTGATTCGGGGTCGGATGAGGGGTCTTGTGGTATGTATACCTGACTCCCTAGCTCCCTACCTAGTCTTCATAAAGCCACACGTGGATACCGAGCACCGAATACTCACACGAAGCGCGGCAGCAGGCGAACAGCAACAACACGGCCCCGCAACCAAGCCCGTCGACGATGTCGTCTTCATGCTCCAGAAACGCATCCAGATCATGCAGTCCATCATCGACCAGCTCCGCGCGTCTATCAAAGAGCGCCAGCACTGGGAGGAAGACGCCAAGACGGCGCGGCAGGAGCTCGAGAGGGCGAGGCGGAGGATCGGGGGGCTTGAGGATGAACGGGGACGGAGGGGCTGTGCGGGAGAGCCAACGCACGACGACGGGGAGCAGCAGCGGGACGCGGAGGCCCAGGAGAAGAACGAGAACTCGGATACTGTCACGAAAGACGTCGAAAGCCCCCGTGAGCCCGGGCACGGCTGCACGAGTCTCGGCGAACCGCTCACAACGTCCCCTCCAGAAACCCAGGAGCCCCGGAACGACACGATCCGCCTCCACCACGTCGTCTGGGGCTCCTCGCCCGTGCTCGACGAACGGCTGTATAAGAAGCTTTCGCAGCACGCCACGGCCGGATCGCCCTTCACCGCCACGCGCGATTTCATCGGCCGGGATGTGGAGCCGGGCGGGAGGAGGACGCTAGTGCTCGCGTACTCGAGACCCCCTGGCGCCCCGGCGCGCTGGCTCGTGGTGGACGAGGGCCAGGAGGGGAGGTTCGGCCCGTAGCGAGGCGAGGATGAGATTGGGTTCGGGGTCTGCCGGATTTGGGTAGGACGCTGGGTACCTAGGCGTTGAAGGGGGTTAGTTGGCTGCGAACCTGGGGGGGGAGGTTGGTGTGGTATTGGGATATTGGGATATTGGGACCTGAGACCGGCGGAAGGAAGATATGTACATGCTCCTAGGTTAGTGGTGGATAATGGCAGTTAGGCGGCCTCTTTGTTGGTTACCTCGTCTTTGCTTTTTCTTTAATGCCCAATTTGACATTGTGATGAGAGAGTGTCTCGGTTCGACGACCTAAACTAGCACTTCTCCGTTTTTGATATGCTATGTATGTATGTGTGGATGTTAATGGTACCCGGGAAGAGGGAGTAGGGCCGATGAGCCCCGTAGGTACCACGGATGCAATGAGGTTGCTAACGAACTATAGGCACTAGGCACTTTATACACCATTGTTAGTAAAAATCGGCGACCATCGTGTTAGCTGCAGTTGTGTAACCATTGATATTCATTCCCTTGCCCCTAAGGCATAGGTACTAACCTAGGGGTACATCTTTATGGTAGCTCTAGTTGTACTTTTACCGTAAGGCTTTGTACGGTTCTTGAACATGTCTATGCTAGAATTTGATACCTAATAATACTATATCTACGCTACTTTGGCTTGAACGTTCGTTGTAGGCAGGTGTATACTATCCAATGTTATAGGGTGTCTCAGATTATGTAATATCCAGACTGTATACTCTCGCTGCCCCTTTCAATAGTAGTCTTATAGGTCCAAGATCAGTAGCGTCGACTTCTTCAGAACAAGGACTTCAATACTACCTATCTAACAGTAACTAGGACCACAGGCCTAGTTTCAGTTATAGAGGTCTCGGTATATTCCACAAGACATGTCACATAAGTCTACGGCATCTTCCTTGCATCAACCTCCACCCCTTTCATCACCCTACGACACCCTCATTGCAGTTTATACATGCCGAATTACTACATGATATATCATATTGGAGTAGGGTAGCCTAGCAAGTTGGTAAGAATCACATCGCTCCCTAGCTGAACCTCCATATAAACTTAGTGTCTCCGCGTCAGGTGGGATTTGGGAACGCCAACGCTGTATCTACCTAGTAACTCACTTACCTGGCAGGTACATAAGACACCTAGGACCTATTACACAGCTTAGTAGTCTACTAGGACTAGGTGGAATGGGTGTCAAGGGGTGTGTGTAGATACTAGAGAGTAGACTTAGACTCGGTGGCATATATCTGTATGTACCTGGTCTGTATTTGTGTTACGGGAAGAGGAAGATCATATCCAAACTAGTCGAACACATGAGCTCGACCAAAAACTGGCCACTTTTCCATTTTCCCCCTAATAATAATCCCTTATAACGGCTCCATTTCGAAGTCTGTTGACGATCTTGTCATGGACTCGCCTAGTGAGTTTGAGGAAGCTTATTCCTTTCTAGATTTTGGTATTAGGCTAGGTATCCACCTATAGTTTATAGCTGTATACGTACGTGATGATAGATAAGTCATTACGATGGATCTATAGACGCGTAGAGGCTATTGAAGTTACCAGCCACAATATATTAACTAAAAGGGTTAGATACCCAGTAGTTAGGTACGGGGCATGTTATCGGTAAGGGAAAGGATGCATACAGACGGCATAGACTTGGCCCTCAACTGGGTTAATAGGATCTGCTTATTGGTGCGAAATAATTGACAGTTGTCGTGCTGCTACACTTTCACCAGGGATTCTACATAGATGTGAGCGAATATCGGATTCGATAAGTCGGCAATGTATATTTTTAGAGGATAACGTGCTTCGGAGTGAACTCCATCTCGACTTTTGCTAACCTAAAACTTGCTAAAGTGCCGTGGTATTGACTGATTTGACCTACCCTAGGTCCCGGGCAATAATCCGTGCACCTCTCTCTTATCATCTACTGTCGATAGGGTTCTCCCGAGTTGATGGTACGACGCCTTAGCTGCCTGCTGTCGCAGCGATCCCGGATCTAAAAGGCCCCGGCGTTCCCTGGATCTTGGGAGAGCGTTACCGGGGGTGCAATACCCGACTTACTAAGATTGGAAAGCTAGGTAGGTATCGTGAGTTTGCAACGGTATACCATTCTGGATGCGAGACCCACGCTGTAATAACCTTAGGCATTCTACCCGAGCGTAATATCAGCCGATTGCTCATGAAGCATTTACTTTACCTTAGGTAGGCACCTACCAAGACACTGACATGGCGCCTCTCTTCTTATGCAATTGAGGCTGCCGGGTTTGATGGCGCGCGGAATATTTGAGCTGAACACACTCCAAAGAACAACGACACCACGCAAGTTCAACACCCTTGTTATTTCGCGATCCCGCGCTGCAGGAGGGTGTGTAGAAACTCCTTCGACCATGCATCTACCAATCGAATAGTCTCCAAGGGGCTTTCCGTTCTCTACCCCCTCTACGCCATTTCAACGGAATCCGTTTCAACTCATCTCCAACGCGCATGGCGGATCAAGCCCCTCCTAGCCGATAGCTCTTTTTTAAGCTCTTTGTAGTTCAAGGGTCCTAGAGCGGATAAATATGGCCAAGATATTAGATAGATATCGATGTGCTGGAATTCCTTTCCCCGGTAGCCTAGCGCCGCTGACATGGGAGGGCTCGGGGTCCTTTCATACGATATATAGCGAGGTTGGAGTGCTTACCCACCTACCAGGTAGGTTAGGTACCTAGACTGAATAGGTATCCCAGCTCACCCATGAAATATCTGAGTCGAAGGACACTCCTACTCCAAAATAACCTAGCTGAAACCTGAGGCAATCGCCTAGCAGACACGCATATACACGGTGAGAATTTAAGTCGGCTAAAGGCACAAAACTTGTGCCAAGCCAAGCCATTATTTGTTAGGAAAACACGCAAAGAGTTGCCAGACGGGGGTTTCACATGTAGTTGTCAACGAACGTCCACTTTTGGTACCGGGTAATTCACAACTCAACCAAGCGAACGTCGGCCGAAACTGGCATATAGCTGTGTATCACACGTCGAAAAAATGATTCGCTCGCCCGGGTTACTAGAGCTGAAAGCCTGGCGAAGCAGATGCTTCCCCCTCCTCGTACGTACATACATATGCATGACACCGTAACGGTTCACAACGGAAGGGGAGAAAGGAGAAGGGAAAAAGCAAAAAGGAGACAGAGCGAGAAAAAGAAAAGGAGAGAGCACGAATAGTCAACAAAGAAGTTGCATTAGTTTTACTGGATGCTAGTGCAAGTTTAGTATGTTCAGGTAAGAGGCTGCCATATACACGGATCATGCAAGTACGACTAGGAATAGAGCCTATTTGCAGTTGCCCAGCATCCGCCGCAAGAACATCCATCCCCATTTGAGCCCTCTCTCTCTCTATCTCTCTCTCTTTTCCGTTCTTGCGCCTCGAGCGAAAGACGAACCACCGTGGATCATCATTACGTAGTATGTAGACATCAAAAGGACATTCCGTCGTTCAAGCCCGTTGCCCGCGACCGCCTCTCAAGCCGGGGCCCCCTTTTTCTTTGCTTTCAACTGATTTAGGTAAAATGTTGTTATTGCTGGTGTTTTTTTTTCTCCCCCTCCCCTCCCCTTGGGTATTCGATGACAAGACAAAATGATGCTGCCCCTCGGAGACACAACATACGCCAAAAAAGTATAAGTGTCCGCCCCCCATCCCCTCCCCCCTAATGATGTATATGTCAAAGCTCGCCTCCAAACCAAAATGAAAAAAAGGGGGGGTTTAAAAAAAAAAAGAAGAGAAGAAGAAGATAGAAAAGAATATCAGTAGTGACAGTAGAGAATAACTTGGTATCGTTCGTTTCGTCTTCGCGTACGTCTGGGGAAGTTCTAGCGTCGGAAAATGAAAAAAAAGCTAAAGTAAAAAAAAAAAACTTTGGTTAAGGGGGAAAGGGGGGAGTTTTGTGTATGATATTAGAGAATCTTTTTCTTTTTCTCCCTGTTTCCCTCCCCCTTCCCCCTTTTAAAATCGCTGTTGTCTACAAAGCATCGTACGTAGAACCTGGGTAATACCGTGGCGATGCGAAGAATGGTATAAAATACAAGTCGTGTGAAATGCGTTGCGGAACGTCTCCAAGAGCGCCTTCGTTCGAAAAATAAAAAAAACAGTCGAGATGGAATAAACGGTGTGTTATTCGCTTGTTCGTTCGTTTGCTCGTTCGTCAATATTCGTAGTCTCGTTGGGTGTGTTTGTCCAATGGATTTGTCTTCCTTTTGGCATCCCAACAATTTTCTCCCCCTTTTACTCCCCCTCCTTTCACCTCGTAACGAGACATTTTCCGCCCGGGTATTGTTGTATCATATTATATTCGCGATACTAATTCTCTCCGTGCTGCGACTTCCTGACGGGGCCCCTGTAGTCGGACTGTTCTTGTTACTCCCAACTTCGGCTATACCGCCCCCTAATATACTTGATCCTGGCTCTACCTTGATCGGTGGTAGTATTTGCGTTCGGGACGTATAGTTGTGTGTTGGGCTAGCCGCTACGGTGGCAAGACTCCTAGTAAGCTCTATTAGAGTATCCCATCCTCCCCATTCGTCCCTCTCTTTAGCGTTCAGACCCGTTCGGTTATCGGTGTGTACGATGCCACCCCCAATGGGCGAAGGAGGCATACCCAACGGTGCCTCACGTTCTGCTCCGATCCACACCCAAGCTGTTTCAGTGCAGGCTTGCATATCCGCACTAACGTATATCAAGAGCTCCTCGTCATGTTGCAAGCGGTCTTGTATAGCCCTTGGATCCGGAATAGCAGCCTGTGGAGGATATCCGGGCGTCGTTGAACGAGGAAGGATTTTGGATAGTTCGCGCTGCTTGGCCCCTAGGATCTGTAGAAAGAAAGACAGAAATCGGCCACATGGAATTACTACGTCTCGCCGCGCGTCGATCGACTTCAGAGCCCTTAGACATGTAGATGCTAGCTCGTAGCATCCCGTAAAGAGTAGAAATAGCGTAGAGCGGAATATGTGCGTTGCGAGAAGCGCTGTAGCGGCGTCAGCCAAGGTCACATTAACGCGTGCGATCAGATTCGCTGTTTCTATCGCCGTCGCTTTGCATTGTTGTATAGCATCGCTTCGAGCTTCTGGGGGGCAGCCCGGCGCAAGGTTGTGACGGTGTAGGAGCAACCGGGCACTAAGAAGATAGCTGAGAGGCATTAGCATATGAGGAGCGATTAAGGAGACGTTGTTAGCCTCGCAGGCTTCCGGGAACATCTTCTGACAGCCGAGGAAGTGGTTATCGAAGGTCGCTAATCGAGGGGGTTCGATCACTAGACTCGAGAAGGCCCTTCTTATGGCGGAGAAAGAGCGGGTTATGTTGATGATGACGTGCATAAAGTGCGTGAGAGGTGCGGCGTTTACAGGATGCACAGGGCCCTCGGTATGGAGAAAATGATCGTCGAACGGCTCGGGAAGAGCCACGTCGCAATCGGAGTCGTCGATCAGAAAGGGGCGGCCTTGTTCCATGGACATCATCCGATCTAGTATGTATATCGCCCACCAAACCCTCCTCCGCATGTCCGCCTCGACCCTCGAGCGCACCCCAGTAGCCACTTCGAGGTGAAGATCCAGATCTTGCGCGCACCGCACGGTGCTTCCCAACCAATTCCAGGCCGCCGATCTCAGGTTTAGCTCATTTAGAGCGAGCGAGATGAGAAACGAAGCTCGGACGTTGTCCAGGTCGAATTCGTTATTCCATGGGTCCGTCAGACTTCGCGCTGCCTCTAGGAACTCGCCCGCCCTTAGCGTCCGATCAGGGAACGGATCGTTGCTAAAAAGACTCCCCACTGCTAGTACCGAAAAGAACATAGATTGCCACGATATGGGAACCCGCTGTATATGAGTAGTATTTTGATAGAGCTCTTCTACCTGATGCTGTAATGTTGGCCAGTGTAGAATCGGTATCATTATGTGCGCCGCCCCGTAATAGGTGTGTAGCAGCTTGTCTACCGTCGCTTTAGGAGGTAACGGCGGTCTAGGGTGATCGAACGGAATAGTAGCCGGCTGTGCCTGGCGATACGGCGCCGGGGGCTTTAGCACGCCTCTTGAGAAATTTCGAAAAGCAGGCCTTACTCGAGATAGGTCCTGTAGTAAAGGGGCTGCCCTTTTCCGTTTCCTAGGCTCAGAATTTAGATCAGGGGGCAGCTGCTGCGGTAGTTGCGCAGCACCTTCAGCGTCAATATCCATGGTATCGCCCCTTTCCGCCAGCGTCCGCCGCAGATTGCTGTTTTCCCTCTTCACCCTTTCTATCTGCTTTTCCAGGTCCTGTACTTGTTTTATGGACGACATTCTCCGGTTCGTCTCCTTCGTAAATTGACACTTGACGTTGCGGCTCGAGCATTCCGAACAGCTCGTCGTTTCTGTAGCATCACACTTGACCTTTCTTTCCCGACAGGCATCGCAGCTTTACGATCGTACAGAGAGTTCAAGAAGGCGAAATATTGGGTTTCCTCGTAACCGCTGACGCAGCCACCGAGAAAACACAATACTCGTCCTCTCGAATGCCCCGTACTCATAAGTCAGCATTGAGTGTCTACGAAAAAATAATAATAATTAGGGGAGGCAACGGAGTTTTTTTTTAAAAAAAAATGATTAGGTATACGAAATAAATCTCTCGTCCGCGGAAAACTCGAACACGCACAGAAAATTCTTACTACCGAGCACACATACCTAGGGTCCTTCCTTCTTTGGCGGTAGGCGCGTTTCTGAGCCGAGACGTTCGCCGATAATTGAGCACTCGAGAGCCCCGGGGTACTTGCTACCGACTCGGTCGGTGGTAGCGAGTCTCGGCCCATCGCAGAATTTGCTGTCACCGGGGTATACGGTTGGAATCCCGACTGAGTTACTGGAGGTAACGGGGGAATTCCTATGGGCTGTGGCGGTTGTGAGGTGTTAGACCTCGCGTTGGGACCCATCAAGTTTCCTAGCAGTTGAACCTGCGGCCGAGGAGAAGTCGCTGAGGATACGGATGACGAGTCATATGACCTTGTAGATGGATTAGGTGAGCGTGGGAAAGGATTGTGCGACGATGCTGCCATCATTAGAAGACTCCTAGGGCCGAGTATTGTTCGAGGTGTGTTTTGGGCAGAGTCACCTCGGGTTAAAGCTCTCCCCAGTCGGGCAGTTTTCTGGGGAGAGTTTACCGCTCAAGGAACATGCAGAAAGCTATGTCGTAATCGTCTTTTCGGAAGAGGCCGGGTATTAGAACAATATCCAAGCACCATTCCACCATGAACCAGCCCTGGGATGATAAACATAGGCGGGTGCTGCTTAAGCTTCGACGGGGGCAAGCGACTTGGAGTTACTAACCCTCGTACCAAAGCCGTGGAGACCGAGTTCAGTGTGCACCTAGAACCACTCCTTTTTTTGTCTGCCTTCGAGACTGACCAGCTGCTTTGTGTGTTGTATATGTGTGTGTGCTTTTTGTTGATGTTGCAGCAGTGTCGTGCCACTAAGGGAGAAAAAAGTTCTAGTTCCAAGTCTTTCAGCTGTCCTTCTTCTCCTGGTGATCCAACCACCCTAGCAAGCTGGCTCCGGCGGGGGACTCCCAAACTACACGGGATGAACAACCGGCTGGAAACAGAGTCTCGGAAGCGCTAAGGCTATTGCGATCCAGCATTTGATACTGCTATTATCTGGTCGGTTGGCGATTCCAGCTAGGACCAAGAGGGTTGAAAAATAAAAAGGTGATTGCCCAAATAGGAAGGGTAAGTCTGCCGGTAGGCGGAAACGATCATGTACAAATGTAAAAGAAGTATAGCTACAATACGGGTCTAATGTGGTGTTACTTGGTACGGACTCCGAGTTGACGGTGCCTCACGGTCAGGGACGACCAGTAACAGGAGAAGGGGAACAAGTTCTGGACAAGGCAATGGTGTGAGGAGAAAGGTGACGATAGCAAACCTATACGCTAGTTGTGTAGACATGCTAGTTCGCAGATGTAAAAAGTAGTTATCCATCTAGCTTCTCCCGCCCTAGTCCGGCGCCAAATCAGTAAAAAATCGGAAATATAATCTGGAGGGGTCAACTGGAATCCTTCTACTAATAACCCCTGTAAATAGCACAGGGAGGGAAACAAGCAGGGCTGTGAACGATGCTCGTCGACAACAGAAGAAGTCACTAACTACGGTGTTTCGAGCTGCGTAGGTGGGCCGCCGGCCTGGGCCCAAGCTTGCCTAATATAAGCACAGGTCGCCATACAGTGGTAAAAATCCTGGGACCTTGCCGGATCAAGGGGGGCAAGCCGTGATGGCGAATCGGGCTATCATTCAGAAGGAGCTTAATAAGGGTTCTATTCTATTCTTGCGTGTATGTTAAAACTACATAGTAGGTATCGTTTACCCCGTCCTCCCCCCTCCCCCCTCGGTGCCTACCTAATTACTAGGTATGTATAGGTAGGTAGTATATGAGTGCAACTGGAAGCGTAAAGGTCCAATAACCTATCAGAGAAAGAAACCCCCTGGGGGACTGATGCTAAATATGAACTAAAGGCTTTCAAGTACATTCATGCGACATTGCTCCCCTACCACGCCTGATGTCGGCTCAACTGGTTTGCCCTGGCCATGTAAGAATCCTGGACTATGCAACCTCCACACTAGAAAGCTGTACCGTAGGAGCAGCTGCGGATTCTTTGTTAGTACAAGGCATCCTTAGGTAGGACTGAGAGGCAGAGTCGGCATTCCTCTCGGTTGTGCCAGGTAGACCAGGGCCCGTTCGGGTGCATGATGTGCATTCGGAATCTAGGAAGTATGTACATAGCCAATACATGCCTACCTACCTACCTACTACTACTACTATGTAGGTAGGTAGTGTGTAGGTAAGTGGCCAGGTAGATAGGTAGTTAGGCAGGTAGTATAAATGTTGTTTTCCTTTTTTTTTTCTGCCTCTTTCTCGCTTTCTTATACCCAGTGTACTTGTCTTGCGCCCTATCCCCAGGCTGGCATTTTTCTTCACCATTACTATTTCTCCAGCCGTAATTGGCGATCTTTCCCCGGTCATTCAGCTACTTACCTGGTAGAAATTCAACTTGGCGACACGCTAAGTAACTAGTTAGCAACAGATGGTGCAGGGCAATACATAATAAAAGCTATGCTATGCTATGTAAGTAGTTAGGTATGCATGTATTTAAGATACGTATTGTATTTGTATGTATGTATTTCTAGGGGATGTTTCCCTGGACAGCGGCAGTGGCCGGTCCGCTGTTTTAGTAGATTCTTGTTGACAAGCATATCTAACCGTTACATATTTTTTGTAGTGTAGTAACAAGCATGGCTATGACCAGAAAGATGTAGACAATCGTCTGTGAGCCCGTGACCCGATCGTTCTTTTTTTTTTTTTTTTTTTTTTTTCTTAATAAAACCTGGCATATGAAAAGAGGAGCGTCCCACCGGCGGACAACGGCTCACGACAGGGTAGAATATGGTCACCAAGGAATGCTAGTTTGAAACGTACCAAAGATCGAGTGCTCTCCGTGCTCATGCCGATGTAACCTGATCGCTTGGTTGAGCTAAAACCAATAAACTCCGAGGTACTGGACACCTAGGTGCTGGGAGCTGCCGATTCCGACGACTTTGTTCTGGATACGCTTGTTTTCTCATCATCTCTCGTTTTTTGTGTTTCTTTTCCCTCACTGCTGATCTTTAAATGTTCGGGGAATCTGACGGGACGAATGATCGGGCCTGTCACAAAACTGGTTGCAGCATTCTTCGAGCTTTGTGGCGTTCCCGTGGACCGTGGCGGTTCCAGTCCAAAAAGAAGTGACTATCTACACTACTACCTAGATAATCCCTAGCTCGCCCCTCCATATTTCTTGAATGAGTTAGTCATTCCGGGACGATCTGATCATATTTAACGCACGTTTTGCTCTGGTGATAGCCTTAAGCACCTGGGTAGTTTACAAGGGGAAATGCCCTTTGGCCTCGGCTGTACATACATACTTACATAGTAGTAATCGATGCAATCTTGGCTGGGGTTGATGTGAACATGGGGGAACATGCAAGGTGCCGCAAAGAGATCACACTATGATACGTAGCCCGCATAGTTGTCTGCTAGAGTTGGGACCACCCCCCCGTCCGCGCGATGAGGAACGATTCCGGACAGACAAGGGGATGGTGGAGTTTTCCGCTCGAATGAATCCAGTTCGAGTTGATGAAGGGGCCGAATAATGCAGCATGTTTCGATACAATATCCCATGATCGCACGAGGTCTTTCTTGTTTGTCATGCCCGCATAGAAGGTCGACATTGGATTGATTTTTCATTTTTTTCCCTTTCGGTTACAAGCAAGATACCGCGCGAGCGACCGACAGATGATAAGCTCATTGAAGCTCTACGTGCATATCTTGAGGTAGGTAGGTGTACTTGTACAGCAGATAGGTACTGACATGCATTTACTCATCCTTCTCCTTACCGGGTTTCCTCCCTAAGAACTGTGCCACCTGACAACATGAAATTCATGAATATGCACATGAATAGGTACGTACATACTTACATGCAACTGATGGTTTTCATAAGCAGCTACATAATGATTTCAGTCTTCTTGAGAGACATTCATAGATGCATATCAAAGTTGAGATCTAGGTAGTTGGTATACCTCCTAGCTATAAGACAATGCCACGCAGGAATGTCAAATATCAGGAATAATGAAAGTACAGTTCAGACACATTGAGACAAAACCACCGCAGATTGTAACATTGCTAAATATAAATCATCGAAAAGCTCACTGGTCGTATTCATAAGGAAAGACATTGTCTTGAATCCTCCATCTCAACATAAGGAAAAAATGCCGAATCTATAAATAAAATCACATACCTGCCTCACTTACTTACCTACCTACCTAATCAATACAGTCAATACTCCTGAATATAGTACCGAGCAGCCTTGCAATGGAGAGAGCTCCTATGAAAAGCAATTCATTCGAGACAAAAGTTACCCTGCCCAAAAGCCAATGCCTACAAGGTACCTAGTTTAATAACAGCCTTAGACTTAGAACCGTAGATCCTCTTAGATTCCTCATAGCCTCATGCTAGGGGAAATAGGAAGTTCATGGAGTCTCTTCACCGAGCCCTATTTTAAGGAAGAGTAGATGCCGTACAGTGGTTGGATCGGAGCCACGCGAATAGGTGGTAACAGACTCACCAAGTTAAAATAGCGAGGAGCAGGGGTGTTGCTAGGCTGCGAAGCTTGCGGAAGATCTTCAGCAAATCGAACAATACCTAGCACCGTTATATGTTATAAGTCTATCAATCAGATCATTAGAGATCTGGACACCACCTCGACCGCTACCTGCTAAGCATGTAACTATAGTACATCCCACATTACTAGGTACTCGTGACCATGGTTGATAAAGGGTTGGATGATATGGCATTCTCGAATGGGCGGGTGATCCAAGGAAACGGGCTGGGTACCTAAAATATTGAACCACGTATCGACCGCTGATTGAGTTGGTCACGCCTGATGACACGAATGTTGCTAATCAACGATGGCATCGAACGGCAGTTGGCAAATGAGTAGCAGTAGGTTGGCCAAGTACCTATCGAGATCGTCAGGGGATGAGGCTTATACATACAGTATATACAGTAAGGGATTAAATGACAACGAATGACAACGCCTTTTGAGCAAGGTCGCAAGGTCACAAGGATTCACATCAACAAGTCCCTGTGTGTGGTTGAAGACCGGACGCGCTCGTAAGTGACAGATTTCGCTTATTCACCTTGTCCATATGTAGGTCGTCGGGCTGGATTGGATTAGATTAAATGTACAGTATAGTCAGTACCGTGGTAGGCTGTAGCATTCAGGGCGTAAACATATGTAGCGTAGGTATGTAGTTGCAAATCATTGGTGCGATTGAGAACTACAAGGTAAGTAGGTAGGAATTAAGTAGATACATCTCTCGGTGAAGATACGGAGGTGTAGATGTATAGTATCAATACTAGATATGTACAAGGAACTAGGTAGTATGATAGTACCTAGTATGAAATATGACAGGCGTGGGAGAGTCAGCAATTCATCCACATCCATTGGGAGAAAAATGATCTTGACATTGTTTTCTCGGCAGGCTTCCTTATAACTTCTGGGGTTCTCGGTTTCATCCTTGCGCCGCATTCTATTGTTTGCTGCGGGAGACAAAAGATCCATGTAAATATGAACCCTTGATATAAGTACCTACTTAATACAGCATCTACCTAGTTAATATTCGGCTTTAATCCGTAAATGAAGAATGAAACATAGTTATGGAGACTTCCTCTCGAAACAAACTGGAGGAATACTATCTACATACATACCAGGTACTTATCCATGTCTACTGGAAACATATACTTACCTGCATACATGTAGTTGCCAGCCCTAGGTATGTAGTAGGAAGGTGAAGTCGATGGCAGGTCAATTTTAGATGAATATGTTGAATATCGTGTGAACGATATGGATGTATACCTTAGGTACCTAGGTACGTATTCGTATTGGTGAAAAGCGCGTGGCATAAGTTATAACTTGGAAGTGACTTAAATTGGCAACTACATGTAGGTATGTATACATACAAAGCCTCTTATTGTACACCTGGAAATAGTTCATGCTTATGTATTGTCTACTAGGTACCTACAAATGTAGGTACAATACAATACCAAGTATACCTAAGTCTATACGTGCTTGGCTATATAGGTACTTACTAGGTAGATGCTAAAGTAGTGTAGGAAACAAGACTGCCACGCTTCAAGCGAGTCCAGGTATGGAAGACATCCGATCGGATGAGTATTTCAGTAATAATATGTAGGCTGTCATAATAAACCCTTTGTTGATCATTCAGCCATCTTGATCTTCTAGAAGTGTTCCTCGACTCTTCTTACCCTTCCACCGTTCACAAACAAGGCACTCCGCTCACATTTTAATTTATCTGCTACAACATCAGGATTGGAGAGATATGCTGACAGCTTGCATAGATTGTCTCGCCTCCTATACCTCCAATGTTACGTAAACCTCCCTTTTCATTTCCTAATAGGCTCCTACTTCTACTACATAGTATGAACAGAAACCCTTCGGAAATTGGAGAGAGGCTGTAGTGTCGTGTACAACTTCAATGCAGGGAGGCTACATACCGGTGTAAATCTCGAACTATATTATCAGGGTTTGTTTACCCCCTGTCCAGGAACCTAGCTCAGCTTTTCTCACGTTCTGGCTCTAGGTAGAACATGATCGCTCTCTCACAGACTTTGCTACTTGTCTGTTTGCTAGATCTTCGGCATCTCATCTAATAAAGAGAATCAACGGTAACGAACAGACAGAACCGAACCAGTATGGTCGGGCATCCACAACGTGCCGCCTAGAGCTACCCAGTAGCGGCTATTCAACACGCGATCTAATCTAGATTTTACTGAGGCCGGGACCTCAATGGCTCGCCGCCGAGACAAGTCCCCCCCCTTCGCCAAACCAACCCATGACGCTATCATACTAGGCTAAATCCGCACATATTAGTTACTAGTCGATGTACACTGGCTCGGCCGCGTTAAGGCTTCGCAAAGAAACTAAGCTCTAGCGTCCCCCATCCTTGGGATCGCGTGCGGCTGGCGCGTTAATCACTTTTCGGCTTCCTCCGGACGCCTCGAACAGCTGGTGCCTTTCGGACGCGCGTCAAGTCTCCACGATAAGTTTTAGGTCGAAATTATAGTAGGTAGGCATAGTTATGTACTTGTACCTACCTAGCGATAAATACCTCGACTTTGAACGGGCTTCAGGGACAGGATGCCCCAGAATCAACCACATCTGATGGATGTCTCCTTTGGCACGACAGTCTTGGCTCTACTTACAAGGCTTGGCCTTTTCTACAAGTATGGTACTCTGTAGAACTGGGGTAAACCCGACTTTTTTTTTTTTTGCTAGAGCTCGAGAACCGAACCGAACCAAATCAAATCAAAATCAAATCAAATCAACTTGAATCTATGTAACCGTTATGCTTTGCTGTGACTGTGACTTGGATAGGCCAAGGCTGGTTCGTTCCACCGCAGCCAAGGATAAACCCTCTCCCCGGTTTCATAATGCTGGGAACCGGATAATTGGGCATGCATACAGTGTAGACCATAGTTACTAGTAGCAGTTGATAGGCCAGGGTCGGGAACGCCAGGATCTATCTCGCTGGGTTTCGTTAAAGACCCCCCCCCCCTCCCCTCTTCGCGGGCGGTCATTTGCATCATCTCTGCATATGCCCTCATCTACTACACCCTCAGACTAGGTAAGGTATAGACGTTTCCCATCTTCTGGGTTCGTATGCAGACTAATCTACCAGCACGGTAACCATGCCGAGAGAAATGTGTATGGCATGAGATGTTTGTATTTACTATCAAGCAAGGAACCATCAACGTTTTGAGTAGACACCCGTCGTGACCAAAAGCCACGATACCGCAGCAAGCCGTGTCTTCTCCAATCCTTTTTATTTTCTATTTTTTAATACTAAATTCTTTCGACAGGCTATCTAAAACTAAGCTTCTCGTGTTTCTTTCATCGCTATCGAGATTGTACATGTACCCTCTTTCTTTACGAGATAGTCCCCATAGTTGTGTTCTGCGCGAACCATGGTAGGTACCTACCTAGATCACTTGGAATTCGAAGGATCGAAGCACTATTTGTTACTATCATCAGTGTGACCCTCCTGTGTTACCACCATTTTTCACCACAGCTATTTTCCCCACATGGAAAGACACGGCAAAGGCGTTCCCAGTTCCAAGGATACATGTTCATTGTCAGCAGTGGGCGCCGCCGCGCCGGACAGGTGACCGATTGTAGAATTTGTCGTTGGCCGAAAATGAGGACACTAGATAGGCATGTAGGTTAGGTATTATAACTACATATACCTAGGTACCTAACTATACGGCATGTGCAGCATCACGAGGCATGAAGATGTTAGAGGATCATGTTTCAATCTTGGCCGTGAATGGTTTAAGGTCTACGGATTACCTATCAAGCAAAAGCACATGACACCAAGACATACCAAGCGTCTGCATTTCGACGACGCCATTTTCTTGTCCTCCTAACCTACCTACCTACGTACCAGGCATAATGTCACCTACACAGGTTCCATCAATGGGAAAAGAGCCCTGCCCTGTCAAAATCGGCACTTTCCCACCCCTAAAACGCATACATATGTAGCTGTTTAAATCTTTGGTACCGAGGCCGCATGATGATATGTAGCAAGTAGTAATAAGCCAAAGGTATAAGGACGTAAAGGGTAAATTTGACCTAATGGAGCTAAGGGGGCCGCGTGCCAGTTAGGTAGCGGCCGATTGCCGACTTCGCGGAACGATTCTACGACAAAGATCGGCTCCGCACTTCACTCTCGAAACACGGACGTTGCCTCTTTCGAGGAAACCCCCCAATGTTCCCCCCCGTAAATGGGAGCATAGATTTCGAAAAGGGGATGAGGAGAGAAGGGGGGGGGGGGAGGGGGGTAGCGATAAGGAGGACGTATGCGGACGCGCCTCCTGGGTTGCCTACTGGCCTATCCTACGGTGCATACGATACATGTGACTCAAAAAGCCGCCGACGAATCTTTCCATCTGGCTGCTGCTTTGCTGCAGTGGTCCCTGATTCGTTCTACCTTAGATATGGATGTGTATGCTGCTGCGCTCCCTTAGGTGGTGGAGTAACAGGCGGGCGGTCGGGGGGGTGGTGGAGGGGGCCAGAATGGATTCTCTCTAGACGTTTCTTTTTCTTGGTCCCAAGTAGCATCCCATCCCGTGTGACATGGGGAAAAAACCATGCCGTCCGTGTAACGCATCACCGACTCTAATACGCTAGCACGCCAGCGTCATTCGCATCTTTCCACGCAACACCCTCGTCCCTCCACTCAGGGGGGAGGAAGGAAGGGAGGGGGCAGATGGGGAGAGTTTTTATGTATTACACATACGTAGTAAGTTGTTTTTCTTAACAGAATAAGCCTTCTGTAGGTAAAAAGATGAAAGAAAGAAGCCCGCTCCCAGGGAAAGTTGGACGAAACCACGGTCCTGAAACCACCCCGGGGGGCCAAGAGAATCGAATACCACCGCGGCACTTCGAACTATCCACCCCGCACCGGCATGATTTCGAGACAGAAAAAAAGGAAGATCGTCTCTACGCCCGGACAACTTTGGAGAGAGATAGAGGCAAAAAGAAGAAGAGAAAAGAGGGTGGAGAGAGAGAGGGAAAGAGAGAAGAGAACGCGTTGATAGTTGGACCGACCAACCAATTGGCGCTGTACGCAGCCGAGCCCAGAATTTTGCACTCTCGCAATCCGCATGCTGCGTCGACGTGATACCAAGGCCGTTCGCTCATGTGCAAAGCTACGCGAGACGACATATGGGGTCTCGGAGGTGGAAGTGGTACAAACCAAGAACAGTCATGTATTGCCCATGCAGTGAAACGAGCGATACTGTGTCACGAGCGTAACGACCAACGTCGGTCTCTGTCTCTCCATCTCTCTCTATCTCTCTTCGTCCTCCCTCGCCTCCTCTCTTTCTCTCTCTGCTCCCATTCAACAACCCCGAGAAGACTCACTCACTAGGCTACCTAATAGGTAGCTTCCGATTTGAAGCGGCTCTTGATGGGCATCAATGGGGGAAGGAGAGAGGGGGAAAGGAGAGAGGGGGAAAGGAGAGGGGTTGTTCAAAAGCTACAGGATCTCTGACTAATGCGCCGTTCCGCAGTACTCATCCAACCGCCGCGGAAGCAATTTAAAACCGAGAGGGCCCGCAGCGTCTGTAACGAAAGCCGCAGGGCACCTCTGTCGCACGAGATTTGCAGGCGACTCTTTTACTTTTACTTTTTTTATTTTTGCTAATTTTTTATTTGTTTTATTCTATTTTATTCCATTTTTTAGATGCTGATTCGGATGGGTAGATACTTGACTTGACTTGTCTGCGTCCTTTGCGGCTGATGAAGTGCACGTGTGCTAGGATTCCGTCCCCAGGGGGGGTGGTTGAGTCATGTCCTGTATGTATGTAGTTATGTACCTAATGTATGTAGCCCTGGGAGGCATGTAAGGTAGTGTGGGCTGGCGGCGCAGGCCTGCCACGAGGTTCCTAAAACGCTCGAGACACATGAGCCGTGGGTGATAAATTCCGATTCGGACAGACGGCCTAAAACGTGGCCCCGGGGCCTGTGAGAAGAGAAAAAAAAAAAAAAAAAAGGCCCTCCCTTGCCAGCCGATCTCTGATGTGTTCACACATGAAATCCTTCCCGCTTATCAAACAGCGCACACACCAGCGTGGGCTACTACTAGGTAGTTAGGTACCAAGGTAAGTATGTATTGTACCTCCAGCCTCCAGGGCAGCAGGGCAGCAGGGCTATCTTATGCATCCATGTGTAACTACCTCTTAGCTAGGCATGTACCTACATAGTACTGGAGATGTAGTTAGGGTTCTACATAACTACCTACCCAGGACCTACATATGTAGCAGCTCTAGGTATGCACATTGCACATAGCAGTGAAGCATCAACATCAAATACTCACCGCTTTGCTTTCCCTTGAAAGTTGAGGTACAATACAAAAATGCTGCGCTGCTATTTTTGAAATTTAATTCCCTTTTGGGAAATGCGTCGCATCTTCTGCACGCGTAAAACGTATGTAGGCATGTCGGTAACAGTAAAATGTGACAGCTAAGAAAAGAAAAAGGTAATCCGAACCTTCTATTCCTTCCTGTCGAATGGGCAGATTTCCAGATCGTTTATGATGAATTGGGATCAGAGGAACCATGGCACGGCGTTCCTTCTCGCTTACTTCCGTTCTACCCCTGATAATCGGTCGGTCACCTTTTTTGTTCCTTTTTGGTTTTTTCCCCCTGTTTTCATCACCTTTTCGACTTCTTCTTCTTTGGTAACACATCTGTCCGTGCAGTATATACAGTAATGCAACTTGATTGTTCTTACCAAACAGTATACCGTAAAAGCCGGGGGTCCGAAGTGCTCCTATCGAGGTAGCAATGCAGTTCGGGATCCCTGGTCGGGCAGGCAATGATCAAAGTCCAATAGTCGGTGTTCCCCTTGCAGCACAACCGAATCGAATCTAGGTTAACAGCTGGAGCTTACATAGTACCTAGAGGCTAGGTAGGGCCTGGTAGGCATTGTCGAGCTAGCGCCCATGCTCGGTATCGCAACAAAATCCCAGCTGCTATCCCCCCTGTATCATGTTATTACGGGCGGACCGGAAGCGCTGATCTTCTGCCTGTCATTGTGTTTGCGTGCCTACGCAGCCAGGATCTGGTTTTACCTCGTCTTTGATTCACGGCCCCAAGTCGATTTATTTATATCTCCTTCTCCACTTTGAACCCTTTCTCATTCCCGTCGGAACGGAGCCGAGCGAGAGCCTTTGCCTCCATCTGAACAACCGCCCCCCGAGTTCACCAACTTTATCCAGAGCTTTCCAAAATCCATCCATACCTACCTTCGTACCTTAGGTGGTAGCTGATCAACTAATGTGCCTTTTTTACTTAGACGTTCAATCGAATTGGTTGTATTCAGGATGCCTTTAGTATCATTGACGACTCCCGCGCCAGCGCCAGCTATGCCTATCGTTAGTTGTTATCATGCGCTCGCTTGAACGCCAATAGAACGTGATTGAACCCCCGACGTTCAAATACTCAGTGTTGCTCTCGGCGACACTCGCCGGTCGTAAATGTTCCATGGAGTAGTAACACCTCGACGGCAATGAGGAAAGTGTTTTAAGTGCAACCCCATAATGAGCATCGTGAAGATAGGAGAATAAAAAGGGGGGGGGAAGAAGTTTAGCTTCTCGATTACGAATCGATGATTAAGATAAGGCTAAACTGTTACTACTGTAGGTAGGTAAGAGAAAAAAAAAAGGAAGGAAAAAAAAGATAGGCATCGAGTTATGTTATCGCAATTGAAGGAATCCAGTTTCAGCATTCCATTTGCAAGATTACATTCAGACAGCGCAAGCAACCTTACCTATAAGCATCTATCTAATAGACACTGAGGTGTGCGTACATTTTCCAGAGAAGGGTTTCATCGATCAAAAAGTAGCATTCCCCCTAATTGATCAATCAATCAATCACGCGAACGCATATCATATCCAATATGTGCAACACGCCGCTCCACGCCTTCCTCGCGGCTCTCCCCAAAGCCGAGCACCACATGCACCTGGAAGGCTCCCTCGAGCCGGAACTCCTCTTTGAGCTGGCCGCCAAGAACCGCATCACGCTGCCCTTGTCCAGCGACGCGGCCTTCGCCTCGCCAGCGTCGCTACGCGCGCGCTACGAGGCCTTCCAGAACCTCGACGACTTTCTTGGCTACTACTACATCGGCATGTCCGTTCTCGTCGACGCCGCCGACTTCGAGGCCCTCGCGTACGCGTACTTCGCCAAGGCCGCCTCCCAGGGCGTCCGCCACGCCGAGGTCTTCTTCGACCCCCAGGCCCACACGGACCGCGGCGTCGAGCTCGCCACCATCGTCGGCAGCGTGAGGAAGGCCCAGGACAGGGCCGAGGCGGACTTCGGCCTGAGCTCGGAGCTCATCATGTGTCTGCTGCGCCACCTGCCCCTTTCCAGCGCCCTGGAGACGTTCAAGCACGCGAACGACGCGGGCTACTTCAAGGACGGCACGCTTGCGGCGATAGGCATGGATTCGTCCGAGAAGCCGTTCCCGCCGCCGCTGTGGAAGGATCTCTTCGCTGCGGCGGAGGGGCTGGGCATTCGCCGGACCATCCACGCCGGAGAGGAGGGGCCGCCGCTCTACGTCACGCAGTCCCTCGACGTGCTGCATGCGCAGCGCATAGACCACGGCGTCCGCGCCCTGACGGAAGGCGACGACGCGTTGGTCGCGCGGCTGGTCGCTTCCAAGACGCTGCTGACCATGTGCCCGATATCGAACGTGAAGCTGAACTGCATCCCGTCGATTGCTGCGTTCCCGCTCAGAAGGCTTATTGAGACCGGAGTGAGGTTCAGCATCAACAGCGATGACCCGGCTTACTTTGGGGGTTACATACTTGAGAACTACTGCGCACTTCAGGATGTGTTTGACTTGAGTGTTAGGGAATGGGAGACTATTGCGAAGGGCTCTATTGCGGGAAGTTGGTGTTCTGAGGAGAGAAAGGCCCAGTTGTTCTTGGAGATTGATGATGTTGTCCATGCATATGTGATGGAAAATGAAGAGCAATAGATTAGCTGAAGAAGTTTAAATAGTAATTGAACCTACTTGTTCGATACCACCAGGATTAGTGGATGACTAGAAGATTCTCAAACTGATCTCTTAAGTGATATATCAATGCTCATGATACATAGGTAGTCTTCGTGTGATAGTCTTATTAGTCTACCTAGGTAGCAATGCATAGTATCTTACTAATCCATTCTACACGACGAATGCTCCCTATCCCTGAATTCAACATCCAACCTAGCTCGCCCCTGTTCCATTCCCAAGGAGCGCTTCCCGTGACACAAACTCCAAAATCTCAACCCGTCGTGCATGAACAAGTGGATATTCTTTTGCTAGACAATGGGTTTATTGGGGTATTCACATTCAATGTTTGCGTTTAAGTGCTCGATGACGCGTGGACCAGTCCATAATTCAGACATCTCATGATCTAGGTCGTCCAGATGCAAGTGTTGGCTTACATAGGATGATGCTGGCAGGGATGCTCCTTGATTTCGACACAGGTATCAAGTCGTCTGCCAATGGGCGTCGCAAGGAAGTTCGGAATGAAGCGGAGCAGTTGCATATTAATACACCTACATACCTAGGTCACATATTCAATATCACATATCATTTTACGTCAAAACTCGGTGAAGTTCGTTCCCTATGGTTAGAAGTTTAAGTGTTGGCCTAGGGTGAAGGTGTTGGCCGACATAATATAGCATGTAATTCTCACAGGCTGCGAAACCAGGCAAAGAGCACATCTCTTTGATATTGCTTATTGCAGATAACCTCGGCATTCTTTAACCAAGTAAATCACATTTAACTTCTTGTCATGCAGGTAGTATCACCTTTTTATTTGGTTCAAGGTTTTCAGTGTCTTCTAATAAGAGGCTATTAAGTTCTAGAAGCTGTTGAATGTTTCTCAGCCTTGCTAATGAAGTCGAGGCAGTCTTATTATGCTCAAGTGTATTTGTATGAATGAAATGAATTAGTTATATGATTGAGTACGACGTCATAGACCAAAAGTCAGAGAGAAAATAATTCGACTGTTTGCTTACATGGCAATTTGAATTGACAGTAGGTATAGTATATGACTTGTTCAATAATTCAATTATCTTCATACTTTAGATATTTATTCAATGTTTTTTTTCTTTTCCTTTTTCTTTTCTTTATTTTTTTTTTCAATTAATTAATCATGATCCAGTCCCTAAATTCACAATGGTTCATATCAAATGAAAAATGTGATGTTGGCCACGATTGGACACACCGACTGTGATTGGCAAGTGAAGTATCCACGTTGACCGGACAACGGGATGTCAACAATGATTGGGAACCAAGTTCAGCCAACCTTATAGCTGCCTTGCTACCTCTTCGACCCGCAATCCTCTTCCTATTTCACCCAACCAAATCACAGAATTGAATATTATATGTATTCGGAACTGCACATCTAGTACGTTTTACACATAATGCCAACACAACACTTCAAGGTCCCCAAAACAAATCTAACAAACCAGTAAAAGCCCCAGTGGTTTCTTTTTGTTTTTGGTTTTATTTCCTTAAGCGACCACAAACTTCATTTGATGACAATTGGTTGGTTCGTCTAACATTTTCCTTCCTTTCCTTTTCTAATGCCTCGAATTAAACTCGATTACGATTTCGAAATTTACATTGACCGTTCTTGTCTAAACACTCCAATGGATGAAAAGCTTACCGAACCACAGACACCAGACACATCATCAAACCCCAAGACCTCGACTTCCACAGAGGACATTGAATCAACTACCCCAGATACCAAGGGAGGTGACGAAGGAAACATGTCGCAACACATGGATCCAGAGTCGGAGGTGCGCCAGAGTGTAGAGAGCGACGTGGAGGAAAGCAATGCCTCTGATCAAGGTGATGACCATGGCGACGACATTGAAGATGACGGAGACGAGTCTGTATATAGTGATCAAGAAGACGAACATCCCGACTACTCCGACAACCACATCCCCCACACAGATGACGGTGGAGATAGCAGCTCTCACCACGAAGCCACAGATGAGGATGTGTTCAGTGATAAGAGCCCACGAAGCTCAATGGGATCATATGATGGCAATCCCGAGCCAAGCAAGAAGGCACACCGAGACTTGGACAACATGAGCACTGCAACCCGCTCGCCTCGAGTCTCTGGCATTTCTCAGTACGAGAAAGATGACTTCATTCCCACTACCAGGGAAACCCCGCGCCCACCTTTCCGAACCCCATCAGACGTGCGCGCCATGCAAATGTCTTCACCGCCAGCGTCCGTGCTTGGCTCCCCCCGCTCAGCAAAGAGGCAATTCCCCACCGTCTCTCGCCTCGGAACACCTAATCCCACAACGCAGTACTCACCCAAGAGAATGTCTACGCCTCAGCGTTTTAAGGGACGCAAGGAAGCACCTCTGGTGTTACTGCACGTCACTCTGCTGCCGCTGCGATGGGTATGGAGCGACCTCCTCAACACCGTGGACGCGAGTGAGATGAGCGACCAAGCCAAGACGCTGCGGGAGTCGTGGAGGGTCTTACAAGATCGTATCGGCGACACCGTGATCGAGCGAGGCATATTGCTAGGCCATCCTCAGAATGACTATGAGGTTCTGGAGGAGCGCCTGCTGGAAGCCCTCGAGCTGCCCTTCCGTCGGCGGGCCCGCATCCTCGAGTGTGGTCATTACCTAGGTCCTTCCAATGAGATGGGCCAGGCCGAGGAAGAAGAGAGTGAAGATGAGTGGAGTTCTGACAAGCCCCGAACCACCAAGAAACACCACTGGTGTGCTACGTGCAAGAACGAAATCCGATATGACTCCCTGGGCCTGGGCAAGATCTTCCGCGTGAAAGTCTACGCTAGCAACGGCCTGATGCGAGCTGGCGCCTGGGCCGCATGCTGGAAGGAGATGGAGCGCGTGGACGTCGAGATCGAGCCCCTAGTTGACCCCACGGTTCAGGAGGAGCTCGTGCGGCTTGCTGCCGCTCACCAGGAGGAAGTAAGCATGGCCAAGGAAGCTGCTCAGAAGATGGAGGAGGAACGTCTAAAGGTGGAAGATGACCTGCATTCTCGCGTCGATGCTACCTCTCCCCGCCCAGGCCGCGAGTCCGTGAGGTCGCCTACTTCAGCCGAGGAACGGCGCTGGCGGGATGAGGAGCGCATGCGTGAGATATACGGGCACACACCGCCACCTTCATCTCCACGGCCGCATTCCCGGCACTCCCAAGCCGACGCATACCGGCCCAACCCCTCCCCAATCCCCCCCCAATCACCTCGCAGCAGGCAGAACAACTACGGGCAAAAGGAACAACAACCACAACCAGCACCTTACCAGAACGCATCACTATCCGAGCTGATGAAGCAATCAATCCGCGTGCTGATGCAGGACCGGCGGAACGTGGTGATCTTCACGCTGGGGATGATCGTGCTGCTGCTGGCGATCCGCAACGCTCCGGCCTCTAACGAGATGGTCTACGAGCCGGTGATCCACCGCATGCGGGACTCGCCCGTCCTCCGCCGCGCGCCCCAGCCCGTCGAGACGACGCCCATCCAGCTGAACAACCTGCCCATCGCCGACCCCTTCAAGACGGCGCCGAGTAGCTGCGACGGGCAGCTGCTGGATGAGAAGACGGTTAGCGTGGAGGAGGCGAGGCACCGGGAGACGGTGGATTTGGTGAACGAGTACACCGCCTATGTGGTGGAGCCAATTGAGGATGGCGAGGCGGCGGCAAGTGATGACGCGGCAAGCTCGTCTCTACCCGACGAGTCTGAAACGGATTCCGCCACGGCCTCTCCCGAAACCGAGGCCGCCGCAATCCCAGCAGAGAGCGAAGAGCAAGACCCCGAGTCCTCGACCCCCGCAGACGAGGCATCCAAGCTCGACCTGCCCGCCAGCGAGGAGCCAGAAGCGCCTGTCGCGGAAGAGGCCGAACAGCCGGAAGCAAGCAACACCCTCGCGGGGTCGGAAACCGTGTCGACGGTGTACGAGCCGTGCCGGATGCCGTACGACGAGACGGAGACGGAGTTCGTGACGGAGAAGAAGGTGGTGCGCGTCGTGCACACGGTGACGGAGACGGAGGTCGAGATGGCGACGGAGACGGTCAAGCTCGCTGCGGCCACGAGCGCTGAGGAGCCGCCGTTTTTCACGTCGGTGGATGCTGTTGAGGAGGAGAAGAACGATGATGAGCAGGAGAACAGGCACGAGGAGGAGGGAGAGGAGGAGGAGGAAGGGGACAGTGAGGGGCTTGAGGTCGAGGGGAGCCACTTAGCGCTAGAGAAGGATTCCGCACCGGCCATCCTCGCCTCCTTGGACCGAGATACGCTAACGGAAATGGGGTTGGAGCTGGAGACGGAAATGGGAATCGAAGACCTCCCTTCCGTCGACGCGGACGCCGAGATCGCCGTCTAGTGCGAGTGTCGAGCCTCGCTTCCGCTGTCGTCGTCGAAGAATGATGTCTGAGAGAAAAAGTAACAAACAAACGAAAGAACGAAAGAAAGGAAAGTACATATGCCAAACAAACGGAACGGAGTCTGACGGTGTCATGTTTTTATGGTTTATGTTTTATGTTTTATGCTTGTGTTTTTCGTGGTTTCGTTTTTCCCTCGTTTTTGATGTTGAGCACTCGTTTCGTAATGTGTTGCTGCGTTGCGTTAGCCATTACCTACCTATGTAGGCAGGCTTCTCTGCATGGTGCGTGGCGGTGGGAGGTCATCTGGCATAAAGCTGAGTTGAGTTGAGATTGTTGTGATAGTTCCACGATACCAATATAGCAAGCAAGCAAGCAAGCAGCTCTGAATTGCGGAGGTGTACTATGATGGAATGAGAGGGGGTTGGTGGATGTTAATGGAGATAGATGAATGAACGTGGAATGTGGTCGAGATGAGATGTGCTTGTACCTAGGCTTCGAGACTATTTGCTGCTTGATGTGTTGATGTTGATGTGAAGGGTTAATACCTAGAGACGTAGAGACATAAGATGATATTTTAAGGGGCGTCGTCGTGACGGGTTGGTTAGACTGATGATGGGGTGTAGAATACGTTAGGTCAATCCCATAATAATACATCTAGCTGCTGCGGTATAAGCTGATAATCAGAATAAATATTCTCCTTTCACTAGTGACTGAGTCTCTCTAATCATTCATACCTATCTAATAGGTACCTATATTCTTTCTTATGCTACTCCTACCGTTACCCCACCTCCTCAAGCCCCTTAGTTATCGTCGCAAACCTCCCTAGGTATCATTCTTACCATGCTGTGAAACGCAGGCGCAGAGTTGGAGCTCTGTAGCAGGGCGTAAGACTGTCTGTCTGTGTTGGTGGGTGTGTGGGTATGACATCAGCTACCTCGGGCCTGAGATATCATCTTCGGCACACACTAACTATCCCACAGTAGTAATCTATCCTTCCTGTACTCGATTCTTCAGCAATGAAACTAACCAACAGCTCATTCAAGAAGATCGATACCTACGAGCAAAGACTGGGCAGACCACTATATTCTCTCCTATGCATGGGCTATTAATAACAAGCCATATGAAGTCACCTACCAGGACTACATTGCCAAGGAGGCTACAACGGCTGTAGAGAAGAAATGGACCAATACCGACAACGCGATAGAACTGATGAGAAAATGCAACGATCAAGTAAAGCATATATGCATCGATACATGCTGTATAAACAACACGAGCGACAGCGAGCCAAGCCAATCAATCAATTCCATGTTAAAACAGTACGCGGAAGCTGCCGTACCTAGGTAGGTATTACTATATCGTCGATTTTGAAGGCGAGTTTGAGAACATACCTACTAAACGAGTCGCAACCGTTGGCCGATGAGCTTCGAGCTTAGCCTCAGCACGACAGCTCGAATAATAGTTGTCTACAATCAACCAATGTTTCTGTCCTGGCCCTCACAAAATGCTGTTGGTTTACAAAGGAATGGACGCTACAGGAGTTAATAGCGGCGCCTCGCGTGGAGTTCATAGTTGGATATGGTCTCACGCCGGACTTGGAAGCTTGGGTGTGTGTATCATAGAGGTCAGAAGCTATTAAGATACGGTTATGTCTCAGGTCTAGGATTATATGGGTGAGTTAGGTCGGTACAGTTGAATAACAGTTGTCAGGTTTTGGAGTATGTATACGGATGAGATACAATACAATGATGTCCTGATCGCGGGCGAGGCGGTATTTGGGACGGAAGGGGGGAGTAATGGGGGTTTAATTAGGTACCTTAGGTAGGTATATAAGCGTGCGCTCAGGATCGAGACGATGGAATACGGCAAGGATGATAATGGATATTTAGAGGACGACGAGGCGGGCTGAAACATAGATTCCCAAGAAGCTTGATATTAACTTGTAAAAGTGTAATCTATGATCCTTCCAGAGTGAAGGTAGACTGGTGACATCTTCAAATGGGTTGAACATTAAGTTGTGAGCTCCTGGTTCCCATAGATGTGGCACTTATTGAGATAGTGCGTAGGTAGGCAGGTAGGAATGAAAAGAGGAAAGTGTAACACACTGTATTCTGCATATAATTGTTTCTTAGAGTTCTCTTCCTTGGCCTGACATTTCAATTCTACAATACAACGCTTTCTTCTGCCCCTTGCCCTGCCCACCAACCCCATACTCCTCGATATAGCTTCTATTGCCACACACCCCTATCATTTATAAAATAGTACACCTATAAGCTTCCTCATATAACTAATCCCCTCTTACTCTGTGCTGGAACCCCTAAAGGCCCTTGAAGACAATTGACTTAATCGTAGCGCCACCTAATGCACCAACCCAAGGTCAATCCTCTTCTTGACCTCGCGCCAATAGTCAACGCGCTTCATCTCCCGGAACTTCTTCCCCCACTTGATCATCACCAAGAAGACGGAGCAGATAGCCAGCCCAACAAACGCAACACTAATAAAGCAATTCTGCTCGCCCAGGTTAGTGAGCCAGGGGGTGATGCCGTAGCCGATGGCGAAGCTCATCGTATTGCGGATGAGAATACACGTAGTCAGCGCGTCGCCCGAGATGTCTCGGTACGTGTCGACGAGGTACGAGACGCTCAGGGTGATGCCCATCGTGTTAGCGAACGCGGTCATGCCCATCGCAAACACGAGACCGAACCAGTGCACCTGGTGCGCCGCGCCGACGCCCCAGAGGATGAGCGACGAGGGGATCACCAGCGTCGAGACAGCGAAGAGCCAGAGCCTGTGTTCGGGTTCAGAGACGCCGTTGTTTTTGCGGGCGAGCCGGATGACGAAGCGGTCTGAGAACACACCGGTGAAAGCGGCCGCTAAAGCAACCCCTATCACGCACGAGACGTAGCTCAGTCCGACCATAGAAGTACTGAAGCTGTATGGAGGCGCGCCTAGAATTATGGAGCTCGTCGCGTTGAGAATGTTGAAGTAGATGAGGTATGTCCCGTAGCTGAACCCCGAGTAAAACACCACGGGCCACGAGAGCAGCTTCAAAGACTGCCACGCGCGGTAGTGCATCATGAACGGCCGCGGCTTATCCAAGATGGACATTTTCTGCCAGAACGTTTTTGTAGCTGTTGTCGGCCGGTCTTCCGGAGACGGAATACGCTCAATATCTGACGGGTCAGCTGAGGTCTCTTTGCCTTTCTCTACACCCGGATTCGGCTCGGCTGTCCTGTCAGTAGATTCGGCGACGATACCCACCGTTCTCCGGTCGTAATTCGTCTCTTCCATGAAGAAGAATAAAAACACCCATGTCGCGGCACAGAAGATGGCTTGGATGTAGAACACCCACCGGTAACCCACCCCATCATTGATAAACCCACAGATCACCGGCGCAAAGAAATTGCTCCCAGCCAACGTGAACGCATACCAGCCCATGAAAGTCGCGCGCTCGTGGGCGAAGAACAGGTCGGCGATAGTAGTTTCGGGCAGCGCCTCGATGGGCGCCGCGAAGAAACCCGTCAGGACGCGGTTCGCGATCCACTGTCCATTTCCACGGGCATAGGGGCCCCAGGCCGTGATTGCGATGAGGGCGAGCAGCGAGACTAAGTAGGTCAGCCGCTTGCCGTACTGCAGGGCGAAGGGCTGCCAGAACAGGAGGCCCCAGCCCAGAAGCAGGAACATGTACCCGGTGCCGGCGTTGAGGTCAGCCTCTGTCACGGAGAGCGCTGTGGAAAGTGGCACGAGCACCGAGTACACGACCGACAGCGCCATGCCGTTGAACCAGGTGTACAGGAGCGCGCAAGTCAGGGCTAAATACTTGCGTCGCGGGGTCCAGTTCAAGGGGTCGTCCGGATCTGTGGACGGAGTCGGCACGAGCACAATGTCTTTCATGTCTTTGGCATGTCGCGTCGCCATCGTGTGCTCGAGATCGACGAGGTGGACAGTCCCGGGGACTGCTGATTCGTCAATGTCACCATGACTCGGCCCCAGCGGCAATGCCATCCTGAGCTTATAGCGCAAGTATTACTTGGAGTTGAGCTTGATTGAAGCAATCAATCATTGGGTGTAAGTATTAAAGGAAGTAGCTTAGATATGTGAGCTAGGTGGAAAAGTGAACTCTCTTTGTCTCTCATCAATCCCTCCCCCCGCACAGATATCTGTGGTAGCAACATAGGATTTCCGTAGCACTGGCGTCCATTCATATCTCGAGTCTGAAAAGAAAAGGGGAAAGTTTATCTAGATCCCTGTCGACCTGCAGGAAAACGGTCCAATGCAGCCAGCCTTCTCGTCGATACGATATCTCCGGGTCGATGATAAGCAAGGAAGTGTGATGTATTTGGTAAGACATTCCTCGTCATACTCTTGATAAGACATATTCTGCATAATCCCGCTTGTTCTACTTGTACACGTAAGGGGAGCAAAATGCACACCAGCCACCGCAATCAAAGAGATGGCTCGGATAGGTGATCATCGCCTCAGCATGTCGGGCCAGATGAAGATATCTAGCTTTACTAAAGAGTGACATGACTCGCCTACAATCATGGTAAAAGCATAACTCAGCGTGCATACAACCTTGAAGCCATGTCTCTTTTACAGGACTTATTATATCACTAAGGTTGAGTCTAGTAACGGCGGTTGTGGTTCCACGTGTAATCACTTGCTGACCGTGGGGTTTGAGCTTGGATATGAATCGTGACGCTTCTCGAGTTGTACGGCAGGAACAGCGTTATTATTATCCTGCGAATCGGCAATGTTATATACGGGTGTGGAGCCAAGATAGGTATCCAGGGACAACCGGGAGATTTTAGAGTCTTTCACATAAAACATAGAATGAATATTCTGTAGGGGCAACCTACTTTCTTAGATTACCTAGTGCCTAACCTGTCTACGCTTGTAACTCTAAGGTATCTTCAAAGCTCTTATAACCGGAGTTCCTCTGCTTGCAAGTACTGCAAATTATGACCGTATTCGTCGCTATCTCCAGAAGAAACGCCTTCATCGAATCTCTGCTCCCCACATACGACCACGTGCTGAGCGGTCCATGATGTGGGCCAGACTGCTCACCCTTGTCTGATTTCAAGAAGGCAACCTGATGTCTATTTCCATTTAGCGAGCAGCTCTGGGTGTGGTGCCCCAGAGAAGCCACTTTCAGCTCCTCTAAACACAGGGACTTGGCAATCTCTCGGAAGATCGAGTCCCACGCGTTGGGACTCGCAGAGTCGGTATCGAGTTCGTGCTCTCCGCGGAGAACCGACACGCCCACAGTGTATAGATGCAGCTGCCGCAGCGACCCGGAGAGAAACAGCAGAACCGCGGTTAGAGACGTGGC
Source organism: Hypoxylon fragiforme (assembly GCF_022984875.1). Lineage (NCBI taxonomy): Eukaryota > Fungi > Ascomycota > Sordariomycetes > Xylariales > Hypoxylaceae > Hypoxylon > Hypoxylon fragiforme. The sequence continues at coordinate 454,354 of NW_026054758.1, read as the reverse complement.
GGGCGCGACCATGTCTCCCAGCTGTAGCTCACGGAGAGCCTCGAATCTTTGAACCGGGGGTATACTAGCGAGGGTAGTGTGCACAGGTCTGTCAAGACGAATCACGTCGGCTTTTCCCTCGTCTGACGAGGTAGCCAAGCGCGCAAGCCATCCTATCACGCCGTCCTTCATGAAACTATAACCCTTCGATCGTACCCGGAGGGAGGTTAGGTTCGGGGTATTGGCCAGCAACGGAAACAAGTAATGCGGCTGCCACCGCAAGAACGCGAGGGACCCCTTGGAGAAACTGCCAAGAGAGACGTATGTGAAACTGATAGAAAGGTCGAGCGACCGAATGCTCTGCAGGCAAGGCTTGAGCGACTCGAGAAAATGTTGTGGCATCGCAAAGGCGGAGCTGGACAGCCCTATATCCGGCTTTTGTATTGCTGCCGTGATACTCCTTAGTTTCTTTCCACTCCTCGCTATGGCCAGCATAGACGCCGAGAAGACGATATCGGGGAACTGGTCCTGGGAGTGGATATGCGGCTCGTCGATGATAAAATCGACACCGGTCTGGCGGCGGACCTCGGCGACACCATAGCTCACACGCAGCGGCATCGCTCCCGGGCGGCCGGACTTTCTCGTCGCATTGGTATCGCGCAAGCTGAACTCGACAATGTTTGGTAAGTTTTCCAGGACTTCTTTGAGCAAAAGCTGCAGCCTTCCGCTGCTGATGAGCCAGTTCTGCTCTACCGAGAGGGCTTCCAGGTTCTCGGGAATGATTCCTCTCCTTGCATGAGGCCGGTCCGGATCCCCATCCCGACGCGCCGAGTTAGCCACGGCGTCGCTGCTGCACAGTCGATCCAGTCCGATGGTGAGCTTCGACAACCGTTTTGACAGATGTGGGTGTTTCGATATGTTAAGGAGGCATTTCAGGCTATCTGCAAACCCGTAGAAAATAAAATTAGAAACGATCTGAGAAACTTCATACTTGGATACCTAATGTACTAAGAAAAGGGATCTTGAGAGTTTAATAAGGAATAGAGATATTTTTAGCCCCTTATTTTGCACGAGAACGATATTAAAAAAGAGAATAAAACGCATACTATGTCCACAGTTAGCACCTGTAACAGAGGATATCGAGAATACAAGTACGAGGTATAAGCAAGGCTTTATCACACATACCATTCAGTCACCATGAACCGCCTATCAGAGAACAATTCTCCGGAAAAAGTTTCAAACAACAACGTCTCGGCGGAATGACATGTCAAGCGGAGGCTGAATAGGTCCTCGTGGGAAAGGTACGACGCCGTATGCACAAGCAGCTCACAGGGCAGCCCCAAAAGCGGAGGTACGTCTCCTTTATTAGTTCCAACGTGCGCATTTTTTCCCGCGTTCGTGGGATCCCCGGATTGTGACGGGCGGCTTAGCTGCGCAGCAGCGTAGATGTGATCTGCCATGCTGCTTGTAAGAGAGCAGCCGAAGCCGAAGCAGGCTGGCAGGCAAGGGTCAAGAATTGAAAAGGGGGGGAAGATGCAAAAAATAAAGAACCAAGAAAAACAACACGGACATTGTCGAGGAAGGATGGGCAATGGCAAATAGCAAATATCACCACTACAGCGTAGTGGCAACGTGGACGGTTATTACTTTTTCCTCTCTATCTCCCATTTCCTTTTTTTTCCCTCCCTCCCTATCAAACTTCCGTCTCTACCTAGGTAGGTAGTGTTGGTTTGAATTCAGTAACTCTCTCTCTTTCTCTCCAGCCAGCCAGGTTTTGTATCCTGAGAAGTAATTTAAAGTACCAATCTTAAGAAGTCCTACACACGTGTACGTACAACCTACATTTATAGACGTTGGTTTTGTCTCTCTCTAGCTATTTTCACCGCCCACTCACGTAAGAAATGCTTCATTCCTTTCTGACACTTGACCATATGCGTGTACAAAATAGGGACCAACCGGCCCGTGCTATGTTGTAGCGCAATATCTATTCGTTTACCTGAGTCTACTTTTTTCAACACTTCTGCCCCATGGGGGCTACGCATATCATGGCCGCGGCCTGTTACAACTATGTTAGTTGTGCTAGATGATACCCAACCTTCTCCCACTGCTTGTAAGCATGTGCCCAAGGTAGCGGCAATGCTACTTAAATGGGTAGGTCTCACAAGTCACATCAAAGTTCGGTAAGATGGATTTACTAGACATATTTGCTAACTCGAATGCATCTTCTGGGGTCATTGTGAGATATATGTATCTTTATATATAGCATCTATATCCTGTTGCGTGCAAATATGCTCTTGTATCGGGTAAACACAAAGCAGGCCTCCACCTGCGAAATCTTTTCTTGTTTGTCCGAAATACCTCTCCTCTTCATGAAAAGAAAAAATTGCATTCGCTGCGCTTTTAGCCCATGCCCTTTAGATTACGAAGAAGGCCGGCTTTTGGCCAAGGGAAACTCCTCATTGGTCACCAGCCAATGCAGGTCAACCAACACTCACAACCGAAATGGGGCTAACAGGTGATCCCATCCCTACGAAGCAAACCCGTCACAACGGTTAAACCGAGACGACCTCTCCATTACGTACATGTCTTGGGTCGTACTCAGTGTACCTAAACCCATGGCACTGAGAAGGTATTTCGACCTTGACGTCAACGCCCCCTGGCCCCTATACTTGTGTACTTTAGCCCCCTTCTCCCCCAATCAAGGACCCGTACGTATGGGATTTTTTCCCTCTGCCCCCCATGTACAATACATGCAAGTGACATTGTGTGATCGTCAAGCCGAGCATTGGGAAACCAGTCTACCGGTTACCAGGCAATAAACCCTTGATGTGTGGAGAAGAAGTGGTGGAAACTTTGGGTAGCAAGCATGGCTGTTGCGTGGGCATTTGCCATGCCATGCAGCTTAGTACCCAGCACCAGGCTTTTCTTCATCGCGTTTACCAAGATAAAAATCTGTCTACCTGATCTTACCAAAGATCACATGGGGGTTTTCTTGGTCTTGACTTGCATCAAACATCGCTGTCTTCCGAAATCTTGCGGCATTCCCCGTCTTCTGATTGCTTCTAGTTCCTACTAAGTACCGACCTAACTACCAACAGTAGAATCATAGATGCGTCTTCTAGTCCCACCAAAGGATAGGGCTTAGTTAAAGCATGTTTTACTGCACATGGCTCCACTAGGCCTGCCATATGTTAGCATTCCGCCATTGTAGTATGAGATAAACCAAAGCTTTCTTCCATCATTCTTCCTTCCATTTGGTTGCAGTTTGCCCTGCAACAGAGAAGAATCTTGATTGCAAAATACCACAAAAGCTCGCCTTACCTTTAGTTAAAAATAGTCCACACCCGACGCAAATCTCAGTTATATTAACGAAGCAAGCCCCAAAGCGCCTCAAGGGATATGCAAGAAACTGTGTAACCGATTTAACACCTATCAAACTAGTATGTACATAGGAGGTGTTGGTAAAAATAAGCGCCCGCTAATCAAGTCTATACAAGTCTCAAGACCTCGATTTATTACGTTACTCGGAAAGATTAGGGGTCATTGAACACGGGGGTAGGTAGGTAGGTAGGGGGGCTTGTATGGGGCTGGGCTGATCACATGAGCACCCTCTTGGCTTGGCCTGCTTAATATAGATCGAATACATCCATCCCATAGTCACTGGTTTGCTTGTGTGATTCGTTACGCAGAACAAATCTCGAAGCTTCCGAGGTTTCTAGATCTCTAGTAAAGGTAGGTAGGTAGGTATGCAGTACTACCTACTTTCCAAATCGCACAGCGTCACCAATATATTAACGACGTCACATGGCCGTGAACCACCATCCGTAGGTAGTTTACTACACTCTCGAAGCGCTGTGAAGATCACGACGCGAGCCTTTACACTCCCTATACCTAGTACCTACATTCCTCTGCTGCGATGAAGACTACGCCTAGCCACCTACCTCCTTATGTAAGTGCTAACTCGGCGTCAGTTTAACATAGAACGATAAAGAAGTCATACCCATCAAAGTGACTACGAGAAATCGCATAGCTAAACCCATAAAGAATTCCAAAACGTCTATAAACTAACACGTTAGCAGTAAAGACCACTTTCCTAACAAGCGGCTACCAAGCATACAACTACTGGTACAAAGTTAGTATCGTGAACTTTCTCGTCAGGTCTATAGGAATCGTCAACCATCACTCCGTGTGTACAGCAAGTAACTTGAGAATCATCAGCACATGAACACCCCCCTGACCTGCGAGTACTTGGTCCTTGGGAGTAGATGCCTACCTAAGTAGTATGGGTATATATATCATAGAGCCAGCCCATATTGAGAATTTGTGGTCTTTTCCTTTTTTCCTAGGTAGGTACCTATCTTACTCCCATAGCTTACCCCCCTTTTCTCTGGTTCGATAGCCCGACCTCACGTACCTCCCTAGGTGTATATTAAAGTGAATAGGAGTTAGTCAACGCACCAACAGCCAGCCAGATACCAGACACCAGACACCAGACACCAGACACCAGACACCAGACACCAGTAACTACCGCAAACACGAGAGGAAAAAAGGGACATATGAATAGCAAGGACAAAAGGTTGGGTATAGCCTGATCCTCGCCTTCACTCGATAGCAATAGCAATAGCAACAGTAGTAGGTAATGGTAGATGGTAGTTAGTATAGGTATGTATGTATTGTATATATGTAGGTATGTATATGTCCTTTCCTATCCCTATCCCTATCCCATTCCCTTGCCCTTTCCCTCTATCACCCTCTTCCCCCCCCTTTCTCCTTCTCCCCCTCTTTCTCCCTCTTTCTCTGTATCTCTTTCTAACCCAATACGTGCCCAGATATGATATGATCGATCTTGTTTCCTATTGCTTGCTTGCTTGCTTGCTTGCTTGACTGATAATTCGTTCGTTATAATTCTTCTTTCTTTTAATTTTAATTTCCCCCCTCCCATCAAAAAGCTCACGAAAACGAAAACGAAAACGAAAAAAAAAAATAAAAAAATAAAGCATCCAAGATTTGTGTGTGTTCCCATAATTTTATGCCATCCCTTTCACGCAAAAAACACTCTCTCTTTGCCCTGCCGATTTGATGATATGATGATGATGATGCAAGGTATATTGTGATATATATACGGTTAAAAACGACGACGATGACGTTGACGTTGACGTCGATGTTGATTGTTGCTGTAGGTAAAAGATAAAAGAGTAAAAAAAAAAAAGAAAAGGCCGATGTGTATCCCTTGACGCAGCGCTGTCTATCCGAAATTTTGATCCATCCTTGAGAGGTGTTTGTCTATGGAGACAAGAACGAGACATTTGTATACCTGTGTAAAAAAAAAAAAAACGAAGACAGAAAGAACCTTAAGCATGCTTTTCCTTTTTGATGAAAATATAAGAGATCTTGTAACCGGAACCCAAAAACCCTTCCCTCCCTCCCTCCCTCATTAACTACCAGGGTCTGCATACGAGGGTAGGATGCTTGCATACTGCGCGGAACCACAATCTGGGCAGAGACGCTCCGTCGTGCAGCGATTGTGCTTGTCACAGTGCCATTCCGAGCTAGGCTTACACATACGGCACTCTTGGCAGTGATCCCAGAGATCGGTAGCCACCCACCCACCCTGGCAGAAGCTATACCAGAAGCCGTGGAAGTCGTTCTGGTTACAGTTGCCCAGGGCGCCGCGGAGGAGCTCGAACTCGAGGCGCTCGCGCTCTTCGCGAGGTTTCTTTCTCTTACCGCCACGAGCCTTCTTCCAGCTGTCCTCCCACTTCTTGAACGCATCTACGTGCTCCCGGATGGTCGCCCAGGACGTGTCGTCATACAGGAGAATGTCTATCATCAGTTCTATATCCAGCTCCTCGACATTCGGTTGCTGGAAGAGCCAGGTTGCGAAGCAGGCGTTGGCACCGCAGGGTTTAGGGAACACGGAGGGAGGACCGAAAAACTGTGTTAAGTCTGCAAAGGGGTTTCCGCATGCGTCACCGCACGCACAGGTCGCGCTACAGCCGAGCCCGTGCTTGCTACAGGCACAGAAGAGACAGGCTTTTTTATCACCGCGGCCTTTCTTGCAGGAACATCTCTTAATCTTGAGTCCATTCTTGGAGGAATCTAGGGGTGGCGTGGGGACAGAATGTACAGACGGAAGCGAAGTTCGCGGGGGTTCGGAATCAGTGTAGACCTATGGTAGAGATAAGACGTTAGTGACACATAGCTACCTCTCCTGAAAATGTTGTCCCGAGAAAGAGGGTGCTAGGTATACTAGGAGATATAATATCTGTCTGTCTTACCTCGGTTGACTCATCCGCTGTCTCACCCAGCGCATCCTCGTCATCGTCACTTTCGTGCATGTCATCTTCGGGTGTGCGTCTGTGGCCGTTCGGAGGTGCGGGAGTAGGTAGAGGAGCAGGGCTATGAAGAGTTGCGGGACTGTGAAGAGCTATTGGACTATGTAGAGGGGCTGGACTGAAGTGGGAATTTAACGTGCTAGAATCCGAGTAGGAATTGGTGGCCGAGTGGTATGATGTGGCGTGTGTGGTCGGTTGGGAGGAATATGTATCTGTATACTGCGATAGATGATGTTGTGGGTGCTGTATTGTCGAGGTCTGAGAATTTGCGCGCGGTTGAGAATAACTTTGAGGGTGGTGGTTCGTCGGTATGGGAGAATACGTTCCACCTGTTCCTGGTTGTGGTGACTGTCCTTGTAAAAGTGATTGTTGTGCCTGTGCCTGTGCCTGAGCTTGTGCCTGTGCCTGAGCTTGTGCCTGAGCTTGAGCTTGTGCTTGTGCTTGTGCTTGTGCTTGTACCTGTGCCTGTGTCTCTGCAAAGTTCCCGTTCCGAATTCCATTGACGCCTGCCTGGGCGTAATGTGTAGCATGAGAGTTCATGTGCCCATTGGGGGGAGCCTGAGAGTAATGTGCCGCGAAACTGTTAGCCTGTTGTTGGGGACTGTATGGTCCAGCGCCGTATGCTGCCGAGGAAGTCTGGTATGCTCCGCCATATCCGCCGGTCGGGTTTGTTACCGTGCCGGTAGCATAAGGGTTGTAGCCGATAGGATGGCGGGTGGTAGGTTGGAGGGAATAGCCGCCATTCTCGTATCCCGTAGCCGAGTACAAGTTGAGGCCCTGGGCGACTTGCACATGTCGGAGGGCGGGAGCTGTGGTCTGCGCAGTGTTACCGACAGATTCCCGCGACGTGTTCGATCGCTGTCGCTTAGACGGTGGATACGACATTGCATGTTTGCCTCAACCCTTCCCCTTTCCTACTGTCCTGGTATATTTTCTCTTTCCTCGCACGGTTGCAGCCGAGGGGGTGGATAGAGAGGGAAAGGGGGGTTGCAGGACAGCGCAGGATCGGGTCTGATAGGACACGGCAGTAAGAGGCAGGAGGCGGCACAGAGCTACTGGATATTGGAAGTCGTAATGGAATTTTCTCTCTAAGAGCGTGTGAGCGTGTGACTTCGGTAGGTGTCAAAAAAGAATTCGATTTTGGACTTTTTGGAGGCCGGTGAAGAAAAAGGAGATATTTCCTTGGCCTTGGCTTCCTCGGCTATTTTTTTGTAGGTGAATTGAGTATATTATTTACCAGGTTGGCCAGGTTGGTAGTTTCGACAGCCAGGGTTCAGACAAGAAATTCTTTGAATGTTAGAACGTTGAGATCGTCCAAAATTCCGCGTCTTGATTGTGGCGCATGATTCTATCGGGGGCGACGCGTTAAAAAAAAAGCTGCTGCTTGTCCCTTGCTGCTAACTGTATGCAGGTGCTAAAATACTTACCTAGCAGGTAAGCTGTACCTGCTACTTAGCAGAATACCTAGCAGGAATGCGGTATGTACATCCAGATGATCCATGAATATAATCCGTAATCGCAACGGGTAACAGGAGTTGCTTTTCAAAAGTTATGTAATTGTGGATGACTGTTACCTGTAACGGTGGCGTTCAGGGGGTCCAGGCGTACTATTTAGTACTAGACATGTTCAAGAATGATGGATTATGGATATGGATATATGTGGTTTTCTAGGTTAGCTTGAGATATTATATCGCCACCTTGGGTATTCGAATATGTAATGTGAGTAGGTAAGTAACTTAAAGTAAGAAATATCAAATCAAATTGGTTCGGAATTAATAACTTGAAATACATAACTATAACTAGTTCAAATGTTAAGCCCTGAGATCAAATCAATGGTATTGGATGCCTCGGTACTACTGCTAGTAGTAATGCACCTAGTAAATATGGGATATACTCGCCGATTTATAGACAGGTATCCATGATTCCTACACTCCCAAATCCAACCTTTAACCACTTTAACCTAGAGTTTAAATCTTAATTCGTCAAGAGTCAAGACCATCGTTACTTGTCTAACGGACTCTAACCTAGTAAACACTAGGCCTAGGGACGGCACCCTAACCTTTAGGGTGGGTTGGTCCTTTTATTGCGTTCCATCGCAGGTTCGTAACGCAGTTATCGACATGCGGGTGCGGTCACACTTTATTCTGGACTACCTACAACCTGCTAACCTAGTATATACATATGTACCTAGGTTAGGTAAATAGGTATGTAGGTGTAGAATATGATATTTACCTAATACCTTTGATATCAAGGGAGACATCGACTTTGATTTATATACCTACTATTGCATACACATCCCAGGGACATCTTTGCGTCCATATGCAAATGCTATATATAATAAACGCGCAACCTGCGTTATCCCGAGTCTTACAAGGACAACGAAGCCGAGACAATCAAATAGGTTTTATATGATTCGTCACGTAATCCAAGCTAGAATTGGCCTAAAGTCGGCCTGCTATGGCCCTGGTTGGTATGCGGGTGCCCGAGACCCACTCCAGTCCGATCGGTGCGAGGCCGGTGACATCTCTAATCCTTCTAAATTCTTTGAACCACTTTATGCAATTGAAGTCATATGTATCACATATATACATTGCCTATACTATGTACATTGGTGAGGTATGTATCAGACAGGCTTATACTACATGTAGGTCAGCTACACAATGTATGTAATGCGTCGAACACTTTACCGCACTCAAGAAATGCCTCGGAAGTAAATCAACGACCCCAATCGTATGTTAGACCTGAGACAACTCAAAGCCGGCAAAATTCAACGGCAGCTGATTGCCAATTCTCATGGAGTAATGGATATGTAACATTTCTAGGCCTTTGTTCTGTTGTTTCAGCTAACCATAGCCTCAGCGCATGTCTTTCTTCGAAGCACGTTGCAGCAATTGGCGGCCGCGAACCTACTACCCGTATTCTGCGAACCCTCTCGCACCTTGAATCCTATGGTGACCTTCAATACTTCGTCGCTCACCTTAGGCGAGGTGGCCGACGTCTCGTCTGGCGAATGGGCTCTCTAGCTACTCGCTTTAAGTAGCGCTTCACCTATGCCGCCATTGACCGAAGCGATCCCCGATCCGAGGCCTGTTGCCAAAACGCGAGAAATTCGTGCATTCATAGGATGTTACTGGTGTATGTACATATCTTCACATACCGGCCTAGGTGAAAGGTTGCGGCACGGAATCCGCATTGGCTTGGGAACCAGAAGCCCGGCACAGCGACCACCACCAAGCAAAATTCCATTCGCATTTTACCTACACCAGAGAATGCGCGATGCTCTTTTTAAAATGGAAAATGGCACAAAGACCCATAACAAGTTCGTTCACACCCCAGGTTCGACGCTCAGAGAACGACTTGTTTATGGAACTTGGTCCTTGTCAAATCCGCCGTGAACTTGCTCTTCGAGATTGACACATAAAAATCGTTCTCATCTTGAAGGACTTCGAAGACGCGCCCTTTGTGAGCCTCGTTTGCTGAAAGACCTTCGTTTACTCCCTGCTGTAGGCAAGCAAGTGAATCCAGGCCCTATACTAGGGCGTCTAATCCCAGGACGACAACTTTTTCTTTGGGAAAAGTTCAATACAGGAGTGATGGATAAGATGTACTTTATCCAGGTCACTCCCCTCGCAAAGGGGAGTGTGCAAAAACATACGAAGCGATACCCCCCAACGGAAAAACAACCCCTTCGTTGCGAACCCCCCCTCATCGATGGCAGCTCGACGCAGCATCCTCAAACAATCCGATTGTCGAACGTCATCGCCATTGTCCAGCCAATCCAGGAAATATAAGCAACCCCCCTATCCCCCTATGATTTTCTTTCACATCCAACAAAGCCTTTGACCACTCCGTCCAAGCACCCACCCCCCCAACGAGCCAGTTCCATCCAAACGTACAAATACTTCGCGGCGCCACTTAGCCCATCTGCAGCAACCCTCGGAACCCGGTCTATCTACTAACCCATTGTAACCTCTTAAGCTAAACCAGAACATACATACATACATACATACTCACGTAGCAAACCAGTCAAACCAGTCAAACCAGTCAAACCCAAAAAAAAATGTGTACCAGCAAGCTCTTCCGCTACGAGCGGTGCAAGCACCCCTCGGTGCCGACGCACCAGCAGGCCTCGGTGCAGCGGTGCCTGAAGTACAAGATGGGGCTGTACCTGACGCTGACGCACACGGTGGACGTGGTGAACGCGCCGGGCGACGCGGGCGCGGCGCGGCGGCTGCCGCGCGCCGGCGGGTCGTGCCCGCGCTGCTTCCCGGGCGAGGCGGCGCGCGAGCAGCTGGGCCGGCGCTTCGCGCGCGCCACCAAGGCCAAGACCATCCGCGCCACCGTCGAGGCCGTCGACTTCTCCAACGACCGCAAGTCCTTCGAGGCCGCCAATGATGGCGAGACGTATATCTACTCCATCTAAAAAAAAGAAAAAGAAAAAAAAAGAAAAAAAAAAAAAGAAAAGAATGGTGGAGATCCGCGCGTCTGGGTGAGTTTGTTGTTTGACCGTACGCCCGTTCTTGTTTCTGCTGCCGAGGTAGGTTAGACACTGCTGTTGTTGGTGTTGTTGTTGTTGAATGGTTTGTTTAGATGCAGGCATTGCAGTAGGTATGTTTATTGTTTAGAAAAGGAAAAAAGAAAAAGAAGCGAGGTTTGAAGCGTAAGTAGGTAAGTAGGTACATAGGTATTACCTAGGTACCGTTTTTGGATGCTGTTTCCGAATTACATAGTTAGTTATTGTTTACTCGAAAATAAAGCGTTGTTTCCAAATATATATATATAAAGAGCTACTCGTGGTAGCTGCAGAGTGAGTTGCAAGGCGCCATTATGTGATGTTGGTGATTATCCCAGAGCAACTAGGTTGTAGTATGTCTTATACGGCGATTCCCATTTTCAATGCTTAATGCTCTCAGAGGTAGTTAAGACGGAAGACATGAGAAGGTGGAGGATCTTTTAAAATGCCAATGTAATTGACAATTCTTCTGCGATGCCCAGAGATGGGTATTCATTAGTAGCTAGCTACTGTATGTAAATGTGTACGCTCTAAAACGATAGTAATGCCCCCTAACTCCAATCGCTCCCTAATGCATGGCCGTAGAATATATATTTTTTATCTTCAAAAGTCCCAATCAATAGATGAGCTTGTCATCGTAAGCTCGCACGCTCTCGAGATACGACTTGACATCGCTCCAGTCCCGACACACTACTCGATCCATTAGTATATATTCAAGCTAAGTAACAACAGCCTCGTGATAGATAGGTAGGCTCGAGAATCAACTTACCGTGCTTGGAATCCCAACCATCGGACCCGCCATTGTGGTCCGGGAACGTCGTCTCCAGGCCCTCGAGGGCCATGTCGGCGCTGCACATGATGGCCTGCCGCATGTAGTCGAAGCAGTGGATCATGTGCCAGTGGTGGTCGTCTGGGATCTCGTGGCCGGACGACAGGCCCGAGTATGTCTGTGCGATGGCGAACTATTTATCGTCTGTAATTAGCTTTATCTGTCTCTATGATAGAGTTATCGAGATGATGGCAGGAACTTACGAGGCAGTGGAGTTGATGGGTCGCGGACGTCGTGAAGACGGTCTTGTCGGGCCACATGATGGGCGTGGGGAGGTCGTGGTACTTGGACGTGTCGTTCACCCAGACGAAGCCCATGCCCTCTGTTTGATAGTTAGCCTTTTGCTCTGGGTTGTTAGAAGAGGACTTTTGGGTAAAAAATACTTACGTGGCATGAGGCTATTCCATCTTTCTAGGACCTCCTCCGTGAAGAAATCGGCTGTGTTATTCGGTGCGAACGACTCATCCCGTTCGAACGTGGTGATCTTTTGGGAGACTAAGTAACACGCCATTAGTATCCCAATTTACAGGTAATTTCAGGGTTACCAAAGTAGCCTTACATCTCGGCCCAACTCCCGTCAGATCCTGGCCGAATTGCCACGGGTTGGTATCCTTCTCTCCTGTCTCCGGTTTGCGCCATTGATCTTTCACCAACAACCCTAAAATTATCAATAGCAGGGCCGTGTCGATCATCCACCTCGACGATCTAAAAGCCGCGACAACTCTCCCGCACTTCGTCCTCCGCGTAGTTGGCCTGCTCAATTCAATGTCGTGCCACTGCTTCTCATCGCCCATCAAGGACTCCTCAACCTCGGTGCTCGACCTGGAGCCGTCGCGGTCGTCGACATGTCTTAGATTAGCGTACTTGGACGTCTGGGACTCCATCGTGATCTACACAGGGGGAGTCGATTTAGAAAAAAGCTTGTTTATTAAAAGTGTTATGATGTGAGAAAGGGAAGTTGAGGATCATGGAGATCATGTATGGGGGATTGTGGCTTTTATGAAGCCGTAAATAATTTTGGTCAATAGGGGAACAGTACCATAGACCCGTAGGCTGTTTCAATCACAGGTAATTCGTAACTGTCCTATGTAACCATAGCTGTTTCGGCTTGAATCTGAGACGGGTCCATTGAGCCATGGCCGGATAGGTGGGTGGATACTCATTGGTGAAATGAAGACGATAATATCAATTCGCCAGTCATGACAAAGATTGTAACAAATATATAATAATTACAATTGATTGCCGATGAGTTGAAACTAATAGACGACGTTAAATCAATCATCAGTAGAAGTTACTGAGTACTAGGTAAATAGCACTCCTGTTTCTATTTACAACTGGATTGATTCGTGAGATGCAAAAGCAATCACCATGTCATCGCCAAATGAGCGAGTCTAGTCGGCACCATTTCGCACGGGCCTAACGAACCACGTCTCAAGATCCTGGTCTCTTTTATTCCCCGCGACGGGAATGCTGCATCTCTTAACCCCTTTGTTGAGGCAAGCTTAGCCGATGCTAGTCCTTGGAGGGTCTGTCTCCGTAGGTGCTTAGGCTTCTAGAAGCCTAGGTCGTCATATGGCGGTTTACTGGTCTGATCTATACGATAAATGGCTACACAATGGCTAGACATATTGCCTGCCTAGGTACCTACAGCAGATAACTCTGCCGCGCGCCTAAAGGTTCAATGCATAACTAAGGTAGGTAGTCATTTTGCACGTTTATTCATTCAAGGCCGTATCCTCCGTCTTGCAGCTCGTGCCAAAGTAGCCGTCGCAGCACTAGTCGACGGCGGGAGTTCCGAGGTCGTCGCGGTCGCATCCGCTCGTCCAGCATCTCCATCCCTCTCAAGCCCATTCTCGACAGGCCACCTTAGGTATCCCTTCTTGTCTGCTTCCTGAATGCTGTCCGTGAAAATATTCCCCATCAAACCGTAGCCGAAGTCGAAGGGATGCGTACCATCCGGGCCGATATCCGCTACCTGGGGCCGGTCGGGGAAGCCTTCGCTATAGTGCATTTCAGCTAGCAAGACGGGCTTCGAGTCGAATTTCTTGACGAGCTCGCGGTACTGCTGGTTGACTTCCAGGATCTTGGGCTCGCAGTCCGGGACTGTGTTCGTTAGGCACGTACTGAACACCACTGTCGACCGGGGCGATGCCTTGAGGAGGTAGTTGATAAAGCCTTCCATGTGCTCGCCGGCCTTGTCAACGTCTATATCTTGCAAGACGTTGTTACTCCCCACGTGGATGACAAACAGGTTCGGCTGTAGTTGCGACACGATGCGCGTCGCATGCTCGTGGATCTGGCTGATGCGATTGCCGCCGTAGGCTTCGAGGTCGTTGTCCAGCATATCCCCAAACCGCTGGGAGCCGACCATGTTGACGGGTACACCTAGGCCAACTAACTCGTCGCGCATTGTCTTGCGAAATCCTGTATTGGTGGTTGAGAACTCGCCTCGGATGAGCGAGGCGCCGAGCGCCATAATACGGAGTGGGACTCCATCGGCGATGCGGGTTGAATTTTCGGGCTTCCAGTTGCCTGCCCCTATCGTGATTCCGTTCGCCGTAGTAATTACGCCGGCAGGAGTGTCAGTATTGTTGTCGCTTGATTGCGGGGGGCTGTTGCTTCTGCTGTCGCTGCCGCTAGTATTGGGCCGAAGTATCCCGGTCGCAGCGAGAACTGAGGTTGGAAGATATGGGTTAGAATACGCTTAGGCAGTCTGAAGGCATGTCTAATAATATGATGAAACTTACCGATCAGCACAATTGCTACAATGGCCGTTAGAATCAAAGCGAAGATTGCCTTCTTGCTGCGAAAGAAAGAGAGGCGTGATAACCACGACTTCTTTTCGTCAACCTCCATGGTTGAGGTAGATTGTGGTAAGTTGATAGAAACTCCCTGGTTAAATAGTTTCCATGTATGAATCAAACAAGAATCGCATCGAGATCACAAGTCAGTATGCTACATGGAGTTTTCATGTATGTGCCGAGCGACCAAATGTTTGTCGTCGCCATCGCTGTCCCAACATCTTGATCCAATACTGCTCAGTCCGCGGGTCACATTCATTTTACCGAGCGCTTCCTAGGGCTGAGGTAAACGTGCCGATTACCCATCAACATAAGGTTCCAAGGCTACTATAAATGGAAGATCGACATGCATGTATGGGACTAAAGTCCAACATTTATCCAGAAGCGAACAAGTGTTGTATGATTCAAGGTTTCGGAGGATTTAGCGATCTTGGCTGATGGAATACCCAAGGCGCTTCGCCCGAGGGTTGTCGATCACAAGTCCAATTGAGATTCTGGGTAACAGAACAATCATGCCAAGTGTAACTACGTAAGACAAGAGTGTGAGCTTACGAGTTCGATTCTTTACCTGCTGGTAAACTCGACTAAAATCCATTCGAGTCTCAAAATAGCATCGTCATAAGAGCAGCTTTCCAGGAACGGGTCCATGAGCGGATGCATATATTATCTCGAGGGCTCTTGTAAGAATACTAGCCTAGGTCTGAGCTACATGTACATGCCATCGAAGCCTTCGATGGCATGTAGCGAAGGAACATTGGGAAGCCGCCCCAAGGCACTCCCCTGGACAAGAGGAAGGTTCCACTACCTACACCATCTGAGCCGCCTAACCCAGCTAGTTGTTCGTCCAATCAATGCCCTTATAGATCCTGATATTTGCCCGATTCGGAAATATTCCATCTCTGTTGTTCTTGACTCAAGCGGCGTTCTCATCTCAATTCATGTAGGGAAAAGGATCAAAATACGCTTGATTTCCAGCGAACAAGACAGTGGCCAGTTGATGGGTCACTAATGCGGTATAAAATAGAATAAATACAGCCGTTCAAGCTGTAGCTTGACCCCCAGAGCTCGTCTTCATGTCAAGGCCCTATAAGTCGCAGGAGTTTCAGTTGGTGGCCAAGCCAACATACTGCACATGCACAGAGTAGCACTTTTATCAGATCATTCAGGATGTTATCATCTCTCCATTTCACTCAATACTAGTTGCTACCTAATTTCTCTAAAAGAAAAGTCCTACAATGTTTCTAATGTCTTGTGGCAGAATATCACATAGCTCAATCGGAAGCATCATGATATCTGTCGAAAGCAACACACATGCCTTGTAGTTGCCAAGAACACTTCAAAAATGACTCTCTCGTTGTGGGGAGATACTAGCCTCCAGAAGTTCGTCCTCATGGCAGTAGGTTAGAAGGTGACTATCCCAGGCTTTTGGTCATCTATCTTGAATGCGATTATACTAGTATCGGAAACATTATCGATGCAGCGGCGTAGGAGATCTTCCGGTGGCTTGGATAATAGAAATGCTGCTAAAAGCTGTCTAGGGTTAAGTGATTACCGTTGGATCGCAAAATACTAAAAAAGTTGATGGCTACTAGGTATGGCCGATACTAATAATACGTTGCTTCGTGGGTAATATTGTCGAGAGCCAAAGTGATATAGGAGGTAGGGCAATTGAGCTGAGTGGGAAAACAAATGGTCGGCTGATCCTCATTGATTCTTAATAACACTGAAGAACCTACTCAGTAAGTTAGCAAGACAAGTGATGGATATTGGGAGCAGGGAAGACTTATCCCCAGCAGCAGGGGGCTGCCCTCCACCCGGTCAGGAGTAGAGGACAGCCTAGGACTACCCCCCAAATGGCCTGTCCTGAGAGCCAACAAAAAAGAAAATGACCGAGAAATGCGTTCCATGCTAGTAGACATGCTACGTTGATATCCTTCGACTCACAGGGAACGAGACCGGACAAGCACCAAGCTTTGACTCCAACTCAAGATGGGTCCCGGGCCTCGATCCTTGCGAAAAATGGCATTCAACGGGCCGCCTTAGCAACACCCACGCATCTCACTTCCAAAATGTGCTTCCTTGCCATCATTGACAAATCCTACCAATAAAGCCGGTGAATTGGGACATCCCAATCGCATCGATCCTGCTCTTAAGAAGAAGCTCTTTCAGTTGAACGCACTACCAACATGGACTAGTTTTTGATTCCTCCCCGTCGAACTCATTTTAGTAGCATGGGGGGCATTACCGTACGGCCAAAATACATCCATAAAAGCCGCACTATCATCTCTCCGCATTCCATTTCTGGTAGAGGGGAGGGAAGCTCGGAGGCTGTCCGAAGACAGCCGCCGAGCAGAACTTGGCGTCTTTCATCATCGTGGGACAAGACCCACGAGAGAAGGTTAACGCGTCTGGTCAGACCTCATTAAAATGACGCATCGATGGCTGTTGCCGAATGCGGTGCTAGGAGTCAGGAAGGGGTAGAGGATGAAGTGGATGGATCCGGGACAACTCGGGTTAGGTCAGGTTTTACGCTGACAGCTGCGACTAGCTAGTCCGTGACCAGAGATGAATGGGTACTGAGAATATACAACACGACGATAGGTTTGTGTCAGGAAGTGTTAGGCTAGTTTTTGTTGTAATCGCATAGTCGTCGCTCACCCTGCCTGGTCAAGAGATGGCAGCCTGGGGGATTCTGGCGAACTAGACTAGCGATGAATTATAAAACTGCCGTGGAACTTTGACTGTATGTAGCCGATGTTATCTTCTTCCCATTCTTTCTCGGTGGCACGGGTCATCCAGCTAATAGCAGCAAGTCGTCGCGGAATCGATCTTCCATCCTGCGTAGCCCTATCAGACATCACCAACACGGTATACAACGACCAGAGTACGAGTTCCAGCGGCACAGAGCTGACGAGCGACCCCGGGCCTGGGGTTCTTACCGGTACGACTCATAGCAAAGGCACCTTACGCGCGCAAGGGCGACTGGAGTGTCCAATCGCCACCCTTCCATCTCTTGGAAGCGTCGATCAGCCAAAACTACTTTTCAGCAGGGCGAGACGTCACGAATGCAACTAGAGGTTTATAAGGCGGATTCTAGACGACTATGAACGCGAGACTTAGAACCAAGGGTTTGCTTAGGGTTAAGTTCCGAAACATCATTCCCTTGACCGATCCGCTAGCCAGAACGCGGTGGCTACCCTCGCGCAACAATCCCTACGCGGCATGCTCATCAGATCCCATATCCCGAGCAGCGACGTGTTGTGCGAGGTTTTGATTTTGGGTCGACCAAGGGGCCATGAAGACACTTCTTTCGGAGAATGAGAATCGGAGAACTGTAGGGGAGGCGTCGTGCGAGTTGTGTAAGTGCTCTTGTCATTCTTCGCGACGAGAGAAGGCAAGAGCGAAAGAGCTTCAACTTGAAGGGATGCGATGCTTTTGAAGATGATCTGATTCGTATCTCGGGTTGGATATCATTGGTAGACCTATCTCTGACAAGAAATCAGAAGCTTGGTGATGTGTGTTGTGGAAGAGTGTTGAGTTGGAAGAAAAGTCAAGTACAAACGCGTCTTGAAATAAAGTAGCGCGTTCTGTTACATAATAGCTAGTTATGGGCACGTGCTAACTATCTTACATCATCAATAGGCTACGGTGACGGTATCGATAAGCAACCGTCGGTGGACCCACTATATATGCTTACGCCGTAGATACATAATTCTTTTATGGAGCTTCAAAGCCCGTATGTAATACCTACTACCTACGACTAACTACGCCTTAAACTTACACATAATACATGCATCAATCGTCATCTTTCATCAAAATCGAATTGCTACTCTGTACCAGATTAGATATACATACAATGCATAAGATGAAGAATTATATCTAGTAAAATATTCTGTGTGATGTCTCATTCATATCAACTTGCGATATACGCAGAATAAAGCCCTTCTCAACCTCATTTTATAGACAGGTCAATAAGAAGCTCCGATAAAGTAGAGATCATATTCACGATGGGCGACGAGCGACCTCATGGTGGGAAAAGGTCCCTAGAATCAGCCATTGAGGAAACCGGGCTCAAGGCATTTCAACCTTCCGGCGATGATGCCTCCCGCTTAGAAGGCCAACAAGAGTTTGGCGCTCTACTGTCGAGGTAGGAAGGTTACCTTGTCATCGAGTCGAGTTTCATCATCTGACTTCTCACTCCAGAATCAATACTATGGCACTCATGTCCGCCCTAACTAAGTTGAACCAGCCTGGTCGTGTTCCAGAATGGCTTCGAGTTCATCTCATGGACGTGCTTACCCTGCTTCCGCATCGGCCAGATGGCGTTAGAGCTACCTTAGAATTCGTCTTTTCCGTCCACCCGTCAAGTACCGTCAAGACATCCGAGGCCGAGATGCCGCAGAAGCAGGGTGCGAATATTACCATGGAGGCTTTGAAAATGGCCTCAAGGATACTATCAACTCCGCCAGCTACAGTACCACCAGAACAGTGGTTCCCCGGCATTGCGCCGCAGCTTCTGGCTCTCCTCGATGGAAACTACGGCGCAGACCTCGTGAAAGCTACCGCTTATGTTATTGGCTTTGGCGTGTTAGGGAGGAAGCAATTTGGGGCCCCAGGTACGCCCGTCCGAGACAAAGCGCTGGTAAATCATGGCTGCTTATACCCAATATCTAGGAACGCCCGGGTGGAAAGCGTTTGCTGAGCCGATGCTGGCCAAGATAGACCCCACCCTATCGTCGCAAGAACCAACGACTGAACCCCTTGTATTCAGCGCCGGCCCGGATGAGGTCATCGACTTACACAAAGAGTCTATTCTGGTCGACGCAGATGAGATTTATATTGCGTTGAAGCGCCTCTCTTCATTGCTAAACTCTCATCCTAACCCAGGCTTGACCAAGAGGCTTCTAGCACCGTTGACAACAGCCCTGTGGACCCTATCGTCATGGGCATCTGCGAACGAAGAATTTGACAACCGGTATCGACGTCCAGCAAATACGCTGCTCAGAATATACTTCAAACTCGCCGGCTCTCCAGAGAAGTTTCAACATCTGTTAAACAATTTACTTAGCAACGGCAATACGGACACTTCTAAGAAACCCCACTGGGCTTATGAAAGAGTAGGGGATTCGAATATCCAGATAAAACGGTTACGAGAGTCAAATAACACAGCCTATAACTTAGACCTAGGTCTCCTTGATTCTAAGTCCGATGCTTTCGTGGAGCTTTTAAAATATGTTGGAAGCCATATGGACGCCTCTACGCTATTTCTATCCCTACTCCGAGGCTCGCTTGGGTCTACCGGGGCTACCTCTAAGATAAAAATAACCCTTATAGATGCACAGCAAAAGGACCCAGCAGCGCAGCTCGTGGAAGCAAAGGTATTACAGAACATGATGGAGAAACTGTCCGACCGGCTTGTTTCAGGCTGGAGACAGCTGCTGGAACTTGTCAGCCAGATCTTGGGCGAGTCGCAAACGCCGTCTGCTGTCGTTAACGACGACGCGACAGGAGTCGCGCTTAGCCTACTAAACCTCGTTGTTACCGCCCCCGGCTTCCAAAAGTCGCATGCCGACCCTAGCATCCTCGCATCTATCGAAGGATCACTCGCGAAAATCGGTAAGTCGCAGGAGTCTGATTTGGCGCAAACAGCACGCAACCTCTCCCTCCTCCTCGAGTACCGGGACACCCTAGACGATCCAGCTGAACACACCACTGCACCTACGGATCGACAGGTGGAAGACCGCAAGACTTATAACCTGGCGATCTCCTACATAACACAAATAGACTCGCCCCCACCAGTGCGCACCGAGGGACTAAACCTGCTGTCCGGCCTGATACGAGCCAACAGTTCCATCCTCGACATCCAATCCACGCTCGTCCTCCTGTCGTCCTTACTAACCCAGAACGACGACTACATCAACCTAACCGTCGTGCGGCTCTTCACGCAACTAGCCAGCAAGCACCCGCGCTCCACCGTCAAAGAGATCCTAGACCACTACGTAGACGCCAACGAGCTCGAGACAACCGACACGCGCCTCCGCTTCGGCGAAGCTCTTCTCCAAGTAATCCAGCGCCGCGGCGAGACCTTCATCGGCGAGACCGCATCCCAAGTCGGCGAAGCCCTCCTCGCCCTCGCCGGCCGCCGCGCCCACCGCCCCCAGACGCAAGCGAAGCAGGAGCGCGCACAGCGCCTCCGAGAACTAAAAAACAAAGCCGCGCGCGACGCCTGGCAGGGCGAGGTCCCCGACCTCAGCGACCTCAACTCCGAAGATGACAAGCGCACAGCCGACGAAAAAACCCGCGACGAAATCATCGCGCACATCGTGTCCGGCTGGGAAAGCAAGCGCGGCGCCGAAGACCTGCGCATGCGCGCCTCCGCCCTCTCCATCTTCTCCCTGTGCCTCGAGACGCACGCCCTTGGGCTCCCCGCCCCTCTCATCCAGGCCTCCATCGATCTGTGTCTTAACATCCTATCCCTCGAGCCCGACCCCGAAGCCGGCATCCTGCGGCGCGCCGCCATCATCCTCGTGCACGAGTTCGTGCGCGCGCTCGCGCACAAGCGTCTCGGGTTCGGGGTCCCCGATGCGACGCGCCGCGATATCACGCGTGCGCTGGAGTACGTCGCACAGACGGATAACGATGGGCTTGTGCGGCGGCATGCGAGGGATGTGGTGGAGGGTTTGGGGAATTCGCAGTTGAGCATGCTTGTGCCTGCGGCCGAGACGCAGGGACCGGCGGTGCTGACGCGGCTGGCGGGCTTGGATTTGGATATCGGGTTGGATGCGAGACCGAGTTTGCCGAGTTTGGAGCCGGGGGCTAGGCCGAGGATTGAGGAGATTGAGTAGGGAGGTAATCTAGGTACCTATTTTGGGTTGTGGATTCAACAATTACGTACCTAGGTACGTATGTATGTAGAACATGACTGGGAGATGAACGTATTACACGTGTGTGTATACCTACCTACCTACCTACCTACCTCTGTATATCACAATGCATTGCGACCGTAAAGAGAAACCATCTAACCTACCCAGGGAAATCTACGAATATGAAAAGCAAGCAGTTTGTTGATTCTATTATTCCACCTGTTTAGGTAGATGCCTAGGGTAGGTAGTCTTTGAATATGAAGATCAAGTTACAAAACCAAACTGGTCTGGGAAAACACATCGAGATATTCGTGGGGTATAAACGCCGTGACAAGATGTGGCTAAAAGGACACATACCTATGTCTCATAGCTAAAAGCCTTCGGGGTATCCATTATTCCATTTCATTCCACGCCCCCCCCCCCCTCCTCCCTCCGAACCACACTAGCGATCCTCCAACTCCTTGGGCCAGAGAAGCTTCCTGTTCCACAGACAGCGGAGCATGGTGATGAAGACGAGGGCCCAGACCACGATAAGGATGCCAGTCATGACGCAGGCGGCGATGCGGAGCCCATTGCTACTGACGGCAGTCGCGAGAGCAAAGGTCGCGGTGACGAAGGCCGTGTTGGGGAAGACGAAAGACCACCAGGTCATCTGGAAAGGCATTGTGTGCTCGGGACGCACATATTTCCACAGGGAGCCGACAGAGGCCAGGAAGAACCAGACGCAGAGACCCCAGAGCCAGAGACCGGCGATAATGGAGAGCAGCTCTAGAATCGCGACGGTGTGCCCCGAGGCTTGTAAGTTGTCCGGGATAATTATTTGGGCTTGTTGGCCGAGAGAAACTGTTACGGTTAGTATATTTGAAATTGGCAAGTATGCTACGCATTTCAGGGGCGAGGAAAGCCGTACCTAATCCCGCGACCGTGAATCCACTAGGCCCAATAGAAATAAACTGGCAAGAAAATATCATTAGTAAAGACAGCCCCGGAGAACTCAATCGTCCATTGGCAGCTCACCACACCAGGCCGTTGCATATCTCTAGGCAGCTTCTGAGTCATGAGACGATAGATAAACGCGGCGCAAATCATGAAGCTGATGAGAAATCCCGTGCCTTGCACTGCCACCGCACACATCGCTATCGGGAGCCTGTTGACCGGCAAACCACTCGAGGCATCATCTGCTGCTATCAGAGTACTAGCGAAAGGTGCAGTCAGGAGCAAAGGATATCCCGGAAACACCCAGACAGGAGTCATAGTGTGGATAGGGAATATTCTATCAGGAAGCGGGTCAGTTGGGACAGCTAAGCATATAAGCCAAGGCGAGCTTGCTCACTGGGTTGACCAAAGAATCAAGTATATGCCCACACTTGCCACTATGCTGACAAAAATATAGACCCAGAACAGCCACTCCATGGTGTTCTTGAGCCATGGGCCTGTCATTGGAATCCCATATTCACAGGTGTTGATGAGGATGGTCCCGGTACTGCCATGGTGGTCAACAATGACGTGTGATCCAAAAAAATAACCCTATTGGTGACCTACGATACTACCTATTTGAGATATGTGAGACAATGCCTAAGTAGAAATTCGATGGAGCTTACCACAGCTGGTATGAAAAGAGACTCCACTTGATCTAAGAACGAGTGCATGAAGCTCCCAGGAACCATAATAAATCTCATCGTGATCAAGACACAGTTCATGACGAAGAGGCATAGGTTGAATATAAAAAAGAACAGCCCAATGCACCAAATCCAATTGCTGCGATATGGTGTCCAAACTAGGTAGTTGCCGACTATTAGATGATCTGTATTGCCTCATTATCGTTGATGAGGTCCGGGACATACCGGAATGAAGGACGTTGGCTATACCGCCGGTAGCCTATATAGGAACAGTTGAATATGAGAATAAGAAGCGACCTCGTTGCCAAGAGCTCAGCTTACCATGGTCTGAATGGATGTTAGCGGCTATGGGTAGGTATTTGTTTATCGTATCGAGGACATAATGGCATCTATTCAGAGTCATACCATCGTGAACCAGGTCCATTGATGGCAGCATATCCGATCACGAATCCCGATTTTCCCTCCCATTTTAGATTTCCGTGCGTTGGAGATCATTCTGGCCAGACTCTCGGCATTAGGTTGACCAGAAAGAGGAATAGGGGGCGGACGTCTTTTTTCCCATTGTTGCTCACGGTGTGAAATGGTTGGCGAACCACCGCGGTTGAAGTAATCCTCACTAGGGGTCACGTAGCCATTACGAGCGACTTCGATGTCAAGTTGGGTGCTCACAGCTCTGGGCATTTTGACATGCAAAAATCGTCAGGACTGCGGGTGACGAGCTTGGAGATTATATAAATGCTGATGAGTAAGACAGGCTCCGCGTGAGATAGGGCGGAATGGAAGTTGACGAGGGTTGTTAGGAATACAACAAGATGCAGTACAATAGAACCAACATTAGAAATAGACATATTCCGACCTTCGGATCGTACCAGGAGGGGATCCAGACGTAATATGTATATCAAAATGTCGGGGTGAGAGAGTGTGTGAGTGAGTGAGCGATAACCGATATTATTTACCTAGGTAGATAGATACCTAACCTAGCAGTGATGAGGTATATTAGACAGGCAGGTATCCAGGTATGATTGAATAGCTCTAGCCGTTTTGTCAATTTCACTTGGGCCAATCTTTGCTGTATCTGCGTTTGTTTGTAGAAGATGACGTGCCGATCGATGCTACGTGAGACTTGAGATTTTGTCCGGATCGGCGATAGTTAATTCTTCTGTTTTATTTTTATATTTTTCTTTGCAATGTCACTCGAAGACTGGCGTGGAGGTCGCAATGAGTTGATGTAAATAAACGAATGAACGAATGAATGAATGCACTAGTTTCTGAGGTTGAGACTACTCGGAGTTAAGTTGTACTATGAAATAAGCTTGAAAATTGGATGAGTTTAATGTTCAAGTTAATGTTCTGTAATAATGAACTTTGAAGTTTAAGATACCAGCGCTGTTTTCGCATAAGTACTACCTATTACTTACATAACTAATAAGTCCTGATATGTAGTTAATTGCCTGTTTCTTTGATATTGTTGATAAATTGATACGCTATTTTTATCCACTAACCTAAGTCCCTACCCAATCATGGTCTTTGTTACAGCAATGGCCCCGCGTGGTTTGTTCGGGTATGGCGGCATGACGGCATGGCGCATTGTTTGTACTATGGTTTATGCTAGTATCGATGGATTCATTTATCGTGCCAACGAACCCCACATCCCAACATGTGCATGTGGTGGGCAGTAACCCATAGTTATCAATAGTTGCTATTGGACCCAAGATATCGGGTTAGCAAGCTTGGGGAAGTTCCTTGCTTTATTGGAACATCAAATGGCTGTCAGCTTATTAAAGTCAAATGCGCTCTTCTGGCTAAGTCACTAACTTCCCAACCTTAAATCACTTATGCGATTCAATCGTTAGTTATTCACGTGTGCAGTTAATCAATCAAATGCTACCCTAGGTACCCTGGGTACATAGAATGCACTACATCCTCCCAACAAACACCTGAACATTTGGACTGTATGGGAACAGTATACTTGATCCTTCTATCTTACAACTTGTTTCTTTGGTGTTAATCTCGAATACGACGAGTACCTAATACTATACCAATCACATATAATACAAACAAATACCCTCACTCAAGATTATTATTCTAACCTAGGAGACTTGATCAATTGGCATCTCATTCCCGATTTCTTCTCTCTTCTAAATCTGCCTCACCAGTTACATTACATCATTGTCGTCCCAAAGACAAGGCTGCCTATCTCATCTACACAAAGCAACTTCAAATTGCTCTAGGAAAGCCAACTTTCGAATATCCTAGTCTTGCTCCTGTGCTTTCTTCAATCCTACTGCGCGTGAGCTCAATGGGTTTACGGTGTGTATTCCGGTAGACTCGACAAGGTAAATCAGTTCTGCTCCTAGGCTTGCCTAGGAAGTACCCCAACGACAATATGGGTCTCAGTCGCAGTAGGCCTCCGAAACTATGGTCTCTTAATGATACTTATGGTAAGTCAGTCAGCCAGTTGGCTAATTAGTTGATGGCTACCTGCTTTTGCATGCCGATGTCTTTCTTAACCCCCCGGAACTCTGTTAACAAGAGCCTTGTGTGTAATTATATAGGCTTCATCGCGACCTTTTGCCAGGCGAACACGCGAACCTATCCTCGCCGAACCGCTCTAAGATGTTCAGCAGTACGACTGCAAGTCAGACCGTTCTCGGTTGCGCAAGATACGAACACGACGTCGTCTCGTGTCGAACCACATAATCATCAGACACCACCCTCTCCGCACAATGTACCACGATGTGGTTTTCACACTTACTTCGTCACTCACCTTCCGTCTTCGTCGCTACATCCCGATTCGCGTGCCCCAGCCGGACTTCATCATAAGTTACCACGGGCCGCCGCCGCGCCTCACGATGCCGTTTCTGGAGCACCACCTGTGACCCCGCCCCACATATCACCTACCCGCGACTTAACCGTGGTTCGTATACCCCTCCGCAGTGCCAAGCACCATTTTGGTGCTGCGAACTCGAGAGGATCAAGGCCCTACAATGAAGACACCAACCAGGCAGGCACCATTGACATGCCTGCCTTCGCTAAACGTGCTCCTATCAGTCTAGTCAGGAGCACCATGAACAGGACGGGAGAGGGGACTTCAGCTGATAGCGCGTATGGAGACCCCCAGATCTTTTATTTTGGAGTTTTTGATGGACATGGAGGCAACCAATGCAGTGACTTTTTGAGGGATGAGCTACATGGGTACATAGAGGAAGCCGCTCAGGAGTTCGAGCTGAAAAGCAGCTTACGGACAATGAGAAAGGGACGGAAAACGGACCCAAATTCCAAGGATTCGGGAACCCAGATCCTGTCAGATACCGAAGCTGGCGGGAAAGATGCACTTGATCGATTAGATATCAAGGGGTCGGAAGCCGTCAAGGCCAAAACGAAAATCCCCGAGATTGACAAACACGGCGCAATCCAAGAAGTCAACAACCCAGGCGCTGTCAAGGGTGCGAGCCCCGCTCCTACCAAAGTCTCGCAGCCGAAAGCTCTACGATTACAACAGGAGTTGGTAGAAGAATACAAAAGTACCATTGGCGGTTATTTCCGACGCTTCCACCCTCCGCACTTTCACCGTAAACAAGACCCTAAGTCTCACGAGGCTCTGGTCAGTATTGAATCCGTCCTCACGTACGCATTTCTCCGCGCCGATCTCGACTTTGTCGCAGCGCAAGCCCGCAAACCGGACCCCGACGATCCATATGTATCCGATACGGCTCTGAACTTAGATGAGGTATTAGGAAAGCCACATCACCTACCTCCTTCCGGTCAGGGTATCGGCGGGCGAACCCGGTTCAAGGGAGGATCGACTGCCTCGGTCGCCTTGATCTCCACGCCGACCCCGGCCCCATTCTGGCATCCGGCGGCAAGTTCTACATTGCTAGTCGGGCACGTTGGCGACACACGCATACTTTTATGCGAGACTGCCACCGGTCTCCCTCGTCCATTGACATCCGATCATCGTCCAAGCGCTCCTAGTGAGTCTCACCGCCTACGACGATTTGCAGCCTCTTTCGTGACCGATTCTTTCGGCGAGGAACGAATCCAAGGCCTCGCCAACTCCCGCGCTTTCGGCGACATGGCTTCCAAACGTCTGGGCGTCTCCGCTGAGCCTGAAATCACGCGCACGGAGCTAGGGCCGGCTGAGTATAGCTTCATAGCTCTCGTATCAGACGGCGTGTCAGGGACCCTCAGCGACCAGGAAATCGTCGACATCATCAAGGAGGCCAAGACCCCCGAACAAGGTTCCCGAGACGTCGTATCATATGCCACCGAAGTCAGCCACGACGGCGACAACGCAACGTGTCTCGTTGTCCGCCTCGGCGGCTGGGAGCGCAGGAGTGAGGGCGGGTTGGGGAGTTTGGGGACAAAGGAGATTCGCGATTTCAGACGTAATGAGGCGCTGGATCCGCGACGGGGTATTAGGTAGATGGGTAAGAGTCAGAGCTTTCTTGCTGATGAAGTAGTTAGGTGGTACATAGGTAGTATAAACGTAATTATAATCTACACCAGTGGCTGCTGTTTATCACCGTGTCTCGCTGTTAATGTAGGCGAGGATTTGGTATCCTCTGCTTCTTTCACATCACAATGCATAAGCGTAGACGTAGACGGAGGCATGAGCACAAGGGTTAATACCTATATCCTCCACCCCTTTTTCTTTCGAGGGCAAATCTAGGTATATATCTTAAGAAGTTTAAGAAATGTGTTCTGTAACCTTTTGTGCGTGATGTCTGTGAAATTTCCCCTTCATTGATTGCGTCTACCGAGTCTGCCTGGAACAGCCGCTCCCTTTGTCGACAGGTAGGTAGGTAGGTAGGTAGGTAGGTAGGTAGGTAGGTAGGTAGGTAGGTAGGTAGGTACCCCTATCCAGACAGTCTTCATGTCTGTGCTTAAGTAAATGGGCGATGGGATGGGATGGGATGGGATGGGATAAAGGGGGTTTATAAAAGCCAGGTAGATTCGCTAACTATAGGATCAGATCAGACCGTCCGCGCGTATGGAGACTGAAAGCTCATAGACTGGGTAGATGGAAAGATTAGGGGGTAGGTAGGTAGATAGATACCTAGGTTAGGTAGTTAGGTATGAACGAAACGCATAGTTACCTATGATTGATCTACATTTTTTGCGTGCGCGAGCTTATAGTCACCTACCTCTCTTCAACTGCCTGCCTGCCCCTGGCTAATCAATAAGACAGCAACTGCAGAAGCGATATTAAACGCAGCCACAACACCCATCCATCCCAACCCATCCCATCCCATCCCCTAGCCTAGACCGACAGGAGTAGACAACGTCCCAAGGCTAGTAGTAAACAGAGGCGAATAGGCAAGCGGGTAGGTGAGATAGGTATATATCATTGACAATGCATGCTATCGACTCGATCCGACTCCCCTCCCAGCACAACAGAACAGAATCCCCTTCTCCCAACGCCTGGCCTTACGTATCGTTCAAAGCATCCCCCCCCCTTCTCTCTCTCCCTCCCTCCCTTCTCTCCCCGTGCTAAACTAGATAGGTGGGTGGGTAGGTAGGGTTACCTAAGCTCTTTCGCTGTGCCCGTTTCTTTTTTTTTTATGCATTAGAGGAAGAAAGAGAAAGAAAGACATTATCGTAATTTTCCTGCTTCCTTTCTTACTTTCTTTCTTTCTTTCTGTCTCTGGTGCTGTCCCCTCCTCTCTCGTAAATAGGCAGAGTAGGTTAGGTAGGTAGGTAGGTAGCTAAGCTAAACGTGATCGTTGTTTTTCGTTTCGTTTTTGCGTTATTATGCAACCAAGTAGCTCTCTATTTACGTAACCTACCTACATACCCACTTATGTGCGTTTCTTTCTTTCTTTCTTTCTTGGAACGAACAAAAAACTTTGATAAGGGCACGCGTAGGTAAGGCAAGGTAAGGCAGGGAGGTGAACGATACCCAATCGAAATCGAATCGACGCGAAAAACGCTTCCATGAACATGAAAAAAACCCAGCAATGACCCAGTTGCCCCCTTTCCCCCTCCCCCGCTTCCTCTCCCCCTATTTGCCTTTTCTTTTCTTTTCTTTTCATTCCCAGCCCCCTTGCCGTTCTCAAGCCGGGCCTTCTCGCTACCGCGCGAACCCCAGCGTCTCCATGCGTATACACGACGTCATCTCGAACTGCTCCGCGATCTTCATCTTCTCTGGATCCACGAAGAACCAGCCCTCTGCTTTTTCCAGCAGCTCCCGCTTCGTGCGCATCTCGGTCTCGCAGCGGCGGCGCAGGACGCGGCGGAAGCTGACCGAGGCCTCCTTGTCGAGCGCGCGGAACTGGTAGTCCTTCCAGTCGAGGACCTCGGCCGGGTTGACGTAGTAGTCGACACCGAGGCCCGGGATGGTGCGGTGCAGGGTTAGGGGGGGCGCGGCGTGGTCGAAGGCCATAGTGGGGGTCGCGGGCCCGCTGTCGCCGCCGGCGAAGAGCGAGGTTAGCACGGGGAAGACGAAGAGCAGGATCATGGGTAGCAGGCTGATGAAGGTGTCCCAGCCGGTCTGGGGCTCGCGCGGCTCGCCCTCGGGGTTCTGCGGCCGCCGCCGCGGGTTGCCGCCGCCCATCTGGTGCACGCGGAAGCCGCGGTTGCCGCCGAGGTTGAACACGAACTGCGGGCCCGTGTCGAACCCGCCGCCGCCGCCGAAGGGACCACCGAATCCGCCGCCGAACCCACCGCCGAAGAAGCGCTGGAACATTTCTTCTGGTGTCATCTCGTCGCCGAATCCCTGCCCGCCACCGCCGAATCCTGCCCTCGGGCCGGCGTGTCTCGCGCTCGAGAAGGGGTCCTGGGCTTGGGCTCTGGTGGTCTCGTACTTGTTGTCGGGATCGGTGCCCCAGCGGTCATACATGGCGCGCTTGTCCTTGTCGGCGAGGACGCCGAAGGCGTGGCTGACCATCTTGAAGGCCTCGTCCGCGTGCTCGTAGCCATTCTTGTCGGGATGTGTCAGCAGGGACTGCTTGCGATAAGCCTTCTTGATGTCGCCCTCCGTGCACGTACTCCTCACGGCCTCGAGGTCTAGTATGTCGTAGAAGGCGGAGGCTTTACATCGTCGGATGCGAAGGACGGCGGCTTTTTGTTCGGGGGTGTATTTCCGATCTGAGGGGCCGGTGTTGGACATGGCCACGTGCGACCGTACTCGGAAAGGGCGTGCGTAGGCTTGATGTGTTGCTGATTGTGCGTATGATTTAATGATTCGTGATGACCAGGTATGCGTTGATTTGAGGTGGCTGTGTGCCGGGGGTTCGAAGACAGGTGTAGTGGTCCGATAGGGTAGATGAGGCTTCCTTAGTTGGCTCACTTCGGGTTTGAAATGATTGAAAAGACAACGAAGTAGTTAATTGAGTTCCAAGTTAGCGTCACTATAAAGGAACACTAATTGTGAATCACGTATTGTAAAGGTAAAGGAGGCAATTGAGGTGATGTTTTGTTGATATGAAATAGTGGCTGAAAGTGGAAAGAGATACGTATGTGTAGTATTCAATAATGTTATCCTAGACTCGGGACAGGTTCTGCTGTCTTTGCAAAGTGGCTTTTCGCTGAATTGTGGCTTATCTATGGCTCGATAAGAGCCATAGTAAGGGAAAGCACCCGAGAGATAAGCATCCCAGTACAGTTCAATTGTTTAATCCATGCATGTAGTTAGTAACTATGTAGTTACATGTAGCCCCACCAAGCAAAGAGTTCCTATGAATTCACCAATAGACCAAACGCCCGGGCAGGGTTCTTTTTCTTAGCTTCCAATGAGCCTCATCGTCATTGACGTATTTTTAACGAAACCTACCTACCAGGTCCTACCTTAATACCTTGGTAGGTAAATAAATAATTCATGTCAGCTCATGCAACTCTATCACGATACATAAACCTAGAAATCTGATCTACTACTCCTGCTATATTGTCATATCAGTTCTTATTTTAGCTTAACTCTATAAAATCTGGAAAACTTGGTGCTCTACTCTTTAAGCAAAAAAAAGGAAAAGCGCCCAATGAGAAGAGAACTTTAACTATTCGCATCAAAATTTGACTTGGCTTTTTCCCAACACCACAATCCCACATCCTCCAACATGACAACGCCAGAACCACCTAAATCAATAACGTCACATCTCGAAGCATGGGGCAGTACGTACTCTATTTCCTTCTCTCTCTACGTCTTACTCTACGTTGCCCAGCAACTTCAAACTTCCCATGTAAGCAAACACCCAAGCGCTTACACAACTAACCTGCCACACAGCCAGCCCCTTCGCACCCGTGGGCCTCGCAACCTTAATAACACCGCTGCACTTCCGCCCCTTCCAGGTGCGCCCCATGCTCTTCGTGCCCGTGCTGTTCTTCTCCAGCTACGCGAACTTGCAGGGCTTCAAGATAGACAGCGCCGGGATGACTGTGGCCGCTAGCGGCACTTATGCGCTGTTGGCCATGCGGAGGAGGCCAAGCGCCTTCATGAAACGCTTCTCGATCCGGGGAATCGTCAGGGGCGCTGCTGTGGCTTTGAGCATTATCAATGTCGTCTCTGCGGGTTGGGTGTTTGCTAAGGGGGACCGCGAGAAGGAGAAGGAGGAGAGGTTGAACAATCCAAAATGGGTTTGAGCTAGGTTAACTATACTGTAAATACCAGTAGCATACCCAGTTCTAAAAAAGACTCCACTACTACTATAATCTTCAAAGAGGGCATACAATGCCATACATACCCTCTATATTCACGGATAGATGTGAGGGATATCACGAATCGCAAGCTTGCACCATGCATATCGACAAAACATAACAAAAATTTGTGTCTTTGGAAGTGGTTCTCATTCGCCTATTTTCTTACTACCTCCCCCTCCATTAACCGACACTTCCAACCCTGAGAACCTCCTGAAATGCTTCCAATTTCGTAGTCTGCAGTCTTCTGATGTATGATGCGAGCCAATGCAAAATGAGTCAAAGACAGAAAAACAAACGAAATATCGAGAATTCGTCTTAACAAAGAACAATCCAGATTTAACGCCGGGAGACACCTCAGCACTTGATTGGTCTCCTAACCGACCGACCGTGTTGTATGCAGGCTCGACCTTGCCTCGTCAGATATGCGTCCTCCCAATATCTTCTTTCCACACCTTCCACCATGCTGTGATCTTTCCATTCCCATCTCCAAATCTTGTCTTTTTTTGGTGTAATGATTGCCGTAATTTATGCTTGCCGCGATTTAATGCTCCAATTTTATATGGGTTCGCCGGATCATAGCCAGCCCGGGCTTTCTTTCGTTGTCGCCATCCTTCCCGAATCTAATAACCAGACCGTGACACCTGCCTGAACCATTTCTATACCTCTCCATCTCTAATGCCACTTTGTCGTAATAGGACACCACTGTGTTTGTGTGTCATACAGTAGTGAGAATCAACAGCCGAGTAGTTGAGTACACCCAAAATGATAGAGTGAAGGACGCCAACATCACCATGCCGTAGAATGTGCGCAGCACAAAAGGGGCTTGGCTTAAGGTTGATGGTGAGAGAGCAAGATCGCAGAGTTTGAAGTTGGTGAGATATTGTACATCTTTCTCTCGAACCTTGGGCTCAGCGTATTTGGTGTATTCGTTGATGATGCTGGCTGTGTCCCACTCGCTAGCCTTGCGGATGACGCCAACAACACATCCTGTCCGGTGCTTGCCCTGGTTGCAATGAACCAGAAGCGGGTAGTTCTTCCGATTGCCAACGACCGCGATGATGGACTGCATCGTCTTGATGGGAATGTCTGCTTTCTTGGTGCCGACCATGTCGAAGATCTCATGCTTGATACCGTTGTTGGTGATAAAGTGCTGGAAGCCATCAGGTAGGTCATCCCCGACCAGGGTAACAATGGTCTTGAGGTTCAGCGATTTCATGAATGGATAATCTGCTGCTTTGGGGTAGCTGCTGCGGTACAGGCCAGGGAGAACCATGGCGAAGTTGGTTGGCGGAGCAGTGGCAACAGCTAAGGGCCGTTCGACGGCGATGTCTTTGGCCGAGATGTAT
The DNA here is from genome assembly GCF_022984875.1 of Hypoxylon fragiforme. Taxonomy (NCBI): domain Eukaryota; kingdom Fungi; phylum Ascomycota; class Sordariomycetes; order Xylariales; family Hypoxylaceae; genus Hypoxylon; species Hypoxylon fragiforme. Next base: position 421,435 of record NW_026054758.1, on the reverse strand, counting down.
GCATCTCGGAGCACAACATCGGGAGATTCAGTTCTCATGGAGACCAAGTGTAGTGATCCGCGCTTTTCTTCCTCGTGGTGATGGTGATGAACCATAGCTTTGCAATCCTTTGGCGATGATACAGAATGCATGGCGTGCTTCTGATGATGCTGGTATGACATAGGTGTTTCTTCTTTCCAGCTCAGACTTGGGTGGGTGCTGTATGTACTGAATAGGATGAAATTCCGAGTTCTGTGATTGGATACGGGTTGTACAATTATGTATAGTCAGAATAGAATGGAAATGTCAGGATAATGTGACTCGGCGTAGATAACGTGATGGAATGGGGTGATGTTTGTGATGTAGGTAGAAAAGGGTATGGTATGTGTGGGTGAATTTGGTCAAGATGATGCGGATCTAACCAAAGACTCTTGATCACAGCGAATCCAGAGAACCTGACATATTCGCAAGATGAAAGGTAAAATACATCTTGTAAGTAAATAAGGGCAGGCTTAAATAAACGTAGAAGTCAATCAATCATCCAAGATGAGTAGGAGCAGACTTTGGTGTCTTTAAGATTCAAGTGTGAGTAGAGAACGTGAACAAGAACATTGAAGGTTATGGAGGGGATGGTAATTTTGAGGTGGAGGATTTGATCCTGTTCTTGTACAAAATACACTAAAACTTAAACAGATGTTGCACGGAAGGTACCGCGCTACATACATGTACTACTAGTAACTAGTAGTACGTACATATGTAGTTATTGTTCCTCGACAGCCTGAGTCCCTGAGCTCGCCCTGTTTTTTTAGAGTGTAGAGTGGTAAAGTCAAGTGGAAAAATGACAGGCTTCTTTAGGGGTCCTCTTCGGGTTAATTTTAGTGGAGAATTGTGTTCAATTCCGTACTATGTCAACAGTACGTACTAGACTAGGGTGTACAATGTAGTTACATACATATATGTAATATGTATTTGATGTATTGTACAAAATGTAGCTTTGATTTAAACTTGAACTAAGCCTAGATTTCAAATTCAATAACTGGCGCAACATTGAAGTATCCGGTCTGACCGGGTATGTACGTATGCACTCATTGATCTACATCTTCAAGTTCAGCAGTGCATTGGTTTGGCTTGAGATCAACGATCTCAGGTACCGAGTACGAGCTTGTAACTGCCATCAAAACTGCATACTGCCATACATGTCTTGTATGCGTGTGTACAACTTAATGTATGGCTTTGAAACGTTACTAGGTACAAAGTCAGGTACCTACGTACATACCATTCCAGAGTCCACTTTCATTGAAACGTACATGTACCTATGTACACATATTAGTATGCATTTCCAAATGTAGTCCTATTTTACACACAGCACGAGCACTGTGCTTCATGTTGTGTTCAGCCTCCACATGTACCTAGGTACCTTAAACTCGGCCCATGGGGAATTTCCTAGTATTTCCCCCTTCTCCTCCCCTTGCTGCCCCCCTTGCCCATGTGACCTCGAATCAAACAGAAGTGTATACATATTGGGAAGAATGAAACGCCAATGCGTCTCGATTGGATACTCAACATATTGCGTTCCATGGGTTACTTTGCATAGTTGCATAGTAGAAACACACCCAGTATCGGATTGGCTCCCATTTTCCTTACATACGAGCTTGAATAATCAGTCGAATCAAGTGAAGTGATATACTTGTACAAATGGGGCAGGCGGTGAGGCTCTCCCCTGGCAGAATGACGCAAATGCCATGAACTCTGGACTCCAGAGAACAAGAGGCGCTATGCTTTGATGGGACTAGCATATGCTGTGTCACCCCATAAGAGCGCTATTTTTAATCTCGCTTTTGATCTTAGCGCTAGTCGGTTTAAAGTCTTATTTGTCGGAATTAGGCCTTTGGAGCCCCGACGATTAATATCCGGAATAGAAAAAACGTGCTTGAGCCTTGAAGTCATCAAAGAAAACCAGAACCTTTCAGCGGGTAAGATGACGGTATTTCTTGATACTGAAAGATGATTCCATTGGGTGATGAGAGAGGAGATGTCCAAGACCAAGGCAAGGTACCTTTATTCAAAAGATCCTCAAACAGGTGACCAATGGTCATATGGCAATTTCCATAAACAGCCACTTACACAAAAAGCCTACATCACAGGTACAGTACCTAGGTACACACGTGCTCAACTTCTACAAGCATGATGTGTTCGAGACTCAAGAGTCGAGTGCTTCTAAGATGCATTTCTGGTATGATTTGTACATGATCTAGCCTAGGTTAGTGTATTGCCGGAATCGAAACTCAACTTCCCATCGTAGTATTCATGTACACCTACCTAGGCTATTTTACAAGGTCGGCCTTTTATATGTAAATATTGAATATTCCCGCGATCTAGAAGCTCAGGTACCACGCCGGTCCCAACTAGCATCATGTTAGTGGTTCTTTCAGCATACTACCTAGTAATCACCTAACTAGGGTAGTTAATTCGTAAGTGCTTCCCCCACAGAACATAGCATGCAGAAAATATCTTTACCCCCAAATATTCCCGCCGAAATACACATGGCAAGGATTCTATATTATTATAAATGCCATGACAATGATGAGCAATGTCTTGGAAGTGTTTGGATGCTCTTTATATAAAACCTTCAGACTGTACCAGCCCAGTAAGCTTGGGCGCCGAGGCCCACTTTGAAGAAAAGGGGTAAGGGAGCAGAGGAACGCAAGCAAATCAACATACTTGGCATGAATGGCATGAAGGGACGGGTATAGTGAATATCAGATCTTGTTTCATTTACCTAGTATTTCCAGAGATTCGCGTCGTGTGTATTGGTCGATTTACTTTTTTATTGCCAATACAATGCCGGAGACCTCAGATATTTGTAAATGGGGCGTCGAATTAATTACACAGGTAGTTAGCTAACAAAAAATTGCTCCACGTAGTTACCTACCTACCTTAGCAGGCTTAGCTAGGTAGGTAGGTATCCAACCTTACACTTATCCGCACACCTTACTGCCACCAAGGATAGCAAGCACGAAACGTAAAGTATCATCGTCTTACGATCGTCTAAAGTTTGACAAATAACAGTCTTTCTCTTCTGATAACATATCACGCCAAGCAGCGGCTTATAGCTGCTAGCAAATACCAACTAACGTAACCTTAAGTCGACCGAATTGAGGAAAAGGGGGCGTTAAACTAATGCTCTAGGATTAGAGACTCTGGCCTAAGACCAGAGACTTCTCAGCATGAGAAGAACAGAATGCTACTACACTATGTACACCGATATAGTATGCGTGGATCTCTCACTTGCTTCTGCAGGCACCTGCTGGGTATCCTAGCAGCTTCCTAGGCAATGCCTAGGCTAAGCACATTAGTAGTAAAACTACCTATCCACCCAGATCTTCAACTCAAGCGCCTCCTTTTTATGCTTTGCAGCTTATTTCTATTCGAATATACCAAGCGTCAGAACTATAATCCGGTACCCCCCCCCTCCCCCACAGGTAGTATCTAGTACCATATCAAAGCGCACACGGATCCTCGCCATACTCAGCCAGCAGAAACCCCCTTAGCTCCATCGAGAGCGCCATCCGCGCGAACTCCGCCTGGGACCGGAACGAGCCGAAGCGGTACTCCAAGCGGGCGACCGGTCCCCCGACCCCGGCCACCGTGCCGTGGTCGACCACGCAGTCGAGCTCGTACACGAACTTCCTGCTGAAGAAGTCATCGAGGTACGCGGTGTTGACGACCTCGGGGTCCCCCGCGACGAGCACCACGCGGCTGTGGTGGTGGTGGTGGGGATGGTGGCTGTGCTCCGCGGCGGCCTCGGCCTCGGCGACCCGGTTGCGGTTCCAGGTGACGCGCGGGAAGCGGCCGGCGACGACGAACTCGCCGCGCGCGGCGGCGCGGTGCAGCGCCTCGGCGTGCGCGCGCCGGAAGAAGCTGATCGATGCGGCGGCCGTGGCGTGGCCTGCGTCCGCGGCGTTGATGACGGTCGAGCGGACGCGGCCGGTCTTGGTGATTCCGGCCAGGAGCTCGTGGTGGGTTATGCCGCCGGGCAGGCCGGTGATCCAGAGGTTGGTGTTCTTCTCCTCGGGCACGCTGTTGCCCTTGTTGGACGGCAGGCTGGGGTCGCCCCGGTAGTTGTTGTTGACCAGGCTGACGCCCCGCGCGCAGTAGGAGCCGCCTTTGAGCTGCTCCGAGGGCACGAAGAATCGGTGCTCGGTCTGTGAGAGACGTTGTAAGTTTACCAACTATGGGAAAGTCGCATATTTTGAAAAGAAATCCGAAATGTTCTCCGAGGCGATGGGGATGTGTAAAAGGGGTAGCAAGTGTTACGTACGGTGGGTATAAGTGCCATGTTATCCATTATTTCTTGAGGTTTTGGGCTGGGCAAGCGTGTATCTGTGCTATAGGTAGTTGGGGAGCTTTGCGGCTGAGATTTAGTGTCGAAGTCTGACATAATGAGCTTTGTGGTTGGCGTACTAGTCTCGAGGTGTACCTAAGTGTTAACGAAAGGCGTAGGGACTGTGGACGTTGCTTGTGGGAGATGCTTGTGGGAGACTGCAAATTGAATGTTCTGTGCCAGAAGGCTTGTTATATATTCTTTGAAAGTCGATTCGGGACAGAATGAACGGTGGGAAGGAACATGATGTGACTGGGAAATCGAAATCACTAGTAAAGTGAAAGGGCCAATATGGGATCGAAAGCTGCCAACAGTCAACACAATCACGGAGCTGGGACCGTCGTACAAGTAGAGCTTGGTCAGATACCAAAATATTTCGCCTATCAAATGCAGTCACTTGTCGACAAGCGAATGTGTATAATTTCGGAATTCGCGAGATGAATGTACTCAAGAAGCTATCGTCATAACTCCATGATAGAGCTCTGTTGTTCTAGAATCGGGGTTCATATGCAGTTGTGTGGATGTGACACTAACTTAAGATGATAATTAGGTTGGTGTCAATGCCCCAAAGTACAAGAATCATAATCGTGAAATCCAGCGGAGCATATGACTTGATGGCTTATTTGCTCTAAAGGTAGATCTTTGGTATTTCCATCCTCTAGTCATGGTGTTTGACATCTTCATACCTGCGACGCTTCCTGACTTATTTGCTATGTGATACCATTATTTACTCTCATATCTCGGCACACAGGTAGATATAGAGATCTGGGCAGACACGTACACTAGGTAAATGATATGTTAAGTCAGATTGACTCTATATGCAAGTACCTAACCTAGAATAAAGTTCGCAGATTCTATGTTTCTTAGCCTTGTACTCAACGATACACCGGAGCTATTTTATGGTACTAGGTAGGGAACAAACACTACAATAGCCATAGACAACGAAGAACTACCTATCAATTCGATCATTGGTATTAATACCATGGCAGAGTTGGAGTATTCTTAAAATAAGAGTGATGTTACGTGTAGATTACTTTTTTGTCCATTGGATGGTACGAGATGGAATCTTCGCATTTTACACCTCCATGCGTTTTACGCCTCCATGTATGAAGTGGATCGATGGAGTAACTTTGTCGAGACATCCCCCAGGTTCCTAGATAAGATCACCACCATGAGAATTCCCTGAGGCTCGCCGCACACTTGACGAGGGAAACAATACTTCGTTTGCTTCGCTGTGTAGCATTCAAGATGCTGAACCGCGGGCATGTAGAGGGAATGCGGGGCCAACAGGCGATGAACTGAAGATTGATGAATGATAATGACTCCTTGTTTTTAGGAGTTGGGATGGTGAAAAGGCACATATTTGAATGGCGATAGGGGCGCATATGCGTCATATTTCGTTACAAGGCGGTTTGCATTCAGGTCTTGAGACTTCAAATGATACCCTTAGCTGGCTAGCTTCAAATGCAAATAATTCCATGTCACTGAACAGATTAAAAACAGAGAATGACTTGAATCCTGCACTCATCATCGACGTTTAAGTGTCCTATGCCTGGTGTACAGTAAGTACATAGTACATATGTAGTATCATGTACACCGGGGCACGTGCCTTCCCGAGTCGGCCATTTCAACTTCAAGTTGCCCAATGAAGTTCAATTGAAATCGGAGGGGTACTTAGGTGTCTATTATGTAAGGCATCAGTACTAGGTACCCACATTAAATGTGTGAATCAAAAGGGTCCACTTCTGACGTCGCGTTACCAATTCCTATTCTTAAATTAATCATCTTTCCTTCTACCACATGTAGGAGAGAGCTAAACGCAAGCGTTGTGCTGACTCTTGCTTTTTAATACAAACAATTCTCACTAAACCTCAGTCGACCTTCTTAAGGTATCCGACAAGGACCTGCCAGTAAATCCATGTCGGAAAAACCTACCTCTCCGCGCCCGTCGCGAGGCGAGTCACCGCCCCCTCGCAAACGAAGCCGAAGTGACGATCGGAGTCAATCGCCACGTCGCAACCGCGATCGGCGAGACAGGAACGACAACCAAAGAATGGATAGCTACAGATCGCGCGGCGATGATCGGCGTAGAGGTGGTGACCATGATTCCTGGAGGGGTCAACGAGATCGGAATCGAGACAACGGTTATGATCGACCAGGACGCGACCCAGCAAGACGAGCTGATGATCGCGAAGACAAGGGCTCGGACCGAGGACAGGGAGATGGGAAGGAAGGAAGAGAACAAGATCGACCCCGGCCGAAGAAGAGCTTTGGAGGGTTCAAATTCAAGGATAAGCGTCGTGATGATCCAGAAGACGATGATCGGCGTGGTGGCTCATTTAGAGGTTACCGAAACCGCTCCCAATCACCGCGGCGCCGAGATCGCGACCGTGACCGGGAACGTGATCGTGACGCTGGAGCTTCTTCATCCACCAAGAAGTCCAAGTCCAAATCTACTGGTGGGGATACTACTCAACCCCCTGCTCGAGCACCCGCAGCACCAACTGGTGGTGGTGAAGAGATGATCATTGTCCATGTGAACGATCGATTGGGGACCAAGGCAGCTATCCCATGTTTCGCATCGGATCGTATTAAAGAATTCAAGATCATGGTCGCGGCGCGAATCGGTCGAGAACCCCACGAGATCTTGCTAAAGAGACAAGGACAACGCCCGTTTAAGGACATGCTTACCCTCGCTGATTACGAGGTTAGTAATGGGGTCCAAATTGACTTAGAAGTCGATACCGGCGATTAGTTGGTGGATGGATGCGTATTGGGATTCAAGATTCCCATTCGAGTCGTTAAATCGAGTCATCGGCGTTCTCATAGTTACCCGACCAACCACGGTGATGCCGATATCCTTCCCATCATTCGAGTTCGTGTCTAAAATCAACGTCAAACGAAGTTATTAGGGCCCTTTTTGAATCTTATGTGTCTTGGAGTTCCTATTGTGGAATTATGAATTAAATGCCTCTGGCAAACTGCACCTAATTACACCTGTGCCGTACGTATCCTTCGCTAACATGGCCTCCTCTAGAATACACATTTGAGCGAGGACCAGGGAGTTTCTTCGCGAATTAGTTGGGCAGCGGCCCCCTGGACCTTTGCTGATCCATCCGTATCTGTTCCTTTTCTCGTTCCAGTCGTGCAATCTTGGCGTCTAATTCTTGAATCCTGAGCCTCAACGTCATATTCTCATCACTCAGCTCCGCCTTAATGCAGGCCCTCTCATCTTCCTTCCAGTCTATAGAGGAGAGAATAGGTTAGAAGGTCACAGAATGCAGCATACTTGGGTAGGGAACGACCTACGGCAAAAACATTTATGATCCAGTTCCTCTCTGCCGACATCCCTACAGCATGGTCTTAAGCAAGAATCTGACAGACATACACTATTAGCATACTCTCATCTTGGGCTTTATTAGAAGAGCTGGATTATCCTTACGAAATTCGCAGTGCCACCCATCAACTTGGACAATACAATCTTCGCAACCTTCGAAATGGCAAGAATCTAATGAAATAATCAGTTCTTCCAGCTCGCAAAGAGAGAGATATTGTGGGAAGGAATGATCTACTCACGAAGCAAACAAAATTCACCCCCTTCCCTTGGAAACCCACAATCATCCCATTGACACCGATCTAGCCATATCTACGGTCAGCTAAGTATATCCTAACTATCAGGTAGGTAGGTACCTAAGAAGTTGAAGGAAGGTACACTAACGGCTTTCACAGTACTTGTGCTCCGTAGACTTGAACATGTTACAACCTCTTACAGGGCAAGTATGATCGATACAATGCGATGAACCTTCATCTTTGGCTCTCGTGCAGCCGGGGCTGCTACACTGAGAATCTAATCATTATTAGCAACGCTTTGCAGAGATGTCACTGACGCATATGATACATACGCCCCTGGCAGTATCTTCGTCCAGGTGCTTTAGGCAGGCTGCACATCGGACGCCACTCGCATCTGTTGTCTAGAAAAGCCAGCTGAGTCAGTTAACCATATCTTCTCGTTGTAGAATGGTAAGGCGTACGAACTGTGCAGAGTACGGAATTGTTCTCTGCCATACTCATGCATCCCGGACTCGTACATGTATCTGGCTACCGGTTAGGAATTGTGCGGTTATGGGTACGTGGGTATATGATGCGAACGTCTCTGGCAGCAATGTGATGTGTTGTTTGTGGCCTCTTCTGGGCACCCGCGTGCCCGGCATTTATCTGCTGGCTGTTAGCATTTTGCATGGGGCCAATCATCACGAAGCATTGCTAACTCACGATCGTCACAATATCGGTGGTATTGACCTAGTAGTACCACGGCGCACCTATTTGGACAGACAGCCGACGAACACTTATCTGCTAGACATCAATATTCTGATCCTTCCCTCCCGCGTGATTTTTTCTTGGTGGTTCTTACGGCTGCAACAGTACCTCCAACGTCTGTACTGCGGCGTCGGACCTGCGGAGTCCCAATACTGCATCCTCCCATTCATACAATCGGGTGCCTGGCATCTTACGTCTTCCGAATGTCTTAGCGAAACGTCGCCGTCAAGTTTTCGTTATGGAGTCAGTCAATTACTCACGGAGTTTGCAGACGGAATCCTGTGGACTCTTTTCCGCCTCGCAACGGTCCGTTCCTCCGATGATCAGTTCCCAGAAATGCTCGCACGTGTCTCGAGGGATTGTTAGTTAACTATCATCAACCTTGCCGCCATGTTTCCCTCTTCTCTTCTCTTCCCTCCCCTCCCCTCGCATACTTCACGGGGGATAGATAGGTTACTCACGCTTTTTGCAATGGGGCGAACATATTAGGTCTCTCCTCTCCACCGGAATCTTGCAACACAAGGCTTTGCACCTGGCGTTACTGGCCTTGCAAGTGCAACTTGTCGGCTTGCACTTGGAGGTGCATGAATCTCGCCTATCCCCCGGACACTTACACGCCGAAGCTTTGCACACTGGTTTGGCATGGCATCCCGGTGGTCTTATGCGACAGCCCCCCATCATCATCTCGGAGGTGTCGTCGCGTTTTATCCGTCTGTGGGTTAGAAAAACACAAGAGGGCCCGATACTTTTCTTTTGCCACTATCAAGGCTCGAGCTATTTAAGGGAAGTGGTATTTTTTTCTTGCTTTCGTCCTTTTGTAGGTGTGAGGCAAGACAACTTACTTACCTAGGTAGGCTAGAGAGTTGCATTCGACTACACGGCTGTATTGCTCTCAAATCTCACCTAAGCTATAGCTCCTATATGATAGGTTCTCAGCCAACCGCAGTTTTCGGTGAACACGTACCTATCTACAGGAGCAAGTATCGCTGTTGCATGTAGAGGAGGTAGATAGGTAAGTTGGATAGCTGGGTAGGTACATGATAAACATCAAACCCATCAGCGGTGTGAGCCAAAATGCATTTTCTGCTGACTGCTGTTGCCACCGCCTTTGAAGAAAGTCCAGCAGCGAGGCTGAGAACGAGAAAATCGATACCGGTAGTAAATAAGTTCCTACCCAGCCAGGCAGGTAGCCAGGTGAGCAGGTAAGTAGTGTAGTGCAGGTCGCCGTATCTAAAACATCATCGCCGGTTCGTTTCATTCCTAAGAAAGAAAAGTCCTCCAACGCTCAACTCCTCTTCGGCGTTCACCCCAACCTCCCTTAGGGAGGGGAGGGGGGGATCTCGATTCGGCTCCTTTTGCAGCACAGCTGAAAGCGCACGCAAACGAACGCGGTAGTAACAGCGCCTGCTATTGCAGTCCCCACCCTCCGACGCCGCCGCGCCGCATGGGGTAAATAAATACCTAGGTATGATTGCTAATACGCGATTATTGATGTATATAGGTTTGTACTTTATGTCAGGCCTGTCATTTATACCTACATATATACGTACACATATCTATACATCTCTTCGGCAGTGGCGTTTCCAGTTCACAAAAAGACTCCCCCCTCCCCCCAAAAAGAAAACCAACCTTGATGTCGTGATCACCGCTGCCATCAGAGCCGCATATGTACATACGTAGGTACTCAATCTAGGTAGATATGTACATACGGTATCTTTTTGCGAGGTTGCATCGAAATGTCAGCCGCAATGCAATCTTATCATTTCCCAAGATTGCGATTGCGAACTTGAGCCGTTTGTTCCGCCTATTGAACGTTAAGTTATCTCCGACCATCCCATCTCCCCATCTTGTCATATGCCCGGGAGCTGAAAACATTCACAGGATGCTTTAAGTGCTAGGTACTAGGGAGGCTCTTAGGTTAGACGCGGTAGTGGTGGTGGTGGTGGTGGTTATTTGTGCTTAGGTAGGAAATAAGAGGACGTTCCCACACCGTTCTGGGGAAGTTCTAGCTACCCGCCTTATGGAGTAGCATAGAAACAGGGGGGATAGTTACTTGTGAGTACTAAGTAACGTGTGGCTTAAAGTTCCTCGGACTCCTCTCAGTCTCAGGGTCTTTGCGGAAACACTAATGCACTTATACGTCGGGTGACGGCTCGGCTATAGAATAAACCGCCTACAAAAGATACCTAGTCTTGCTGGCGGTAACCAACCGTATAAGCATCCAATGGGGATATCTTACAGACCTACATTTTGTCTTCTTGTTACCGGCTTTTCCTTCCTTCCATGTCCATGGAACATCTGGCTGGTGACGGCCCCCACGACTACATCTACTAACCTTGCCGTTTTATTGCATTTTATCCTAAGCCACTGTCCCAGATGAGGCTATAGTCCACAGTGGTATATACCACAATAACCCGAGTTTTGGGGCATCCTAAACCAATATTAATTCCAGCTACCTACCTAGTAAGTAGGTAACCACAAGGCTGTACGCCAGTTTCTGAGAGCCGGGGCAAGACTTAAGGATAGTTGTGATGGTAGCTATGGCAGAGTTTTGAAGGATCATTGTGATAGAGCTGGCTAACCTAGGAGTGACCTTTCGAATCTCATATTGAACTACTCCTAGCTTCTCACAGTATCTTCATAGTCATTTCTTCGAGAAAGATAGTGGGAAATACTCTCGTTGAAGGTAGATTTATTTTGTTCTGGATACTAGGTAGGTAAAGAACCGTAAGGTTGTTAGCTATTCTAAGTTGGAAGTATCTATCACAGAATGGGAAAAGAAATAACCTGAACCTGGCATCCCTTTTTAATTCTTTTCCTCTTTAGCCTGGTTCTTTTTCATGAAATATTAGACGAGGTAGTAAAAGAACTAACCGTGTTATCCCCAGATTAACTTGACCTAGGGGGGTGGAAGAACTGGCATGTATCTAAATCATCACAAGTTAGCCATAAGCGTGATTTAGATCTCGTAGTCTAACCTTAGCTCGTACCTGGCTCAAGTTGCTAAAGTGTATAAACGAACCCGGCCCCTGGGATCGACACTCGATCCTGTTATTCGGGTAGGTAGGTACCCAGTCGAGATCAGCCACAATCATACCACCTCGAGACAGCCGCTTCTTCCGTCTACTAGACCACAAGCTGTGTTTTCGTCCATCCATCCACCCCCCCTGACGCGCTAGCTAGCTGGCTGAGCTGCTCCCCCAGATGCTTCAGCTAGGAAAGCTTATAGACGCGTTCGAGCTCCTGGTTGGCCGCCTATTCATAGTATCTTCAAGCCATAATCCAAGATCGACGACCCCCCTGTTTGGGGGCCTCGGGAGACAGGGGGGAATATGTCGCTGGACCTTGTTTTAGGCATATTGTGACAGACAGGTGGGACAAAGTTCGGGATCGGATTCGAGCATCTAAGGTGAGCATGTCAATTGCGATAAAGCCACTCGGGACTCCCGTCGAAATTGGCTTGGGTTGGCTAGCTACCCCAGACACGAAGTAGGTATACACCGCCTTAACTGAGAAGTCAGAATATTATGATCTTCTACTTACATAGGTACCTCGTTAGAGCCTCATTACATATGACCAAGTCGCGTAGCGCGGATACTTCGACCTGCTTTTCACTGCCAAATGCCGATATTCAGACCGTCGTTCTCACTTCGCTCTTCGTCGCACGAGAACTTGATAACGGCGATCACGCGATTACGACGGTTTCAGTGCATAGGTACCCAACCCACCCCTTGGGTGTCCTCTTACCTCAGACGGTATATTAGGGGGAAAATGATCATGTAAGCTGGAGTCATGTGAAGAGCTTGATTATCTGTCTACTAGGTACCCATTTAGAGTGCTTACTGAGGCTAGTTCCGATTGCGTGGTGAAGTTGGCGGGAATGACGTGAAGATAATTACCTGCCTGCCTTGCACGTACGCTTTCATATAGAGCCATGCTTGGTCGAGATTGTTTTCAGATTGATTTTCGTCACCTACCAGGCCCACTTAACCCCTTTTGTTAACTAGATCATTCTATATAACTGAAGCTATTCGCAAATGCCTAAGGTACTTATATAAGCATTTTATAAGACTTTAACATTACTGACATCTCCGGCTATGTAGATCCAATGCCCCCTCCAGCTCTGTCCTATCGCTCTTGCTCGGTAGGAGGCTTATCTACATATGACCAGAATCTGAAGGTTATCATAGAAAGCTTTTGGGAGTGTTGTTTCTAATGTGCGTACCTGGATGCGTTCGACTCGATTACGAGGATTACGGCAGTCTTCATGCATAGGTAGGTAGGTAACCGGCCTACCCCTTATCACCTTACCTCAAACGAGAGGGGGGAAAGCTTGGCTATCTACCTACAAAACTATGGTAAGTAGCTGTAGCTAACGAGACCATTTCCGAATGTGTAATAGCACTAGTGGAAATGATGCGAAGATCGCTTGACACCTAGGTACCTACCTACCTACCACCTGCACGATATATACCTAGGTTCATATCTTGTTCTGGAATTTCATCCCTCGAATCCGCATCTACCAGGATCCATAGGAAGAGCTAACCTTAAACTCGATCTAGCTGTTGGCAGTGGAGCACACGACGCGTCTATACAACCTAGGTACACAGCTCCTCATAGTCAGAAAGTGGCTTCTTGCAAAAAATAAAGGGGCGGGGTTAGGGTTAGAGCAGCCCCGCTTAAATCCTAAGGATTCAACACGATAATCGACTGAAGGCAAATGTATCGACCCCAGATCAGTTCTGTACAGCAACTTGTAGTAAAAATCCATAGTATTAATAAGGTTGCTTTTACTAACTCCCCCTAGGGAGGTAGATACTATACCCTGAACATTGCCTCGAAGACTTCGAGATATAATTATGATGAACGTAAAATCGCCCCCCTCAAACCCGACGCTTTTTATACGCTACTAGTTAGGTTACCCCTATCTATCCGCCTTATCCTCACCGGCACCTTCCCAGCCGCATGGGAGACTCCACCCCCAAGCCCCTTAAGCGAGAAGTCCTCCTTGACATCCCTCCCTTCCCCCAATATCTCGCAGTCGAGCAAGCTTACCATCAGCGCGGTAGTAAGCAATATCTGGCGCTTCGCAAAGTGCCGGCCGGGACACTGTCGCGGCCCACCGCCACAAGGGATCCACGACCCTTCGAGGTCTTTGGTCGAGAACGTTGGCGGCACACCTGGGGACGAATACCTGAGAAACCGCCCAACCCAGAACTGGTCGACGGGGTGCTTGTTGTTCGCGCCGGTGTTCCACGCTTCCGCATCCATGTGCGCGTCGATCGCTGGGGTAACGATCACCTTGCGCCGGGGCATGACCCAGTCTCGGATATCTAAATCTGCCACATCCCCCATCCGAGTGCATCAGGAGGCGCAGGGTCTCCGCGTAGACGGCCTGGAGGATGGGCAGGCGAAGCAGCTTGTCGACATCGAGCTGGATGCGCCCGTCTGCACCTTCGAGCGCACAGGCACAGGCATCGACCTCGGCCCTCACGTCCGCGAGCAGCGCGGGGTCCCGGTATACGTCTAAGATAGTCCAGGAGGCGGCCGCGACCGAGTTTCTTACTCTGCGCAAAGAGTTAGTTATCTAATATTAATCCATACCTGAGTACTGCTTAAGACACAGGACAGAAAGCGCTGTAAGTAACTTTACGCCCATATAGCCCCGAAATCCTCGGACGCGATGGCGTCGTAGTCGAACCCGTCCATTTGGAAGAATGTCTGGTGCCTCTCGCGGAAGAAGCTGCTCCCATAGAACGGGTCGTCGCCCTCTGCGTCGATGGGTGGGGCATCGAAGTGGTCTCTTGCTACTTTTTTTTGTTCCTGGCGTTTAAGACTAGATTTCGAGCTCGGTAGGCCCTCGGAGCTAGAAACCAAGGGACACCTGCGAAATGAATAAAATAAAATTAGTCAAGTGCGCCTTGACGTTTTCAGGGCCGCGAGTAGAGGAACCGGTGGGGATGGGGTTGGGTGTGCTTACTTTGGGTTCAAGACAAAAGCTCTGGGGTTTCAGAAGTACCTAGGTGATTGGTAGAGTTCCTAGCAGCGGGATGGGAAGGAGGGAAATTACCCCTAGAAGGGCTGCGCGCGGTGGGAGAAGGTCCCAAAACATGGCATTGAGGAGGTTGAGTGTACCCTAATAGGTATATTTACCTGGAGTTTCTCAATTGATGAAGAGCTGTGCCTATCTTTACCAATTCAGCTTCTCGCGTGAGTGTTGGTATATTAATTCACTATCACGAGATGCTAAAACTGTCCAAGTTGATAGGAGAAAGGTGTCTTGGCTAACTTGGCTAAAGCTGTAGGTTACAACCTTGAAGCTTTAATATTATTCCAAGTTTAGTATGTTTGAGTTGAGCCTTTCAATGCTACATAGGTACTATGTATGTATGTTTCCGTGTCTTACCCTAGGACCTAGGTACCTACATATGTTATGGCAGTGATGGATAAGTGACAGCGGTTGTCACAGCTGTATAGCATGGTTGCGCAGAGGGCTATCACGTGACACCCCGTCCCTGTGGGTGTAGTCAAAATAACCATGATCGACTTTCCATAAATTTATTAGAAGTCCATCTTTAAACAAGGAGCGGAAATGTGGACCATACCCTGCATGTTGAAATACCAAGACGATCTAACGGCAAAGTATCAATGATAATGTACTTGAGCTGAATACCTACTACTAGTACGCAGTAGATACTAACAATTTATTAGTGCGATTGATTATGTACTACAGGGAGTCACTAGGTTAGGGACTGGGCTAGGAATATATTGCACTTTAACCCGCCACATGTCAAGCACCGCCACAGCAAATCAGCATCCGATAGGGTGTTTAAATCTCGATTGGTCTAGTGGTCAGGATACCTGCTTGTCATCGCACAAGCACGCAGGTGGCCGGGGTTCGATTCCCCGATCGAGAGCACAACTTTCTACTTTTTGTTCGTTCGTGCATTTATGATATTTGAGATATTCATGTGTAATTTCATTTATCACGCATTTTTGACATGTGAAAATAACGTGTTTTCGGCATTGATATGCAGCTTTAAATGATTGTGGTTATCGCTAAGTGGTCATGTGACTTGGCGTCATGTTCTTGTGAGGGGCAAGACGCGCCCTTTGCATGACATCGCGTGGTGAGTCAAGACTTGTAAGCTGAAAGATATCGACTTCCCAATTTCTGTTTTCCTATAACTCACCCCAAAGGCCAATTTTAACTGTCGATTCCAGTCCCTAGCATTATTTTACTTTCAAAAACATACCTACTGCAGCAATTCACCAAGCACATATCTTGCATATAAGGTACCTAGCAGTTATCTAGACTTCTGGCTAAGCCCGCATTATTTCGAACTATCGAAATAAACGAAATAGTTATGGCCGTGGGAATTAAACGCAAGCGCGTGGGCGAGGCACAAGAATCTTCAGTATCACTACCTCAGAAGACCATAAAGTCCGCGTCTGAAGCCGCGACACCAGTAAAGGTTATATCCGTACCCGAAGCCATGGAACCGCAACTCCAGCGCATAGCAGCATCGAACCGCACGCCGTTTGAAAAGAGAGTGGTAAGTTCCCCCTAAACTCTTCTCTGCAGCTACCTACCTAGTAGTTACCCATCCCCCCCCCTATCTCCGCCACGCCAAGCCTCGTGTCCAAGAAACCCCACTAACCACCACCCCCCAGTGGACCTCCCTCTGCCAGATCCCCCGCGGCCACGTCTCGACCTACGGGCTTCTCTCCGCGCATCTAAAATCCTCGCCCCGCGCTGTCGGCAACGCGCTGCGCCGCAACCCGTTCGCGCCGCAGGTGCCGTGTCACCGCGTCGTGGCGACGGGCGGCGCGCTCGGTGGCTTCAAGGGCAAGTGGCCGCGCGACGGCGAGGGCATCACCATCGATGAGAAGCGCAGGCTGCTGCGCGCTGAGGGGGTTAGGATTGATGAGAGGGGTAGGGTGCTCGGGACGCCGTGGGCTGGGTTTGTTTAGGTGGTGAGGCGTTTTCTTTTGGGGGGGGGGGGGGTGGGATGGGATGAAAGTGAGCGAGAGAGGGGGAGGGGCAGTTGCCCGCGAGTTCAATGAAGCATGGCCAAAAAGATTTATTGATGGGATGTCGAAGCCAAATCAATCAACACCACTCAGCCATTGGGATGCCATTATTTTCTACAACAGTCTCGTCGCCTCAGAAGCAGCAGGAGGTTTTTGTACCTTTCAGCTCCTGACAGCTCCGGAAAGCCATGCGAGGCACCCAAGATGGAGACCCACGCCAAATCCACTACTCGGATGCCAGCAGAGGGTCACAAGACGCCCAACGCCAAGAACGACTGGAATTATCAACTGAAACGCAGGGCGCAAAGTTACAGCCACATTTATAACGTGCAAGGCAACAGAGTGAGCATCTGCGTGCAGCTGGTTAGCGGAAGAGCCTCAGGTAGCCCAGTACCGTGGGTGGCGCTCGGGATAATTATCGGAGGTCTGGCATGGCAGCTGAGAAGAAAAGAAAAGCTTGAAATCGAGGGCCAAGATACCGTGGGGAAATGAGAGTATGTCGACAATGCAGGGCGAGAGAGAGGATACGGCAGACATGGTAGACATGTATTCTACATAACGCGTAATGGATTTCAGTTCCTGATCACGACTCCATTCTATTATAGGTCTTCATATATCAAACGACCATTGCAAACATTGAAGTTATGGAATGGCCGACCCTGACGAGCGAGGGTAAGGTCATGGTTAGCTATCGCCCTGCGTGTTTGACCTTCTGGATTAAGACAGGCAGTGTTGTGGTGGGCGTCGCTATCACAGTGAATCCGCCTCCTCATCTCCTACTACGGCCCTAAATATTGCGAAACCTTCAGATACTGTCAGGGGTCTATCTGGGGACTATATGGGGGTGGGATAGAACAAAGACAGCTTCACACTACCTATATGTTGCAGGTGCCTTAGGTATCATCCATGGCTCCACTAGGCCTGCCCTAGATATTAGCACAGCGCCATCGTAATCTAGAATAAACCAAGCTTTCTTCCATCCGTACTTCTTCCTTCCCATTGGTTGCAGTTCACCCTGCGATAGTATATGAATCTTTCAGCCTCGTGACAGATACATCAATGATATGTACCGCAGATACCTAGGTACCTAAGGTGTGTAACCACGATAGCCCCAAGTTACAAGACTCAATCGGACATCGATGTGACGAAAGAGACATCAGGGATGACAGGAAATTAATCATGAGACAGGCAACAATCAATCATGCGCTAGATTTCACAACATACTTCTTAGGCTCCTCTCTCTTCTCGTGCCTGGTTTTAACTCACCAATGCTTTCCTTTCTTCCCTCACCTTGCAATGGGAAAGAATTGTCAGATTTTCCACTACGCCAAATGGTGAATGATTGATCTCTCATTCAATATGTCTCGTTTATATCTGTTGCAGATGCCTTAAGCGCCATGGCTCCACTAGACCATATAGCCATATATCGGCACTCCACCAAAGTAGTAAGGAATAAAGCAAGCTTTATTCCTTCGAAAATAATCAGACCTCTTGGTTGTTGGAGGGTAAAACAACAACCGTCTTATTTTTACTCATTGACCATATCCTCACTTCTTGAACACTTACACCAGCTATTCAGGGGCAGAGCCCAGGGATGGTATCGCTCAATCTTGTCCCCAACCGTCCGGGACCTCATGCGCGCGGACTGCCAGTATGCTTTACGAAAATTGTTTGCTGAGTTTAAGTTGGACGAGATGACGGCCATGGCAAAGCTGGACCGAGCGCGTTTCACGAAAGAGGAATGTTTGAAGGGTGTACAGCTCCAGACTTGGGCCGCCGAGGATCTTCCTTCTTCTTGGTTGCAGTCATACTGCAACACTGATAAACGTCGTCCAGTGGAAAATTTGAAGCGTGGAAGCCTAAGGCGGCCTATACCTTTCTAAAAGCCAATCAATCTTCTTCGCAATACCTTTCAACACGCTATTCAAAGATCTCTACTTCTACTTGTTCTGCAAACCTTCATTCTACCGCACAATGACGACCTTCGGTTTACCCAAGCCTACTGAGATGCAGGAGGCTGCAAGCGTACTACCTTCAACCAGTTCACCAACGCTAGTAATTGAGCCCATACCAACACCACCGTGGGCACAGAAAGCAGCAAGGCCGAGCACCACCACGCGGCTCGCAACGAGCTGAAGGGAACCATGGGCCAGCAGAAAGTATCTCACTGTGTCGACATGCTTCGCGCTTCCCTCCCCGTGGGACACGCCAACAACCAGATCACCGTGATCCATGGCAGAGGGGCAGACCTCGTAGGGGGGCCCTTCTCTGTGCAGCTGTAACCACTGCCGGCATGGCCATCGGACAGTTCAGTTCCGCCCTCGGGAGGATATGAGAACTCGAAACGAAGATTCAAAACTCGAAAATGATAATCTCTGGGAAAAGGAATGAAGTGTGGGGGAAACGGTGAATAAGGGAAGAAATGGAAAAGGAAAGAGGGATGGCATGGGATAGATGTGACGATGCTGGGAGATTGAGGCATATCGATAGGACATACCGCTACGCCAAAGGGTGGAATGATTGATCTCTCATTAATAAAGATCTCTCATTAATAAAGATCTCTCGTTTATGTCATATATACCTACATAGCTAGGTAGTCAAGGGATAAGGGGGGCTCATCAACATTGCGAATTGAGCTCCCAGCATAGCTGGTTGGGTACCTAGTATTAGACAGAATACTTACAGGACCTCGAAACCTACCACATTGAAATATTCCTGTAGTCCGTTACCCTCTTCATATACATGCTCACCTGCCTGCACTTACCAACGGAGCACTAGGGTCGAAGATATATGCTCTAATCCTGCTTAAGTAATCCAGATCACGTGACGAGTGGTCATGTGGGCACCCTGCGACGACATCATTATCCCATCAAGGACTATCAGTACAAGGAACGTAGCCCCCATCTCTCTTCCGCTCCGATTCTATTATTGAAGATGTGTATCGCGATAACCTTAACTCACAAGACTCAACCCCTCTTACATGGGATGAAAATGACAGCCAAACGGAATCATGAGACAGGCACCCGCCAATTATGAGCTGGACTTCTCAACAGGCTTCTGGTGTCTTCTCTCTTCTCGTGCCTAATTTTCTTCTACTGTTTCTTTCCTTTCTTCCCTTGCCTCATTGTGGAAATCAACCAATGGAACAAGTGAAGCGTGGAAACCTGAGGAATACATTTTAATAAGTACATCAATATTCTTCGCAATGGCCTTTGCTATCACCATTGAAAACCTTCTTCGAAACTTGGGAAATATCAACCAATCCTTGGCCCTCTTTCGCTCACTGTTCAACATGCTGCCAACTTTTAGCCCAACCAGGCCCACTGACTCGCAAGCGGTCGCCCTACTACCTGCAGTCAACTCTCTAGAGTCCAACAACGAGGGTGAGCCCATCCAGACCCAGTCAGACACCAGCATGGGCACAGGAAACACCAAGAACGAGCCTGGGCGCACCGCTCACAAGGAGCCGAAGAGAGTCGCCGTGCTCCAGAAATCAAGGAACTCAAGGCACGTCACGGTGCATTGCGAGGGCCTCCTCATGGGGCACTCCAACAACCAGATCACCGTGATCCACGGCGGAGGGATAGCGCTTCTAGAGGGAGCCCTTCTCTGCTTGGCTACTGCCAGCATCACGGCCGCAGTGTTTTATCTTATAACTCGAACATAAAAGAAAAACCGAAAAACACGGAAACGGAACGAAACGTGGGAAGTAAGAGGGAATAGGGGAATAGGATCGGAAAGGTACGGCCATGGTAGGAGATTGAGGCTTACCTACATACTGTGAGCTATGTAGCCAAGTGATGAGGGAGGCACATCGGCATTGCGAATTTAGTTTCCAGCAGAGCTGGCTGGGTACCTAGTATGTAGACACAATACATGCGTGGAATTTGAAGCCTACCTATCCATCACCGTGATATCTCCCCGTAGTCCGCCACTCGCTCCACAGAGACTCTTTCCATATACTCACCCACCTACCTGCACTTACCTATTTACTAAGGCTTCATTATTAACATGGAAGCCGTAAATTTAATGATGCATTCGATTTTCTCTAAGGAATTCCGAGGACTCTAGGAGGGCTCCAGTAGGGAATCAGTTAGGTGGATATGCAATGCGTAAAGATCTTCCCATTGAACACTATCAACTTAAGGAATATAACTTCCCTCTTCCGCTCCGACCCTATAAATTGCGTAAACCGCAGATACCGTATACCTATATCAAAAGTGTGCAATCACGGTAGCCCCAATTTACACAAGCAAACCCTAGACATCGGACGAAAGAGACCTCTTAAACAGCAAGACGTACACACAAATTCCTTTAATAAGCAAGGCAACAGTCACGGAAGCTCAAGGGTTCTCAATCAATTTCTAGTGCCATCTCTCTCCCTCTCATCTATTTCCCCCATCTCCTTCTCTCGCTGTGTTATGAAAAATTCGAAGCGTGGAAGCCTAAGGCGCACGTAACTGTGCAGCCAAACATATTTCTTCATTTCATTTCTTCACCATGCCATGTCCAAACCATCAACATGGGGAAAGATTCTTTCGGATTCACAAAGAAAAAGATGAATCTAAAACAGCAACTATCATAAACAACAATAACCCAGTCTTCAATTTCACAATGTGGCCCCGACCACAAACACAACCACAACCCACCCCAATTCCACAGCCGCATCCCATCAAGACCTCCTTCGACCCCCCTCCTTCATCCATAAACAACAGCGACGCGGAGCCGCCAGATCCATCCCCCCACACCACAATCACAACGAACAACCCCGGAACCCACGCTCCCGCCGCCGCCCAAAGTCCAAGCGGCTTCGCAGGAGTCGCGGTCGGGAATGTTTGCGCGTGGGTTGTTGTGGGGGATTGGAAGTGACGATGGTAACTGAAATTTCTTTTTTTTTTGTTTTTTAAAAAAAACAATGAAAAAGGTGGAAAACTGAGAGATGGAGGCGAGGGCGAAGATGGGGGATTAAGTAAGCACAACAAATCAAGGACGAAAGCTGTCAACCACATACCTAGCATTGCGAATTGAATTTCCAGCATAGTTGGCCAACCTAGATATAGGTAGGTAGGTAGGTAGGTAGGTGCAAGACATAGTTACAGTGACTTTTTTTCGTATTTGCCTACCTACTTTGGTGCCTACCTACCTACCTACCTAGGTATCAATCATCGTGACATAATATCTTCCTGTAGGTAGTCCGTTACCGTCCATACCCTCACCGACCTACTTACCGCCCAGAAGCCTTCCCAATGCCTTCTTAGAGAAGCACCTCAGACATCTCCCGAATCACGGTCCGAGAATTCACAGCCAAACATTACGCCTCACAGAAGTTAATAGAACGAAGAAAAAAAAAGTTTAAAGGACCACAAAGGTACGATGCATTCATTAACTAGAAGACCCATTTCATCATAGGTAAAGCAGACTGCCACCAACCGATGCAACCGCCCACGCAACGCCGGCCAGAATGATGATTAATACGCCCTTGCGCCCCAAACGAAGTTCCATCGATGATGAGCTCCGTTTTGTTCTGTTCCGTTCCGTTCCGTAGCCTCCGATCCCTTCGTCGCCTTTCCCCATTTTCTCAGTCCCTATGCCATTATGTACATTTAAGGGGGGCGTGTGCGTTTGCACACATTGGCCAGTGCTCATTGTGTAAATTAAGGGAGGCCAACTGTGAATCAAAATCACTACTTTTCCATCCATCCATCCATCCGTATCCATGCGATCCTCGTCCTAGAGACAAAAGGACCTAAGTCGACTTTTGAATCCTTCCTGCCGTTGTGATTTGTGTATGCGTCACTTCAACACCTGGGGTATTATTTCCAGACCTGGGGATGAGGTCAATAGGTTTACCTATGGTAAGTAATTGATGCTTCACCGAGATGTCGAAGTATCGTGAATTCGATGTATACTGGTATTTATTAAAAAGAAACCAGTCAACCACATTGTGTACGTAAATAGGCGTCAATAGAAGGCTCCAAGGCGATTAGTGGGTATAATGTAGAGCCGCAAAAACACCCTACCAAATGCAGAATCAGCCAAGTCTCCAATTCCAGAGATAGGCACCTCCTTCAAGATTAACGTGCCAGACTTAGAAGAACGATGGCTTCGTAAGCACACGGTACTCCACGTAGTCTTCGCCGTCAATGTTAATGATTGTGCCCTGGCTGACCAGTTTGTCCTTAAATGGGCCCGTCTGCTTGCGCTCGTATCGGACACCTTGGTGAAGCATCACATCGCCTTGCTTGTTCTCCGGTGCTTGCTGAATGTTCTCCTGCTGTGAACGCCAAATGTTGTTCATTTTTTGCACGTTCTGGTCGAAGCTATGTCGAAGCTCTTGCGAGCTCAGAAACATACTGGGGCTCGGGCTGGGCATGCTGTTGCGCGTGGCTTGGTTACGAGTGGCACGCTGCTGAACTGCCTCCATCTTTGCTACCTCACGGTTGGCAAACCCTTGAACGCGCTCAATAGGATCGTTACTCAAGGGTCGGCTAACATGTCGGTACTCAACATCAGGGAGAGCATGTCGAGGTGGGTGAGGCTGTTCATGTCGTTGTTCGTGACGAATTTCACCATGCATCGGTAGCTCGCGCCGAAGGTGTCGTGGTTCATGGTGCTCCCGAGACTCTTCGCGTACGTTATTCGGGATTGATTGAGGCGGTGGGATCCGGCTTGGGCTGGCGGCGGCGATTGCGGCAGCACGAGCTTGTGCTTCATAGACCGCTTTCGTTTCATTCGCTACTTGTTCGTCAGGTGCCTCGCCGGCATCCAGCTGGCTTTGGCGAATTCGAATGTACTCTTTGACCTCGGTCCTAGTGAGGTCTTTGAGATGGTTCAGGAACTTGACGTCGTCGTAGGGAATCCACAATGCACCGGCCCCGTTAGGGTAGTTGCCATCGAGGAAACGGCCATCCATTGTTTCACGCACGAGCTTTACCCGGAACATGTCATTAGCGCCCAGGATACCATAAACAGCATGCTTGTCCTTGTCCAGTGGCTGATCAGACTTGCTCCAGCAACCGACAAGAATCCTCGTAGGTTTTCGCATCGGTGAAGCAGCCTCCGACATTGGCTGATGGGGAACAAGGGCCATCTGTTCGGCCTGCTCAATGTGATCGTTTCGATCACGCACAGTACGTTCATCCCTGTCAGCAATCGTGCCAGTTCCATTGCCAGTCCGACGACGCTTTGCTTCAGGACGGCCAACTTGTGGGTTGATGGGAACATTTCGACCCCATGCCATAAGAGGAGGTTGCTGTGTCTCTGGAGGGGGTTTGGCGTTAAGACGACGTTGTGCCTCTCGAATAGCGTCGTAGTCTGCCTCCGCGGCACGAATATGTAGGTTCTCGCCTCGTACCTTGACATATTCTTTGATTACATTGTGGTCATGGCCAACAAGATAGTCGCGGAATACGATGCGTTCAAATGTGACCCAACTACCTCCTGGGCCAGGAGGAATGGGAAATAGCCGATTGTTTATTGGCTCACCGGTAAGAGTCGTGCTTCGGATACGTGTGCGTAGGCGGTCGCGGATATCAATAAATCCAACCACCACATGCTTCCCTTCTTCTTGTGGCACGGGTGAGTCGCGCCAGTAGCCAATAGGAACATGTTTAGGTGCTTCTTCAGCCTTCGGTCGGGGCTTTCCCTTGACGGTGCTGCTCACACTATCAGCGTCTCTCGCCGGACTATCGTCTGTCTTATCATCGGGGGTTTCGCTGTATAAAGCGGATCGCTTCCTCTTCGGATAGTGTGAGACAGGCTCTTCTTCTTCCAAGTCGGGCATATATACATCACCTTGCTCGGAAGCAGCTGGGTGAATGGGGGGGTTTACACCGTTGGAACGGGTGCCAACAACAATCTCGTCTCCTAATACGTCTGGATTGAGACTAGAAACCGAGCTAGTATCAGGAGGTGAGCTTAGTTCGCCATCATTTGCCACGTCTTCAACTGCTTCGTTTGACAATGGAGTGTCCTCTAAACGGTTGTGTTGCTTTGTCTCAAGAGACTCTGCACGTCTATGAAGTATGTAAGTAGGCGTCTTTTAGAAGAGGACTAGGAGGTAGTATTGGAAGCAGAAGAAGAAAAGGTGTGTAGATCATAACAGGCTTAGTAGTAGGTTAAGTAGAGAAATGTTAGAGAGAGTGTAAAGAGGAAGGTTGATGTTGGAGACTATTCTGACAGTGGGTCATATTGTGCTCAAAAAATAAGCTCGACCTGAAAACCAAGTAGAGGCGAGCGAGATAGAGATATATTTAAGACGACTCCAACAGTAAGAAATCAAGGGTACTTACTTCTCAATGTCGACCGGCTCCGATGCGGTCTTCTCCACTGTGTCGGGGGGAGACAGTCTGGATTGGCCCGACTGGCTCGGATCCATGATGAAGAGATAACAGGAATTGACTATTATTTCTATAATAAGATTGTTAATGATTGAAGTTATGAAAGTTGAAGAGATGGATGTATTAGGAACGGGAACATGTTAAATGTTGTTGCTGTTGGTGTCGATGTTCTTGTAGGTGTAGGCGTAGTTGTCGGCGGAAGGGTTAGGCAAGAGATGATTCAGGAAAAAAGGGAAGACGTAAGGAAGAATAAGTGCGTGAACTATTGTTGTAGGATGAAAGGTGAATGGAAAAACGGATAGTGGGGCATAGAAGCGATGAGTTTATTAGTGAGAAGCGATAGCCGCCTCATGGAGTAGTTCCTCAGGCAGCCAAAGATGAGATAGGTAGCTAGCTACCCCAGCAACAAAGTTGAGATGACTAACCACCAGTATTTCCGTATTATTATTTTTAGAACTCAAAGTTCACAGTGCCTATGATACAAGACTATCAAGTCTGCTTGTTATTGGTTAATATGAGATGCCGACAAAATAGAAAGGGTTTGACATACTTGACATATGACGAGCTATCCTAGCCAGGCCTCAAAGTCACCAAGACTTATAACAGCCTTGTACTGAGGTGACAGTGTTATTAGATAGCTCTAATATGTAGACGGAACGGCCAAGGTAGGTGGCAAGTACCAAGACAGCGTAGATTGACTTCAAGTCGAAGAGCAAACGTAAAAGACTAAGTTCGTGCGTATAGAGAGTTAGTAAGGGAAGGACAAGTATTAGGCAGGTAGCTGTGGTTTGTTTCTACCTAGTAGGTATAGTAGGTAAGGCCAAAGCGCGACTAGGGGCGTTTGATGACTGATGTGAGAAGAAGACAATATTGCGTGACGTTGAGTAAGTATTGCTACTATAACGCAGCCACAAGTTATGAAAATGAAATGAATTGATGTCAAGTCTGTCAAGTTGCCTAAACGGTATGATCCAATTGGTGCGTGAATTGCTAGGACGGAAAAGGACATACGTGGCGGGGATGGAGAACGAGAGAGTGCGAGAAGAGAAAGAAAATAGAGAATGAATGGTCAGATGTATGTATCTAGTTTTCGTAGAAGATTGAACGAACTTACTGAAATGCGGTTTTAAAGATAAGGGTATATATGAGTTGCGGAATTGAGTCTGATTCGGACGAAGTTGGAAGACTATTATGCACTTACTACTGTGTACTTGAATGCTAGGTACTATGTAAGTACTTAAGTACTAGGTAGACCGTAGCGGCGTATGTAGCCCTGGAGGTTAGTACCTGGACGTTTATTCAAGTAGCTGAGCTGCTGAAGCGTCCTGATAAAAACAGCTTTATGTGGGTCGAGCAAATATGTATCGATTCAACCCTAAGGCGTACATACGTAAATGATGGAGAATGAAAAATGGAAAATGGGAAAAATGGAAAATGGAAAATGGGAAAATGGGAAAAAGAAAAGAGAGAAGATTAGAGAAAGATAGACGAATAGTTAGAAAGCAGAAAGCAAGAAAAACGGTGGGAAGTGTGGTATTGTGTTGTTAGAAAAACTATCCGGCAAAAGTAAGCGTCGTTGTTAATCAAAAAGTTGTCTGACCCAAGGGCAACCCGAACAGGGGGCATTGATATTGTGCAATACGTGCTAATACGTCTGCAATACAGGCTCTCGTAACCTAAGGGCCGACTAGGGTAGGATGATCAATTCGAGAAATTCTGATTAAGCTAATTGGCTGATGACGATGCGCTACAAACTTAAGCTAAATGATCCATTCAAATCATTGATGATTGATCATTGCAGCACTGAGTGATGTACATGTTCAGTTGTACATAACTACATACATACATACCTAAATATGTATACCATAGTAGTATGTAGTGCGCTATCGATAGACACATTAAACACCAAGTTTCGTCCAATTAAAGGTCCATGCTGTGCATCAATAGTATCATATTCAAGTACAAGAGTTACTTATATATAGATACTGCACTACGTAATATTATACATACCTACGTAGTGTAGATAATGACATTGAAACGACCTTGAACTATACCTACACACACACACATGTATATTTTATTACTACTTCAACATTTAATACTGAGATAATGCTGTTGGCCTGTGTAGGACTAATTATATATAAACGTATTAAGTACGCAGACACACACCACCAACTGACATGCCAACCTACTCAACTACCTAGGTTACTCCTGTTAGGCAATGTTGGGACCGTAACACAGCCCTCTTCCTGACCTTTCCTGATACTCACCTCTTGTCAGTGTTACTCTTACTAGCCCACCTCAACCTAAGTTGAGTTGGTATTTGGGTATGTGGCTAGCTGGCTGGTTTTTGAAGTTACTCTGCATTGTGTAACACGCATCCTACCCTTAGAAATACAACCCTACTGGCAAGCCTACTGATCGATAATTATCGTAGATGTGCGCGGCTGAAGAGTATTGATCGGACTGAAGATGATATATCATACCTAGATACAACCTGAACTGTAAGGATAGGGAGTAGTTATTGGGGTTAAGATTTCATCGATAATTACATAATCCTTACCTGATGTTTAGGCAACTCTTTACATCCAAAAGTCCCAGACCATCAAGTGCTCCTCATCGTAAAGTCCCCGTGAGGATTTGCCAAAGTACATATACCTCAGATTTGGTTGTTGTTCAAGTTTGGGGAGAGGAGGGGGGATTTCGATCGGGTTTCGCGCTGTAGTGTGGCGGGGTTATGTTGGATTGTCATTCTTGATATCTGAACCTTTGTGAAGGTCGTATAAGAAAAAAGGGTTAAACCAACCCAACAAGGTCTATCTACTATGTACACTATGAATTATAAGATCCTAGGTACCCTATGTAGTTAAGTAATATCCAACAATCGTGTATCTAGGTAATCCTTCCGGTAACTACATATGTAACTTCAATCTGCCTCCCGATGGCCTCTTCAATGGTTGGAGGATCATGTTGTTGATTAACCCAGAAACTAGTCCGTAAACGACTTACAAGAGCCGCGCTTATCCACCCTGTTCCGACCAGCCCCCCCCCCCCAGCAATAGTAAACGATTCTGGTAATTATAGCGTCCAAGGTCCATTTAGGTCCCCCTCTTACCAAAAAAAGACTATCAACTTTGATTGAATATAGAAACCACTGCAGAATAGTGGTTGGATAGTTCATTAAAGACAACCCTGAGGTATAATACAACTTACCTAAACTCGATTAGGTCATTCATCGACTTGCTATTCTTATTCGATTGCGTGTCTATAGTTACATACATAGTTGGCCACTATAGATTCTAATTCCTTAGTCTATATGTAAAGCTGAGAGAGAGGGGTGGGGAAGAGGAGGGGAAAGCAAGTGAGAATGAGAGAGATTCTCTATGTGCGTGTGTGTGTGTGTGTGTCGCAGAGAGTTTTGGTCATCGGGCGAATGATACCTATTTACTTTTTGAACAATGGGCAATTCTGGATGGGAAATGCAACGTGGACACAGCACAGCAGTTAAACGATTGCTGCATGTTCTAAACTAGAACCCTTTTTTTTTTTTTTTTACCCTCTCTCAGAGTATTTAATCGTCGTGGCCTGATAGGATATGATGATACACAAATCTTACGCCATCATGTCATCACTTCCAAATATTTATTTTTTTGCTGATTAAAACATTACGTGCCCCCGTGCGACAGTTAATATGGTGAGTCCCATTCGACTCACTCGACTTTGAGTTGAATAGCCATGATAATGAAATTGATGAAGGGGGAATGGGAAACGGAAATGACACTCTTAGGTCCAGACAGTCTGACCGAGGGGGGAAACACAGAAAAAGTGCTGCCAGCAAATAATAATCATTGAAGATACAATACAAATACAATACATAACTACAATTAATAAAAACTCAATGATACCCCTCCCAAACTGCCTAAAAAGCCTTGTCTTATAAAGTACATGCCCATCTGTATCTGTATCTGTATCTGTATTGTACTTCTCACAACATAATTCGCAAGCATGGCATGGGGTTGATTTGATTTCCGGTTTCACGCCGACAGCTCGGGATTCAGACTGACGTCTC
Source organism: Hypoxylon fragiforme (assembly GCF_022984875.1). Classification (NCBI taxonomy): domain Eukaryota; kingdom Fungi; phylum Ascomycota; class Sordariomycetes; order Xylariales; family Hypoxylaceae; genus Hypoxylon; species Hypoxylon fragiforme. The sequence continues at coordinate 392,313 of NW_026054758.1, read as the reverse complement.
TCTCGCACGCTTACGAGTTTCCAGACTTCGGCAGCAATTAGTTATGGTTGGGCTGGAAAGGTAAACTCGGCTTCTCTACGATGCAGTTGCATGTACATAGAGACTCGATCGGGGAATGAAAGAAAATGATTAAAGAATCCCGAGTTAAAGATCCTAGTATCCTACCCTGCTGCCCTGCTGCCCTATTAACCCAAGCAAGCAAGCCCCCCAATCCCAATCCCAATGCAAAAAAGCTCTAGGATCGAAAATGGAGAGCAGAGCAGGGGCCAAGGCAAGCTTGTTCTTCTTGGATCAACGAGCAAGCAACAAAAAGATCCCTGTAAAAGCCCGGCTCAGCCTAACCTGACCATTGAACAACAGTCCCAAGTGCCGAAAAGGGTGTTAAGGTACTTTTTCACTATGTGGGTTTGTGATCTATGTAAATCATTGATGTTATTAATAATAATATTACTGTTAGGTTGTTACTCGGACTCTTTACACACATGTCACATGCAGACCTGACCTACATAACAGTAGTATGCTGCAAAAGGACAGGCTGTAATTAACTAGTTATTAACATGAATATGTTATAGCAAGAATAAAGAACGCAGAACCTCGCAAACAAACTCGATCCTCTGAATGAATGCCAACATCCATATATACGTATGTCGCACTAGGCCTAGACTTGCTCGTGCAAACTCTCGTCTCACATCCATCCTATAGTTACCAGTACCTACCGACGCCGACGTGTCACAAAGCTCCTGTAATAAGTTAATGATTTAACTACATACCCAGTACCCTATCTCCTCGAGTTTCTCGTTCGCGTGCGACATGACCTGCCCCGTCTGTGCTGTGAGATGTGTTACAGGGAAGAAGAGAGAGAGAGAACCAAGGGGGCTTGCTTAAAGAGGAAGAATTGGACTTTTGAGGACTTTTTATCTCTCTCTCCTCCTCTTTCTCTTCTTCTTCTTCAATGCGATACGATACGATGCGATGCACTCCGCCACGTTTCCAACCTGGCATTTCATTCAAAACTACCTACCTTGGGTATGTAGGTACTATCCGGCGTCCGAGTTTGCACAGGAAAACTTTGATCCTGCCTATGTATTGTACCTACGTAGGTTAGGTTATATACATACTAGTTAGGTAGGTAGGTAGGTAGGTGAGATCTCCAGGAGCCCCTCTCTTATCTTATCCTCACTCTCTCTCTGTCAATACTTAATAGAACCATGCTGGTTGCCTACCTATTACATAGTACTGTATGACTGCATACTAGACCGGCAGGTAAACGTTTAATACACATTATGCGAATTGAAACTGATAACGTAGCATTGAAGCCCACGAGATCGCAGAGATGAATTTCCCTAATGGTCAACCAGTACGGAAGGATGTAGGGCTGCTAGGGTGGGCCTGGGGTCAGTGAGTTAAGGTTGGCGAGAAAAGTACCCGCTAGCCCTTTTCAGTAGGTTAGTATAACTACTATGCCGTATAGTGTTTGAGAGGAATAGGTAAGGATCGGCATCGTTGCTCAACTTGAAGGTTGATGCTCGAATAACTATGTCTTTTTGTAAATCCCATAGCCTATTAGGTAGCTGTATGTGGGCAGTTTAGATACCCTAGGTAGGCATGAGAAAGAGGTATATGGTTGATCCCCCAGGAAGAGAGAAGATAAGAATCAGAAGAAAGCCCCCTTTAGGTATCCAGGTAGTTAAAGACTCCTAAAACGGAGACTTCAACACATAAACTAAGTTCCAAGGTTATCTTCAATGCACTTAAACAAGGTCCATATACTTTTCATCCCAAGGAGAGGAGCTTAACTTACAGACGCTTGGAAGACACTTTGACTTCCAGCGACTAAGTATACATACCTAGGAACCTAGGAACTGTATATGTAGGTAGTAAACAAGGCTCACTAAGCAGGATCGTGAGTTGCGCGCGGCAAACACTTCGCAATCGAGTCCAAGACAGCTCACACCTTCAAACAGTCTTCATCACTTCCCCCTTCCCCTACCTCTCCCTCCTCCTCTCCCACCCCTTCCCCCTTTCTTCCCCCCTCTCCCTCCACCCCCACCCCCAATCCTCTCAAACAGCCTCTCCTCTCCAAACGCCATCTCCCCGAACCTAACAAAACTAATAATCCCCCTGTCCACGACCGCCACAACCGCGTTGCGCCAGCCGTGCTTCAGGCGTCTGTACACCTGTCCCGGCGCCACCTGCTGTCCTCCCCCCCTTCCCCCTTTCTGGTTTGGGTTAGGTTGTTCAGGCGGATCCCACGGCGTGCACCGCTCCAATAACGCCGTCATCTGCTGCAGCGTCGGCACGGCCGAGTCGCGCGCGTCGACGACGGCGATGCGGAATTCCGGGGGCGGGGGCTTGGTTTTCGGGAACGGCGTGGAGCTCTTCCAGACGTCGTAGTGGATGTTGAACGGTTCTTCGGCTGCGGGCGTGGAGGGGGAGGGGTGGGGGGTGGGTTTGTGGCGGGGGAGGAGGGCAAGGGGGGAGAAGATTTGGTTGTAGGAGCGATAGAGGCCGGGCTTGACGAGGGGGCCGTAGGAGGGGTGGGAGGAGGAGGAGGATTGCGGGTTTTTGGACGGGAGTACTAAAGTGAACAGCCATTCCCATAGTGCTTGGTACGGCGGTTTCGGCGGGGTAGGTGGCGGCAAGGGCATCAGTGTTGCGCGCATCACCTTGTAGCCCGTCCGTCGGAGGTTGGCGTAGACCTGGTACTTCTCGAGGCTGACTTTCCCCCTCTCGCCGTCTGCGCCGATGAGGAGGGAGTACACCGCTTGGAAGCTAAGCGGTATCCCGAGCTCGTAATCTTCGAACTCTTTATCCGCATCATCACCCTCCTCGCCGACTTTCTTCTCCAGGAATATATCCTCGATGCCGCGCGCAGGCCACCAGAGATCCAACGAGCCTCTCTCGACCATATACAGCGCTTCCTCGGGCAGCAGCCACGTCTTCAGCCATCCGGGCGTGTGCTTGTACCCCTCGAGGCCCGTGACCACGCGCCCCGTATTCTGGCCCAGCGGGCCCTTGATCTCACTCTCAACCGCGACAACGCGCTCCCTCGCAAATAAGCCCGCGCCCTTCTCCCCTTCCCTCTCCTCCTCCGCCGGCACATCAACCCACTTGTCCGGAAAATACCACGCCCTGGTGTGGTCCTTGGGCTTGTGCCGGCGGGTGTAGCTCAGGACCTCGTGCATCGCCGTGCGGCTGGCTTCAAGAGCACCCTCCTGCGCCCGCGTGCCGTGGGACTCGAAGTCCTTCTCGCCGCGGCGCAGCGTCTTGCCCGACGCCTGCTTCTTGTCAAACAAGGAGGAAAAGAGCCGGAAGTCCTGCATCTCGTCTCCGAGCGCATCCTCGAGCGATGGCGCATCGTCTGTGCCGCCGCCATGATGATCTCCAGCAGATGGTGTTAGGGCAGGCGCGCCGAGTGTGAGGTCTTCGTCGTCGAACGGCATTGCGATATATGCGCAAGCACGGTAGGGAAGTTAATCCGATGCCCAGTGAATCTGAATCAAATGGCCCGTCTAAATTGTGAAAAAGGTATTATCGACAATTTTGAGGTAGTATCACGTGTTGTGCCTGAAGTATTTTGCGCTGTGAAAATAAGAACATGTGTAGTCTTGATTGTTCAATGTTGATTTGTATGGATTTGGTAGTTTGTGAAACATGTGCATGATGTGATAAGTCCGAATAATCGATAATCGTGAAAGAAAAGGCTATGATGAGAACATCAATGTAAGCCCACATGTGCAGTCATTCAATTAAATATCTACCTAGGTACCTAGGCTAGGGAGGGTTGAAGGTGTGAAGTTAAAGCACTTAACCTAGCGACATCCACTTAAACTACCGACTACATGATGTAAAGGCTGCCCCTCGTCCCTAAGCGTCCCGCCACTAGGAATATAGACTGCAATAAGGACCACTAGCAACACATGAAAACCATTGGGAGTTTGGCCGAGTGGTTAAGGCGTTGTGTTTAGGTATTCTCCTGGGAAACCTTATAAACCCGCAATGGGAAACCGCGCAGGTTCGAATCCTGCAGCTCTCATCTTTTTTGATTTTTTGCTCTTTGTGAAAAATCACTTTTTTCAACTTTCCACATTATCTCACCACCCTCAGTCCCTCTTTTCACTATAGACTTCAATGAATGAACATGTAAATGAATTGTATTGACTCATCTCATCATCCTTGAGGTTTCTACCGATCGTATTGACCAAGTTAGATCCCATGCCCCTTAATACCTCCCTTCCATTACTTGGGAGATGCAATATATCAAAATGACACAAGCAACACTAGTATGCTCCCACCTCCCCTCGATCATATCTGCTTTCATGTGTAACTAGAGGATTTCATTTAATGTGCGACATACATATGTACATGCAAATGCGGTACTCATGCGACAGTACCATAATACAATATCCTCCACATTGTAACTGTCCCCAAGGAAGGTCCATAGCAACTCAGGAGTAGCGTTAAACACTAGGCCATGATGCTATTCCTCCTTGGGTCTTGGCACGATGTATACCACTACGAAATAAATAACAGGGTCGAGACGAGAACAAGCATAAGCAAGAACTCGAAATCGCCCAGACAATCATACTCTCCTTGAACGCCTGAGATCCGATACGTTGGTATCTATTCTCCGATCTCGTGCCGCCCCTTGGGAATGCGTATAACCGTAACGCCGTAAGTCCGTTATGACAGACCCTATATCCGTCAACTTCGAAGTCTATCGGGTTGCAGTTCCGTAAACTCCGATTATTTGCATTGCACCCCCGAAACCCTTTGGTGACTGCCTCTCAGGCTCCACACTCATGTACTATCTGGTCGTTCGCATAGTCCGCCGGGGAAGTCGAGTCTGATGACCGATAAAGCTTCGAGCATCCCGGGCAGAGCCCTGAAGCTATGATATGAGAAACCCTGTTTCATTTCCTGTTACTTTGGTATCGCGTGACACTGCTTCTACTTCTAAGCGGTGCTTCGATTGGCCATCTCTCATACTGACTTGCGCCGATGTGCAGATGAGACCTCACACACCTTCGCGTGCGCGAAAGGCAGGGGGCAAAGCTCATCTGTTAAAATATCGAAGCTGATACAACAGATCAACGCGCGGGGACCCTTGAGGCAATTAGACGGGTTTTCAACTAGAGTAACCCAAGATGCTTCCGATGCATTACGCGATGGATCCGGCATCCTAGCATTTGCTAACGTGGTGTAGAAACCTCATTCGATCAGTGGCTTCTTATTACCTCCCACTAAGCAAAATCCCAATGCCGCCAAAGCATTCGGGTCATTGGCTAGAACGATATTTCTTGCCGGTAACATTGGGTTGTTCTGGTCAATAGAGGACGCCTCTTTTGCTGCTTGTTCGATAGCATCCATTTCTTCCTTACAGGCTTGATGGTCCAAAGGACATATTACAATAGGCTGTCGAAGAGTAATGTCGCGAGCTGACGTGAGTGATGCCTGTGGGATTGGAACATGTCAGTAATCATCCACTAATGGTCTATTTCTGGGTCACCGCAATAATCCATTTGCGCGTACCTTGATAACAAGGAAAAACTCAATCTTGTATAGTGTAGATGTTGTTGTGAATGACGTGACTTCGTAATTCGGGAACGCAGGCTGTCCTCTTCGTATGATGCCATTTACGTCTCGTAAGTCTTTATGAGGGAAGATAATTCCCATATTAGTTACATAGCCCTCTTCAGGTAGTTTAGTCCCGACGGCCTGTGCGTATTTTTGCAGCCTGTTGACCTTTTTGGTAGGTTCATCTCCTTCAGGGTTATACGTAATCTCCTCTTCGATCGCGATGGTGATGGCTTTGATGGTGACTTTCTTCGCCTTGGACATCCAGTCCAGATTCGGGGCCAACTTTATATATACCGTAATAGGGTCCATAGGCCCGTAACTCCATCTCGGAAGAGAAATGCCCAGTGTCACTACATTGTCGGCGGTCGCAACTTTGTGCTCGGGTCGGTTATACATTCCAAAGGTTGACAAAGTATCATACCGCTGCAAAGGTATGGGGAACGCATATTTGTTCTGCACACTCTGTCCTTGTTGTACGGTCACCACCAGCTCATAGTACGTCTCGGCCGTCCTGCTTGGAAGTTGTAACGATGCGGGCGGTATCCTTCTATTTATCTCTTCGCCACCTCGCCCAAATGGAATAAACAAGACAAATGGGAGGTCCATCGCCACAACACTTTCTGCTTCTCTGCCTGTTGCGCATCGGTATAACAAGAGTTCCTTGCCGACAACATCGGTCGTATCGCGTCGGGGCGTACCCAGATGGCGCTTGGCTACATTTTCGGCGGCTGGGTGGATTGTCTCTCTTCGTTGCAGGCAGATTCTTACCAGGGAGATGGCGACGGGGGCGGAGTAGCCTGATGACGGTCTTATTTCGACCTTTCCCTCGATGCGCGGCTACATACTTGTGTTAGCTAGCTAGTCAACGTGACCCATGTATCTCGTAGCTTGGACTATTGGCATTTAACATGGTCTGACCCCACGTCGAGGCTGCGGAATCCAGGCGGGCAAACTAAACAAGGGATGTAGTGAATTGGGGAAACTCACCAAAGTCGCCGAAATGCCAGGATATCCGACGAGAAAATTACTATTTGGGGGGCCAGAAACCCGGACGGAGGCCTGTATTCGGTCTGACATCTTATCCGCGCGAAATGCCCGGCTGGTGATTGAAGATGTGGTCGAGGTTCAGCGTCGGCTGAGCGCATGTATTCGTCATGGGCGGCTGCGAGCCGACGCCTTCTTGCGAAATGCGATTCTTCGGCAATCCTAAGTGTAATATGCGGAGCATTACATGTCAGACAATAGAAATCGGTGTATTGATTGTATCTGGATTCGAATATAAGCTAAGCAAATGATCGAATCCTCAAAATTTGTTATCAGCAAGATGATGGCGTCTAGTGTTGACTGTCGAGGGAATTGAAGATGCAGGGTCACAAAAAGGCGGGACGCAGTAGTTCAGTTGAGTTGGAGGTTCCTGAAAGAGGTGGGTTTCCAAGGTTGCTAAGGTTGCTAATGGAGACGGTGGCTGAGGTAAGTGAGGGACGCGATGTTGACTGGCGGTAGGACGGCAGGGCGGTAGGGTTGTGACCGCAGACTGCAGACCGTAGACCGCAGTTCGCACTTCGCAATTCGGACTGTGACGATCAATCGAGAAATTGGCTATAACAATAGCCTTATAGCAAAAGCGGCGCAGTATTATGTCTCAAGTCTTAAGAATTAAGAATGGTTGTCCTAATTTCAAATATGAACTTGAACAAATACTGTCATGTGGATGAATAATACCTAATACTACCAATCTACCTAGGTACCTAACATAACCTTGGAAGTCTAGTAGGTAGGTAGGGGGGTAATATGTTAGATGAGCTCCGTAGCCCTAGTTTCGTAGGACTGAAGTGAAGTGAGTGAAGTAGCCTACAGTAGAGGGGGAGGCAGATGGGGAGGTAGATGGGCAGAATAAGTATCCAACGTAGAGAGGGGGTGATGGTTGGTGGGTTAAGGTTCTGAGCGACATCCGATTGCGAATAAATTGATAATTCAGCTGGGATTGCGATGAATTAAGCTTGGTCGGGCTTGAAAGAAAGTGAGCGAGCGAGTGAACTTCTGACTGAACTAGAAATGCTGAAATGCTGAAATGCCCTGTTGAACCGTTGAACCCCACAACCTTGGTATTTCCGAGAATTTGAAGTGAAGCTTTCATGCAGGTTCCGGACAACTTGAAGCTACTCTATATGTAGTATGGATATGATATATGGATATGGCTTATGAAGGTAACGACCGTGATGACCGCAAAAAGCATTCCGTTAGATAAAGATAAATTGGCAATGAAAATGCAAATATCAAAAAATAAAAAGGTAAGAAAGTCTGACAAGAAAAATGCCACCTGCCCGAAAGTTTGGAAGTTTGGAAGTTTGAAGCTGAATGGGGAAATTGACAGACATGTAACTACGTATGTGTATGTAGTTATTGTACAATACATGCTACAATGTATTAGGAGCACAAGGATTTGGGGAAACTTCCACCGACCTGATTTGAAGCCAATAAACGATCATTCCGATTCGGGCGTGCTAGGATGGGGTGGAGTTACCTTCACTGATACCCTCCCTGTCCTCCCTAGGATGTAGGTACTAACTAACTAACTAACTGCGATCTTTATTCTTTAGAGCATTTGCTACAGCACTGAGTTCAATCTTCCCCACTGCGCTATGTAGGACTTGCCTTACAAAGACACTTTTTCTGCTAGCTGGCGGTTAGCTGGCTAGATACTGTATCATTGGAACGGTCAAATCGAGTTTCTTATGTATTCCAAGGTTATCTGTTATTTCTACTAGTTTAACATATCCTAGCTCCTAGTAAGTATTGTAAATTTATAAAAGGTAAGTGCCCTTGGGTATTTTAGGTGAAGATGACAAGAATCCGTTCTGAACTCCTTCCCGTTTCTTCTGTGTTTCCTTGGGAGTTAAGGATTCGCAATGCCATGACTGTCAATAAGATTACCTATTCGTCATAACTAAGCTGAGGTACCTGAGTAGGTAAACGTAGAAATTGAAATTTAGTAATGCAAAAGGGAACGCCGTAGGCAAGCACACGTGCGTTGCAACATGGCGGCGATAGATTTCCTTGCGCATGCAAGCCCTCTGGTACGCCATGGGGTATGTATGGGGATGGGGCATGCAGTCCGTCAAGAAGTCCTACAGAAAAGGGGTGCTTTGGGGGCGAAAATAATACCTAAGTAGGTAGGTACCCAGCCTACCAGCCCACATAGGAGCCCAAACTTGACAACCCAGATGAGGCTGACGATCCTAAAGAACTAACTAGGTAGGTAGGTGCGTATCCTTGTCCATTGCATAGATAAGTGTATCATCATCTTCAACATCCAGCTCAATTCATCAGAAACGTTGAATTAACAAGTCATTATTATTACAAAGGAACGATGCCAGTTCGATAAAATTTCTAGGTTGAGTGATGATATGAATTTGTTTAAGAGACAAAGAATCCATAAAAGCCTACGTTTCAGCCATATTAGATACCTAAAGAACACAATAATGAATAATAGTCTCAACTGATTAGGATAAGCTCAACTCTTGAAGCTACATATGTCGTAACTACCTATGTTTAGCGCTTACGACCTACCGGGCATACCTACCAGACAATGGCAGACATGTCTACCAAGAGGGCAGTATGCGAGAGGCGCCTTTCCCGCTTCAGCAATGTAACCCTCCAGTTACACACGATTAATATTCCACGCGGGGAGCTAGGTTTAAGTGATTGATTCCAAGAAACGAAGAAACATTGGATGATTCGCAGAAGCTAATCCCACGTGTCTCGCCGTCAGAAAGATCCCTTTAGAGGTCGCCTACTTAACATGACAATGGAATGAAAAGGGGAGTAAGCGAACAGACGGGTAAGAACATTCGAAATGATAGGGCAATACAGGAAGGGACCTGCATTCATGGATACATCAACGTTGAATCCTCCAAGGCTACTACTACGCCGTAGGGACTAGGTACGTCCAAGCATCTCTACTAACAGCCCTAACCGAAATGCCCAGCTCAGTTACATGCCCAATTAGATTTAGAGCCATCATAGCCCACACCAGCCCCCTGGTATTCAAGGTTCTTCATTTTAGTTTCCTCCACTTCGAGATCCCCACGGCTTCTTTAATCGTCAATCGCTAGTTAATCGTTAGCTTTTTTTTTTATCTAACCTCCAACGCCAAATCATCACGCATAAGATAAAGAGTATCACATCATTTGATACTACTCACAGGTACTATTCTCATAATATTTATCATTTAGTTATGACATTATAAGAGCAACTTAACGCCATGTCTGTCACTTTACATACGACTCAAGGAGATCTCAAGATCGAGATATTTTGTGAGAGTGTACCCAAGACCGCAGAGGTACGCACATACGAAAGGTAGTCCTCGCCCATAACCGAGCTGTGTGCCTAATTTCTTACAGAACTTCCTAGCACTCTGTGCGACGAATTATTATGACAAGTCACCGTTTCACCGCCTGATTCCAAATTTCATGATTCAGACAGGTGGCCCTGCAAACCCCACGCCGGATAATCCGAAAGGTGGTCGATCAATATGGGGCGGATCATTTGAAGACGAGATCCGGCCAGCTCTTAAGCACAACGCCCGAGGAATCCTTTCCATGGCAAATAAAGGACCCGGCACTAATGGCTCGCAATTCTTCATCCTCTTTGATAAAGCGCCTCATCTGGATGGCCTCAACACCGTGTTCGGGAAGCTCATCGGCGACGACAGTCTCGTGACCTTGGCAAAGCTAGAGGCGCTCGAGATAGATAAGAAGAATCGGCCGAAGGAGAAAGTGTTGATCGAAAATATCACTATTCATGCCAATCCACTGGCAGGATGAACGGTGAAATTCATCCTCTCTTCTGGTACGCGAGGATATCTTGCAGCTAGCGAGGCTAGGCTAGAGGGTTACGAAGCCAGACGACAATATAATCTACAACTTACTACGGGTATGGATTACTCTCGGGGTGGTGCCAACCGTGGCATTTGTGGTATTCAACCAGCCGATGAGATCCTTCTCTTAGTGGCTGTTATGGTGTCACCCGCAAGTAATATTGCAAAATCATGAGATCTCGTCATGGACGAATAAGTCTCAATCTTAATACGTGAGATTTATTCTCTTTGGTGATGAGATATCACGACGCAATACCTCTCACGGCTCGCTCAAAACTGGCGATATTTCGGGTTGGTCAAAATAAAGGTACATTCCGTTCCATTACTCTGGTACGTCTTAGTAAGACGTATAAATGGTAAATGGTAAATATAATACCCAACTACACACATTATCATCTGACATAGGTAGTATAACATATATCCCACCAATATTGAAGATGCCCGTTGACCAAAAAAAAAAAAAAAAAAAAAAAAAACAAACAAGCAAGCAATCTTGATTGACTGCTAGTGTGCTGATATAATATAAGGTACCTTTCTGACCCCTGTCCAGGAACGATGTAGGTAAAGCCATATGTACTATGTAGTGCACGGGCTACAAAGACCGTTTAAACGTGACTTCTTCAACTTATTATTCCTTCTCCAACACGCTTCTAATCATTTCAGCCAATCAAGCGTGTTTTCTCACAAACGAATGCATTTACTGAGGGCCTACATCTTACTACGAAGGTGCAAGGCTGTAATACTAAGCGCTTCTGCGCCTTCCTAAATGTACAGTGTTTGCTATAAGAAACTTTGAGATGACTGGTACCTCTGGCTGTTAACCTGGAAAGGACGCGTCTAGCTTTATCTTACTTATCACCTGCGCAACTTCAAATTTTGAGTCGGTCTCCCTTATCCCCATATATTCATATCATCCATTCATATCATCTGTTCATATCATCTGTTCTCCCTGCCTTACTCAGTCCGGCTTTATCACGTACTTAGTAAGGTTAACCTCAACATCACCATAATGGCCGTTCTTAACGAAGTGCCCGGGATCGAGGTCACTGTGGCCATCAACAACGTTCAATGCGTAGAGTATGAAGATCCAGATGCTGCAGGGAAACGAACCGCTCGCCCGACATCATCGAAATTCGTCGAGTCAATAGATGAGGCTAAATTTGCAATCGACTATAAAGTGCACCATAACTACAACTGGGGTCACAAAGGACATAGCCTTCAATTTAATTGTTGGGTTGATAATAAGCATATAGGAGGTAAATTAGCCCGAAGTAGAGACGTTACGCCCTTTAAACCAGCTGGCGCCCAAATCAATGGCATGATAGTCTTCGACGACGCGACCAACTCCTGGGGTAAACAAAAGCTCAGGTTCGCTGCAGTAAAGACAGGTATGTTACCCAACACAAAATCCCTTGACTGCAAACAATTGTTGACTTTGGGTATCCAAGTCGACGTTGCGATATCAGAACGTGTTGAGGAGGACTTGCAGGTGTCTAGGAACATTGGCGTCATCAAAGTGGAGGTTAGGCGTTGCATTGAAGGTCGAAGAGTGCCATATATGCCAGGCCATCGTCGAATCCTACCACAGGATTCCTTTGAGCTTGCCGAAAAATCTCTTAAGGGAAAAGCTATCTCTCACGGTGCTACGTAAGGCAGCAATTACCTATTCAGTTTTGCATTACCCATGGTATGCTAACGCTAGACAGGTTCTCTGCTATCAAACGCACCCGGGTTCGTGATATGCTGCAGACCTGGCCCTTTCCCGGTGACAATGGCCCTATCGCCATCTTTCAATTTCAATATAGATCGAAGAGTAAATTTCAATAACTGCCCCCCCCCCCCCTTATTTGAACCCAGACTATAGCTTATTATGTTCGCAGAGGCATTGCAGCAAGAATTGATCATTCCATCCTCGCCACGCCGTTCGCTGACCCTGGGTGGCCTTTCCGAGACTGAGCGGGATCGCCTTGCGGGCGAGAGGCTGCGGCAGATCAAGGTAAGCATTCTATATCCACCTCTCATCTCAGTAGCCTGGCTCACTCTTCCCTTCTTCTAGGAAGAGGAGAAGCAGCATGTTAAGCAGGAGGCGTCGGTCATCAAGAAGGACAGCATTGATGTCATCGACTTGACTGGGGAAGATTAGCTCGGCCAGCCTTGGACCATTGAGGCCAATGAGTCTCAATATTGCGGTTTATGAGGAACGGCGAATCAAGGAGCATATTGACAATATCCATATTGCACATGTAAGAGGTCTAGGGAATGTCTGAGAGATAGTGATTGAGCACTAGCATAGCAAAAAAAGGAGTTCCAGGGTGGGAATCTTGTTACGGGAGCTGTAGCTGTTCTCGATTAGGGTTATGGCACTTTTTCTACGCAGATAGTACATTTGCTAATGGTCTGAATTTTGATTCCTTTTCCTTCTTTTCTTTTCAAGCAACTGTATAATCCAGCTCTTGCTGTTCTTACCAATGTAAAGATTTAGGAACCCGGCTTATTTGGGTCCGTATTACATAATACATACGATCTGGTTGCTATATACCTAGATTATAGGTACACACCAAGTGATAGTTGAACTTTCTGAGAATAAATCCAAAAGAGTTGTTACTAAGGCAGTATTAAAGGCTTCATAAAGAAGTTGTAGAGGAGTCATGGAGATGAATTGACATGATTGCCAGTTACTGGCTGGGTCTCAGGGTGAGCAACACGTGAAAAGATCATCAAAGGTTGAAATAGGGGTAAGCACAACTATTGTGTCTTACCAATGACTTAGCCGCAATTCTTTTTAACATTTCAATGCAATACAAGCATTTTATGCATATCAAGTGCCTACCTACCTTGATTTTGATGGAAAAGGTTAAGAGGTTAAGAAATTGCCTAGGTACCTACTCAGCTCTAAAAAAAAAAAAGATTCGAACGTACCTAGTAAGTATCTAGTTGAGATAAAGAAGGGGGGTTATTTACAACAGGCTAAAGACTTAGGTACTAACCATAGATTATTCCCCTTTGAAGGCGTTTGGGCAATATGCTTTCTACCTACTGCTTCTATGCTTTACTCACTTTCAGTGTCATAGCTACTAACTAACCTAGGTAGGTATCTGGGCAAGTACCCAAGCATTGAACTACCAACTTGGCCCTTAGCGTCAAGGTTACGCTTTGCGCAAGGTAGACAACTCCTTACCATCGTCCCCCTCTCCCCCCCAGCTACGAGAGCAGCAGATCTTGCTTACTGGCTCCAGGTAGCGCTTACGGACGCGGTCCGTCTGATCGTAATCAGAAGACTAGAACTATAAAAACAACCGCGTGTTGTTGTCTTTGGCCCACGGAACTCTAATAATGATGAGGCCCAGTCCACTACCACAGGCTATAGGGACTAAGAGGAGGAGATCAGACCACTGGTTAAGTAGGATGGAGGAGAAGAAGCGCCCCGAGAGCGAAAAAGGGCAAAGAAAAAAAGGGACACGGAAGTTTTGTTTCCTCTCTCCTTCTTTTTACTTACGGCTCTTGGATTACTTGGCTCTGCCATTCTTGTCTGTCTGTCTGTCTGTCTGTCTGTCTTTCTACACACCTTACGATTCCTACTAGGAGTGTGAAGCCGACCTAGGTCCCTCTACCTCCCTAGGCATCTACCATTCAAAAGCTCCCAAATCCTTTTTTCTTTTGCAAAAAAAAAAGAAAAAAGAAAAAAACCGCAAAACAACACACATCTCCCTCTCTTCAGCGGACCATCCCATCACCACCACCACAACAACAACAACAATGGCTCCACCACCACCTCCCCGCCAACGAGACCTCACAACCCTCTCCTCCATCTCCCCCCTCGCCGCCCTCGAGTCCCCCGCCCTCGCCCTCCTCTACTTCGCCACGACCCTCTACGCCGGCGTCTGCGTCGCCCTCGGCCTGCGCATCGCCCGCGCCCGCCTGCCGCTGAGCTCCCTCCCCTGGGTCCCGCGCTGGGCGGCGCTGCTCGCCGCCGGCCTCGCCGTCGCGTTCGCGCTGCTGTTCCTGCTCGTGCCGATTGTCTTCTTCGCCGGGGTTAGGGCGCTGGTGTTGGCGAACTTTCCGGGGTGCTGGCCGGTGGGGGGGCGGGATGGGGGTGGTGCTGGGGTTGAGGGGGGTGAAGGAAGTGGTGGGGGTGAGGATGATGCGAGCTGGACGACGGGGGGCACGCGGGGGAGCGCCGGTGTTGGTGCTGGTGCTGGTGCTGGTGCTGGTGCTGGTGCTGGTGCTGGTGGTGCTCATGGTGCTGATGTTGTTGACGATGACGACGAGGCGCTGGTCCAGCGCATAAGCCCGCCGCACTACAACCTCCACGCGCGCGACACTCTCGTCGAGGAGGACGACTTGGAACATATGCCCATTCGCTCGCCGCCGCCCGCGTACTTCCAGGGCAACTCCCTTTCCAGCAGTGGTTCTTCGTCGTCGTCGTTGGGGGTAAGGGATATCTAGGAATGGGCTCGTGAGTGTTGGCCCCTTTTCTTGGCAGCAGCGGTTTTTTTTTTTTTTTTTTTTTTGCTTACTACTTGTCTAGGCAGAGAATGAACTGATAAAGGGGTTAATAGCCGAGATAGCTCACTTTGGCTTTCTGTGGTATCTACGGTCGTGTGATCTATACACACTTGGATGGAAAAGTGACATCGTCTACGGAGCTGGGCTACTCGTTTTTTCGGTTGGGAGTTTGCGGGAGCAATAGCGTGTATACTGTCTCGGTCTGTATTGGATATGGAGTAGGATCTGTTAGATATCTCGTGACCCTAATGGTTGTTATTGGGGATATACGTGGGCTATGTCGGTGTGCTGGATTCAAAGCTGCATGCATTGGATGTAAGCTGAATGGAAAGTTAGTATGTTTGCATGCTCCCATGCTTATAAAGCCCAATTCCTCGTATTAGTACCATCGTCTTTTAAAGCTGGGCTATTTACAACGTTCGCAAGGTGATTTCTAAGACACACTTGATGGACCGTAGCTGCTGCTCCATGAATGAAGTCGGAGCCGGTCTTACTAGTTGTGTGTGTGTGTGCGTCTATTGATGGGGGCTTCATAAGCGTCTTTTCTCCCATTTGTTGTACTCACGCTATTGCTAATTACAACTATAGAAATGTTTAATGCCTGGAATCGTGTATGTAGGAATATGTAATGCAGTAATCTTTTTTACCTAGGACATATGATTTCGTTGTCTGAGAATATTACAATATTACCTACTTAAATCGAACTCAAAGGTGGTAATCAGGGTCACATAATGTGAATCGGTAGTAATAGGTAGATTACCTTATAATAGGAACTCCGTCTTTTGAACCCCTTCTCCGGCACCCTCAGCAATATGACTTCAGATCAAAATAACTAATGATTTAGACTGCGCCTTGGTAGATTTAATCTATACATAATACTCCCCTTCCTCTGGCTCACGAACATTATCCTCCTCCCCACCAAAGCCGAGGTGGAGCACGTCTGCTTCGTCCTTGATCGATTCGCATTCAGCTAAGTTTCGAGGTAGCGCAACAACCCCCCAACGGACCTTTCTCTGGGTTAAAGTAAGAGGAGTGACAATTGTGTCTGCGCCATCTTCCTCTCCTATAGAAGTGGGGGGTGTCATTCCCTGTATTTGGGTACGGGACGAGTCTGGTAGGTACTATTAGTCACAACCTTGTGAAGTGGTGGGAAGCAGTATACTTGCCGCTACTCAGGCTTCTTTCTAGCGGTTCTGAGATGACTGAACTCTGGCGTCTACTCGCGTGATCGGCAACATGGCAAGCGGCGGATATTACTAAGGAGTTCCATCCTCCAGTAGTCATCTGTCCTTTCAGTTTCCGCCGACTTAAAACTATGGGCAGGCAAGAATATGCAATTGCCAAAATGGATAGAATTATTAGTGCAAATGTAGAATATCCAATTGCAACTACGGATGTTTCTGAGACGCCGAACTGGTTCTCGAAACCTGTAAGATGGGACGTCTCGTCCAAGTATTCTAGCAAATTCATGTTATTATCACAACTGGTAGCCTACCTAGGTAGGTAGGTAATGCTTCATTGTGGAAATTGTACTTACCGCCTTCGTTTATGAAGAGATAAACCGCACTAGACAAAAGCCAGTGCAAGAGTATATTGGCACCCAGTAGAAGCAAGCTGTATTTGTATGGTAGCTCGAGGCGATAGGTGGAAGTCTGCTCGCCGGCGGGATATGACACACGAAGAGGCTTGTACGATAAACTGTACGAGTTCCATTCTTGTTCAATGTGGATTCGTGTGACAAGAGCGTTGTATGAAAAATAGCAGAGCGATAATAGGAGCTGGGGTGTGTTGACCATGATAAGTGAGCCCAGGTAGCCATAGTTAAAACCTCCCAACATAGCTACTCTTGTATTATCTCGTTCGATAAAGTTGTCGTATCTATAGAAGTGGTTAGCTGGGAGGCAGGAAGTAAGAAAGTGTTGAAATCCTAGGATATATCACTCACAAGCCATTGTCGGTTCCGTTTGTGCTGTACCCTACACCAAACAAGAGAATGACTACGCCGATAGAAAACATGAAATATGCACGACCCCACACGCCACTTGGAATGACAGACATGATTCTGCGAGGTCTCTTTATCCACTGACGCGACCTCAACATCGATGCCAGCTCCGAATCATCGTCTGGTGGCCAAGTTCTTCGTATCCCAAACTACTGGTAGTTTAGCTTAGGTCCTACTTTCATAAAAACAGGCTTATCTAGTAGGTATATCTATAGATGTCTGTCGTGGAGTTTTGGCACTGACCTCAAGTTGTTCGCTATCCAGAATGTCCAAAGTGCCAAGACCTTCGGTTCGTGGATCAGGATTCGAGATAAAAGATTCCATTGCATCTCCGAGAGTGACAAGTGACGCATTTGAAAGCTTCCAGACTACTATTATTCCTTGAATTGCTTTAATAAAGACGCAAGTGATAACGACAAGAAGTAACGCGTTCGAGACTCCAATTTTGCAGTGCTCCTGGATCGGCTGAGCTAGACAATAGCGGACCTGTAGGGGACTGATTGAATCCTCTAGCCATGGTGATGAAAATCCCAGGTGCCAGCTCTCTTGTAGCGGTGGGAACTTAGATAATGGGAGAGGGTTCGAAGGTAAGCCAACGGCGCTTGAGCAGTTGTATTCACACATATGATCATAGGCTACAAAATCTGGAACCTCTCGAATTATACTGCATTGGGTTGAGAACCACAAAGAATTGATGCCTTCAGCAGGAATTGGTGTATCCCAGTAGGATGAGAGGTTGCTAGATAAATCATGGTTGCAGATTTCCGATCTCGTCCATCCTGTTGAGTTAGTAGCACTCCCTTCAACTATGATGACTACATCACCATATTCTTTCCTTGGGTTGCAGCTTATGTACTCTGCCTGACAATCCTTACTGTCAAGCATTATCCACGAGTGGGCTTCGTTTGCAATGGAGGAGATATTCTGGCGAATAGGTGATAGAGCATTCCAGTAGTCGTTCGATTCGACGGATTGCCCAAGGGAAAACCAAGGATATGAATTGGTTGTAATTCTATTGGCGCTATGGTCCATGATAGTTCTGTTCTGGTCCCAGGGTGGGAACCCTGCTCCGGCAGGTGTCAGACTTGCCCCTGGGGGGAAGTAAAGTGCGCCTTGAGTGAAGGCTTCGGTTGCAATTGTCAGATTCCATCGAGAGGCCGAGTAGTTCGTCTCGAATATAGTACTGTTGAAAAATAAATGCAAAGGAACGGAGCTAATTAAGAAGATAAGCCAACTGATTCTCTTAAACCACGAGACGTGTCGTAGGTTTTTAATCGATGGAATTCCGATGTCAAGTGATCGAAGCCATCCATGGGCTTGATCGATCTCCTGACGGGATGGTGAATTAAGGACTTGCATAAAGAAGTTGGACGAGGCGAGAATAAGGCTAGAAATCAAATTGAGAAGGACATGAAGCATAAGGTTGGTATTTTGGGATTTGCTGCAGCTTCCGTCGAATATTATGTGGGCTTTGGAAAGAGAAGAGCCTGGCTGTGATAGACTGATTGCAAGACAAATAACGAGAGATAGACCACATGCGAAGGCCAGAGACACGTTGATTATTCCAGTACGTCGCCATCCTTGGCCAGAAGACACCTGAGATGGTTTCGTTATTTTCGTAAATTGTATAGATGTCATTGAACGTAAATAATACAGTTGCTAAGTGTGAAAAGATGCAGAAGAACTTTGTCGATTTCTGTTTAAATACTGTACTCGGTCTGCGCCATCTGCGTCATCTCCTTGTACACGGTGACCAAGCCTCATCTTGGCGTTAGAGCAATACATGGACCTGTTGTGAAACAAACCTAGGTAATGATTTCTATTATTATACTGCCTATCCCCCCAGATACTCTTGACAAGTTAAGTGTCGTACCTTCACACAAATCATCTCTAAGATTTCCGAGTATTTTTATTGTTACCGTTTAAGCTAGATAGCCCCTATCAAATCTCCAACCCTCTTCCCCTCTAGCTAAGCAAGCATACAAATGCACAGCGTCTTAACAGACATGATACCAACAACAAGCCCACCGAGCCTGCAAGAGTCAGCTCTTGATGATACGCCAACGAATTTGAACAGGCCCCAAGAGCAATGGAATAAGAGAACAAGATTCTTGCGACTTGTACGCCTAATATTATCTATGGTTTTTTTGTTTGTAAAATCCGTCCTTGATTATGGAGGGTATGCTTTTTCTTTTGGAGATGTCCAAATGATTTTTATGTGGTTCAGTGTGAGTAATATCTCCTTATCTTGCTATAACTAGAACCCCCTTAAATAGTAATAATGAATTTCTAGGTCTGGGTTGGCATCTTCTGGGACTTGATCAGTCAGCTTTTTGCATTTGGCCTGTCGCTCAGAACACCACTTGGGATTGTTACGATGCTGGAACTACTCCTCATCACAATACATTTTTGCTCGTTCGGCATCTGTATATTCAACGCCATCGCACCTTTGAGAAGAGATGTACAGTATTATTACAAGCCAAATATTGTGTACGTTTTACTTTGGATACCGATCTTGTACGTAAGGGCTCTTCTAGCCACAGATGCCTCCCATTTGAGATTCACTACATCTTGTGTTCTAACACTGAGAGATACCAGACCTACCAATGTGCTTTTGACTCGCCGCTATATCCTTGCTTATTTGCCGCGATGGCGTATTGCACGAAACTTACCCAAGACCAAACCACGCATTGTATTCACCAAGGCTGGGACCCCTGTGGCGGTACACCCGAAATACACTGATGTTGATGCGCTAGTTCCTGGGAGGCTCTCTGTTGATTCATTGATACACAATGTCGAGGATGAAAATGCGGGCATGAGATAACACTGGCTTGCAGTACTGGGTGGCTGTTTGGCACCCGGTAGGACGATATGGGTCAATGTTGTTTGGGTTAATAGGCTTGTTTCTTCCATAGCTTGACGTACTTTGATACTCACACATACCTAGGTTAGTATCTTACATAGGTAGTTTCGGATCTTTCCCCAAGAACCTCCTAATAGAAAAGAGCTTCTACAACTAGCACCTTTCAATCACAATAGAAAGAATATTGGTATTTAGCAGCCGCATTAATCGGGGGGGGGGGTCCTCCGGCCTCCGATTTTCAACCTCTCAATGCCATAAACCCCATAAAGGGGGTGGATGACTAAGCGGGAGTATATTAAAGTGGGACATCAGGAGTAAAAGGGGAAGATGAAGGAGAAAACCCATAAACCTCAATACTCGCATTAACGACACCGTCAGCCTCCTGCGATTCAATCTTACATGATCCAGGTGGGTGCCAAGTGCCAGTGGCAATCTATCGAAGCCAGTTCTCTAGCCCGTTGATGAGCCCCGTTCCACACAATCTAGATGCTCTCACATAAGCACGGGTAAACAGAGAAAGTAGGGGCCGAGAAGCATCAGCCTCCGACTATTCCTTCCCTGCACACAAGTTTCCGAGATTGCGTATGCCGTTAGGCATCGCGGCTGGGGAAGTGCTCTGCCCCAATGTGGCGGGAGTTCCTGGGCACTGGGCACACAAACAATCCTCGACATGGACGACGAAAATGCATCTAGCATACCGAGATCAGTTTCACAAGACTAAAATACGAGGCACGAAAATACGTCAAGTAGTAGGTTGGGGGCTATAACTACCTACATATGCGCATGCAGAGCCCCCCACCTATTCAGGCGAGACAAGTAGCACGTGAATTAGGCGGCGCCTTGAATAGGGGTTACACCCAACCAATAGTACTTAGATCAGCGGGATGAGAAACTCTATGGATCATATAAAGGCGTCAAGGCGTCCAATTGGGAAAGACTTGACTAATACCTACATAGGTGCCCTACGTTACCTAGGCAACCTCCCAGGCAAGGTTGACAGATCCTTAGAGGGTCTATCTCATGAAACACCAAATAAGATCGCCGGGCTTAGAAGCTGCGTTCTCATAGGGCAAGACTACAATACACATAGCCATACCAACCCTTACTACTGGGATATGATCACTATCTACCAAGACTCGTAGTACCTAATCTTGAACTCGGAGGGTTTCCAAAATCACCCTATGTAGCTGCAGTCAACCGCCGAAGTTTGCTGGATCAGATCAAGTGCGTGCCCAAGTTCCCGCAAGCCCAGCCCAAAAAGGCTAGCGACGTAAATATAACGTTATACGCCACATTATGCCACTCATCAATGGGACACACATCCAAAGCCCACGCCCCCTTCTCCCCCCGACGAGACAAGGCTGACAGGTAACATATAACGTCACAAGCCTCGGCATCTAACCTACATATCAGCCTACATCAGCATTGGATACCTAATGCCTAACAGCTAATACCTAATACCCACTTCCCATCCGTGAAGTATATCACACCTACCGCCGCGATCAGAAGTTTTGCACATCAGAAGCTGTTGCTACACAGCGCAGAAAGGCCACATACCGCACTGTGCTTCAGTAGGTAGCTAAGCGCCAGGATAAGGGTCTTGTAGCCCGGTAATCCATCCATTGCAGCTCAGGGGCTTTTACCGCTACCTAGGTATATTGTAGTGAGTACAGTCGCTGGAGCACGGTGCCGTTTACCCTTCTCCGCACTGTATAGACACAGCTTCTGATGTGCAAAGCTTTCTGGCCGCGCCAGTAATACTAGCATAGATACGTCAAAACAGACTCATGCCTACCTAGTTAAGCCTATCTACCTACCAACCTATATGAATAAATACTTGCCAAGGTTAGGTAGGTAGGTATGCACAACACAAACACACAGCGCGCAGGGCATACGCACATCACTTACGTACAAACCTACAAACTACAACCCCCCAATCGCACAAGAAAACCCCCCCCCCCCCAAAAAAAAAACCCCCAGAGCATTCCCGAAAAGGGGGAGGATGAGATGGTAGAATCAGCGAACACACAATACCTAGGTATACCTAAAATACCACGGAAAGCAGCACATGATAGCTATACCCGATACCAAACACCAAGCACCAAGCACTAACACCATAGTCAAAGGATACCCATAAAAGTATATAATATAATATAATATATACCTAGGTATATATACTAACATATATACACATGAAACGAAACCACCAAGCCCTACCCAAGAAGAAGCAGAATAAGAGGAGGAAGAAAAGGGGCAAAAGTATCCTGACGCACCCAGCCGCTCAATCGTATCGGGGTGTGTGTAAGTGTGTAAGACAAGCCAAAGAAACATAACCACCACCGCTTCCCGCATAGCATCGTATCGCATCGCCTTGTCGCAAAAAGTTGTGTACACGAATTATCCCCGAGACAATGTCTATGTCTATCCATCGCGGCACCTACTGCGTACAACCAACCAGCCACAGTGGCTCATTAATTTCCAAAACCTGTGCGAGTATGTATATCTGTCCCGCACTCACGTGGGCCAGAAGTGTCCGGTGCTGAGACCGGGGATAACCTGGTGCAGAATGGGTATGATTTCGACAGCGAGCCAGCCGATGCCTTGATTTACGGGTTAGTTGAATCAAGGTACTAGTCATAATGTCAAGGTAAAAGGGAAGGGAAGGGAAGGGAAGGAAAAGAAAACACACAACATACCAGCATAAACAACAAGCTTCGTAACCACCTCAACATCATACCGCACGCGCGGCTTTATTAGTTTTGAGAAGACCTCCTTCTCACCCAGCTCGTCATGCTGCCCAATATATACGTCCGGTTCTGGTTCTTCCGCGTCTCTGCCTTTCTTCTCATCACCCGTTTCTTGTGCTGGAGAGACTATGACGATACCCTCGCCCATCATCTTCTCAAAGTCGCTCGGCCGGGGGTGGTTCACAGCCGAGCTCCTTGCTGTGGTATGGTTGGTATTGCTAGGGCTGTTATGGTTGTTGCTATTAATAGGGTTATGCGTGCCGTTAGTGTCATCACCTGTGCCTTGAATATTCTCCACGGTCTCTTTAATCTGCATGCCCGAGGTACTATCAACGCTCTCACGGCGCCTGCGCTCGCGGTATGCTAGGGTCTCGTACGCATCTGCCGCGCTCTGCGGCCCCACACTCACGGACCTACCGCGGCCCGGGTAACGGACAGCCGTAATGAGGTTTGGCAAGTCGCTGACGTTAGGCATGACGTTGTCAACGCGCAAACGGAGGGGGATGTTTTTGTACTCGGAAGCCGGCATGAAGAACCGGCGCGGTAGATCAAGACCCTTATCTTCGATAAGGCGGAATAGATGCGGTAGGCCGCGCAGTAGCGAGGGTTTAGCTATCTCGCGCCAAGCGAAAATGACGAGAACCCCGAATAAGATCCGTAGGATTACTGCGGGCCAGCCTAGTGCTTGTAGGTCAAAAGGAATATCGGCCCATGACGAACGGCCGAAGCGCCACGTGCCGATCTCGAGACCCATCATGACGCCTGCGAATGCAACACTGTCATCGAAGCAGGGACAGTCGTCCGCGGGCTCCGGATGAATCCTAATAAGAATAATGATAACTAGTAACAGATTACAGAGGCTTGTCCAGCCATTTTCTAGGAGATACGAATTTAAAGTGGGCCCATAATGGAACTCAACGAGGGAGATAATGGCACCCATAATGGACCCCACGATAACGTCGACGAAGCCATGCATACCGCAGTAGAGGCGACCGAAGACAATGCTAATCGCATAAAAGTAGGCTAGTGCTTCGAGAGCAGATTGAGTGCTAGGTTGAAACGAATTCTCGGGTGACCTTAGGCATAAGAGGGCATATACCGCGACTGAGACAGCGTTCGCAGAATGCGTCGAGGGGAAGCCGTACTCGAGCGCTGCGGAGCCGGACATGGTGATTCGGTGGAGGGGTGGTGATAATGGTCGCGGTAAGGAGAAAAAGTCTTTTACAAACCCAGTGAAGAAGACACCGGTAGCAAGAATATGTACGATTCTAGCCGCAACATGTTAGCTATTCTCCCATTCCAATGCTATTTTTCTCGATCTGGTAAATCATACCCTTTTCCAAAAGAGGCATTCCCGCACCAGAACAAGATAGGTAACCCAATCATAAAGAACGTATGTGTGCCGAGGTTGGCCGTGATGGCGAAATAGCTATCGAGCGGGTGGGAGCGCAAAGTAGCCTGCAGCCATGCTAGGTACGGTGTTTCCCATCTGACGAGGGGAAGTGCTCGTTGTCGCAAGTCGTAGCGCCATTTTGGAAGGGCGCGCTTGTCTACAGCCGAAGCAGATGGTTAGCACCCAAGCTATTTTATTGAAAATAATCGCAGTAAATGTATGTGATCTCCGTCCCCAATTCGTAAAAAAAAAAAGCAAAAAGATCCAGGTATCACATACAATGATCCAAACTCCGCAATCCGGCGTCGATCACCGGGGGTTTCTCCTCAGGAACCCCCATCGTCTTCTCAAGCCCCGCGCCGCCATTGGCGTGGGTTTCGCTGGAATTCATCGGATACGGGGGTCTGTCCTTTTGTTTCGGGATGGTAACGTAAACAAGCGGTGCGTGGCTGGTGGTGATCCAATCCCAAGAGGGTCGATTGTTCGAGTGGTGGATCGTGGTAGGTTGTTCGAATAGCGGCGCATCGAAACTATACGGCTGTTTAGGTGTCCGCAATCGTAGCTGTGATTCACGACGGGAGCATGAATTGGGCGAATAATAAAAATAGAGAAGGGTAAGAGAGTAATTGAGGCATCCAATGAAGTGAGTAAGTAATGGCGAGAGTAAGAGAAGGAAGAGGAGAAGAGTAAGTAGGATTCAATCGATCGATCAACCTTGCTCTCAGCCACAAACAATCGCGCGTCGTGCTATGTAAAGTAGGTAGGGATATTATATAGTTCTTGTAGTTCTTTTTCCGCTTCTACTGATTATTGTCTTCGTTTGGAGGCCACCTAATGTTTATTTTGATTTTTTTGCTATTTTGAGTTTCTTGAATTATTAAAGCATATTTAATCTTTTGGCGTCTCGTTAGGATTAACTATGTATGTTCGTTCGGTGTCGTATCGTATCTCGTGTATTCGTTCATACTACTCGACAACTAGTATGTATGTATAACAAATATTACATGGTGAGTTGTATTTATTCAATGGAAGCATGTAGCAGCATTGAAATAAGTTATTAAAAAAGATTAAAAAGTAGATTGTTGGCTTCAACTCTAAATTTTGCCATTTACCTCACCAATCGAACCAACTTAAACTTAACTGAACCCCCACATTTGAATTGCCAATTGTATGTCATCGCCATGGCTTATCTTTTAATTGCTCAGGGCTGACAGGGCCATCCCAGGGACATCCCTACCTCAAAACTACCTGTACAGATACCTCGGTAGTGGTAACTTGTAAGATGCAGCGTCATCCTAAGTACCAATCAATAGGGTTGGCAGCTACCTAGTAAATCAGCAGCTATGAATAAACCTTTGCTGGCTCTGCCTTAATTATTGATATAACCTACCTAGGTAACTAGATATTTATGGATACAAAGCAGCAAAGTTACATAAACCACGGGGATTTTTAGCATGTGCCTCTCGTCTCGTAGAATAACTTAAACATCCATTTAACTCATCCTTCGAGTCTCTTTTAGCCTCCGAGCTACATGTCTACCAGCTAATCCATTCACGTGACCCTGGATCATTTAAAGTTTCCAATCAAGGACATCGAGGCACTAACCTTTGACGCCGACAGGCCGATAGCCAACTCACTACTCTATTAGTATGTAGTCGGGATGAGGCCATAACATTCAAGTATTGCAACTACCCTCCATGTACGAATAACAGGAACCAACTACACAACCCAAGATAAGACAACGGCAAGGGACCGGACAACCGCGCGCAATGCCCTCACTAGCGGGGAAACACTGCGTTATCTCCGGCGGCAGCCGGGGCATCGGCCTCGCCATCGCCCGGCTCTTCGCCTCCGAGGGCGCCGGATGCACGCTCATCGGACGGGACCCGCATCGCCTAGCCAGCGCCGTTGGATCTTTGCCTCCTTCCACCACCACCACCCAGCATCAACAACAACACGCCTCATCCGCCTTTGACGTCTCCTCAGCTACGGGATGGGAAAAGCTGCGAGCCGACATGAAAGACGTGCGTTTACTTGCCCCGTCATCTCTCCCCCCCTCCCCCCCATTCTCTCCCTCCTTCCCCTCTAGTCACACACATTTACAATTTACACTCCCTTCCACCCAATCTAGCAAAAATGCGACATCCTCATCAACGCCGCCGGCATCACGCAAAACAGCTTCCTGTTCAAAACCAGCGACTCGAGTATAAACGAGATCATCGCCACGAACCTGACAGGCACGGTCTGGGGGTGCAAGACCTTTATTCCCAAGATGATGAAGCAGAAGGAGGGTAAGTACCTTCAGCTAAACCAGTAGATTTCGTACCTACTTTGGAATCTAGAAAGTGAAGTTAATGTTTTGATACGTTATGGTGGAAAAAAAAGGCTGCATCATCAACATCTCCAGCCTCCTAGCCACGCACGGCGGAAAAGGCGCAAGCGTGTACGCCGCGTCGAAAGCCGGCGTCGTAGGTATGTATCTTATGTACCTGTCTGTACCTAGCTAGACATGCATGGAAACGAACTTCTTATTGTTTTTTTCTTCTTTCTTAAGCTCGTATGAAGCAATTATTTAGCTAAGCTTCTCTTCCCTGATTTCTAGGTCTAACGCGGTCATTGGCCTGGGAAGTGGGTAGATTTGGCATTCGCGCCAACGTCCTTCTACCCGGCTACATCCAAACAGACATGACGAAAGGTGACTGGGCCCATCTTCATTAAGCTTACCCTTTCCTGATCGCTTTTTGGTGTCTCTTTTTCCCGTCCAAAGTCCCTCGTTAAAACCTTTGCTGCCCCTGACCTGCTACATACCTTTTGCAGATTACACGATTACTAATATACAAAGTATGCGTAGAGATGGATAAAAATGGTGAGCTTTCTGCTTCGATCCCTTTGGGGCGCCAGGGGCTGGCCGAAGAAGTTGCAGATGCCGCCTTATTTTTAGCCAGAAATTCTTACGCACATAATTGCGTCCTAAACATCGACGGAGGCTTGAGTGCAACATAGGCCCACATATTCGGCTGATCTAGGATGATGAACACTCAGTCCAGGATCTCAATAGCCCCGGTACCTACATCGTCTTCGATGACGACAATATCATCGTTCTTCGACTTCTTCAACATCGGTGAATCATGATCGTCTACTCTGGCCCGTTTCTTCGGGTCCTTGATAGCGGTGTGCAAATCACTACTACGCTTGCCGTTGGCTTGGCCAACCCCATTGCTTTCCACAGGAGGGAGCACCTTCTTTGGCTTGCGAGGTATGGATGGCACTTGGTCGGCTTCGAGACCCTTGATAGGTTTATCGGCGAGCTCACTACGGAATGAAGTTAGCAATTGGCGCGGATAGTGAGAACAGTGTCACGACGTACGATTCTTGAATGTTGATGACGACATTGGTGAAGGTGTCTTCGTCATCCTCGTCAACAATCGTCACGAAACCATTGTGCTTGACACCTGTAAATTATTAGAATCAGTATCACAAACGATGAGGGATTGATTATGCCATACCAAGTTCGCTAAGGTTCTTTTCGAGGTTGTCTATTTCGTCCGGGTCGTAGAGCAGGCCGGCTTCAATATTGACTGCGAATTCTTTTTCGCCGTAACCTAGTTGTATCTTGACGAAGTCCTCGACGAGATCGTTGAGTGTCGCTTTTGATAGGTCGACATATGCAGTAGTGTTGTATGAGCCACATACTGGGCAATCCGGATTCGGTGGCCGAGGACGATCAGTCCCCAGTAATCTTTGCGGCGCGAAAGGCGTGAGGAAAACCTGAAAAGTTAGTATTGCGCGCGAGCCTACATATATCATTTATTCTATCACCTACCTCTCGTGCTTTGTCATAGTCTCCCTTGAGAACCTTGAAAGATTCAAGGACAGATAGACCAGCGACAATCGCATTAGTAGTTGCAATGGCTGGGATAATGTTGCCAGCCATTTGCTTGATATCAAATCGCGATTTACTTTCGATTCCGAATATATGTGATCGAAGATTCGCGCTCGCAGCGACAAAATCGAGAGTGTCCTCGTCATCTTTATCAAAGCTGATCGTAGGTTTCGGCATATCCACATTATGCGCCTCTATCAATTTCAACATACGCTTGCTAAGGCGATCCAAGCTGTCATTAAAAACGACTAGATTCTCCTCTGGACCCCATACGCGTTGCCCGTCCTTAATGATCGCGTCCTTGTTTGCGATGGCTTCAGAAGCCTGGGCCATGAGAGACTTGTAGTCCAGAGGCTTTGGCGGCTCTCTCGACTTCCACATGTCTTTCATAGTACGCAGACGGACGATATCCTTATGGAACACTTTGTCGAACAACATCTCAGGGAATTGCTCCGTACCAACCGACTCTCTTATCTTCCTCAAGGCCTCTGCCTCCTTCTTCAGCTCTACGATCTCCGTCGCGTTGTCTTCATTTTCGGTGACGTCGAGAGTGGCTTGGTCCTCGCTCGTGCCAAAGATTTCGTTGAGAAGGTAACTCTTACCCCAGACTATACAGTGAATAGGTTGGCTTGGCGTGCTTCGAATCGTACAGACGGGAAAACTTTTAGGTGCCTCCTTGGTAGTGCAATCGTAACAAGCTGTGACTCCTTTCTTGATGACTTGAACTTGGCCGTTGAAACCCGTAGTTCCACTCTCAATTAGCGGAACGTCGGCTGCGAGGCACATTCGATTCACATGTCGTCGCGCTTCAAGATTGTCCAGCGCATTGAAAACCAGGTTAAAACTCCTAAACCATCCAACGTGGAATTGCGCGTCCTTAATATTGTCATGGTATGCGACGATCTTGACATTCGGGTTGAATTTCTCGGCTGCTTCCTTGGCTACCTGTACCTCAAGTCAGTAGGTAATCCCATATGCACTGCAATCCACGGTTCGTTCGTACAAAGGCTTTCGATTTCTTGATATGTTCATGTCGGAAGAGAAACTGGCGGTTGAGGTTGCTCAGATCGATCGTGTCGAGGTCGACTATGTGGACTTCGCCGTATCCGGTGGAAACGAGGTTCTTCAGTAACTCACAGCCAATTCCGCCCGCGCCAACCATCAGGACTCGGGCCTGCGAGACATGGGTTAGCATAATCTTGGCCCCAAAAAAAGATTCCATATTGTAGCTTGGGGGAGATTCAGAAGTGAGGCTAAGCATGTTGTTGGTGTGTGCGTATCAAAGTATGGCGTAGAAGGCTGGATGTAGTGAATTATCGTGCAAAATGGTGAGGAAAACGGTGGTGAATCGCAAACAAATGTTTCAGCCAGGAAGCGGTGTTTTCGAGAGCTCGGGCGCAGGTGCAGGACGATGCGAAAAGATGCGAGGCGCAAATGGGAACATGCCGCGCATAGCTGCAATGCAAATCGGCGACTTACCTCCTTGACATTCGCGTTAAGTGTCGGACCTAGGGAACGGCGATAGAAAGTATCTCGAGCCACAGCCATTTTGAACAGCTCGTTTTCAGCTACCCAAGTCTCGGTATGGGGAAGTGGCCTGGTCGATGCATATGATGTAATAAATAAGTAGTTGGACGGTGTAAGAAAAGTTAGAATGTGAAGTCGGATATTAAGGCTACGTAGAGTAATGGGTTGAGTGAGTAGTTGGTCTAAGAGGGAAGAAGTAAGAAAGGGAAAAGAAGAGGAAGTTTTTGGAAAGAGGAAAAATAAAAAAGTGAATCTGGTAATTGACAGAGAGAGTAACCAGAAGGCGCCAACTAGTCTTGGGGATCTAATGTCGGGGATCTTGGGCAATGTTCTAATCGCAAGTGGCTCAATTGCAGCTGGAAGGAACCTGCAGAGTGTTGATGCTATGTAACTTCTATGTATGATTCCTTCAAAGTTCACACCATGTAGCCCTGGAAACCTTTAGAGTTAGCACGCCAGATAAGCTGGAAACAGCCCTGAAGGTTTTTAAAGAGGTTGCAAGGATTGCACTGCTGGAGGTTCCAGGTTTAACTGGATACTCACTGGAAAGTGCACTAGTAGTACTATGCTAGCTAGGCTGACGGGAACTTACGCCATTGGTCTATTATACAGATCTCTCCACTAATTCCCAGAATCAGCAACGACAGTTGCACATCATTGGGTGGCCTGTGCTTTTATCACAAAAGGCCCAGTATCTTTGTAACTTTGTATCTTTCAAGAACATCAAAATGAAACCTTTTGGCAGAAGGAACAATAGAGAGGTTGAGTTGATAAAGTTTATTGCATACATCTATCAGGCTAAAAGAGAATTTCAGGGGCTCAAATCTCTTATTTGCATCACTTCCTTAATCCAGTATAATCCAGTAAAATCCAGTAAGCAAATCTATCACCTATTAGTTATACCTAGTCCACATGCCAAATTGAACTTAAAAAAACCCTCTAAGTTGGGCACGCAAATCCTGCTCCGTGTTCAAGTACATAACCCCACCATCTGATAAAGTATTTAAACAACTTGTTGAGTTGTCACAACTCAGAAACAAGGCAAGCCAGACTCTCCGAGTTAAACTCACATAGTCATTACATATATAAGTCATCATGTCAGATGACGAGGCAGATCCAGAGCTTCTTGCTCTTTTGAGGCAGCATTTCCAAGGGAAGCTCAACCTGGATGATGAGCCCGAGACAGGTGTCTTGGAAGGCGCCGAATACGTCTACGACAACTCAATTGACGTGGCCTTGAACATGAGGGCCACCAAGAATGCGGCAGCTATGATTTATGGCCAGATGCAGCAGAAGCAGTACTCGACCGCAACATGGTCAGAGCATGAGCTACACCCCAAGACCAAAGATGAGTCCACCGTGGCTTTCATCTTTACCATGGACCTGCTCAACTTCTCCTTCTGGTCCACGCTCCCCGACGATGAGCGCTTTGCTGTCTCCTACCGAGACAAGACTTGGACCGGATACTCAAGCCTTGTTGCATCGCTGCAAAGGGCCTTAGATGAAGGTAGGTAACATCGAGTTATGTACCCAATAAAATCATCATGATTCGATCCTCACCGTCTTCAAGCTGAACATAGTTAATCTCTTTTCCTCTCAAGATATCCCCATAACCGACCCTCACTACTGGCAGAACGAAGAGGAATGCAACCTGGAGTCCCTGAGACACGTTTTCAGATCGTGCACCGACGAGGAGATTCCTCTGCTCGAGGCACGGCTTTCTTGCCTGAGAGAGGCGGGAAAGGTTCTATACGAAGTAGGTTGAAATCCACACCACGCCTTTTCAGCATATTGGAGATAACGCATTCGCCAACGCACACTTTTTCTTTTTCGGCACCTTGCAGAACTACAGCTGCAGCTTCACGAAGTGCATAGAAGCCGCCAACAAGTCCGCCGCCGGCTTGGTTAACCTGCTCGCGCGCGACTTCGACTGCTTCAGAGACGAGTTCCGCTTTGAAGGACGCCGCAAGCCCATCCGCTTCCTCAAGCGCGCGCAGATCCTCGTCGCAGACGTCTGGGCCTGCTTCAACGGCGAGAGCTATGGCGAGTTTCGAGACATCGATAAGATCACCATGTTTGCCGATTACCGCGTCCCCCAGATCCTGGCCACGCTGGGCTGCATAGGATATAGTCCGCCGTTACACGCGCAGGTTGCGAGACGGGATATCATACAAAGCGGAAGTCACTACGAATTACAACTTAGGGGTAAGTTCCCCCCCCTCCTTTGACTTTGATTTGCTTTATAAAGTTGCTAAATTGCAGTGCAGCCTGCAGTATCTGGTGTGTGGAACTCATCAAGCGTGAGATTAAACGGGACCATCCGGATGCGGATATCAATGCCATTTTAATAGACTTCTTCCTATATGACACTATGAAATCACTAGAGGCTCAGGAGAAGGAGACCATGCCGCACCATCGGACAAGAAGTATCTGGTACTAATCCACTCGAATGGAACCGGGCACATACTACATATGGAGGATATGATAATAGCAGTGTACTCGTAGTGTCCATAGTTGTTGTGCTACTTGCGTAGCAGGATAGATAGTACAGTACTGTGAGATAGCAATCGTAAGCCAAATACCAGCTTCCAGCAAGGCCTAGTAGTTTTGATCAAGCAAAGAATGAAGCGCTCCCAACGCCGACGGAAAAGTATCTTGAACATAGAAAGTAAAAGCAACCCCCATTCCCTCAATTCCCTCATTCGTCATCGTACACATGTATCCCTATCACATCATACAGACAATTAACTCTCATCTTAAATCTCAAACAGCACCCGCCGCAGTCGAGTTAAGAATCTCATCTATATGCGCCCTCTGAAAATTCTGCGTCTTCTTCTCCTCTTCCTTACGCAGCACCGCAAGGACCTCCAGAGGCGGATTCAGGCCCAATCTATCGGCTCGCTTCCAGCGCTTCATGCGATCGATGCCGACGCAGGGCTATAGTACACGTATATAGTTAGCGAACGGGGCAGAGAGGAGGGGGGAGGGGCAAAAGATGGAGAGTAAACGCACCCCGTACTGCGAGCTCACGTCCCAATACCGCAGCACCTTCTCCGCCAGCGTGAGGTCCTCCTGGTGGATCCTCGCCGCCGTGCGCCTGCGCTCCAGCAGCCGCCAGTACATGCCAATCTGCCGGTCTGTGATCGTGTCCGCGCGCTGCGCAGCCTCGGACTTCTCTACCGCTTCCTTCTCCGCCTCCGGCTCTTCTAGCTGGGCCTCTTCATTCAACTCCTCGGCGTCTTTGATCAGTGATTCTTCATCCTCGTCCGCTGCATCTTCTGGTTGCGCAGAGGTGGTGACGTTTTTGGCCAGAGGACTCTGCTTCGTGGGCTGCGAGGTGATGATGGAGGGGGAGGAGGAGGAGGAGACGAGGTCTTTCCCGGACTTGGCTTTGGTGGCATTGGGACCCGTGGGCTTCGTCACCCGGTGGTTGAAGGAGATGGTTGCCTGGCGCCCGGAGGAGGAGGCGCGGGCGTTGGCGCTGGTGCGGCGGGTGGTGGGGGGCATTGTGGGGTTTCGTTGATATATATGTATATATATGTATATCGTAAGGGTATAGAGTATCAATGATGAGAATTGATGGTGCTGTATTGATGCTATGTAGAATGAGTGATTGAAATTGTGTTTGTTAGGAATTTGAAATGAAACGATTGCAACTGGATGGTTCGATTCTAGGCAATGACGTGGGGGATTTTTGTAGAAGTCCTGTAGGTACTACTAGTAGTAAGTGGTGGCTTCTAAACCTAGGTTAGCATATTGGCGGGGCAACACGAAAGGTGAGCGCCATCACGTGATATAAAGGTTCAACGACAATTGCGAACAGCACGCTTTAATGTTTCATGCTCCTTTTTCCTCCTTCCTTTCTTAACATGAATACCTATTTGTTAGACAATGTCTTTCGCAATTCAATATCAGAAATATTGATGATCAGTCAGGCAACATGCTCAAATAACTACCGTTTACTTTGTTTTTAAAATGTAGGCATCCTACACATCGGTACTGGAGCTGGACTACACTTCGTCCTCCATAAAGGTCACCAACTGTCGTAGGAAATACGACATATCACTAACTATGAGGAAGAGCTGAAGGTCGATGGAAATTCTAGATTCCTTGTTACGTCGACTCGTTCATCCTATTATTTGTCTATTCATACCCGTATGAAAGCAAAGGTAGGCAGCAACGATAACGTGTTAGGAGACGATGCCATCTCTGACGACTTCGGCCTGGGAAGGATCACCCGAGCATAGAGATAGGGACTGCGGTGCGGTGTAGCCAAGGATTTATTCAGTAGGTAGGTACCGAACAGCTTGCCCTAAACTGATTTCAGGATTGGTGTTGGGGCAAACTTCGCATCAGTCGCAACATTTGCTGTCTGCTTACACAGGCACATGGTATCCATCCCCTTGCGGGAAGTATTATAGCTATGTATTACTTGAAGCCGCACCTGTTGCGGTTGGCCTTCGATATGTTTGATCGTCGGGTTTCCTTGCAGCGATTTCGTATAGCTATCGAGTTTGTATCTTTGGAGGGGGGTAGTCAACGAGCTAGCATTTCAAAGTAGGGGGCCAACATGTCCATACCTGGATCATAGAGACACATCAGTCTTTTAGTCGTGGGAGTGGGGAGGCTGCCTTATAGTCTGGTATAACTCAAAGTGCTGGTCGGGGAGGATTATGATCATGCGGAGATGCGTTTTCTGAAGCATCGCGTGCTGTCGATATACGAATACTACATATTTATATTTGTTAGATGCCTTGGGTAGCACGATGGGAAGCTGGATGTCCAACTTTCGCACAACATATTTACAGCTAGGTTGGTACTGTGGAAGAGTGTGGTGGTTTTACTTGGCTTTATTTTCTTTTTGATGTATACCTAGAGGAGTACCTAATTTAGGTGGAAAGTATTGGGCTTGGTACGTTGAGCAACGTATTGCTTAGCACCATTTAAGAGCCCTTCCTCCCCTCATTATTTCCGTCTTGGCCTCTATCTAGGTAGTAGGACAGGAGGTGGAAGACACTATCGTATGAAATCATATCATCATCAACCATAGCCTCCCATGCTTTCCTCTCCAAAGCCTTTCTTCAACAAGTCTCTATCTGGACGCCTTCTCAAATCGCCTTCTACCAATAACTCGGTGCAGCAAACTTCCTAACACCCCCATCGCTGCTAGTTTCTGGCTTTGGCTCCGCATCCGCATCCGCATTCACCTTCGCACGCGCTTCCGCCGCCTTCTTCTCGGCAGCCTGGACCAGCGCGGTTTCTGTGAGACGATTTGAGTCAGCGTCTCCGTTTCTCTGTCGCACGTCGTCAACATCTTCTTCAACAATGAAAAAGAAAGAAAAAGAAAAAAAGGAATCCAGCATTTCTTCCTTTTTTTCTTCTAAGACTCGTAAACTTACCTTCGTCGAGATCCTTTTGACACGCCTCGGCTGTCTTCCCGACCATCCTCGCGAGCACATCAATTGGTCGGAGGTTCATCTTCGCGGCTATGTCATGAGTAATATGGTCTAGTTCGAGTTAGCCGGTCTCGTACGCGTCAAAAGCTCATGTTAGGTCTCCCCAATAAACTAGGCAAATAAATAAAATACGTACGATCGACGATAAATTCGTAAAGCCCCTTCGCGGAGGTATCTTCCTGGTAGAGCTGATAGAGCTGATCGAAATCGGCGGGTGAAATCTGGTATCTGCCGGACATGGTGGAGAAATGATCTCTGGCGCCTTCTATGAATTCTCTAACTCGTCTTCTGATGTTGGTGGTGGATCTGGTGACGACCTCGGTTGAGGGTTCCCGAGAAACGGGGTGGTCGGCCATCTTTATCAAGGCGACGGGGAGAGTCCGTGTACAATTTCCCGTATCACAACAATGACAGTGAGGTCCGCACAAAGCCTGAGTTGCGGGAGGATGATTCACGTTGTGTTGGTGCTGTATGGGCTGCTGCTCGCTGACCTTACTCATGTTGAGGATGAGAAAAGTCGAGCAGTATCTCAAGCCTCGGGTCGTGACCCCTTGTTGCCCTGCCACCACACCACTTTGACTTGTCACCGAGTGAACAATGCCCATGAGTATTGCTTTTCATGTTGCACCACTAAAGTCGGTCTTTTCGTGATTGGTGCCTTAGAAAAATAGAAAATAAAGTGAAGGGGGTATTTTTCTCGTAAAGTCGAATAATTTACTTACGAGGCAGACAATGAATAGGGTATTGTTAGGAAATCTTTTGAGGCAGCCTTTGGGGCCCATTTATGTATGAGCCGCAGCTGACGATGTTAGTAAGATGGTATAGATACATTGACGTTTTACAGCAACCAATGACCGTTAAACATATTGCATAGAAGTGATGGCTACATGGCATACAAGCCATACAAGTCATAAAATCCTTTTCGACTAGAAGTTCTCAGATCTAAAAATGGCATTTTTGTATGTGTTAGTTATATGCGTCCTTTGAAAAATAAGCTGTGCCCAACTTTTACGAGGGGTTGGTTTTATTGTGGTGATTGTGGCCGCCTTTGTTTTTTTTGTATGGCAAAGGTGGTACGAAATAGATAATCAACCGAATGGGCGTTATTTGGCCTGTGCCCGACTCTTAATTGGCTGTAATTTGTGTCTAACGGAGAAATTCTCGAACGGTCTTTTCCCAAATAAAAAAAAGTAACTCAATCTGGTCCGTGCCATAGACTGTGGTTGGTTAGAATATGTGCATAGTGGGACAGATCGTAGTTGTATCAACCCTTAGTTATATGAGAAAACCACTCATACTGTACCAAAGTCCGCGACTGACTACTTCAACAAGTTAAAATTGATCTCTGTGATTTCTCGTCGAATTTCTCCGGCAGACTGCACCGGTGTTCCACCGCCGGGAAGTTCGGTACGGGAAAGTATTGCGCGTCAACGTGGACATAGCCTATCAAGAAATGATCAGGATTGCATGTCAGACTTTGGCGCAGAATGTTGACGTAGTAGCCTTCACGGATATGAGTTTTGGGTCTTAAGCTCAAGAAAATAGGGGCTTATGGTACCGGCAAATTGTGTACTCACCTGGCATATTTTATCAGCATGAAGCATGAGCTCCTCGAGCTGATAGTGGTAGTCTGATACAGGTTGCGCAGCCTTCCCGAGCAAATCGGGGCAATGAAGCTGATGGAATACCTCCGCCAAGACAA
The DNA here is from genome assembly GCF_022984875.1 of Hypoxylon fragiforme. Lineage (NCBI taxonomy): Eukaryota > Fungi > Ascomycota > Sordariomycetes > Xylariales > Hypoxylaceae > Hypoxylon > Hypoxylon fragiforme. Next base: position 355,775 of record NW_026054758.1, on the reverse strand, counting down.
GGTGCTGAAGAACAAGGTTTCCGTCTTCATCCCTCCTACTTGTGAGCGCCGAACGGGGGAGGTTGGCTCTCTCGCCCAGGCATTCGGGCATTGAAACTGCTGTCCGTAGAAGCTCATGAGCTTAGCCGGGCTGAACAGGCAACAGAAGGTGATGGATATCAGGGAGGTCGGCATACAACCGATCCACTGTCGGGAACGGTGATCCTCCATAAGGAGTTCGATGATGTAGTCGAGCGTCGAATCGAACCATACCGGGGCGAGAATCTGGTGGACATTCTTCGGCCGATGGGGCTGCGTGGCCTGATCAGTCGAATCCGAAGGACGTGGAAGATAACCGTGAGACGAACATGATCTAGTTTGATCATTGGGCTCGATGTGAAGATAGATAGGCCGGGTCGGCCTTACCTTCTTACTCAGGAGGGAGAAAGGCATTGCTATACTTACGTATAAAATACGGTTTGTGGCTCCAGGCACGTTGATGAGAACCTTCGAGTCAGTGCCATAGGATCGACTGATCTATGTCTGTATCCTTAACACCGTACAGTTTTTGGTATCTTTTGGCCCGGGAACGATTTACCACCAGTGATCGCCTACGATACCTTGTATGTTCACTGCTACGCCATCCGCTCGCCTTTCTCCCAGTCTTGTTTAATGACTCGAACTAGGTCTAGCTGTGCGGTGAGACATCGCCATCATCATCATTGTCATCATTGTCATCATGCTCTTCGGAGCGGCTATTCGCATTTTGTCTAATGCGGGGACGAACCTAGTCATTTTCGACATATATGTGTCGGGCGGGATAGGGCAGAGCCACTTGAGTTGCATATTAACATTTTACAAAATAGAATGATCGTGTGCCACTGTAGAGTTAGGGTAACTTCTTACCGGTGTACTGAATAAGCATGGTACGAAATCTAGTATTGCCCGAGGTTCCGAGGATCATATCTAATCTGTTCTAACAAAGATGCATTGCATATTCACTTCAATCTTCGCCGGATAGGTCGCCAGTCAAGGACTTAACTGCGTATATCCGAATATGACCTACTTAGCACAAATCGGCGTGTGAAAAGGGACCAGGGGTAAGAGACTAATGAGATGAAGAAGACTAAAGGAGAGAGCAGTGACAGCCGCCTGTTCTCCTATTACACGACGAACGCTCTCCCCCTCCTGGGTCTGATCTCCGCTTCTAGGCTTTCGCCCCTTAGCCCCCCTTTTCGGCAAAGGTTGTCAAAATAAGAAAGTAACTCAGGGTAACTCAACAAGCAACATCGGTGCGACTTCCCCACAGCCGCTAGGCTAGCCCATGCCGTGATCCATCATGACGCCAATGTATCTGTGTGTAGTAATATGATATTGAAAACTATATCCCCAACCTACATAGTAGTAAGTGCATGTGTCGGGTAGGTACCTGCATGTAGGTAGGTATTACCAAAGTCCCGGGGACGCTCCCCGCTCTATTCCCCCCTGGATGTAGGCACGCAATTCATTTGGCCAGCTTCTCTTAGATTGTATGCACATCTATCACGTTCATCAGGTATGAGGGCCAAGCTCCATGCTAATGATTTAGGAGTGGTCCAGTACCTCGGTATGCAAGGGTCTGCTAGCCGTGGGAGTTATTATGAGCTGGTCAAATAAACAGCAAAGGACTAATACTCCTAATACTTCGATATGAGTAACTCCAAGTTCAAGGTTCAAAGAGAATGTGCCATCTCTTGAACTAGCATACTGGGTTAATCTAGGAATTATCTATGATCACTTCACCTGACCTTCTGTACGTACGTAGGTATATTCTACCCCCCTCACTTATGCACCTAGTATGCCAGTTAAAGAGCTACGACATTCACAAGCAAGCTACTCGGTACTTAGCTGAATTAGCCAAGATGAAGCGCGATCATATTGATACCTAAGCCCCTATCGAGACGGAATGATGAAACAATCGTCAAGTTGAGATTTTCGTTCGTAAGAAAAGGAAACCCTTAGACTATCTCCTTAACAACATCCTCATAACATTTCCGGCCTCTTGCAGCCTCCTAGCTGAGTAGTATTGATGCAACGATCTACCAGCACCATCCGCCAGCACCGAAAATGATGGTGACGCAGTGGTAAGGATCGCAGCATTGGCCATATGTGCACGAGTGGCCGTAATCCTGACATTTAGCTACGACGAAGACGAACAGTTAGCCTAGCCCCCACCCCCCCCCCCCCCCCCCCCTATTTTCATTACTCTCTAGGTACTCACGCTTGATATCATCGTCTCCCTTCTGCAACACCACGCTGTCAGGAGCATGATCAAAAATCTCCTGAGTGTCACCGTGGATGATCGTCTCGAGCACGATGTCGCGCTTCTCCGTCTCCGGGACGGCGGCGCCTGCGGTGAGGTGGCCGGTGATGAGGGAGAGGGTTGATAGGACGGCGAATCGCATTTTGGGTCCGAGGAAGAATTCTAGAAAGGCTGATGGGAGAGAGAAGACGAGTTGCTTAGCTCTTAAGAATAGTAGGTATTCCTGAAAAGGGGGAAGTGCTTGCGTAGTAGAAGTCTTGCGATCTGTGAGCGGGGGGACCGGCCTTGTTTAAAGTCGAGTGTGGTCTTATAGAGTTCTGGGTTTCGTAGAATAGTGTTTGAGGTCTCTCTACCACATATCATCAGTGCTAGTAGGCACAAGTGAGGGGCTTTTGTCTTTGCTTGTAAGCTTCGAGACGTATCGCCATGCCGAGTTCCGCTTCCAACTACGTATGCTGGCTGATCATCACACCCGGTTTCTATCTCTAGAAACCGGCGTAGAACCTCCTGCCGTGACTTTGAAGCCGTGATCCGAGGATTTACAGTCAAGAACGAATCATGATCGGCTAGCAGCGTTTCGTACGAAAACAGCTCCCTGCCATTCATATATGCGCCTGGCCGCCGTGAAACAGACGAGGAGGTTCTACATATCGTGTCTAACCGGCGAAATCTAATCTGCACAACGTTCTCACCGCAGAGTATATGTCCAAACGTCTCCAATATGCATGCATAGGACCCTTTTCACAAACCCAGGAGGTGGGGATCTTTTACTCGGACTGCAGAAATCGTTGACGTCGCTGGCTCTTACAAGATCGGCGTCCTTTGATGTTGGCTACGTAAGCCCAGTAGCAATTCGACGTTTCACCGCAGAGGATTCGATCGTATGGACTCACTCCTCCTCGAAGATCCGAATGGCGACTTATGTCCAGTTCCGTACCCCTCACTCCATATGGAAGGAGAAATTTACCTGGCCGACTTTGGGCAGACAAAAAGACCCCTATTAGCCAACATCATAAGCCATAACCCTAGATATATCTTCCATCTATCGCTCTACCTGTCCTCCTCCTTTGCTGCTCGCTAGCTCGCCACCAGACCTTATCCTATAGACCAATATCCCCCCAAGTATTTTCCATCACTACTTCACAACCTACATCGTTGAAAACATGAAGCTCAACTTCTTCACCTTACTCCTGCCCTTCCAGGCCTCCATAGAGCCCACCCCTCACCTCGACCACAGCCACGCTCACGCCCTAGCCCCCCCTTCAGACCTCCAAGCCGACATCGCGGGCCTCATCGCCATGTCTCGCGCCCTGTGGCTCGAAGCCTCACACGTAACCAAGGAGACGTCCGAAGTAGCCGGGCAGGTAAAAAGTCCCGTCCCACTCCCCCCCCCCCCCCCCCCCTACCTACTCTAACCACAAGCGCCCAACCCCAGGACATCATCAACGACATCGTGATCGAATTCAACACCCTAATCGTGCACAACCACACCGCCTCCTCCAGCGCGCCCGTCGGCGACAGCCGCTCCTCCCGCTCCCTCCTCGTCGGCATCGGGCACTGGGGCCACCAGACGCAGGCGTTCCTCGGCGCGCTGGCCAGGTCAGCTCAATCCTTCAAAGACGTGGGCCTCGACGGGGCCATCGCGGGGAACTTGACGACGCTGAAGACGTGCTCTGCTGTGAGTTTTTTCCTTCTTTTTTTTTCTCGGGGTTGGGTGTTGGGGGGGGGGGGGGGGGGGGTGTAATGGGTGCTGACTGAACGCTACCTAGGATTTCAGCCATAGCTTTGGGGCGCTTCTGCCGGGGCTCAAGGACTCGTTTGGGAAGGTGGTCGATGAACTACAGACGGCGTTTGACGATGCTATTGATGCGTTGAAAGAATGATTGAGCATCCTAGGGCAGAACCCATAACTGTGTGACTCACAGGGTGAGGGGTTAGGGGTAGCCTTCGTTGATGGGGCAGTTGAGATCGAGGCGGCAGAAACGTTTTGACGGCTTATACGACGTTGGATGATGATGAGGAGCAGAAGGCGACTATCATTGAGACCAAAATTTGCAGCCAGTAGCAAAAAAAAAATGTTGAAGGTTGCAATGAATTTGTTTGTAAAGCTTTATTATTATTATTTTTTCACTCTGCCCCAATCTATATTTCCGTGGAAGAGACTTTTTGATGTCATGAGGTGTTCGTGTCACCGAAAAGCACCTTGGTTGCCCTGCCTTCCGCCGCGAAGTGTTATCCGGAGCGGTACAAGTAGACGATCCGGACCCTTCGACGGCTGCTTTAAAGACGGTCATTCGGCCCCGCTGCAAAACGGAAGGCGGGCGCTTATTTATTACCCGGGAGGTAACCCAGATACGATGAATTACAAACAGCCCCAGAGGTTAGTTTTAAGTTGATGTAGGTATCTGAGCTTCTTGCTGACTCAAGTATGACTTGTCACTTATCTATATCCCACAATTATAAAATGCTTACTGCGTGGATCTTATCTTGTAAGTGTTTTAAGTGGATTAAGTCCCTAGGGCTACGTATAAACGAAATCATCAAGCTGGAATATAATAGGGAGGTATCAAAGTAGGGACAATTATTATTCTATCGTAGTCTATCACAGTTAAGAAATCTGGCAGCCCAAGTCTGCAAAGCTGCCGACGACACTCTACTTCATTCCACAACAGAAAACTTCACCACAGAATCAATGCCCGGAAAGTCATCTCACAAAAATTCGGCGGTATCATAAAAAGAGATGCCAAAGTTTGACTTCTATGTACTGCACAAAAGCGCACATCTAACGTAAGATACAAAGAAGCCCTGAATCCTAGTGCCGCGCGACGGAAAACATCGATTACAAGGGGGGGGAATAAAGCACATTATAAACACCATCATACTCCACCACTATTTCTGCGCGGAACACAAAACGTCATTATTCAGTGACTTTTCAACCAATCACCTAGATCAGGGTGAAGCCTGCTGTCATTGACAAGGCCACAATAGCCGGGATGATCATGACAGCGGCAGAGAGGGCGCCTTGGGGTCCTGAGGTAGGCGCGGCATTTTCAGTCGAGTCGGAGCTACCGGATGAACTGGTTGAAGAAGAAGAGCTAGTGGTTCCGGGGGTGTTGATCTCGCCCTCGGAAAGGGGCTTAACGGCAAGGTTGCTGAGAGTAGTGCCGTCGGCATTCTTGACCACGTGGTTGACAGTGTAGTCAGTAATCTCGACGATTTGGCCCACAGGCTTAGGCGAGATACCATCGTCGATGAGCTCCTGAGCTCCGGGGGGAGGGACGGGGAGGGTGAAGTTGTTGTTGAATCCGTCTTCCTTGATCAAGCTAGCCTTGCACTCCGGGGCCGTCACTTTAGCTCCGGTGGCTTTAACGTTCTGGACCTTGCTGAAGTCGACCTTCTTGTACTGGCTCTGGAGAGTGGCGAAGTCAGATAGGAGGTTGACGGTTCCGTCGTCGTTGCATTCAGCGAGACCGTAGTTGTTGGCTTCCTGAGCATATTCGTAGACAACACCACCGGAGAAGACACCAGTCATCTTATCGCTGTAGATGGTCTCAATTTCGGTGAAGACACGGGGCGAGGGAGTGTTGCATCCGAACTCGGAGTAAAAGACGGGGACGGAGCTGGTCTTGAACAGGTCGACAAGCGTATTGTAACCAGATTCTTCGAAGCTGCTGTCACCGCACCACGAGTAGCTGTTCAGAGCGAAGATATCAGCTCGGGACATGTCGTTCTCGTCGCCGTCGATGGCGCACTGGAAGTAGTTCCAGGTATCCTCGAGAACGGAACGAACATCGGCAGCCGAATATCCAACAGGAATAGCCCGGTCGGCATGGTTCTTGACGTAGTTCTTAAGGTCACGGGTCACGGCACGAACGTAAGGAGGTACGAACTTGGCCGAGTCCACGCTCTGGATGACTTCGTTGCCGGAGAAGAAGGCTAGGGTGTTAGGGTAAGATTTAAATGCCTCCACGATAGCAAAGGTGCGGTTGAGATATGCGGTGTAGTAAGACTCCCACGGCTTGTCACTACCAAGAGACTCCCCAACCAGGGGTGAGTTCACATCGATAATCATGTACATGCCCGCCTATTTAACGGTTAACATGGTGTCACATACATGTGATGGTTCAAACAACTTACAGCGTTGAAGATGCTGGCGCATTCGTCGTGGTTCAAGTTGGGGTCCAAGTTGTAGACACGGATAGAGTTTGCGCCCAACTCCTGCATCAGAGCAGCATCTCGCTTGCAGATGTCAGCGTTGGAAAGGGGATCCTTGCCGTGACTTGGGTCGTAGCCGGCACTTCCACCAATCTGATAAGCCATTCCCACGATTTGGAACGCATTACCAGTCTTGGAATCGACGAACTGGTTACCCTGAACTTCGAGAGGGTTGACAGCGGCCGCTAGGGTCGCGCCGCCCAAGGCGACGAGCGCAGAGTTGAAGAACATTGCGATTCGATGTTTGTTGTTCTTTTTGATAGGGATTTAGACGTTTGGGTTCTTTAATAAATGTCCTGTTCGCGGGAGTCGATTGTACCACTTTTCGCAAGTATCACCAAGTAGGTTAGCTTTTTCAAATATATTATCCTGAGGGAGAGACGAGAATAGGCCAAGAGGCCAAGAAACGATTGTTGTTTAAAAAGTATATGAAGAGAGTGTAGTTGAAAGAAAAAAACACCTTGGTGCTGGAGAAAGGTGAGTTGAGGGTGAGTATAAAACTAAAAAGTGATATGGAAAGAGTGACGAGGAGGAAAAGGTTCCAAGGTTGGATGCGAAAGAGGAAAAACAGGCGCATACATACGTGATTGGAGGTGGAAGGGCGGGTAGGTACTAAGGCACAACACAAAAAAAAAGAACGTTACAATTTGTACCTGAGTGTTACTTAAAATTGTACTTGGTGTATTTGGCACGATGCCAATCAGGGATCGCGTTCAAGGATGGTCGAGGGGGTTTGACCGTTTTTACTGGCCAGGATACAACTGGTTAGGGATGTCTCGTAAGTACCTTACTAGGTGTAATTTGTACTGTACAAGTACTATATAGTCCAGTGGACGACAATGGACAGTGAACAGTGAAGCTCCCTCCACAAAGGAGTGAAAGGACCCGCAAAATGCAGGTTCATCGCAACTCCTGTTGGAATTGGTTTCCATTTGTTCCATTTTGTCCCATCTCTACCAATCCATCGCAGCACCCTAATAACTTCCCTAACTTCCCTAACTTCCATCATCTTGCTTGGGTACCCAGCAACATGCCTAGCAGCCCTAGTCGAAATTCGACTTAATTCGGTGTCATGCTCTCGCACTATCATTTGAGGTTATGCAACTTCACCACCGATCCCTACTGGATACAACAGTAGTTTCACAGTCCTCCATGTGCTTGCTCCTGGCGGATCATATAATTTTTCTTCTTACTGTTCATACAGTTGCACACCTATTTGACAAAATTTAAACAAAATACCTACCTATCCTGTCTATCTGTAAGTTACTGTAACACCATGTACTGTACCCGTGCAGCCAGTGGAAACTGGAGAATGGCGATAGGCTTTATGATGACGATCTAAGTCGTGTTGTTTGCTCAAAACCTTCTCTCGTCACTCGTCAGACGTGATAGACAGCAACTCCCAAGCAACTAGATGGACTAGTCGCTCTCTGACAAACGCTGAGCCTCTGAGGCCTAATACGAGGTCAGCAACACTTTTCTTGTCTCCTCTTGGCGGGGCCTTGGTAGCAATGGTAAGTTCATCCTACATAATAGTTACCGCCGTATATAGATGCCTCTATTCGCTGTTGTCAGATAATACGAGGGTCCCTATTGTTACATGCCTACAATACTATACCTACCTAGGCTGTCTTATAGTAACTCCGTATTCTCGGCACCTAGTCCTGCTACATTGTTAGTCTAGTTTTTTGGCGTGCATCGTATGAGGTAACCGTACAAACGAACGTCACATGCCTGAACGTTGAAGGGATAGGCTACTTCAAAAAAGGACTCAGGACTCCAGAGTGACTCCTTAGTTCATCTCCCTCTTTTGTTCGTCTTTCGATGTCTTAAGTTGAAAATGAATGTTCGATGTTCTACAACATCGCTGTGGCGTCAGAGCCCCTCATATGATATAATATACTCGGAGATTCGCAACAAGAAAAAAAAACCAGAATTTTGATTATTTAAAGAGGGAAAATAAATTTGAAACATGGAGAGTTTTTCGTGCGCGTGGGTACTAACGACAATCCTAATTCGACTTGTATGAGATTTCCCCTGAAGATCCATTTATGATGTTTGGTTGTCGAAAAAAAAGAAGAAAGGAATCCGGGGGGTAATGACTTAAGGTAGGGGTACCCCTGTTTTAGGGGACTTCATTTGGCAGCTTCGAAGCCTTCGATAATCAAAAATGGAATTAGGCATAGGACATTGGGCAACGTTCTAATGCAACATTGAACCGTTAGACGACTGCAACTAGAACAGCGGTTGACCTTGACGTACTACGCAGTACCTAGCCTTGAACCTTGGTAGTCAAATTGAAATGTAAAGCCACTGAACTGGACCGTGCCCACTGCAGCCACCGAAGGATTTACACACCAGCCTCATCCATACCGCCCTTCCCCCGCCTTCCTTCTAAAGTTCGGCGCCAGCAATTCTGCCCCGTTCCACTACTTTTTCTCGGGCTGCGCCGAGTGATTTGTTGCAGTGCAGTCTGCTGTGTGACATTGAAAAGGAAAAGGAATATATCTCCAATTGAAGAAGAGAGGAAGCAAAATACGAAATACAAAATACAACCAAAAGGAAAGAAAGGAAGTGAAGGGAAAAGGGACAAAAAGAGAAAAAAAAGGTGGTGGTTCCATAAACACCACAAATCTAATCCGAGCAAACCTACCACTCAATTGCTTGAGCGTCACATGTACATGTATGGTTTAACCGCGTCACCTCTGCGCAGACTTTGTACTCACCCTCACCGCGAACGACGCTCTCTCTCCTCTCACGTCACTCGTTCCTACACACCACCAGCCGCTCGCTTCCACCACCTCCTTAGAAGTGCAAATACCATGGCATCCAGTACGTACTGTCACTTTCTTCCCCGCCTCCCCCCTCATCCCATTATGCGCGCCCACACCCTCAAGCGCACCCCCCCTCTCAGCCCGAGAAACCAATAGAAACGGACAATCAACACATGCCTGCCACCTGCTGACCACCCCACCACCTTCACAGCCCTCCCCCAAGACCGCCGCCCCGTCGTGATATCCGGCCCCTCGGGCGTCGGCAAGGGGACGCTCTTCAAGAAGCTGTTCAGCGCGCACGAGGACTGCTTCGCGCTGTCGGTGTCGCACACGACGCGGCAGCCGCGGGCGGGCGAGGCCCACGGCGTCGACTACTACTACGTGACGGCCGACGCCTTCGAGGCCCTCGCCCAGGCCGACGGCTTCGTCGAGCACGCCAAGTTCGGCTCCAACCGCTACGGCACCTCCAAGCAGACCATCGCCGACCAGTCCGCTAAAGGTCGCGTTGTTGTTCTGGATATTGAGATGGAGGTGAGTTTTCTTTTTATCTTTCGTTCCTTTTTTTCCTTTTTTTTTTGGCTTTTATGCCTATACTCGACATCCTTTCCCCTTCCTCTATTCCAGTGTCCTGTCTGGGGTGTTTGAGAAAAGACGAAAAGAGAAAGGAAAGCCACTAACCCACCACCACCACCACCACAGGGCGTCAAGCAAATGAAGAAAAGCGGCATAGACGCGCGCTACGTCTTCATCAAGCCCCCCTCCTTCGCCGAGCTCGAGAAGCGCCTGCGCGGCCGCGGCACCGAGAACGAGGACGCCATCGTCAAGCGCCTGGCCCAGGCCAAGCTCGAGCTCGAGTACGCCGACACCCCCGGCGTCCACGATGTCATCATCGTTAACGACGACGTTGAGAAAGCTTACAAGGAGCTCGAGGAGTTCATCTACAAGCCTTTACCGGCGAAGAAATAAAAATAAAATAAAATAAAAAGGGGAGAGGGAGAGAAATCAAATGAAATCGAATCAAAATCAAATCAGATCCGGAGCTAAATTACATATACACGTACCTACCTATATATATCATGTTGGTTGTTGGTCGTTGGTTGATTGATACATTAATACCCACAAATTAGAGGCCGTATAACTCGAAGGGTTCCAGGAATACATATACATAGTACAAGACAAGAGACAAAAAATTCTGGCATAATAGAATCACCGAGTCATCAAAAGAAGAAGATAAGATTTTTTTTGGGCATAAGTCTCGTATTTATTCCATCAGGTATCAGAGCGGACTCCTTATTAGAGTACAGTAGAGGCTTGACCACGGTGATTAATCTTAACAACTGTAGATGAAAATGAAGAAAGCTTCAGGGGGGAATACTAAAAGGAAATAATAAGAACGTCAAGTCGCCAGACTGGTGTAGATGGTAATACTGCTTGCTCGGCCAACAAACACACATAACAAGGCCTCAACAACCCAAGCAGGTCAATATAGCTGCTGAACTCAGCTTCAAGCACGCTTCCTCACGGCTCACGGACCCTGGAGTGTTCTTCCATGCGGATACAATTTCTGGTATCCCACCCAAGAGCAACTTTGGGCTCATGGCAGGTGGTTTTTGTTTTTAAAACAAGTCGCCTCTCCCATGTCGTTCCCCAATCATCGGAGAGCGGCTCGTTTTAATAGTCGTAAGGGGATAAATTAGAGATCTCTCGCCAGGACGAGAAAGCCTGTGAACCAGGGGAACGCCTCGTAGAAAGCATACATAGAAAAAATGAGGCCTTAGTAGCCATTCATGGTCATGCGTTGAGAGCTCCGGCTCATTTCGCGGTCTGCGGCGGGACTGATCGGTCTGCTTCCGTGGCCTTGTGCGCTGCTCTCCTTGAGCGCCAACAATTGCTTGGCACGGAAGGTCTCGTAATGGATCTGCGAAGTGGTCTCGATGAGATCCTGGAGGTGCGTTCGGAGCAAGAAGTTTCGCAAGTAAACGAATTCGCAGTGGTTCTCATCCTCAACGTTGATGACACCCCATCGGTTTTGACGTCCACGGACCTGCTTGCCATTTACAATGATAGACTTCTCAGAACCAACGACAGCAAAGGGAACAAGGCTCTGTACTATTCGTTAGTATGAATACAAATCAGTGTATCAAAAAATCCAACATACCTTGATCTGAGTGTTAATCGAGCGCTCCTCCTCGTCCAACTCATCATTGTCATAGGGGTACATCTTGAGGTTGTGGAAAGCAAACTCCTCCTTAATGCGCGCCTTGAAAGCTTCTCTCTCCTCTAGAGTAAGAGAGTCAGCCTTGGCAATAACCGGCACAACGTTAACGACATCCGAGAGCTTCTTCAGGACCACAATGTCAATCGGCTTAAGCGAGTGTCCGGAAGGCTGGATGAAGAACAAGCAGCAGTGGATACGAGTGTCCGGGATGTAACGTTCTCGCTGCGCTGTAAGTTCCTTTCGTAGGTACGCGGAGTGCTGATCCTTGATGTACTTGACGATGGGGTCCCAGCAGCGGTCGTTGTTGACTAGGTCACCATAGCCCGGGGTGTCGACAATGTTCAACTTCAGGCGGACGCCATTCTCCTCGACGAGATGCGAGACAGGGTGGATCTCGGTGGTAGAGCGGATCTGCTCATCAGGTACCAATCTACCCTTGGAATCGATCAAATGAGAAGCGAAGATGGTGTTGATCAAAGTCGATTTTCCCAAACCAGTCTGGCCTATGAGGTGACACGAGACACGTAAGCTATCAGAGTAGAGAAATAAAATAATAGGACGCGATATTATAGCAATAATCGCATCGTTGGGAAAGTTTGAATGGTGGAGCTACTTACCAACGCAAATGACGTTGAACTGGAATCCTCTCTTCAAGAGCTTGCGCTCAATCTGAGAGGTAATGCTGTCGAAACCGACGTGGGTGGTAGGGTAGATGGTTTGCGCCGCCATTTCTCCTGACAATTACTTGACAGATCAATGAATGAATAAAAAGTCAAACTCCTATTCCAAGAAATAGCCTAATTGGCAATTAGAGGAACGAAAAAAACGAATGTCGGGGTAGAGTTGACGATGAGGCTCTGTGACAAGGCAGAAAATTGAAGTTGATGATGATGAAAGAAGAGAAGGGTTGAAGTTTTGGTGTAATTTTTTGGACGTGAAGGGAAATGGATCCTCTCTTGATTGCTTGCTTTTCTGCGATTTCCTTGCCAAACAAATAATTTCCTTGAAGAAGGTCCAGGTTGGGCTTGGGGACTTGCGAGAAAGGGGGAAAGCCGTTTTAGGGCATCTGATAGGTCAATGAAGTGTCTGTGCATATTTTATATGGGTCATACTCTATACTATGTACCTACCCTAGGTAGATTTGGTATGAGCTTGGGGTCTACCTAGTAGGGTCGTACGTGCTTTGGTGCCGGCTGATAATTACAACTTGCATCGATAAGTTACATGTACCGTTAACATTAATTAACTAGGTACTTAGGTACATACATAGTATGTATTAGGTAACCAACTTTCAACCTTGAATTGCTTTTTTGCGCTAGAAACTTTTTAGTCGACAGCAAGCTGTATCGTCGCATAGAACCTTTACTTACCTTTAAACAGTCTATTTAGGTACATTTGCCACAACCGTGGAGTGTACAACGACTACGACATAGGAGGAAAGAAAAAGGCTTGGTTTAGTCGATTCCAAAGCCGACTTGCGACTACGACGCACTATCATCAGTACGATAAATACAAACCTATAGTACAGTAGATACGATATAGGCAATCTTGCCGAAGATTACCAGCCATGGCAGCTCTACAGCAGTTACGAACGGCCTCGATATTTTCCTTGCTATTCCCAAGGATAGCGTCAACGACCTTCAGCACACCCTTCAAGTCTACACTCATTTACACACATCAAGCGCAAGCGCAACAACCGCGATTTCCGTCGATATCCTCAATCGCCATCGCCATTCCCGCTGCTATATCGAGCATACCGGACTTCCTAGGTGACATATGGGAAGGAATACTCCGAGCGGTGCCTAAGAAAAAGACTTCTCATATGAAGAAGAGACACAGACAGATGGCAGGCAAGGCGCTCAAGGATGTGACGGCGTTGAACAAGTGTCCAGCTTGTGGAGGAGTCAAGAAAATGCACACATTATGTCCCAACTGCATGGGTCGTAAGTTGTTTTCCATTTTCCCCTTTTCTAGACACGCACTGGCATATACGTATACTAATTAGTGTATGCTTAGGTATTGGGAGTATGTTAGATCGCGACTTTAAACAAAAGGTATAACCACCGAGTTAGCCATGTACCTATCTAGCATAAGTATCAATACCTTAATGACAACAGAAAGAAATGCATATGAACAAACCTCACTTGTACAGATCATCTGCTGAACACATATCCAATGACTGAAGACGTGCATATGACTTTGTTTCCTAGGCTAGGGAATATGTAATTCTCCACACAAGTGCTGCTTATTGCAAATACCTATCACTATGAACGTCACGTTTGGTTTTGTTCAAACTGTTCAACCGCATAATAGTACTACGCAGTCTTTGGAGTTCTCATTATTGGATCGAGAAGTTAAGTCTAAGGATAAATTACGTCATTCCTGGAAGTAACAATGGGGTTTGCGATAGGTAAGAGCGAACGAAGTGTTTATAATATGCTATGAGACAATATCATATGATAGATACCTGTATACCTACTGGGCAACCTCTGCTTGATGTCTCCAATTTTTATCTTTTTAAGTTATTTTCAGTTTTATTGTTCACCCCACCATAGCAGCCAAAGCTGTGTGCTAGCTGCGAATCTCCAGCAGCTTGAGATCCAGAATTTCTAGGTACTGAGTACTGTACATCACATCAACCCCACCAACTTCAACTTCTTTTCAATTCAAACAGCAGCAATCACCAGAAATCCACATGGATCGGTAACAACCATGGTAAGTAAAATATGAATTGTGAACTACACAATGAAGGAACAACTAACTCATATGTCCACTCATTTCTAGTCGAAACAATATCTCACAGCGCATACCATTGACAATGGTAAGCATAAAACTCTTTCCTTGATCACGGCCTCGAAGCACTTTCTATGCAACTCGGACCAGCACTTCAAACTCTTAAACCCGTACCTAAGCTTAAATCTAACGTGCCTATTCTAGCACACATAACCGACATATTCTCCCTCGCATCTACGCCAACATCCTTAATCTCCGCCAGCGGCTCTTCAACAATACATATACATGCCACCTCTGAGCCCGGTATACCACTAGCCCAATCCCTCGACGGTTCACACAAACTTGGCTGTCACCATCTTGCCGTTTCGAATAACGGTAAGGTTGCAGCGTCAGCTGGCTTCGGCGGCGATGTGAAGATATGGAAGCTTGCCGAATCGGGTGGTTGGCAACCGTTCGGGGAGTTAGACCTTACCAAAGGCCCCGGTAAGGCTGCCGGCGAAGTATGGGCTCTAGCTCTTAGCGAAGAAGGCCAATACCTAGCTTCAACCACATACGATGGACGAGTCAACGTGTGGGATCTATTTGGGGATAGATCGGAAAAATTACGAGAATACGAGGCCGGGCATGCGGGCTCTGGTTCCTTCGGTTTATGTGTGGATCTGAGTCGGGATGGAAAATACACTGCCAGCGGTCATCAAAATGGCGCTGTCTATGTCTTCAACAATGACACAGGCCGATTACAATACTCGCTTCCTGGTAGGTCCAAGGATTGAATAGCAGGCATTTATGTGGCATTTGAAAGATCTAACTCGTGAGTAGGTCTCGTTAAACCCATCCGGGCAGTGGCATTCTCACCTGCTGGCACACGCCTTGCTGCCGCTGGCGACGCAGGCATTATTGCTATTTATGACACCAAGCACGGCGAACATATTGGCAACCTGACTGGCCACTCAGCCTGGATAACTTCTATCGATTGGAGTGATACTGGAGAATACCTTCTCAGTGGTGCTTTTGATGGGAAAGTAAAGGTCTGGTCCGTTGAAAGAGGCGCCTGCGTCGCGACACATGGCGAGACAGATAAGGCACTCTGGGCTGTCAAGTGGTTGCCTAAGACCGGACGTAATGAAATGTTCTGCACAGCTGGTGCGAATAGAAGTCTCACTTTCTATCGCGAGGCTACTGGCGCATAATGCCTCTGATATCTGCTTTGTTGGCGTTCGAAAAGGGTCGGAAAAGGGGTTAAAACACGTGCGATAGTTGATCACGAGACACATGTGCTATGGATGTTTTAGATGTTTGGGAGCGGTCTGTGAAGGAATGAGATGTAGATGCGATGATACCAATCGAGCACGCTTCTATAGACATTTTTGCTTGTCGTTATGGTCGCTATTAATAAGTATCCCTATCACCATTAGGGGGTATTTCCTGTCATGAGTGAAGGCTAAGTCAGATCTGGTTACATAGAGATTCGACATATATCATGGATGTCCATATCTACTATAGAAGGCTAGGCAACCAAATTGACGGTTGACATCTACTTGTTCAGCGCAGGGGATAGCAAATGTGGAAGTATTAGGACAGATGCATCGGCCCGGTGACTCAGTCAGCCATCTACTAGGTAACCCCTGAACATTACTCTCATTGGCTCATCATGGTTATACCATCTCTATACTTGTATAATAAAAGTTTAACCAGCCACTTCCCTCCGCGGAGAAGTTGGGAGTCTGCGAGGGTTGAGGCGGGGCCGCTACATGTTGGGGCCGCTGATGCTGACACTAATACTATCGATGCTGGTGCTGGTGGTGGTAGTGGTACTGGTGAGTGGTTTCCTTTTAGTTTGGCTTGGTTGGTTGGTTTATTAGGTGCCTAGAGGCTTTGGTTTCTCTTCATTTGGGAGGGAGTTTTGCTTCGCGGATTGTCGTGTTCAAAATCTCTCCTCTCCACAACACATAACCCCTAACCTAGCCCCTTTCATCCGGAAACAATGGCTTTAGGGCTCTGTCTAAGTGTAAGAAGAGATTTTAAAGGGACTGGCTTCTCAGGTGGGCAAGAGAATTATGAGGGTATTGGATTATATTCTTCGTCCCTTATAGAAATGTCGTTAAAAGGCGTTACTCAGCACGGGTGATATTGATGTTGAATAAAAAAAATAAAAGAAAAACAAAAAAAAGACAAAAGGTTTCTGGCGGGATTGAACCCGCACCCTCAGGCGTCTCCCAGTGGTTTTCGTTCTGAACCCGCACTTTAAGGGAGCCGCATGGTGGTTTTCGCACCTTACCGCTGAGCCAACATGGGTGAAAGCCCGTGTTTCTGAGTTCTCACCCAGGAAGTGGTAGTTATTGTTTTCCGGGGCCTTATAAGTTTAACTTCGGAGGAAAAATAGTATCACCGGGGAGGGTTTGTTGCCTTAGGCATAAGGGCATGTTTTGGGCACAGTACGTAGCACAGCCCAAGGTAGAGGGGTATCTACCTACTAGGTAGGCCAAAATAAATATATTCAGATAGCATAGGCTTCACGCAGACTTACCATGGTCCTGTGTATATACCAAGTGCTCATCCAGTTATCTACCTAGGTACACAACCCCTCCAACCCTCCATGGTTATAGGTAGGTATGATGGTGGCAGTAGTGCTTCGTTGTATGATAGGCACCTAGGTATGTAGTGAAAGCTAACCATATACTAAATCTAATCGGCAGAAAAGCAAGCATATCAAAGAAATCTTGGATAGCAATTAACTCATGTAAGGCGTTGACATCTAACCTGGTGTTCCAAAAGAGCATTGACTTGCTTTCAAGGCTTGGGAAACAGATCACCGCCCCTACCCCCCTTAACCTTTCCACATCTAACCTCCATTGTGTGCACCAGAGACCATGCCCGAAATATCCTCACCATTGCAGACCAGGCTCCTGCCCGCAACAAAGTTCCCCGTCGCGCACGCGTCCACGCGCTCCTGCGCCGCACACGCGATGTCCCTGTTCGTCGCCTTGACGAGCCCCGTCGTCCTGCTGATGATCTTGACCAGCGAGTACGCGTCGCCCGGCTCGCGGATGATGCAGACGTCCCTCTGGGTCGTGAACTGCGGGCCGTTGAGCTCGACTACCCGGTTGGGGTCCGCGTTCAGCTGCACGATGCACTGCCTGATGCGGTCGACGCGGGCGCTGGCAGTTAGGCTAGGGACGAGAGGAGTGAGAGCTTCATGTTGTCGTGAGCAGGTATAGATTTGTATTGAACGACTGATTGGGGGTTGAGATGAGTTGACTGGGCCGCTTTTCGAGTTGATGGGGTGATCTCGATGGTCTTCCGGTTTGTGTGAAGAGGAGCCGGTGCGTTGAAACCTCATAACTCTGAAAGCGATATCCTCCTGCCCTCTTTATACAACATCTCGACCTGGAGTCAAGTCTCCTGTGTACGCCTCTTTAATTTCATGATAGCATTTCGAAGACTTGGGATATATGCAATGCCATGGCGCAAGTTACGGTCACAAAGAAGATCATTTCTTCATCTGTAGGTACGATTGATTCCGGTCTTACGCCTCCAACTTCATTTCCATAACCCAACGGTGTAGCTCTATACCCTTAGGAATCTCGTAAAACACACGGGCAGACGCCACTATGAACCTCCACCATCGGATTCACTTCTCCTATCCTATTAGCTACCTAGGGATGGGGTTGAATAGTGTGGTCAGTATTACGAATCAACAACTAGTTAGTTACTGGGCAGTCTTTGTCATAGAGATGTTGTGTTTATCAACTTCTCCTTTACATGAGCCAAGAGCATTTAGCTACACTAGGTTAACTAGGTAGGTAAGTTGACTTTGATCGTATGATTAGGCCCATAGAGATCCTGGGTTTGAGTATAACATAATAGAGATAAGAGTTGAAGAAATGTGAACGGATAAGTTATATACTAAAAACACCTAGCAACTACTCAGAGATGCCTAGCTTAGAGGAGCTTGAGCCTCACATAATGAGGCCAAGAAGTTTATACACATTTAGCATAGTTACCAGGATATTTGTCACACTTGTTGTGAGTTCAAAGTTGTGTTGTGGACTTCTATACATCGAGCTAGTTAGTTGAAACCCCCTTCCTACCTACACACAGGCAATGTTTTCTTTTGAACACTTGGCATGTCAAAATGGGAACAGATATATTAATACATACTAGGCATATGATGATAACTCTTAACCTAGGTTGTCTCTGTAGTCTTAAGTTAACACCTCCTTGTTGAGTCAAGTACCTTCCATAACTCACTCTCTTAGCCTTCCTTCATTTCATGTACGTGAAGTAACAGACATTCAGGATGTCCTTGTAAAGCCCCATAGTGTGATTGTTATTCATAAAGCATCCCTTAACTAACAACATCCTGCCATGTATATTCATACTCGGGAAAATGTAACCGAAGAAACCCTGAATAGATACTATACTAGGTATATAGAGCTGTGCCCCCGTTCCACGCCGGTTCTAATACCAACATCAACATATGTACCGTTGGTTACTCCCACTCACCCAGCTTGCAGGTCTAATATCCTAGTAACTCGACCATACTCGAAGATGATAACTTGAAATTATGTCTACCTACTTGGTCATGACATGATATCTCAATCACTATCAAGCTAGATAGACAGGGGCCTAAACTATTGGTTCTCTATGGCGAACCATCCGTGCCTTACATGTAACCTTAGTACATAGCAGGCACACCCATCGAAGCATTGAAGTTCCCGCAGGGTTCGGACCAACCCAACTACATCTCCGACCCCCTCTGGTGTAGTTGGGTTGGTTATAATACACGACCACCTCCGGTGTAGTGTATACACGACCCCCTCTGGTGTATTACACTTACGAAAATTGCTGGTGTACATTAAAAGCGGGGCAAAAGCGCTCGCAAAATGAGGCTATTTTACCTACCTAAAGTATCATCTCGTGATAAAGTTTGGTGTTTTGGCTATGACGTAATTGCCAACCTGTTGAAGGTATCGCGAGCGCCACTGTCGCCATAAATGAAGATATCATTGTAAATGAAGATATCATTGATGATGATTGAAAATGATTGTTTAATGGGCAGATGCTTAGGCTTATATATGACAAGAAGGGAGGTTTACTGATTAGAAAGACCTGAAAGGGCTTGAGTGTTTGATTTTTGTGATTGGCTAATTTAATCAAAAAGGAACGGGCGTTGAATATCAAACGCGTTGAATATCAGACGCGTTGAATATTAAACATTAAACGCGTTGAATACAATCAGTAAG
The DNA here is from genome assembly GCF_022984875.1 of Hypoxylon fragiforme. Taxonomy (NCBI): domain Eukaryota; kingdom Fungi; phylum Ascomycota; class Sordariomycetes; order Xylariales; family Hypoxylaceae; genus Hypoxylon; species Hypoxylon fragiforme. The sequence goes on along the minus strand of NW_026054758.1, from coordinate 336,308 downwards.
TGGGACTTTTCAGAAATTTGAGGGCAAATCTCACGATATTTCCTTAGGTCTCGGGCCATCCCAGCCTTCTTTTAATATTTCAGCCTTACTGTTAGTGTTTACACCAAAAATACTAGTAAACACTAACAGTGGCTGTGCCCTGTGGCTTGGGTGGCTGGTATCCACTATAAATACACGTTATTACACCCAATCCAACTACACGGGACATAAAAGTGTAATTGGGTGGATTTAGAAAGTGGGTCTGGTGTAGTTGGATTGGGTTGGATGTAATACACTTGGTGTACACCGGTGTAATAGCGTGTAGTTGGTCCGAACCCTGAGTTCCCGTGCCACATTTCCAGAAACAAGGCGAGGCGCGGGAATAAGGCGTGGATGGATTCTAAGGCATCGAATCGGATGGGCGAGAGGACTAGGACCAACTTACGATGGACTCATCAGGCACCCCAGGTAGTCAGTAGCACAGCATCTACCTCAGCATCTAGAACACCTGTAAAACAGCCCTGAAGCCTTTCTTTGCGGAGGAAGATGGAAATGGGACATGAATGAAATTGTCCCTGGCAATGTATACTCACATGCGTACCAAAACTTCCACGGTTCGATGAAAAGGGGTCTAAGATTCGAACGATCACCCTCTCCCTCTCCCGCGACCGCGACCACGACCAGTGAAGCGAGTGATGCCATATGTCGCGCATCGACCAGCCATTCCTAGCAACTGCAGGCACCAAGCTTACAGCTCGCAGCTCGCAGCTCGCATATCAGGCACACCTGCTTACCTACGTACATAACCTGCAACTGCGGGTTTTTATACCTACCCACATACGCGCCTACCTTCCCTACCTACCTACCAACCTATACTTAGATGTCATCGTTATTCAAGATTCCATGCCTACCTACCTAGGTAGCCAAGTACCTAACCTACATAGGTATGTAGGTAAGTAGGCTTTCGAAACCTCGCCCGCAGACAGACAGACAGACAGACGAAACGTACCACCGGATCACTTGCCGCAAAAGAATAAAACCGATCAAGTCCCGTACGTACATACCTAGTACACGAGAATCTGGGATTCTGCGGCCAATGATGACTTGCTTGCCTAACCTAAGGTATTAAAGCATGTATGTCATGTATGTCATGTAGGTATGATATGTATGTACGGTAAGTGGGCACGTATGTCTGTATGTATGTAATGTAAGTATGTACCTAGGTAGGCATATATCGCACCGCATCGGCATCGGCATAATGTAACGTTAGGCTGTATACCTACATACCCATACCCCTATCCCTATCCCTATCCCTATCCCAATCCGTGGAACGTGATGGCGTTGCCTTCTTTTTCTCCTTTTTACTTTTTTTTCTTCTTAATCTTATCACCTTTCTTTCCCCGGAGATGCACGTTTCTGTTTTACGTGTGCGCTTTTTTGCTTTGCCTCGTGTTGTGTTACCTTGACACGCAAAGGGGAATTGGGGGGTTGTTTGGGGGTTTTCGGTTATCAAGTGAGACCCCCCCCCCAGAGAAGATTTTGTATGGGTCTCCCGGTCCGCTTCATTTTCGGGGGCCCGATCAGAGAGGGCTGCGAACATCGAACCCGGTGGTCCCGAAGCGGGCTTCCGTAATCCAGTTGCTACCTATACATACCCACGTAGGTAGGGTACGTAAGGTCATGCCATTCAATTCGTTTCAATATTGTTTGTTGGTAGCACAAGAAAGCCCCATACTCCCCCACCCCCCCCTTTTCGCCTTTCAATACTCAAATGTTAGGAAGAAACCATCACGAACTCTTGGCGACCGATGAACAAAACAAATTCGAAATACTTAACACAAATCATTCACCGTAGGAAAGGAACGAAACATCCACGTGACAAATAACTAGGTAAACATTGTGTATTGCATACAATTGTATCCTCGACTAATCTTGCCCCTTTTTGCTTCCACGCTTATCCACCTACATACCTACATATGTAGTCCCTACAGAGGATTTCAATTGAGCTGTTTTTTCACCGAACCTGTCCTTGCCCTGTGTGCATTGGACTACGAAAGGACATTCTTATTCCCCCGAAGTCGTACAAGATAACAAACCAAAACTAAGAAAAAAAAAACCACGAATCGGAGAGAGGGGTAAAGGCCACAGCAAGTTAAGTTGTATGCAGGTGGTGTGGTGCGGGGGATTCGCAATCATTGATCGGTTGCCGGTGGCGGGTTTTCTGTGCGCGTGAAGGTCACGATCCCTTTTTCCTACAAATGTCTAACACCTTGGATCCCAAGGGCCAATGACAGCCCATTTTACAGTCATAGGCGCCGACACTCTGACGTACACGGCATACAAGTTTCGAGTTATACGTCCTTTTTATCTTCCTCCCACCGGCATCTCTCTTTCGCTACCACAGAAATCATGACGCATGGCTTTGATCACCGGCGCTTCCACAGGCATCGCTGTCGGTACAGCTCACAAACTTGCTGCCCGGGAATTTAACGTTGTATTTCCAGGTCGCTTGCCTGCAGAATCCGAGACTGCTGCCGCCTCATCAAGGCCGAATGCCGAAATCTTGATATCAAAATGATACTCCTCGATGCAAATGCCGCAACACGAAGAATTATTGAGATAGCTTTCGAATCTAAACCAAGCACTCAATGTTCTCGTGCTGGTGCTGAACTTGAGTTCGACTTTTTAGGTGAGTATACCTACCCGGGTGGGATGGCGTTTTACGCTGGCTGTAAAGGGTTGATATATTTTATTTTATGTGGTGATAGCCCGACATATGGCTGCTGCAGGCAGACTGGTCGATTGCCTTGCAATTCTACCCGGCGACGCGCGAACATAGATCGAATACTGTGGGACTAAGGCCAAGTGCATACGGGGCGCGATTGTATGTGAACATGCACTTGATCGCGGGCCCAGGGCAATGGAAAGAGGGCGATTAGAATATGCGTTATGGTGGTCACATGGTGTTTCGATTGCGATGTGGGAAAGACTTCCACGATCAGTTGTTTTGGAGTTCTGTTCTTATTGATCAAGCTTGGCAAGAAGATAACAGCTATGGTAAAGACACTGAAGGGTTGAATGACTGTGGTCGTGGCTTTGGCATGCGGCTAGTCTGTATAAAGGTAGATTGGGTAGGTAGGTACTATCATATCGTCCATAAATTGCTGTTTTTATACACCCATGATGCTGGGTTCCACGTTCTTCGTGGGTCAGATTGTTAGATCTGTAGTGGTGTAGAGAAAAGGGGAAACGTCCAAAAATTGTAGTCGCGAAATTACATTGCTATGTGCTGAAGTTGCACTAATATATAGTAGTTACTGTTCCTTCAGGTAAGGTATTGATCGTAATCATACATGTTCGGTGTAAATAGCTCGGGTATCGTCAATCTTTTCTCATAAGGCCCGTTCCTGGAAGACGGGGAACGTCCAACTACTCGTTAACTTGAGTAGTAAAGTGTGACATAATCGTGATGGCATTAGGATGACTCCTTTGGGTCATATCGTGGCATGTGGATAGGATGTGGTTGTGAAATGTGAATGAGAAAAAGCAGATTGGGTCCTAATTGGGCGTCTACCCATATGGCAATGGGTTAGTGAGTGGTGACGGAGAATAATTAGTCTGCTTTCATCGTAAATACTATAATTGCCAGACCTGGCCTGGCTACCGCTATGACAAAAGCCACTACCATCACCAATTCCATACCCATCTCTAGTAGGTTTGGGTAGATTTTCATGTCTTGTCACAGTACGGCAGCCGTCGGAATTGAAAATTGGTGTCAGCGACATCCTATCCATTCTGGAAAGTCCTAAAGGATAAAACATCGCTGAATCCTCGACAAGGCGGGATGCTGGAGCTGGATGGATCCACGGCCACCGAAACAAAAGGTGGCCCATGTTTAAGAAGGAGTCGACCAGCTGTTGCAGGACTCCCCTAATTGCCCCATTTCTGTGCGGCTGATGAAACCCAAGGGTTATAGGTATGTGAGGGGAAATTTTCGTTAGAAAGTGGTGACGATACGTCAATCATCGAGCCTCGTAGGGCAGGATCTACTAAATCTTGTTCTAGGTTCGGGTCATGATAATAAGGACTCCATTCCGGGGGCAAGCCAGGACCATCTGAGAAATTGTGTAGCTCCTGGAAGGGGTGTTCAAACCCCGAATAGTTTTGGCCTATCGGAGGATTAGCAATCTGGCAGAGAAAATGGGACACAAAGTGATCTATGTTTGTGTCGCGTGATCTGAATGGGTGACAGGGTAGCAACACTGGAAGTTCTCAACTAACCGTCGTAGAAGCCTTGGCCTGTAATCAGCTGATTATAGGGCTGTTGGCTGACAGCATGGTTATGAATACTAAAATCATGGCCTCCAGTAGAATACTGGGTTTGTTGCTGAATATCATGATTCATAGTCAAGTCCGGAATAGAAGCCGTAGAGGATGAGGCGGCAGCATCCTCGGAGGGCGGATCCGAGTCGGTTGCACCCAACTGATGACTGTCTTCCGATGCTGGGGCGTCAGGCGACCTGGGAGACAAAGTCTCGTGGGTAATTCGTTGATGGCGGGTCAAGAGATCCCGCCGCGAATAAGCCGATCCACAATGGCAGACATATGGCTTTTCCTTTGTGTCTGTTTTGTTTCATAAAGAATATAAATTAGCAATTTGCAATGCGATACGATACGATACGATATGATGTAGGATAATAGTAAATGTATGAAGAGTTGGTGGAGCAATGGTTCAAATGTTGTGCAGATCAAAGAAGAATTCCCAATATTCATTCTCTTCTCTAATTGGAATATTTGGATTTTGGGAATATTGGGGTTGGGGTAACCAACGGGTTCGGACATGACGCTCCAAGTGCTCAGACCGCTTGAAGTTTCTTCCACAGTGAGTACACAAACGCTGTTGTGCACCAGAAGATCCATCACGTCGTCGTCGTCGAGCTTGGGACTGATCCATCTGTTTTTCAGCCATTGAATAAGAGTTGTAAGTATTGAGTTAAGACGAAAGTCTGCAAAAGTTGGAGAAAGAATAGAGAACTGATCTTTCATCGTCAAAAATTGTGGGGGCAAAACGCTCACAAGGGCTTACACGGGCTCTAAGGGTCACGAACGTACCTACCTAGGTATTAGACTCGGGGAAAAAGAGGGGAGGGGGGAGGGGAGAGGGTCCAAAAGCTGGGGCTTATGGATGGGTAATGGGCATTGGGTATTGGATATTTGGCAAGTATGAGCGGAGGCGGGGAGACCACGGGGTCAAGAAGCCACCCGATTTTAGCTTCAAATGTTCTGTAGGGGGGTCATGTACATTACATATGTAGTTGGTTCCTTTGAACTTTCCATACCATACACATACCATACAGTAGCTACATAGTCATATATAGTCATATGTACCTAGGTAGGTATGATCAATGATGTGGATGCTATTTCCCCACCATCATCGCATAACTGCAGGCAAGAAGTATATGTAGGTAGGTATTATGTGTATGTAGGTATGTATGTAATGTACATACATCTCGCAGCCCTGGAGATGGTCGTACTTGACATTGCTATCATTGAGTTTGCAAGGATGCATCATGTACCTAACTAGGTACCTAGAGGCTATCTTATTGAAAAGGAGGGGGTGGTTTGTGGGGTAACCAATCCAATTTCACCAATACCGCCCGGCAGTGTCGTAGGCCGTAGCTACCACATACATGTATGTAATTACTACCTGCTACAACTTCGATGCTACAACCTCAACTACATATATGTACTGTTTCCAGTACTACCTCTAGTACTACTAGGTATTTGATGTCGTACTACATACATGTACCCTTTATTAACCAAGGTTTCTTTCTCCCTCGTGCAACTCTCAGCCGCCCCTTAAACCAATAGGATCCCCAATTGTCCACATCATTTTCCTGTCAACACACTCAACACACTTGCTTGTTTTGACGATCCGAAGGTTTAGGCGAACTCCATTAGCGATTCTTGCCGGTACGTTTCATTCTATCTTCTCTATCATTCAATCATTCATAACACTTCTCTCCTCCATACCAATCATAAGCTTTTACTGTATCATTGATTTTCATTATTGTCCTCGCTTACTTGTCCTAAAACTGCAAAAAAGGGAGAGAGAGAGCCATATGCCAGAACCGGCTATCGACCCTAAACAGAAGGTCGACTTATCACCGGGAACGGGAATATCATTTCAGATGTATTATATAAGCAATGTCTACTAGGTACGTAAATCTTAGAAACATTCCGTAAGTCCCGGACAATTATATCCACCTATCACAGCCCGACTTATTTTCTCATACTTACGTGTACTCATACGTGGAAGGCTTGAAATTCTTTCTAAAATATATTGACAGTAACTTGAGCTTGTTCCTTGTTCCTAGACCCATACGACCGGAAGAAATATCCATCCTTGGGGCATGTTGCAGAGCCTTGCAGAGCCTTGCAGAGCCTTGGGCTATTCAAGGAATTGGGACCGTCCAGATGGAGGACGAAATATACTCATTAGCTCCCGGGGATACATTATGACAGGTGCACTACGTAGTAGGTACGGGTAGATGCTAAAGTTTCTATAGGTGCCCCTTGCTTACGCATGACTTCTCAAAAAGCAAACATGAATAAACTTAGCCGCAATGCCTTAAATCGACGTTCTGGAAGCCGGACACGTTATGCCACCAAACGGCGTCTAAACTTCATTCGCCTAGTATCAGATACCTGGCCTTGCGGCTATGAACCCGTACCATGAGTTGCTCGAATCGGGTCCAATCCGTGTAATCTGCATGCGAAGCATAACGTACATCAATGCCCAAAAGGAAATAAGGGGGGAGAATACAGTCCCACCAAGGATATCCATATTACATGAACCACATACCAGGAATCACCACTAGCTCACTTTGCTCTTCTAGAGTTGAGTACCAGCAAGAATGGAATGAAAGTTTCTTGGCCATTTCCAAGGCGATGCCTCTAAATTAGGAATTGTCTTGCTTTGCTCAGGCACTTACTGAGTTGGCGCTAAGCATATACACGGTCTCGAAGTGATACATACCTACTGAATACTCGGTAGATATTTGCTATCTACAATATCCCCAGGGCTGTGTTTTCAACCAGGTTCGTACACAGAAACGACATAGACATATATCAAGGGGCGCCGGCAATTCAGCACATGAAAGCATACTCCTGATTTAAGGTTATGAACGAGGGTGCCAGCAAAATCATAGCCACCTCAGAGCCTGGAGTCTGTGATCTGTAGGTAAAAGTCATGTGTGTGAAGCGAGAGCTTACTTGATGTCATCTCGGATGAGCTTAGCTACCAAAATATCATAGCATGCTAAGGGGCAAGGGGTCACATCAACACTTTGATGGCTCTCCTGAAGTAAAGAGGGCAACCCTTTATACTAGGACTAGAGTCCTTTAAAACGCCTTCTCTCTATGCCTCCAAGGCACCTAGTGCCCTTTATAAGGGGTATAAAGAGGATCGAGTATTAAATCAGGGGCTATATACTTCCTTCCGCCCCTCTCCCTTTTCATTTAATATCATGGCTGGACCCAAGAGCATATAGCTGCTGGAAGCCATGTCATTCTAACCCACTCGAGTCTCAAAAACCCCTCCCCCCGTCAACAACTCACTCAAGCCAAGCCTCCAATGCAGTAATTTATATAATATCAAGTAACAATCTCAATTCTAGGAGCATCTGGGCCCTCTAATATCATCTAGCGACAATTCCATACCAAACCACTCCCGGATGCGAACCATGCAAGTCCTACCTATCTATGAGTGCCTAGCCTAGGTACCTACACAGGTAGGTACTAGAAAGGCAGCCTTACATAGCATAGGTAGCCACCCAAGCAAGCAAAAAACCCATACACCACCCATATAAACCCTAGGTTAACAAACCCTCCAAACCCCTTCCCTCTCTGCTATATACAAAATGCCAGAGAAGCCAATATACGGCGACTCGTCCATCTAACCTAACCTAGGTACATCTATAGGTATATGTATGTATATGTATATATTTTTTTCTCGCCGAGAGAAGCCCTTTAAAAACCCCCCGTTTTATGAAATAAAATAAAAACTTGCAGATGGTGGAGGCCATCCTTGGTATCTCGAAGATGAATATGAATATGATGAATATGAAGATGGTGATGAAGAAGAGAAGAAGAAACAAATCCAAGAAACCAATTCTGTATACGCCGGCTGCTGGACTCGTAAAAAAAAACTCATGCTGTGGTCGTATCGTGTCGTGTCGTGTCCCCCGCAAATCGGGAGGGCTTAGGTACCTCGGCTCAGTATCTAATGTTTTGTTTTGTTTTGTTTTGTTTTGTCTTTCCCCTTGTATTTTGTTTTCTGTAAGGCTTCCTTTTTTTCAATATATCTCCATCTCACGTCGACGGCACCCCTATCGGCCCCGCGGCGTTGGGCTCCCCTCCCACCACCGGCTCAAGCGGTTTCTGCGCCCACACCGCGACCCAGGGAAAGTACAGCCGCGCCTGCGACGTCAGCAGACTCTTCCTCACATCGACAAGGTAGACCTCGACCTCCTCGGGCGTCCATCCGAGCCCGTGGGTAAAGGGGCGAATGCTGAAGGCGTGCAGGCCGCTGTAGATCATGTTGCGATTGAAGAGGCCGATCTTGGCGTCGTGGGCGTTGTCGGGCCAGGTGCCGAGGGGGGCCTTGAGGGTGGCGGTCTGGACGTTGGCGAAGCCGGCGGCGCGCAGCCAGGGCTCGTAGTGGTCGATGGAGTGGATGCAGTCGATGCCGAGGCCGCGCAGGGCCTGCACGAGGGTGCTGGTGAAGCGGTGGCACGGCTCGTCGGCGGGGAGCGCGTCCTCGCACCTCGTGATGCACTTCAGGTCTTGGATCTCGATCCAGCCGCCGGGCTTGAGGGCTCTTTTGGGGGAGACTACGGGTAAGCCATGCTTGCTTGTGGCGAGGAAGTGACTTGAAAAGGAGAGAAGAAAAAAAAGGGTTAAGGGAGGGGAGGGGGATTTGAGGTAGGTAGGTAGCCTTACTTATACGCTTCCGAGAAAATGGTAGGCCAGTCCCGTATCGACGGCGCCATCTGGCGCGAATGGATGTAGTCCAGCGAGTTCGCCGGCTGAACCCACTCCTCCTCTACATTGTCCACGAGGAACTGCACGTTTCGGGGCACCCATAGCGGCTGTATTGGGCTGAGGTCTATGCCCAAGATATCTGCCTGAGGGTACTCGTCGCCCACTGATGATCAACCAACCAAAGGGGGTTTTCTGTCAGTGCTTACTTATACAGAACTTACGCACCTATCTAATCTAGGCAGGTAGGTAGATAGGCTTTTTTTTTTAGCAGAAGGTGGGCTGGCTTACTTTCTATGGCCCAAATACCTGTCCCGGTGCCGATGTCGAGTACGGACTGGGGGTTGTCTAGCGGCGCGAAGTGCAGCTTACCTTCGCAGAGGAGGATGACCATGGCATGCTGCAGATCCTCGCGCTCCTGCTCGGCGTCGTCATTGGGGAAGTGGTACAGCCCGTCGTAGTACTTGTGGTAGCGCCGCGAGTTCTCGAAAATGTAGTCGCGGACGTCGTCCGAGACGGACACGGAGTCGAGGGAGAATCTGCTGGAGTAGCCGTCATAGCCGTCTTCCTCCTCATCATCATCAGCGACTGATGCTGACAGGATGGAATCGATATCATCAGAGATATCCTCCCCTTGATGGAAGCTCATCGCGGGCGACGGCTTACCTGGATGGCTCTGGCACGTGTTTGATGGTTCCGTCATTGATCCCGGGGTTGTGATAAGACGAGTGATATCTAAGAGGAGATATGGTGGCGAAGGGAAAGATATGAAAAGTGATAGGTAATTATTTATTTTTCTTAGGTGAGGGTTAGAGACTGGGGTGGGTGGTTACGAGGTAGATCTTTGGTGGTGATCAGTGATCCCGATGGGTTCCAGCGTAACGGAGAAGAGCCCTGCCAGGATAAAGGGCCAATATGTATAGAATTAAAGGTATATTGGTTTATGGACTAGAGAGATCCCCGCTTGCCCGCAGATGGAGAATCATCGAGACCATTCAATGGGATGCAAGCGGAGCCTACTAGAAACGAGGCACTGGTACCGTTGGGACACTTGGAACCCCGGAAACAGGAACGCGCCGGCCCAGCAATTTGGAACTCACCGCAGGGTGGTTTAGCTGGGTAGATAATTGGGTAGGTATTGTACGAAGTTCGTAGTTGGGCGCACTAATGGCTTAATGGCTGATGGTACACTTTTTTGATAGAGCGAAACTAACAAAAAAAAAATAAGATAAAAAGAAAAGTGAACCTATTGAGTCGGTGAGAGAGGAACCCTGGCCTCGGACTCGTTTCGTAAGTGGAGATTCTGGAGGGTTTGGAGATTTTGTGAGATGGTAGCTCTTCTTACACTGTTAAGGTGGATGTTTTAAGTAAATAAAGCGAATACGGGTCTAGATAAAATAGGGTGTTGAAAGTTCGAAACATCAAGGAAGTAGTAGTGTAAGTTCTCAGGCGCAAATCGGTTGATGATTTCAGGGTATTTTCATGATGTAGGGAGGTAGTATGGATGTAAATACTTATATGGTAGTATTGCAAAAATGTATACCCTACCCTAGGTAGGCCTGGTAAGGTGTAGATCTACGTTGATAAAGTTATCTCTCGCCCTGCTTTACCGGGGATGGAGACATCTGTTAGCCGGACATGGTAAGCCTACAATAGCAGACGCACATATAGTAAGGGCTTTTCCTAGTTTTCAAAGTAGAGGAATATCATAACCCACTTCCAAGGCTGTCTTGACAGTCTTGGAAGTTCATGATACAGATTTAGAAATCACTAATCCATTCTTCATGAAAAGATGGGGAAGGTTAAATATGGCATGATGAAGCCCTGAAGATCCAACGTTCTGGGATCAAAATTTCCAAAGGAAAGGATGATACCACTCGCTGATATATACGGTAACATAGTTAGTAGTTAACTAACTACCTAAGTTAGGTATGTATGTACTTTATTACTTGGCCACGAACATCTGGACCCAGCTGTCTGGCAAGTCCCGACACAAAGGTTCCGCGACCCAGTTGGCTGACACGACACGTGCATAGGGATTTATGCTGTGCAACTATGGCTCAACCAACGTGTCGGGAATGCTCAAGGTCCTAACGTTGTAGTAAAGTAGAGTGAGGCCCTGAAGTTGGCATATGCCCCTGGCTGATGGCTCGAGTACTCTTGGATTGGTTCCGACGATGTGATCCAATGAAGAAACATTAACTTGAACGCAGATCAGTGGCTCAGATGATGCACTGGTCTTTTCCCCCTTATTATCTATCTCTCGTGTCTTACCTTGTTTTTCCCTTCTTCTTTTCTATCTTCTTTTCTATCTTCCCCCCCTGATAAAATAAGAGAGAAGAATACCGGCTTTGAAGCGAAGGATTGCCTAGGCCAAGCCCCTGGTTACATCCACTTACATCTACCGAGACACACACTCCCGGCCGTCTTTAGCCAGTGGTGAGGTTAAATATGATAAGAATCAGGTATATGAAGTATTCTTGGTGAGCAATTAAGAATCAGGTAAACATTAAGAAAGGAAGATTACCTACATGAGGGGTGTCATGTCTTTAGCCTCCAATCAACCGATACAGTTAACAAACTTGCCAAAAAGCTCCGAATAGTTATTTAGTGTAGAACAAGATGCGCGCCATTACTCGGAACAATGTGCCCGAGCGCATGGCAGCATAAAATGGCATTACTAGCCTCGAGACTAAAAACGAAAATAGTTACCCCCCTAAACTGCTAGGTAAACAACTTGCGAGCCATGCCAAGGCTTCTTGCGCGATCTCATCAAGTTGCCTACACTAGAAACCATTAGAATCTATTTTCCTCGGCACGACTGCGGCGGCGTAGTCTGCTAAACTAAAAAAAATCACATCAATTATTATTTACTCATCATCGCTCATCGTTTCCGCAGCCCATCAAAAGATGATAAATACAGCATCTTTCATCTTGGCAATGGTGCATGTAAAACCATTCTCTATTAGGTAGGCAAATTAGTAATAACTAGTTACCAAATACCGGGAAAGCCTTTGCGATCACTCAACTCCATCGCACCAAAAAAGAAAACTGAGCTGTCACTTTTTTCCCCTTCCCCTTCCAGTCCCCGCAAAGTAGTTCTGCCATAGTTATGTCAAATGTCAGAAAGTCAAATCATTGCGACAGACAAAACAAAACGATGCGATTGACCGTCCGTCGACAGTCCGTCGAGTTGCTCGGAAATTTTACGTAAGAACATGTAACTAACTACACAACTACATACAACGTAGTAAATAGGCTGCTGTACCGCTTCTTTGGGTCCGCTGCCTACCTAGGTAGTTATTTGTTCGCGCGACAATACCATACCTACCTAACCTAGGTAGTTAGTTAACCTAGAGCGAGCACAACCTGAACCTGTCCCTTCCAACCTACATGCCTACCTACCAGGTAACTACCAACCTAGGAAGACGTTAACCCGGTCCCGGGTGCCTGGGTATGTACACTACGGTATTCTCATTGGGAAACGGAACCCCCCATTCCCACTTTTGATATACATGACCACCCAGCTCCATTTCCCGCAGACGCTCTCTATTGGCCTGTCAAAACCCACCGACCACGAGGAAAAGGGAACCACTACTACATTCCCCCCCTGAATGATGTGTATCCAGGGAAGACATCACCACGGGCGGAAGCAAAAAGTTGGTGGGGAGGGGAGGGGGAAGCTACACCACATGTGTGCCTAGCCAGCCGGGCAGCAGATCGCCATGACAAGAAATCCAAAATATGTAGGTACAGAACACTCTACCACTTTGTATAGGCCAATTCCCATCGTCGTACCTGGGAACCCTATCATTCCAAGACCTGGGTAATGTAATCTACATACATACATACATACATACCTACCTACCTACATATGCATACCTATGTACTCGAGCGTTTTTCCTATTAGTTAGGTAACTATGTAGTGCGTCAAAAAAAACCCAAGTACCGGTAACTATTCGCACAAGAGAGATTTACCAGAAGATCGTATGGGGCACATCCCATTGGGCCCCATCCCATCCCATCCCATCGGCACTTATTGGAGCACGGAGACGTGTCATGAAGAGTAGTTACACTCTTTCGTTTTCGTTCCTGCCACGGATCAAGCCGAGGTGCATCAATCTGCCCAATTGAGCCACGCAGTGCCACAAGACGGAAGCCAAGGAACATTGGAACATTACAGATGGTTAAGGCTATCTCTACCTACCTACAGTAGTACCTAGACAAGCGATCCCCCATGTGCCGTAACAGTTCCCATTCCCATCAAAAGTCCTCCTCCCGTTTTTACTAAACCATACGTAGAGATAGTCATGATTGTACCGCTCTGCCTATCATCAAAGCTCAAGTTGTATTGTACCTACCTATCACAAATAGTCCGAGTAATTACGTAGAACGGCTACCCGCGCAGAAGCCAGCGCCGCTTAAGCTGACCTACCGGCTATAAAAGGCTCAGAACCCCAAGGCTCAAACACAGACCAGTCATAAATGCGGTGGTGTTAGTATGCAGATAACTACGTCTTCTCTTCGCGTTCACATCCACAATAGTTACTCGTCAATGCCAGCGGTGGACCAATGCGACCGACTATAAAACGCTTCTCTGTTATAGACCTCGGTCGCCCGACTACCTAATTAACTCAGCACACCCGGATAGTGATACATATTATACTCACATCGCCGGCAGATCTCCAGCTAACAAATGTTACCACCATCGACGCCAACTTTCCTCGACTAGAAACGGCCTATTCCCATCCACTCCGGACTCACTACGTCTTTGCCCATCATGACCATTCCAACAATATATTATACCTTCATCATATCAATGTATTAAACAGGAGTGCCTATGCGTATCATTGTAGTCATAATTATCCACGGGATAGCCTTAACTAGATTATACTATGCCTCTCGCGTATGACGGTCTTTCGCCGCTGCTATGCCATTGTCTGCAGGAGGCTCATCTTCCAGCATGTGCTTCGGTACACAATCCTCATAACCGATATGGGATTCGGATGCTTCATGATAGTCGGTCGCTTCTGAGGTCCCCGGGGGAGTTAAAAGTATCTTCTTAGGAGTGATAGGAGAGCCTGTAGGTGCAGTCAGGTCAACGCCCTCGCTACACTGGCAATCATCCCCAGATAGTGCATCCTGCATCTTTTGAACTTGCTCGGCAAGGCGCAAGCTCAATGGTGTTCTCGCTTGATCGGGGCTGGTTCGTGATATTTGACTTTCTGCGGGGACAGACCTTCGTTTCATAGTGCCGATTTGCTGTTCAAGTGCTTGTAGCTCTTTATAACCTCCCTGCATGGGGAGAATTTCGAGTTCGGGATACTCCAAATGGCCATCAAACCTTTGGCGGCTACGTTCTGAGTCCGCTGAGGGTTTTGCGTCGCGATTCAGAGTCACTGGGACGACTTTACTCAGGCCTCCTTTCATCGCCTTACCAAATTGCGCAGACAGACTTCGAGATGAAGGGGTGATGTATTTCTTCGCCGATTCGCTTGGCTTATCTGTAAACCATGTTGTTTCATCGCCACTGGATTCTTTCCGGACTGCAAAGTCTCTTGGAATCACTTTGTCTTCTTTTCCCGCCGGTCCCGTTCGTTCATGGCGTGTATGCGATGGCCACTTCGCCCACGACGCCGGAGGTGTCTTTAGCTTCCGAGGACCTCTAATTTCAGTATCTGCCTTTAGTTCTACTTGAGATTGTGATTCTTCCCCATTCATGAGGTTTACCCATTCCCTCAAAACACTATTCGATATATCCGATTGCTGACTACCATCGTCCTCGAGACGACCTGGTGGTTTAAGAGTAGGCCCATGATCTATTCTTAGTTTTGGCCCAGAGCGACTCTTACCAATTGAAGTACTTTGCACTTGGCCGTTCTGAGCAGTCTCTGCACATTCCTGCTCTTGCTGTGTCTCTCGGTGCTGAGTATCGGGAAAATACTTGCGCCTACTCCTCCGTTTCTGTGAACCTTCGGAAGCTTGCATATCTCCAGACGTCCAGCCCAGGTTTGGTGGCACCCCCAGTTTTCCATCAACGACGTCTTTCTCGGGATTTCCCTTGTTTTCTTGTTTCCCATCGAGCGTATTAGAGCTTTGGATATCTTTCGTCGAAGACTTTGTTCTCTTGACTATCGGTAAATGGAATTTACCAAATAGAGTCTTCTTGCTAATTATTGAAGCCCGGGGCTCGTTGAACTCCTCGCGAAACTTGCTGACAATTGGTGACGTGGTATCTCGGCGGAGACGGGCATCTCCAAACCGTTTCGCAATAGACTTGAGCTCAGCTTCCCTCAGCTTGAAGCTCGCCGTATCCGATGCTATTACCGAACATACATCCACTATTGGGCGTTGCTGATGTCGAACTTCACCCACAGCCACTGCTACCGTTGGTGATTCAATGGGAGCGGTTCTATACGAGCTAGCTTCCGAGTTCGCAGCTTCTGTCGTATGACTTGGGGATCTGAGGCCTAATGCAATGATTAGGCGTTACCGAAGCCCGTTTCTACCAGAGATGAACTCACGATTGATACCTGGGATTGGAGGTATAGCTTTCTGCCCTCCTACAAACTCGGCTAAACTTAAACGTGGCTCCTTCTCTGCAGCCTGGCAGCTGTTGGGCCTAGTGGTATATCGTGAAGATGTATAGTGAGACGAAGCTTTCGGCACATAGTCTACTGTGTTCTGAACCACATCGCCAGAAAGGTCATCAGTCCCCTTCATAGGATGCTGTAATTGGTCAAACCCGGGAGGTAACTCAATTGGGTCGATATCCGTACCCATGGGAGAAGCAGGTAACGAGGGCCACGCTCCTGGTGGTGTATTGCGTGATGTGGGCAGAGGGTTAGGGTCGCTCTGATGCTTACTAGCCTCTCCCTTTTGGCATGATGAGCGTTCCGGGTTGGAACTCTCTGGGACCATCTCCAGAATCATGTTGCTAGTCTTTCTACTCGATACAGCCGGACTTGACTGCAACTCCTGGCTCCGTAACCACATTTCCAGCGGCGAATCCTGGCTAGATTCTGTGTCGGGAGGAATATCATTAGGTACGTCTCCCTGACTCAATACGTCGTCGTTCGGGGCATGTTGTTGGTCATCCGACGCTATTTGCTGCTGGTGTACTTCAGTTTCATGTTTCAGGTTCTCTGTTGATCCTCGGTCGCTATAGGAGCTTCTATTAACATTATTATCATACTTGCTCTCATGCTTGCTGTCTTGTTTGCTGACTGTATCCTTCTGACTTGTAGTATCAGAATGATCAGACTCCTTGTTGAACCTGAGGTCGTCACAAACTCCAAGATAATTGGCAAGCTGTTCGGCACTGTAAGAGAGTCGCCATGAACAGGGAGACTCGGAGCCATGCAAGTCTGATAGATGGGCTGGGGCCAGCTGGGGAGAAGGTGGAAATTGAGGCATTGAACCTCGTTCATTAAGAGCTCCGTGACTATCTGAAGTAGAATTCTCACATGACCGATGGGTTGGACCCGGGAAACTACTTCGATGTAAGGAATTTCTTGGTTGTGAGTTACTAATCGGAAGTGCTGGGGGCGCGGGATCCGGAGAGGCACTCCCAAGGTCCCTAGATCCGACTTCGTTTACAACTGAGGCAGGAAACTCTATATTGTCTCGAGGCCCACTACCGAGTAACTCAACGTTAGTGAAATTATCCGGTTTCGCTTTGCTAGGGCCATCAATCTTGTTACTCGATTCTTCTCGTTCTTCCTGTTCTTCCTCGCTCTTCAGCTCTTCTCGAATCCTCTTGTGCATCAG
This sequence comes from Hypoxylon fragiforme, assembly GCF_022984875.1. NCBI lineage: Eukaryota > Fungi > Ascomycota > Sordariomycetes > Xylariales > Hypoxylaceae > Hypoxylon > Hypoxylon fragiforme. The sequence goes on along the minus strand of NW_026054758.1, from coordinate 319,517 downwards.
ACGCTTGAGTTCGGCTCTCCTTGCAATCTCTTCGTCGCTTGTACCAAGAGAGTGCTGTGAATGTCTCTTGGACTCGGACTTCTGAGATAGACGTCTGATAAGCCGAGTTTTGATAGCCCCAAGCGTGCCCGTGCTAGAGTTCCTGGCACTCCTCACAGGCTCATCGTCGTCGGAATCATCAACTTCTAGGATAGCTGGGTCCACTGTAGCTTCTGCTATCGAGCTCCGTAATAATGACGGGGCCTGGGTTGTTAAGATTGGAGGTGATGATGATTCGGGTTCGAATGTGTGGAATGGTTGTTTGACTAGTTTTACGGGCGGTGGTTGAGCTGGGAGTTCGATTGCGTCTTGGTGAGGTTCTCGGCAGGTCATCCGTCTGCGCCCATGATAGCAACAGAAAAAGGACATCCTCGAGATTCACAAATTGAAGATGAATTGCCAGTTTTTATGATATCTAGGTAGTGTTGTCATGGGTTTCCAAGAAAGACTTAACAGCCATCTATCTGGCGAGAAGTTGAACAGAAGGTCGATGCCTTCAATATCAAGAAACGACTTGATACATTTGATGTCAAACCATTCAACCTTATGGCGAAGCTGGAGACCTACCCTACCTAGGTATTACATGGGAAGTAGATGTGAGCGTGTTTTGTCTTTGAGCTTTTCGAGACCACGACAGGGCTAAGAAACTGAATTTCTACACAGCAGGTAGTAATTGCCATCTTGGAGTAAAGTGTATATTTTTACATGGTATGTATTTTGAAGTTGCCCCTTCTCAAGTAAGCGTTCCTAACGTGTACCAACTATTGCGATGGGACATCACGAACCTGTTAATAGAACTTTGAATATGGAATTCCTTTTATCCCTTCTACTTGCCTTGATTGAATTACAAGTAGCGTCTAGCTTTACGTCCTTGGACTGCTTTTTCTCTATATACTATGCACACACGTGCATCAACTGCTCATATGTAGCGAAGAATGTGATCTAGACTTAACAAACCTCACAAATGTTTATAGCTGGAGGTTTGAATGTTCAGGGCATGCTGTCATTATAGTATAGACATAACCTGTAGGTATCTATTACCAGGTAGGCCTGTCGCTATCCAATTATCAATTGAACGTTGGCTTTATTACCTTCATTTCATACTTCTGATACCAACAAATATCCATTCAAGAGTAATCCTGAACGTAGACATTCCAAGTTGGCACCTAGATGGTAGATTGGTGAGCATTATGACAGACCTCCCCGACGAACATATCGAAACTTTAGCATATAACTGAACCAAAATATCATTCAAAGGTTAGTTAGTGTGATTAGTTTGAGACGGATTGCATGTGTATGGACTTAAAGCAGCTTGAGCCTAACCTAGAAGTTTGTGATGTGTTATTTCAGCATCCCGCAAATCCACTAATTCAAGCCAAGCATCTAGACTGTTGGAATTGCTACTTGGTCTGCAGTAGTCACATCATGGATGTTAGTGCGGCTGTTAGGCGGTGACCTGGATATGCCTCTAGTGTTGAACTCGCAAGCTACTTAGCACCTAATAGCAGTTTAGTCCGGGAATAAACTATAAGCTAATACGACCTTAATATGAGGAATGTAACGACGGTGATGGCCCTGGTCCAGGAACTTGGCTCGGGCAGCGGCGGAATAGATTATGGTCGCATCCATTGATGCAAACAAGGATAGTGAACTACCGTAGCATAGTATTAGTAGCATGTATCTAGTAGTAGTAATAGTACTTAACCCACGATCTACATAATCAACTCCACGATTCTTACCTAAGGCTGTATACAACAAAAGCATCCATACCTGGTGTTCAATGGTTGATGTTTGCGTGGCCCGGAGAAACAAACATGGACATCTTCCGTTGCGATTCGGCGAATCACTTCTTGCGGGTCTCCTTCATCCTTTTCAATGTTGCCTGGTAGTCGTCCGAACCCCGAGTACATTAGTGCTAGGTACGTCGATGGCTTGAGGAGGGTGGTCCAATGAAAAGCTCGTCATCCACGGATCACATCAGAGTCCCACACACCAACTCCGTTCCATGGAGAGAAAAATAAAAAAAAATGCATAGAGAACAAGTTGAAGTAGATACTAGTAACTATTGTAAGCACCACTGGATGCAGCAACAAACCTATAGGGCATACCTGCATGTGCGTGCTAACCAGGTAGGTACTAACTACCTAGGGTATGTATATAAAAACGTCCGACAGAAGGCGGACTAGAAATATTAAATCAGACGGACTAGATGTACTATCATGATGAATGTACAGAATCATGTCAGAAATTCAGAATGCATGTGCATCCACGGACAGGAGTAGAGAAGTACGTGGGCCCATTAGAACATCACATCAAGTTTGAACTTGGAACCGTAGAACCTTATCTATCCCGCTAACGCCAATAAGTGTAGAGGCAGCAACGGCACAGTTAGAAAGTTACTAACTGATTCGAGGAACGTCAGGAAACAAATGGAGTAATTTGCTCCCCGCTTTCGGACCCTGGATGCATTTTGTTGGCCAGGTTAGGTGCTACTCATGTACATCCATACTAACCCTATGTAGTAGCTTATGTTAGGTAAGAATGTTGAAAGCTGGTAATGGGGTGGTGGAAGGAAGGCAAGCACGACAGCTAAGAAAAAAATTATTAACCCCTCATCCATTGAATTCTTCACATCGATTTGAGCTTTGCTTTCCTTCCTACCTTCCCATAAGAACCCCTCTACACCGCTAAACTTTCTGCTTACTTCCCTTTAAATCCTTCTTCCTTCCCAGATCCCCTTCTTTCTTCCTCTCCCTCTCCTTCTCCTTCCTCTTCCTCTTCCCTTCGACTGTTATTCCCACCATTCGATTATCCTGATTCTCTAAACACTAGAGAGTTGGAAATAACAGCCTGTTTTCTTTGTAGGTCCAACTGTCACCACCTCTTCGTAGAAACCATTATGCTAGAAAACTCATTGCTGACTGAACCTTCTCAACAGAAAATCCCTCTTTCCCCAGATACCCCGGATCACCGTCAAGATGGTCCAATCTGCAGTTCTGGGTTTCCCCCGCATGGGTGTGAACCGTGACCTAAAGAAGGCAACTGAAGCTTGTAAGTTGCCTTACCGGACTTCTCATGCTGGTATTCGTAAAATCAGTTGCTAATATCAATATTTCATTCTAGACTGGGCTGGCAACCTCTCCCAAGCTGATCTCCTAGCTGAGGCTAAGCGTCTTCGTCTTGCCCACTGGAACATCCAGAAGAATGCCGGCGTCGACGTCATCCCTAGCAACGACTTTGCTCTCTATGACCAGGTCCTCTCCCACATCCAGGACTTCGGTGTAAGTTTCTTCCATCCTTATTCCTGACTATAATGAACCTTGTTAACATGGAACTTGCTAGGCCGTACCCGAGCGATACTCCAGCGCAAACCTTGACCGTGTCGATGAATACTTCGCCATGGGCCGTGGTCACCAAAAGGGTGGCGTGGATGTCCCTAGTTTAGAGATGGTTAAATGGTTTGACTCCAACTACCATTACGTCAAGCCTACCCTCCAGGACAACCAGACTTTCAAGCTGGCTGCCAGCCCTAAGGCCGTCGCCGAGTTCCTCGAGGCCAAGGAGGCCGGTATTGTTACCCGACCTGTTCTACTTGGTCCTGTTTCTTTCCTACACCTAGGCAAGGCCGACCGTGGCCAAACCGTTCAACCCATTGACCTCCTCAGCAAGCTTCTGCCTGTTTACGAGGAGCTCCTGACCAAGTTGAAGGAGGCTGGTGCCGAGACGGTCCAGATTGACGAGCCTGTTCTCGTCTATGACCTGCCTGCCAAGACCAAGGCTGCTTTCAAGCCCGCCTATGAGAAGTTGGCTAGCATCGCTGCTAACATTCCCAAGCTTGTCTTTACCACTTACTTCGGTGATATCGTACACAACCTTGACCTCGTCCCTAAGGACATTTACGCTCTCCATGTTGATCTCGTCCGCAATCCCGAACAGCTAGACACTGTCCTGGGCTCCCTTGGTCCCAAGACCATTCTATCTGTCGGTGTCGTTGACGGCCGAAACATTTGGAAGACTAACTTGAAGCGTGCCATTGAGGTTGCCGAGACTGCTATCCAGAAGCTGGGAAAGGACCGTGTTATTGTTGCCACTTCCAGCTCTCTCCTCCACACACCCCACACACTTGCCAGTGAGAAGAAGCTAGACCCCGAGATTGCTGACTGGTTTTCCTTTGCCTCTGAGAAGACAATCGAGATTGCTGTCATCGCCAAGGCTGTCACGGAGGGGCCTGCCTCAGTCCGAGAAGCTCTCGAGGCTAACGCCAAGTCCATGAACGCTCGTGCTACTTCGAAGCGAACAAACAACCCACAAGTTAAGGAGAGGCAGTCCAAGATTGTCCCCTCTGACTACGAGCGCAAGTCTCAATTCCCCTCCAGAATTTCGCTACAACAGAAGAAGCTCAACCTTCCTCTCTTCCCCACCACTACCATTGGCTCTTTCCCCCAGACCAAGGAGATCCGAGTGCAGCGAAACAAGTTCACCAAGGGAGAGCTTAACGAGTCTCAATATGACAAGTTCATTGAGCAGGAAATTGATATGAATGTCAAGATCCAAGATGAGCTTGAGCTGGATGTCTACGTCCACGGCGAGCCGGAGCGAAATGACATGGTTCAATACTTCGGTGAGCGTCTGGATGGTTATACCTTCACTACACACGCTTGGGTCCAGAGCTACGGTTCCCGCTGCGTGAGACCTCCGATCATTGTCGGAGATATTTCTCGCCCTGCCCCTATGACTGTCAAGGAGTCTAAGTACGCCGTGTCAGTCTCCAAGAAACCCATGAAGGGTATGTTGACTGGCCCTGTCACATGCTTGCGATGGTCTTTCCCTCGTGATGATGTCCACCAGTCCGTCCAGGCTGAGCAACTTGCCCTGGCCCTACGTGACGAGGTCGTTGACCTTGAGAAGGCTGGCATTGATGTTATCCAGGTCGACGAGCCTGCCCTTCGTGAGGGTCTGCCCCTCCGAGCCGGCAAGGAGCGTGAGGCTTACCTTGAGTGGGCCGTCAAGGCCTTCAAGCTCTCTACTGTCGGTGTTGAGGATTCCACTCAGATTCACTCGCATTTCTGCTACTCTGAGTTCCAGGACTTCTTCCACGCCATTGCCGCGCTCGACGCTGACGTGCTGTCCATTGAGAACAGCAAGTCGGACTCGAAGCTTCTGAGCGTGTTCGTTGATGAGGCGTACCCTCGTCACATTGGCCCTGGTGTCTACGACATCCACTCGCCGCGTGTGCCGAGCGAGCAGGAGATCAAGGACCGCATCGAGGAGATGCTTCAGTATCTCAAGCCTGAGCAGCTCTGGATTAACCCTGACTGCGGTCTCAAGACCCGCCAGTGGAAGGAGACCAAGGAGGCATTGGTGAACATGGTCAACGCGGCCAAGTTCTTCCGTGCCAAGTACAACAAATAGATGACTTTTCGTCGAGTGGAGGTCATCGTTTCTCAATTTTATTTACGAAGTTGATGATAATTGCATGAGTAGTTGGGGGAGTTGAAGTCTTGCCTAACATTTCCGTGGGAACTGCATATCTAATCGATTTCAACATCGGCGTTTTAACAGGGCTGGGTTCTCAAAGGGGATCTATACCAAATCAAAAGTTCCATAGGAAAGACTGGCGGGGATCGGGAGCATTCAACATTAGGCATATTAAGGGCGGAAAAGAATTATACCAGATAAGTCCATCAACCGGACTTTGGGGGGAGTAGGTGGCGTTTCTGACATTTGGTTTCCCTGTTGCTTGAAAGGGGGGAGCGGGAATATCTTCGCGATCCAATTCAATGCGACATAGGGGGTAGCTAGTCCAATTCAACTGGGCAATAGTTAGGAAGAAATAAAATCTTCTAGAAACACTTGGCATTTGTTGAGATGATGTTGAATGTGACAAGTAAATATGAGTGAGAATGGGTAATTTGCCTAGGTTACTACTTAATAGTTATCTATTCCGAACATGATATTGATATTGATGCTAGTTAAGTATCCATGAATGTAATATCACATGATGTGCCGGTGCTGGCAATGATGTACAATGTACTTGGCATTTCGAAATTAGAATTTTAAGTTTGGTGTATCAAGGCATCAAGCGTTATATCCGTAAATGCTGGGCGATGGACTAGTGAAACAAGCCCGTGGACTTGTCGACTTTTTTCATTTGTCGGGCAGCCCCTTAACCCTGGCGGCTACGTACTAGGTACCTCAACTAGTGTAGCGCACCAAATGTTAGTACCTACTACCTAGGGTGCCCACTGCCTAGGTAATAAGCATTAGGGGTCCACTGAAGGAAGCGGTTCCTTTTTAATTCAATCAATGGATTCTTCTCCTTTCCCCGAACTTCCCTGACTTGACTTTTCCTTGATTTAGATAACAGCCCTATCCCTAGCTTCCTAAGACGAGTTTCATTCTTCTTATTAAGGCAACTTGCTTCCGAAGAAGAAGAAGAAAATAGGGCAGTGCTCGCTCTGGAAACGGATGACCGAAGCGAAATGGATTTCATGCCAAGCGGTGTGGTGTAGATGACTAGATGTCTGTCTGGACTCTGGAGTCTGGAGTCTGCCTAGGCGGAGGCGCTATACACAGCATGATACAGTATCTCCAGCTATGTTCATGATGGTGGTGGACTGCATACTAGACAGGCTTGTACCTAGGCATCTAACTGCATGCTGTACACGTGCAGCAGCACGCACGAACGATCTACAATGTAATCTGAACATGTATCGAAGCCAAGCAAGCAAGATTCATGCCATTCTTTTCCTCTGCAGCGTAGCAATTTTAATCAATCGTACATACTACATACATACCTACTACATACAAGTTCAAGGCTTGTATAACCAACGCCACAGAGCACGGGAAAGTAGACTATAAATCAAGGAAAAGAAGGCTTTGGATTAAGGATGTTGACCTGATGCTTAAATTATTAATGATGCCTACTAACTAACTATGTATAATGTAGTTCCTGGTAAGCCGCACCTCAAGGATCATGGAATATTCTGTAGGTACGCATAATACTAGGTAGCCAGCCTGCTTGCCGCTGGCGATTACATATGATTATCAGGACAGCGGTGGCGTCATGGGTAAGGGACGTTTTGTTTGAGGTTTGATATAATTAGTATCTTATCTTTTTCGTTGTATCTTTTTTCTTCTTTTTTTTCTTTTTTTGTTGAAAATTTGAAATCTGGGCTTGCTGCCTCGGTCTAGAACTTTCAAACCACCGTCACCGCATAAGGTAGATTAGTGCGACTCCATCCCTTTTCTTCTATATCACTATATTAGAGTGAAAAAAAAAAGAAAGAAAGAGAAAAGAGAGAAAAAAAATTTTAGATGGAATTTACGAGCCGCCCTTAAGTGAACTGGCGGCATCCCAGAGCTGGAATGAACTGAACTGAGAGGGCGCGTCATGTTATTATGTACTCGTGTTAATATCCCATGCGGATTCCTTCTCGACCAATACCTACCACTAGCCATTCCCTCCTACCTAAGTCGGGAAGTACGATGCCATTTCAGCTTTCGGGACCGTTACATGGTGTAGAATACATACGGATAGTTACTATGTTAGTAGCAATATTGAATAGTTTTAGTCCTAGTTATTCGTACCTATTCGGCCGATGATAGGTCGGATTTTCCATAAGAAGAGCACACAAACTCCACACCGGGGCTGGGCAGCATTCGTTCTCACGAGAAAAAGGGCCCCTGGGGACCTTGCCGCTTACCTTAAAGCTGCATGCCCGTCCGACGTGTGTGTGTGTGTGTGTGTGTGTGTGTTCCACCATTCGTCCAAACTTCCACAAAACGTTAACAATCCATGGCTAGCCACGAGAACGGTGATACTGACGCAATTGATGGTTTCGTGGTACCATGCCATCAATCAATTGCAATCCGGCAACACATAACTACTCCGTAGGTACCTAGGCGTTCTAACCTACATGTTTGCTCCCAACATTGCCTAGGTACACCTGGTAAGTTAATAAATGAGAGATTGAAGTTGAACAGTTGGCAAGTCTACCTAAGCATAGGCACTATTATATCTAGTTAATTGTAATATCCAAGCAATATAAAATTCGCAAAAAAGTATGGCGCTTGCATCGCAGATCATCAACTCAATCGAGCGGTATCGATCGCCCATCATCTGAAGAAAAAGAATACGGTACAATGCTACATCGCACCAGCAGAACATGGGCATGTGTGTATCCCGCTACGAAGAACCTTGTGCAGATTACGAGAAGTATTTTAAAGTAAGTAACTATGTATGTATTAAAGTAGAGAATATTCATTCCATCTTGACTCAAAGATCCGATGATGTATTACCACCATACATGTACATGTAAGTTACTAGGTTAGGCCTGTTGTGTAGGGTATGTAGGCATCCAGCTACATAATGTGCGACGCGGCCACTATGGGTTGTTGTCGCACGAGCTGAGCATGTAACTAACCTACATAGCTACATAACTACATGTATGTTGAACAGTTGAAAGTTCAAAGTTGGTGCTTCATTCCCGAAGTCCCTCCAGCCTGCCTAGCTTCGCTCGGTGACTTTTCCCAGGTTCTGCACCTACATATGTACACATGTATTCTCTTCCTCGAACTCCCATTGGCCTCTTTGCCGGTTTCACGATGTCGTACCTGCGTCTTAGCAGACAGGGGTGCCATACAGGGGGGTTCAATACAGGGATATCTATGTAGCGCAGTGTAGCGCAGTGTAGTGTAGTAGTGTATTTCTGTTGGTGTCGCGTTGGTGCTGGCTGCTAGTTAAACCGTTGCTTAAGAGGCTTAATGGCTTGGTACGTGGGGCTCAGGGGTAGTTAATACATACATAGTGCCTGAATGCTCGTAATTCGCTTCCTTTCTTTTTCCTTACTCGTAGTGTAGATTCGTACTACATAGTTAACTACCTACTGTACATAATAAGCATCTTTCCTCCTTCATCCCATCCTGGTCATCTCATCCCAGGCCCCCCCCCGCTTAGATCAATCTCGCCAATTCGCCATCTTATGGGCCGACCATCGTCAGTGGAGTCACAGCCAGTCCTCAATTGACTAGGTTAGGTCGCTGTCCGTCAACTAAAATATGATGAGGGGGGCTAGGGGGGTACCTAGTACTGCTAATATGGGATGAATGTATTATGTATGTATGTATCTTGATACTACTCCGTACTTTGAGCAGTAGTTAACTAACCTAGAGCAGCATAGTTATTGCTTGAAAGACATACACCATCCTTACCATGTAAGTAATATGTAGCCCATGTATGTATTATGTATTATGTAGTATGTAGTCCATGTAGTCCATGTAGTGTAGTATCCCACACTAGCCGCCAAGGTAAAGGAGCCCGCGAGGAGTCTCTAAAAGGGCTCACCATCCTCCCAGTCGCGAACATATGTCTCTCTTCCTTTCTCCTCCCTTAATTCTTCGCCATCTGCGTGTTGTTCTCTCTCTTTCTCAAAAACAAAAAAGTCTTCATCTCCAGTCTCTCATTTATTTTTTAACATTCAAACCGCTGTCGGTTCAAAAAAGGTCCCTTTCTTGCAAAAAAGCCCTCCCCTCCCCAACAGCTTCTTATTCTTCTAAGCACCACCAATTGTTTTTCTTCTCAAAAAACGGCAGCAGCTTTCGCGGAATCGACTTTCGCTCACTCATTCATAAAAACCGTACTTGCTTCGCATATACGTCCACTCTTTCGACAGACAGCAACGAAGGATCAAAGACTTATTGAATAAAGAGCAAAAGGATTACTACTAGAATTGTGAGATTACAAGTACACACACAAGATTCAAAATGAAGTCCACAACCGTCGCCCTCGGCCTCTTCGCCGGAGTCACCTCAGCCACCTACAACAACCACCCGCGCCACTTCCACAACCCCTACTGGCGCCGGAACGAGACCGCCTCCCCGGAGAGCTCCACCACCCTGACCGTCGCCATCACCACCGTCCACACCATCACCTCGTGCGCCCCCACCGTCACCAACTGCCCCGCCGCCACCGGCAACAGCACCGGCCCCGCCGTCGTGACCGAGGTCATCGACCTGACCACGACGGTGTGCCCCGTGACCGCCATCGAGTCCGTCTCCAGCGCCGTCGTCGGCGACCACAGCAGCGGCCTCATCACCGGCGTCACCCGCACCGTGACCGCCATCCCCACCCAGAGCGTTAGCGACGTCTCTCCCGAGGCCACCGGCCCCGCCGCCCCCGGCGTCTCCGTCTACCCTACCGTCGGCGTCGTGGACGAGACCCTGACCATGACCGTCGGGCCCGAGAGCTCCCGCTCCATCCTCGTCACCACCCTCAAGTCCACGCAGACGCACCTCGTCACTGTCACCGCCGTCCCCGTCCCCGAGTCCACCGCCGGCGTCGACAGCAACGGCAGCGGTGGCGGCTACCCCACCGCCGAGGACGAGAAGACCACCACCACCACCATGACCTCCACCGGCACCCGCACCGTCACCGTCACCCCCGCTGAGTCCTCCACCACCACCGGCGTCACTGCCCAGGAGACCGGCACCGGCTCCAACACCGGTTCCAGCGAAAACAACAACAACAACGACAACTCCGGCGAATGCGTCGCCACGACCGTCACCGTGACCGAGACCCAGCCCGCCAGCACCGTGTACATCACCGCCACCGTCCCCGTCGTCGCCGAGGCCAGCACCCCTGCCGTCGCCACCACCCCCACCGCGACCGTCAGCGAGGCCAAGCCCACCGGCACCGGCACCAGCACGACCGGCTCAGGTGAAGGAGGCGAGGAGGACGACTGCCCGCCCGAGGAGGCCGATGTGACCGCCACCGCCACCGCCACCTTGGTCCCCTACCCCACCGGCAACAACGGCTCCGCGCCCACGTACCCCTCCGGTGCCGCCATCCCCACCGTCACCCTCCGATAAATGACTTTGTGAAAAAAGTCTCTCCTCCCTGAAACCTAGGTAACCTAGTTTGATCTCTTCTAGGAGATTAGATTTACGAGGGAGCTGGACGGAGTGAAAAGAAACTTGCAACGTACACGCTTCTGTAAAAAACTACGATGCTTTCTTGGATAAAAAAAAGAAGAGGAAACACCTTGTAGTATTCATATTATAGAGAGCATGAGACGAGGGATGATTGCACGACAAATACGTATACCTACACCACCAACTACCACAAACATACCTAACCTACTTTTACCTACTTACTTAACCTACTTCTCTGTACACATATACATATATCAATCAATTTTCTCGTTTACCTCACCCATTACTAAAAAGCGTTGCTTGTGCCTCATCTATCCTCTTTGGGGGTCCCCCTTCATCCCGTCCCTCCCCTGCCCTGGCTGGTCTACCGCATTTAGTTCTTCGTCGTTCTTCCTGGCCAGGCAGCCAGCTGTAGGGGTACCTAAGGAGCGGATTTGTTTTTAGCATGAGGAAAGAAAAAGCGAGAAAAACGCATATGGGGTACGGATGGAAAGCCTAGTTGGTTAGGTAGTTGGCTTCTGGTTTATGGCTTGGTTTGGTTTGGTTTTGGGTGGGTGATTTGGATGGGTTGGTTGGTTAGTCCCAGGTGAACTCAGCCATACCTACTTTTATGAGCTCGCCGCGTGCGGCGGGCGGTGCTTTTTTGTTGTTATTCCTTCCTCCCCTTTCCGTCCGCGACGTGGATGCGATGCCGTAGACGGCGACCCCCCTTTTTATCGTTTATTCAATTCTTTTGTATGTATGTACGTGTGTGTACGTGTGTATACATATGTATGCAAGTGTTGGTGGTGGTGATGGTAGTTTAGTGTGTCGGTAGACGAAGCTATTTCGCAATCAAGAGTTATGGCACAATTATCAGGGCACTTCTGTTGTGTGACTCGTCGTGATGCTAGCTTTGTTAGAGTCTTGTCGGACTTATAGAAGATGACAAGATGATGCGTACCGGGGAAATCATCTAATCTTCCCAGCACCTTTAATACTCCTATCCATGCGTCCGTCCCACGACGTTCAGGAGCAAGCCTGTCTCTACGTAGTTGAGTGTATTCGTCTTCGGCATCAGACCATTTCCAGCTCTCTCTCAAGTACGGTTCCAGCAGAGAAGAAATGGATACTCTATGAGAATGTACTGATGACAATTGTTCAATGAGAAATATTCTATCTTCATGTCGTAAGCTTCGTAAAAGAGCTTCGTAGCCCCTGCTCCCATCTTTCCAAGCCTATATGCTATCGGGATGCACATGGCCGAATTTGGACCAGTCTTGGATACAATCCAGTGACGAAAACACCGTCCTGGAGAGTGCATCGGCCACTCTATTCCTTTCTCCCTTCATGAACACAATTCGTATGTTTAGAGGTCTGAGTTCATTCGCCCGACGGGCATAAATACCCTCCACATTCGAAGAGGTCTGATGGGACTCAATCAGTCAATCGTCAATGGAATATATAAAAGAAGAGAGGAAGAGAACGAAGCTCTCAACCTCTCAGGCTAGCTATATATGCATGGATAAGGTTCAGGAAGCTGCGGCAGCAGCAATGGAGATGCCTACATGGCAGCAGCTATAGATAGCCACGGGAGTGGCTATCCACGTCCATGGCCACGTCCATCCATGTCCTAACAAGGTCATGAAAAAGGTTAGAGGCTTATTGTCGGTATAAATGATCGAAGGAACGCGCGCTTGGGCGTAGTTTGGGCACTTGCAGTATTTGCAAGCGCAACGCCGGCGTTGTTGGGGGGAAGAGTTGGTGCTACTGAGTGTTGACTATGTGTTATCGGAAGTATCTCTCGTGCCGTCTGGTGAATTCCACAATAGCTGGCGAAGTGCCAAATAGGCAGCCCGAAGGCTACCCTCGTGAGGCTAATGGCTCACGCAACAGCAATATAGCCATTTTCTACCTCGAAAGCCATTATACCTAAGCCCGACGTGTTGTCGTAATCTGATGGTTTGGGTAGTTTACCATCACATGAGAATGAAAGGCTGAAGAGTCATTTCTGTCCATTTCGAACTAGGTATCCTCCGCTATCTCTTTCATTCGCCGAGTGAATCCCATGTCTAGATCACAATCCTAAAAGGGGCTGGTGGGTTCAACAACAATGGTCGTAACTACCTTTCAGGCTCCTTTCCTTTTCTTTGTGTTGGATTTGGAACGCCCATAGGAACATGTCCCTGAAATGGGGATGATCAATCTGATCGAGTTTGGTGTTATTGGTGTTGTCCTTTGGAACAAATTGTTAGAATACTAGATAAGCTGTAGTTGTCTGTGGATTATCTGGTGTTGCTCGTCCATCTTTTGCTGCATAGAGACCTTCAATACGTCCAGGGTTTGGATTTGTTTGTTTGTACTGTTAAATTCACGGACTATCGCGCATGTCAACCTATCGACTCTGGTATATACTGCGCGGACAATTTTCCCATTAATGTCTTCGATGATACTTTGGAAGTCGTCATCTGAATTTTCTCCTCTAGCACGCCCGCCCAATTTTGGCGGGATCTCTAACTATTCAGTCATTGGACGAGTACGTGGTGGAATAGAAGAATAGGTGGGGTGATATTGTGAGTGGGAGTGAGAGCACAGAGTCCTATTGAGCTTTAGTAAATCGTAACCTTTGGATGATACTAAGATGTTGACCTCGTTTGGCGAGCGTCCCACGACAGAATTGAAATTGAAATTGAAATTGTCGTATGCCAAGAGAGGCACAAGTAGTAATGGATTACGCTGCGACGAATGCGAAGAGTATTAGAGATTCCATGTTCTTTATCTCTGGAGGTGCATCTTCTCAAGCAAAATAGTTCCTCTCCCATCAAACAGTATGAACATCCTTCAAGCCTGGCGACTAGACCGTGGGTACAACGCCCGACATGGATATTCTAGTCGTGTCTTATTTACGCTTATTGGCGGGGAAGTCCTCTAGGTCATTGGCAAGTTCTTTATCCTCTTGGTGCTTGGTATTTATCACCATCTGTTCTTTGGCGTGTTGCTCTCAGCATCATGAGCTACAAGCTGCTCCACTGTCATCGCGTGTCTGGAAGTCCCTCTGTATATAGCCCGTCGAACTTTGCTTCTGGTGTGGCTATGATGACGGAAGCACAAGATATGGGCGGTTTCGAATTCCATGCATGTGCTTCTATGCCCAAGGCGATTAGCCTCGCCCCCTTAGTTATCCAACTCCATTCCGGCCAGTTCACTACTGAAGGTCAGAGAAGTCAAAGTCGAATTGGCTTGGGGCCAGGCTGTTGGCCAAACATGAACTGGCTGTCACTGTTGACCCCATTGACCTGGTGGGCCTGCCCGAAGAAGCCAAGCAGCTGCAGCTGCGGTTGGCTCTTCGAGGCATTTGTTGATTGTACCACCACCATACAGCTGACGGGCCGAATCCAGACAGATGTGTATCTGACGTATCTCGGATCAGCTCTGATACTCCAAGGCCCGTACGATCTTGGTGTTATTCTTACTTGTGGCGACACTGTTCACAACGTCCCCGCGGCTTTATAGGCTCAAGATCGCTACATGATGGAGGTCGTCCTATGAGGGCATCTCAACACATTTGATGACATGTGTAGAGCCTATACAATACACGCTGGGTGGCTGAGTGCTTAGGGAAAATGACGCATGGCCTTTGGGTAATTGATCGGCCAGGGATGAGAATATTCCATCAGGCCTTGCTGGCTATCATCACCCAAGGGGTTATGATCAATCAAGAACCATGGTAGAGTAATCAATTGTAAAATGCTTGTCTGGAATGGATGGTTCTTGGTCAAGTGATACAGGAGTGAAGATGAATTGGCTGGTGTTGTGATAGAAATGAATTGGTCGTGAACTTTTGTGTTGAGGGAGAGAAGGGACATGCATAGTAGTGATTCATGAAGAGGGGGGAAATGTTATTTGGTTATGCTTTGACTTCTGATAGGTACCGTATGTACTATATATGAAGAAGGCAAGAGTTACATAGTACTGAATTAAGCTCCGTGTAACTTCCAAGGCCACGACTACTTCAAGTAAGGTGCCGCTATATGCCTAGGGTAGTTACATGTTAATGTTGATATATGTATAGTTATGGCGCGTTACAGGTCATTTATTTGCTGTCTCAACTTCCAAGTATCAGGGTCCTACCCAGACAATACCCCTTACCCCTTCCCGTCATTCACCTAGGTTAGCTTGTCACGGTTATTTCATTGGCGCTATATAACACCGGTAAATAATAATTAACTTGTTCTCTTCTTGCAAACACACACACCTGAGGAGTAGTAGTTGCTTTGATTTCAACGTTGATTTCAGCTTTGACTGTTGTGGCGGGTGATCTTGGTTATATGAACACTCGTGCTATATTGTTAGCTAGTCTACATCAACCTGCATAGATTATATCTGATACGAAACGTTTATAACTAGGCAAGTAATACATAGGAACTCGACATGTGCTGTAATATAATGATAACATGTTGAAACCAAACAAACGATTATACTAATTTGATAAGTAGACCCAATATAAGAGGCCTCTTCGTCTTTTCTGAATCGAGGGCACATGGGAGACCAATACTACGAAGAATCAAACAAGTACATGATTTAAGGCATTATCATTTGCTCATGATTTTGACAGTTGCCTGCTTCACTATTTCGGATATACGTTAAACTTTTGCATCCCCTTTGCCATTCCTGTCTATCTGATATCGTGGGGTCGGTCCTATCGATCCGCTTCTACGAACCACCTGGCCCACCAAGTAGAGCGAATCTTCGCACGATACCAGGTCCGTATTCTTGGTACTACTCCGAGTTAGTCCCTGGCTAAAAACAAGTAGAAGAATCAAAATTTACTCACCTCTGCTTTGGTGTGGCAATAAGATCGGAACTCAGGGGTCTGCCCCAATAAGCTGCCACCAAACCATGGGCCATGCCGTTGTCGCTTGTGCGAGATAACCTGAACCTCCAAGCCACCGCTCTTGGCTCCTCCACTGCGGACTTCGCTAGCACGAATTCTTGCGTCTACCAAGTGCTTGATGTCACGCTGCAATCTTCGCCCAAAATCCTTGTATAACGTGCTGCCTCCTGATAAAACAATATTCTTGTATAGCCCTCTTCGGACGTCGATCGGACTTGATTGGATAACACCATCAACAACGACAGGCAGCGGCGTGAGGAAGTCGGAGGAGTAGATTTCCGGGTTGAAGAATATTTCAGGGGCTAGGAATCGCTCATATCCCACGTCGACGGTCACTTGGCGGCCACCTGGCTGCGAAACAACGTGCTTGGCAAATCGACTTCGATCTCGGTCGAATCTCGAAAATTCCTTGACAATATCTGGGCATACGTAGCAGTGCTCTTCCTTAATTTCTTGGGCCGTCTTTAAAGAGCTGTCGGGCTCGCCTCGGTCACGTAGCAAAGATTGGACGAAATAGGTTATATCACGACCGGCGATCGGGATGGACTTTATAGACGATCCAATCACGTAGCCTTCGGCAACGGGAATGACGTGAGTGACACCGTCGCCCGAATCAATAACAGTACCTGT
This sequence comes from Hypoxylon fragiforme, assembly GCF_022984875.1. NCBI lineage: Eukaryota > Fungi > Ascomycota > Sordariomycetes > Xylariales > Hypoxylaceae > Hypoxylon > Hypoxylon fragiforme. Next base: position 303,043 of record NW_026054758.1, on the reverse strand, counting down.
TAGAGAGCGATCAGACACTTTCGCGGATGTCCACGACGCAGCAAGAGCGAGAACGGCCTGAACTGCGATGTAGAGTCCGGCGCAGTTGAAAGACTCGAAGAAGATCTCGGCGGTATTTTCTCGGTTTTCGGGAGGGTTCAAAGGCTGTTATATGTTAGCGGGCGGCTGGTGCTGGCTATGATTGCTGTTGTTGCATACAGGCTCGGTCAAGAGGAAGTAGTGGTCTTCGGGCTCGACACGTAAATACTTGAAGATAGAGTTTGACCAGAATCTTTCCATATGGTCCTGAAAGGGAGTATCAGTATTGCATCGGAGGGTAGTGGGTTCGGAGTTTATACCCAGTTCTCTATTTGACCATGTCGAATTGGGTAGTGTAGCCCATAACCTATGCTAACGTCAACATCCTGTTCGGATAACTTCGTCAGATGCTAAGCACTGACCCGGCCCATTTGAAGCGGCAATGGCCTCGTCGCCGATAAAGAAGTCCAAGTCTTCGGTGCCTCGTTTGGACGATAAATTACCGCCAGGGCCGGTACCTCCTGTAAGGAAAGTTGGCTTGTTTGCCACGGCCGGTCGACCCGATCCGGTTCCTCCAGCACCTCCAGCGGGGCCTTTCGTAGCTATCGCTGTCGGGAAGACGAAGGAGGGAGAATCGTTTCCGGCGAAACCTGTTGTCGCAAAGGAGCGGTGGGTTAATAAGGCCGTAGTTGGCACAACAATAGGAGACGTCTCAAAGAGCTTGAAGAGCTTGCTTACCAAGCTTTGAGAAACCCGTGCCGCTGTTTATCACATTAGAGTTAGCATCACCTCCAAATTCATTATGTGCTTTATATGTCTCAAATGAGTAGCTCAGCTATTGGTTGCGGGGTCAAGAAAGAGGCCATACTTGTCCATGACAACGGCAGGGGTTTGGTTCGCCATTATGTCGAGAGAGAAGCTGCGCAAGCTTCCTGATTTAGAAAGGTTAAGGCAGAGAATTAGAGGAGGAAGGCTTTATTATAGTATCGAAGAGGAAGCTCGCGGGATAGCTGTTGGGGAAATTGGCTGACAATGATACGGCCTAGAAAGTTGAAATTACGTGCCTATCGTGAGGTTTAGGTACTTGGGTAACGTAGCCAAAAGGTGGCTGTGCTCAACTGCCCCTGTTCCCCGCTTTCTGTGGCTGATATGTAGCTACTGCTGAAGATGGTTGACTTGGGAACTGCTGGCAGGTGCAGTGAGTGAGCGGTGGCTGTCATTCGAACCATGTGGGGGTAGTACATGGATCCTGGTCTTCAAGGTTGCACATGTGTCTTACATAACTTTGTACTAGCGTGGTACAATACATCCCATCTAGGCCCACAGCTGCCTGCCACTTGCAAAGTCTTGAACTTGACTTTGACTTCATCCCAAGTCTTACCTCGTCTTATAGACGATCTTCAGAGGATATCATGGATAAAATCTAAGAGATTACCTGCCTACCTTCCTAGGTAATATTATCTATATCAACTATAAGTCAACAACATGGATAGTGATATTCGAATTTGTGTCTTGATTGAAACAAGACTCTTTAAGTTAATACAGTCAAAAAAGACCTAGAAAAGGTTACTGAAGGGAAGGACCAACCTGAGAAACGAGGAAGGTACGATTCTCATATCCATATAATTTATTCGTATATTGGGCGCCTTATCAATTCTCAATATCAGGCAGTTTCCACTTGCTCAGGAAAGGACGATCTTGGTTCTTCCATCTGCAGGTAGGTGTTTTTTAAACTTCGATACTGGCCAGTTGCATTGTCTTTAACAATCTTGCCTTCTCACTTTACTCACTTCCACTCACTTCACCTACTTCACCTACTTCACCTACTTCACCTACATACATTACATACATCACTCCACCACCGTATTTCATCATTCAACCCAATACTTATTCTTATTCTTAGCTATACCGTATGTGCTCTTAACTAAGCCAGGCCCCCATCAAGGTTTCAGCTTCCGTCTCTCAAATCATCTTCTCGGTATTCTCATTCTCAAACATATCATATTGGCTGGTAGGACCTTATCATAGAGGTGTATATGCTTTCTCATTATTTCCATCTCCTGTCTACCTAGCTTATTCCACTTCCTCGAAATCTCCCTATTTATATTTCTACCCTCCGTTGACGCCTGTCTATCTTGGGTATCGTAAAGTATTCCTTCAATATCCAAATTATATTCTTTCTCTTCTAATCAACGCTTACTTGGTATTGATTCTCATAACTCCTGTCCACGGCCCATGTCCTTCCGAATGTTCTTGAATCTATTACTACTCTGGGCCAACCGTACCTAGTAGTTCTTGAATTTGCCAGGCAAACATTAAGCCCTACTTTACCACACAATCTTCCTAGTCTGAATACTGGACAAGCCGTTTCCTTGCTCGCGCAAACAGGAGTTTAGCACAATCTGAACGACGAGAGAAAATCCATTTTGTTACGTGGTGGTATATGTTGACCAGACCTGCTCTTCCCTAGACCAAGAGAAATTAGACTATCCCGACCCTCTCATTTTTTCTAGCATCGGTACTTTTTCTATTAATCTCATACCTCGAAATGGACCATTGCGGTTTTCAAGACATCGAAGACTTGAATTCTGCACAGAACGATAGTAAAAGCGAGGATGTTATTGACGACATGCCCAATGTTACAAAGCGTTCGGCAATCCCTTCTCTTCCGAATAAAGATGACTTTCTTTCCACGGATGGAACAGCGGATCGTCGAGCGAAGCGTATACGACTACCTGTAGCCGCCATTTTCGTTCATGCTGGTGCCGGATTTCATAGCCCCGCCAATGAGAGAATGCACCTAGATGCTTGCAATGAGTAAGCAGATCTTTCAATCCATCTGTAGAAATTCGCTGACACCCTCTGTAGAGCTTGCCGTCTAAGTATACGAATCCTCCGGTCCGGTGGCTCGGCCGTTGAGGCTGTCGAAATAGCTATAAAGACCCTCGAAGATAATGAAATTACCAATTGTGGGTATGGAAGCAATCTGGCAATCGATGGGACCGTCGAGTGCGATGCGACCATTGTCGATCATCTTGGTCGAAGCGGAGCTTGTGGTGCAGTTCCTAGTAAGTTTATACCTCATGCATTCGCAGCAAATTTTCGGTGCGCTCATGCATGGATCTGTAGACATTGGGAACCCCATCAGCTTGGCCAAGGTCATACTCCAGCGTAGCAATACACCCCTCTCTTTACGCCGCGTTCCTCCGAACCTGCTTATGGGAGATGGTGCTAAGGAGTTCGCTCGAGAGTCGGGTATACCGCTGATTCGTAACGAGTTTCTCGTGTCAAGAAATGCCAGGGACCGCTTTTTTAGATGGCAAGAAGAACTGCGGCGAGCCGAGAGCCAACGGAGTCCATCAACCAGCCCTGAGAGCTATACTCAAGCCAGTGATATCGATTATGATAACAAAATTCGTCAAGCCGCACAACGGGATCATACCAATGCTATATTGACCGGAACTTGGAACGAGGGCCAGCCAGACTCGCCAGGTTCACCATGGAGAAGCCCGACGTATCTACCTGGTACGTACTCAGGAAGTCCTCCTTCGCCCCCGCCAACAAGCCTGCTTCCACCCGCAACTACGCTTGTGCATGGTATGCGTAATCTCTACGACCCATCTCATCCTCGCCCTAAACCTTGGCTGGGAAAGGAGTCAACACCGTCTTCAAGGTTCCCTCCATTCATTGGAGGCCAAAACAACGAGTCTTTCAAATCAGATCCTAGCACGTCGGCATCTAACGATACGACCAGTGTAGCTCCCCATGATGGTGCTTGCTCGAACGACTTCCCAACCCCTCTCACGCTCCAGATTGAAGATACCCCTACCACCACAGCGACGTCACATTATGTTGGTGATCAACAGTCGCCTCGGACTATCGGTAGCCACCAAAACGAAGACGAAGACGATAACATAACCGATACGGTAGGTGCAATTGCAATTGACCAGTCCGGAAGGATTGCGGCAGGTTCATCTTCAGGGGGTATTGGCATGAAACACCGAGGACGAATTGGGCCAGCAGCCTTGGTAGGGATTGGAACAGCTGTCATCCCGGCCGATGAACATGACCCGGATGGCATAGCCGTCGCCGCCGTAACAAGCGGCACAGGCGAGCACATGGCTACCACTATGGCGTCCCAAAAATGTGCGGAACGCATATATCAAAGTACACGCCGCGGGCCCCGCGGGAAGGACATTGACGAGGATGATGAGAGTCTAGTACTCGAGGGTTTCATCATCAATGATTTTCAAGAACACCCTGGCGTCAAGCAATCAACCTCAGCCGGCGCCATTGGCGTCATGGCTGTAAAGAAGAGCTCGAAGGGGTATTATTTATATTTTGCGCATAATACCGACTCGTTCGCCCTTGCCTCGATGAGCTCTAACGACCGTGAGCCGGCTTGTGTCATGTCTCGAAATAGTATAGGAAGCACTGGATATGCAAACGGCATCGCCCAGGGAGCTCGGAAGATTCACATCTGAATCAGTCATATTGAGACCAAGTTATGACCTGACCCTCGAACTAAATTTCAATTCTCGCTGGCTTACTGGTTTCACTACCATTCAATACTCACACACTACTCGATCCAAATCGGTTCATCCTTAAAAGATTCTCTAACCCTTTCCTATTCACTTTCCTAGACGTAGTGGTTTACATGGCGTTGTGTTGGGAAGTGGTACTGGCACTTAGATAAGTTGGCGTTCTGTATAGGTTGTGGCCATCCTTGGCTGAACTCGGCGCAATTCTCGAAAGTCCGGAGACGGCTTTCCCCATCCAGATCCAAGAAGGCGTACGTGGAATGGCTTGGGCAGTTTTCAGTAGAGCAATAAAAATAACAATCCACGAGCACGGTCGCCAAACTGAAAATTGAAGCAATAGGTAGCTTGAGCACCGGTAGCATAGCAAATCGCCTGGACAACTTAGATAGAATGGATATAATATGAGGATTTAAGCTATCCTGAGAGCAATATGCAGACCGTAGTCGTCAACACTGATGACTATTCTTGTTTGGCAGTGTAGCCTTTCTAAACCTAAACCAAACGCCTTTTCCTATCTATGCAAGAGTTAAATTCATTATGGTACAACGCCGGCCCACCCTTGCGCAAAACCGGGGGGTTTTTTTTCTTGTGTGTGATGGTAATACATTGAGGGTATAAAGCATGCTAACAAACTTGTCGCCTGCCACTTATTTGGTAGGTTGCCACACAGGGCTGCCTTGGACTACCTACTCTTTCGTCATCCTACCTACACTTGGTACCTATCTAGGGTAGATACCTACCCCTGCCTCGGTAGATAAGAATGCATAGGTAAGCACTCATCAGGTAGGCACAGGCGTCCCCGTAGCACTACCGGTCTCCTCCCTACTACGGACGCCGTTAAGGCCGGCGGCGGCGGCTGTGGCGGCGCTGCGGGAGCCGGCATTGTTGGTGTTGTTGTTCTTCTTCTTCTTGCGCTTGAGGCGGGGGACGACGGCGGGCTTGGCGCCGTAGTTGCCGAGGGCGAGCTTGGTGCCGCAGGTGAGGCACTCTGCGTCGGGGGGCACCTCGCAGAAGATGCTGAGGCAGATGCTGCAGACGAAGCCGGTGTCGACGACGCGGCGGTGGCAGAAGCAGGCGGCGCGGAAGTCGACGGTGTCCTGGGTGGGGGTGACGAGGGAGACGCGGGCGGAGGCGTCAGAGAGGAAGCCGAACATGAGGTACGTGAGCAGGCCGCGAGGGTTGGTGGCGGCGGAGAGGAAGGTGCCGGAGGTGATGAAGGCGGCTTGCTGCAGGAAGCTGGGGGCGCCGTAGAGGGAGAGGGTGTCGAGGGGTATGCGCGCGTGCGAGGCGGCGAAGACGGCGTTCATGGTGGGGATGTACTGCGCGGGCTCGGAGTCGGAGACGGAGAGGACGAGGATGCGGGAGTGCAGGGTTGCGGTGGGGACCGCGCCTGTGGAAGACTGGTTTGTAGACCCTACGCCACCGGCGGCGGCAGTGTTTGAGGAGCTGGCTTGGTCGGAGGAGGATGTCTTGCCGGGCTCGAAGGTGTGTGACATCTTATTTATGTAGGATAGTGCGAGAGTGAGGGCGCCGGCGATGAGGGTTGTTGGATTCAGGTCCGACGGTGTGGTGTCCTCGATAAGGGAGCGTAGTGATGTTAAGATGGAGGATTCGACCTCGGAGAACTGAGGAAATTTGTTCGCAGACATCGTTTTCGCGTTGGGGACAGCCGCGTCGGCATCTGTCATTTCAACATCTTGGTCGTTACCATGATGGCCACTCCTTTTGCCACCATGCTTGCGATCTGGGTTCGGGGATTTCGGATACAGCCACACGGCGCGGTTGGGGTGCGCCGCGACGATGGCGACGTGGCTGTCATTGCCGAAAGCTAGATGGGCGTTGACAAAGACGAGCAGATTGGCAAGGGCCTTGGATATCGGGAGGAGAGGTGCTAGAGCGGCCCATGCGCGAGGGTTGGTGTCGATAACGATGGTGAGAAGAGAGGGAATCTGGGCAGCGGTGGAGGCGGGCTCGCTATAGTGTTTCGAGGCGTCAATGCGATTCATTGTGGCATAACAGTTGAGGGCTTACAGCCCGGTGGCCTCTGTTCTCTTCAGTAGAGTTGTAATTTTGTTTTTTTCTAATTTTTAGTTGCCGGTTTATGATTCAGCACTATTTTTTAGATTAATATTATTCGGATGTGGAGAGAGGAAATGGTTGAATTGTTTTATGAGGTGTTTGTATAAACAATTTATGAAGAACATTGAAGTTTGTAAAAGAAGTAATGTTGGTAAGAGAAAGGGACGTGAAGCTGTTTCGATCGGAATGAATCCGACCGATAACGATAAGAGCTGAAGAATTGCAAGGTTTAAAACTTAAAAACAAAGGCAAAAAACTTACTATGGATGCCTTTCACCTAGCTACACCGAAAATAAGGACCCACCACTAAGGGTGCTTATTGCCTCATTGGGTAAGGTGGTATTGGTGCTCATACTACGTACCGCGCCGAGCCGGATGTGATCTCGTGCTGGCCGCTAACACAAAGACGCCAGCTCACATGACTAATAGCTCGACGTCATATTTCTTATGGAACGCACACCCCTGTGCTCATCCATGCTCTCACACCCCTGCAGACACTTTATCTCTGGCGTTTGTCCAAGGTTGTGTCTAGATAACCTTATTGGGTGGCTACAAGCTTCGGCGGGGTAATTGAAGCAGAAGTTATTACATAGCACTATGTACCTACTACATACATAGTGCTATGATAGTACGAAGTTACTGTAGACCTACTGTAGATATTGTAGATAGTACCTACTAACTACATACATAGTGCTATGATAGTAGGTAGGTTACAGGCTGAGGTAGGCACAGATGGCGCTACTACATAATTATAACACTTTCCACGGGATTAAAGTGCGAAATAGAATTTGGAAGTAGATTAGTTTTATTTCTATTTCTATTTGCTTATTTTGCTTATTTTGCTTATTTTCTGATTTCAGTCGGAGATAGATTTATTGTTCAGTATATCTATCTTCCTTACATCTGCCTACATTTTCATCATCCATCAAAAATCAACAGATCCATCATACATCCATCCATCCATCCAATCCAAATACCCACTACACACACCTAGATATATCATAGTACATTTTCACATGTCATCCTGCAACCTGCAACACTAAAACCTATCTGTCTCTGTATCCTACCATACAAGTCAAAACCAAACCCACAGACAGACAGCCTTACGTATACTATTTTCCCCCACACCACCCTTCCATCAAATTCCCTTGCGGCACTTTGCATACTGCATGTTGCATGAGCTCACTTCATCATTCATCTTTCAACCAACCAACCGACCAGTCTAGTCAGGTCACTTCTGCTACCCTGCACATTTCGGACCTCATACAGGTCTAGATTGAGTTGTAGCAACCGACACCCCGCCAGTCCGGGTTGTGTGAGCGAATTTATCTCCGTATACACTCCATACCTCGATACTCTAAATTCACCTATTCCTGCTACACGCGTGTAGCTTACTCCAAAAGGCACTTTACGGTACGTCGCTACTTACTTACCTAGGTGGGCAATATTTTCTGACGATACCCGCAGCTGACCAGGATCGTCATTCAGCCAGTCAAATCTCAAGCCTTATATACCCGAGTAGGTAAGAAGTGTACGGCGTTTGTCTTAGGCATCATAACGACTTCTATGTCCGCCACGAGTACGGTGTTTACTCGTTACCATCCCCTTTCTTCTCCATCGCCCAACCCCACGATAAGTTAAGCTGCAAAGTCTGAGAAAGTTGTTCTTGGGTTTATCTTGAACAATTATAGCTTCTCCTCACAGTTATCAAGAGCTCTCAGCCTTCGTCGAATTTTACATCTCCCCAGAGACCAATCACTAACTAATAATACCAGCATAAGGGCTGAAATCCCCATACTCTGAAGCATAGACTTGCCGACATATTTCTTTTCCACACTCACTTCTATCACGTTCAACAATCCTAACCTGCCTTATTTCCTATAGTTGAAATATTAACAGCAAACGTCCCAGCACGAATAAAATGGACGAGTCACCCATTGACCTGACCTCGAACCGCGAGGAGATGGCTAAGTTTGACCCCGTGGGACAAGCACAGCTCATCCTCGCGCGATTAATGGAAGGTGGCCAGGAAGATGACGACACTTGCCGAGAGCTTGATCGCCTTACTAAGCTCCTGGATGAAGATTTCGCCAACAAAGATAAAAAGCAGTCGATCTGCGAGGTGATCGATGATGTATGTGTCGACACCATATTCGGGTATCTTGACATGAGACAGCCCGACTCAGTTCGCTACCATGCCACCTTAACTGCCTCGTCATACCTAAAAGCAGCTACCGATAAAGCCAATGATGCTCTCAAGAAATTCTTTTTTGATCGAGTCGAGAGGGGCACCTACGACGACTACATCGTTGCCTTCTGTGTCGCGGCATCCATGTTTCCCATTGCCCCAGATATCACGGCTAACATGTTCCTCAGCGAGGGGTTCTTGCCGAGCCTGGATCCCTTGATGCGACGAAAGTGGAAGAGCAGAAAGGTCGAGACTGCGTGCCTGGAGATGCTCAACACAGCCTCCATGAACGTGCAGTGTCGTGGTGCCATCTTGAAGTACTGCGCTGACTGGTTGGAAGAAGTCGTTGATCAAGATCCAGATGAACTTGCCAAGGCAGTCTACACGGCGGATCCCGAGGTTCATGTTAGCGAAGGTTCTATTGCTTTGAGAAAGCACTCCCAATCAGTTCGCAACTTGGCCGCGGTTATCCTAGCCAAATTGAGAGTAGGCACCCTAAAGTTCCCGTCCGTGGTACCACCATCACTCGAAAATCTCGTTTGGAGGTGATTGGGGGTAATGAGGAAACGGAGTTGGGCTGACCTGATGGCTTCAGGCGGTGCCATCGTCGGCGCAACAAACGACGGCAGAGGGATTCGAAGGTAGTAGAATTCAACCAGCGACTACCAGTATCGAAGATCTCTCTAAAATGTTCGGCACGATGTTACTCAAAGACCCAGAAACCACCAAGCGATATTCCGTGGAGGGATTGGCTTACGCAACGATACAACCTACAGTTAAAGAAGAGATTGCGAAGAACCAGGAGCTGCTTAAGACATTGGTGAAAATTTTGAATGAAGCGCCCCCGAAATCACCCCTTACATATGGTGCTCTAAGTATATTTATGAACCTTACACAATATCGACCTACCCAAACTGAAGAAGAGAAAAAGATGACTCAACTCAAGGCATATGCTAACGCCGCTGGCAAACTCGCACAACCGAATCCCTTGAATGACGATCAACATGTCTCGGAACGATGTAAAAGAGTTTTTGAGGCTGGTCTTGTACCAGTCTTAGTGACTCATAGCCGACACGGTTCCGTTGCCTCGCTAAGTCTTATCGTGTCCATTATTTCTGCTTTATCGGCCAACACTGGCTCTCGCGGTCAACTCTCGCAACAAGGAGCCGTCAACCTTCTTATCGCTGCGTGGACGGCCTTGCCGGAATCCGAAACGCAAGCCAGACGCACTGCGGCTCAGGCACTCGCTCGCATACTGATCAGCACGAATCCCGCTCTCGTTTTCGGTGGCACACGAGCACGACCACAGAATTCAGCGATCCGACCTCTCATTTCTATACTCCCTACCGACCCCGCAGCCGAAATGCGAGATCTCTTGCCGACGTTCGAGGCGTTGATGGCCCTTACTAATCTCGCATCCACAGATGATGATACTCGCACAACTATTATTCGTACTGCTTGGCCTGTGGTAGAGGAGCAGCAGTTATCCTCTAACAACATGGTCTCGAAAGCTGCTGTGGAGCTGATTTGCAACTTGGTGCAGAGCATCGAGGGCGTTGCTTTATATGCAGCTGACAACCCTCAAGCAGCAAATCGACTCCATATTCTTCTTGCGCTGGCAGACGCCGAGGATGAAGGAACTCGTAGTGCGGCTGGCGGCGCCTTGGCATCTCTGACAGCATACGACGCCATTGTACTTGGCATCCTCAAGCGAAATCGTGGCGTAGAGGTGGTGCTCGGTCTGTGCAAGGAAGGGAGCGAGGATCTCCGCCACAGAGGCGTGTTTGTGTTGTACAACATGGTCGCTTGCGAAGGGGAAGCGGGCGAGAAGGCCCGGAAGGAAGTGCGTGATAAGAACGGGGTCGAAATACTGAAGGAGTGCGCGAAGCTGAGCAGGAGGTCCGAGGTTGTCGAGGTTACCGTCCAAGCCTTGAAGGTTTTGCTTGACCAGAAGGACTGAGGATTTGTATGTTACCTAGGTACTTATCTAGGTACTTGCAAGTCTGGTTGGTACTCTGCTCTGCTTTATTTGCTTCCAGGACCGCTTCGATTGATTTTGTTTTTTGAGTTTTTGGTACGATATGTTATTTCCTAGGTCAATTATTTATTTCCAGGTAGTAGATTGGTGCGCGAGACGAGATGAGATTTTGTCTTGCGTTATTGATCTTTACTTTCTTCTTAATTTCATTTCATTTCTTCTTCGATTATTAGGCACGCTTAATGGAATTCGAGTTTGATGTTTACGGCAATTGATCATGCTTATATGTGTACTTGCCTAAGTATGTAATAGGGGGTATCGTACCTATGTAGCTATGCCTACAATTTGTATAACCCTAGGTAAGCAAATATTTACACGATTCTCACTTGGACCTCAAGACTGGTTCTTTCATCGCCTGATTTGTTGAAAGGTGTTGTTGTATGATACGCACACAGGCTTTTGGTTCCGCGCTTCCCTACTACTTACTAAGGTATGTACTAAGTAGAATGTCTCTTGGAAATAGTACCTACCTAAACTAGGTAGGTAGGTAAGTAGGTAAGTAGGTAAGTAGGTACATAAGGAGGTGGATATATATAGATTATGGTTTACGTTGCAATTCTCGGGCTGCTTGTATGTAGGTAGTATATACGTATTAAACACTTGGTACCTAGTAGATCGGTAGGTAGATAGCCTAGTACTTGGACATCTATCTACTCGTCAACCCTATTCAAAACAGCCACACCCTCCACATGGCCCGTCTGCGGGAAGAAGTCGAAGCCGCGGACACTCTCGATCGTGTACCTTGTCGTCTTCTTCTTCTGCTGCTGCTCGGTAGTAGCGGTAGTAGCAGCGACGACGTCAGTAGCAGTGACAGCAGTGGTAGTGTCGATAGCACCACCAAGCGGCGCAGCCGTCTCGCCGCGAACGAGGACGCCGATGTCGCGGGCCTGGGTGTGGACGTTGCAGCTGACGTAGACGACGCGGCGGGGGGCGTAGTCGAGGAGCTGGCGGAGGAAGTCGGCGTCGCAGCCCTTGCGGGGAGGGTCGAGGACGACGACGGTCTGGTCGGCGGGGTACTGGGAGGCGACGGCGTCGTTGGCGAAGAGGGCGGTGGCGTCCGCGGCGAGGAAGCGGACGCGGTCGGCGGAGAGGTTGTTGGCGCGCGCGTTGCGGCTGGCGTAGGCGATGCTGGTGTCGGCGATGTCGATACCGACGCTGCCGCCGGGGACGAGGGAGGAGAGGGTGATGGTGAAGAGGCCGGAGCCGGAGTAGGCGTCGATGAGGTATTTGATTTCAGGGGAGGTAGAGGGGGTAGGAGGAGAAGAAGATGATGATGAAGGGGGGTGGATTTGTTGGCGGATGTAATCAGTGAAGACGGGGAGGATGGAGTTGTTATTTTGGAAGAAGGAGCCGGCGGGATTATGGAAGACATATGGCCCGACGTACTCGGTCGACTCGCTGTTGTTGTCTGTTATGCACATTTTCAGGTCCGTGTACTCGTCCCCCTCGACGCGGATTGCATCCGCGGGCAAGGGTGGGAAATGCTCCTTGGTGTTTTCCGCCGCTTCAATAAGCTTCTTCGGGACACGCCTTGTAGTTTCCCGTAGCAGGATCGTGGCACCGCGTAAGTAATTACCGAATTCAGCCGCCATTCTCTCACGCTCACGCTTCATACCTTGTCGAACGGCATCGGTTCCGATGGGGCAATCTTCGATATCCACCGTATCTCGCTTGCCCTTCTGCATGAAACCGATCGACGGACACTTCTGGAGAGGTTGCTTACCCCTGCGCCAACCTGTGGGGCCGTCAAAATGAGGTGTGAGCTTTGTGCGATAGCCATACTGCAGCGGGCTGCCAATAGTGTCCTGGATGGCAGGGATAAGCTCGAAGGGGAGCTGAGAGAAATTGCGGAAGGCCTTCTCGACGATCCGCTTCTTAAGCTGTAGCTGGTCGGCGTAGTCGAGCATCTGGAATTGGCACCCCGAGCACTTCGAGAAGTATTTGCATTTGACGCGGCTATCGTCGCGGTCTGGAGACGGCTTTACGACGGAGATGAAGTCGGCAACTGTGTAGTTCTCCTCCTTCAAATGGCGGTACACTTTCACTCTGACGGTGTCACCGGGTATTGCGAATGGCACAACGTAGACCCGTTTGGATCCTTTCTGTACGGCTAAGCCGTCTCCTGTTGATGAAAGCTCCATGACCTCGACATCAATCTCAGTGCGCTCTTGAGGTAAGTCCGCAGGTAGGCCTGTAGCGGGTGTTGAGTTTCCTGCATCGTTCTTTTCAACCTCTTCAGACTTTTCGGCACCTTCAACGCTTTCAACACTTTCCACGTTTTCAACCTTGCTTTCCTTCTCCGCTTCATTAAGCTTGTTGATCAGATTCTGCACATCTATGGCTAACACCTCATCGGCGGTACCGGATCCCATAGCCCGTTCCCTCTTGCGGGCCTTCTTCTGGTTTCCCTTGCTTTCCTCCTTCTTCGGCTCCGCATCAGCAGCCTCTTGAGCAATTCGTTTCTTTGCCCGTGCCGCCATTATGTCTTCAGACATAATAACTATCACGTTACCTTGAGGAATATCAAAGGGATCGGTGTTCAAGATTTGGTCGGCGCTCAAGCCACCCGATTTACCCCTGTGGTTTCTTCCCCTGCTTCTACCGCCCTTGCTTGTCGAAGCTTGGCGCACGCCTTTTATTCTTTGTGATAAAAGGGAAGCGCCGTTGATGGGCTTGGGGAAGTTAGCTGGGAAAGGAAGCGATGTAATAGCAAGAGTACGATTTGTGAGCCTGCCTCTGAAGAGCAGTTGGGGGACCACTGAGGTATAAGCCTTCATTGGACTATGTTCAGATCCTACTTCGTTTTTTTTCTCTTTGCATGAGACGAAAATTGATGAAATATTGAAATTAGAAATTCTTCATTTTTTACTGGAGGAAAGATTTCACTTTAGTGATATAAAGTGGGTCCTTAAATCTTATCCATCTTATCGTGCTGATCTTATGGGTCCTGTACCTCCATATCTACATATGTGCCTAGGTAGGTACTTAGCATATGACGTCTAGTTGTTCTACCCAAACACGAAGTTACAGATTACGTAGATGCATGTATGGTATGTAGATGAAAAGGGGCTCTTTTCAATCACCATTGAATCATCTGATCATAACTCCTTTTTTTTTCATTGATAGCTGCACAATAGCTGAACCTATACTGAATAGATGTCAACAATGATACCCAGTGGCCTGCAACCCTTATTCCCCTAACCTATTTCTTTTGCAAATACGCCTCCCATCCGACCTCCCTTAACTTTTCAGCCTTAGCCTCAACCTCATCGCACATGCCCTTCATAAAGTCCGCCATGGCCTGCTGATATTTCCCATCGCTCGTGCCCAGGATTCTAACAGCGAGTATGCCTGCGTTCGTCGAGTTGTTAATCCCTACCGTGGCCACGGGGCAACCGCGTGGCATCTGCACAATGCTGAGTAAGCTATCGTTTCCATCGAGATGTGTGGCTTTGACGGGGACGCCGATGACGGGGACTGTAGTCTCCGAGGCCAACATTCCGGGGAGCGCCGCCGCCCCTCCCGCCGCCGCAATGAGTACGCGGATGCCACGACTGGCGGCCGATTTTGCGAGCTCGCTCATGAGGTGCGGCGTTCTGTGTGCTGAGGTGATGGTGAAATCATAGGGGACCTTGAAGCGCTCAAGGATCTCGAATGCCCCTTTTAAGACATGAAGATCCGAGTCGGAGCCCATGGTGACGACTACCAAGGGGTTCTTGGTATCACGAGACGAGGCTGAGATAGGTGCCGGTTTGGAGGTTGCAGGGGCATCAGGACGTAGCTGAGCTGATTTGGCTTCGAGACGTACTTGACGGATGTGGTCGACCTCTTTTATGAGTGGTGTCGCCAACTGCTCGAGGTTTGCTGTAGGTGAATAGGAGGTGAGGGTGATGTGGCCAATCTTCCGACTTGGCTTTGAGGATTTGCCGTACAGATGTAGAAAGACGTCCATATCATCGTGATAAAATGACTCAGCTAGACTAACCAGGGCGTCATGGGAGTCCTCCTGCACACCACCTAAAATGTTGAGCATAATCGCGCCTGATACTCGAGGCTGCAACTTGATAGATGGAGGGACTAGGTCTAGTATAGCGTAGAGTTGTGCCTTGTACTGGGACATGAAGGGCACAGCTTCAATGGTATAGTGACCAGAGTTGTGGCTATAATTAAGGTAATAAGTGATTAGTCAGGGGATGAGAGTAGTCAGTTTGAGAATGAGCGCTCTCCGGCGAGCTGAAGAAAAAGGGAGAAAAGGGGACAGAAAGGGGGGTGGTTGAAGACGGAATTTACTCACGGTCTTGGGGCGACTTCGTTGACCACCAGTTCATCTATCATGATGTAAGCTTCAATCGCAGTCTTGTGCAGGATGACTTACCATTTTCTAATACGAACATCTCCACACCAAAAACACCTCTGCCTTTCAACGTCCGAATGGTATCGGAAGCCAATTTCCTCGCCTTTTCAATTATTTCTTTAGACACATCTCGCGGGGGATAGAATGTCTTGGCGCATATAGAATCCTCGTGAATAGTTTCAACGGCCGGATAGGCATAAACCTGCTTCAGCACACCCTCATCATCCTCCGTTCTTATGACCATGACGGCAAGCTCCTTTTTAAAGGGGATGAACTTCTCAGCGTAGAGAGACAACTTTCCCATAGTGCTAATGGCCTCTTTGAAGTCTTCTGATTTGCTGACCTTAAAGTTACCACGGCCATCATAGGATAGCTTCCGTGCCTTGAGCATAAAGGGGAAGCCAAATTCCTTGGCAGCCTCTACTAATGAGTCTATCATGGGGTCGAAGTCATTGGAGTGAATATCCATCTGAGTAGCAATAGGCAAGCCTTTCTGGGCGAGATGTTCTTTCTGTAGATACTTGTCTTGGATCAGGCGCAGGGTCTCCCATGCCGGTTGCACAGGCACTTTCTTCAACTGGCCATTGACCTCGACGCCCTGGGTAGCAATTTCTTCCAGGACGTGGGTATCAACATGCTCGATCTCCACGGTAAGCACATCACACCTTCTGGCGAGTTCGCGAATCTTTTCCGGATCTTTGAAGGAGCCAGCAACGTGCTTGTCGTTCTGGTTTATCTGCCGAGCAGGGCAGTTGACTTCATCTAGTAATACGATTTCGATGCCGAGCAATGCAGCTTGCTCTTGTAGCATGCGCCCCAGCTGGCCTCCGCCTAGAAGGCCAATGACCGGTTTCTTAGCCATTAGATTGCTTGCCTTTGGCTATTCAAGAGTGATATATGTGTCGTATATCGGGAATGTGTGCACACATATGAGTAAGGAAGCTAATGACGCCGGTCCGGTTCTATTGAGAAATTTTGATTTTGCTCAAACTTGTACCTAAGTACTTTGCACTAAGTTCAATGGTGTTTGTTTGAACCAATCATAGCCAAGTTTCACGTTCTTCTTGAAGAAACGGTTTTGTGGGGGCAAATGCATTGTGCTTTCCTTACATAATTAAACCTTTATGCATACAGATGTCACTCTCATCATGAAATGAGTATCAGTGTCATAAGTTGTAGATATTGTAAGAGAGTCTTGATTTCTAACATCTCTTGGAACGTTTGTTATGAGTCTCTTTGGAAATGAAGGCATTTGGTAAAGGGGAAGCCGATACCAAACGGAGCAACTAATCAGTCCATGCCGAGAGTCGGGGACATCTGGAGTGAACAAGGGTCATTAAGAAGGTTTATTTTAAAACAACTGTATTTCTAAGCTAAGCTCCTAGACTAGCCTGGGTTAATTGATTGGTTGTTAGTTACCAGTGTCTACTGGGTTACAGTCTGGGTAAGTTGCTTAGGTATCAAGTGTAGGGAGGTACAGACTCAATACCTGTACTTTCTACATACATGTATCCGAGATTATCTTGTGTAAAGTACACGATAGGTATTCCAGAAGTGCCCGACGGTCCCGATTATACTCTTTTATTATTGTTATTATTGTTATTGTTAATCTAAACTCATTCATTCAATTATCATTCAAAGACCTTTTTCCTAAGCGAGCCTTAATTGAGAGTGATAGTGTTATTTCCTTATCTCTCTTGGTGGAAGTGCGCATGTCTGTGTTTTGAGACATCTGGAGTACATACCTGAATTCAAAGCATTACATGTACCTCGTAGGCATGTGAACGGGATCACAACATATAGGACTTGTATGGCAACATTTAGAATGAGTGAGTAGATGGACTGTCTGAGGGACACCACCCTATTTATAGCACACTAACCCAACTCATCTCACAGAACCCTTCGCGACACTTCCGCGGAATCTTCTGCTACTACTCCTAACCGTCGCATCCTCGACAGCAGCTCCTCATGGATGGGAACCGGCCGGACAGTCTGTATTAAAACACCAACCTAGTTCAGGAAGACGAGGCGCTGTCGCCTCCGAGAGCAAAATATGTAGTCAAATCGGTATTGATCTTCTTGCTCAGGGTGTAAGTTAAAGACATCCTTTCCGTATTCATGCCAACTATAAGTATATAATTGTCATTGCTCATCTCATAAATCCTAGGGTAATGCTGTCGATGCCTTTGTTGGTACCCAGCTATGTGTTGGCGTTATTGGCATGTATCATTCGGGTCTTGGTGGCGGAGGATTTAGTCTGATCCGCGGCAACGATGGCAATTACACCGTCATTGACTATCGCGAATCTGCGCCTCTCGCAGCGCACGAAAATATGTATAAGGATAACATCATAGGTAGCGTTTTCGGCGGGCTGTCTGTAGGTGTACCGGGCGAACTGCGAGGTTTAGAATACGCTCATAATAAGTTCGGCTCATTATCTTGGAAATCCGTCGTCCAACCTGCGGCCTCCGTAGCGCGAGATGGGTTCTCTGTTGGGCAAGATATGGTGGCTTATATGGGATTCGGTCTCAAGGTAGCCGGCTGGAATTTCTTGGTAGAAGATCCCGCATGGGCACCAGACTTTGCGCCGAATGGTAAGATTTACCACCTTACCCTGCAGCTTTGACACGTAAGCTAATGTCTGGTTTAGGGACGTTGGTGAAGTTGGGCGATATCATGACGCGAAAGCGCTACGCAGAGTATGTGGACGCTCTATCAAGATAGACATACTCTTCGTCCTTGCCGTTTACTTACTTCTATCCCAGAACCCTTGAGCAGGTAGCCGAACACGGCGCCGATATCTTCTACAACGGCCCGATAGGTTTGTAATCCCTTCAACCCTCGTGCACTTTCTTCTCTAATAATCTCCTTAAGCCGAGGCCACGATCAGATATATCCAGCAACATAACGGGACCATGACCCTCGAGGATATGCGTAGCTACGAGGCCGTCATCCGCGAGCCCGTCAACATCCATTACCGAGGCTATAAGCTCTTCTCCGCAGGTGTCCCCAGCAGCGGCGCTGTGTGTCTCAGTACACTCAAGACGATGGAAGGTTACGACTCTGCCGACACCTTTGCCGATGCTAATCTAACCTTACATCGCTTCGACGAATCCATGCGCTTCGCCTACGGCGCCCACCAAGCCCTCGGGGACCCCGCCTTCGTGTCCTCCGCCGCACCCCTCGAGGCTGCCATGCTGGATACCTCGCACCTCTCCTCGATCCGCGACCGGATCCGCGACGACACCACGCAACCCGTGAAGAATTATGACCCACAGGGCATATACGTTCCCTCGACTCACGGCACTTCGCACATATCCACGGCTGACAGCGACGGGATGGCCGTCTCCTCGACCACAACGGTGAACCTGCTCTTCGGTAGCCTCCTCATGGTCCCCGAGACGGGCGTCGTGCTCAACGACGAGATGAACGACTTCTCCATCCCCGGCTTCCACAACGAATTCGGCTACGCCCCCAGCCCCGCCAACTACGTGCGCCCCGGCAAGCGGCCCCTCTCCTCCATCACCCCCGTCATCGCCGAGACCTCCCACGGCCACCTCGCCGCCGTCGTCGGCGCCGCAGGCGGCTCCCGCATCATCAGCTCCACCACCCAGGTCCTCTGGCACCTCCTCGACCGCAACCTCTCCGCCATAAACGCCGTCGCCGCCCCCCGCTTCCACGACCAGCTCATGCCCAACCAGGTCACCTTCGAGTACTCCTTCGACAACGCCACCGTCGCCAGCATGCGCGGCAGGGGCCACAATGTCACGTGGGTGCGCGAGGGGTTCAGTGCCGTGCAGGCTATTCGCGTGCTTGATGATGAGGATAACGATGGCGATGAGAGTAGGAAGGGGAAGGGGAAGGGACCGAGGTTCGAGGCGGCGAGCGAGAGGAGACAGAAGGATAGCGGGGGGTTGACTTTGTAGTTAGAGAGTTTGGGGATGTTAGATCGGTGTGTACCTAGGTGTTGTGGCTCTCTGGTTTTGTTGTTATTGTTGTTGTTGTTATTTTATAGATGTCATCATGGGTGATAAATATAGATTTCTGTATACCTACCTACCTACCTTAGATCTATGTGGATACCTACTTTAAACTATTAGATGTAGTATACCCCGTAGATGAGTGTAAAAGAGGCACAGCGTGATTAACAAACAACATCGACGATCTTCACCAAGGCCGATTTCCAGATTCAACGCACTGATATCACATGGATACCCAGCCGCGGATCTCGTCCATAAAATACGTTGGAGACCTGTTACGTACCTACCTACTCGTCAAAAACAGAGGCATATATGTACAACTACTAGTAATGATAATAATATTTGCAACCCCCCCCTAGACTACCTACTACGGCCACCTATGTATGTATACTCCAGCACCCTATTTTCCACGTTCATTCCCATCCTTCCCCTCGAAACCCCCCTAACCCTTATTCGTTCATCTATCCCCGATACTGTCATCTCGTTTCATCATACCACCACACAACAGCGCAAAGCAAAGTAAAGGAAACGCAACGATGAAAAAAATCCGAGTGCCGCCTCCCACCGTTACAAGCCCTGGGGGTATCGGATGTGCAAGTCTATCATGAATATCTATGTAGTAGGTAGGCAATAGGTAGTAGGTTCAGGGGGGGATGGCGGGAATGGGGTTTTCGATATGATATGGATTTGGTAGTGGCAATAATACTAGTGCCTACGTAGTGGAGGTGAGAGGCTTAGGGGATGTGATATGATACGATAGAGGGATGTGTTTAATGAATTCACAGCTTCATAGCGACTAGCTTTTCAATTTGGGCTAGCCACCTTCTGACGAATTCCTCTTCTGTGAATCGTTTGGAAGAAAGCCGAGCCCTGCGCCGCACAGTAAGCGGGTCGGGGTGCGAGAGAGCCTTTTCAAAGCCCTCAGCGAATTCCGATGTAGTTGTCGCGTGGAAACCTGTATAAACTTGTTAACTTTTTAAATCTGTTGGAAAATGAAACGCAATAAATAGTCCACGTACCTGTAGGTTCACCGTCAACCTCAGTGACGATGTCTAGTTTTGGACCACCACTATTATGGACAACGGAAATCAGGCCCGCTGCGAGATATTCAACAACGCCAATTCCGAAGTGCTCGTTCCACATGCCATTCACGCCCACAAAAGCCTTGCCAAGCCACTGGAGGATCTCCGACCACGGGGCGTCGAGTTGAAAGATTACCTGCTCCTTGATGTGTAGCTCGTTGACTAGCAACCGAAGTTTGTAAACGCGCCTCGAATCGTTATCGTCCCTTACACTACCCAGAAGCACTAATTTTGCTTCCTTTGCCGAAGGAGTGCCCGTCTTGACGAATTCCGAGAACGACTGTAGAATGAGCTGGTGGTTCTTCTCGGGTCGGAACTGAGCGATATACACTAAATATTTCTGGCGCTGCTTCTCACTTTCTTCTGACAACTCAATTTGTCGTTCGATCTCGTTTACGGCACACGGGGGGTATACAACCGCGATAGGATTCACTCTGCCCCTTTGCTTTCGGCGTGGTCCCCATAAAGATTGGATGTGTCCTTGAGTCCAAGTGGAATTTGTCATGACCACATCTACTGATGCACCCATCCAGGAGTAGATTGCGGCGAACAGTTTCCAGTATTGCTTCTTGGCGAAACCCTTGGTGCCGACCCCCTTTCCAGCATTGACGCCTTGACTTCCAACTGTTGTTGTAGGGTCGAGAGAATCGAGCATATCGGTGGAAATGGTAGGATAATGTACATACGCAGCAGTCGGCATATCCGGGAATAGAATCTTGCAGAGACCAAGGACAAAAGCGTACCCCATGGTGTCCACGAAAATATCAGGTACCAAAAGAGATAAGGCTTCCCATCCCATGATTAAAGAGCCCAATGATTGTCCCAGTAAAGTCATATGCGGCCAAGTAGACGAAAGAACCCAGTGTCGAGTAGATAGATAGATGAAGTGAATTGTGGGAGGGTGAATGTCGATACTGAAGGTATTCTACAACATTATTAGCAATCCCGCTCCATACTTGTTGTAGCCTAGACCTCGAACCTTAACGCGAGAAAGCATGCTATCCTTGGACACATCGTGATCGCCTGTATATACCACGATTTTGGCATTGGGCCATCTCTTCTGGGTAGCTCGCACGGCAGCCCACAAGACTCTTTCACCGCCGCCTCCTGCATTGCAAAAGGGATGGAAGAATCCCACGATACCGTCCCATTCGCGATCACCTACTTCGCCGTTTCTAGAGGTTCCGGCTATGGAGCCATCAACATTCTCCCAACCTTCGTCCTCGCTGTTAGAGGCAGCCTCCTTTTGTAGATTCTCCCTCTCTCTAAATCTGGTTTCGTTTTCGGTGGTGGTGCGAACAAGTAGGGTGCGACGTCCTTCGGATCCTTTTCTCAGACACCAGCCTAATGTCGATCCAATCGTGCGGGAAAATATGCGGAATAGAAGAGGAACGATAAAGTTCCAGAATAAGAGTATCGCAAAGGGGGTACATGCGACGGCGATGGCCGTGAAGGCTAGAGTTTTGGGATCCATACCGAAAGAGAAGGGGCCGTCTTTCTGGCAGGAGGTTGAGCAGGTTGATGATGAATCGTGTAGTAAATCCGACATTGGCATTTGCCTAATACCGGTCACTAGTTAAATATTGGAATTAAAATGAAATATGCGAGCAGTTGTGCCTATCTGCCTAGGCGTAGGCATAGACATACGTGTCAAGAATAGAATAATGTTTTGGCCTGGTCAGGCTGTGCCAAAAAGTAGAACAGTTGACCCATTGATGTGACCTGATGATGTTGCTGTAGTGGACAGTTGGACAGTTTAAACAAGCTTGAGCTTTCTAAAAAAAAATGATGGAATGATGGAATTTGAAATTTGGCGTGTGATCTAGAACTTTAGAGGTACCTATTGTCACAGGTACCTACATCCTGGCGATGCCACTAGGTACCTACCTACATATGTAGTACAGTGGGTGGCATTAAGTTTGAAACTTTTTTGTGTATTACAAGGTGCTGCTGAGCCACAATATTTACATACTAACCCATATGGGCTAGCTTTAAAAGTCCGCCACATTTGCAACTACTTACCCAACAACACCTGCCACACCGGATGGTGCCCAGCTTATTGAATAATCAATCCGTTTCAAATCAAATAACTTTCCGAAAGTAACATTGATAAGCATGTAATTAATGGAATAATATATATATCTAGCTCAGAAGCATTTTAAATTTTGTTGCACTATATTGCGACAAGATCTGCTCCATCTATTCAAATAAAAGAAAATACTTAAAGGAGATGGTGATGCTGAAGGTAGTCACGTGATGGATGTAGCGTGGCTGCTTTTCATGTCAAGCGCTAGCCACTATTGAGCTAGACTGTGTCCAAAACCGGTCTAGCGGCTTGGTGCTACTTTGCTGTACAGAAAAAAGTTTCAAACTTAATGCCACCCACTGTACCTAGTGGTATTTAGTAAGCTACATACATTGTACCTAGTAGGTGCTGCTAGGGTGCCTTGAATCTGCCTGCCTTATTCAATATATCCCCACCTGCTCTGCCCTGTCTGCCCTGACTGACCCGCCTTCCACTGCATGCGATTCTTATCGATACGATGCTGTCACTTCACTACCAGAATTCTCAACCCAATTCCCAACTTGAGGGGCACATCTCATATCCTATCATATTCAATTCTAGGATTCATCTCAATTTTTAATAGACCAATCGTGTTGTGGGGCTTATGGGGTTGGTAGTGATATACATATATATCTCACACCAGCCCATGTCAAGCCAACATGGTTCATTATGAGCTCCATCCATTATTCTCATACTCTAAGGGCAGCTAGATCCCTCGGCCTACCATCAAGAACCGGAACTCGATTTCAGCCTGGCAGCTTAGGCTCAAGTCTTACCTCAAGTCTTGCCCGTCACCAATGGCAGCCACCTAAGTCGAGAACATTTCACTTCTCCGCAGCCGCCGTTGCGCAAGCAACCCAGGACGCCGTCATAGGGCTCCATGCCGCCTCAGGCCTCCCATGGTTCGCCGTGATCCCTCTCGTAGCCGTAGGGGTCAACCTCATTTTCCGCCTGCCTCTAAACATCTACACCCACAAGCTCTCCCAGCAGCGAGCGAAGCTCACCCCGCTCTATTCAGGATGGGCATGGCGTATTAACCTAAATGTTTCGCGGGAAGGGTTGCCCAAGGGGAAGGAGGAAAAGGTGGCTGTGAAGAGATACGAGAAGGCAGTATCGAGGCTCCACCGTTCCTTGGGTCTGCAGAACTGGAAGATGTATTCCAGTCTTCTGGCCATCCCCTTTTGGCTCGTTGGCATCGACTCCATCAGACGGATAAGCGGGGGTCCGGAGGGAATTTTCGGGTTGTTGTTCTCAGAAACTCCTGTAGATGCCGGCAACTCGGCTTCAAGCAGTCTCGGAGCCACTGCGTCGGCGGTGAACAGCTCAGCTACTGCTCCAGCCGCCCAAGTTTCTGCGGTCGACACATCCGCAGCTACCGCAGCACTAACTGACAATATCCAAGACCTACCAGACCCAAGCATCGCACTAGAAGGCTGTCTCTGGTTCCAGGACCTCACCGCTGCCGACCCCTACTGCATCCTTCCCTTCGCCTTAACCGTCATGCTAGTCGCGAACCAGCTCCCGTCAACCGAAAGAGGGATACGCCGGCTCTTCGACCTGCGGTCTAAAGAGGGGCGCGTCGTCATCACGACAGCGGCCAAGAGAAGTCTACGTTTCCGCCGAGCACTACTCCTCTTGTCCCTCATTATAGGTCCCATCACTGCCTCCATGCCGGCCGCGCTGCATATGTACTGGCTGACGACGTCTGCTTCGCAATTGTTCGTGGGCAGGATCCTGTCGTACTTGATGCCGGTCAAGAACCATGTCGTTAAGGAGTATAAGGAGAAGAATTTTGATACCGTACGGCCAGATCCTAGCGAGAGGCCGATAGCTCAAGCTAACAGGTAGTGAGGGTGGTATATACAGACCCCGCCCCTGGCTGTGTGTGCATTTCACATTGCGAATATACTTTGTAGTTGTAACCATGTAAATTTACAATACGTAGCGATTTACGCGAAATACTCGCACTCGCCAACTATGTAAGAGTATCCCTAGGTATTTGGATTGCCTAAAAACAACCTAGAGTAAAAAGAAAGCGATAACTAGCTCCTTTCGAGCCTGTATAGCGCAAACGTGATACACACCCAACTACATAGAACATAAGAATCTCCAGCTATTTGCGCTGACTCCAGAACGCCCCAGATGCCCACTCGTACACTAACTAGTCGATCTATACTCTTTACGCCGAGGGCTCAGGCTCGATCTATCCCAGGAACACGGCCAACAAGACGATAGCCATAATGACAGCCAGAATCAAGAGCAAGCAGCACGCCTTGCTCCGCGCATTCTTCTGATATCGGGCCGCGCTGCGCAACTCGTAATCAGCACCACGCGTGTCATCACGGACGTTAACGGCGTTGCTCTCGATGGTCTGGAGTTGCTCTCCCTGCTCGCTGACGATCTGCGCAACTTGCTGGAACAGCACGTTTAGGTCGCCGACACCCTCCTCGATCTGCCGGATTTCTTCCTCACGTTCGGTGATTAAAGCTTCCTGGAAGTCAACCTCGTCTTGCGGCGCTAGGTGTACTTGCTCCTGTTGCTGGAGCTGCTGGAGCTGATCGCCTGCGGGGCTGGATGGGGCACCTTCGGTTTCATGGTCGAGCGCAGCCTTTGCGGCGGTGACAGAGGCCCGTTGTTTTTCGATAGCAGTGCGTTGGAGGGATTGAAATTCACCGAGGGCGGCCTTGAACTCGCGCGAAAGTTTTTGTTGAGAGTACTTCTGGGTGGGCTTCACAGGTAAAAATATTAGAAATGCGTCTTTTACGCTGGCTAGACCACAGCAAATCGTAAGTCCTTTACGAGGTGGGGGTTACTTGCCGTAGCATCTTCCCAGGTCTGGATTTTCTTGATACCCTCGCCAACCTCTTTGAATTGCTCAGTCGATTCCTCAATCGTGGCATGGACTCTTTCGCGCAATCGAGGGTTGTCCCGGCGCGTGCCGAGTAGGCCGATGTCCGAATTGAGTTTTGATATGTTGCCCTGCAAATGGAAGAGTTTGTTCATCAAACTTTGCGATAGGCGAGAGAATTCCGGGTCATCCGCATAGCTGCCATTGTTTTGGCGACGGGCACCGCCACCACCACCGGATTCTATCGAGGATAATTGATCGAATGACATGGCTGGCGATAAGGGATTCAAATCAGGACAATGACAACTCGGGGATGGGGTTAGATGCAGAAAATGAAAGAAAGATGATAACTTGATCGATGAGTTGAGACAATGATGTTGAGGGTGGGCTCGCTGCGCTGCAGACAAAGTTGTCGGAGATTGAAGAGTGAAAGTTGAAGTTGAAGGTTTGAAGGTTTAAAGGTTAAGGACTGAATTGGATTGGTCACCTGGGGTTAACTAACGGTTACGTGACCGGCAAGGCAGCTGAATTAACCTAAGCAGCTAACTTAGGTAAGTAAAGACGCTGCAGTGCATGTTTCTTGCACATGCAACTTATAGCGCTGCGTCATAGCGTCGATTCATCAACTAAGCCACAAATCATTCAGCGTTTGCACATTAGTTAGTTAGTAAGTTACCCCATGTAATCCACTTCAGACCCATTTTAACCTGGTTTCCTGTGGCTAAACATTCGCCTTGCATTCTCTAGCTTCAGAGCACCAACAAAGCTCTATAATTTTTTTTATTTACTTTCACCTTCGCTCACCCTGTCAGTACTTAGAGCAGGTAACCACTTTTCAACATAGCAACCGTGCCTAGGGTCCGTCATTCCTTTCTCATCAATCTTGACCACTGCGCTTTTTCGCATTTTTCGCATACGCATACTACTCTGCATTTTCTAGTTCTCAGACCGTACGATGCGGTAATCTAATTATTCTATTTCTTTACTCTCTCCAAAGTCGCCAAGATGGCTCCCGCAATTGCGCGCCGAGTGCCCTACAAGGATTTCCTACAGCCAGCCTTGCAGAGACGGTTTGCCTCAACGACTGGTGTTTTGCTAGCTATCGCGTATGTCCAGGCAATCATTTTGGCCAGATGGAATTCCTGTACGTGATTACTCGACTCGTTGTCTGGTTGTTTTTCTTTTGGCTATACCTTCTAACTAACCGTCAAATAAGTCATATGGGCTTGGTTCCCTATCGGACCTACTGGTCTACGTACTTTGTGTATCTTCGGTAGCATCCTCCCCGTCATCATACTACGAATTGCCCATTCGCACATCGGCATTCGAACATCCAACTCCCCCTTCGAGACCTTCCGCCAGAATGCGTTTTCCTTTGCCACTATTGAGACAATCATTACATTTACCATCTCCGCTTGGTTGTTTAGCCAGACGTTTCTCTTCTCAACTCCCGCCGATGCCAACCTGGGATGGATCACGTATTACAGTGGGGATCGCACACGGCTAAACGAGAGGGCTCTATTCTACACCGTTGACCTGATCATATTAGGTATTGTTCAAGGGGTCTTACATATATCACTAGACTATGATCGTATGCTTTTAGGATTAGTGAAGCCGCAACGCGAAGGAGAGGTCAACAACCAAGGAGGTGAACCCTGGACTAAACTAGGCGAATGGATCCCTGTTCTCGTGGTTCGCTCGGGAATGCTCTCGATGACCGTGGGGTTGGCCAATTATGTGGTACTCTACCATTTCCTAAGGCGCTCAGCTTGGGGCTGGGCCATGTCCTTTTTCCGCGTGTTCTACAATCTCCCGAAGTCCAATATCCCGCCTAGTCAAGCGCCATGGAGTCTCTGGATGCTGGGACGATCCATGTGGGCGGGCTTCCTATTATGTCTATTATGGTACATCGGCGACATGGCCTTCAGACTACAGCTCGCAAAGGCACCTCTTAAGAACAACCTGCCACTTAGTTCCGAGTCGAAAGATCCAAACGGAAGCCTGCTAAACGGGTTGAAGAGCACGAAACCGCGCATAGCTGTGAGTTATCTATGCTATTTTACATAAAGAGATTGCTAATAGTTTAGGCATTCGCTATGTGGGAACTAGCTTTAATCGCACGAGACTTTGATATTCGGAGACTGAGCATCTTCGAGGACATTGATCGAAAGGACGGCCCAATGTGGTCCCAAGTCTATGTTACTTGCCTAAATGTGATCAAGTCCATCGAGGAGAGAATTGACAATTACGGGAAGCCACCTATCCCTCCACCAGCGGCAGCACCCGCTGCTGATCCTCTTCAGCCACCTCAACGAATTGTCGAGCCCCCGAGGACCGATAATGTGTGGGCAGCAGCACCGGCTCGAACAGGTTTGCGAAGTTCTATAGGCAAGCTTGCTACCAGGGTGGTAACATCACCTGGCAAGACGCCCGCCGAGGTGTATTTGCCTGAAGCCAAGAGAAAGGCAATAGAGGCGACCGATCATTTTCTTACCAAGGAGCAAAGAGAAGCCCTCACAACTGAAGGCGTGAATACGCTATTCCAAAATTTAGTGTTGCGTGTTTTGAGTTTGCCTCAGATTGGATCATTCTTTCAGCAGCCATTTGGCCGCCAATTTACGACTGCTGTGCTTGGCCAGCCTTTTGGTGAAGTTAGCATTTACGTCAACGCAGCTTGCGCCTTGTCCCGGCTAGCGGTCTCTAGCCTGGTAGAGGACCGATACGGCAATGTGCAACGAGATGTACCCACCATCATTCGCACATTCACCACAGTCATCAAGAAACTCGAGCTATTTAGGGATAATCTGCCGATACACTGGACAGATCTTGGGAAGACTCGGGAATATGCTAAAATACAAGATATCTTGGATGCATTGAAGGATGGCCTACAGGATCTCATTGATGCGTTCGGACAGTATAGTACCGACTTAAGACTTACTCGCGCAGACATGAGATTGGCAAGGGAGGCAGCTGAAAGGCCGCGGGAGGCTGCAAATGCGGGAGCGGCAAATGCTGTTGTGGCAGCGCCAGAGGCACAAATCCCGATGCAACAAGTGCGTTAGTGGCAGCAATTGCTTGTGTCGAGTTTGACTGACGAACGAATGGGCTGGATTTGGATGTGAGGCATGGAAGTGTCAAGTACCTACTACCTACTATTTAATAGGTATAGGTACATAGTACGACCGACTGATATGATGATAGAAAAAAAGTAACTGTAATGAAGTTCAACTTTCCATGAATACCTAATTAACCAACAACTTTTTTCACCCCTCTAAGTTTTAATTCATATGTAAGTCATCAGTCATTATTTTGAAGTTGTTGCGGCAATGCGGCTCTACGGCGTTATAGCGGCTCTATGCATGTGTATGTATTGTACCTCTTAGTTACGTGTCCCCGTTAACTGCGAGGTGCTAGGAACCGGTTAGTTACCCATAGATTTAAGGTTACATAGCACACGTGTTATGCATACCTGTATAAATCAGGTATCCAATCATGAGTGCAATCATGAGTGCAATGATGAGTGCAATGCATCCACCAAGTGGGGAACCCCACTGCCAAGGCGGGATCTTGGTCCATCATGCAATCTTATCTCTTATTACGAAGGACAAACTTCCCAACTTCCGAAGTGAATTTCAACTTCACCCTTCTTTCCGTCCATCCTTCCCATCCCTTTCTTTTTATCGTCATCCCTTTTCGATCTCCCATGTCCCGCCACGCCGCCCCTCATGACCGTAATAATTGACCGACCCTAATTTGACCATTCAAGCATTCGACCTACGCGACTACCTACTATAATTTATTCTCTCTTAATATGAACTCTGGATATTTCCCTTTCACCCTTCGTCGCGGTCACGCAATAATAGCCGCAGCCTTACCGCGCTCCGCGGCACAAGAATGTCATACCTATCCCTCCTACTCCGAATAATACATACGGTACCACCATGAAGGGCACCAGCCTCATATTCCGCATAGCCTATACTTTCGCCTACGTTTTTTTATGCCTTTTCCTCGCCGCCCTTCTTCTTGTCGTGCCTGGCGATTTCGTTCGCCAAGTTCTTAAATCCGGAAGTCGATATGTCGACCTAATCGTCCTAGCCGTGGTATTTGTTCTTACGGTACTTATCGTTTTATTTGTTTACGCGCTCAGGCTCTACGTGACACGCACTGTTTTAGCCTCCATCCCAAAGGCCTGGATTCCGATCGAGAAAGGAGACGTACCGAAGGAGGTTCGCAAGATGATCGTTACGGATCTTAGCAGAAGTGCGGCTATAGCATGGGAGGCTCATCCAAAGATCATCACGCCAGCGGCCCGTCTTGCATCAGCGAGAGAGGCCGCCGCCAGAGAGTCGATGGCTGGTGATGGCCAGCAACGAAAATCGTTTCAACTACTTAGGCCGAAGCCACCCGCGACCGTGGAGGAAGAAATGGGCATCTCCTTCCCGCCGTTGCGGCCCGTCTGGGGCGAAATTGAGCATGATGGTTGGGGCTCACCAAACTCCCCAGACCTAGCCAATTTACAATATAGCACCGTACTCGGCGAGCTTCCCAACCTCATCGAAGCTAAGGCTGTCTCCATGGCACCACCAGACCCGGATTCCGTTGCGGACCCTCCGGCTCTTGATTTAGATGTCGTCGCACTTCTACAGCGTGCCCCAAACATGACAATGCGAGATTATGTTACGCGCCTCATAACTGTCGGTGTGCTGCCACGTTCCGTCAAAATAGCATCTGAGTTCGTCGACCGCTATGAACGAGCGCGCTTTGGCGCCAAGCCTCTATCTAACGCGGCCTTTAGGCAGCTTATGCGCCTTTTTGCCGAGCTCCTACGCTCCATGCAGCCCTTAGAGTCTGCTTCCACGTATGACAGCAAGCGCAGTAGCAGTATAAATGGCGACGGGTATCCAGATAGTTACGGGCACATCGATGACGATGCCCCCAGGGACACTACGCCGACGACGCCTGCGCGAAGCATCTCTGGCTCGATTAGTGCAAGGAGTTTTAGAAGTACTCAAAGCGGGAGTAGCGCACGCAGAACTCATCCACATGTGCGCACCGACTCCAATCGTACGTCTTGGCAGCGATATCAGACGGCGCCTACGACTCCGCGTAGCAAGCTTACCTTCGGTCACCGTAACCGTGGCGATGGGAGGAACTCGCCGAGCACACACGGCAGTAATAGAGATAGTCTAGGCGGGAGCAGTGTGTCGCGTTTAAGGCACGTGTATCCGGACAGCCAGGGCTCGAGCTCAAGTCCGAAGTCCATATCCCAGGCCTCGGTAATCCGGCTTGCAACAAGAGACGATAGAGGGGATTTGCCTTACGTGCTTAGGGTTGGGGAGTCGTTCTAAGGGGTGTATCAAAAAAATCAAAAGGTACGGGCGTTAGCAAAAAGGAAATGCGAAGCATGTTGGGACCGGCGTTGCGTTGTTCAACAACAACTTTACTACTATGAAAGAGTTGGTGATTTTTGTGGGGAAAAGGGGGGAAGGAAGGGGGGGCGTTAGGGAAGATAAAAAAAAAAGTGTCCCGAGAAGAAGCAAGAACGAAAGCATTTCCAGCGTCGGCGTTCCGGGTTTACCAGGCCTACTTAAAATACAGCTGCTGATTGATATGCTATGTTTTGTTTTGCTTCGGCAGGGACATTTGGTTTGTATAACGTCTTTTTTATGCACGTTTGTTTAATCTACATAATGTCTTTTATTATACCCCCGTTTCAAAGATGTCGTTAACGGGTCTGGTTTTTTTCCCCGTGTCCTACATACCTATCTATGGCGTCCCGTCCCGTCTGTCTGTCTGTGTTATGATATATCTGATCCATTGCCTTGGGTGTGTTGTACAGCATAGGTGGTACGTCATGTTGGGTCACGTGCCCGCTTACTAACACTAATACTAACACTGAGGTGTACTAACTCACTCAAATGAGTTTCGCGACTAGACCAAGCCCCCCTATTATCCCCTATTATCCCACTGTTATTCATTCCTTTACCTAGGTTAGGGTCCTTTCTAACCAAAAAGCAACGCCTATCCCGAGGATTTTTTTTACGATCCCGTCTTTCCTATATTCCGATTCCCATCCATACCTATCCGTGCCCATACCTACCTGGTTAGGTACATTATATTCAAGAGCCTAGGTACCTTACCGATATATATCCGACGCCATTGATGCTTTCCCGAAACTCCACCGATGAGTTTTAAAGTTCAAAATGGGGGGTTTTTGGTTTTGGCAGTTGGGATAGCGGTTAGCGGCGGTTTTCTTCTTCTTTCTTTTCTTACTAAATCGAAGTATCGAAGCATCGAAGTACCGAAGCACACGGGACGGCTTTGTGTGTATGGAATGGATGGGTGGATGGATGGAATGGTATACAGCTTTACTTGAACAGGTACACTACTGGGCTAGAGCGTCGTTGATCTCGCTGCACGCCTTGGCACGGCGCGCGGCTACGCTGGAGCTGGCGGTGGGGTGCTGGTGGAGGGTTGCAATGTATAAGGATATGTCGGGTTTGGCTATTGAAGACAGCTTGACGAACCGCCCAGGTAGTCATGATATCAATGCTGTTACTTAACAGTTGATTCTCGCTCCGCTCCCAGGGTGAGGAAGGAAGAAAAGGGGGTAAAGCAGGTCAAGGTGATGAACAAGACGAAGAGAGACTGTCTGGTACTGACCCATTGGCGGCTGGGGCGTTGCATTGGTTGTCCGTGGTGTTGAGATGAGGGAAGTGAGTATCTACCTACACTTAAGCCATCGCGATGTTCATAGTTGTGTGAAACCATTGTACTAAATTTGCCGTAGATCTTATCTGATATAATTTTTTGAAGAGCGAAGAGCCGTAGGAATGACTTGGCTAGCAGCATCAAAAAGACTAGTACATGAAAAGGTACTACAATGACTAAGTGAGGTATGTAATATGAATACCTCACGAGACTTTCGAACCGAGTTACGAAGTGCGAAAACCTCAAATCGCAAAATTTCAAGGTTGCACTATTGAGATCAATGATAACAGGTATTCGTACATAAGCATACTGCTTGCACCGCATACTATGTAGACCGGTTTTGGATACGGTTTAACTCAATAATGGTTAACGTTTAATTTAAAAAAACAGCTACGATACATTTATCCAGTACGTCTAAAAACACTACAACTATTTTCTAAAAACACTACACCTTCCTATTTGAGTCTAGCAATTACATACGACACTCCACCACCTAATTTCATAACGTTTTTATTCAACTACATAATTTAAGAGTTTTGCTATGTGCACTACCATTAAGTATTGTACATCCCATAAGTCCACTAAACCTTAAAAGCCAGGGCCCGTCCAAGCCATCCATCCCATCCACCCAAATAACTCTTCAGCCATATGTCGCATCATGATGCAACTGGATTCAATTGAAAGAGAATCCGATTTCCAATTGATTGATATAGGTCTCAAATTGAGGCAATACGTGGTCGCAAAGTTATTCAAGTAAATAGGTGGCAGGACGGGAGGCACGTGATCACCCTTAGAGCCACACTATGGGCCCTTAGCGCCCTTGGAGCCCTTAGACCCAAACCTTATTCAACAGCTTCAACCTTGAATAACTCCCTGAAACAAATAGCTACAAACGTGCAACCGGATTTGATTGAAAGAGGATTCAATTACTGATTGATTGATACCGGCTACACCTTGGGGCGATACGTGGTTGAAGAGTTATGTTGGTATTTGTCTCGAGAGTAGTCACGTGACACTTACTAGCGTGACCCCAGGCGGCTCTAGGGCTTTTTGGCGGCTCTAAGGGCTCTTAGCGTGGCACTAAGAGGTCTTAGTGTGGCTCCAAGGGTAGTCACGTGCCTCCCGTCCTGCCACCTTTTTACTTGAATAACTTTGCGACCACGTATCGCCTCAATTAGAGACCTATATCATTCAATCGGTAATTAAATGCACTTTCAATTAAACCCGGTTGCACGTTTGTGGCTATATGTTTCAGAGAGTTATTTGGATTCAATTGATGTGGGCAGCTGGGGGCGCTAGATGAGGTCCGGATTTAAAGTTTTAAGGGATGTACTAGGTGTACGGATAAGCCCCGATAGCAAAACTCATAATAAATAGGTATGTAAAGTAGTAAAAAGGTGATGTAATTGTAAATTGTATTAAATTATGTAGTTGGATAAAAACGTTATGAAATTAGGTGGTGGAGTGTCGCATGTAATTGCTAGACTCAAATAGGAAGGTGTAGTGTTTTTAGAAAATAGTTGTAGTGTTTTTAGACGTACTGACATTTATCACAAGACACCCCTTAACATTTATCTCAGTGAACTCAGACCACAAGTCTGTGCTCATGCATCTTTCCAGCCACATTGGCTTTCAGCCAATCACAACGAATAGGCAAGCTAAAAAGATGAACACATAGAAATCAAAAAACATCATTTTTGGCCCCACATGTAACTACATGTGCATGGGCCAAAAAATGATGTGCCTGTGGCACACGTCCATTGACGATACGGGCTTCTGTATAGGGTTGGCTACCTAGGTAGATGTATCAATCATACAAGTATTTTCAATCGCCTAAAAATTCCAACGTTTTCATTTGAACCTCAAAGTCGAGTTACTACTAGTAGTACATGGTGAGAGTTCGACTTCCCACACCCGTCCACTAACACCACATGTAGATCAAAAATCTGTATGTAAGGCAACCGACCTCCCACCTAGCAACCACCCACCTAGCTAATGAAAAGCATAAGCATCCCTTAGCAGGCACGTGTTGGGACTGGGCCTTACTTCCTTGACGCCTGATTGAATCTTGCCATCGCATCGTTCACTTCGCGGTAAACCCTGGCTCGCCGTGCAGCTATGCTTGCCTCGGTGCTGTCGTGCTGGTACACAGCAGCCATGAAAGGGGCTTCGCCCTGGGGAACGGCAGCCTTTTTCTCGTGGGTTCTCTGCGCCGAGGCCCGATCTCCCTGCGCGTTGGCGGCGACGCCACTCGAGGGGGTGCAGCTAGGTTGAGCGGAAGAGTGTCAGTGTGGGTGATATTGAAGAGCAACGAGTCCTAATCACTAGGCGGTCTTCGGGAAGAGGGCTCTGGCTGAGGGTAAAGAATGGCGATTGTTTGTGTAACAGAGGAAATCCCAGCAGGCTACAGCTTGGCCTAGGCTGTACAGTACCTGGATAGGGGGACGAAAAGGACAACAGCGAGGAATGGTAGGGAATCGGGCAGGGAGCAGACGTGTAAGAGCCCAATCATCAAGCCAGTACTTACTCCTTGGCAGCGGACGGCTGTAGTGGATTACCCATGATTACTCGAGGATATTCTGAGAAGAGCGCACGGGAGATGATAGAGGGAAATTGGTATAGGTCGGATGAGGACTATTGATTTGTGTCTAGCAACGAGTCTGGTCTTCTTCTACTTCTCCTCTAAAAGAACAGCGGAGGGGAGGCTGTTCTTATAGACGATTTTGCGACTGGCCAACGAAAGAGTCGCTATCTGGCGCCTACACTTTTTGAACCCCTTCGATAGACTTGCCCCTTCGACAGACTTGCATATTGAATTACCAGAGATTCGATAAACCTGCATATTTCCTCACCATGGCGCAGGTCTTGTGAGACGGAACCTATTGGTGCTCTCATCTAGGTCCACATTTATTTCCAGAACTTGTGGAGATAGGGAGAACAGAATGGTGAGAAACTGTACAGTACATACCTACCTTCCCTTGTATCTGAAATCATGATAAAAATCTAAGTAGGATGCAATAGGCGTGCAACCATGCTTCGACTCACTTAGACGCAGGGTCATGTCTAGGGCCGATTCCGCTACGACCTGGCATGCCAGTGCAGCCCGTGATTGGTTCAAATGGATCATGTACAAAATCAGACAAAAACTAAAGTATACCGAGTGAATACCCCACCACCGCCACTGGGAGATCCTGACAACCTCCGTCAGTCGATGTTGCAAATATTTCAAAATGATATGCAATTGCTGCAAGGTTGACTAGATAGTGAAGTACATATCAGAAGAGGGGGTAAACAAAAGGGATTATGCGCCTAAGCAGGGAACAAACATGGCAGAACTTTAGGGGTACTTCGTTAATACCAGGTTCGGTGTACTCTAAGCATATTTCAGCTCCAATTCCGGTACAATACACCGCCACACTGCCTAATCTAATCCAAGCTATAAAAAAGATCTTGTATAGTACTACCAAACCTCGTGGCGCCCATGTTACCTACCTACTCGGTTAGGTAGGTAGGTAGGTAGTATGCTTAACTCCCATCACATCATAACACTCTTTCGTTCCGTACCCTGTTCTAATCTCACCCAATCTCAACTTCACTTCCCACTCATGGCCTCTCCGTCTCAGTGCAAATGGCCAGTCCTTAACCTCGCCCCATAATTCTCAGACTCGACCCCCCTACAGCTTCCCAACCGGCGGATCCGTGTTCGCCTTCCCGTGGTCGCAAACCGCGAGTAACGACCCTTCTCGGCCGTTCTCGTCCACGGCCCGCATCTCCCCCCTCAGGGCGCAGAGCGTGCGCCCCACGTGGAGAAGCTCGCACCTGATGTGGATGGTGGCGCCGACGGGGATGGGCCGCAGGTAGGTGACGTTGAGGGTGCGGGTGACCCCTTGGCGCTGCCAGAAGCCCGGCTTCGAAACCAGGTGCAGAGGCAGCGTGGTGCACGTGTCGAACAGGGTCGACGTGCAGCCGCCGTGCATGGTCCGCAGGCCGTTGGTGTGAAGGGGGTTCACGGTGAATCGGAAGGTGATGTAGGGGTGTGGGCCAGAGGCGGAGTGCGAGACGATGGAGAGGTATGGCAGTATGAAATTCATCCATCCCTAACGCGTTGTTAGTCATGTATGCATTGGGGGTTTAACATGATGTTGCGACTGAGTGCTGAAACGCTAGGGGCTATCAATTCAAGCTGTCACTACACTGAACCTGTCCGGAACCAGCTATGGTGCACTTATATGCCCTTGGATAGCTCCCAATTCACATAGTTAGATAGGTAAGTACGCATATTATGAGAGTGAGCTTACTTGCTGGTCCGGGTCTTCAAGTGACTCTGGTCTCCATGCCAGAAACGCCTCGGTTTTCTTGATGCCTTCAAGCTTGCTCAATGTGTTCACGAAATCTTGGCGAACGGTCGTGTTTTTATCCTTGGAAGACCCCGCCATGTTGGCGTGATTGATGAGGGTTGAGAGTAATGAACAAGTTTCGTGAGTAGTTATAGTTGCTACCGGATCATGTGGTGAACAGTTTCAATGGCGATAATTGTGAGTATATATAGTTAGAAATCGTGTAAATTAGTAAGTCCGAGTGGTTGATAATGTAAGACAAATGTGTATGAAGTTGATTAACGTACATACATATACAATGTATATAGTATGTAGTATGTAATATGTAGTATGTAGTATGTAGTATGTAGTATGCATGTAGGTATTATTAGAAGCTCTCTTTACCAAGATTACCCATGTATGTACCTTACCTAACCTAGGTATGTATGTAGGTCATCACGCATCGTGCCGAGGACTTCAATTGATGCATATTGGTTCAGATGTCAATAACTACTACCCTAGGTAGGATATGCACTTACCAAAGTACCTAGCCCTACAATATGTACTGCATTCTGCACATGTGCTGTGTATGTACTCTGTATGTAGGTAGTTACTAGGTACATAGCAGGCGCACAACACGGTAGAGGCGCAATGTTAAGCTTTCCTACATGTAAGCCGGTGCGTATCTTCCAATAGGTACTATGTATGTTAGCCGTGCGACATTGTGTTCGTCTTATCAGCAAAGCTTTAACCTCTACATGAAGCTTAACAACGGCCGCTTGCATGATGTCTGGTGTTGTTGTTAATACATACATGTAGTTAACTACTACGTAGTTTGTATCTACATAGGTACATGTAGCTTGAGGCATCTAACGCGCACAGACACACATGATCTGGATCTTTAAAAGGAATAAAGAGGTAAAAGAACCCGACAATCAAGGCAAGTATGATGAAAGAAACATTAACATGTGGAAGCTTACAACCGCATACGTAGTACATAGTATTTATTACTAGGCACCTAGTTAAATAGAATATAATAAGTGGTCTAAGCTTCTTGATATGGAACTTGAAAGATGCAAAACATTGAAGTTCAGGGGCAGTTTCGCTAGCATTACTAGGTACCTAGTACCTAGTACCAGACAAATACTACTAAACGCAGCCTTGTGTGGTAGATAGGTTTGCAGAGATTTGATTGGTCAAACAAGCATGGGTTCGGGGCGACAATGACCTAATCGGGCCACAGCAAGGGAAGGTAGTACGTATCTCCTTAAACATTCAATCTGCCCTATCTGGTTTAAGGTTCAAGTTAGTAACAGCTTTCCATTTCCAAATCCATCACGTCTCAACTTTTCTAATCATTTCGATAATTTCGAACCACCCACCACAGACGCCAACGCCAACGCCAGCCTCTACTCCAACGACTTTTCGAATCCTTTTCCTATTGTCCATTACCACACGGACCTCATACCACCAAAAATCCCGGTACTTTAACGAAATATCGCATTGCGTTTGCGTTTTGTTTTTGAGTCAAGTAATTTCATCAACTATCTTGATTCTCTTCGCTCATTTACTCCCTTTTTTTTTCTCTTTTCTCTTTTCGCTATTTACTTTTCGCTTTCCCCTGTTCCCTGTTCCCTTGTCTGCTTCATTCCTCCTCTTTTTCTATTCCCCTCCCCCCCCAAACGTGATATCAAGAGCCCTCCTTTTCTTGCCTCGGCTACAACAACTTATTACGACGACGACGACGTTTCGATTACTTAATATTCCGCAATCGAAAAAGAATACATAGGACTTTCCCTCGCTAGCGCATCCCACATCATTTACTCTACTTATTAAGCGTGGAGACAATTGATCTTCTACCCTCCGTCGCATCTTCTGCCTTTGCCTAGCCAGGCAGCCTTCTTGTTCAACGGCCTGCAACGCCGATGCGCATGTCGAGAAACGACCTCTAATTCAACGGCGAAGACGGTAGTGAGGGCTGAATACCGTCATAGGGGTAAACCGGACTAGTAGATACCCATGAGCTGGCAACAGTTCTCCACCATGGGAGCTGGTGGGAATGGCCCCGGGATGCCAGGCGTTGGCGGCGGCCAAGAGATGCCCGGGGGAGGAGGACCTGGGGGTCAATCAAACCAGCCGCATGCTACTGAATATACTTTGCAAGGTATTGCTCTCATTGGATGATACCATATATCAAATGCCTCTTCGCTAACTCGCACGTGCCCCACAGGTGTTATGCGCTTCCTCCAAACAGAGTGGCATCGACACGAAAGAGACCGAAATGCCTGGGAGATCGAACGTCAGGAGATGAAAGGCAGAATTGCCAACCTCGAGGGCTCGGCTAGAAGAGCGGATGCCACACAGAAGGCTCTCAAGAGATATGTGACCATCCTAGAGAAGAAGGTAAAAGACCAGGCTGCCCAGTTAAAGGTCGCCTCTTCTACTCCTTCTAGCACCGACCATTCTGTAAAGCAACCCCCTAAAATCGATAGGGCATCCTCAATCCAGGAGAAGTTGAAATGTATGCATACAACAACATGCTAGATTACTAGGAGCATCTGATACTGACTTCGTTTATAGCATCTTCTGAGAAACCTAAAGACTTGGTACCTGGCCAAGAGAGTCTAGCAAACGAGCGTGTACACGAGGATGATGAGCGCGAAAATCTCCGGGTCTTCCTGGACCAGTGCCAGGCTGAATTTACTTATCTTATGGTCACTCCAGCTAATCCCATTCCTCCTCGAGAGTCGCCGCCATTGCCTTTAATCGACGATCTAAGAGAGGGAGATTTCGGGCTTCCTATCGGTCAACAGCCACTCGAGTCAGCTTTCAATGGGCTAAGGATTAACAATCAGAACCATTTGAAAGACCCTGCCACCCGGGGTGGCGCACCAACCACGAACAACCATCATCTACAAATGATGTCACAGGCAAATTCGGGGGCGAACATGCCCCAAAGGAACGCTGATATACAATCTGCGCCTATGGTTCGGTCTGGAGAGGGTCCCGCACCCATGTACTCGCACGCCGGTGAATGGTCCGCCTCCGGTCCGGCCACGGGCCGTATACAGGATGACCCAAACACAAAGCCCAACCACTCGAATGAGTCCGCGCGTACTGAATTTTCCGAAGGCCAGTCGGAGAGGCGAGGATCGGTGGAAGCGGACGGTTGGGATTTCGGCGAAGGAACCTTCGATACACCCTCCACGCAGCCTATGCAGCCTCTTACACACCGTCCAGATACCGACGCCTTTCCCAATGCCGAAAACCTACCAAAGTCTCCCAATCGTGGCCCTACTTCTCACAGGAGGAAGACTTCGATGTCTCGTAGGAAAAGTGCGGACCAAGAACTCTCCCTTAATGGTACAGCGCAGAAGATAGACAACAGCAGCTTTAAATTTCGATTTGGATTGCGCGGTCATCTTAATACTGTCCGCACTGTAATATTCTCTGGAGGTGGAAGCCCTGGCGAGCCAGAGATCTGCACAGCCGGCGACGACGGCTTGGTTAAACGTTTCCACATTCCACGTGAGAATCCAAATCACGTAGGAAGCATATCATCCGATCTCGACGTACCTGCCGACTTTACTCATCGCGGGCACACCGGTGCTGTGCTGAGTCTGGCGGCGTGGTCGCCATCTCCTAACTTCTCTACTGGTGGTCGTGCCCAAGGCGATGGCTGGATCTTTTCCGGTGGACAGGATGCGACTATTAGGGTATGGGAAAGGGGTAGGGTAGACCCCAAAGCGACTCTCGTGGGCCATAGCGACGCCGTGTGGGCTCTCTGCGTCCTGCCCGCGACCCTCGGCGCCATCTTTGGCCAATCAAGCCAGCATGGCACACCCGATCGCATCTTGGTCGTTT
The DNA here is from genome assembly GCF_022984875.1 of Hypoxylon fragiforme. Classification (NCBI taxonomy): domain Eukaryota; kingdom Fungi; phylum Ascomycota; class Sordariomycetes; order Xylariales; family Hypoxylaceae; genus Hypoxylon; species Hypoxylon fragiforme. Next base: position 262,959 of record NW_026054758.1, on the reverse strand, counting down.
CCGGAGCGGCTGATGGTGTCGTGAAGATCTGGGCTGTGAGTGCGCCGCCACAGCTCACATCACCACAACCGGCACCTCCTCGACGCGGCACAGGAAGCGGCCGAGTCAGGGGCAATTCCATGAGCTCCGGATCACAATTCCCAAGTTCGCCCCAACCCAACACGGCTTCCAGTTCACCTTTTAATCACACCCTAGTCCATGACATTCGTCGCTCGAATAATTCTAAGGCGTCACCAACTTGCATTACTCCATTATCAGCGAATGGGGAAGCATTCGTAGTTAGCTACTCGGATGCTGCCATCGTTGTATTCAACACAAGGACGGGCGAGGAGATCGGATCCATGACCAGTCTTGAAACCTACGATAATACGATAAACACAGGCGTCAACGCTGTCGTCGCAACAACAGCTAGTCTAGACCAGAGTTCGGGCCCAGGGCTAGGCGACGAAGACACCAGTGGACCTACCGGCGGAAGTGGTGTGGCAGGTAGCGGCGTGGAAGGTGTCATTATATCCGGGCACGAAGATCGCTTCATTCGGTTCTTCGATGCGAATAGCGGTAAGTTTAGGAAATCACATTTTTATCATTATTCTAAGTTGCACCTCGCTGACTCGCTCGAAGGACAATGTACATACAACATGCTCGCTCACCCGGCTTCCATATCATCTCTATCATTAAGCCCCGATGGTCGTGAGCTTGTTTCTGCCGGCCACGACGCAAGCCTTCGGTTTTGGTCGCTGGAAAAGCGAAGTTGCACTCAAGAGATCACTAGCCACCGAATTATGAGGGGAGAAGGTGTGTGTGCCGTCGTGTGGAGTCAAGACGGCCGATGGGTGGTTAGCGGTGGAGGCGATGGAATTGTAAAGGTCTTTGCGCGGTAATAAGCGCCCCCCCAAAGGAGTTGATAGGAGGGACATAAGGGGACAAAATTCAAGTAACTGTCTACATGCAGCTGAGGAGTTGGTGGAATTGTTTTACGGCAGGAAAGCACATCTCACTCAAACAGATGGTTTAGACCGCGGTGCTCTCAACTTGATATACCATACGAGACAACGCCCGCAGTTCTTTTTCTTCTTTTTCCTCCAGGAAGATTGCCAGCTTAACATGCATGGCCAAAATGGGGGGAGGATAGGATAGGGGTATCATACTTTTAACAGCAAAGCTGCCTATGTTTTGAGTCCCAAAGGCAGGCAGGTAGGGACTCGTGTATAAAAAGAAAGCAAGAAAGAAAGAAAGAAAAGATCAGAGAAACGATGAAAATTCAGCATAGCGAGGGAGAGATGTAACATGGCGCTATAGCTTGCCATGATCGCAGATCTACCTACGTATCTCATGTAGGTACATTATTAACCCCCCTATGTATTATGGTCCGGATCACATGACAACATGACAGAGTAGGTGCCTACCTACGTAGGTAATAACTAGGCAAAATCTCAGGATAGTAAGTAGGCCGGAAAAGAAAAGCTGTCTACCTATCTACAATACTCACCCGCACACCTAGGTAGCAGCTTAGCTAGCGAGCTAGATTAGGTACGTACTAGTTGAGGTCATTCAATCAATGTGCAACCTGATGGGAGCTTGCCTAATTACCTAGGCCAATATAAGTGTCTAGGTAGGTATTCACCTCTTCAATTAAGTTAGGTATTGGGAATGATGGTTAGAAGATAGTTAAAGGGAAAGGGGGATTCTTTGATCGTAGGATACCTACATAAGTGATCGACTGGCTGTAAGGGGCTGTTTTTGGGATTTTCTGTTATTTGCCTGCGATAGTTAGTCACTGGGTTAGTTAAGTCGGTACCTACTATGTATTATACATTGTAGATAGTTAATACGCACTGCTCAGTGCAGTGCATGTTCTGTGTTTTTGTTGAATTTTGCCTATGTAGTAGGTAGTTAGATGCCCGCTTAACATACATAACCAACCTGCATAGCCATATAGTTAGTACAATACATACATAAAATGCGTGCTAAAGACTAAGCAAACTTTGAACCACAACAACACTAACTTAGTGAGCACACTAATAACTACCCAACACTGGGGGGGGATATAGTGGAAAATAACAGGTCGCACTTTCATCCAATGAAATCCGAATTGGTGTAGTGGCCAACATTTGACGCTCTCAAGATTGGTTTCTCCTAGTAAGAAACCATGAAAGGTCCGTCAAGCCCGGGGTTCGATTCCCCGATTCGGAGGTCTATCTTTTTGATTTTTGATTTTTTTTTCTATCATCGATGATTTAACTACTTTTTACAGCAAACAAAAAACATCGTCGTTTATGATGTGATTGATATTGGGATTTGAGGTTAAACAAGATGTGAGGTGCGACTTGTAGTTAATTATCACGATTAACTATAACTCAGGTTTCTTCCTACCTAACCTAGGCACTTATGTTATTTAGTTAGGTAGGTCGACTACACAAGTTGATTAAAAACGTGCATGCACATTGATCTCTGTCTAAAGTGAATCTATCTCGACTCAATTCAACTTGTTCTTTTATATACTCTCCCTTTTTTTTTGTGTATCGCCTTAACTCCCTCACTCTCTCCACTACCCGCGCAAGCAATGCATGCAAGCAAGCATGCATGCATTGCATTCTTCTCCATTTTAATCCTTACTTTCATTTTCAATTCCATCTCTCTCCCCTGCCTAGGTTGGGCACATAGGCCTCCTTTTCACAACAGCACACCTGTCCCTCCCCTATTCACTCTCTAGTAAGTACGTATGTACGTATACTATATGTGTATGCATAGGTACTTCACAAAGAAAAGATATACTCTAATAATAAAAAAGGGGGGGAGGGAGAGAAGGGGGGGAATAACATTAAGAAAAGCCCCGAAAAAGGGGGTGGTGTAGTTCCGTACTGGGAAGAAAGAAAAGGGGGTATCATAGCATGGTAGGTAGGTAGGTACTTGTAATGGTCCAATTTCACTCACTCACTCCCACTCTCACAATTTTCACTCTCTTCACTCTGCACTATTTTTACTTTCATCCTCACTCTTTTCACTTCCTTCACTTCAAACTTTTCTTCTTTCACTTCACTGTTCTCCACTTCCACCCACTCTCAACCGCCACCTTCCCTCTCTCACGTCACTCTTCTTTTCACTCCTAGGTATCTGACTCTGAAGAAAAGAGATGAAACAAGCAAACAATTAGGGGAACATGGAAGACGACACACAGAAAGGAGGGGAAAAAATTGAGTATGCCACCGACCCTGCTCCGCAGTGATATTTAGGTAGGTAGGTAGGTAGGTACTCAAATACGCAATACTCCATTCCAACCAACCCCCAATTCCAATGACTCCTCCCCCCCCCCATCCCATTGCCCGGTATGCTCCTGGGTAGTGCTTTGTTCAATGTATTGTTTCTCTTTTCTCATTTTGCGCCTGATATAGTTTGGGTTGATTTGGGTTGTAGTTGTAGTGTTTATTTCTATTGAACATCCCCTGCATAACACTTCAACTATTTACCTAGGTAGGTGGGCAGGCAGGAAGGTAGACAGGCGCCTAAGTAGGTACTTAACCACCCATCCCTATGCTCCAAGCCCAAACGACGCTTCCACATCTCCCGGCATCGGCGTTCTCGGCTCGTGACCATCCTGCGTTTCATCATCGTCCAAGGCGCTCAGGCTCGTTATACTGCCACCCTCGCTATCATCTCGTATTATAGTTGGGTTCGGAATCGGGCTTGGACACGCGGAGGAGGTGGCAGAGGCACTGGTTTCCGTGATGAGCGCGGGCACTGATAAGCCTTTCTGCTGGTTGCGTTGTCGTTGAAGACTGCGTTCTTCCCGTTCCTTCATGAACTGCTTATCCGCCTCGATAGCTTTGGTCCTCCGCTCCTCCACATCTTCTCTGCGGACGACACGTCGAAGACCCTCGGAGGCTTGAATTAGGCCGTCGATGCTGATGGCGTGATTGGTCATCTGGTGGTTGATGTAAGTGTATATGGACGCGGGAGTATCGCAATCTAGTAGCTGGCGTTCGTTGAGTTTGAGGAGGGCGAGTGCGACTTGGAATAGGAATGTGCTGCCATCATTGATGCAAAGCACCACGTCCCAGACCCGGAATAGGGCCTCGGCAGAAAGACAATCGGTAAAGACGCTGAGGAACCATTGGAAGGTCAAGGCTTCAAGCTCTATGCATAGTGCCTCGAGGTGTTGAGATAGCTTAGGGAGGACTTCCCTGACGTATAGACGCAAGACCTGTTGATCTGCACGGGATGCCATTAGACTGTGGTCATAGTACCCCTGGGGCAAGATACGTTCAATGATAGACACGAAGACCCAAAAGGCATCCTCGGCAGACGGCATGATAAGTAATAGATTGGCCGCGATTAAATTCATGCCTTGGCAGTATCCCACTTCGGGGTTGTGCCTAGCATACGCCCGTAGAACTTCATTGAGCTTAGGAACACCGGGTCCTTTGCGGAAGAAAATGTTATCCGTAAGCGTACGGTTGATATCCATTTCGATCTGAGAGATAACGGCCGCATCGTCAGCATCGCTGGGTCGTGTGACAAGGTCCATATAATAGCCGGGCGTCCTCTTAGAAAGAGCACCAGAGCATTCTGCCCAGATCTTGGGTCGGTGCGCAACGGGGATACCACCGAGCACGAGGTTTCGAAATTCATTCCATTTTGCACGTCCAACTTTTCCTTTGACACCAAGATCTGCTATACCAATGGTCTCGCCATCAGTAAGCTTGGCTTCAGGAATCATGACAGGCGCTAGCTGGAAACGAGCCTCCGCGGCGGCGGCGGCAGTAGCAGCAGCGGCCTCTCCTTCGCGCCGGCGCTCAGCACGCACTTTTCGTAGAAATTCGTTCCAGCGGACGGACTTATCTTTTTGTAGGGTGTCATGAACATCGCTCAACTGCTTAAGAAGAAGCTTTACAGGTTCCGTATCTTCATGCACTAACGTGGCAGTAGGCGAATCTTCGTCCTGTTTCGGGCTCGCTTCTCTGTCTAGAGCCGAAGTAGTTGTATAGGCGGATGGGACGAAACCTCGGTCGTCCGAGTTGATCAGGCTTGGGGACTTGGGTGGCTCAGTCCCTTCTAGGACCTGTATATTCGAGGCCGTCATAGAAGGTGTGTGAGAGAGTAGTTCAGTTGGAAAAGTGGCAATCTTGAGGTAATCCTGCCATCGTTTTGGCCTACCCTGTTCAACAGGTTCTTCAATGGACGTGGGGCTCGCAGAGCGACCATCGCTGCCGAGGTTTGGAATCGAAGCTGCATCATCTTCAAGCAAATTAGGCGAGATGTTCGACCTTCCACCAGAAAGCATTTCATGCCCCTTCTTCATCTGAAGAGCGACCTGGTTTGCTTCGCGTTGTCTCTTCTTTCGTCGTTGATCGTAGATGAAGCCAAAGCGATCAATCAAGTACTCGCCGTCATTGTGATTGTTATAGAGTTGTGATAAAGCAGGCGGTTGGCCCTCTGGGGAAAATATGGTATCCATTTCAACAGGTCCATAGTTATCAGACCTTATTGCTGACGGACTCTCCGGATTTGCCCCTATGCTTTCCCATCTCTCACGTGGTCGCAAATGTTGAATACTTGATGGTTTGGGGGTCGATCGTCGCATCGACATCAGCGCCTTAGGACCCCCTTGCGAAGATACGGCTCGGTTCGAGGCTCCTGTGTTAGAGCTAGCGTTGGACGAGGACCTCACAGAACCACCCTGACCTGCGGAATTTGACCTCCCCCTAACAGAGTCAGAATCGCGGATCGAGGCTTTCCCAGCTACAAGCTGCAAAGCCATGCTTGCAAATGATGCCGAGGGTTTTCTATTTGCATCCTTTGAGTAGATGCTCGAAGCGCGACTTGAGCTTCGTATAGATTCGGCATCCGGTGGGGTGAAGAGGTCTTCTTGGATAACAGGTCGTCGATCTCCAGGAGTTGGTGCACGAATGACCGTTTTGGTAATTTCTTCGTTGATGCTACCTGCTCTGCTAGTCTTTCTACTCGTACCACCACCCCATAGATAATCCTTTAAAGTTTTTATTGTGCCTTTATTTGCATTGCTGTCTTTTGGAACGGATAAGCTCGTTGCTCTGAGGGTCGCGTCGTTTGGTTCGTTGATGCCCAAGGCGTTGTAAGACATGGATTCGTGCATCGCATCACTCATCATACCGGAGACATCACCTGTCGAAGCACATTCTATCTTGTTCTGTGATTGCAGTTCTGCTTCTACCGCACGGAGTTTCGTTTCGAGGTCCAAACTAGATAATCCGCACCCAAGTAGTATTTTTCGCAGCGCCCTCTCTCTCTCGTCCGCTCTCCTCCTCAATTTCGCAATCTGATGGTCACGATGCGCTAGATCCTCAGCGATCTGGCGCACGAGATTAACAGCCCCATGTTTCGCGATTAAACGTTCAATGTGCTTATCATCGGCGTGGTGGAGGGCACCGGGTATCTTTTTTGGAGCTAGGAGAGTGTCGTCGAACAGCGCATTACGGGCCGACTTCTGGTTTTCGGATGACGTCAAAGTATCAACGATGGAGGTTGTGGTAGTAGTCATGACCTCGGAAAGTTTTCTCTCGGCATTGATCGTAGAAGACGAAGATTCGGGAGTGGCCAAGGAAAATTCGCGGTGAGGTGACTGGGGAGAGAATGAAGGAAATGAAGTGAGAGACTTGTCAGAGGCGGCGATAGACGAAGCTGAGCTTGAGGGTTGCGAAATCAATTTCCTAGACTTGGACTTTGCGCGCGTGGAATGGTTTCGAGTGACCCGTGCTGAGGCTGAGGCAGAGGCCGAGACCGAGGTCGCGGAGAGCTGTGACGTCGATCGCTCCAGGGGCGCAGATGACTCGGGATCCATATTGTCTTCCTAGGAATCATGGCTTTCTCTTTCTTCGAGTTCGTCTGCCTCCGTTACTACAGCCAGCGCTTTCTTCGTCTTTCTGTGCTGCTCCGATACAAGTCTCCCACCTTTATCTGTTATAAGCAATCAATCATAAGTGATAGGTCGAACGCTTTGAGACGTGATAATAAAGTGGAAATGGGTAGAATAGAAAGAAGGATGTATTATCAAAGAGCGTAAAGTAACAAGTATGTAATAGAATAGTGAGATGATATATTTGTGATGGGAGGAATAATAATGAGAATGATCAGTCGCCTGTGGTTTATGCAAGAATGAGAAGAATGGATGCCACTATGGGGGGGAGATACATATGGCGATATGGGTAATATGGGCAATATGGGCATATGGCGTTATGGAGATTATGGAGATTATAAATTTGGAGAATTGATGACTGCAGGTGGGCAAAGCTGCAGGTGGAATACGGCAGTCACTTAAGGTTCCAAGGGTTCGTATCATATTATTTTTATTTTATTTACGGAGTATCTAGGGTACCTTTGATGTTATTATGGATTCTAAATCCATGTGCATACATTCCTTCCTTCCCATTCTAAGCTACCTAATGCAACATTCCACCAAGGTTGTTTCACTAGCCACTTGAACCGCTATCCTTATCGCTATCAGGCGTCATCACCTTCATTACCCGACCCATTAGCCAGCCAATATTGCATCTACATTTCACTTAATACATAACGTTACCTACGTACCTAATCGTGAATTCATCTTCCTTTCCTTCACGTTTTGCTACTTTTGCTTTTGCTCAACACATCTATTAGATAACGACTTTTACAAAAAGATACTCTCAATCTATGGAAGTACTTCGCTCGTTCAATAATTTACACCAAAGAACCACAATAATTCCAAGATGCCCATCCGCTAATATTCAATGTCTCAAAAAGTCAATCACTTCGCCTATCCCTTCACAAGTCCTTCACTCAGGGCTTCCCGTCAACCCCCCTTCTGACTTAGAACATGATGAAAGGGGGATGGATATCAAATGAAAACCTCGGACCATAGGCATCCTCCTTGAAAAGGTACCTACCAAGTATCTTCGTCTGAAGATGCACTTCCCGGGTACCCGCTTGGATCAGATCTGCTCTGAAATCTTCTGCTCCCTGGAGTTTTATAATAGGGCGATTCTGCTAGGTTCTGCTGTATCTGGGCTGGAGAATTCATGGATGACTGAGAATCCTGCTTGTAATTCAGCAAAGGGCTACCTCGAGATGCCTTGATCCCGGTACTAGAGGGCTGAGGCGCCTGAAGTGCCAGTGGCTGCATTGCTGGGCAACACGGGGGTGATCCCGATACTACCTGGAGTCCCGGTTGCGGATACGGGGAAAACTGCGGCATTTGCGGCGGCCATGGTGGCCATGCCATCTGCGCTAACCGTAGATCTGACAACGATTGTGAACTTGGATATTGTTGTGGTCCCATTTGGTTTGGATCCCAGGATGCAGGTTGTTGTTCATAATATTGTCCATGTTGCTGTCCATGTTGCTGTCTACGTTGCTGTCTACGTTTTTGCTGTATACGTTGCTGTCCACGTTGCTGTCCACGTTTCTGTCCACGTTTCTGTCCACGTTTCTGTCCACGTTTCTGTCCACGTTTCTGTCCATACTGTTGTCCATACTGTTGTTCAGGTTGTGGTAGTGGACTCGACCCTTGGTGGCTTTGAGGTGTAGCATACCCTGTCAGGCCCGGTACAAACGCTTCAGATGACGCCAAAGAAGATGCCTGTTTATGCGGAGGTAAGTACCCCCAACCGCTACTTTCGTTCCCATTGGATGTATTGCATTCCATACACTGCCCAGGTTGTTGACTTGGTGGTTGATTTGGTGCTGCGTCAGTCAGATTCATCGAGCTCTGAAAGGCTTGTGGCTGTACTTGGGGAGCTTGCGGCTCGTATGTCAAGTTTCGCTCATCTCCTGAGTAGAACGAACGTGTTTGCTCTTCAAATGGTTGTGTCAAGATTTCTGGGGCGATGACCTTAAAACGCCTCTTTAAGCCTCGCATCTGTAATGCATCATTTTCTATCTGGTTGGGATTTGCGGGTTCGCTCTCAGTAAACTGGGAAGATTCCTGGCTTACAGCCGCGTCTTCACTATCTCCATAGTCCCCACTAATAAGGCAACTCGTCCCCTATGAAGTTCCTTCTTGATCATTGCACTGACTGGAAGGATCCCTTTCGACCTCGCTATAGTCTACGCTACCGATGGTTCGGACCTGGCTAGAATTGTCAAGGTCCTTGGGGCCCTCAAGCTTCCTTTGCCGAGCCTGCTCATGTTCTACCCTTCTCCTCTCCTTAACCCATTGCTTGGTATATTCTTTATTTTGCTTGATCGCCCACTGTTCGACCGCCTTCTTCCTTTTTCTGAGCTTTGCCTTTTGATTCCTCTTTCTCCTCTGAGACGCATCATCTGCCATTGAGGAACCTCCAAGACTTCCGCCGTTGCTTGAGGGTACAAGGGTAGTCCCAGATAGGTCACTACTCGTTGTGGTTGAACGGCTGCAACTACCATCTTTGGTGTCTTTATCACCTTTGGTATGGTCTTCCTCGCCCCCAGAACATAGAAACGAGAAAGGCAAGAATTGAGTCAAAAGAATCAAAGAAGCATATCCCAAGATCCAGGCAAAAAACTGAATCACCCACTCTTTCAGAATTATTGCATTTGAGGCCGGGTTCTCTGGTTGTTGTCTACCCGGGGTTGAGTCGGGGGTACCTGAGACTGGCTGTTCTCGTTCTCGTCCACGTCCTCGTTGCTCTTGTTCTTCTTGTTCTCTTCTGGCTATTTCGCCAGCACTCGAGCGGGCTGCTGCCTCCCTGCTTCTTCTCTGCGCATCTTTTACGCTTGCTACTAGTTCGGCTACCCTATGTTGCGGATTCTCCGGACCTTGGCCATCAACCCACCAGTGAACATCTTCCTGGATTCTATCCATCCCTACTGAACTTGGTGGCGTTCTTGTTATCGTTCCTGAATCCGAAGAGTCCGCCCTCCATGTTACATATTGTTGGTCCTGAGGTGGAAGATGCTCTTGCTCGGACCCTTGAACTGGTTGCTGTGAACGGACCGACTCGACTAAATCCTTTCGGAGATTACTATTAGAAAGCCTGAGAGTTTGCGGTTCGCCTCCCGGGGATGGTAAGTCAATGCCTGACTGCCCTTCAGGTATCGCATCTTGTTTTCCAGATTCTACTGCATCCCCATTCTGCTGGTTCAGTTCCTCCTTGTCCTTTGCTCTGTTTTGTTCCTTTTTTGCCTTCTTTTTGGCATTCTTGCGGTCCCTCCTTGCACGTTGGGCAGGTGTCAGAACTTTAGCTTTTGCTTCGACAGTGGACGGAGCGCCACTGACTTCACCTGGATTAGACTGTGGTTGCCCTGAACCCTTTGTGCTCATGCTAGAGTTCGGTTCGTTGCCGTTCTTGTCCCCGTCTACTAGGTCTGCTGGATCCGAGACCCTGGTAGGGATAGAGGGATAAGGGGATAGATCTAGACAAGATGGATCACCCATCATGATGGCCTGAGCAAGAGGCGAGTATTGATAAATACGATAGTTAAAAAGAGTGTCCATCAAATATCCTTGATGAGTCAGTGACGAGTAAAAATGTCTTCAACACCTAGGTAGAGCAGAGAGTGAATGATTGATGTTACAGGTTGGAGAGAGAAGAAAAAGAATAATTTACGCAACTACCATATACCTGGACACTAGAGTAAAGTATTGCTTAATGTTGCCTGGGAAACTATTTCGATGGACAGCTAAGAAGGCTAAAGGTAGAGAAAGATTACTCTTCGGCTTCTAGGCATTTAAGTTAGGCAGGCACTTTGATATCTCAAACCATCGCTACGTCCCCGAAGGCACTATTTAGCAGGCTGACATTAAGGAAAAAGTTCAATATAGTTATTCTTGAGTTTGCCCTAGTTTAGGGGCAAGGTCAAGACCACTGTCACTCACTATAGCTACGATGAGTTCTTTTTCCTGCCAACATATACACCCCCCTGATAAACACTAAATAGTCATCTCTACTGGATATTGCTAGTAGATGGCTATACTCAAGCTGACTTGTAAGGTAGGTAACCTAGTTATTTTCCTACTAAGTTTTGGTTGCCAGGAGAACGACAACCCACGTAAGGCTGTACGTAAGCATTGAATAACTGGATGTCTTGTCACACTAGGATAATGCTGAGTGATGCTAAGGAGGTACCGGCTTGAGATAGGCTTTCAGGAAACCGGACAGGCACAGGATACAGAGCAACCACGTGTACAAATGCAAAGAGCAGCACTAGGACGTGAGTGATACTTGGGTTGGACTACAAGCGGGAGCTAGGAAGACTAGATGCAACAGGATCTGAGATGACGTGGACTGAACTGGAATAAAGAAGAGCTGCGGTAGGGAATGTAACACTAGAGACAATTCAAGCTTTTTAGTTTATGTCGTGTCGTATCGACCCAATACTAATAAATATAATAAATATCATCTGTCGCTATATCTACCGGCGATCCTCTAAAGTACAGGCGGATCAGCAGTTAAAACAGACCAATCTAGTTGCCCTATTCCACATATTTGACTTGCCAGCACGGGCAGATCCTTACTAGCCGATTGTACCGCTAAGCTTTTTTGCCAAGAGTTGGCAGCTTTTGGTCCCTGCCCCATGCATGTGCTCGTTCGGGCCCCTCCCCCCTGTTTTCCAGAGTCTACCCCTGAGATTGTACTTGTACGATAGGAAGCCTTTGACAGTACTAGGTAGAATTCCCTCAAGTCTAGATCCCACGCGCGTCATAGTGTAACTAGTAGACACCTCAATATTGCCTAGTACTTGCCCAGTACTTGCCTAGGTAGTACTACTTGCCTACCTACATACCTGGATTTGGAGCTGCATTTATTATCCAGGACTTAAAAGGCTATAGAATTGCATTCACCGCCACAACATCGAACATATCAATTCTTCGTATCCCATAGAGGCATAATGCATATGATGTTGATCGGTGTGCTGATTCATGGCCAGTTCAAGGGTATGGGAGTGATTCATGTATATTACAGGATGTAGCTTTGTTACGTACAATGCTATGCAGCAAGCTACAGTACCTACATATGTAGGTAGATATGCCGTATATTTTATATTCACACTACAACATAGTATTTATCTACTACTATGTAGTAGTACTAACCCTGAGATGCCTCCCCAAGGAAAGCTACCCCGCATAATGCACCCAATTCACATCCCTACCTCCCTCCCTACCCAACTACAGGGTAGATAGGCTAGTGGTCTACATGTGTAATGTGTAGGTACATACTACGTACATATGTCCCTGACGTACATAACATACAATATAGCAGCTGCAACCTGTAGAGAAACAATGCGGTGGAACGTGGGGTCATGCAATTGGAAGAGACCTTCCGCATATATCAAGAAACTAGGTTAGACAGGTAGGCACTACGTAGCGTGTGAGGTATATTAAAATACATATCACCCCCTTCCCTTCCACAACTCCAACTATTTCCCTTTGAATATAATACATATATATAATACATATATATATCCTACCTCGACTTTCTTTTGCTGCTGTGTGACATTAAAAATCCAAACCCGCCTTATCCGAACATATCAACTCCTTTGCCGCAAAAATGGTGCACTTGGCCCAAATCCCCAACGATGCAGAAATCGGACAGGGACATCTGCCCGAAGCTGTCCGAAAGATCAGCCTGCATCTGAGCAACGACGAGGACAGCTTCACGACCAGCGTCTATGGCTCCAAGTTCGCTGCCGAAGATCTCCCCAAGCACGAGATGCCCGAGGGGGAGATGCCCAAGGAGATCGCCTACCGCATGATCAAGGACGAGCTGAGCCTGGATGGCAACCCGATGCTGAAGTAAGTTAATCAACGCCCCATCTCCTGACGATATGCCGATGCAAATCTCTCGGCAATGACACTACGTGGTATTGTGTACCTACATAGCTGTAGCTTGGCTGCACGTGGCAAATAAGATCAAGTATGCTGACACAAGCTTTCTCCTGTAGCTTGGCCTCGTTCGTTACCACTTACATGGTTAGTTGGCATCCTCCTTCATCCATCCTACCCAATGATCTACCCTACCCCATACCTACCCCCTTAGACTCTTGGCTCTCAGCCGCAGTTGGGGCATTCCAGCGTTACATTACATGGCTGCGCCCGCACCCGCACCCACCTACCTATCTAAACCCTACTAGAGAAAATCGTACTAACCCCTTTCCGCCATGGTAGGAAGAAGAGGCCGAGAAGCTGATGGCCGAGAGCTTCTCCAAGAACTTCATCGACTACGAAGAGTACCCCCAGTCGGCCGACATCCAGAACCGATGCGTGTCCATGATCGGACGTCTGTTCCACGCGCCGACAGCGGAGCACGAGGCGGAAGGTGGTGACGACGCGGCCGCTGTGGGGACATCTTGCGTGGGCAGCTCGGAGGCGATCATGCTGGCGGTGCTAGCGATGAAGAAGCGGTGGAAGAACGCACGCGTAGCGGCGGGCAAGAGCACCGACCGCCCCAACATCATCATGTCGTCCGCTGTCCAGGTGTGCTGGGAAAAGGCGACGCGCTACTTCGAGGTCGAGGAGAAGCTTGTCTACTGCACCCCCGACCGCTTCGTCATCGACCCCAAGGAGACGGTCGATCTCGTCGACGAGAACACGATCGGTATTTGCGTCATTCTCGGCACGACGTACACCGGCGAGTACGAGGACGTGAAGAGCGTCAATGACTTATTGATCGAGAGGGGCCTCGATATCCCGATCCATGTCGATGCCGCTTCCGGTGGGTTTGTGGCCCCCTTTGTGGTTCCGGACTTGGAGTGGGATTTTAGGTGTGAGAAGGTCGTGTCGATCAATGTCTCGGGGCACAAGGTAAGTCGAATCACTCCCCATCTCCCAAAAGAAAAGCCATAGCAAACTAACAGCCGCATGTAGTACGGTCTAGTATACCCCGGAGTCGGCTGGGTCGTCTGGCGGGACGCCAAGTTCCTGCCCAAGGAGCTCGTCTTCAACATCAACTACCTGGGCGCCGACCAGTCCTCCTTCACGCTAAACTTCTCCAAGGGCGCTAGTCAGGTCATCGGGCAGTACTACCAGCTCATCCGGCTCGGTAAAAAGGGGTACCGGTCCATCATGTCGAACCTGACGCGGACGGCGGACTACCTCGCCAACTCGCTCGAAGCTTTAGGTTTTGTCATCATGAGCAAGAAGTCCGGCGAGGGGTTACCGCTGGTCGCCTTCCGGCTGAAGGAGCTAGAAACCACGAATGAGGAGGGCGAGAAACTGGAGCGCAACTACGACGAGTTTGCTCTGGCGCATAAGCTGCGCGCGCGCGGGTGGGTGGTACCCGCCTACACGATGGCGCCGCACACAAACGACCTGAAGATGCTACGCGTCGTTGTGCGCGAGGACTTCACCAAGAACCGTTGCGATGCCTTGATTTCGGATATTCGGCTGTGCCAGCAGCTGCTCGACCAGCTCGATACCGAGTCCGTCCGTAAGCAGGAGGAGTTCATCCGCAAGCACACGATGAATAGCGGGCAGGCGAAGCATAATCACCCGAGGTTCCGCGTACGTATTCGCCCCACACACCTTCTTTTCTTTTCCTTCCCCCCTTTCAAATTTTGTACTTTAATATTGTATATACTCTCACCACAGAGAAATAATGCTAACCTGTTCGAACAGAAAGAGAAACATTCCATCCAGGGGAAACACGGCAAGACGCATTCTATATGCTAGAACAAAATAAAAGGAAAAGAAAAGAAAAAAGCTTGGGTGGGAGATTAGGCATTACCTATATCGTGCTTTCCTTACTACTTACTCTAGGTATTTAGTATAGGTATCAAAAAAAAAAAACGAAAGAAAAGAAGCAAAATGGATATGGTGGTGAAACATTGTTTGGGTAAGGGTAAGGACTAGATAGGCGTCTTGAGATAGAGATTTATAGATCTGCTTTACCTCCTATACCTCCTATGCCTGCCTAGGAACTATACTAGTAGTCTGCGTAGGCAATATCTTATACTTGTTTGTTACCTGTTGATATGTTCCTATCATCGTTGAATACTTGTGGATACGTCGAAACACAAAGCCTACCTAATGTATAATGGAAAAGTAACTGGCTCGGACAGTATCATGTACATACCTAGGTTAGTAGTGACGCAAACGTCTTATAACTAACTAGGTACGTGTGGGATCGCATAGCACATGTCTAGGTACCTAGTAGGGACCTAAGCAGCAAGTGTTTAATCTTCCAATGCGGTATTCTTTATTCACTTCATCTTCTCTCATCCACCTACCTACCCCTTTTCTCCCAACTTCCCTAGCGCGCAATACCATTCCTCCTCCTACCGCCCGACTTACTCCTGTCAATGTGATTCTTCAGGATATTCCTCGTGGTGACCAAGCTCCTCTTCTGCTTGATCTTGGCCTTGCCGAGCGTCATCATGAAGTTCTTCTTCCGGGCCTTCTCTTTGTTGGTGGTGGACTTGCCCTCGGCCTCCTTCTTGGCCTTGCGGATGGCCTGCGTGGACTTGTGCTCCTCGCGGTCGGGCTTCCCCTCCTTGGCGAGCGCGATGCGCTCCTCCTTGGTGCTCTTGCGCAGCTTGGAGGGCGCCTCGATTTGTTCCGCCGTCAGGCCCTCGTCGATGTGGCGGGACTCCATGTCTTGCTTGCGCTTGCGGCCCATGGCTTTGTCGACGTTGGACTCGATTCGCAGTTCGCGGAGCTTGGCCAGGTCGGCAGGCGTGAGTATTTGGGTCGTGGCTAGGTGCATGAAATCGATGGCTTCGGTCTCTGCATTTTCCTTGTCGTCCTCCTCCGCGTCAGGATCGTCGGGGTCGACTTTTTGCCGCTTGGTATCCGGCTCAGGCTCCCCTTCGTCCTCCGAATCGCTGACTCGGATCCACTCCCCAGAGTCGCTGCTATCCGACGAAGCGACCTCCCACTCATCTGAATCCCATCCGTCTTCTTCACCCTCGGGCTTTTCACCAGCCTCGGCTTCTTCAGGGAGGCCTCGTTCCACGCGCTTGCGTTTCCGTTGCTCCTCTTTCCACTTCGCCAGAAGTTCCAGACCTTCAATCTCGCCAGTTTGCTCCTCGCCAAACTTCACCTGCTTGATACTTCCTTTCTTGAGTCCAATGGTCGCGTCCTTGCCGCGGTCTTTCTTCTTCAACATATCTGCGCCCTGCTCGCGATACAATGACAGTAACCCCTTTGCTGCCATCACCACCCCCTTATCCTTACTTTTCCTGTACTCGACCAAGTCTTGTAATAATGTTTCGTTCATCGCGAGGGGCTGCCGGGCACAGATCTCACGGATGGCGTTGAGACCTGCTGAGCAAACCTCGGTGGCCGATGCTTCGGAGACAAATTCGTTTGCGATCTTTTGTATTAATGGCTCAATTGCATCTGGGGGTACTAGGTTGTGAGTTCCCTGAGCAAGCGACGCCAGGAAAGACGAAGCTGACTGCTGTTTCGGAGACAGGTACTTGATGAACCAAGAATACAGCGATATGACGGTCAACTTGTGCAGACCGACTAAACGTGTAACAAGCTGTAGGACCAAAAGCCGGCTCTCAAGAGCTAGCTTAGCCTTGGAGTTCTGAAGATGCTTCTCAAACAAATTCTCACTGAAGCCCTGAGGATCCTGAAGTAGGTGAAGAGCAGAAAAGTTGAGTGGATGCGGTGAATGCTTCTTGCGCTCCTGCTTCTTGACTTTATCGACGGCCCTGTCCAGGGCTTTCTTGGCTTTCTTAGACTTCTTGTTAATTTCGATCGAGTGTTTGACCTTCTTGACGTCGACGGTCTCTTCGTCACTGCTGTCGTCTTCGAACTCTTCTCGCTCCTTGTCTCCCCCCAGAAAAAATCTTACACCTCCGACGGCTACCTTCTCGTTATCGGCTAAACAAGCTTGACGCATAATATCGACCGTTTTGGCATCAGTCCATATTTGGCGCCTCCATAATTCGCGTACCAGCTTCACAGCCCATAGAGCTTTCGGCGATGATCGGTCTGAGGTAACAAGATTATAGAGAGCGATCTGCATGGATCGGTTTACTCGGTGATTCGTTGCCTTGGTGTTGGTATTCCGCAAGTCGCTAAGTATTTTCTGGTAGAGAATCATCCGTAACGACTTGGACGGGGTGCTAATGAGGATAGGGAGGAGGGTGGTGAGCAGATAGCTGCTGTCGATAACATCCTTCCGTCTCAAGAGGGTAAGACTGGATACTATCTTCTCCCGCAAGGTAGGCTCCAACACGGCATGGTGTTTGGTAAGGACATCTTTGAGGGCGTCGGGAAATGTAGCAGTTATCCGCGGATACAGCTCAGCGCAATGTGCGATTAAGTCTATTTGCTCACGGAAGCTGATTAGGGAATTAGAATCGGCGTTGATAGGAGCAGCTAGGAACTTTTCGTGGGCGGCGTCGAATTGTTGCCAATTTTCTATGAATTCCTTTTCGTATGCTCTATATACGTATATATCGATTAGCAGGAGTGTACGTATGAAGCGAGCGGATGGGATAATGTATGTGTATTACCTACAGTGGATCTTTTCGAATTCTATACTGAAGACCGGCAAGGTCTGCCTCGACCTTCTCGAGTGCTGCCACTTTTCTCTTTCCCATTGTATTAATCGTTGAATTATATACAGTTGAAGTGGTGTAAAGGTTGTAGATAGTAGCAAGTTCGCTCTAATCGACTTCAAAAAGTTGGAGACTAAAAAGAAAAATTATAGGAAAAGTCGCTGATTATCATTATCTCTTATCTTATCTCGTTAGTGGCATTCACTTTACAAGGGTAGAATCGGTAGATAGGCCCATCTTAAAGCACCTGCATTAGGGGCTTGGCAAAGCTTAATCTTGAACACCTCGGAACCTCAGTCTTTATTAATAAGTTGTGGTTCTTCCCCTTTTTAGATTCTCTTTTCATACTACTAGTAATAGTACATACATGTATCCCTCATATATATGCATAATGGCTCAACTGGCCGTAATATTCCATCATTTCACTGACCAACTTTAGGCCTCTTCTAATTAATTCTATATCATCTATCTAGCCTGCCTTAGCGTCCCCCAAAATATCATCCGTCGCTTTCTCAGCAATCATGAAAACAGGACAGACCGGGAACGCACCAATCGCGGCAGGGAAAGAAGATGCATCAACCACGCGCAGGTTTTTTACACCATGGACTCTGAACTTGGAGTCCAAGACCGCCATCTCATCGTCTGCAGGGCCGATTCCACACGTGCTCGCCGCGTGGTGCGAGTATGTTTGCAGCTTGAGGAACTCCTTTTGCGCCTCGTCAGTACAATTCTGATTCGTCCCGGGACATGGATGCTTCTCGTTGAAAGGGCCAATGGGCTCACCCACGGAAGTAATGGCCTCTCGGAATATTTTCGCCGCATCTAGCATCTCTGTGAGGTCCTCGTCCTCTCCATTCTCAAAGAAGTTGAAGTTGATCTCGGGTGGCTCCTGAGGGTCGCTAGAACGTAGGCGTACGTAGCCCGACTGTGACCGCGAGTTCATGTGCACGAAGGCGCATTCATACTGCGCTGGCCCGTATTCCGTCGGGAATCCAGGCCAGAACCCCTCGAATGAGAAGGATTTACACCACCCATAAATATTACGATTCTTGCGCGCTGTTGGTGTCTTCAACAGCACCGCGATTGGGCCCGATGTTCCGTTCAACGGCTTGCTAGCTAGTGCGAGCACGCCACCTTCATAGTTATCTGCGAGCTTTTCGCCCACCCCAGGAAGGTCTTTGACGACGGGAATGTTAAACTTTTTAAGCTCTTCTTCAGGGCCAATGCCACTGAGTTTTAGAATCTGGGGTGAGTTGAAGGCTCCGCCGGCAACAATAACTTCTTTATTGGCAAATATCTGGACGACTTCCCCTTTGGTTCCGTTGTAACGTGGGTCGGCCTTGTACAGGGAGGGTCCTCGTATAAGCTCTACACCGATCGCAGTGGGCTCCTCGGTATCCTCTGCAAACAGGACTTTGGTCACGAGACTCTGCAGCTGCACAGTCAGTGGGTATTCGGCTGGGTCATCTAACGTCGCCCGGAGGTAAGTATTGGACCCAACCCTGTGTCCATTGGGATCCGCGTGACTGGCGAGACCGAAGACGCCCGTGGCTAGGTCTCTGTCGGGATCAAGTGCGTTGATATCCCGTGTTACATCGCCACCGACTGCTTTGATAATGTTGCCCGCAATCTCTTGCACATCAGATGTTTGCTGCATAAATGTTGGGTCACTGATTGTCACGTTAACGTAGCCACTGTACCCATGCCCAGGAGTATCGGCTGGTACATAGTGTGCGGTTTCTATCCTTTCAAAGTATTGCCGCATGTTCTTCGCCAACCAACTCTCATCACCGGTACTCTCAGCAATCGCATCCCAATCGTCATCGGAGGGCAGTGCGCATACGCCACCGTTGTGCATTGCGCAACCCCCTAAAGTGGCCGAGCGAGGATAATAAATGCCGAGTTGCTCGGAGCCCTCCGGAGGTTCCAAGCCGACGTAAAAGGACCCATCCGGCTTACGCCACGTCATGTGCTCATATTTACCCTCGCGCTCCTCGTCCGAAGAATGTTTCACGAAGAAGTCCCATCGTGATTTATCGTCGTTAGCCGCGAGGTTAAAGTTGATCATATCCGAGTAGTTTTTGTTGTTTCCTAGATCATCGCCTGCTTCGAGGAGCAGCGTCGGATATCCTGCTCGTGCCAAGTTGGCCGCAAGCGGTGCGCCACCGGGACCCGATCCTATAACGATATAATCATACGGAGACGCCGTGTGGGCAAATGCCTGCGTAGCAGCAAATAACCCTGTTAAAAGGAATTGACCGGCCATCTTGAACCTCTAGAGCCTTCTACAATTCTACACATGAGATACTTCTATTATATCACGGTAGGTAGGCGCTTGTGAGGTGACAAGCAACTCTTTATAATCACGATATTACTATTCCCCAACACCGAGCCAGCTCCTCGAGGAAAGTCGAGGCCCATGTCGACTGCCACGCTGCTATCAGTCATATACCCATTGACAACAGCTGGGGTGACCTTTGGCTAAATGAGTTAAATGGACAGTTGGAGAAGGTTCTTGGGGTTTTTCGTGTGAACACCGGTTTGGGGTACCTTGGCGTCGTGTTGCGATATTACCCGGCAGACAAAAGCCGTTGCGGCTGATTAAGGATATGTGGAATCGGAAAGTCTGTCCTGTCCCTCCCACGAGATGCTCACACGACACGGACAGCTTCATTTCGGGCCTAATGTGCTTGATTATCTGATTGATTCATTATAGAAGATTTCCTGAGTATATGCCTGTACAGTCTATGATCCTTACAACCTTTTCCATTTCCCATCAAATCCCCATCGTTTGATTCACTTACCTAGAGCAGGTAGTATGCATCGATCATGCTTTTTGAGAACAGACTATCAAGTGATGGTGCTGAGAGCGGTTTAGTCAGCCTGGGTTATGTGAGTGATTTACTTGACTTTCCCTGTCACGCAACAGTAGGTGTCGCCTAAGAGTTCTCCGTGGCAAATTTCATCTTTAGAAGGGATGTTTGCAAAAGCGTACTACTATTTAGGGGCTCTCGAATAGTCAAAATCCATGTGACCCGTGTCCTGTCCTGGGGACCGTACTGAACCGAGCTTCGATCAATGAATCGATATTTGCGAGAAAATGGCTGTCGACACTACCTGAATCTATACCGATCTATCGTGTAATGTTAGTAGTTCTAGCAAGACGGTCCCCATATATAAGTTCATCAACCATCAATGATCTGGACTCTGTCGCCATCTCCAGAAGGAGTCATTTTGATGCTTGCCTTGGTGGGTCTAGAACGCATCGGGCCTGCAACTGTGGGCTTTTCTGCTCTCCGGTTTTTTTTTTCTTCGGGGTTTTTTTCATCCATGTTTTGGCCTATCTATCGTTTCATGCCTCGGAGTGTGAGACTTGAATATGCCTAAGTCGAATGAATCGGGATGAACGATGCATAGGTAAGTTTTTTTGTTTTTGTTTTTTTTGAAAAACATGACTAGTAAATACAGGCACAGATCTTACTCCACGCACAGATGTACGAATCTGACTAGTAGGTGATCTGAGCATCAAGGTAAGGCCTGCTGCATTATACCGGTACATGTAGTCTTTTCTCCTTAGCTTTTTTATAGCCTAGATCTTGATTGCTCGACCCTTGCGTACCGACCGAAGTACTAATAGCAGTCTAACATAGATCCTGACTACTGAGTTAGCACCTACTCATAAAATTGGACAGCTACCTATTAGTAGTCACGGCTGCAAATAATACGTTAGGGACGGGTCTTCGTACGCGAGTCCCGCTTCTACTAGGTATGTAGGGTTGACAAGACTGACTTTTTTTTAAAAAAAAACCTCCGTCGGTAAAGATGCAGCAAGGTCAATTATGGCTCGTAACATTGAAGTACAATCTAGGATAGGGCATCAATGTGCAGGTCACAAGCTTTCTTTTAAGCTTATTATCCTTTTTCTATCTTACGAGACATCATATCTTTACGGTAATGCGTAGGTGCGTGTGCTTACACGGAGCGCGGTGTCAATCTGTACGCGTAGGGATTTGAATTAGACTTCATCCTACTCATCCTACTATTCCTGATATGTTGCTACGGTCAAGGGGCAACGTAACATTCAACGTCTGCCTAGGTACGACGTATAGTATCTGGTAAGATCTTGCCTTGGATGTCATAGTGCATGGCTCCAAGTTGAGTGTGTGTTGCTCAGCAGACGCCACACTGCGGATCATGCCGGCTAACCCGGAACCAAGTAAGATTTGGTTATTCGTTTTCGCTATTCCCAGGGAATAATTAGAATTGGAGGGGGCGGAGGATGGAGGATGGGAATATGGAGAAGGGAGAGAAGAATGGAGAGGAAAGATAGGTATTTATTTACACTTTCAAGTTTACGGTATAACACCATTAAATCACATAATAAATGTGAATAACAATTATTGTTATAATTATTAACTTCTTTGGTTTATCTTATTTCTTACGTACGGTTTACAGGTAGTTCGGCCAATGGTCGTATGTTTGTTTATATGTCTCATTTTTGGAACCCTTTATTTCGTATTTCAATGTATGTATTTACTAGAAGTTGCATGTACCTACATTTCATAAGAATCATAACCAGTGTCGAGTTACTCATTACTAACAGTGACGGTCTTTGTGGATGATCGGTTCATTCCAAGATCGAAACCGATCATTTTCACTCATTGTCTCTTATTACTTACGTTAAATAATGGAGAGAAACGAGAAACGAGAAACAAGAAACAAGAAAGGAGATGGTCCGAGTTGAAGCAATCCATGCGTAATGCCATGCCTCACCCCGCGATCGTAACTAGGATTCCGAGATGCAGAATCAGATGATGACATACTTAGGTAGGTAACCGTAGGTTAGGTAGTTAGGTACTGTACATACATGTCTACCTCCAAACATACATACATTGTCATACAATACTGCAGACAGCAGTCTGCACTGACTCTGCAGAAAACATTACAATACCCTATGTACAGGACCTACTACAGGACCGTACAGGTAGAATAGAAATGGGTCGAGAAGTTGCTTAGGAATGCGGCGTCAGCCAACGGTAACGTGGTCTGGATGTGGATATATCTTAACCATCTTATATCCGCATTCGGAACAAATTGCCATCTTGAGTCTAACCAAGAAAGATTGAAACACACGGCACTCCGATGGTTATTGATACAAGCTTCTGTCCTTCCTGTCTCGGCGGTGTAGGAGTCGCCGCACGGTAGCAGGGATGGAATCCATTAGCAAATAGGATACATCGGGGCGCGCTAGATCGGCGAAGCTAAGAAATCTCTTATTTTCTAGAAGGTCCACGGGTATGCTACACTACACTACACTACACTACACTACACTACATATTACACTACTACTCTGGCAGAGTCTGGCTGCCAGGCTGCCAAGCTAAGGGTACTAGATTAGTAGATATACCTCCAGCGAGGGCCACTAAGTATCTTGGATTCTTGGTAGGTACTAGACTGCCAGGTATGCTAGCCATGCTAGACCAGGGGTTTCATCTGTGACGTTCACGGTACACGGTTCACGGCTCAAAGGTGCTAGCGTCGGTAGCTGACTGAGGCTTAGCTCGACTTCTCTCGACATATTTGTTACCAATGCATTACTACTACTGGTCTTGGGGGAATTCGCTTTGGAAAGAAACAGAGTCACTTTTGTTGATGAAATGCAACTCGTCTTATTTGATTGCTTCATGGGCCGGTTCGTCATCATCAACCACCAATAACCCAGCAACAAGCCTAGACAACTCAGACCAAACCCATTGCGGGACCATTCCCCCTTCTTTTCCCTTTTCCCCCTCCCCCCCCGTACACTCGGTATCGTGGAGGTAGACCGGCGTTTGGATCTTACATGCTACACTAACCACTATTAACTAACCTTCTCCCATGGGATTAGTCAAGGTACTGTATAGGGTACATATCACATAGTAACTACTAACTATAGCCACCCGCAGTGGCACCCGCCTCGACCACGTAACGTAATGTTATCTCGTCGATCATTAGGGCTTTTCGTCACGAACAAGAACCGGGAAAAGCCGGTGTGATTGGGGCTTTTCTTGTATAATGGAGCTCACCCCATAGATCTTATCCCATGGATGTATGGGGCCATGAGTTCGTGTGCTACCAAAGTTGAACTTGACTATAGTAGCACTACCTTACATACACTACATACATACATACCTACATACATGTTACCTGCCTAGTACTACATAGCAGTACCTAGCATGTGTATGAGACTATGAGTGTGTAAGAGTACAATACAAGTATGCTTCCTCGGTGAAAGTCAAAATCCCAACCCACCCTGACTACTCTCGCATTAGTTTTTTAGTATAAGCCCTTTCCGTTGGCCACATAAACATAAAAAAAATCCTGAAAGAGTAGCCCTTTTAAACTTTCGGCCTCAGATCACCACCACCACAAACAAGTCGGGGCTTGCTTGGACACACGAAAACCTTCCGTCGTCAACCTCACTGTCATACTTGCTTGTCAAACCTCACCCTCACCTTCACCCTCACCCTCACCCCTCCTCCTCGTGTCTCCTCACTCAGCAAATTTCCTCCCTCCGCCTCTGGTCAGTAAGAAAAATCCCGTTTTACCTACTCACCTGGTAATAACCCCTCCCTCCTTCCCTCCTCAACGACGAGAGAGACGCTAGCCAGCTCGAGATTCTTGTGGACAAGATGGCGGATACGAAGAACGAGAAGATGTTCGAGTCGGACTCGCCCTCGGCGCGCGACATGGGGTCCAGCACCGAGGTCGTCGGCCAGGTGAGCGACATCTCGGGGTTCGAGAAGCAGAAGGCGGAGCTGGGCAGCGCGCACTTCAACCGCCTCGGCTGGAAGCGGCTCACCGTCGTCCTCATCGTCGAGGCCATCGCCCTCGGCAGTCTGAGCATGCCCGCCGCGTTCGCCACCCTCGGCATGGTCGCCGGAACCATTCTTAGTGTGGGACTGGGACTTGTGGCCATCTACACGAGCTACGTCGTCGGCCAGGTGAAACTAAAGTTCCCGGAGGTCCAGCACTACGCGGATGCGGGCCGCCTGATCATGGGGAAGTTCGGGTATGAGCTCGTCGGCAGCATGTTCGTGCTGCAGCTGACGTTCCTCGTCGGCTCGCACTGTCTCACCGGCACGATCGCGTTCCAGAACATCAGCAACAACGGCGCGTGCTCGCTCGTCTTCGGCGTCGTGTCGGCCATCATCCTGCTGCTTCTCGCGATCCCGCCGTCCTTCGCCGAGGTCGCGATCCTGGGGTACATCGACTTCGTGTCCATCATGGCGGCCATCTTCATCACGATCATCGCCACCGGCGTGCAGCGCACGGATATCGGGGTGGTCTCGGGGTGGTCCGCGTGGCCGGAGGAGAACCTCACGTTCACGAAGGCCTTCATCGCCATCACCAACATCGTCTTCGCCTACAGCTTCGCCATCTGCCAGTTCTCCTTCATGGACGAGATGCACACGCCCAAGCACTTCGTGAAATCCATCTGGGCTTTGGGGTTGATCGAGATCGTCATCTACACGCTTACCGGAGCGCTGATCTACGCCTTTGTGGGCCCCGAGGTCAAGTCCCCCGCCCTGCTGTCGGCGGGCCCCTTAGTCTCCAAGATCGCGTTCGGCATTGCGCTCCCTGTCATCTTCATCTCCGGCTCGATTAACGGAACGGTCGTGGGACGCTACATCCACGGGCGCGTGTACCGCGACTCCGTCACGCGCTTCATCAACACGACGAAGGGGTGGGTGACGTGGATCGTGCTCATCACCGTCATCACCGTCATCGCGTGGGTTATCGCCGAGGCCATCCCGTTCTTCTCCGACCTGCTCGCTATCTCGTCCGCGCTGTTCATCTCGGGCTTTACCTTCTACTTCCCCGCCGTCTTCTGGTTCATGCTCATCAAGGAGGGCCCCTGGTACGCGAAGGAGAACATCTACAAGGCGGTGCTCAACGCGATCGTGTTCTTGATCGGCATGATTGTGCTGGTCGGCGGCACGTATGCTAGTATTGTTGATATTGTAAGTTTTTCCCCCAGTTTTATTCCCTTTTTTCTTTTTTTCTTTTTTTTTTTGGAGAGAGGGAAAATGAAACTAATATTGCGATTTTGCAGATTGATGGATACACCACCGGTACCGTTCGCGGCGCGTTCACCTGTGCTCCGTTCGAGTAAATTCGAAGAAGCGGCATCGAGGGAAGGATAAACAAATAAATAACAGAAAATTTTAAAATAAAATAATATCAATAAAGAAGGGTCTGAAAGCAGTTATACCCAAAGTCACAGTCGCCAGTCTCTCTTAGCGATCCGACTTACGTACTTTTTTTTTCACCTACGCCCTTCGCAAGACCATCATGTCAAAAAGGGCGCGCGCCCCTTCGCTCCACACTTTGACTAAGGGGTAGGTACCGTATACCTACCTACCTACCTACACCCGCCTACTTACGTTAAGGCGCCGCCATACGTACTCAGTACATACATACATACATCACGATACTTACCTACCTATGTGTTTTATTTCCTATCTACGGAGCATTCATCTCACGTGAGCATGGAGGGAGGGTGCGGGAGTGGGGGGGGGGGCACATAGATTTAACGTTGTTATTATCTAGAACAAACGCTGGTGGATCTTTTTTCTTGTTTTTTTAACGGCTACGTACCTACGTACCTACCTACAGGACAAACAGCTTCAAAAACATGTGTCATGGGATAGGAAAGGAAGGATCGGATTGCTATTGTGTTTGGGATGAAAAACCTTTTGCGAGGGAGTTTTGGTTGGTTGTTTGTTTTTGCTGGTGGGTGGAACGCACGATGTTATATTAGTACTAGGTACCTTGTACGTTACTAGGTATGTAAGGTCTGGAAAGTTGATGTTGTTAGGTGCGAGACGAGTGCTTCTGTGGGTGGGTATGTAGCTGCAATGGATCGAGTATGAGTATTGAGATGAACATGAGTACGAGTATTAGTATGAGATGAGATGAGCAGCGGCGTGATTAGTGAGGATATGTCGTGTCATGTGCCATATGTCACTTTTCTTTTTTTACCTTGTTGAAGATTAGGTATCCAGACCGAGTCCTGTCAGATTATGCCACTACGCTAAAAGGTGAATACAATTATTTCATCATCTGTCTCTACTTGCTTGTGTCCTCAGTATATCTGACAACTCCTGTCGTACTGCGTACCTAGGCATGTAGTGCGGAACTCATCGTGCTACTTCGGAACTGTGGTTATTGGGCTGGTTGGGTTGGGTTGACCGAATGGAATGCGTGGATACGACACTGCACCGCACTGCACTGTAAGACAGAGTTACATTCAGATCACATTTCCAGGGTATTCTCCACGTTATGATGGGTAGGCACCCTAGGTCTGTATTGTACATGTATTAGGTAGGCGCTCATCTTATAGATGATTGCCACTCCGTTTGTTAACACGGTTTATCTGTCTACCCAATACCACCCATGGTCTGTCCTGTCTGTACATACAAAGTAGGTAAGTAACCTAGGTTAGGTATGTCTGGCCTGGTCAGCATATATCCATCCCAACCTCGGGGAAGGGGGGGTTGAGTAGTATGTATGTAGGTAGGCAGGGTAGGTGACAACTTATGGGGGGAAGTTGAAAATGGCCCTCCAGGGCTATTAGGTAATTGTTGCGGCTACTATAACTACTATAGGCAACCTTGCCCTATTAGATTATCACGGGCGTGCCCAGTAGTCACTTGGCGGCTCCGCGCGCACCCTAACTAGTGAGGCTTGCAACTACGTACTTTTAGTTAGGTTAGTGGGTTAGGTAATTGGAAGTCTTGGATGAGGAAATACTGTTACATCGTATGTTGTTTTGCATCGTCAGTCCGTATAATATAGTTGCACTCTTCTTTTTAAACCAAGCCGTGTTTTTCTCGTTTCTACCTAGTAGAGAAAGAGAGCAGCTTGCCTATCTCGACACCGAGTTATTTATTAGATGATGTTATTATATTTTACCACGTAGTAGTACTTATTTCCTTGGGAGGCGGAGGAATTATGTAAAAGCTTCATCACTAGCTCGCGGGACTGGGGGGTCTCGGAACAAGGAAATGGGCTGAAGCTAACCGATCTGAGTAAAGCAATTGGACGAAATTACCTCCGAGGTTGGATGGATGTCCATCGGAGGACCCCTGATTTTTAGCGTCGTGGGTTTTGTTGCTCCCTCTCTTTTAGTACGTAGGTAGGGTATGTGTACTAACTAGGTAGTAAAAGGCACCAAGATCATGCGAGGTTGCGGGTTAGATGCGGCGTTGGATCTTGCTTGAATACTATGGAGGCTAACCTAGGTTAGTTGAAGAGAAGTGAACATTTACCCAGTTGCTGATTGGCTTGAAGTGTGTTGGTTAACATCTTATCAATGCTGCATGTATAATAGACTCTCAGTCTATGTTTGTTATTAAGACCACTTGGTCGAGGCTGTCCTACAACTTGGATAAGTCTGGTGTTATGATTGATGGCTGGTTATGGCTCTTAGACAAGACTATTGAGTTAACTTAGTCGACCTCGAAAGGTTAGTTGGCTTATAGAAGAGAAAAACTGGGTTAATTGGGTAGTCTGATAGTCTATCAGCTACTCTGAGATGTGTTAAATCGAAACTCACCAGTATATGAGCTTTGAGTTTACTGATTCTCGAAAAGGAAAAGTATGCCAGTTACTGCAAGTACTTGACTTGTTATGGTTGAAGTTATCAACATGTTAGTAAAGCGAACACCCTTAGTTGGGTAGTTACTGTCGCCCAGGTTATGTAGATAATATTTCTCTATTAGCTTCATACTTACCTATTAATATAACCTAGCATCCATGAAATATCATGGATATGGAATCGTTTTCAGGGTCGGTTGAGTCTCTACTAGTATAACTACCGAGCTTACTCTAGAGTTCAGACGCGTAGTTAAGGAAATGTTAAGCAAGTCAACACAGATAAAAATCTAGGTTAGAGTAAGTAACTTGACATCAAAGTATAGGTAGTTGATCACCATAAGCGTCAGCCTCTTAGAAGGCAAGGCTAGCAACACGTCTTATCTTCCCAAAACACTAGGACCAGGTATTCATCTTATAGAAACTTTCTATAACTTTATTTACACGAAGTGTTCATCTCTCTATGAGCGGTGCAGTGTAGTGAAGTAGAGGTGGCATTAGTTATTATCTGACATCTGCTTCGTTGATGCTATGAAAAGTATCACATAGCCATAAGACCAACAACTCTACTTGATGGTAGGTCAGCCTCCTGAAGGCTATCGAAGATTGGCATATTCTTATTTCTCACTATTAAACTTTACGCTATGCTGGCCTATGAGTTAGGTATGTAGTAAAATAATCAATAGTCTTAAAGCTTCTCTTATACTACTAACGATGAAGGTCAAAAGTGTGAAAGGGCTCACACTTAGCAGATTATCTAGCAAGTTTTTAGGGATGCTATCTGATATTCTCATCGTTTAAAGAATGACACAGCACAGCACCTACACCAACTAAGAACTTATTTCAAAGGTTAAAGGAGATCTTTTAAAGGGATCATGGAATTCGCTGTTTACGTAGGTATTATTATATTTATCTACTTGGTAAAATACCTAAACACCATAATTGGCATCAACCACAATCACATCGTTTATTTCCATGGTCTCGCCCCTGAGACCTACTTATTGGTAGTTACTATTCTCGACGAGCCCACGTACATAGTAGTTGTATACTAAGCGGGTTCTGTGAACCAACATCCAACATCATGGGATCCAGTTCCCAAAATATCGATATTCCACAGAAAGGGAACGCCCCTCCCGAGAGTCGCCAGTACAAAATGGATCCATTCACCTGCTTGAATCTTGCAGCATCTACCATTGCCGTACTCGATTTTGGCTCCAAGCTGCTGGGCAAGGGCCACCTGATCTATAAGAAGGGACAGAAAAAAGGAGGCAACAGCAACCTGAACAAGCTCGATGTCGACAGCCTTAAAAGGCTGGTGCAAGCCCTGAAAGATGGGATACAATCGACATCTAGCCCAGAGCTAGTCCTGCCTGCAGACCAATCTGTGAGTTTTTTTCTTTGTGACCTGGGACAACCGAACAATACCTGTGACGATCTGGGGCTGATTTATATTATATAGAAGCTGCAATATATCGCGACGGAAACCAAGGGAATCGGCGGACAGATCCTTGTTCTCCTTGGGTCAACCAAAACACCTGATCCTGGAGGCAAGCCGTGGAAGAATCTCCACCACGCCGTGGCAGCAACACTGAGTGCCGAATTAATCGACAAAACCAACGGCGTGCTTGAGAACCTGAGAAACGATCTTGTCCTTCGCGTTATCCCCTCCTTCAAGTGTAGCTCCGATTTTCAGTCAGCTCGGTTGGATCCGCGTTTCAAAAGTATAGGGGCAGATCACAAGAAGATTGCCGAAACATTATTAGACAACAGAAATTTCTTCACGACTGGAGTTAATAGGTTCCTCAAGATATACGAAACGGAAGGCAGGCATGATAGAATTAGAGAACAGGAAACTATCGCGACAGCTGCAACCCTCTCCGGAATAATGGCCTCTGACGACAAGGTATCCTATCATACTAGCCCTGCTGCCACTGGCGACAAAGGAAGGGGGGGGCAGACTAGAAAAAAGGCGTCGCCGCTAGAAGACCTGACTATGATCCAGGAATATATCCTTCGCTTCTTGCGGTTCAGACACTTGAATGACAGAAGACATGAAATTCCAGATGCGTATGGAAAGTCCTTTGAGTGGATCTATAACAGCGGAAAATCCATCGGAAACACCCAAAATGGCACCGAATCCGATATCGAAGGACGGAATGACCTGAGATCTTGGCTTGAATATGGAAGCGGATGCTTTTGGATCACCGGAGAGCCTGGCTCTGGCAAGTCCACCTTGATGAAGTTCGTCGCCGGCGACTCCCGAGCCCGAAGTCTTCTGCAACTCTGGGCTAGAAACGAGCCCTTACTCTGCGCCTCCTTTTTCTTCCAGGGTTCAGGGACACGACTGCAAAAATCGCAACGTGGATTTCTACGCGCACTACTCCATGACAGCCTCATCCAGTTTCCCGAGCTGATACCGATAGTGTTTCCTGAATACTGCCGCGCGTTTGCAAGAAAGCCGTTGATTGGCCACGAACCTACTAAATCGGAGCTGGAAGCTGCTTTCGAGTTGTTGGTCCGCCAGAGAGTCAAGCCCCTGAAAATATGTTTCTTCATCGACGGGCTGGATGAATTTGATGGGGATGCTGTCGGCCTCGCTCAATATCTCCTTGCAGCATCAGAAACAGTTAAGATTCTTCTGTCTAGCCGTCCGGTGCCTGGACTCCATAAAGAATTCGCTAATTGTGGGACAATACAACTACACGACCTTACAAAAGGTGGCATTCGCACCTATGTCCTGGAGAATCTCACCAAGCACCCCCGAGTAAAGGAGTTATGGGAAATGGATGAGCTTGAGGTTATTGACATAATCGAAGTGATAGTTCAGAAGTCATCGGGCGTTTTCCTATGGGTTAGACTTGCGGTTAGGTCACTGACGGACGGTCTTCGAAAGCAAGATGGCGTACGAGATCTTCGCCGGAGACTCGACGCACTGCCAGCAAACCTCAACGATTTCTACCGGTACATGTTTGGCAGATTATCGTCGTTACATAAACAACAAGCCTCGATGCTGCTGCAGATAGTATACCGAAGCACATTTCTTACGGGTGGACAATCTTACCTGACCGACTTGGTGCTCTCGTACGCATTTGAGGACCATCCCAAAACGGCCATTAATGCGAAAATTTTGGGGTCCAAAGAGGAAGAGATCTCTCTACGCTGCGCTAATATTGCAGAGATCGTAGGCAGCTGCTCTTGTGGGCTTCTGGAAATGAGAAACCAAGAAGACAAGACGGACAACGCAAGACCTGTAGTAAATTTTATACACAAGTCTGCCGTTGACTTCATTGGGCAACCCGAAACATGGGCACATCTCCGCAGCTTAACCGCTCATACCAAGTTTGACCCCGATATTTATTTGGCATGCGGGTACTTGCTCGGCATCAAAAAGTTCCCAACCAGCGTGTACGCCCTTCCGTGGTCTACCAAGTTGGGGTTGTTGCCGGCTTCCGTGATGGAAGCCATAGCTTCCGACGGGCCCCTGAGTGAAAGCACCAAACAACATGAACAAGGAAATAACTTTATAGAAGGGGATATATTTTGCGTATTAAGTATGCAAGCAAGAGAAGCGCTCGAGGGTCTTGTTGTGGCAGAAGGATCAGCGAACGAAGCACAAGTACAGGAAGTGATCGAGGATCTTGACACTACCATGCAAATGCATTACTTGGCCCTCAAACATGCCAAAAACTGGAAATCCTTCTCCCAGGGGCAGTTTGTCCCTCTTGATCACTGGACTGTTTTCCAGAACGACCGCGAGGAAGGCTGCTTACCATGCGACTCAATGTTCGCTTTAGCATGTGATATTGGCCTTGTGGGTTTCATCAAGGCCAAGTTACAGAAAATATCAAGTATAGATGAAGCTGTATTTGATCGCCTGTCTCTGGGCGATGTTCCTGCCAAGCGCAGCCCAAAACTTTCCCAAACCGCCATGGCAAGGGTGGTCAATGGTATCGCCAATAGTGACTCAACCGAGTTCAAAGTTTCTTTGTGGAACAGACACATGGATATCTTGGATCTTAGCATTCGGCATGGAGCAGATACAAATGCAATCATAGATGGCGGGAAATCGTTGTGGCATCGGCTCTTATGCTCCATGCCTAATTACATATGGCATATGGAAGAATTTGGGATAGTGTTGGAAAAATTCATTAGATCCGGCTGCGATCTCAAGACTAATATTTGCGTGGAAACCTCGGAATTCCGAGACCAGCGCAGCACAGCCTACGGCCCGGGGGCCAAGGTTCGCTTGATGGTGTCACCTATGGCTATCATCTTTACCAACTACAGAGCCGCAGAGGAACGAGCAGAAATGAATTCTGCCGAAAGAGCTCGTATGATCAATGCGGTCAGCGATTTCCTCCAGAGGCTTATCGTACGCGGAGGAGGCAGGCTTCACAAATACGCCGAGGAGCTGAAAGCCATGAACACGGAGGATGGGCCCACTAACGAGGCTTGGAGGAAAATCGTGGATGTTAAGAGGGGTCATGATGTTGAGAAGTATTTGGAAATGCGCATGCTTAGGAGTCTGGACATCCGTGCCTCTCAAAGTTGAGAATAATAAGGGGGAAGTTTGGATTTTGGACTTTGGATTTGGTGTTCCTGGCCTGAAGCCGAAGATGCCAACCTGACCTCAGGCTCTTGTATTCAACTCGCCTGAGGGTAATGGCGAGGACTGAACATGATTGCTGTCTGCGATGGCTTGTGGTTCTCCGGGTCCTACATTTTGGAAATCCGACAGAAGCATTTTGAGAAATTTCTACCTGCAGCGATAGATAGGTAGATTACTTGATACCCAAGCTATGCTAATTACTGCAGTAGGTAGCTAATAGCGAATAAAATGTTTGTTGCCTTTGCATTCAAAGACTTGGTAGAGAATGAACCTCAGTGCTGGCCTCGGGAGTCGGAGGTATTGGGGCTGATTGGCTGAGTACCTACTTATCACATGAGGTACAATACAGCGATTGATTGTAAATTTGAAGGACAAAGACAAAAGACAACATTGGAAGACAAAGAACGGAAACTCGAAGGTGACGGGTATCGGTGATGTCAAGTTCATTATCAACCTACATGAACTCATCATAATTGACTCAAAAAGCTGGTCTTATCGTAACTATGACGCGCACAAGTGGAAGCACACGTGGGAACCATGAGTTTATATCAAGGGAAGGTGCTATGTACGTATTACCTAGGTAGGTATGAGCTGCACCTGCAAAATAACCATCCTTAAGGTAGCCAAGATACATGTAGTACGAATACAATGCACCATTGTGTACCGTACGTCTATCAATGCATGTAAGTTTGGTGTTATAAAAAAGAAAAGCACAGGAGAAATAGAAGAGATGCCAAACGATTGGTAAGGCTGAGGAGCTAGGATCTGCAATATCTGCGAATATCTGCAATACCCGAAAGCACGTGAGGGGGGCTTTAATTCCAAGAATCAAAATGATCACCTCTGTCGTCGCTGCAGTTCTTTAAGTTCCGACTTCCGACCTCCAATAGGAATCTTCATTGGCCTGTGCTGCAGCATCAGATAACGTTAAACCGCATAGCCCCATTTATTCAAAAGTTTCATCTAAGGTTAGTTATTTGATGTAGTACCTAGTTACATAAGTGTGTAATAATACGTACCTAGGGCTAGGCGCTCGGTACTTCTGGGTAGTGCGTGAACATTTAATGCTGAGCACTCAGTTGAACTTGCAGCAGATTGAAGTTGTGTATTGTACATTCTAGTATTATTATTAATTTACTGTTTTAATATAACTACAGATAGTTACTAGGTAGTTACTCCAATGTTGGGGAAGCCATGTATGTACATAGGTTCGAGATAAATCACGTCTGTGCTTAGGGTTAGATGATTATTTTACATCTAGTACTCACCTACACTGATGTCTCAATTTTATAGTTCAAACTTGAATGTTGAGATCAATGATTGTAGGCGACTAAAGCTATGTAGTGGTTAGTGGTCACTGCAAACATATTGACATACATACATGTAACATGTGCAGTACCTACATACTAAGTACTATTCAGCTAACTATGTAGTACTTACATAGTACATGGTTACACCTACTTATCGTGCCTGCAAAGTTATCCCGTGGGTTTTACAGATAAGGCAGGTTCTATCTACCCAGCCTCCCTCTCAGTCTAAGCTAATCCACAAAGAGGATAGAACGCTCTGCCAACCAAGATTAAACCTTGCAGCGCCCCATTAAGATGCTACTATGGTACAGATGTACCTAAAAACGCAAAAACCGTACCATTAACGTACCACTGGCTTGTCCCCCGCAGATTAACCGAGTGGCTCATTTGGTCAGTTCAATGATTGATTTTCCAAGTTGTTTCCCAGCTTAGCGTAGGAAGCTTTGATCATTGATGGCAGTCGTGCATTTCAATGTTCTTCAGGCTACCGTACCTCCAATCTTCAAACACTCTAACCTACCTAGTCCCTAGTAAGCACTTGCAGCCCTGGAGCACTTTACTTTTAGCACCCCTAGCAGCAACATTGAACCGTGGGCCTTCAGAAGTTCAGCGACCTTCGGTGTCTCCACAGTGCCACCAACCAACCGACCTCATTTCGTTCCATTCATCCAACAAGGAGTCCGAGTCGCGCATCTACACTTCGACATCATTCTAAATCATCCACCTAATTATTTCTCTTAACGACCCTCGAGACGAACGCAGCAATAATTAATAACGATTTATTTCGATAGAAAAAAAGAAGAAGAAAAATATAAAAAAGGGAAGAAGCCGCTCGGCAACGAACGTCGCTACGAAGGAGGAAAAAAACCATTGGACCTACACCAATCGAGCGATCGATCGCATGTAGTCACTAACTTACCATGTCCGTCGAAGCGACTGCCGCAATGGCGTCTGCACCCGAGACTCAGATGGTTGGAGTCGAGGTCGCAAATGATGCGTCAAAGCAAGACGCTCACGATGCACACGATAAATCCAATGCATCTAACACCACAGTCAATGCTAAATCCACCGGACTTCATTCGCCGCCCGATAGCAACAGCGCAATGAAGTTGGATAGTAGCGATGAATCTGAGCTGAGTGACTTGGACGATCCTTCTATCATCGATATCAACATGAGTTCACCACGTCCTACTTCCTCAGGTACTACAACGCAAGACAATTTTCAACCGGAGGAAGAAGAAGACATCGGCGAGGTACTTCCCGACCATTGGTCCGGTACCGTTCCCGTCTTCAAGCCGAACATGAATCAATTCAAAGATTTTAAGAAATTCGTATGACTCTTGCTTCCTCCATATATCTAAAGTTTTTGCTGTTTTGCTGTTTTTGCTTCCATATTGCTCAACGCTTTCAAAACTCACTACTACTTACCTAAGGCAACTGACTTATTTGCTTCCATAGATGACTAAAATTGACTGTTACGGCATGAAGTCTGGCATTGTCAAAATCATACCCCCGCAAGAATGGAAAGATAATCATCCCCCACTTGATGATATGATCAAGCAGATTAGAGTCAAGGAACCTATCAAGCAGGACATCATGGGTTCTAATGGAACTTATCGACAAGTCAACATACTACATCAACGTTCCTATAATATCCCACAGTGGCGCAAGCTCTGCGATCAGAGCGAGCACCAGCCTCCTGCTAGACGGGGTGAACGTCGAGCGCAAGCTCCTCCCAAGCCAAAACCGGTTCCAGCATCAAATTCCAATTCTAGAAGACGTCGATCAACTAGAGGCAAGGGCAAGCGTGCTGTGCTTAGAGACAACGCCGCCGATCCGGAAGATCGTCCCATAACACCTGTTTCACCTAAACCGAACGAGGATCTCATCGAATCTGTGGAGCAGGATCCAGGCACGGACGTAGACGACGATGACGACCCTCCCGTTGTTGGTCGGATGGGTGGCTCTAGGCAGGCAAAGCCCAAGACTCAGTCTACGTCTGCTCGAAGAAAGTACGCAAGGCGAGAGGCGTCAGCTAGGATCGACGAGGAAGCCTTCAAGAACTTTGACTATCATATGGACATCTCCGATTACACCCCCGAAAGGTGCGAGGAGCTTGAGCGTATATATTGGAAGACTTTGACGTACGCACCGCCGTTATATGGCGCGGATCTTCCCGGGACGCTTTTCGACGAGGATTGTAACTCGTGGAATCTCAACAAACTTCCCAACCTCCTTGATGTCCTGGGCACGAAGGTACCAGGTGTCAATACGGCCTATCTCTATCTTGGCATGTGGAAGGCAACCTTTGCATGGCATCTTGAGGATGTTGATCTGTATAGCATCAATTATCTTCACTTTGGCGCTCCAAAGCAATGGTACAGTATCTCTCAAGGTGATGCGCGTCGATTTGAAGCGGCCATGAAGAGTATCTGGCCCACAGAAGCCAAAGCTTGCGACCAATTTCTGCGGCATAAGGCTTTCCTTATTTCGCCGAACCATTTACTGCAGTATTACAACATCAAGGTTAACAAGTGCGTCTCCTACCCAGGTGAATTTGTCGTCACATACCCCTATGGCTACCATTCAGGATACAACCTGGGCTACAACTGCGCTGAGGCTGTCAACTTTGCACTGGATTCCTGGCTGCCAATGGGGAAAATCGCCAAGAGATGCGAATGTGCCCAAGCTCAAGACAGTGTTTGGGTTGATGTATACGAGATTGAGCGCAAACTAAGAGGAGAAGAAACAGAGTACGAAGAAACAGAAGATGAAGAGGAGGAGGAGGAGGAAGAAGAAGAAGATGCCGACACTGGAGTGCCAACGCCAATATTGTCGCACGTGAGAGTCAAGCAGCCCGGGCGAAAGCGCAAACGTGCAGCAACTGACAAAGGGGAGAAGAAAGGCAAAAAGATACGACTCCGTGTTAAGAACAACATTGAACCCCCTTGTTGTCTATGCCCCCACGATATACCTGGACAGGAAGTGCTACCGACTAGTGATGGCCGCAAGGCTCATCGTATATGCGCGCTTTACAGCCCGGAAACCTGGGTCGAGACTGTCGAAGGAGAAGAAGTCGTCGCGAATGTGGACGGCCTCAGTAAATCACGCATGGAACTCAAGTGCTTGTATTGCCGTTCTAAAAGAGGCGCTTGCATCCAGTGCTCTCAAAAGAAGTGTGCTCGCCCTTACCATGCTACTTGTGCTGCCGCAGCCGGTGTGTTGGTAGAAGAGGCAGATGTCCCTATTTTCGGCGAAGATGGCACTGAATATAAGGAACAAGCTTTCGAGTTTAGTTGTCGCTTCCACCGAACTAAAAGGGACAGGAAGCTGGACGGTGAGGCTTTGGACGAGTGCCAGAAAACTCGACAAGCAGCAGCGGCCCTTAAGAAAGGGGACATATGCCAACTTCAGTATTACCGTGGGGATATATTCGCCGGCGTTGTTGTCGAAAATCGGCCTGACGAGCGAGCTTTCCTTCTCGACATTATTCCGCACGGGTATGAAACATCTAAACAAGTTGATAGGAAACATTTGCTGACTTCATATAGGGAACGAGTTGAAGTGGAATGGAAATGGCTTCTTCTCCCAGACCCAGCCGATTTCCACCTACAGAGAGCATCGGCAAACGCTATCCCTATGCCGACATCACGCAAGGCTAAGGATCAGATTAATGCTACTAAGAGGGTCACGGAGGAGCTTCCACGCGCGGAAGCGCCGTTTGTCGACGGATTCACTTGGGCTGAGTTTAATACATACGATTGCACCAACCAGGCACAGGCCAAGGTGGATTTGAGCAAGGACAATCAGCTCTGGCACTACATTGGTCGAACGTCAACGGAAGCCCGCGCTCAGTACACGGAAGACCCTAGAAGGATGAAGCATAATCCTAAAAGCAACTTTCTGGACACGCTTCCACGGCCGCCGCCACCCGTCCCCCAACCTCGAAGATCGTACGGACCCGGCCCTGCGCTCCTGGCACATACTCAAAGCTTGTCAGGAATCAAACCGGAGAAGCCTTATCAGTATAGGCCGAGAGATCCGATTACACCTTATGCTCGCTCACCCTTCGCAGATCCACGGTTTGCCCCGAACTCGTCAACCTTTACCACACCACCATATGTACCTAATCATTCACTCTATCCTCACGAAGTGGTGCAGCCCACCGCACCAAAGCCCAATCTGGTTTTTGCGCATATGCAACTTCCTCCACCACCTAAGCAGGCTCCCACGCCTAAACCAGCACCAGCTGTTGAAGCAGGACCGCAGCAAAATGGACAGTATGTTACACAGAAGCCTGTGCAGAAGCTAGAATCGCCACAGCAAGCTGGCTACTATTTCCAGCCCCCTGTGGGAAAGCCGGTTTCTGCAGGCCCACTGGACAACCAACGCCATTCGCAACAAACAGCACCAAGTTCAACGACTGCTGCCTCTCTACCACATCCTCACCAGTATTCACACCAAGCCATATCCAACTCTGCCCCTATACCCCAGCCACATGACCAGCTTTCGTCGCAGCAGACTGTACCAACACCAACTGTGACATCCCAGCAAAGCAGCCAGTATTCTTCACCGCAGGCTCTGTCGAAACCACTGACTAAATCTCGACCAACTCCTCCGCAGAATGGACATAGACGAAGTCG
This sequence comes from Hypoxylon fragiforme, assembly GCF_022984875.1. Taxonomy (NCBI): domain Eukaryota; kingdom Fungi; phylum Ascomycota; class Sordariomycetes; order Xylariales; family Hypoxylaceae; genus Hypoxylon; species Hypoxylon fragiforme. The sequence goes on along the minus strand of NW_026054758.1, from coordinate 224,317 downwards.
CTCGTCGCTTGGTGGCCAGAATAGTCAATCGTTGGTGTTTGGCTCAGATAACCGCTTTAGAACGCCGCCTTTTTCGTACGGAACTAGTCGCATGGATTCCACTGCCAAGTCGCCGTTTAGTCATGGGTTCATGCAACCCCCGGGCCTTGGGCCCTCTCCATCACCACAGAATGGTCAACTTTTTCAAGCACAAGCTAGAGCTAGATCATGCTCACTGGCATCTAATCGCTCATTTGATATGCCAATGACTTCCTCGGCCATCCGACCATCCTCAGCAACCCGACCTTCTTCATCTGCTTCCGCTCAAGGGACCGTTGGGGAAGCACAGTCCCCACAACAACAAATTGTTATTAAACCACGGCCAAACATTGTCCAGAAATATGCTTTCTTCCAAGTTCATCACAACAGGTATAGCGATTAGGTTCACCCGACTATAATTTGGTGCTAATTTTCTATGTAGGGACTCTACAAAGTATAGGACTCCTTACGCCCATTGGGGTGGTTTTACTAATGGATACGAGGGAAATCTCAGAGCTCATCTGATGAGGTCGCCTGAAGTATTGTTTGACATTAGAAGACGATCAACAAGCTTCAGTATGACCCCCTCCAGTCTTTCTCCTACTGCTGGGATTCCATTTAGCAAGGGCACCCCAACCAAAGATAATAATCCCAATTTGGCATCGCGCCTCAGTAGTTACGGTTCGGCTCGACAGCAGCCAAATGCCCTTTCTCCTAGCATATTAGCTACGCAGAAATCTACAGCATCGATGCCGCCTCGCGGGCCAGACGGTAATCTAGGATATCCCCAAGGATCATCAAAGCCCATGAATACTTGGCAGGTAAACCCGGGAGCCGTGGCGCAGTTACACCCAGCAATCCGAGCTCAATATGCGGCGATGCTACAAACCGGCAATGCTGAAGCTCACAGCCAAAAGAATATCACCCATGTTCCAGGTATGCCGAACTCACAGTCAGTGGCGGCTGCATCAACATATTCTCAGGCTACACCAAACTCAACATTTCGTCATACTTCAATCTCGAACGTTAACTTGACTCTTGCAACTACCGACTCGACCTCAGAAAACCAAAAGCCTCTTGCATCGACCGCACCGAACACGTTTTTCAAAGGACTAAGTGTGCTAAAGCAGACGTATGTGCCCCCTCCTCGGCCTTGGGAAACACTACGAAAGGCCCAGGCCTCAGCGGAGCCATCTCCGGCCCCAAACACAACTTCGGCAGAGGCGGTTGCATCCACACTAGCTACACTAGGAAGTATGACGAGTACATCGGTTGCGCCCAGCAGTGATATATGTCAACAGCAAGATCATATGATGAGCCCAGAGCTCGAATCCAGCAATGTAAGCGGACCTTTCTGGTAGAAATATCCGCAGACAGTGCCTAACAGCATGAATAGGGTCAGCTAGGCCAGCCTCGATCCGTTTCGCTCGCCCATGTAAAACAAGGCACCACGCAATCACAAGGTGTCGCAGAACAATCCCCGGCTTATGCAACACAGCAACCAGCAGTAGAGCTCTCAGCAGCAACAATCGTGACGAATCCATCAATATCAGTGTCCCCTCTTTCTCAGCCTGAGATTATAAACGATCTTCCAGAAGTTCCGGACGAATCAATGAAATTAATCGAGAGCATCATCTGGAATGCTAGAAGAGTCAGTGACACATATTCAGACGATACGACTCGAAATACCTAGGTTTCCATTTCAAAGTGAGACAACAGATGAAATGAACAAGTACCTAGGGTAGGGATGAAGAACGAGCATTACGCAATCTCAATCATGGTTTACTTTGGAACGAGGAGCATATCTTGCGGAGTTTGGCGTTGACTTGATCAAAGAGGGAGTGTGGTCCCTCGAAAAGTTAGTCGCATCAGAGTTGCATCGGTCTGCATGTAAAGACGTTCCCCTAATTAGATGTCATGCCTGCGCAAGCTTGTTTCTTCTTCTAACCCACGATATAGGGGTTCAGGGATAGGAGCGTCATTATTTTTATTATTCTCGATTCGTGAATGGTGGCAGGCGGATAGGGTATAAGGAGTCGAATGGATGCATTGATGTATACTACGGTAAAGGGGAAGGGGAAGGGGTTAGGCTACGACCATATCTCGAGACCCCTTTAGGTTGCTTATCTGTTTCTAAAATCATTCGACTGTAATGGTTTTTGGGCAGATTCTGTGGTGTATTCGTACTAGGTAATAATGTACTCAAGTAGGTACTACTTAGGTACTGATGAATTGTAATACCTAGAATACTTAGTATACTGGATTGCAATATGCACCTTGTGAATGCTTCAATGTTGATATTCTTCCGTATAATACGTCTCTAGATTCATACTAGGTACCTACATAGTACCATAAAATAAAACCGTACCTAATTGGTTCGATGTTTGCAGTACAGTACCTATTATAGCGGGGCCAATGACGGTTTAAAAAACCCAGACCAACCAAAAGAAAGCACGCTAAATAAAAGTTTTGTATTTTATTTCTGATTTTTTGATTTCTGTCAGCCTCGTCGCCATCCCGATTTCTTTACCTCTACCACAAACAACAATAATAACAACAACGACAACCAATTGTCCAACACCCATATCCACGCGCCATCTTTCTACGTCATCGAAATAGCCATGACTGACATTTCGAGCGGTAAGGACGCGCGCAACGTCAAGAAGCGCACGAGCAGTCCCGATGTTAATACACCCTTGAAGCGCATTAAAACGGAAACCGAGGACGAATCGAAACCAGACAAATACAACCCTTACCTGGCACACTGGAGCAATGGGAACGGTGCGGATGGTGATGTACAGGACGAAAAGAATGGATTCGGCTTCGAAGATAGGCTACCAAAGGGCTCGCCGCTTGCAAAATTTCAACCGAGGAATACGACGGCAAAACAAGCATCTGAGGCTGAGGATAGCGATAACAATCCCTTCACCGGAGAGCCACATTCCCAGCAATACTTCAACATCCTAAAGTCGAGGCGTAATCTCCCTGTACATAAACAAAGGTTAGTCAGATTGTAGCCCATCTCATATAACCCTATGATTATATCCTATGATTATATATACTAATGCATCAAGTATAGACAAGAATTCCTAGATCTGTACCACAAGTCACAAATTCTCGTTTTTGTCGGTGAAACAGGTTCAGGAAAAACTACCCAGATCCCTCAATATGTTGTATACGACGAACTGCCGCATCTTAACCGAAAACTCGTTGCTTGTACCCAACCTCGACGAGTTGCCGCCATGTCCGTCGCCCAGCGTGTCGCCAACGAGCTTGACGTTCCATTGGGAGATGAAGTCGGTTACAGCATTCGTTTCGAAGACAAAACCAGCTCCAAAACGATATTGAAATATATGACGGATGGTATGCTACTAAGAGAAGCTATGCACGATCACGAGATGTCGCGATACAGCTGCATCATCCTCGACGAAGCACACGAACGTACTCTTGCCACCGATATTCTTATGGCCCTTCTCAAGCAAATCACCAAACGCAGACCGGATCTCAAACTTATTGTTATGTCTGCTACACTCGATGCCCAGAAATTTCAACGATATTTCTTTGATGCGCCCCTCCTCGCAGTTCCAGGAAGAACCTTCCCCGTCGAGATCTTCTACACCCCCGAGCCAGAGAAGGACTATGTGGAGGGTGCCATACGGACTGTGCTCCAGATTCATGCTGGCGAAGACGAGGGAGACATACTCCTTTTCCTTACGGGAGAAGAGGAAATCGAGGATACCTGCAGAAAGGTGTCACTCGAGGTTGACGAGCTCGTGAGGGAAACAGATTGCGGCCCCATGGCCGTCTATCCACTTTACGGAACTCTCCCACCACATCAACAGCAGAAGATCTTTGATCCAGCACCACCCCCGCTCAGGAAAGGGGGTAAGCCTGGTCGCAAGTGTATTGTTTCGACAAACATTGCTGAGACATCACTGACCATCGATGGCATTGTTTACGTGGTCGATCCTGGTTTCAGCAAGCAAAAGCTCTATAACCCTCGACTAAGGGTAGAGTCACTGCTGGTGTCCCCTATATCGAAAGCTTCTGCCCAACAACGAGCGGGACGTGCCGGTAGAACGAAGCCTGGAAAGTGCTTCCGACTTTACACCGAGAAGGCCTTCAAGGAGGAGCTGATCGAGCAGACCCATCCCGAAATTCTGCGTTCCAATCTAGCGAATACTGTGCTGGAGCTGAGGAAACTTGGTGTGGAGGATCTCGTCCACTTCGACCTTATGGATCCACCTCCTCCCGAGACGATGATGCGTGCCCTGGAGGAACTCAATTATCTCTCTTGTATCGATGACGAGGCGAATCTAACCCATCTGGGCGGTTTAGCCTCTGAATTCCCCCTGGATCCCGCCTTGGCAGTTATGCTAATATCAAGCCCCGAATTTTACTGCTCAAACGAGATGCTCTCTATAACAGCTCTGCTCTCAGTGCCTCAGATCTTTGTGCGTCCGGCGCAGAGAAGACGAGAGGCTGACGAAATGAAGAATCTCTTCAAGCACGACGATGGAGATCACTTAACGATGCTCAATGTGTATCATGCCTTCAAGGGAGTGCTCAACCGCGGCGATGACGCGAAGGCGTGGTGTCATAAACACTACCTATCTTTCCGACACCTTTCCAGTGCAGACAATGTTCGTGCCCAGCTGAAGCGCATCATGGAAACACAGGGCCTGGAACTCCTCAGCACGGATTTCAACGATAAGAGTTATTACACCAACATCCGCCGGGCTCTAGTCAGCGGTTTCTTCATGCAGGTTGCCAAACGCGAGGGCCCCAAGGTGTATCGTACCCTCAAAGATAACAGCCAGCGTGTTATGCTGCACCCGAGCACGGTGCTTCAGACGGAGTACGATTGGGTCATCTATAACGAATTTGTTATGACCTCGAAGAACTACATTCGGACCATTACTGGCATTAAGCCAGAGTGGCTTTTGGTAAGTTTTAATCTCTTTCTCTTTCTAGCCTATTCTCAAGAATAGTTGACTAACTAGATGTCTGATAGGAACTCGCGCCGACGTATTACGATCTTAGTACTTGGGATGGCCAGAAAGATGTCGAACTGGCGCTGAAGTCGGTCGCCGATAAGATGAGGCGGAGAGCTGCCATGAAGGGTGGCCGCTAAGAGGCCCTTACCATCGATACGATGAAATGAATGATAGCCCGCGAGTCGACAGCTTTAAGAGTCGTATCGTCGTATTATCCGTTGTCGTCTAGAGCCACTTCCGCATCCTCGAAAATGACAAGACACCACATCTCTAATATAGAAGACTTTCTTACGATTTGAGTATCACCAGATGCTTTAATATGGGATTAGAAGGTGCAGAACATCTAGAAGACAGCGTGGGCATTTCTATTTACCTCATGTTACTGCCAATAGGGAATTACCATGGGTTTACAGTAAATTAAAACTGTATCTACACTGGAAGAAGAGATGTGAAATACCTACCTACCTACCTACCCAGTTATCCAGGTGGTTAGTTAAGCAGGGCGAGAATATGGCTTTCCTGGAAGTGAGAAAGATAGATATTAATGTATTCAGATGTTACCTAGAACGGGGAAGATTGTGCTACACTTTACAGGGCTTTAAAGCCACTTCAGTTGGGCGTCGAACAGACTCGGGGGCTTATGGTATCTGGATTAGGTTACGTAGCTGCCTACTTACCTAGGTAAATACCAAAATACATAAATCACGTTTTCCCGTCGGAAGGGCTCGTATAAGTGCCTACGTACCTATTTATCTATGCGTTGTTGGTTGTTGTCAGCTATGTGCTTGCATGCTTGCTTATCCCCTTCCTATCGTTGGTGTTGAGGGGTGAGGTAAGGTGGTAGCCTACTAGGTAGTATGTAGGTGTGTCGATACATTCTAAGTGCCTAGGCCTAGGTATTCGAAAGAATAGGGGCACCTATGGTAGGTAGTGAGTGAGCAGTGAGCGAGCAATATGTCAAGCACGTGGTAGTAATATACTTTTTTGTCTCTGCCTCGGCCCCCCCTTTCTTACCCCTTTTTTTTCTCGACCGGCGGGTAAGTACCTAGGTACCCAGGTGGATATTCATCGATAAGCTTACGCGAGCGTGTGAGTGTTGTAAGGCAAAACTGCTGGGACTAGCTACCTAGGTACTTGGGTGTGTAGATCTTGACATTCCTACCTCAGGTATTGTTGTTTCGGTAAGGAAAGGCTTTCTTTGAACCCCCACCCTCCCTGCCTTCTTCGTGGGGTCACTAGGTACTATAAGTACCTAGGTAGGCTCCTGACTCCGGTGTTTGTGTAGGTACCTACTACCTAGGTTAGACATTATATATTTAGATAGGTAAATACCTCGGTTAGTTCGATGCACCGAGGCTCGTAGAGAGTGGTTGATGTTTTGTTTACAGGCGCGAGGTAAGGTACCTAGGTATGTAGATATGTAAGATAGGTGGTATTCATCGGAGCTGAAAAATACATCTAGGTGCTACCCCCGTGGATCGGACGATTCTGTGTAATGTTATAAGATGGGATGGGATATGATGGGATGGTTCAGTGTGTGGATATGGATGGGGGCTGGTTTGATTCAGCTCAGCTTGACGGCGGCAAGGCTTCTGAGCTTTCCAAGTTGCTTGAATGGGTATGCCGAATTACTAGGTACGTACTAGGGGTGGAGGACCTGTAGGAGGATATGTATGAGCGAGTAAGTGGGTGGGAGATGCGTAGGTAATTATAGACAACCTTGTTTATTTATTGATTGGTCGGACAGTTGTGTGATTATGTTTTTCAGATGTAGCTGGTGCTCATCGCTAAAGTCATATAGGTCAATGTATGTGCGATCCTGTCAACACCTACACCGATACCAGCACCACAAAGTCTGAGGCAAGTGACAGGTCTAAAGCTCTTAGCAGTGTATCCGAAAATGGCCTCTAGGGACTTCCAACCTATTTCCTTCAGGTACCCGTACCCGTACATGGGATTGACACCTGCCCACCGAGGCAGGTTACTCACTAACGTAAGCGGCGCCAAATGAACATAAGAGGAGGCGTTCCGGTGCTACCACACCTGGGCATCCACACGCCAATATTGAACTTGATAGAAACAATTGGGCATTTATATTTGTCACGGGTACCTACATGGATTTCCTTGGAAGCAGCACGCATCCAGTCCTATTGGTCCAAGGGAAACCAGGACATTCGCACATGGTATGGCGGTGGCTTAAATTGGAGTCCAGCCCCTTCTTAGTAGGTAGCCATCCCATATACACCTGGATCGTGTTACTCGACGACTGGGTGTGTGAGCAGAGCCAAGTGATTCCGTAAGAACTAGCGATGAGTATTTTCGACATTACGGTATAATACAAAAATAAATCGTATACTTACCGGTTAGGTAGGTGTGTAGATCCCTCTTTGAAACAATGAGGCTCTCTGGGCGGCCCCTGGTGGCAATCCCCTATCCTAGACCGCGGTGTCTGAAATGTCTTGAATAAGCCTTGATGAGTTTTACAATACCTTGCACCACCTACCTAGGCATCGACTAAGCAAGTACTTTATCTAATGCCTCGATGGGTATTGGCTTTTTAAAAAGTTGAATTACTAGGCAAAAGACGTTCTCAGCATTATCCGCCTACCTACCTGGTAGGTGTCGCTTCTCACTATAGTTCTCTACAACTCGGCTTGTGTAAGGTGACAGAAGAACAACACGACTACTGAATACGAACACGGCATTTACCTGCTCCTAGAAGCCATGGGATAATAGATAGACGGACGGATAAACTGAAAGTAACGAGACGAGACGAGACGGCGGTTGTCACGTACCTATCTATCAGGTGCGTAGCAGAGAGGCCAGCAAAAGTGATCATACCCCCTTTTTCGACCCGCCGAAATTGTCCATAAAGGAGCTAGTAGTTAATTAGCAGGTGGGCATCGAAGTTTACGAAAGAATACACAGGAATAAGGCAAAAAACAACAAAAAGGAGGAGTTTCCAAGAAAAGGGGGGCAAAGAGAAACGTCGCCCACGTCTTGCCATCTACCTACCTACCAGCTAGTTGGGCCCGCGGGAAGCAACCATGTCTCTCGGCCCGCTCACCACGAGCTTCACCCCGCCCGCATCGTGCCTCGCCACGTCGGCGCTGTACTGGATCAACACCGCGTCGACCTTCTACTGGCTGCACGGCCAGCCGCTCCAGTCGTCCTGTTTTCCGAGCAACTACTCGCCGGGCCAGGACCAGTACTACGAACCCGGTGTATGCCCCGGCGGCTATACGGCGGCGTGCCGGGCGTCGACTACCAATGGCGCTGCGGAAAAGGTCACGCGCACGACTTGCTGTCCGTAAGTGTCTCTCCCATCCCATCCCATCCCTTCTCTTCCAATCTTCCCTTTTATTCGAAGGATCAAGAGAGGCGAGCCGAGTTGAGTGAGTACACGGAGGTTTTCAAGGTACTTGGCTAGGCGTGAGTGAGCGGCGCGTAACCCCTAAACCAAGTCAAGTCAGGTCACCCAACCATGTCCACACACACATACACACATTACCAGACCAGCATATTTCTATATTTTCTAACCAAGAAACCCCTCCCCCACCCACAGAGAAGGCGACTACGCCTGCGCCCCAACATCAAACCGCTACGACTACCCCTGGGGCCCGACCCTGCGCTGCATGAGCGTGTACAGAGTCGACACAACGACGAGCTTCATTACCATCGATGGCACGCCCCGAGGAGGAGAGACGGCGGGCACGCCGATGGGCTTGCAGGCGCCGTGTACGGTTATGGCGTATGGGGTTGTTGTGCAGGATGGTGGGGGGGTGATGAGTACGACGGCGACGGCTGGGGCCTCGGGGTCAGCTTCTAGCGTGCGAGTGTCGGAAACCGGCTCGGCAGATGCGGTGGCAGGCAACTCGCAAACTGATATTAGCAGTAGCAGCAGTAGTAGCAGTAGTAGTAGCGAACACGGCGGACTCAGCAGCGGCGCAGCCATAGGGATAGCAGTCGCCGCGGGGCTCGCCACCATGGCCTTAGGCGGCGCGCTGCTATTCCTGCTCTGGTCGCGGAAGCGGAAGCGGAAGCAAAAGGAAGCGGAACGTCTAGCAGAAGTAATGCGTCCGAACCCCTGGGAATCGATAGATGACAGGGCAGTGCCTCTCCAACCCGCGGTGCAGGTAAACTGGCAGCCGGTGGAGTTGGCTAGTGAGAGGGAGGCTAAAGAGATAGGTGGTGATAGCCAGGTGCCTGTTGAGAAGGATGGGACGAGCTTGGCCCGGCGGTAGTAGGTAACGTTGCGGAAGGGATGGGAAGGGATGGGAAGGGGGGCGATGTGTGATACCGCAGAGTGGGCTTGTATATAGAGGTACCTCGTAATAAAAGGGGGGCCTTTGGCCACATAAAATATTTATTCAATGAAAACGGCATCGATGCTCAGGATTGAAAAATCAGTAGTTGCTTGCCATGTAATAATTTTGGTCGTGGCCGTGAGAAGATTGTAATGGGCAAGAAAGCTTACGGAAACAGACCTTTCCTTGCGCTTACCTAGTACATTGTGTAACAAAACCGGAGGGTTTGACCAACAAAAGCTCGTGTTATCTAACTACTAGGCACCTATACGTACGGTATTAAATCCGACTGGAATCATAATCTTGTTAGCATATGTCCTTGTTTTATGTATTGCCAAGTACTCCGTTGAAGGTATGCCTAGCATATATTGGTTAAGGGGGGCCGAAAGGGGTAAAAAGGGGTAAAAGTATATCCGTGATCAGGCCAACCCCTCCTGAAAAATTGAGCAAGGTTGGCAAAGCTTCAATACTCAATTCGCAATTGAATTTCTTCTATTAATCCAAGAAATTGTATCCGGAAGCTTTGTAATTGGAAAGATGCATTCAACTTGTGTTCCAGCCGATTTCTGGTGTCCAGGGTTAGTGAACAATCTGCAGGTATTCAGACGAAACCGAAAATAAAGCCACGCAGGTCGAACAAGACTCAGAGCCTGCCTAATCTGGCTTTTCTTGTGACTCCCAGATATCATAGCGGTTAACGGTAGGTATATCGGAAAGGTCATGATAAGTGTCCTTCCTGATTCGCCACGGTGAGACGTTACGAAGCGTCGATTAATAGGGGCAGATTAAACATTTCCGAGCGGTTACCTAGCGCAGAATCTAAGGCAAGTGAGATGAGCACATATGTAGGTACGTACGTACACAGCATCGAGGATCCATCCGAGTAACGCCCGAGGGTATCCACGGCGGATATCGAAGTCGGCTAACCTACATCTCGAAAATGTGGAAACGTCGTGTATCGGTTCCTACCTAGGTACGCCGGTTGAAAGCATCTCCAGGAAGACATCGGTCATGGGATAGCCTCGCCCGCGTGATCTTCGGTCTAGATCAGACCATGCTTTCTAGGATGGGTGTAGTTACCTGCCTATGTAGGTAATGGTGTTGCAAGGTCAGAGTTAAGCTTATATGGTTAGGTAACGATGGCAGCCTTCTAGGCCTAGGCCGAGGGCGATGGTGAGGGCCCGTCTAGGCGGATTTTCCTCGTGATACAGCGATGTCATCGTATCGATTCCATCTACAATGATCATCAGCCCGAAGGAATTTGCTAATAGGAATTCGGCTCCAGTATGAGAGCGAGTACTTTTCCCTGGTTTCGACTGAACGAACCCCGTGCCGCTTCGAGGGGGGACTAAGCTTACTGGCCTGTCAAGAGGGATCAGCTTGGCGGCGGTGTTGGGAGGGCATCCGTATGACGTTCCCAGAGATAGGCTATCCTGCTGTGGCGATCTTCAACTATCTAATATGTTCACCAGAAATGTGACGCGTCAGACCACGAGCTTGTCACAAGGACTCAGCCCATGCCGGTCGCCTTGAGCAGGATATACGGACTTGGAATCGCCAAATTATTCCTATCCTCGCGTCGGTACTGTGGACCGCGAGGATCGTCATGTGTCGAAGAGCATCAGCTCTCGTAGGCGATCATTGCTATCTCAGTGTCGGATAAGCGTCACATGTGGAATCTGTAGAGATCTCAAGTTTTCCGAATATTGCCACCACCAAACACACTCAGAGCATAGACAATAAAGCTCGGAAATTAGCATGCGTTCGTTAAACGGGGATAATGGGTCTTCATAGTCCGAGATTATATATGCGGCTTTGAGCTACACGCACTGAATAAAGGGCATTGTCGAGTAGCAATGAATTAGGGAGATACAAGCTTGGAGATATCGTAAAAGTGTATGGTTGATCAACCTGTGCTTCATGTCAATGGAACATACCCCCTTTTGTGGCGAGTCATCTGGCAGCGGCCAAAGCACCATGGACGCAAGAAATGACCGAGTGACTCGCCCGCCGGGAAGCGTAAGGCCAGCTTCCCAATAAGTGTGGATGTACTAGGCTCCACTTAGACGCAGTCAATAGAAACACAATACTACCAGGTATTGGACGCCTTCATCTCATGCTCTATGCATACGAAAGACTTGATCTGGCTCATAAGCTGAAAAATGGTATGAAGTAGGGGCATATGTTTCTGTATTCGGCGTGATTCGATCGCTCGCTGAAGACGAAAAGGGTGGCCCCTACTTACTCTGGAGAGGTTCTAGAACAAGACGATCCAGTATCGTGGGAAAATTGCATCCTAAGCCATAGATAGAAGCCAGGGTAAATTGCGCGTACACTAAGCAGGTACTTACGCAGTGGAAGGGGAGCCTATGTAGAGGCGGATGCAGTACGGGTTGCGATGATACCCTCTGCATACAGGGGCCTTCTTGGCTTCATGTAAAATGTCGTAGGTGTATATCTAGACCGTTGAGGCCGTGATACGATCCACAATATCTTTCTTCAGCCGGCTATTATTACGCAGCAGCCAGTGAATGTAATGTATTGAGGATGCTTTAGAGCCACCGTAATGGCCCTTTTATATGGTTATAAAACGGCTTGTTTGTAGTAGGTTTCGGTGTCGGCCTGCATAGGTACTTAAATTCAAACTAGGTCATATGCAAGCACAACTCGATGTTTGTAAGAGCGTAAACGTCTCATCTGATGTCTTGAAGGCTTATTCTTGCTGATCGGGTACCTAGTAAAGCTTTTCTCAACGTGCTTATACGCCAAAAACCTGCTTGTCAGGTGTTGATCAGGCGTTTCTAAAAGTACTAAGTACTCGGATCTAAGTCATATAGAAATAATTATTAGCAGATATGCCTATTGCAGGTCTAGCCTCCGTGTTTCTGTTCTAATTTCGACTATCTTCGTGCAGTTATATTCGTGTGTTTTCGTCCCTAAACTTTCTGTTATTGAGATACAATTGGTCGTGCTTGGCAATTTTCTACTTGGAGCATACCTAACTATGTAGGAACCTTCTTTGTTTCCAATAATCTATAGCCTACGTAAGTCTGTATTGATACCTGCAAGCTGTATTATTACGTGACATATGCACTGATAGCGTCACACTGCATCCCATCGGTGGAATAGGAACCGGACCTAGGAAGAAACTGGCCTCTCCAGTAATAGGCATACATATAATGTAGCAAACCCAACAGCCCGGTTTAGGTAGCTTGGATCAACATAGTTTATAAAACCTAGCCTCATCTGCCATTGTTGCGGTCCACTAGGCATACTTCATTATAGCAAGAAACGAGTTTGGGGTGAGCTTGCCAGGTAGTAAAGCCAGCACTCTGTAATGGTAAACATACCTAAGCACAGCGTAGGGTAGTTACGACGTCCGCCGAGACGGGTTATACTAGACGAGAAACTGGTTTAGGGTAGGTCATGAAGTTATATGATAGATATTGCGAGCAACCAATCATGTTGACAGACAACTGTGCATGAAGAACTGGATGTCATGTTACACAAATTAGTTATAAAAGTAAACTCGAAAAGAAAAACAACATATAGGAACTTACCGAGCAACCGTTCAAATCCGTAATTTATACATATGTACATGTTGACTGCCGTTTAACTGGCTAACATGTGACTTAATTGGCGAGTCACACGCCCGGGGGGTCTCGATCCCGTCTATACTAGGTACGGTGTAATCTATAGTCTCCTTGGGACGTGGGAAAGCATGTATCACCTGCAGCGGCATGGGCCGTGCATATACATCAATGGCATCTCAGCCCGTGGTTTTGTTGTGAGACGATGGCGCTAGCTACCTCCGAAGCATAATTTGATGGGGCGCCAAGTGGGTGGAGGGCTTCGGCATTTGTTTAAAAGAAAAGCGGATGACATCCTAGCCTTGCTATATGACAAGATGCCGCAGGTTTTCTCTGGGAGATTAAAAGCGATCTTGCAGCAATCGGAAGCTTCTCATCTCGACTGACGCCCCTTAAAAGCCACCGGTTGATACACCGGCGAGCGAGTGGCTGGCGTGGAACAAGCACTAAAGGGTTATTGAGGCGCAACATCACGGAGGATATCTAGATGGAAACACCCGGTAGCCGGGGTTTCAGGGAACAAGTCGTCGAGATCCAGTTTTCGACGCAGTAAATGACGGACTTTAGCTACACATTAGCAGTCATGAACAAGAGCAAGGTGAGATAATTGTAGCTTTGAAAAGTACAACTTCCAATTCAACAAGCCACCCAATAAGCTATGTCGTAAAGATGAAGGTGTCAGAAATGCTTTGTAGCGTAGCAATGGAAGCTCAGATTAAGTTGTAAGCAGAATACAAAAGAAGTGCCCAGATGTGTATTGACGTCTCTGATTGCATGTAGATGTTATAAAAACAAGATGCTCTGTCTCATAGGTCAAGCTAGTAGGGGCAAGAGGCAAATCGCGGCACTCCCGGTCAAGCACTGCAAACAGATCGATGCACGAAGGGTGCTGGCGATGAGGTTGCAGTGTTTATGATGATATGACCGAGATGAGCGGAAAGGGTTAATTGCATTCAAAGATGCATCTAGACAGATGCATAACACGCATGATAGGTAGAAGTAATACGAGAAAAATGAATAGTGGTAGGTTAGGTTGGAAGAAATGATGAATTTTGGTGATTAATTGAAGAATGAAGAAAGATGAAAGATGAAAGGTGGAAGAAAGTTACATAAGTCAACTCAATGGAGTACAATGTTAGGTGACCTAAATGAGATATTAATCATTGATAGTTATTTGATGTTGTTGGCACGATGTTAAGTTTTATGTTGGTGTGGCAAATCCCGGAAAGTAATGTCAAGGGGTCTTTAGGCCCTAACTATATTCATAATAGGTAACTAAACTCTATTAACATAACTAAACCCGGAGAATTATTTTTGGATGACGGGTCCTTACCTAGCTAGTAGATATGTAGGGGTCTTATCCGAGAAGGAGTCTGTAGGACCCATTTGCTGGGTCCTTGATACTACCTAGGGTACCTACTTAGGTATGTAATATACAACTTACTTCCATGGATACAATATAGATAAGTAGGGGTAGCCCTGGAAGTAGACACTGTGTACTCCGTACTATGTAAGTAAGGGTGGTCCCTTATATATACAACCGCAACGTACATGCATGTGTACAGTGTACTAGGTAGGTATGTACGCTCAAATTCAATGTTAGTGGTAACAACAGAAATTCGGGACAGGGTTAGAACATCACTGTAGGTTAGGTATGTATGTATGTAAGCTTACAAAAGCCTTCACGGTTTACATCCATGGATAGTATCAGTCCACTTTGGTACGATACCGACAAGGAGAAATGTTGAAGTATGTAATGAAATTTGCTCCCATGGATGTTACATATAAAGGTAACATGCAGTGCGGTGTAAGTCAGGAGATATGTAATTAACTTACATATGTACATGCCATCGCAAGATGCTGCAGTCTGCCGCGGAGGCCTTCCTGGCCAATGATGAATTCAATTCTATCAATCTTGAGCCTCATCTTTGGCACCTAAGGTGTCATTTTTTATTCTTTTTATTGTCATTGAGTTATCCATTGAATGTTGCTAGATTATAACCGAAGCCGATAATTGGGAACCGATATTGCTGCTACCCTTCCGACCCTTATTAGGAACAAGCTTATGCCTGTGCTACATGCTACACACTCCGTCTCCGCCGCCGCCGAGATCTTGTCCAAAGCAGAGGATCGATTATAACGGCTGAAGACGAACAAGTAACAATACCAATCTGGAAGTTGTTCAAAGGTAAATAAATAAGGGTATTAATATATCCGTAGCCAACGAAATATGTGGGAGCGATCCATCCAATTCTCATCTGTCATAACTCAGTTCTCACCTCACTCATGTAAATTCGCCAACAGACTTCATACATATTTAGGAACCAATCAATGGCAGAGAATCCAGTTTACTCTCCTCACATGTTAATTCATACCAGCCACACATAGTACTAGGTAGCAATAAAGTACGCGGCCAATCAATTTCTACCCGCGTTCCCGCTACCTAACCGCTTTCCGTTTTCTCGAAAACTGCCTTGCTGGTACATAGGTTGGTAGGTATGAACCAGGACCTCGATTCCTAATTAGGTACATCATGTAATATCATTCACCTAACTAGGACTCTTGTCAGACGGGCCATATGTGGCATTTTTGCAGCGTATTATAATCAAATGATAGATAGATACCTACTCCGTACACACGGGCCTATGTTATGTACCAGCAGCCCCTTGCTGTACAGGGACTCATATTGATACATTACAAGGGGTGCCGTTGCGAACGACCGTCAAAGACGGGGTACTTTTAACATAAATAAATGGTTGATTACAATGTCTATGGTGGATCAAGCCTGATGGGATGCTCCGGGAGATGATAAATAAGGATGGTTCCGCACATCAACCTGGGGCCGATCCCTCTGTGTCTTGGGGCATCCTTGCAACAAGAACTTGCTCAAGTTCTATCTCATACCTAGCTACCTCTATTCAATATAACCCAGCCTTAATAACTTGCTAGCTTGGACTTCGTAGTCCCGTTAGCAAAATCAGGTCGCTTGACTACCAGCGGGTAGTAGTATATACTTTCATCTCTTGCTTCCACGATCCATTCTTGGATCCATTGGTCTACAAACCAAGCGTCTCCCCATCCATCCTAATAGTTAAACAGCCTTATAAGAGGCTAAACATCATAGTCTACCATGAGTGGAAGCGGCGGCTACTACAAGTACCGATGCAAGTACTTCTATACTCATAACTGCCCTAATTGGGTTTATGTCAACAACTCGCCTTGCGCAAACTGTTGCGTACGTCACACACATATATGGGGACATCACATCGTCTTGAATCTATCCGCGATTTGCTAATGCTTTCAAAATGTAGGCCGAAGGGCGAGACGTTGAAGGAGCGCTTCCCGAGAGGTATTCGCACGATATATGCGTCCCTCGAGTCGAGGACGGCATCGTCCACTACACGCTGATGGAGATCGTCGCCACGGACGAGCCTGGCAACCACTGGATGCTTAGGTACAAGGTCAATCAGACTCAAGTTCCCACCGTCATGACCACCAGTGCCACCCCTGGACCCCCGGCCCCAGCGACTAGTTTCTAAGGCGTCATCCGGCGTAGTCGATCACGACGAGCCCATTATAATAACTAAGGGAAGCTATCTACTAGCCAGATAGACTAGTTCCTTAGGAATATGGAATAGGGGGGTGATAATACCAACGCTGGGAGGGAATATTTTACGGCAGTTAACATGGATGGTGGGGGGGGGGGACTAGCCACCAGGATGTAATGGGACGGCGGTTGTATGTAATGGCGGAAGCGGCGCTATGTTCCAAAACCCACATACTTGTAGGATTCGCTAGAGCGGTTAATGAATTGGTCAACAGTGACGATTACTAGATACTCCAGACTGGCGTTAAGAAAATCCTCTAATTATGAATTCGATCGTTTCCCCTTTTCAGAAATGATAGCTGTGTCGTTGGTAGAATTTGCGGTGTTCCACCGTAATAGCCATAGCCAAAATTAACGGAACGGCGTACCAAAACGCGACTCGTTTACCACGGCTCTTCCATATAAGATGTGAGCCAAGTTCTGATTAGCAATAGGGAGATACCTACGATATTACATAATATCCCAAAAACAATACATATGAAGTTAGAAATCTATGTTGACCGGACCATACGCTATTCGATTTAAGAATATCCGCGGGGTTCGGAAATTACTAATCACGTATGAAGTTAGGAACCGTACCTCGCCGTGAAGAAACGAATATTAAAAACCGGTAACCTAATAGATAGATAGGGATGCGGTATTCGAGTGACGGGCCGATACGTAGTATCAGCTCGTGACGAGCTGGAACAGTGTTGCAATACGGGATCTCACAGTTCCCAAATCGGGCCTGCTGCATTAGATATCGCGTCGGCCTTGACACCCGTGATGAGCGGCCTACATTGCTGGGTCCTGTCTGCAACCTAGAAGCGACCGCAAGTCCGATTTTCAAACACACCTAGGGTAATATAACTATGTGATATGGCTCGTGCTTATCGCATCCGCGCGTGGTTAGGGTTATCGGCATATTGGGTGGTTGATCTCGCTATTGCCAGAAGGGTCCGGACGAGTCGATGCAACAGCATTATCCATTAGTTCATCATGGTGTTGACGGGAAGGCGTCTAAGGCGGTAGTTATCTGCGAGACAACGCAGTTTGTGGTGACAAGTTTTCGAGAACAGGAAGTGAGGGTTGTGTTGCAAGGATACAACCATCAAAAGACAAAAGAACATCTACTGGAGTTTCCGCGTTGTTGGCCGTTATAGCTAGGTCAACGTGCTGCCGAGGAGATCCGAGAGGTCCTTAGTAATACCTAGTACATATTTATGGACAATACATTGTAGAGTTGAAAGGTTCAAATCAAAGTTAGAAATGAGTTAGAACGAGGTGGTGTGCTGCAAAAGGGTTGATTGAAATTGGTTAGCTTTGGGGCTACGCTAACACTAAGTTTCGGGAACGCTAGGACGTACCCAGGTACCTAGTTATCCGTAACCGTTACTAGGTACATATGTAGTTATTGCATTTGTTGGAAGTGGGGGATACCAGACTTTCCTTCCCGCTGTGGGGTACCTGGTTTTCGATAGTCCCTGCTGTCCTAGTCCAACCACGTGCTCTGCCATTAGGCGCTGCCCGGGCCGCTTGCTCCACCCTTGGACCTTTTTTGCATACAAAGATACTTTTCCAGGTTCTCGTAGTTGCTTGTCTCCACAATGTCTAACGGCTTCTTCCTTTATTTTTATTTTTTCTATCAAAATCAGTATTATGTACAACCTATCGAATGACCCCCATACTCCGTACCTCCATCAAATCTTGCATGATACATATCTTATAAAGCACTCGAGATTGCATCAAAACTTGGTACATACTAAGGATATATGTAGGAATGGGTACATGTACCTACCTACTACCCAACATTGAAGTATCTAAGGTTAGTAGGCCTCAAGTCGTCCTCATCTCCGTGCTCGTCTCCGTTTCCTGCAGGGCTTATGGCTGCGATGTCCGGGTTCCGCGGCGTTCTTACCTGCAAAAAATATGACAGCTGCAAATCTCGTACGACCTCCCTCCGATTTATTAATGTCTTGTATGTCGTGCTACCTTCGCATAATAACCCTTTTGATTCGCCCGTCTTCTATCCGTCTGCACGTCTGCATGTCTAGAACATCTATCGTACATGCTGCGTTAGATGTCTTGTTTGATTTTAGCGGTACCTATCAGTTGGTAATACGGTAGAAATTAGTGATCTACGCTAAGCGTATAACCCATAACCCTTACGAAATCCATGGATCTGAAAACGTTACATCGGCCCGAAGAGAAAATTCATAGCCGTATTTCAATCCTCTCCGTCCCCAAACGTGTGGGTTCAACGTATTCGACAGATACCAAGCTTCATTCCTGGTAGCAAGTACATATGAAATCACCAACATGCTTAACTATTACAGATATAGAGGTTTGCTTTATCACATTCGATACATCAGAAAGCCGATTCGCGTAACTCCAACACGGGACGGTATACTGTCTTAAGTCGGTTAACCCCGCAAGCGAATTTCCTAACGACAACCCTTAGCAGCCAGAAAGTTGGAGATAATTATTCCCTAACGCAATCTATACTCCTTCATCTGATTATGAATACGACGACGACTCCGAATCGCGTTACGAATAATGGGGAGGATGGCGCCAGTAGCGCCATTAGCTTGGGTTTGAGGGAAGTAAAAGAACGCAAAGGACGCAAATAGTAGAGACTGGAACCTAATAGATCTCTGAATGAGCAAATTAATGCAACTGGACAAAAGGGGCATATCAAAACCCTGACAAGACGGCATACTCAACATTCAGGATCGCCCACGATGAGGGCGGTGCAGGTCGTGTCAGATTCTTAACAACACATACCGATACATACTATACCATATGGGTCGAGCCGTCATCTCTAGGTAGGTAGTCAACAATTGTTTGCTCTATAGCGTCTGGCCTTATACGAGACCCAAGGCTTGCCTCTCCCGCTTTGAGATGAGATCCTTGCAGTTCATAGGAAGTCGCCATCTACATACACATTCTGACATTTCTTAGGATGCGTGGCTTTCCGCTAGTCGACCTTACATGTGAACATACAAATCCGCGCGATGTTGGTTATCTTCAGTATACGCGACGAACTAACCTAAGTACAAGAGCCACCAGGGAGTAACTATTGCAAAGACCTATTATTCGCTACTACTACTTAAATGTATCCATCTATGAATATTCCAGGCGACTTAGATGCTATCCACGATGTCCCAATGATAATATTGTACCTGTCACATATTTGAGTTCGTCACCAACCACCTTTGATGATCGTTGCCTGGTTTGAAACCCTTCTCGGGTAGGAAGTATACATCCGTTGGAGCGTACAGTTTGATCGAGTGCTCCTATAATATTGTACATATGTATATACCTATGCTTAGGGATAATAGTGGTTCCAGTGACAACAACAGCCAGCGGGTGCTTCCTCGAGAATGCTACCCTTGTTTTCCCTCCCAGACCACACGCCAGACACCTATACCTATAGTTGACTAATGCAACCAGGGAAACTAGTCGAATAGAGGATTCACTCTAGCAGTTTAGCCTCGGACTACCTACCAATCCCAAATCCCTAAGTGACAAAGTCCTTCACAGCAAGGGATGAAAGTAGGTATATTCGGTTATCTATGCCGGCCTGAGGAATATCACTGATGCCCAAACAAGCAGTTTGACTCATAAGTCAGTCATCACAAGTATGTATGGGCGTAACTCCATTACCGGAGAATTCCGGCTTATCTCTGGGATCCCAAGTTTGGCGCATTTGGCTGAGTAGAGGGCCTACTAGTCACGGCGCCTAGGTCAGTTGAATTGGCAAATAAAAGCCTCGAGCGCCTAGGGAACTCACTCCCCGAGGTTAAAATTCTTTGCTGTCTTCGTGGAATAATCCCTGTGGCTTATAAATTTCAGCAGCCGCGTTTTCCAAACCTCCTACGTGTAAGGTAGACCTCCCTTTACGGTTCTGTTTCATGGTGCTCCTACAATAAATCCTCTTCTCCAGAAGGCCACTGGGGTGCGTATTCGGCAATAGAATATTGGCCTCTTTGGCGCATACCTACCTTACCCCGATCGGTTGGCTGCTTCTAAATCGGATGGCGTTGGTGTTGCGGATCAAAATTATATGGGCCGCCGTTTATTTCCATGGAATGGTTTCGTCCATGGCTTTTCATTGTCTGTAAACAGATATTTTCGAATATCTACTACCATGGTAAAGATGTCCGTTGGCTTTATATACCTATGTATCCCGAGAATTTACCTGGTAGGTTAGGTAGACATCCACAAATAGGTAGGTACCTAGGTATAGGGGCTAGCAAATCCATTTTCTCGTGCGAGTTACTGTACCCACTAGGTAGCCATCTGTGTGCGTATGCCGAACGTTCGACTCGCGTAAGGCGCCCAGTCATCAGCTTCCCTTCCTGTGCTGACAACATACCTACCCAGAAAGCCATGTCTAATAGAAATTCAAGAACCAATCCCCAGAGCCCCATTTTAAAGAGTAACCCTAGTGGAGCTTTCTGGAAAGGGAAATGGATTTTGGGATTAGTTAACCCTTCGGGACATATCGTCATCCCATCTCTATTAACTACTAACTGGTTAAGATTGGGTGGGTCACGTGATGCATTCAGGGGCTATCTATGCCCTTGGCTTTTGACTCGCTTTGACCTAACCTAGGTTATTCCAAATCTTTCCTTGCTAATGAATGTCGCGGTTCTTTCTCCAGTTTACTTGCAAGCATGTCTTTCATGGATATGGCTGGGTGAGTGTCGTATGAACATACCTGAGTAATCTGTCTGCCGTTCACTACCTATGAGATAGAGAAAACATGGTGCCCCAGGAAATGTCAAGGATCTAGTCAAGGGCTAACAAGTCGAAGTAAATTATACGGGGGGCTATCTTAGGTAACCTCCCTAGTCTCTGGCGAGACGTTAGAGATCACTGCGCAATAACGATATTATTCTGCGACTTCTAGGTTTTGCATCATGACAGGAATTAACCCCCCCCTTTTCTTCTCCTTCCATTGTGCGATCTACAAGTGTGCTTGGCCTATAAAGGCCAACATACTTACACAGCAGTTGTAGTCTTTCAGGTTCGGCCACGTCATAATGACAAGTAGCAGAGATAGAGGCTAAGTTAGATATCACTTCACAATACCTAGGCAATTCCCGGACCATAACATGAGGATAGATGGGCTTGGTAGGATAGGCAATGAGGTTGGTTTGTTAACATGGAGATTTGAGCTTCGAATAGGGGTAAGTGACTTTTTCTCAGGACCTCTATAGAAGTGTTAACTACGTCCTAACTACAAGGTACCTTAGGGTATTATCCAAACTTCAGTAGGCATATACCTAAGCATGAATATTCCCTGGTACATGACAGAAACGGTAATCAAGTCTAAGTCAGTACTGTCTCATACACCAAGCCTTGATCTCACTGGTGGTATCCAGCAAGCACACCAGGAAGGTACGCCCCTTAAAGTTTCCTCCTACCTCGTACCTCCTATCCGGAGAAAGCCCAGCCATATAATGCCAAATTAAAGCACCTCCTCCCACCAATAAAATCTGCCGCAGAAAGGCTTCTATGGTGACACAGGGTCCCTTGCTTCTTAGAACTAAAGCCTTGCTACGGCAAAACTCGGCAGGCTTTATTTAGTAAGTCGGCGATTCAAACCCTCGACTGAGCATTCTTTTTTTTTTTGGGGTTTTTTTTTTTTGAATCTCCTTATTTATTCGCCATGAATCCTTGCTGTAATTTTACCAATTGACGAAAAAATGCATGCATATGCGCCCATGTAAAAATCATATTCAACGTCTCAATTTAAGTATTCGGTGTTCTCGTCATCATACCTCATGCATTTGCACTCTTGGCCTCCTACCTCCTACCTCCTACCTCATGACCCATATCGCATAATCACAATAAACAAAGCCACAGCGCCATAGCCACCGAAAGCCAGCTCCAGCTTCCATCCCAGCGGATTGAGGACCCTGCGTTCCCGAACCCACGGCCCTGGTACCCAAACGTCACGTTCTGGACCACGGCGGGGTTGTAGCAGTTCCCACCCACGATATCCACATTGCGCAGATCGTCCGGCGTGACGAAGAACATGTACTGGCGCTGGTCGATTCCCTCGAAGCCGGATGTGTCGTATGGGAAGAGATCAGTGGCGTCGGTGGCGGTCGTGTTGCGCAGGAAGATGCACTGGACCTGGCCCGGGTAGTCGCGCACGAGCTGGGGGTAGTCGCTCATGACGTCCGAGTTGGACGTGTCGGCCACGAGGACGAACTTGCGCTCGGGGAATGTCTGGAAGATCTTGTCGAGAAGGAATTTGCGGATGGAAAGGGTGGCGGAGACGTCTGAGAAGTTGAGCGGTCTCGTGTCGAAAGAACCTAGGGGGTAGGTTGCGTAGATGAATCTGGAGTTCGCGTTAGACGGAGTTGCGCATCATATCTTGGCATGGCGGTGGGTAGTAAGGGGAGCAGGAAGGAACAGAACTCACTCCATGTAGTTTCTTGTGACTTGCTCTGGGGTCGTCGTGAGATAGTGGAAGTGGAAATTCGGGATCGTGGCAGACCAATTCGCGTAGATATCTGGCATATTCATCCAAGGGGTAAACGCTCTAGCAAAGGAGTTTAGTAGACCTTCCACTGGGTCGTAAATCTTGGTAACTCGAAGGATGTCGTCGATATCAGAAATGATGGTGAATCCTGTAGGCGGGACTAGGTAGGCTGTTGCATTTCCCGTGTTGGTCCCGTTGGTGTACATATTGAGTGCTTGGATCGATGATGTTGTATTTCCCGCTATTAAGTGTCCTCCATTTGGGCCTGTTGTATTCTGAAGGATGATGAAGGTATCGAAATCACCTTCAGGGGTAGTTTCATATGGGAGGTCTATCGACTGCACACCACCTTCCTATACGATGAGTTCACAATTAGTTTTCCAACAATGCTAGTAGCCGTCATATATGAGTATAGGCCGACTTACAGCATTTACCACGCCCCCACTTGCATCCGGGCGAACATCAACATCGTTCTCGAAGTTGATAGTAACATTTACGTCGGGCTGCTGGACAACAAATATGGAAGCTGTGAAGTTCCGGGCTTGCTCTTGCTCTGGTATGGCCAATTCGTCGATGTCAGTACCAACGAGGAATACATTGGCCAGATCATTAAGCCTGTCTTCCGTAATATTGGGCTGCTTGTATACATTGCCATGAACCCGTACGTTCCATCCCTGCTCGGTCCAGTTGCCATATGCTCTGAAGCACAATTCCCATTAGCGTTGGAACTAGAAGTCATGTGATGATATTCTTACGGAATATTAAGGACCTGGGTCGGCGATGGGGCTAGGTCTGAGTCGGTTATGCCCAGAGAACTTTCGACAGCTTCACCACTAGGGAAGTCCTGGAAGAATTGAGGTACACCGGATGCTATATAACTTGATACATCGCTTCCAAAGCCACTTATGATGCTTTCGATATAGCTACCTGGGTTCAAATCGCGTTGAACAACTCGGGCCTCTAAGTCTGGGGCTGGTGTTATCATAGGATGCGCCGGAGGCACGGCTACAGCTGTTTTGGCCAAGAGCAGTATTGGCCAAACTGGCGCGAAACTGGATAATAGGAATGCCATTCAATTTGGTTAGGTAGGTGTTTAGGAGGTAAAGCACCTCTAGCTCCGTCAATAGGTGATAAATACTTCCAACCTATTATAATGATTGGAAAAGGGTCAAGACAACTTTGGGCCTTGAGTTATTAAGAGGTAAGGAAAATAGGTAAGTAGTGTGCCAACTTCTGCCAAGTAGGTAGGTAAGTATTAAGTATTGAATGATGTATTCTATAAATGTGAGGTAAATAATGGCTACGACGCCGATTACACACGTGGCTGAAACAGATGAGACATTCTCTATCTTTACCATAAGCAAAGTTAGTATGTGGTAGGTATTAATTTGTGATTGTATTGTGTAGTTATTAGGTATGTAGCTGGGATGGTTCCCAGTTTATGATTGGAAATGCTTTGTTTTCCCAGGGGCTTGGCTATGACATCATTTGCATGGTTGTGGTTCCTTGCATGTGCAACTTCAAGTGGTCGATAATCTTGAAACCTTGGATGATGGGCATTTGGAGATTCTCCATCAAATAAGGTTACCGTGTACATGTAACCTTGAATCAGGACAGGCCTGGGCAACACATGGCAGCGGCCAGTTCCGAGTGCTACCTACATGTACCTTGATTATCTATTACATGTATCCCGTCACTGTACTAATGTACTATCATTGATATATCTCCTGTCTGCCCCGCCCCTTAATCGGAACTTCAGGAATGCACTCATTGACCAGGGACATCTATCTATATAATGCATTAGAGTCAACTCAGTCAAAATCAGAGACTAAGAATTCAAGTCAATAGACAATCTTGGAAGTGGTATTGAGCTTTGAGGTTATGGTATCTAAGCCTTCTTCGAAGCTATAATGCTTGGTGTAATAGATAACCATAAAGGACATTCATTGTCTCATACTTGAAGACCCTTAACCTAGGTACTCATGTGAGTTTCCCTACTCGATAGACTACCTATAGAGTTCTCCATGGTCGTAACTCGTAATCCTAGGCTCAAATTGGTATCATCCGACCTTCACAACGCTTGCTTATATTGGATATTGGTATTGTCAAGCTTTACGTCTAATAGTCTTGAAACGATATGCAATCTAAATACCGGCTAGTTGATTGGTAGGCGTTTGATATTATGTCTCGAGATTGATACTGCGTCCGAAACGTGCGTAGAGTTCGACTTTCAGTTGCGTCATTTCGTCTTTCACCGTTCCAAGCTTGTCCTCTAGGACCGACACATCCTCCTCTACTTGCGAAGTCGACGATAATAACATTTCTTGGGCCTGTGGTAACTGCACATGGAAAAAGGCGTCGCCGATTTTGTATCTGTGAGACGGGCTATTCGTCAGCTTTTTTTTTTCCATGTCCACGTCACAGGTGTAAGAGATGAGAATAGATGCTGAGACACGCATTTCGATAGCAGTTTCTAGCACAAGAGCTTGAAATGCTGGTAGTAATATTGGAGGGGTCCTTACGGTATCTTGTCATCCTCGTCTGCTAGCTCAAGCTCGGTGCTGATATCTTCAAGCTCTTCCTTCTCTTTCTACATGTTCCAGAGAGCTGTTAGCAGTGATAATCGTGGAGTGGTGCGACAGAATATCTCGTTGGTCGTACATTCTTTAATTTGAGCTCCTCTTCTAGATTCAATTCTCGTTGGTGCAGGCGACTGAACTTGTTGATCTTGTCTTGGTCTTCGCGACGGACCTCGATTTCATCACCTGCCGTCGCCTCCTCTTCCTTGGTAAGCTGCCAGTGTAAAAATGCAACGGTCAGCATAAACCCTAATTCAAGATAGGTTTCAGTAGAAACTAACCATGCGCCGATTCATGATGAGGTATTAAGGGTGAGATTTGCGGTATGCTCGTTTGGTGTAACAGCAAGCTATGTGATGAAGTTGTCGCGAGTGCAATCCAAAGCTGGAGCTAAAGGTGGGGGCAGGTAGTTATAGTTAGTTGTATGTAGTTACATGTAGCTAGACTGGGACGGATTGAACTTGGAGGGGTCAAAGGGCTGAATCACATGATTGATAAGATACTAGATAAGTTTAAATATGCATCAATCATGATCAATTATGTATTGAATATGTACCGTAGGTATTCTGTATCAGATACAAATTCAATGTTTGAACAAACATCAATCGTTAATCCCATGAGCAATCTCCCGTCAACTTTAACTCAAAGCTGTTGACACGAATTTTCCACGTTTCTAACGACATCTACATAATATATGCATATATCTCACAACCTAGAACTTATCCCAAAGAATTCTGAGTATTCACGATTTGAGTATGTACAATACCTAGCAGGTAGTTTAGGTAGTTACTTGGATCCAAGCAATTATTGAGCCAATCAAACCTTCTAGAAATTAACATTGATTTACAAATTACACCACGTCAACTGGAAGGCACATGGCAGGTACTATCGGGTACATGATACTAGCAAACATTGAAAATAATAATTCAAAATACCTAGTATGCATCGGTTTGTACACATGTAGCTACTAACTAAATCTTTCTCAATATAAAAAAGATGCGTCGCCTAAAGTGATACGGATGCCTTACCAATTTGGTCGCCGTAATATAGTATATAATCTTTAAATCCTGACCTTCGCTTGTAATTCACCAAGCCGTTTTACCCTAAAATCATTAAAAACATTACTTCGTACAATTACATGCGATACATGTAACCTAGTACAATACCTATCATTCATACATACCCTCCTTCAGGGCTTCTTATACATAAAAAGTCCCAATAAGGAACCCCCCATCACAATAACAACTACAATTCATTTTCACCAATAAACACTCTTCATGATGGATGACCACATCATGGATTCTCAAAATGAAGACTACGGCGAAATTCGCCCGGCATTTTATATTGGCCAACATGATTCAACGAGAACGGATACACTGAACGATCTACAATATGGCCAAATTCTGAACGCTGGTGTAAGTTTTCACTCTCTGCTGCTCATGCAGTGACATGACAGCACTCAGTACTTACTAGACTACAGTTCAGTTTTGTAACATCGCCAATCACCAATGAGCACTTTCATCAGCGTGTGGAGAAGCTTCTCAAAGCTAGTCTCTTGGATGCTCAGAACAATGAGCGCGCTGGCTCTATTCCTGTTCCAGTCCTGCCGCCTTTGACTATCAAGGACACGACGCTGTTCCCTGGCACATATACGAGTGGGCTAATTGCCTATTCTTCCCCTTGGATTGACCTATGCTCGCCGAACCATGTGATCTCCAGCATTTCAAGACAAGTTTTGAACGTGGAAATCTCTTATGCCAATTTCTGTGGCGTACGAACTATTATAGTCCCTGGACCGAGACAGGATTCGATCAAGATTGGCAATGGCCAAGGTGTTTCGCAGTATGCTCGAGCCATACATGAGATCCTTTCAATCGGAAGCAGAGTCAGCATTATGATCCACCTTCCTATGTATCGCGAGCCCGGTTTGGAAGAGAAAGTACCGCTCTTGGGTTCAACTGAAGGCAGCGATAAAGAGGCAGGGGCAGGGGCAGAGGGAGAGTCGGACCAGGAAGAAATTGATTTGTTCAGCTCGTGGGATTCGTGGAACACTATTCGTTCAATCTGCGACTACGATCCTAAGCTCTTCGTCGGTAAGCATTACCCTTCCCAGTAATGAGCTTGCAATGCTAACCAGAGAATTCGTCTAGCTCTCAGAATTCCACGAGTCCTTCCTGAGAAGCAACTCCAGACGAGATGGTTTTCTGAGCCCCTTCAGTATCTTACCTTGAGTGCTCACGTGTTCCAAATGAACAGATCAGACGCCCCTGCCCTCAGCCGCCGGCACCAGGACCTGATTTTCACATACATGCGCTTGAAGAATGCGCCTTACTTCCTGCTAAGCGACGTCTGCCCCGAGCTACCTACCGAAGCTGCCTCCGTCCCGGATCCATCTTCAACAACAGACTTCCCAAGCTTGGCGCAAGCAACTGCTAATACTGCCCAAGGCACGACGAGAAACCCCAACGCCAAATCACACACGACGACGAACATCTATGTCTCGTATCTGAAACACCTCGAGAAGAAGCAAGAGCCTTTCAGCGACCTGGAGCAGAATACATTGACTAACTTCCAGGACTGGCTACAATCGCCCTTACAACCGCTCTCGGACAACCTCGAGTCTGTCACCTACGAGGTATTCGAGGGCGACCCCGTCAAATACTACCAGTACGAAGCAGCCATCGCAGCGGCACTCCGAGACTGGGCTGCGCAAGGCAAAGCCACCTCTTCTCCTGGCGGCGAAGTTGTCATTGCCGTGGCAGGATCAGGCCGCGGCCCCCTAGTCACCCGCGCCTTACGCGCCAGCGAATCCACTGGCGTCCCCGTGCGCGTCTGGGCCGTAGAGAAGAACCCGAACGCGTACGTCTACCTCCTCCGCCAGAACCAGCGCGAATGGAACGGCCGCGTAATAGTCGTCAAGACAGACATGCGCGCCTGGAAAGGCCCCCTGATCTCCTCCGATCCCGATCACCCCGTCTACGGCAAGGTGGACATTTTAGTATCAGAGCTCCTCGGCTCCTTCGGCGACAACGAGCTTAGTCCCGAGTGTCTCGACGGCATCCAGCACGTCCTCGCCCCCGGCCACGGCATCTCGATCCCAGCCTCGTACACCGCGCACGTGAGCCCGATCTCCACGCCCCGCATCCACGCGGACATCGCCCAGCGCTTCGCCTCCGCCGACACCGCCGCCTTCAACACACCCTGGGTCGTGCGCCTCTTCGCCGTCGACTTCGTCGCCGAGCGCGGCGTCCCGGACCACCCGCGCTTCCAACAAGCATGGGAGTTCGCGCACCCGCTGCCCGCATCCACTTTACAAGCCGTAGAAGCGCGACGCGCTGGCGGCGTGGCTGGCGGTGGCGGCGGCAGCATGGCGGGCTCGGTCGGCGCCAACGACCACAACGCGCGGCACTGCCATCTGACGTTCGTGTGCCGCAGCCGCGGCGTCGTGCACGGGCTCGCGGGATACTTTGAGGCGGTGCTGTATGCGCCCACCGCGAGAAAGAACGGGGAAAGGGAGGAGGTGGCGGAGGAGGGCGAAGAGTACGAGGACAAGGAGGCGGATGAGAAGGTCGAGCTGAGCATCCTGCCCGACATGATTGATCGCAAGAGCAAGGATATGATTTCCTGGTTTCCGATCTTTTTTCCCTTGAAGGTACGTTATACTTACTTCGCTTGCCTACTTTCTTTTTTTTTTTTAAAAAAAAAAAAAAAAAAAACTGGCACTTACTAACTTTACTACGTATCTATGTAGGAGCCTCTCTACTTTCCCCCCGACACCGAGCTGGAAGTCAGCATGTGGCGCCAGACGGACGACGCCAAGGTGTGGTACGAGTGGATCGTCGAGGCGTACATGTGGATTGGGCCCTCGCAGCGCGTCAAGGTCGGCGGCTCGGGGCTGTGCAGTAGTCGCAAGATGGCCTGCTTGCTATGATTCACCCAACCTTATGTACATGATACCGGGGGGCGGTGACGATGCGGTACGATTTGAGGGAAGGTTAGGAAAGGCAGGCAGGCAGGCAGACAGGCAGGAAGGAAGGGGGATTTGGGAGGAAAAAGCATTTGCATTTGAAATTCCTTAGTTCTCCAGGGCTCTTTTTGAACCGTTATGTGACCACCCACTCAAAAAGTTCAGGGCTATTGTGTGGATAGGTAGATTAATATGTTGCTGCTGCTTGGCGATGAGTCAAGATAATTAAAAACCGCCACGACCAGAGACAAAACGCCTAGTTTTTCTTCCATTATGCTTTTTTTCGTTTTGCTTCTGCTTCTGTACCTGCTCTGCTCTTAGCCGAGTACCTACTTAGTATAGTAGTCGACTATCCAGAGCATTAATCCCTTGGCATCTTCTCTAGTAATCAAGATCTCCCTCCAGTTGTCCATGACTAGGTTGCCCAGGTATGTCGTGTTGTCCTAGGTTTGTCTGGCTCCTAAATCTCGCGCGTCCCTCTCTCGACATTGTCCTTCAGCTTGGGGGTATATGTCTTGTCTGTCCGCGTCTCCCTCGTAACCGATCCCGCTCCATTTCCATTCCAACTCGGTTCGGTTTATCAGCCCATACTGACATCGCCGTTTCCACCGTCCGCGGCCTTGATCCATAATACGTTATTGCATCTGTAAATTTAAATTAAACCTGGATTAGCCAAACATTCAATTCAATCCAATGTATGAACGGCGCTGAGTTTCTTTCTCTCGTCATGGGGGTAATAATGTGGTAAGAAAATCGAACGCACCGGATCAGGATCTGTCCCAGGTCGCTCGTGAACTTCTGGTCGATGAACTCCTGGGCGTTGGTGAGCTGAATGTTCATATAGCTGTCGGAGCTGACGAGACGGCCGTGGTATTCTGTCTCGCCCCACTTTAGTCGCACGACGATGTCCTTGTTGACACTATGTATGTTCAATTAGTCCTGCTGTCTGTCGTCTTGTTTGGAGGGTTAGGATGGGTCGGGAAACGTACAGGTCTTGCAGCATGGGCCGCGGGTTGATGGGCACGAACTACATATGAATTGGTTAGTCGGTGTATACGCGATTATTATAGTTGCAGAGCTTATGAAATCAAGATGGGAAGGAGAATGAGAAATTTTAAACTTACACTCATGGTGGGCAGAAATGTGCGGTTCCGTGAAGAAATTGGTTCAATGTTTGGTGTTGTTGTTGTGTTGTTGTGTTGTTGTTTTTCGTCGCGTTGAACTTGAAAAGCTTCAATGTTCAAGGCTGAGGCTCTGCAGTTTCTATATAGGTAGTTATGTACTTTGTACCTTGGAAGAATGTTCCTGGGTTTGCATTTAGTCAATCAACGCCGTGAATGAGTGTATGCGTTTATCGGTTACTGCCCCGCACAGCCTAACTATGTAGTATTTATGTACTACTAGTACGAAGGTTGTGGCCAAAAGTTTAGACCAAGATATATCTCAGCCCTACAGTACGCCATTCTTTTTTGGGCCTTTATCAATAATAGGTATATATTTAACGTTAAATCCCCCATAACCCTTAAAAGTATAGTACCTTATAGCATTTTATAGCATACTTAAGCGTTATAATATGCTATAAATTTAAAGCCTTCAATCCTAAACAACCTTAGATTATTATATAAATATTTATATTAATTTAATAAAGAAAAAAAATTACAAAAATTTCTATTATTAAATAAATTAATTAAATAACGTAATAATATATTTAATATTTATTAAATAAATTTATGAGGCTTTATAAGTAAGTAGGTATATTGGCGATGATATTTCCTATAGTGGTAGAAAAGTGGAGGAACTGTGGGGCTGAGGTATATCTTGGTCTAAACTTTTGGCCACAACCTTCGTAGTTACTAGGTACCTGATGCGACCAACATTGAACATTGAAGGTATTCAAGACTTACATTGTGCTATATCTATGCTTTTTTCAAGGTTGAGTGATGTGTAGATAAATGTTGGTCCGTATGAATACCTAAATTGTCTACGTCCATGTAAGAAGTTATTGTTCAAGCCCTCTTGATATCCCATTTCAACTCCTTGATGCTCACTTCATCACCAGCCTTTTCATCATAATCAAACCACTCGCCTTCTTGTAAGCAATCGATTCCCTCAAATTTGGTGTTTGATTCAAGACCATCAGCCAACCACTCTCCCTAGTTTTTAATATTAGTACGTGGAAGAAAAGGCTACGATGGAAATACGTGGAAACTATCACTCACTTCCGGAGAAAAGGACGTGAACTCCAAGCCTCGGCAGTCAAATTCCATTATAGACTGCTGTTTCGGCGGTTCACCTTGTTCATAAGCCTTGGGTGCCGCCTTGATTGAGCAAGAGGATTCTCGCTACATCAGAAAGTATTAGACCCAAGATTCATCACATGTCAGGATGTTTGTAGGAGGGTGTTTGTATGCAAACTAACCTTGCAGTTCTTGCACCTCCATACGAAGTTGGCCTCCCCTCTACTACCACTTAAATCATTTGTCTCCTTAGTATAGAGTTAGTTTGGGCTACAATCTTTGAAGTATAAAAAGTAAAATATCAAAAGCAGATACTGAAACTACTTACAAATCTGCTAACAGATATGGGATTTCCGTGCACCTCACGACACGAAGTGCACTGGACAGTGAAGGTATACCAGAATGGAGAATCTGTAGTGTCCTTAGGTCGGAGGTTGGTGACTCTAAAGGACTTATAATCAGTAAAGAGTTCAAAGAAGCAAAACTTTCTATGTGAATATGTATTAACTAATTACCCATTTAATTCCGCAGTTAATGTGAGCGCATACATGATGATATATGTTGCTGGATGATATTGGGTACGACGATGAAGGCAAGATTGACTTGAAGATTGAGCCTCAGCGATTCAATATAGTTAGAGTGATGTGGATGCATTAATCGGATGTTTGAAAAAGAGAGATATGCAACTATGCAGGCTTAACTTTTTTTTTCCTTCTTTTCCCCCCCCCCCCCCCCCATAAAAAGAAAAGCGACGTAAAAATGCCCATGTAGATACGTCAGAAGCAAAGAAGCAGAGAAGCTAGAAAAAAAAGGTTAATAATAAAATTAAAAAATAAGAATAAGAATTATTACTCTATCCCCTCTTACCTATTTTTGCTTAGCTTCAAATATTCCATTCTCGGCTTCTTCCACAAAGAACAAAAGAACAAAGATCGAACCATCGCATTATTATTTTCTATCAACAAGCCTTTACAAACCACGGGCAGTCCCAGGACGAGTTACAAACTCGCCAATTGGGTTCATACTCACCTAAAAGACATGCCTTAGCTACATAGGTATGAATTCGCTATGGTCGAGGGCTGTCCAGGCGCAGTCTTCCTGCCGCTGCCGACTATGCCACCACTCCGGTCACTCGATCATACGGCGTTCCGCCACGACAGCTACGAGGCGGAAGGTCTCAGCTGCGGATGTCTTTACTGCATGCTACACCACCATCTTAGGCACTGCAACTATCATAGATGCCAACAGGAAAGAGGCCAGGAGGAAGGACCTTGATCGAAGACTGGAGCAGGCCAGGGCCGCGTTGGGCACCCTAAGCATGAAAGAGTCAACTGGTCAGCGAAATTGGGGCGGTAGCGATCCTGATAATGCTATTACCATAGACCCTTCAAGGATTCAAAGCCCCAACTCGGAACGCGACGCCCTATTGCAAGAGTTGGGGGACATATGCGAGACCACTCGCCGGCCACTATTGCCTCCATCGTGGATACAAACCCAACTGGAATGGGCGCAGGTTGAGGCCGCCATTGCTGCAGAGGAGCGAGATCCGGAAATTTTCCTCCGAGAGCCAAAGACAGATCAGCAACTCCAACGAACGACGACGATGGTTATGGATCTAGTAGATCAACTGATATGGCATAGTCAGACGCAAGAAAGCTTGCGGAAACAAGATTATGAAGATAGAGGACATGTCAGAGCAGATCACCCCCTTTTAAAAGAGCTAAAGGAGGAAATGCTACAAAATGCACACTATCCAAGCTACCACCATCCATCTGCAGACGTGGATGCTGCCGCAAGATCACGCTTTCGCCTAGGTGAAGCTATACGGCGCATCTTTAATCATGCCACTACCTCCAAGGAGATTGTGGCTAAGATTTGTTACAATCTCATTACATCTAGCTCGCCCCCAAGTATTCACACTTACAACGTGCTCATCGCTGGCTTCAACAGGATACGACGCCCAGATCTTGCGCAAGTTGTCATCGACTCCTATATCTATAATACAGCATGGCCTGCTACCCAGCAGACCATGGTATGCCTACTCAACCATTATCGAGGTATAACTCATGTCCAGGGTTTACGAGATACCATCCAGCGAATGAGGGGTGTAAAGGACACCGGTCTACATTTTCGAATCGTGAACAAGAACCGCATCAATACGCGTGATTGGTTAGACTGGGCTACTAAGTACTGTGCCTCACGCAAGTATGCTTATGTGCAACGCGCACGACGGGGAAACGATGTTTTCAATAGCATTATACAAGGCTGGCTTCACTGTGGAGAGATTGGCCATGCCAGCATGTCGTTTATATCCTGCCTGCGTAATGGAGGCATAGTGACTATTGACACCCTCCAGAAACTCCTTACAGCTTGTTTAGCAACAGTTGACCATGCATCGGCGCGTCGATTAGCCATAGGCTTTGCCAAGCATGCGCGAAAATTCGCAACCATGGTCCGCCAGATCGTCTACCACGAGTCGATAACGACGGCTCGTCAAGCGGTGATGAGCCTTTCTCGATTACTAGACATGTGCTGGCTTCCTTATCAAGATATATTCATGCCCGTTTCGGTAACATATGAGAGTACGTTGCATCAACTTAGGTCCCTGGTTGATCGGGCTCGACTCGAAATCGAAATACGAGAGACGGCAACTTTATGCTCAGTTACTCTCAAGGAGCTCGATTTTCCCGAGTCTTTGCTTAGTGGACTTGATAGAGCTATTGTAGCCATAGAATCTGCTCAACGGAATACGAGAAGGGCCACAGAGCTGCTCGCCAACTTTAACACACTAGCTAGGACGTTCGCTATCGATCGAAGGTACCGTGATTTGGAGGCAAGAATTAAGATCATGACGGCTATGGTGAAAGTGAGGATCGTCAACCTCAAGACGGGATATAACTTGGACCCTTCTTCACTCCTTGATCGTGAACGACCGAAACAAACCTACCAGCAGAGTCGTTATGACTCTATTTGCAATGCCCTTAAATACATCCAAATACACGAAGGCCCTATGACACAGGATGATATCAAGTCACAGCTTTTTGAATATATGCCCGATCAAAAGCTGGCGAGGAAACTTAAGAACTCTGGGAATCCGGAAAACGTCAGCATACGATCCCTCGTAACATTCTACGATGTGATCATCCCTCACAGGCCACAGAATAATGGCCAAAACGCACGTATAAAAGCGCTAGAGAGGGAACTCGCCAATATCAAAGATACGATCAGGGCAACGATATTTGCGCATCTTGGCGGCGATACTCAGTGGAGGGTCAGGTTTAAACATCCTAATTGGTACAAGACGCCCCTGGAAAAACTGGTGGAGTATTATCTGCGAGTTCGCCTCCGTAAGATTCGTACAGCCATCATTACGAAGCAAATAGCCATCGTCGAGACACAGGATCAAGAAACTTCCGTACAACCAGTTGCTGAGGAACAGCCCATCGCCATCGTTACGAAGCCAATAGATATCGTCGAACCACGCGATCAAGAAACCCCCACAAAACAGGATGTCGAGAAACAGCCCACTGCGACTAGGATCGAAGACGAAGCGAACTATTTCTCTTCCCAAAGTCCTACACCGAACCTTGCAGGCCTCGTGAAGAAGCTGCACTCAAAGCGTTCGATTACCGAGAGCGACTGGTAGGGTCATCCGTGGTGCACGACGAGGATGACTTTCCCCTCGCGGCATTGGGATGAGGATCCCAAGGAAATGGCGGGGTTCAAAACGAGGTATGCCTTGCAGAACAAGAATTAAGGGTTCAATTGGATCCGGGGGAGCTTGCTTGGCATAAGACCTAAAGAGGCTCGAGCCATCCCTTGTATATACATCTTGTAATAGCATTGTATATCTAAACTGCCTACATAGGCAGAATATGTAAAACTGACCGTTCAAACAAATTTAGTGGTAACCTACGTAGGTGGCTTACAGCTGGGGATACCGATACCGGATGTTAAGTAACATATCGTTCAAGGGGCGCCACTAAGATCCATTATACCTGCTATATGTACATGCCAGCATAGATACCTACATGCCTACTTACGTGTCGTTTTCTAGGTACGTTATATCTGACGGCTATTTACTAACCTAGGTAACTAGGTAGGTAAGAATATAGGTGTAGATATAGACGCAGATGAAGGTGTGTAAGACGCGTCAAGTGTGCGGGATATTCTTCGTAGATATAAAATTCTTCGTAGATATAAAATGCCTGCCTAGCAGATGATATGCGTAGATAACCATCACATAATACCTAAATGGGGTGTCACCCTGATACAGTACCATTGGCAGCAGTCTGGGGCTCACCGCGAGGACCCGTTCACCACTCTGGACTTTACCCCATGTCATGCAGTGGAAGCAGTTCGAGTCCTCGTGGTTGGACGGATGCTGGTCAACCGTTCAACGAGCTGTTGTGTTAAGCAACGAGGATGCGAGGCCGAGCTTGGCTGGCTGGGAAAGCACGCCGAGTGGATAGATAATAAAAATTTTTATGTATGTGTGGGATGGCGTTGATTTGAAGGTAAAACCCGTTTGCATTATAAATAGGCGTTTGTAAATCGAAAGTTGGCCATACCAGTGGGATGTTTGCGATGTTTGCAACTTCAAGATTCGAAGATTTGAAAGTTATTGGGTGGAAGATGTACATAAGTACCGAGTAGTTACCTAGTAGGTACAATACCATAATTGGAACCCACTGCACCAAAGTGGATATTGGTGGGTCATCTTAGATGGGCCTCCAGTGACCAATCAGATATCAGGAACAACATCACGTCTCTCCACGGCAAGGATTTACTGGCCATTGAAATCCCACGATTCTCTTACAAACCCAAGAAGAAAAACTCAAATCGTTCAATTCAACTTTCACCGCCCACGAGATAGTTAAAAAAGCGGAGTTAGCGTCTATGGCATGCTTTAGGGTTTATTAGGTTCTTTCAGCGAGCAATGGAGCTAAACTTAGGGCGTGAAGGGTCCGGCATGGGGCTAAATACTAGGGATGTAAGCCCCTACACATGTACAAGGGCCAGGTACGGTACAGCTGCATCTTCTATCGCATGTGCTTCGGACATTTCCAAGCTTCAATGTTCATCTTTCTTTCAATGTACTCCCCCAGACTCTTCCACAAATAGCACAGTGACATATGGGACGTGGGACCTAGAAACATTCTAATACGGGTCCCGGTAGTGTCATTGAGAGAAAGCTTGACGAAAAGAGAAAAAAAAAATAAGTTCGATCTGTCTTTAGCTTGCCACCCGTATCTTACTATCTTACCTACTCAACTTACTTCTAGGTTACTTATCTCTTCATCCCCCCTACTATCTTACCTACTACCTATCTACCTTGTACTGAGATCTTTCTTCTTCTTCTTCTTATGTTCGTCATTATCCTAGACGAGGAAAGTGGTCATTACCATCCCTGAGTCTGATACATATCAATGGCTCCGAATATTGGCCCTCGACAACAAGAAACACAGTCGACTGGCTATTCGTGAGATCCACCGACCACATCACCATGCTGATGTTCTAGATTTTTATATCCTTATCCACTCATATATTCTCTTCATACAGTCGTGATAGAACAAACCGTGCTACCTAGGGTCACTGGTCACTTAAGTGTAAGAGCTTACGGCGTGTAACACCTCTGATCAAACAACAACATCAAACTAACTAATACTTAACTTCACGACGCATCAGCCACTTCGCCCAATTTAGTTTAACTACAAACCCAGATAAACATAAACAAGCACCTTGCTTTTCACTACTCGATTAGAGTCTACCTTCGACTTAATCTCAGAAATATCCTAATCCTCCTTCCGCGAATCTTGTCGCGTTCCCTCTTTCACACACGCAACCCGGACGGGAAATTGCAAATATGAAGTTTGGAAGAAAGTAAGTCCCACATATGTGATTTCAGCACTATACAGCTTCCCTAAGTACAACAGCTCACAGTTCGTTGCAGTTTACCCCGTAACCAAGTCCCCGAGTGGGCGGCTTCGTATATCGACTACAAGGGTCTAAAGAAGCTGATCAAGGCGGCTACGAATACTGCGAATGCAGGGGAGAATGTTGATCTAGCAGGTGGGCTAAATTCTTCGACGATATGTCGATGCCGGTTGTATCCCCTAACATAATCCCTAACAGAGTTCTTTTTCGCCCTGGACCGTAACCTCGAAGATGTCGATTCCTTTTATAATAAGAAGTTCGCCGAGGCCCACCGCCGTATCAAGCTATTGGAGGACAAATATGGCAGAAGCCCTGACGTAGTTGTAGACTTAGACGACCAAGAAACTGAGGAGCTGATGGGAGCTCTGCTTGAGCTCAGAAACCAGCTCAGAAATCTACAGTGGTTCGGAGAAATCAACCGCAGAGGGTTTGTCAAGATCACGAAGAAGTTGGACAAAAAGGTCCCCAACACCACTACGCAGGAGCGATATATCACAACCAAGGTCGATCCGCAGCCGTTTGCCAAGGATATTACCACGGCAAGGCTCATAAATGAGATTAACAAATGGCTCTCGGTACTGGGAGACGCCCAAAATTTTGACGATGCCATGTCCGAAATGTCCACGCGCTCAGTACGCTCGCTTGGAAGGGTGACCGCCAAGGCCATGCTGAATACGTCACAAGGCGTCCTCGACAAGCTAGATGCTGCCATACGCAAGGACGATGTCACAACGTTGCAGAATAGTCTCAAATCCGAAGATCTTGTGACACAAGAACAGGCCTCCCAAGAAATGCTTCTAAGCCTTCTTCAACGATCTATCACAGCACGCTCAAGAGATTGCATTACACATCTCTTACAGCAAATTAAGACATTGGACGAGCCAGCAGACATTAATGAACGCAACTGCATCCACCGTCTAGTCATATACATTGGACGTAGTAAATCATCTTTAGCAAGCGATCTGGAGCCCAATGCGGTTTCACTACCGATAAAATCTCATTACAATAACCATTACGTTGCACCAGCACAAGCCAACGGCTCAACGGTCACACGGCCAATAAATGGTGACGACTCAGGCCCCAAACTGTTGAGCAAGGACGACGAAACGGTAAAAATCTTGTGTTACCTCCTAGATAACCTACAGGGGGAGCAGCGATGCGCACTCACGACTCAAGACTCTTTGGGTCGGATTCCTTTACATTATGCTGCTCAGTTTGGCTTCGTCGTTCTCTGCCAGGTGCTCATGGCGAAAATGCAGGAGTGGGGCCAGTTTAACGTTGAGGATGGAATCGATGCACCTAAGTGGCAGGATAAAGAAGGGAATGCACCCCTTCACTTGGCGGTCATTGGTGGTCACCCGTTGACTACTCAATGCCTTCTCCAGGGGGAGAACTGGCAAGGTCCGACTCACAACGAAGGCGCCCCAAGGAAGCCTGTGTCAAAGTCTAGTGCGGTTTTGGCTCTGGCTACGAAGTCGAATTTCGTTGCTATCGTGCGAATGCTTGTAGAGGCTGGAGTGGACATCAATTGGCAAGATGAGACTGGCGAGACAGCATTGCACATTGCTGCTAGGTTTGGACACGCAGAGTGCGCTAAGATCCTACTTGAGGGCTCGGCCGAGCAAAAGGCAAATCTTGAATTAGCTGAGAAGTCGTTCGCCTGGACTCCTCTACATATATCGGCCGTCGACGGCCATCTTCCTGTCGCGGAACTATTAGTTGAAGCAGGAGCAGAAGTCGGGAAGATGGACTCCTTTGGATGGACAGCAAAGGAGCACGCGGCTCTGAGAGGACACCTAGGAATTGCGAGGCTCCTCGCGAAGTTTACAGACACTATTCCGGTGGTCAACAGCGCAGACGACACTCAGGCGACCCCATCTGCCCCACCTACGCCCCCAGAAACGTCTTCCCTCGAGGACAGAAGATCAGACGGCAGCACTCGAATCGCCGAACCGATTAAATCTTTCGGTCACCGCTACCTCAAAGATAGCAGCCTTGTCATGGTTAGTTTGGGATCTATGGATATGCGAAAGAACATCGAACCCGTTAAGCTCGATCGAGTTCCTTTAGCAGAAGCACATACGAACCAGCTTGACACGGCCCTATCTGTCGTGGTGTCTGCACAAGGCGCAACTGGAGAGCCAACAATCATTGATTTGCCGGTGCACGAGAACATTTCCACCGAGCCGATTTTGTTTACTACTTCGGACGCTTCCAACGTCAGACTACTGTTTGATATTGTGCCGACTTACTCCGGAAACGAGAAGAACAAAGTAGGACGTGGTGTTGCGTTGCTATCCTCCATTCGCCCTTCGCTTGGCACCAAGAGGATGAATCTCCAAGGCGACGTGTGTGTCCCGATCATGGGTGCAAACCTTGAAGTTATCGGGGCCGTCAACTTTAACTTCCTTATTATCACACCGTTCTCGCATCCAAAAATGGAGGTCAATTCACAGCAGACATACTGGAGGAAGATGTCTTCCACCATGGTTTTTGGTCACCGTGGCCTCGGCAAGAACTTCCTTGATAGCAAATCACTTCAACTAGGCGAGAATACGGTCTCTTCTTTTATCGCCGCGGCTAATCTAGGGGCTCATTATGTCGAATTCGATGTTCAACTTACCAAAGACCATGTCCCAGTCATCTACCATGACTTTCTAGTGAGCGAGACGGGTATAGATGCGCCAGTGCATACGTTGACGCTCGAGCAATTCCTTCACATCAACAATGAGTCTAAAACGAGGCCCGGAGGAGATCCACCTGAGTTGAAGAGGAACGAGACAAATGGCAACGGTACAAAGGAAACCGGGACAAGACAACGATCCCTCTCTGTCGATTTGGCCAAGAAGGGGAATGACAATCTTGACGAACGCATGAAGTATACACTCAACTTCAAGAAGAAGGGCTACAAAGCCAATACTCGCGGTAACTTCGTTCAAGCTCCCTTTGCCACGCTCGAGGAACTCTTCAAGAAAGTGCCCGAGAACGTGGGATTTAACATCGAGATGAAGTATCCCATGCTGCTCGAGAGCGAGAAAGAGGACATGGACACCTATGCCATTGAGCTTAACTCGTTCTGCGACACAGTATTGACGAAGGTCTACGACATGACCGCCAACCGGCATATCATCTTCAGCAGTTTCAACCCCGATATATGTCTTTGCCTCAGCTTTAAGCAGCCAAGCATTCCGATCATGTTCCTAACCGATGCGGGCACCGAAGAAGTCAGCGACATCCGAGCCAGCAGCTTACAGGAGGCAGTTCGTTTTGCTAGTCGATGGAACTTGCTTGGAATCGTGAGCAACGCGGAACCGTTTGTGAACAGTCCTCGGCTGGTAAAGGTTGTGAAGCAGACAGGTTTGGTTTGTGTCAGCTACGGGGTCCAGAATAACGACCCTACTCTTGTGCAGGTAAGTCCATTATAAACTTCTCATCGGAAATACTCTTGTGAATATGAGACTAATGTGTTATTCGTGTTTTAGCGGCAAGTCAAAGAAGGTATCGACGCGGTGATCGTGGACAACGTCCTGGCGATCCGGCGAGGACTAACCAAGGATGACTGATAGATGGTTGGCGTACATTACGTACATATCAAGTGCCTGGGCAGCTGATAAAGAGTCGTAGTCTCTAGAATTAGCAATATAATAGATTTCCTGTGCACAATTTAGTCGTATCTAGTACGACCTCCACGTTTATTTGCGAATGTCTGCAATCTTCTACATATGTAGATAATGCGTTTTGGTTTACTAGGTATTATACTACAAAGGTATAATATCAAGATGTAGAGATACTATGTACCTAACCTAGTAATATTGCTCATGACGACATTATGTATAGGTACATAAAGCGTGCGGCGTTTGAGCAATTTGATGACTAAACTACCGTCTAAAAGAATGTTAAGATATCCGGGGCTAAACTTTCGCCGAAGACCGGCCGATTGGTAAGGCCAGCACCTGCCGATGGGATCATCAATGTCGACCTTAACAAACCTTAAAAAAAGATTCGCCGCAATTTTCGTTGAGGTTCTAGCCGATACCCCTAGGGACCTATTGGCCTACTACCTGCCTTGTTATTCACTTAGTCATTTCAACTTCAACCCTCGCTCATTCATTTATCTGAATATCTCATTACAGTGACTTGTGTCTGAGGAGAATGCGGCCTCCTCCTTATTTACCAATTAGAAGCTAATCGCTCTTCCGTTTTCCCTTCTTATCAACCTAGATTAGTTCTTTTTTTTTTTCTTTCTTCTTTTTATGCGGTAATTGGTGGTGGCGTTTTTATTACCAAACGTGGCACCGCCGCTTATCCTTGCGCATATTTCTTCTTCACTCAACACCACATCGAAACCGAAAGCCAAGTAGTGTTCGACCTCGACTGACTGGCGACACGCGCATATACCACTAGTCGCCATGGCGTTTCAAACGTCAGCTCTGCCGGGCATCGCGGCGGCGACTACGGATTTATGGCCATCCATCATGGGTACCCTGATGATGTCTTTCCGAGCCCCGTCGCTACCCCCGTTGAACCCGAGGTTGCCCCAGGCCAAACAGAGCCAAAAAGTCGATTCGAGTTCGCAAACGGCGCATGTCCAACCAAAGCCGTCTTCAACGTCTCCCAAGTTTGAACTTCCCGACTTTCTACGGGATGCTCAACACGATGTCGCTCTCCAACCTCTCGTCTCTAGGCAAAATCATATCCCCACTCCATTCGATATTCGTTCGTCTATCTCGTCTATGCCGCGCTCCGCTCTCCTCGCTTCAAACCCGGTAGTGCATCGTCTGTACCGCCAGAGCCTGCCGATTCGATCCATGTCTACGTTAACCGCTATTCGTTCATTGCCGAGCCCGTTCTCGAAGATGGCTATCTCTCAGCGAAGGTCTCTCCAGACTGGTGGGCTGTCAAGGAATCTGCTCGCTCATATGGAGGAATCTGCCAACAGGAACCCGACTAGCGCTACTGCCCAGAATGCATTCTATCAGGCTTTGCTAAAAGCAAACATGCCGGCCATCATTATCGAAAGATACCAGTCCGGGCGTTTTGCTACCAATGTCGCTGCTACCGAGGCATATCAAAAGGCGCTAAACATGTTGTCTCCAAATACTGTACAGGGAATGCAAGATGATGGTATCAGTCAAACGGTCAAAAACCTACCCGGAAATCTAACCCCCACCCAGATTCAAGCCGTTACTCAAGCCCTGGCTGCTCGATCTCGCGGCAGTAACTTGGCAGTCTCCAACGCTAACACGGCTTCTGGAGGCAAGGATGGGCCCCTTCACGTGGTTGTCGACGAAACGCTCGGTGGTAGCCTCTTCCGATGGGTCAAGTTTATTCTATGGTTTTGCTTTTTCACGTATCTCAGTTTAGTTCTCGTGACTATGCTCATCGAAGCTCTGAGTCTGTTCAAGCGACCCGGCGGCAAAGTCGACAGTGAAGTCAAGGCTGAGCACCAGAAGACTCGGTTCTCCGATGTCCATGGTGCTGACGAAGCGAAAGAAGAACTGCAAGAAATGGTCGAGTTCCTGCGTAACCCCGAAAAGTTTTCTCAGTTAGGCGGGAAGTTGCCCAAAGGTATTCTGCTAGTTGGCCCTCCTGGTACTGGAAAGACGCTCCTAGCAAGGGCCGTCGCTGGCGAAGCTGGTGTTCCGTTCTTCTACATGTCCGGTAGCGAATTTGACGAAGTCTACGTTGGTGTCGGCGCTAAGCGGGTCCGTGATCTTTTCGCT
Source organism: Hypoxylon fragiforme (assembly GCF_022984875.1). Lineage (NCBI taxonomy): Eukaryota > Fungi > Ascomycota > Sordariomycetes > Xylariales > Hypoxylaceae > Hypoxylon > Hypoxylon fragiforme. The sequence goes on along the minus strand of NW_026054758.1, from coordinate 180,877 downwards.
GCCGCCAAATCCAAGTCTCCTGCCATTGTCTTCATTGATGAACTCGACGCCATTGGAGGTCGCCGCAACGCGCGTGATGCAGCTTATGTCAAGCAGACTCTCAACCAGCTTCTTACTGAACTAGACGGGTTTGACCAGGCCAGCGGTGTTATTATCATCGGTGCGACCAATTTCCCTGAAGCGCTTGACAAGGCCCTTACTCGCCCTGGCCGTTTCGATCGTCATGTCGCCGTTGATTTGCCCGATGTGCGCGGCCGTCTCGCTATCTTGTTGCACCATGCCAAGAAAATCAAGGCTGCCAAGGATGTTGATCTCCAAGCTATTGCCCAAGGCACTTCCGGTCTTTCTGGAGCTGAGCTTGAAAACATTGTCAACCAAGCTGCAGTGCATGCGAGCAAAGTAAAGGCGTCACTTGTCAGGAAAGAGGATTTTGATTGGGCCAAGGATCGAGTCATCATGGGTGCCGAGCGAAAGACCATGGTCATCAGTGCCGAGGAAAAGGAGATGACCGCGTATCACGAAGCAGGCCATGCACTTGTCAGCCTATTAACGAAAGGGTCCGGTGCAAGCTTGTACAAGGTCACTGTTCTCCCTCGTGCTAATTCGCTTGGCCACACGGCATCACTCCCAGAAATAGACAAGTACTCCTACACCATCACCAACTATCTAGCTCAGATAGACATGTGCTTGGGAGGGAAACTCGCGGAAGAGATTGTCTATGGCCTCAACCAAGTTACCAGTGGTGCATCATCGGTAAGAACCATCTCTCGCATATATCCTTCATCGGTTGAATATTTACTAACACTTTTCAAATAGGATCTTCGAATGGCTACTGCTGTTGCGTTCGACATGGTCGCCAGCCTGGGAATGTCTGCCAAGCTCGGTAATATGGAGTACAGGAGTCGATACGACACATTGAGTAGTGAGACCAGAGCGCTAGTCGAGTCCGAGGTTAACCGCACCCTCAATGAAGCATACGAGCGCGCTCGTCAACTTCTATTAACTCATCGCAAAGAGCTTGATCTCTTGGCACAGGCACTCGTCCAATACGAGACTTTAAGCAAAGAGGAAGTAGAGAAGGTCATCCGTGGTGAACCGCTACCTAATCGTATCGCCGTCCCCAAAGGCTCCATGATCGTCCCAACATCTGCTAAACCTCCGGCTCCGGGCGAATTAGCATCTCCCACTCCAGGGGCAGGGGAGAGCGGTGGAGGACCACCACCCCCTGCTCCACCGACACCAGGTGGACTCGCTCCCAAGGCCGACAGATGATCTACCCTACACATTGTCTACGATATGATATAGGAGCCTGACCTCGTTTATAGAGAGTTAGGCGAGACAATACAGGAGGGAATATACTCCCAGTAGGCATAAGATAAGGGGGTTCAAGGCTGATCAACGTTATATGGCTCCTGCCGCACGAGGAATACGCAATGTTATGCAACATATCTGATGATGAGGCGAAACATGCAGGGGGGCACTGGAGGCGTTGATACGTTTAGTTGTAGCCTGAGGAGCTATAGGTCGGTAGGGGCACGGAATGCTGGCAATATCCCGAGGCGAGCGAATAGGTCAGGATGGGCTGGGATGGCATGGCATGGAATTGGATGGATATAAAAGTGCTACCTCCCATACATACATTTGGGCGGGCTCTTTCCTCCTCGCAGAGAATCATCATTAGCAAACATCCCCTTCTCTTTGTCCTCGCCCATCCCAGCTTGAGTGTATGTGTTATATGAGATGAGGTGCGTACAAGTTGTACTTTGATAGGTAGGCACCTGGGTTAGGGAGGTAGGGAGGTAGGTAGGTAGGCGCACTGGAAAATCACAAAAAAGAAAGAGAGAATTTAAAAAGTACCCAGCTTGTTCTTATGTTTTATGTTTTGTGTTTTCATGAGTTGTAATTGTAGGAGGGTGTTTGGGGAGGGTTTGCCTGCTTGAGTGCCTGTCTATCTACTGCCTACATATAAACTAGGTACATAGCCGCTCGTATGTCGTTGTACCTACCCAACTTGCTTAGATTGGACGATTAGGTACCAAGGCAAGGTCGCTACTCCGTGCTTACCAACCTAAGGTATTTTGTATATACATTTCGTAGATATTTGTATAAAACGAAAGTGGTAGGGGGGAGTGAGGGAAGGTGGATAGATGGATGGATGGCGTTTGGTGCTGATTGGGATCTGGGGATCTAGGGGGGTTGAGAAAGAAAGGGGGGAAGGGGGAGAACTCGCAACTCTTTATTGTGCCTAGGTAGACATCTAACCTCAGGTGGTTTTAAATACATATTTTAAAAGTAAATTTGACTGACTGTTCTGCGTGAGTGTGCGTGTGTGTGTCTTCTACTTAACTAATCTACTAGGTAGCGTGTTGTAGTTAACGTAGGTTTGTCTCCCTAGGTAATGTTAGGTATGTTTCGGCATGTGGTCTTCTGAGTTATGCTAGATGGGACGATGTGAATAGCGAAGTAATTGGTGTCAAGAGTCTAACGGGAGGCCGCTTCAACCCGAGGAATCATCCCGTCAAGAACGACCTCCTCGTAATCCAATCATTGGGATGCGTGGATTTATTCCATGCGTTTAGAATGATTCCAACGGATGGATGGGGGGTTCTCGCTACGGTAGGTATGTAGGTATGTACGCATGGGCCTAGATAGCTTCTATACTCGAGAGCATGCCTACTAGGTAGGTAGGTAGGTACCTATCGACTCTTCTAAGTCGGATGAAGTTTGAGTTAGGTTGACGCATACGTACATGCATACAAGTATGTATGTCTTATGGTAGATGCCCCTGAGCCACGCACAATCGCTTTGGGGATTTCTCAACCCTTGGGTAAGTATTCTGGAACAGTTCTATTCATTCAGGAAGAATACTAACTAGTTCCAGGTGTACGATTGATAGAGATTAAGAGAAATTGAGAGAAATGATTACCTACAATATTGAGAATAGTCGATGTAATGGTGAGATCATGCTCAGCTATTGCACTCTGGTACCAACTAACACAGGGAAAGTAACACTTATCCAATACTAACGACCAGCAGTCCTAGAGCTCAGTGAAAGAGTTTAGCAAGCTTGCCTACCTACTAAGTATGTTAACCAGTAAGTCGGCAATCAGCATAATGAAAAGACGTATAAACTGCGTAGGAAGGGCAGCAGACAATATGGTAGGCACCTAGGTTAGATCAACATACCACTTACTCACAGCCAACTCAAGATAACGTCAATACTGAAAAGTCGACTACTTACGTGCCTATTTAGGACCATTGTAGGTATCTACCTAGGTACCTAGGTAGGAAGACAACATATCCATAGGCCCCCTTAACGCCCAAGTCAACAAGCAATACCAACCTTACAAAGCTCCCGTGAGGCTATCATCGTTCCTAACTACCTAGGTACCTAATCGTCCCTTTGCGGGAACCCCATATTCGCGAGAATCATTATAATTCATCCAATGAATCCATGCATAAGATTGATAGAAGTTGGGAGAATTTATTTCAATTTGAGGAATTATTCTACTTTTACGATTCATCTCAGACTTGGGGGAGACAATGGGGACAGTAAAGCAAGAACTCGTGTATATAGTATCAGAGTAACTCTAAACGCCGCATACCTTTAAGGAGGCTGCGCGGCCAGCCCCTTACCACGGCGTTAAATGTACCAGCCAGCCATCCAGCCAGTCAACTAACCAGAACGCTGCAGGTAAGTAAATAGATGGGGAAGTAGAAGGTAGAGAAAACAGTCACAAAGTTACCATCGTGTACTTGGTCAAAATGGTATTGCATCCTCGTTTCCTTTGTATTCATAAAGAGCTCTTCATAAAACTATCGAAACTAAATGTTCCCGTGTTTCTATACTTCCATTCACTGAACTGTGAACAGTGAGATGAGAACTTCTGGATTGTGCTCATGGCGTCGCTAACTACAATGTTACAACTCCTACGAGGATACAGCCTCGAAATACAAACGATAAACACATAAACCATTGCATCCAACGTGTCACGACTTACCTAGGGCCAGAGACAGTAGTAGATTTCATCAGTGAATCAGTCGTTGGCAGTACATTAGTTCAAGCAACATAGTACTAATCTTGGTTTTAATTACATAGTCTAAGATATATAGAGTGCACATTATTTGTTTCTCCTGTTTCCATAAGGTTGATACTGTTACATAGCATGTTCAAAGCCTCGCATAGCCTAGAAGTATATTATGCTATTTCCTCATAGTTATTATGGCTGTTGTACCTATCCTAGGTGCTGCAAATACAGTCAGAAATGTTCCATTCAGCTACAATTGAACTTTATTGTGCATATCAAACTATTTTCCACAGCAACCAATCTACACCCTATCATCACAGACTTGAACTATGTCAAGATGCTAATTCTCTCCAAGTAACATTTGACTGTGAGTATATTTTGCCACTCATTTACTTTGAGTCAACCCCTTTCTACACACATATTGGGCATCAACACCTGTCCTCTCCTCCACAATAAGAGGCCTGCTCACCGTAAGGAGATAATTTAACGTATGCTACCAGACACTACAATCTACGCTCAACGCCAGTTCATACCCGTATGATTACATTGCATTATTTGGTTTATTCCCCTTTCATCTCTCCAAGCCCAGCGTGCTAAGCCTCTTAGAAAGAGAAGACAACAAGGGAATTGAGCACAATGAAAGGGGACCGCAGGAGAATACGAAACCACAACACCAATCCTTCCCTGATCGTCGCCAACCCAACTACCGGCCAATTCGGCGGTATGTTGTGCCCAGGTATCAGATGAGATGCCAATGTCTCTAGGTTCTATGGCCAGTTGACGACCACCGTTTGATGTCTTAGTTTAGGGGGGGCTCAGCGTCATGAGATCTTCCATGATACGAGTTGCCAAATTTGTGATGATTTGAAGTCGGTGTTATCCGTCTTCGTGGCTTGCGTCAAAAGGGGGAAGAGCAGCTAATGATTAATACTTGGGTACCCTATATGTTGTTGACGCCGGAAAGAATGCCGCTGCTAAAGTTACCGGGAGCATGGATAGGCTAGGCGTTAGGGAGCTTTTTTTTTTGTGTATGTGTGTGCTCTTTGACCTCGTCTTAGTTATCTGCTGCTGCTCCAACGAGTCATCAATAGCATCACTGAGACTGCTCCTGAGCTTAGGCCGGAAAAGTCTCCGGCGTTCTCTGACTCAAGGTGATGTTCGTCCCACCCACAGCCCCTCTGTAGTACCCATCGAGTAAACCGGAGTAATATGAGGAGAATTAATATCGTAATTATACCTAAGGAGATGGTATATTCCGTAAGCAGGGGCAGGCTGATGAACTCATGGAACACGTCTTCCTAGTAGTATATATCTCCTGGACAATAAGTCAGCGGTGACTATCCCCTTTTCGAGCTTCTCTCGTTTCCTGGTCTTTCTGGTTTGGTCCGGTTGAGACAATGATAAGCCTCCAGGGCTGGCTAGTACCGAAGACAGAAGCCATATAGGATATACGTTATAGGTGGACAGAAGGCGTTAGCCTCGTAGGTGACATTTGAGTAGCAGGCTAGGGGATGTAGGTAGGCTTCTCTAGCGGTCAAAGCGAATAAAATCTTACAACCGCTTGATGCTGCTAATAGTACCTAGCCTCAAGAAGGATGGGATGGACTTGACAAGGCTATACGTATTGAGGGTCTGAAATTCACGTTCGCCACTTCGGCAGAGCCTTCACAGGGGGGGCAAGGGGCGATGAGGTGTCATCGCCAACCTAGATCGTGCCTCATCCTAACGACAGGCACATATAGCATGAACAACCATCATCAGACTATTCTGTTTAGGCTTCTTCTAGAATTCCACACAGAAGGATGTGGAGCATGCCTATTTTGCATGGTCTTTACCGCTCTCTCCGGCGAACCTGAGGTTAGTTGATGGGGCTCCTGCCCTGGGAAGGGCTTTTCGTAGGTCCAATCTTAAGTCGATCCAGAAAGTTGTTCATCGTTCTTCCTATTCTAGATGATCCTCAGCGGACCAGGAGCGGCCGATGAAGTATCCACCCGTCACTTTTGCACATATAGCCTCCACTGATGTGTATACAAGGCCAGGCGTCAGGGCATGGTATAAACCCGAACGCTCAGAAGAGATCCGTAAAGCAGACAGGTCTGGCTCTCCCTCCCTAATCGGTATTTCCCAGAAAGAAAGATCCACCAGCCTCTGCCTACCTACCTACCTAGGGTTACATACCTAACCTTACTATACTTCTAGGGTCAGAATTATATTCGGACTAGCCATCAATGATCATAGGCTTGCAAACTCTTTTGTCCACACCGTATTTTGAAAGTTACGATGATACTAGGTTATATAGTTACATGGCTCTAATTTAATTTTCCTACCTACCCTCTCTCCTCCCATGCTGGCAGGCACCGAGGCCAAGGCCCCGGGCTCAGTTATGATATCAAGTCCTTCTTCTCTAGTACGAGGTCCTGCGCCGATGTAACACGTGTTTTGGTACCGATGTCGTTACCTGGGTACCCAAAACCGAGTGCCGGACCCCCGGATTCATTCAGCAAGGGAAGAGTGGTGGTTACTGTTGGATTCAGGAGAAGATTGTCCGCATCCTCCCTTGCGTTGCCTGGCTGGGCGAGTAGGTACTGACGGGGAGGGCAACTCTCGCTGTTGGGGCGACAAGGCAGACCTTGGCTGTTGACAGGGGGGATCGGAAGACGACCAACACAAGATTTGGTCACATTTGCTCATTTGCTGGAATAAACGATGCGCCTCAATACAATACGTAGGCACGATAGGTAGGTAGGTAGGTAGGTACCAAGTGTCTGGAACAGCGGTGTTTCTATGATGCTAAGCGCTTTTTATTTCCTCGGCGCGAGGAGCTAGCAGTACGAGGGAGGTGCGCGATAGTTGGCTCTGTTAAGGGGCTCTGCCAGCCAGTCTTGGGAGTCTAGCCTACTTATCCGTGAGATTTCATTTAGTGGCACACAATCGTTTTTTTTGTACATGATCATTAATCATCTAATTCAGCATGCCTACTTACACAGTAACAAGTTTCTAGAAAACATCATGAAGAGAATTCTCGTATCTAAGTAGATACTCTACGAGATATACTACGAGCATTTGCTTTTGGGATCGCGCTTTGAGGCCACGTAAACAAAAGAGATCTCCGTAACCTCTCTAGTACAAGCCCCTAGACAACGGGATATCACGCGATACCCGTTCCATATCTAGGTGCTTTTAGTTAGTGGGAGATCTAAAATACACAGATTACATTATTTGGAACAAGATGTGCTAAAACTTACCAAGTAGTCACCGCCTAAGGTAGGTACCTGTTAGGGAGGTTAGTGGTAGGTAAAGTTCATTTTCATAATACATAAGTAAAAAAAAATGCATAGTGTAGGTATGTAGACAGCTCTAGATATGTAAGTAAGTAACTACATGCTGTATGTTGTATGATACAGATGCTGTGTGCTGCATCTATCATCTTTCAAATATGATATGATACGTCGTGCCTTCTAGATTCTTACTCGAATGGTATTATTCATCCCTTTGAAGGAAGAAAAAAGCGTGGCGTCTTTAGCGTTTCGTATAATTCTAGGCAGGTGTGTGGGTGTAGTGAGATAGTGGCTGGCTTGATCTGATGTCGGCAGTACCCATCAATGTTTGTGATAAAAAAGCTCCTCAAGGCTCAAAGAGGTGACAGAATGTCTTCGGGAATCGAGTTAGCCGCATGAGACATCCTGCCGTTGGAACGGACGGACGAATCATGCATTCTTTTACGGTGAGATACAGCTAACTGCATTTTATATGCAGACGTGACGTAAAGACAAGATCGCGAAGGGGGAAAACAGAGGTTTGGGGCTTGAAGGATGGAGGCATGTTTGTTCGTTATTCATGATATGATATGATATGATATGGAAGCATGGCTAACCCAGCAGTTTGGGAAGCATGAGACCATGTCCTAGGCATTACCTCAAGCTTTACAGCCGTGGTTTTATCTGGTTGTGGTGTATTTCAAGTGTGTGTAGATGCTAGTGATGCAATGCAGGATGATATCTGTTTACCAATGATGGGTGTCCCCTTTGTGATACACGACGCTGACTCCGATTTTGTATCAGGTAGAAGTAGCTTTTCGCTATTTATATGTTTCGGGGCGCTTTGTGATAATATGTATATATCTGTTCACCTAGCGGAATAGGGGGGTTACCTACCTAGAATGAAAAGAGATAGCTACAACATATCATAACTCACTGACAATACAAAGCATTTGTGTTAGTTATCTGAGTACGTTGATAAGTCTATGGTAGAGCAGGTTCGTTTCAGTCATTGCTGGCTTTCATCGCTATTGGATATATGAGAAGGGGATTTGAGTCAGGCTGGCAACAATCGTGACAGACTTGTAGTAATAATTAGGGAAGGTAATATTTTAGAAGAAGTGACAACAGTCGCCGAGTCGATGATGATGTTTCGTCTCATGTTGATACATAGTCGACACGTTTCGGTTACTGGTGTTTATGGACGGTTGGCTCGGTACTTGGGAGGTATGCTCTTCGGGTTCCGTTCGGATGAGAAATGTGTTTCACAGCGCCAGTGGGATAAGTTGATTTCTAACCTCGCAGCTTAGGTAGGCCATAAAGATGGATATCGTAAGGGTTATAGACTTCTTCACGTGAAAGGTTTACCTGCTGGTTGCTTCAAAGTTAGAGGAGTCGCGATATATAGGAAAAGTTCTTACGGGATATCAGCATAGGGATGTAGTGTTGATACCATGAGTCAGGCTACAAACAGAGCCCTCTCTCATTCACAGCACGGTAAGCATATATAGAACGCGTAGGGTTTGACTAGTTTCCAGTGAAGTCTTCGTGATATTCACGTGAGGAATGAAATAGACCAGCCAGCCATGATGCCTCCTATAAACTTTGCACATTCAACCGATTCATATCGAGCAACAAGTCGCAACAATTCACATTCGAAGAACAGAGATAGCAACACAGCATTCACGAAAACCGACAAGAAAAAAAAAATTGAGCAAGACTAAGTCGTAAACGGTTCAAGTGCTAATAAAATCTAGACCAGTTCAGTTCGCACGTCTGAGCGCGTTTTGTTTCTCCCGTTTCGTCTTGCTACGCCAGACCTCTTAGTTAATAGAAAAGGGCATCATATTACAATACAATACAATACAATACAATACAATATAATACATAGCCACCTTAACTACATACCTGAGGAATTTAGATATCTTTATTGATAGCAGGACCTAGAAAAGTCCATCCTCATCCGTAAAACGGTATCAATCGCCATGCAGGTGGCCGCATTTGTGTTTCATGTAGCCTACTCGCCACCGCCCAGAGACGTCTGTTCGCGGCCACCCCTGGGTTAATTGACATACCTATCTGTATAATGACCTGCAGGACCCGAAGCTGTCAGATTTGCAATAAGCGGTGTGGTTTTGCCTATGAATTCTGCCTGCAATGAAAGTGAGGTAAGGTACGGAGTAGGTTACTCATCATTGTTAATGTTAGTTGGTTGCGCCCTCGTAGTAAGATACCTTACCTTACCTTACCTAGGTAGAAAAGTGTGCGCGAGGAAAAAAGCTTTTCACGATCCTTTGAAAGCTGCATGAAAAGGGTTGAGAATTCTCTCGGTCTGACGAGTTGGTAATCCGAAGCATGTGCAGCATGTGTGCATGCTGCACGATGGTAAGGTAGCGCTGTAGCATAGGTAGGATAGAAGCATATATACCATATATGTAGATGTTTGCGAAAATCTGCGTAAGCTACATCGCATCGCTACCATAAATCGCAAAGCGCTATTCGTTCTTTGCGTGTTGAATGGCGCCCTATTTAAACTGTGAGCTTGTCGCAAGCCGTTCTCGTCACTGCCGCCGAACTAGACTTCTTCCGATGAGTGAAAGATGCAGCCCGGACTTTGTGGTCACATCTTACTTTGCCATTGGGATGTCCCGAGGTTGGGGGGGAGTGGGGAGGAAAACACCCAAAAGGTGAGTGAGGCGATACATCATATTCCCCTGAACTTGGGACCTGCATATGTGATCCAACGTCGGGCTTCCTCACCAGTGACTCGACTTCTATTTGCTCCTTTTCCTCCTTTCGTCTCTCCTCTAGAAGAGAAAGGGTGAAAAAATGGATTAGCCTTCCCCCTTTCATTCCCCTTTTTTTTCATCCACCTGATACCTAGCTGGGTAGCTTGGGTAGAAACAGATGTACACTTGGGTTAGGGAAAGTGAAGGCTTCTGGATCATTCTGGACCACCAATTGCAAACAAGGTGCCAACTATGGTTGGAATAGCGTCTTAATTAAATGCGACAGCAAGAATCATATCTTGCGCCTGATATACCTCCTTGGCCCCACGACGGTAGTTAGCAGCGGAGACGATTCACCGTACCTACATACATCCATACAGGTAAGGTACTATGTATGTATGTACGAACGTAGGAATGTAGAGATCGACCGGCTGCTGCGAACTGCTGCACGTCTCCGCGAAGTTCCCTTCCCTCGTCGCAAGTTGCTTTGGCGTACTGCAATAATATGAGATGATATATCTCCGAATGCGCCTAGGTGGAGAGGTAAGAGTCTTGATTCTGGTGATGAACAGGACGTTGCCGCAATAGGGTAAAAGGGGCGGGTGAGATGAGAAGAACATTTCGGGCAGAAGGGACAGGAAGGGGATAGGCGATTCACCATGCAGGTGTATTTCATTTGCGTGCGCGCAGGGGAAAAGTAATAATATGGGTATGTTAAGGCCCATTCCTCTTCAAGTTCCATGTCATCTCCCCTTATCAAATGAAAGAAGGAAGAAAAGAGAAGAGAGAGAAAGAAATAACCCCAAAAAATAAAACCCCCGACTTGTTAGTTACCTACCTGTCTGTAGGTGGTTTAGTGTAGTCCTGTCAAGTACAATAGTATGCAGGTGAACTATATCAAATCGGCAACTTGCGTGGAGGATCGCGTCACAAACACACGGCCTCTGCATGGAACAGACATTATGACACCAGTGATACACTGCATAAGTTTCTGTCGGAAAGTGTACCGGCGGGGAAGAGGAAACGACGCCATTGCAAGGAATATCCTCCATTTATTATTCCGTGAATAGGAGACTAAAGCACACACCCAGTTAGTTGGTAAGTTTTTTCTTTCTTTTTTTTTTTTTTTTTTTTTTTTTTGTGAAGGAATCATGTGCAGTGGTGTGTGTATGTACATATGAAAAAAAAAAGAATTCCGAGGGGGTGGACTGGATTAGAATCCTACGCTTGGTATGCATCCAACGATGGACAAAGTTGGAAAAGCCGCAGCAAAAAAGACAACTAGGGGGCTCGTAAGGGCCGCATCGGAATTCTCCCCGGAAAGAGGCGTTCTCCCCACTCGACTGCAGCACTCCCTACACCAGACTGCATACCTACCTACACTACATGTAGGTATTGGGTAGGTATGTAGGTAGGTAGGTAGGTACTTGTATTGTATTGTATTGTACCTATATCATATTATCCAGGTAAGTATTCAAGACACCTCCAGCTTCCAGCTACCTGCATTCGTATGTAGCGTCTAACACAATTCTCTGCTCGTTTCACTGTCTGGATTTGCCTGCGGTCGTTGGTCACAATCCACGTTTGATCCCCTAGTAGAAATTTTAAGTAAGCATTGCAAAAAATTATCTTGTTCTCACCAGTTGAGCCGAAAAGTCCAAGGCTTGTGGCGTTATTTATGTACTATTATAAACAATACCCTTCTTGTGACTGATAGGTCAAGACTCGGCTATCTGCATCGCCGTCCGGGTCGTTGCAGCTGGTCTTCCGTCCCGTGATCAGCCCTTTATGCGCCTATGCATGAAGTTTATGCTTTATCTGGACTATGTTCGTCGCTATTAACCTTGAATGGTATGCCGGGTTTGGAAAATCGTTGGCTTACACGGGAAAAAAAAGAGGACAGCAGCATCTGGGCGCGGTCTGGACCAGTTCGAAGGCATCGTTACCTATGCAATCAAGACTGGCATTATGGGGATGTGAGTCCACACAGCACCCATATCCGGGGCAGATCGGCGGCTGAATCTCTCAACACCACGGTCACCAGATAACCCCTCATCGAAAGAGGCTCCACCAGGGCCTGGCTGAGGTGCAGAAGCCTTTCATTTATGAGGTGTGTATGCATGCTATTCCCTTGGACTACTCATGTATCTAGGGACGAGGGGGGACTGACGGGATGGATGCCGCGATGATAGTGCAGACTCGTTTATGTTGAAGACTCTGTTATGACCATTTCTGTACAAGATCAGAAATAGTTACCTAGCGCGGCAACTAAATAACCAGGGCCTATTATCCAGAGCACGAAGTTAGGTAGCTGGGTAGGAAACTTACACATTAATACGTACCTATCGATATAGAAAACGTCCGATCGGATACTACTACATATTTAGGTACCTAGTGAGTTACCTATCGCTGGTTACCTTAGTAATGACTAATAGGTAGTAGTTCCAAACATACTGTACAATACGTAGGTACATAGGGCGGCGTGGGGACCAGCAGGCTTTGGTTTAAGAACTATCATGAGTGAGTTCCATGGCTCTTGGATCTACGTGATGTCGGCCACTCTACTTCCCGAGAAGAATATTGGGGACAAGGTGGAAATCTGGTTGAAATGAAGAAGGGTGTTTACTAACCCACTAACAATTTTTGACAATTTACATCATACGGGGAGAAAGAGAGAACAAAAAAAAGATGGTGGAAAAAAACCCCCCAAGTGAAACGAAACACGAGAAACCCATACAAGTGAGGATATCGTGGGCGCAGAGGTGCAGTATGTTTCAGATATCCTGAGTCTTAGCTTGGCAAAGGTGAGACTGGGAAAATGTTTCATCCAACTTTGGCAGTGAAAATGTATGAAAATGTATTAACTACCTACTATTAACTAACTACATAGTACGAACATGGTGTACAGTCAACTAACCTTGGCCATAACGATATGCCAAAAACACAGGTCTAGTACCTAGGTATGATGAACATCCATCCTTTCTCACCCCGGGCTTGTCTCCCTTGGGTGTAGTCAGCGTGGTAACGATATTCCCTGTCTCGTGGTCCCTTATCCTGGTAAATTGCACCCGTTTTGGAGTTACATCGTGAGATGAGGTACGTAGATAATGAGCGGAGCAAGCCCTCTGTGTGGAGAACAAGCTACATCATTTAAGATATCTGACGTTACTCTAAGCGATGTGACAATACTCGGGATTGGAGTTTCTTTCGGTATTTTTTCTTCTTCTTCCTGCCAACCTTGAAAAGTGACGAGGGAGCACCATTACGAAGATACATACCATTTATCAAGATTTTTTGCTTGTATCAAAGCTGCAGGTTTTTTTTTAATTATATTTCTCAACTCTCTTCTTGCTTTGGGGTTTAACGACATGGATGAACGGATCTAGAACAAGCAAGGCAATGTTGTTGTAGTTCATGTACCTAGGTATGTATGAGACCGTTTCCGGGCAGGTGGGCGACTCGGCAAGTTTTGACAATCGGATATTAAAGTGAGGGGACCCTGAAGGATTCAGGATCTACATAGTACCGTATTTACGGGTTTCCAGCCACAAGAAATAGGTAACCCCAAAAGAGCCCTAAAGTTCTGACAGATGTAATTATGGATGTACTCTAATTACTCTAAATCTGTAATTGGGTACATCGTTTAGAATATTCGGAGAGTTGTAATCTTACGTACACGACTACAATATAATGGTTCAAATCTGAGATATGACTACACATTTCACTTCTCCTTAGACGTGAAAAGTACAAAGGGGAAGAGAGTGCCCAGTTAGCAGTAGCTGTGTCGCTACCTCAAAGTCGGAATATACTAGGTACATATCTACCTTACATACTAACCTAGGCAACTACTAGGTAGGCAAATTTATGATGGTGTTGAGAGCACCTTCATCCAATATCGTGATTGTCGATGCCGCTTATCCCATTTCAAGAATCCTCATTGTGAGCCCAACGTCTAGCGCACGGTGTGGAGACGAGGAAAATAAGCCCACGAGACCCCTTGCCGGTAATCCATGAAAAGATCCTGGCTCGCATGCGTCCAGCATATGGCCCCCCTGCTTCCTGGCCCTGGCTAGGTCTTTTATAGCGCTACCGTTTTTTTTAATCACTCTAAGCCATTCGGCTGAGGTAGCGGTAGTAGGGTTGCGTAAAATGCGCACTTTAAAATAAAATGCGCGTATTATTCATAACCCCTGTAAAATGCGTATTATACCGTATTATTCAAAAGTGGGTCACGTGACCACCCTAGCCTAATACACTTAGTATATACTTACATGTAAACAAACTTTCAACACTTAAAATAATATGGGAAAAATATTTCGAATTGAATTTCAATATATGGGAAATTTTACCATTTTTCCTATGTAATGAGGCGCCCATTTGATCATGCTCTTCGAGCACATTATGATCAAAGTCCAACGCAATCTTCAAAGCTTATGTAGTTCAGCCGGATCACTTAAACGACATATCGAGATTTGCGCGCCTTAGATACCTGTAAAATTAGGTAATATCACCAAATTTTGGTGCAAAATTTACTCCACTTATGTACCGATCCACTTTTCCATTTCGGACCCACTGCATTTTATAATAAAATGCAATATTATATTTGAATAATACGCGAATAATACGTTTGAATAATACATTCCGCAACCCTAAGCGGTAGTCAGGGGTAGGATACCTAGTACCTACCTACTGTTCGTCTGGTGAGATTAACGCGATGGTTGCCTATACTATGTAGTAGCTTCTCTTAAAGGCCTCTAGTTAAAGTAGCAAAGGCCGAAGGTAGTGATAAATTATGTAACGACTTCCTGGTGCTGGTCATACATATTCAGCAAGACTCGACACCACCATGTAGAAACTACACACACTTACTCTTACTAGGTACATGGTCGACGTATGTCCATGTAATGTGTCTGTCTAAGGAAAGTACGTTAGTACTATAGTAGAAGCTGTCAGACTATCTACAGTCCTATGTAGTACCGGAGTCGCTAGTTGCCGTAACATGGTTGATTTTTTAGTTCGAGGAGGAAAAAAAGATGAGTGACGGAGAAATGGTTCGACATTCTGGCGATCTGTGTTTGCTGGAGATTAGACTAGATCTTCTTGTCGGACCGCGCGCGCACGTACGGGGACCATCTTCGATAAGATTTCTAACCGGGTTCTTTTGTGAAGGGGTCCACGGTGGGAACTGCTAACATAGTGAGACAGGTCAAGTTATATTAGTCTACGAGTCCCACAACCCGTCAAGCACAGGCGATATCCGGGCTCCTGTTGTCGCCGTCCTGGCTGGCACTGGCGGGTTCACTACTCGTCCTATGTCCCTGAAAGCCCCCTCTTTAATTATTTTTCTACCATCCAGGCATGAATTCTCCAGAGCCTAATACCTGGTTAATATATTATAGTTACCTTGATGGCTGGGCGCATTGCTATGCTAGTAGGCTATCGTAGGCAGCTATCATACCCGCCTTGCTATCGTGGTCATTGGATAATAGTGTCGGACGACAATGAGGAGCTGAAATAAAAACTTCGAATCCATACCTCTCTAGTGACAGGAGCTAAAAGTCATGAATACCGTGGTCCTTCTTGACCTATATCGGCTTCGTCCCGACCGCGAATGGCATAGTATCATAAGCATGATGCCAGAACTTACCTATGTTTGCTGTCGATTAGCGAATAAAGGCTACTAGATCGCGGGGATGGCGACTGATTAGGGGTAAGTGTCTTTGCGGCTGAAGATATTGGAAGCTATTGATTGGCCAGAGAAAGGACTTGATTACTGGTTCCTGCATTACACAATGGAGACCCTCATGGAACCTAATTAGAATAAAGTGGTTCAAATAGCGGCCTCATTCATAACTACTAGTTAACTGTTGGGTAACTATGTATGAGAGGCGAGCATCTGATATGTGTGTAGTCACTGTAGTGTGTACCGTGTATGGAGATAACTGTATCTGTATCCATTTCTGTCGCGAGATAATCTTAGCATTCTGAGTCCTGACAGAATGGGTAAGGGTTAGTTACCTTGGTAATTTACTTTTTATTTCTAGGTGTCCGGCATACTAGGGTAGAACATCATCCACTCTGCTGTCACCGGCCGGTTGTCACCAGTTGTGGAATCTCACCTCTCACCATGCCGAGGATGCGAGGAAATGAAAACCAAATATTTTGACACGCATCCACTGCGACATCTAGTTATCTATCCACCTGATTCCACCATCCAAATAGAACGCGGGGCGGGGCGAACTTATGGTCTGTGAGTCTCTGCAGTGCAACAAGGAATCGCACCTTTATCGCTGGAGGTTAATTAGGCAGTAGTAGGTAATACCTCGTAGATAATAGGTAGGTAGTAATATGTTGCGGCTCTTCATTTTCTGTTAATTGCCTATATCTATGCCTATGCCTATTCCTAATGCTTATATCCTCACTAATTTCACTACTAGTGTATTCCGGTAACATTGATGATTATATACTTTACCAAGCTGGGTAGCTTGACATGCAGGTCGATCGAATTATAACTTGGGGGTGGTATATCTGAGGTGGGCTTCATACCTAGGTGAGATAAGTTCGAAAACCACAAACTTCTGGGAGGACTCCCACTCTAAGAATTGCGAGCTATACCACTAACTAGTATGGCTCCTTTTATTAATTCATGTGCCGGATGGAAGAAATCCGTAGTCAATCTCAAAACTTCAAAGAAGCTGAGTGGATGCGCAAGTGGATGTCTGTTGGTGTTTGTTCTATTGATGTTCTATTTGGTGTTGGCAGAACAACTTTTAACTCACTTCAAACACATTGATCATTCTCATCTCATTCTCATTCTCATATTCATTCATGAGTCATGAAATTCATCGGTTGGTTAACCTCCACAGCTAGTACTAGTCGGTATGCTTTTAGTTAACATTGAGTCTTTAAACGCGTCTATCGCGGATAATGAACTTAAGTTACCTAAGATATTTATTTCGGCACCGGGATATCTTATCACGAGGTGATACCATAAGGATCATGATGCTTACATAGGCTAGATATTGTCGCGACGATGTTACTCATGACATTCGATGTCCCGTAAGGGATAATACCTACCCCGCCTCCAAATTTCTTGTCATTTGTAGTAATTACTACCTATCAGCCCATCTAGGCTAGATGTAAGTGCTTGTATGTAGGTACATATGTGCATGCGGCACATCAGGAGTGAACGCCACTTTCATCATCGCGGGGGATCGCTAGGGATCATCACAAGACAATTGTGCTTCCTGCACTCAGTACCGTTATCTATCTCCTGATATGCCGGCGCCAAGTAACCAGAGTAGTCATAGTATATAAGTAAATACAGGGCTGTCTGCCGGGCTTCAATGTAACCTCATCGCAATCGAACGGGGTAGACTAGCCCTTTTAACTATATAGTACATACGTGCCATGTAAACACTGTGCAGTATTTACATGCCATAGCAGGTCCTAGCTTCTCCATTATGGCCCAGCCCTCCTGGCCCTGGAGGTATCATCCAGGGCATCGAGGGGCTCAAACTGATACGTAGTATTCCGTTTCTGGCAGAACAATGTCACCATCTATCTCAAACTACCGAATACCGCTCCGCCCTACGGCTCTTACCTGCCATTGCGATAAATCCCCTATTGGTTCCTGGCAGTAAGCTTTCCTCTGTACTGCAGTAGTGCGGCCTCTAAAGCTCTATGCCTACAGACACCTGCATACGTACATACATACATACCTAGGTGCATACATAATCCTCGTTCAGTCGCAGCGACAGTGAGACAGAGGTCCACTGCGGAATATGATCTTCACCGTCGTGGGTCTCATCTCCTCCTGCGTAAGAGCTAATCTCTTGAATGCTGCTATCGCCGTACCTGCCTACATACCTACATATGTAGGATATCGCGAATGGGGAAACTGCGTTGTTTGGACAGTGGAAGAAGTCAGTGCTCTGCATATAAAATAATAAGAATATCCACCTCCTCCTGCGCACTCGAGCGGCACGACCTCGGTCTGGAAGGATGATATGGACGAATGGATAGATTAGATAACGGGGAAGCAATGGAGAAATGGGATGTTGTCTTAAAATCAGACGAAATGACGGAATGACGTCGTGGTGAATTATACGAGAAACTTCAGCTTGAGTATATGGGGTAGGTGACATGTAAGTGCTCTCGTGTTCTAAGACATGGGAATGTGCTGTACAAGTCGGGGATAGATGAGAATACCTAGGTACCTAGCGCGGCAGTTTTCATCCACCAAGACCGGTGTAAATGACAGGACAGATCCGACCCAAAGGACAGCCAGTCAGAAGAGACTGCGACCTTACGTCTGGACTCAATATTCAGGAGACAGTGTAGTATCGTCTGCAAGTGACTGCGGTTGACCAAACACTTATGCAGAGGGGTACTGATTTTGATACGTCGAAATGTTCTTGCTATTATAGACCGTGGTAACTCTGTGTGTGTACCTACATATGCATGTACATACACTAACACTAAGACAGTACTATGTAGATTAGATAATGACCATCTGTAAATGGGCAGCAGTAGGCAGAAGGGCTCGGCATTGTTCTCCCCCTGATCTGAGCGGTGAAGAAAAAAAAAAGGATGTGGGCATATGGAGGTATCAGTTGGGCAAGGAGTTGGGTAAGGTTGTTTCCCTACTGGGTATCTACCTACCTAGTTAGCCTTCATATGAATGCGGGGGAAAGAGACGATGTTGTATCGTTGCGCTGTAAGGGGAAAGGGGAGTTCTAATTGTTGTTGCTGCTGCTGTTGTTGTTGGATCATAAGCGTAGTCGGCGAACCACGGGTCCTTTCTTGATTGTAAAAAGTAAAGAAAAACTTATTCAATGACTAACTATCTATTAAGTTTATACTATCTACCTAGGTAGGTATTGACCGTTATACAGACTTAGTTAGGAGGTGCTTGCGTAATATTCAACAACCTTCCGACAACCTTCAGAGTTCTGCCCTTTTTTCCTTTTTAAAGATTGAGTTATAGCCAAGCAATTCGTATCTACAGGTCCATAGTGTAGAGTTTAAAGGAAAAAAAAACATAAATTAACATCATCAATGGTGTGAGTAAGTGCGCAACCCTTTGCATCATGTGAGCCAAGCATTGCACTTGGCTCCTAGATATGAAGACATTTTTATCATGCGCGTCTTGCAGTATGCACCCCCAACTGCATTTGCTACTGATTAATTCTATGAAGGGCTGCAAGTGTGTCCTCGCCAATCCACTTTACTCACGCAAGCCGGGCAGGTAAGTGGTAGGGGAGGGCTTATCCCCCTTTAGTGTAGGTAATGTTCAGGGGTTTTTGGTAGGTAGCTTGCCCCTGCGTCCAGCATCCCAACATCGGACATAAATATCCAGTTGTATGGGGCGTAAAGTGCCTGATGTGCAATGTGCCTACCGGTACATGATGCTAAGCGCCTTTATCGCGCTTAACTACTTGTACAACTTCAAAACATAGCTACGAGTCTACGACATCATGGGTATATATATGTATCTGCCTGCCTACCTACCTAGAACCTAGTAGTAAAATATGCATGTAAGTATGCGCCACCAAGCGTACCTAGACCGGTCTCCCATGATTGCCGTACCCAGACACCTCTCAGAACCCCAGATTCATCACAACATTACATTCTCGAGCAAGCCAATAGATGCTCTGTTTCATGTACATGTTTTCTCTCTTGACATGGGTGAATATCCCTAACCTAGCTGTGTTTCATTGCCGAGTCGACTCGGACGAGTCCACGATTGGCAACTTAATGGGAAGAGTTTGAAAGAAAGAACTTGGATAGGTAGTTACCTGATACTTGGTAAATCTGGATGTCATGTCCCTCCAGCCGCACAGACACTGATCTTCATGAGCCTAGTTAGTTAAAACCGTTGCAAGTTAACTAATAACTAATACCAGGTAACAGTTTATACTCTCTGCGATCTTGGCGCATGTGCAGATGCGTTACTGTGTTACTGTGTTACGGGTCTTGTTACTACACCAGAACACCCTCTATCCTGATTTCGACCCGCTGCCCAGGTCTTCCGGGTGGCGGAAGCGCACCGCACTACATCCGACATCAACTAGTGGCGTCTGCTCTAGGAATGTGAACCACATACAAATGCATCTGCTGGTGTTGTGCTAGCGTTGCTGTCATCTGTGGCATCTCCAAAATTTCATTTATGGTAACTACCATGGCCATATGCCGGCAGAGATAGCACAACACCACGGTCCACGAGTGTTTTACGTGGTATAGATTCCTCCAGATCTTCGGACTCCATCTTTTTGCATACCTACCTACCTACATAGGTACATGTCGCATGAATGTGGTGCTGCGGGACACGGTCATAGTCGTACGACGATGGAGGATTTCTTAGACTTAGTCGACTCTAGAGAAGCTAGTGTGGATGGCGGCGATTCGATTTCGATCAGGAACGGCCTAAGGATAATATCGCCTGCGGTAAGGTCCCATGTTCTGATCCACCTGAAAGCTTCATCTAAAGGAAAAAGTCGTCACTTGGTGGGATGCCGTCTTAAATGTCTCATGCTCATACATGCACGCCGACTAGGCATGTATGTTCATACATATGGTGTCTACTAGGTCCTCGGGGAACCAAATCCGAAAATCGCATGTTGCTAGCGGATCTATCTATCATGTCGAGTGCTCTTGACTCTTGAGTCTTGTCAAAAAAATGGGATTTGTCTAGTAGGGCATTAGTTCGAGATCGGTCGAAGCATTCGCTTGCTTGCTTGTTTTTTTTCTTCGGGTTTTCTCATCGGCAAATGTCAGCCTGGAAAACTTGGTAGGTAAGGTAATGAGACAAGTATGAAGACGGGGATTATTTTTAGCTTTTCTCTAATCGTTGACGAAAAAAGGGCTAAGAAAAGAAATCGAGACTTGTTATCAACCCTCGTCCTCGTACGCAGACCCTTGAAGATCGTAGACCCTGAATGTGCCTTTAAGAATAGGTAGGTTAACCGACGACCTAGGATTCTAGATGACAAGCCCACAAAAAACGACACTCGATTTGAAAGTTGACAGAACTGCTGGAAGCGAGGTCTTAAACTACAGTAGTATCTGTCGTCGGCTAGTCGGATGAGTACCATCACTGGTCGGATGCACTAACAACCTAGCCCTCCTTTCTTCGCTTCGTCTTGAGTAGACTCAGTAGAGGTATGCAACTGCTAACTGTAGTCTTGCCTTGATTCACATTAGTCACCTGCACGATAGCTGGGAAAAGCCTCAAAATGCATCCATTTCAGGCATTGCTTCAGAGCAGGGCGATCCCTGTCCGTCAGTAAAACTCCACGAGGCCGCGCCGGCGCGCGATGGCGAGGACACTGACGAGCTCACGACGGAAGCTAAAACGGTTTCATGTGATTGCTTGCATTTCCAACTTCTGGCAGTGGCATCTCCCGTGGAGTGGAGACCTCACTCATGGCTGACATACGAGAATTGGAGCTAGACTAAATCTAGGTACTTGGTATAGTGGGTTTACGGCTCATGCAATCAGAGGGTTCCGGAGTTTATTAGTGTTGACCCACGATAGATGTCCTATTCGGGATCAAGTGTTGTAACTGTTACCCCCCAACAAAGAGTTATCGCCGACCTACCATATTACTAATGACGGGATATCTCACATATATGCCTACATATTACCTAGTTGGCAGGTAAGTGTTGTATTAGTCCTAATTACTGCTGTCGAATATGAGACAGCAACCGCCTCGTTGGTCTGCGATACGTGTGTGATCAACTGCTAAGAATAGTATGGGAAGTAGAACCAAACCAGCGTCGTCTTTAAGCTCGTCCCATATGCAACATTGGAGTATTATTTATGCTTAATTTCTCTTATAAGCTCTACTGCAATGCGGGTGTTCGACAGGAAATCGTCTGCATGTGCTCCAGAGCCGCTATTTATATGCATTGCTACGTGTACAATCTCTTATAAGCTCGTAACTATAGCAGTTTAAAGCGTGTAGTCGCCGATATGTTTGGAGACATCAGAGTCCAGTTAGGCGATTGATTAATTGGCCATTGAGCTCGTGGAGAAGCCTGACTGGTCAATCTCGGCCTACCGACTCTTCCGTACGAGTATTGAGGCCAGGGCAGGTCCCCCCCTACCTAGCAGTCGATCGAATCTGGAAGAGCTGTTATAGATGTAATATGTTATAGGGCAAGGAAGGAAATACACCCTTCTGGTACGGTTTCTGGTACGGTAGGTGCCTAGATTGGTTAACCGGCAAGGTCTAGGATTCTAGTATGGATGGTGTCGATACATTGCTCTATCGGCTACCCGGGGTGTCAAGAATGAGATCATGTTAATCAACTGGGCAGAAGAGGTGGTTGGCAGTTTAAGATTATCCTTGCGGCGAAGACAACTGCTATTTGCATACCGCCATCCACCTTAGAGGCTCTCTTAGGTAGGTACTAACTATAGCATTCTTCTCCGGCATTGTTTATTATTTACTCTGAAATGAATCAACCAAGAAAGATCGAGAAATCCTCGCCGACGGGTATCTCCGTAGTAGCTCCAGGAGGTGGCCATTTCGGATGACCTCGGCAGAGGTATCATTATCCGTAAACAGCAAATGTCGACAGGCTGCAGTCATATGTGCTTCTTTTAAGCTCCAGAACATTGACGGATTTGGGTGTAGCTCGGACGTAAGTGTACTAGGTAGTCCATCATCCTTATGAAAGGGGACTGTTTTCAATTGTCATCACTAGCATCTTAGTTGGGAGTCGGGAGTAAGGAGATTCAGTGAGAGAAGATCCATTGAGAAGCTCCACTGGAAGAACCGCTACATGTAGAAAGAGACTGTCGCCATCAGCATTCTATGACTTCTAGATCAAAATCTTTATAATAGGGTGAACTTTAGACTTGGTGGATTCGCCCAGGGGTTTTGCCTTCTTCCTGCTCGCTTGCGTGCAGTGCAGCTCACGATGTGGATCGTGAGTAGTACGCCGTAATGGTACATAACCCTAACATAACCTACTTGAGTCTTGGTAGGTATGTTTTGTACTTTAGTAGGTAGATTTGCGCAGAACAATCGGAACAGAGAGTCGGGACCAGAATTGTTACTTGTTGATTGTAAAAATAACTACAATGTATTGTACACGTACTTACTACTGATGTACCACATAGTAAGAAGACAAGAAGCTACATATGTAAGGAGGGATGTTTTACGCGATCAAGTTGTTACGAACGGCGCTGCGTTTTGTGACGAAGTATGTATGTACTATGTATGTTGTACAGACCAATTTTATGTACAATACAATAACCTTAGAGTACTTGACGTACATAGTAAAAATGTATTAACCTCAATTGATTGAGAAAACATTAAAGTACTCCAGTTGTATCAAGGAAGTTGAAGGAACCAGTTATTAACCCCAGTAAATACGTATAAACTAGCCCAAGCTGCCCAACGGCCTGGGTTAGGCCTAAGAGGCTCGATCAGGTTTAGTGATTCAGGCCCCTGAAACAACTGGGGCTGACTGCCCACTCTTCTGAATCGTCAAGCGGGTGACGATTTGAGAATCCTCACGATTCCCCTGAAACATGCTGGATCGAACTTAGGTACCTGAACGCGTGATGCCACGACTTCGGAACACGGTCCCGGTCCCATGCTTGATACTACGATACATTAGGTATCGTGATATGTATTATTATCATTATTATCATTATTATCCTTAGTACGAAGGCTAGATGAATATGTAGTTATGTAGTTACATGTATGTTCATTCAATTAAGGCTGGCCTGATCTATCACCATCACCATCACTGTCACCATCGGCCTCATTCTCAAACAATACTCTCCCGGTCAATCAATGTAGTAGTATAATAGCGACTATCTTATGAGTCAAAGGCTATTCAATAATGGATTGCTGTATATTCATCACATCCTGTGAACACCATCCTGACAACTCATTTATGGCAATGTGACAACCATCAAAGGAGGTAAGGGGGCTAGGGGGCTAATAAGAGATGTATGTAAGAGAAAGAGGATTTTGCTTACCTGCACACCTTCCCAGGTGAAGGAGGCTGAATTCTGGTATTGAGGAACTAACATGGAATTAGAAGAAAAGCCCGCTAAAAAGGGAAAATCCGCCGTCCGGGGGAGTTTCGCCATTTTGATCGGCCTCCCCTCATCGTCGTCATTGTCATTAAGTATTGTCTCCGATACGACGGAACATCGCCTTAGCCACGGAGCGAGCCGGTCAGAAAGCAGAGACCTGGTCGAGTTTTGCTGACTGACGACTACGCCGCCAAGCCGAACCCCTGATATTAAACGAGGCCTACCTAGTACGGGGTGCACATACCTAACCTACATACCTACCTATCTACAGATAGATAGGTATGTATAATAGAGTATTTATCATGGGGCTGGTTGATTGATTGTCATTCGTACGAACCAGATAGGTATCTAACATAAAAAAAAAAGAAGAAATAGTTATTGGAAAGTAAATTTCAAGTGAACAATTTCATCATTTGCACTTGGCCGATTAACCTTTGCCTGATAAAACTATCAGCTTATTTCTTTGATACTCACCTAACCTAGGTGAATCACCCAGTTGAATCATAGCAATCCATTAAACTCTTTTCCCAATCATTGGCCCCAACCCAGTGACCTCAATGCGTAGTCCGTGAGGTTGAGTCAATTGACCAATGACGCATCTTCTATACATGAATTTACATGAATTTGGTTTGAACTCGGTCCAGGCATATATATGCTTTGTGTTTGAACCTCAAGTGCCTCCTCCATTTTACCTAAGAGAGGATACATAGGAAGAAACCTGATAAACTGGATAAGATGGATGTGACTCTATTTCTCATTACCAGGCAATGCCCTATCATGCCACACCACTTTGATCATACCTGAACCATATGTAGGATGCTGGTTCCCGTTTGGGATAGTTACCCCTCTTCAAGGTGCATACCTAGAAGAGGTATTTGGCTTTTGAATTCATTAATCCAAATTGATGATACCCAGCAAGTGGCGGTGGAGAAGAGCTTGTTAGGCATATGTCTTTTGCTAGATAAAGTTGGAAGATAGTGATGGTGATAATGTTCATCATAATTATAACAATAAGTCAAGGTATGTAGTAGAAGTGATTGAAGACAATAAAGATTCAATGTTGAAGCTAAGGGGGAAAAGATAAAATACCTAGGGTAGGTTAAAGTCATCCATGGATAAAGTCATTTAGAATCCAGCTTAAGGTCCAGCTCAAGGTAGCTTAGCTATTCGTATCTACATATTAGCTATCCTTCCATGATACTATGTAGTTATTAGTTTGTTAACTGGTGCATACCTAGGTAGGTACAACAGCCCTGGAGGTATATTAATTGGTTTATTAACTGGTATATCAGAATAACATAGCTCTTAATACATCGTCATCGTAAAGTGACTCTAATTAGAAAAGAAAAGTGGGATGCATTTTAATACCTACTTACTAGGTAAGGACCTTACCAGCTTAGTACTGGATAGGTTACTGGATACGTTCAGTGTTATTTAAACGGAAACATTAAATCTCACGAATTTCACCGAGACATAATAGCGCAGGACCAAAAAAAAAAGAATAATAATAAATACTTAACATCATGATTGGAAAGTGGGTAAGATCTAGTAGTTATTTCACGTACATGTAGGCCTGCGCCATGGTATAAGTGCTACTACATAGATACTTCTACATACTTTAAATACATACATAACTATGTAGGTAGCGTGTAAAAACAAATGCAAGAAGGGCTTATGTCAATACGGACAAAGTTAAACTTTAAGCAACTAGGGGTTACATATCAACAGGCAAATCCCCATGATCTAACAGACAAACTTAAAATCGTTATAAACGTGCATTAATTAAAAGGGGAGGAGCAGTAGGCACTCTAAGATACCTTATCCATGCCATTGCCAGCCCTGGAGCGTACATAGATACCTTCCTTCAGGGCTACATATACATAATACATATACCTACCCTAGGTAAGTAACAATCCATGCCATGCCATAGGTACCCTCTTTTTGTGTTCCCAGTATCTCCATAACCCATGATCCATGATCCATCAACCCTGAACCATGAACCCCTGACCCTTGACGTCCCCAAAAAAATACCCCCCAGGTCTGTAGTACTGACCTAACCTAGTCTCTTCTCTTTTCGATATTCCTTACCGTTGTCCTTACCTTTGAGTACTATAGCCAACAACCCTACATAGTACAACCTGCCATACCAAAGGCGCAATTCGTAGGGGACCTTCACCGGTACGCGGGAATTGCTGACAACAGACAGGCCTACCAAACTAGGAGGATGGAGCAGGGGTCGACGAAGTCGATACTGCTCAGTGCTGCTTTCGGGGTACGGCTGACAATTTGATCACAAGAAATAACGACCATTGAAGCTCAAGTCTTTCTTGACTGTGGTCGTCAGGTCTGTAGACCTCGGGCTTGTCCCGTATTCTACCCTCCCTCTCTCTCCTTTTCCTACTGACCCTGTTCCTGTTTCCGTTCCAGATCGCGCTATCGGCCTCCCATCCTATCAAATGCTAGGTATGTAGGTAGGTAGGTAGGTAGGTAGGTACTTGTACAATACCTACTAGGTAAGTGCGATAAGTGATAGTGATATAGATACCTATCTAGTTACCTACCTACCTATATCCCTACCTAGTGCCTCCTATGTAGGTGTATACATAGATACCTAGGTACTATTCCCAGCATCATCATCACTACTACTGCCACTATTACCGCCACTACTACCTCTTATCACTACCATCTAGGTACCACCTGCTACCTACTTGTAATTACCTATTACGACTTCTCCAAACCCATAGGTTTCCCCCTTTGTCACCTGACCTTCTCCTGTCACATTTTTATTTTCCTTAAGCACTCGGCCCATTGAAGAAACTCCTTGTTTTGTTCTTAGATCTTGAAATTTTCGGTTCTTTCGGTACGGTAACCGAGACGCCTACCAACTTCATCATCGATTGTTGGGTTGTATAATAGAATATAATAATATAACGGCTTGATTTGCGGTCACCAACCAATCTGGGGGAAACAAGGCTTGGCTCGTCTTCCAGAATCTCATGATAGCGAAACCCGCACATACCTACCATACATACGGAAAACCCACGGACTCTGATCAACACGGACCTTTGGACAACGCAAGCAAGTTCGCAAAGTAAGGAACGAGACCACTCGAGGCGCCACTACAACAACCCTCACATTTTATTTTGCGCCATTGTATGTTTTTTTCGATATCGATACTAACCCCTTTGGAATATTTGCACATATTCCAGGGTTAGCAATTGTCGAAGGGATCGCCGGTCTGGTCTTCCCCTTGCGATCTCGTCAATTTCTCCCGTTGCTCCAGCCAGAGTGGGATGTGCTCGAGCCCTCTCCTCTCCATTTTGCGACTCCCACCAAGGTCTCCACAACCGGAAAGAGAAAGACGTCCCATCTCCATTCAGCTTCCCGGCCGCTTCGAGAAGTCCTAATTATCCTTGATAATATACCTCGACAATATTTATTTCAGTCCATACTGATTTGGAAGTCGACGGGACTGATTAGTCCACCTGCCACCTGCCATCTGCCATCTGTGGTGGCCGTGACATCTTAGGTAGGTAGCTGCCAATCGGCACTCGGCTGTGACATATAACATCACATCCTGTCGCTACTCCTAGGTTAGTAGCTTCTAGCCTGAGTACTCGCATCGTGTTGGATATCCCTATAATTCATTCACTCTCTTAGGTCCGTGCTGGCCGGCCTCATCCTATTATTCTCGTTGGTTTCATTTTGATATTAAGAGTCTTGCTAGCAAAGTGTTTGATTTCATCACAATACTAGGGACTGGATTCTGCTATAGCTATCCCCGAGGCCTATTTGGATCCTTTTCCTTAAGCAGGCCAAGTTTCTGCCGGCTCATACATTTTGGGTGGGCCACGTACCTTGGACAGAGTTCTGTGCGCTGGCCGCGAGCATCCCAAGGGGGAAATCGGAAGTGAAGACTGAAATATAGTTCGCCTCAACAATACGCCAAAATTACCTAGTGATAGTACCGGGTCTTAACCTCCCAGTTTGGCCTGAACTGTTTGGAGTGCTCAGGATTCTCATCGATCGACTGCCGAGCCTGGTCATCTTCGAAGACTCAAAAGCCAAACATAAGCTGCCTAGGGACTCTTTCGACAGTGAAACATTATAGTCCCAACTCTGTCGACAAAGTCCAGTCTTTCATTCTTGCTGACGTCGTCCATTTCGCCGCTTCTATAAAACGTATGCCTGCTTGGCCACACAGACAGGCTGAAGACCTAGCTCGTTCACGTAATAATTTCTCTCTTCGTTCCAAGCCTTCCTTTACTGAAGCAGCGGTGCACAGAGGCATATCGTTTATTGGTAAGTCAGCGATCACCATTCCTTAAACAACGGCCTGATTATTCTTTCCCTATTTGTCATCTTCTCTCTGGGTAATATCAGGCTGATCCAGGCCTGCGGTATACTGATGTATGTTCAGGTTTCTGCCAGCTAGTTTTCACTCGCTAAGCGTTTGCCCTGTTGTCCTCAATTAACACGATTTTTGGTCTGTCACGAGAACTCAGATCCTACCCTACCCGTGTTTATCCCCTTTTTTAAAAAGGAACAGAAGAAAACGGGAAGAAGAAAAAAGAAGAGGAAGAACGACGGTCAACCCTAGGCCACATCAGATTGTGTTATTTCATTCAACCGTTGCGCTGGACGCTTGTTGTTGTGTCTTGAACCCCATATCCCTAATTCAGCATCTGCATTGAAATCTCATATCGGTCTGGGCCGAGTATATTGGGCCCAAGTCGTCTCCACGCATAGATTTCAGTCTCGGCGTGGCATTGCACAGATTCCGCTTACCTACTGTTCCGAACAAGGGGCTGCTGGGTACTATCCACACCTGGGGCTGCCTTCGAACGACCCACGTTACCCTTGTCCCTTCGCCTTAAGGGACATCGGTGCCTGGTCCACACTTGCTGGTCGACTCTTATATTTCTTGGCTCGCACTGTAGGACATATAAGTAGTCTCTTTCGCACACTCACACTACTAGCTGCCGGGACTTAGATCTCCGGGTAACCAAAAGAGATGGAGTTGATGGAACTTGTTGACAACGAGCCGACGGCTCGGCCCTTTCAGTGCGACTGGCAAACGTGCAACAAGGTATGTGCTGTCGCCTCCGCCTAGCGCCCAACCTTTCACTACTGCATCATCGTCGTCAACATTGTCGTTGTCTTAGTCGCTTACAAGGACGTAGAGTTTTAACAGAAAGTCTGATCTTCAAAGACATTATCGAATACATACGAATGAGAGACCATACGCATGTACGACGCCTGGATGCGGTAAAAGTTTCATACAACGTAGTGCCTTGACGGTGCATATTCGAACTCACACCGGTGAGAAACCTCATCAATGCCAACACGTAGGTTGTGGCAAGCGCTTCTCAGATGTAAGTTCTCCGCGAGCTCAACTCTTTTTCTTTCCCTTGTTGTTTCGGGGGGTCTTTTATAAGAAAACATACTGACACCAATAGTCTTCGAGTTTGGCAAGACATCGGCGCATACACACCGGAAAGAGGCCATATAAGTGCGCCCATGAAGGGTGCCTCAAGAGGTAGCATTGCAATGACTGACCCGTAGAAGCGATAGCTAACTTCTCTGCAGCTTTTGCCGGAAGACCACGATGGTTAAACACCAGAGACGTTCCCACCAGAGAGGCATCCATTCATCAGAGGTCGACGACTTTTCTTCCGAGTCCGACGGTGGCGAGTCTCCATCTACTCCCAGACAACCCGGCATGCCATGGCCCACCGGCCACCTTACCAGTGCGCATCCAGGTCTGCAGGGCCATGCTATCCCACGAGCATCATCTTTCCCCGATTTCGGCCAACAAATAGCCGATTATAGCGTCCCCCATCCCAACATGCCACAACAATATGGACATCGACATAGCGTTTCCGGTGGCGCCCACGAATATCATGGTGAGATGGTCCAGCAACCGCAACACCCACAACACCCACAACACTCGCAACATCCGCAACACCCTCAACACCCGCAACATCCAGGGGTTCATATGCTTCATAGAACGACGAGCATGCCCCAGCACCCATACTACGTGACGGAGCAGAACAACCCCGGTGTGGCGACCATGAACACGAATCCGATACAACCGTACCCGATGCCTCCCCAGATGCCTCCCCAGATGCCTCCTCAAATGCCTCCTCAGATGCCGAGACAACAACCCGAACGACTCCCATTGGAAATTCCATACGTCGGAGCTAATATGGCAGGCTCTCTTCAAAGTAGTCCTAGTACTTATTCGGCGGCAGGCGCAGGGCGGAGTCCGTCTGGTCAAGATGGTTTCTACACGCACCAACCACCACCACCGACTTATACGCTCAACGCGTCATCGCCCATCGTGGAACACCCTATGGTGCAATACGCACAGCAAATTCACCAACCGATTCATCCTCATCCTCCTCAGTCGGTTCAGTCTCATGTGCCTCCCCCGCAACAGGTCCAACCGCACGAGCAGTATCAACCACCGCCCAATCCAGAAGATGCATGGTACAGCACGGTCCCATATCAGCCTCCAGTCGAGGTTACTTCCATTGGCCAGATGCCTCCCTCTTACGCACCTGCAATATATGATTCATGGTCCATTAAGGAGGATTATGACGAGTCAGGGCTGCAGATGCCCAGTAGCAGGATCGATAATATGTAACTGATACGACCCGGCATGTATGAACATGTTCCTTTTTTTTCCTTCCTGTTGCATAATTCTTTCCATATCCCACAGCGCGGGGGGGTTCTCATACACATTGTCATCGGCATCTGCATCTTTAATAATTCTTGTCACGAGATTCCGACCTATTCTTGTACCATAATAATCTCGTTTGTATTCTTTTTTCTCCTTTTTGTTTCGAATAGGATATACCATGGGGGCTCAAAGGACCGGATTGCGTATCGATCAAGACTGGGTGACTACGGACATAGTCTTTTTTGGCGATACCACAGAAACAAACGGCTGCTCTTTCATTTTGGTGTTAATCAGTTCTTGACTCCGCCTCACACGTGTGGCGATCTTACTAGCGGTCAACTTCTGGCCGCGTCCTATGCCGAGCCGTATCCCGCCTCGGTTGGCTGGAACAGGGGGCCTACGCTCGAAAATCGATGTGCCTCCGGGCAATTGTTTCCCTATGGATTTTGGCAGACATCTCGACGATCAAGTTTCGACCTATCCATGTTGCTCCGCCGTCCAAGTTTCACGCGCCACGGCTTTATTCAGAACGCCACGTCCCATTACGACGAACTATTTCTTCATTGTTCTCTTAGCGTTTCCCTCCGTGTCGTATGGATTATTGGCTTATTCCTATATTTTCGTCCCGTATGTATGACGAGTGGCATGTCAGGATTTCTCAAAGTCCTCTGTATTTCTGTATTTTCCATTTGCGGTAATTCGGCGGGTGGAGGGTTTTGGAGGACACCAATATTTGCTCCGACGGAACGATCTCCGAAGACGAACAATATGACGAAGACACTCAACGACTTCCGAGGTCCAACGCAGCACTAATTCAGTCATACCTCTCCTCCCAAGTGAAACCCCGAACTGAACCCCGAGCAGTGCATAGCACTAGACGAAGGAGGAGCCGAGACATGAGGCTAGCTATGGGTGTCAGGAATAACTAGGGCGGGGGAGAGGAGGGTGGGTTTGGTGACTGGCGCCATAACACCACAAACATTTCCTACTCGTTCCTTTTTTTGGTGTCTGGCCGAAGTAAAAGGTTGTAATATAACGACGTCCCGACTAACTTTCGACGACCCAATACGTAATGCGGTTAATGCATAGGAGACTGTCTTCATCATCAACTCGTCTAGGTGTGGGCATGTAAGGGGTGTGCGTATTTGTATAGGTGTGTGGGTGCGTTAACGTGCCTAAGACTGATGAAAAGGCAATAGATTAAAGGGGGGAGGCGAGCAGAGGACAGGAGGAAAGGAGAGATGAGTGAATTGATATTATAGCCAACTTTTTAGGAGGAATAAGCAAGCATCGGTTTGAATACTCGTTTTTGATTTTTTTTTGATTTTTTGATTTTGAACTCATCAGCTGGAGGTGTATCTACTTT
Organism: Hypoxylon fragiforme; assembly: GCF_022984875.1. NCBI lineage: Eukaryota > Fungi > Ascomycota > Sordariomycetes > Xylariales > Hypoxylaceae > Hypoxylon > Hypoxylon fragiforme. Next base: position 148,750 of record NW_026054758.1, on the reverse strand, counting down.
CAACTGTGTGTAACAACAGGATCCGGGACTCGTCGGTTCGTATGTGTAGGGTTTTTATCTGGTATTGGTTTCTGTATCGAGCTGCGCAAGTATGTCCTTGTATCGTTATTTTCTTTTTTTTCATATCCCATAAAAAGGCTTGGCCCAGTCAGGTCCAGGAGGAAGGAAGGCGCTGGGCATTTTTGGGGGGATTTAGGTACGTGGGTTTTTCCTTTTGTCTTTATGTATGATAGCTATTAGTCCTGAGTATCATCTTTTGGCTGGAATTTTTCTCCCCACTTGGACGGGGTTGGATAATATATTTTTGCATCTTTCTTTTGATATATGTTGTGTACAGTACTTTAGTCGTGTTGGTGGTACTCCTCGAGTTGTCTTACAACTTGGAAGGTAGTGACTGTGCATGTTTGAATGTGGGTTGGTTGGTTGGTTGGTTGGTTGGTTGGTAGGGCTTTGCAGGAATAAAAAGAATTAGGCAGGGAAGAATTGGGAAATGTAGGTATTGAAGGTGCAAGTAGGAAAATAACTAACTTACGACAGTCGGTATAGAGAATAGAGGAGGTGTTAGGATACTGCCACGTAGCCACCTAACGGATAAAAGACTGATAGGAAAAAGGCAGGAAACAAAAAGGAAAGAAAAAGAAAAATGTCCTAAATGGGGAAAAAAGGAAAGACAGTGGGAAAGAAAGAAATGAAGCAAGCCTCGTGGCATTTATATCTGATTCAAATTTCTGCCGCATTCCTGGAGCAGGCAGACTGACTTCAAATACATACTTCAGTCTATCAACCCTCTAACCTACTAATCTTGTCGTGCATACTAAGTTTAGGTCGGTAAGCAGGCAAGACAACGCTGAGACAAGACAATTACTACTATGTCTATGTACCAAGCCCAAGCACATAGGAATTATTACATTGAATGTAGTAATCTTCAACCTAAGTATAAATCCCCCAATAGCCAAAACTGCCCAGGTGGGTAAGGTACTAGGTAGATTGATATATATAGAGCGTCACATTCGGCGACGCCGTCCGCCAGGCTGAAAACTGCAAAACTGCAAAACTGCAATCAATCCCGCCCGCATCCTTCAGCACAAAACAAACATCCCGATCTCTATCTATCTAACACTTGTTTCATGCGCGCGGCTTCGACGAATGAGGGATGGGCAAAACACATGGCCCCCAGTTTTGGGCTAACTAGCTAGATGGATGAATCAGGAAATCAGTAGTTGACTGACTGGCTGAATGGGCCTCTCTCTCTCTCCTCCGTCAGACTAACGCAATGACGATTAACGATAAACTGCTTACCGAGGACCTACCCACCGACGTACTTAAAGGGGGCTAGGTATGTGCAGGTAAGTAGATAGGTTTTCGTGATGAACTCAATAGGTTGAGGTAGGACGTTGTCGCCCCCACCTGCAATTGGCTAATGTGCCTTACTGCTTACCTACTTACCTAGGTCCTAGGTAAGTTGCATTCCTATCGAGATTGGCTGCCTTGGCTACCGTCGTATTGCGTTGCATCGTCTTGCATAGTTGGACACATTGACAAGTTTAAAAAAGAAAAGGGGGGGGGGGGGGGGGGGGGGGGAAGGGGACCACGAACACAAGACAAGCGTTTCAACATTGACCAAACACAGCCTTGGAAGTCTTATATCATTGGAAATGGGATATATATCTTCACATTAAGCTAAGTTATAGGTTTACCTACGTACCCACGAGCGTAATTAGGTTCGATACCATCTTACGAATCAGCATCCTCCCCTTCCCCCCCCTCGTTACTCTAACTCAGAATGGCGTCCTCCCTGTCTTCACCGCCCTCAGCACGCCCTCGTCCGCGAGCCGCTCCCACATATTCCAGAGCATAAAGTCGCACCCGCGCCTCGCGATCACGCTCACCGTGACCGGCACCATCTCCTCCACGAGCGTGATGTTGCTCAGATACGGCACCTGCCCGATCGGAATCGTCATGTCCACGCACCCGTAGATCGGACACAGACTCGCGCCGTTGATCCCGGCCCCCGGCGGCGTCACGGCGAGGAAGGCCGTCGTGTCGGGGTGCCCAGTCATCATGTCCGCCTCCCGGTAGCTCGGGAGCCCGCCTGTGCCGATGTCCCACACCATGATGCTCTCGCTGCAGGACTCGGGTGTGGAGAACAGCACCGAGGACTCGAACCAGTCGACGGCTGCTCGCTTGGCGGCCATGGAGCGGTTGTATAGTGCGGGTGTGAAGACGGACTCGTTGTACAGCCGCCAGGGCCGCCGCGCGGCGTCGATGGGCGGGAAGCGGCCGTCGTAGCGAGCGTTCCAGGCCGTGATGAGGGGCCGCCCGACCTCCTGCCACTGCGTCATCGTGTTGATGACGCCGGTCGCGTTGCTGAGGGCGTCGTATTTCGGGACGTCGGCGGGAGCGTTCGCCACGAAGGCGGTCATGTTGAAGTTCTCGAGCGTCATGCCGAACACGGTCGTCATGTTCTTCAGGAACGCCTGCAGGATCGCCTCGGCGGCGGGGTTCCTCAGCGGGAGGTAATCCGTGAGGTACAGGATGCGCTTCGGGAAGGCGTGCGAGTCGGGGGCGGCGAGGGGGCTCAGCCCCGTGATCGCGGGGTCCTGCTGCATGGCGGGCACGTACCAGTGTTTCGCAAAGCGCACCCAGCCGCGCACGTCCCGCGCGAACACGCCCGCCGTGTCGGTCGCTGCGCCCAACGGCATGACGCCGCTCAGATCCATCATCCCCTGGCTCGGCCGGTTGCCGTACGTCCCGGAGACAGCGGCCGGCCGCCGCATCGACGACCCCGTGTCCGAGCCGACCGCGAAGTCGAGCCAGTCGTACGCCGCGACAGAACATCCCCCGCCGGAGGAGGAGGCGGAGCACGTGAGCCAGCCGTCGCCGCGCGCGTTGAACGGGTACTGCTCGTCCTGCCACTCCCACGGGTTCGCCCCCGACGCGAACTGCGCCAGCTTGTACTTGCCGACGAGCACGCCGCCGAGGTCGAGGATGCGCTGGACCGCGGGCGCCGTCGCGTTGGCTGCCTCGGTGATTTCGGCCCACGCGAGGCTGCCGCCAGAGGTGACAAGCCCCTTCATGTCGAAGAGGTCCTTGATTGCCACGCGGAACCCGGCGAGCGGTCGTGCGTCGCCCCAGCTGTAGATGCGTGAGGGGACGGGGATCAGCGGGGCCCAGGACCGCGAGTGCGTGAGCTCGAGGGGGCGGAAGGTGCCGGCGGAGAGGTACGTGCCGTATAGGAAGTTCCGGTGCGTGTCTCGGTAGAGCCGGTACACGATCCCGAGAGTGGCGGATGTAGACGAGATGGAGGCGGCGAATGGCCCCGGGACGAGGGTCGCGCGGTCCGGGGGCGAGACGTAGGTGATGGGGATGTTATCGCCCATGGAGTCTAGGATTAATTAGGTATAAATTTTGGGAACATTCTCCCCTTTAGGTAGGTCGGTGCAGCAAACAACTTACCACAGCTTTCGTTAAAACTACTGTCTAGGAACAAATACCGGGGTTTGATCGTGCTAGTCAGATATTCCAACGCGCTCGCATCCAGGCTCGGCCTGCTGCTGCTGCTGCTGCTACTCGTGCCGTTGTGTGCGATATACAGGCCCTCCAGAAAGTCCTCGGAGAACACATCGTCGCCGGCTACATAGCGGGCGATGGCATCCTGCAGGTACTCGCCCGTCACGACCTCGTCCTCGGCGAATATCACGGTAAACGGCAGCACCGAAGGGCTCCTCTGCTGGCTGGCTGCGGCGGAGAAAGTGCCGCTGAGCGTGATCTTGGGGTGCTGCAGATTCGCAAAGTAGGACTGCTCGCCGAGCCCGAACGCGACGTCGCCGTTCTGCGTCGTTTGCTGCGGCTTTAAAGGCGCGCGTTGCTTCACGGGCGAGGCGAGCGCGGATGGCCATGATGCGCAGAGGAGCAGAAGAAGCACTGCTGCTGCTGCGCTTCGGGCGCTAAGGTTGAGGAATCCCATCTTTGCCGTCGAGGAAAAGAAGGAAGAGCGACCTCTTGCGCATTATCTTCGTCATGGCCATGGTCATGGCTGTTGCTTGTCTTATTATACCTACCTGATAGATAAGCATGTTGGCTACACATTCTGCCTATTACATAGTAGGTAATATGTACTTTTCTTTATCTGAGAGACAAAAAAGACCAGCAACCCCGCTGACCGCTGACGGTCGGGAAGGATTCCGGCCAGGGTGGGTTATCTCTACGCATTATGGGTATGCTACCTATGTATGTAATGTAGGTAGAAATCGTGGCTTATTGCGCAGCCATTCGTATCCTAGTATCTGTTATGCCGGCGTCGTATTATACCTTATCTGTCCCAGCCCAGCCGATCTCTCATTGAACAGGCCTATACACTCTCTCTCCACACATATAGGTAGGTAACCGTGGACCTGGCATTTGAGAGATTTTGGTGGCTTTGGCTTGGGTTTTGGGGAGTGAAAGAGAGATATGAGACAGATGACAGGAGATTGAGATTGAGAATCCCGCATCCTTATCTGAGCTGCCAAGGCATCTCCCCGCTGCGGGTTTCCAGCCAGCCACCAGAACCTTTCAATATTCGATATTGTGTGTAATATGTCAAATATATCTATAGGTAGATAGAGTCTCTGTGGGTTGTACCTAGCTTAAATACGACTTTGTATCGCACCTTTTATGGATCTTGGAATATATAGACCTACATATGTAGACTTGATGTTGAAACGTCATCTTGACAAGTCCATTGTGCAAGTTAAAATAACCTGGAACCGTACCTATCTACCTAGGTTAGTACCTAAGTAACTACTACATATGTAGATTGCCGAGGAAAAGATTCAGATGTCATGTTCCTTTACCCGTCAAATCGTCCACGTTCTAGGATACTGGAGGAAAACGCGCTACGCAGCCCACGATCCAACGTTGGCATCTGTCAGCGCTGAGTAGATTGAAGCCAACTAACTAAGTATGTTGTGCCTTGTGTCGGCTAGAGTCACACACCATTTTTCACCGGCCTAAAAGAAAGATCAAATCTGGATCGACGAAAATATGTAAGGAAGAACTAATAAAAGGCACATGACGTTGGCCCTTTTGCACCTAGTGATTTCACCCAATTGACGAGCCTGAAACGAGAACTGCGATGAAGAGACCTAGGCTTAGGTTGGTTAATAGAAAATTATAGAATGGATTTAAGATGGATAGAATGGTGCAGAATTTCATATATTCTATGGAGCCCGTTTAGTTTGAGCCTTTTTGTGTAGTGTCATAGATGGAGTTGTATGGAATGGAATGGGGTGACCTTATTTAACTACCGCGACTTGCCCATACTGAAAAGGTGAATAGTTCCTAGGTTAGTTGGCTCCCTCCCTGGTTGGACGGTTTTTTTCCTATTTTTTTTTCTCTTTTTTTCTTCTTTTTTTCTTTTTTTCTTTTTTTCTTTTTTTCTTTAATTTATTTTCTTTCTCTTTAGTACGTGATACTACATAACATTTAGTTAGGTATATAAGGCCTAGGTTAGTCTTCGGGTTTTACACTGTCACTTCATCCCGCTCTTCGAACAAGCCCATTCCCTGAACACTTGAATCTAGGTAATATCTAGGTAGTATCTAGGTAGCATTCATCCATGGATGTATGTACAATACATATGTATGGAAAGGGCTGTTGAGAGGTAAGAGAGGTTTCAAATATATTGCTTACTTACCTCTTTAGGGGAGGGTCCCTCGGGAGGAGTATACATACCTAGGTAGGTAGATAGCTAAAACCTCTCGTATTGTCGGGAGCTAGTTATTAGTACGAGATGCTCTTTTGATTCTTTTCATTGGTCTTAAAAGTTAACTGTTTAGAATCCTTCTTAATGCCTAATTCCTCTTTTCCTTTGAGCTGGGCTACATTCATCTAACCTAGGTATGTATGTAGTATGTGCTGACCATGAGTGATTTCTACATACATCCTCCGCATACCTATGTAGTATGTATGAGTCTGATCTCTCATCTCAACTTAATATATAGAACAATACATAACATAATCACATCCAACAGTAAGACCTGAACGCTTATAGGTTGTGCCTGACTAGAAACCCATGAACCCAAAGCCGATGCCAACTTTTTTTCTTTTCCTTTCTTTGCTTTTTTCCTCTTTTCCTTTTTTCCTTTTCCTGTTCCTTTTCTTAAAACCTGACCTCATCTTTCTAGCAGCCTCCGCATTTATAGTCTGCCGGCCCCAACCGACCGTTCTAGAATGACAGGCCACTATTGTTTTTCAAACAACTTAGCGGGCTACATATGTGGCGACAAGCAATTCAAGCGGGCACTACTTACATAGATAATATCTCTTAGCACTTTACTTATTCATCCATAACCTATTACTGGTTTACCTAGGTTAGTACATAGTTTTCAATCTAGTAGTAGGTCAGAATCCAACATACCTAACCTAGTAGTTTTAGGTATGCACGAAATCGAAATCCCTCCTCTGGAAGCTTTTCATGTCCATGTCTTGAAGGAGGGGAGTATACTCCGTCCGTACCATCTTTAGTCGTTCCCTAAATTCCCATTCGCTTCAAGCATGGGAATCTTTGAAAATACCATTTTGAAGCCATTCACCCCCTCGCTCACCCCCTCGCTCACTCCCTCGCCCTCGCCCTCGCTCTCGTTCACGCCCACCACGCCCACCACGCCCACTCCCACATCCACATCCACACCCACATCCACACCCTCGCTTATCTATCTTTACCCCCTCCCCTTATTCCTATTGACTGATCTTCCCAGCTTTTCCCTCCTCTCCTCGGCTTGCTATGCCCCTTCCCCCATGCCGCTTCCCCGATGCCGTACACCATTCACTACAGGAACATGGCTGCGGCCCCTTCCATAAACTCGTTGCCATACGAGGTACGCCAAATCATACACTCTCTCGTGGGCCGACAGACTGACTCCCATCGCTGGTTTGGTGAATCGACCTCGAGCGCGGCGCCCTACGCGACCGTCTCGCGCGAGTGGCAGGAGGAGTACGAGCGCTTCTCCTTCCGAGAATTGTGGGTGACCCCGCAACGTCTCGAGTCTTTTACTCGCATCGTCGCATCTCCGCGACGCAGAGGTATTGTCCAGACCATCTGCTTCCACGTCCCCCTCGAGACGTACGAGCGGCACCAGGACGGAGAACAGGAGACCTCGCCCGAGCGACGGCGAAGTACGGACATTTTGAACACCGCCCTAGGCTCCTTCTTTCAGGCCATGACGCTCTGGGAGAAGAGCGACACCTCGCCCCTCGGCCTGGATCTGCACCTTCTGATCGACTCGCCCAGTGATTCGTCGGAATTGCTCGGTAACAACGGGACACCTCTGGTGACTGGACGAGGTCTCACCTCGTACGTAAAACTTGATCTGGACACGCTCTCCCTGCCGGAAATAGACGCATTCAGCGGCTTTCGATGCTCGGGGAGACATCTGCAGCCCACGTCTTTACTGGCTATCATTTCCAAGCTCCAGGCACTGGAATATCTTGATATCGAGCTGAGCCACGATTCCATGCGGCCTCGAGATGTCAAGCAAAGGAATAGTCAGTTATTTAATTTTTCCAAACAAAAATGCGCCCCCTCCATTCTTTATTCATTGCTTTTGATTTTTTATTTGATTTTATTACCTATTTGATTTTTTCTCACTCAATTCTATCTATTCTTATCCCTCTTTCACCACCCCCAAATCCAACCTCCAATCCTAGGTACCTAAGGTAGCGTTTCCCCGGAGACTGCGTACCTCCAGCTACCTTAGGTTACCTACCTAATCTCGCGCGCACACCTCCAAAAAGAAAAAGAAAAAAAATATGTCGAGGGTTTTCCCAGCATTTGCCTGACAGTCTGTGGTGAAAATGAACAATAGAATTTGCCCTGGGCCTCGAGCAGCACGCCGAAACCGTCCGAGTGCTGAGCCTGCGCCGCCCCAGCCCGATGCTGGTCCCGTCGCCGGGCCCGCCGCGCCAGCCGTGGTCGGACTTCCACGTCAAGATCCGCAACTTCAGCCAGCAGTGCGAGTCCTTCGAGTTCGACGACTGCATCGACGCCGCGCAGTTCTTCGCGCCGTTTCTGCTGGGTGGCTCTCCCACGAGCAGCCAGACCCAGACCCAAGACCAAGGCCAGGACCAGAGTGAGAGTCCGAGCCAGCAACACCGCGCCGCCCTCCTCCCGCCGCCCTTCTGGTCCCGCCTCAAGCGCCTCAACATCCGCAACTCGTACATGATGAAGGAGCCCTACCTGCGCGTCGCCAGCCGCATCGAGGCCCTGACCTCCGTGCACAGCGTCTTCGTCGCCATCGGCCGCGCCGCCTACCACATGCCCGAGCTGCAGTTCGCCCGCGTGTGCCAGTACGTCCTCAACGACGGCCGCCTCGAGTGGTTCGTCCTCACCTACGAGTGCTACGCCGGGAAGGCCACGCTGAGGATAAGGGGGTTCGCGCCGGCGCAGGTCATGGTGGACGCGTGGAGGCACTCGATCGCGAGCAAGCGGCTCGAGTGCGAGATTCATGTTGAGACGATCGATCCTACTGCGCCGGAGGGGTGAATGGGTAGGACAGATCAGACAGACAGACAGACAAGCAAACATTGATTGGTTGAATCTCTTGCTATTGGATGTTTCCTCTCAAAAGACGCAAGGCGTTGGATTGGTTTTCACCTTGGAAGTTTTTATTTTATTTTTTTGAGGTGGGTGTGCGCAGAGTGTGTGCGCAGAAAAAGAAAGAGAGGAATGGATGCTGCAATGCTTGAAAGTGTTCTGTATGTTCGAATTGAAATGAGGCTGCCTAATCTAATATACATAATGGAGCCCTTTCTAGTTCTAAAGAAATATATATATATATATATACCTACCTAATAGCAACCAACCCGTTCGCGACCTTAATAGTAGAGTTTGGGAGGTTACTTAAGAGACAGCTGACGGGGCAGCGCCGGCAGGTATCTTTTCAGATGCCCTACAAGTAAGGGGAAACCTTCCCCTACCGACGTGTGTTTACGGTAAACCACTTACGACCAGTATAGAGACCTACCATACAAACCCACCAACCCAACCTCAATCTCGACTAATGCCGTGCAGAGAATAGGGGGTCAAGCCAGCCCTCAGCGCCCTTCTCCAGAGTCCTGCCGGCAATACGCCTGTCGCACAGAGCTTTGCGCTTCGGTGGAATAGGTAGCGGCGACCGATTCCGACTCCGGCATGAAGTTAACTAGTACTGGTTCCCGGGGCGATGCGCGCTAGAAAAGAGACACCGCGGCGGAGAGGGGTGACTTTGAATGGCCTCAATGACGTGGCGCGCGAGGGTTCGGTTCGAGGAAGGATTAGGCAGGCATCTTCGGCTCTGGGATATACGCGATGCTCAAAGCTAAATGAAGCCGGTACCAAGGCTACGAGAGAGCCCTCTCTCTCTTATATACCTAGCAAATCTGACTAGCTTGAAGCTTTGTAACCATGAAAAAAACTCCGACGGGTATTTTACGAATAGTTTAGTGGTTGCTAGTGTAGGTATGCGAGGCTATCGAATAAGATAGTGCTACACATCCTCAAATGATGTGGTATTGGATTCGCGTAGGATGTCAAGTATCACTTCCGTTCGGAATGGTGGCACGGCATGGTTACTAGTAGGTACACTACATATGTGGTCCCGACTAAGCCTGGTAGCCAATATGATTAGAAAGCAAGAAGATCTCTATTGATCTATAATCACGAAAACTTTGAGGGGCTTCAATAGGTAGTTTGACTCATACATAACGGAGTTTAGGAAATACACACACCTATACTTCAACTTGAAGCTCTTGACTTCAGACCTAGTGAGTGAGAGACCATAAGAGCTCAGGTAACTATGGCCGGGTACCTATCGCCGCAGACCCACCCACTACAAACGCCGAAAAACATCGGCTACTGCACCGTGGTTCCTCAGGCCTACCTATGTACCTACCTACCTAAGCTTCTCAAGGCCCCCTTTGCTTATTTCCTAGTTCATGTATTGTTCAATATTTCGTACAAGGCGCTTCGCTCCGTAGCACCACCGCGGCTGTAAGCAGCCATTTTAGACCGGTTTACATATCCTCTTCCTCCTTGCCTCGCTAGTAGCAAAGCCGGACTTTAAGTAATGGAGAATGAATTTAAGCAGATATTCCGGATCGTGGACGGCGATGTGTTGCGAATTCATGTGCAGATCAATTCGATAGCTACGTATCGCCTAGTGTCCCTTCTCTATGTAGGTACTGAAAAAAATAAGTGCTATCGCCGAAAACCCCCTTCAGTGGGACAAGCTACCTACCTATGCTACCCAAAACAAGTAGTAGTGGCTCGGTGACGTTACCGTACCATCTATCTCTAACAACTAACCCCGCGATGTTGCCATTTTACTGCGAATATGGCACGCACCGTCTCGGATGAATGTAGTATCGAATGTACCGAGATGATATATAAGTAGCAGCGGGTTCCCGACCTTCGATGTGTTAGGAGCCCGGGACACATCTACATACATAGAACAAACACATCAGAGTAGAAACGTCCATAAAAAGCGCCTTGCTTACATACATTTTTCCTATTCTTTGTTCGACTTACCTATTGCTTAGGCTCTTCCATCAATCGATTGGAATCAGAATCCCCGTTCACATACTCAGAACACAGCACAACGTATTTGCCATACAGCCGAAAATGCCCAAGGTACTACTTACCGGTGGATCTGGCTTTATCGCCGGTGAGTACTTGCGACCCACTCCCCTCCCGACACACCTCCACGCATGCGCTCAAACATTCTAACCCATGCACCCCTCACAGCCCACGTCCTCGACCTCCTCCTAAAGCGGGGCTACGAAGTCGTAACGACCGTGCGCTCGGAAACCAAGGCTTCGCCCATCCGCGCCAAGTATCCCGGCGCGAAGCTGACAGTGGCCATCGTGCCGGACATCGGGGCGCCGGACGCCTTCAACAGCGTCATCGCTAGCAACCCGGATCTCGACTACGTGCAGCACACAGCCTCGCCGTTCCACTACCACTGGACGGACGCGCGCACGGAGCTGCTCGAGCCCGCCGTCAACGGGACCACCTCTGTGCTGCGCGCCGTCGCCAAGCACGCGCCCTCGGTGAAGCGCGTCGTCGTCACCAGCTCCTTCGCCGCCATCCTCTCCGAGGCCGACCTCGCGAACCCGCACCGCACCTTCTCCGAGGCCGACTGGAACCCGAGCTCGTACGAGGACGGCGTCACGGGCTCCGCCGCCACCTCGTACCGGGTGTCCAAGAAGTTCGCCGAGAAGGCCGCGTGGGACTTCGTCGCGACCGAGAAGCCGGGCTTCGACCTCGCCACCATCTGCCCGCCCCTCGTCTTCGGCCCCGTCGCCCACCACCTGGACTCGCTGGCCGCCATCAACACGAGCAACGGCCGGTTCGCGGAGCTGCTGCAGGGAAAATGGAAGGAGGAGATCCCGGCGGCGGGCGTGTTTCTGTGGGTGGACGTGCGGGACGCGGCGCTCGCGCACGTCGAGGCGATGGAGCGGCCTGAGGCGGGCGGCAAGCGGTTCTTCACGACGGCGGGGTACTACGACAACCGGCGGATACTGAAGGCGGTGCGGGCTGCGTTCCCGGAGCTCGCGGGCCAGCTGCCGGCGGAGGACGTCAGGGGGGCGCCGGGGGCTGACTTCCCCGCGGGTGGCTCGATCGGGTTCGATAACTCGCGCGCCACCAATGTCTTGGGCATTGATTGGATCCCGTTGGAGAAGAGCGCCGCAGACACGATTAAGAGTCTGCAGGGTATACCGGCCTAGAGGGGTGGAAATGGTAGGTTGATAAAGGAGAAGAAGAAGGCGAGACGAGGAAGACACCATGCAGTACAAACATAGTAGTGGAGTACTAGGTTAGGTACCTAGGTAGTTACTACCTACTAGTATGGTTAGAAAGTTAACTTTACATTTAAAATTAAACTAAAAACTCGCGTCGTCCTTACCTATTAGCTTGTACACTACTAGGTACCCTATATACTATACTACAAGTTGTATGGATGTAGCAGCTGCGATGTTTTACGTATCTGGCTTAATACGTCATATATGTGCGTTGCACCCATTTAAGCGTTGTGCATGTAAGCTCACTTGTACTTGAGAGACATCGGCAAGCAGCGAGCATATTACAAAAGGGGCAAAAGGAGTTGACACCAAATGCAGCTGCGCAAAGGGTAATTGCTGTTACTGGCATTATGATTCCTCTACATCATCACCGCCAACATCTATAGGAATACAAGCGCATACCCAGGTACCTACGCATCTAACCTTCCCTTTCTGAAAGCCGTTTGTATGCACCCACTCCCCAAATGTGTCATGAATAAGCCCTTCCTCCCCTGACAAATGCAAAGTGCGACGTATACCGAGTTGGCTGCTTAGAACCCTTCTCAACCAGCCGTGACATCCATCGCCTCTCCTTCAGCTGCTGTACCCTTTGCTGCCGCAATTCGCTCAGCCTTCCATTCCTCGATCCGGGTACGCAAGTCATCGGCCGGGACTACATCGTCAATAGTCATTGGGCTTCGGGTGAAGGGGTCCAGCGGGTTGGAGAGGAGCTGCTGAGTAATGGTTGAGCGGTCGACAATGTTCTGCGATGGTAGAATTACTGGGTCAGTCATCAAGTCACCCATCAATGGGTCTTCAAATTCCTCTGGTATTTCGCCCAAGTCCAATTCAGCCTGATCTAGACGTTCCTTGGCTTCCGTAAACTTCTGTATCAGCGTATCCCAGGCGATGGCGATGTCCGGCCTTGAAAGACTGGTTTTCAGCAAGTGGGACGCTATTTGAAAGTTGGCCGGTTTGTATGAGCGGCCGTCAGCCGCGACTGCGTCGATGAAGGCCGTCTTTGGTGCCAGGTTCAGATAAATATCGATGAAATCAGACAAGAGCGTTTTGGGGTCGAAATGGTACTTCTTTCCATCCTGCACCTTGAGGTTGCCTCGTTTGGGACCCACTAGGGATTCCAAGTTGTAGTTAAGCATACCTGCCAGTCGAGTGACTATCTCAGGCATGGTGAACGCGTCGCGTAGAGCGGCGGTGAAGAGCTTCATCATTCCCATGGTATCGTTGACGAGCTGCATCCATGATTGGCACTGCTGCTCCGCCGTCTCCAGGTCCGTTCTTATCTTCTCCTTCTCCTCGAGAGATATCGTTTGATCCAGCAATTTCTTCTGATAGTCATGAATGATGACGAGCTTTGTTAATGCCTCATCTAGCAAGTATGTTGCATCGTTCAGCAGCAGGTTGACAAATTGCACAAAAAACTGCTTGTTGACCCTATGGAGAGTTAGAAGAGGCAAGGGACTAGCCGAGTAGTATTGATAAAACTTACTTGCTTTCCCGACTGAGTTGTTCTTTATACACACTATTTGGCCAGATACACTTAATAATCTGGAAGATCTCATATCGGATGTTGAATTTGTCGTAGAAGGCTGAACTGACACCACTGTGCTCGCATTCTGCTATTGTCAATTTCTCATTGCTCCAACTCCAACAGCGACTAGGGACTTACCGATATAGAACTTCATAAGGGAGTGTAGAAGATGCTGGTTGGCGAGACTTGAACCGACTAAGGCTTCACCTAATACCCCCTTGCTAAGGTGGTATAGCTGCCACGTGCCGGAGAAAAGCAACGTGACAAGAGATGACTTCAAATAGGGGTTCTTAATATAGTCCGAAGACCTCAAGAAGGTGATACATAATGTGATAATTTCGTCCCCGACAGCTGACATGAGGATCTGCGGCAAGAAGCTATTGAAGCGGTAAGTATTAAGCCATTTTCGCGAGCGCATTTCAATGACTTACCGAAAAACAAATTTGAAGTTCTCGACCACATTCTGAAGAGCGTACTCCGGTAGGCAACTGAAAGCCTCGGGCTTATTAGCTGAGAGAGGAAGCTGAAACTCCTTGCCTGGGATGTAGTCTGTTCCACTTGCAACTCGTAGAAGCCACACGGACACGTATCTCATAAACTGCAAGGATAACGTCTGCATTGTAGGATTCAGCACAACTCCTTCTATGGCCAGTTTTAGTGCTATGTGCCTTTCAACCGAGTTGACCGCATTTTGATGATGTTGTCTTGCAACGTGAAGGCGTATGGCATCCTAATACTATCAGTTATAGAGCGAGGTCAATCGGAACAATGGGACTTACGTTTTGCAACTTAGGTAGCTCATCTTCCATCTGCTTAATCATTTTCTCCACATACTGTATGTCCTTCTCGAGGTCCTTCAGTTTCGCATTGGTTGCACCAAGGCCATAATGATGAGCAGCTAAGGCCAGAAAGAAAACCTCTGATATAAAATTGGAAGGATTTGGGTCGCGAGTCTTGTAAAATGCCTCCGAAGTGGCTTGGTCGGCGTTGAGTTTAGTCTCGTCGCTAATATCGATTCGAGGACTTCGTCGGAGATATTCAATATCGATCCTATCTACCTTGGAGAAGGTTGAGTCCATGAAAGGTTGGCACAACTGGTCGAGGATAGCCGTTACGTTAATCATAAAACCGTCTGAGGCTACATCCGTGGGCTTGACTTGGAGTGCTCGCCTTTTGTGGTTCGAGTTCATGATGAATGCAAACCAGTCGAGGATGCTGTTTCGAGAGTTGAGGCTCGCACGGATGAAGCAGTTAGTAATAATTGTCAAGTCATCTTGATGAGCTTTCAACGTCATCTGGAGAGCACTCTGCGCCGACTTCACGTGGCCGGCATCGATGGTTCGTGGACTAGCGAAATAGGTCTTGGTGACTTCGGTTTGAAGAGGCGAGATGCGAAAGAAAGGGCCCAAGATTGTCTGAGTCTCGCTGGCCACTGCCAATTGCTCTTTTGTCATGTTTGTAGTAGGGTGCACCTGAAAGTGAGGATGGCCTACGAGAGCATTAAGTAAGGGCGGGCATCTGGCATACGTGAGAAGACACTAGAAATAGTCAGGAATGGTTAACATGTGTAGTACTAGGCAAAATGCATAATCTTACGTTGATGTATGGCTTATAGTCATCATTCATAGTCATTGTAGCAAGTTTCTTGCTCATGAGAACCATAGCATCTGTGAATATCGCCGCAACTGTCTCGTCTTCGGGAATGCGAGAGACGGCTTCGTCAAAGAAGTCTAAGCAGATGCCATCCTCGTTGTCATGCGCGCGGAGAAGATAAGGCACGAGAGAATCGTGGTTAGGATTGGGATCACGACTGATGTATATTAGCGCAACGAGGCCGACATGCCATATATTTAGGAGAGAAATGCCCACCTAAAATATTCGGGCATGGTGAGCGCGAATATGCAATTGCTCATGCATAGTCGCTTGGCTTCTTGCAAGACGGCTGCTTTCTCGGGTGGAAGAGGTCTAGTCGGCTTGGCCGCTTTTACCACACGTTTCCAGCATGGCAGAAGATAGTCAAGAAGCGGCTTGCTGGAAGGGACATATTTGGCTGCTTCTAGTATCGCCGAGTCGATCGACGAGGCGGTTAGTTTGGTAGGGTCCCCGGATTGCTCTAGCTCGGCTTTGAGCTCCGGAAGATAGGTTAGCTTCGTGCCTTTGCTGTCGGATGCCTTGGTCTCGTCTAGGGTGACGCGGAATATGTCACCCAGAGTTCTATTCGACCAGTCCTCTAACTTCTCCTCGGCGGCATGCATCTTCTTAGAGGGCGAAGCTATCATTTTTGTTGTGTCAACAGCCGAGACAGATCTCTTGGGGACACGACTATTACCTGAGGTCCCAGCTGTGGTGTTCTCAGACCCAGGCTTACTCTTTACACTTAGTTGAGAGAATGGGTTATTGGAGGTGGGGTTGGCTGGTTTGTTTGGTAAAGAGCTAGGTTGACTGTTCTCTAAACTTGAGGAGCTTGGTTTGTGGGAAGGGGTCGAAGGGGTTGAGGATGTCGAGGTCTCGGGCTTCGTGTTATCATCGGACTTGGGGTTCGATGATGCTGACGTCGCATTTGAGGCACCTAGTTTTGCCAGGCGCCTTTGGCGCATCTAAAGATAAATAAAGTTAATCACTTTGATCATGAATTTGTTTGTTAGACTGATAGCTGTATCCATGTCGCGTACCTGCTCTTGCGGCGGCAGGCTTGGGCCATCTTGCTCGTTTTGGTCCATGATTAGAAACCAATGATGCCGAATCTGACAGTAAGAGAAAGCAGATTGGCAGTACTCAGAAGAGTTGTTTGATAGAGCGAGATGAAGTATTAGTTTATGGGCATGAACAAATTCATATATTCAATACGATCGACAAGATCAGGCCGTTCATGTAGTTAGTGAGTGTTGGTAAATGCTGAGTTGAGTGTGAAAGTATTCCGAAAGTATTTGGCGACAGTGATTTGATAGCGACAAGTGTTTAGCATTCGGGGTCTGGACCGTCTGGTACCGATTATTTGGACTGGATGTTACTACTACGTACTACGTATCCATACCTAGTGCGTATTGGAGTTTATGTAATAAGTTAAAGACTGAGATGTATCGGATCGAATGGATCCAAATGGAATTCCCGTCAGGTTGAATGTTCTGATTGGCTACTACATAACTACATAGTACGCACTTTGCGATTCCAACTGGTTATCGATAATGCTTACGTTTAATGCCCTTAGGTACGAATACCTAGGGTAGGTAATATGAATAGCGGGGTAGTAGCTGCCTGACAACATTGAAGCTAGCCCTGGAGATGCCTCACATGGCCCTCATCATTGATTGAACTTCAATATTGAAGCCAGATCATGTACCTAGGTATTGTACATGCGCAAATCTCCACTTAATATGCCTAGTTACTACTACATAGGTACTACACATGTAACTACATGTACCCTAGACCTGCACATGCAACAATATTACTAGGTAGTAGTTAGTAACTACGCAGCACATTCAACTTGATTCAACATCTTCAATGTTTGGCCTCCAAGCTACATACACAATTTTTATGATGCATCAATATGTATCTTTCCCTTGCCAACTTCGGCACATCTTCTTCGAGTCCAGCTGATAGTAGCATTGAAGTTATCTGCACTCTCGGTCAAATCTTAACTGCCCACGTACATATGTACCGCATGTGTGCCTGCCTACCCAGGTACCTACATACTTGACCGGCTAACTACAGTCCTGATAAGTGCCTATCCATTGTGAGGCGACGACATGCATGCGACTATGTACGCATTTTTTTTGTGGCGTTGCAAACGCTGCCACAGTATTATGTATCGAGGTAAAGGAGGCGAAGGAGGTATAGGGGTGGACGAGAAGGCTTAGAGCCCGCGATAGGAGGTAGTAGCTCCATGATACTAATACTCATTTATTTCTAAGGTCCCGTGAAGGTATCAAGGCCGCGTTGTTCGTGGTTTATAAGTTAAGGGGCGTAGTAAACGGCGTGAATGTTACATACTACCTACCTAACCTTAGGTAGGTATGTGGGTATGTAACTCGCATATTGTTGTTGAAAGTTTCAAAACAAACGAACACTGGCTAACCTGTGATATATGATATACAGTGAGTTTAATGAGGCTTTCCTCTTTGGTTTTGTAACGGATATATGCGTATCCAAACGATTGGTGTTGAAACCCCTAGTAGTTATGAGATCTATATATCCAAAGGCCAACGCGTATTGGCCATCTGGAAGTTAGGTCATCGTGTGGTCCAGGAGAAATATATAGATCATACCTGCGCTACGATCTAAAACTGGCTTCGTACTTGATACCGATTCGTACTTGATACCGATTTTAATACTACGATAAGACACAACTCACGAAATAGCCATGATGAGTATGGGGAGCAACTACATCAAACTTGCTAAGCCCAAGCTTCGCAAGTTGGGTTCAGCCAGCAAGTTCCGTCTTGCATCATCGACATCAACCCAACAGAAAAGCTCAGATACTAATCCCGAGTGCAAATCGACTTCTCCTGAGCCGGAGAGAGAACCAATAGAAGCTTTTTTCGCGAAATATCCACGCTTCACTCACGACAAGACCTTGCCGCTATGGGGCCAGTTTGCTTCGCTTTGCAAGCACTATAAATGGGGTAAGAAAACCAAGGAGAAGAAGATCGCTCGGAGTTCCTTTGGGACCGCCATCACTTCAGAGTTTGGAAGGCTGTGTGGAACCGAAGACGAGTCTCTATCATCGTGGCAGAAGTTCTTCCGTGCTCTCGATGTTTCTCCTACCCCTGATACGATATGTGCTTGTCGACAGGTCAGTGTCTTACCATCCAAGATTTCATAGGTAGCTAGCCTACAGTTATAATTGGCATGAATCCTAAGCCTCACCACCGACTAACCCTATCCTGTGTAGAAAGTGCGATCCTTGCATATTAACATCGTGGACCTACTGGAGTGTCAACGAAAGGGTGGACATCCTGATAAATTTGCGACCCTCGAAGAACTTAGAGGCTACACTCTAGTTAATGACAAAGTCTTCCCTAAGGATGTAGCTAAGGCTAACGGCTTATTACGACATCTGCTGCGGAGGATATTGTGAAAGAATTGAGATAGGTGCTGTATAAGGAATCTTTGACAATGGCGGGCTTTCGAAGTCTCTTATTATTTCTAGAATGCCTAGGTAATCTTGTGTTAGAGTGTGTCTTGTATTGGATGTCTTGCACCGGGTGATAGCTGTATTGACGCCTATTTTCTATTATACCTGACTCAAAAGAAAGGGGAGTGCCCGCCCCTTATAGATATACGTACCTAGGCATCTACATCGTAGTACATAGGTAAGAGCAATCATTCTCCTATATATACCTATACATGTACCCAATACCTAATAAAGAGTTGAAGAAATTATAGGCACTGTATTATACGTACCTCCCCTTAATGCCCAGGCCAGACGCCACCACCACACATACCGACCATACACCACCCCTACTAGTTATGTAAGCGCTACCTATTACCCCTTCAACCATCAACAGTGATTCTACTATTAACACCATTGAACATTGAAAGCATATAATTCGAAATATTGTTTGAATATTGGGGCAAAAGGCCCACCCTGAAGCTACAAGCTAACCTTACCCTTCGATAAGGGTTACTGGTAACGCGCTTGTCTACGCCCAGGGAATGATGAGCCAGAGCGTCTATCTACTTCTCCTGGAGGTGGAATTGTTCAAGCTCGGACAGTCAAAGAGGGCTGTGCAATTGTCTGAGCAGACTCCCAATGGCCAATGCAGTCTGCAGAGCTCTGTCGACACCAACAAACACGCAACGCCGTAAGTTATATTTACGTCAATGGCACCGCCACAAACATATGGAATCTTCAAGGTTGATGTTGACTCCCAGCCTCATCCATGCGTCTGCCCAGCCGATATACAGTTCATTCCAACTTAGAAATAGAAAGGAGGCGGGCTCTTTTACGGCATACTCCACAACGACATAGTGACACAGCGTGAACGATTTCTTGATAGCATGTACTACTATATTCTGCGGTGGTTCGCCTACAACGTGAATTTATTGGACCAGCAGTCTTCTTCGGCCAACTTCATCTCGTTACCCGTCATCCTCGTTCGACTGAGTACGAACCTCAGTAGGCAAGCTACTTATGTATGATTGATTTCAGCTCCCGGCCTGGACTCTTTCACTCGTTGGCTTTCATTGCTACACTGCAGCCCACCTAGCCTAGACCTGAAAGTGGCTACCCGGCTACGATTTTCCCACATTAGACCCATCTACCATGACTGGATGGCTATAAATACTATTATACGCAAGAAAGGGGGCCATTTACAGTCCATAACGACTCAAGTTGGAAACGTGGCGAGTATTATATCTGAATGGAATAGATGAAATAGCAATCTAGCTACCTGCTAGATTTATAGTGGTAGCTGAGAACTGTCACATTTCATTTAGCACGACCTGCAACCAAGATGACGCACCAACAAGACGCACCTAGAATCGAACCAGATTGCCCAAAACTGTTCGGTGGCTATCTCGGCCGTCACAAATATCACACCTGCGTCGTGCACCGTTTCAAGGCCAAAAAAAACATGGCGAGATCGAATCTTGCAAAGAGGACGCATAGCTACCTCTCAGCTCTGCGGCACTTCACAGGATTATGTATGAGTAGGTATGTACAATATGTGTAGGTATTTACCAGGCTTGCGTGCGATCTGTTGTTTTTCCTGCTGTATGTGACTATCCTGTTCTTCTAGATAAATTCTGCGGGTATTTGCAGCTCTCCTCAATCATCCACTGGCGGCGTCGCACAGTCCGTCACCTTGCTCTCCCATACGAACATACGAGACTCATTATCGTTCGGCACGGGAAGGCGCAGGACATGTGCGACACACCATCTTACCTGTGCTGGCGTGCTGAACGCCATCTATCCCAAATCGTACACCTAGCGCAACGGCCTCCTGTCGTGTGAAGCATCATCTCGCCGTGAGATGGGCCTGTAATTGCTGGCGGGCTAGTAATGGGATATATAGTATGCGTACACATGGCAGATATATTGCAGGCGCCACACTGGCCCAAGTCGCTCGAGATCTGTATAGGGTCTCTCGTCGAAGGATTCGACCTTTCTCACATTCGTTTGAGCACCTTCACCTTACCTAATAAAATACATCGCTCAGATTTCTCAATTATGCCTCTCGTTTCTCGTCCGCGTCTGGCTGACATATATACATATCCATCCTAGAGTTATTGATCCAGACCCGCTTGCTATGGATCTCCACCAAAGGGGTAACCTCGATAGGAACTTGGTTAATAGGAGGAGGGTGGATTCTTACCACGAACTGCGTAGAGACAACGGCCCAAGTCCCGCAGATATTGGTCTGCAGGATGCAGAAGCATGCGTGCGGGCCTGTTACAACCAGTTTGTCAATGAGTGGTACGAGAAGGTCAAAGGAGGATTCGACGATGTTTGCACCCAACTTTCACATACCCAATCTCATACAGACCTCTGGACTTTATACTGCTGCGATTCGACCTTCTGTGGTGTTAGGATTGATAGGGAGGGACTGAGTCGTTCGTTACCCCTTATGAGATACATCAAGATCAAGAGCCTTAACTAATTTCTAGTTGGTAGCGAGCGTTGATTTAATCATTAATACATGCCAAAAGTAAGTTGACGGCGCACAGAGTCCTAGATTCTCAATATACCTACCTATAATTCACGCATTTATTAACACTCGCCAGTGTGGGTAACTACCTGATTTACGATCCTGGCCCTCCGCCTGACGGCTTTAGTTGTAATTCGGCTCTAAAGGGTGAGTATTCGTCAAAATACTGCGAATGCCTACAGCTTATCTAATAGAGTGCCTACCTCATCTATCCAGAACAAGAAAATCCATCTAGCAGCGGCTCATCAACCATCCCATCGAGTTCAACCTCGCCGCCAACAGAGGCTACGGTAAGCTCAAAGCTCAACTCAACCGCATCGGGTACGGGTGCCGTGCCAAGCACATCAACTGGCCTCACCGAGGGGAGCAAGGCCGCAATAGGCATCTGCGCAAGCTTGGCGATAATCGCGTTCATCTTCTTCGTCGGGTTCCTGCTAAACCGGCGACGCTCGCGCCCCAAGACATCCTCCTACACCGACGGCGCCCCGGGCAGTGCTGCTGCGCCCCGTCATCGGCGCTCGTCCTCTGAGCTACCGAGTGGGTCGCGCACGCCTCTGATCCTGCCCTCTCCCTCGTCGACGAAGGGTCCGCCCCTGACGCCCCCTGCGCGGCTGAGCGATCGCAGGTTCCTGTCGGGCTTGCTGCGGCAGGGCCAGGGTGGCACGCCGAACTCTTCCGTAGCGTCGGGTATGGACGAGCGAGCAGCAGCAGCAGCAGCTTTCGCGCCAACGAATCCCCTCGGCCCACTATCCGATAAGAAACTGCTGGGGCCACGGCATGAGCGCCGTGCAACCACAACCACCAGGAACAGCACGACCCAGACCTCTGCACCGCCTTCGCCTCCCGCAGCCGTGCACTTTGCTCCTTACTTTCTGCGCGACAGCGGCAGCTCGTATAGCAGTGCCCCTGACGCGACGTCGACCAAAGCGATCTGGTCGCCTAAAGATAGATCGGAGCCAGCGCACTCGGCGACACTGCCATCGCTCCCACTATCGCCCTCCCGACCCGCACGACCGCCCGACGCGTCTCTAGAGATACCCCATCCCGTCACCCCCGCCGGGCCACCACCGAATCGCGCCCTACCCGCACCACCCCCTTACCTCCCCACCTCGCCGACATTTCCCGTCTCGCCCGTCTCGCCATCAAGCTCTCCTATACTGAGCCCCGCGCGACAGCTAGCCCTAGAAAACGATAACAACCCCTACGCTCACAACAACGCGCAACAAGACATCGTCGATGACAAAAAGCATACAGGGTCAGCGACCGCCATGTCCGCCGACGCAAAGGACCTCTGCGAGCTAACTGAGTCGTATGCGCGCGAGGCCGCGTCCGAGAGCTGGGGCAGCTGGGCTGGAGCGGGGGGTGGTGGGCCGGGGGTTAGCATTACGGGGGTGAAGAAAAGGGGGCATGGGGGCAGTAATGGGCGGTCGCGGGATAACGGGGGTGGCGATGGCAAGAAAGGGGGGAGTGGGTCGACGGTTTCGCTGCAGGAATTGGATCTGGAGAAGCTGGGGGGGAAGTATTAGTCGCATGGACTAGTAGATGGGTACTGAATTGGTGATGCCTTGCTTCTCAAAGAAGAGGGAGAAAGAGAGGAGAAAGATAGCGTCACAGCTAGTTGGGATGGAAGAGATGTAAGAAAGGTACGGAGGCAGACTAAGGGGGAGAAAGAAGTGCGTCCTCGTAATGATGTATGTCGTCTCCGTTGTTACTAGATGGCGGCTCCAGTGTACGGGATAGCTGGGCTATCGCATAATAGCTATTATTATTAAACTAACCTACTATAATATGAGAAATGGAGGGAGTGGTGCTCAAGATCAAGTGATGTGGGAATATGTAGCTCGGGTGTTCTACTATACGCACCTAAACAGGTAACAGGCCTGGGTAAGGACTAATAATATTCAAGCTCGAGTTTAAGCCCACCTGGGCAGCCAACAAAAAGGAGAAACATACAAGTGGCGTCGACTCAGATTGGATGCTAGACCTATGGTGTATTCTACCCTAACTTAACTGACCCAGGTATCTTCCGAGGGTAGTCTCGACAATACGTGATGCTCATCCATATTCGAACCCTTGAATAGCCAGACAGGTTTCCGGAACTCTTGCAACCTCCGTAACCTACATGTTTACACAATGCGGAGGATGTCATCAATACGAACCAGATGCCTGTATCTAAGAATATGATTACGCACACCGGTACGACGCAAGATATGTAAGTAGGCAGGTATTCCTTCAGTCTCTGCAGGCAACCAACATCAATCCGATTCGATGTAGTGTATCTAGCCGTACTTCGATCCTTGGTTACCCAGGTAGACATATGTAACCCTTTCTCTCTTCTGACCCATGAGTCACAAGTGTACGTCCTCATCTTCGACTCACCTTGGAAGGAAAAAAACGCCACAAGCAATGGCTTCAGAAGAGTAGCCATGGTATCGAGTCAACAACTACATGTGTAAATTACTTAGATGCCCAGTGGGTAGGTAGATAGGTAGATTGACTGCATGTCCTACATGCAGCCAATAGTCCGTCCATGTGATGCCGAATTGATAGGCCCATTCAAACGGCACCATCCACACGAACGAACGACTTAAAACCACACTCCTAACCTAGAATGAAGCCTCCAATAATAGGTGTGTCGTCGATCGTAGTTGCTGCCCGATGGGGCTCTAGGACGTTTTGGTTCCTCCAATACTCGTCGATTGCCTGTCGTGGGGCCGTCGAAAACCCATTGGCTGGGGACGATGGACACGATGCAACAGGCCACTCCTACTGGTCGCTACTTGGCCGCGATCGCCAAAGTCTTGCAGATGTTTTAGTGCAGTCTCGAGAGAAGTAAAAAGGATCTCTTGGTGTGCATACGGAAGAAGGGTGGTGTGGGGGGGACTACTGCTGTAGGTGCGCTCAGACCAGACATGGGAGAAGTCTGGGACCACGAAAACGTATGTATGTATATATAGTATTAATCTCTACACCCCTCTTGCTTTCTTCCTTCTCATTTCTCATAGACCCTTCTATTATCTATAAGAACCTGGGAAGTCTCCATCCCCCATTTCATCCCACTCTCTCGCAAGTACACTTTGTTTTAACAACAACTTCTCGGCCCTAAGATGGTTGAGGATCCTGCCCCTTGGCCTGTCTCACTAATATCTCTAATTGCAACTGCACCCGCCGCACTCTATCTGTGATATCCTGATCAGACATGATATTTCCTTGGACGAGCCTCTCTGTTGCTGTGCTAGGGCCGCTGTAGAGATATGACTTCATTGTCTCGGTCGACCCAGTCTGCTGGCTTCTGTCGGAGTCGTCCGTTAATAAATAAAATTTATTTCTTTTCAAATCTCTTAACTCACGACTGGCCAGACACCTGATTCGACCTGATGGTGACCTGCGACATAACGCAACTCAAGTTTGTCGTTTGTCTAGAGTGATGCCGACGAGTGGACTCCGATAACTTTGACAAAAGATTGGCAAATTCCGATTGCTTTTTTGGATGACCGACCAGGCTTGAAGATGTCTTAACGTGAGCTCGTCTGTATATGAGAGACTAATAGACTTGATTGTAGGTTGATGTCGCTCACGATACTTCATCGGCCATTTCGTTCCATCGTCGCCATTTTATGGCCATGAAGCTACCCAACACACAGAAGCGCGATGGGGGCCTCGAGGCTTTGCTCAAGGCATCGTACCCGCGTCCGAGTATTGAAGAGTTGCTATTCATGAACCTGACTCAACTCGGGTTTTCGCTGCATGCTCATTCCTCGGATCGGTATCGTGTTTAGGATTTGGCAATCCCAATGACTTGGGAACGGAGTTCGCCATAGCGTGTGATACAATATTGTTAGGCATTCCTAGAATGTGTGCCCCGATGCGTGTCCTAGGCTATTCTACGCAATCAGCATCGAGAATTCCACTGCAGGTGTGATTGGTAGAAGGTCAGCTTTGCGCATTATCTCCACCTCGTTTTGCGCCGTTGCGCAAAACTATCGAGGAATAAATATGCCTTTTTGGTCAGGACTCTGTGGTATACTGCGATCCCATCTCCACTCTCTTCACACCTTCATTTCTAAGAACCTTTGAAGTATCCAGATTTAAGGGACTGAGCATGTTTGTGTTTGCTAGCCTCAGTGGCCACATATAACTTTACCCCCTTATTTTCAATAAATGCTATTTATAATCGACTGTTCCCCCAACGCCTACGTGATGACTCCGCATCAGACTTAGGAGAGATGCTTCAAACGGAACTCCCTGCCCACAACCTTAACTCAGCGAGCTCTGTCTCTCACCCTGACCGCCCTCACTGTTATACTCACTTGCATTTTGACCCGAACTCTCACCGTGTTGTAGCGCGGCTGCAACCGGTTAGTAACTGCCAGATCGACTCCAACACATACTTTGAGAAGACCTGGAACGCGACTACAGCGCAACTTGTTTCCAAGTGGAAGATCAGAACCAGTCGTGATCGACATCGGCTCAAGCGAAGCATGGTCAAGCAATTGACCCCATTCAGGAACAGCATCGTTAACTCACATCTATTAGGACCAAACCGCGCTGGTAACTTGGTAAGACTCTTGTCATAGAGGAAGTGAGATAATTCTTACTGTTTTGTAGCATAGTGGATCAGACATATCAGTAGTTGGTCTGGATAGCGCCCAAGATTCAGACTTGATGGTCATTGATGAGCCCGAGAGTACTAGCCAAGCTTCCGAGCAATGCCTAGCTGAGTTTGTATGCACGAAGGAATTGAATACACAGAACAACAAATCTAAGCCTGGCGACTTATCAAAGAAGCAGCCTAGATCAGCCGGCCCTATGGAGAAAGAAAGGAAAGCAGGCGCTGCTTATCGTTCCAGCCATTGCCAACTCAGCCACGGCGAAATAGGACTGACACCAGATCAGTACGTGGCTATTAAGAAACAAGAGGCCGTTGCGATTGTAATGGCTCAGTTTACACGATGGTTTGATAAGAGACTTGCGATTATCTCTTGGTGAGTACGAGATGCCCCTGGTCGTATAGTAAGATGCCATGCTTTTGGTTTGGTTAATTACGACTCTGAAGCTGTTGAGAAGGAACTAACGAAATCGCAGTATGTCGTAATAATCAGAGTTCCTTTTCTTCTTTTCCCCCTATTGCCTAGCCCTGATGCGAGGTGTCAAGTTCTTCATCTTGTACTGACAGAAAGCAGACGCATATGAAGCGTCAGAAGCATCAGGAAATTCTACCTGTAGTTCTGGCAGTTCAAGTGCCGGGAACAGTGGCTCTAGACAAGGCGGATCAGGCCGGTCAACGCGATCGAAACGCCGCCTAGGCGGAGATGAGCAGGATAACTCCTCAGCCGGTGGTGATGAAGGTGATCCCAACAGAGGCGTTAGTAAACGTGTCAAAACGGAGATTGAGGCAGAGCGAAAGTTCGCCTGCCCTTTCTACAAGCATGACCCAAGAGTACACAGCAAGCAACGAAGCTGCAGTGGACCAGGCTGGACATCTATCCATCGCTTGAAGTAAGAGCCAAGGGAAAGTCCCGTTGATATCACGATGCTTGCTGACAGGAATCCGTGAAGAGAGCATTTGTACCGGGTCCATCGTCTTCCAAAACACTCCTGTCCGAGGTGTAACGATCCCTTCGAAGATGCAAGGGACCTAGCCGAGCACCTTCGAGCCGACGTGCTTTGCGAGAAGATGGAGCTAGTGCCAGCACTACAAGGCATCGATGAAGCTACTGAAGCTGAGCTAAAAGTACGGAAGAAGAGTTGTCCTGGCATGACCGATGAGCAGAGATGGAGGGACATATACCTAATTTTATTCCCAAATGCCAACCCACAAGCTACACCAAGTCCATGTAAGTTGTTTCTGGTCAATATAACCACGTCCAGATTTTAATAACCCTTAAAGACTATGATGAAAGCGATTCCAAGGAGAAGGCAGAGGAATGGAGAAGAGTCAAGAAGAGAATCCAAAAGGAATTACCAAGAGTTGTGCAGAAAAAGGTAGAGAGATCCTTTGAAAGGGTAGGGGCTGCTGTGCTGAGTGGCCTTGCCGATATTGTCCGCGATGGCCTGTTCGAAATCTTCCGGGACTCACCACACGATGATCGGTCACCATCATTGACTCCTGCTGCAATTACAAGGGAACCAACGCCGAGCATCTCTGCAGTCAGGGAATATTCTACCATGACAACTGACGGGGCCAAGGACGCTTCAATGGATCTTTCGTACTACCTTGAATCTGACATGCCATTTTCCTTCGGTGGATTAGACGACCTGGATTTTACTGCTCCATTTGAGTTTGGAAGTTCCGCCGAGTGCATGGAAAAGGAATCGGACTCGGGGTATGGTTCGACGGGTACAGGGAGGGGCCGGTTTGTTGAAACCGAGATGTGAAGGATGATGTTGGAAGCTAAACATGGATTTTTCGTATTCCTTCAGAAACGTTTCCTTTGTTCGTCATGGTTTCCTGTGTTGAAATATTTGTATGACATGAACGACAACTCCATTTGTTTATTGGTTGGAATAGCTAAGCAACCTGATAGCTACTACATAGGTACTGGGCCAAGTAGTTTCAGTCTTGGACTTGCCGCCTTGCGACATAGAGTTCGTCTACTTCTCGCATCTGCGAGCGGGTTTAGGTAGTCGCCATTGAAAAGGTTCCTGAAGCTTAATGTGTGATATTCTCAGTGACGTATGTATATAGGTAGGTATAGTAGCATCGAAAGAACATTGGTGTTGATATTCCGTCCTTATCTTCTGACCCGATGTAAAGGCTACGCGTGTATATCTTACTTCTTGAATGTGCGTCCCAAGTAGGACGAATCAAGTATTGTCAGGGACTGTCAGAAACCATTTGCTAAATGCGCTTGGTGTGATAGCTGGAGATCAGATAGTACTATGATGGTTGTTCAGGCCAGTTTTCGAGAGTTCCTTATGCTTAGAGAAGAAGAGACTAATAATGTCTATACCAGCGGGTTTATTCCGTAAGATGGCGATGGTAGCAACCAAGATTGATTTCGTTGATGACCAGTTGTGTCTATTAGTAACTATCTGTAACCTTAGGTTTGTCTCCATTACCTACATGTAGAACAATATACCCTAACCTAGGTATCTAGGGTAGATACTACATAGTAGTACTGACGATACCCTCCAAGCCTCAAGGGATGAAAGACTGCATTCATGTCAAATTATAAATCGTCGTCATTGCTTTTGCTGCATATTGCTATGCACCTACCGGCATGCAAGGAAAACCCTAGCAAAGCCTATCGGTTTGCCCCTGACGGTTTAGTGCCCGTGTTGGAGCCATTGTGGGGACAAGAAATCGCTTTCTACATTCATCCATGGAATGAATATTGCGACCAAATTGTAACTACCTAGAACCGCGGATATGTAGGTAAATACCACATGTAGGTTAGCATATTGCAAATCGATACGTTCGGTACGTTCGGTGCTTGGTTCTCGAAATGTGTTCCAAGGAGTAGTATCTTCATAAAAGGGATTATATTGTGGCGAAGTCTTCGTCTTCTAAGCCCTGAGTATTCATATGACTACATACACATTAACAACGCAAGCAGATACATCTGTGGACAGTGTCGATCGCTTACATGTTGGTTATGATATATGACATGATGATGGTCATATTACTGAGTTCCCGGCAATGTAAGCTTTTTGGCAGCTAAGGTGATATTCAGATACATACCTATATCGATACCTAGCACATGGGCCATTGGCACAGACATCATGTAGCTCAAAGTTTCGTGACATCCTGTTCTTCAAGACAAAGAGAGAAGAGACAATTCTCTCATCCTCAATTACCATGTAGACATTGAGGAACTGTACTGCTTAAGGGGAAAGCCTGAACCGAGCCGGCTTCAGGTCAGATACGGAGCGAACTTGATAGGCTCGGGATGATGGCTGCTGGCATACCTATCTGCCTGTACTCGTCAGCGATGAGAACATTTGTAGTATACTCCGTCCCATACAGATATATAAAGCTAAATAGGGTTGGGATATTACCTGTGTAGCAATTGGCTTGGAGTCACATGCATCCGTCCACATATGATTCGGACGTTTATAGTGTATACTTCGTACATGCCTATATTTACTTGCTTTGTTGTCAATGCCATGCAATGTTGAAGTAGATGCGAAGATTTACATATAGAAATACACACTGCATCGTACTCTTCAGACGAATATGCTGGATATATGGATACAATATCAGTATAGAGGTGCTTGCAAACGCCGAATCTCTCTAATGGTTGCCAAGTCTGTTGAGTAAATGAATCAATGTAATACATAATATGGTACATTGTGGTGTACTTGGTCAGTCTTGGTGTACTGCAGAAGTTCAATGTTGGGCACATGTTAAGAGTTGATCTGTGGGCTATTAGGTAGTGGAGTAGGTGTGATGATCCCCCTCCACGGCGCCACCAATTAATATGCCATGTGGGTTTGTGCCTGGCTTGTGCGCATTGACCTGTATTAAAGTCAGGATGATAAACTGTATTTTTGTAACTGGAGATAAGGGCACTAAGCTGGATAAAGCATTAGTGCTTCATTCCAATACACTAGCCTTGGCACACCGCGAACTTAAAAAATGAGTTGTCCAATTGGATAATGTTCCCAATCTTGAACCTGCTTCCTTAGTGGCTCAATGCTCCATTGCAGTAGCAAGCCTGTAAGTCAAATTTCTTTGTTTGCCCTCCAGTCTCAGAGCTTGTCCAGTTACAGGTTGTTCTAAGAGATTACTCTAGGTTAGAGATCAATTGATAGTGTAGCAGTAGCTTCCAAGTTGCTAGGATGGTTCAGCTCACAGCTTATTGGATTACGATAGCTGGTACTTGTATTATTACATACGGTCACACTACCTATGTAGGTACATAGTATGTATGTTCAAGTTGTAGAATCAGCAGCGACCTACATGTAGCTGCTTCTGTAGTACCTATACTTTTACATAGTACTACAGTAAACCTTGGCCATAACGATATGGAAAAAACACCACTCTTAATTCGTTATAGAGAGGTATCGTTATGTAGAGATGGACCCACTGTCATGGTCCGTGTAATGCCGTTGTACCTTTACTGCCATTTTATTGGAAAAGGTACTTACTATTTTATGAAAAATATTGTACAATAGATATTATGCAGTAAGCCAATTTTTCGGCGATTAGATATCGTGGCGGTGATTAGATTTACCTGAAAAAAGGACAGTCTAATTGGCTACCAAACGCAAAATTCCACTTATTCCACCAAAAATTTATCAAAATAAACGGTTTTTTACACATGGTCCATAACGATCTTGGTGGTGGCGGTCAAAAAATTAACGATATATCGCTAAGGTTAAAATATCGTTATTTCCCATACAAAATTGCAATGTTCCCAAAATTATATCGTTATACAAAAATATCGTTGTCTACCGAATCGTTATGGCCAAGGTTTACTGTACCTAGGTTAGGTAGGTAGGCATGCCAGGCACTTCAGGCCCCAGGCACAGGCACACTAAAAACTTCAATCTTCTTCAGCCTGACCCCTTGCATGTCCCAGCATTGTCCCAGCATGTCCATGTCCCAGTTGTGAACTCATGTTGGCCCATCTCGACACTATTTTACAAGGTACCATACTAGTAGCCCATACTAGTAAGTTATTGGGAATGGATAAGTTCATAAAGATTTGACGAACATTAGGAACATTACATTAGGATGGGATTAATTGTTCGTCAATTGTTCGTCGAAATTTCAACTCTCTAACCCCCTTGTCCAACTTTGTCTTCACTTTTTTCCCATTATCAAAGTTCTTGACTGCTTATACGAGAATTACTTCTCAGTACCCTATTGTGTGAATACCCGTTTTTTTTTTTCTTTTTCTTCTTAACCTTCTGCTGGATTTCGTCTTAATTGTAGACTTCTAAGGTTCACCACTATCCGATCAATTTCTTTCCTTCTCTAGCTGCATTCCCACCTGTTTGATCTTTGATACCCCCATCTTCTTCGACCATCATCATTTTTTTTGTGGTTTTTTCCTGTCCATCTTCGACGATTCCTCCTTCACTTGGACGTCCATCTCTCATTTTCCTGGACTAGCCACATCACGATTTGCGACAGCGGACTTGAATCCAGAAAATAACAGAAGAAAAAAAGAGGTTGTCCTATGGTATCAACTATCGAACCATCAAATTCTTCCATTTTGAAACTCATCTTCAATCTGTAATAGGCTTGCAGTTTGTCACTTGTTACTTGCCATATAGAAAACCATTGAACTTCTCGAATTCCGCTCTCCGCCCGTCTGTACGTAACCGCGTGAGAAGCAAGATCAAATTCTTCCACAATTTCCGCCGCCGCCTCATGCGGTTGACCGATCCGCAGCTACGGTGTGACCAACCGTTCCAATGCCCTGGCAACCGCTGCCCCGTATCGCTTTCGCCGTCGCGACCTACCCCTTTGAGACTAAGGACGAGAACGAGCTCCCTCTAGAGATTGGCGATGATCTATATATCATAGAAGAGACGGTCGATGGCCAATGGCTAAGGGGATATCTTTTAGCCCCTCCTTCGCTTTTGGCCGGTTTGACTTCTGTTAAGGGTCAGCCCCTTGAAGCTCGCGTATTCTCGGGAATATTCCCACGTAGTTGCGTTGAGATTCGCGAGGTGTTAGGCGATGGAGATGGAAATTCAGATGATAGCAGCAACTATCAAGGCGATGAGGACGCGCCGCATATTGGGAGCGACTCTGGAAAGAGTGGGGTGGCCTCGTCGACCGTAAGAAAGTCATACGCTCGAGAGATAGAGAATGGGAACAGGCTGTCAAGACCAAACGGTGCCATGCTGGGCGGAGCAATTACGCGCGTGTCTGATTTTAGAGTCCGTGAACCAGGAGCGCCTAAGCCAGCGGCACCAGTTCCTATGCTCAGACTAGGCGACGAGACACCTACATCGACTATGGAACCCCTCATAGATGAGATCGCATCGTGCCTTCGAGAGTGGCATTCGACGAACTTCCACGAGCTACTACTCACCCGGCAGTATGCTAAGCTTGACAAGGTATCTCAATTAATCCAGACTCTAGACCTGTCAAGACGGCAATTTTTACATAATCTACTCACAACCCGGGAATACAATGCGCTGCGCGAGAAGACGGTCTGGGATCTAGTCAGGGGAAATAAACTATGCGGAGGGGAAGTCATAGTACGCGATCCCAACGAACGAGGCAGAGTCCTGACTGGCGATGATTCTGTCGTAGAAATCACAAAGCTTCAGTCAGTCATGAGCCTTCTGGACGAGCCCCCACAACCCCAGGTTGAACTGTCCGCCCTACACCACCTAATGGTTGATATTCGGAGTTTTGCTGGCTCCTCGAACGAACAGACGACTTTAGTGCTGTACCTCGTCAGTAAGTCGGTTGGAGGCACTTTGACAACCCTATCAGAGAGCTACATAATCGAGGTCCCCGCCGGTGGTACAATGGGCTATTTGACTAGAAATCCTCAGATGCGTACTCTGTTCACTGATCTAACCTCATCTGATATTGGGGACGGGCCATCTGCCGACTCGGAACTGTACCTCATTGTGAAGGTCCGCTCACCCCAGCATATTGTATTCGGCAAGCCAGTCTCAAGGTCAGGGTCATTCGGACAGCCAAACGCGCCGTTCTCGAAAGACAAACCTCTATCTTCTGGCGGTAATAAGTCTTCTAGGAGAAGCTTGATGTGGGGAAATACCCGGTCCGCATTTTCTCGAGGGGGAACCAAACTTGACGCTTTATCTGAGCAGCCGGAAGAAAGGCCACGAACGGAAGGCTTAGAAAGTAGAGACGGAACATATCCGCCAAGCACTGCAGGCTCAACGAGAGGACCGCGCCCGTCTATTGACGGACCACAGCCTTTGCATATGCTCGCGGAGAGAATGGTGGGTATCGGTGTTCTAAGCCTTAACCAGATCATGAAACAGGATGAAGAAACGGAACATGTACTTACTGTCTGGTCGCCGTCCGCGGGCTTCTCAACTGAGAAATACGACAGCGCTGAAGGATGGGATGGGATGGTTCGCGACCTCCTGGAAAGTAAATCCGGACACTACGAGAAGTCCAGAAGGGCCGAACGACTGCAGGTTCATCTGAAATCTTTCAACAGCCCGGATGCGGAACTCCTCGTCAAATCAACCCCCACATTGCTATCAGGCATTAGCAAGACTAACAAAATGGGGTTCTCCGGCGCACCAACGAAGCCTCGGTCTGATATTTATGTGACCCTCTCCGAAGCTCTCCTCACTCGCCAGAGCCTGCTTTCCCGGTTTGGAGCCAGTGCTACCAATATATCTAGTAGTGTGCACGGTGGAAACCTTATGGTCTCCTTGGAGGTTCGCCGCCAATCAGGGGAGCGAATTGAAGACTGCATATACCCATCTTCGAATTCAGAAGCGTTGACTACATGGCGTTCGTTCGCCGTGGAGCGCAACGAACGTTGGGACCAGACTCTTCGTCTTTCACTTCTACCTGCCGATGTTAGCAACGCTCACGTTGTGCTCACCGTCTCCGACCTTCCTGCTACACCATTTGCAATTGCATACATGCCGTTGTGGGATCAACACGCATTCCTAGGTGACGGTTCACATTCTCTGCTTCTGTATAAGCTTGACGAACACACACAAACAGCACAGGCTGGGGCTGCTGGTAAGGGCGGCTATCTTTCTCTCCCATGGAGTGCTCGTGGAGACTCGAGCGAAGTCACTGGACCACTTGCCACGCTTCGGGTCGAGACCTATTTATGTAGTACAAGGTTTTCTCAGGACCGCATAGTCCTTGGCTTGCTGAAATGGAAAGAAGGGCCCCGAGATGAGATACCGTCATTGTTGAAGCAGCTGATCTTTGTGCCTGAAATCGAGGTAGTCAAACTGTTAAACGACGTCTTGGATGCTCTCTTCGGTGTTCTCGTCGAATACCAGGGCAATGATGAGTACGAAGATCTTGTTTTCACAGCTCTCGTTCGAGTCCTAGGCATTGTCCACGATCGGCGATTCAATCTGGGCCCTTTGGTTGATCACTACGCCGAAACCCGATTTAACTACCCGTTTGCAACACCTTGTCTTGTGCGGTCCTTCACGCGACTACTGACGAAGCCGACCGAGTCAGATACTGCTCGGAAATTACGAGCGACCCTCAAAGTCGTACGCCACATCCTAAAGTTTATAACGCACGCAAGAGGACAGCAGAAGGTTAAGGAGGCTGGAATTGGCATTACGGGCAGTACTGCTAGCTTTACGCGACACCTGCAGAGTATTTTCAAGGCTCTTGATTCCATGATGCGAAGCACCGCACCGGTCTTGGTTGGAAGCCAGACATTGGCCGTGCAACATTTTCACACCTGGTTACCCGAACTCACTGGACTCCTGACAACCGAAGAAATTCTTCATATAGCCATCGACTTTATGGATTCATGTGCTCTTGTCAAAGGGAAGCTAGTATTGTACAAGCTGGTTTTAATTATTAACTACTCTAAACTAGATCTTTTCTCTGGTCCCGAGCAACGGGCTGCCCTCAGTGCTAACACTGTTAGATGGATTGCGCCACATTGGGGTCGGACGGACGAGATTACGGACCAGTGGAGGGATCAAGTTCGCCTTTGCTGTTCAGTATTAGCTAGTCAAGTTGATCGTCTAAACTCTGAGATCCCTGACTACATACCAAAGATCATAGGATCATACTTGTCTATTCAGGCTACGGAGTTGAAGCCTAAGAGCAAATTCTCTCTTCTCTTTCCTACAACATACCCCTTCCCAAGCAAGCCGATAACTGGCGAGGCTGTACTGTTTGATGAAGCCCTGATCGAACTATCAGCTATCCTATCCGCCGTTTCGAACTCGCCGAACGGAATGCAGCTTGAACTAGCTGTGGAGGATCTCACCACTCTATTAAAGAACACGCTTCACGTACACATGAGTATTCTCGAGGGCGAAGCTTTCCCGTCAAGTTGGCTCAGCGTTTACATATATCATCATAAATCTACTATGAGGACACTGCAGTATCTCGCAAGCATTCTCCTAGAGTCCTTTCTACCAGATCCAGATGAGGCTGAAGACTTTGACACGGAGCTATGGCGAATGTTCTTTAGTACACTCCTTAGACTCGTTGGCAGTGAACACTTGGCGCTAGAGACGTTCTCTGAACAGAAGCGAAGAGCAGTTTGGAAGATTGCTGGTGATGTGAGAGAACATGGCGCCGATTTGCTGAGAAGGACTTGGGAAGCCATAGGATGGGAGACGAGTCCCGATGAAAGAACGCGGTATGGCTTGACAAAAATGGGAGGCTATCAAGTCCAATACGTGCCAACTCTTGTGGGCCCGATCGTTGAGCTTTGCTTGAGCGTGCACGAAGGTCTAAGAAGAATGGCCGTGGAAGTCCTGCAAACTATGATTGTTAGTGAGTGGACGCTGAGCGAGGACCTATCCGTCATCCAAACCGAGATGATTGATTGCCTCGACGGGTTCTTCAAGGACAAGATCATGACCGAGAGTATTCTACAGAAGCTATTCGTTAATGAGCTACTCGAAAGATTCCACCCCTTATCGCACGTCGATGGCGACCCTTTATACGCCGCAATAAGAACTCTAATCGAGACCATTGCAGAGTTTTTAGATCTTCTCGTCGCCGTCCACAGCGGCGATACCACAAGCGAGGCTTCGCATTTGATCAACCGTCTGCAGCTCATGGAATTCCTCAGAGATATGCAGAAGGAAGAGATATTTATTCGATATGTCCACCAGTTAGCTGGGTTGCAATTCGATGCTAGAAATCACACCGAGGCCGGCCTTGCTCTCCGCCTTCATGCTGAGTTGTATGATTGGGATCCTACAAAGCTCACACCCGCCCTACAAGATCCAGAATTTGCAGAGCAGTCGCATTTCGAGCGCAAGGAGCGTATCTATTTCGACATGATCAAGCACTTCGAGGATGGAGAGGCTTGGAGTAGCGCCCTTGCCGCGTATAAAGAGCTTCAAGTTCAGTATGAGAACAACGTCTTTGACTTTTCCAAGCTTGCAAGGACAGAAAGGGCCATTGCGACCATATACGAAAAGCTGGCAAAGAGCGATAAGCTGGTTCCCAAGTATTTCAAGGTGGTTTATAAGGGCCTTGGTTTCCCCCTAAACCTGCGTGACAAGGCCTTTGTATATGAAGGTTCGCCCACTGAACGCACGTCAGCCTTCACAGACCGCATGCAGGAACAGTACCCAGCTGCACAGATACTCGCGTCTAGCGACGTCGACAGCGAAGTTGAAGGGCAATTTCTAGTCATATCAGCCCTCAGCCCACATCGTGATCTGACCCACCAAGTATTCCAGCGATCCAGAGTCCCGCAGCCTATACGCGATTACCTTCTTTCAGCCCATGCTCAAATGTTTTCTGTATCCTCGAAGCGCAGTACCAGCGGCCCTGTCGACACCCACTATGCCGAAAAGACTGTCTACACCACAGCGGAGCCTTTCCCAACCATATTGCGACGTGGTGAAATTGTGGATGTGCATACTGTGCGACTTAGCGCAAAGGAGACCGCGCTTGAGCGAATTGTCCGAAAAACGCAGGAAATGACAGCAGTTGAGCGGAGACTAGCAGAGGATGATGATGAGGAGATTGCACAACTGATGGTAGACGCTATTAGCATATCAGTCAATCCCGTATCGGAGAGTAGCGTTGCTTGTTATCACCAACTCCTTCCTACCCCCCAAGCCGATGACGATGAACCAGAGCTGGACCAGCAGGATAATGCAATTAAGATGGCGCTTGTTGACCACGCGATTATGATCAAGAGATGCTTGACTAGCTTCGCTCGCAGTTCGAACCCCGTCCTCATAAAGGGATATGAGGACTCTTATAGAAGTGAGTAGTTTCAGTCAACCTCCCTTGAACTTGACTAACGTGATGCAGACTTCTTGACCACGTTCGCTCCAGAGATCGCAATATTTGCCCCTGCTCAACAGCCTCGTGATAATGGTTCTTCTGCACCGTCGCCAACTTGGCAGCGGCAGTCTCCCATTACCGAGAACCCATCCTCAGAAGCCAAGGCCATGACACAGATGGCAATTTCAAATGGCGTTGTCGAAGAGGCATCAGCCATTCAGCCAATCTCAATAAGACAACGTGGGACACGGCTAAGCTTCTTAGGTGGCAAGAAGAAGGAATACCAACAACAACCGAATGGAGACGCTTCGAGCTTGAAGCAGACAAAGGGAGACAGCGATTCGAACAGTCAGACAAGCAAGGGCAAAGATAACTCAACTCGTAGGAGCATATTCCGATCTCCATCAAACGACACAAATGTCGGCTCAAATCCGTACAGTCAGACATACCCGAACGGTATTGTAGATCCAACTATACCCGAATGGTCAGTGGACCGGTCACGCAAGAGCAAAGAGATAGTAGATGTCTTCGAGAGTGATTTCGACAGGCCTAACGACGGCGGGATAGGGTTTAATTCGGTTAGGAAACGGCTGAGCATGTTAAAGCTGGGAAAGAAGCCCAGTAAACCGAACGGCTTCTTTATGGGAGGAGTCAATGAGGAATAATACTAGCTTACGGTACCGGGTTACATAACGCACACCATTGCCTCGAAGATACCAAATTTGATGGAGCAGGATAATGAGGGGGGTTGATGAAAAAGACGGCGTTCTGGACTATGATTTTGAAAGGGGGGGTGGAGGGCGAAGTGGCGCCAAATCCAATTGCTGTATCAATGCCATTTACCTACCTACGAAGGTGGGATTTCTAGCTCATTTTTTTTTGTTGTTGCTACTTCTTTCGATCAGGATTGTTGATGAAAACCAATTTCTCTTCTCGTTTCTACAGAGAGTTTGTATACCTATACCATTCCAGCACCGAAAAAAACACATTCCGCAGTCAAAGACATATATGTATTTACAAATAGTCGAAAATCACGACTTATCCATCTCGCTACAAGCTCTCTTATTTCATCATTTCTGGAAATCAAGCTATGTATGTGTAAATAATAATTCCTAATTTAGCACCTGCCTAGATAGGTAGCTCAGCAGCAGTGGCATACTTGTCGCTCCGTGATCTTCAGAATACGGAGAACTAATTCAACCAATCAAGATCACCAGGGTCAGTGATCTGCATCTACACATGCATTGTGCAGTATAATACCTACATTACTTGCCTACTTAGGTATTTAGCATGTGGGTTAGGCCTAACCCATCGGAAAACTGTGAGACTGTCTCTTTATACGCGGATAAATAGGGGTGCCAGTGAGAAATTATTCAAAGGCATTACCAAGCTAGGGAAATGTATAGTTATGGCCAGTCATTTAAGACAGTTTTATCCCTTTATAATATACTATCCAGGGCTATTAGATACCTAGTTGATGCGAAGTTCCTTTGCTTCCTGATACATCCACGCTCAGTAGGTATACAGCATAAGCTGCTAAGTGAAGCCTCTAAGCCCAGCATCTCCTCCCACGCTAAATCGGACCATGTTCTGAAAGCTTGTTGTTCCTGTAGATCCGAAGCAGATCACTCGGTCAATCCCCGGTTCGGTCATTAGGACATGTGGTATCGTACATGGTAATTTATCTAATTCAATTTAGCCCCTTACTGTCAATTGGAGGCCATGATTAATCCAGTAAAGATTGCGACTGTGACTTTGCGACCGAGTACGAAAACACACTTACATATTATTCCGCACGGAAGGATCCTAGACGGCAACGAACTAGTTGGCGGAAGTTTGAATACCTAGGCCGTCGATCCTAAGTCAATCCAGCGAATGATTGTTTAAAATAGACATCTCCCGTCTTGGCGAGGTTCAGCATAGTAGGGATAATAGTCCCTCGTCGAGCAAGCAAGCAAGGCCAGCAGAACTTCAAGAAGCCACGCAGATGGCTAAAGTCGCCCTCTTAGTCACTCCGATCTTCCCGTTGACTTTTTTCTATTTCACTCTTCTGTTCTTTAATCGTGTGTCACCTTCCCCCCTGATGATGCATTTCTTTAATTGAAACCAACCTGTCATATCTACCCGGTCAGGTTCATATCATATATTGCTTACGTCTCACTTCTATATCGAATTCTGAGTGCGCAGTCGCAAACCACGATTCAGAGAGCTCCGGTAAAAAGAGTTCCCAAGCAGCCCAGACCAATATGATTAGCAGAGCCTTTATAGTGTGGAGATAGTAACGTTAACGACGATGAGGATGGTATCGAACCGGGTCTTGCCCCTTGCCGCCCGCTATGTATTTGTGTTGCTAGCCGCCCTCTTGGTTTACTACGTCATTCGGGATCCTTTATATATAGCTGTGGGCAATATATCATTTCCATGGAAGGAAAGCCTCTATCCAACCCAACCAGAGACAAACCAGGACGGCCTTGCAGCTATCGGTGGTGAAGGCGCTGATGGTAAAGTGCCAATAGAAGAGCCTGCTGCTGGCACCGCTCAGGATACCCGCGACAAGGAATTGCAAGCACCGATTGACGGCGAGAATCATGATGTCGCGTACGTGAAGAAGTACAAACCAGAACCAGTTCCCCTAACACCAATTGGGGACCATTTTCCATGGATAACTTATTCGGGATCTCCGCCGCGAGTTCTCGATAACAACTTACCTCCTAACCCCCACGTTGATGAAGTGACGCCGCTTCTCATCGGGTTCACGACCAATTGGCCGT
Source organism: Hypoxylon fragiforme (assembly GCF_022984875.1). Classification (NCBI taxonomy): domain Eukaryota; kingdom Fungi; phylum Ascomycota; class Sordariomycetes; order Xylariales; family Hypoxylaceae; genus Hypoxylon; species Hypoxylon fragiforme. Next base: position 109,114 of record NW_026054758.1, on the reverse strand, counting down.
TACTACTACAATGCGTAAGTAGCTACATTGCGGCGGGTTGGCCGCCGGGGGACATTCACGTGGTGGAAAACACAGGCACTTTCTCCGCAAACCGGAAGCAACAATTAGAACTACAAAACCCCTTTTTCCTCAACCACACGGCGCTTGAGCTCCTAGGAGTCAAGGTGCTAGCGACACCAACGCTCCTCAGCTTCGCGCAGCTGCAGAACTTCTTCCTGCACACCGCCGTCGAGCGCGACTGGCCCTTCTTCTGGTGGAGCCACATGGACGTGCTGGTGTTCAGCGACGAGGAGGTGAAGAAGAACGACCGCGACCACGACTGGGACCACGACCCCTACGCGACCATCTACGAGCGCGCCGTCGGCCTGCTCCGCTACCTTAACAGGCCGGACATGCCGCCATGGGCCACCCACTTCTTCGACTACGACCACCTCGCCCTCGTCAACCGCAACGCCTACATCGACGCCGGCGCCTGGGACACCCACATCCCCTACGCCGCCGCCGACTGCGACATGTACCTACGCCTGCACTGGGCCGGCTACTGGCAGCCGCAGAGTGAGGCCGGCCTAATCTTCGACGTCGCGACCGCCCTCGACGATATTTCCGCGCTGTTCCGCGTGCCCGGCGCGCACGCGACGTTTAAGGGGGACCCGGTGTTCGCCGAGCTCGGCAATAGCGCTGTGGCGGAACAACAGAAAAACAAGAATAACAAAGATCCCGCGGGCTCGGAACGCGCGCACAGGGACGCGGAGCTCAAGCGCGAGCAGGACATGTGGCCGTGGGTCGACAAGGAAGGCGAGACGTTCGCGCACCTGATCGAGGTCGCGGGGCGCATGCAGGAGGTCAAGTGGGCGGGCCAGAAACGACAACAACAACAACAACAACAAAAGGGTGTGCAGCGCCAGGCGTGGCAGGGCCGCCAGAGAGGCGGGCACGACGATCCGTTCTACCGCGACGCGGACGGGTTCAGATCCGGCGTGGAGACGCTGACGGATGCGGGGAGACGCATCTTCGCGGACAAGTGGGGACACCGCGGGTGCGATCTACTGACGCTGGGCGTTGAGGCGAAGGATGCGTGGAGGCTGGAGCGCGATTGGGATGTTGCGGCTGAGGGGCTGGGTGCGGAGGGGGGCAGCTGGGGGAAGGATTGGATGACGGGGGCGAATGAGTGATGTGTATATTTGTGAATGAATTATGAGCTTGGGATGGTGTAGCTACTACCTAAGTATCGTGTTTCAACCTTAGGGCGGCGTTTGGTATTTTCATCTACCTAGGTAGGTATGGGCATGTATTGTATATCGAGGCGTTACTGGACGCTGGGTGAGATATAAGTTTCGCCTGGCGTTGTTTATGGCGTATATGAAAAAGGAGACTAATAATAGATCTCAATTGCAGACCACATGGGGAGTGAGTTTTCTTCGCATGGCCATGTGTGGCATTTTGGAGATGCGGCCGGGCTCGACGATGCATCCTACACACCGACTTTCCAAAGGGCCGACTGGATTGCGAATTTCGCTGCACTGCGACAAAGCCACTGCAACAAGGTTTGCATTATTGTTAGGAACTTTTCAATCTGTGTATATAATGTCATTAATGCGTCCGATTTTTATTATATTATCAAATTTGAGGGGTTGGACTTATACTTAATGCTCGATTATCGATCTCGCTAGCCCTGGAGAACCCCTATTCTTTTCTACCTATAGTGATTCATTCATACACCACACATTGGAGTCCATCGAAACTCTACCAAAACAAATATTTCCATCAGCTTTCGTTCGATCCATGTTTATTCAAGGCGTGTCACGGCTTGCGTATTTCGGCCCTTCCCATAAAGAGAGACTTGGCTGTCGGTAACCCGACTTGATGCGCCTCATTGCCTTTGCCGAAATGCAGACATAAGATATCCTCGAGGGGTATTATCTGACATCAACCATCATATCCAACAATTATGGACTTGGGACGTGGCTATTTATCATAGTTACGAATACAGCAGTCTGCTTTCAAAGTCAGTCCTATGTAGGCAAGCAGATTTGAGTCGTTACTTATTTCATACCTTGCTAGTAAACTCCAGCTTCTATTCTCCTTCAAAAATGGTTTCACACAAGTTTAACGTACCGAAGTTTATCACCATCTCATCGGGAAGCTCATATAGTAAAGTATCTGCCCGCCAAAGATAGCAGGGCTCCGGATACATAACGAAACGAAATTCGGAGCTCGAATCTGGGTTCTATGAGTTTCAGAATAGCCGGCACGCTCATCATCGATGGAAGCCGTAGTATAAGGCCAGTCTCACAAAGAAGGTCATTAACTAGGTACCTATCTACCGATCCGTAGGTTGAGGTCATAACACGACTTGGTCTTGACTAAGAGGAGGCAAAACATGAATTCGAAGGAGAGTCTAGAATCTCGATGCAGCACCACAAGAAGGGGAAAGTGATCTCGTCAATCGAAGAGAATGGTGCAATCACATCCTCACCAGAGAGGTAGCCAATGGTCACAGTCAGTGGTTGCAACTGTACTGGATAAACAGATGCTCGCTTTCGCCACTTGCGTACGCATACAAATATCCAAATCAGGTTGAAGGTGCAAAGGCAGATACCCCCTAAGTGTCTATCTCTACCTTAGGCACCCAGCTAGTAGGTATGATCCGATCCTCCCAAGAGGTTTTCTGGTCTAGGATCTCCCCACCTCAACGTCGCTAAGATGTAACACTGGCTCTGCGATTGAAGACCCAGAAGAAACATATTCTACCTGAGTATGGTTCGGTTACGAAATAGGGGCAAACAAGCGACCGGTTTCAATGTAAATGCCCGACGCCGTTTCCGAGAGAGAAAAGCTCCGACGAGGGGGGCAAAGCTGGAACCGAGGTTCAGTAACGTGGAATAGCATGTTGGTGAAGTGGACGGGTCTAATGCCATGGCTAAGCGAATCGGAAAATATAATTACTACAGCCCGCTGAATTGTGTCATCATTCGAAGGGAGCATATCAGGTACGTCTCTCTATCATCAGATATTTCTGTTAATGCTAGGTAGTGGCATGCTTAATCAGTCATGAATGAATAACGGACGAGAATCGGCCTTATACCTAGGTAATAGGACTCCTGGATTATGAGGCATACACCTACCTGAGTAGGACAAGATCCGACATTTCTTGAAGATAGGGGTTATGCCAACTGCTGCATTCTATGTATACCTAGTAGGAGGCTATCGTCTTGCCCCTTACTAGTCCCAATGGAGCATAGTCTGGTATGATCCCGAAGTTAGCCACTTGAGGCTATCATCATCAGATCTTACTGAGTGCCGACGGCTTGACTAACTCTGAGGTGGCGATAAAGAGATAGGCCAATAGCCCAATAGGCCGAACAAATAAGAAAGATACCTTAGGCAGGGTATTCATACGATCATGATATCCCAATCGTCGCCGTGCAGCTGGCGATAGTAGGCACTAGTCCATGACGCACCCAAACACCAAGATGTGCTTTTGGCGATGATGACGACTGCTCGCGCAATTGGGTCTTGGTCAATCGTGAGATGGTCTTGGCTGTCCAGCCATACAGTACGTACGCCGAGAGATGAACAGTCGAGATAACAGATGATTCGATGAAGAGTTCTAGCCTCAAGAAAAGAAGCTCTTTCCTCATTTCAGCTTCCACATTTGGATTAATGGGTATATGGAGTTGAAGGTGTTGAGTATGATCGTTTCGTTTTCGTTTTGTTTACTACCTACTCTACCTAGTGGAGGACACAGTCTGTAAGCGTATCCCTCTAGGCATCCATACTATAGGGGTGCTTACTATGACCTGTCCATTTCACGACGAAGTCAGGTGTCAGCAAGTGTAGTGTATCTAGGTAAGTTTGAATGGGAGGCCTTTGATTGTAGTAAAGTATAGTGATCACGGTTCACTCCGCTGGTAAAGAAGAGTAGAAATGTTCAAGGTTGGTAGTCCGTTCGGCATGTGAATGCGGGTTTGAGGGTGATGATTAAAATAATCAGGACCCTTAATTCTGGATATTTTTTGAGCGGCAGCGTGATGTCATTGGACGCGACCTGAGAGATGGTGATGCACCGCAAAGAAAGCCCCCCCTTAAAAAACCTAGGTAGGTCACCCTTACCTCCTCGGAGTCGTGACCATGGACATGGCACCAATTATGTTTCCGCATCGGCTTTCCACATCGGATGATGTTGAAAACCCGAATCTGGTTGACGGTAGGACCCCTAACCAACTGGAACATAGGTACCTACCTAACCTTACCTAGTAAGAATATAAGGCGGATCTGAGTAAAAGATTGGATATACTATAATACATTTGTTAAAACAAGGATTAAGATCAGATCGCTCTACTTCAGCTGATCGCTGTCGACGGTGATCGCCAATACCCCAGAACCGGCATGCTCAACGTCAGTGCGTTTCATGGATGGATTTGTTCGAGAAGCTGTATTATTTCGCTAACGTCTAAGACAGTCTTAACACTAAAAGCATCGGAATAATAATCAACTTACTATTATCCGTTAGGTAACACTTAGGTAGGCAGGTAATGGATCTTAGCTACCTCTCGTGGCGTAGCTTGTCTCTCGTAGTAGCGTCTGCCAAGCTTCTAACAGCACAACATCCACAAGAATTACCACCCCTTATCATGATTTCTCTATCGCGTAAGTAGCAATGCTGTATCTCCCCCAGCTGAATCAAGCCTTGAATGAAGCCTTGAACTATTTCCTGTAACATCGTCTAACACAAAGTTTCCTTTTCAGGTTCTTATCCGAAAAAACTCCTGAAGAGATCGAGATACGCCACAGTTAGGTAGCTATTGAACGAACCACATCAATTCCTGAAAATGGTCAAGATAACAAATGTTGAGGTTATGCGACCGAGCTCGGAAACACGCGATATAAATATGTAGTAAGTAAAAACTTGTATAGGAGGGATACTTCTTAGTATACAATGTCGCGACATGGGTGTCCCATTCTCAGGAGACCAATGAGAATGGCACTCGTAACACCACCCAAGATAAAACCCAATGTTACCTGCCCAAGTTGTCTCTCAGCCTCAATGGTGGGCTCGGCGGTGGGTTGGTATAGATGGGGCGTGTCCTACCAACCTGTTACTTAACACTTGTCCATGAACGGATGGAAATGACTGAAATATCAGGAAAGTCGCACGTTATCAATACTTCCTAAACCGTACAAGGAGACAAATTCATAGGTGAAGTGGCTGTAGTCTCATCCCGCAATGGCCCAAGGGTAAAGAGTAATCATCTGATAAATGTAGGTAGACACAAGTTGCAGATAGAAGTTATAGGCACATGTCACTACATCGTACTAAGTTGCCCAGATTTTCTACATCGAACTGTAATTTAGCTAGGTAGGCAATATATTCAACTTGACAAACATAAAAAAATGGATTTCATCAAGAACCTATACCCTGGGTACGCACATATTGGGCCCCTCTGAAATCAAAAAGCTAACAGTGCGGTTACCTGGTAAGTTTTAGAAGGCAAATTTTGACGATTGTTGTAGTTGTTGTAGTAAGTTCTGCTTTGTTCCTACAGTACATCTAGATGACTTGATCTATACTAGAGATCGGATATCATAACATCTGCTAGGGCTAGACATGTTAATTGTCCCAGTAAACCACCACGTAGGTCCACGCCCGGTTCTTTACAATGCCCCGATGCGGCCTGCAGATATGCACAGTTATGTTGTGTTGCAGTCAACGGTTCCTGAATGCAGTAGTTTCGATCTCCGCAAAGTTTGTATTTACCACTTGCAAGTTTACTCTTATGCTTCAGAGCTATAGCATGGCATCCATACTGTGATCTCACACCATTTGCTTGTACGCTACCAGATCTGATTTGAACAAATTGGGGGGCAACCATAAACAGGGATAGGCCTGGGGCATTTCCATATCTAGAAGCCCGTAAAGCAAACAAGATACAGTATACTGTCAGAAAGATTGGTAGACTCCATCATCACTGAAACTGTGGGGATGCATACTACGTCCATCATGACTCGGAGATTCTGCCATGTAGGACTAGGCCGTCAGTGACCTGTGTCGATAACGAGGGAGGCATCGTTCGATGGGTTCCGGAACAGTGACTGTGGACGGAGAGCCGCTATTAGCTCGCACATAGAAGACTCCGAGTCCCTTGCCCCTTGCGCCTACTTACGCCGAGCACTTATATATATTGCATGCTGCGCCCTGTTGCTTCTCTCAACTTCTGGAATCATCTGCGCCAAACCATCCTTTAGGACGAGAAAACCAACCCAAGAGATCATACCAAGCCATTCTTGACCTCTTTTCATCATGGCAAAGAATTACTCCGAAAAGGGACAGGTGGGTGCCTTACAACAAGAGAGCATGACACCTTCGCCGATCACTTCGACGGGCCCGTCGACGGGGACTACCACGCCGTCGATACACTCCGACAAGGGCGGCAATGAAAAGCAAATCGAAGCAGTCACCGAGCGTGCCGTTCTACCTGAACAGCTTGGCAGTGAGCTGAGTCGACAAGTGCGCCGTAAGTGACCACCCCTTATTAGCCTGTGTGACCTGAAGCTGAACTGTCTTAGACAAATACGCCTCATCGTATAGAAAAATCTTTGCCGCCATCTTTACCGTCAACTGTGCTGTATTCGTGGCCTTGATGGTTAAATCCAATGGCAATCCCAACTCGAGAGATGTGGGTAGTGCGGCGTCTGCAAACCTCATGGGCAGCATCCTGTTCCGACAAGAAGAGTTCGTGAACCTCTGGTACGAGATATTCACCTGTGTCCCCCACTCCTGGCCTCTTTACATCCGAAAGCGCCTGGCCAAGGTCTTTCACTATGGTGGGTGTCACAGTGGCGCAGGAACAGCCGCCGTGGTATGGTACCTGCTTTACACGGTACTGGCGACCAAAGAATGGATCGAGGAGCCATTGACAGATGTGCTGGTCAACATGATTACCAGTTGGGTCTTGGTCTCTATGTTCCTTATCATCTTGACATCAGCCCACCCCAACCTACGCCGAAGATTCCACGACTACTTTGAGGCTTTCCACCGCTTTGCTGGCTGGACCGCTTTAAGCACCTTCTGGGTCCATAACATCTTCTCTGCCAGAGTTACTGCCAGACAGCTAGACATGTCCCTTGGCGCTGTTCTCGTCAGCTCACCGAACTTCTGGTTCATTTGCGTCTCGACTTCATGCACCATCGCCTCGTGGTCTCGTCTGCGCCACCGCACTGTGTACCCTGAGAAGCTGAGCAACCACGCCACGCGCTTACACTTCAAGTACCGCGGCATGGCCCCTTTCTACGGGCTGAAGATTAGTGATAAGCCACTGACCGAGTGGCATGCGTTTGCCACTATTCCCGACACAGACCCCGAGTCTGGAAAGATCGTTGGCTTCAGTGTCGTCGTTAGCAACGCCGGCGACTGGACCAAGGAGCAGATCGCGAAGTCTCACGAGCGAAAGCTGTGGGTGCGTGGTGCCCCCCTGCACGGTCTTCTATACACCTCCAAACTGTTCCGACGTATCGTGGTGGTTGCGACCGGATCCGGTATTGGGCCTTGCCTTTCACTGCTCTTTGCCGGCATCACCCCCCGCCGTGTATTCTGGAGTACCCGAGAGCCTCTCGGGACATACGGCCCCCAGGTCGTAGCAGAGGTCAAGCGAGCGGACCCGAACGCCGTAATCTGGAACACCCACGAGAGAGGGTACCCCGACATTGTTCGCGAGGTGTACCAACTCGTCCACGAATCCAACGCCGAAGCCGTATTCATCATCTCCAACCCTAAGGTGACGGAGAAGGTCGTATACGGCATGACCACACGCGGAGTCCCCGCGTACGGTGCCATTTTTGACTCATGAGAGACGATACCAAGGCGTTGAAACCGGTGGCGAACTGTTAATACTGCCAAGTCTCTCGATCGAGCTTGGCTACATAGGTGTACAGATGTATAAATGGGGTGGTTCTGGGATTCAGTGAAGCATCGACGTGCAGTTCACCGTAGGGTTCTTACTTGAGAAGTGGCAAATAGTCGACAAGATGGAAATGAAAATCTGTCAGTCGGATAGCACAGGGCTAAGGGCTATTCTTATCTTCTTTTTTCACTTCACGACATTCCTTTCCCTCATACATACATATACTCTTATGTAGGTATCTATCATGTTCCCCCCCACCCCCTTCTTTTATTTATTTTTCAAAACTCCCGCAGGACAATGGCAGCCAGGACTTCAGGAGGAAAACTTGTACATATGAAATAACGCTTAGAGATACTCGACTGCTACTTCTCAAGTTGGACATAGATACCAACTTGGTATCAAAAGCTTAGACTACCTACCTACCTAGACATATTAAATACCATCATGTAACAATCCGCTTCCAGGAATTAGATATTCATCGTAAGAGCTATATGTGCCTAATATTGTCAAAGAATCAAATGAAAATCGCATTAGATTGACATAGTTCGGATAAACGCTAGATATCTAACGTTGTGAAGAGGCGCGGAACATTGCACAGCTGATCCAATTTCCGGACACTGGCGATTCTCTCCTGAACGTTGGGGGCTGGCCTATTATTGCGACATAATTCAGTTACTACCTAGTCAAGAAGAATAATGGCCCGCGATCGTACTTTTCAGGTAGCAAGTCGACTTCTGTGACATATGCTCCTCTGCTGTGAGCGCATTAGCATACTTCCGTTCTCATAATCACAGCCCCTATTCCTTGGATCATCAGCTTCTAGAAACACATTTTAGCTACCTTAATTACTCAACCGACATGCCTTTCACTTAAACAAGTGACACGCTAAGTAGCTATAACTCGCTTTCCACCAACCCAATATTTATCTTTGTCAGGACTCGACGTTGAATTAGGTAGTATTGTACAATACCTATGATAGAAGGACCCCTCGAAACGTGGCGCACTACATGTATGGGGCACGGCTAATGTAGGTACCTAAGGCACCTATATTTTGGTCCGTACTTTTGGCCGTGACCTTACCTAGGTGGACCCGAAGGGGCTGCTGGTGCCTGGATACATGTACGTGCATATCAGGCAGAGCGGCGTTGTGCGGGGAATTACAGTACCTGCAGTGTAGGTGTAGCTACTCCTATTAATAATTGCATGCACGAGGTCCTACAAAGCCACCTTGTTGCTCAGCAACATTAAGCGAAGAGATGGATGTGCAGCTCGTTAATCTTCAAAGCTGAAATAACGTCTACTCTGAATGTTTTGATTTCCTCGCCGCTCTCTCAGAAGATCATACAAAACATTCTATTGTATATATTTGAATCACACACATAAATAATGGCAACATCTATTCTCGAAGACAGCTTCAAAAATTTATCAGTCCGTGACGAGATCACCGAGGACAAAAAGTCAAAGGTAAACCCCTTATCAATTAGTCGTCGTCGTCTCACAAACGTTACTGATCGAGGTAAAAACTCCAATAGGTGAAAGTTGCAGCAATACCACTCTCAGAAATCTCAAGCCGACTGAACCTCGTCAAAGTCGCTCTGCAAAATCAGAAGCAAACCCAGAAGGAAAATGCACCCATAACTTCACCACCTCTAGAAGCGTTCCCGGTCCCACCCACTCGAAAGCCTCTTCCGCAGAAGAAAGAAACGTCAAATGAAGAATCAACAATAGATCCCAAGCCGTTGGTTTGCATCGATCAGCCAATAAAAGCACTCCACCTTGGCATGTTCGAGATAGGCAAGGGGCTGGGCAAGGGTAAGTTCGGCCGAGTGTACCTAGCCCGGGACCGCGAATCGGGCTTCATATGCGCCCTGAAAGTCCTCAACAAGACAGAGCTGCAACAAGCGCGTGTCGAGAAACAGGTACGACGCGAGATTGAGATACAGAGCAACCTCCGTCATCCGAATATCTTGAAGCTGTATGGCCATTTCCACGACAGCAAGCGCATCTTCCTCATCCTGGAATTTGCCGGGCAGGGCGAGCTCTATAAACATTTGCGCAAAGCGAGACGCTTTCCCGAATCTAAAGCGGCCAAGTATATTGCACAGATGACTAGTGCATTGCGTTACTTGCACCGTAAGCATATCATACACCGTGATATCAAGCCCGAAAATATCCTCGTGGGTGTTCACGGAGAGATCAAGCTCTCCGACTTCGGCTGGAGTGTGCACGCGCCTAGTAATCGTCGCACTACATACTGCGGGACACTCGATTATTTACCCCCTGAGATGATTAGCTCGAAGAACCCAGACAATTCTTATGACGATAAAGTGGATATCTGGGCCCTGGGTGTCTTGATGTATGAGTTTTTGACAGGCGAGGCGCCCTTCGAGGACACGCCTGTCCTGACGACAAGGAGGATCGTCAAGGCGGATATGACTATTCCATCCTTCGTTAGCGCCGATGCCTCGGACCTCATCCACAAAGTAAGTGTGCACATTTTGTCAATCGTTGGACAGGTTATTAATATGACGGCTTAGCTACTCGTTGTTGATCCGCTCAAGAGATTGTCCCTTGAACAGGTCGAGTTGCATCCTTGGATTATCAAGAACTGCGTGGGTGGTGGGAAGAAAGGCACTTCACGATGATGTTCGCGGCAGTGACATTGTGTGAAGTAGATCCTACTGCCATTGCTTGGCATTTCAGGACTTGTACTAGGTATGGCAAGAGATCCGGATCCCAAACCTGAGCTTCTTGCCATCTTTAGCCGCCTTGCGTCACTAATACCTGGATAATGTGACGGACATACTATTCGACCATTCACATTATGCCTTCATCCGACAAAGTCACTCTAAGAGGGGGTAGCTGCGGGCAGCTATATACCCTGAACCACAATGGGAAACTTCAAGACGGTTACGCCAGTAGACGAGGCGACATGTGGTGAATCACACCTCTGAGAGAAGTAGATAGCTGCCTATGCTGGACCAGGCCGGTATAGGTACGCAAGAGACGTTTAGGATAACGCATATCCAGGGGACTCTAACAGTGCCAACCAAACGAGAAGCCATTCCAGCGTGACCTGGAGGTTTGGCCGTAACCTAAAATCCAAGCCATAGGGTTGGTCTAATGATCGGTGGTGTAAACATTGGGGAAGGTGAACACGAAATTGCACCGGGTTTTGTGGTAAATTGACCCTATCAAAACAACAAAGGGGGGGTAAGTCAACAAATCCGAAAGACAGACATGTGATATATGACATTAACTAATGACGTTCAGTTAATTGAGTTAGGACAGTCATCACGAACCCTGCTGAAGAACCAACGGTGGCTATCAATATATGGGGTGTCGGATATGTATCTTGTTTCAACATTTCGACCGAGTTATGACCGTTGATGTTTGGCTACAATCTTGTAGCTCATGATGTACTTATGATCTATCACCTGGGCACCATGTTCGATTATGTCCACAAAACAGTAAAAATGTTTTCTCACAGTCGAGTCGGCTGCAATAATCTCGTCTGTTTGGTACAGTGCCTGTTATTCTAGGACAGCTGTCTGTATGAAATGAGTATATGTGCACGCCAAATACCAGGCTTGGATAGGAAAGAATCCAATCAGAATTACCATACTCTCACCAACTTAGTCAAAGACTTTCACCTTGAGAAGGAAAAGAGAAAACATTGATACCTATTCATTCGTACGTACCAAAAAATAAAATGGCTACTATCCACGTTTTTAGACACGCTGAGGCCTTGCACAACATCTTGCCGGAGTTCAGGGCGAAGAGAGACCCAGAAATCTCGGATGCGGGCCGTCAGCAGTGCATCAAGATGGCCTCCGAGTTCCCCTTTATGGACCAGGTAACACATCTGATATCGTCACCGCTTAGTCGTGCACTGAGCACTATCCGTTTGGCGTTTGCCCCCGTGGCAGAAAAGCAGCAAATCATTGTCTTCCCAGAGCTGACCGAGGCTGGAATCGCAATTTCGAGTTTCGGATCTTCCATCGAGGAACTTCAGGAGAAATATGGAGATCAACTCGATCTAAGCCATGTCCCTGACGATTGGGAACAGATCCACCCAAGAAGCCGCTTCGCGTATGACTTGAAGCTGATCTTCACCCGTGCTGCTCTGGTAAGGGAACGGATCATAGATCTGGCTTCAACGGCGGAGGAGGGGTCCCATATCGTCGTCATGACCCATGGCCAGACCGCTCACTTTATGACTGGTGACTTCAGTGGTCCGGAGGCACCTACATACCTTACAAATTGGAATGGCAACTTGCAATACCGCTCCTATGCAATCGACCTTGCCTCAAGGGCATTGGTGGAAACGCCGGAAAGCAGGGTAAGAAGAGGCATATTGGGGCCAAATGACCCCGATGCTGTGGCTATGGTGAAGGCGCATATATGCCAAAGAATCCTCTGCCGTATGCCTGAGGTTCATGCTCTGTATGAAGCCTACAATAAGCCTCAAGGAGAAGGCTTGTAAGCTCGCCAAGCTAAGTACCTCCCCCTTTTCATTGAGGGGTGAGGCTCCCACTTATGTAGGTATGATATGCACCAGAACCACGGCAGAAATCGATGGTTTATGTTCTTTTTACCTCTTCTGCTTGGTTTCTTTGTGGAGTTCAATAAAGAAACCAGATTTCTTGTTCCATTTGTACTCTAGGCAGGTACCTAGGTAAGAGGGGTAGTTAACCCCTATTCGCAAGATCTATGTAGATAATACCTAAAAAAACAATAATAAAAAACATGTATTGACTTTTAACCAAGTGCCTTATGGTGTTATTGGTGACTGACTCGAAAAATAGTGAACAAGGAATCATAGCTACCTACTTAGTAATAATCATCATCGTAGACAACGCCAAGCAATGCCAAACCACCCTTTCCCATTTGTCGAATCCAGATGCTTGCCTCCATAATCATACAAATACCTAGGTTAGGTACCTAAATTTGAGGTATGATACACGTAGCGGGGGACTAATAATAACGATAATACAAGAATAACTATATTCAAGCTGCCACTCTAGTCACATGCTTCGAGTCTGATATAGCTGTTTCGGCCTCTATCTCTAAGCCATTATCTCCTGATTCGGTGGTCGTGTTAATGGTATCATTGGCGCTCTTTGGCACAGTTTCAGGTGAACAATTATTCGACATGTCGTGAAACGGGTGAGCGTAGTCTTCTTCGTCACGCAAGTCCTCATCGTCGTCCCCGTCCCGCATGGCGTTCGTTATGGGTGGTGGCTCTACCGGCTGTTTCTGAAGTTTCTTGGGTACGAACGTTTTGTACATTGTCTTCCGGAACGTACGAGTGGTTCCGAAAACAATGAACACCTTCGAGATTATAGGTTAGTATATGGTAGCTCCCTATTGAAAGGGGTAAATGACTCCTTGGAACCTAGGCCGAGCTTGATATATCCGAATGTCCACCCTGATAAAAGTAGAAGCAAAAATAGGAGCGAACGTATGATTTGGGAGTGTCATCACTTACAAGAAGGCTTGTCGACACACCCGGCATGAAAAGCAAGAAGTCGTTGATTGCCCTCGCAGCTGACAAGTCCGCGTATTCGCCAAGCTGCTCGGTCGTGTGATGGGAAAGCTGCGATATCTCCGACAAGATCGTAATGAGTTGAAAAACAGCCAGCACCACGAAGGCGATGGAGAATCGCAGTACTAGCCATCGATCGTATATGCTTTGGTGGCCATCTAGTATGTCAAGGATATGTCCATCCGTCTCCCCCGACCTCCTGGAGAACAAGTATCGGGTGTTCCACGAGATAAGCCGGTGCCGAGTGTATATGTACTTGATGAGGATCGCGATTAATAGGAGGCTACCTATACTGAGGCTAATCATGACTAATAGCGTGTTATCTCGGTCTGCTCCCTGACACTTTGTGGGCGCGCATACTGTTGAAGTTGGCGAGGATCAAGAAAGCCAGGTGTGAACTCTGGACTCCGCTCAGGCGTAAGAGACCCATGAGGATGGCTGGCAGTATCACTGCTACCACCTTTGCTATCTGATCGGTTCTATTCTTGAGCGGTCTGAAAGTGACGATGTCTCTGACCTTGAATACGGTATGAGACAGTGCGATGGCCCAGAATAGAGTGAGCATTGCCTCTACGTTATATGTATAGTATTCTAAGAGGATGGTCAGATCTGTTGAAAATTTAGGTAGTTAGAATTGCTTGTTACATACGTATGTAAAATAGTACGAGGTCCAAGCCAGTGGAAGGCCCTGCGATGGCTATCTCCGGAGAGCCGATATGAGCGATGGCGTATTTGTACTGTTCAGTTTTAACATCGCGCCACCAAACGATGGTATGGAACTGCTGGATAATGCTTATGACGGTGCCTAGAAGTGTAACATAGGATAGTAGTGCGACATCTATTTAATATCATCAGTACATGTTTGACGGTTGGTGCCGGCGGGCTTTGGCAAGCTACAACATACAACTGTCTCTCTCGTGATGGGCCCATACCAGCCAGATCATAAGAGCACTGGCCGCCAAACAAATAAATGACCATATAAGAACGCCAACAGCAGTGCCTACTACCTCATCGAGTAGTTGAACCACCATGTCGAGTCGACATTAGGTGACCAAGGCATTGGGATCGTGATATTGAACTCGACGTTGAAAAGAGCGAAAAGTGAGCACGTATATGTCGGAGGGAAAACAAGCTTTACTTTCAAGGGGACATCCGGACCAATTCGTCGTTGGCTAAGGAAGGCCCTTACATAGTTAATAGCTAGTATATGCTGCCGACTGTATAAGCCAAGACCCCGGTGCTGTCACCCCATTTCGGGTCTGTTACCGAGATAATTCATGGGAGATCCCCTCCTAGGTAGATCAATCAGCGTGGGGGGAGGCCAGGTGCGCCGGGAACTAGTACACATACAGCGGCCTATAATAGCTTCTACGCGCGCGAGACATATAGGGCTTCATTAGCCAATTGCGGAAGTAAACCCCATGCAGGCAAGCTCAAGTCATCTACCGAGATTTGGATGTCGATGAAACTCAATCCCACTCCACAAAGATGAGAAGCGCACTGGGGATGGAACTAGGGGCATGAAGTTTTAGCATTAGAGCACTTATGTATATCGAGAACTCCCTACCTAAAAAAATATAATAGCCTTAGAATGTTTTAACGTTGGAGTTAAGGTGATAGATGTTAAGCCGTGATATCAAGCTTATCTAAGACGAGATATCTTCATAGTAGGTATGTGGTGACGCTTACTACAATAGGCGAGTGCTTCGTGAGAAAACGTGAATCAGAAACAAGGAGAGAGGCGACCCAGGGTCGGTGACATAACAATACAACGATATTCGAGCCTAATAGACCCCCTAGTCTACCTTCAAAGACATTTTTATGCGAGATCTCATACGTAAAAGCAATTGAGAATAGAAAAGTTATCGCCTAGCAGAGATCGACACATGCTCCCCTAGCTTAGAGATTCATGCCCTTGCAGTTCGCATTGCCCGAAAAAGAGAGAAAAAAGATCCCGCATAACAATGTCGTCCATTGACGTGACCACCTGATTGACCACATGATGGAAAGACAGCGCGTACTTTAATAGAGCTGCGCCAAGGTCCTGAATACCGGCATGAATCGCATGAAAGCTTTCCATGAAGCTATTAGCTGACAAGAGACATCTTGACGATCCGCCACACACATATCGCGCAGTGGAGCATCGCATCGCATCACATCACAGGGGCCATTCGTAATCAAGGTGTGCAGACTCAGAGCCCCCCTTTTCCCTAACCGAGGAGGGATGATGCTAAGGCCATAAACCACCTAGATCATGCCCATCAAATCTATCAAATCTCGCCGCGCGCTGGTTAGGGTTTGCCAAGCGGCCACGGGCCGGTATAAATACTACGATGGAAAACGGCGACCTGTTTGTTATGAAACCTGGTTGCGTGTGACTCGCAGAAAGAAACAAGACAAGAGTACCATGCATACGTACCTACCTACCCACATGTCTACATACCTAAGGTTAGGTCCATAGTAAGAGTAGGAGAGCGAACGCGTTTCGCCCGGAGCTCCAATGCCCATCGCTGACAAACTTTTGCCATATTTGGTTTGGCCCATTATCTGGCCGTATCATGGTGCTGTTCTATTCTGGGGTGCAGAGGCGAAATCGAAGTCTGGCATGATACCTTCCCTTTACGGAACAACCTCTGCTACACAAGTAGGTAAGTAACACGATATCTCCAACCAGCGGTAGGTCCCTATCCGTATCCTCATCAGAAGTAACGGCATGCGTCTTACCGCCGTCGTGGTCGTCATCGTAGTTCTGGTCGGACTAATACGAGAGTCGCGAATCGGTAACGGCGATAGTAACGTCTGTCGTAACAGTTATTGCGTGGCCATATAGGTACTGTACCTAGGTAGGTAGGTAGGTGTTTAGGAGGGGCTCAATGCCGCGTGCATTAAAAGCCCCCCAATGAAGTACCTGAACACCGTACCTACTGGAGGTTGACTACGACTAGAACTATTGACTTGGATCCAATACCTAGGGCAGATATAAAATCAACCACATCTAAATCTCGAATTCGTATTCTTTCAGTTCAACTCATCCCACATAGCAGACGTACCTACTTACCTCTACCTCTTGGTACCTAGCATCACGAGGTAAGCTACCCGTGCCGTCCTGCCCCCTCCTTTTCTAATTCTCTATTGTTCGTTGTCTGTGGGTCCATTATCGCTTAGGAAACCAGCTCGTAGGTGAGTTTGATATGTGCTGAATAGTAGGTATACTTGAAGAGGCTTGAAAACAGCTACCGGCCCGATAGCGAGGGGTTGGTATGCCTACTGCATGTGTGGATAGTAGTGGGTAGGTAGGTAGTACAAGCTCAACAAAGGGGTGCACCGACTTGAAGATCAATATATGCCATCAAACTATTAACCTAGCTAGGTAACTGCGCATTAACGCATGTGTCTTTGATGAATTTATGAATGTGGGAAAATCTTCATCGGGTGGCATTAGCCGCCTTATCACAGATGTGCAAAGCTATCACCGGAACACCCAAAGAATTTACGACGGGATACAATCTACTGGGTAGGGCAGAGGTATCAGTATACTGATGTCCGCCTCTACTGTATCTATATTCAATAATGCTGTGATCGCCACCACCACTTCCACTACTACACTCATGTCCGCCATCACCAACGTCCCCCACCTAATTTGAGGCCAACCCCTATTCGACATCCTTGCTGATATCAACAACATCAACCCATTTCTTCGGTCTACTGCGACCACCGTCCCAAGCATCATTCAAGTACGCCTCGGCCTCTTTAGTCCAAGCCAGGAGCTGCTCATCCGAGCCCCATTCTCCCATAGCCATAAGGCCTACCGGCAGCTTACCCTCGCCCACTTCGGGATCGACGTAGCCAACAGGTGCACTGGCTGCGGGACATCCCGTCGTATTTGCCAGCCAGCTGTACATCATATTTCGGATGGTCATACTGCCGTCGCTGAACCCGTACGCCTGGTCGCCGGGATGTATCTTCCAGCCGGCATCGGGGGTCGTCGGTGTCAGGATCAGCATGCCTGGGTGTTGCTTCCACAGGAAAGCGAGGTGCTCCATGAGGAGCCCCCTCAGCTGCCCGTGCTTGAACATATCGGCCGCAGGCGTCTGCGACGCGAATCCAAATAGCAGTTGGTTGCAGTAGTTGACATTTGCAAAGGGCTTGTTACGATCCATGGCTCGGCCCTGGCAGTGATCGATGCCTTCGATAAGCGCCCATACACTGAGGGAGCCCTGGCCTTCCTGCAAGTACGGAATACTTATGTCGACAACTTCGTAGCCTAGCTTGTTCTCGAAGTAAGAAACGGCATTTTTTGTCACTTTGACAACGGCTGGCGAAGCCGCGTTGAACCAATCCCAGTAGATACCGATCGTCTTCTTCGCGGTGGGACTAGGTGGAACGGACAATGCGAATGAGCCTTGTACCGGATCTTCTGGATTAGGTGTCGTCACTACCATATCTAAAGTCAATATGCAGCTTTCCAAAAGGATGTCAATTTAGTTTTAGGACCAGGGACCGTCGAAACCAATACGCGTATTTCAAAGGGATTTGCGAGGGGGGAGCTAAAGGGAACAAGCAATAGATGGATGATGTACGTACTAATGCGGTATGTAATGGCCAAATCGTTGGCCGTCGCAGCCATGGGACCAACCACACACACGGCAGATTTCATCGTAACTGCACGATGCAGTGTTGGCTTGAGGCCGTAAGATCCGCAATATGACGACGGGACCCGGATGCTCCCTCCAGCGTCAGTGCCAATGGCGATAGGAATTAATCCAGCACAGATAGCGGAACCTGCGCCGGAAGACGAGCCACCGGGGTAGTAAGCTGGATTATTCCAGTTGACTGGACTTCCCCAGCTCGGATTACACCCACTGATATCCGAACCCAGTTCTTGCATCGTCAGCTTACCAATTACGATAGCACCGGCCGCTTCGAGCTGTGCGACTGGCCAAACGGTTTCCGTCGCGGGTTTGAAGAAGGGGTCGGCCGCATTATAGGGTAATCCTATGTGTGTAACATATCCCTCAACGTCTTGATCATCTTTGACCCCAATCGGCACACCATCTAGAATGCCCAAGGGCTGGCCGGCAGCATATCGTTCCGTTGACTTTGTAGCTGCCGCGAGCACGAGGTCCTCTCTCGTGACCGTACAAGCCACTGCGTACTTCTCTGAGGAGCTTTGCTCGCGAGATAGGAGAGGGAGCAACGCTTTCGCCACTTGAAGGGGTGTCAGTTTCCCAGCTTTGAAAAGCTCATGGTAGTCAGCCGCGGAATAGAAACGTCCAGTCAAGTCTTCAGGCTGTCGCTCGTAGAGCTCAGGTGTGATTTCTGCCTGAGTTTGCACCACGCCGTCGGGGGCCAGTGGTGTGACGATGGGCTATTCGCCTAGTCAGTCAACTAACTAATTACCTACTAGGTAGATGGCTTTATAGCATCGGAAAAGTGTAACATGACATAAGGAACATCAGGACCGCGTACTTGAAGATGCCAGTTCCTCTTGTGCAACTCCTCTATGTTGTTGGCACAATCAAAATTGGCATTATGCCAGGTAGCTTTGGCGAGGAATGAAGAGTAATTGACGCTAATTGCTGGATGAGCGATGATAACCAGACATTCATGAATATGTCCAATTGCTTACAGCTTCGCGGCGAGAATTAGGGGCCATCCTCTAAGAGCTGGATTATTGTACTCCATAGGCTTGTATGGTGTTTTAGGGCCCTCTTTAGCCAACGGATATCCCGAGAAACGCTGGTTTGATGCCATGGTGACTATAATTCAGAAGGGAGCCGTTTAGTCGTAAATTGGCTATAAGAGGTTTAAGATTCGTTAGGATAATAAAAGAAAAGCATACAAGCAATGCCCATTTGATGTTGATGGTACCTTATGTAGGTAAATACCTACTAAACTTGAAGGTTGAAGTATCTTAGTGTATGTAGTAGGCGTCTTATGTAAGTAAGATACCTACTACTACTAGGCATACAAGCTGGAAACCCCCACCGAATACCGTGGCAAGTAGGAACCTTATGTTCTACAGTACATAACTCCAGCAACTCCAGCCCATGGCTGTTGAAAGCGGGAAGGTTCCAATTGGATTGCGGGACAATTGGATCCATTAAAGCGGTATAGCCTAGGATGTGTCTACCCTAGCTGCCTAGGTAGTAGGTAGTAGGTAGTAGGGTATCTACTACTATCTAGTACCTAGCGGAGGTATGATTTTCTCCTTTTTTTCCGCTAAAATATCACACGCAGATAGATGTCTCGGATGGATCCACCGGGGATATATTATCGGTATATTTATTTCCAATACCCCGACGATTATCTTCCTAGGTACTACACAGTAGCCGCCTATCTTCTCTTTACCGCCACCCAAGAATCAGCAATGCTGGTCGGAATTCGGGTAATCGTCTCCATTGTCGAAGAATCCAGGGGTGATTAGGGCTGATAGGTGTAGTTCTTGGGAATGATGAGATAATATCGCCTCGCTCCTCTTGGTATCCGGCCTGTAATAAACGCTCGTGATGATGACTAATCTCCTCTAATATGATCCTGTCTAAACGCATCCTTAGAGCCAGCTCTACTTCTTCTCGTCGAGGGAAAATGGGAGACATCTCCTGGAAGCGCGCCCATGCCTTGTAAGCTTCTATTTTTCTCCTGTCCTCGTCGCTGCACAGGTCGATGATCGTTCCTTTGCTCTTGTCTTGCTCAGTCATATCTGGCCGAAATGGCGGCCAATACGCTGTCTCTATCTGCTCAACTATGAGGTAGACTATCTTCACATCATGGAAAAGCTGGCCTTCGATGAAGTCTTTGATGACCATTTTGATATCCCCCTCGAAGTCGCCCGCGTTGATTGAAATCTGTTCAGCTGCGGAAAAGAACGGTTCCGGGTTGGAGAGCGGATAGGGATACCCGCTGTGCAGTTCGAGGATATCACGGGATCCAATAAACCACGTGGTAGTCTGAGTATCTTCAGCGGTTGGGAAGCCTCTCACGACAGAGTGATTCAACGCGACTTCCCGTGACTCCTGGCAGACGTGAGCAATCACAGGGGGCAGAAGACGCCAATTCTTCCAAGGCACATTCTTAGCAAAGAGCTGGATGCGCCCCTTGGGCAGCGCATGGATCCAAATCAAGCGTCGGATCTCTGCAGGTAGTCGGGGAAATTGGGGAAATGTAGTTTGATGGTATGACATTTTGATGAATCGCCTCTAAATTTTGTTTAAATTTTCCAATTCCTTTTTTGGAATAGAGGAGTTGGTGGGCTGTTAGTAGTAATTCGAGCAGCTGGCGCATTCGAGTATGCTGCTTTGACTTGTATGATGCCCCGCGGACTCTTCCCCGTCGTGAAATTTGTTCAAACCTCTACGGATTCGACACGCTCCCATGGCTAACAGATTTCTGGGCGCCCAAGCCGAGTATTTATAAGTCTAAGATTGAAAAACTCAGTGGGGATTAAATATCGGAGATGAATGAGATGTATGAGATAGGAGGGGCTGAATGGATATAAAGTTGGATACTCGAGGATGCGCCAGGGGTACCGAAGGACTTTGGATATCCATGAATATATCAAGATATATACTTAGGTATACACTACCTAGGTAGGTAGGTAGGTCTGTAGGTAGGTAAAATGCAAGAGTTGGAGTGCATTGGCATTGTTGAATATCGTGATTGTTCGACGATGGTTTCTATTGCGTAAGGCTGTATGGCCAAACCTGGACAAAATGAGATTTGTGGATCCAGTAATGCACACTGGAGTTGACGTGATCAGTAGGGCTTATCGCATCATTTGTCCGTTAGTGGTGATTCTCCCACCTTTGACGCCGCAATTCTCTATACCACTTCGTGATATTTCAATGTCAGTCTGGAGAAATGCGTCCTAGGTAACAGCCAGACAACTAAAACCAAGTTTCTTTTTCCTGATAATTATTTGATTGGAAATCGTTCTCCATCCCTCGTCATCATCTTCTCCCCTTGCACCGCTCATTTTGCGTCATTCGTCATCCGGGGCATAGCAATAACTAGGGAGCTGTGAATATACCTAACCTAGTACTATGCGGTATTCCAATGTCGCCATCTCTGCCTTTACCTCCTTGAGACGTTGTTCCATAGATCTGTAGAGTCTGGGCCCGAAAAGAAATGGAAAAAAATAAAAGCCTACCGAATTCGGCGCCGAAGAGCTAAGTAATACAGACTCGGGAGTTTTGCAAACCGTTCCGTACCTAGTAGGCTGGTGGATGGGTATCTCCCTGTCATAGCTTCATCAAGCCAGACATGAGGAATTATAAAATAGGGAAGAGCTCCCATAATGTCCTCTAGGCCTAGTTGCTCTCTTTTTCGACCTCCTGAACTTTCCAGTCTGCCCATTTTATACATGCTGCAGTCGCAACGTATATCAACGGCCAAGTAGCAGCAGCTCTAACCATAGACTTTCTCACAACTGAAGGCGGTGTGTTTATGAACTTTCGCTCGACGACTGAATGCCATAGAGATTCCAAGAGAAATCCAGAGACGCATATTCGTCCAAGTTGATCCTTTCCAGTTGTGTTATGTATGCGTTCGGCTGCACGAAGAGAATACGACTTGGATGGTGACGCCATTTGGAAAGGAGTTGGTTCGTCCAAAGGTGGATTGTGTCGTATTTAGTTGCTGATGGCGACCTGCGCGGGAAACTTGAGAAGTGAGCACTGAGAATTCGATTCTGAATGGAGCTCTGCCCTTTCTAAATGCTTCGCATGGTGCACGGCCCCTTTAATCCTGTGATCCCTTACTTCGTACATACATGCCTCACCCCACTTTACCCCCTTCGATCCTGTCAG
This sequence comes from Hypoxylon fragiforme, assembly GCF_022984875.1. Classification (NCBI taxonomy): domain Eukaryota; kingdom Fungi; phylum Ascomycota; class Sordariomycetes; order Xylariales; family Hypoxylaceae; genus Hypoxylon; species Hypoxylon fragiforme. The sequence goes on along the minus strand of NW_026054758.1, from coordinate 86,858 downwards.
GAAAGGCCTCCTGATTCCCCCAACTCCGCATCATTCCCCAGCGTCACAGTTACCACTTACCGTATCAGTCTACCCTATTCTTATATCAATAATATCAATATAATAATAATATAATAGTATAAACACTTTCACTAATCTCAGAAATAGCCTTCGATAAGATCGGCGTGTCTTCTTAGAAAACAACTAGGTTAGTATCGTGGCTAACCCACGACTTCACGGGACGGCGCGGCTGCGCTATTGAAGCCAAGGTACAATTTGTACAGACCAGCGCAGAAAGCCAAATATACAATACACAGGCTTCATGCGGGGTCTGGGAAACCCATGCATACATATGCATATGACAGTTTGTCAATTGGTGCTAGAGAGTCTATGACGGCTTGTTCCAACCAACGCCGCGTACACAGACGGTTTGCAAGCTCGATCGCGAAACTAAACGGCGGGAAGATTTGACGAGCAGGTCAACAACCAGCCTGCCATAATGGACGATATAGTATACGGATCTGGATGGAGGTAAAGCGAAAACTTCTGCTCCGCAGATATGCATTATCTAGGTTCATTCCGAAGCCCTTAGCGACTCTGTTGCGAGAAATACAGAATGATGAGTACTAGATTAGGTACTTAGCCACCCGTTCCAAATACTAACCTAACCTAGGTACTTATTGTCAACAGTGTTGTCCCTCTTGGTGTATCAGCTCATCAATAGGTATTCATGTGCCTGGGTCTCATAATTATTGCAGGTGCATATGATGAATTCTACGCGACGGAAGCTATCAATGCTCCTGTCTTCACAATCACGTCGTCGCTACGTTTGATAGTGCGTCTAATCCGGTGCTAAAACCCCCACTATGGAACAGGAAGTGCAAGGTAAGCACTAACCTACGCTGGATCTATTACGGTAACGCGTTCTTTGAGGATTCACCTACTTTACCTTGGAAGGCATTGTGAACGGCAAAGATCCACTCCAGGCAGCTCGCTTCGGGGTATGTACTTTTGTCGCTATATTCAGCTCCTACTCAGTAGCTAATGAAAGCTTACGGATTACCAAATATACCATGATCTGCGGTATAGGCTGCAACATGAACGAGGGACTAGATGATGTTCATAGCCAATAGTAACAGATTCATTTAGGTGCCAACATTCCTATGATATCCATCCTAGGTCGGTAGGTTAGAAGGTCTGTATTACCACCCATATCTTAGTGAACATCTAAACTTCAAGCTCAGAATCACTTGTTTGTTTTGAAACTTTCAGGACAGAAATCACATCTTGAATATATGCTGTTCTAGTCATAGTCGTTGTCATGACCACCAAACCTTCTGATGCCCCTTGGGCCGACGAGCCCTTCGGCCTGATTACAACACCATCAATGTATCTAACTGTATACACCAACGTGCCGAGTACGATAGTCTTAGATATTCAACTAATAAGTCTCTAGGATTCTCATTCCTACCTCCGCCTTGCTTCAGATATGGCACATGCGCACAATGTCCTCATACGGGGTCTGAATGCAATCCTACAGCAAGCTCCACACGTAGCAGTATCGACCAAGAAGAACTACAACAAGCAGGACATCAAAGACCTCCTCTTTTACGTCCATTCCTGGACCAAGACAGTAGATCACCACCACTGGGTAGAAGAGACGTTTATATTTGGAGAGATAGAAAAAGTTAGCGGCAAGCCTGGCCTCATGGCCGAGCCCAAGAGCCAGCACGAGGCGTTTCACGGCGGCATCGAGAGGCTGTCGGCGTATGCATCAGCGACGAAACCCGACGAGTTCCAATGGGAGGGGCCGGGGGGAATGAAGGAGATCATCGATTCGTTTAGCCAACACCTGACCGACCATCTCTACGCTGAGATCGATACAATCTTAGGACTTAAGTTCATGGACAGCCAGGCTTTGAATAATATCTGGGATCAAGCTGAAAAAGTGGCACAGCAAGCTGGAAATCTCGGGATGTTGGTGAGTTCGATGCATTCATTCATTTACCTATTCGTCTTCCTGCCTGTCCTCCACCAACTCTACGTTGACCACCTGTCTGTAGTATGATGTGTTTCCCTGCGTACTGGGATGCGCCGACAAGACTTATGAAGTCGGATACCAATTCCCCCCGTTGCCCTGGATAATGCCTTACTTGGTCAAATACTGGTTTGGCGCTGGGAACGGGGCCTGGAGATTCAATCCCTGTGATTGGTGGGGCAAGCCACGACCCTTAGCATTCAACGCTCAGTCCGCAAGTGCTTCTATGTTGTAGATATCCTATAAGTCGTGAAAATGGGACTTGCCTGCTAGGTGTCCAGGTAGGTAAACAAAAATGACTTGAGAATAACTTACCATTCAGTTCCGTGGTCGTGTTCCCGTTCATTTGAACCTCTTTGAGCGTGAAGAAAATTTAGGTCAGAAGTCAAGCATCTCCATGGCTGGGACATGACCGCAGGTTAGAAATTAGTCTCGGGTCTTCCTCGTCGCTTTACTAATCGCGCGCGTTACTTGGGGCCGGCAGAGACAGCGCCTTGGCGTTTGCTATGGATGCATCTCTCCAATCATCAAAAATACTGTCATCCACCACGACCCACCCGGCCGTCACTGTCCCCCGTCCGGAGCTATTGTGCAACTCGGGCGGGATCCTTTCTCCTACCCCAAGGAACCGAGGTAGCCTGGGAGAGTACCATCGACGTACGAATCCTGGGGTATCGGTGATGGATATCTATGTAGTTGGTGAGGAGCCAGGGCGTGCCAAGAGCGGCACTTTTGCAGGAACTGAGTTTATTGCGTTCTGCAGCCAGGGTATACATCTCCGCGCATCTTTACACATTCTAGAGATACCGGGCGATCTCTGCCTCCGTCCAATCCCATAACTTCTTTCCCAAATCACGATACTCGCTCGTCTCAGTTTCCTCGCCTGACAGCTTCCCCACAGGCACGTAGAAGCCACCTGTCTTGATATCATCCTTCCTAGTCGTGATCGCCCATAGCAGGTTATACGTCCCTTGCGTAGGCGTCAACATCTGGCCAATGTAGAGGAAATAAACCATGAGCTTCTGACTCCACTTCAGGTCCGTAATCAGCGCCGTCTTGACGACCCCTGGATGAATTGCCAACGCCAGGACGTTGGGATACCTATCCGCCAACTCCCGCGCGTACAGCAGGTTGGCGAGCTTGCTCTGGCCATAGCGCCTCCAAGGGCCCCCCACAAGAATGTCCTGCTCGGTGTGAAGCCTTTCGAACTGGATGCCGCCCGTTGGTGCGTTTTTCCATGCCGTGCTGGTGACCATGACCACGCGTGCGTCGGCACCCGGCAGCGCGGCCGTCTTCTCTAACAGGGGCATCAGCTTGCGCACGAGAATCGAGTGGCCGAGCTGATTAACAGCAAACTGGATTTCGTAGCCGTCCTTCGAAACATCAGCGGCTTTACCCATGATGCCAGCACAGCAGACTAGCACATCAAGACGGTCCGGGGTGGTTGTCAAGATGGTCTGGGCAGCAGACGCTACCGAGGCGTTATCGGCCGTGTTGCACGCTATGAAGGTCAGCTTGGCGCCCGCCGATGCCTGCGCAATCAAGTCATTGGCTGATGCAACATTTCGACCGGTAAAGATGATATGTGCTGGGTTGTGCGCGGCCATCTCGAGCACAGTGCCCCTACCAACTCCTGCGGTGCCTATTTCCAGTTAGCCATGTGAGCAGGTTGTTTGGTGACAGCAAAAGGGGCCGTCATACAGCAGCGCGGTGGCTGGTTGTGGGGAGAGCACTCAAGCTGTATTTAGGATTGACTTCATTTGACTTACCTCCGGTCACGACTATGACCTTCCCAGATAGCTCTGGAATTCCCTTTTTGGGGTCAAAGTTGAGATCAGGCATGACAGCGGACAAATGAAGGGTTTCCGGGAGATGGGTGAAAACTGAAAAAAGCGTATGGATTTCTGTTATTCGTGTTAAACAAATGATGAATAAGAAGATGACTGGGCCGTTTAAGACTAGTTAACAGTAGGTAGGTATAGGTGGGATTGGATGCTTCTTTTCATGCGGTTAGTTGTCCGAACGGCCCTACCTTAAGCCTTGCACAGGCATATCACTTTACGCATGTTGGTACGGTTCCGCATAACCCGAACTCAACGGCTGAAGGGGATGGAGGCATGTATTATCCCGCATAATAATGAGCTCGTCTGCGACTCGGTACTCGGCCGTGCCACAGGTCAGCAACAATCCAGGCCCTGTTCACTTCTCAATGTAACGTGTAATATCGTCGCGCAGTATAGTCGGGTCATCGAAGTTGAGAAGGAAGACACACATAATAACGAAGCTCTGTAAATGCGTCTATTCCGGAAGATTGGATAGTCACTTTTCACCGCCATCGAGCTCGTCCAACTATGTGACACGAAGTCGCGACGTTTAAAGAGTGCTTGCCACAGTCATGAACCTGACCCGCCTAATAGAAGATTATCCCCGATATTTCCGGCCATTGCGACATATCCAAAACCTATAATTTTCCCTGTACGCGAAATCATTCACGGTAGCATGCCGCTATGCTAGTACGGCGTTGACTCAGTCGCTACGGCCAACCTGAGGAATTGGTTACCTAGTGCCAACTACGGAGTGCGCAATAACCATTTTCGATATTTTAAGCGCATCCCCCTTAAGGGAGGGAGTTAGCGAAAGGTCTGTATTGCTAGAGAAAGGAGTAGAGCAATCATGAGAGTAATGGGACAACGCCGAGTAGGTGCTACTTAGCAACCTTGAATGAAAGGAGTGGCATATGTATGTCAGTAATTCCAGTACTTCGCACTTCATATATAATGATGTGGTCAGCTTCTATAAAATAAAATAAAAACCCAGGAATGTTTCTTATATATCGATTCATCAGTGTGTGCTTATTAGGTGGTTTAGACAAGCAGGGGTTGTCGCTCATCTTCGTTTTCGATCCTAACCTCTTCGCCCTCCCTGAACCTACGACGATGTTAGTATCACCGATTACGAAGTTTTATAGCGAGTCGACTAACATGGTGTAGCCCACAAAAGATGCCAACCAAAACGAACCCAGATAAGTCAGGCACCACTCAAGGATTCCGGACGACTTGTAATAGCCACCATACATGAGAATGACGAATGCTAGCCCGCACCCGAACTGACACAGCACGAGAAACGTATTAAACATGCACCTTTCAGTCATTAGTGTGTTAATTTCTATTTTGGGAGTCCTAGGCTTGTAAGACCAACCATTTTCGCAGCCCCACGAATACAGTAGGTCCGCAGATCTGATCCCACCACACGGCCGTGGTAGTAATTGCGCTTACGAATAAGCCTCCAAAGGTGCCCATAAGAAGATGTCGGTGCCGGACATGTGCATCGGCCGTGTCGAAGACGCTCAGGTTTATCAGGCTTACAGCGGCACCCATCCCAGCCACCTCGGCAATCAAGCTAGTAATTTGTCTCCAGAGGGCATCATCGGTCAGCTTGTAAAACTGGGGTGAGTATCGTACGTGATGGACGGCAAACATAGTTCCGACGAAGGTCACCCCCGTGACTACACACCCGACAATAAACACGGGCTTGAACTGGTGGGCGGCGATGTCGCTGATAAACGGGACATAGGGGTTTACCTGCCCTGGATACTGTGGTCGGCCGATGACCAGCCATCTCACCAAAAGGATGGTAAGTGTAATGAACCAAGCGCTCCCTGCGAGCAAGGGGAATAGCCAGAGACGACGAATAGAGAAGAAATCACGAAAAGCTCGATACCAAGGTCTCGCCATCTCGCTAACGTTTATACTTTATCCCCAATTTTATTAGTAATGAGAAAAAAGGAACTTGAAATAGGAGGATGAATTAGAAGAGTATTAGAAAGATATCCCATGTTTAAGCAGAAAGTATGTTGAGAGTGTTGACGTCATGGCGTCGACGGGTCGTCCCGAATTTTGATTGGGGAAGTGGATCTACAGAGGTACTGCTAATAATATACCTAACTTTAATGTCTGCTGCATGATGTCTACCTACAACCAGGTCCTACCTAGGGTACCTAATTAACTACCCAGGGTAACTACCTAGAAACATTAACTCTAGCCTCACAATGACAATTTGGCCTCTCGTATTACTATACCCCCATCCTCGACCGATGCTTTATCCTAACACTACGATTAGTTTCCCCCTTCATTGCCATAGATTGGAAAACAGGTAGGTATGGACTAAGCTCGTTCCACCTCAGGGTGCTCCTCTTTAGGGCGTTCCTCCTCAGTCATAGAAAGTTGGAGCTTCTCGTCTTCCTTGAGAAGATCCTTGATAACAGTTTCTGCCGGTACATCAGCAATGGAACATGTCCAGGTGCCCTCGTTTGGGTTGGACTGTGATTCAGGATCATATCCAGGGCTACACTGAAAGGCCCTTGCGCCAGCATGACCTCCAGCTCCAAGAGCAGCAGCAATACCCCCACCTCGAACGATGGCGTTGACGATAGGAACGCCATACCCGCTCATCGCTGCGCTCTGTAATACCGCAAAAGCACGTCTCGCCGCCTTGACTTTTATTATTTTGGACTGTATAACTGGTGCAAACATAACTATGAGAGAGGGAAAACAAGTTAGCTATGCTCGCTATTAATAAAGAGGGTAAACTGGGGACACAATACATTTCACAGGGCCGCCCGAACCAAAACCAAGTATTCCTAGAGCTGGGCTAGCTAGAGCAGCCGGTGCCACAATAGCGACGGTAGATCCCACTGCTATCACCGTGTACGTTGATGCGGTACCCGGGTTCTCTCCCACCCAGTTAGCAGCGAGCTTTGCAGCCTCAGCTGCATCCTGCCTTGAGAATGTCTTTGCTCCCTTGATCGCATCAGCTAGGTGCGCTGGGATATCAGCTGCTGCTTTTGCCGAAAATGCCTTCGCCTTCTCGCTTGCTGCGTCTAGATGAGATGGGAATTCGGCTGCCACCTTTGACGAAAACTCCTTTGCCTTTTTGCTTGCTGCGTCTAGGTGTGATGGGATATCGGCTGCCTCTAATGCCTCTTTCGTAAAAGCCGCGGCGTTTTTAACGTTGTGGAGAATGGCCTCCGGGTTGATGTTGGGCAATATGGCCATGATGCTAATCCTCGTGGGCCGATACGTATGGTATCTTTAAAGTGACCGATAATAATTGCAATTTCTTTTGCTGGGGAGGGTAAAAGAAGAAAGAGGAAGAGTTGAATATGAGGCTACTGTGAATGATAAGGCTTCAAGGCAGCCCAATGCAGGCTTCTTCTGGCTTCTTCTGGCTTTCATGTATTATCGGCGCTGCCAACGAGTGCTATCCATGTATGTGAAACAGCGGTTGGTAACCTGCAGCTGGCCGCTGACTTGTTCTCCGGTATATGCCATATCATTGGCTAACCAGCACTCAAATCTGATTACCACGACAATGCACAAACGGAACTTGCTCATTGGAGTTTGTAACGGAACTTCAAATGTCCTCTGACTCTACATACATATTCAATATTACAGATACCTACATACATATAGGTATGTATGTACGCAAGTACATAGCTCAAGTGGTATCAGTGCATATGTACATACATATGTACATCAGGACCATCACTTAGCAAAGTAAGTGTACAGAGAAAGTAGGGCTGTCGAGGCCGGATTTTGTTACGGATCGTGCCGGGCTCCGATTCAATGTCAACAATCAAGAACATCCCGTCAAAATGTTCTAGGGCTGCTTTGTGACGCCTGGCTGCCGTGAGCTTGCCCCAAGCACGATCCATATCACCTATTATGTAAGCAACTCATGGGCCTTTGGTTATCATCCGGGGAGCCAGCAGGTATCTCCAGCGAACTCTAGGGGACATTCATTTGTATGACATTATATGATTCGACAGATTCGCATGCTGTCACTGTAGAAGTCACAACAAGGCATCTATCAGTCCTACGCCCAATAAATTTCATCGCCGTATTTTGGTGGAGTCGTTCTGATGCAAGTTCACCAACGAGATTCCATAAGAGTGTTATGGTATATTTCGGGAGGTCACATAGATACTCAGTCTAGTGTACCCATGTGTTGCGCGATGCCGTTTCCTTCGATCAACAGTATACGAGACTTCGATCCATTGTTGAAGTATGTAATTACTCAGGGGATGTTATTGATGAACGTGGTAGATATGTATTGAAGGTGGGAGGCGTCCCGGATAGGTAGAATAGGATACATAAGGCCTAGCGTCCGGGGAACGTATCCGAGACTCTGACCGTTTGAGATACATGCTACATGTATGTGCCCAATGTACCTACATATGTATGTAGGCGTTGAAAAGTTATTCATGAATTTTTCTAGTAGATACAGCCTCGAGATTGTATTCCAGCAACAATCACCAGGTTCCCAATCGGGTCCATGTAGTTACCATAATCACTTCATCGTTGACACCGGCCGATTTGGAGCACGGCCTGATGGTTCGTCTTTTCCTACTAACCCTCGATGGTGAATGCGATAACGTCAATGAAGAGAATGTTGATTTCCTCAGAGAGACTTATGACTGCACATCAATGATGTGGCTATACTCAAGAGTTCGTTTGCTAATACCAGGCTTATGTTGACTCTATACATGTATCATCTACATATGTATTCAATGTTGCTCCCTATACTACTTATGTAAGCTTTTTCCCAACATCTATCATAGTATTAGGAGTAGCTTACATTGATATATGTAGTACTGGGTAGATATCTCTACCTACTGCTCCACAGTTGACTTCAGCATTGCATGGATTGTATTGATATTGATGCAAACTGTGGATATCAACCCTTGGAATATGGTGAAAATCGGACCGGGTTACCCCACCATGACATCCCGAGTTTTACTATGTAATCATTGAAGACATCTGGAACTTTTCCTCAGCAAACCCCCTTATCGTTATTTGCATGTAACTTTACCCTTATGCACATAGTATGTCTTCTAGCAGCACTAGTCGCGATATCAACGGTTGATCGCTTCAGACTACTATGTACCTAGCCATGCAAAGTCCCTCCCGGTGTTTCAATGTAACTTGAATACGGCTAGGTACTAAATAGGTATGTACATACTATGTAGTATATACTATGTAGTATATACTAGGTACTAACAACTTGGAAGGGATGTGGGGTCTTTCTCATGCAAGCTTTCTTGATATTCACGCTCCAAACGGACCTACTCTAGGTCATCATTCTGTATGTATTGAAAGCCCCATACAATGTAGCCTTAGATCAGGTACAGTAGCAGTATAGTACTCCAGATAAAAAATTGAACCATCTAGTCATTCTTGGCCGTATGATAACAGAAGGAAAAGAGTGGAAAGGAAATTGATGAACTTTATATACGGTTAACAGAATTACGTCATCCAGACCATAGTTACTACTAGTTATGTATGTAGTGACCCCTCATCTGCCCCTCCAAAATTAAAGCTTAAAGCCTCTTAAGAAAAAGACAAAAACGCCCCCCACTTCAACTTTTCCGTCGTCATTGTTTTAAATTCCCTCAGAGTTCTCACCAATTCTACAACAAACGATACTTTCCATCAATCTTAACAATCTTACACACCTACTCTCCTACTCTCCTACATTACTATACTTCAACCACACACTCCTAAGGAAGTTTCATACTGATAAACATAACACATTATCTTATTCAATACCCAGTATTTCTATTACATTCACGATGGGGTTAATGGATACGCTGAACCTCAAGCCTGGTGTCATCTATGGCCAGGATGTCTTGAAGGTAAGTCATATGAGAAAAGTCAAAAGAATTCCAAAAAAAAAAAAAAATGACGCTAATATGAAACTTTTTCCTAGGTCTTCCAATATGCTAAGGAGAACAAATTTGCTCTTCCCGCCGTCAACGTCACATCATCCTCTACTGTTGTTGCCGTTCTCGAGGCCGCAAAGGAGACCAGATCTCCCGTAGTCATCCAGGTCTCCAACGGAGGTGCCGCTTTCTTTGCTGGAAAGTCCATCTCTAATACAAACCAAGAAGCATCTGTCACTGGTGCTGTTGCTGCGGCACATTTCGTCCGCTCCATTGCCCCCGTCTATGGTGTCCCCGTCATCATGCACAGTGACCACTGTGCCAAGAAGCTCCTGCCATGGCTAGATGGTATGCTGGATGCGGACGAGGCCTTCTTCAAGGACAACGGCACGCCGCTATTTAGCAGTCATATGATTGACTTGTCAGAGGAAGACCTCAAGTACAACATCGACACCACAAGCAAATACCTCAAGCGATCAGCGCCGATGAGCCTCTGGTTAGAAATGGAGGTTGGCTTAACGGGTGGTGAGGAGGATGGTGTCAACAACGAAGACGTTGACAACAACTCTCTATACACACAGCCTGAGGATATCCTTGCCATCTACGAGGCCCTCAGCCCAATTTCCAACCTGTTCAGCATTGCTGCCGGTTTCGGTAATGTCCACGGTGTCTACCAGCCTGGCAACGTGAAGCTTCACCCCGAGCTACTTGGAAAGCACCAACTCCATGTCTCTCAGAAGCTAAAGGATGGGCAGGAGAAGCCAGTATTCTTCGTCTTCCATGGTGGCTCTGGCTCGAGCAAGGGAGAATATCTCGAGGCCATCTCTCACGGTGTTGTCAAAGTCAACCTCGATACCGATCTTCAGTGGGCCTACCTAGTAGGTCACCGAGACTACATCTTAAACAACGTTGAATATCTCAGGACCCAGGTCGGAAACCCCGAGGGTCCTCACAAGCCGAACAAGAAGAAGTACGATCCCCGTGTGTGGGTGAGAGAGGGTGAGAAGACGATGAAGGCCCGTCTCATTGAAGCCTTCAATGATTTCAACACGGCTGGAAAGCTATAGGTGCCATAAAGACTTCATGAGCTGAGATGAGTGTTATTGTCATCGGTAGTATTACAAGAATTAAAATGCAAAATGCAATTACTTTAGATTCAAACCATTTGTCAATAATTTTGTGATTCAGCTAAACAAATGTCGTCAAAATCCATACCTACCTACCTATAGGTACTTAGGTTTATAGATATCACCATACTACTAGGTATTACCCATAGACATCTACCCCTCCTACATTGGTCATTTAGGTATGAACTGGACCATACTCACGATTTGGAGCACTTCTACTATCCATATACGTTACGTAAGTGCCTCGGAGTATCTTGCCGTATGTTTTTGCCGCAGGCGACAGAGTAGGCCGACATCTCCAACGCGGTTAGCCGAAAGTCGGAACGCGCTCAGTAGCCAAGGGCCCTGGATAAACTCTTTTGCATGCCTACCTACAATATTGAAGGGCATACATATAAGATTCATCACGTACCTAGTACTGTGTATGTACTTCGATGCTTGAAATTGCAAGTGTACATATTCACAAGGCAGATACTTCAATGTTACCTTCTTACATATACTTTGTACATGAGTCGGTTCAACGCCAATACCTCCAGGGCTCTTACCATGATGTCTACATATAAACTACATAATACATGATGTAGGTAAAATATAAGAGGTAAGTTCAGGTATGTTACCTAGGTACTCAGTATATATACCTACATATGTAGGTAAATACGACTTCGACATGTTCAAATTTGTGATAGTACTAATTTGAACCAACCTAGGCACATACCGACTCACTAACCGAACTCGTACCTAGACATTTTGGTGATGTATACATGTACGTATGGATCTTCGATGTTGTGCCTCAATTATGTAATTTTCTACCTACTAGGTATGTAATGTGTTCTCCATGGTCCTTTTAACATCAATGATGTGTGGAACCTGTCCTGCATACCACGTTATGTACCTACCTATATGTAGGTATGTATGTAAAATCCTGTTCTCCAATCAGTAATAGTGACAATGTCAGCTGAAAATACTTTAGTATATCAATCTTGCATACTACATATATGCAATATTAAATCCCGATGCCAGCTACCGATAGATCATGAGTAGTCAACATCGTCGTATTGCATCAATTACCCATTGACAGCCATATATTGTTATTGGATCAGTCACTTTTGCATTCTAACCATCGTTGCTAAATCGCTACCTAGTCCCTATCAACTGAAGAGCCCACCGTCACTCAAACACATCTTTGGACCATAACAGCGTCTTTCATTGGACGGAGTCTTGTCACCTCCGCATCTCACTCTGTGTCAGATATCACGAGAAGCCGACCTACGCTACTAATCACTGGGGCCCCCTGTCGGATGAAGAATTGGAGAGGGAATCGAGGGGATTGAGCGAATCGAGGAAACCAGGTCTCAGATGCTATAATTGAAAAGGGGAGACTCCCCGACCTTCATATAGCAACTCCATTCAAGGAGTTCACATTGCTCATCAATGCCATAATAACTCGCAACCAACATGTTGAACTTCGATCATTTCTCTTCAGTCTGGGCATTAACCATCGGGTGCGTTGCCATTGTGGCCTACTACCTCCGCAGCTATTACATCACCCATGGCCATCTTCGACATATCCCAGCGCCTTTCCCAGCCCAATTTACCAAGTTGTGGCTCTTTTACGCCACCAGGCGGGGGAAGCGTTATATTATTGTAGACCGTGCCCATAAGAAATTGGGCGCGGTTGTGCGGATCCAGCCGAACCACATCAGTATCGCCGATGACGAAGCTATCCAAATAATCTATGGTCATGGAAACGGGTTTCTCAAGTCTGACTTCTATGATGCTTTTGTGTCCATCAGGCGCGGTCTATTCAATACCCGTGACCGCACCGAACATACCCGTAAGAGGAAGCTGATCTCCAGTACCTTTGCGCCGAAGTCCATAGCCCAGTTTGAGCCTTACATTCACCAGAACTTGGATATGTTCGTTACTAGGTGGGATGAGCTGGTCGAAAACTCCAACGGCGGGGAAAAGACTGCACATGTGGATTGCCTGAAATGGTTCAACTACGTCGCCTTTGACACCATTGGGGATCTGGCATTCGGTGCCCCATTCGGCATGCTCAAAGCGGGAGCAGATATAGCCGAAGTACGTACGGCGGTCGATTCTCCTCCTATATACTCCCCCGCGGTCGAGATTCTCAATCGGCGTGGCGAAGTATCAGCTACCCTTGGGTGCTTTCCGGAGCTAAAGTCTTATGGCAAATGGCTCCCTGATCCATTCTTCAGTAAGGGCCTCCTGGCCGTGAAGAATCTAGCAGGTATCGCCATTGCGCGTGTTAAGGACCGTCTCGAGAACCCACCTGATATCAACCGTAGAGATCTTCTTGCCCTGTTGCAAGAAGGGCGAGACGATAAAGGTGAACCATTGGGTTTTGAGGAACTCACCGCCGAGGCGCTTACTCAGCTAATCGCTGGCTCCGACACGACATCCAACTCGTCCTGCGCGCTCCTATACCACGCTGCCCGCACTCCTGGTGTCCTGCAAAAAATGCAAGAGGAGCTGGACGCCGCGATCCCCGATGACAACGTCCGGGTGCCTGAGTACGAGGCGATCCGCAACCTGCCATACTTGCAGATGGTCATCAACGAGACGCTGCGCATCCACTGCACATCGGGCATCGGACTTCCGCGCATGATTCCACACGACGCCCCCAGCGGCGTGCATATTCGCGGCCATTACTTCCCCCCTGGAACCGTGCTCAGCGTGCCCACGTACTCCATCCACCACTCTACCGAGATCTGGGGCCCCGACGCCGACGAGTTCCGCCCTGAGAGATGGGAGAATGTCACGGCGCGCCAGCGCAACGCGTTTATCCCGTTCAGCACTGGGCCCAGGGCATGTGTGGGGCGGAATGTTGCGGAGATGGAGATGAAGATGATTGTCGCGACGTGGGCAAGACGGTATAGTGTTTTTCTCAGGCAGGAGGGGATGGAGACTCGCGAAGGGTTCTTGAGGAAGCCCCTTGCGCTGGAGATTGGGCTGAGGAGGAGGTCATAGGTATGGAGGGCACAGGAGCGAAGGGAGCGGGAGAGTGGGTGTGTCTACTTAGTAGTTTTGTTCAACCAACTATGGTTGTCAACGTGTCTCCTAGCGAATTTTCCAAGGGTCTATGGGTTTTATTATGGGTACAGCAGGTAGTTATCTGAGTAGGTACCTACATACAGTAGTAGGCTCGACGATAATATGTGACATGATCTTAGCAATGTCTCATCTCACATCACTTCTACTAATCTAGTCCTGAGGTTTCTCGGTAACGACTTCGTACTTCTTGCTCAACTGTACCGCACCCTCTACCCTTTTTACCCACGGCGGACGCTGCTCGACGTAAACTTCCATTGTGGGTGGGGTATCTAGAGGTGTTTGGTCATCCAACACGCCAGCACGCAGGCCTATCTTGTCGTGGTTTATCGCAGCACCGCCGGTTCGATATAAGGTCGTGCCACAAGTTTCACAGAAGTGGTTAGATATTTCCTACAGGGCCGTTGTAAGTTCATGAGCATAGACTATGGCATTTAAGTACCCAGGCAGGATTATATCGTAGTACGCACATTGCCATGGTCCGACACTTTGGTATATATCTTCGGCTGGCCCTGCGTCACTGAGAAGTTGACCTTCGGCACTTGGAAAACCTGCAGGTTTGCCATTTTACGGCAGTCGTGACAATAGCATACCGCCTTTCTAAGTCAGCTATCATTGCTCTGTGGTGGAGAGGGTATGCGAGTATCCTTACGCGGAATGCTGGTTCACCTTCATAGGCAACCTTGATCGCTCCACAGAGGCAGCTTCCGGTCGGCATAGTGAGTTTTATTCAACGTAAATGAAAATAGGTCTCGTCGTAGTAGCAGAATAGAGGTGGGCTGTAGCGTAAACGAGAAGAGCATCGCCTCTCAAACTTATAGCCCCTGATTATAAATCCGGGAGGAAGTATTTACCGCTTACCTGCAGTAGTTCTTACAAACCACACAACACCCCTACCAAGTGCCTCCCTTGGTAGATACTCAATTACTACGGTAGGTCGACCAGGTAAGTTATGCCCGGCCCCAGGCCTTACCGATAGCCCATGAGCACTGGGCACTCACCGGCTTTAGTAATGTTATTAGATATACCCATAGGTACCGAGATAACGATAGCGGTGACTACTTCCAAAGCGACAACACCTTCCTCTAACCCCCTCACTTGGTATACATAGTCGGGATCGCAAGATTCAACTTAGAGATAAGGTGCCAATAGAAGAGTTGAATAAGAAAAATCATCTGGAAGGAGTGGTCTATTATATTTATATCACCAACTTCTAGCTATACCTAGGTATATCATGACTACTGGGTACTACTATAGGTAGGTACCTACCAATCCACACTACTACACCAACCTAACTGCACCAGCAAGAGAAATACAGCAGATCCTTGTCGCACTTCACTCCAATATATGCGATGGATTATCCATTTCTACTCCCGAACTTTCATTCGAGTTGACGCTGAAGTTGACTTAGGCATTCAGCTAGTTCCGTCCTATTTCGAGATGAAGAAAAAATGTAAAAGTCAGGCCGGGCAATGGCAAATGTCGTAGACACCCCAAGACGATCTATATAGTTGGATATCGAGTAGCCTGGCTTCGCAGAGATCCCCAATTCAGCGAGGCGATTGGTTGACATGGGGTAATATGCCTCAACTTCATCATTGCCATCTGAGGATACTTCGTCAAGTAAGACGAGTTGGATCGAATGTTCGGATATAATCGACGTGTCTAGCTTAGCTTCTCGGATTGCTGCTTGTGCTTCTGCTAGTTTCTCTTTGTACTCCCCCCTGACTAAGACAATTAATGTCAAAATAGTCTCCGTCCGTCGGATCAACTCATCTGACAGCATGGGAGGCTGGCTCTTCGACTTGACATAAATCTGCGCCAAACGTCCCCCGCCACCATGCTCTGCGAGAAAGAAACCTCCTTTGACAGACTTATGACCTCTTGCTTCAGAAGTGATCATCGGGTTCTCAGAGCTCGGAATGAAGGGAATGTACTTGAGAAACCCTGACAGCTTGCGTAACAGCCAGAAGAAGATACTATCCCCTTGGTTACATAGTTCGCCATGCAAACTCGTAAGCGCCGCAGCATCTTTGACACCCTGGTAGCGCTCAGAAGCCCAAGATTCAAGAAGTACCTCACGGCGAGATGTACCACATTCAGGTAGGCGGCATGCTAAAGAGATTCGCCATGCCAACTGATGTGCATCACGAAGACCACACGCAATACCTTGGCCTCCAAATGGTGGGAATACATGAGCCGCGTCGCCGATCAAGACGATGCGGTCATCAAACCACTTATTGACGACTTTATGTGTAAATCGGTACGGACAGCATCGAAGGATTTCGATACAGTCGCGTGGATAGGTCACTTTGCCGTGTGGAAACATCTTGTCAGGGCTCTCTCCTTTACGTGTGACTTGCGGCGTGATGTGCTCCCACAGAAGCTTCTCAGAATCCATGGAATCATCCCAATCCTCCTGTGCAAACTCGTGGCGCCACATGCGTTCTTGGTGAGGGCCAAATCTTCCCGCTGCTGTGGGCTTTCCTGGTGGTGTACAAAAATGCCAGCCTTTGGGCCAGAAGAGGTCGTAAACAGCTTCGGGACTGAGCCCGAGTTCCCAAAGAGGGAAATCAGGGTGAGTCTCCGGTGTTGGAAGTCTGATCCTAAGGTTGGCGGCAACCCATGTTCCATCATACTTGTATGAGTCGTCGACTTGCCTGATTCCGGCTGATTGCTCCAGAAATTCTTTTCGTACTACGCCTCTCTTTCCATCGGCACCGACAACGAACGAGCCCACAAGGACCTGGGAAATTCCGTTCTCGTCCGTATAATTGATAATTGGGTCCTCGCCATCCTGCTGTTTCCCCACAACAGTACATCCGCATCGCAATTCGCAAAAGGGCGATTCGAGTATTTTCTGGCGCATGGCATGTTCTTGATTTAGGTTAGACTTGGGATGGTTTAACCTGGAGAGGAGTTTATCATCTCACCCAACCTTGGCTGAATATGAAGGATGGCGTTGGGGACGGTTTGCCAGAATACATCGTGTACGAACTCCGCCACATGGAAGGGCTCATTTACAAACGAAGTTTTGTGGAAGTTAATTTTAGATGGCTCTTGATTGATAATTTATCAGCACAGGTACTTGATTTTAAACTACTGCCATTTGCATCCAGGCTATGGAGGTTATAATGAGGTACTTACCATGGCCGATATCTGCCATTGAGTCGCCGAGACCGAGATTCCACAAGATGCGAACAGCGTCGTGCGCAAGATACACACCTCTAGGGTCCTTCGTTATCTCCAAGTCCTTCTCCAGTATAACGGACTATGAAATCAGTCAGTCGGTTGATTATGACGTCTTCAAGAAATTGCTGTCATACATGTATTTTGAACCGAGCCAACGAGAGTGCTATTGCTAAGCCCGACGGGCCAGCACCTACAATGATAACGTCTGTTTTCTCCATTTTGATACGTGAGACATCAAGTAGAAAGTAGGCTGAAAACGTGAGATTTTCATCAAGATGTGTGCTATATAAACTCGTCCGACAGCAATAAGTCGCCTACAGGGCCTCGGATGCTGTTCATATCCCAGCCACCTGAAAGTATCCGCCCAAACCACATCGAGACAAATATAACTTACAGACTTACCTATTGGTAAAGCAAACGACGCAGTCGTACTGTGGCTCTTCGTGTGCAGCACCAGGATTGCTCCGCGGAGAAACTTCCAGGCAACAGCATATTATAAACTGGGTACGTTGAAAAAGAACTGTATAGCCCAAATCTGGTAGGGTACGTTTTATAAGGATAAGTTTTCTCTTCAGAAATTGTACGACTTCATCATTTGTTCTTGTCCAAAGCATTATGGGAACGGAACATGCAGATGTGATTCAAAGCCACATACTAGGTACTGCCAAACGTCAGCATGGGACACTTCAGTAATGGCAAGTAACATGAACTGAGCACCTATGAATGTATTGGATATGACGCGGACATTCTGTCGACTTGCGGAAGGGCAAGGTACATTCAGTACACCAAGCTTTTCGAATAGCAAATGGTTTAAAAAGGCCTAGATTTCGTGTCAACTCGACTTGAGTTTGGGAGCTACCTTTTAGGAGACCAGCTGAATTGCGTAACACCCAGTAGGTACCCTACGCGTCAATCTGTGCCACGGCTACATTTACCTACATAGCAGGTAAGCATTGACTCTACTATAGATATCAGAATATCGTCTATTATCTTATGTATCTTATATCGAAGAGCTGAGAATAGTCGAGAATAGATTACAACTCTCACCAAGTCTTTCCACCCAGAGCGAAAGGGGGGATTGAAAAGAGTGAAAAGGGGTACTCCCTAGTAGCCTAGCCTGGAATGAAGCTCAGTGCACATTTTACATTTGGCACATGGCACATGGCAGTGCTCTTAGTGGGGAACGCCACACCAGACAACACCGTTCAGCCACAAAAGCCCACCCCAATCAATCACAGCAACGATAAAGCAAGCACTTGAGACTCAATGTTCAGGGCGGAAAGGGCGGGGATTCGGCAACTCCCAGGTATTGTATACCTACAAGAAAATGTACCGAAGCAATACAAGCAATCAATGCTACTTGTACATGTACAAGGTATATGGCAAGTAGCGGTGAGGATATACAATGCACTTCAATGTTTATGCTTATTTACCTACCTTTACCTACCTTATTCATCTATATCTCTAGTACCTACTTTCTAACCTACTACCAGCTAAGTACCGAGTACTGTCTCTTGGTCACTGGATGCAGATTCAGGTACATGCGTATAGCACCTTTATTCAGTACTGTGTACTACCTACCTATGCAAGTATGCATTATATGTACATATGTAACGTTGAAGCATCTCAACGAAAACAGAAACATTCTAACCTCAAATACTCTCTTTACTTATCTGATGCAAGATCATTACGTCCCCAGTCTCATCAATTAACCATATAATACGTATATCCAATCTGTGTTGCTTTTCTATCATTCGCTCAGTCAGCCAATAATCATGCCACCGACTAGTCGCGTCTGTGATCGGTGTATTAGGTACGTCATCTGCCTTGGTCCTGGTCTCTGCAGGTGAATCGTGACAATGACAAAGGTGCTAATGTATTACATAGGAAAAAAGTCAAGTGTGAAGCAACAAATTCAAACCATAAGATCCCATCAGTAAACTAATATCATTTATTTGTTGTAGGTGATTTGCAACGGCCACAATGCTCTCGCTGCTCCGAAGCTAGCTGCCCCTGTGAATATTCCAGGGAGAAGAGAAAGCCTGGTCCGTCGCGAGGTGCTCGGCCGAGGCATCGCCTCCCTATAGCGGCCAAGCCTAGTTTGAACGATTCACACGATGGCCAGGTAATCATCGACAACTTATTGGCCGAAGGGTCGTTGCAGTCGCATCCCTCCGATAAGCCGATCTCATTTGACGGGGCGTCTACCTCAAAGCAGTCCATGCTTAGTTTAGATGAACTGAACGCGGATTTCTCACAGTATCCAACGCTGACCATACCTACATCCGGATTTCCAGGGTATCACTTAGATCCTTCCCAAGAGAGAAATCTGTAAGTCTTGAGCGCATATCTGTCAATACTCTAGAATCATAAACTCTAACAGACTGGGTTAGTCTGCTGCAGTTTTTTGATGATGTACATCCTGCGATCCCCATGTTTCAACAGGGCAAGTTCCTCAAGTTGTACGATGATGGTGTAGCCACAAGCGATCTGGTCATAACCATGGCCACGATCACAGCTAAGGTACTAGGTCCTATAAATTTCTGGCGACAGGAAGATATAGATCTATGTATGAGCACACTACTCGCGTCGACTGCCTACGAGAGTGATTCAGCAAGTTCCCAGGTCAGTTTAGACCTTCTTAGGCAAGGATGTTTGCTGGCCTACTATGAGTTCCATCAGTTTCCCGGGCCGTCAGCTTGGATGAGGATCAGCCGTTTGACACGAAAGGCCTATGCGATGGGGCTCAACCAGATTGAGAATCCTGATCTGTGTTCTGCCTATGATGCCGAACTAGCAAGCGAAGATGAGATTGAAGACTGGAGATATGTATGGTGGTGTCTCTATTGTCTCGACTCCTACTCCAATATTTCATTGGGGGCCCCTTTTGTAGTTGACTTGGAGAGCATCAACACGGCGCTTGTCAGAAGATCGACAACGGATGATGGAGCTCCTGAGTCGCCGAAGCTATTCTTACCCGACGAAGTAGATCAGCTTTGGAGAACGGCTCAGGACGTTGTATTGAATCGCTTTACAAGGGAATTTAACATTCACATTGTCACCACTACCATTCTACGGCAGGCCGGGAATCTATTACGGCTGAGAATGATGAAGAAGCCAGTTAACCACAAGACCGAAGTCTTGAAGAGCAATCTTGCTTCGTTACGACTCGCTTTACCACCACGATATCTCAACCCTGTCCGCAATGTATTAATAGATGAATTGGGACTTCAGCACCATGCTCGCCTAACGAATATGATGCACCTACACATGACTCGTCTTCTCATAAACTTACCACACGACATCCAAGCTGACGAAGCTGAGTGGCTTGATTGCTGGCAACAGACCCTCGAGGCTTGCCAGGATATCGTCTCGGTGGTGGAGCAGTGGAACAACCAATATTCACCCCGTGTTGATCCTGCAATTTGCATAATTGCATTTGTGGCTCTCTGGATTACCAATTTGCATCGCAGATGTATCGTTGACGCGACATCGCCGTTATTACCTAGTCTGGCTCAGGCCGAGAACATTTTGTTGTTATTCTTGGAACAGTTCTCTATGATGTGGGCCCTTCCCAAGATGCTCATCCGTAAGATACCTATTGTCGCTTATGTCAAAGACTCTGCTAAACTATTTTCCCCAGATACATTCAAAACATCGCCAAGTAATGACCCGTTAACATACTTGGATGTAGACCGTATGGTGCGCCAGCTGAAAATGCCTCTTCATCCGAAAACATTCCACCAAGCATACGCAGTCAGTCTTGGCACTCCAGATCTATTTGGGGGGTTTGATATAGGGACTGGTTTCGTCAATTCATTGCCCTTCAGCATATAGTCATAATTATTCGTCCACTGGTTCACTAAATACTTGGGTCGAGAGATAATCGCACATAAAATTCAAACATATTGGCGTATTGTGTTTATTTACTCAACTGGGGGTTAGGATCGGACATCACGACGACTCAGAAGAGGATGGCGGAATTTCGAATGTATCTAAACAGCAATCTGGCGAACCAGGAGCCACAAATTATGGATGAAGGTCTGGATAATTTACATACCTATCTTCAGAGCTCTGCCACGATGAATTGAGTTATTCCTCTAACAGTATTTATGGTTAATTGCGATAAGTACTCGATGTGACATCTCAAGGCAGCATTGAGAGCATATCAGGGGCAGGCCTACATAGTACAAGGAGAGGATACTGGATGCATGCAACGTCGGGCGTTAACTGTTTCTAATCAATTGATACATCAATTACTGTACCTAACTATTATGACTAATCCACTTTAAAAAAGTCGAACAAATGTTGCGTCACATGCTTCGATATTGATACATCATAGTACCATGTAGTTAGGTACTGATATCCAGGGTAGGTACGCTAGTATAATAATTGCACAAATAACTCCAGCATTTTCACTTCTCCTCCCTCCAGGTTACAGGAGGTTACAGGAGGTTACTGGAGGTTACTAACCTTAGGTAGCTCCACCTTGCTCTACCTAGGCTAGTTGATATTTCTTCCTGAAAATCCAATCCAGAAGTGTCTTGCCTCCCTTGAAAATAAATATCGCCTTCTTACCTATACTATGTAGGGTATCACATCGTCACTAAACTACATTCAGACCGAAATGGCAATCACAGATGCTCCACTCCTTCACTTCGCTTCCTGGCCACCGTTTTAATGGTCGCATTTAACAGCCACATGCACCTTGCCTGTCTACTAACATCTTAGCTATACCAATCTTCACACCCATTAGAAATGTATACCACATTTGTTGGGACTTCTTCAGGCGCATCCGAGTCGAACGCGGCTACAGATGCTCCCCAAGCCGCCAAACCTCGACAGAAACGGAGTCAGGTAGCGAGGGCCTGTGACTGGTGTCGTATGCACCGCATCAAATGTGACAATAACCTCCCGTGTTCCAACTGTCGAAAGAGAAAAGGGCAATGCAACCAAGGCGTAATCGAAGTACGTACGCTTCCTCACGCATACCGAAAAATCGAACAGTTAGAAACCCGAATAAAAGAATTAGAGCAAGCGCTCCAGGAAGAGCGCAAGACACAGAAACCAGATATTGGACTCGACACTCCTCACACCACACCATCTAGCCTGGCCTCGTCTAGGTCTTCAAGGCCGGGAAGTTCAAGTGGCAATGGAAGTAACACGGACAAAAAGAGGTTGCGGGAAGGAATACACATCCGTACTGCACGTTCCCAGCAAGAGACCTGGTACGGTCCATCGTCATTATTCTACTTCATCAGGCGCGTAAACACATTCCTAAACGTATCCCTTCGACAAACTTATTCGATCAATCGTATGCTTCCCGTCACGTCGAATAAACTATTTGACGGACCAACACAATCTACCTCGAAAGAACAGGGCCATCGACCGACTCCTCCAACGGGAGGGGACCCAGCCACTACAGGCGATTATCTAACTCCAACACAAGAAGAGTATTTCATCAGTCTTTTCTGGCAATCTTTCCACACCTCACTTCCGGTCCTTGACGAGGTCGCATTCAAAGAGCATTATCAATCGCTATGGACTGCACCGGGCAGCGAGAGAAAGCCCTCCGCGCTTGTCGACATTGTCATCGCATTGAGCATGCAGCATGGCATGTCATTACAAGCGGGGTCTGGGCATGCGGGAAACAGTACAACATGTCCTAACATGGACAATATCGATGCCACCATCGCCGGCCGCTGGCACTACCAACGCTGTCAAAGGTTATTGACGAACGAGCTAGAAAGCCCTACCATCTTGACCCTACAATGCCACATCCTGTGCACTGTATACCTTTGCTGGGGTTCTTTCCAGAACATGTCTGACAGCACGTGTACGCTCGCTGTGCGAACGGCTTATATGCTTGGTCTTCATCTAGAACCGCCCGAGGAGATGCCACAGCGAGAAAGGGAAATGCGAAAGCGCTTGTGGTGGGCACTTTATATATCGGATAGTAAGATCAGTATGAAGCTAGGCCGTCCCTTCTTACTAGACCATTCCGATACCACATGTAGCCTCCCCGGAGACGACCGAGAAAATGCAGTGTTATCGGGTTCTGTCTTTGCCCCGCTCGGAGATGATGCTACCTGGTTGACCTTCAATCTTCAGACGATCAAACTTTTCTTGACGGTGCGAACGGCTTATACAGCGTTTTATAAGAAGCAGCTGGGTACGAATAGTGTATTCGATGACCAGCCCTCAGATGACGGCTCTAATATAATCGAGTCTCATGCAGAGTACCTGGGCTCTTTCGCTGGCAAGCTAGATCATTGGATAAAGGGCGTACCGGATGCTCTCAAAACAAAACGCTGCGATCACAGTGTTCCGTTTTCCACCGACTTTTCTTCACTCGACATCGAACAATTCGCACCACTATGGCTACAGCGACAACGTTTACTATTAGAGCTTATGTATCATAATTTATGCATAAATCTGTTCCGCCCCTTTATCCGTTTCGCCCCGACATCAACGGCACCTACTCCCCTAGCAGATAAGACAGCTGCAAAATGCGCCGCCCACGCCATCGCGCTAACGCGCATGATGCACCAAGTACTCACGTCGACATCCATTCTCATTGGTTGGCATGAAGCATTTCAGTGGCAGTGGAACGCAACCATGTCGCTTATTGGATTTGTCATCGCCTATCCGCAACACCCCTCAGCACCTAAGGCAAGGGATTCCATTGATCTCTCCGTCACCGTCTTTGATGTTTTCGGCAGGAGTCTCACCACTGCGGCCAGTGCGGCCGCTATTGCGCGTGACCTTGGTGCTAAAGCCGACATGCTAACCAAGCAGTCACCAGGCAAGCCAGACTCACCACAGGGTGTAGAGGGTGTGCCACAAGCTGCAAGTACTTGGGGGGCTTCAGATGACGAGACTGTTACTAATAGCAGTGGCACTGCACCACGAACACCAGCAGACACTTGGGGTTTTGGTGATGAGACCATCATGCCAATGCAGGGAATGTTTGCAGACCCGATGGATATGGCGTTTTCTGTTGACACGCAAGATTTCGGCCTGTTAATGTGGCCGAATATGAATATGAACATGAACAATGATTTCGCAAACCAATGGACATTTCCGCAGCAGCCACTATGACTCGACAAGATTCTAGGGTAAGCATTTAAAATCTGATTTAATCGTTTCTTGGGAGGACTTTCTTTTATTTCTTTTTTGGGTATTGGCGATATGCATGCAGATTTCGTGGTGTTCTGGGGAATTTTAGGCGTAAGATAGGAAAACTGATATGGCGGTCGGTTTTGTTTGCTTTCAATGTTGCTTGTATAACTAGACTCTCAACAAAATTGCCCTATGGGCCTTCAGAGCAAAGACAGCTCTGGAGTTCAGGGCGGGGGATCAAAATACCGGTTGACAATATTAACTTGGGTATACGTCTAGAACACATTGATATTTTTGATACATTCATACCAATTGAGAATCTCATCTACATCTATGTACCTACATACCTACGTATTAGCTTAGGCATTACGAATTAGCATCGCCCATAGGTATCTATCAAACTCTAGAGTCTGGAGTGATTGAATGCATAGTGCCTATGTACCTAGTAGTAGTAGACAATTGTCGCATTTATGCAAAAGGAGAAACCGGAGTGTGCAGTTAGGTGCCGTATCCCCCACAGAGATCCCGTTGGTTGCTTACGCTTAGTAAACGAGCGAGACTCCGAGTCAGTATCCCCGGATCCAACCAATCCCCGCCGGCGAGATCTAGATATGTGCCTGTCTGATTACAATTGCAACGATGGCAAAATAGCCGGAGGCAAGCCCGATAATATTCCGTGCCACTCACATGCCTCCAGATTTGAAATATAAAACTATCAAAGTAGCACATTGCGTCACTCGATGCCGGACTCTACTCGTGGATTGCTTCGATATGGCCATATGAGGCTTTGGAGCAAAAGGAGTTCAAGGTTTGATTAGTGAGACAGGACTGTGATGAGATATTGGCTTCAATGGGCATGCTTTGCATGAATACCTACTGGAGGATCGTGTCGAGTATATAAAGATGTAGATATAACTTTGAAAGATGTTAGTTGGAATGTGAGATCGGATCCAGCATCAACACATAAGTTCATATGTACAACGAATACGAAAGTCTTAAAAATTGAAATTATTTCACTACCTACAATTCCTACCTTGCGATTACTTAGAACCCCCTAAACAACGATCTGATGGCTTCCTTTACAGTCTTCAAGGGATCGAAGGGCGGCATGGTGGTGGAGAGCTCTTCTCCCAGACCAGATCAGTTGAGGGGTGATAAAGTATTGGTAAGAATCACGGCGTCGGGATTGTGTGGTACCGGTAAGTACTCCGTCCATACCTAGTACCTATATGTCATTACTATCTCGAAAACCTTCAGTGGCTAACCAGTTTCAAAATAGATCTTCACTATGTTAGTAGGAACCTCACTTACAAACCCCCCTCCAGATTTATGTAGCTGACACAAAGCGATAGCTGGACCAAGACATGGTCCTTGGCCACGAAGGAGTTGGCATCGTCGAGGCCGTCGGCCCGGACTCCAAGTTCCTGAAGAAAGGCGACCGCGTCGGCTTTGGGTACGAGCATGATAGCTGTGGTAACTGCCACCAATGTCTCACAGGCAACGAGACGTATTGCTTAAACCGCGCCATCTACGGCTCTCCCAACGTCGACCAGGGCAGCTTTGCCTCCCACGCCATCATGCGCGAATCTTTCTTGCACCAGATCCCGGAGGGCATGAGCGACGTCGACGCGGCCCCTTTGCAATGCGCGGGGGCTACCGTATTTTCCGTTCTACGGGCTCCGGAGGGCGGGCCTACTGAAACGATTGGTGGTTAGTCTCCTACCTACCTACCTACCTACCTATCTACATGTTATATGCTGCTTGTTAACGCCGTATGCCACAGTCATGGGACTAGGCGGCCTCGGCCACCTAGCAATCCAATTTGCCGCCAAGATGGGGAACCGCGTCATCGTCCTGTCGAGCTCCGACAGCAAGCGTGACGAGGCCCTGAAGCTCGGCGCGCACGAGTTCGTAGCGACCCGGGGGCAAAAGACGCTGCGCGTTTCGTCGCCGATCAACCGGCTCCTCGTGACGACGTCCGCGCAGCCGGACTGGGAGCAGATCCTGCCGATCATGGCTCCCAGGTCCGTCATCGCGCCGCTCTCCGTCGCCGAGGGCAACTTCGAGATCCCGTACATGCCCCTCGTGCTCCAGGGCATCGCCGTGCGCGGGTCCCTCGTCGCGCCGAGGAACCTGCATCGCGAGATGCTCGCGTTCGCGGCGCTGCACGGCATCAGGCCTGTGACGGAGGTTTTCCCGCTGACGGAGGAGGGGATTAGGGAGGCGGTTGGGAGGTTGAGGCGTGGGGAGGTGCATCTTAGGGCGGTGCTTACGGCGGTGTAACTGTAAATTGAGGCTTGACGAGAGGTGTTTACATGTAGGGCCACTAGGGGCAAAAGGGGGGTTCGCGTTGATATGGGTGGTGATCATAGACCTAGGTATTAGATTGTTCGAGGTTGTCATTCTCTTATAGGAGCAGGGGTGACTCTTGGATGCTTAAAATTATTCGCATCCCGGATTATTTGACAAGTATGCCACAAATAAGCCGCTGCCGTCCAGGTAGTTATTACGATGAGTAAGTTTACGATCAATCAAAGATCAGTTAGTTTCCAAGATGACCTATAGGTATCTATGTACCTAGGTTAGGTAGATTAAGTTTAAGAATTATGCACATGGCCCCACACGTACCTACCCTGTTAGCATTCAACCATGGTGGGATTTGATGGTAAAAGAGCTTGATTAATATGCCAGCCAATCAAATCGTAGCTCGAGCCACAGCGGGAGCATGAGAGGAGGTACGATCAAGTGGGTAATTGGATAACTACCCTCAGTGCTCTTACTATGTGCCTAGGGTACATAATAGAAACCTCATTTTTCTAGCTTTTTTCCTACATACATGTATGTACCTCCCCTCTTGTGTAGGTTAGGTAAGTACCAGTGACTATGTAACATCGTGAAACCCTGATGCGGTTGAATGCGATGGATACATCAACTATTTACCTGCCCCTAGGGTAGGTAGGGTAGTAAATGCTAACCCAGGTATCTCCCCGCACCAAGGTTTAAACTTCAATCTTCCGTATACCGGAAACAGCATTAGGTACATATACTTCAAGTTGTCAGGTAGAGTCGAGTTCATTACCCTAACTCATCAACATCCAAGTTCACCGAGTTGTGCCTGGTAGATAGTACATACATAACAGTAACTTGCGTTCTACCAGACAATCATGCGCATCTGTCAATTTCGGACTAAATTGCATACCGTTTGAAAATGGCTCTCATAAGACACAACTTAAACGATGGATGGTCCGTTCGGCCAGCCGATAGCACATCAGTCGATGACTGGCTACCCGTCCACAACGTTCCAACTCAAGTCCATCTTGATCTCCTCGCGAACAAGAAGTAAAGAAAAGGCCCCCTTTCTTTCTAGACAACCCTCAGCTACATCAGAGCTTAACTTAAGGTGAAGTCAAGGGCTTACTTTCCAGCAGGATCCCAGACCCATTCGTTGATCTCAACGAGCTGGCTGTGCAATGGATTGCCGAGAAAGACTGGACGTACAGGGTCCATTTCAAGAAGCCCGTTGGATTCACAGCAAGCCCATCGAGTATTACCGACATCGTGTTCGAGGGCCTAGATACCTTTACAACTATTCTCCTCAATGGGAAAGAAATCCTCAAATCGGATAATATGTTCTTATCACATCGAAAAGACATTTCAAATTTGCTTCAAGAGGATAACTTACTCGAAATCATCTTTCAATCAGCCTTGCTGCGCGGTAGGGAGCTGGTGAAAGAGCACAGCAATGAGCATACGTTTTACGTACGTCAAACAGAAGTCGGCAGAGTTCCAGTGAGGAAAGCCCAATACAATTGGGGTTGGGATTGGGGTCCTATTCTGATGACGGCCGGACCATGGCGACCTGTCTACCTCGAGCAGTATGTTTCCAGAATTGATGATATATGGATTCAATACGAAATCAGTGAGGACTTGAAGACGTGTTCAGGCCGTATCTACGCTCAAGTCGCCGGTACAACATCTACGCCGGTCAGCATATCACTCTCATTAAGGGGCAAGGTGATTTGGGAGAAAGAATATCTTGTCAACTCTGACGGATTAGGGATAGGAGAATTCCAGGTGGATTATCCAGAATTGTGGTATCCATTCGGGCACGGGCTTCAATCCCGCTACGAACTGAACGCAACCCTCAAGCCAGGTGACCGTAAAACTAAGCTCATCGGGTTTAGACGCAGTGAATTAATTCAAGAGAAGGATGGGTTTGGAAAGTCCTTCTACTTCCGAATCAATGGATACGACATTTTCTCTGGCGGCTCCTGCTGGATTCCAGCTGACAGTTTTCTATCTCAAATTTCCCCTGAAAGATACCGTGATTGGATCCGCCTTTTAGTTGAGGGGAACCAGACTATGATTAGAGTCTGGGGTGGTTGGTTGCCAATACAACTACAATCGGAATATACAAGTGCGTACTAATAATACTATAGGTGGAATTTATGAAGATGATGCCTTTTTCGACGCCTGCGATGAATTTGGGGTCCTCGTGTGGCACGACTTTCAATTTGCATGTGCCAGCTACCCAACGTATCACTCGTACCTGGAATCTGTCGAACAAGAAGCAAGACAGAATGTGCGGCGATTGAGATCTCACCCTTGTATGGTCATATGGGCAGGGAATAATGAGGACTATCAAGTTCAAGAGCGCTATCATCTTCATTATGACTATGCAGGGGACAAAGATCCCCAATCGTGGTTGAAGTCGAGTTTTCCCGCGAGATATCTGTACGAGTACTTGCTGCCGAAAATCGTCAAGGAAGAGGATCCCTTAGTAGCATACCATCCAAGCAGCCCATGGGGAGATGGGAAGCCCACTACGGACAAGACAGTTGGAGATATCCATCAGTGGAATAGTAAGTCGCAGAATATTTTGCCGTTCACTCTCCCTCCCTTCCTCCGTCTCTCTCTCTAATATTAGAAAGTATGGCATGGTGCGATGAACAGATACCAAGAAACCCATGAATTATCTGGTAGGTTTATTAGCGAGTTCGGTATGGAGGCATACCCCCATCTCGAAACAATACGTGGAATGATCAAAGACCCGCAGCAACGGTATCCAGGTTCGATGATGATGGATTTTCGCAATAAGGCCATCGACCATGAACGCCGGATGATTACCTATGTCGCAGAAAACTTCCAAGTGAAGTATGACCTCTCATCATACACACATCTTACGCAAATTGTACAAGCCGAGACCATGCACTTTGCCTACAAGACATGGCGCCGTGAATGGGGTAAGCCAGGGGCACGAAAATGTGGAGGCGTATTAGTGTGGCAGTTGAATGACTGTTGGCCGACAATGAGTTGGGCCGTGGTCGATTACTACCTCGTCAAGAAACCGGCGTTTTATGCCATGGCGAGAGCTTTGAGGCCTCTAGACGTGGGAATATCACGAACCTACCATGAGTGGACGGCGGGACATGCTGATCCTACTATCCCCGCTCGTGATACGAAATTCGACCTTTGGGTGGTGAGTAGCCGACTAAAACCCGTCCAAGTCGACATAACCGTGCGGTTCATCTCGATTCGCACAGGCCAGGACGTGCGATCTTCTCTGAAGCTCGATAAAACGACTGCGCAGGCAAATAGCACAACGGAAGTCTTTCAGAACCATGCTGTCGAGGTAGCAGCTACGGACCAGCAGTCTATTGATACATCGCAGCCTTTCGATTTAGGGAAATACGACCCCTATGTGATCTATGCTGTTATGAAAACAGAAGACCAAGTCATTTCAACCGATATTGCTTGGCCACAACCGTTGAAGTACTTAGATTTCTCAGACCGGGGCGTAGAGTTGAGAGCGCTATCCGATAGCTCCGTCGTTGTATCTGCAGCTCGTCCTGTAAAAGGATTTGTTTTCGAAGAGACTCGGGGGGCGAAGTTCAGCGACAATGGCTTTGATCTTGTCCCGGGCGAAGAGAAGGTTGTTGAAGTGACGGGAACTAAGTTGGACTCCCTACGCTACACTTATATCGGAGCGTCGGAGGGGTCTATGAAAGTATTTGGCGAAAGGGGGCTTACGCTGACATGATTACTAATAGACTATCTACCTACCTACATATGGGTAGGTAGGTATCTAGTGGTTGAGGATTGATTAACTATACCCAAAGGTAAATACTATGCCAACGGTTGTTATACGAACGCTTTGAGATGTCACGATGAAATAGGAAGTATTGTCCTAGAATAAATAGGTAGGTATCTACCTAGGTATTCACTCGTTACGGAGGCGTGTGCACACGTGCCTAGTAGTACAAGCATTGAAGTATTTAGGCGCGGTGCCATACCAGTGTACAAGGGGCGATCATTGCAAATTTGAAGTCCAGACCTACGTACAGGTTGGTAACGGTTTCATTATATACATATGTGGGCATCGTACGTCTCAGTAGGCTATGAAGTCGTGTTCCCTCCCCTATATACCTCCCTACACTATCTTTTGGGAATTGCTAACGCCACAAATACGAGAAGTGTTCATATGACATTACCGCGTCATCGATGCCATTGCATTCCCTAGTCGATTAGGACACGAGGGAGGGACTTGATACCTATGCAGCCTTTGCAATGGTGGCTCAAGTCGGGCCTTTGCGAAATAACCAGACACGGCGCCTCATTCTTCGCAAGATCGTCTTCACACGTGACAGGCCGGAGGCTCTGCTAGTTTTATCCTTTACAAGAGAGAGTCCGGGCTCGTGAGTTCGGCGCCACCATGCACAGTCCCGGGAAGCCTGTGACAAATTCCGATGGAGTTGTCGCTCGAGTAGCTATGCGGAGAGTGTTGTGCATCGTAACCCATTGACCTTAGTCTCGACATAGAATCTAGATTTGGGCGCTAATTCCACAAGAACAAGGTGGTATTTTGCAGGCTGATGATGCGATAGACATAGCGATCTGGGATACCGACATATATTTTACGCCAGTGGTGAGTGAAACCTAGGAAGTATTCAAGGTAATATCCAATCTCTATTGCCGCATGTCGCGTCCATGCGTTCAGTATACTCCTCCATTCGTTCGATAATCCAGCCCGATTTTATTCGTTCGCCGGTGGTCTCAGACACCTGGTGTCCAAGCATAACCCCCTTGGATGTCTTGCAAGACTGTTGCGAGAAAGAGAACTGCATACAGTCGGGTTGGCGCCCACAGTTCTTACGACAAGCCTCGAAAGAATCGACCCCAGGCTGCTCCATGTCGGATAGGTTATCCCAATCAGTAGCCTCAGATGATATACGGGGTAGGTCATAGAACCTGAACACATCTCGATGGCGCATGCGGAAAGCATTCTGGTGAGGGTTATTTTCCGTCAGCAAGGGCTCTCCTGAATATTATGAATGTGAACGAACTTACCTCTTGGTTCCAGATCGCTTCGAACTCAGCAAATTTGCTATATTCAGCGGGTGGAAGGTGGTGATAACTTGCGGCAAAGAAACACCAGGGTTGCTTGTCTGCGCCTCCAAACGTGGTGTTGAAATCAATATCAGCGGGCTGGTCGCCCACGAGCGTGGGGAAGGACCACAGGAGGTTTATGCCTGAATCCCTCAAGGCCTTTCCCAAAATGCAGTCACCGGCCCAATGACTAGCCGTATAGTCGTCGTACATCTTCACATTAGCTTTACGCTGTTCGACAAGCGTCTGCAAGGCTGGTTTGGAGAGAATGAATCCTGCGCCGCCATAGGCGAAGATGATATCACCTATCTGCATCTGCATGCCCAGGTAGTAAGGTTTGGATGGATCGAAGTAGGACAGCCATTCCAAGAGCGTTTGCCACAGTATATAGGTATCCGACTCGATGAAGAGATACCACTTCGCCTCAGGCCGCTGGCGGAGAGCCTTCTCGGCCAGAGGCAGGAACTTCCACTTGTCCAATTTCCAAAAGGGGCTATCTCGGCCACCATCCGTGTTCTTGGCAGCTGCCCATTGTGCCAATTCCTCGGGTGTGAAGGCGTCTCTGCCTCCTTCCTGTAATCGGCGATAATATTCGAAATCGGGGTGTGTGGCCACCAGCTCGGGGTCGAGTTCGTCTAAGGTATTGTAGACATGATGTCCGTCAATTTCTTCTTCATAGTCAGAGTAGAGACCATAGTGGGGAACGCAGCGCAAAGTGGTCGTGAAGTGAACTGGCAGCTTCCTGGGAGCCTCAGTGGAACCTGTCCGAAGGATGACGAACACGTCGTCGAGCCCTTTCAGTGAATCACATGAGGATTGAGTATGGCCGCTCAGATAGTCCCGGCTAGCTGGGACCGAGTGGCGGAAGTAGAGATACTGCTGAAGAAGGAAGAATACTAAGACCACAGCAAGCACTCGAGTTATGGAGCGCGAGAATAGTGATGGCAGAGCAGAAAACATGGTACACGAATCGACTCGGTGGTTGTACAGGGAGAAAGAAGGGGGTACTATGCAGCCAACGACAGGAAATTAAACGAGTGCGGGTCAAAGTCGAAAACATGCAAATGCAAGCAGGCGTTTCGAACAGCCGCGCGCGCGTGTTAGAACAAAGAAAGGAAGAATATTGAAGCGCCTTGCTTCATGAGACTAAAGGTAGGTATGTAGCCGCACTAAAGCTCAAATATTAAGTAACCAAAAGGAAAAAAAAAGAATTGAAAAAAAAAAAAAAAAAAAAAAGAGCACATCCATTTGAGAAGCACTGCCCACAATGCACAATGTACCACATGTTGGACAGATTAGGTAGCTGGGGTAGGGGTTAGCCTAAGGTGAAGAATGGGCGAATGAGCCCCTCTATGGAATCCATAAATAGTATTAGGTATATTGTATATTCAGGGGTCAAAAAGTTGGAACTTTGGGGTACAATTGGATACAATACAAAACCTGCATGCCTACATATGTATACTACGCATAGACGCGTGTAGATTATATCAAGTATTAGTAATTACATATGTAGGTAGAGTAGGTATTAGGTATGCATCGCCACCTTGAAGGCCTTAGTTATATAGGTAGGTAGTTAGCATAGGACTTGGTTCGATTGGATGCTGAGATCCAACATATGCATGGTTCGAAACGAGTTTGAGTATCATTGAAGAGACATCAATTTGAATGATCAGAGATAATGTACATAATTAGGTTGTTAAGATCTGTCGATGTTTAATTAATAATTAATAATTAACTATGGTGTCGTTTCTAAATACCAAATCCATGTACCTGACTCAAAAGTTGTATGTACTACCATTAACTAAAGGTACCTGCTAGTTTTGTCTCCAAACAGCCCTAGTAACACATAACCCACACTTACCCACAAGGCACAAGGGTATTGGCATATCATTCGCCTTACAAGATACGACTATTTATACTACTACTCTGTTGGTAAGAGATAGTTATGTAGATTAAATATCCATGGATGTGGATTAAACAGGGGCTAAATACATGAAGGTACATACATAATACAGTGGGCACGCTACATTACTTATCGTAGATGCTACGATGTGCTCCTTCAATCATTGAGGTTGGTCTTACATATATAAAACCTATAGTCCTATAGTGACATATATATAGGTAAAATGGAAATTCAACATACAATTGATGCTCGAAACATAGAAGGGCGAAATCATATTCTCCTGTTCACATATACTATTAAATAGTGTAAGCACTTGGCTAGGTAGACAGTTACTGCATTTAGGTAAGTAAACAAACCTCCATACTATGCCGTATGCTATTTGGCTGCTGCCTTAGACCAATCGAAGGAGGGTGCTCCTTTTGTTGCAGCCTGCTTAGCCCCGACAACCCCTAGGTTAGGTTAGTTGTAGTCTTGTAGACACATGGATCCCTGATAATAATAATATTGACAGACCGTCCATAGTGCTACTGTGTATGCCTTTCATCGGTACGATTACTGAATTACTAAGTAAACCGAGGTAGTTAAATCCTCACCAAATATAACTTTGGGCGGGAAATCTCCAAAGTCTCCAAGGCTCTTCAAGATTCCAATGGGGTGATTGCCCGCCAGCAACGTACAAGTACTTCATACGATACCAACACAATATCACCTACCAGCCCTACTGGGCTGGGCAGGTAGGGTATTTTAGGAATAATTAGCTACTAATTCCCGCCAGATGATGTAGGATTTAGTTGCATGGGAGGGTCTTCACACTTGGCCATGAGATAATATCTCAAACGAACCTATCACAAGGTAAGATTGAGCACATCAAGCGCTAGCACGTCCCAATTCAACCCACCCATGAGTGCGGCTGGAACCTTGGAAGTCTGTAAATTACTAGGTAGCATGACGACTGACGAGAGGATCTTGGGGCCGGGAACTTTTACCAACTCTGTTCCATTTACATAGCACAATAACTACATAGTGTGGTACCTGCCAGCCTATCCACCTATTCACTGCACCCGAACCCTTCAGGTTTTTTTTTTCGTCAGTTTTCGTTTGTTGACCATCATTATTATCCGCTTGTGTCGCGGTCGATTTATACAGTATACCTACCTAGTATATATAGTCATAATCATTCCATTTCCTCTCGATATTGGCCTGTTCGTTCGCCTGTTACTCCGATAGCGATGTGGTCTCGGCCGTTGGCTACCCTCATCTTTTTGAGCTCAGTTGCTTTCGGTCAAGATCTTCCAGGACCAGGGGAGCCCGCTCTAACGTATGCCGATGGCTCCTTCACCGAACCGAGAGGGTCGCAGTCGACATACAGAGTCGGGTCGACGATGAACGTTAGCTGGGATACGACTTACGATACCTCGAACCTTTGGTTAATCATCGGATGGAGCTTTAATTCGCCCATCCAGCTTGCATGTGAGTCAAGTTGGTTGTACAACAACGCTCTATTATAGGTCTCGGAAGAGAGACAATCGCTAAACGGAAACTCAACAGCCAACCTGGGACAGACCTGGTATGAATGGGAGGTAGCCACCGACTCGACTAACTCGTCGGAAATATACGGTTTCCGAGTAGTCAACGCAACGGGCTCGACAGATTCGCAGAAGAGTGGTGGCTTTTTAAGCGCGGCCTTTTTAATAGATGGTTTAGCCGTCACCTCCTCATCCACAGCCACCGCAAGCGCAACCCGTATATCAACATCTGCTTCAGCCCCCGTAGCGACGACTGGTTAGTACAAACGGTCTAATCACTAGGTAACCACGGTGGCTGATTCAACTAACGTGCATCTTAGACGCGGCAACGACTACTTCCGCAGGCGCGTCTGTGACTAGCGAAAGCGGAACGTCGCAGTCAGGTCTGACGCAAAGTGGAAAAATTGGTCTCGGCGTAGGAGTCGGCGTCGGTGCCGTGGGCATCGCAGCCCTAGTCGCGGGCGTGATACTGTACCGGCGATCGCAGAACAGCAAAACGCAGGCGGGCGATAACATGGAGCCGTACTCGCAAACACCGCAAACATTCCCCTCCACGCCACAGACCTATGTTGGCTCTCCTGCCCCCCAACCATATGAGTATTATAAACCGATGGGGCCGTCGGAAATGGAGGCGACCGGGAGAGGCGCAGAGTTAGATGCAGGACAGGGGCACGGATTCACGTCGGAAGTGTACTCGGAGGGTGGGCGGCCAAGACCGAACCAGCATGCTGCGGAGCTTCAGGGATGATGGAAGGGCTTCGAGCTCAGATTACCAAGCGCAATGAATATCCAGGATATGATTTAAGCATTTGAAGATACGATATACCCGAATTTTATAGATGAAGAGATTCCATTCCAGCTTTTTCATGGTAATGCCTCACGTATGTGCTTATTGGCCTGGTACTTGGTAGGGAGGTGACCGGTGGATGTTACCTATCAGCCCTAAGTCGTACAAGAAAGCGTTTTAGCCCTCCCGTTCCCGAGATTGGGTTGTTGTCGCACTGCAGCTTGTGGGGGGTGCATAATAGATTGCTTTGTCAGAATTGCTGTGGCCCATTTCAGTCGTGGGGGAACTGACAAACAGTCTCATTCGAATCTAACAGCTACGCGGGCGTGACTGGATAAGTGAGACAATCGATGTACTATGGTCCCTTTAATTCCTCCTTGTTCTATATTCAATCTTTGATCTATGGGCACATGTTAAAAGGGGAACAAAAAGGGGAGAACAATAGTAACCCGACAATGGGTATTGTTAGCAAGCACTTCATGAAACAACTCAATACAAACTGCGAGATGTCGAAAGATGCTAGCTTAATGGAACACGATAGCTGTTGGCATTAATATATTATACTCGCTCGTCCAAATGTCCAAATCCATTTTCCTGCCTACCTAAACCACACTCAAACAACCCAACAACGAAGCCCGTCCTTTGCTTAGGTAGGTACCAAGCATTCAGGCAACCAAGCTTCTGCTACACCTATCAGCCTAGGACTCCGCTCTATCACACCTTTTTTTTACTCCAAATCCGCAAAGCAGAGATAATGGCGAACTCGATGAGCTCAGGAGGATCTTGCGCACAATGCATGTCGCGCGGTAATGTTTGCGAGCTAAGCCTAGCCAACGATCCTATGCATGATTTCCGTTGCTACGAGTGCGCTCTAGTCGGAGAAGGCTGTGTCATCCCGACGGACGACAGAAATCTGCTTGCGAGTGGCATCAGGATGGGTTGCCCTACAGAACAGCCAGGTCATCGTAAGTGCCTGCGCTGCGCAATGACCAACCAAAACTGCACCTTTCGCCAAGGCTACCGCCCGTATCCGTGTATGTCTTGTGTCACTGCTGGGGCGACTGGATGTATGATCCAGCCTCCCTTCTTTAACCCTCCGCCATCATCAGCCATTACCTACGGCGAGTCTGGCCTGGATGTAAGTATCGTTCGGGAGATTGACGATTTCGTTCAGGAACTCATGAGACCGCCCGAAGAAGTGCCCGCTGGCTCATTCTCGGTATATGTAGCGGGTTCAGATCCGGTACAAGACTTGTCAGGAGAATATGAGTTGCATTTTCCGGACCACCAGTGCGCGACGAACCCTGAACCTGCCTCGGAGCTTGGTGGTATGTCACCGGGTTCACAGCTCGAACAGCAGATACTAATGTCGGCTACCGACTCATATGGGGACGTTGCTGCTGCGTACGCGGTCGATGTGCTTATGAACGGGGTTGATTCAGAGAACCCATCCTCAGAACTTCACATGGACCATCCTTATTTCGATTTTGAAGATGGAACCTCGGCGGAAATGCACACGGATGCGATAGTATGTACGCCTTGCACTGGTGACACTCCAGGCGCATTCGACAACATCTCGTTTGAGTACTAGGTAGGGGTTGCTAGGAGATCAACTTGGTAAGTAAATATAGGGCGGTTCTACTCAGTCATAGGCAATAGGCGGCCCATGCGATACATGCTAGGTAACACTAAGAGAGGGCTTGTAAATGTGTATAAAGGCTTTTAGCTTCGGTACGTTGAGCGTATTCCGTAGGTAGTCGGTAATAAACTTCATAAATACTAAGTACGCTACAACGTGAGGTGTGACATTTTTATGATGAAGAGGCAAGTTAGAGCAATGAGACATAGGTAAATATCTGCTCACATAGGTTACCTATGTAAATACTCTTTATGCTATCATCTATTAATGACAATACGAACTAAATTGAATCGAAAATAATGATGATTGTACGAAGTAGGCAATCACCGTACGTTGCCCCTCTTTATTCTTCCTTCCCCTTTACTTCAGCATCTGGCAGATTTCGTATTCGCTGAACGCCAAGTTTGCTCTATGGTCTCTGAAGCTGGCCAACCAGTTGTTGACATATGAATTCATGGAAACACTGTCAATATTCCTAGCCAATCCTTTTATGATATACTCAGTCTAGGGAGAAGTGATAAGCTGCGTCTCACTGGGCGCTTCCTCGACTCTGGGCTGTATTTGTACCTGATTTATTAGCACTACTTGGCCCGAAACTCGAATTTTCACAAGGCGTCTGCCAAGGAGAGTGCACCAAAGCTTATGTATAGCTATTAGCTTGAAGATCCGAAGTAGAAACCCACTCTCGAATTGTTAAGGTCTTCATGCCTCCATATATGATATGTCACGAATATCATCGCTGATACCAGGCACGCTTTTGTTGAGTTGTCCTGGGAGACGGCCAGCGGGAGAAAAGAGTGCCTAGACCCTTCAGTATCGACGGATATCTGATCTCTCTATATGTTGGCGCCAAGACGTATGCTTTTTGACATAACGAGGAATACTTCCCAGCGTGATAGATGGTTTCTGTTAGAGAAACCCCTGATAGAAACTCCTGGATTGTAAAGGAGAATGCCTGACAAGGCTTCTGCTTTCTCCACCGGATATCGTCGTTTTGATGAAAAGCCAATGGTGTATCTCGGGACTTCTTTGGCTATTTTCAACACAATATGGCTCTTTGACCTTAGAGATCGAGATCTAGAAAGGTTAAGGGGGGGATGTTGGCGGGGAGGGGGGATACAAAGATAGAAAAGGAGATATTTGTACCATTCAGCGCATTACATAAGCGAAATGATTTCTCCTCTAGTGTAGTTGTCAATAACTACATAGAAACATTCGGGTATCTAGGTATAGTACATATGTAAATATGAAACGAGGGGGTGCTTTGAGTTTAAGCTACCCAGGGTGCCCTACTGAATATTAATCAACGTTTTAAAGGCGAGAGGAAGTTAAACAGCTAATTATTGTCGTGGTATGATTGATCGATCGGGTGATATCAACGATAACTATATGCACCTCCACTTATTCGCCTTGCCTGCATGCAGTACTAGATATCATGCATGGCATTGTCAAACTTTCTTCGCTCGGTGTTCTTCTCTAAAAAGTTCCAACTATCACAACTTAAGCTTTATGGCCGCTAACCTCTGCACTCGAATGAGGTGAAACAGTATCATCGCCGTGGATGGGTGGCTCAATAAATCTATTTTTGCGACTTGGAGGCCGAGGCCATTACTTAACCCCTACTAATTACGTACTCAAGCCTACCTAGTAACCTAGTAAAATACATACTAGGTAGTACATAACTAACTACATAGTACATAGCTCAAAGCCTGAGCCGGCATTGAATATCATTAGTGCAGACATTTCAATTTCATTTTGCATGACCGGAAGCTAAACTGAATTGGACTCTTAAGGGTTGTATCATTAATGCTAGGGTTACGGCTGTGAAAACCTTTAACGGTTGAACTTATGTTTATTTGGTAGCAACCCGAGCTACCTAGGGTACCTAGGAATCTAGGATAATGCGTAGAGAAACCTCGGGAACATTGAACTTCATGTACAAAAGAGACACTTAGATCCCTGTCGAGCTGAGAAGACATAAGTTCGATAACTCTAAGCCTCACTCGCCAACCCTGACTAGGATTAGCCGCTTAGTTGTTAATAAGGTACTAGTTAGGTATGTAAGCTCCATACATGTCGGCGCTCTAGCATGGCCGACTTGCCGTGGCTAAACCTTTTTTTTTTAAACGCTAAAGCCCTAATCGGTAATGAATAGGGGTCAACCGTTGAACTTGGTTTGAATAATTCTCGAGTGCTGGGCGGAGTGCATTAGTAACTAATTGCATAACAGGTAGGTGGGGAAAATGCACCTACCTAATCTGATAGAACGGCATAATAAAGACTCGGGAAGAAGATTCCTAATTCTGAGGTGTGGTACCATACTATTATGCTAATAATCGTGATGCGTTATACACACATCCATGAGTTGGCAAATGAAGTGCAGTACCGTGACAGCCACTTTGCTATATGTGCTTGTCTAGGTACCAGCAGGTGGTGAGATGAAGGGTAGTGGCTGTGTTCTTCTTTAGATCAATGATCGTTCTAATCCACGAGCTAATCTTCGTTTACCACCCATGTTTTTACTAGGGATTTTCCAAAATAATGGATACAGACAGAGCTGGAGGTAAGGCGATAGGTATGCACATGCCTACCTAACCTAGGTATGTTAATCTATGCCATCATATTCGTTAATATCAAACACATGAACAACGGCAATTCAAGTGAACAACAACATCACCTGCCGCAGCAATAACTTTAATACAATGATGCCGTACATGGTGCTGACAAGTTACAG
Source organism: Hypoxylon fragiforme (assembly GCF_022984875.1). Lineage (NCBI taxonomy): Eukaryota > Fungi > Ascomycota > Sordariomycetes > Xylariales > Hypoxylaceae > Hypoxylon > Hypoxylon fragiforme. Next base: position 46,630 of record NW_026054758.1, on the reverse strand, counting down.
CATCAACTGTCTACGGTGTTCCTTACATATATTATCCATACATGTATACTTGTTCCCCGGACTATCGGCAGCTACCGTCGCCGAAAAACTGTGGTTGTTGCAGGATCAATGATATGAAATGTAATGTGCTATGTACACCCCTGCTAACAATTTTGTATGTACATAGTAGGCAGTTTCTCATGGTGGCTCTCTCATTGCCCAATACTTCTTTGGTCATTTCGACTCGCTTTTCTTCTGATATTTGTCGTGTTTGATATCGTCATCATCATCGCCAGTCAAGAGCTGCCTGTAATCCTTGGAGCCATCAGAGCAATGTATTGGGTAGAGGGATTTGCGTCGTCATCCTACAACTGCGGAGATATTTCGAAGCTGCTTTTGCAGTATAACGATTGGTGGTAACGAGAATTCACAACGTTGAACGTTGGAGTACAATGTTACATAATATGTATAACATGTATAATATGTATAATACCTGTCCAATACAATTCAAGTTATTCAACGTGCTTCCAACGGGTCCGTACCTCCGTACCGCAAAGACAAGAAAAGCGGGCCTTTTGATTGGCTCGGGGCGGATTGTTCTCGGTCTTAGGACGGTTGGGGTCCATTGGCCGAGAAGGGGGAGAACAATTGCACTGGCTTACGCGTCCCTCCCCTCTTTAATCGAAGGCCATACCCCTGTCAACCTGCCCGACAAGGCCAAGTGCTCGCCAAGCCACACTGGGCCTCACAGGGACTCAGAAGGGGAATTCCCCCAGAACTCCCAGCACCCAGGCCCAGGCACCCATAACAGCCAAATTTCCCAACTGATCCACGCTTTCTGCTAATCTTGTTATTTCCCTCTTTCCTTCTCTTTTGTATTTGTACACTTCACAACCAAAAAATCATCACGATTAACAAAACAAATACAACTCGCACTCACTCACACACTCACTCACTCTCACACAAGCATACATACATACACACACACCATATAACCAACCGACGATACTGTATGTCCATCAAATAGACGGGATCCAGTTTAATATAATACTTCACAGCACTTGCCACGATCGGCCAAGTCAAATCTCCTGTCTTTGAAAGTGGACGGAATCGCACTTACTTAAGGAAACACCCATCATGTCGGCTTCAAGCCAATCCTCGACGAGTCCGACGGGTGTCGTCGACCCTCTGGATCTGTTGGATTTTACCGAGTACGATGCAATGGCATATCAATCACCATCAGCTTCTCCTGCCGGAACCAACAAGTCTCAGTTTGCTAGGACACCAGGCATGGTAACTTCAACACCGAACACTCTGCCGTCAAACCGGACGTTGTCTGGTCCTAGTCACAAGTATGATCAGTACAAGCAACAGACACCATTCGTTCCGGGTGCTCTTGCTAGCACACTGGCTATCAATAACAACAACTCCCAGGTTACCGGCTACACGTTAGAATACATGGCGCCGGACATGAGCTCCAATGATGATATGTTTGATTTTAATACTGCACCGTCGCAGAACATGAGCACCGGTGGGGATATGGATATCGACTTTGTTGATTCCCAGCAGGATCCGTCGTTCTTCTTCCCCGAACCTACAGTCAACCCGAATGCTATTGGGGGCGAGTCTCGGGGTTTACAATCGCCTATCGTTCCGAGCCAGACAAGTAGTGTGGGAAGGATGTACCCCGGCATGCATCAACAAGCTGCACTAGCAAAGGCCCAGCAACAGCAAAGACAACAGCAGCATATCATTCAGCAACAGCAGAGGCAGAATCAGCAAGTTAAGCAACATCGGCCAAAGGCTCCTATGCCTTCTGATCCGATTGTTGAACAGAAGATAACACAGCTACTAAATTCAATGAGGTCCAAGGCTGGCAGTACCTCTAGCGATGGGAGCGACAACTCTCCTATGCTTCAGCTTCCTAGGCCCAAGAAGGAGGAGGATGATATGGATGAGGACGAGCGACTCCTGGCTAGCGAGGAGGGCAAGAAATTAAGCAGCAAAGAAAGACGCCAATTGCGCAACAAAGTATCTGCTCGAGCCTTCCGTTCAAGGAGAAAGGGTAAGAATAAGTATAGTATCCCCAATGCAGCAGTCCACTAACAGTATGACAGAATATATCACCCAACTTGAAAGTGAAATTGCGAACAAGGTTACCGAGAATGGCGATTTACGAGCCCAGAACCGTGCATTGATGGAAGAGAACCGACGACTATCCGATCTCACTCGCATGCTACTATCATCTCCTTCGTTTTCTAACTTTCTTGATCATTTGAGTTCCAACCCATCAGCAGCTCCACAACAACAGGCACAACCAGAGCAAAGGCAGCCAGAATCTCGCCCGGTTCCTAAGGATGTCAATCCCTTCAATGCTGGTCAACAGAATCACCAGCATCAACAGATCGGAATGGTCGTGATGCCAGAGCAAACAATGGATTTTTCGATGCTCAATCTGAACTCAGATGCTTTCAACTACCAACCTCGAGTCTTTGCCGTTCTAGAGACGCCTGACGTTCCTTTTATTGACACTGAGGCTCTGGCCGGCAAATCTACAAATTGGATCGGCGAATCATTTGCGCCCGATGCTGAGAAGGACGAGGCTCCTGTTATTGAATCACCGGTGCTGTCTACCGAAACATCAGAAATCCCGGAACAGTCTAACGACTCGGCCGAGATCAGTAGAGTTGCCGACCTTGACGGGGATATTTATGATGATGATGTGACTATTTCTGGACCATCAGAATCAATCAAGTTGGACACCGATAGTCTCACCCCAGTCGACATTTTTGGCGGAATCGAGTCTGAGAAGGCATTGGCTAGGATCGACCTCGTTGACTCGTCTGAAGAAGATACCACTGCTATCATTGCTGCGAAGCGTGTGGAGCGTATCGCGGCTAGTCTGGAGCCTGTCTTAGCGAGACTGGACATGCTCTCCATCGGATTATAGTAGTGCTAGGTGCGTAGGCTCTAGCCCAAATGCCAGCGATATTTGTGTATCTTACCGGAGTTGGGGCGAAGGTTGCATTATGGTAAAAGGGATGAGTTCGGTTGGAATTCGTCGCATACACACAACACTTTTCTTTTTTAAAGCCCACTTTCTTGGATTCTAGCGTCGCGAGACTTGGGATAGGAGGATGTTTACGAGGCGCTTCGGAAGAGCGCTATTTATGAAGACGGAGGATAGGAATGGCATCGTGCATCATGATGGATTGCCCATATATCAGTCGTAATAGATATAAGTAGGTAGCCAATGTCCCACCCTTTGAATGGAAGACATTATTAGGTCAATCATCTATCTCCCTCCATTATTATATGTACCCCCTAGTGTCTGGGCTCATACTGCGTGTACCTAGGTATGTACCTACGCAGTACTTATACATACCTAGGTAGTTAGCAAACGTGATATGCATGTGGTATGTTTGTTGTAGCCATTTAACCTCGCGATACATTAACTAACTGCATCGACATCTCCGTGATATTACCCTGATGCTAATGCTGGTGAGAATTTCAGCCTGGATATCTCCTTGCTTACATATCGATATCTACATGCCTAGTAATAGTCAGCATATGCAAGTTTCGGTATACCGGTAGGTACAGTATGTCTCCTTTTATACAAACTGCGAATGACTCAAGTGAGAAGAGATAAGAAGGGATTGCATGGACCAAGATCTTAATGGACATTCAAATTGTATTATATCTGCTGAGAGGACCATTAATGCCCGATAAGCACCTACGAGACAAAAGTGATTCAGCCACTAATTTCCCAGGAACACTCGAGCGCTTCGGCTACAAACCTGGAAGGTTCCTAAGTATCCGGTAGAGATGAGGCATCTGTCTCTGCATACCCAGTACCGAAGGGGGTAGTCAGTGGATCTTATCATGATCTTTACTCGACTATTATCACGGTCGAGGTAACGGATATCTGGCTGAGGCTTTCGTAGTTCGTGTCTCCGCTCCTACCTTTCATCGGAGCATTCAAATGACTTGCTGCGTGTAGGTATAGATGTGTACCGGGACTGACGAGCTACCGGGAAGCCGACATATTATATTTAGGCATCATCCCCTTTTAGCGGTGGTTAGTAGTATGGTAACTATCTAACCTAGGTAAAATCCTGAAGCCAACGCCAGGTGACCAATATCCGAAGACGGAGAAAGAAAAACCAAGAAACCGATGTGGCGCTCTTTGTTGCTACTAGGTTAGGTAGGTAGTATTTATGTATGTGCAGAGCGAGCCGTCTTACATACATTGAAGCTGGCTCAACTTAATCAGCTTATTGTTATTTTTTCTTTCTTTTTCTTCCCGAAACAGCTGAATGGTGCATTTCCAATATGTTGTCCTACGTCGCCTGTTCGGCTTTCTCAATTTTCGGGTTTCTGTAAATGCGACGATCGCTTTGATGGATCTGATTAGCTCTGTGCCCCCTAATTAGGAAAAAGGGGGGGCCTCTTCGGGCTTCATAGAATCGGGCGGTGGGCGATCTATAGGTTAATATCTCCGAAAGAAATTCGAAATGTTCAGAGACGAACTAATGAATTTTGAACATATTTCTTCGTGATCTTTGTGACCATGACTTTCTGAACCTGTCTGGGGAAGTTTAGGTTTAGCAATGTCCTCTATATATTAACAAAGAATGATCAGGTTATGATCCAATACTATGAATACACATACTCGCATTAATAGCTGTGGAATCTGGCCCGCCACATCCGGGCCGGTTAGCCCACACCGTGTGACATCACCAATTATATCAGATATGTCACCGCGGTTCTCCTACTCGCGAGATTGATGACCCCGACTTGTTCTAGTGCCGTAGTCACCTAACAGCCTCTTGGGCTAGTACATGTAGGTATAGACATTGATCCCAATAGTAAGCGCCTAACGCCGAAATCTCATGGGCATAATATGATTACCTCGGACGCGAGATTATTTCCAGCCACTCCCCTAACATAATATAAAGATAATGGCTCGGCATTTTGGCATGCCAACCTGCAAACGTAGATCCTCATGAGGCTATCAAGTATTCGCCAGCCGCACCTAAACACCTGATTTGAGATAATCTCTCCTGAGTCTGATTTCCCAACAACAGAAGAGATGCCTCCGCGTAACTATCCTCCGGATGTTTCGAACCTCGTCATCGCCTCTGCTCAACATCCCTATCGTGGTGCGTATCATGGACGTGCTCGAGGGCGCTCACCCGATTATTTGGGACCGGGGTTTTTGTTAGACGCTGGCCGTGGTTCCGACAGCACTATCAACACCATACCCCAAGACGATCCATATGTTATCGATGACGTTCGTATTGATGAAGGTCGCTATGAAGAACCACACCGGAGCACTGGATTTTGGGACCCGAGGATGCAAGGTATCCGTAAACAGGTTGCATATGAATGGGCTCGAATGCGTTAGTATCCCATTGTCTTCCAGAGAACCCTGAGATCATGTCGAGCTATACACGACAGGAAGAAGTCTAACATCTAGATCTCCAGTTCTTATCCTTGTGCTATACATCATGGCCATCTTGTGCATGTACTGGGCCGTCCTATTCCACGTGAACAAGAACATGGTCAACATAACAGTCCACGTCGTCGATTTCGATGGTCAGGTTGCCCCGTACGACTACGTGACGCCGCTCGTAGGGCCGGCCGTGACAGATGTAGTGGAACAGATGCGCAGCATGCAGCCAACGTTGGGGTACACCATCGTACCACCAGAACACTATAATTATGACCCGATTGCTGTGCGCCAAGCAGTGTACGACTGGCATGCCTGGGCTGCCATCATAATCAACCCAAACGCGACGGCATTACTCCAAGAGGCCGTGGCTACCGGTAACGCCTCATACAACCCCATCGGCGCTATTCAATTCATCATACAGTCGGCGCGTCAAGAGACCGTACATGCGAACTACATTGTCCCGCAGTTGCAGACGATCGCGCGGAACTTCGCTGCGCAGTTCGGCCCATCGTGGACGCAAAGCGTCATGACGAATGATTCTCTCTCGCTCGATGTGCTGACAAGAGTTCCCGCCGCCATAAACCCTGGCGTTACGCCGCTCACGATCGACTTGCGGCCGTTTGGTCCAGCTACCGCTACGCCCGCTGTCACTATCGGTCTAATCTACCTCATCATCGTAGCATTTTTCTCGTTCGCGTTTTTCCTACCGATCCACATGGTAAGCCAGAGCAGATTCCCCCCCCCCCCCCCCCCCCTCCCCCCATCCTTGAGAAAGCCAGGTCGGATCAAGGATAAGTAGATGTTATGATTTGTCCTTCTAACCTCGTCATCTAGAAATTCGTCATGCCAGGCGCCCATCCACCGTTACACTATTGGCAACTTATTATCATGCGTATCTGTGCCACGGTCACAACATACTTCTTCGTCTCCCTCATATACTCACTGGTGTCGCTCGCGTACCAGATCCCGTTCTGGCCACCGCCAGCGTCGCAAACAGAACCCGCGTTCAATGCTACGGCATATGGCCGCGGCTCCTTCGTGGTATACTGGATGGTCAACTTCCTAGGCATGAACGCCCTTGGTATAGCCTGTGAAAACGTCGCCCAAATCGTTGGACAGCCGTGGACTGCGGCGTGGCTTATCTTCGTAAGTATACCACACCACATTCACCTCCATAAGTCACTCCTAGACCGAAAAATGCCCCTATTCGGAGATACTAACTGCTATACGCAATAGTGGGTCATAACCAACGTCGCGACCTCTTTCAACTCAATCGAGCTGGCGCCGGGCTTCTTCAAATGGGGATACGCGTGGCCGCTGCACCACATCGTGCAGGCTAGTCGGCAGATCTTGTTCGACCTACACTCTGAGATCGGGCTTAACCTGGGCGTTCTTTTCGCGTGGGCCGCTCTTAACCTAGCCTTGTTCCCGGTTTGCTGCTACTTTGGGCGGTGGAAGATGGACCGCCAAAGGCGGAGCGCCGAACGAAACGCCGAGTCCTATGCCGTGTATGATGCTGCAGCTGAGGGTCAGAAGAAGCATGTGCCGAAAGAGAAAGGTGTGCTACCCCCGATACGAAAGAGAGGGTTCATGAGGGGTTGGTAAGGAAGAAGAAGGGAGGGAGGGTGGAAAGCGAGTTTATGGCAATAAATGTTTGAATTTTGGGAGCATTGTATACGCATAGGTATTGCCTTTTGAGTTTAGACGAGACTATGCATTGGATTCATGAATTCAGGTGGGCGTTTGGTTAAAATGCATGCATAGGTAGGCAGGTAACCTACTAGGTACCCTAGGTAGTTATGGAAAGTTCAACTTTAATGATCTTTTTTTCGGCGTGCTCTTCTCTACTAGGTCTGGAAAAGGGGAAAGGGGAAAAGGGGTCATTGCGCTTCACAAATATGAAATTTAAATCTTTAATTACTACTACAATTACTACGACGACGACGTATGTAGCTACTTTACTTCCTGTATAAGATAAGTAATCCTGATTAAACACATCAAAGTATGAGCTTATCAAGTTTACTACTTTAGGCATGTTGCGGCTTCGGCCCCTCTCGAACTAGTCGTCGTTCAATCTAGGCCACTTTGTTAATTTCCCCGCAGCGATATCGTTGACACTTTTGATCCTACGGCGGCCTTTTGTCTGTACTCTTTCAGAGTTGTCCTAATAGGATATTCTGGGATATTCTGGGCTTACATATTGGCACTGAAAGGTATCTGCTTAGATTGTAAGAATTATGCCCCAACCAATTCCTGGGTTGCCGGTACCTGAACCGTGTATATCTTTTTGGCAGCAAACCACCCGATCGTTCCCTCATCTCAACATTAATCGAGATGAGCCAGTGCCTACAGAATCTGCTTATGTTGTAATTGGCTCTGGAATTTCCGGTGCTCTGACGACATATGAGCTGATCGAAGGAGGCGTGCCGGCGGAAGACATAACTATTATTGAAGCGAGAGAAGCCGCGAGTGGCGCGAGCTCGAGAAATGCAGGGCATGTTCGACCAGGTCAGAATGAATATAAAATCTACCTACATATACCTGACCTGTAGCGTATGTTTCTGAAAATTTCTATGCAGATGCGTTCCGTGGATTTCAAGTTTACCGCCAACTCCACGGCGTAGACCAGGCGCTTAAGATTATCGCCAACGAGAGAACTGTCTTGAATAAAGTGCACGAGTTCGTAGAGAAACATGGGGTACAGTGTGACTTTAACCCCACAACGACTTTCGATGTATGCTTGACACAGGAGTTCGCCGATTTTAACGCAGAAAGTTTTAAGCAGTATGAAGCGGCCGGCGGCGATGTCTCACACATCAAGTTCTATGATGGGGAGGAGGCATGGAGGGTTACTCGCGTCGGGAAGGCTATTTCTGCCTATGAGTGGCCGGCCGGTTCAAGTCACCCGGCCAAGCTGGCCCAATGGCTTCTTACGCAGTCAGTCAAAAAGGGCGTCCGGCTCTTCACTCATTGTCCGGTGACTTCAGTGGCTAAGTCAGCTTCCTCCACCGCTTCCCAAACCTACTGGGACTTATCAACGCCGCGAGGTATAACCAAGGCTTCGACCGTAATTCACTGCACCAACGCATTCGCACCTTATCTACTCCCTCACTTATCGAGCTTCATTACCCCTAATCGCGCTCAGGCACACGCGTTTGTTCCACCGGCTCCGCTTAACTCTTCTAACATCCTTCCAAGTACCATGTCTCTTCGACATACACTGAAACACTTTTACTCTGTTGCACAGCGCCGGCCCGATGGAATCATCATCCTCGGTGCTCCGATAGCGAACCCGGTCATCAGCCCGGAGGCAGCTGCCAGTCGCCTACTGCCGGATGATAGTTTCATAAACGAGGAGGTGAAAGAAGATGCCATTAGGAATTTTGAGGAGTGTTTCCCAGCATGTGAGAAGGCAAAGCTTCTACATGGAGAAGGGCTGTTGCATGCATGGACGGGAATCGTTGGGATGACTGCGGACTCTGTACCCTTTGTGGGGAAGATAAAGAGCTTGCCTGGGCAGTGGATATGTGCTGGGTTCAATGGCCATGGTAAACAATTTACCTACTCAATCAACAATTGACCGTGGAATTTCGATGCTAACGTGTAACTGTCTACCTAGGCATGGCAAGGATTTTCACTTCGGCTCCTGGAGTAGCAAAGCTCATTCTAGGTGGCTCTTGGGCTGATACTGGATTACCTGAATGCTTCGAGATAACAGAGGAGCGCCTGGAAAGACTTCAAAAGGGGGTCACTGAGTCCGTATTTTAACAGACGAAGAAAAGCATTCGGTAGCATTGATACTTACGATCCCACTCGCCCCGCAATCAACTACAGGCTAGTCATGTTTGAGTATCGGCAAGCGCCAGGTAACATTATGAAGACACGACAATGTACAGAGAGGATGTAACGTCGCCAGCCCTAGCTCATTCCACGCATCATTGAGGAATTTACCCTAGTACCTACTGTATAGAACACTCCAGCTCCAACTTGATTCTATCTACCTAGTATTCATTTATTAAAATTGAATGCTATCGTGCTTGACACCTAATCTAAATACTCTTGTCATTAATACCCATAATGTGGTACCGCTTTCTCTTTGTGTTCCTTTTACTGGCCGTTCCTCGCTTCGAGGCCCACAATGTCGAGCTCGCTGATGAACGAGAGTTGCGGAGAAAGGATGTCGACCACGAGACCGTTTCGGATAAAGAATCAACAATAGATAGAATAATTTCCCAAATGACGGTTGAAGACATTGGTGTGTTATTTTCAATTGCGATACCTTGCTAGGTAGGTATATGGAAGTCATCGACTAACAAGCTATGGCGCGCCAAGTTTTACAGCTTCACCTCATGTTTGGTGATGATATAATAGGCATCGAATCAAAGAATGAGCTTTATGGTTAGCCATATGGTCCTAACCCTATGCTCTGAATACTACATAATACTTACCTAGAAGTAACTATGTAGACTTCACCATGCGATTTACCCCAGATTCGCCCATTGGCGTAATGCACGACTGGTATGCCCACTACGCTCAGAAGTGGAGTGTATAATAGATGTTCACAGTCACATAGGTATCCCGTCAACACTTCTCACTACAATTCATTGCAGGAGTTGAATTTGAAAAAGGCGCGACTCAAAATCCCGTTTATGCATATGGGGGAATGCCTCCATGGAGTTGGATCTTTTAAACAAAGCATATTTCCCCAGAGCCTAGGATTGTCAGCTTCGTTCGACACTGACCTCGTATATCGTGTTGGTCGTGCTATTGGGACTGAGGCTAGATCGATTGGAATTCATGCATGCTTGGCCCCAGTTCTGGATATCGGTCAAGATACCAGATGGGGACGTATGCAAGGTAGGCATTGCTTCTTCCATGCGTATCCGAAGCTATTATTTCCACTAAACATCTGCAGAGGCTTGGGGAGAAGATAAGATCTTAACGGCACATATGGGAGTGGCATTTTCGTCCGGTCTCTCTAAGAACGGCTCCTGGTCCGAGCCGGATGCAGTAGCTCCTGTCGTGAAGGTATGTGGCACAATTTGACGTAATGGCCGATAGATAATTTCTCACAATGTTTAGCATTTTGCCGCACATGGATCTCCCCAATCCGGACACAACACAGCTCCATTCATGGGCCATGGTAATCGGCAGGTGATGCAGGACTTATTAACACCATTCAAGGCAGCAATCCAACTCGGCGGGGTCAAAGGGGTAATGATGTAAGCATACCTAACTCAAGTTGAGAGGTGGCCGTGTTGCTAACTCCATATTAGGGCGTATAATGAGCTTGACGATATCCCAGCTCATGTCCATCCTATGCTATATCAAGCTCTTGACGATTGGGGATTTGATGGATTCGTAGTTGCCGACGATACTGGTATGAAATCTTAGGACATCACACAAGTTGTGTTCCAGGCTGAACAGACTATAGGAATGATAGAACTACAATCAGTCCATAAAGTTGCCGATTCGCCAGCAGACGCTATCCAGCAATGGTTCAATGCCGGGGGAATGATCCAATTCTATGATTACCCCCTGGAAGTCTTCCTTAACGTAACATCACCGCTCATCTTTGAATGATACGAATAAAGCTAACGAGCTCCAGACAACGAAAGACTTAGTCAATAATGGTTCTGTGGCGATGGAAACTCTGCAAGTCTTTGCACGGAAGATACTAGGTGTTAAATGGGACCTTGGTCTGTTCGACAACCCTTTCATTCCACCACACACAAACCCCCAGAAGATCGTCGAAAGCCATCAAAGCCTGTCCCTAGAGGCCGCGCAGAGGAGCATTGTGCTTCTCGAAAATAAGAATTATACCCTGCCTATACGACCGCAAGCGCAGAATATTACCAAAGTCGCCCTGGTTGGCCCCTTTTCCGATGCGCTAAATTATGGCGACTACTCTGGTGCATGGGGGCAGTACCCAGCAGGGGCAGCTCAAACTATCCGTGAGGGAATTCTCAAGTTCGCCAGTAAAGAGGGGTTTGAAGTAGTATCAAGTTGGGGAACGAATACCTGGGAATATAACGCGCAATACATAATCCCACCATATCTCCTGTCATCCAATGGGACCTTTGGAGGCCTTTCCGCGACGTATTTCTCTGACACTGGATTCAGCCAGCCCGTTATACAGAAAATAGAAGTTCCGGCAATCGAATGGGGACTGTATCCACCAGAGGGTCTACCGTCTAATAATTTCAGTGCCATTTGGGAGGGCGAGCTACATTCACCAACCGATGAAGATATAGACGGCTGGATTGGGGCAGCAATTGGACCAAATACGACAGTAAAACTGTTTATCGACGGGGAATTACTGACTGAATATGGAGTAGACGGGCTCCAGAAAACAGGAAATATTATGGGCAACATTTTGGAATACGACTACATCTTAGCTAATAGCACCTTACATCCACAGGGCTCCGCAGCCTTTACATTTAGGAAAGGGGAGTCGTATCACATCCGTATCGAATACCAGGCCTTCAATCTATATAAGAAGGTGGCAAACGTCAACTCCATCAACTCCCAACTACTATTGTTCTGGAACCTCGTAAGCCGTCATGGTGACGCGGTAGAGAAAGCCGTTCAGTTAGCAACCTCCTCAGATGTCGTTATATTGGCCATTGGCGCTGCTTGGAATAGTGATGGAGAAGGCGGGGACCGCGGTACACTGGGTCTTTCTCCATCACAGGACAAGTTAGCCCAGCAAATCTACAAACTGGGGAAGCCAGTTGTACTCATTCTTCAAGGCGGCAGACCTTTCGCGATCCCAGAATACTACAACCAAAGTAGCGCTGTTCTAAATGCGTTCTTCCCGGGCCAATCTGGTGGCCAGGCTATTGCAGATGTCCTCTTCGGCGTGGTAAGCCCAGGCGGTCGCATTCCCGTTACAGTCCCAAGGCACGTAGGGCAGCTTCCCATGTATTACAACTACAAGCCAACCGCGCACTTGAAGAATTATCTGGATGTAGAATCCTCTCCTGCCTATTGGTTCGGGTATGGATTGTCATATACAACTTTTGAAGTTTTGAGATTTGAAGCTATGGTTAACGGCACATCCTCTGTGGATTTTGGAGTCGAGGACACAATTACGTTTTCTGTTTCTGTGAAGAACACTGGGCTGGTCAACGGCAGCTACGTGGCGCAGGTTTATGCTTTATCACGCAAATCCTCAATCGTGCAGCCTGTGAGACAGCTTGTGTCCCTGAAGCGTGTCGACATCCCCGTCGGTGAAGAATATACGATCTCAATGGACTTGGAAGTGGCTAGGTATCTGAGCATTATTAACAGGAAGGGTCAATGGGAGCTGGAGAAGGGGTCATATACATTCGCACTCTTAGATCACGGTGGTGATGTAAATACTGGAGTGAATGTTACTCTGGATTGCAAGCAATAAGAGTCAGACACAATCTTGACTACCTGTATAATATACAATAGGTATATCATGGGACAAATCTCCTCATCCATGGATCTAACCAGGATAGTAGTGCCTTACCTAGGTAGCCCTGAATGGATTTAAAGTTAGTAGATTGGTATAAGGTACCCTAAGAATGTCAGATACCTAGGCCCCTATGTGCCTAAGGTCTGCATGCATTTCTAACTTTTTTTTTATTCGCGTCTAGTGATCTAGAGCATACCCATGTTTATTGATGAGAGGGTAGACAAATATATCCTTACATACATCAGTGTGTATTCCTATACATCAGTGTGAAAACATTGAAATTGTCGTCACGGCTTTCTCATTTGTTTTTATGCGACACTTCCTTGCATGAACATAACGCAAATACTTATGCGCATACCTACCTACGTCGATATCAACATTATCATCACGAAATCTCGATTCTCTCTACCTGATTAAGGGTTTCCATCTACAGCACGAGAAACCGTTCCATTAAACTACGTGAGCCGATTGCCCACAAAACATCTACAATGCTGCATTACTGACCTGATCACACTAGGCAATTCGACTGCAGATAAATTATCCATAAATGAGAAACGATACAAGTCCCATGACAATGGCTGCATCCCGCTCTTCCTCCAATACCCACATCAAAGACGAAGGGCTGGACGAGGATGTTGATATGACATCACCGCCACGCTCCCCGATCAAGGAGACTCCTGTGAACAGCAAGAAATTTGAGAGCAGCTCCCCTATTTTCAAGAAGCCAAACCACCTCAGCATGCGCCCCAAAGACTCTCTGGAACAACCCGTGTTTCCTACGGCCCAGAATTCGAAGACGACACCGAATGAAGACCACTGTGACAAATATGGCTTCTGGCGTGGAGATGGTATTACGAGCAAGAAGAGATATTTCAAGTTCCGAAGTATGGCAGCGATGATTGAGGCGCACGTGGAGGAATTGAAGAAAAGGCCAATGAGGGATGATACAAAGGATTCTCTTAAAAGCTCAATGGAAGCTTTACATATTGGAAGAGTCTAACTTAAGGATCAAAAAGCACAGTAAGGCGACTGGCGGTTGTGAGATGGTGATGGGATGTGAATCGGCCAACCTTTATGTACTACCTAACCTAGGGTACTAGGTACTAAAAGGGGGATTTACTAAGGTGCAAGCTTACATAAGGTACTGGTAGCCCCTCATGTAACCCCGCAACTTTTCAATGCGTCTGCCCCACCATCCCACTACAGTATTGTACAATACAATAGTTACATAACTACCTACGTAAGCTAGGTTAGTACCTTGTGTAGTTAGGGACCTTAGAGTAGACAAAAAGACGTGACGCGACTTGAATGCTGTCTTTTTTCTTTCTTATCCTTGGTACACATTATAATCCACACCCGTTTATTTTTGCACCTCTTCCTCGTCTTCACCAGGGTACTCTGAAAATTCAAGAAAAAAAACATTAGGTAAAAATTAAAAAAGTCATGATCAAAGTAAGCCATCATTCATGTCGACCTCCTCATTTCCTCCACTCCATGAAACCTCAGATATAACATGTATCACACCGGAGCCATTCGAGCCCGCCCCCCTTATCTCTGACATTCTACGAACTGGCTACTGCGTCCCGGGTTCAATATTTCTGGTCGAGGGTATCGATTCTGTCCATACCTCCAAGTCTCAGAGATGGCGAGCCGTTCACCTCTTGCTAGGAGATGGCAAGTTGTGCATCCAAGCACTGCTTTCGGCCGATATGCACAGATTCCTGGATGAGGGAGAACTCGCATTGGGATCTTATATCAAGCTGGAGCGATTTCGAATGGAATGGAAGGATGTTCGCAGTAAAAATTCGCACGGTAGCGAGGAAATGAGCGAGAAGATGGTTTACCTGGTAGTCGAGGATCTTGTCCTTGTGGGATGGAACAATTTTTTTCTCGATGGACACAATTTAGAACATGCGCCGGCTGAATCTACGCTTGAACCGATGACATCCCCTATTGCAATAGAGCCACGACCGGAAAATCGTGGCGTGCAATGTATTGACAGGGGTACTGATATCCCAAGAGAAGTCATTCAAGAAGAAGATGATTTCGAAGTCATGCCAAACGCTGCAGCGAAAGCAACTCAGAAAAGACTTGATCTCACGACGAGACCAGGAGGAACGGCAGTTGCGGGCCATAATTCCACGGAACCTGATACGAGTTATTTGCCCTGGGCAAGCATCGACTGTGGAAGACCATTAAAGCTCACCAAGCTGCGCTCTATCCCTAAGCTGCCATACAAGCAGAATTGGAGCGTTAACGTGCTTGCTGTCGTATCTGCCATCTCAGATATTGAACCATCCGGATTACCACCATACACTCAACGACGAGTTCGACTCACGGATCCCTCCACTAACAAGCACGTCCGGCTTGACGTGTTTCTAGACCCGGAGACTTTCACACCCTTAGTTGGGAGTGTGATATTATTGCTTGGTGTAAAGAATCATCGTTTTGATGGCGGCAGCTTGAAGAAATATGCTAGTGATCGGCCGAAGGAAGGATATAGCTGGTGGTACGAAAACCCGGTCCAGTTCGACTGGTGTGATGTCGAAAAGCTGAGGCAGTGGTGGCTTGAGACTTCAAGTATTCCTCGTGGCGACAGTTATGATGCCCCACGATAGGTTTTGGTACTTATGAACAAGAACTGTATTACAATCATTAGATTTCTACAACGTAGAGGTGATTATTACAATATCCATGGGGCAATGCCCCTGAATTCCCTCCTACACACACCTCTACCCCTCAGCCACATACTATCAGCCATGAGATTAGTACGAAGCAAAGTCTCTTATTCAATGCAACACGAAGTGGATATCAAGTCTTAACCTTTACAGTTAGAACGATACCCCAACCGCGGAAGCTCTCCAAGATACCGAATTCATTTTCATGACGAAATGCAACTTCCTGAGCCGTAAACACCATCTCAGCACCATGTCCATCCATTCCTCCTTTTTCTACATCGACAAGAGTATTCGAGGGTGTTGACGTTGTCGCCGTCTCCTGGGATTTTTGGTTGCTTGCATATTTCGTCCGGCCCCAGCCCCAACTCCTGGTCTCTTTCTTCGCTGGTACCATTTGGCCTGTTGCAGTTTGAAATATTGAATCGCGCTCCATAGATGCTACCCGTTCTCTTTTGGGCTGTAGGTAACTTGCTAAACGTTGCGCCATCTCCTCATCTTTCCACCAGAGCGTGCTAGGTTTGTCTCCCGTTAGGAAGTTGGGCTGATCAAAACGCCCCCAGTCGTTGAACTCCTGCCCTGTGACCCAGCTCGGATCATCGCTCACATGTTGATAATTGGTGGAAATGGTGGCAGAGTTGGATTTCTCCATTATTTTATCCATGGAGAGCCTGGCTACTCGACATTCTTCTCCGCGACGCTTCATATATTCGAAGCTACTGATCGTAGAACCCCGAGGTATCGCGTTCGCTGGGACTATGGTGAGCGTGGCCAACTGGACAGGACTACGTTGAGCACCTAGTTCGGCCAAAAACTGCTCCACTATGGGGACGATATGATCCAGAAGCAATGCATCGCTGAGCGATTGTTCTGCTCTCCACACCTGCTGTGTATCTCGGATCCGATCGGGGAGAAGTGTGATATGGTGAAGTAGATGAGACGCCAAGGCGTTCAACAGTGACTCTTCTGAATATGGAGGAGTAGTTGATGTGGCTGAATAGGGAGGAGGCTCGTCAAAAGGTATCTTGCTATCCATAACTCGTACTGGCTACTAGAACCTGTCGAAAGTTCAGTGTACTTAGAGGGAAATGTTGCTTTGTTGCGAGTTGGAGGATGAGGAGTTGTTGGTCCTAATCCCGTAGATTTCGGGTCGGTAACGAACAGGACTGGAGTTATCCAGTCGGATCTAGTAGTTTGCTGCCACAAGGTACCTACTATGTGGCGTACTGGGCACCAGTAAGAAATGGAATTCGCTAATAATACGAAGGCGGGGTTTCTCGTTATAGGCAACAGAACTAAGGGCCCTATATCATGACAACAAGGGAACAATTGACATCGTTAAAATGCATACATGTCAGCTTGGGATGCGCTAGAGATCAGGTGAAATGCTAAGCCTCACTACCAAGACTGCAGTAAGTAGCCCCAAAGACCGAGGTCCTATTCTGGTAACAGCGTGACGTATGATGAGTTAGATCCTAAGTAGGCTTGTACATCTATGTATAATTCGTTGTTTGTGGTTCGAATGTACACATACCTGTGCCGAGCTTAGGGTAGCTACTATTGAAGCCGTGAGTTAGAGGCAAGCGAGTTGTTCCAAACTGAAAGATCATAGGGTGGTTGCTTTGGTGCCTGGCTACTAGGTAAACCGCACAAGCCTATGAGCTGAGCTTTAGCTTACTTAGCGGGAACTGGTTTACAACCCTGTGACATCCTAAACCAAGCCACTACCACGCCCGGGTACTATGGATGGCTCAAATCTCTCCGCACGCAGGTCGCATGGTTGATGGACTTGGTAGGAAGGTAACCTAACCTAGCACATCAGGCCCCTATTATGTAACCTAGTTATTTATGCCTTACGAGGCAAACCAGGAATTTTTGCTACCTTGTCAGCAGTAGATCTTGTGTTTAGCATCAGATCCTGAAATCATCCTATGAGTTGCTGACTAGACACACTTAATTTTGCGAGGAAACCACTCAAGCTTTACCTGGAAGGAGGTGATATTTACCAAGCACCTACCGATGTTAGGGGCAGACATTTGTTTAACCTCCTAGTTCTCCTAGTTCCCCGGATGTTAACTAAAGCCTAACGTTGAAGCACGTGGCTGGGACTTCCGTTCGAATTTCATATTTGTAATTTCAGTCTCAGTCTTGCTATACTTGAACTCGTACTTAAATAGCTTGACTCTCCTCGTGGATCGAGTTCTCCTCTTCTGTACTACCACAACTCTTACTGGGTAAATGGAAACGTAGTGAAACTCTATCAACATCACCTATTTATTGCCTCTTGACCCTTTCCTGATAGATATATTCTACCATCAAGGAAAGAAAAAACCATCATCCAACGGCTTCCAAACTGCAGCAAGTCGTGGGGAGGATTTCCCACTAAACTATCGCCATGTCGTACAAAATCGCCGCCCCCGATGAGTATCTTGCCATCACTGGCATGAATATAAAAAATGTCCTCATAACCAAGTCGGCATGGATCCTCCCATTCCAAAGATGCACTCGATTCTCAGTCCAGCCCCATGACTATTCTATGAACCTTCAAGGTATTTACCCTCAAACCAGAACTACGCCTGGCTTGTTTGTTAACCTGACCGCATAGCAATGACAAAGGAGAAGCTCCAGTTTCTCCTCCCTGTAGTGTTCACTATTGGACCGTATGTACCAATTATGCCAATCCTATGGCTATCCAAGAAGTAATAACGTATTCTTTTAGGGATGTCAATAACCGAGGTGCCAATTCCAAGAATCTTCACGCCCCTAATATAAGCCAATCTACGGATAGCCATATTCACGACGAAGACCGCGGAGATTCTTTGATGAAGTACGCCATGTTGTTGGCCGAGTCCACAGCCCAGAAGAAAGGCTCACAATACCTCGAAAACATCGTCAAAGGCATTATCGAGGGCGAGACAAGGGTTTTGGTTTCTAGCATGACCATGGAAGAAATATTTACGGAGCGAGAGGAGTTCAAGCGTCGTGTCTTCCGCGCCATTCAGGGTGAGCTAGAGCAGTTTGGCCTCAAGATCTACAACGCCAACGTCAAAGAGCTGAAGGACGCGGCCGGCTCCAACTATTTCCAATCTCTCTCTCAGAAGGCACACGAAGGCGCCACCAATCAAGCACGCATCGACGTCGCGGAAGCCCAGCTTCGTGGTAACGTCGGAGAGGCCGAAAGACACGGTCAACAGGAACGATTTATTGCAAAGATGTAAGCCTCTCCTAACTGATTAACGCATTCATCATTCACCCTGCACTTCGGCCTTCTGTGAACTGACTTGCAACTTCTGAAGTAATGCGGAGACGGCTGTTCAAAAGACAGACCGCGACGTGGAGCGCGCGACGGCCGAGGCCAACCTGGCGACACAGAAGACAGTGCTTAGCAGAGATGTTGAGATCTCACGCATTGAAGCAACACGTGCTACAGAGGCGAAAGACGAGGACCTAAAGAAAGAAGTCCAGGTGAAACGCGCAGCAGCCGAACTCGAGCGCCTACGCGCCGTCGATGTAGTTAAAGCAGCCATCACCCGTGAGAGTAAGCAGCAAGCCGCCGACGCCAAGGCATACGAGGTAGCTGC
The DNA here is from genome assembly GCF_022984875.1 of Hypoxylon fragiforme. NCBI lineage: Eukaryota > Fungi > Ascomycota > Sordariomycetes > Xylariales > Hypoxylaceae > Hypoxylon > Hypoxylon fragiforme. The sequence continues at coordinate 27,496 of NW_026054758.1, read as the reverse complement.
TGAGGCGCGCGCCAACTATGAAAAGAGCAACAAGGCGACAGATGCGAAGGCGTATAACACTAGAACCGAGGCTGAAGCCCAGGCCGATGCTGCAATAAAAAATGCCGAGGCGAATCTAGAATTAAAACTGAAGGAAGCCCAAGGTATAGCTGCCATGGCTGATGCTTATGCTAAAATGAGCCAGGCCTTTGGTGGCCCATCGGGTCTTCTACAGTACAGTAAGTAATTCTCCATTCCAGGTTATTATCTCCACAAGTTGGTTAGGTGCTAATCATTTCCACCGCAGTGATGATCGAAAAGGGAACTTATGTTGAGCTCTCCAAAGCTAATGCTGCAGCCGTTCACGGAATGCAGCCCAAGATCAGTATCTGGAACACAGGCGCCGAGGCCGGGTCGTCCGGAGCGGGAGCCGGTGGACTGGGATCGGGTCAGGATACTGCCTCGACTCTTCGTAATGTAAGTTCTTGCGGCATGTTGGGTTAGTCAAAGTTTATGTGTATGAAAATTAACGATGAATGAAAAACTAGGTTTATCAACTCCTCCCACCACTGATGTCTACGATCAATGAGCAAACCGGCATCACACTGCCCGAGTGGCAGTTTGGTAAAATGCCCCACAATGATAAAGCAAGGAAAGACTATCCAAAGAACAATGGTGGTGGGGTTGTTAATGGGGAATAATGAATTCTATCAATGATGTATTTAAGTTATGTATGTAGCCCTGGAGCTGATTTTTGTGCTACATAACCTTAATAATTGCCATGTGGTTCAAGGTTGTTACACTGCATATACAAGTTGTAGGTAGTAGGTACTCAACTGTACAGGGTAGGTTATTCATGTGGGGTTCTTAGGAGCTTCCCTCCAAATCTGCACCCCAAACCCCCCACATTAGTTAACTAGGTCCTCCAACTTTTTGCCGTCTAAAATTTGCATTTGCGAACCTTCAAGTTCATCGCTCATTGAAAGTCCCTTGCAACAAAGGCTGCATGCGACAAGATTGCAACAAAGTCAATATGCAATCTTTAGTTCAACCGCATGCTTGGGTTGGTCTCAAGTTGCCCTCTGGGCAGATCCGTGTGCTCCAAATCACCCCAAACACGTATGTCAATTAATCCTCTAACTACTGCACACACCGAACACCTACACAGTAGGTACCATGTATCCAAAAAAAAAGTCCGCGCACATAGATGTATAAGTTAACGGTTTCCGCCCCTCAGAACTATTTCTCTTGGGAAATACGGATCTTTCCCAAGTAATCTAATCATCCACCGGCCATTCAACTTGACCTACGAATTACAAGATCAAAGGTCTGGAGAGGATTTTAATCGACTGCGTATCGTGCCCGCCAGCGAGTTATACCATGATATTCTATCGCCTACGACATCGACTACCCCTCTCGGAGGTGAATCTCTCATAACAAACGATAACGAGTACACTGAAAATGCTGTCCAATCTGCGGTCGAATACTCACTCGTTGATCCTGAATCCGGCGCCGTTGTTGCTAAGACCGACCGCGCAGAGCTCAATGCCTCGGCACGGCAAACGCTGAGCACTGAAGAGATTGAGGCCCTCAAGAAGGATGGTACGGATGCAGGTAGAGACTTAATTGCGAAGTTGATGGTGTCACACACTGCCATCGAACAGAAGACGGAGTATTCACTGGCCAAATACAAGCTACTCAAGACGAAAAAGTACATACGAAGGTTCTCTGTGCTGCCCATGGATGTACCCATGCTTGCTCAGTGGCAGCTGGAAGCGAAGGAACCAAGCAAGATTCTGGATATGAGAGAAGAGATGATAGCTTTGCTGGGGTGCTGGGCTAATGTCCATTTTGGTGGAGAGGATCGATGCGAAGACCAAAGTGCCCAAGAACTCGAACCCAACGGCGATAAAGAAGGGGATGTTCAAATGCCCTCAGGTCGATGGCTAGTTGTAGACGATACAGGTGGTCTGCTGGTAGCGGCTATGGCAGAACGAATGGGCTTACTGTACCCACCGGAGAACATCCAGTCTGCAGGAGAAAGTAACCTAGCGTATTCAAAGGTGGCAAAAAGAAAAGCATTGATCAATGAAAATGCCACGTCCAACTCAGATGAGTTGTCACCGAAAATGAGCGGCCCTCAGGGCGACATCAAGGTGGTAGTGGAGGAGCCCGAGATGACTTTAGCATCGCAAGACGACAACAAGACACGATTGGACGACTTGCTCACACCATTGGCGCAATCCAATACGCTTACCGTTATTCACGCTAATCAACAGCCCAACTTGGCCTTGCTTCGTGACTTCGGTTTCGACATTACAAACCCCACACCATCCCCGCACCACCCTCTATCCAGACATCTCATGACAATATCATGGCTGCAGCTCATTGAACCGATGTCAGATCCGACCTACGCTTCAGAAATGCCAAGCATGTCCCCTGAAATGCTTCGTTCATGGAAAGCTAACCGCCGAGGCACCTACCATCGCAAACGACGACGTTGGGCCAGAATTCGACATGTCGTAGATACAACACGGAAGGGGGAGTTTTCTGGGCTAGTTGTTGCGAGCACGATGGATCCCATATCCATTATGCGTTATGCTGTGCCATTACTTGCCGGCGGGGCACCGATTGCTATTTACTCTCAGTCGATCGAGCCCCTGACTGCGTTGGTTGACTGTTATAGCATTGCACGCCGGGGAGCATGGGTGGCGACCCCACCGGAAGAAGCAATAGGCAAAAGTTTGGAAGAGCTAGAACAATGGGCCGGGTGTGAAGAGTTCCCGCTGAACCCATCCCTTGTACTAGCAGCTTCTATCCAAACAAGCCGTGTTCGGAAATGGCAAGTCCTTCCAGGACGAACACACCCTCTGATGACGAGTAAAGGTGGTGCGGAGGGTTATGTCTTTACGGCCTGTAAAGTGAAGCCCGCAGAAGGCAAGGTGGAAGCCAGGGGCAAGGCACGTACCAGGAAGAGGAAGCTTGATGAAACGAAAGAAGAGGGTTCGAGTAAATAATAGATACATGACTACCTAGTATTCACGCTGGTGTCGAGACATGATTTTGTTGCTTTGACTATAACTAATCTCATTCTTCAAGTCATCTGGACTGGAGATAGATATTCCCGCGGGGAGTACTTCATTCGGATTTTATGCATTACAACGCACTCTGCATAAACCTTCTTAGCCGTTCTGTTTTCTCAGCATCTTCGGGATCTCCACCCCAAAATCCTGTATATCTACTGGCCAATGTATCATCTCAGTTACAATGCCTTTCCCATGAACTTTCTCTTTGTGAAACTCAGCCACCACTTGCTCGGCTTTCCATCTCCTTCCTCATCGTAAACTCTCGCTAGTAACCGCGCGGCCAGTTCCTGCCGTACCTGAGACAAATACTGCCGTAATTGCTCGGCATCTTGCCTGTCTCGAGGAGGTTCGTATATCTACGCATGATTAGATCTTCGCTACTCAACAACTAAGCCATACCTTAGGGTTACAAGAGAGCCAAAAAGAGAAGAAACAAAGAAAGTCGGCTGAAACGAACCTGATTCAAGGGGAATCCAGGGTCTCCCGGAATAGCAAAGTTGAGATCGAGGGCGGTGTTCAGAACCTCCTTTGTAGCATCTCTTAAAGAGTGCTGAGGGCGGATCTTGCCGAGACACTCGCTCACAAACAGGATGCCGTAGATTAAGAGGCGGTCGGCCGGGCCCTGAATCTCGAAATTGCGGAAGAATGTATTGGCGCGGAAAAGTGAGATCACTTCGTCTAGAATGTCGTACGATTCCGAGTCCGGGTCTGGGCTTTCATTCGCAGGGAGTGGCGGATTCGACTGTGGGAGCACGTATGCTGGACCACGGGTTTTCGTGCGGAGGGGTAGAAGCGGGAGGTTACCAACGAGGCGTGGGATGTTAGGATCGTTATTAAACATGGAATTGTAGGCCTATTACTTTGCGTTAGCGGACTCCATGTAAACGATTAGTAGCGGACGTTTGAATGTATGTACACACCGGCATCTTGTATGAGGTAGGCGTCGCGAGGTAAGGTAAGTAGCTCGATTATGCTGAAAAAGGATGTCTTGAGAGAGGAGCTCTCGGTATCTTCAATGTTGGGATTTGAGAAGGAGTACCTAGTACTATGTATGGTGTGGGGTACGTTGATTAGGTACCTATGTAGTTGGAGGCTGGACTCTGGAGTCGACATTCAATGTTGTTAGTGCTGGGAAACGTCACTCTCCGCGGGTAAATATCGGTAGCTATTATGTAACTACTAACTACCTAGTTATGCCGTACATGGATTGCTTTGGCGGTGGATCTGAGTGGACTTGGTATTTACGAGCTCCGATTGGCTATAGATGCTTTGGCGGTACCTACCTTCAAACTCGGGAAGTCATTCAAACAGTTGCAGCCTAGCCTTGTCCAAATTAGAACAGACTTTAAAATAAAAAGGTCACCTGAATTCGCGTGACTGTGGTGACGGTACTTTAGTGGATCCAGACTTTGATTACCACGTTTGTGGTGAGATGCATACAAATAAAGAGCCAGAACCCCTCCTAACGCGTATTCCCTTTGTACTGCAGTTCGCTCATCATTCTTCGCCACTCATTGTACCGCCAAGTAACTATTAGGATTGTTGCAACACCCGTCCAACTTCATCTCCACGCCATCAATTCCAAAGTTCCTTTCTTTTATCTCTGTGCGCCTTTGTAGCGCTTTTTGCTATCATTATTCTTTGGCGATTCAGCACGGATGCACAAATTCTTGTACAATTTAGTACTTTAAATATATAACCTGAACTTATTATCTATCTATCTATCGGATCGTCAAGTGTCACTCGCTACTAGTTACCTACCTAGGCAATCATTCCTATCAGTCTTTTGTGGCGCATCCTTCCATTGTCACAGCACCCTGCATTACTCTAGCCTACCTCAAGGATTTCATCGCATCTTAAGCAAGCATCTTTTCACCTAACTGTATGTACATACCTCTATTATCCCACAATGTACAATATTGACTAACACCCTAGCTACTTAAGCAGCATATGCTCTAGATCAAGCAGGCATCACAGGTGTCATAGGTATCACAGGCATCACACACAGTCGTAGTCATGTCCTTTAAGAGATCACGCATGGCAAGTCCTGCTGAGGAGAAGGTGGAGTGCAAGCGACTACGCCGCCTTACTGAATACCGCAAGCCAATCTCGCCCGAAATTGGCTCGTTGTATGACATTCTACATGATCACGCGACAATCCCGCTCTACGTCCTTCCAATTGGCTGGACAGAGCTTCATAAGCAGCTATTGGGGTGTCACTTTGTGCAGCTACCTCCGCAGGCCACGCCAATACCTTCGGGCTCTGTCTCGTCCCGAATACGCCCGCTATCATATCGGGCACCTCGGGAGATTATTGATATGGGTAGAGACATTGACACCATCATGGGTCCGGGCATCATTGCCCTCATGAAGACTCAAGCAGTAAGGAACGTCCTAGAAACTGCATTTCCGGGTCGATTCTCTCCAATGGCATCAGATCTCACCATTTGGTGTGGGGGTAAACAGTATACATGCGCAGTTCGCTGTCAAGCCATGTGGAAGAAAGCCTGTGAATCTGACCTATCGGATCTGCCGACCCTTCATTCCGTTTCTTCGACTTCCACCTACGGTTCAAACGCGTCCGAAAGCTCCTTCGCTAGCAAGTCTGAGAATGGGATCATCAGAGCTCCTTTTGATACACCAGTGCTAGGCTACTTGAATTTAGACTATCTTAACCATGTTAGACGGAAGTGTTACCGGATCCAGCTTTGCCCTGATGGCTCGCCGAACATCCCAATCCAGCAACTCCACCAATTGCGTTCGCGAAAGCTCATCCCTCAAAAGCCCCTGGAAGATCAGTACATTCTTGCCATTGCTCTCGCCATGGCTCAACAGCATGCATATGCAAGCATTTCTACGCAAGAAGGCTTTGCGCCAAAGAACATTCCGGTTCGCATCTTGGTGACATCCGAAGCAGAAGCCACTTTCATCGTCTATTCTTGTGTTGTGCCCATAGCACTATTGACCTTATTTCATGAGCCCGCTCAGACGCCACTTGGTGATTTACGAGTCATAATCCGATATCAGCATGTGCCTGTATGGCCGATTCTAGGCCTCAAAGAGCGCCTTGGACAAGCCCTCGGTAAAGACATCGTTGGCGATTTTGACGAGTTCCACATTAATACTTTCGAAAAGCCCCAATCTGATTCTGATGACGGAAGCGGAGTTCGTGAGAAAGAGATGACTACTGTTTTTAAAGAGCTTGCCAACAGAGAATTAGTAACCCCTATAGTGCCACAAGTCACTTCGCCTAAACATAAGCGAGAAATCCTTTCCGAAGTGTTTAATGCGAGCTTTTCTGAGGATCGTGACTCTCACGATTACCCAAGCGAACTATTAGCAAAACGGAGGTGTCTAGAGGAAGGTAGGATTGGCGTTGTCCGATGATGCAATGTCCCCGACCATCCAACGGAGTCTGCGGGATATACTTCGATGGGTTACTGAAACATGGGCAGGCACACAATGAGCCGGCAACGCGACTATAGGTACTATCGCAGCAGGGCACATCATGATTCTTAACCAGCTCGGCTCCTTCGTGTTCGGGAAAGTCATTAGTTACCCAAGACTCGACTCCAGGCAAATGCAAATGCAACTGCCCAGGTCAATTACAGATGAAGGAGGGCTTTGTTCAACAGCTGTGCAAGATGGATGAGCTTACCAACACCCTATCAAGTGAAATGGTAGTCTGGAATTTATGCAGATATTACTACTGCATGATGATGATCATGACGATACGAAAGGCTTACTGGCTTGGGTTTGATCTGAAGGGGGGATACCCATTGTATTTGAGTTTGCAGTCTGCACTCATTATAATTTCCGAGGTTGTTTTGATATCTAACTATATAGTAGTTCTTCTCTATCAGCATGACGAAGAACTACGAGGTCTCAAAAACATATATGACGCGTCTCGCACAGTCTGTCTGCCTCATGTCTCAAACATTCGGTTCATACAGGTTCCCAATTTTTGGATTTTCCTCAGGCTTGGATGGAGTGTGATGATTATAGATATTGTTACCCCTGATGATAAGATGTGAGTAATAATTTACGGTGTGCATAGCGCCGAGTAGAACTGTATTTGGTTATACAAGAGTTGTGTAGGTTCCAAGGTTGGGAAAACATGTCTTTTGATCCCGACTGTGAATGAGTTGCTGTTGAATTTGTTGCATCACGCCCATAGTTGGAGTTCGTATAAGTACATACCTATCTACCCTAGTAAATAATTACGAAGATGGGGCTTATCGCCTTATAATGGATAAATTTGCAGCCCTCCATCGCCATAAACTTGCTAATTTTAATACTTAGTTATGTACTTGTCATTATACCAGAAGCCCCTATTTCGGTACCTAGGTACCTATGTGGGTATGGAATTTGTTCCAGTCCACTTTATCATCGGTTAAAAGGGGCAGTCGTTTTTTGTAACTGTTAATGACCCCCCTAAAATGATCAATGATAACTGTAAATAAACGACTCAAATGTTATTGATTCGTCACTGGACATTAAACTCCTCAAAGTGAAATCAGGCATCAAGAATTCGGCCAAGGTATCTTTTTCGAAGTATGTTAGCATTACAGACATTGGCGGCCTTAAATGAAGTTGACAGATTGAAAATAATTAAACAACGTGGCCCTCAAGCTATTCAGGAGTGTTTTGACAATTACAGAAGGATATCTGGTGGTCAATAAATATAATGTAGAATATCTCCCGCAACCTGTGCCATACAGAAGCCAGGTTGTAATGTTATCCTTGGAGACAATTCAGATGAGTCTCAATCAGATACCGCGCAAAAGATTATCCACCTAGGTACACTTGTTAGTCGTCATATTTACGGAAATTTTAATTTACCTTGGTGTATCGGCAGTGATGTTTGAGCTGAACATACTTTACCCGCTCATCTATATCTGGAATACAATAGGCCATTTCATATGACACCAATTTAAGGCGCCATTTACTATAGGCCCTAAATCAGGGTTATTATTGAGATAAGACGGCTAATTGCCCTCAAATCATTTCATACATACTAGATAACCTTCCCGCGGCAAGTTCTAGCCTATGAAAGACAGGAGGCAACGACTCAAAATTATGTTACTCGGGTATATAACATGGGCACATCGTAAGAGACTGCCAAAGGCCCCTCCTGAAGATATCAAACCCGCAGTTGATCTACTAGGTACAAAATGAAGGTTATCTATTTGTTACCCTTCACCGGGCTTTCCCAGGCTGCTCTCCGGTTCGGCTGCGCGTCCGTGTCTTTACAACGGCTTGACCCCCTTGTTGAGCCAGGCAAAATTCCTTCAGCACACGTTCATCAGATTGTTGGTGGAAATGCTTTCAACGCGACTATGGAGGGGGATATAGGAGAGAAGGGCACTTGTACGACGTGCGTTTACTCGGAAGACTTTTCCAATTACTGGACGGCAGTTATGTACTTCAGGCATGAGAATGGTTCTTATAAGCGGGTTCCACAGTACCCAAACGCCCAGTTGGGTACAGAGGGCCGTGATGATCGAAACATTAAAGGTGGGATGACGATCTACTATACGCAGAAGGACTTCAGTAGCAACGGTGACCAATTTATCACCGCTTTTCAACCCGTAAGTCATGACGCCTAGGATCTAAGGGTCAAGTAATGAAAACATAAGTTAACTTACGTTTATATGGACCTAGGGGTTCCGCATGACCGTGGGGAGTCCTACGGTGGACAGCTTTGAAGGCGCAAAATCTCAGCCAGGGCTTCGATATACCTGTTTGCAGACACCGCTGACCCGAGGCTACGAGACTCCCGATTTCCCCCGGGAACCTTGTCCTGGCGGCATTATGGCAATACATCACTTTCCTGCGTTCGTAGTGCTCTTCAAGTCAACGAGTCTATCATTTACTAACACTAGGTACATTCAGATGTTGGGACGGGAAGAATCTCGATAGCCCCGATCATCAATCTCATATGTATTCAACCACCAAAGGCGGGTTCGTCGAGGCGGGTGCCTGTCCTGACTCGCACCCTGTCCGGACGCCACAACTTGCGTATGAAACAATGTGGAACACCACGGCATTCAATAACATGTGGCCTCGGGATGGTTCACAGCCTTTTGTCTGGTCCTACATGGACAGTAAAGGGTATGGCACACACGCGGACTACGTTTTCGGCTGGAAAGGAGATTCCTTGCAGCGTGCTATGAATGATACGTGCATGTTTCACGGGTGCGGAAGTCCGGGGGTGCAGGGCGTGCTGAAAACGCAGACTGTAGCAGAGATGAATGCGTGCGCGGTGAGAAATACCGTTACGGAAGATACTGAAGGGTGGCTAGACGCGCTTCCCGGGCAAGGCATGTAGCTAAGGTATATGCTATCACTGTTATAGGGGATAGCCCGATGGGATAGATGCCCACTTACTTATACATTGGGCTTTCAAATTTGACGGATGAGGTCTATAAAGTATCCCTGTTACCTAGGTAGCTACCAGTACATGTAAACTCCTTTCATTATGATGGTTATTGATCAGAGCACAACATTTCATACGCGTACCTACTAGGTAGGTATATGACTGCCTGCCGAAGTTGATCAATCCGAACCCCGCCCCTTTTATGTTGTTTTAACTTCTCTTTCAGCAACGTACCTAATTAGCCAACATAACTATTCGTTAACTCATTTATGTAACACGTCTGAATCTCGGAGCGCCTAGAAACCTCATAGTTAGGAAGGAACTGAAACTCTCAACCCGGGCACATAAGTTACAGTTAAGGTGGAAGTGTCTATTTCGTGCATTAACGAGTATGCAAACGGAGTACGCAGAATGGACTTATAAAGAAATCTATGGTTTTGTTACTGCAGGTGAACAAGTGAATGTTATATATCTATCTAGCTATGTCTACTTAATTATCATTGCATTGAAAAGAGTGTTCCAACGACCATTCTACCAGAGAGGTCTTACCATTCCATATTTAAACCGTGAAAACCCGAGAAGATGACCCAAAAGACTGTATCTAAGGCACGAAAAAGGTAAAGTGAAGGCAGTTGTTCTTGCTGGCCACATCTGGAACTCCAGATCCACCTTTAATGTAAGCCCTCGTAGAGCCAAGTTGCTTATATTCCCAATCCGTTGCAGCCTGGTTGCCAGGACCTTTCCAATTACCCTCGGTGCTTGCAAGGGCCTTTTCGCCATTGGGCTTCTTCTCAACTGCCGCTCCAGGTGCATCCTTTAGAATGTCCTTCTCGAACCCATTCGACACATTGGTTCCATCTGTTGACGCGACAGTGGCTGCGCCATCACACCCTTGCTGGAGCGAGATGTCACCATGGGCGCGTCCATCGTCTGCTGCCTTGACTTGAAATTCGCCCCAGGTAGCCGGTAGTTGGTCTCCCCGCTGGACACGACCCTTGAATTTCAAATCTAGAGGCACGTGGACAGTCTGGTTGGGCCCCAATTCGACGTGCTTCAACGGGTGGTCGAAGTTGGCACCTGCCTCGCCATTGCCATTCCAGTAATTGTCGTAGAAGTAGTAAGTGTTCTTCTTACCCGACTTGTTGGTTAGTTGAATACCAGGGCCAAGCTCATTCACTACCATCAGTGTAGCGGTTCCATTTTCTTCGATTCCATTGGCATCCTTGATCGCGAAATCATCGCTATTCGCCAAACTTAGCATGTTAACTGTGGCTGAATCAACCGATTGGCCCGTGAATGGTTTATTGGGGTCAGGGGCAGCGTTTCCGTCCTATCGCATGTTCAGAACACAAACATAGTTACTAATTTGGGGTTCAGCCTTACACTATAGACAATACGGATATCTTTGCTGCCGTTTCCGGCCTTACTCTGCTCATTGTCTGCCGGATTTCCAGTGTTTGGTCCCCTGAGGATAATTAGTAACAAGCTGGCATATGGCGAGTTACAGAGCAGCCACGACGTACCAAGCACCGACACCAATGTAAGTCCGACCATTTGCGAAAGTCCTTACAAATTCCTCCAGTGGCTGAAATTCCTTCGGGGGGCCGATGCGCTTGACATTACCGTTGCCATCCAAAAACACGTGGCCACGGAGCTGGTTCTTCTTGTCCTGCGGGAGTTTATGATAGGCCTGGTTGCATGCTTGCATAAAGGTTTCGTGACCTTTAAACTTTCCTGGAGGGTCGCCAATCTGCTGGCAGGTCATATTGCCGCCGGCGCCGACAATGTTGCTGATATCGATAAAGTCATTCCCCTGCCAGCCGGCCTTGTTGATTTCACATTGCTCGCCAATGATGTCGTCGTGGACTGCAATGATTGCACCTTTACTACCATCAGGGGCCTCGATGCTGATTTCGCTGTTTGCATTAATCGTCACATCTTTGTCGTTATAGTATCCATGACATTGGAATCTCTGAGGGTGATTAGATCTGTTGTAGATCTTGAGATAATGCATATTTGCTGATTATAACTGCTAGGCACTTGACTGTTGATTATCACTTTGCTTGATTATATGAAGACGCGTTTAAGCCGGAGACATGGGGTATTTTATACTTCGACGCCTGAGGCCCCCGAGGTATACATGTTGCTGCTTGTCTAACATGACAGGCATGAAAAGTACAGCCTGGTATGTCACGATTACTCTGTTGTTAACCGCTGCCAATTGAAAGCTGACCAACACAGCCATACTTACATGAAGCCGAAATTGGCTGTTATCACAAGAAGAACAAGGCCAATTGAAGTCCTACGTCTATAATCAAGCCACCATACACATTATTTCATTGTCACGAGATTTAATATCATGACAACATGGTCATAAGAACGAGGCTACGCCCCGAAGGATTATTTGTGATAACTAAGCTGACCTAACTCGAGATCCAATAAACTAAGTTGTTGGAGAATCTATCAGTTTTATTGAAGATACAAAAGTTCTGGTGATGAGTGATAGATGACGTATATACTCGTCTCTGGGGGCTAGCACACTGTTTTATTCCATTGTGGAAGTTTCTCGTGGCCAACTATGCCCCCCTGGATTGCAAATCCAAGGTAGTATCTTATCTTATGGATACGACATAGCGATGTAAATATTCATATTGATTTAGAATGGCTGTTCTCGAGGCTGAGCTGTAATTCCTTGTCGTATCCTGTCATGTTGCCCTAGGTTGAGTTTGTCCAGATTTGGCAGGTAGCAAGTCTATGACTTATGGATGAAGGAAATCAAGTCAGCCAACAGCTTGACACAATTTCAAATATTTCCTACGGGAATGGCAATAGTTATGTAAGTAGGCAATACCAAGCTCTTCGAGCAACCAAATAGGAAATCCAGTCAACACAATACGTAATATACTGAGGTCAGCACTAGGTCTTTGTTTTTTAGGCGGTAGCCAGGCGTGAAGCGCTACATGAACACCTATCATTTTCGAGTATTAGGTAAGACTATTGAATATTCAATAAATATATTACAGCATTTGGATTGGTTCGTCCTAGGGACGGCACATGTGCGTTTGATTACCTGGTACCTACCACGTAGTTCCTGTTAGCCCAAACGGCGTACGGTTTACGTCAAGCTTTTCATGTCAGCATAAGGTATCCTACGCTCCATCTAAGCCAGATGTAACATGTTTATTCACTTTTGCGATGAAGTTGCTGTGTAGGTACTGAAGAAGTATATATAAAAGCCATATCCTCAGTGTCTTAGCAAGTTAGCAAGCACATGAATCAAACTATCAGACCCCATATACCAAGCTCTTTAGTCCCATCAAATTTAAATCAAAACGGTTATCAAGAAACGTCAAATTCTTTGGGATTGGACCAACACAGGTAGTCCAGAAAATCCCGGTATCCCTGATAAGATCAACCAAGTCCCCTTTGGTGATAAGAGCCCAGTTGCCTCTGTGGTAAATTGGAATGCCTGGGTTCCCCCTGAGCTCAAGGATCGAGCGCCATTCCGGCCTATGGTCCGCGTCCTTCAGAGCACATCGGGCAACGACTGGAATATGATTCAGGATACTAAATACCCCATTATTCTCTTCTTCAATGAACCCGAGCGTGCCGGAATAAGTCCCGAGCAGGCAAGAGATATCTGGTACAAGCAGATGCTGCCCCTAAGGAAGAGCAAGGGAAAGAAGCTTGGTTCGCCCGCGGTTGCCTCTGTATGTCAAGAAAACCCTTCTATTGATGATTAAGCCACGCTAATCATCTTACCAGGATGAGAATGGTCGTAAATGGATCGAGAAGTTTATGTCACTTGTCGCAAGCGAACCACCGGATTTCCTCTGCTTGCACTACTATTCAAAGAACCCTGATGAGGCCATTAAGTACATTCAGGACATGCACAACAAGTGGCCTAAACAAAAAGTTGTAAGTATAACGGCAAACAAAAAGGTCAGTTTATTGCTAACGATATAAAAGATGGTCACTGAGATCGCATGCATCGACCGAGACTATAATGCTGTTGTGGCATTCACTGTCAAGATCTGCAATTGGTTGGACACACAGGAATGGGTATTTGAATATGGACTCTTCGACTTCCAACGCAAGGTTGCCGACGACTTCGTCAGCCCAGCTGCCCAGCTCATGGATGGAGCAGGAAACTTTACAGAATTGGGAAAGATGTACGTCAATCAGCAGCCCATCAAGGCACCCGGAAAGACGGATGTAGCTGTCAATGCATTGAATGTACCGGACAACAACTCAATAGAGACAAAGACTGGGGGGGGCGTAGCACAAGATCCCGGGGCTGCCATCTTTGAAGACCCCGAGGTTTCCGTGAACATCAACGAGGACTTCATTGCTGCCGCTGCTCTCGACCCTGACCAGCAGCAGGCTTTGAACATTCATAATGAGAAGCGGAAGTCAAAGGGTGTTGGCCCCCTTGCGTGGGACAACCAGCTTGCAAAGTATGCCGAAGACTACGCAAAGCACCTAGTGCAGACTGGAAAGCTAGAGCATTCAACGGGTGACCAAAGACCGAATCAGGGCGAGAACCTTGCAGGGTAAGATAATATCTCATTGCAGTTATCGTATAGCAGCATAATACAATCAAGAGACTAACCTAAGCGGTCGTAACCACAGGGCTTCCGACTCGAAGGACACACCCATGGTCATGGCTACAGAGATGTGGATTGGAGAAGAAAAAAACTACCATGGCGAACCTATCGGACAGGGGGATTTTGGTTCATATGGACATTATAGTAAGTAATCCCGGGGCTGCACCGTCTTTTTGTAATGAGGCTAACATATGTTCCATCATCAAGCTCAATGCGTGTGGAAGTCCACTACCAAGATTGGACTGGGGTGGGCTAAGGATGCTAAAGGTGGCGTTTATGTTGTTGGCAGATACTCTCCGCCTGGAAACTTTACTGGACAAAAGCCGTACTGACCATTTTGTTGTATCGTGGCCTTGGTCCTCTCTGGGGAAAACTCGATAAAACGGCAAATCGGGCCTTCTGTCGACGAATTGTCGAATTACAATTATGTGTATTCCTTTCTCTGTTTTTATAGGTTATGTAGACGACACTCGCTCATTTTTTAGTTATGTTATTGGTCAATCATTTAAGTCAAATAAAATCATATAGCACTTGAAATATAACTATTCTTGAAACTCCATTCCTACCTACTAGGTACCTAGGTAGGTATTTTGATTAATTATCTTTCTGCGTACTATGGGCGCAAGAGAAATGGGAAGCTTGGAGCTGTAGGAATACGAAGGACCTCCGAAAGACTGCCCGATTCAGTGGCCTTCTTTTGTCGAGCAACAAAATCCTGGTATAGTCTTCGTTGTAGACTAATCAGAGCTGGAGGAAGTTTAGCACCTAGGGTAGGCTGCGACGACCGACGGGTTTTGCTCCATTCGGTTTCCTTCAATTGAGCTTGATTGCTTTGATACGTTGGATCCGAAAACTCGTAAGATCTCCACTCAGCATTATTAAACATACCAGCGTTTAAATCATTAACTAGATACGGGATAAAATCACCGTGACTGGTAACACATATGTGGATATCTTTGGCGTAGCCTTCAAGGTTTAAACCTTTTGCTCGGATGGCAATTCTAGCCAAGCGAGCACGTTCTTTAAGCTGCCCATCATCTTCAATCCCTTTACCCTTACACCAGTCCTCAGCCACATTATGCATATCAGGGTCAATGGCCTTTTTAAATTCCTCCACCAACTCTGAGAGAGGCGACCCGACATTACATGGCGAATTTCCAGCTTCTTGAAGCGTTGGCAATAGCGCTATCGGGAGACCTTCTGCTACGAAACCCGAGAAACATAAAATGGAAGTTTCAATTGCGCGCTTCATAGGAGAAGCGATGATAGCTTGAGGCTTGAAAGGGAAGTCACGTTGGACGTCAGCACATTGCTGAAGCCCCAAACTTGTTAGGTACGGATCTTTATACTGCCAACCACCTTTGGTATTAAGAGCATTGTGTAAACCCTGCGCGTGACGGATAACGTGAATATAAATCGGCATTGTGATAGTTATAAGATTCTATCTCTTTAGAAATGGTTAATACTTCGTAAGATGCGAAACTATCGAGTTAGGGCTAAAACGTATTCCTGGGTAGTTTTGATTACATATAAAATTTTTATATAGAACGACTACTTTCTTAACTAATTGATTGTTTCGTGGTGATCATTTCTCTTTACGGACATCTTTCAAGTTGTATGCCGAACTAAGGCTACTATCGTTTAGACAAAGAGAATTTATTATCCTATGTTTTCACCAACAAAGTAATTCATTATATTCAAATAACATTATGTATTATGAACAGGCTTTAAAATTGCTACGTACTCTGCCAAGTTGGGCGATATACGTCTTCCTTGGCTAGTAAATGCCGGGGATGATAACATATTTCCCCTTAATCTTTTCCTCCCCAAACCTATTCCTATACCACTCCCTCCCAGCAACAGCACGAGGCAGCATGGCGAAAAACTCGTTTAGCAAGAAGCACCTCGCTGGAGCGCAGGTAATACCGGAAGAAATCCAATATCCTAGCCACTCCACCCACTCCATGAAGTAGTGAGGGTAGAGCATGTATTTGAACAGCCCATTTCGAGGAACCTCGTAATGCTTTTCGATCGATTTTCCATTTCTCTTTAGTCTGGACTGACGACGTAACTCGCTCCTACGTATCTCCCGAAGCTCCTCATCACAGAAGTAATTGGCCGTGAGTCCAACGTAGAAGATGACGAGGCCAACAGAGAATCGTAAGACAGACCAATTCTGTGCCTCCCACTCCTCTTGAGTGGTTGGGCCATATGCTGCCAACCAGCTGCCTATGCAAGTTGCATTCGAAAGTTGGAAGAGTACGGCATTGCACCATACCAAAATATGAATGGGGGACATAGAAGGCTGTATGATAGGGAATATAACGGCGCGATATGTATAGTGAATGACAAATAAGCCAGCGAGCACTTTGTTCTGCCAAGGTAGTTCTGCAATGCCTTGCTGGGCTGGAAGTGTGCTCATAATGTATAGGAGGGTTGTGAAGCCAGGCATCTCCATGGTTATCCAAGCGATTCTTCCGGGTAGGTTGAGCCTACTTTGAACTGAAGTCTTTCCCATGCCGTACCATGAAACAAGCCATTGCGCTGAGGCTAACTGTGAGATGTCAGCTTCACCCTAAACGTAAATTGATTGTAGTCAGTCAAAGCACACCAGAGGGTACATCTTCCACCAAAATAAGACCTTTTCATAGTTTTGTTGGCTCGCAGGGAGCCAGTCTTGTACAATGACCATGATGAATGATTCAGAGGTTAAGATTGATGTAAACAGTTTGTGCTTTGGTAAGTCCAGATGTCTCCAAGGTTAGTCGGTACCTACTCTCAGGGATTATGGTAGTATGTATGTAATTGATGGAAGTTGAAATAGATACCCACTAATACTCGGAGCGGATAGCGGCAAAGCTAAATATCCGGTTAGGAACCAGTGCTACTCCCGAGTAGGTTATTGTACATAGCACCGCCACAATACCCCTGCATATACTAGGTACAATAGTAATACATTTAACTTAAATCCTCCAGTCCATGTGGATGACTGACGCCATTGGCCCACTGTTTGCTTCCCGGCCCTTGTATTGCTAACGTTGCCTAGGTACTAGTCATTACATACTCGTCAGCCTGTCTACGTGACCTTTCTTGCCCTCATCTCTGTAAACCCGCCGCCCTGTACAACGATCATTCAATACCCGCTAAAAGCCCCCCCTTTGAACCGTTCCTCAAAGTGTTTGCTGCATTCCCGATCACGCTGTCGTTCGCTTCCAGGTATATTCGGAGCCAATTATCACCTTTCTCACGGCTATGACGCAATCTAGGCCTTGATAAATACTACCTATCACATTAAAAGAATATTCGTGCTTCGTCAATTTGGCTGTTCAATCCCCTCGACTTGAATGAAGTACACGGGAAGCGCGGAGTCTTGTCATATCCACAGTATCGCGTCACTCGGCCGTATTTACCTAACCGAAATACCACCATGGTTGCACGAAAGCCGCTTCCCACTGATAACTCAGAAGACACCTCTCCCTCTGCACCCCCGGTCAATTTACAAGGCGTGAGAGAGGAGCTATGGCCTGCTAGCGATTCAGAACTAGAATTTGAAAAGGTACACGAGAGGGATGAGATGAATCAGCCATACCGTGGTCCTATAAGCGCTCCGGGGAGCGAAAATGCATCTCGGGTTGTGTCAGAAGTATCTCGATCTAACCCCACCTCCAACCCCCCGAGCCACCATCAGGAAGAAGAAAACCTCCTAGGAGACTGCAGAAGAACGGATAATGCAGCTACCGCAGATGACCTCCAATTGAGTGAGGAGAATATGCCAAGATTAGTTGAGCCCTTACGCTCCCGCTCCGAGACGAATCCATTCAAAAGAAAACCTGTACCTGTAGATTTTAGTCAGGATAATCAGAATACGGACGCTTTATCCGTACCACCCACGAACGCGCCCCCACCGTCCATACCGACCGATTCTCTCTCCAACCTACACATCTCCGAACCAGGAACAAGCACAAACCCTTGGCAGCCGGCACTCAACGAGATCTCCAATGGTCCACACCCAGCTTTACCCTTGTCCGATCATGAGCCTAAAAGCAATGTGTGGGACTCAGGAGTGCTATCGAGGGACCCTACTTCAAATCCAGCCTTAGATTCTCCAACTAGGTTACCTTTGAACACCGAACAACTTCAGCCTTGGGTCCATACATCTCCTCCAAAATCTTCTCCCTCATCTTTACCGAGAGCCTCCGATGAGACCGAACGTATGTGTGTCAATCAGCATGCGCGAAGCGCTATCGAATCAAGAAACATGGGGGAAAAGCCAGATGTACACGCTTCGCAGATTCAATCGCAGACAGTTGATGACTGGAACCTAATCGATCACGAACCTATGCAGGAAACTGTATCTACAAACTTGTCGAAGACAAGCACGCGGGAAAATCTCACGGATGGAAGCGACGGTAAATTCAAGAAGGCCAGCGCATCAGCTTCAGCCACAGTGGAAGTGCCGCCATCGCTCCCACCTCGGCGAGTAACAAAGGAAGATCTGGTGGCACAATCGTCAAGACCCCTTTCGTCAAGCGTCACGAGTAAATCAGAAACATATCAGATCAAGAACATTCATTGGCTCGACATGGCGGCATCCGGGAACCCACGCAAATCACCCATACTAGTACAAAATGCCAATGGGCCTTGCCCCCTTGTTGCCCTTGTCAATGCGCTCACATTGACAACGCCTGCTAACCAGGCGAACTCCAATTTAGTCGAGACCTTGAGGTCTCGTGAGCAGATCAGCTTGAATTTTCTCCTCGAAGCTGTTTTTGATGAGCTGATGACTCATCGTCATACGAACCCGGAGGTTTCTTTGCCAGATATGACTGAACTGTACTCATTTCTCAAGAGTCTTCATACTGGCATGAATGTCAACCCACGATTTGTGCCTGACAGCCAAGACCCCCTGACTTCCTCCCCTAGTTACAGCCCTGGAACCTTTGAGACCACCCGAGATATGATGCTATATGCCACCTTTTCTATTCCTCTGATTCATGGCTGGCTGCCTCCCAAAGAAGACCCCGCGTATGATTCCTTCACCCGACAGGCATCCTCCTATGATGATGTGCAGAGTATATTATTTCGAGAAGAAGAGCTTGAGTATAAATTAAGCAATTCTGATACTGGTCTTACTGAACAAGAACAACAACTTTACCAAGATATCATCATCATAAAATCCTTTCTCGAAATATCTGCCACGCAACTGACGCCTTGGGGTCTCGAAGTCATTGCTCATGCGATCCCCCCTGGAAGAGTGGCCATACTGTTTCGCAACGATCACTTTTCCACCTTGTACAGGCACCCCCAAACTAAGAAGCTTTTCACCTTAGTTACAGACGCTGGCTATTATACGCATGATGAAATTGTCTGGGAATCACTCGTCGATGTTAGAGGCGAGTGTACTGAGTTCTTCTCCGGGGATTTTCGCATAGTTAGTGGTCCCCAACAACAGCGGCCATCCGGGGCCAATACAGGTGCATGGTATGCAGGCGAGGGATCGAACAGAAATGCTAGTAGTAGTGCTAGTGCTCATGACACCGAGTGGCAAGTTGTCCAACCTCGGCATTCTCAAAATCCTGGGAAAAGCGAACCGGATCCAAGCACATCACTCTCGCCGAAGCACGAACAGGAGGACAGGGATTTAGCATTAGCCTTGCAACTCCAAGAGGAAGAAGAGGAGCGACATCGTTCTGAGCAAGCCGCTCGTCGTCGCGAAAGCCAGCTATCGGAGCAATTCATAGAACAGCAAGGACGGCAAGGTACTCCCATCCGCGGAAACCAAGGTCGCGGCAGCGCCCCGATACCACCTGTTAGGGGAAGTTCGGCAAACCATTCTACCAGCACAGTTGCTAGTGCAAGTAGGCCAGTTCAACAGGTCAGATCATTGATCCCTCCGGTCTCTGCTACACATAGGCCGGGAGATAATAATGTAGACGATGCACCTCCTAGTTACGAGCAAGCCTCCAAAACGACACCATACGTACCTCCTGCAGGTCACCCGAGTCATCCTGAGAGCAGTCCACGGAACGCAACGTCTCACCAGCGGTCTGCAACAACGGGGCAAAGCAATGTCAGCTCTAGCATGTCCGGAAGGGGACGTCCTGGGGGTCCTCCTCTTCCCGCAAGTGGCGCCTCGGCACAGGCTGGTGGCGGAAGGGAGAAAGATTGCATCGTGATGTGAGATGCGTCGCACAAATATAAGTTACGTTAGATGCGTTGTACATTAGCAACAGGAGTAACAAATGGGAGAGGCGGGGCGTATGTTAGGATATCAACAGCGAAAATGGGCGTTATTGGATGTTGATGACCGTTATTTCATATCATTAGGCACGACTTGGGGGTAAGACTCGATGATTGTATTATTTTATGGGTATCACTCAACCGAGTAGATACAATAACGGAGACACGAAGGCATTCTAAGGCATGTAATTGAGAATAGGACTGTAGGATTTGGAGAAAGAGTATAGCACGAAGGTATCTAGCATTTAAAGTTCTTAGCCAGGGAACATAAAATCAATATTGCAGACTTTCGAGTAAGAAATATCAACTCAGTGTATTGGTGCGTAGATGTCGTATTCTGTATAATGCTGATAGCCGTCGATAGAGATTTCACGATTGGGGATAGCAGCTAATAGAGACTGTCTGTCACGGTGTCACCTAGGTTAGGTAGTTTAGCACGAGGTACCGTGCCTCCGTGCTCCGTGCGAGCAACAAGTTTAGACTCCACACACAGTGGGCCCAGGGTTAGGTAAGAAAAAAAAATGTTTGAACTATACGAATGCAAATGCGTACATAGTAACTACCCTAGGTACTTAGACACATTCAATGTTGTTGAAAAGGCGCATGATACATGATAATCCATGATATTAACCCTATCATTCTTTACATTCTACTTCATTTCTACTTCATATTGGCTGAAATGCCGCCCGATAGACTAAGTCCACTGCTCCACCAGTTCGTGAGGTATCTCCGCAATCATAGGCATGGAAAGTTCCAATCACAATTTCAGACTCATGCTCGACACATCTCAGGTCATCGTCCAGGTTGCCAATTCCAATTCCGTGGAATTTCAAGCACGGCTCAGACTATACCCGAGGTAACTACGACAGAAAACATCTCTCCGGAAAAAAATGTTGGGGACATTTGTCCAGCATCAACAACCTCAGGCAATGATCCATCAAGGAAAGCGACAGCAAAGAAAAATGTAGCAATACTCTGGGATCTAGACAATAAAAGGCCTTACATCCTCCCCGAGACTCTTGCTAACGCAATCCGCTCTTTCGGTGCGAGCCGAGGGAAGATCGTAGAGTATTCAGCTATGGCGAATGTCGTTGCTTTTAGGGGGTTACCACTTGCCGCGATCGAATTGAAAAAGGAACGACAGGCATTTATGCAAGACGAAGCAAAGGGTTTATACAAGCCGTCCGAGCCATATAGGTGTCCCGTGTGCGGAGCAAAGTCCCCCACAATGGAAAAAATGAATAAGCATTATGACCAGCTTCATGCTCGGGAACTGAAAAAGAAATGGACTCATATTCGCACCACTAAAAGCAGCAAAAAAAGGACGACATTGTTGAAAGAGATTCAAAAACGCAGAACGGCTCACATGAAGATCAAGTTTCCCGAAAACGAGCACAAGGTCTTTCAAAGTTTGGAAAGGGCCGGCGTTCTGGTTCGAGTAGTCAAGCAAACACCTCAGGCAGCTGACGCGATGCTCAAAGGTCGATTCGGTACAGTCATCCGGGAAAATGAAAACGTCGTATCCATTATCATTTCAGACGACTCTGACTTTTGCGACATGGTAAAATCGGCAAGGAGACGCGGCGTGTACGTCATCGTCATAGGTGACTACCCAGATAGCAGGTTAGCTCAGGTTGCTAACGAGTGGTTCTCGTGGCGGACTTTAAACATGAACGTGGATTTAACTGGGAAAGCTGAAATCGTTTCCCCTGGAAGGAAAAAGAAAGGTCCGACTTACGTTGTTGACGATGATGTTATGGAAGAGTTACTCGCTATGGAGCCCGGTGACGGGTATGGTGAGACGGGAGATGATGAGTGGCTAAAGGATTTCTAAAGGAGCGTCGGTTTGAATAAATTGTATCATAATTCATCTCATTAATTAACCCATAACCCAGCGATAACTTCATAATTTGAAAGTCAAATATGATATGAATTGCAGTAATGTGAGGTCACGTGATCCCCCCTTTCCGCACACACAACTGCTTATGGATAATACCAGATATCCAGCCCGAAAAACCAGGTACCTATTGAAGCTAGGTCAGATTGACGCGCAAGGTAGCTTAATATATCCTCATGATTAACTGAGGTAAGTAGGGTGGGCAGAACAACGGCGCGGTGAGCACTCAGCACTACTGCAGGCCGAAGAACTTCACGGCTTCCATCTTCAACTATGCCAGTTCGTAGTCGCTTTTCAATGGGTGGCGCGATTGAAACATTGCCATATAATACTTTCATATTGCCTAGACTATCCTGTTAGAAGCTGTCGGTGATGTTTTAGTCTATTCGACCATACCAAGATGTTAAGCAATACTGTGATTGACTACCGACCACCACGTCTTTCCCCCGTACTTTCGTTGTCAAAGTAGTTCTGGAGTTCATCCATCATTTCCCTAGTTCTTCGCTGGCCGAGTTTGAAATCATGCCAGAATTCACGGCATGATTCCGGTAGCTTTGTATCGTTCAAGAGTCCGTCCGCATCGATGTACTGGGCAACATATGCCATCATACTGATGTAAAAGCCGCCATATTCGTCCCGATGTGCAATCGATAGGCGCATGTACGCCTCAAGCATGGTGTGTGCAGTCGGGACGACAACAGGAAACCCCTCTTTTGAGAAGGCACCGCGACCCCTGCCATGTCTAGGAGGTGGAAGGATAGAATCATCAGAAGCGAAAATGTAGCGCGAATCTTGTGGCCTAGTATCGCTATATAAATTCTCAGGAACAGGTGGAATAAACCATAGGGTTTTAGAACGCGCTCGTATAGAAACATCCAATTCCGACGTTCCAATATGCATATGGAAAGATGGGGCTGGTTGTGGTGTATCCTCACGAGATACAGCGCATAATCTAGGGTCCGGGCATCTTCTTAGATTAGATCTTTTCAGCGCGGCCACGGCGGCTGGGAGCTTTTCATCAGGGATAATGAAATCGATTCCCTACACTTAGTTAGTATGAACCATCACATTAATCGAATATAGATGGCTAATTTATACCCCTATGACAGACGGTACTCCGTACACAGTAAGGAGATAATCACCCCATAAAACTGAAGGTACGCCGGCATCTGACAATAATTGAGAGATAGACTTGACGAAATCTTGATCATGTGTATCTACTTTTAGTTGAGCCATGGCTAGAGTATTTTCTAATGAAAAGCATAAAAAGGTAGATAATCGGGGTTGACAATCGGGGTTGAATAAGTCTTGTATGTAATCTATAATGGTGAAAATAAACGTCGAGAAAAACTGTCGAGACCTCGAATATGTCCAAGTATATTAGTACGGACTAAGCTTACATTAAACAGATAACTTGATATTTATAAACCGTCTTTTAGAAATAAATTGACAGTCTTTTACTGTTGTTGGTGTTGGTGTTTTTAAGGAGAGAATATAAATATCATACAGCGTAAGAAAACGACCCAAAGTTCCTTATTTAAGACATTATCCTAACCAAACACAACTAACAACTAAATGGTTGAATCCCATTCGTTAATTATTATACATGAAATTCTATTCCTATGCCTAGGAAAAGAAGGGTCACGTCCGTTCCAGCGTATCCTACATATCGAACCTTAAGTGGCATATATGATGATGCTCTAACTGTTCCCGTTATCTTCTCTAAATGAGATCGTGTCCAGCGTACATTATTCCAGGGTGGTTACTCGGCCACCGTTGGTTCCTCCTGTCAGTTTGTGTCAGCCCTATATGTGGATAATAGTATCAGGGGTAACTTCTTAAAACGCATCACGGATGAGGCGCTCGGGCCACCCACACCAAATTTTAGTTCTGCCAATTAGTTACCAGTTAACCACATAAGGGCTCTGCAGCCTCTACTGCAGCCTCTGCTTACTTTAGTCCGTACTTATTTTTCATTTTTGTTCTTTTCGTGTGACCCCGCCTTGGAACCATCAAGTAAATTTTCTCATCTCGACAATGGAAGCAATTCAAATACTTTCCGACCTTCACTTGGAGGCTTATAATACATATGACGACTTTAAGATCACTCCTCATGCGCCGTATCTCGCCTTGCTGGGTGATATCGGTTGTGTTAAGAAGCACGAAGAACGCTTTCTCGCATTCTTGAAAAGACAGCTCACCAACTTTAGCGTTGTGTTTTTCCTATTAGGTAATCATGAGCCTTATTATTCAAGCTGGGAGTGTACCAAGCAAGTTATACTCCGTTTCGAACAACAAGTACGTCGAGAGCGAGAAACCCAGTCCTATATTGGCGAGTTCGTCTTTCTCGACAAGAGAAGATATGATATCGATAATGGAGCCGATTTGACAATCTTGGGTTGCACACTCTTTTCTAAGGTCCCCTCGGATTCTACAGATGACGTTAGTTTTGGCTTGAACGACTTCTACCATATCGAAAACTGGACGGTTGAACAACATAGCGCAGAGCATGATGGCGAGCTTGAATGGTTAAACAATCATGTTGAAGAAATACACGGTTCTGGGAGAAAAATCGTCATTTTCACACACCATAGTCCAACGCGGGATGAAAGGAGTGTAGAAGCACAGCACCGCCAAAGCAAAAGGTCCGCCGGGTTTTCGACCGATCTCAGCGATCAGTATTGCTGGCGTAGTAACGACGTGAAACTTTGGGCATTTGGGCATACTCATTATAACTGCGACTATGTAGACACAGAAACTAACAAGAGGGTTTATACAAACCAGAAAGGGTACCTGGGCAGCTCACACGGGTTTAATGTTAATAGAGTAATTTGTTTATGAGTTTGCACCATAGAAAATAGGAGCATAATCACTATCTAACAAGTTAAAGTCCAAATATAAGCTCAAATATAATAAAACATATGCATAAAATGTATCATTAGATTAAGAATATGTGAAATAATCATATCAGTAACCTAATAATATCAGCTTCCACCAAATCCACCAAATCCAAAAGATGAGCTACTAGGTACCAGAGGTTTGGCCAGCATATTCTTAAGTACTTTCAACAGATTCCACAAGACCGAGGTTTATCATCCACCACTTCTTGTCGTTGTTACTGTATTGAAGAATAGCGGGTAGGCTGTTGTGGACATGCGATAGTTGAGTACCTTGAAGTACGACGCGTCCATTAGACTCGACCTCCTTTTTCAAGAGAGTTTCCGCATCCATGGCATCGATTTGACTTTTCGCGGTGTCACTACGGAGACCGCATGAGTATATCTTATAAACTATGAGATCGATCCTTTTGAGGTAAGGAATATTTCCATCAGGGATGTCTTTAATTATCATGGAATCCTTTGGGGCGTGGGGAGCCTATATAATAGTTAAATATTCAGTCCACGTTATTAGCTTATTTTCGGCCATGATACTTACCTGGAAACTCCCAACGAAGTCTATTTGAATCCAGGTGTTATCAGAATTTACATAATAGAACCACTGGGCTTTTTCGACGAATGGACTGTTGTCTAGTGCTAATAGTATCGGTTTAACACTCTTTGGTCCATCTAAGCTTATGTAGAAATCAATATGCTATGAATGAGTGAGTTGCTTTCGATTTTAGTTTGAATATATGTAAGTCATTAGGCATCTAACCTCGGTAGAGCGTCCCTTGGGTATATAGTTCCATACAGCCATTCCGCCAATTACGGCAATTTGGGCCCTTGATAGACTGGGAACAGTTTTCATGATTCGAATTACATCTCTCGCAGCGTCCTGGACCTCGGCTAAAGATGGTGGCATTTTTCCTTAGATCTAAATGACGTTATAAATGATATGATTAATGGCAATAAACCATTTAAGTGAGATTAGAAGATGCTGGAATGAACTCCCTCCCTCCCCCCAATGTCTTGTAGGGTACATTGCTATTTATGATAGCCACGATATATGCATATTTAATAAGCAATAGTTGAAATTCTCCCATGTAAGGTTGGTCACACGACCTCAAAGGGCTCCGAGTTTACATTATATAACTAACATGCCTCATTATCGAGGATATCAGGTTAGCTCTTTTGTTGCAGCTTTGCTGCAACCAAGAAGAAGAGGAATAGAAGAAAGCTTACTTGATTCCTAACTATAGTGGCGGAGTGCCAACATATAACCGTATGGCTCTAGTGGAGCCAATGGTGCTTGAGGCACCTGCAACATCTTTAAATGATGGTAAGTTATAACTAGCTAACAGCTGTCCTGTTATGGCTTAGCCCAACCTAACTATATTGATAAACCCTTTAACATGGTTCCGTTGGTTGTAATCGACGAGCTGTTAAATATCTTAAGTGGCTAAAACTCAAGGTAATATACATTAAGATATTACGATCGCAACGTAAGCACATTGAAAGTCAACCTAGCAAATATGGGATGCATACAATCTATGAACTCAGCCTACCATCTCAGCAACAAAGGCAATTGAAACGTTTGCAAACGGAATTTATCCCTTGCTCCTTCGTAGGACCACTTTGTGACCCCCCCTTGACCAACTTGGTAGCCTTCAAAAGTCTGAGACCACTGCTGGAGCACGGAGTCTTCTTGGAGGTGCAGTTCTATCTTCCTTCGACGAAGACGACATCAGGGCCAATCAGATCTCTTACCTAGAGGTCCCCTCCCCATTCCGTATTCCTATTAATGGACATGCTTTCCTGGAGACGGTTCCCCTGGTGCGTCAGGAACGATGAGTTGAACTTACCCACCGGCAAAATGGTGTACTGTGCGGGTTGAATCAAAGGCCAACTCAGGGGCGAGTTCGTAGGAAGAGCTCGGTATAAAAGGGACCCCTATGGATGCCTTTCCCATTTACCTAGTCCTTGCAGCCGGTGGGCTCCGGTAAAGGAGGAGGGTTAACAGCCACTACATACCCCTTTTTATACATTATTCCAAGGCCATCCATAGCTTATATGTCTTGATTTTAGATGTTACGACATGGATGAACTATCCATGGTTACTGCCGTATGGGCATACCTTCACAGCTACTGCCGTAGTTATGGATGAACCTTATTTGTCGATGGATATATAGTTAGCCTGAGAGGTCAGGAGCTTCGCTCTTTCCCTCCTTTTCACAATCGATGATTTTGACAACTGATCATCAACCAGGGTTAGGGTTAGGGTTAGGGTTAGGGTTAGGGTTAGGGTTAGGGTTAGGGTTAGGGTTAGGGTTAGGGTTAGGGTTAGGGTTAGGGTTAGGGTTAGGGTTAGGGTTAGGGTTAGGGTTAGGGTTAGGGTTAGGGTTAGGGTTAGGGTTAGGGTTAGGGTTAGG